>NC_132928.1:67176801-69652470 GCF_047675955.1 Chlorocebus sabaeus | reverse complement strand
TTCCTTTACGGAACAGAGAAAAATTGTTACCTTGTTTATGCCACCCGTTAGTTGTTTTTCTTATATGAAGCCAAGTCTAAATCTAACTATTATATATCATTTTTTAAATCATTTGAAGATACTATTTATCTCATTCTTTTTAAATTTTTTGGCTTTTTGGGTTTTTACAATTTAAAAGAATGTATATAATTTATTTTAAAAGAAATATGAGGCATGGCATGGGGGCTTATGCCTGTAATCCCAGCACTTTGGGAGGTCGAGGTAGATGGATCACTTGAGGTCAAGAGTTCGAGACCAGCCTGGCCAACACAGTGAAACCCCGTCTTCTACTAAAAATACAAAAAGTGGCTGGGTGTAGTGACAGGCATCTGTAATCCCAGCTACTAGGAAGGCTGAGGCAGGAGAATCACTTGAACCTGGGAGGTGGAGGTTGCAGTGAGCCAAGATTATGCCACTGCACTCCAGCCTGGGCAGCAAGAGCAAAACTCTGTCAAAGAGAGAGAAAGGAAGAAGGAAGGAAGGAAGGAAGGAAGGAAGGAAGGAAGGAAGGAAGGAAGGAAGGAAGGAAAAGAAAGAAAGAAAGAAAGAAAGAAAGAAAGAAAGAAAGAAAGAAAGAAAGAAAGAAAGAAAGGAAGGAAGGAAGAAGAGAAAGAAAGAGAAAGAAGAGAGAAAGAAAGAGAGAGAGAGAGAGAGAGGGAAAGAGGGAAAGAGAGAAAGAGAGGAAGAGAGAGAGGAAGGAAGGAAGGAAGGAAGGAGAGAGAGAGGAAGGAAGGAAGGAAAGAGAGAGAGAGAAGGAAGGAAGGAAAGGAAGAAGGGAAGGAAGGAAGGAAGGAAGGAAGGAGAGAGAGAGGGAAGGAAGGAAGGAAAGAGAGAGAGAGGAAGGAAGGAAGGAAAGGAAGGAAGGGAAGGAAGGAAGGAAGGAAGGAAGGAGAGAGAGAGGAAGGAAGGAAGGAAAGAGAGAGAGGAGGAAGGAAGGAAAGGAAGGAAGGAAGGAAGGAAGGAAGGAAGGAAGGAAGGAAGGAAGGAAGGAAGGAAGGAAGAAGAAGAAGAAGAAAGAAAGAAAGAAAGAAAGAAGAAGAAGAAAGAAAGAAAGAAGAAGAAAGAAGAAGAAGGAAAGAAAGAAAGAAAGGAAGGAAGGAAGGAAGGAAGGAAGGAAGGAAGGAAGGAAGGAAGGAAGGAAGGAAGGAGGGAAGGAGGGAAGGAGGGAAGGAAGGACTAAAGAGACATATTCTTTTTATTAATGTGTGAACACAGCATGGAGCCTACTGGTGTGGGGAGCTCACATGGGGAGCCACCTGGATTCCAGGCTGCCCTCCTTCAGTGTCTGAGGCTCAGCTCTGATGCATAGGGGTGGGAGGGTGGCTAAGGAATTTTTACTTTGATCATCTTGGTCTGGTTTGAAGGCTCTTGTTACCTGACCTTCTCTTCACAATGGGTTGGCATCTCCAAGTCTTTGGCCTGAAACCTCTGAGAATATGATTACCACTTCCCTTCACCTATTGCCTACTGAGAAAAGGCAATCACTACTTCTTTTGCTTTGACTCCAGTCAGCTTTTTGTGCTTTCTCAAAGAACAATGAGTCATTACAGCTCAACTAGCCTTCTAAACAGCCAGAGTTTGAACTGAAGTGTATGTATATGTGGTACATAAGGAAACTTAGGGGTCTGAAAGTACATCATTAAAATCTTGAGGCAATATTGAGCAACTTCCTTTTTTAGTCTCCAGGGATCTATTTACCCTCTGGATTTTTAACCTTTCAATATATCATTGGATTGGTAGCTATCCGTTCCTAAGGGCACTCAGGTGAGGAGGCTCCAGCAAGGGAAGAGGATGAGAAACACATCCCTGAGGCCACGCTACAGTATGTGAGAACAGAGACTGGAGACCAGTGATGACCATTGGAAATAGTTTACAGTTCCACTGTGTTAGTTCTCATGCTGCTAATAAAGACATGCTTGAGACTGGGTAATTTATAAAGGAAAGAGGTTTAATGGACTCACAGTTCAGCATGGCTATGGAGGCCTCAGGAAACTTTCGATCACAATGGAAGGGGAAGCAAACATGTTCTTCACATGGTGGCAGGAAGGAGAAGTGCAGAGTGAAGGGGGAAAGCCCCTTATAAAACCATCAGATCTCATGAGAACTCACTTGCTATCACGAGAACAGCATGGAGGTAACTGCCCCCATGATTCAATTACCTCCCACCAAGTCCCTCCCACCACACGTGAGGATTAATGGAACTACAATTCAAGACAAGATTTGGGTGGGGACACAGCCAAACCATATCATCCACCAAAGATACTCCTTGCTCCCAGATCATCTTCACCACCCATCTGCTGAGCTTTGCTTAGTGACTGACAGCTGACTTTATCACAAGCCTGGTTCCCATGGAATTGGAAAGGTCAATCTGCAGCTGCCTGCCCCTCTTTCAAAACAACTGAATGTGAATTCTAAAGCCAAGCATTCAAAAAAGTCATCTGTGCAAAATTCTTTCCATTCAGGCATATATGCAAGAACTGACTCTAATGACATAATGCATTTGAACAGCTTCATATGTAGCAACCCTCAATCATTGCTAGTTTCTATCTTCCCTTCCCCTATTCTATAATTATTCATTTCACTACCCCAACTGAGAAATAAGATGGTTTAGTTGAAGTTTGCATGAAGTATTATAAAGAGGTTTTATCATCTTGTCAGGAAGGCCTTTTTTTCCATTCATTCATCAAAGAAAGTCATTCTCTCTAACAATCAAAATCAACTATTTTCTTTACCTGTCTTCCAGGAAATGACACTCAATGAGCTAGCACTACTGGGGAACTAATAGCACTGACAGCCCTTGAGGCTCTTGCAAAAGCACTTGCCCAAGGAAATGTGCACTCATCCACAGCTCCAGCTGCCCCTCCTGCACAACGTCAATGCCAGAAGCTCATCTGACTGGTTTGCCCCCAGCGTCCTTGAAACAGCAAAGCTGCACACCGTGATCAAACCACAGCCCTTCCCAGGAGACGCTGACTAAAGCACCTCACTCATTGAGAAGATTTTGTCCTAATCCAGAGGCTTTCCACCTTCTTGCTCATGAAGAACTGATTTGAAACATCCCATGATTTGCTACAGATGATGATTCTAGAAGCACTGCCTGAGTACACCAAGACTATGTGTTGATATCCATGTAGACATTAAATCCACGGTTTCATCTCTTTGGTTACTGTTGCCATCAAACAATCTATGCATGTAATTAGCACCTCCTGGATACACAAGCAGTGCTAGGCACCGCGGGGGATGCAAAAATTAGCTGGTTGCTTGGCGGCAAAGAGAAGGGAAAAGGGATGAATAGACAGAGCACAGGGGATTATTAGGGCAGTGAAATCATTCAGCAGGATACTGTAACAGTGAATACATGACATTATGTATTTGGCAAAACCCACTGAATGTACAACACAAAGAGTGAACCCTAATGTAAACTATGGACCTCAGTTTATAGTAATGTATAAATATTGGCTCATCAGTTGTAACAAATGTGCAATCCAATGCAAGATGTTAATAATAGAGGAAGCTGTGGGGAAGGGGAGGGAGTATACAGGAACTCTATACTTTCTGTTCAGTTTTTCTGCAAACCTAAAACTGCTCTTAAAAATAGTTAACCCAGGAGGTGGAGGTTCTGGTGAGCCGAGATTGTGCCATTGCACTCCAGCCTAGGCAACAAGAGCAAAACTCCATCTCAAAAAAAAAAAAAAAAAAAAAAAGTCTGTTGGTCAGGCACGGGCATGGTGGTTTACGCCTGTAATCCCCGCACTTTGGGAGGCCAAGGCAGGAGGATCCTTTGTGTCCAGGAGACCAGCCTAGGCAATATAAAGAGACTCTGTCTCTATAAAAAGAAATAATAAAGTCTATCAATTCAAAAAAAAATAACAGGCTACTTGAATAGATGAGACTGGCTCACACGTAACAGAGGACATGTGATAAGGCAGTAGGTAAGCAGGTCTGCAGTGACATGGTTCAGGATACCAGGTGCAATTATTTCTTCCACTTCCTGCAATTCCTCGCATTTTAAATTTTAGGGCTGTGAACTTCACAGGAATAAGGACCAACTAAGAATAAGCCTATGAAATTGGCTTGCACGCCATCCAGCACTGTACATATCTAAATAAAGTCATAAATAAAGAAATGTGTTCTTTTTAATCCTAACCTTGGAGAAATAGAGAAAGGGAAATGAAACACACATGAGACAAGTGATAAGGAGAACACCCCCGCCAGTTTGAGAAAAGCCCTCAGCAGCATCAGCCATTTGGCAGTGGTGGCGAATAGAGTGAGCAGAGACTAAATATCTGCCTTCCACTGACGGCCGTGATAGTAATAGAAAATGCGTAAGGCGAACGTGTTCTCACAGGACCATACAGGGAAATGAATCATCCTGGATCACACATGTCTGAGATCCTGAGCTTCACACCTTGGGTCAGATGTGTGTTCTCAGCTGAGAAACTGAGCTGCATTCTTGAGCATGAGCCAGATGCCTTGACAGATGGTAAGTACCTGCTCCTCCGGGCACCCATCATCTGAGCAGCCTGGCAGAAGGATCCCAGCTCCCTGCGCCCAGTTGGTAATCTTCTTATGTTCTGGGGCTTAAGGAGTGATAGTCCTTTGCGATTGTTCTTTCCAGGCAAAGCTTAAAGCTGAGAAGTCTGCTTTACACTTGATTGTTTATAGTAAGAAAGAGGGATACGGATAGACAGACAAGCCAGGGATTGGAAAGGAAAATTGACAATATCTGACATTGCTTATTATTAGAGTTTCAAAGCATTTTCTCATCCATTCGCTCTTTTGATTATTACAAACGACATTTGGGAAAGCAGGAAGGAATCATTCCAATTTTATAATAAACCAAAGAAGCTGAGATGCAGAGAGGTGCCCACAGCATGGCTAGTAACTGGCAGTGCAACCAGCAGGATTGGATTGCCCAGCAAACTTTCTGCACCCAAATAAAATACAGGTTCTGCCTGCAGGGGTCTTGGCTCTTTGAGGAGTCCACAGAGACACTTTTTTTAAAGTTATTTAGAACTTTGGAGGAGGCAGAAAACCACTATGGGCTCAGTTGGTCTTTGTCAAAGAGGAGAGAAGACAGGGAGAGTCTCTCAGGCAAGAGGAAAATTGAGAGTCAAGCCACATGGCTTGTCTAACGGAACCCCCAACCTGCAGCTGACAGCTCATCTCGGTGAGAATCCAGAGGAGGTGACTTCAGAGACGAAGGTGAAGGCCAGGTTGTGAAGGGCCTCTAATGCCAGACTAACTAAGGGGTTGGGCTTTTTTCTCATCACCAAGAAGGAGCCATTAAAGATTCTGAAGCAGCGGGGAATCTGAACCAAGTAGGCTTTGGAGGAAAGATGACCCCGACGGAAAAGAGAGGCAGCAGAATGAGGAGCCCAGGCACAGGTTGGGAGGACTGGAAGTGGGAAGGCAGGAGAGAGGTGGTGGGAAAGTGGAAGGGAGATGGAGTGGAAGGAATTGAGAGGAAAGGACCACAGTGCAAGGCAGTATGAAGAAATAATGGCACCCCTAAAGTTAAGTTTGAGATGTGGGCTGGACGTGGTTGGAAGTCCCTAGCAAGTCGTAGGAGATGAGGGACTGATGGTCAGGAGAAAGGTCAAGAGACAGTTATCTGCGTAGATATGATCATTGAAGCATTAGGAGGGATAAGAAGGTTGAACGGGAACAGAACACTGAAACTTGGGTCCTACCACCTTTAAGGAGTGGGACCAGAAAGGGAAGCAAGAAAAAGATGTAAGAGATGGGAAGAGAAGCAGAACAGAGGGAAGGCAGCACTCCCAGGAAGTCTTCCCAGTCAGGCCCCTGGCTCCAATTGTGCCCGTTCCCTTTCTCACACCAACTTCCTCCCTGTGTCTAAGCTGGGTTCATGTCCCAGGTCCTGCCACACTCTAGAAGTGTAGTATCAAGTTAGAGACTTAGAGACATCTGCGGAAGTTTACTAGTCTTGTGACAATCCAGAGCAAAGTCATGAAAACCAGACAAAAATAGTTCCAAAAAGGAGATGTGGGACTGGGCACTGTGGCTTTGAGAGTCTGAGGCAGGAGGATTGCTTGAGGCCAAAAGTTCAAGAACAACATGGACAATGTAGGGAGACTCCATCTCTGCAAAAAATAAAAATAAAAATTAGCCTGCCTCAGTGGCATGTACCTGTGGTCTCAGTTACTCGGGAGGTTGAGATGGAAGAATTGCTCAAACCCAGGAGGTTAAAGCTGCAGTCAGCTGTGATCACACCACTGCACTCCAGCCTATGCAACAGAGTCAGACCTTGTCACACACACAAAAAAAGTGGGTGGCCAGGGGAAGATATTGGGCAATAAGAACTGCAAAGACAGAACAAGTAAGAAGGCAAAAGAGAAGAATTGCTTCAAGGGAGCTGTTTCAGGTAGAACTCCAGGAGCAGGACAAAAAGGTGAAGGTGCTAAGGAGGATATGAATGGCAGAGAAGCAAATGTCCAGCATACTGGCTACATTTTCAAGAAGTTTTGCAGAGAAGGGAGGAAAAGTGTGGGGAGGAATTGTCAATGGAAAGCAAAAGAAAGAGAAGATTCTTTTTTTTTTTTTTTTTTCTGATATGGAGTTTTGCTCTTGTCTCCCAGGCTGGAGTACAGTGGCGTGATTTCTGCTCACTGCAACCTCCACCTCCTGCGTTCAAGAGATTCTCCTACCTCAGCCTCCTGAGTAGCTAAGATTACAGGCACCTGCCACCATGCCCAGTTAATTTTTTGTTTGTTTGTTTTAGATACAGGGTTTCACTATGTTGGCCAGGCTGGTCTCAAGCTCCTGACCTCAGGTAATCTACCCGCCTTGGCCTCCCAAAGTGCTGGGATTACAGTTGTGAGCCACTGCGCCCGGCCAAGAGAAGGTTCTTTCAGATACTGTTAACGTGATTATAACTAGGCAGAGAGTCTCAGCCCAAAAGCTCCTTCAGCTGATAAACAACTTCAGCAAAGTTTCAGGATACAAAGTCAATGTACAAAAATCACTGGCATTCCTATAAACCAACAACAGTCAAGCTGAGAGCTAAATCAGAAAGGCAATCCCACTCACAATTGCTACAAAAAAAGAATAATATACCTAGGTATACAGCTAACCAGGAGGTGAGAGATCTCCAGTACTGCTCAAAGAAATCAGAGAAGACACAAACAAATGGAAAAACACCCCATGCTCATGGATAGGAAAAATCAATATTATTAAAATGACCATACAATCCAAAGCAACATACAGATTCAATGCTATTCTTATCAAACTACCAATGACATCCTTCACAGAACTAGAAAAAAGAAACTACTTTAAAATTAATATGGGGTCAGGTGCAGTGCCTAATGCCTATAATCCCAGCACTTTGGGAGGCTGAGGCGGGTGGATCACCTGAAGTCAGGAGTTCGAGACCAGTCTGGTGAACATGGTTAAATCCTGTCTCTACTAAAATTACAAAAATTAGCCAGGTATAGCGGCATGCACCTGTAATCCCAGCTACTTGGGAGGCTGAGGCAGGAGAATCACTTGAAACCAGGAGGCAGAAGTTGCAGTGAGCCAAGATTGTGACACTGCATTCCAGCCTGGGTGACAGAGTGAGACTCTGAAAATAATAATAATAATAATAATAAGGAACCAAAAAAGAGCCTGAATAGCCAAGGCAATCCTAAGCAAAAAGAACAAAGCTGGTGAAATTATGCTTTCCGACTTCAAACTATACTACAGGGTTACGGTAACCAAAACAGCATGGTACTGCTACAAAAACAGGCACATAGATCAATGGAACAAAACAGAGAGCCCAGAAATAATGCTGCATGCCTACAGACATCTGATCTTCAACAAACTAGACAAAGACAATCAATGGGGAAAAGACTTTCTATTCAATAAATGGTGCTTGGATAACTGGCTAGCCATATGCAGAAGATTGAAGCTGGGCTTAATACCCCTTCATTACGTCATGTACGAAAATCAATTCACAATGGATTAAAGACTTAAATGCAAAACCCAAAACTATAAAAATCCCACAAGACAACCTAAGCAACACCCTTCAGGACATAAGAATGGACAGAGAGGCTGGGCACAGTGGCTCACACCTGTAATCCCAGCACTTTGGGAGGCCGAGGTGGGTGGATTGCCTGAGCTCAGGAGTTTGAGACCAGCCTGGGCGACATGGTGAAACCCTGTCTCTACTAAAATACAAAAAATTAGCTGGGTGTGGCAGTGTGCACCTGTAGTTCCAGCTTCTCCAGAGGCTGAGGCAGGAGAATTGCTTGAACCCAGGAGGGGGAGGTTGCAGTGAGCCGAGATCATGCCAGTGCACTCCAGCCTGGGCGACAGAGTGAGACTTCGTCTGCAAAAAAGAAAAAAAAAAGAAAAAAAGAAAAAAAAAAAAAAGAATGGGCAAAGATTTCATGACAAAGACACCAAAAGCAATCGCAACAAAGGTAAAAATTGACAAGTGGCATCTAATCAAACTTAAGAGCTTCTGCACAGCAAGAGAATCTACCAACAGAGTAAACAGACAACATACACATGGGAAAAAATACTGGCAAACTATGCATCTGACAATGGTCTAATATCCAGCATCTATAAGGAACTTAAATTTACAAGAGAAAAACAACCCTGCTAAAAATTGGGCAAAGGACACGAACAGACACTTTTCAAAAGAAAACATACATGCGGCCAACAAGCATATAAAAGCCCAATGCCACTAATTATTAGAGAAAATTCAAACCACAGTGAGATATTACCTCACACCAGTTAGAATGGTTATTATTAAAAAGTCAGAAAATAACAGATGCTGCTAGGTTGCAGAGAAAAGGGAACATTTATACACTGTTGGTGGGAGTGTAAATTAGTTCAACTATTGTGGAAAGCAGTATGGCGATTACTCAAAGAGCTAAAAGCAGAACTACCATTTGACCCAGCAATCCCATTACTGGGTGTCTACCCAGAGGAATATAAATCATTCTATCATAAAGACACATGCACACAAATGTTCACTGCAGCACTATTCACAATAGCAAATACATAGAATCAACCTGAATGCCCATCAATGACAGATTAGATAAAGAAAACGTGGTACATATACACCACAGAATACTAAGCAGCCGTAAAAAAGAACAAGATCATGTCTTCTGCAGGAACATGGATGAAGCTAGAGGTCATTGTCCTTAGCAAAGCCATACAGGAACAGAAAACCAAATACCACATGTTGTCACTTATAAGCGGGAGCTAAATAATAAGAACTTATGAACACAAAGGAGGAAACAACAGACACTGGGGTCTACTTGAGGGTGGAGGGTGGGTGGAGGGAGAGGAGTAGAAAAGATGACTATTGGATACTGGGCTTAATACCTGGCTGATGAAATAATCTGTACAACAAAATCCTGTGGCAGGAGTTTACCTATGTAACAAACTTTTACATGTACCCCTGAACCTAAAATAAAAGTTAAAAAAAAAAAAAAAAAGAATGGAAAAGAGGGTAGTCATTACCAGGGTAGGCAGAGGGAGGAAAAAGCCCTTAAGAGAAAGGTCAGTAAGCTAAGGAAGAGGAGGAGGTGTGCAGGCTGGGAGTCGAGTCCCACTGGGCTCCTCCTTTATGGGGTAGCAGCAGGATGCAGGAGACGTACCAGCCTCCCCAGCCTCACTTCTCAGGAATGCAGTGGAGCTACCCCGCTAACTGCAATACTACGACAGGCATTCTGAAAGGGCATTCCTCTTATAATTAGATGCCTAGGTACTGGGAGGCAAATAAAAATCATAATAAAAGCCAACAGTAATGAGTTTACCGGCCAGACACGGTGGTTTGTATTTTAATCCCTGCATTTCAGGAAACCAAGATGAGGCGGGAGGATCACTTGAGCCCGGGAGTTTGAGACAACCCTGGGCAACATAACGAGACTCTGCCAAACAATTAAAATCAATGAAATTTGCCAGGTATGGGGCCAGTACCTGTAGTCCCAAGCTACTTGGGAGGCCGAGATGGGAGGATCACTTGAGCCCAGGAGTTCGAGGCCACAGTGAGCTGTGATAGCACCACTACACTCCTGCCTAGGGCACAGAGTGAGAACCTGTCTCAAAACAATTTTTAAACATTTTTAAAAATTAAGAGCTTACCTGTTGTCTGTTACCATTATGCCAAGGGCTTTACTTTGACCATTTTATTCAGTTCTCACATGAATGCTACAGATTTAGTACTGATGCAATTACCCCCATTTCACAAATGGGGAAACTGAAGCTTTAAAGAGGTTAAATACCATGCCTATGTCTAGGATGTAAGCAATGGAGCTGGACATCTTGGGGACTCCAGGACCTATGGTCCTAACCAAGATTCTTGGGATGGCTTACTGCCTCCCAGGGTGAGCTGGAGTAACTGGAGTAAGTGGACCCAGACAGGACAACTAAGCATTCCTAAAAGTGGAGCATTTAGTGTCTTGGTGCAGCATTTAGGCCAGAGAAGATGCAATGAGATAGATTAGCTTCAGGTCCTAGCTGACTGAATGGCATTTTGATCCAATATTTTAAAAATCCCTGCATTCTGTTATAGGGGCTCCTCACTTTAAGGAAATCTGATATTCAAAATCCAAACTTACGTAGGAATAACAGCTTGTTCATTGAGCAGCTACTGTATGCCTTGGCATCACACCAGGAGTTTTCTAAACATGACCTTGAAACTGCACAATTGCCAGGCAAAATTATTAGCCATATTCCCAAGCCAGGCACTATGAGCTGAGTTGTGACTCCCCAAAATTCAAGTGCTGAAGCCCTAAACCCCAGTGCCTCTGAATGTGACTGTATTTAGAAATAGGATCTTTAAGGAGGTAATTGGGTTAAAATGAGGTCATTAAGGGTGGACCCTAATCTAATATGATTGATATTCGTATAAGAAGAGAAGATGAGGACACAGACACACACTGAGGGGTGACCACGTGAGGGCACAGCAAGACAGCAGCTGCCTGAAAACCAAGAGAAGAGGTCTCAGAGGAAACCAACACAGCCAACACCTTGATCTCAGACTTCCAGCCTCCAGAACTGTGAGACAATATATTTCTGCTGTGTAAGCCACAGTCTGTGGTACTTTGCTATGGCAGTCCTAGCAAAATAATGCACCAAGGAATCAAGTCTGAAAGCCTAGTTTTTGTTCAAAATCACAAAGACTGTGTCAGAGCTAAGACTGCAATCTGTGCTACTGCAAAACTTACACAACAGAAGGGCCCTCTGCTGTACCAGAAGGTTCGCTCCAGGCTTCCGAGCATCAGTTACACTGTTTCGTCAAAACACAATGCATCTGACAAAACCCACTTGCCTTTCTGGCAACAGAGATCTCAAGCAAAGAAAATTCTACTGATTTCACTCATGACCCCTTTGTAGATGGTGAAGTTTCCATAATGAAGCATTTAAAGATTCTGATCCCATGTCAGAAAATCTGGATGGACTGTTATATATTAGAGAAAAACTATGTTTGCATATTGATCAATGAATGAAAACAACCTGAGAAATGGAAACCTTTTGATTTGATGAAGTAGGAGCAAATGAAGTAAATTTTAAAGTAATGTTTATTTCCCATGTTATATAAGGTTATCTGAAAAACGTTTAAAATTTTTCCTTTTAAACTTTTTTCACATTCATATTTAATACTCCTTTTGCCAGAAATTAACACCCCTCAAAACGTGGATGTATGTGTATATATATCTATTTTATATATATATATGTGTATATATATGTGTGTGTGTGTGTGTGTAAAAATATATATTTAGATTGAGTCTCACTCTGTTGCCCAGGCTGGAGTGCTGTGGCAAGATCTCTGCTCACCGCAACCTACGCCTCACGGGTTCAAGCAATTCTCCTGCTTCAGCCTCCTGAATAGCTGGTATTACAGGCACGCACCACCATGCCTGGCTAATGTTTTGTATTTTTAGTAGAGATGGGGTTTCACCATGTTGGTCAGGTTGGTCTCGAACTGCTGACCTCAGCTGGGATTACAGGCATGAGCCACTGTGCCCGGTCCTATTTATATTTTTAAAAGATCTTTATAAATTTAAAAACTTAAAATATATGTTATAAAAGTATCATACACATGTGACAATAAAAATTCAAATAGAATTTTAAAAATTCAAATACGACTGAAGAGAGCAAACTAAAATATAAGTGGTTGCCCAAGAACCAACTTTAAGCATCTCTGAGTTTTAGTTCTTGCAATGATTACTTCTCTTTGTGACACTGTGTTATTTTGATCTTGATATTTTTTAAGAAAACATGGATTGACAGATATAAATGTCTTTGCGTCTGTCAAAATACTTTTAAAAATCAAGGGGAAAAAAGCCTCTCAGAAACGGCCACTAGGTGGTAGAAGTTGACTAAAAACTGCTTTATTAGGTATCACCATCTCGATCTCTCCCCGTGACTTTTTTCCTCTGGGGAGAAGGGATTTCTTCAGGGTCTTCTCCTGAAATAGCCAACATCTTCTCCTCCAGCCCCTTTGCTTAGGCTGCCCTGTAGCCATTTTAGACTGCACACAAATGGAGATGATATAAGCAACCTCTCACCTTCCAGATAGCAGGACAAGATGAAGAAGGAAGATCTTCAAAAGTGAAAGGTTAAGAAAGACAAGTACACACCCATATACACACCAGGCCTACCAAGGCAACGGTGACAGCAGGAAGAGATGGCTAGCTCTTCCTCCAGAGCAGCTGCGATGCAGACCCACCTGTCACCCAAGGAGAAAAGTGAACAAGAGTTTCTGCCCTAGCGGAATTGAAATAACTCATTAAGTCAAAATTTCCAGAATCTCTTTGCGCTTTGGTCTGTGCTGTTGTGCATAATATATGCTCAATAAAGACTTATTGATTTGACTTAATCTCAAAACCGCATTTCTAAAGCACCAAAGGAGGATCTTTTCATTCATCAGATGTTTCTTGAGCTCACACAAGTGCCTAAACAACAGGGGAAAAGGTCTAAAATAAAATAAGAGCCTTCTGTATATTTTTCTATATGACCAAAATATTTCATGATTTTAAAAACTGAGAACAAACACAAGCAAACAAGTCAAAGGAAGAAAATGTGTAAATAAGAAAAATAAATGGGCCGGGCGTGGTGGCTCATGTCTGTAATCCCAGCACTTTGGGAGGCTGAGGTGGGTGGACTGCCTGAGATCAGGGGTTCAAGACCAGCCTGGCCAACATGGTGGAACCCCTGTCTCTACTAAAAATACAAAAATTAGCTGGGCATGGTTAGCGCCTGTAATCCCAGCTACTCAGGAGGCTGAGGCAGGAGAATTGCTTGAACCCGGGAGGCGGAGGTTACAGTGAGCAACACTGCACTCCAGCCTGGGTGACAGAGCTAGACTTTGTCTCAAAAAAAAAAAAAAGAAAGAAAGAAAAGAAAAATAAATATCAATAACCCCTTCACACAAGAATTTTATTCCTAGAAATTTATCCTAAGAAAATATGTCAATAGAGGCAAAAACTACAAAAGTGAAACTATAAATCTAAATAGCCAATAATTAATAGTTAATTGTAACATTAGTTTACTAGATCATTATCTATCCTTAAAATCATTTTGAAGACTATGAAAAAATGAATCATGCATAATAAGTTTACAGTTTTTTTTAGACATGAATATAACTAAGTTCACTAAAAGGCAAGCAGACTAAGCAAAATAATGTGTCTTCATAACAGTATGCCGATAGTAAGATCCAGAAATTGACTGAAGCACTGTGTTTTCATAAGAATTACTAAAGATTTAATCTCTCAGCCCATGGCACCTACAAATATGATATGGTTTCATGCTATGGTTCTTTTGTTTATTATCTTTGTTTTACAGTTGCCATAGCAGTTAAAATTTATTTTCAATAGAATTATTAAAGTTTTCTTTGCTAAGTAAAGCTTATTTTTGTTTTGAAACCATTAGCAATGTAAATTTACTCCCAGCTATGCCAAACACAATGTTTACATTTCGTTTCAAATTTTAAACCTGTAATAAAATGTAGGCATTTCTAACCATATAAATGTCCTTCTTCTTGGGCGAGATGAGGGGCTTATTTACCATGGCAGAGTCCAGGTTCTTTTGGCAGTCGTAGGATAGACTATGCCACCCCAAGGATAAAATCAGCTATTTATGCCGATGTTTATATGGGAGAATGAGTGACACTTACATTCATGCTCTTAAAAAAAAAAAAGAAAAAGTGATCCTCTTCTGGAGGTTATTTGCGTAAATTTTGGCAAGGAAAAACTGAGCTTCCTTGGGCTAGGTCCAGAACCTGCAATCCCAGGACCTCTGCAAAGACCTAAGAGCAGCAGAGGTTGATTAAGCCCAGAAGAGAGATCTATTTCCTGGCTGATTCACACACACAGCCTTCTAAGTCCTACAAAGTCTCACAGTGTGCAGAGGAGGAAGAGAAGACAAGTTCTGTTGAGAAGAAAGCCAAGGGGTTCTCCATACCTTTCCCATTAGGCTGGAGGACTGACATTGACACCATTAGACGAGCAACTTTATGACTACTGAGTTCCCACATCTTTAACTTCAGCCGATACATTTCCCCCTAAATGCTTTTTGCTCTAAAATAAAGAAAAATGTATATAATGTGTCTGATTCAGTGGTGCTTTCATATATATGCCATATTATATATATTTCTCAAATATGTATGTATATATACATTTGTATACATATAATATATACACTCACATTTATATAAAAGCTATTTAACTGCTTTAAGAGGATGAGATAGCCCACCAGAAGTTTTGTGATTATGATAAAGTGGAATTAAGTCAAACTTTGGTCTTTCAAAATAATAGACAATCAATGATAACCTGAAATGAATAACTTTTCATTTACACCTATACCAAAATAATATATTCATAAATATAATGAAAAAGACAAGAATGTAGAAAGTGTGTGTGTGTATGTGTGTGTAGGTGTACATATGTGTGTGCATGCACACTCACTAAGAACATGTAAACTGGGTGGGAAATTAGTCTTAAAGGAAAAATTTGTTTAATTTGAAGGAAAATATAAACTCAAAAAACAACACATATTATTATTATACATTCCCTCTGACAAAGCCTAGAAATCCGTTTAATAAAGGAATATATTGAAAGATATGTTTAGTACAGTATGTTGAAGCTTGTTTAAGACAGCAAATTCTTTGCAAATGGGAATTAGAAGCCAGGTACCTATTTCCAGGAAAGAGAGTTCTGCATTAAAAAAAACAAAGGACTTATGTGCAAATAAATAATCACTTCCATTAAACTGAGGGGTCAGAGACCAGCTTGGCAGCTGCAACAAAGAAAAATTTGTCATCAAAACTCTTTGGCCCTTCATTCCTAAAGTAAATTTGGAGCTAATTAGCTTTCAAGACTTTTCCGGGTTTTTTTCCACGGTGACAAGACAAAGAAACAGACTTAAGATAAAAACCAGATGTCAAAGTTTACTGGTCATTTGTTCATGTACATTATATATTTATATGTCTATGTCACTGTTAAAGTTGTGGTTTGGCAAAGTTCCAAACACAGTAGGTGAAGTAAACTTTGTGGGCCTTATTTTGATTGTGATTTGCCCTTCAATGTGGAAGGCACCATGTTCTGGAATGGCTGAATTCCTCCTGGTCTGAAATGCATTTTACTGCTCTGTTCAATGTTGCTTAATACAGCTGCCTTCAGCTGCTGTTACAACATAAAACAATTCTGTAAAGACTTACAGAAATCATAGTGAGCATATAAATTACATCAGCTCTTTTCCATCGGTATTAGATCTGTCCACAGTGATGACACTACTTCCTGTCAAATGGTGAATCTGGGATACTCAGTACTTGCCTTTGAGAATACAAGAGGAAAATATAGCTATATTTTTCCCATACAGATACCAGTGAAAACCCAGGAAAAGGAGAAATGAAAAGATAAGCAGGATACATCCAAGTTTTTCAAGGACCTTTGTTTAATTTCTGCAGGATCCTGAACCCGTGTCTATCTTTGGTTACCAAATAATAAATTTTAAGCTCCATGACAAGCAAATACAACAAGAGGTCTCTATGCAACTAAGAGCCATGGTCAGCAGCTGATTCAAGATCCCAAAATACTGTACTAGAGAGGTCCTTGAGAAGGTGCCAGATGGAAGGAAAGGGTAGATAAAATGTATTTGAATAAATGAATTTACATTTGAAAATATTTTTTACTACAGGCTCTAGAACTTTCTTTACTCAAAATTTTAAATGAGATGTGGCTAAAGGCATAATAGGACAATTCTCCTACTGAATGGTTTGTACCTCCAGGTTTCTACACAAATAGTTCTTCCCTCAAAAAACCGGCTAGGCTTCTGAGTGTTTCTCTGTTAAGATAAATATGGTATACCACAGTGTTTGACTTACATTTCATGGAGTCATCTAGGACACAGAGTTTTTTTTCTTTTTTTTTTTTTTTTTTGGTCGTTGTTCAATTATCTGTGTCCTCATAGGATCTACTTTAGTAGTTCCAAATCTACCAAGTCTACAAATACGAAATTTGATACAGTCAACTGGCATCCATTTTCCTGTGGGGTTTTTTGTTGTTGTTGTTTTGTTTGTTTGTTTTTGTTTGTTTGTTTTTGAGACGGAGTCTCGCTCTGCCGCCCAGGCTGGAGTGCAGTGGCGTGATCTCGGCTCACTGCAAGCTCTGCCTCCCGGGTTCCCACCATTCTCCTGCCTCAGCCTCCCGAGTAGCTGGGACCACAGGCGCCCGCCCCTACGCCTGGCTAATTTTTTGTATTTTTATAGTAGAGGTGGGGTTTCACCGTGTTAGCCAAGATGGTCTCCATCTCCTGACCTCGTAATCCGCCCGCCTTGGCCTCCCAAAGTGCCGTGATTACAGGCATGAGCCACTGCGCCCGGCCCCATTTTCCGAATAGTTTTCATGGGAAAAGACATTATAATTTCGTTCTGTAGTTTCTCTAAATGTTAGAGAGCACACTCACAGACAAGACATTCTTGAGCATATACAAGACTTTAGACAAACTCATCCACACACCAAATTTCTAGCTCATTTTTGTAAACTCAGAGGAGATAGAAAAATTGTTATATCTTTCATTGGACTGCTTTTTCTGTTACTGGAGTTTATTTGCAGTGATCACAGTTAGGGGTTGGTCAGCAAGATAGTTTGGGTATTTGTCCCCACCCAAATCTCACGTGGAAACGTCATCCCCAGTGTTGGAGGTGGGGCCTGGTAGGGGGTATTTGGATCACAGGAGCAGATCCCTCGTGAATGGATTGGGCCATCACCTTGGTGATAAGTGAGCTCTCACTCAGTTCACAGGTGATCTGGTTAAAATTGTGTGGCACCTCACTACCCCAACTTGTTCCTGCTTTCCCCGTGTGATGTGCCTTCTCCCCTTTGCCTTCTGCCATAATTGAAAGCTTCCTAAGGACTCCCCAGACGCCAAGCAGGTGCTGGTGCCATGCTTCCTGTACAGCCTGCAGAACCATGAGCCAATTAAACCTCTTTTCTTTATAAATTACCCAGTCTCAGGTATTTCTTTATTGCAATGCAAGAATGGCCTAATACAGTGGGTTTTTGGTGGGCAGGAAGGAAATGAATGATGGCTTCATTTCCAAATACAACCGTCTCTGCTTATCTGCAGTTTCACTGTCCATGGTTTTTAGTTTACCCTTGGGACAGTGCAACAAAGCATTTTGAGAGAGAAAGAGATGGCATTCACATAACTTTTATTAAAGTATACTGTTATAATTCTTTCTATTTCATGATTAGTTATTGCTGTTCATCTCTTACTGTGCCTAAGTTATAAATTAAACTTTATCATAGGTATGCAGAGGAAAACACAGTATCCCTAGGGTTCAGTAGTATTTAAGGTTTCAGCCATCCATTGGGGTCTTGAAACATATTGATACCCCATGGATAAGGGAGGCTGCTATAGCTTCATAGCAGACACTTCTTTTATGTCAATCCAGTGCACAATTACCCCTTTTCTCCAAGGTCTGTCCCCACACACCCACTAGCCGAGTTCCTGGCAGCCCTTCTACATTAAGAGACCTATGTCCCTAACCCAGCTGTTTCTTGGGGACTATGAAATTGTGATCTCTGTGTATGGCTGAAACTACAGCGATATAAAGAAAAGAATGAAGCAGATGAGGCCTGGGAATTCCTGATGGCTTCTTGCTCCCTGGGTCTTGGCCCTCAGGAATCCAGATATCCTTCCCCAGCATCCTTCTAATAACTCCCTTTTTGAGTAAAATAAGTCCAAATGGTTTCTATGAACATTAACTAAACTAAGAAAGTGATTCATTTTGTAAGGACTATTTCATGTACAATTGGAAAGGAGGCTCAAACATTAATAGAAGAGTATTTAACAATTTTTAAAGGTACAAATGTAGCATTTATTCCTTCTACCCTCACTCCCCAAATAAATAGCCCAGTGCTGATATATTAATCTTTATAATAACATTGTCACATGGCAAGAGACATATTTCTTTCCACCCAACAACCCCTGTTAAGAATTTCTTGACTGAGACTGGGGGAGGGAAAGCATTAGTAAAAATAGCTAATGGATGCTGAGTTCATACCTAGGTGATGGGTTGATCTGTGCAGCAAACTACCATGGCACACGTTTACCTGTGTAACAACCTGGCACATCCTGCACATGTACCCCAGAACTGAAAATAAAAATTTAAATTAAAAAAAAAGAAGAGGCCGGGCCCAGGGGCTCACACCTGTAATCCCAGCACTTTAGGAGGCCAAGGCGGGGCGAATCACGAGGTCAAGGGATCAAGACCATCCTGGCCGACATGGTGAAACCCCATCTCTACTAAAAATACAAAAATTAGCTGGATGTGGTGGCACATGCCTGTAGTCCCAGCTACTTGGGAGGCTGAGGCAGGAGAATCACTTGAACCTGGGAGGTGGAGGTTGCAGTGAGCTGAGATCATGCCACTGCACTCCAGCCTGGTGACAGAGTAAGACTCCGTCTCAAAAATAAATAAATAAATAAAATTAATTAAAACAAAATAAAGAAGAAGACTGAGACTATAAGACAGACTAGAACCCACGATTTCTGACTCGGTCCAGATTATTTCCATACACAAGTTAAAGCATGTGGACCACAAAAATAAAAGTCTTTACAAAGACACTGGGGAAAAAAATGTTCTTCTGTAGAAAAAAATAAAGATATACCTGGGGGGAAAAAGGGTTGGGAGTACAATCTGTATATTGACTAAACCAGTTTTGTAGCCAAGCCAATAACTGTCTTTTGTTTGTTTTTGTTTATTCTCCCGTGGTACCTTCAAAATATAATTATGGAGATAATTTCCCCTATCCTTGGATGGATACTTGGGCAAATCCCATCACTTCTGCATTCACTCTTAGATAATGGATGGTTCTACAGTGTTAAGATCATAAAATCAACATTGGTTTAGTAACTTGTACAGGTTCCATCCAAGATATTAACAAACCCTTCAGTCCTCATTCAGAGTCCTTTTCTTCTTGGCTAAGTGAGGCCTAAAGACTGCCTGCTTTGAAAAAGAAGGTGTGGGCATCTTCTTCTCTTCTCCATTCTCCCACTAGCTGCTGTTTGGGGCCCTTCCTGGGGAGGGGCAACGGATTCTACTTAGCTGGGTGGCTCCCTGCACTCTGGGCTTGTCACAGTGAAAGCAAACGTTTACTTCCATGAAGCAATTTCATGGGCTTTTGTTTTCTTTTTAATTACCCAATTGCTGAGGCCTCTCACCTAATTCTCAGGCTTTGAACAAAACATTCCACCCACCAGACTGCTTTTCCCCACTGTCCACTCCACATGGCTTCATGCTGCTGCAGACTCCACCCTTCCCAGTGGCTCCCCAGGCAGCACTCACAAACGGTTCTAGCCAGCTCTCCCGCGGAGGGGCCTACTCTGGGGGACAGGAAATATTGAGAGACCTTGGCCTTGATATTCCAGAGGCAACAGCACACTCCAGACCTCACTGCTGGTTGGTGAACCTGCCTCTTAGCCCTTCCATTTCCTAAGGTGCCAACCCCATTCTGAACGTGTCCCAACTTCAGCAAACACAAATCAAGCTCATGGACAATCCCACTGAAGCCCTTTTCCCAGTCATGGGCGGAATGGAGGAGAAGAGGAGAGTCTGGAGACAGGGCATGGCATAAAAACCCCTCCTCTGGCTATACTGGAATCCCCCTCTTTTTCATTACTTTGTACGTGGTATTACATGCAACATAAAACTTAGCATTTTTACCATTTTCAAATGTATAGCTCAGTTGTATTAACTATATTCATGTTGCTGTGCAACTGTAACGACCAAACCATCTCCAAAATTATTTCAATCCTCCCACACTGAAACTCTGTACCCAGAGTTTCTAACATGAATTCTAACCTACCATTTGAACTTCCTGTCTCTATGAATCTGACTGCTCTAGGAACCTCATATAAGTGGAATCATACAATATTTCTTTCTGTGACTGGCTTATTCTACCGAGTACAATATCCTCAAGGTTCATCCATGCTATAGCATGTGTCAGATGGAATATTGCATGGGTAGACCACACTTCGTTTTTCCATTCATTCATCAGTGGACACTTGAGGTGCTTCTACCTTTCAGCTATTGTGAATAATGCTGCTCTGAACATGGGTGTACAAACATCTGTCCTCATCTCCTTATCCCTGACCCTTTCTAAGTTTTGCCCATGTGGGGTTCAGTCTTACACTCATTTTTGTATTTGTTGTCCATTACACATTAGTGCCTCAACTGATATCGCACAAAAAGAAACACATCTAACATTCTGTTAGGTCAAGACCCAAAGGTAACCTTAGGCTCTATTAAAAGTCCTCTTTTTTTTTTTTTTTTTTTGAGATGGAGTCTCATTCTGTCATCCAGGCTGGAGTACAGTGGCGCGATCGCAGCATCGCAGCTCACTGCAACATCCACCTCCCAGGTTCAGGCGATTCTTCTGCCTCAGCCTCCCGAGTACCTGGGACTATAGGCGCGTGCCACCACACCCAGCTAATTTTTGTATTATTAGTAGAGACAGGGTTTCACCATGGTGGCCAGGCTGGTCTCGAACTCCTGGCCTCATGATCCACCGCCCACCCCCTGCCCTCCCAAAGTGCTGGGATTACAGGCGTGAGCCCCCGTGCCCAGCTTTAAAGTCCTCTAACTTTAAACACTGTACAGGTCTTGCCTTTTTGGGGAGGTTTTCCTCTAAAGGCTCCTGTCTGCACTCCTAGTTAAGGTTTTCAATATTAATTGATCCCAGTCCCAGCTCCTCAAAAATACAACCAAACATTAACATAAAGTTATCATGTGACCCAGTAATTCCATTTCTAGATACACACCCAGAAGAAATGAAATTACGTCCACATAAAAACTTGTAGACAAACATTTCTAGCTAGCATAAAACTCATGACAGCTGAAAAGTGGACATAATCCAAATGTCCTTCCACTGATAATGGATACTCAAAAATGTGGCATATCCATTCAATGAAATACTATTTAGCAATCAAAACAATGAATTACTATACAGCTACAATATAGATGAACCTCATATTAAGTGAAGGAGGCCAAACACACAAAAACATACATATTGTATGATTCCATTTCTGTAAAATGTTCAAAAAAGGCAAATCCATGGAGACAGGAAGTAGATTAGTGGTTGCCTAAGGCTGAGGGGAGGGAACAGAGAGTTACAGCAAATGGACACACGGTTTCTTTCCAGGGTGAAAGAAATAAAGATTCTAGACTTAGACTGTAGTGATGATTGCACAATTATGTAAGTTTACTAAAAGTCATTGAATTATACATCTAAAAACGGGTGAATTTCATGATATATAAATTATACCTCAATAAAACTGTTTTTTAAAAATATAACTCAAATACTTAACAAGTAGAATTCATGACATCAAAATACAGCAGTTACTACATAGAATCAAAGGCAGGAACTTCCTATGACAAAATATTCACAGTGACTATCTCTAGCAATTTCACGATAACATTTCTTTCTGTCTCTTAAGTGTATTTTATAAACTTTCTGCATTGACTATCTGGCTTTCCTAACAACAACAACGTGGCGGCTACTGCTGTTGTTATTTTAAATAAAAAGCATGGGTAAATTGATTTATAAGCTTGCAGTGGGGAAGGCCTTTCAGAATAAGATAGAAAAGCCGATAGCCTAAAGGTACTCTGCCAAATTTGCCATATGAAATGTTAAAAATGCTGCTGCAGCAAAAACCAAACCAAACAAAAACAAGAACTAAACACAAAGTTAAAACACACAGGACAAATTGGAGAAAACATCTACAAAACACAATGAAAGACAAAAGCCTAACTTTCTTAATTTATCAAGCTCAGCCAAATCAGTAAATGCTGAACCCAATGGAAAAATGAGCAAAGAATATGAATAAGCAATTCACAGAAAAAAGAATATTAATGGTCATTTTGCATATGAAAAGATGCTCAACTTTGTTCACTTTGTGGTGAGACTATAAACTTGTATGATTTTTTTTTTTTTTTTTTTTTTTGAGACGGAGTTTTGCTCCTGTTGCCCAGGCTGGGCGTGCAATGCCGAGATCTCGGCTCACTGCAACCTCTGCCTCTCAGGTTCAAGCAATTCTCCTGCCTCAGCCACCTTAGTGGCTGGGATTGCAGGCATCCACCATCACGCCGGCTAATTTTTGTATTTTTAGTAGAGACAGGGTTTCGCCATGTTGTTCAGGCTGATCTCAACCTCCTGACCTCAGGTGATCTGCCCACCACGGCCTCCCAAGTTGCTGGGATTACAGGCACGAGCGACCAAGCCCGGCCAAACTTGTATGATCTTTTTTATGGGCAACCTGACAAAATGTACCAATACCTTTTTTTTTTTTTTTTTTTTTTTTTTTTTTTTTTGAGACGGATTCTCGCTGTCACCCAGGCTGGAGTGCAGTGGAGCGGATCTCGGCTCACTGCAAGCTCTGCCTCCCGGGTTCACGCCATTTTCCTGGCTCAGCCTCCCGAGTAGCTGGGACTACTGGTGTCCGCCACCACGCCCGGCTAGTTTTTTGTATTTTTTAGTAGAGACAGGGTTTCACCGTGTTAGCCAGGATGGTCTTGATCTCCTGACCTCGTGATCCGCCCGTCTCGGCCTCCCAAAGTGCTGGGATTACAGGCTTGAGCCACTGCGCCTGGCCTACCAATACCTTTTCAAAGTGTAGTTCCACATTGTGCGACTTGGCACACTATAGGGAATCTATAGGGAATCCACTCCTATGAAATTACCCTATAGATTACACCAACAAAAATATTCCAAGATAGACATAAGCATATGTTCATTGCAATGTGGTTATAGTGAGAAAACTAAATCCTGAATATCCATGAGTAAGGAATAAGCTAAATAAATTATGCTACCTTACAAATGGAATTCTATGCACTCTTAAGAAGTATTAATTACATCTAGATGTGCCAATGTATAAATATCTCTGAGAAATAGGAAGTGAAAAAAGAAAACAGCAGCAGAATGAATATGGAAAAAAAATCCATGTTCTACAAATTTTAAAAGATAAGTATACACATACGTAAATTTTTTTTCCAGAGATAGTAATGGTTATCTTTGAAATGAAGGACTGCCGGATAGAAAGTCTATCGACTTTTCATTTCTGTTCTATCGACTTTTCATTTCGTTTCTATCGACCTTCCCATGCTGTTACGCACATTTTAAGGCTGTGCCTGTAATTTTTTAAATGTCCACAAAGGCTAGCTAGGAGGTGGGATTATAAACCAGTTCTGTTTTCTTATTTTTTACTTATCCATATTTAAAAATAACTTAATGGATTTGTTATTTCAACAGGTTATTCTTCTCCGCTTGACCTCGAGTTACAGAGATGCCAGATGAAGTCAAAGAGGATACCAGATGCAGCCAGGCTGCTGGGGAGGCACGTACGTCTCAGCTGGCCCAGGTCAGCTGTTCTGCAGGGCAGGGCTTGGCCATGGCGGCGGCGCCAGCGCCCGCATTCAGCCCAACCCACCAGGTCACGCCAGTCCAGTCCGTGGTGCTCAGATCCCCAAGCAATCACAGGTCTGAGGCCGAAAGAACTATGTGAATGTGTGCGGTGATATTAGGCGCACGCTCTGAACGAAGGGAAACCGAAGCACTTCAAGGGGCAGCGTTCAGAGGAGGGGAAAGACTGCAGGGTCTGGGTGTGAACCCTGCCTGGACTCTCTTAGAAGCTCCACTATCCTCTTCTCCAATGATTTGTCTTCCCATTCCAGAATTTCTTACCTTAACCTACTCAGCCTGAGTTAAATAAGCATCTGCATGCAGAAATAAGTAAGTGGGGGAATTTGTACTTTTCTGCAGTGAGCGTGCATTATTTTTCTCATCATACAAATCTGTTTTTAGACAACAATAAATGACCGATATAAGCCCACCTATTCGAAGGTATGCTTTCTACTGGATCCGTAGAGACCTTCAGTCAGATCTGCTGTGCTCCCACCAGGTAACCCACATTCTCCGCCTGGAAAGAAGGGCAGAAGCAAGCAGGGAGATTAAGGACATGAACAGTGATGGGGGACTGTGAGGACTGGCTGCACAATTCTCCTGGAGGGTGACTTACAAGCAGAGGGCGCAAGAGAGAGGTAAAGAAAAAATACTAGTGTGTGCATGCTTTTGGGTCTATTTAACTAGATTCTCCCAATTTCTCTTCCATCAGTCTTTATAGGATTTGCTATGTATTTGCACTACTCAGCTCCATCCTGCTGACTTTATCATATTCTCACGCTGAATCGCGATGAGTAAATTGAGGAAGGAAGCAAGGATAAGTAGGGATGGTGCCACACTACCTCTCAGGCTGGGCACTAGAGGGCAGAAGCTTCCAGGAAATCTTCACAGGCAGACCCTCACTTCTAAAAATGCCCACGGATCTACAACGTTGATGAACCTGGAGAACATTATCCTAAGTGAAATACGCCAGACCCAGAAGGACAAACACTGCATATCTCACTCATGTGGAATCTAAACAGGTCGAGCTCACCATAACACACAGTAGTAGTAGGGGAGTTACTATGGACTAGGGGATGTTGGTTAAAGGGTACAAAATTTCAGTTATAAGGTGAACAAGGTCTGGAGACCTACTTTACAGCATGGCGACCACAGTGAATAATAATGTGTTGTGGAGTACGGTGGCCTCTGTAATCCCCACGACTCAGGAGGCTGAGGTAGAGGATTGCTTGAGCCCAGGAGTTTGAAACCAGCCTGGCCAATGTAGTGAGATCCTATCTCAAAAAAAGGGGAAAAAATGTATACTTGAAATTTTGCTAAGAAAATAGATCTTAAGCATTCATACCACACACAAACAAACATGATAGATATGTGACTAGCTTGATTGTGGTAATCACTTCACGATATATACATAGACCAAAACTTCACATTGTACACCTTAAATATGTACAGTTTCTTTTTTTTTTAGATGAAGTCTCACTCTGTTGCCAGGCTGGAGTGCAGTGGCATGATCTCAGCTCACCGCAATCTTGACCTCCCCGGTCCAAGCGATTCTCCTGCCTTAGCCTCCCAAGTAATGGGGACTACAGGCACACACCACCACGCCCAACTAATTTTTGTATTTTTAGTAGAGACGGGGTTTCACCATGTTAGTCAGGATGGTCTTGATCTCTTGACCTTGTGATCCACCCGCCTTGGCCTCCCAAAGTGACAATTTTTTTTTTTTTTTTTTTTTTTTTTGAGACAGAGTTTTTTTGCTCTTGTTTCCCAGGCTGGTGCACAGTGGTGTGATCTCAGCTCACTGCAATCTCCACCTTCCGGGTTCAAGCAATTGTCCTGCCTCAGCCTCCCCAAGTAGCTGGGATTACAGGCATGTACCACCATGCCCAGCTAATTTTGTATTTTTAGTAGAGATGGAGTTTCACCATGTTGTCAGGGCGGTCTTGAATTCCTGACCTCAGGTAATTCGCCCGCCTCGGCTTCCCAAAGTGCTAGGATTACAGGGGGGAGCCACTGTATCTGGCCAAATGTGTAGAATTTTTATTTGTCAGTCATACTTCAATAAAGCCAGGGTTGGGGGCCGGAGATGATTGACGAAAGAGCCTCTGAATGCAAAAACGTTTAGGAATACCTTGACCAATTAGATTTGTTTGTATTTTCTTTTTTTAAATCTGTGCACGGCCGGACGCGGTGACTCATGTCTGTAATCCCAGCACTTTGGGAGGCCGAGGCGGGCGGATCACAAGGTCAGGAGATTGAGACCACGGTGAAACCCCGTCTCTACTAAAAATACAAAAAAAAAAAAAAAAATTAGATGGGCGCGGTTGCAGGCGCCTGTAGTCCCAGCTACTCGGGAGGCTGAGGCAGGAGAATGGCGGGAACCCGGGAGGCGGAGCTTGCAGTGAGCTGAGATCCGGCCACTGCACTCCAGCCTGGGCGACAGAGCGAGACTCCGTCTCAAAAAAAAAAAAAAAAAAAAAAAAAAAAATCTGTGCACAACAGTGACATAAAAAATCAAAATGGGAAAAAAATCAATGTCTAGCTAATTCTAAAACAGCTCTTTCAACATGTTTACAACAAAAATTCTATGCGATATAAAGTATTTAGTGATTTTTTAAAAAATGCCCAAGGAGAGAAACACTCAACAGCCAATCGTGGCCACTATATGGTCTAAGTGTCTAAAACCACATCACGAAGTTGCTTGCTGTTCTATCAAAGTTCTGCCTTATGATGGGAAAAAACAATCCATGTTAAATTCAATTTTGGCCTTGTTAGGCTCATTTGCATGAGTTATCTTATGTAGACTTGATTTCCACAAGTGCTGCCTCGGGGTCTTGGCTCCCAACTCTCTGATGATTCTTTGGCTGTGTCCTTCTGAGCAATATTTGTTTCTCTACAGGATGAATGCTGTCTGTGTTAGCGCTGAGAACCAGAGTCTATTCAGGATGGTGGGTGTATACAAAGGAGGGGGAACTGGGGCACAAAGAGAGGAAACTGGTCCCCGTTCTTTAGTTTGCTCCCCATTCCGGCCTCGTTTTAACACAAAGGCAGGCGTTGTTGACAAATGTTGTAGGGGACACAGGGAGGTCTTCCACTTCCTGGTTTCAGATTGAACTCCACGTCACCTTTATCAAAATTCGTTGAACAGCCCCCTGAGCTTTTGACCTGATCCTCGCTCTCTTTGTTGTGAGTTGCCATCTGCAGGGTCTCTGCTCCTGGCTGTGACACCTCCTTAGTCATCTTCTGGTGTCTCTCCTATGGGCACCACTACTTGCCCACAGTGGCTGTCCTAACAATCTCTCTCAACATTTTAATTGTCACCTTCTAGGTTGTTTAATTGTCACCCCATTTAAAAAGAGGTTTTGTTTCTATCACGCCTCTGGGATGTAACAGCTCAAACCACAGAGTTCCTGTTGTGCCTGCTACCAAATCATGTGGCTCCAGGACATTCTGCGCTTTCCCACCATTTGCTGTTAATCAGTAAACTCCAAAGTTCCTACCAGTCCTGGCTGGGGGATTCAAAACAAGCCCAAGGCAACATTCTTAGGCACACTGAGAACAACAGAAGAGTAATTCAGAATGAGATTTTAGGACGGTAATTTTTAAAGTTACTTTTTAAATAAAAAACCATGCCCGTAAGGAAGGACACTGTAGCATTATCTTAGCTAAAAACTGCACGGAAGTGTAGACCACTAAATGACTGGGTACTAGGCTGGTGCAGTGGCTCAGGCCTGTGATCCCAGCATGTTGGGAGGCCGAGGTGGGTGGATCACGAAGTCAGGAGTTCGAGACCAGCCTGGCCAACATAGTGAAACCCCTGTCTCTACAAAAAAAAAAAAATTAGCCAGGTGTGGTGGTGGGCGACTATAATCCTAGCTACTTGGAAGGCTGAGGCAGAAGAATCTCTTTTTTTTTTTTTTTTTTTTTTTGAGACGGAGTCTTGCTCTGTAGCCCGGGCTGGACTGCAGTGGCCGGATCTCAGCTCACTGCAAGCTCCGCCTCCCGGGTTTACGCCATTCTCCTGCCTCAGCCTCCGGAGTAGCTGGGACTACAGGTGCCCGCCACCTCGCCCGGCTAGTTTTTTTTTTTTTTTTGTATTTTTAGTAGAGATGGGGTTTCACCGTGTTAGCCAGGATGGTCTCGATCTCCTGACCTCGTGATCCGCCCGTCTCGGCCTCCCAAAGTGCTGGGATTACAGGCTTGAGCCACCACGCCCGGCCAAGAATCTCTTGAACCCAGGAAGCAGA
This sequence comes from Chlorocebus sabaeus, assembly GCF_047675955.1. Taxonomy (NCBI): domain Eukaryota; kingdom Metazoa; phylum Chordata; class Mammalia; order Primates; family Cercopithecidae; genus Chlorocebus; species Chlorocebus sabaeus. Next base: position 69,624,263 of record NC_132928.1, on the reverse strand, counting down.
GGTTACAATGAGTCAAGATTGTGCCATTGCACTCCAGCCCAGGGCGACAGTACAAGTCTCTGTCTCAGAAAAAAAAAAAACAAAGACTGGGTCTTCAGTTAAAAGTGATCCAAATATACCTCGGACATTCAGACACTGCACTAGAATGTAATCATCACGAGGTAATCATCAGTACAGGCAATGGCTGGGCCCCGGGGTTAACCAACAGTGATTTAAGTTTCCATGAGACCAAGGTTAGTTGTGCTAACTGGTTTCCAAACAAGGTAAAAAAATACCACAGTAGGAACACGCTGTATCTCAAAGAGTAAAACAATATGTCAAATCTCTCCCTCTGCGTTACAAATGCCATTTGCATTACAATGGTAATACACTGTAAAGAAATGTTCTACTAAGTTTGTTAGATGAACTACATGTGCTCTGTTTCAAATCATGTACTAATAAAAGTGATCTAGGCCAGGTGCGGTGGCTCATGCCTGTAATTCCAGCACTTTGGGACGCCAAGGCAGGGGTATTGCTTGAGATCAGGAGCTCAAGACCAGTCTGGCCAACATAGCAAAACCCCATTTCTACTAAAAATACAAAAAAAAAATAGCCAGGTGTGGTGGTGCACGCCTGTAGTCCCAGCTACTTGGGAGGCTGAGGCAGGAGAATCACTTGAACCCAGGAGGAAGAAGTTGCAGTGAGCTGAGATTGTACCACTGCACTCCAGCCTGGGTGATAGAGCCAGACTGCGTCTCAAAAAAAAAAAAGTAATCTAGTTCTTTGATAGATTTGCATAATTCCCTAACTAGACTACAACTGATTCCCCTTAAGAAATGTCTATAGGCTCTCTATGAAAAACAGAGCTTTTTTTCTTTTTTTTCTTTTTTTTTTTTTTTTTTTTTGAGACAGACTCACTCTGTTGCTCAGGCTGGAGTGCAGTGGCAGGATCACTGCTCACTGCAGCTGTGACCTCCTGGGCTGAAATGATCCTCCCACCTCAGCCCCTCAAGTAGCTGGGACTATAGGTGCAAACCACCAGTCCTGGCTAATTTTTTAATTTTTTGGTAGCATGGGGTCTCGCTAAGTTGCCCAGGCTAGTCTCGAACTCCTGGAGTTAAGTGATCCTCCCACCTTGGCCTCCCAAAGTATTGGAATTATAGGCATAAGCCAATTCACCAGGCCTAAAAATTAGGTTTTTTTAATACAACTTCCTGTGTAAATTGTGTTACTACTTTGTAGGATGCTTACTTTTTCTTGAAGGTGTTTTATTTCCCCCATGAACCTGTCAGCATCTTGAGAGAAGGGACAAGGAGCTCTTTTTTTCTAATTGGACAGCTCAGCATTTTGATTAAATGAACAGCAATGCCACTGAGGGTTGGCCTCCCGTGCTGAGATCTTGTCAGTGGCTACCAGAGGCTATGCAAGCCCCTGCTCCAGCCCAGTGCTTCCCCTTCTCTCTCCAAGTGGATCCTAGATTGGTTGAATTTATGCATCTGTTCCTGGCCTTCCCACGCATGCAAGATCCCCAGGAAAAGGCAAAGACCTGGCTCATCATCAAATCCATTTCTTGCTTCTGATATTCTACTTCCTTTGCCTGAACCTTTGGCCACATATTTTGCCCCTTTGACACTGGTCCTTGGTATTGTTTTGTGGCTTACTCCCTCTCTTCAACACTTGCAGGATCTCTGTCCCCTGAACACTAGCATTAGGTTTTGAAATGTTCTTGTAATCCTTGTATTCACTTCTTTTATGGCATCTTTCTGATTCTCTGGTATCATGCTACCATCATTAACTCAGTGTCTCCCCTGGCTTTGTGATAGCCACACTTTCTCTCTTTCTTCTCTCTCTCTCTCTCTCTGTCCCTCTACCCTCCCCCACTTCTCTCTCTCTCTCTCTCATCCATTTCTCATCCCCTGGGTTCTCAACCTGACTCTCAAACCCCATTTTGTCCTGACTCCAACAATGATACATAAACTTATGAACTTCAGTGCAGGCAGACAGGTACGTAGAAGAACTTTGGATTCACCTACCTTTAAATGACATCCTGCCTCTTGCTCTATGGAGGTATAACCTAACCTGGATGCCCAAAGGTAGCCATAGTGAAGAAATGTAAGGCCCCTGATAAACATCTATCCATCCTCTGTGCTTAGCACTCTGGGTTTTATGACGAACCACAGACTTTACAAATCTTACAATCTAGGCCGGGTGTGGTGGCTCACACCTGTAATCCCAGCACGTTGGGAGGCCTGAGGCGGGAGAATTGCTGGAACCTGGAAGGCGGAGGTTGCAGTGAGCTGAGATCAAACCACTGCACTCCAGCCTGGGCAACAGAGCGAGACTCCATCTGAAAAAGAAAAGAAAAAATATTCGCCGGGCATGGTGGCTCTCGCCTGTAATCCCAGCACTTTGGCAGGCTGAGGCAGACAGATCACGAGGTCAAGAGATCGAGACCATCCTGGTCAACATGGTGAACCCTCGTCTCTACTAAAATACAAAAAATTAGCCAGGCGTGGTGGCACACACCTGTAGCCCCAGCTACTCGGGAAGCTGAGGCAGGGGAATCACTTGAACCCAGGAGGCGGAGGTTGCAGTGAGCAGAGATTGTGCCACTGCACTCCTACCTGGCAACAGAGCAAGATTCCATCTAAAAAAAAAAAAAAAACTTACAATCCAGAAAGAGAGGAAAGGCAGAAAACCATATGCAATGTGAGACAGTACATGAACAAAATACAAATCTAGCGAGAAGTTTCAGAAAAGGGAGTGTTATGGTTTGAACTGTGTCCCCTTCTCATTATTCATACACTGGAGTATGAACACTGAGTCCCAATCCCCAGTACCTCAGAATGGGACTTAATTTGGAAACGGGGTAATTGCAGATGTAATTGGTTAAGATGAGGTCAAACTGAAGTAGGGTGAGCCCTAATCCAAAATGATTGCAGTCTGTATGAAAAGGGGAAGGAGAGAGTCACCCATGCCGGGAGAATACCATGTGAAGATGAAGACAGAGATCAGAGATGGTTTCAAATGAGTTTCCATATTCAGTCTCAATGATATTAATAACATCTTGTAATCCTTGTATTCACTTCTTTGAATACAAGGTGCTTTAAGGACTAACACTAGGAAATGCAACCAGAGCAGTTCTGAAACAGATGTCAGAAAGCATGGGTTCAAGGAAAGAGGTCATGTTGATCTAGCTTTTTTTTTCTTTTTGAGATGGAGTCTTGCTCTGTTGCCCAGACTGGAGTGCGGTGGCGCGATCTCGGCTCACTGCACCCTCGCCTCCCAGGGTCAAGCGATTCTGCTGCTGCAGCCTCCTGAATAACTGGGATGACAGGTATGTGCCACCATGTCCAGCTAATTTTTGTATTTTTAGTAGAGACGGGGTTTCACCATGTTGGTCAGGCTGATCTCAAACTCCTGACCTTGTGATCCACCCACCTCAGCCTCCCAAAGTGCTGGGATTACAGGCGTGAGCCACCCCGCCCAGCCGATCTAGCTTTTTAAAAGTGGCAAAGCCGCTTACCTCCTCAGTGACTCAGTTTTGTCTACAAAAAGATAGCAACATCCCCACCTTTGTTTTACTCTCTCAAAAATGTGATGAGGGTAAATGAGATTAAAAGATGTTTATGATGTGGGGAAATAATTTAAAAACAGATACAAGCTTTGAGCAATAGAAACATGTGTATGTGTGTCTATGGATACACATATACACATATACATATCCATATGTACATGTGTGCCATTAGATGGCAGCAGGAAGCTAATTCATAACAAAGTCAGCTTCAGCCAAGTTTTTCCCTTTATCAGACAGATTTCCTGTGACTTGGTCTCACTGACTCAGTCTCAACAGGATTCTCTATGTCTCTGTCTCTTTGTCTTCTCTCTCTTTTTCCCTGTCTCTTTCCTCTCTTTCTACCCCTTCTCCCTCTCTCCCCAACTTAAAGAAAACACCTTTTATTAAATTATGAAAAATGCCAAAAGTAGCCGGGCGCGGTGGCTCATGCCTGTAATCCCAGCACTTTGGGAGGCCAAGGCGGGCAGATCACAAGGTCAGGAGATCGAGACTATACTGGCTAACACGATGAAACCCCGTCTCTACTAAAAATACAAAAAATTAGCAGGGTGTGGTGGCAGGCGTCCGCAGTCCCAGCTACTCGGGAGCCTGAGGCAGGAGAATTGCGTGAACCCGGGAGGCGGAGCTTGCAGTGAGCCGAAATCATGCCACTGCACTCCAGCCTGGGCCACAGACCCAGACTCCGTCTAAAAAAAAAAAAGCCAAATGTTCACAAAAGGAGAATAGTGCAGTGAGCCCTCATCAACCCAACACACAAATTCAACTACTTCTGCCATACTTGCTTCAACTCTCCATCCATTCTTCTCTCCTTCCCTCACTCCCCACTGAATTTTAAAGCAAATCTCAGACTTCACGGTTTTCCACCTATATACTTCAATATGCATATGTAAAATTTATGATCATATCCATACATAATCATACCATTGTGAAACTTATAACATTAATGATAATTTCTTAGAATCTTATCATGTCTCTTTTCAAAGGTTTGAAACAAGAATGATGGCCATATTTTACATAATTTATAATTTAGCAAATAGAATATTTGAATAATAAACCAATTCCATTTTGAAGGTTTCTGATGTAGCACTCTGTTTAAAAAAAAAAAAAAAAAAAAAAAACTACTTGAGAAAAGTATGGATTGATTGTATTGGAAGTTGCAGGGCCTGAGGAATGTTTTCCCATGATTTTAGTCCTTCTCATCAGTGTTCTATGCCTCAGTTCTGGTAACCCCAGAATGATGCTGTTACCTGACAGTATTCTAATGAAGATTAAAGAAATAACATCTGTTAATCTTATTAAGTTTACTGAGGCAGGATGGGGCTGGGTGCTGGTAAATGGAGCAGATAAATGATGTGAGCCATCTACACTTTATTTTTCACGTTGAAAAGTCATTATAGAGAAACTTTCTCCTTTGGTGCACGTACTGATACTTCAGAGCACGTATGAACTATGGTAGGTAGGAAAGTCGTGCCAGAGACTACCTCTTAGTAACCTTAGCAGAAAATTACAGCGTAATGCCTACAGCCCTGGGAAGAGACACATATAAATCCATTTCACGCCATGTGGAGTTTACATAACTGAATCAGAATTTTTAAAAAGGAATCTGGTTGATAATTGTTCCAGAATAAATCAACTCAATTTTTCAGTAAATATCAAAAACATTCATAAGACCTAAGTATTCTACTTTCAGCAATTTATACTAAGGAAATAAACATAGATGGAGGCAAAGATGCAGTTACAAGGACATGTGTGTCAGTGTTGTTTATAAAAACAAACTTTTAAAAAATAACCCTTAAATATTCAACAACAGAGATGGGCGAATAAATTGCATTATAGAACCATGATGGGATACTTTGTAGCTATTAAAAATCACCTGGTAGGAATACATTGATTAACATGTAAATGTTTTGACAATATCTTTAGTGAAAAAAATCATGTTATAAAATAGCATAGGCTGGGCACGGTGACTCACACTTGTAAGTCACACTTTGAGAGGCCGAGGCAGGTGGACCACCTGAGGTCAGGAATTCAAGACTGGCCTGGCTGACATGGTGAAACTCCATCTCTACTAAAAATACAAAAATTAGCTGGGCGTGGTGGTGCATGCCTGTAATCCCAGCTACTCAGGAGGCTGAGGCAGGAGAAGCGCTTGAACCCAGGAGGCGGAGGTTGCAGTAAGCCAAGAGCATACCACTGCTCTGCAGCCTGGGTGACAGAGTGAGACTCCGTCTCAATAATAATAATAATAATAATAATATAGTATAAAGGCATCAATTCCTCTTTAGTTTAGCTGTATTTATACATGTGCACATATACCTGTGCACACACACACACAGAAATGAGATTAGAAAGACATGGAGTAAACATAATGCTAATAGCAGTTACCTCTATAAGCAGAATTATAAAAGCTTTTTTTTTTTTTTTTTTTTTTTTTTTTTTTGCCTCTAGGTTTTTCTATAATGTGCATATAAAAAATAAGTAAAAAATATTTTTCTTTCAAAAATCTGACTAGCAGATCTGGCAACATGGAAGACAGACCTAAAGTAGAATGCCACATACTATAAACACAAAGAAATAACAGATACAAGGAAAATAGAAAAAGCAAATCCCTTAGAAACGTGGAAGGATCTGAATACGCATTGGGATGCACATTAATTAACAAAGCAGCTGCTCACAGTTGGAGGCAAGGTGGAGATGAGGTCAGTGTTCCCTGATAACAAACCACACAAAGATGTCATACACATGCCAAAACATTACAGACCAGTATCTATGAATACTAACACAAAAATCCTCAACAACGTACTAGCAAACTGAATCCAGCACATAAAAAGGATTATACATCATGACCAAGTGAAATTTATCCCAGTCATGTGATATTTGAACATCAATGAATGTAACAGCCATATCAAGAGAAGAAAGGACAAAAATTGTATGATCATTGCAACAGATGCAGGAGCACATGATAAAATCTGACACTCTTTCATGATAAAATACTCAACAAACTAGGACTAGAAGGGAACTTCATCAGCCTGATAAAGGGTATCTATGAAAAACCCACAGATAACATCATACTTAATGATAAAAGACTAAAAGCTTTCTCCCTAAGATCAGGAGAAAGACAAGGATGCCTACTTTTGCCACTTTTGTTCAACACTGTACTGGAGGTTCTAGACAGAGCAATTAGGTAAGAGACAAAAATAAAAGGCATCAAGATTGGAAAGGAAGTAAAACTACCTGTAGTTGCAGATGACATGATTTTGTATGTAGTAAACCCTAAGAAATCTGCTTTAAAAAAATAAAAAATAAATAAAAACTATTAGAATAGGCCAGGTGTGGTGGCTCACTTCTGTAATCCCAGGACTTTGGGAGGCCAAGGCAGGTGGATCACTTGAGGTCAGGAGTTCGAGAGTAGACGCCAAAATGGTGAAACTCCGTTTCTACTAAAAATACAAAAATCAGCCAGGTGTGGTGGTGCATGCCTGTAGTCATGCACTACATGACTCAGGTGGGGCTGAGGCACGAGAATTGCTTGAACCAGGGAGGTGGAGGTTGCAGTGAGCCAAGATACCACCACTCCACTTCAGCCTGGGTGACAAAATGAGACTGTCTCAAAAAAACACAAACAACAACAACAACGAAACAAGGGCATGGTGGCTCATGTCTGTAATCCCAGCACTTTGGGAGGCCGAGGCTGGCAGATCACCTGAGGTTGGGAATTCGAGACCAGCCTGACCAACATGGAGAAACCCCGTCTCTACTAAAAATACACACACAAAAAAATTAGCTGGGCATGGTGGCGCATGCCTGTAATCCCAGCTACATGGGAGGCTGAGGCAGGAGAATCGCTTGAACCCGGGAGGTGGAGGTTGTGGTGAGCCAAAATCATGCCACTGCTCTCCAGCCTGGGCAACAAGAGTGAGACGCCATCTCAAAAACAGACAAACAAACAACACTATCAAAATAAATAAGAACACTGTCCATGAATGTTCATAGCATTGTTCATAAGAGCCAAAAAAGTGGAGACAACCCAAATGTCCATCAACTGATGAATAAATAAATAAAATGTGGTGTATCCATACGACAGAATATTACTCAGCAATAAAAAGAAATGAAGCACTGATACTTGCTGCAACATGGACGAACCTTGAAAGCATGCTAATTGAAGAAGCATGCTAATTGAAACATGCTAATTAAAAGAGTGGAATTTTATGATTCCATTACATGAAATGTCCATAACAGGCAAATATATACATATAGAAGGTAGATGAGTTGTTGCCTAAGGCCACGGGGGTAGGGGGGGTTAAGGGTAATTGAGAGGGGGAGGTAATGGATATTGGTTTTGGGGGGAGGTAATAAAAATGTGCTGAACTTGATGGTGGAGATAGTTGTATAACTCCGTGAACATACTGAAAACGTTTTTTTTCAACTTTTGTTTTAGATACAGGGGGTACATGTGCAGTTTGTTACATGGAAATATTGCGTGGTGCTGAGATTTGGAGTATGGATCCCATCACCCAGGTAGTGAGCACAGTACCCGATAGGTAGTTCTAAAATTGTATTTCAAGAAAGTTGTTAAAAGAAGACAATACATAATTTCAATTTGCTCAGACAGGTAAAAGTATTGGACATGAATAAACAATTAGATGTTGTGGTTATGCACATTTAAAAATCCCAAGGAATAATTAAACCAACTATTAGAACAAATAAGAGTTTGGACACATTGTTAGACACAAAAACAATATAGAAAAGTCAACATTGTCCTCATGTGAAAATGTCAATGAGAAAGTAAAATTTTGAAAAAGATACTCTTCTCCCCAATAACAACACTTATGGGACCAAGGAATAAATGTATCAGAAAGAGCAAGATCTCAAGCCAGACACAATAGCGCATATCTGTAACTGAGGCGGGAGAATCACTTGAGCCTAGGAATTCAAGTCCAGCCTGAACAACACAGCAAGACTCTAACTCTTGGAAAAAAAAAAATGAGCGAGATCTAAAAACAAAATTATAAAGCTTCACTGAAAGACACAAAAGACACAAAAGAAGACCTAAATAAAATGAAGAAATATACCATGTCCATAAATGGGAAAGCTTAATACCATAAAGATGGCACTTCTCCAAATATTAACTCAGTATAATTAAAATAATAAAATGTTAAAGGCTAACAAGTTGGTTCTAAATTTCAAGGAAGAGAAAAGGAAAGAACCTCAAGACCATTTTGAAGAAAACAAGACGGGAATAGTTGCCCTCTCATTTATTAAAACTCATTATAAATGTATAGTAATTAACGAGTGTTGTATTGGTGCAGGGACACACAAACAGACCAATGGAATAGAAAAGAGAGAGCCTAGAAATAAACCCGTGATTCTTATGAGAACTTAATATAATAGAGATGGTGTTGCAAATTGATAGGAAATTTCAAAATAAGCTTCAGATTGATTCCATACCTGAATAGGAAAGAGTGAACCTTTAAGACTTCTAAAACGTTTTAGACAAAAACACAAGATAATAAATATACGATTCAGGGTACGGAAGAAGTTCTTAAATAAGACAACAAAAACACAAAAAAAAGTAAGAAATTTGATGGCATCAAAATTTCTCTATAAAAAAGACAACATACTCTCAACTACAGACCAGGAGAAGCTATCTGTAAACAACTACAAAAAGGAGAGAAGGGGGAATCAACAGTTTGGGGAAAGACAATTTAATAGAAAAATGTCAAGAATATAAAGGCAAGTAATATATAGACAAAATCTGGGTGGTAAAATTTTTCATTGTAAAGATATTCCTATTAGATTAAATCTCATTAAATTGCCAATACTTGATAGTTTTAGCTCACAAAAATGCGATTTCATATAGGTAAAATTAGTAGCAGTAGGAGAATTAAAAATTAACAGATACCGTTGGCCTACTGTGGTGGCTTGTGTCCATAATTCCAACACTTTGCGAGGCCAAGGCAGGAGGGTCACTTGAAGCCATGAGTTCAAGACTAGCCTAGGCAAATGGTGAGACCTCATGTCTACAAAAAATAAGAAAATTAGCCAGGCACAGTGGCCCATGCCTGCAGTCCCAGCTACTAGGGAGGTAGAGGCAGAAGGATGGCTTGAGCCCAGAAGTCTGAGACTGCAGTGAGCTATGATCACACCACTGCACTCCAGCCTGGGCAACAGAGCAAGACCCTGTCTCCAAAAAAAAAAAGAAAGAAAAAAGAGAGAGAGAAAAACCATTAAAAATCCATTAGATTGACTATCAGGACTCACAAAATTATGTGGAAACATAAACTATTAGACAGTTGTAGAAGAAAGCTTAGATTGGTAAAGCACTTTGGCAATATCTAATAAAGTGGAACATACATATACCCTTAAGACCAAGCAACTTCACTCCTTCATAATCTTCCTAGAGAAATTCTTACATAGGCACACAAGGAGATAAGCCAAAGATACTGTATTACCCAGAGTCCTCCAGAGAAACAGAACCAGAACCAACAGAGAGAGAGAGAGAGAGAGAGAGAGAGAGAGAGAGAGAGAGAGAGAGAGAGAGTGTGTGTGTGTGTGTGTTTAATGATAAGGAATTGGCTCACAGGATTACAGAGGTTAAGAAGTCCCAAGATAGGCAGGTGGCAGGCTAGAGACCCATGAGAATCAATGTTCAAGTCCAAAGGCCTGAGGACCAGAACAGCTGATGTTATTAACACTTGTAAGTTCCAGTCTAAAAGCCAGCAGGCTCCAGACCCAAGAGCTGATGTTTCAGTCTGACTCTTTTTTTTTTTTTTTCCAAGCGGACTTCTGCTCTTGTTGCCCAGGCTGGAGTACAATGGCGTGATCTCAGCTCACTGCAACCTCTGCCTCCCTGGTTCAGGTGATTCTCCTGCCTCAACCTCCTGAAGTAGCTGGGATTACAGGTCCCTACCACCACACCCAGCTAATTTTTGTATTTTTAGTAGAGACGGGGTTTCACCATGTTGGCCAGGCTGGTCTTGAACTCCTGACCTCAGGTGATCCACCCACCTCAGCCTCCCAAAATGTGGGGATTACAGGCATGAGCCACCGCACCCGGCCAGTCTGAGTCTTAAGGCCAGAAAAGACCAATGTCTCAAGCAGCCAGGGAAGAGGACTTCCCTCTTAGCTTTTGTCTTCTATTCAGGTCTTCGACTGATGAGCAGAGGCCTACCCACATTAGGAAGGGCAATCTGCTGCATTCAGTCTGTCAATCCAAATGCTAATCTCATCTGGAAACACCCTCACAGGCACACCCAGAGTCATGTTTGGTTAAAAGCTTGGGTGCCCATGATCCAGTCAAGTGGACACATAAAATTAACCATCACAGATACTCACTTCAGTATTGCTTGTAATATCAAAAACTCGGGCCAGGCATGGTGGCTCATGCCCGTAATCCTAGCAATTTGGAAGGCTAAGGCGGGTGGATTACCTGAGGTCAGGAATTCAAGACCAGCCTGGCCAACATGGTGAAACCCCATCTCTACTAAAAATACAAAAAAAAAAAAAAAAATTAGCCGAGCATGGTGGTGGGTGCCTGTAATCCCAGCTACTTGGGAAGCTGAAGCAGGAGAATCACTTGAACCTAGGGGAAAGAGGTTGCAGTGAGTCAAGATCACACCACTTCATTCCAGCCTGGGTGAAAGAGCGAGACTCTGTCTCAAAAAAAATAAAAATAAAAAATAAAAAACTTGGAAATAATCTAATTGTCTCTTTATTCTACAAATATGCACTAGGCATTCATTATGTGCCAGGGACCATTCAATATGTTTGGGATACACCAGTGAGTAAAAAAGACAAACATTCCTCTCCTTGGCGAGATTACATATTAATAAAAGAAGACGAACAATAAGCCTAATACCTACGTAGGGTATATATTACTTAAATAATACGGGAAAGCTACTTTCCACAACTTCAAGGATACCATTCATATGATATTCTATGTAAATGCCACCCTCTGCAAATGTGTAAGGCAATAGTGGGGTGGGGAGTGGGTGGCAAGTGACAATTTAAGTTAGAAGATCAAAGTAGGCATTATTAAGTAGGTGACAGAGCGCAAACTTAGATGAGGGAATTATTGCACAGGTATCTGGAGGAAAGAGCAAACTAGGCGGAAGAACCAGACTGTGTAAAGATCCAAAAGCTCCAGGCTGGTGAGACTGTGAAGAGAGCCAAGGGGAGAGGGTTAGAATAAGATGAAGTGGACCAAGGGGTAGGCCACTGTAAGGACCTGAGGGCTTTTTAGTCTGAATGAATGAGTAGCCATCACAGAGGTTTAAACAGTGGAGCAAAGTGATCTGATTCCATGCTGAAGGGATCACTCTGGCTACACTTACAGGGAAGCAAGGATGGAAGCAGGAAGCCACTACAGTAATTCAAGTGAGAAATGGTGATGGCTTGGGCCAGAATGATGACAACAATGTTGGGTTCTAGATACATTTTGAATATAGAGCCTATAAAAATCCTGACAGATTGGATGTGGAATGTGAGTTAAAGAGAAGACTCAAGGATAACTCGTATTATGCCTGATCAACCGGAAGGATGAAGTTGCCATCAACCGAGAAGTGCGTAACCCATGGAGCAGGGTTTTTTAAAATTTTTATTTATTTATTTTTGAGACAGAGTCTCGCTCTGTCGCCCACACTGGAGTGCAGTGGTGGGACCTCTGCCTCCCGGGTTCAAGCGATTCTCCTGCCTCAGCTTCCTGAGAAGTTGGGATTACAGGCAGGCACCACCATGTCCAGATAATTTTTGTATTTTTATTAGAGACAGGATTTCACCATGTTGGCCAGGCTGGTCTCAAGCTCTCGATGTCAGGTGATCCACCCACCTCGGCCTCCCAAAGTGCTGGAATTACAGGTATGAGCCACTGTGCCCAGCCATGGAGCAGGTTTGAGGGGAGAAGACAAGCTGAGTTCTGAACATGTTTACCTTACAGGTATATTACACACTCACATGAAAATGCTGAATTGGGAATTAGGCATTTTGAATAGATATCTGGGCTAGAGTTGTTCAGTATGTAGATAGTATTTTTTTTTAAATAGAGATGGGGTCTATGTTGCCTAGGCCAGATTACAATGGCTACTTACAGGCCAGATCATAGTGCACTACAGGCTCAAACTCCTGAGCTCAAGGGATCTTCCTGCCTCAAATTCCCAAGTACTGGGACTACAGGTACACCACCACTCCCAACTAGATAGTCTTTAAATCCATGAGACTGTAAAGACCACTATAGGGGGTTTGATGTAGCTAGAGATGAGATTCAAGGATTGAGCCTTGTTAGAAGGTTAAAGCCATGAGAAGGAACCGGTAAAGGAGACTGAGGAGTAGCCAGTGAGACAGGAGAAAGACTGAGAGTGTGGTGTCTGGAAGCAACTGGAAAAGTGTCAAGGAGGAAGGGAAGGGCCACCCGTGTCAAATGCTGCTGACAGGTGGAATAAGATAAGGACAACAGGTTAAACACTGGACTAAACAACAAAAGACATCTTGAGAAGAGCAGTTCTGATGAAACGTAAGAGACAAAAGTCCGAGCAAGTTCAAGAGAGCATGAGAGGAGAATCGGATCTGGAAAGTACATACATCTCCTTCAGGCTTTGTTGCAAAGCGGGGCAAGGAAATGGAAGACAGTTGATGGTGAAAGGGGAAGATAAAAGGGCTTTAAGACAGGCAAAATGAAAGTGTTTATATGCTAGCAGGGAGCTGCAATGGAGAGAAAAAAAAATGATCATTCAGGATAGAAGTGAGAATTGCTACAGCAGTCCTTGAATAGATGAGTAGGACCTAATTCACAAGTGGAGAGGTTGGCTTTAGAGAAAAGCACGAATACTGGTAGGCAAGAAGGCAGAGTATGTGAGTGCAAGTGAGGTCAGTAGATGCGATGAGATTGTGGAAATTCTCCCCCTTATTACTTGGATTCTCTTAGCCATTAGCCAAAAGGGAGGGTGGGGAGGGGAGTTAGATGAAACAGGAGACAATGTGTCATATGTAAGTTATCAATGAGAGAAGAATGAATGGACTAAGGAAACACAGTATGATTGTCAGGCAGTATTTGAGACCCACAAGAAATTCACGGTCATAAGGTTAAAATGGGACCAGTCAGTATGGCTGTTTTTCCTTTATTTTCTTCAGTGTCAAAGGAGCAGGGAGTAGCTGGAGGATGGATTTAATCTGGGCTATAGTTTTGCCAGTGTGTATGATGAAGAGGCGAGCAAGGGAGTTGAAGAGGTATGAAAGGAGTGGTAATGCCTGTAATGGAACTGAAGCTGGGATATAAAAGAGACTGCAGAGGGGTTAATGAGCAGGTGAAAGATAATAGGATCAACAGAGTTAAGGTCCCAATGGGGTCTAAGGACTGTTGAAGCTGGGATACTGGAAAGGGGTAAACTTGAAAGATGAGAAGTGATAAACAGAATGGATGCATAAAATTGAAAACATGAATTGGTAATGTCAGGGTAACGGTAAGGTCTTGAGTATAATCATGAGGGTGAGTAGCAAGAGCTACACTCATCAAGAAAGAAGAGTGTGGCCAGGCACAGTGGCTCATGCCTGTAATCCCAGCACTTCGGGAGGTGGAGGAAGGTGGATCACTTGAGGTCAGGAGTTCAGGACCAGCTTGGCCAACATGGTGAAACCCTGTCTCTACTAAAAATACAAAAATTAGCTGGACGTGGTGGCTCATGCCTGTAATCCCAGCTACTTGGGAGGCTGAGGTAGAATTGTTTGAACCAGGGAGGCGGAGGTTGCAGTGGGCCGGGATCATGCCACTGCACTCCAGCCTGGGTGACAGAAAGGAGGGAGAGTAGTCTGGGGTACATCAGATTACAGGAGAAGGGAAACTGATAAACTGGTCTATCAGTTTATGTGAGTGCAAGTGATAAACCGATAAAATGATTTATCAATTAAATTGAAAAACTGGTTTACCAATAAACCAGTTTATCAATTAAATGGATTAACTAGAATTGTCAGCTAAAATGGATTAACTAGAATTACACACATTGATGCATATAAATCTCAAAAACACTAATATTGAATGAAAAAATCAGTTGCAAAAAGATACATACACTGACATTATTTATATGTAAAATTTTAAAACCAAACAAAACATAAACTGTTAATGGGTAGTTATATAGTAAAAACATGAAAATGTGTATCAGAAAAATATATATTTGAATTTCTAGTTGGTAGTTGCCTCTGGAGATGGCAGGGTTGGAGTCAGATTCCATAACATTTTAACTGTTTAAAAATAGCCTGAAATAAATGTGGTTTTAAGAAGTTTAAAGCAACTAGTTGTGGATACTTAGGAAACAAAGTTTCCTGTGTATTCTCCCTGTAAGCTTATGACCATGAAATTTTTGTGAGTCTCTTACAAGGCTAACTCAAGATCTAACTCAAGATCAGGAAGTGATTCCAGCAGCTATTCTCACTGTTTACTAAAGATAAAGTTTCGGGGCTGGGCGGGGTGGCTCACGCTTGTAATCCCAACACTTTGGGAGGCCAAGGGGGTAGCTCACAAAGTCAGGAGATAGAGACCATCCTGGCTAACACGGTGAAACCTCATCTCTACTAAAAATACAAAAAATTGGCCAGGCGTGGTGGCACGCGCCTGAAGTCCCAGCTACTTGGGAGGCTGAGACAGGAGAATTGCTTGAACCTGGGAGGCGGAGGTTGCAGTGAGCAGAGATCCCGTCACTGCACTCCAGCGACACAGCAAGATTCCATCTGAAAAAAAAAAAAAAAAAAAGACAAAGTTTCTGGCTTCTCTGGTCTACCTTCCAGAAACCTACATCTTTTTACATCTCAAATCCTCCTCAGAAAAGATTGAAACAAGATGAATAATAATACCAATATTATCTTTGGTTTTAAGCTCTTTGCATCAGAGAAAACCTAACAAATGTGCCACCTCTATTTTCAGGCTTGCTCACTGCTTCCTGTTTGAAAGAAAGGGACCCAACAAACACTATCGTCAATTGGTATGGATTTTTCTAGACATATTCTGTGCGTTTTAAAAACATACATATTTTTAATTTTTTTCACACAGTTGAGATATATACAAAATTTGATTTTTTTAGTTAAAATAGCTTGGATATCTTTTCATAACCATACATGTAGAGCTGTCTTTTTTTTTTTTGAGACGGAGTTTTGCATTTGTTGCCCAGGCTCAAGTGCAATGGCATGATCTTGGCTCACTGCAACCTCCACCTCCCAGGTTCAAGCGATTCTCCTGCCTCAACCACCCGAGAAGCTGGGATTACAGGCCCGTGCCACCACACCCTGCTGATTTTTATATTTTTAGTAGAGATGGGGTTTCACTATGTTGGCCAGGCTGGTCTCGAACTCCTGACCTCAGGTGATCCACCCACCTCGGCCTCCCAAAGTGCTGGGATTACAGGCGTGAGCCACTGTGCCCGGCCTGTCTCATTCTTTTTAAAGGCTTTACAGTATTTAATTTATAGTTATGCCGTAAATTATCTAACTTGTTCTCCATGGAAGGACATTTATATTTCAAACTTTCTGATACTTGAAACAATGCTGTAATGAGTATTTTTTGAATATGTAAATTCACAGATGTATGAACTTGGTAGATATTGCCAAAATCCCTCCATATAGGGATCAACATTGATTTCCACTTTTCACAGCAGCATATGAGTGGCCATTTCTCCCAGGTCAACAGAGTGTTCTTGAACTTCAAACTGTACCCCATCTGATAAAAGTGGTAAAATAGTTTAAATCTGTAATTATGAGAGAGATCAGCCATCTTTTCCTATGCTTAAGAACCATTTGTATTTTATGTCTGAAAACCCTCTCGGTCAGCATTCAGTCAGGAAAACAGAAGGCACTCAAGTATTACACTCAGGAAAGGATTGAACCCAGGTGCTTCCAAAACACTGGAAGGGCTGGAGGAAAGGAAGGTCAGGGAAAGCTGCCAGTGAGTGCAGGAAATCAAGAAGTCGCAGGAATGGCAGGAAATCACAGCTGATGATCTCAGCTGCCTGCAGCACTGAAGCAGGTGATTAACAAAATGCAGAGGGTCCTGCAGAACCTCACGTATGCCGTCTGAACAAGCCTATATACGCCTGCCCGCTGGCTGAAGGAATAAGAGCTTGTTTCTCTTTTGCCTTCCAAATAGTACACGTGCCTCTCATTAGCAGAATGAAAATAAACCCTCTCAGCAAGAAAATCAAGGAAGTGTGGTTTCCAGGCTTCTAGCTCCTACAATAGAGTTTGGAAAGCAAGTCTGAAGTTGAGTATCAATGGGCAATGCCCAGCACATTGGTTACTTGGTAACTTTTTGGTTACTTGGGATTCATACACATCCTGCTAGCAAGGTTTAAACTTCCAAACATCACCTAATGTGATGCAATCAGGGCATGATAATCTTTTTGCTAAAGGAGACAAAGTCCTGTCAGTTCCTATCTCCATCTCTGATATTCATTCCTTTTAGTGCAATACAACTTGCCTTTGCCATACTATAACTTGAAGGCTAAATTAAAAGGTTAACCAACACTAAACACCCTATATAAAAATAACAGAGTAAAACGGAGGGAGGAAAAGACACAAATGGCCCATATATAAATATATATAAATAAATAAATAAATATATATACATATATATACATATATATATATATATATATCTCAAAGCAAGGAGAAAATAAGCATTGTGACTAATGTCCTTGTTGCTGCATCTAGTCCTGAGGTGATAGTTGATATTTATGATTTCCTTCTAGTACCCATCCTATGTTCCCTTTCTGTGTATTCAAAACTTCAAATAAATTGAGGGTTTTTTTTTTTTTTTTTCCACCTGGTGGGTGACCCAAATCTTCATTCCTGAAGAGGCAGTGACATTAGGATTCTGCCTCTTTGGTGTTGCTAGTCTTTTACCCATTTTACCTCCATACATGGAAGTACTAAGAAGTGTCCCAGAGAAACTCCTGTGTGTGTGCATGTATGTGTGTGATTATCAGGTAGACAAAGGCAGCTTTAGAGGCTTTTGTGGGCGTTATGGATATGGAAAAAAGTTTTGTATTTTGAGTTCTGTGTTTTTATGTAAAGCAACATTTAGGATTTGGAAAATGCAACTGCTTATATTATTCAAAAGATCATTGACAATGGTTACAAACAAGACCTTCCCAGAAAAAAAGTAGACCAGTAAGGATGACTTTTATCTTAAAATGTGAAGATATAACTAAAAATTAACTATAGATATTCCTTTTATTCTGCAAAGGCAAAAAAAAAAAAAAGATTTTTCTTGAGATACATAAATTATATACATAGAAAACAATCAGAATCGGTAATCTCTGAATTAAAATCAGTGTGACTCTACAAAAGGAGAACTCTAGGGGAATAGGGTGCACAACTATGGAACACTCATTCAAGAGAACTTCATTTAGTGTCTGCCGAGACAGGTGGATCACGAGGTCAGGAAATCGAGACCATCCTGGCTAACACGGTGAAACCCCGTCTCTACTAAAAAAATACAAAAAACTAGTCGGGCAAGGTGGTGGGCACCTGTAGCCCCAGCTAGTCGGGAGGCTGAGGCAGGGAGAATGGGGTAACCCGGGAGGAGGAGCTTGCAGTGAGCTGAGATCTGGCCACTGCACTCCAGCCTGGGCGATAGAGCGAGACTCCGTCTCAAAAAAAAAAAAAAAAAAAAAAAAAAAATACAAAAGAAAATCCAAATGCTACATAAATCCTGAGAACTGCTTCATCTAGTTAAAATCCTAATAGATTTAGAAAGCCTTTGATGGTGCATGGGACCTTAAGAAAACATCTATGTGATGGCTAACACTGAATGTCAACTTGATTGGATTGAAAGTTACAAAGTATTGATCTTGGGTGTGTCTGTGAG
This sequence comes from Chlorocebus sabaeus, assembly GCF_047675955.1. Taxonomy (NCBI): domain Eukaryota; kingdom Metazoa; phylum Chordata; class Mammalia; order Primates; family Cercopithecidae; genus Chlorocebus; species Chlorocebus sabaeus. The sequence goes on along the minus strand of NC_132928.1, from coordinate 69,605,862 downwards.
GGTGTTGCCAAAGGAGAGTAACATTTGAGTCAGTGGGTTGGGAAAGGCAGATCCACCCTTAATCTGGATGGGCACAATCTAATCAGCTGCCAGCCTGGCTAGAATATAAGCAGGCAGAAAAATGTGAAGAGACAGACTGGCTTAGCCTCCCAGCCTACATCTTTCTGCCGTACTGGATACTTCCCACCCTCGAACATTGGACTCCAAGTTCTTCAGTTTTGGAACTCGGACTGGCTCTCCTTGCTCCTTAGCCTGCAGACGGCCTATTGTGCAACCTTGTGATCGTGTGAGTTAACACTTAATAAACTCCTCTCTCTCTCTCTATATATATATATTCCATTAGTTCTGTCCCTCTAGAGAACCCTAATACAATCCATACCAGGTGATTCTTAGTTTTAGGTCAAAAATCCATTTGAGAAAGATATGAAAGCCATGAATGTTTCTCTCTAGAGAAACCTCTTTAATGCCAGGCATGGTTGCTCACGCCTGTAATCCCAGCACTTTGGGAGGCCGAGGTGGGTGGATCACCTGAGGTCGGGAGTTTGAGACCAGCCTGCACAACATGGTGAAACCCCACATCTACTAAAAATATAAAATTAGGTGGGTGTGGTGGCGCATGCCTGTAATCCCAGCTACTTGGGAGGCTGAGGCACGAGAATGGCGTGAACCCAGGAGGCAGAGATTGCAGTGAGCTGAGACAGTGCCATTGCACTCCAGCCTGGGCAACAAGAACGAAACTCCGTCTCAAAAAAAGAAAAAAAAAGAAAGAAACACTAACATAATATCAGAATTTCACTCACATAATTTATATAACACAATTGAGTTCCATCCCTTTCAAATATCACCATAGAGGTGTCATGATTATCCAAGGGTACAACATGGAACATTTTTGGATTCCTCTTATGATAAGGGTTCTTAATCTGGGTTTCAGCAACATAGTTTTAGAGCATCCACAGATGAATTGCAGAGGATCTATGAATCTCCTTACATTATATGCAAAATATAATTACATATGATTATGCATTTTATATAATTGTGGATATAGTCTATCGAATGAGGTATATTTCTGGGAGGCTGAGGCAAGAGGATAACTTGAGCTTGGGGATTTGAGACCAGTCTGGGCAAAATAGTGAGACCTTGTCTCTACAAAAAAGAAATGAAGGCTGGGTGTGGTGGCTTATACCTGTTACCCCAGCACTTTGGAAGGCCGAGACGGATGGATCAAGTGAGGTCAGGAGCTCGAGACTAGCCTGACCAATATGGTGAAAGCCCGTCTCTACTAAAAATACAAAAATTAGCAAGGTGTAGTAGTGTGTGCCTGTAGTCCCAGCTACTTGGGAGGCTGAGACAGAAGAATTGCTTTAACCCAGGAGGCGGAGGTTGCAGTGAGCCGAGATCGCACCACTGCACTTTTTACTTCCGTATGGTTGGTAGTAACATTCCCTCGTTCACTCCTGATTTTAGTAATTTGAGTCTTTTTTTCTTGATCAGTTTAGCCAAAGGTTAATTTTGTTGATCTTTATGAAGAACCAACTTTTGGTTTTGTTGCTATTCTCAATTATTTATTATTATTTTTGGATGGAGTCTCGCTCTGTCACCCAGGTTGGAGTGCAGTGGCTCACTGCAACCTCTGCCTCCTGGGTTCAAGAGATTCTCCTGCCTCAGTCTCCCAAGTAGCTAGGAATACCAGGCACGTGCCACCACACCCAGCTAACTTTTGTATTTTATAGTAGAGACAGGGTTTCGCTATGTTGGCCAGACTGGTCTCGAACTCCTGACCTCAGATGATCCACCTGCCTCAGCCCCCTAAAGTGCTGGGATTACAGGCGTGAGCCGCCATGCCCAGCCCTCAATTGTTTTTCTCTTCTGTATTTCATATTTCTGCTAAAATCTTTATTACCTTTCTTCCGTTTGTTTTGTGGTTTAGTTTGCTCTTTTCTGATTTCTTAAGGTTGAAGTTTAGGTTATTTATTTGAAACCTTCTTTAAATGCAGGCATTTAAAGCTATAAAGTTCCATCTGAGCACAGCTCCACTGCATCCCATATGCTACTATGTATCAACTTTTTCTTTCCATTCACCTCAAAGTATTTTCTAATTTCCCTGTGACTTCATCTTTGACCCACTGGTTACTTAGGAGTACATTGCTTAAGTTCCACCTATTAGCAAATTATACCACTTTCCTTCTATTGATTTATAGTTTCATTCCATTGTGGTATAAGAACACGTTTTGTATGATTTTAGTATTTTTAAATTGATTGAGACATGTTTTGTGGTCTGAAATTTTGCAAAGAATGTTTCATATGCACTTGACAAAAATATGTATTCTGCTGTTTGGTGGAGCGTTCTGTATATATGTCTGTTCAATCCAACTGGTCTACGGAGTGGTTCAAGTTCCTTACTGATCTTCTGTCATGGTGTCCTAGCCATTGGAAGTGGGGTACTGAAGTCTAGAATGATTACTGTTGAATTTTCTATTTCTCTCCACTTAAATTTTGCTCTATGTATTCTGGGGCTCTGTTAGAAATGTGTGTACATGTATACACACACATATATAATTGTTATGTATTCTTGATGGGTTGAGTCTTTTATTATATGTTGTTTCTAGCAAAAAAATAATTTTCTTAAAGTCTATTTTGTTGGATATTTTTCATATAGCCACGCTAGCTCTCTTGGTTATTGTTTGCATGGAATATCTTTTTCCATCCTTTTACTTTCAATCTACTTGTGTGTCTGAATCTAAAGTAAGTCTTATGCAGACAATAAAGGGATGGGATTAAATTTTAAAATCTGTTCTGCCAATCTAATTTAGATATCATCTTTCTTTGAGGCACCTTCAAAAAGCCCTAGGGCTCTCATTGTGTACTTTAAAAATCACTGACGGAGGCTGCGCACGGTGGCTCACACCTGTAATCCCAGCACTCTGGGAGGTTGAAGTGGGAGGATCACTTGAGGTCAGGGGTTTGAGAACAACCTGGCCAACATGATGAAAACCCCATCTTACTAAAAATAGAAAATTAGCCAGGCATGGTGGCACGTGCTTGTAATCCCAGCTACTCAGGAGGCTGAGGAAGGAAAATCGCTTGAACCCAGGAAGTAGGTGGAGGTTGCAGTGAGCCGAGATCACGCCACTGCACTCCAGCCTGGGCAATAGAGAGCGACTCAGTCTAAAAAAAAAAAAAATGTCACTGATGTAATACGTGCCAGAAATTATTTAAGAAAGAAATAACCCAATATTCTTTCAGAATTTTGTCAGCAACTTACCATATGACCTACAACCAGTTTCTTTTTCTATTAAAGGTGAAAAATGTTACCACACGATGCCATCATAGAAAGCATTTTAAAAGTGAGACACTCACAGTTGGCGTAACACCCACAGTATTAGTGTGATGGGAACTGTGGAGATATATCAGTAGCAACGGCACCAACTCACCTGCAGTGAGCTGACTGCCTACCCAAAGTCCCCTTCTCCTCTAATAGCAAAGCCTTGAATCAGTTTATCACGTCTGCCTTTCTCCCCTAGGAAAAATCCACTGGTGTATTATTATTATAGACTCCTTTTCCAAGGACTGGTTTAGAGCAATGTAAATGTTATCCAATCCGGTCAATGAAATGTGAAGCGATGTCTTCCCTGAGAGCTTATGGAAAAGATTTTCTCTCTCTTAAACGCACAAGAAGTCTCTACCCTCTCATGTTAAACAGTGTCAAGTCTTCATGATGCCTGGAAATGCAGCAACTATCCTGCAATCAATAATGGAGTTCATTTGAGGAGAGCATAACGACAGAAGGCAGGAAGAAAGAATTCTGGGTCCCTGATGAAGTCACTGAGCAACTGAGTCAGCCAGGTTAGAAACCATCCCTACCTCTAGCCTTTAAAGAAAGAATCCCCAATATTTAGCCATTCTACATTAGGTTTCTTGTTTTAACCAAAAATTCTACAACAGTTTTATTAAGCATTTCTCAATATCATCAAACAATAAGCTTAATTGCTATATTGTAATATTTTATTCATAAGACTTCCATTTTAACCATCTGTAAAACATTTAGCCATCCATTATTATTGGACTTTTAACATTATAAATTTCACTTCAAGTGGTAGAAGGAACAAAAAATATGTGATGGGACTTTCGGCAGTATATCTTAGAATAGATATTCTAATAAATATTTGTATTAAAGATGAAAACCATTACCACACACAATGCCATCATAGTAAGCATTTTAAAGTGAGACACTTGGAGTATGTTTAGATCATCTCCCATCCTGTAGTGAGCTGACTACAGGTGAGTTGGAAAACCAAAAAAGCCACCATCACTAACACAAACAAACAGAATTTACTAGGCATGTCCATGTTTTATTTTCTTTAGGTGTTTTTCTGGAAAATTACATTTTCAAGGAATCAGCCCTTACAAACAGAGCTAATTTTTCAAAAAATAAAACCCAGTATCTAGATTCTCAAAACTTACAAAACCAACTGAAAATGTCTGGTTGTCATGCTCAAGTCAATTTCACATCACAAGTAATCATCTATAACTAATTTCAGTAGGTAAATTCCAATTCTAAATATTACTAATGATTACCATTGTTATTCTCAACTGTGTTGACAATTGTCTTATTGCTGAATTGTTCATAATACATTTTCTTTGGCAACTTTATTAACACCACGGGACAACTAAAGGTCTGGATTAACTTAGTATTTCAAAACTTCATTATAATTATTTAAATGTAAATGCTAGACTTAAATTATTTAAATTTAAATGCTAGATTTAAATTATTTAATTTTAATAAAATTTAAATTTAAATGCTAGAATAGGAAAGCCTCCAAACATGCCTAATATAACAAAAACAAAAATTGCTAAATAATTACTACTAAAAGCATTTCCATTGTATGTACAAGCATATAATTCAACTTAACTTTACCAACAAAAGTATTATAATTCAGCTCCAATTCTCTATCAGACCTTCTGTGATAAAAAACAAAAAAAAAAATGGAGAAAGTAACATCTGGGCACCTGTCAAATTTTTATGGAAGGTTGTTTTGTATAAATTTTAAATGGCCTAAAATCAGACAGAATGTGAATTTTTCACTATAATACTTTATAAACTTGTACTTTTTTTTTTTTTTTTTGGATGGAGTCTTGCTCTGTTGCCCAGGTTGGAGTGCAGTGGCACGATTTCGGCTCACTGCAACCTCTGCCTCCTGGGTTCAAGCGATTCTCCTGCCTCAGCCTGCCAAGTAGCTAGGATTACAGGCACATGCCACCACGCCCAGCTAATTTTTGTATTTTTAGTAGAGACGGGGTTTCGCCATGTTGGTCAGGCTGGTCGCGAAATCCTGACCTCGTGATCTGCCTGCCTTGGCCTCCCAAAGTGCTGGGATTATAGGCGTGAACCACCACGCCCAGCCTAAATTTGTATTTAAATTATATATTGATAGCTTATTCATTTTTAATTCTTGTTCCATGGAATAAGCCTATTTTTGAGGCTTGGCACAATATTAACAAGAAATTTAAACAGGAAGCTCAAGTCCAGAAGTTTAACTAAAAAATCTTTTCTATATATAATAAAATCACCAACTTAAATTACAAATTGCTTCCACTAAAAATTATCACTCCAAACTTCAGAAAAAGTAAATTAAGATAGGTTATGGCAAAAAGTGCACTGTGAAGCAGGTTCACATTACAAAGATAAATGATAAAGGTTAACCAGCAAAAATTCAAAGGCATATATGCAAACATCTGTATGCAAATTTTCATGAATAAGATATAAGAAATGATTCATTTGGCTAATTTTTATGTACAGCTTGTATACAATTTAAAACAAGTACAACTGAATATGTTTCTATGTAAAAGCCACAATAAAGTTAAATGAAATACTAAATAAGTCTTACAAATTGGTCTCTTAGGAGTTCTCAAAAGAATTAGTAACTGGGTAATGTTATTCTAAGAAATACCCTCTTCTTGATCTATCATTTCTGTTTTAACTGAAAACACATCTGCCAACATATGTTTTGGAATTTCTGACCCTCTGACTTTCAAGGCATAACAAGCATTCTCCACTTTGGCCAAACTTTGTTTCAAGGTATACAGCTTCTTAGAGACCTCGTAAGGTCCAGTGTTGCCAATGAATGAAAACCCATCATAAACCTGACGTAAAAACTGGCTCACTTCAAAGGGGGTGTCAATGTCCCCATTCCCCACACTGTTAATACACATCCGCATCAATTCTCCAGTTAAGTCAGCCACTCCCAGAAGGTAATCGACAGGTGTGACTCTCAGTCTCCAAGTACCAAACGGCTCATCCTGTGTATCAGAGGAAGGCTGGTTTAAAAAAAAAAAAAGACTGTGAAAAAGAGTGAATATAGCATGTATCACATTTATTATAGAAGTACAAAATCAATAGCAAATCAGTCATACTAATTTTTTCTAAATAAAATAAATCTATTTTGCTTAATAACCATTTGGGATGTTACAGGAGGAATCTGTGCCCTGGGTAGTGAATTGAACCATATGCCTTCAAGATGCTTTTGAAATGTATCATTATGAAACCAACTATTTCCAACTCCACTTGACGTACAAAATAAAAATATTCTTAAACAAGGCTTAATAACTTTATTGCAGGACACTTACTTACTTAAATGGAAAATCATACGGCCCTCCAAGTTTGTGATCCATTAATGTTTTCCTAAGTTGCTCAGTCTTTTTCTGGCCTCTTGTCTTTCCCTACTCAGCACTGACCACCACAATTTATTATTCTCTCACTGCATCCTCAATTCCCTTAGACTGCTGTATTTTCTACTGCACCTACCCAGCAAAAACAGAATCCTCAATCAACACTAAAATCTACTCATTAGTCCTTTATTCAGGTGGCTGAGTACCACTCACCAAGTTAAAAAATGGTAATCACAACTGCAGAGTTTTTACCACTACAAATTACTCTCCAATCCTTTTACTTATCATTAGATGGTTCTCTCTCCAGCCTCTTCAAACATGATTTCAAACCTTTCACCTTCAGTGCTCTACTCAAATCCCAAACCTCTTCACTTTCAGTAGACAAGCTTGCGCAACTTCACTGACCTGGTCTCATTTGCCAGCTTACCTAGCACAATTTCTCACAACTGCCTTTATCTCTACCAAAAAAAAAAAAATTTATATCCACACCCATCTTTACCTTCTATCCTCCAGTCTCAGATGATGAGTTGTTCCCTCCTCTTGTTTGAGGTTAACTCTTCCAAATGACCTTGACCCATCTCCTCCCACCTCTTCCAGGACCTTGCTTCATAAGGTGTATGCCCTTGGGCAAGTTATTTCATCTCTCTAAACCTCAGTTTCCTCATCTGTAAAATGGGATAACAGTACCTACCTCAGAGGTTTATTTTAAGGATTAAATAACATTTACCAAGTTCTTGGCATAATGCCCAACACAAAGTAAATATTCAACAAATGCTAGCTGCTATCATGATTACTATCATCATGAAATCTCTCTCCACATCAATTTCCCTCTATTGAATTCTTTCTGGTAGAGACAATGCCTAAATTGCTACTAAAAGACTGTATGTATGAAAGGGTAGTTGAAGTTGCAGTTACATCAAAGGACATTTTAGGTAATGGGAACTACAAAGGTGTGCAGGTAAGACTTGTGCATTTGAGGAACTAATAATTCTTTTGATTCAAGTTTAAAGGAAGTTACATAAATGTAAGCTGAGAAGAGGGAGATAGCTTTCTTAAGATCACTCTTTGCTATGTATCTAATATATGACTCCTAACACTGAACTCTGCAGAGACCATCTGGTGCAACGTCCTCATCGTTTAGCATAAGAAATCAGGCCAGAAAAACATCACAGGTAATATGATGTTGAGCTATGGGAATACGATGTTGAGCTACGGGAATATGATAGCTAGTTAGTGGCACTATTGTTTCCAATCTATTTTTCTGCACATTTGAAATTTTTTCACAAAAAGTTTTTTAAATAAAAATTACATAGTTTTGACAATATTCTCAACAGGCAAGTCAGAGCAAAATACCTTTCCCAATCAAATTCCCAGAATTTTCAGCACCATGCATCTTTAGCACTAAAACTTATTTATGAACATAGTCTTAATTTGAAACGTGTGTATGAATATTATAGCCCCATAATCTTAAAATAATCTAGTACCTAAGTCCTGAAAACAGCACTCTGACTCTCAATTTTCTGGCCTTTTTCCCAATATTTTCATTTTGATACAGAGAGAACTTGAAAGGAAAGTGTGGAAACTTCCCTAATATTATGTGAGAAGCAGGGTCAAATAGGCCTGCTTTACTTCTTTGTGTAACTCAGTCTACACTATACGAATAAAAAATATGAAGAAATTTTACTTCTCAAAATAAATTTCCTCCTTAATACACTTTATATAATTTAAAAAGTTAATACATGGCTTCCTTAAAGTAAGTTATACCTGTCATGCCAAATTAGTTTCATTTGTTTTAATATTTTAGCTGATATTCAAGAAAATATTATTTCTACAGTGTCTTCCATCTCCTGCCTACCTATCCTGAATATATGGTGTTTTCAAAAGTAATTTTAAAAAGATACAAAATATGAAAATTTAAAAATTTTATTTAATTTGATCTTTAAGTGTACTGGTATCTCTGAAAGTATCAAATAGTCAATACAGCTTACCTTATTGCCTGAATGTTATATCTTGAAACCCAGAAGGAAAAAAATAGTATTTGTTTAAAAGTCAAACTGCAAAGTTTTTTTCCTTAATTCAGAAAAGCTACATAAATTTCAGATACAAGCATTATTGAGTAAATGATTAACAGCTCTCACTATATAAAAACTACTTTATAACAGCAAACTACTGAGCACTCCCGTGTCAGGTGCTGCTGTATATTGCCTAATGAATAACCTTTAAGTCAAATCCTTTAAAACAACCCTTTGAGGTAGGTACCTGATGCAAGGGATCCCTGTAGCACACTGTGAGAAGTGCTGGGAGAGCAGACAAGGGCACAGGCTTGGATTCAAAACCTAACTTCAAATCTTAGCTCTGCTACACTTTTTAGTTGTGTGGCTTCTGGTAAGTTACTTAACCTCTCTAAAAGCCTGTTTCTTTCTGTGTAAAATGAGAGTAATAATGCTTACCACATACGGTTAATACAAAGATTAAATAAGATAGTGCTTACAAAGGGCAGGTGAAAAATAGAGAGTAAAACCAAAAGAGGACTTAGAGTAAGCACTCCATAATGCTTTAGGTAAAGAGCATTACTTTCCCAATATGCCCAGAGTTGTTCTTGTTCTATCCACTAACTGAAATATTTAAAAAGACCATTTCCTAGTTGAGACTCTACAAAACCACACTTTAGAAAGAACATTCCCATCTCAGTCTTAGCATAAGCCAATAATCTACTAGAATCATCATACTGTTACTTAAATTAATTATAAATGTGAAATAAACTTTAAATTCTCACAGTTTTATTTTCTTTCCCATTGTCGTCAGTCGTAAATATCAATTGTTTATTAATTTCATCCATACTAATTAATGATCGTGTTTTGATGAAGTGTTGAAAAGAGACAGCTTCCACATATTCCTGTAGTCCTGAAAACACGACAAAGAAAATTAACTAAGAATAAGCACTTAATTAGTAAGAATGTCATAATAAAAAACTTCAAATTGATCATCATCTAGCTCAAAAAAAAAGCTTAATGGATGCCTACTATAATGCCAGTACTAGACTAGATACTTGGAATAGAAAGAATGGCATGGAAGCCGAGTGCGGTGGCTCACGTCTGTAATCCCAGCACTTTGAAAGGCCAAGGTGGGTGGATCACTTCAGGTCAGGAGTTCGAGACCAACCTGACCAACACAGCAAAACCCCATCTCTACTAAAAATACAAAAATTAGCTAGGTGTGGTGGCGGGCACCTGTAATCTCAGTACTAGGGAGGCTGAGGCAGGAGAATCACTTGAACCTGGGAGGCGAAGGCTGCAGGCTGCAGTGAGCTGAGATCATGCCATTGCACTCCAGTCTGGGCAATGCGAGCAAAACTTCATCTCAAAAAAAAAAAAAAAAAGAATGGCACAGATGGTGGGAACTTCCACTGAACAAAGCAAACATTCCTGTGACAGCTCATATATAAATGTATTCAGTTTCTTCTTTCTACATCATAAGTCATTAGTCTTAAAATTCTACTTTTTCCTACAGAGAGAAATATCAAAGATTTTTAGGGTTTTTTGTTTGTTTTTTTTTTTTTTTGAGACAGAGTTTTGCTCTTGTTGCCCAGGCTGGCACAATCTTGGCTGACTGCAACCTCCACCTCCCGGGTTCAAGCAATTCTCCTGCTTCAGCCTCCAGAGAGTAGCTGGGATTACAGGTGCCCACGCCTACGCTTGGCTAATTTTTGTATTTTTCGTAGAAACGAGGTTTCACGATGTGGGCCAGGCTGGTCTTGAACTCCTGACCTCAGGTGATTCGCCCACCTCAGGCCTCCCAAAGTGCTGGGATTACAGGCGTGAGCTACTGTGCCCAGCCAGAAAAAAAAAATTTTAAGAGTTTAGGTAATAAGGATTTAAGAAAAGCCTATTCTTGCTGGGCACGGTTGGCTCACGACTATAATTCCAGAACTTTGGGAGGCCGAGGTGGGTGGATCACCTGAGGTCAGGAGTTCGAGACCATCCTGGCCAACATGGCGAAACCTCGTCTCTACTAAAAACACACAAAAAATTAGCCGGATGTGGTGGCAGGAGTCTGTAATCCCAGCTACAGCTACTCGGGAGGCTGAGGCAGGAGAATCGCTTGAACCTGGGAGCCGGAGCTTGCAGTGAGCCAAGATCGCGCCACTGCACTCTAGCCTGGGGTACAAGAGCGAGACTTTGTCTCAAAAAAAAAAAAAAAAAAGAAATGCCTATTCCATAAATTTTGATAGACTTTAATAAAAATTATACAAATTGATTTTTGTTGTATTTTGCTGGTTAATGAAGCAATGATTCAAACAAATGAGACACAAAATTAAGAATCATTTGGGCTGGGCACGATGGCTCATGCCTGTAATCCCAGCACTTTGGGAGACTGAGGCGTATGGATCACGAGGTCAGGACATCGAGACCATCCTGGCTAACACGGTGAAACCCCGTCTCTACTAAAAATACAAAAAAATTAGCCGGGCATGGTGGCAGGCACCTGTAGTCCCAGCTATTCGGGAGGCTGAGGCAGGAGAATGGCGTGAACCCGGGAGGCGGAGCTTACAGTGAGCCAAGATAGCGCCACTGCCCTCCAGACTGGGCGGCAGAGCAAGACTCTGTCTCAAAAATAAATAAATAAATAAATATTTTTTAAAAACCAGAATCATTTGGATCTTTCTTAAAGTTTTAATAGGCAAAATCACTTTAAGTAATGTAGGTAAAAATGTCAAAATACTGTTTATCTCTTAATACTTCAAAATGGATCTAAGACTAGGTAACTCCTTTCTGCTTTGGTAGTTTAAACAAAAAAGAGCTATGTAATACAGTTTTGTACAAGATAGAAACAAATCTTGAAAAGTAAATTTTGGTAAAGATCAAAATGTAACTATAGTTTTAAAATTTTTTATATAAATGTAAAGGCCACAGGTGCAATTTTGTTACATGTCTACAGTACTATACTTTTCCAAGTGTTTTAAGACAACTACATTCTATAGCCATAATTTTCAATATTATTTTATTATGTCTTAATCTAAAAGGTGATACAGGGAAAAAGCATTTCTTAATTATAATTATTGTTAGGTTAAGAAACTTTGTCTTGTTAAGGGTTTGTTGTAAAAACAGCAAGAGAATACATTTCTGATTATGCAAAGAAAACTCAGAACTTAACAGGATCATAATACTTAAGTTCTCTAACATTTTTCATGACAGAGTCCTGCTACTTACGAATCTCCCCCACCTGACACTACACTTCTGGTCTGCCGGCAACAGTGTTGGGGAGGCTAATAGCTATAGGATCATCACATCAAACGCCAGGCAAAGGTCAAGGATACCAGGGAAAATGGGTGACCCTTTTTTTGGTAGCACTAAGAGTAAACTTAACTAAATGAAAATATCCTGACTCACTCTGAGCTGCAAATGATGCCCAAATATAGGTCAGAAGGGATAATTTGTTTAACAAACCATAATGTTCTGAGCAATTAAACATTAACAAGATTAAGTTTAACAAAAGAGAGGATGTCATTTATATTTATAATTTAAAATATTTTTAATTAAATGTTTTTTTGAATTATTAGTTTTATGAATAGGTGACACCATCCAGTTCCCCCCTCAAAGAAAATTGCTCTCATTTCCTTCTAAAGATACTTCATGCACACAAAAGCAAACAGCAAAACGTAAAGATCAATAATTACATCTCTATGCTCTAACGTGGCTAGCCTCTTATGAGCTAAACAAGAAGACATGCACAAAGATTTACGTACAAGGATGTTCGTCATTGCGACAAAAAAAATTTTTAAAGTTAGAAGACCAGTAATAGGTGTATCACTTGTCAATTTTTGTCTCTTAGTTCCATTATTTCAGAAAAAAGAGGTGGATGCTTAAAGCATGTCTCCTACGCCAGCTGGCAATATATTAAGCGTTGTTGGTACAGCGTGCTAGGTGCCCAAAGAACTGTAAAGGAAAGAGCTCTCTGCCTGGTTCTGCTGTGCCCCTCTTCACAGCCCTCTGAGTGTGGGGCAGCCAGCATTTCAAGGTGGTCAGCAGCAGGTAGTACCTGCCTGGGGACAGCTTCTTTTGTACTCCAGAGAATGCCTTTCCAGTAAACCGCCTCCTTGGGCAGGGAATTCCTTTCCATGGCACTTCCCATGGACAGCTTCCCAGAGGTTAATCAGCACAACAGCTCAGCAAACGTCTCTGCCATCTGATGGGCCATGCCCACACTCTCCAGCATCGTCTGGACCTCAGCCTGTGAAGGGTGAGGGTGGGGTTCTGCCAAATTTACTTCCTTGGGTGCTCTACCTCCGCCCTAGGGGTAGAGGCTGCTCACTCTATCTGAGATTCCAGTCCTCTTTAGAGTTCTCTTTTTTCATCCCCTATACAGTTAATAAGTCTGTATGCTGTATTTAACTTTCCCTGTTCATATTACTGTCTAATTTCTGTTTCCTGTGTGGACCCTGATGAATACAATAGGGAATTAGGAAAATAAATAATGGTATTACTTCTTCAGCCCTATTACCTATAGAAGGTGTTCCATTTTCTGTGGCCAGTCACTGTATTAGGTTCAGGATCAAGATTCAGTACCAGCTGGGAGCCTCAGATGAACTTTCCCTTTAACATACTAAGTGTTCCCACTTTATGTTCTATACTGAATGCTTATAGAAATACTGAAACATACTCAGATCTGTCCTATCCATAGACCCTATCTTTCCTCTCAACTGTTGCTCCATCTCTCTCCTCCTCCTCAGAGCTAAGTTTCTTGAAGTAGCTGGCTATATCATTTCCTCAATAACTTCATCTCACACTTCTCAACCTACTTCAGTCTAGCTTGGGTACACCTCTAAACCAAAATAGTTCTTGCTAAGATGACCATAATAAATAAGACTAATGGATATTTTTTCCATCTTAATCTCAGGAGCATTCAGCATTTTGGGCCACTTCCCCTCTTTAAACAAGTTTTCCTTTGATTCCTTTGACAGCATCATCTCCTGATTTCCCACTTTTCTATCTCTCTAGCCATGTCTTCTGAAGTCTCTGCCTCTAGTAGTCCTAGGCTCCCTCCAGTTCATCTACACTTGGTTTCAAGTAACCTTGCTGTCCTTAAACTTCACATCTCTGGCCTACAGGCACACATATCCAAATGAATATCTGACACCCTTATCAAAGATACCTCAAAATCAACACTTCCAACAATGAACTCACTGTCTTCCTTCCAAACCTGGTTCTCTCAGTTTTGCCAATTCTAAGCATGTCCTGGTCTCTCCCCATCTATTCTTGACCTCTTCTCATCCGTTCTCACACTGCAGACTGTTTACCTTTTTAATACGTAATGACGACCACATCATTCCCCAGTTTAAAGCCCAAATAGCTTCCCACGGCAACCAGAATACAGGGCAAAACCATTAAAGTAGCTTATAAGACCCTGCTTAATTTCACCCCCACTTACATTATCAGCCTCAATTCACGCTATAGTTAAGTCATAACTCACAAAGGCTTACATTTCCAAGATGGGTACATAAACATATGTCTGTATGCATGTTGAGCAAAAAATAGCACTGCTTTAAATGTCAGAATCAAACACAACTGGCAAGGTGCTTGTCTTATACATGGCAATAGGTAGGGAGGGAAACAGTATAAAAACTAAGACGGTGTCCGTTGAAGGCAGTACACACATATTTTCCTGAGCCTTGAATAATATTAAATTCAACAAATGGGATAAACAGCATTACATGGGAAGGCAGCTGTCATTCTCCCCACCCCACCCAATATAACACTGTTTATCCTATTTGTTAAATTTAGTATTATTTCATATGTAGCTGTTGATAAGACCACAAACACTTTAGCAACAACATACCACCAATATTCTGTATCATTAAGCAGTGCCTTGTTACAGAAGCAAGTAGCATTTCTGTTTGGCTGCCATATAGTTTAATTTCATTAAAGTACCTTTTTTTTCATATTTCACTGGAAGAATAGTTCAAAATATTCCAAATTTTAGAAGTACCATAGAGATCATGGCATCTAGTACTTTTACAACTGAGGCCCAGGCCTGGAATTTAGTTGTATCTAGTTGATTTTACTAATTACAAATTATTTTAAAAAATAAATTCACTAAAACCATTTTCCATGCTTTGAATTGACTCATGGACAAAACAACTTTTTACAACTAATGAAGGTGAACAAACTTTTTTTTCCATTGACAAATGCATATTTTACCATATAACTGTCTCCGTAATTGTCATCTTTGTTCAATAACATTCATTCAGAAGCAGTAGTTTTAAAAATACGACTTTGCTTTTTGATTGCCCATTGTTTTTCTTTCCCCTCTTCCGTTGTGGAACTATGAAATTTAAAATTATTCATATTTTCTTATCGAAGGCTCTTTGGTTCCTCCCCTCAACTTAGCTCCATTTCTACTCTTGCATGTCCAAAAACTCCTTAAGGACTGTATTCAACAAACGGACATCTACCCTGGGACAATATCCTTAATTATCACAGAGAACCTAGGAAAACAGGAATTTCAGTCTTTCCTAGGGCAGGAGCAAACTCTAAGACGTGCTTTTACTCCAATCATCTCTGTAAGCCAAATACTGCAATACAGCAAGCAATATTTGTTCCCAAGAAAATGAATTATGGCATCTTGCTTAAAGAGCTGAAGTAGTTAGAATTCATTTGATTTTTTTAAAAATTAGCAGTTTCATTTTATTTTTTCTCTGGTTTTTTTATTGTGGTAAAATAAACGTAACATTACTAGCTTAGCCATTTTTAAGTGTACAGTGTAGTGGTATTAAATAAATTCATAATGTACAACCATTATTACCATTCGTCTCCAGCATTCTTTTATTAATCTTTCCAAAATGAAACTCTGGACCAAGCATTTCTTAATCTAACTCCCCTTCCCTCCTCCCCTTAGCTCCTGCCAACCACCATTCTACTTTCCGGTCTCTACAATTTTGACTAGTCTAGGTACCTCATGTAAGTAACAAATATGGTATTTGCCCTTTTGTGATTGGCTTATTTCACTTTGCATAATATCTTCAAGCTTCATCCACGTTGTAACATATGTCAGAATTTCCTTCCTGTTTAAGGCTGAATAATATTCTGTTGTATGTATATATCACATTTTGTTTATTCACTCATCTATAGATAAGACTATTGAGTCACTTCCACCTTTTGGCTTTTGTGAGTAATGCTGCTGTAAACATGACTATTCATACCTGTTCAAGTTCCCGCTTTCAATTATTTACGGGTATCACCCAGAAGCCCTCAACAAAACTTTTTTAAAATAAAATAATAATTTACTAAGTCTTGAATGTCTACTACATGTAAGAGTATGGATCTGGAACTTTACATCCATCTATTTAATGCTCACTAATGCTCACTATTGTGTGACTGTATTACCATCCTTAATGAACAAATTGAGGCACAGAGAAGTTAAGAAATTCAGCCAAGTCACACAGTAAATAGTGAGTTTCTAGAATTCAAAAGCCCACACCCTTCCCACCTTACCTACTTCTTTACAGTCATCTCCATATAAAACATACCCATTTTTCTCAACATTTTTCCCCACTAAATTCCTGGTTCAGCTTTTCTCCATGTTTTGCTTAACCTTATTCTGTAGTCTTCCAAACACACTACATACTTTCATGATTCCATGCCATTCTGTGACTATGAAGCCTTCTCTCACATCTTTCTCTACCTACAACAATAGTTTAAATGTTTTAATACACCCTAATCAAGGTGGTACTTGTCTCTTCATTCTCACAATATAAAACTCATACTTCAGTTAAATGTTTCAGTCAGTTTTAGATTACAAACAGCTGTCTGATCACCTATTTTGCACCCTAGAACTCTGAGGGTGGGGACAATGCCCAGACAACTTTGCTCCTTGGCCCTCTCCCAGAGATAGCAACTCATATGTACAAGAGACTCAACTGTTTTCCGTAAATTCCTTCTAATGATCTGTTTCTCCTCACCAAAGTCTATAAAACTGCAAGTGCCTCAACAAACAAAACTATTTTAAAATTAGGTATTTAATTATTCAGTTGTACTTAATTTATAATACTTTCTAACAAGATCAGAGTTCAAACTGATGAAGAGCAGAATCTGAGGTCTTGATTTATTTTTTAACTGGGAAAAGAGAGAATATGGAATAAGAGTCCTCAAACTTTATCTTTGGTGTCAATCTCTATTAAATGTGGGTAGGTGTCAGATATTTAATTTTCAAGTATATCTAGTCATTATTTCAAGTACATCTAGTCATTATATAAGTTGTCCTTGAAATGTGTTAACAAAAGTTACTTCAGAGATGAGGTGGCCATTTTTGCTCCATAGAAATTAGGTTTCATGGGCCGGGCGCGGTGGCTCATACCTGTAATCCCAGCACTTTGGGAGGCCAAGGTGGGTGGATCACCTGAGGTCGGGAGTTTGAGACCAGCCTGACCAACATAGAGAAACCCTGTCTCTACTAAAAATACAAAATTAGCCGGGCGCTGTGGCGCGTGCCTGTAATCCCAGCTACTCGGGAGACTGAGGCAGGAGAATCGCTTGAAACCGGGAGGCGGAGGTTGTGGTGAACTCTCGCCATTGCACTCCAGCCTGGGCAACAAGAGCAAAACTCTGTCTCAAAAAAGAAAAAAGAAAAAAGAAAGACATTAGGTTTCATGCTATAATGTCGAGAAAGTTCAAGGACATCTGGCCTAAAACACTGAATAGCATTTTTGGTCACATGTAGGTAAGAGGATGTTTAAACAAGTTATGTTTCAACCTGATAAAAAGGACATCCGCTATTTTCAGTGAATAATCCCCAAGGTGAAAATTTTCAACGTACTGCCGTATTCCATCAAACAATGCCTTCCCCTTCTGTCTTTGCCTTGGATAAAATCCAATTAGAATTATTTACAGAATCAGCTGCCAGTAAGAGAGAAGTCTGTACGTCGCTTTTATGTAAATTGTTATTTTTTTCCTTGTTCTCCTATTAGAACATGTAACAGGGAAACCCAGTGAAAGGCTTCTGATTATTTTTACATATTCCTTTAATATTTAAACAATATGCATCCAGGCCAACTCTCCACCAAAAACTATATATAAAGGCCCACAGTCTGACACAGGTTCCACTATAAATTTGAACCTCACACGCCTCAACTTTGTTTCTTGGGTTTAATGCTTTTTCAGAAATTGTTTGACATATGATTTGGCAATTCTGCTCCCAGGTATATACACCCAAAGGAGCTGAAAGCATATATTCACACAAAGACTTGTAGGCAAATACTAACAGCAGTTATTATTCACAAAGGCCAAAAAGTGGAAACAACCCAAAAGTCCACCAACTGATGACAGATTAACAAAATACGGTATATCCATAAAACAGACTCAAACTCAGTTATTAAAAAGGAATGAAATACAGATACATGCTATGACATAGCTGAACTCGGAAAACATGCTCAAAGAAACAAGACACAAGAGGCCATATATGGTTTGATTCAGTTTATATGAGATACCCAGAATAGACAAATCCATAAAGACAGAAAGTAGATTAGTGGTGACCGGGGGCTAACCCTGGTATTAGAAGGGGGAATGGGGAATGACTGCTAATAGGTAAGAGGTTTCTTTTGAGTGTGATGAAAATGTTCTGGTATTAGACAGTGATAAGTACATAACCTTGTGAAAACAGTAAAAACAACTGAATTATTCAATTTAAAAGGGTTAATTATGTGGTATGTAATGTCTCAATTTTTAAAAATTGCACTTGGAACTATTTCTCTGAGTAGCACATGAATTTTTAAAACAAGTTAACATCACCAATCAATCACTGAAATGTTAAAATGAAATCAGATTTATAATAGATTCACAGGCCACTCTGCTAAAAATCTACTTTCAAATACATGAAGTGTACATTGAAAATAAATATAGCTATATGCCTCAGCTTTGTAAGGTATGTGCGCTTATACTACCAACAGTAAACTCTAAATAGAATTCCAGTAATTTAAATTTTGTCTGAGTAGGGTTTGTTTTGTTTTGTTTGAGACAATCTGGATCTGTTGCCCAGGCTGGAGCGCAGTGGCACGACCTCAGCTCACTGCAACCTCCGCCACCTGGGTTCAAGTGATTCTCCTGCCTCAGCCTCCTGAGTAGCTGGGATTACAAGTGCCTGCTGCTGCACCCAGATAATTTTTGTAGACAGAGTTTCACCATGTTGTCTATGCTTGTCTCGAACTCATGACCTCAGGTGATTCGCCCACCTCGGCCTCCCAAAGTGCTGGGATTACAGGCGTGGGCCACCGTGCCCAGAATGGATCTTTTTCTAAAAAGAGACATGGTCTTGCTCTGTCACACAGGCTGGAGTGCAGTGATACAACTGTGGCTCACTGCAGCTTCAAACTCCTTAGCTCAAGCGATCCTCATGCCTTAGCCTCCTCAGTAACTAGGACTGCAGAGCAAGCAACTATGCCTAGCTAATGGCTTTTTGATTTTTTTTACTTTTTTGTAGTGACAGGATTTTGCTAAGTTGCACAGACTGGTCGCAAGTGATCCTCCCACCATAACCTCCCAAAGTGCTGGGATTACAGGTATGAGCTACCACTTCCAGCCCTAAGCAGGGTTTTTACATTAGCACTGAAGAACGAGTATTGAGCAAATTGGTGCCACTGAGTTTTTATCCAAAATGAAAATAAATGTTAAAATTTAGTACATTACAGATTAATTTTGCTAAATTCAAGAAGGGTTAGGAACAAATATTTGTTAATGGTTATATGTCAAACAAAGTAATAAATGCTTTCCATAAATGTATTTTATTTAATTTCCAAAAAATCCAGGAGGTAGCTATTAATGTTCTCATGCTGAAGAAAGCAAGCTGAAATTCAAATAGGTTGTACACTTTGTTCCAAGATTACAGAGCTATGGAATATTAAAATATAAAAGCCCAGGTCTGTCTGATGGCAAAGTCTCTCTCTTTCTACTTCACCTCACTGAGCAAGTCTTATCTCTTATAAGGAGACCTCACAGACTATAAAAGTTAATACCAATCTGGGGATCTTCTAATATTGACTTTCCTAATACCAAAGGACCACATTCTCTTCCTATCTTGCTTAATTCTTATAATAATCATTTAAGTACCTCATCTGCACTTTCAACTACTTTGTCCCTTGGAGTCATATTCCAGGTATTTTAACAGGAATATAAAGTGCTATATAAATAAATATAAACCCCCAACTTAAATATATTTTTATTTTCTTAATACACTAAACTATATTTATTATAGAACTGCTTACCAAGTGACATAAAATGTAACCAATTATTCCTCAAATCATTCCGATAATTCTCAAAATCATTTAATTTTTAGATGCTGTTGGAAAGGTCTTTTGATTTGACTTCCCTTGTCTGAGCCATGATTTGATATGGAGAGTATCATCAAACTCTTCCTATGACCTCCTCCATTAAAATGACGGTTATCAGGCAACTGGGTGCCTGCCAATGTAGGGGATTCACACAGGCCTGCCCCCATTCTCAGCTTCCAATTCCCCCGACCATTCCTTTAGTCTCTGTTCCTCTCTCATCACACTCTCTCCCCCAACCAATGGGGGATGAAGGGAGTAGAAGAGGAAAACGAAGGAAGGAAGAAGAAAATCTGTGCTCTCACTTGCTGGGATGCCTGCAGTCCTGTGATGGTTATCAATAAGGCTCCCTTCCCGCAGACTTTTTCCCTTATGTGCAGAGACAGTCACTTCTCTTTCCACTGGGGGGCCATGCCTCAAATAAAGCAATGCTTCTGAACCCACCTGAGATTGTAAATGCAGCCTGAGAGAATATGGTCTGCATGAAATATCTGTTTATATCCCTGGTTCCCAGAAGAGTTATCAGACACTATTTGCTTTTCCCCTTAAGGCACCTCTTCTTGGGGGTTTACAAAGGAAGTCCACAGCTCAAATGCACAACACAAAACCCCCACCCACCCCTGACCTTAAAAGCAACTCCCCAGTCCCTCTACTCCAAAGTAACATTTGTAGCTCATCCTCTAGCTGCAGTGCACAAACCACAAAGTATCTGTTATGGACTGAACTGGGCTGCCCCAAATATGCAGAGCATATGTTGAAGCCCTAACCTCTAGTACCTGAGAATGTGAGTGTCTTTAGAGACAGAGTCTTTAAAGGGGTGATTAAGTTAAAATGAGGCCACTGAGGTGTACCTTAATTGAACATGACTGGAGATATAAGGAAAGATTAGGACACACAGAGACAACAGAGATGTGTGTACATGTGTGCACAAGGCCATGTGAAGACCCAGGGAAAAGACAGCCATCTGCTTGTCATGGAAAGAGGCCTCAGGGAAAATCAAACTTGCTAACACCTTGATCTCAGACTTTAGGCCTCCAGAACTGCAAGACAATACATTTCTATTTAAGCCACCAGTCTGTGGTATTTTATTACGACAGGCCTAGTAAACTAATATAGTATCTTGGATTCAGTGCACCTTTGGCTTCTGAGATAAACCACATGCGCTGAAATTTGTATTATTAATTTTACTACTCATCACAGTTGACAATATACTACTTACCAACAAGCACAGAAGTATGCATTTCTATTTTAACAACAAACATGGCCACAATAATGCATCAGGCTGCTTATCTTTTCCTACTTCTCCCATTGTCATCCTGCTGCCAAATAATGGGCACAACCCAAACCATGAATTAACCTAACTTTCTGCCTCACTCATTCCTATTGCTATACACAAAGGATTATATTTACTGCTCAGGCAAACTTTCAAAAATGATTAACAATAACTATTTAATGTTCCTGGTTAAGTACCCATCCCCATTACACTCAGAGTCATTCTTTTTTTTTTTTTTTTTTTTTGCTGGGGGCGGGGATGGAGTCTTGCTCTGTCTCCCAGGCTGGAGCCCAGTGGCACAATCTCTGCTCACTGCAACCTCTGCCTCCTGGGTTCAAGTGATTCTCCCGCCTCAGATGCACGCCACCATGCCCGGCTAATTTTTGTACTTTTAGTAGACACAGGGTTTCACCACATTGGTCAGGCTGGTCTCGAACTCCTGACCTCATGATCCGCCTGCCTCAGCCTCCCAAAGTGCTGGGATTACAGGCGTGAGCCATCAGAGTCATTCTTAAATCTCCAGTCTCCCATCAATTCCATACCATTTCCCCACCACATCCCCTTTTCTCAGCACATGACATGAAAATGGAAGTGACTGAGCAAGAATTTTCTCAATTCCCTACCTCTATACCCATCGTAACTGCCCATCTGGGAATAGGGAGCTGTCCTGTCATATAAGGCTTAAGCTCTGGATCCCATCCTCAGGTCTTGATTACTCAGGGATATTATTCCCTTAAATATTATATTGTATTTTCTTTAGTTAAGGTCCCAAGTCTTTGGTTTTATTCTCACTCTACACTCTCCTTAGACAATCTTATCCATGTCTTTAAAATTAAGTACAATTTATGAACTCATAACTCCAAGGCTGTAACTACAGGTGCATCCTGAGTTCCCTAGACCTACAGATCAAACAGCCTCCTAGGCAGCAATCTGTACATCCTAAGAGTTCCAATTAATTTTATCCAAAACCCATTCCACCTTCCTGTTTTCTCCACTTAATAACATTCCTATTCATCCAGCTGGCCAAACCAGAAACCTAAAGGCATCCCCAGACTATTCCCTTTCTTTATGCTTTTTAAAAATAAACTGTTTTCTAAAAACATGCCCGTTCCTCTCTATTCCCACTGCTAACACTAAATTTGAGGCCCTATTCATTTCACACCAAGAAGGACCACTACAGCTGCCTCACCTCTCTGCCTCTAGCTTCCCACTGAATAAAATATGATAATGGCAAAAGAGAAAGCAGAGACTTGAAGTGAGGATGTCCTAGGTTCTAAAGCTAATTCAGTCTCTTGTGAGCAGTGTGAACTGAGATAAGTTTACTCATTTTACTGTGCTCCAATTTTCTCATCTGTCAAGTGCATGCATCTGTTTACATAGCAGGGTTTACATAGAATAATATATCAGTATCTGGTATAAGGGCCCTGTGTATCTGTTTACTAAACTATGAAAAGAATAAAATAAGAATTACTGCCATTAATTTTTGTTAGATAATATTTTATAATGTCTTTTTGTTCCTTCGATTTGTTTTCCCTTTTATTAGCTTACAATTAAAAGGGGATGTTATTCTTTTAAAATGTTATCCTGAGTCAATATGTACTACGATTCTCAAATACTTTTTGGTTTGCTAAGAAGTAATAGCAAATTGGCTGAGCACGGTGGCTCACGCCTGTAATCCCAGCACTTTGGGAGGGCAATGTGGGTGGATCAGTTGAGGCCGGGAGTTTGAGACCAGCCTGGTGAACATGGTGCAACCCCATGTCTACTAAAAATATAAAAATCAGCTGGGCATGGTGGCGTTTGCCTGTAATCCCACCTACCTGGGACTCTGAGGCACAAGAATCACTTGAACCTGGGAGATGGAGGTTGCAGTGAGCCCAGATCACGCCTCTGCACTCCAGCCTGGGTGACAGAGAGACAGACTAAAAAAAAAAAGAAGTACTAGCAAACTATGTTAGCAGAACATCATTTGTATCCTACCAAGCCATGATAAATTAAGATAAGAGTATGTCAAGGAATAAGGATCTCTCTGACTTGGTGCAATATGTCCAAAACTGAGTAAGACACTGTTTCTTCTTCTCCATGTTGCCTGTTTAGCCCTATCCTTATCAACTGGCAGACAGACCTCAGGTCAAAAGAATAACCTTCTGAAACAAGATTTCAGAAAAGGAATGGGAACGCTCAGAGATGAAAAGAAAAATTAGACTAAAAGACCATCATACATTTGGACAGTCCAAGTAGTGTGTACCAGATATTTATCTAGAAAGAGTATTTACAAACCGAGTTTTCGTAACCCGGAAAATGCCTATAGACAGATTTTCTCATGGTCATAGTAGTCATCACAAAAGCTCACAGTGTGAAATATACACTTACTAAATTGTGATTGAAACAAGTCACCAAAAAATGCCTAAGGAGTCATCTGACATTTACATGCAACCCTAAACTGTTTCTATTTTACATAATTAAATTACATAAATTACGTAATTTGGCTCAGTGCGGTGGCTCACGCCTGTAATCCCAGCACTTTGGGAGGTCAAGGTGGGTGGATCATAAGGTCAGCAGTTCAAGACCAGCCTGGCCAAGATGGTGAAACCCCATTTCTCCTAAAAATACAAAAATGAGCAGGGCATGGTGGTGTGTGCCTGTAATCCCAGCTACTCGGGAAGCTGAAGCAGAGAACTGCTTGAACCCGGGAGGCGGAGGTTGCAGTGAGCCTAGATTGCACCACTGCACTCTAGCCTGGACAACAGAGCGAGACTGTCTCAAAAAAAAAAACCAAAATGCATAATTTATGTAATTACATGTATAGGTAAAATTACGGATGATAAGAGTCTTTAACAAGATGCAGAATCTTCAAGAAAAAGCCTTTGACTTTAGATAAAACAGTTTAAAGCACTAGATACTAGCTATCAGAGATGGATGGATGATAGTCTAGCAGAAAGTCTATCAGAGTAGATAAAACAAGTCAGATTCCAATTTCAATACTATCGCTCACCTTATTTACAAAATTAGGCAATACAGCTAGAAGTCTTCTCACCAGTTATAATATCACTTTCAAACAGACAAATGAATGCTTTCAACCAAAGGAAAATCTATTCAGAAAAAATTTTTAAATCAATCAATAGGCATATACCTGAATTTTCTATTACACCAAAAGAACATCAAATTACCATATCAGGCAGAGAAAAATTAACTATTCATCAAACATATTTTGTTTTCCTTGGCATGCACAGAGACCATATTTCCCATTCTTCCTTAAAGCTGGTGTGGCCATGTGACTAGCCAACAAAATGTAGGCAGAAGTGCTCTATGTCACTTCCAGGGCTGGTGCATAACATCCTCAGGCACCATCCCCAACTCCTCCCTTTTCCACAATCTGTCAGCTCTATGTTGATGCCCTGGCTGATCTTGGAAATCATGTACTGGTAACAGCAGAGCCCCACAGAGCATGGATGTGTGAATAACTAAGTGGGCAGAGCACACTCACACTACCACCATAAAGCCTGGTCTTCAAGAGAGAAAGATACAATTTCTATTTTGTTAAGCCACTGCAACGTCACAGTTTATTAATCTGCTTCTGCACTTAGCTTTACCCTAACTAACCAACATCTCTGGTACTTCTCTCTTAATCTCACTCATTAACAGACAAATTCAACTTTTAGCTATATTATTCCATCCACTACACGCTTCCTACTGTTACTCCAAAAGCTTACAGAGATTTGTATCATAGTTCATTTTTCCAGTGAGCACTCACAATTTTGCCAACATGCTGAACCTACATCTAATTTCTCTGTACTGCTATAGCTTTGGAACTTCCCTAAACATTAATATTGATCCTATTCCTGCTACTATGTCTAAGAAATAGCTCCTGGAAACGTGCTTTCTTTTGGAAGAAACAAAAAACAGTAAAAATATAAACTCATGAAAGCAAATCATCAGATAAAGCATATGGCTGAAAAAAAAAGCCTTTTAAAATTGGTTTTGTTCTTCATTCCTTCAACATTTGTATTTACGGATACTTGTTAGGTGTCTGGGATATATAAAGTGAAAAACAGGAACGAAATCTTTGTAGAGATTTACAGAGTCTACATTCTAGTAAGGGAAAGAGAGATAATGAAGAAATATATAAAGAGATTACACGTTAGAAGTTGAGAAGTGCTACGAAAAAAAAGGCCACAGTGTGTGCTGGGTGTATGAAGAAAACCTCAGTATTTGGGGTAAGCAAAGTAAAGCCTTTACTCGGAGTTAGGTTGTAAAGTCAAGAAGTAAATGAAATCCATGTGGGAAGAAACCAATGGTACTACCACATGCTAGCTTATGACCCTGAGCATAACTTGTGAGCCTCAATCTCCCCACTTGTGAAGCGGTAAAAATATCTATGATTTAGAGGTATTGCAAAAACCTATGAGATTGTGAATATAAAGAATAGTGGCTAAAAACATATCTTAACTGGCCCTAAACATCCACTTTACCCATCACTCACATTCTTGGATAAAATAATTAAAATATTAATTAGCATATAAACTTACTTTTGTGTAACGAAATGTCTCAAAAAATGACAATTCTTAACAATATCAGTGATATAAACTGATATAAAGAAAAAAACAGTATTTTTTCTCTGAAATGGAGGACATTTCCCCCACAACTGTTAATTTTTCAACAAGAGGGAAAAAAAAAAAATGGCAGGACACAAATTTTTTTTAAGTGACTTATTTCAAGCAACTAATTATTTGTTCATTTGTTTAACCACCCCTTGGGACAATCTGTAATCTACTCTGATAAGAAATGTGTAGAAAACAGACCTGACGTTGTGTTGTTGTTCAATTATTAAGATACTAAAAGTTTGAGCTCACACAAGTATCCCTTAGGGAAATGCTCTGCGTGCCATTAGCACTATTCTTAATGAGGAAAAGCACAGAACTCCTTTAGTTCATTGCCAGAATTGTTTTATCTTCAAGTCAAAAGAACAACTATTTGGAGTAATACCAAAACAAGCATTTAACAATTACAAGCAGCAAGCTATTCATAAGCATCATATTGTTAATGCTAATCCAATTATAAATAACCTTATTTTATCAAATAAAGTATCTGTCGGCAAAATTTTCAGTCCTAGACACCTCTTTACTTGACCGCTTTATTCCTTAACTTTAAGAAAAAACATCTTTATTCCTTCAATTCAAAGAACCTCATTTTAAAGACTTTTTACAGAAAAGATATAGAAAATCCTTCATTATTTTAATTCATGAGTAAGTTATCTTCAAAGAAAACTTACAAATCATAAACGAAGGCCTAAAAGAGACCACTGGGCTTATAATAATCCTCAATGATACAGTGAAGTAGGAAAATTTGAAGATGGATCATTCCCATTTTATTAATGTCCTATCTTTCCAAGACTACAGTACTTCCTTCCTGAATTAGGAAATACTCTACTGAGTATTTCCCTCTCACCTTTTTCTCTCCATTTCTCTGTTCTGTAAGACAATGTATAGCTTTCTAGGTTGCTTCTGGTATCATTATGTATATGGTCTTTGCCCTTATTTAAACTCTTATCTTTATACTTCACTGATGCACGAGGATATACAAAATAGAACTATGGGCTAAATACAGCAAATCTGCAATGTCCAATATGTCCCATAGATATTTGGGGAACTTGATGTTGTCACAATTAGTAGAGCCTAATCATGCACTAATAAGGAATTGAGAAGTTTAAACATGAAAAACATCATTTTTCACACATGAGGACCAACATTGTGGGGAAAAATATATGAATTTTTATTAAAATACAAGTTTTACGCAGATTGAAGTCCAAAGTGAGAACAATGGTGATCAGCTTTTATTATATTTATTAACTGTCATGAACTTTTGCAAGATAGGCATACTACATGATGATTTGATAGAAAAAATGATAAAGATTATGGAAGTTATTCAAACTCTTGCCTTCAGTCATGCAGGTTAATAGGATACTTAGGAAAAGCTGTAGAACTGGATTTCCATTTAATACAGACATTTAGACTGTACTGCTGCTTCAGTTCAAGCACTTTCCAGAAACTAAGAGACCGTTAGTAACTTGGTCCCCCACCACCACCGCCACTGCCACTCAGTAGCCCTCAAGATTACACATGCATACCTAACTTATGTATAGCAGAACTACTCTGTCTGAAATATTTTCCTGCTATGAATCTATCTGTAGTATCGTCACAGCTACTATTATAAAGATATTCTCGTGTTTTCTGCTAAGCTTGATTTACCTTTTACTTCATCCTTCTTCCCACCAATACTTCTGATCTTCTCTCCCACTCCAGCCAAATCTGTCACACTTTACAGGTTGTGTCACTTTACAACAAACTAAATTCATGAAGTCATCTTTATTATGTGTGCTGTTATTAAAATATCAAATAAACTCCTGATATTAATAAATTATGATGGCAGACGGTATTTCACCCGGTAAGGTTTTTTTTTTTTTTTTTTTTTTTCACCCGGTAATGTTATAATGACTCCTCACAGGCTGTTTTACACTTCAGTTTCCAACAATGCACCCTCAGTTTTAACTAATGTATGCTGGTACTTTCTCTTACCCATATTAGAAGACATTTCAACATTTCTGAAAAAACAAGTGCTGAAATTATAAACGTTTAGGCTAAAACTGGATATACGTATTAAGCAGATACCAAATAAACTCATTTCCCAGTCTTCCTGCAAATCTTAGGGTGCTGATATTGAGCATTCCTAATCCAAAAAGCCTAAATCCCAAATGATCCAAAATCCAAAACGTTTTGAGTGCTGCCACGATGCTCAAAGGTCATGCTCAAAAGAAATGCTCATTGGAGCATTTCAGATTTCTGGATTAGAGACGCTCAAGCAATAAACTGTGAATATTCCAACACTCGAAATCTGAAACACTTCTGTTCCCAAGCATTTTGGATAAGGGATACTCAACCTGTATCTGAATTATCTAGTATCTGTCCTATCAATGAACCCACATTAGAAAAAGAAGGAAGAGGAAAGAACCAAGCACTTTATACATTTATTCAATTTATTTGAAAATAATGATAACTACCAAGATCCAGTATACCCTCAAATTTTTCTTTTTTTTGAGATGGAGTCTTGTGCTGACACCCAGGCTGCAGTGCAGTGGTGCAATCTCAGCTCACCGCAACCTCCACCCCCTGGGTTCAAGCGACTCTCCTGCCTCAGCCTCCCAAGTAGCTGTGATTATAGGCGCCCACCACCGCACCTGGCTAAGTTTTGTATTTTTTAGTTGAGTCAGGGTTTCACCATCTTGGCCAAGATGGTCTCGAACTCCCGACCTCGTGATCCACCGCCTTGGCCTCCCAAAGTGCTGGGATTACAGGCGTGAGCCACCGCGCCTGGCCTACCCTCAAATTTTTTTCAGTGAATATAAAACACCCAGATGTGGAGTCACATTATGAGATATTTGGGTTCATCTGGCAACATTTTCTTTCATGAACATACTTGAAATGGAAACTTAGAGCCATCAGTGAGATTTACTTGTACTTAGAAATGAGATGGGCCCTGTCTGAATACATCCTACACGCTCAAGAATAAAGTTCGTCCTATTAAATCTGTGTTCTCAAATACTTTATTAAAATCAATCAATGACTATTACTACACTGGTAAAAAAAAAAAAAAAAATAAAGCCAACTTGCCTTTGGATTACTTCTATGTTACTACAAAGTTGCAGTTCTTTAAAGCCAGTATTATTATTTCATCAGGTGTCACTTAAAATTCATTCAACTCACATGTTAATCATGTAGCACACTATTTAAAATATTTATTACCCCTGAAACAAACCTAGACTTACCTGTAGTAATGGCTCGATGGAATTGATGCATATCTTCCCCTGATAGCTCTTGGGCTACCTGGAATATCTTTTGTCTGACACCATCCAATTTAATTTCTGATTCAGTCAATATATCTTCCATATCAGGAGCACTATGACCAAGACATTGGGAACTTTTAGAACATCAGATGCTTCAACAGTGAAAAACTAAAATAATCTAATTATCAACACAGGGCTAAATATCGTATACATTCACATACTTCTAACTCAAAATGACCGAAAACTATTAATAGTATGGAAAACATAAAAATGCTATTAACACACTGTTAAGTGAAAAAAGTATACAAAAATTATATGTGTAATATAACTAAGAAAAATTTTGTTCATAAAAATATGACATATGGATAGACGTCTGCTTTCAGTAAAGGGCAGAGTAACATGGATTGGATTTATCCTCCCACCTTAAACAACTAAAAAGAAAAAATAAATACAGAAAACAATGGTTACAGACACTGGACTACAGGCAGCCTGGAGCAGTGATCCCTGGGGAAAGGGAGGAGCACAACATATACCCTCTGACTGCCTCATCTTTTTGCCTGGAAAGCTTCCAAGTGACAGTACAGAGACAGGAAACTTAGGTGGAGCCTGGGAGTCAGTCTGAGTAGAAAAGGAGTTGGGAGTTTTGGGGGATCAAGACAGCTAAAATTTGCAGAGCAGAGTAACAATGAGGAGAAAGCTGTATAAACAGAGAGCTTCAGAGATTTATAGAAGCAACCTTCTCAAGTCTTCAGTTGAGTACTGATCAGTGCAGGCATGCGAGGAAACTACCTAAGGCTGGAAAAAGAATTGCCCAAAGTGAGCAGGCAGAACAATCCCCTTAGTTCACAGAGCCAGAAAGAATTGATTCATCATCAGCAGACTGACACTACAAAAAATATTAAAGGAAGTTCTTTAGGCGAAAGGAAAATGATACCAGATAAAAATCCGAATCTATACACAAAGGAATGAACATTTACCAAAAATGGTAAATGTGGATAAACATAAATATTTTTCTTATTTTTAAATCATGCTGTTTAAAGTAAAAATCAGTGGAAACAACAAAAGTAGAAATAACATGAATCATAACAGTAGCATAAAAGGCCAAGCTAGTAGAGGGGAAATGGAAAAGAAAGTATAAGATTCTTATACCATATGCGAAGTGATAAGTAAATAGTCCTTACTTTGCATGATGCTATGTTGACTGAAACTTAGGCACATCAACACTGTGATCTTTATTGGCAAAGTAACTGTTACCAAAAAATCATGCAAAGTGAAAAGATTCTTATATGCATAAATTTTAGTAAACACAGTATTGTACAAAGTGAGAATGGTTGACAATAAGATGTATATTATAAACCATAAAACAATCACTACAAAAAATTTTTAAAAGGCATAGCTAATTAGCCTACAAATAAGATAAAATGGGATCATAAAAAATTATCCAAAATAAGGCAAGAAGGAGAGAATAGATGGTAGATTTAATTATAACCATACCAATAACTACATTAAATGTAAACGATCTAAACACCTGCACTAACAAGCAGAGATTTTCAGAATGGATTTTTAAAAAGCAAGAAACAAGAAATCCATGTTAAATATAAACACAAACAGATTAAAAATAAAAGGATGAAAAAATACACATTCTGATAACAACCAAAAGAAAACAGGAGTAGCTACATTAACATCAAACCTTGGGCAAAGCCTATTTCCAGAGATACATTATAATGATAAAGGGTCAATTCATTAAATGCATAACAATCTTAAATATTAATGTACCAAATAAAAGAGCTTCAAGATACTTGAAGAAAAAACTGATAGGACTTCAAGGAGAAAGCCAAATCTACAATTATCGTCAAGAGATGCCACCCTCTTTCTCTCTCTCAATAACTGACAGAGCAAGTATACAGAAAATCATAAGGAAATAAGTGACGCAAACAACACTATCAACCAATCTGACTTAATTACACCTAACAATAGCAGAATACACACTTTTCAAGTGTACACACAACATTTACCAGACAGACCATATCCTGGGTCAAAATTAAGGCTCCATAAATTTAAAAGGATTCAAATTACAGAAAGCATGTTCTCTGACCATATGAAATTAAATTAGAAATCAGTTATCAGAAAGTTGTCTGGGAAACTCCCAAAATATTTGGACACAAAATAAGATACTTAAATTACTCTTGGGTCAAAGGTGAAATCAAAATGAAAATTAGCACCCAAAAATTTCAAAACTTAAGAGGAAATGGCAAATTCCTTGAAAGACACAAACTACTGAAGCTCACTGAAGAAGAGTTATCTTATGTCTACTAAAATAGTTTTGTAGTTAAAATACATGAGGTCTTCTCATTAACAGTTTTTCAGATGTACTGTGACTGGCTCATTTCTTTCAAAAAGTTTTTTTTTTTTTTTTTTTTTTTTTTTTTTTTGAGACAGAGTCCCATTCTGTCACCCAGGCTGGAGTGTCATGGCACAATTCTGAGTTCAAGCAACCTCCACCTCCTGAGTTCAAGAAATTCTCCTGCCTCAGCCTCCCAAGTAGCTGGGATGCCACCACACCTCGCTAATTTTTATATTTTTACTAGAGATGGGGTTTGGCCATGTTGGCCAGGCTGGTCTCAAACTCCTGACCTCAAGTTACCCGCCTGCCTTGGCCTCCCAAAGTGCTGGGATTACAGGCGTGAACCTCCACACCCAGCCTCTTTCATAAAGTATTTTTACTTTCCTCAAGTTTCTAATATTTCTAAAGTTTCTAATTTTTCTGAAGTTTCTTATTTTTCTGAAGTCTATTATTTTCTCAGTTTACTAGTCAAAACTGTATGAACAGTATGATCTCAACTATGGTAAAAAATAGTGTACAAAATAAGAAATCTGCTAGTTGATAGAGGCTATCTTTGGGTATTACAGACTGATTTGTCTCATTAAGTATCTTTTCTGTCATTTGTAATTTTTCTAAAGCCTACCATTTTCTAAGTTTACTATAATGAGCATTTATTTTTTGGTGGAAAAATATTTAAAAGTGGACTTCACACAGTAATGTAGATTTTTCTAAAATATTAAGGTCTCCTGTCATATTCGTATTACAGGTTGAGCATCCCTAATCTGAAAACCCAAAATCCAAAATGCTCTAAAATCCAAAACTTTCTTAGCAACAAGAAGACACTCAAAGGAAACGCTCATAACAGCACTTCAGATTTCAGATGTCCAGATTAGGGATGTTCAGCCCATACATTATCTGCAAATATTCCAAAATCCGAAATCCAAAACACTTCTAGTCCCAAGCATTTAGGATACTCAATCTGTATGTTTTTCTTTATATTATTGCTTTTATTATTTATATTACTGCTGAATATTGATGGCAATTGTTTTAGAATTGCAATAGGTACTAAAAAAAAGTGTCCATAATTAAGCAGAACAGTATTGCTTCTTTCGATAATACAAGCCTTACTATGCACAAGCTATCTAAGAACGATATAAGAAAACAAGCAAAAACTAATTTTACAGAGTCAGGTAGGAAAAAGAAAGTGTTAACAGTGCCATATTTCAATAAATCTACGTATGGCAAATTAGATTCCATTTAATCAAATAAAAACTAAAACGTGAGAATTATCTTAAAAGTTTCATGTTACTGAATGGAATACTTCAGTATCTTTTTTTTTTTTTTTTGAGACAGGGTCTCATTCTGTTGCGCACGCCGGGGTACAGTGGCACAATCATGACTCACTGCCGCCTTGACCACCTGGGCTCAATCAATCCTCTTGCCTCAGCCTTGTGAGCAGCTGGGACTACAGGTGCATACCACCTTCTCCAGCTAGTTTTTTGTATTTTTTGTAGAGATGGGGTTTCATCATGTTGCCCATACAGGCGTGAGCCACCATGCCCAGCCAATGATGTCTTCAATAATGAAAAGCTAATAAATTCTATTTGGTCTTCCCTACATTCTCTCTATGATATATAGTATAAAGCCAACCACAGCTACCCTTCTGGAGATATCTGGAATTTGTAACAACAACCCGTCTTCAGAAGCTGGGGAGTTGTAGGGTAGATACTATTCTACCTCTAGTGAAACAGAAAGGCAAAGGAATCAGGTCAAATGAATTATGAAGCAAACAAAGAAGCAAAGATGGAAGATGGAGATACTCAGCTGCTCATAAGATAGTGCTGAATCTTGAGAAGTTCTAATTTTTCTGAAGTCTACTATTTTCTCAATTTACTAGTCAAAACTGTATGAACAATATGATCACAACTATAATAAAAAATAGTGCATAAAATAAAAAATCTGCTAGTTGATAATGGCTTTTTATAATTAATTTCCCTGTTCTGCTTAGACTAGTTTAAGTTAGTTTCTTTTACTTGCAATCACGAAGTCTATCAAATATACAAAGCCTGTGTAGAAAAATAAAGTCCTAGAGAAAAAAAATTTAAACAAAAGTCACAAAACTGAAAGAAGAGGAACTTTCAAAAAAGAATTAAGTAGTCAACAGTATCATATGCTACAAAAATGTAAAATAAGAAAACAGAGACTTAATAATATGAAGGTAACAAGGGCATTTCAATAATTGAGGCAGAAAGCCAGATTGCAATGAGTTCAAAAATGAATGAGAAAATACGTTATGCAGATTTTAACATTTATGTAATATTAAAATTTTCATGCATATCATCCAAATAAAGTTTAATGTGACAGGTTCTAACAATCAAAATATTTAATATATTTTCACAGATAATAGTTATATCTTAAAGAATAATCTTAACAGAACACAAAATCCTTAGCTGCTCTGAAAGTAACAATTTTTCTTTCCTATTTTTAAGTCCACCCAACCCCTATAGACCTTTTTTTCTTTTAGACAGGGTCTGGCTCAGTCGCCCAGGCTGGAGTGTGGTGGTGCGATCTCGGCACACTGCAGCCTCTGCCTCCCAAGCTCAAGCAAGCCTCCCACCTCAGCCTTCCAAGCAGCTGGGACCATAGGTATGCATCACCAATCCTGCCTAATTTTTGTATTTTTAGTAGAGACAGGGTTTCACCATGTCGCCCAGGCTGGTCTCAACCTCCTGAGCTCAAGTGATCTGTCCATCTTGGCCTCCCAAGGTGCTGGGATTACAGGCGTGAGCCACCACACCCAGCTGACACCTATTTTTATTAAAATATTAACTCTTAAGTTGTACCTGCTGCTGATGTCTTCTAATCCTCACATTCAAAGTCACAGAATATTCTAATAGCTAGTATCAAACGATAATAAATTTTAAAGATGTTTACTCACCTTGTAATCCTATGGAGGAGAAAAATTGTCCTTTTACTTTCAACGGTTATATCCCGACTAAGTTTCACAAGTCTCTCATATTTGTCATGCCTTGCATCAAGTTCCTGCTGAAATGCTAAAAACACATTAAGATCATAAGTATGTGTATATATTCTATACTCAAAGCCTACCAAATAACATTTTTAAGATGTATGTCACATAGGCTGGGCACAGTGGCTCACGCCTGTAATCCCAGCACTTTGGGAAGCCGCGGTGGGTGGATCATGAGGTCAAGAGATCAAGACCATCCTGGCCTAGGCAGTGAAACCCTGTCTCTACTAAAAATAAAACAATTAGCTGGGCATGGTGGCACGTGCCTGTAGTCCCAGCTACTCAGGAGGCTGAGGCAGGAGAATCTCTTGAACCCCGGAGATGGAGGTTGCAGTGAGCTGAGATCGAGTCACTGCACTCCAGCCTGGCAACAGAGCGAGACTCCATCTCAAAAAAAGAAAAGAAGAAAAAAAAAAAAAAAAAGATGTCACAACGTAAATGCAGACAACTGCAGTCGCCTGACTTCATTCAGAAGTAGAACACGATGGTAATGACACTAATTCTCAAAACACAAAAAGGTGAGTATTGTAAACAATCTCTAGCACCTACTTGAGTGTTAATTGTCAAATATCCTAGGTATACATCACTAACAGTGCTAAAGTACCTCAAGAGGTCCACATAATGTTCCCAGATTTCTAAACCTGTAAAACTAAGTATCTACTAATAATTTCTGTAAATGCCAACAACACACAGCAGCTCACACACTCCTGAATCCTTGAAGATTTTCTAAAAATCTGTCAATTGTAATAAGGTAGCACATGTATATTAAAATGAACATGAAACAAATTTCTTAAAAGTGAATGCCACAGTATGTGAATTATATCTTAATTTTTTAAAAAGCTACCAAATTATGAATATCACATTTAAATATTAAGTAAAAATCTAGTTAGCCCATTTATTTTAGCAAGTACATAATCTCAAATTTACTTTGTTTTACCACATAGTAATATTGCATACATAAGCATAATATACTTGAGAAATATTTTCAGAAAGATTAGTAAAGAGGAAAAAAAAGAAAAATGACTAAAAATAGACAATCACTGAGTGAGTTCGTTTTGTTATAACTAGAGAACTAGATCATAAAGTAGTTCTGCAATCAATAGAAAGCTGTAGCAGAGTTCATCTGAAAATGATCAGTAAGAAACATCAAAATTTAATTAGGCTGGAAAAAAGTCAGCTGAAAATTGAGGTAGGATGTTAGAAATCTAGGAAAAGAACTAAAAGTAGGAGAAAATGAAGAGTTCCTGAGATCGATGAAAGGCTGAATACAGGCTGTAGTGTCCAATTCTTTTTTTTTGGTTTTGTTTTGTTTGTTTGTTTGTTTTTTTGAGACGGAGTCTCGCTCTGTTGCCCAGGCTGGAGTGCAGTGGCGCGATCTCGGCTCACCGCAAGCTCCGCCTCCCGGGTTCTCGCCATTCTCCTGCCTCAGCCTCCCGAGTTCTCGCCATTCTCCTGCCTCAGCCTCCCGAGTAGCTGGGACTACAGGCACCCGCCACCGCGCCCAGCTAATTTTTTGTATTTTTAGTAGAGACGGGGTTTCACTGTGGTCTCGATCTCCTGACCTTGTGATCCGCCCGCCTCAGCCTCCCAAAGTGCTGGGATTACAAGCATGAGCCACCGCGCCCGGCCCCAATTCTTAAATACTACCTTTGAACACTCAACCCTTCCACGTAGAAATTAATCTTCAACCTGTCAAATTGTTATGGACACAAATCTCCCATAACATAATATTACATGAAGAAAAGATTTCCTCCCTACTTTCATACATCCTTTTCCTTACAGAACAAAACATTTTCACAATTCTAACATGTCTTGCCTTCAGGAAATTTTTCACACATTTGCCTCCTTAAATGTCAGCACTTTGATTCCTTATACTGATTTCTCCTTACCCGTATTCTATCAGCACTTAATGCTGAATGGAATACTTTTATCTATGTCTATTACATATAATTGCCAATCTGCTTACTTTTATGCTAACTTAAGTTTCATCTACTCTGCTTAATTTTAGTCTTGAATATTGAGACTCAAATAATTTTACCTCGGTAAACTTTTTTCAGAAAGCCTAACTTGAGACTGCCAAACAAAAACAGTGTTTTCAGTTTTTTAAAATAACAAAAAGCTTTCATCATATCACTATCAGATGTTTCAGCCTCAAAATTTTTTCCTTACTAAAATTCTTAACAATTAACAAAATAATTATTATTGTTTAAAAGACTACACCTAAAGTTTTGTGAATAATATACTGAGAGCAAAAGGTATTAAATAAACTGAAGGAAAACTGTTTACCTTTTCTAGAACACAAAGTTATACGTACAGAACGTTTTATATACCTAACACTTAATAAAACAGTACGACTTGGAGTCTACATAAAGATTACATTACCTATGGGAAAAATAACCTGCAGAATCTAGAATCTTTTCATAAATTCATGCCTCTAACACATTAAACTGCCTCATGTCCTGCCCTTAGCTCGTGAGCCAGCCGGAATATGTCTTCTTGCTGGTCCCAATTCTCTAAGCTTGCACCTTTCTTGATGCCTCTATTTTTGCTACTGCCCCTCTAGAACACTATTCCCTCTCATCATCTCACATTTCACTTTCATCATTCAGATATCATTCTGCTCGAGGACTGCTTAAGACTCACCTGTCTCCCTCCTCCCTTACTCTCCATTCCTTACCACGCTTCACTGATTTACATTTATCCTTTGCTAGCTAAAATTATATTATTTATTTGTAAATGTGCTTGTTTCACCACTGTATCAGAGCATAGATCCGTGTCTAGCAGCATATGTTCACAAAACATTTCCTGATTGAACTGCTTGTTGAAGTCATAAGCAGTATAACATATTGGGTAAGAGCATGTGTTGTAGTTTGAGGTAAACATACCAAGGGTATGCAGTCTCCTGGTAACTAAGAAATTGTTGAAAAGGAACTGCAAATCCATGTGCCCAATAAGCACTGCCCCTAACATGGAAAAATGTCTTATTATTTTGCTGCTTAGCTATTACTTTTTCAAATGTATGCTAATGCAGTTGGAATAAAATATAAATTACTCATAATAGTAATATAATTTTATAAAGCACTGTTGAATCTGTCTTATCAGCTTCATTACTGTCATCCAAATCTAAGTCACCTTATTATTACCTCTAAGTTACCTTACAAACACCTTACTGTACCCGAACTACAAAACAGTCTCTTGTCTGGTCTGCCTCTGCCCACCTTGCCTTTCTATAGCTGCCAAAGTGACATTTCCCAAAAATTTACTTTAGTTTTTAAGACTCTCTAATGACTCTGCATTACATTTTACAAACTCCAAACTCCTTATGAAGCCTTACATTACTTGGTCCCTTGCAATACCCCCCAAAAGAATAAATCATCATTTATGTAGTATTCCAGCCAGGGATGCATAATCTGAATCTAATCATGAGAAAATATTAATCAAATCCAAGTTGAGGAATATTCTATTAAATGAGACCTATATTCTTCAATCAATATCATTGTCACGAAAGACAAAGAAAGACTGAGAAACTGTTCCAGATCACAGAAAACTAAAAAGAGACCTTACAGTGTAACGTGATCCTGTTCTAGATTACTGGACTAGAGAGAAAAAAAGCTAGAAGGAACCTTATTGAGACAATTGTCAAAATAAGCACTGTAGATTAAAGTACTGTGACAGTGTTAAATCTCCTGAAACTAGTAACAATACTATAGTTATACATGAGAATAGTCTTCCTAGGAAACATATTCTGAAGTATTAACAAGTAAGGGGTACGATGAATGCAACTTGTTCTTAAATGCTTCAGAATAAATGTATGTTTAGACATTTAAATTTACATATATAGAGAGAATAATAAAGTGAAAGTGGCAAAATGTTAAAAATCGGTCAATCTAAGTCAAGGCTATATAAAAGTTCTTTGTATTATTTTTCCAACTGTATAAGTCTTGCAATTTTTAAAATAAATTTGAGATTACTTCAAAATAAATTTTAAAAGACAGTATTTCTTTACTCAGATGATTCAACAACAGAATATTCATCTGATAACTCCTTTTAATGTAATTAGCTCAAACTTTGATAGCAAAGTGGTTGCTCGGACATTAAAGATCCTGGATTTAAGTTTGAGTTGAACAAACTATACTATCTCATGGAATTTTCTCTGGAAGCTAGTGCTTCTCCTTTAAGACTTTCTGGGCTGAGTGCAATGGCTCACGCCTGTAATCCCAGCACTTTGGGAGGCTGAGGTGGGTGGATCACTTGAGGTCAAGAGGTCAAGAACAACCTAGCCAATATATAGCGAAACCCCATGTCTACTAAAAATACAAAAATTAGCCAGGCATGCTGGTACAGGCCTGTAGTCCCAGCTACTTGGGAGGCTGAGGCAGGAGAATCACTTGAACCCAGGAGGCGGAGGCTGCAGTGCACGCCAGCCTGGGTGACAGAGTGAGAGTCCATTTAAAATCTCCTCTGACAGACCTGGAGGCTTTTATGTTAAACTTCTCCAAAACACTTGGTAAATCTTATGAAAGGAAAAAAAAGGGAAAAGATTTTAATTTTCTTAGAATACAAATGGCTAGAAAGCAAAAACAATCTATACCTAAAAGCACTGTCTCTATATGTAAGAAAGCAACTATTATTGTTTATAAAAACGAACAGAATAAAATCATCTTATTTATTTCTAAATTATGTGAAAATCAAAAAGACTCTAATAATTAAACTATTTTCTCCTTTAAATATAGATATGCCTTAACTGGGTTTTACCACTCAGTCTCACAATGGGAATACTGTACAAGTTGTAAAAAATGAACTGAGTAAACAAAAGATTATCGCAAAATGACACATAACAAATATTACTTTTATGTAACAAAAAGTTACACAAAGTTTTAAAAATTACTTTAACCACATATATTAATAATATAAACATCTCCATAAAAAGAAACTTTGACCTTTTTTTTCAAGTTTATTAAAAATTGTTTTCCCTGTTCTTTGTCTTCCTGCTTCTCCACCTTTACTGGGGTATAACTAACAATTAAAAATTATAGGGTTGGGCATGGTTGATTATGCCCGTAATCCCAGCCCTTTGGGAGGCCAAGCGGGTGAGATCACTTGAGCCCAGGAGTTCAAAACCAGCAGGGGCAACATAGTGAGACCCTGCCTCAACAAAAAAATCTAAAAACTAGCCACACGTGGTGGCACATGCCTGTAGTCCCGGCTACTTGGGAGGCTGAGGTGAGAGTATCACTTGAGCCCAAGAGGCGTACACTTGCAGTGAGTGAAGATCACACCACTGCACTTCAGCCTGGGCCAGGGTGAGGCGCTACCTCCGAAAAAAAAAAACTGCGTGTGGAGAGTGATATATAGATATATATATATGTAGTATGTGACACTTTGATATAAACTGTGAAATGATTACCACTATCAAGCTAATTAAAATAGCCATCACATCACACAGTTAGCTTTTTTTTCCTTTTGAGTCAGGGTCTCCATTGCCCAGGCTAGAGTGCAGTGGCCCTAATCACAGCTCACTGCAGCCTCAAACTTCTGAGTTCAAGCAGTCCTCCTGCCCCAGCCCCTCCAGAGTAGCTAGGACTAAAAGCATACTACAGGTGCATGCCAACATGCCCAGTTAATTGTGGTAAAAACATTTAATCTACTTACTTGGCAAATTTCAAGTATAAACTTTCTGAATTTATCAAGCTCTATACATTGAAATACCCTTAAACCACTTAACTGTCTTAATAACGCCTTTATTTCCAAAGTCTTTTCACTGCACTGCCCCACATGTTGCCTGGCCTATAGGAAACACTCAATCATGTATACTGCATGAACTGAAAAAAAGAGAACTTAAACTATTAACTAAATTAGTAGCTGACAAGGACCTAAATATATCTAGTCTCTTATTACTAAGATAATAATTAGGCCAGGGTTAACATAATCAATATGTATTATTTATTATGGCTACATTAATGATCACTGTAAGTCAGATACTATGAACATAAAGTTAGATAAGGTACAGTTCCTATCCTCAAGGAGCTCAGTCCTATATAAGGGACAGAGATGTAAACAAATAAAATGTAATCATGCTATAACAAATATATGTAAATAACTTAGGAAAGCAGAAACCACGTTTCTTGTTCACTACTAATACATGCTAGAACATAGCAGATACTCAATATTTCATGTTGGTCACTAAGTTGGTTTTAGAGAAAAATCAGAACAGGTTCACAGGAAAGAAGCTACTTGACCTAGGTCTTAAAGAAAATTGTAGTTCAGGCCAGGCGCAGTGGCTCATGCCTGTAATCCCAGCACTTTGGGAGGCCGAGGCAGGCGGACTGCTTGAGCTCAGGAGTTCAAGACCAGCCTAAGCAACATGGCAAAACCTTGTCTCTACAATAAAAATGTTTTTTAATTAGCCAGGCATGAGACAGAGTGAGACTCTGTCTCAAAAAAAAAAAAAAAAGAAAATTGTAGTTCAGAAGACAGGTAATGAGGACACCACCTTAGAAGCAACTCCACCTTCTTTTTCTTCTTTTTGAGATGGAGTCTCACTCTGTCGCCAGGACTGTAGTGCAATGGCACGATCCTGGCTCACTGCAACCTCGGTGTTTCCCGTTCAAGCGATTCTACTGCCTCAGCCTCCCAAGTAGCTGGGACTACAGGCGCCCGCCACCACGCCCAGCTAATTTTTTGTATTTTCAGTAGAGGCAGGGTTTCACCGTGTAGTTTTAGTAGAGACGGGGTTTCACCATGTTGGCCAGGCTGGTCTCAAACTCATGACCTCGTGATTCACCTGCCTTGGCCTCCCAAAGTGCTGGGATTACAGGCATGAGCCACCACTCCCAGCCGCAACTCCACCTTCTGTATCCGCATGCTCTTTATTCAATTACAGCCAGCTGTCTTAAACTTCTGAAGATCACAGTAGATACTGTGGTGGTTTTAAAATGTATCCACAAAACTTGAGACTCCTTCCTCCAAAGGGTAGGACATAATTTCCTTCCCCTTCAACGTGAGACAGTTTTTAAAACTGCCTCCCTTCTAATAAATAAAATGTGACAAAATGACAGTGTCTGATGTTTAAGATTAGGACATAAGGAGATTGTGGTTTCCTCCTTGCACTCTCTCTGAAGGAGACCAGATGCCACACCAAAGGACACCCAAGCAGCACAAGTTCATGTGGACAGGAACAGAGAGCTTGTTGCAGGTAAAAGGCCTGAACTGTCAACAGCTGTGGATCCTTCAGCCCCAATCAAGGTTTCAGGCGATTGCAAATCGGAATCAACCAGCTAAGCCCTTCCCAGATTCCTTAATCACAGAAATGTAAGGTACAGAATAGTGGATAAGAGGACAAAAGGAAGAGAACTTTGTTTTATGTTTGTTTTGAAATGAGGAATAACTTGTCCAAGTTAATATGCTGAGAAAAGGGGACTGTGAAAAATTTGTGTATATAGATACACAGGATGTACTAACAGATACAAGCTCCCATTCTGTGCAAAGTGTTACAGTTAAAACAAAGATACCGTCCCGACTTCAAGCCTAGTAAAGGATACACAATAAATGAAAATATATTTTAGCATATAACAGATGAATATTATCAGGTACACAACTCTTGAGTATGTGACACGTCTAATATTAGCTAATGTTTACTGTTTCTTGTGTTTAAGTCATGTTTACCTGATTACTAATATTAATATTTCTCTTAATGGGACATAAAAGTGAAGGCCTTTGTAATCCAGACTTTTAGGGTAGTTCTAGCACCATCACAAAACTTCCAGCTAAAGTTTCAAATCTAAATTCTTAGGGACTGTTTTTCTTGCGCATAACCATGGCTACATAATTTTGTTCTCTCCCCTTCAACTTACACTGCAGAGAACTTACATTTAAAGGCCAACATCACTGGTGAAGATGAATTAACATCCTTCCCTTC
Source organism: Chlorocebus sabaeus (assembly GCF_047675955.1). NCBI lineage: Eukaryota > Metazoa > Chordata > Mammalia > Primates > Cercopithecidae > Chlorocebus > Chlorocebus sabaeus. The sequence goes on along the minus strand of NC_132928.1, from coordinate 69,563,499 downwards.
TCTTCTTTGGTTATGTGGGAAATTGTCATGTTTCCTTTTCCTGAACCCTCCTGATCCTTATATAGAGAAGAAAAAAAGTTAGAGATCTTCCATCACCAACAGTTTGCAAAACAGAACATAGGCAAACGTCCTCCTTGCTTTAAAACCAGACACGCACAGGGCCCTCGCCTTAGAGGCTTTCTCCGCAGACTGACAGAGACGCTGCCCAGGCCTTTCCACGCAAACCATCCAAGCTTCCACCAACTAGTGCTATGATCTGGCATTACAGCAATTACTAAACTAGGATAAAATCACACCTCAAAGATTTAATAAAAAAGGAGGTGTAAACAGGGCCAATCTGGCCGGGGAGAGAACCAGAGCTGCCGCCCCCGAGTCTGCAAGGCACGAAGGCATCCTTCAAGAGTGAAAAGGGGAAAACTGCATAGAAAGAGTGGAGAACCTCCCCCTCTGGATAAATAACGCCCCGTGTTGTTGAGGACGCCACCTTCTTTGTTGCTCATGTCGTCACAGCCTACGGTGAGACGAGCGGAGACTGAAGGACCACGAGCCAGAGGACTGCGCGAGGTACAGGCCGAGCTAGCCTGGGAAAACAGCCGGCGGAAGAACGCTCTGCAGCCCGGCGACTACAACGCAGTGGCCGGAAGTCTCCCGTCGCGTACTTCCGGCCTGCGTCCGGTGGGGGCGGAGGGAGGCCGCTGCTGCTGGCTCCGCGCCCCGCGTGGTCCAGGGACGCCCGCGACTGTGTATTATCGCGGCCGCCCTCTGCTATGCCTGAAGACAAAAACTACTCTACAGGACTCACAGCATGTACTATTAATAAAGAGACGATGCGTCCTCCTGGAACTGAGATCTGTGTGATCGTGGGAAAGCGACGTAAAAAAAAGTACGTAATTTTTTAATGAAGGGACCTTCGGGACACCTTACCCTTCCCTCAGCGGGGACCCAGCTTTCCGCGCGGTGCATCGTGGGGGTTGTAGTTCGTCCGCGGGAGCAGGCCCTCTGGTGCCCGGGGCTAGGGTTGTGAGAAAGAAGGGAGGTCTCCCTGGAGCTCCTCGGAGCGCGTGGGAACGTTTTTTTCAGGATCCAGGCAAAACCTTACAGAGCTAGGAGTTTTTTAACTTTCTATTCCTGGCAGTGAGGCCAGGAGCTTTAAGTGATGGAAATATGCGATTCGATCAGTGGATGGTGCTGGTACTGTTTTCAGGAAGATCAAGCCTGCCCTTCGGTCTTCCTCCTCCCCACTGGCTCTCAGGAGCCAGACAGCCTGTGTTCAGTTTGCCTCACGGAGTGGTTGTGTGACCTTGATAAAGCATGCAATTTCTCTGCCTCAGTTTCCTTATCTGTAACATAGGGATAGAATACCTGCCTTGTAGGGTTATTTGAGGATGAAAGGAGTTAAGGCTCACAAAGATGCTCTTTCACATATAACTGCTCAATTAAATATTAAATACCATACTCCTCTCCCACACAAACAAAATGAAAAAAAGGTAATAGCAGGTGTATTCCACTAAACTGTGGGTCTCTCATTATGGGCAGGTACTGCCATATCTAGACTTTGTTCCCCCGCTAGCCCCAGTGCTTTTCAGTGCCGTGGTCTGGCCCCATGTAAGCCTCCGTCAACGTTTGAAGAATCACGTTCCTGGTGTGTCCAGAATTGGTGGGTACCCGGTCTTGATGACTTAAAGAATGAAGCCGCACACCCTTGCAGTGAGCGTTAGGGTTCTTAAAGATGGTGTGTCTGGAGTTTGCTCCTTCAGATATTCACATGTGTCTGGAGCTTCTTCCTTCTGGTGGGTTCATGATCTCATTGACTTTAGGAGTGAAGCTGCAGACCTTGTTTCACAGTGTTACAGCTTATGAAGCAGCATGAATCCAAAAAATAAGCAGCAGCAAGAGTTCATCCCAAAGAGAGAAAGAACAAACCTTCCACAATACAGAAGAGAACCCCACTCCCCGGGCAGCCTGCTTTTATTCCCTTATCTGACCCCACCCACATCCTGCTGATTGGTCCATTTTACAGAGAGCTGATTGGTCCATTTTGACAGTGCTGATTGGTCCATTTCAACAGTGCTGATTGGTCCATTTTGACAGAGTGCTGATTGGTGCATTTACAATCCTCTAGCTAGACAGAAAAGTTCTCCAAGTCCCCACTAGGTTAGTTAGATACAGAGTACCAATTGGTGTATTTACAAACCTTGAGCTAGACACAGGGTACTGATTGGTGTATTTACAAACCCTGAGCTAGATGCAGAGTGCTGATTGGTGTGTTTATGATCCCTCAGCTGGACATAAAAGTTCCCCAAGTCGCCACCAGCCCTGCTGATCCACCTCACCCAGTGGATCGTGCACCAGGGCTGCAGGCGGAGCTGCCCGCCAGTCCTGAGCAACACCTGTACTCCTCAGTCTTTGGGCACTCGATGGGGCTGGGCGCCATGGAGCAGGGGGGTGGCGCCCATCGGGGAGGCTCGGGCCGCACGGGAGACCGCCGCGGAGGGGGAGCTTGGGCATGGCGGGCTGCAGGTCCTGAGCTCTGCCCTGCAGGGAGGCAGCTGAGGCCCGTTGAGAATTTGAGCGCAGTGCCCGGGGTGCTGGGAGACCAGGCACAACCTCAGCAGCTGCTGGTCTGGGTGCTAAGCCCCTCACTGTCCTGGGTCAGCGGCGCCTGCTGGCCGCTCCGCGGGCCAGCGAAGCCCGCGCCCACCAGAACTTCCGCTGGCCTGTGAGCAGCCCCGGTTCCTGCCGGAGCCTCTCCACATCTACCGGCAAGCAGAGGGAGCCGGCTCCCGCCTCTGCCAGCCCAGAGAGGGGTTCCCACAGTGCAGTGGCAGGTTGATAGGGCTCTTCAAGCACCACCAGAGTGGATGCCGAGACCAAGAAGGTGCCAAGAGCGAGGGCTGCTAGCATGTTGTCACCTCTCACTGGCGTCAGGATGGGTAGCTAGGTGGCAATTCAGCACCGTCTAGAGAGAAACTTAGGCCAAGGCTTGGTAAGTGGGATGCCCTAGGCCTAGTAGAGAAAACACAAGTACATTTTAAGCTTTCTCTAAATAACCTTTATATTGTAGTCATGTGTTGTATACAGTCTTTTCTCCTTGTTAATTTAGGAACAAAGGAACAGTAAATGAAATAACTTGGCTAGAATATGGCAGTAACTACAAGGCAGGTTCTGCTCTGGCGGGAAGGTAACCACCGCTCATACCTCTGCAGCTCTGGGAATAAGTGAATTAACTAAGCAGATTCCTTGAGGATAAAGTAGGCTCCTGGGGACCTTGCTTGTTGGGCTACTTGCTTTGTGGATGTTGAACAAATAATTGTCATGAATTTGAGTGACGTCTCATCTACCAGTGTTCCCCCTACTCTGATTAGAAATGACTTGATCATGCCAAAAAGAAAAAAAGACAGCTCTGATACAAATCTAGCCATTTTAATATGACTCCCTCTAGATCCAAGGAAGCCAGTACTTATGAACATTTTCGGAGTCAATACTTACTTTACCGTACCATAATTGAAGGAAAGGGTATTTTTCCTAACTCTCCTGGAACAGCACATCCCAAGATCTCAACTTTCCAAAGCCTGGATCAACTGTATTTCTTTTATTTCTCCAGCCACTACTGCCCTAGCCTGTTCAACTACAGCTATGTTACCTGAACTGCTTTCCACTCTTTCCCGTAAATATGATGATTAGAACACTAAGTTTCATAACCTATAATGACTTCTGAAAGTATTTAAGGGAGGTGAATCCCGGGAGGTGAATCCCAGGAGCACTTTCCCAGCACTTCTTTGCATATGCATTTACCCCAGGCTTCCCCAGGTGTCCCAGCTTGTAGCTACTCCTTTGTCAGGAAATAGATTTCAATGTCTGTAACAGCCTGCATCCCTACCCTGTCTCCTTGTTTTATTGCTTCAGATGTAAACACATAGTTTTGGTACTTGGCAAAACAGTTTTTTGTTTGTTTTTTAAAGGAAGACTACCACCCCAAGTCAGGGAGAGGAAGGTAAAGATTTTTAGTAACATCTTATCTCTGATGTTGATTTTACTTGCTTTTTTTTTTTTTTTTTTTTTTTTTTAAAAAAAAAAAAACAGTTTCACGCTGTCACCCAAGCTGCAGTCCACGGCTCACTCACTATAACCTCGACCTCCTCGGGCTCCAGTGATCCTCCTACCTCAGCCTCGCAGGTTGTTGGGACTACAGGCGCATGCTACTATGCATGGCTAATTTTTTTTTCTCTATTTTGTGGAGACAGGGTTTCGCCATATTGCCCAGGCTGGTCTCAAACTCCTGGGCTCAAGTGATCCACCTGCCTAGGCCTCCCAAAGTGCTTGGATTACAGTGAGCCACTGTACCTGGCCTCCAGTTGCATTCTAATTGCCTATATTTGGCTCTGAATGAAGCTCTAAGCCTTTCAGTTGCATGGTTGTTATTCAGTTCATAAATCCTCTCATTTGTCACCATTAGATTAAGAGAAAAATCACGTATCAAAACTGGTTTGGGAGGCCAAGGCAGGTGGATCATTTGAGGCCAGGAGTTCGAGAGCAGCCTGGCCAACATGGTGAAACACTCTCCTAAAAAATACAAAAATTATCTGGGTGTGGTGGCACGTGCCTGTAATCCCCAGAGGCTGAGGCAGGAGACTCACTAGAACCCAGAGGGTGGAGGTTACAGTAAACCCAGATAGCGCCACTGACCTCCAGCCTGGGCCACACAGCAAGACTTCACCTCAAAAAAAAAAAAATGGTTTTGGATATCGAAAGAAAATCATATAATCGAGTAAAGAGAAGAACATAATTAAGAGATTATCTGTTTCAGCATTTCCCTTATTTAGTTATTACATAAATAACTAAATCCTGGGGTAGAAGAGATCATGGGGAATTGTAAGAATCTGGAGTTCCTGTTTTTTAAAAGATAACCATAATATTTAAAAGATATCTATGGGATCCAGAGTGGTATTGTGAAGTGTACACATTACCTTTATGGTGAATAAATTCAAAGATTTATTTTTCAAGCAATGCTAGGATATAGTAGGAGAAAATGATGTTCCGGTTTTATAACACAAGAGAGAGAAGCTGATATTGAAGAAGAGTGATGGTAAAACCACAATGAGATATCACTTCAAATCCACTAGGATGACTATATTTAAAAAGAAGAAAGAAAATAATAATTGGTGAATATATGAAGAATTGGAACCCTGATCAATTGCTGGTAGGAATGTAAAATGGTACAGTCACTATAGAAGACAATTTGGCAGTTCCTCAAAGAGTTGTACGTAGAATTACCATATGACCCAACAATTCCACTGTTAACTATTTACCTTGAACACAAATGTTCATAGCAACACTACTCAACAATAACCAAAAAGTAGAAATAACCCAAATGTCTATCAGTAGATAAATGGATAAATAAAATGATATATCATTTGGCAATAAAAAGGAATGAAATACTATTGATGCTGCAACGTGGATGAAACTTGAAAACATTATGCAGAGTGAAAGGAGACAGTCACAAAAGACCACTTATTATATGATTCCATTTAATACAAAGTGTCCAAAATAGGCAAATCTGTAGATAGAAAGTAGATTCAACTAGTAGTTGCCTAGGGCTAGGGGTCATGGAACAGTGAGGTAGAAGGGTGATAGCTAAAGGATGTGGGGTTTCTTTGTGAGGAGATGGAAATGTTCTAAAATTGACTAGGGTGATGGTTTCACCTATTTGTGAATATACTAAAAATTATTGAATCAGTTAGTTTAAATGATGAGTTACATGTGAATTATATTTCAGTGAAGCTATTAGAACAAATTTTTTAAAGTGTTGGGAAACATTCCTTTCAAGTCTTGTAAATATATTGTAAATATATGTAAAGTTACTATGTACATGTAAATATATAGATAATTCAATGTTATTAAGGAAAAGCATTAAACAATATGGCTTGTTTATTTTTATTTTTATTTATGTATTTATTTTGAGATGGAGTCTCGCTCTGTTGCCCAGGCTGGAGTGCAATGGTACCATCTTGGCTCACTGCAACCTCTGTTTCCCAGGTTCAAGCGATTCTTCTGCCTCAGCCTTCTGAGTAGCTGGGATTACAGGCGTGTGCCACCATGCCCAGCTACTTTTTTGTGTGTGTGTATTTTTAGTAGAGACGGCATTTCACCATGTCGGTCAGGCTGGTCTCGAACTCCTGACCTTGTGATCCACCCACCTTGGCCTCCCAAAGTGCTGGAATTACAGTCATGAGCTACCGCGCCTGGCCAGCTTGTTTATTTTTAATACTCCATAATCAAAAAGTATGTAAGTACTTTATAGGTTTCACAATATTTCAACAAATATTTCTGTGCCTGGTTTATGCCTGACAATGTGATTGGTGCCATACAGGATGCAAACATTGACTATCTCTACTTCTCCCATTCTTCTTGATCTATCTCTAATCAGGCTTTCACCCCATCGCTTCTCAGAAACTGCTCTTGTCAAAATCTAGGGATTTTGCAATGACTTCCGCATTGCTAAATCTGATCGTCAATTCTTACTCCTCATCTCACTTGACCCTGAAGCAGCATTTAAAACAGCTGTCATTCCCTGTGTCTAGAAACCACATTCTCTTGACTGTCCTTCTATAATACCTCAGTAGCCACTTCTTCCCAGTCTTTTATGGTTTCTCTTCACTTCCCCAAACACTGAATTGCTCCAGAAGTCCTCCTCTCTTCTCTGTTACACTTATACTGCCTTGTTGATCCCATTCTTATGGTTTTAAATGCCATCTATAATCTGACAATTCCCCCACTTTATATCTTCAGTTCAGAGAACTCATATATCCAGTCCAAACTCATATCAAATTACCTATTTACTATATTCTCTCTCTTTTTTTTTTTTTTTTTTTTTTTTGAGACAGAGTCTCACTCTGTCGCCCAGGCTGGAGTGCAGTGGCGTGATCTCGGCTCACCTCCCAAGTTCACACCATTCTCCTGCCTCAGCCTCCTGAGTAGCTGGGACTACAGGTGCCCGCCACCACGCCTGGCTAATTTTTTTGTATTTTTTAGTAGAGACAAGGTTTCACCGTGTTAGCCAGGATGGTCTCGATCTCCTGACCTCGTGATCCACCCACCTTGGCCTCCCAAAGTGCTGGGATTACAGGTGTGAGCCACCGCGCCTGGCCTACTATATTCTCTTGAGTGTCTAACATGCTTCTCAAAATTAACATGTCTAAAACTGAACATAACCATCTTCCAATACCTACTTCTTCAGCAGTGTTCCCTATTTCAGTTAATTTCTATTCTTCCAGCAAATCGGACTAAACACTAGAGTCATCTTTGACTCCTCTCTTTCCTATTCCATATCCTATTTTCTATGGACTGAATTGTGACCACCCTCCCCCGCAAATTCATGTTGAAGCCTAACCCTTAGTGCGACTATATTTGGAGACAGGGCTTTTAGGAGATAAGTAAGGTTAAGTGAGGTCATAAGAGTGGTGTTTTGATCCATTAGGATTGGATTGGTGGCCTTGTAAGAAAAGTTCTCTTTCTCTGTCCATGCACCAAGGAAAGGTTTGATCCATTAGGATTGGTGGCCTCATAAGAAAAGATCTCTTTCTCTTTCCATACACCAAGGAAAGGCTATTTGAAGACAGAGCAAGAAGGTGGTTATCTACAAGCCAGGAAGAGAGTCCTCACCAAAACACAACCATGCTGGTACCCTGATCTTCAACTTCTAGTCTTGAGCTGTTGAGAAAATAAACTTTTATTGTTTAAGCCACCCAGTCTATGGTATTTTGTTATGGCAGCCTGAACAAACTAAGATACTTTTTATTACCAAAATCCTTTTGGATCTACCTTAAAAACGTATTCATGTTACAACCATTCTCCCCAAATTCTGTTAGTACCTTAACTCAAGTTACTATCATCTCTCACTTGAAATAGAGCAATAGCCTCCTAACTATATACAAATGTCAATCCTCCTCATTGAGATGCAGTCCATTTCCTCCCTTGAAACTGGGCTGGCCTTTTGACTTGCTTTGACCAATAGAATTTGAAGAAATGATTCTGAGCCAGTTCCAGGCCTAGCCCTTAAGGAGACTTGACACTTTCTACTTTAGCTCTCTTGGAACTTTGAGCCACCACATGAGGAGTCTGATTACCCATTCGCAAGTGAAGCCTAAACAGCCCCTGTTCCTTCCAGACAACCCACCTGAGGCACCAGACACATGAGTGAAGCCATCTTGGACATCCCAGTCACAGCCAAACTCACTCCTGAATGCATCTGCATGATGAACCCAGCAATCCCCACCATGGAGCAAAGGATCCATCTAGCCAACCCAAAGAATCATGAAAATAATAAATTGTTTTAAAGTTCTTCGGTTTGGGGATGGCTTGTTATGCAATAATACATAATTGATACACTGGTCTCCCACTTTCAAGTTTGATTAACTTTCAGCTATTTTTCCACATAGCAGGCAGAGTGATTCCATTAAAACATACATCAGATAATGTCACTACACTAAGTAAACTCTACAAGGACTCTCATCTCCCTCAGAGTAAAGGTCACAGTTGTTACAAGGCCCTACGTAATGTGGCCCTCACCACCACTCCATTACCTTTTTCTTATCTACTATTTGCTAACTTTGCTTTGTCGTCTTTTCTGTTCTGAAACAGGCTAGGCATGGTCCTGCCTCAAGGCCTTTGCACCATCTACTCTGTCTGCGTGGATTGTTCTTCCCACAGATTTCTTGCTCCCTTCTTCCTTATGAAGAAATGTCATGAAATGTCCTTCCTTCATGAAATGTCACCTTCTCATTGAGGCCTTCTGTAGTACCCCAAATAATGGCCCCCAAAGATGTCCACATCCTTATCCCCAGAACCTGTGAATGTGTTATCTTAATGGCAAAAGTGACTTTGCAAATGTGATTATATTTAAGGATCTTAAGGTGGAGATTATCCTGGATTATCCAGGAGGGCCCAATGTAATCACAAGGCTCCTTACAAGTGAAAGGGGTAGGCAAGAGAGAGAAGGAGATGTCATAATGAAAACAGATCCAAGTGATGAGATTGCTGGCTGGGGTGGAGGTGGAGGGGGGTACAATCCAAGGAATGCAAGAAGCCTCTAAAAGCTAGGAAATGTCAGGACACAGATTCTCCCCTAGAACCTCAGGAAGAAACCCAGGTTTACGGACACCGATTTTAACCCAGTAAATCCCTTTTCTGGCTGCTGACCTCCAAAACTGTAAGATAATAAATTTGTGTTACTTTAAGCCAACTGAGTTTGTGATAATTTGTTATGGCAGCAATAGAAAACTAGCACACCTTCCTAGCCATCCTATCTAAAATGGCAACCCACATCCTTCCTGGCACTTCCTATCTGCCTTCCATGTTTTCTTTTAAATCATATATACAGTATATTTTACTATTTTACTTACTGCCTTTTCCACCAGAAAGTAAACTCCATGTAGATAGGGATTTGTCTGTTTTTCTCTTTGCAATACTCCACTGCCTAGGATAGCATCTGTACATACTGCACACTCAGTACACATTTGTCAAATGAGGCCGGGTGTGGTGGTTCACACCCATAATCCCAGCACTTTGGGAGGTCAAGGCAGGTGGATCACCTGAGGTTAGAAGTTCGAGACCATCCTGGCCAACATGGTGAGACCACGTCTCTACTAAAAATACAAAAATTAGTTGGGCATGGTGGAATGTGCCTGTAATCCTAGCTACTTGGGAGACTGTGGCAGGTAAATCACTTGAACCTGGGAGGCGGAGGTTGCAGTGAGCCAAGATTGTGCCACTCCACTCCAGCCTGGGCAACAGAGTGAGACTCTGGTTCAAAAAAAAAAAGAAAAAAACCCCACATATTTGTTGAAAGAACAAATGAATAAATGATATGCAAATATATTATCCCTATCTGTACCTTGCCTTTTAATTTTATTATAGTAACTTTGGTTGAAAGGAAGTTTTAAAATTTTTAATATAATCAAATGTATCAATCTTTTCAACTTGTATATTTTATGCCTTGTTTTTTTGTTTGTTTGTTTGTTTGTTTTTTGAGACAGGGTCTCGCTCTGTTGCCCAGGATGGAGTGCAGTGGCATGATCTTGGCTCACTGCAAGCTTCGCCTCCAGGGTTCACGCCATTCTCCTGCCACAGCCTCCCGAGTAGCTGGGACTACAGGCACCCGCCACCACACCTGGCTAATTTTTGTATTTTTAGTAGAGACGGGCTTTCACCGTGTTAGACAGGATGGTCTCGATCTCCTGACTTCATGATCCGCCCGCCTCGGCCTCCCAAAGTGCTGGGATTACAGGCATGAGCCACCACGCCCGGCCAATTTTATGCCTTATTTAATCAACTCTGTCTTATATCAAAATTATAATAGTATTACCCTGTATTTTCTCATAAAACTTTTAAATCTTTTCTTTTTCCACTTAGATCACGAATCCACTTGGAATTGGTGTTATATACTGGTAAATGATTGTCCCAGGACCACATATTGAATATTTTATCATTTCTTCACTGATTTGTAACAACAGAGTGGTTATATATGCTGTTTATACATGGGTCTGTCTCTAGGTTTCCCGTTCTGTTCCAGTGGTCTGTTTGCTTACCCTTCTACGAACAACACAGTGGCCTAATTACTATAACTTTATAATATGGCTCAATCTCTGGAAAGTCACATGCCCCTCCCCTCCTCGTTCTACAATATTCTTATATTTTGCAACTGGCCTTTACTGTTTTATATTAGTTTTAACGATACCATATATGCCCACATATATTAGATGCTCTTAGCATCACTATTTATAGCATCTAAAAATTGGAAATTATTTAAATGTCCACCAAAACATTAAGTAAATTAGGTTATACTCACACAGTGGAATACAATACTGGTTTTCAAAAGAATGAGGTAAATTTACATATTTACATTAAAAGGTATTCAAGATATCTCATCAGAAAAAAGGGCAAGTTGCAACACAATATTTAGAGTAAGGAGCTATTCATAAATTTTTTAAATTGTAATTTGGGTTACATGTAGAAAAAAATATGGGCAAGAATACATCAAAATGTTAACAGTGGTTATATCTGGGGATCAGGAATAGGAAGAACATTCACTTTCTAAGGTATGTATTCCTATAATTCTTGGATATGACAGTAACCAAGTATTACTTTTACAATAGAATGTATAGGTTTTAACTTTAGTTAAAGCAAATATATCTGTTTTTTTTTTTTTTTTTTTTTTGAGACGGAGTCTCGCTCTGTCACCCAGGCTGGAGTGCAGTGGTGTGATCTCAGCTCACTGCAAGCTCCGCCTCTCAGGTTCACGCCATTCTCCTGCCTCAGCCTCCTGAGTAGCTGGGACTACAGGCACCCACCACCACGCCCGGCTAATTTTTTGTATTTTTTAGTAGAGATGGGGTTTCACTGTATTAGCCAGGATGGTCTTGATCTCCTGACCTTGTGATCCACCTGCCTCAGCCTCCCAAAGTGCTGGGATTACAGGCGTGAGCCACCGCGCCTGGCCGCAATATATCTTAATGTTAAATGTGTATTTTTCTGATGATAAAATTATGAGAAATGTTATTTTCATTTTTGTTTTCCAAATTGTTTACAATAAGTATACATTATAAAGGTGGAAGCATTATTTAGAAAAATATTAACAATGTTTTTTAATATTGGGGTATGGTGATTTTTTTCCTTCCTCTCTCTAGAGCTCGAGTTTTCCATGACAAGTGTATTGCTTAATATGCAATTCTGCTTAGCATCCCTTCCTTGAATGAATCACCCCTTCATACTCTCCTGGTAAATTGCCCTTCAGTAGTCCTGGTGTGACTGCAATTTGAAGGATCTTCACCATTCCAAGCATAGGCTTTCCTGGTGAAGAAGTGATGGAACAGGGAAGAAGAGCATTCATGAAGTAACACTGACCTGAGACCCTCATTTGTCCCTTTAGGGCTCTTCAAACCACTAACCCAGTGGTTCTCAGCAAAAGGTGATTTTCCTCTCAGAAGATGTTTGGCAATGTCTGGGGACCTTTTTAGTGTCACAACTGGGGAGTGGGAATAGGGTTGCTACTAATATCTAGTGAATAAAAGCCAAGGATACATTTTACAATGCACAGGACAACCTCCCACACACAACAAAGAATTTTTCAATCCAAACTGTCGATAGCGTAGCAGCTATGAAACTAAGAAACCCTGTGCAGGGCAGTGGGGGCTTCACAGCAGGCAGACACCTGCTAACCGACCTTGGCTACCAAAAGGAAAGGAAACAGGATCACTGTTTCACAATAGAAGCTGGGAGAAGTACAGCTGGATCACAAGAGATCCCCAGGGGTCCTTTGTTGTATACGTGGTGAAAATTATCAGCTGACTATAGCAACCCATCACAGGCAGAACCACTAAGGATTCAAGCCCCCAAGAAATAAAGGTGTGCATTGCCCCATCAAGCAAAGAACTTCAACCAGCTTTAGTGTGAGCCAGAGATAGGCAAAACATGGAATAGGTGGTAGGAGAGGAAAATATCAGTTATAGCCTCAAGATCAGCTGTACAAAGAAGAACTATAGGCTCTACCTCTATTTCTTTGCCTGCTGCATCTTACATTAACATTTTTTTTCCTTTTCTTTACCGTGCAATTGTATCTGTGGTATAATGGTGGTGGTTGTATTTGCTGTTTGTCCATAACTATGGAGAAAATATTGACTGTGAACTAGGGTAGAAATAAACTAAAAGGATCTTGAACTCAGGGAACAGTGGTTTGTGGTATCATTTGTGGTATTTTTATTTCTGTTTCCATTGAGTGGTATAAAAATTCCTTTCAAAAGAGGAATTTTCCAAGAAATTGAACCTCTCCAGGTGCCCAAGAACAGATATCACAAACTTTGGATTGAAAAGAAGACAAAAAGAAAAAGATATCTGCATGTAGGTAACTGATAGACACAGAGAATTAAGGACCTCACTGATGACTTTCATACAATTTTTTAAATGCTAAGGTAGGAGGATGTTAGCCTTTAAGGAAATTAGCAATGAGGAATGGACTTTACTTCATAAATTTGTTTTGCCATTTTTGGGGGAGAGGGGAAGCTAACAACTGCATTTTCAGAATATTCTCTATGTATAAAGTCACATGAATAGATTTCAAGAGTTGTGGTTGGGTAAACAGCATCTTCCTCTTTTCAAAATTACTTTTTCCATTTAGATCAGTTCAAATCCCTGAATAAATTCCTTTTCTGATAAACTAGTTAGAAAGGAGTGCATAGTTGCAATGAAAAACTGTTAATTGGTATAGAAAGTGTTATGAAGAAGAGTTTCAGGGCAAAGATCCTCAAGGAAGTGATTATCGCGCTTAGTTGGATCTGAAGACACAGGATTCAAAGAGAGTGTTTCTCAGGTAGATTATAGCATATAGAGGCAAAAGAGTTATTGTTATTTCCTATGCCAACTGTAATGAAGTCCCCATTGAAGGAAGGTTTTGGGGGACAAGTGGCATGTTTCCTTAAGTGCTGCTGAACTTTAAAGAAAGATAATGACAAGCTTAAGATAAATATTGTTGGCTCCAAACAGAAAACTAAGGGCTGGCTTTAACTGCTAAGAGATCATTTAGGTTACTAGCCTCAGAACTGAAGTGACAAAATCAAACTCAAAATTTGAACCTATGGACTATAATATTGCAGAGTAAGTTGTATTTACAGCATTACCAGATCTCGTACAAAATTAGTGCAGTGATTGGGATAGAGTGGAAGACGCTGATAATTGGAATGAGGAAAGAGAGGAGAATTTGGGTGACTTAGGTTACTCCAAACTCCACTGCGCATTCCTTGCAAGCTGGAATTTGCCAACCCACACATCTAGTGAGGCTATTCTTGTTTTGCTTGAAGATCTTATCACGACCTTGCTTTAGACACGTACCGTGTAGGGGGTGGCCAAATTGTCTCATGCCCCATTTCTATTGCTACTAATTAGCCTTTGTATGTACAATTAGGGCCAATTGCATCCGGCACATGAAGGCCAATTACAAAGTCAAACTCTAAAGAAGAAGGCTCATAAAACAAAACAATTTTGTTTATTTATATGGCAAGAACCCGAAGAATATCAATGATAATGCATTCTTAGAGTGTTAGACGAGGCAAAGGGGAATAATTTAAGACCAAACACCTTTACTGAAAGGTGTTCAAGCAGATGTGAGTGACTCTAGTAGTTTATGTATTTGATCATCTAAAATCAGGACTCAACGGTAGCCAAAAACAAAATGTAATAATGTTGCAAGAAATTTTTTTCTACTAAGTACAGGAGGGAATATGGGAATGTTAGAATGGATTTATCAAATCTGTCTACTCAGCCATCATTGACTATGTCCAATAAGAGGACTCTTTTTAGTAGTGTGGGGTACAGATAGTTGATTCTGCCATTGAAATGGGCTTTTTTGTTTCAGTGAGGTTTATGGGATAATAACTTAAAAAGCAAGGTGGGCATGGTTATTATAATAGACAGCAGGGTAAGAGTAATAATCAGAATGGTTCTAGATTACATAGACCCTAGGACCAAACTGCCCACTAAGTTCCTAGCAGATAGAGCCTCATGTGAGCCTCCTTGGTTGAACAACACTGTCTCTCATCTAATTCTCCTCCTGAATAAATTCAGGACTTAGAGGTCTTTGAAGAAAAAGCATGATAAGATATTCTTGAAGAAGACACCAGCAATAACATCACTAGTGCATTCTTTAAATTATCCTCCTAGGCTTCCACTTAGGGATTTGTGTTCATTTACCAGGGTTATTATGGCACAGACTAACTGGGATCCAGGAAGCTACTATGGTCAACTGGTAAGTGTGGGAGTTTATTGGGATTAGGTGATGAACAGGGTTGTTGTTTTGTTTTTTGTATGCCTCATGGTGCACTCAATAGGACTCTTAGCCCATTCTATTGTCACTTCCTAAATAAATAAATATATAGTTGGAATACAAGTCCTCAACAATTGGCAGAATTTTCACTTTGACCTTCTGATCTGTGAAATATATACTATAATTGTAGGAAGGACCAAGTGGAAATCTTTGAAGCTCTTCCTATCAAAAGGCAAAGCCAAAGCAATACTACATTCCTAGAGAAATCTGAGGCTATTACCATCATCAAAGACTTGCAAGAAACAGGAACGACTATTCTTAGCACATCCCTGTTTAACTTCCTTCTTTGGCCAGTGCAAAAGGAGTCTTGGACGGTGAGAGTGTTAATTATGCAGTGATTCCAATTGCAGGTGTTCTAGGTAGAGTCTCTTTTCTCAAGTAAATCAACACAGCCCCCAGCATCTGAAATTATAGCCATTGATCTGACTGGTTCATTTTTCTTTCCACAAATAAGAAAAGAACATCAGAAGTAGTTTACTTTTACCTCACAGGGACACCAGAACATACTTCTTAAGTCAAGGCTGTCAGCTCAACAGCTTTGTGCAAGAATTCAGTCTGCAGAGATGTTGTTCCTAATCACTATCCTCTAGGACATTGCTTTGGTCCACTTATCGAGAGAATCATGCTAACTTTAACATTTTTAAATGTCTTCAGAGGTTCAGACTTCCATCATTTGTAACAACAAATCAAGAAATTGTCTAAATATCACTAAAGGCATGAACAAAATCATGGTCTACCTATGTGGTATAATATGAAAAAAAATTACCAACAACTTGAAACATATTGGCAAATTTTTATATTACTATACTAAGTGAATAAATGATACAGTATAATCATACTTATGTTTTTAGCTATGCACAGAAAATGATATTAACAGTATAATCTACTGGGTGCAGTAGCTCACACCTGTTATTTCAGCACTTTGGGAGGCTGATGCAGGAGGCTAGCTTGAGCCCAGGAGTTCAAGACCAGCCTGAGCAACATACTGAGACCCTGTCTCTACAAATAATTTAAAAATGAGTGGGGTGGTTGAGCTACTGGGGAGGCTGAGGTGAGAGGATTGCTTGAGCGTTGGAGGTTGAGGCTGCAGTGAGCCGAGATCGCGCCACTGCACTCCAGCCTGGGTGACAGAGCGAGACTCCATCTCAAAAAAAAAAAAAAAAGAAAAAGAAAACAGTAAAATCAATGATAAGGGTTCAAGCAATACATGCACATATATTGGTGAATGGAATCCAAATTCTACAACCATTTTGCAAAGTAATTTATAGATATATGTCAAGAGCCTTAAAAAATTCCTATATAGAACTACCATTTGACCTAGCAATCCCACTACCGAGCATCTACCCAAAGGAAAAGAAATCATTATATTAAAAAAAAGACCTGCACTCGTATGTTTATTGCGGGACTATTCATGATAACAAAGTCACAGAATCAACTTAAGTGTCCATCAATGGTTGATTGGATAAATGAAGTGTGATACATATACACCATGGAATACTATACAGCCATAAAAAGAATAAAATCATGTCCTTTTTAGCAACATGGATGCAGCTGAAGACCATCATCCTAAGTGAAATAACTCAGAAACAGAAAATCAAATACTATATGTTCTTATAAGTGGGAGCTACACAATGGGTACACATGGTCATAATGATGGAAGTAATAGAAACTGGGGACCCCAAAGGTAGAAGGGTAGAAGGAGAATGAGAGTTTAAAAAATTACCTATTAGATACAATGTTCTCTGTTTGGGTGATGGGTACACTAGAAGCCCAAACTTCACCATTACCCAGTATATCCATGTGACAAATCTGCACATATACCCCTGAATCTAAAAGTTTCAAAAGTTTGTTTTAATGTAATAAACCTACAAGTTCTGCACATGTACCCCAAAACTTAAAGTATTAAAAAAAAAAGTTTGTTTTAATGTTCTTATTGCTTGTTCCAACCATTTCACTCCCAGGAATCTCCCTTAAAATTATTAAGAGATGCAAATAAAGCTTTAGATACAGAAATATTCAATGCAGGATTACTTCTATTAATCATACTTGAGAATAACTTAAAACTCTCAAATGTGGGAATAATTATATTAACTCATGACACCTGTATGAAATGAAATATTAATATACGGTTCATGAGTTAATATAATTATTCAGATTTTGATAACATTTGAAAAGCTTGTGATATGCAAACTTATAAAGCAAGATGTAAGTTCATATATGCTATGATATCAATCTATTAAATATGTGCATTTTTAGGGAAATACTGATTCAGAAAAACAAGTCAGCATAATATATGGCCAAGGATTTTTTACTGAAATAGGAATAGTGAAAAACCTGAAACAAATGTCCATCAGTAGGATTAGTTCAGCAAATTATGGTGTATTCATTCAGTAGGATAATACAGGGCTGTTAAAAGAATGAGGTTAGAACTATATGTACTAACCTGGAGATGTTTTCAAGATAAGAGAGTTCAGTGGCATAAAAGTAAGATAGTATTTAATTTAAGAAAAATAGAGTCCAATTTTCATTAAAATAGTAACAATATATGCATATAAAGAAAGGACGGAAAAAAATAAACTTTTAACAGTGATTTTTTCTGGGAGTCAGAATTATAGATGTTTGCTTCATATTGTATGTATTTCTGTAGTGTAACCCAGCATGTATTATGTTTGTGATTAGAAAAAATATTTTTTAAATTTAATTCATTTTGAAAAATTTTTTGTGGAGATAGGGACTCATTATATTGCCCAGGCTGGTCTCAAACTCCTTGCCTCAAGTGATCCTCCCACCTAGGCCACCCAGTGTTGGGATTACAGGTGCGAGCCACTGCACCGAGCCAGAAAAAAACTTTTAAGTTTTTTTGTTTGTTTGTTTTGTTTTGTTTTGTGTTTTGTGTTTTGTGTTTTGTTTTTTGAGACAGACTTTTGCTCTTCTTGCCTAGGCTGGAGTGCAACAGCACGATCTTGGCTCACTGCAACCTCCACCTTCTGGGTTCAAGCAATTCTGCCTCAGCCTCCCAAGTAGCTGGGATTACAGGCATGTGCCATCACGCCCAGATAATGTTTGCATTTTTAGTAGAGACAGCGTTTCACCATGTTGGCCAGGCTGGTCTCAAACTCCTGACCTCAGGTGATCCACCTGACTTGGCCTCCCAAAGTGCTGGGATTACAGGCGTGAGCCACTGTGCCTGGCCGACTTTAAGATCTTTAATGAAGGCATGAATACCACCAAAATGTAAAGATTGTTTATATCTACATATTTATTGGTTTTTTCAATTTTCTGTATACATTTGAATTGTTCCAAATTGTCTATGGCAGCTTTCCTAATCTATTGATGAAAACATTATTTAGAAAAATAATAACAGTGAATATCTTTTGTTAGTGGGACATGGTAGGTTCCTATCCTCCCCATTTTCTGGACTTTTTTATTTTTCCAAAAGTGCTTATATTAGAATGTATTGTTAGATGTTCTTATTATATTATGTAATATGTTGTTTTGCCATGCTCAATATCATTTCCTTTAGGCACTTGTTCTTCTCTATGCCATATAATCCTAAATCAATCTATTATCTCTCATGGAATTTGACTTTGAAACAGACACACCCTGGGAGGAAAAATGATTGTAGCTGAGTCATTTGCTTGACTTCCCAAGGATAAAATCCCTAAAACTGCACTGGTTCCTGTTCTCCCCAAGGACTCATTGTTCATCATTAATTTTGATGCTGGCTGCTCATCAGAACCTCAGATAAATTCTTTCTTATTATCTAAGTTAGAGTCCATTTCTATTGCTTGCCACACAAGAACTTTAACTGATTCAGAAATTGTAACCACATAGTGAATCACGGAGAACTGTAGAGAACACAGAGTTGGTCATGAGGAAAAGATGAAAGCAAAAGAGAGTCTTGTTTTACATTCCTAGATGAGAAGATAGCAGCCCACACACAGTACACAATGGTAAAATGTCATTACCTGTGACCATCTAGGCCCATGTGCCCTCTGCAAGTGAGGTTCAATCACTTTGTAAGACATTTTGTCATTATCTGTTGAAGTTGAACCTGTGTATATCTCCTGACCTAGCAGTTTCACTCTTGGTACATTCACGCACCAAGAGTCTCATAAAAGAACATTCATTCACAGCAACAGTACTTGGAGTAGCCAGGGACTAAGGAAAACTGAAATTTCAATTAACAATTTCAATATTTTTGTTTCTGTTTGTGAAATAGTTGCAAAAATCCTAAACAAAAATAACAGCAAAGCAAATACAGCTTTGTCTAAAAGGATAATGAGCGCCTATAAATTTCTGTTTATTTCTGTAGTAAAAGCTTGGTTTAACATTTGCTCTACTAAACATCAAGACTTACTATAAAGTTAAAGTAATTTAAACAGTACAGGCTATAGACACACAATTCATGACAAGTCTTGATTTTTGCATTTGTCTTTATAAAAGAGAGTGTCGGCGGGCGCGGTGGCTAACACCTGTAATCCCAGCACTTTGGGAGCCAAGGCGGGTAGAATACTTGAGCTCAGGAGTTCAAGATCAGCTTGGGCAACATGGCAAAGCCTTGTTTCCACAAAAAATACAAAAATTACCTGCGTGGTGGCTTGGGCCTATAGTTCCACTTCCTGGGGAGCTGAGGTGGGAGGATGGCTTGAGCCAGGGAGGTTGAGGCTGCAGTGAGCCAAGATCATGCCACTGCACTCCAGCCTGGGTGACACAAATGAAACCCTATCTCCAAAAAAAAAAAAAAAAAAAAGTGTCCTTTAATTTTTCTTTGTTCTCTCTCTTTTTTTTTTTGGATTTCTTTTTTTGAGTTTGGGTATCAAGGCAACGCTGGCTTCATAAGACAAATTAGGGAGTGGTTCTTCTTTCCATATTTTATTTCTCTGGATAAATTTGTGTAAAACTAACATCATTTCTTCCTGAAATGTTGGTGGAATTTATCACCAAAATAATTAGCCCATGAGGTGTGTGTGTATTGCTGTTAAACTGAACTGTTTTTCCTTTAACCATGAACTTCTTTTTCTTTAGTAACAGTTTTCACTTCATTATTTTTAAAATTTTTGTTTTATTGATTGATTGATTGATTTTGAGAAAGGGTCTCACTCTGTTGGCCAGGCAAGGGATCCACCCGTCTCGGCCTCCCAAAGTGCTGGGATTACAGGTGTGAGCAATGCACTCAGCTAGTACTGTCTTTTTATATTTCATTGGTTGGATCAAATTTTCTTTCTTATATTCCATTGGTTGGATCAAATTTTCTTCTGTCGGTTTAAGTGTTATCCTTTTGTTACTTTTTGTCTTATGATGATTGTCCTTTTCTTAACCCAACTGAATTGATTTCTTAGGCTTATTCCGCTCAGACAAGCATTTTAGCTTCTCACATTTTCTTACACAATTTTGGTTGTGAGGTTTTAAAAAACGTTTTTCAAAAACTTTTTGCCCTTCCTTTTTTATCAGATTATCAATTCATTCTCTATATTTTCGATCTATTGCAGCACTCCCTTGAGTTTTTCAGTAATTTTTTTTTTTTTTTTTTTTTTTTGAGACGGAGTCTCACTCTGTCGCCAGGCTGGAGTGCAGTAGCTGATCTTGCCTCACTGCAAGCTCCGCCTCCCTAGCTCAAGTGATTCTCCTGCCTCAGCCTCCTGAGTAGGTGGTATTACAGGGGCCCGCCACCACGCCTAGCTAATTTTTGTATTTTTTAGTAGAGACGGGGTTTCACCATATTGGCCAGCTTGGTCATGATCTCCTGACCTCGTGATCTGCCTGCCTCGGCCTCCCAAAGTACTGGGATTACAGGCGTGAGCCACTGTGCCTGGCCTTCAGTAATATTTTTTAAATAACTTTTTGTGTGACAAACCTGTTGTATGCCTGAGACTATCTTTAATATTATTATTACACACATTTAAAGGAGAGTTTGGCTGAATATAAAATTCTAGGCACAAAATGCTTCTTTAGCACTTCTATTACTTCATTACCTTCCTGTGTCCAACATTCTGAAAAAATATGTCAGTCTAATTCTTTTTTCTTTGAAAAACAAGGTTTTAAATGTTGTATTCATCTTAGCTATTCTTTTTTTTTTTTGAGACGGAGCCTGGCTCTGTCACTCAGGCCGTAGTGCAGTGGCGCGATCTCGGCTCTCTGCAAGCTCCGCCTCCCGGGTTCTCGCCATTCTCCTGCCTCAGCCTCCCAAGTAGCTGGGACTACAGGCGCCCGCCACCACGCCCGGCTAATGTTTTGTATTTTTAGTAGAGACGGTGTTTCACCGTGTTAGCCAGCTATTCTTACATTTCATTGTAGTATATCTAGGTACAGGTTTTTCCTTCTCTCTCCTCTTTAGCCTTCTCTGAGCCCTTTAAATCTCGTCTTCCATCTTTAATGTTGCGGAATTTACCACCATTAGCTTGAAATATTTTATCTCCTTAGTTTGTTTCTTTTCGCTTATTTTCCAGATGTTGGCACTGCTCCACTTCATTTCACTTACCTTTATTCTCTTCTCTCTTCCATTTATCTTTCTTACTAATTCCTGCTTTGGCTCTATCCATCTGCTATTTGTTTCACAGAACCACAATATCTGTGTTTGAATCCTAGCTTCCCCTGGGGCAATTTACTTCACATCTTTGTGCCTCAATTCTTTCATGTGAAAAGTAGAAATAATAATAGTACCTACCTTGGAGGATTGTTGTGGGAGCTAAATGTATTGGTACTGTATATGAATGCACATAGAGCATTACCTGGTACATTGTAAATAATATATAAATGCTAGTTATTATCTATTGTGTTCTTTATTATATTGTTCACACCTATTATTTCTACTTGTTCTTTCTTTGACCTTTTCTACCAGCTTCATATTACTAATATCTCCCGTGAGGATATTTGTTGCTTATTTTTAAATTCAGAGCCTATCTGTACTAACAATTCTGCTTTCGAAATTCAGGTAGTGTATGCAATTCAGTTTTGTTATTTTTCCAATTAGGGAAGGACCAAAGCCCACGGCCTAATTTGTGTTCCTCTTGGTGACTGTAAAGTAATAAAAGAGATGAGCCTCAGGGCAGAGAGCGCCAGGGATCAGGAAGGGGCTGGTCTCAGCCCTGTTTCTTGCCACCACACAGGCAAACTCCTTTGATCAGGAATTTGCTCAAGTCATAGACTCTGCACACTGGGAAGAGACACTGTACTTAGAGTGTAATGTGCAGGTCTTGGTGGTTGGAGAGGGAGGTGGTGCAGGTGTGAGTGTTTGAAAAAGTCTGATTAGCTAGCATCTGTTTTCATCAGCGCCTCTCCTCACCTGAGCAGGGCTTCCAGGCTGCCGGGGTAGTATCCTGAGATACCAGCTGGCCAGCGATTGCTTCCATGATGGTCTTCCCAGGGCAATGTGGGAGAGAAGCAGGGTTAGAATTTAAAAGCCCGTCCTTACGTTTACGCCTTTTCCTTCAGTTGCCCTTCACCCCAGTCCATTCTCCTCACCAGGCTGAGGCTTCCACTGGTCATCCCCTTCCTCACACGAGGTAATGAATCCTTTAGTCTGTACTGAGGTTTCTCACAATTTTTATGTTGAGTCATCAAATCCTTGCTTTACTTTCATTTCTGACTTGGTGAGATGGAGCCAGCAGTCTGCACTAGTCACTTTCTTGTCAGGAGACAGAAATTTTCTAGGCCTTTTTCTCTTCTCCAGTTTCAAAAATAAACTAGATGGTCAGACACTGTGTTTTGGATGAAAGATACCCAGAGAGATAGTTATTTAGAAGTTCAGTTTGTCTCTTAAAAGATCTCCATGGATTTATACTCTTTGAAATAGGGCTTCATAGACCAAGCACCCCTACCAACCCCCTAAATACAGGAGATGCCTTTTTTCTTTTTTGTTGTTTTTCTCTTTAAAGCATAGTGCTTGCACATAACTTGGTAACTATATATTGACGTGATTTTGATCTATATTTAACTCTGTCATGAGATTCTTTTGAAAGAACAGACTCAACCATCTGTAATGGAAAATCTCTGCCATTCTTAATTTTAAATTGACGAAAGAGTCTAAGTGCAAGTTCTGATGAAGGGTGTGTGCAAGTGTAGAACAAATTCCTTCCGTGATTAGTCAAGCTACCTGACTTCAAACAAGTTTTATTTTTGTCTCTATTACTGTTAAACTGCATGGCCTGTTTCTGCTGGGCTCAGAGCAGGTTTGATCAACATGTTTGGCCCGGGTAAACCAATAAATCCCTAAATAAATCAACTTGTTTGGGCAAAACAAATGACTCTATTATGACATGAACCAAGCAGAAACTTTCCCTGCAACTTTCCTATGAATATGACATGTTTCATGTCCAAAGGTTCCACTCGCTACTGCATGGAGCAAAGCTGTTGTACCTGCCTCAGAGCTCGTTGGAGTTTATACAAGTTTAGGAGTCTGTGTCATACTGTCGCTTTGACTCAGAATTGAGTGATGGACAGATTAATGTCAGCTGGAGAACATCTGATCTTGATCTCAAATCTGCCTCTGGTTTTGGTGAAACTGTTGAGAGCTCTGAGAAAGAAAACAGACGTGCTCTCTTATCTGGCATGTCAGAGATAAATGAAATACCTTTAATTTTTAACAGCATCTTTTGAAAGTGCCTAAATAAGACTGTAAAAGTATGAGTTTCTGCCATAATTTGTGCTGCTTTCAAGTCTCCTGAAAATGTAGTTTCTCATATCTTATATTTCACAATAAGTTTTCTTGGTTCTCAGTGGTTAACAGGTACCTGTATAACGAGAAAGTCTATGACTGTTACGGTTTACACATAGTCCCAGACATTCCATACTCAAATACAGATATTTGAAATGATCACTAGCAGCCAAAGTATGCCCTTGTATTGGAGTAGGACACATTTAGAGGCAGCACCGTGTAGCAAAATGTGAAGTGAAATAGCATAGTTTTGGGAGTTAAATGAGCCTGTTTTTGAGTACTGACTCTGCCAGCGAGTTAAAGCTTATGCTTTCAAGCATATAATTTTATCTCTCTGGGCCTCATCTGTATAACGATGCTAATTAAGTGAGATGATGTATGGGAAGTGTCTGATACATAGAGATGCTTAAATGATAGTTGCAATGAACCGTTAAAGTTACAACATTTACCTAATAAGCATTTATTTTACTGTGTTCTGATTTCCAGTAAAGAATGGAACACAAATTTTTCTCTCGCCTTTGAACATACATTTTCAGTATATAGAAAATTTATGTTACAGATATGCATATTGAGTTAATATACATAAATATGTCACATACCTCCCACATAATTCTGAAAGTTAGAAATTGGAAAGGCAATGAGATGGCATTCCACTTCTTTTCACCAGGATTTAAATCATTCCGGATCCTTTGAATGACCATAATATCAGTTGATGTAAACTGAAGTATTATATAGCTACATATTCCTGATTTATTGCATTTAGTCCTTCTGGAATACACTAAAATGTTATGACATTCTTATTTCATCACTTTCATTCATGTCCTTAACCTCAGCATTTTTTATTATAAATTTTAAAGATTATGTATAATAAATTACTTTAGACCTGTTTTAAAGATATTTACATAAGAAATAATACTTTTAATATATTAATAAAATTAGAATAATATCATGCCAAAACTTGATAAAGGTAATTCTCACAATATTTCAAACTTTTTCATTATTATTATATCTGTTACGGTGATCTGTTATCAGTGATCTTTGATGTTACTACTATAATTATTTTGGGGCATCATGAACTGCACCCATATAAGATGGCAAACTTAACTAATAAATGTGCTCTGTATGCTCCACCAATCAGCTATGCCCCCATCTCTCTCTCTCTCCCCTCAGGCTTCCCTATCCCCTGATCCACCAATCAGCTATGCCCCCATCTCTCTCTCTCTCCCCTCAGGCTTCCCTATCCCCTGATCCACCAATCAGCTATGCCCCCATCTCTCTCTCTCTCCCCTCAGGCTTCCCTATCCCCTGATCCACCAATCAGCTACGCCCCCATCTCTCTCTCTCTCCCCTCAGGCTTCCCTATCCCCTGAGACCTAACGTACAATAGCCTCTCTGTGTCCAAGGGAACAGAAGATTTGCACATCTCTCATAAAGCAAGTTCCTAGAGACTACAAAGATACTTGGATTCCCACCCAGTAAGTGGGAGCCTTCGACACCCTACTGACCATATTAGACAGATCATCAAGGCAGATAATTATCAGAGATATTCAGGACCTGAAGCCAACACTCGACCA
This sequence comes from Chlorocebus sabaeus, assembly GCF_047675955.1. NCBI lineage: Eukaryota > Metazoa > Chordata > Mammalia > Primates > Cercopithecidae > Chlorocebus > Chlorocebus sabaeus. The sequence goes on along the minus strand of NC_132928.1, from coordinate 69,538,397 downwards.
AATGGACCTAATAGACAGCTACAGGACTCTCCACCCCAAAAGAATGTGAGAATAATACACATTCTTCTCATCATAACATGGCACATACTCCAAAATCAGCCACACAACTGGACATAAAAAATACTCAGAAAATTTGAAAAAATAGAAACAACCACATTCTCAGACCACAGTGCAATAAAAATAGAAATCAATACTAAGAAAATCATTCAAAATCATGCAGTTACTTGGAAATTGAATCCCTGAACAGACCAATAATGAGTTCAGAAATTGAGTTGCTAATAAAAAGCCTACAGCCAAAAAAAAAAGCCCAGGACCACATGGATTCACAGCCAAATTCTACCAGATGTATAAAGAAGGGCTGATACCATTATTACTGAAACTGTTCTAAAAAATTGAGGAGCAGGGACTAATTCCCAGTTTTTCTATGAGGCCAGCATCATTCTGATAGCAAAACCTGGCAGAGACACAACAAAAAGAAAATGTCAGGCCAATACCTTTGATGAACATAGGTGCAAAAATTTTCAACAAAATACTAGCAAATTAAATCCAGCAGTACATCTCAAAGCTAATCCACCATGATCAAGTAGGCTCTATCCCTGGGATGCAAGGTTGGTTCAACATATGCTAATCAATAAATGTGATTTGTCATATAGACAGAACTAAAAACAAAAACCACATGATTACCTCAATAGATACAGAAAAAGTATTTGATAAAATTCAACATCCCTTCCTGTTAAAAACCCTCAACAAACTAGGCACTGAAGGAACATACCTCAAAATATTAAGAGCCATTTATAGCAACCCACAGCCAACACCATACTGAATGGGCAAAAGCTGGAAACATTCCCCTTGAAAGTTGGCATAAGACAAGGATGCCATCTCTCACACCACTCTTATTCAACATAGTATTGGAAATCCTGGCCAGAGCAATCAGGCAAGAGAAAGAAAAGACATCCAAATAGGAAGAGAGGAAGTCAAATTATTACTGTTTATAGACAATATGATTCTATATCTAGAAAACCACATAGCCTCTGTACAAAAGCTCCCTGATCTGATAAACAACTTCAGCAAAGTTTCAAGATACAAAATCAACATACAAAAATAAATAGCATTCCTATACACAAACAACATCCAAATCAACAGCCAAACCAGGAACGCAATCCCACTCATAATTACTACCAAAATAATAAAATACCTAGGAATACAGCTAACCAAGGAGATAAAACATCTCTACAGTGAGAATTGCAAAACACTACTCAAAGAAATCAGAGATGACACAAATGGAAAACCATTCCATGCTCATAGATAGGAAGAATCAATGTCATTAAAGTGGCCATACTGCCCAAAGCAATTTACAGATTCCATGTTATTTCTATCAAACTACCAACGGCATTTTTCACAGAATTAGAAAAAACTATTTTACAATTTATATGAAACCAAAAAGAGCCCCAATAGCCAAGGAGATTCTAAACAAAAAGAACAAAACTGGAGGCATCACATTACCTGACTTCAAACTATACTACAGGGCTACAGTAACCCAAACAGTATGGTACAGGTACAAAATAGACACATATACCAATAGAACAAAATAGAGAGCCCAGAAATAATGCCACACACCTACAACCATCTGATCTTTGACAATGTTAACAAAAACAAGCAATGGGGAAAGGACTCCCCATTCAAAAATGGTGCTGAGATAGCTGGCTAGCCATATGCGGAAGATGGAATCTGGACTCCTACCTTATACTACATATAAAAATCAACTCAGCTGGGCGCAGTGGCTCATGCCTGTAATCCTAGCACTTTGGAAGGCCAAGGCAGACGGATCACAAGGTCAAGAGATCAAAACCATCGTGGCTAACATGGTGAAACCCCGTCTCTACTAAAAATACAAAAAAATTAGCCAGGCGGGGTGGTGGGCCCCTGTAGTCCCAGTTATTCAGGAGGCTGAGGCAGGAGAATGGTGTGAACCCAGGAGGCGGAGCTTGCATTGAGCTGAGATTGCGCCACTGCACTCCAGCCTGGGTGACAGAGTGAGACTCCATCTCAAAAAAAAAAAAAAAAAGAAAAATCAACTCAAGATGGTTTAAAGACTTAAGTGTAAAACCATGCAAACCCTGGAAGATAACCTAAAAAATACCATTCTGAACATAGGACTTAGCAAAGATTTTGTGACAAAGATGCCAAAGCAATTGCAACAACAACAACAACAATAAAAATTGACAAATGGGGTCTAATTAAACTTAAGAGCCTCTGCGCAGCAAAAGAAATTATCAACAGAGTAAACAGACAACCTACAGAGTAGGAGAAAATATTGGCAAACTATGCATCCAACAAAGGTCTAATATCCAGAATCTATAAAGAAATTAAACAACTTTACAAGCAAAAAAAGAACCCCATTAAAAAGCGTGCAAAGGACATGAACACTTTTCCAAAGAAGACATACATGCGGCCAATAAGCATATGAAAAAATTCCCAGCATCACAAATCTTTAGAGAAAAGCAAATCAAAATCACAACGAAATACCATTTCACAACAGTCAGAATGGCTATTATTAAAAAATCAAAAAATGACAAATGCTGGTGAGGTTGTGGAGAAAGGGGAATGCTTATATTCTGCTGGTGGGAGTGTAAATTAGTTCAGCCATTGTGGAAAACAGTGTGGCAATTCCTCAAAGAACTAAAAACGGAATTACCATTTGACCTAGAAATCCCATGTATTGGGTATATACTGCCATAAAGACACCTGCATGCATATGTTCATTGCAGTACTATGTATAATAGCAAAAACATAGAATCAATCTAAATGCCCTCCAATGGCAGACGGGGTAAAGGAAATAGGGTACCCTATATACCATGGAATACTATGCAGCCATAAAAAAGAACGAGATCATGTCCTTTGCAGCAACATGGATGGAGCTGGAGGCCATTATCCTAAGCAAACGGTATTAGTCCATTTTCATGCTGCTGATAAAGACATACCTGAGACTGGGTAATTTATAAAGAAAAAGAGGTTTAATGGACTCACAGTTCCACATGACTGGAGAGTCCTCACAGTCTTGGCAGAAGGTGAAAGGCACATCTTACATGGCAGCAGGCAAAGAGTGAAAGAACCAAGTTAAAGGGACTTCCCCTTAAAAATCATCAGATCTTGTGAGACTTATTCACTAGCACAAAAAGAGTATAGGGGAAATCACCCCCATGATTCAATTGTCTCCCAACGGCTCCCTCCCACAACAAGTGGAAGTTATGGGAGCTACAATTCAAGATAAGATTTGGGCAGGGACACAGCCAAACCATATCATAAACTAACACAGGAACAGAAAACCAAATATGGAGTGTTCTCGCTTTTAAATGGGAGCTAAACAATGAGAATACATGGATACTAGGAGGGGAACAACAGACACACAGGCCTCCTTGAGGGTGGAGGCTGGGAGGAAGGATAAAAAAAAATCTGTTAGATACTATGTGTACTACCCAGATGATGAAGTTATCTGTACACCAAACCTCGTGAAATGCAGTTTACTCGTATAACAAACCTGCACATGGACCTCTGAAATGAAAATAAAAGTTAAAAGAAAAATGGGCAAAAGTATAACCGGACAGATCTCTGAAAAAGAGATATAAATTGGCAATAAATCAATGGCAGTGCACTCTCAATTATAGAAATGCAAATTAAAACAAAATACTATGTATACTTATCAGATAGACAAAAAATATGAAGTTTGATAACACCCAGTGCTGTTAAGAGAAAGGGAAAATACACACACATACAATCCTGGTTAAGATATCAATGGCACATCCATTTTGGGGACAAACTATCACAATTTATTAACTTTTAAAATGTATGTTTGGTTTTATAGATATGAACTGATACCTGTGATTTGTAAAGTTCTCTGAAATGGAGGCTTTGACCTCAAATTTATCAACTATGTGCCTTGTGTAATGAAACCAATCTAGATTAAAAATCCTGAGCCTTAGGATTTGATATAAACAAGGAAAAAAACCCCACTGGCATATAGATAGGACTGAATCTGTATACTTTAGTTTTTTCTTTGAGGTACAGCCATAATTCCATGTAAGTACTTATATACATGATTCTGTCAAAAGAAAAATTCAAGTAAATGCTGCTTGGAGATGTAGAAACACCATAGAGTTTAGAGCCAGGCCAACCCATGAGCATATCTCATCTCTAGTTCTTACTTGGTATGGGGCTTGGGTAAGACATTTTCATTAAGATTTGGAAGCCAGGCCTGGTGGCTCGGGTCTATAATCCTAGCACTTTGGGAGGCCAAGTCAGGAGGATCGTTTGAGCCCAGGAGTTTGATACCAGCCTGGGCAACATGGCAAAATCTTGTCCCTACAAAAAAATACAAAAATTAGCCAGGCATGTTGCACACACCTGTAGTCTCAGCTACATGGGAGGCTGAGGTGGGGGGATCACTGGAGCCCAGGAGGAGGAAGTTGCAGTGAGTTGAGACCATGCCACTGCATTTCAGCCTGGGCAACACAATGACACCTTCTCTCAAAAAAATTTTTTGGAAGTAAGTAGAGCAACCTCTGCTTCACAGAACTGTGTTAAGGACCAAATAAGATAACACAGAAAGCTTCTATGGTGTTATTTGACACATAATATATAGTCAAAAAACACTGACTACTAGTGTTGTACTTTTAGCCCACTATCTTGGCTATTTACGCATTTAAAAATGTTGTTTTGTGCTTCATTTAATAGAGTTCTGGGGGAAAGGAGGTCATTTGAATTGAATAGTTAGTTTGTAATGCCTCTGCTATGATGTGAATGTTTGTATTTCTCCAAAATTCATAAGTTGAAACCTAATCTCTATGCAATAGATTAAGAGGTGGAGCCTTTGAGAGGTGACTAAGGTAATGAATGGGATTATTGCCCTTATAAAAGAGGCTTAATGTAGTCCTTTTGCCTTTCTGCCATGTGAGAACACATAGAAGTCACCATCAATGAGGAACAGGCCCTCACCAGACACCAAATCTGCAGGCATCTTGATCTTGAACATATCAGCCTCCAGAACTGTGAGCAATAAACTTCTGTTGTTTATAAATTACCCAGTCTAAGATATTTTGTTATAGCAGCCTGAATGGACTAAGATAGTCTCTCCTGTTGTAAACATCCACTTGCTGTTTGTTGTTTTTGTTTTAGTTCTTGCTATAAAGTTCTTCATATCTTCAGTCAATACAAAAGAACTGTTCCAGGTCTCTCTCTTGTTTTATGATTACTGTAGGTCAGGACAGCTGTGTGCAAAAATATCTTGCATTTCATAATGGTTGAACTTCCTTGTAGAAGCCAAATTGACAAAAGGGGCAGCTAATCCCAAAGAATGTCACAGTTTGCTGATGTGGAATCTATCATTGGAACTAGTAACATCTATTCATAGCAGTCCCATGGGTGACATTACATTTGTGTTTGGGAGATTGCATAAGAAGAAGTCACTTATTATTCTTTTGGAGCTGAGAAAACTCCAGGTCAAATTCAGCTTCAGTAAAATTTTTATTTATTCCAAAATATAATTGTACCTGCTTGAGATAAGAGAATCTGACATACTAGAGTCAGGTATGAAGAGTGGAGATTTGAGTGATGATATGGTTTGGCAGTGTCCCCACCCAAATCTTATTTCAAAGTATAGTTCCCATAATCCCCATGTGTCGTGGGAGGGACTTGGTGGGAGGTAGTTGAATTATGGAGGCATTTATCCTCATGCCGTTCTCATGATAGTGGGTGAGTTCTCATGAGATCTGATGTTTTAGAAGGGGCTTTTTCCCCTTTGGTTCAGCACTTCTTCCTGATGCCATGTGAAGAAGGACATATTTGCTTCCCCTTCTGCCATGATTGTAAGTTTCCTGAGGCTTCTCCAGCCATGCTGAACTGTGAGTCAATTAATCCTCTTTCCTTTATAAATTACCCAGTCTCAGGTATGTCTTTATTAGCAGCATGAGAATGGACTAATACTGTAAATTGGTACTAGGAGTAGGGTGCTGCTGTAAAGATACCCAAAAATGTGGAAGCAACTTTGGAATTGGCTGACAGGCAGAGGTTGGAACAGTTTAGAGGACTCAGAAGAAGACAGGAAAATGTAGGACAGTTTGGAACTTCCTAAAGACTTGTTGAATGGCTTTGACCAAAGTGCTGATAGTGATATGGAAAACGAAGTCTGGGCTGAGGTGGTCTCAGATGGACACGGAGAACTTTTTGGGAACTGGGGCAAAGGTGACTCTTGTGATGCTTTAGCAAAGAGATTGGCAGCATTTGCCCCTGCTCTAGAGATCTGTGGAACTCTGAATTTGAGAGAGATGATTTAGGGTATCTGGCAGAAGAAATTTCTAAGTGGCAGAGGGTTTTGAACAAAGCAGAGCATAAACAAATCAGAGAAAACTGCTTTGACAAAGCAAAGCATAAAAGTTTGGAAAATTTGCAACCTGACAATGAGATAGAAAAGAAAACCCCATTTTCTGGGGAGAAATTCAAGCTGGCAGCAGAAATTTGCATAAGCAATGAGGAATTGAATGTTCACCACCTAGACAATGGGGAAAATGTCTCCAAGGCATGTCAGAGACCTTTAGGGCAGCCTCTGCTATCACAGGCCTGGAGGCCTAGGAGGGAAAAATGGTTTCCTGGGCTGAATCTAGTGCCCCTCAGCTGTTTGCAGCCTCAGGACTTGGTGCCCTGCATCCCAGTTGCTCCAGCCATTACCAATGTACAGCTCAGACCATTGTTTCAGAGGGTACAAGTCCCAAGCCTTGGCAGCTTCCACGTGGTGTTGGGCCTCTGCATGCACAGAAGTCAAGAACTGAGGTTTGGGAACCTCCATGTAGATTTCAGAGGATGTATAGAAACACTTGGAAGTCCAAAAAGAAGTTCACTGCAGGGGTGGAGCCCTCATGGAGAACCTCTGCTAAGGCACTACGGACATGAAATGTGGGGTTGTAGCCCCACACACAGCCCCCACTGGGGCACTGCCTAGTGGATCTGTGAGAAGAGGGCCACCATCCTCCAGACTCCAGAATGATAGATCCACTGACAGCTTGCACTGTGTGCCTAGAAAAGCCACAGACACTCAATGCTAGCCATGAAAGCAGCTTGGAGGAGGGCTTTACCCTGCAAAGCCACAGAAGCAGAACTGTCCAAGGCCATGGGAGCCCACCTTTTGCATCAGCATGACCTGGATGTGAGACATGGAGTTAAAGGAGATCATTTTGGAACTTTAAGGTTTAATGACTGCCCTATTGGATTTTAGACTTGCATAGGGCCTGTAGCCCCTTTGTTTTGGCCAATTTCTGCCATCTGGAATGGGTGCATTTACCCAATGCCTGTGCGTTCATTGTGTCTAAGAAGTAACTAACTTGCTTTTGTTTTTACAGGCTCATAGGCAGAAGGGACTTGCCTTGTCTCAGATGAGACTTGGATTTCATTTTGATTTGGACTTTTGGGTTAATGCTAGAAGCAGCTAAGACTTTGGGGGATGGTTGGAAAGGCATGATTGTGTTTTTAAACATGAAAACATGAAATTTGGGAGGTGCCAAGGCTGGAATGATATGGTTTGGCTGTGTCCCCACCCAATCTCATTATTAAATGTAGTTCCTATAATCGCCACATGTCATGGGAGGGACCTAGTGGGAAGTAATTGAATCATGGGGACATTTACCCTCATTCTGTTCTCATGATAGTGAGTTTTCTTGAGATCTGATAGTTTTATAAGGGGCTTTTCCCCCTTTTCCTCAGCATGTCTCCCTCCTGCTGCTATGTGAAGAAAGACATGTTTGCTTTCCCTTTCACCATGATCGTAAGTTTCCTGATACCTCTCTAGCCATGCTGAACTGTGAGCCAATTAAGCCTCTTTTCTTTATAAATTACCAAATCTTGGGTATGTCTTTATTAGCAGTGTGAGAATGGACAAATACAAGTGGACTGGAAGAAGACCTTAGTTTGGACCCATTTGTTGAACATGAAGTAATGTTTATCCTTGGAATCATATCCTTGGATCACTTCATGTCCATTGATAATTGTGCATATGTCGTATTATAGGGAAGAGTGAGAGCTAAAATTATAAACACATATCTTGTATTGATTATATAAAATCATTTTACCCATAGAATATCTTGTAGGCCTAAAGCAGAAGAGAAAGTTAATTATTACTGAGTTAATAAGCCAAAAGTTGCTCTGGGATAATTGGTATTAATATATCTAAGAATCAGAAGGAGATGAGGTGAGGTCAAAGAGGCCAACGTTAGGAGGATGCATCCAGCAGCTCTAGAGTAAATTGGTGATTCATACAATGAACATCTTTGTATGGATGGTATGCTGTATCTCATAGATTCTCTTCACTGCAAGTAAGAGAAATCTCAGACTGTCGTAAGTGTGAACTTAGGAACTTAAGTGTGAAGGAAAGGTATTATTTCACAGAACAGGAAGTATAAATGTAGGACAGGTTCCAGGTGCATCATAAGGAAACTGTGGCTCTACTTCATTGTTAATTATTGGCTCTGCCCTGTGTATGCTAGCCTCGTCCTCAGGCTGTCTCCCACCATTAACAAGAGGAGGGAAGAAAAGAAGGAAGAGAAAGGGAAGAAAAGAAGAGGAACAAGAACATTCCCATCAGTTTGATTAGACTAATATAGGTTAGGTGCCCACTATATGCGTCAATATTATTGCCATGGAAATGCCATGTGTTGATTGGCTTAAATCTTATCCCTGAGTTAATTACTTGACAAGGGGACAGAATTAGTGTCATAGGCTTAGACCAGATAGAGCCTGTCTCCCAATTTGGTTATGGAATCAGCTTCCCCTAATCACACAAGCTGCATATGAACAAAATTGGAGCTTTACTAGGAAAGATATGATGGGGGCTGGACGGAGAATAGATTCCAGGCAGGCAGCTTGCAAATTTTACTGCATATACTCATTAAGGAAACTTCTGACTATAAATCAAAATTAGAAAGTTTAGTCCATAGGGCATAAAGGGCTGATGATTTTGCCAGTTATATTTTTCATAAGTTACTATACTGTCATCTAGGTTTATATTATTATTTCTCAAGATGTCCACAGAACTGAACCATATCTTGATATGATGGCAGAATGAAGTGTCTGAACCTGCAATGCTGGGGACCAACCATACCATAGAATATAATTATTTCAGCAAGGCAGCACTATAATTATGGGATTTTAGTTGACCTTTATTGATGACACCCTTGTCATATTTCATGCCTTTATCATTCATATTTTATTTTTCATCATTGACTATTTCATCTACCTCTGGTATATAATTGTTAGAGCATTCTTTTTTTTTTTTTTTTTTTTTTTTTTTGAGACTTGAGACGGAGTTTTGCTTTGTCGCCTAGGCCGGAGTGCAGTGGCGCGATCTCAGCTCACTGCAAGCTCCGCCTCCCAGGTTCACGCCATTCTACTGCCTCAGCCTCCCAAGTAGCTAGGACTACAGGCGCCTGCCACCATACCCGGCTAATTTTTTTGTATTTTTTAGTAGAGACGGGGTTTCACTGTGTTAACCAGGATGGTCTCGATCTCCTGTCCTCGTGATCTGCCCGCCTCGACCTCCCAAAGTGCTGGGATTACAGGCGTGAGCCACTGCACTCGACCTTGTTGGAGCATTCTAAGTCTGTATCTTGGGCTACTGCCTCAATCGAATACAAATATAAGCCCCCAATGATTTCCCTTTCTCTCCATTTATTATGGTCCTTTGATTCTTATACATTTAAATATATTGCACATAAATATGATTATCTGTCACACCCACTGGAAGAAGGTATGTGAGGGCAGAGGCTTTGTCTGTTTCATTAACCATTGAAACTGAGGGCCTAGAATAATGTCAGGCACATAGTTGACCTTCAATAAATTCCAGCCAGTCCTTGCTTTGTACGGTAGTGTGGGACCATAAAATGACTGCAAGCTGAAACCGGACAAAACATTCCTAATAACCAATGGGAAAAGTTACAATTTTTTTTTAGACAAGTTCTCACTGTGTCACCCAGGCTGGAGTACAGTGGCACGATCTCGGATCACTGCAACCTCCACCTCCTGGGTTCAAGTGATTCTTGTGCCTCAGCCTTCTGAGTAGCTGGGATTACAGGCAGGCACAACCACAGCCCAGCTAATGTTTTGCATTTTTAGGAGATGGGATTTCCCCATGTTGGCCAGGCTGGTCTCGAACTCCTGGCCTCAAGTGATCCTCCTGCCTTGGCCTCCCAAAGTGCTGGGATTACAGACAAGAGCCACTGTGCCCAGCCAGAAAAGTTGCAGTTGTTCCATGATCATTACAATGTTTGTTAAAATATTAAAAATTCTGTAATGTCAGATATAAGTGCAGAGCAAAGTGAAAGAATAGTATAATATTTAGCATGTTGTAATTTAAAAATTAGAAACATGGAAAAATAAAATATTGTATTTCTTTATTAAAAGTATCAAGTGGGCCAGGCACGGTGGCTCACACCTGTAATCCCAGCACTTTGGGAGGCCAAGGCAGGCAGATCACTTGAGGTCAAGAGTTCAAGACCAACCTGGCCAACACAGTGAAACCCCATCGCTACTAAAAATACAAAAAATTAGCCAGGCATGGTGATGCATGCCTGTAATCCCAGCTACTTGGGAGGCTAAGGTAGGGGAATTTCTTCAACCCAGGAGGCAGAGGTTGCGGTGATCGTACCACTGCACTCCAGACTGGGTGACAGAGTTAGACTCTATAAAAAAAAAAAAAAAGAAAGAAAAAAAAGAAAAAAAATCGAGTGGCTGGAACACTGCTTGCCTTCTCACTGTGTAACTTTTATATGAAATGAGCATGTTTCTATGCCTTCACAAACTGTCATATTCCTTTCTAAGTCTGGATCAGCTTCAATATTTTATCCTCTGAACTTTCAACGTGGTGGATTATGTCTGAGAGTCCCTTAGGGCCTTGCTCTGTCATCCAGGCTAGAGTCCAGTGACATGATCCTAGTTCACTGCAGCCTTTTAACTTCTAGGCTCAAGCAATCCTCCTGCCTCAGCCTCGTGAGTAGCAGAGATTACAGGTGCACACCACTATCCCCAGCTAATTTTTAAATCGTTTTGTAGAGACAGAGTCTTACTATGTTGCCCAGGCTGGTCTCTAACTCCTGGCTTCAAGTAATCCTCCCTCCTCGGCCTCCCAAAGCACTGGGGTTACAGGAGTGAGCCACCACACTGCCCTTTGAGAGTTCCTTTAGTGTGAAGGTTTTTTTTAAATGATGTCCTGTCTTCTGGGACATCTTCATCCTTTTAGTCACAATCACTTTCCTCATTTAGTGAGTGAAGTTTGCATTCACTAACTGGCTATGGCAGCATATCTTAAGTCTCTCCAATGGTGGTAGTGTCAACATTCCCATGGTTAATTTTTTCTTCTGTAACTCCATTTATGTGTAATTTGAATTTCACTTCCAATGTTCACTTTTCTTTCTTTGTAGCACTTTTTTTCTTTCTTTTTTTTCTTCCCCAGAGTCTATCTCTTCAGAAAACTTTCTTGCACTTTTATCTTTAGCTATGTCCTCTTTCAATTATCCAATTTTGTAAAATATCACTTGGGTCTATCATTGTAAGACAAGGAGACAACATGACTACATGCTTTGTTATTTGAGTGTGAACTGAGTATAAGATGCACAGGAACTGGGCCGAGTGTGGTGGCTCACACCTGTAATCCCAGCACTTTGGGGGACCGAGATGGGCGGATCACGAGGTCAGGAGATCGAGACCATCCTGGCTAACATGGTGAAACCCTGTCTCTACTAAAACTACAAAAAAAAAAAAAGTTTCTGGGCGTGGTGGCAGGCGCCTGTAGTCCCAGCTACATGGGAGGCTGAGGCAGGAGAATGGCATGAACCCAGGGGGCAGAGCTTGCAGTGAGCTGAGATCGCACCACTGTACTCCAGCCTGGGCGACAGAGCGAGACTCTGTCTCAAAAAAAAAAAAAAAAAGAAGATGCACAGGAACTGATATGAAGAGCCCCTGATAGACTTTGAAAACAGTGATGTGCATCTGCTATTTACTTAGTGATCTGAGGACTGAAGAGCTAGCAGCAGTGTTTATTTTAAGTAATTACAGTTAATATATTAATACTATAGTAACTGAAATTTAAACCAGATTATTGAAGAACTGGTGTTATTTAAGCTAATAACTGGAACGTGTGCATATTGGAACTATGCAAAGGAAGGAGTGCCTATAGTTTAATGAGTAAATGGTCTTAATTATTATTCATGAATAAACAACCTCATGACTGTGGAGAAATATAGAGATATGTTTGTATTAAAAGATGTATAAATACAAAATAAATATTAGAATAATAAGGTGAGAAAATTGACATGATTTGGGCCTTCTGGAGCTTACATTTAATCAGAGGATATGGGTAAATAAGTAGCCAGTCACAACGGGACCTGAGAAGCCTACATTAGGAAAAATGTTGAAAGCTATGAAGGCGTACAATAGGAACACTTAACTCTCCTTGTAATGAGCTGAGAAAAAAATTCCCTGGGGGAAGTAACAATCTTATCTGCAGTGTGGAGGAAACCAAATGAAGACAGCAGAGGTCAGAGTATTTCAGGCAGACGTAAGGGCCCAGAGGTGGGAGGGAACTTGGTGATTTCACAGAACAGAAAGAAATGTTTTACGTTCCAGGCATAGAGAAGGGAGAAGGGAGTGGTGAAAGATGGGAAAACTATACATCCATATCTAAGTGGGAGGATCACAGTGCTAGGACTTCTATGAAAATAGGAAACCATCAAGTGCTTGAGAATGAATGGAGGTACCTTATATGTGACAAATTTATCTCCCTTACCAAGGTCAGGACACATATTTTTTCTCCAAAACGTTTATCCTAACACACCATACTGAACAACTTACTAGCAGTTATCCCACTGGGACTTTACATATTCTGTCCATGAAAGGAAGTGACTCATACCCATTAACTTACGTAAAATTCAAAAATGTTACCATCTGCACAAAAACTTGTGAGGTTTTCCCCAAAAATATTAGAACTGGAAAGAAACTCTTTGTTCTTGGACAAAAATTTTACAGATAAATTTGGCCTTGAAGAAATCACCTAAATGTTCTGGTCATTTTTGAAACAAAGATGGTTGTTCTTTTCCAACCTCATAGTCACACATAATAAGAGTATTCTTATGATTTAAATTCCTTGGATGAAACAAGGTATTATTTTCTTAACATTTATATTATGGTTATAACCACCAGCTGTTGATAATGACTACATTTTTTAATCTCCTTTCCTTCCTTAGTCTTTATTAAAATAAATTTAATAGTAAAATGATAAAATATTAATAAAGGAATAAAAATTTATAAACACATAAAAATAAAGATCAGGAAAAAAGATGGTAGCAGATACAAGATTTCAACAGATTTTCAGAATCTGCAAAGGGAAGTAAACATAACTGATTTACCATGGTAGAGAAAGACACTACTTACGTGTACAAAGGAGGTAGTGAACAAGCTGAGAGTTCGTCGATGGTATCCTGCAAAATCACAGAGAGGGTTAAGACTTCAAGGCAAAAGTGAAGGTCAGGTGTGGGGCTGAAAATAGGAGGATGGGTTGAAAGTGTGTGTGAAAGACCTGTCAGTTCCCTTCTTTTTTCTACCCCTGGACATACCTACAACCATACAGAATTCCTAGGAGGGACACAGAAGGTTTACTCTCTGAGAAATCTTTGATTGTTTGTTTGTTTTTTGAGATGGAGTCTCGCTCTGTCGTCCAGGCCAGAGTGCAGTGGCACGAGCTCACTGCAAGCTCCGCTTCCCGGTTCAAAGGACTCCCCTGCCTCAGCCTCCCGAGTAGCTGGGACTTATTTTTTGTATTTTCAGTAGAGACGGGGTTTCGCCGTGTTAACTAGGATGGTCTCTATCTCCTGACCTCGTGATCTACCCGCCTCGGCCTCCCAAAGTGCTGGGATTACAAGCATGAGCCATCATGCCCGGCCGAGAAATCTTAACAGGAACAAATCAAGTCACACAGGTGCCAGTTAGAGTTGATAGTAGAAATATAGTAATGACACACTGAATTTCATTCTCCCCAGATTAGATGACAGTTTAAAGTCATGCTGAATTTAATGTAAAGACTATAATTCTAATAAATATATAGGCCTACTATGAACCCACAAAATTTAAAATTAAAATCTTAATGGAAACATCTCTAATGTTTTCCCATTAAATAAGATACTGATAAAGGACTAGGCTATACATACTATATTGTGTTAAGGAAGTATGTCTCAATTCCTATTCTGAGTGTTTCTTTTTTAATAACAAGTGGCTGTTGACTGTTGTCAAAGGCTTTGTCAACATTGATAGACACAATGATGAGTTTTTTCCTTGGATTTTCTAGTGTGATATGTGGTTGTGACACTTTTATACGCCAATATGAGTGGGCCACTGGGTGCCCAGATATTTGGTTAAATGTGATTCTGGATGTGTCTGCACAAGTGTTTCCATAAAATACTAGCATTTGAATTGGTAGGCTAAGTAAAGCTGACGGCCCTCTTCAGTGTGGATGGGTGTCATCTAATCCGGTGAGAGCCTAAGCAAAACAAAATGGCTTAGAAAGGGAGAATTCACTCTCCCTGCCTGATGACTGCTTGAGCTGGAACATTGGTCCCAGGCTTTCAAATTTGGACTAGAACTTACACCATAGATTATCTTGGTTCTCAAGCCTTCAGGCTTAGCCTGGAGCTATACCGCTGGCTTTCCTTAGTCCCAGATAGCCGAATATTGGACTTCTCAGTCTCCACAATCATGGCAGCCAATAACCTAAGAAAAATCTCTTTATATATACTGTCATGCATCACTTAATGCTGGGAATATGTTCTGAGGAATGCATTGTTAGGCAATTTTGTCATTGTGCAAACGCCATATAGCATACGTACACCAACCTAGATGGTATAGCCTACTACGCACCTAGGCTATATGGCATAATCTATTACTCCTGGGCTCCAAACCTGTACAACATGTTATTATACTGAATACTGTAGGTAACTGTAACACAATGGTATTTGTGTATCTAAACATACCTAAACATAGAAAATGTATGGTAAAAATATCATTTATAATCTTATGAGACCAACATCATATGCAATCCACTGTTAATCGA
The DNA here is from genome assembly GCF_047675955.1 of Chlorocebus sabaeus. Lineage (NCBI taxonomy): Eukaryota > Metazoa > Chordata > Mammalia > Primates > Cercopithecidae > Chlorocebus > Chlorocebus sabaeus. The sequence continues at coordinate 69,523,261 of NC_132928.1, read as the reverse complement.
AACATCATTATACACACATGACTATATAGAGATATATATTTTATTGATTCTGCTTCTCTAGAAAACCCTAATACAAGAGTATTAATGGAGTTTCTAATATTGAACCAACTTTGCAGTCCCCAAATAAATAGCAATGGTGTACTATTTTCTTAGTGTGGTTTTAGATTCCATTGCTAGTAATTTACTTAAAATGTTTTCAGTGATATTCATAACTGATATAGATCTGTAGGGTTTTTTCTTTTTCTTTGTACTGTCTTTATCTGGTTTAGGTACTAACATTATTCCTATTTCATAAAAACAGTTTGGAAATTTTCTTTCATTTTCCATGCTCTGAAATAATTCATAAGCTGTTAGGACTTTCTGGTCTTTCAAGACTTGGTAGAATTCACTAGTGAAACCATCTGGACCTGGCGCCTTTTTTTTTTTTTTTTTGGCAGGGTGATTTCCTAATAACCGTCTTCATTTCTTCTATGGAAATTGGTTAAATTTTGTAAATCTGACAGAGCTAATTTTGGCAGTATGTATTTCTGTAAGAAATTATGCACTTCATCCAGATTTTCCAATTTATTTGTCTAGAGGTCAGCAAAGTAGTCTCTTCTGACTTTTAAAATTTCTTTTGTTTGAAAGGTTATTTCTCCCTTTTTACTTCTTACTCTACATATTGTACTTTCTTTGTTCTTGATCAATTTAGTTAGTAGTTTGCCTATTTTATTTTGTCCCCCCAAAAAACAAGATTTTGATTTGTTAAAGCTACTGTTTTTCTATTCTTTATTTCACTAATCTCTGCTTTTATCTTTACTATTTTCTTTCATGTGTTTTCTTTTGCTTTAAGCTGTTCTTCTACTTGCTTGAACTATAAATTTAATTCATCATTTTTGTCCTTTCACTTTTAGTGAAAAGGTATTTAGTGTAATTAATTTTTCTCTAACTACTGTTTTAAATACATCCCATAGATTCTAATATGTAGTGGTTTTATTATCTATTATTTGTTTTAAATAATGTATTTCAGCTGGGCGTGGTGGCTCACGCCTCTAATCCCGGCACTTTGGGAGGCCAAGGCGGGCCGATCACAAAGTCAGGAGATCGAGACCAGCCTGGCTAACACGGTGAAACCCCGTCTCTACTAAACATACAAAAAAAATTAGCCAGGTGTGGTGGTGGGCACTTGTAGTCCCAGCTGCTGGGGAGGCTGAGGCAGGAGAATGGCGCGAACCTGGGAGGCAGAGCCTGCAGTGAGCCGAGATCACATCACCGCACTCCAGCCTGGGCAACAAAGCGAGACTCCATCTCAAAAAAAAAAAAAAAAAAAAATTAAGTAAATAAATGTATTTCAGCTTGTATTTCTCATTTCAGCCAAGAGTTGTTTAATAAGAAGTTTTTTTTTTTTTTTTTTACATTTCCAGGTCTACATTATCTAATATAGATATTGCTACCCCTGCTCCGTCTTTATTTCCATTTGCCTGGTATATGGTTTTTTCATCCTTTTATGCTCACCTACCCTTTCTGAATCTTTTTGTTTTAGGTGTGCCTGCTATCTACCACATAGCTGCGGTTTAGTTTTGTGAGACAAATTGAGAGTCTTTTGGTCTTAATAGGTGAATTCAACCTATTCATGTTTATTGCTATGACTGACATGTTTGGTATTAATCATAACATTTTATTGTATTTTGTTATATTTCCTGTGCTTATGAGATTTGTATTCTTTACTATTTTATTTATAATTTTCTAGAAAAGTTTATATTTTTATTTTAGTGGTTACCTTTGTATTTATATCTTTTTCAATGCTCTTGGTCCCCTGTTTGTTAATTAACCTTTTGTTGTCTCGTTTTCCAGTATCTCTTAACATCCACCTATTACTCCTCAAACAATGAGCTTTTTCTACTTTTCTTTCTCCCTCTTCTTATACTGCCTATTTTTAAGATACATTATTTCTACTTTATCATAATATATAACATTTGTACGCTAGTGTTCTATCCCCATCTCCACCTTTGTTTCAGTTTTATGTATAGTTACAGATTATTAAATGCTTACCATCAGTTATTTTACTCAAGTTTCTGCTGCCATTACTGGTTGGATGAAAGTTCATTCTCTAATAAATTCCTCAAAAAGATTTATTGATACAGAATTCTCTACATTTTTGTATATTGAGACTGTTTTTCTATAATCTTCATATTGAGGGGCAATTTGGTTGAAAATAAAGTTCTTAATTGACAATTTATTTGAGTGAGTGCCTTAAAAACTTTTTCCTCAGTTGTTGTTTGACTTTGTATTGTTTTATGAAGTCTGATGTTAGTCTAATTTTCCCCTTTGCATATTTGATCTTGTTACCTGGAGATTTTAAGGACTTTATCTTTAGATCTATGAATTTTACTAGGATGTGTCTCAGAATTGATCATTCTGGATGAATTTTCTCATGTACCTAGTGAGCTCTTTCAATGCATAGATTCAGCTTTTTATTTCTGGAAAGTTTTTTTGGATTATAATTTTAAATATTAGTTCTGTTTCATTATTTTGTTTGCTTTTTCAGGGACTTTGATAATACAAATATTTTTACTTGTTGCCTATCTTGAACTTTCAGTTCCCTACTTTCTCTCTGATACTTTTTAAAGAAAAATTTGCCGTCTACAAAACTGCACACAAAAAATAATAGACTTATTTGAAAAATAGGATTAAGACAGGTTGCTAAAAACCAATACAACTTTATAAATGAGAGCAGTAACAAATGTACTTAAATAACAATTATAATGAAAATATCACAATTTAAAAGACAACCTTGACTTTCTAAAAATAAAGACATTTTAAGTTGATGCAAAAAAGTGAAGCTAGGGACATTTTATAAAATGGCTGACTTGTACTCCAAAAATGTCAGGGTCATAAAAGACAAAGGAAGGCTAGGGAGCTCATTCAGATTAGAGGAGACGAAAAATACACAACCAAGAAAAGAAAAAAGAGCTCTCATGCCATGAAAAGACATGGACAAAACTTAAATGCACATTGCATAAGCCAGTCTAAAAAGGCTCTATGGGAGAGAAACATGTATAAGTGGAGTACAGGCTATTTTCAGGGAGTGAAATTGTTCTGTAATAGTGGATACTTGTCCTTATACCTTTGTCAAAACCCACTGAATACACAACACAAAGAGTGAATTGTAATGTAAACTCTGGACTTTAATTGACAGCAATGTGTCAATATTGGCTCATCAATTGTAACAAATGTGCCACACCAATGCCAGATGTTAATAATAGGACAAACTATGGAGGGGAGACAGGAGAGAGGTATTTGGGAACTCTCTCTTCTTTCTACTCTATTAATTTAAAAAAAAAAAAAAAAAAAAAAAAAAGACCTAATAGCTAAATGCAACAAGCAATCCTGGACCAGGAAAAACATTTTTTCCTTTGCTGTAAAGGACATTATTGGGACAATCTGTTAAATTTGAATAAGGGCTATAGATGAAATAATAATGTTGTATTAAAATGTGTACAATTTTCAATGTATGTTTTCTGATTTTGATCATTTTACTGTAGTTATATAAGAGAATGTTCTTGTTTTTAGGAAATACACAATTAAAGATTAGGGATTAATGGATGTTATATATGTAAATCATCCAAATAACTCAGGAAAAAACCAATATAGATAGATAAAGATAAAGCAATTGTGGTAACATGTTAACATTTAGAGAATCTGGGTGAAGAGTACATTAGAACTTTTTGTACTGTTATTGAAACTTTTCTGTCAGCCTGTAATTATTTTAAAAGAAGCTGAAAATTAAAACAGCTTAATAGAAGAGAATATAAGGAAAGTTTGCTGTTGCTGAGTTATGAAGACAAGGTAAAAATGCACAGAAGTCAGGGAAACAATGCAGTAAGCAATTTCAAGATAAACCATATGGTGGGACTCAGCCTAGAGGAAGTGTGTGGGGTAAACATGCATGGCTGACTCATCTGTGTTGGTGGACTTTGCATTCAGCTGCTATTATACAGTGACACACAATGTTAATCTGTAAGGAGAAAACTTGAATATGAACCAGTGCCACTTCTGTGCTCATGGATAACATGTCCTTGTTTACCAATTGCATGTGGGCTAATTAGCTTTGCAGAAACAGATATGTAGCATTGACACTGTATTTGTAGTCCCATTTTACAGATCCCAAACTAAGGCTTAGAGAGGATGAGAAACTTTACCCAAGCCATATTGTCACTAAGCAGCCAAGGTGGTCACGGAAGAGATGACAGTGTTCACCACAGACTCATGCTTGCTTCCATAGTGTGGAGCTATTGCTGAGAAGGGGCTCGCCCTCCAGAAACTGCATAAGCCAGGCTCCTCTGCATCTCAGGGAAGCCCTGTGACTAAGTTCTGTCTAATAGCATATGAAGAAGTGATACACACCTCGGCTAGAACTGGCCTGCAAACATACCTTCACGATTTCCCAGGTGTTCTCTCTCTCGTAATCCACTAGCTTAATGGAGAGAACACCAAGGACCTAGAGGAGGGTGGGAGCCACAATGTCCTAGGGGTATGAGTCCTTGAATGACCACATGGAAAGCCACCTAACCAAGAACATTATACTCTGAAAACTTGAGATTTTTTTTTTTTTTTTTTTTTTTTTTGAGATAGAGTGTCACTCTGTTGCCCAGGCTGGAGTGCAATGGCACGATCTTGGCTCACTGCAACCTCTGCCTCCCGGGTTCAAGCGATTCTCCTCCTGCCTCAGCTTCTCGAGTAGCTGGGATTACAGGCGTCCACCACCACACCTGGCTAATTTTTTTATTTTTAGTAGAGACAGGGTTTCACATGTTGGCCAGGCTGGTCTTGAACTCCTGACCTCAGGTGATCTGCCAGCCCCAGCCTCCCAAAGTGCTGGGATTACAGGCGTTAACCTCCACACCACAGATTTATTTTCAATAGTAGCTAACATGAACAAATACACTGGTGCTGGTCCTTGAAGCTGTGTCAGACTAACTCAAAGAGCCATATTTCCAACTGCAATCCTATACTGTCTCCAACAATAAAGGCCCAAAGTAAAAATTTATGAAAAAAAAAAATGTGTCTGATTCACCGGGACAATAAGAATATACAGAAGCAGGTTTCACGTTTTACTTAATTGTACTCTCCCTGGAAGCCTGAATGTCTGTGTGTCTGCACAGCTCATGTGTGCCATTCCATAGATCCTAGAAGTGGGAACTCTAAGTCCTTCAGCTTACCTAAGAAACGACTTTGTCCAAGATCCTCCTGCTCACATTTGATCCTGTGGTCACAGGCTCAAGCCTAACTCCTGGACTCCAGTTTCACAGCATCGGCCCCAAACATCCTGTGGAGGAACTTACTAGGGAGGATGCTCTGAAAACCTTGAGCTGTGTCTCCCATGTCACTCAACCCCTCCCGGCAGCCACCTAGGTAATAACTGGTTGGCAATTCTTATATAATCACATTTCTTAAGCCACCCTCCTGAGCCAGTCTCTGAAAACCTGCCCTTTCAGATGCCGTAACATGGATTGTTTTATTACAAAAATAAGTCTGTTCGATGCATTCTACCCAGTAAACTATGGTTAAGAGGTTTTCCTTTTGTAGATGCCTTGAATCATTAAAAACGACATCATCTCAGGCTTTGAGCCAAAGTACCATAAATCCCAAATCTTCATATTGAGAATTACTGTAACATTTTCAGCAGATCAAACTTCTCTGTAGTTTGCTTGTTCATAAAGCTGCATTAGCTCTTTAGCAAGCAAGACACATGCATCCCTATTCTCCAGTGAAATAATAATAACACATATCTCATAAGGCTCAGTACAAAAATAAAAATAATGGCAATAATTGTTAACAGTTATTGAGTGCTCTCAATAATAACATTTCAAGAATTAGAAGCCACAGAGAGTAGTGGGAAAGATCCCAACCGTGAGTCAAACCTTCTGCAATCTAATCTCTATTTTACTTTACACAGCAATGTGACCTTGGGCAAATCACGTAAGCTTCAAATGCCACATCTGTGAAATGAGAATATATAAGCAGTCTTTAATATAAGGTTGTCGTGGAAGATCAAATGAGAGATTTTGGTAAGTGGTAAAGCATACCATTTTGGCCTGGGGCCTACACAAAGGTAATCTTTTGATTGTTGTGCCCTTTGTTGTTCATGGTACATTACACATTAGAAAATACTTGACTAAACAAATAAAATAATTTCTGAACAGTTTTGAAAGTTGACAACGTCCGTGTTCTAACTTTTAAAAATGCCTGATTTTTCTTGTGCTGTGACAGCATAGCATAGTCAGGACCAGCTACAGAATTTGCAGAACCCAGTGCAAAATGGAAATGCAGAGCCCTATGTTCAAAAAGTATTCAAAAGTTTAAGATGGCAGCAGCAGCAAAGCATTAAGCTAAGTGCAGAGCCCTTCTAAGCATAGAGCCCTGTGTGACTGCACAGGTCACATGCCTGTGGGTCTGACCCTGAGCATAGGTAAGAAAACAGGTGTGGGAGCTAAATCACTTGGTTTCAAATCCCAGGTCTCCCACTTATTGCTTCTGCCTCAGTTTCCACATCTACTAAAAGAGGGTCATTAGAGTACCCATCTCAAAAGATTAGTGTGAGGTTGAAAAACTATTTTCATAAAATGCTTAAAATTGGCACATGGAGAGCACTCAATAACTATTAACAATTATTGCCATTCTATTTCCTTTTGTACTGAGCCTTATGAGATAAGTGTTGTTATGATTCCACTGGAGAATAGAGATGTATGTGTCCTGCTCACTAATATGCACCAGGGCCTAGTACAGATGCTGGTGCTTTGATAGTATTAAACCACTGAAAACTTGAGGTTGATCTGCAATAGCAGCTCACATTGCTTTAATACACTGGTATTGGTACTGGAATCTGTGTCAGATGGACTTAAAGGTTCATTCCGTAGTTCATATACTATCCCCTTTCCAGCATTAAAAATCTAAAGTGGAAGGTTATGGGGAAAAGTGTATCAGTGTCACTTGGGCAAAAAGATTATGTATAGCAACGAGTTTCATATTTAACTTAACTATAATCTCCCTGGAAGACTTGAACTGTGTGTATACATGCATGTCTGCCTTTCTCTGTTTCCTGGGATTAGGAGCTCTAGATGATAAGAAAAGAAAAAGTGGCTTCACTCAAGACACTCTTGTACACAGTAAACATCTCCCCCGCCCTCACTTCTGTTAAGTAAATGAATGAATAAGTAAATGAATTATCATTTTACTTATGAGGAAATAAGGTTTAGAAGGGTTTAATAACTTGCTTAAATTGACATAACTAATAAGTGGTCAAGCCAGGATTTCTAAAAATTTGTAATCCTTTTACTCTATTACTGCTTTCCAAACATATTCTTTCTCATCAGTTGCTTCTTCAACAGGCAGAGTCTTTGTTGAACTATAGCAAAAGTATAATTCAGGGCATGGAGATAAGTCCAGTTTCTAGCCTTTTTCTTCCCCACCCAACCACACTTAGCTCCATCTGACTATCATCAGATATGGAACTTAGACATTCATTTTGGAACATGATTCAAAAAAATTAAAAAAAAAAAACACCATGTATTGCTTGCTGTGGTTTGGAGAACTCAATTGTTGGAGTAAGTCAATCTGATGGTCTGATGCAAATACTTAATGGTTTTAAAGTAATCACTTTAATAATGAATAAAATCATAGTTTTGGAAAGAGGTGACACAATGTGTGCAAGTCACCATCCCAGTGGAATTTTCCACAAGGAGAAGATCTATTTACACTTTATTTAATGCATGTTCTGGAAACTTCTCTGACCCTGTAACAAAGATGGCAGTTCTCACAGCTTTGGTCATCATGTATCAGTCTAACATAATGATAGCTAGACCATATTTAGAGAATTGGAATTCTGTTGTGATGCTTCTCACTAATTTTATAAGTAGAGAAAATATGCAAATATCTAGTACAATAAAATTTGACAGTATAATAAAATTTGTTGGCCAGGCTCAGTGACTCAAACTTGTAATCTCAACACTTTGGGAGGCCTAAGTGGGAGGATCTCTTGAGCCCAGGAGTTTGCAATGAGCCTGGGCAGGATAGTGAAAATATATAAAAATAAAATAATAAAATTTGTTCTAAATTTAATCCTGTGTAAGATTACCGTGTTTTTTTTTTTTTAGATGAAGCCTCACTCTGTCACCCAGGCTGGAGTGCAATGGCACAATCTCGCCTCACTGCAACCTCCACCTCCCAGTTTCAAGTGATTCTCCGGCCTCAGCCTCCGACTAACTGGGATTGCAGGCATGTGCCACCATGCTGGCTAAGTTTTTGTTTTTTAATAGTAACAGGGTTTCACCATGTTGGCCAGGCTGGTCTCGAACTCCTGACCTCAAGTGATCCACCCGCCTCGGCCTCCCAAAGTGCTGGGATTACAGGTGTGAGCCACCGCACCCAGCCCCTGTGTAGGATTACTTCTAATGGAAAATCTGACAGTGTTAGCCATCAGCAAGCCAATAGATTCTGATGGAGTTCTAGGTGGGGAAATTATCTGATATTAGAGAATGGATGTTATTAATAGCTTTCCCCATCAAAACAATGTTGATGCATCTATTTTGGTTATCAAGTGAATCTATCTTATTATATCATGTGACAGCAAGGGATTGACAGTACTCACCACCACCTTCAGAAAGTTTTAGCGATAGATTCAGAATATTAGATTTCTGTTAACTTCTTAAATAGCTGTGAAATCATACTTGCTTGGAAAACATAGTAAAGATAAGGTAAACTTTACTCTGAAGGGTTTTTTTTTCTTTTAAAATATACTGAAAAGATTTTACAATTTATCTTCCATGAAGACATCATATATTTTATTGGTGAGAAAAGAATCATAGATGGTCATTTGTGATATGTCCAATGTCATTGTCAAATTAGTTCTGAAGAAAATGTAGAGAAGAACCCAATATTCTTTTTTGGTTGTTTGATTTGCAATCCATAGACCACACTGATCTGTGAGATAGTATTAAGCAATTAAAAGAATATATGACTTTTCTACATCAGAATTTGAAACTTCTGTGCATCAAAGGACACAATCAGCAGAGTGAAAAGGCAACTTACAGAATGGGAGAAAATATTTGTAAATCATGTATCTGATAAGGGTTAATATCCAGACTATGTAAAGAACTACATCTCAACAACAAAAACACGAACAACTTGATTAAAAACAGGGCAAAAGACTTGAATCAACATTTCTTTAAAGAAGATATGTTAATGACAGTAAGCACGTGAAAAGATATTATCACTAATCATTAGGGAAATGCAAATCAAAACCACAATGAGATACCACTTCACACCCATTAGGATGGCTACTATCCCCCGGCAAAAGAAAACCCAGAAAATAACAAGGGTAGGCAAGATGATGGAAAAAATGGAACCCTTCTGTACTGTTGATGGGAATGTAAAATGGTATAACCAATAGCAAAGGCTTGGAATCAACCCAGTTGCCCATTAACAGTGGACTGGATAAAGAAAGTGGAATACTATGCAGCCAGAAGAAAAGAACAAAATCATGTCTTTTGCAGCAACATAGATGCAACTGGAGGCCATTATCCTAAGCAAACTAAAGCAGAAACAGAAAACAAAATACCACATGTTCTCACTTATAAATAGAAGCTAAACATTGGGTAAACACAGACATAAAGATGGGAACAATACACACTGGGGACTACTAGAGGGAGGAGAGAGGGAGGAGGATAAGGACTGAAAAACTACCTGTTGGGTACTATGCTTACTGGGTGATAGGTTCTATCATATCCCAAACCTCAACATCACTCAGTATACCTTTGTAACAAACATGCACATGTACTTCCTGAGTCTAAAAGTTGGAAAAATAAAAATTAAAAATTAAAAATAAAATGGTGTAGCCACTGTAGCAAACACTATGGCAGTTCCACAAAAAAATTAAAATGTAATATATGATTTAACAATTTTACTTCTGAGTATATACCCAAAGGGACTGAAAGTAGGTCCCAAACAGATATTTGTACACTTATGTTCATAGCAGACAAAAGCCAAGGTGGAAGTGACCCACATATTCAACAAATGAATGTGTGAACAAATGCGGTATATACGTAAAATAGAATATTATTCAGTCTTAAAAAGGAAGGTGTGGCTCACACCTGTAATCCCTTTGAGAGGCCGAGGTGGGCGGATCACGAGGTCAGGAGACTGAGACCATCCTGGCTAATACAGGAAACCCCGTCTCTACTAAAAATACAAAAGATTAACCAGTGTTGCATTGGGTCCCTGCAGTCCCAGCTACTTGGGAGGCTAGGCTGGAGAATCGTTTGAACCCGGAGGCGGAGCTTGCAGTGAGCTGAGATCGCGCCAATGAATTCCAGCCTGGTGACAGAGTGAGACTGAGTCCAAAAAAAAAGAAAGAAATTCTTAACACATGCTACAACATGGATAAACCTTAAGGACATCATGCCTGAAACAGGCCAGTCATAAAAGGGCAAATACTGTATGTTTCCCTTTAAATGAGGTACCTCAAGTAGGATGGGGGCTAGAGGGAGAGGGATGGAGGTGAATGAGTATAGAATTTCAATTTTGCTGAATGAAAAGAGTTCAGGCTGGAGAGCAGTGGCACAATTATGGCTCACTGCAGCCTCAGCCTCCTGGGCTCAAGTTATCTTCCTGCCTTAGCCTCCCAAGTGGCTGGGATTACAAGGGTACACCACCACACCCAGCTATTTTTTTCTTCTTTTAGAGATGGGATCTCACCATGTTACCCAGGCTGGTCTTGAACTCCTGGGCTCAAGTGATTCTCCCACCTTGACCTCCCAAAGTGCTAGGATTACAGATGCAAGACCACACCCAGCCCAAGTGTTGGATTTGAGGTATAATTCAGAAGTAAAGTTGGGAGAATATACTTCTAGATTGAGTGCAATGAGTAATAGGTTATTAGCCTAAACAACTAGAAAAATAGAGTTGCAGTTTACAACACAGGAGAGAAAAGAGAGGGACAAGTTTGAGGGAGGTAGAATGAATTTTATTTGAACATGCTAAATTTGAAGTGCCTGCTAGGTTTCTAAATGAAAATGTGGAGTTGCGCATTGAATATGGGAGACTGAAGTTCTAGGGAGAGATCCTAACTAAAGACACGACTGTGGGAGGTGACAGTACATAGTTGTCATTTAAAGCCGTGGAACTAGGAAGAGATCATTTAGGCAATAAGGGTTGGTAAAGAACAAAGAGGCAGGTAGGCTGGCTGCTTGCTGCTGGGTGAGAAGGCCATTTTCTATTATAGACACAAATTTCTACAATGCCCAGATCAGAAATATACTTGTAAATTTTGTGAATTTTGTAAATATACCAAGTATCATTGTGTTGAATTTGTTCCCAAATCTGTCATGCCAGCTGATTTATTTCTATAATTATAACATTTAAGTGAAGATGAGAAAAACTAATTGATATAAATTTAAAATTAAGACCTGTTTCTTTGAAAACAAATTTGAAAGTGTTAGATATACTCAAGAATGGCAAATTGCTAAAAAAAAAAAATCTGTAAAATTAAGTTTGAGTATGACAGTAGGACAACTATAAGAGGTTAGGAAAAAATGAAAATATGAATAAATTCTGCATGCAAAATGCTTCACTTCACAGTGTCTTTTATTTCTTGTTGTAGTTTAAAGAACTTAAACTGGAAATAAAAAATGAATTATGAATGCAGTTTGTGCAAGAAAGATGACATAGGACTCTAACCAGTGGGTCTGTATTAAAAAGAAAGGCCTTGGCCTTACACCAATGTCTGAAATGTAGGGATATCCACTGCTTTTCTGTCATGAAAAGAAAGCCAGTAGCAAACTGTTGAGGGTTGTCACCCATGCCCCCTTCCTACTTGCCTTAATTTGCAAGATAGTGGAGAGCAAAATTCAGGACAATGTTAACACTACTTAAAAATCCAGCATCTTGTCCTGTTGCATTGGCTCACTCCTGCAATCCCAAGACTTTGGGAGGCCTAGGCGGGCAGATCGCTTGAGCCCAGGAGTTTGAAGCCAGCCTGCCTAACAGGGTGAAAGTCCGTCTCCACCAAAAAAAAAAAAAAAAAAAAAAAATTAGCCAGTCATGGTAGTGTGTGCCTGTAGGAGGCTGAGACAGAAGAATCACTTGAACTCAGGAGGTGGAGGTTGCAGTGAGCCGTGATCTGCCATTGCACTCCAGCCTGGGCGACACAGCAAAGAGCAAGATGGTGACTTGGGAATATACAGGTGGGAAAAGTCAGATAAAAGTGTCTCCTCTCAGGAGCCAGACTGCCTGGCACAGTGATATGCCCGGGCTGCCCTCAGGAATTTGTGAGCTATGGGCAGGGTTAAATGCCTGCATTTGGACATTCAGAAAAAGACCAATGAAAGCGAATGTGTGCTTCATCATTTTCAAGTGTATTTATATCATTTACTTTATATTGTTTACTTTGGTTTGTCTTTGAATCAATTTTTAAAATATAGGCTAATCAGAGGGAATTGATATTTATAATTTTAATTAGCCTGAACCTCAGCAAATCTACAATTTCAAAAATGCAGAATACTGTGTTTTGTCATCTAATATAAACAGGTTTCTCCTAAGAACCTCACTGGAAATCTCCAAGATGTTAATTTACACTCATGATTTTACTATGAAACCCTACGATCACCTACTGAGGGCTATTTGGGGAACCAAATTTGGCAAAGCTCCGAGAACACTAACAAACATTTGTAAAATTCCCTTATGTTTCTTTTGTTATTATAATTATTTATTGTGGGAAGACACATGTAATACAAAATTTACCATTTTAACTTTTTATTTTTTTGAGACGGAGTTTCGCTCTGTCACCAGCCTCCCGGCTTCAAGCAATTCTCCTGCCTCGGCCTCCTGAGTAGCCGGGATTACAGGCACCCGCCACCATGCCCAGCTAATTTTTGTATTTTTAGTAAAGACAGGGTTTGACCATGTTGGCCAGGCTGTTCTCAAAACTCCTGACTTCAGGTGATCCGCCTGCCTCGGCCTCCCAAAGTGCTGGGATTATAGGCGTAAGCCACCACGCCCAGCCTGTTTTAACGATTTTTAAGTGTACATACAGTTCAGTGGTGTTAAGTATATTCACAATGTTGTGTAATCCATCTCTAGAACTTTTGTATACTCTTTAAACAATTCCATATTTTCCCCTCTCCCCAGTCCCTGGCAATCACCATTCTACTTTCTGTCTGTAAGAGTTTGACTACTCTATCTCATATATATACAATTTTGTAGAGATGAGGTTTTGCCGTGTTGCCCGGGCCGGTCTTGAACTCCTGGGCTCAAGCAATCCACCCACCTTGGCCTCCCAAAGTGCGGGAATTACAGGTGTGAGCTACCATGCCCGGCCTCTATCTCATAAAAGTGGAATTATGCAGCATTTATCCTTTTGTGGCTGTTGTTTTTCACTTAGCATTCATGTAGTAGCATGTGACAAGATTTTCTTCCTTGTAAGGCTGAATAATATTCTCAGGTATGTATGTACCACATTTTGTTTACCCAGTTCATCCATTGATGGACACTTGGGCTGCTTCCACCTTACGGGTGTTATGAATAAAGCTGCTATGAACATGAGTGTACAAATACCTCTTTGAGACCCTACTTATTTTGGGTATACACTGTCATAATTTTTATATAAGTTTTATAATTTTAAAACTCATCTCATTATGATCTTCTATATTATTTTGTATAATTTGAATGACCGAGCTGTAAGGGAGCATACAGATAATCTGGCCCAACGCTTTCATTTTTCACATGAAGAAATTCACACCCAGCAGCCTTTAGTGGATATGGTCTCACAATCAGTTTGTGGCAGGACTGAGACTAGAACCCAAGCCTCTAAACTCCTAATCCAGAGAGTTTTCTATCATACAGCCCCTCCCTCTGGCCACCTGATATTAATACTCACCCTCTCTTCTGCTTGCATCTAAAAGGCAATCAGTCTTATATTCTCTCACCTGCCGTCTTACTTGACAAAGTAAGTCCATATTTTGAAAAACTGGATGAAGTTTTAGTGTCTGTGCCTAAATGAATAACTTTTAGCTCTGCAAGGTAATTAACTGGCAACTAGCAATGTGTACATACATGCCTCCTAAAACTGGCTTTAGCATCAAAACCAAGACTCCCCAAAGCAGATATGCTACAACAAAGCTTTTTGACTGTGGTTATTTGTCATGGCAAATGCTCATGGAGGAAAAATTAAATCCTAAACTCACACTAGGTGCCAGGCAGAGGTGTACCAGAGCTGGCTCATACCAGCCTACAAGAGGTGATACAATAACTTAAACAGTAAATTTTCATTTTTATAGATAAAAATAATCAGTATCAGATTTCCTCTCTATGCTTTCCTTGCTTCTCTCCAAGACAGGAAAATATGTGGCTGGCTGTGGCCTTGTGGCCACAAAGGAAAACTTCCTCAGAAACTACAATGTCCTTGTACTCTTTCCTCTGACCTCTACAATAACGACCACATCCTCCTGGGTACATCTTGTCTTTTCAGCATCCTGGGGTCTGCAGTCAGTGTAATTTGTAGCTGGGTATCTCTCAGCTGGGTCAGAGGCTAGTAGAGCTCCCTGAGTAATTTGGCCTCACTAATATTGAAGATTCTTCTGCATATTTACTCTGTGTTCCTTTATATTCTGGCCTAGGCGGCCACTTCTCAACTGTAACTGCTTTTTACATATTAGGCCCCTGTTTCAGGACCACTAGTTCTCAACTCAGCTGCTTGCCATATCCTCTCTTAGGGACTTGTAGGAACTTCTCCGTCCTTCCTAAGGAATCCAGAAACAAATAGTAGCTAAAAAAATTTAAAAACTGCCTTTTATCTGTCTCTAAACTCATCTACCAATTTTAATCTGCTGTGGCCTTGACCAGGTTAGGTGGAAAAAGGGATATCAGAACCCATTATCTCCCTACCTCCTCCTTTCCTTTTTTCCACAATACCCAAGACAGAAAGGCCACTTCTACTCTCCCCTTTCTAAGACTCTGTGGTGCCTTTTTCTGAGCCCTAGATTTAAATATGCTAAGGGGGAGATGAAGGAATTTGAAAAATCCTCTATCTTGACAAAGCCTGTCTTGCAAGATTATTGCCTTTATGTAAAATATCATCTTAAATGTCACAAGCTGAATATTAACTCTTTGTTTTCTTTTTGCGTTCCTCTGTAACAGTTCTAATTGCCTTTCCCTATCTTCATGTCTTGAGCTAAGGAGGTCCCAAAGGCAGAAAAGTAGGAGAAAGCATAGTAATATGTTCCAAGATATTATTCCTATCAATGGTGGTATTGATATTGTAAGTTAAAATAATATAAGTAATATTGTAAATATTTTATTGTAAATAAAATACTGGTAAGATAGAGTTCTAACTCGGGTGGATGATATAAATGGCAGAAAACATTTTATTTACTAATCTGAACATATTGCAGGTTTCCACTTGAGGGAATGCAACCTGGCTAAATACCACTCTGAAAAGTTGATAGATAAAATGGTGAATTCTGAAAGTCCCACTGGAATTATCCTAGATCAGTTATTTTTAATAGTCCAAAATATAAACCGGGCGCGGTGGCTCTCGCCTGTAATCCCAGCACTTTGGGAGGCCGAGGCGAGAGGATCACGAGGTCAGAAGATTGAGACCACGGTGAAACCCCGTCTCTACTAAAAATACAAAAAAAAAAAAAAAAAAAAAAAAAAAATTAGCCGGGCACGGTGGCTGCCTGTAGTCCCAGCTACTAGGGAGGCTGAGGCAGAATGGCGTGAACCCGGGAGGCGGAGCTTGCAGTGAGCCGAGATGGCGCCCCTGCACTCCAGCCTGGGTGACAGAGTGAGGCTCCATCTCAAAAAACAAACAAACAAACAAACAAACTCCAAAATATGGCTATCCATTGTAAGGAATAAGTAAGTCCAAAAAGGGCAAAATAAGATACTATAGAACTTAGTAAAAAAAGTCCATTGCTCATGCTTGTAATCTCAGCACTTTGGAAGGCAGAGGCAGGCAGATCACCAGGTCAGGAGATAGAGACCATCCTGGCTAACATGGTGAAACCCCATCTCTACTAAAAATACAAAAAATTAGCCGGCTGTGGTGTCATGCGCCTATAGTAGCAGCTACTCAGGAGACTGAGGCAGGAAAATTGCTTGAACCTGGGAGGCGGAGAGTGCAGTGAGCCGAGATGGTGGCATTGCACTCCAGCCTAGGTGACAGAACGAGGCTCCGTCTCAAAAGAAAAAAAAATAATAATTTACAATGTGTAATTAATTTTCACTTTCTTATAAGTTGATTTTCATTTTGTGGATGATCTGAGTCAAGCCAGTGCCCTTTTCCTGATTATGCCTTTCTCATCATCTGGGCTATTAGTTATTCATGCCCTCCTATCTCTGGGTTATGGTTTCTAACTTTGGAATACTGAAAGTAAGACAAAGTCAAGTCTATGGTTTTAGTGAGGCACGAAGAAAAACTAGTTTGTATGATAGAGAAAGGGAATAGGGAAGATGTCTGCCAACATTTCAAAATTAGATCTCAACGATGTAATATTGTTTCCTTAATTTTTCAAAATAGCTACCAACTACGTAATATTGGTTCACTAATTTATCCATTCTTTATTCAACAAACATTTTTAAACATCTGTCATTTTACTAAGCACAGTGCTAGGTCCTAGGCAAACACAGATGAATAAAGAGCAAAAAACTCACAGTCTAGTGGGAAAGGCCATTTTATAAACTAAGTTTATGAATAAAATAATACTAAAACTAATATATTACTAATATTAAGATTATTCTAGTGATATGCGTGATGGCTAGGCAGAGACAGGGGCTTTCAATGTTGAAATGTACATTTATTATTTTCAAACATGTGAGGTCACTGATCTATTAAGATACCTGCAAGAACTCACAATCTATTTAAATGCATCAGCTCCATGTCAGGGATTCTTCACCATATTAAGATCATGGACTTCTTTGATAATTGGTAAATGTTATGGAGTTCCTCCCAAGAAAAATAAAAATATGCTCATTTATGTGCAGTCTTTTAGGGAATGTATGGACCCTCTGAAATCCATACATGAGTCCCTGATTACATTTCATGTTCTATTATTTTTACTCCTAGAAAACACATTTTTAATAGACTTTTGCAAGTGGAGCATCTGTTTTATTTGTCCACTAAGCATCCTCCTCCACTAAGCAGGGAGGAAGGACGCTTAGTGGACAGATAAAACAGATGCCTTATATAATGCTTTATACTTTAAAAGCATGCATATAGGCCGGGCACGGTGGCTCACGCCGGTAATCCCAGCACTTTGGGAAGCCGAGGTGGGCAGATCACGAGGTCAGGAGATCAAGACCATCCTGGCTAACACCGTGAAATCCCGTCTCTACTAAAAATACAAAAAATTAGCCGGGCGTGGTGGTGCACGTCTGTAGTCCCAGCTACTCGGGAGGCTGAGGCAGGAGAATGGCGTGAACCTGGGAGGCAGAGCTTGCAGTGAGCCGAGATCGCACCACTGCACTCCAGCCTGGGCAACAGAGCAAGACTCCGTCTCAAAAAAAAAAAAAAAAAAAAGCTTGCATATAAAATTGATAAAATCCACAGTGTACATTTTTAGTATCATTATGCATATTTTTGTTCAGAGAAGCTTTGATAAACTGTATTAAAAAGCACTCACTTCCTGCCACCTCAAGGTATGTTACTAAGTTTTAATGAGAATTCAGTTCTCATTATGCACTGTCAAGCATGAGTAGGGATTTAAAATTTTTTTGATTGTGTACAGAAATATTGGAAACCAACTAAATGTCTAACAAAAGAATGATTAACCTATTTAATGAAATATTTGGCAACCATTAAAAATGACTCTTAGCAAGAGTTTATAATAACATGGGAAAGTGTTTGTTTTGATGTTAAGTGAAAAAAGGGAGGCTGCAAATTTCCTTTTCCTGTTAGGATGTAGAAAGTCACAAGAGACCATCATTCTCATCCTAACACCAAAAGCAAGACAGATAAGCTATAAAATAATATTTTAAAAACTTCTCAGAGAACTGAAGATGCAAAGAAACCTAAATAAGCTAAACTTCAGAAGGCAACAAGTCTTCACAGAAGAAAGAGTTCATGTCTTCTCTTATCCCTGATGAAATGGCAGGAAGAAGAGGACTCTGCCTTACCTGGTGGACAAAGAGAAGCCAACCAAAACTTTAACAAATGCAATAGCCATATGTGGTTGGACGTAACAGATCAGAATTCAAAGGATCCCCAGCCACATAGCAAGTATGTACCCACCCACAAACTCTTTCATTAACTTTTCACAGGATGCTCGAGGATAACATGCATATGACTGGGCAGGATAGGAACACTGAGACAGATACCTTTTCAGGTGTGCAAAGCATCTTCTAAGTGCAATGCAGCTGCCCTTGGAATGAGGGAGGCAGAGGACGAGAGCTCAGAGAAGTCCAACCTAAATACCTGTGGCTTTCAGTTCCAAATGCTTGGGGAGGAGAAAAAGTGCTGAGAAGAATCTTGCTCAAGCAATCTAGGTTTTCGGAGAGTAGAAAGAAACTGTCCTCCAAAGACTGCAGTACAGTAAAACAGATATCTCCTGAAGTATAGAAAGCTGGGGGCAGTATTGGAGAACAAAGAGAACTCAATAACCACAAAAGCTGATGGTCAAGCTGTAAAGGAGAAAATCACCCATCACTTAAAGAACTGATAACCATGAGGTCAGGAGATCAAGACCAGCCTGACCAACATGGTGAAACCCCATTTCTACTAAAAATACAAAAAAATAAGCAGGGGTGGTGGCATGTGCCTGTAATCCCAGCTACTTAGGAGGCTGAGGCAGGAGAATTGTTTGAACCCGGAAGGTGGAGGTTGCAGTGAGCTGAGATCGTACCATTGCACTCCAGTCTGGGTGACAGAGTGAGACTCTGTCTGAAGAAAAAAAAAAAAAAAAAAAAAACTGATAACCCAGCTGTAAAGTACAAAAAGATCTCTGGAAACTTGCCATTGCTCAGACCTCAAGCCCTGCGGAAGAGAAAATCCTAATTCTACCATCAAAACATTTAGAGACAATAGTAAACTAAAGATATAACAAATCATCTTTTGTTTGACAATAATTATTATCAAACTAAAGATGCAACAAAGCCCTGATTCAGCTCAACTACTGAACAGATTGATCCAGTCCCCAGCTCTAGTGGCCTGACATGAGGAAGTACATTCACTTTTCTAGAGAAAAATATTATTTACTTTATTCTATACTATTTTTATACATATCCTGTATGCAATCAGAGAGAAAAATGAAAAACCAACTAAATGTCTAACAACGAAAAAATGATCAAATGAAATATTTTGCAACCATTAAAAATGATTAGCAAGAGTATATAATAATATGGAAAAGCGTTTGTTTTGATAATAAATGGAAAAAGGAGGCTACAGACTTCTTCCCGTTAGGATGTAGAAAGTCAAGGGATTAATAAAAAAAATCACAAGACACACAGAGGCAAGAAAATGTTTGGGAGGCCAAGGCAGGAAGATTACTTGAGGCCAGGAGTTCAAGACCAGCCTGGGCAACATGGTGAGACTCCACCTCTACAAAAAATTTAAAAATTAGCTGGGCACAATGGTGAATGCCTGTAATCCCAGCTACTCAGGAGTCTGAGGCAGGAGGATCACTTGAGGCTGGGAGGTTGAGGCTGCAGTGAGCCATGATCATGCCATTGCACTACAGCGTGGGTGACAGAGCAAGACCCTGTCTAAAAAAAAAAAAAAAAAACAAAAAACAGGAAAAGAAAAGAAAATGTAACTGATGGAAAAATAAGAAAGAAAACACCCAATAGAAACAGACCCAGGAATGGCTCTGACATTAGAATGGTTGGAAAAAAACTTTAAAATAACTATTTAAAAATGCTTAAGCAATCTAGTAGAAAAAGGTGGACAACCTGCATGCAAAGAAGAGAAATTTGGCATAGACATTGAATCTATATTTTTTTTTTTGCAAAGGAACCAAATGGAAAAATTAGAAATAAAAATTATGATATCAGAAGAGAAGAATTTATTACATGAGCTTAAAAGCAAACAGGACATAGCAAGGGAAAAAAGAATCGATGAACTGAAATACAGGAAATAGAAAGTATTCAAGTGAGGAAAATGAAGAGATAATGACTGAGTAGGCTCTAAAAATTAATAAAAGATATCAACTCATAAATCCAAGAAGTTGAGCAAACCCCAAAGAAAAATATCTGGGCACATTATAATCAAAGAACTGAAAAACAAAGAGTAAATTTAAAAAGCAGTTAGAAATAGAGAGAGAGAGAAAAAAAAAAGACATACTAAATACAGGAAGCAATGGATAACTTTTCACAGAAACAATGGAAGAAAATGGAAGATAAAATGCAGAAAGAAAGAAACTAAATCCATAATTGTATATACAGTGAAAATTTCCTTCAAAAATTAAGGCAAAATAAAGACATTTTCCAACAAAAAAAATAGCTGAGAGAATTTGTCTTCAGTAGAGTTAGCTTACAAGTTTTTCAGACTGAAGAGAAATGATGCTGGATGCAACACGATATAAACAGGAAAGAATGGAGAGTGCTAGAAGGTGTAATATGTGGCTGGGTGTGGCGGCTCATGCCTGTAATCCCAGCACTTTGGGAGGCTGAGGAGGGCAGATCATCTGAGGTCAGGAGTTTGAGACCAGCCTGCCCAACATGGCAAAACCTCACTTCTACTAAAAAATACAAAAATTAGCCAGGTGTGGTGGCACATGTCTGTAATCCCAGCTACTTGGGAGGCTGAGGCATGAGAATTGCTTAAACCTGGGAGTTCGAGGTTGCAGTGAGCCAAGATTGTGCCACTGCAGTCCAGCCTGAGTGACAGAGTAAGACTCTGTCTCAAAACAAAACAAAACAAAACAAAACAAAAAGTGTAATATGTGGTTCAAAGAAAAAGTTCAAAAATGTATTCATCTTTTAAATATATTTAAAATTTTATTTTCAAAATTATTTATGTTTTAAAACAAAAATTACCCATGCATTGTAGGGTTTATAGTGTATATGAAGGGAAATATAAGATAATGAGAACACAAAGGGTGGAGGTGGATAATGAAAGTGTGTAGTTGTAATGTTCTTACATTGTTCATAAAGTTGATCATTATTTGAAATTTGAACTTGGTAACTGAAAAACGTATTAAAATTTCTAGGGCAAATTCTAAAACTAACACAAACAAGAATGACTAAAAAGCGAATAGAGGAGGTAAAATATACTAAAAATAATACACACAAAATAATGAGTTATACAAAAGAGGAAGAGACAGAAAGAACAGAGAAAATATTATAAAAACCAAATAAGATAGGATATTTAAACCAACCATATCAGTAATTACATTACTTATAAATGGAATAAACACTTGTTTAAAAGACCGTGATATTAGATGGACAAAAGGCAAGATTTTCCTATATGTTGCTTACAAGAAATACACTTAACATGTAAAGTTATAGGGAGATTTAAAAAGATATGCCATGAAAAATATAAGAACTGGTGAAATCCAACTAAGTCTGTGGTTTAGTCAATAGTACCATACCAATGTCAATTCTAGGTTTTGATCGTTGTGGTTTGGTTATATAATACATCATCATTGGGGGCTAGGTAAAGGGTACCTGGGACCTCTGTACCATGTTTGCAACTTCTATGTGAATCATTCTTTCTTTTCTATAAGAAATGGCTGGTATTTGCAGCTAAGTACATTTTTTTTTTCTTTTTTTCAGCTTGCATCTACTTATAGTGGTTCAAAGATCCAAAGGCCACCTTTCATTTTATAATGTCTCCGTACCTCTTAATCCAAGCTGAGTATTTTTCACCAATGCAATTCTCTAAAAATGTGGTAGGTTTCCTAAGAATCTTACTGGGGTTTGATTCATTCAACAAAAGCCACACTCACAAATAAGAATAAAAATAAGCCCTTTCTATGTTGGGCTCCCTGTAAGGTTGCTGTGGGACACCGTAAAGATTTTTTAAAGCCCCATTGTTTAATTCAGATGATCTTCAAGAAATGCTTTTAAGATTTTAATAGAGACTTTTGTCTACTTAAAAAGGTCTGTGATGTACCCTTCAAGTCTTTTTGAGATCTTAAAGAGTTGCACATTCACCCTCTTGGCTTTCTCTCTAGACTATATTTTCTTGAAAGTGAACTTGATTTGATCTCTGTCTAAAAGCCATTTCTTAATTTTTAACATTGTTTTTCATGTGAAGAGTCTCAAAATAAAAAACGGCATTGTGTTGACACCTAGGAAGTTCTAGATTTTTAATATATTTTCCATTGTAGTAAAGAAACATGTACTATAAAATTTACCCTCCCAATAATTTCCAAGTATAATATTGTCAACTGGATTGGATGCTCACTGTCATACAAACCTCCCCATCTTGCATGACTGAAACTTTATATATGCCAAATAACAACTCCCCACCTCCATCTTCCACCAGCCTCTGGCAACTACCATTCTACTTTCTGTTTCTATAATTCTGACTACTTTAGATATCTCATATAAGTGGAGTCATGTAGTATATTCTGTGACTGATTTCACATATGTCTACTTTGTAACATGACAGAATTTCCTTCCTTTTGAAGACTGAATAATATTCCATTGTATGCATATACTGCATTTTGTTTTATGCATTAATCCGTCAGCAGGCATTTAGGTTGCTTCTACCTCCTGGCTATTGTGAATAATGCCGCAATGAACATGGGTGGACAGATATCTCTTTGAGATCCTGTTTGTAGTTCTTTTGGATATATATCCAGAACTGAAGCTGGGTTATATAGTACTTCTATTTTTAATTTTGCTGATTGTTAATATATACCAATTATTTCTTTTGCTTATCTCTAACTGTACCTTATGATAAGTAGCTTAAAGAAACTAGGTGACACTTCTGATGTCTGTCTGGAAAATTTCCTTAGCTGGATTCATCAGTTCAGTAGATACATTATCTATTTTTCATGTTGCCACTGGTAATAACTCTACCAAACTTGCCATCACTATATAACAACAACATCCTTTCATCCAGCTTCGTGTAAACCAAAAATAAAATTCTAAGGCCTTCCAACCATCCAAATGGATCCCTCCTCTCAGCCAAGGACATTCCAATGTTAACCTGAAAAAACCAGTTCAGGCCATGATGGGAAGGGGGAACTGGACATGCCTCATTATACCCTCCTTTCTTTTGTAATTACTGATGGAACAGACTCTAAGTCTGATAAGAAACATTTACAATCTATTCTCTCTGAAGCCTGCTACCTGAAGGCTTCATCTGCATGATAAAACCTAGGTCTCCACAGCCTCTTTTTGCAACCCAGACATTTCTTCCTATTGATAATAACTCTTCCAACAAATTGCCACTCAGAAAAATTTTAAATCTATCTATGACCTGGAAATCCCTGCTTTGAGCTGTCCCACCTTTCCAGACTGAACCAATGTATATTTTACATGTATTGATTGATGTCTCATGTCTCCCTAAAATGTATAAAACTAATCTGTACTCAGACTACCTTGGGCACATGTCATCAGGACATCCTGAGGCTGTGTCACAAGTGTGTCTTTAACCTTGGCAAAATAGACATCTTTTTTGACAGAGATCTGTCTCAGATACTTTTGGGTTCATGTTCCAGTAACATTTTTCTCACTTTTCTTTAAGCCCTTACCAACAGCCCCCTTAAGGGCCGTTAGACTTCAGCTAACAGTATTCTCAAGGCACTTCTAACTTCCTCCCACTGCTTGCTCCCGTGTTTTATTTGGCAGCACCGCATTTGCAGTTACCAAAATCTGCTCCAGTCTATATCCTGCATAATTAATCACCCCAAATCTTAATGGCTTAAAAAAAAACAGCAATTACCATTTTATTGCTATTTCTCATGGATGGGGAGCTTTGGTTGAACTCAGGTGGTTCTTGCTCAGGATTTCTCATGCGGTCAGACTAGGGCTAGAGTTGCCTTGAAACCTTCCTTACTCACATATATGGTTGATGCTGCCTTCCAGCTGGGACCTCACCAGGCCTATTAGCTGTAACACTTACACATGGCCTGAGGTCGTCCTTTACTCATGTAACTGAAATTCAACAGCATTCATCTCAAAAGAAAAAGAGCGCTAGATGAAAACAGTATTATCTTGTATGACTTAAGCTCAGAAGTCTTAAACATGTGTTGGGCTGTGTTTGGCTCCCAAGTAATTGTTTAAACTTTACCTTCTCTTTATTACCTCTACCTTCATTGGGAATATTTTTATATTTTTCAGTTTTATAGGATACCTTATACTTACTTCTAACATCTGTATAAATTTTTGTCTTTTCAA
Source organism: Chlorocebus sabaeus (assembly GCF_047675955.1). Lineage (NCBI taxonomy): Eukaryota > Metazoa > Chordata > Mammalia > Primates > Cercopithecidae > Chlorocebus > Chlorocebus sabaeus. The sequence goes on along the minus strand of NC_132928.1, from coordinate 69,498,940 downwards.
AATCTTATCCCATTTCTTTACATAATATTTGTACTTGGTTTCAACATGACAAGGAGATATTTCACCATGTTTTGGCTGACTTCTTCAAGGCCATGGATATTTAACACAGTCCCTTCTTCAGAGATATTTGTATTTTTGTTCATTGGTGTCTTTAAGTATTTATTCTTAATATTCCATTTTTAAAAAATTTGTCCTCCAAAATGTTAACTGAACTCCCAGACTTTCAAATATTCTGGAGTCCAGAATTTTCTTAATTGCATTTCTGGGATGTATATCTTTAAAGAACAGAAATTCTTGTCCAGGGTTATTTCCGACATTATTGGCTAGACTTTCTGGATCAAATTTAACTTTGGCCCTATGGCATATAGCATGACTTTAATCAGGAATAATATTGAGGATGAATATACTTCTTGAACTGTCCTGTAGTCAATTTATCAACACAAGATCTCTTTATTACAAGGAATGATTTCATGGAATTACTTTTAACCCCTGTAGAGGAAGAGTGTTCAGGTTATATTTAAGTTTCTTCAAGTTTGTTAATTTTCTCTATCTCTGAATTTCTTCCAGTCCTCATAACATGCTTAGTAGAATTCTATGGTAGGCTTTTCTATGATAGGCTGAAGATTTTTGTTTTGTTTTCAATGGAGTACTCATTTTGTTCTCTATTAAAACCCTTTGATTTAATTAATCTCTGCCTCTCTCACTTTCTCTCTTTCTTTCTTCCAGGTAGAAAAAACTAAAAGGAATCCAGACAGGACAAAGAATGAAACTGTGGACACAGGCATGAGAGAAATGCACTTATTTGTGGCAGTACTGATGCAGAGATAATGGGAGAGGTGATAAGAACTGAGACTGGAAAAGCAGAGTGGAGCCAGTGTGCAGAGGATCCAATATGGCACCCTAAGGAGTCTGACTACATCCTGCAGTAGTGAATGGGAAATCATCTAAGTTTATTATTTATTGTAAGCACAGGGTAGTATATAATTTCTGTGTTGAGAAATGAGAATTCTGAAATGGTAGTTTTGAATGGTGGATTTAAAGTAGGAGATAGATTTGAGCCTTTAACATTGCAGTTTAAAAACAAACAAAGAATTTTAAAAAGCAAGTGCGAGATACATATTGAAAGCAGGAAGACCATACAGGAGGTAGCCACAATAGTCTAGAGAGAGATGGGGAAGGTCAGTTGTATGCCAGACCAAGCAGCATGTTTGAAACACTGAAGAAAAAAGCTCCAGTGATCCACATATGAGTGACCTGACCTACAGAGTATCCCTGAGAAGGAGAGGAAGGCATTAGAAAGAATCAGACATAGGTTGAACTCTTGGTAGCCTGACTAGTGCCTGTTCTTCAAGACTGTCTCCTGAATAGATTTGACCTTTTGGACCTTCTAGGATCCCCCTTTGATCACTTGTTACCAGCCATTGCTACCACTCTGCACCATTGCAAAGTGGATTGTATGTGACTCTTCTCAAAGCCCCTAGAACTATGTATACACGTCATTGTAGCACTCCTTATATGATATGTACTATGATCACTTGTTAGCCTCACATGATCTGGCCCTTGCCTACCTCTTTGACACCATTTTTTTTATCCCTTTCCTGAATATTGTGTATTTTCCAATACTTTGATAAGAAACCTATATGCTTTATGTGATGTGATGAACTCAAGGATTATTAGAGCTGAAAGGAATTGTGGATTTTCAACTATCTACATAGATACTGAAGTCTCAGGTGATTATTAGCATTTTTAACAATAAGGCATTTTAAAATTAAGGCATGTACATTAAGGACATAATGCTATTGTACCTTTAAAATACTACAATATAGTGTAAATATAACTATTTGTGTGTGTGTGTGTGTGTGTGTGTGTGATGAAGTCTCACGCTGTCACCCAGGCTGGAGTGCAGTGGCCTGATCTCGGCTTACTGCAAGCTCCGCCTCCTGGGTTCACGCCATTCTCCTGCCTCAGCCCCCGGAATAGCTGGGACTGCAGGCGTCCGCCACCACGCCCAGCTAATTTTTTTTTATTTTCAGTAGAGGCGGGGTTTCACTGTAGCCAGGATGGTCTCAATCTCCTGACCTTGTGATCCTCCTGCCTTAGCCTCCCACAGCGCTGGGATTACAGGCGTGAACCACTGCGCCCAGCCAAATGTAACTTTTGTATGCACTGGAAACAAAAAAAATTGTGTGACTTGCTATATTTTGATAGTCACTTTATTGCAGTGGTATGGAACTGAACCTGCAATATCTCTGAGGTATGCCTATATAAATATACTCACACTATATAAAAATATTTATGTAAAATATACACACACACACACACACACACACACATCACCCACCTTGGTAATGTACACAGCTCCATGGTAGGCACAATGCAAGCATCTCTGCTTTGTGTTAGATATAGCTACAAAAGAAATGACTGCAGATTAAACATTACATGGTGTACTGAGGCTTTTCAACAAATGACTTGTGATTAATTGTTAGGGAAATCTCAATCACCAACCACAACCACAACCGCAGTTCCTTTGTAGCACAAATTGCGGCTACCCTCAAGAGATGACTTGCACTTTAACTCCCTTCCCCTGCCTCTTCTGTTATCCTAACACTTCCAGGAAATTCACAAGTCACTATTGGATATTCTTTTTATGAGGACTCCCTATCAGCAGACAAACATGTTTTTTCTCCCATCTTCCAAGCAATCCCTGGCTCCACTCCACTACCCGTTCAGTTACTGTCCTACTTCTGTCCTCTTTAGAGTAAAAATCCTATACTCATTGTCTCCAGTTCTCTCCTCTGTCTCTCTCTTTTTTAAAAGTTTATTTTATTCTTAATTGACAGAATCTAATTGTCTCTATTTATGGGATACAGTATGACATTCTGATAAGGGTATTTATTGTGTAATGATCAAATCAGGCAAATTTGCATATCTATCACCTCAAATATTAATCCTTTTTTTATGGTGAGAACATTTAAAATCCTCTCTTGTAGCTGTTTTAAAAAGTACGTACATTGTTAGTAACTATAGTCACGCTGTGCAGAACACCACAATGTATTCCTCCTATCTAACTGGATTACTTTATACTGATTGACCAATGTCTCCCCTTTCCCCATCCATCCCCCTGCCCCATTCTCTGCAGCTTCCGGGAGCCACCATTCTACTCTGTACTTCCATGAGTTTAGCTTTTTTAGATTCCACATGTAAGTGAGACCATAAGGTATTTGTCTCTCTGTGTCTGGATTATTTTATGTAACATAATACGCTTCTGGTTTATCCATGTATCCATGCTGTCTCAAATGACAGAATTTCCTGTTTGTGTGTGTGTGTGTGTTTTTTTAAATGGCTGAATAGGATTCCATTGTGTATATATATACCACATTTAAAAAATGTATTCATCCATTGATGGACACTGAGGTTGTTTCCGTATCTTAGCAACTGTGAATATAGCTATATAATGCTCATATGTAGCTCATATATAGATCATGAGAGTGCAGGCATCTCTTTAACACACTGATTTAAGTTCTTCTCAGTATATATGCAGTAGTGAGACTGCTGGATCATATAGTAGTTCTGTTCTGAGATTTTTTGAGGAAACTTCATACTGTTTTCCAAAATGGCTGTCCTGATTTACATTCCCACCAACAGTGTACAAAGATTCCCTTTTCTCCACATCCTTGCCAACATTTGTGATCTTTCATCATTTTTATTTTATTTTATGTAGAGACAGGTTCTCGTTATGTTGCCCAGGCTGGTCTTGAACTCCTGGGCTCAAGAGATCCTCCCACCTCAGCCTCCCAAAGTGCTGAGATTACAGGAATGAGCCACTGCATCTGGACTCACTCTGGCTTTAATTTGCATTTTTCCAATGATAAGAGATGTTGAGCTTTTTTTTTTTTTGCAACAGAGTCTCACTCTGTCTCACGGGCTGGAGTGCAGTGGCCTGATCTCGGCTCACTACAACCTCTACCTCCCGGATTCAAGCGATTCTCCTGCTTCAGCCTCCCGAGTAGCTGGGATGACAGGCGTCCACCACCTTTCCCAGCTAATTTTTGTATTTTTAGTAGAGATGGGGTTTCACCATATTGGCCAGGCTGGTCTTGAACTCCTGACCTTGTGATCCACCCACCTCGGCTTCCCAAAGTGCTGGGATTACAGGAGTGAGCCACCGCGCCCGGCCTGTTGAGCATTTTTTATATGTCTATCGGCCATAGGTGTGTCTTCTGTTGAGGAATGTATATTCAACTCTTTGCCCATGTGTTAATTGCATTATTTGTTTTTTTGTTACTGAGTGGCTTATGTTTCTTGTATATTTTGCATATTAAACCTTTATCTGATATATTGTTTGAAAATATTTTCTCCCGATCTGTGAATTCTATCTTTACTCTACATTGTTTTCTTTGATGTGCAGAGACTTTTTAGTTGGAAGCAACCCCACTTGTCTATTTTATTGTCTGTGTTTGTAGGGTCATACACAAGATCCCACTGTCCAGACCAATGTCATGAAGCATTTCCTCTGTTTTCTTCTAGTAGTTTTATAGTTTCAGGTCTTATGTTTTCTAAGTCTTTTGTTTTGTTTTGTTTTGAGACAGAGTCTCACTCTGTCACCCAGGCTGGAGTGCAGTGGCACCATTTCAGCTTACTGAAACCTCTGCCTCCCAAGTTTAAGCATTTCTCCTGCCTCAGCCTCTCGAGTAGCTGAGACTACAGGCATATACCACCACACCCCGCTAATTTTTGTATTTTTAATAGAGATGGGATTTCACCATGTTGGCCTGACTGGTCTCAAACTCCTGACCTCAAGTAATCCACCTGCGTCAGCCTCCCAAAGTGCTAGAATTACAGCCATGAGCCACTGCGCCCTACCTCTTATGTTTAAGTCTTTAATCCATTTTTTTTTTTTTTTTTTTTTTTTTGAGATGGAGTCTTGCTCTGTCACCCAGGCTGGAGTGCAGTGGCCGGAACTCAGCTCACTGCAAGCTCCGCCTCCCAGGTTTACGCCATTCTCCTGCCTCAGCCTCCCAAGTAGCTGGGACTACAGACGCCCGCCACCTCACCCGGCTAGTTTTTTGTATTTTTAGTAGAGACGGGGTTTCACCGTGTTAGCCAGGATGGTCTCGATCTCCTGACCTCGTGATCCGCCCGTCTCGGCCTCCCAAAGTGCTGGGATTACAGGCTTGAGCCACCGCGCCCGGCCAGTCTTTAATCCATTTTGAGTTGGTTCTTGTGTTAAGGATAAAGGTACATATTCATTCTTCTGTATGTGGATGTCCAGTTTTCCCAATATCATTTATTGAAAAGACTGTCTTTCCCCCATTTTGTGTTCTTAGCACCTTTGTCAAAAAAATCAGTTGAACATAGATGTGTGGGTTTATTTCTAAGCTCTGTATTCTCTTCTATCAATCAATGTGCCAGTTTTTTTTGTTTGTTGGTTTGTTTTTGTTTTTTTGATATGGAGTTTCATTCTGTCGCCCAAGCTGGAGTGCAGTGGCGCGATCTTGGCTCATTGCAATCTCCACCTGCTGCGTTCAAGCAATTCTCCTACCTTAGCCTTAGCCAGGATTACAGGCAAGCACCACCACACCCAGCTAATGTATATGAACACATTTTTAGTAGAGATGGGGTTTCACCATGTTGGCCAGGCTGGTCTCAAACTCCTGACCTCAAGTGATCTGCCTGCCTTGGTCTCACAAAGAGCTGGGGTTGTAGGCATGAGCCCCCACACCTGGTAGATGTGTCTGTTTCCATACCAGTACCATGCTGTTTTGATTACTATAGCTTTGTAATATATTTTGAAATCCAGTAGTGTGATGCCTTCAGCTTTGTTCTTTTTGGTCAAGATTGCTTTGGCTATTCAGAATCTTTTGTGAGTCCATATGCATTTTAGGAATTTTTTTCTATTTCTGTGAAGAATGACATTGGAATTTTGATAGAGATTGCATTGAATCTATAGATCATTTTAGGTAGTATGGACATTTTCACAAAATTAATTCTTCCAATTCATGAACGTAGAATATCTTTTCATTTATTTGTGTCTACTTCAATTTCTTTCATCAATGTTTTGTAGTTTTCAGTACACAGATCTTTCACTTCCTTGGTTCTGTTTACTCTTTTTTTTTGAAACAGAGTCTTGCTGTGTCACCAGGCTGGAGTGCAGTGGCATGATGTTGTCTCACTGCAACCACCTCTCAGGTTCAAGCAATTCTCCTGCCTCAGCCTCCCCAGTAGCTAGGACACCACGCCCAGCTAATTTTTGTATTTTTAATAGAGATGGGGTTTCACCATGTTGTCCAGGATGGTCTCAATCTCCTGACTTCATGATTTGCCCACCTCGGCCTCCCAAAGTGCTGGAATTACAGGCATGAGCCACTGTACCCAGCCCAGTTTACTCGAGTATTTAATTTTATTTATTTATTTATTTATTTATTTTATTTTATTTTTGTTTTGAGACAGAGTCTCACTCCGTCACCCCAGCTGGAGTGTAGTGACTCGATCTTGGCTCACTGCAGCCTCTGCCTCCTGGGTTCAAGCAATTCTCATGTCTCAGCCTCCTGAGTAGCTGGGACTATAGGCACACGCCACCAGGCCCAGCTAATTTTTGTATTTTTAGTAGAGATTAGAGATTTGCCATGTTCACCAAGCTGATCTCAAACTCCTGACCTCAAGTGATATGCCTACCTCAGTCTCCTGAAGTGCTGGGATTACAGGCATGAGCCACCGTGCCTGGCCTTATGTTAATTTTTGATTCTCTTGTAAATGGGAATTTTTTTAGTTTCTTTTTCAGTTCGTTGTTAGTACATAGAAACACTGTTGATTTTGTAAGTTTATTTTGAATCTTGCAAACTTACCACATTTGTTTATCAGTCTCAGTTTTTTTGTGGAGTCTAGGATTTTCTATATATAGGATTGTTGTTGCAGCAAACAGACATAATCTTGCTTCCTTCTTTCCTATTTTGATCTCTTTTATTTTTCTTACCTAGTTGCTCTGGCTAGGACTTCCAACAATATGTTGAACTGAAGTGGTGAGAGTGAGCATGCTTTTCTGGTTCCTGATATTAGAGGAAAGACTTATAATTTTTAACCACTGAGTATTATGTTAGCTGCGGGTTTGTCATATGTGGCTTGTTATATATGGCCTCTATTTTGTTGAGGATCATTTCTTCTGCACCTAATTTGTTGAGAGTTTTTATCAGGAAAGGATGTCGAAGTTTGTCAGATGCTTTTTTTTTTTTTTTTTTTGAGACAGGGTCTCACTCTGTCAACCAGGTTGGAGTGCATTGGTGTGATCACAGCTCACTGCAGCCTTGACTTCCCAGGCTCAAGCAGTCCTCCCACCACTGCCTCTCAAATGGGACTACAAGCATGTGCCAATATGCCCTGCTATTTTTTTTATTTTTTGTACAGACAGGGTCTCACCATGTTGCTTAGACTGGTCAAGAACACCTGGGCTCAAGTGATCCTCCCACCTTGGCCTTCCAGTGTTTTGGGATTACAGGTGTGAGCCACCATGCCTGGCCAGATGCTTTTTCTGCATCTTATTGAGATTGTCATATGGTTTTTGTCCTTCATTGTGTTAATATGGTGAATCACTTTTATTGATTTGCATTTGTTGAACCAAACCTGAATGCCAGGGATAAATCCCCTTGATCATTGTGAATGATCCTTTCAATGTACTGGGGAATATGGTTTGCTATTATGTTGTTGATAATTTTTCTATCTATGTTTATCATTGATATTGGCCTGTAGTTTTATTTTCTTGTAGTCTCTGTCTGGCTTTGGCATTAAAGCTGGCCTCATAAAATGAATTTGGAAGTATTCCTTACTCTTCAGCTCTCTGGAAGAATTTGAGAAGAATTGCTATTCTTCTTTAAATGCCTGGTAGAATTCAGCCTTGAAGCTATCCTGTCATGGGCTTTTCTTTAATGGGAGACTTTTAATTACTAATTCAATCTCCTTACTTATTGGTTTGTTCAGATTTCCAATTTTTTTTTTTTTTTTTTTTTTGAGATGGAGTCTCACTTTGTCGTTCAGGCTGGAGTACAGTGGTATGATCTCGGCTCACTGCAACCTCCGCCTCCCGGGTTCAAGCAATTCTCCTGCTGCAGCCTTTTGAGTAGCTAGGACTAGAGGTGCGTGCCACCATACCTAGCTAATTTTTGTATTTTTAGTAGAGACAGGGTTTCACCATGTTGGCCAAGCTGGTCTCGAACTCCTGACCTCAAGTGATCTGCCCACCTTGGCCTCCCAAAGTGCTGGGATTACAGGTGTGAGCCATAGTGTCTGGCCTAGATTTCCAATTTCTTTGTGATTCAGTCTGGGTAGGTTTTATGTTTCCAGGAGTTTATACATTTCTTTTAGACTGTCCATTTTGTTGGCATATAGTTGTTCATAGAAGTCTCTTATGAACCTTTATATTTCTATGTTACCAGTTGTAATGCCTCCTCTTTTATTTCCAATTTTGTTTATTTGAATCATTCTTCTTTTTTTTAGTTAATCTAGCTAAAGATGTGTCAATTTTATTAGGATTTCAAAAAGCGAGACCTTAGTTTTGTTGATTTTTTTTCTATTGTTTTCTCAGTCTATATTTCATTTATTTCTGCTCTGATCTTTGTTATATCCCTCCTCCTGCTAACTTTTGGCTTAGTTAGTTATTTTTCTAATTCCTGGAAGTATAATTAGTTATTTTTCTAATTTCTGGAAGTATAATATTAGGTTGTTTACTTGACATCTTTATTCTTTTTCCATATATGCATTTATTGCTATAAACATCCCTCTTAGAACTGCTTTTACCACACCCCATAAGTTTTGGTATGTTGTATTTCCATTTTCATTTGTCTTGTGATTTTTTTTGTACTTCCTAATAGTCACTCAAGAGCATATTGTTTAATTTTCATATAGTTGTTCATTTTTTTCTGATTCCTCCTATTACTGATTTCTAGTTTCATATCATTACAGTCAGGAAAGATACTTGATATAATTTAGATGTTCTTATATGTGTTAAGATTTGTTTTGTGACTTAACATATGATCTACCCCAGAGAATGTTCTGTGTGCACTTGAAAAAAACTGTTTTCTCTGTTGCTGTTGTGTGGAATAGTCTGTATTTCTGTATATGCCTGTTAGGTCCATTTGGTCTAACGTGTAGTTGAAGGCCAATGTTTCCTTATTGATTGTCTGTCTGGGTGATCTGTCCACTATTGAAAGTGAGATATTAAAATCCCCTACTGTGATTGTTTTGCAGTCTATATCTCCCTTTGATTTTCTTAATGTTTGCTTTATATTAGGTGTTCTGATGTTGGGTGCATATATATATTTATAATTTTTATATCCTCTTGATGAATTGACCCCTTTTTCACTTTATAATATCCTTCTTTGTCTCTTTTCTTTCTTTTTTTTTTTTTTTTTTGAGATGGAGTCTTGCTCCGTCACCAGGCTGGAGTGCAGTGGCATGATCTCGGCTCACTGCAACCTCCACCTCCCGGGTTCAAGCGGTTCTCCCGCCTCAGCCACCTGAGTAGCTGGAACTACAGGTGCATGCCACCACGCCCAGCTAATTTTTGTATTTTTAGTAGAGACAGGGTTTTACCATGTTGGCCAGGATGGTCTCAATCTCTTGACCTTGTGATCCGCCCACTGTGGCCTCCTAAAGTGCTGGGATTACAGGTGTGAGCCACCATGCCCAGCCCTTCTTGGTCTCTTTTAACCATTTTTGGCCTAAAATATATTTAGACTGAAATATAGCTACCTTTGCTCTCTTTTCGTTTTCATTTTCATGGAATATCTTTTTTTAAAAATCCTTCACGTGCAGTTTGTGGGTGTCCTTTAAGGTAAAATGAGTCTCTTGTAGGCAGCGTATAGTTGAGCCTTTTTTTCCATTGAGCCATTCTATGACTTTTGATTAGAGAACTAATCCATTTATGTTCAAAGTAATTATTGATAGATAAGGACTTACTATTGTCGTTTTAAAAATTGTTTTCTGGTTGTTTTGGTAGAGTTTTCGTTCCTTTCTTTCTCTATTACTTTCTTCCTTTGTGGTTTAATGGCTTTCTGTAATGATATGCTTTCGATCTTTTGTTTTTATCTTTTGTGTATCTGTTACAGACTTTTGCTTTGGGGTTATTTTGAGGCTTGCATAAAACATCTATACTTATAACTGTCTATTTTAAGCTGATGACAACACTTTTTAAAATTTCAATAGTTTTGGGGGAACAGATGGTGTTTGATCACATAGATAAGCTCTTTAATGGTGATTTCTGAGATTTTGGTGCACCCATCAACCAAGCAGTGTACACTGCACCCATTGTGTAGTCCTTTATGCCTCACCCTGTTCCTACCCTTCCCCCCAGATCCCTAGAGCTTATTATATTGTTCTTATGGCTTTGTGTCCTCAGAGCTTAGCTCCCACTTGTAAGTGAGAACATACAATGTTTGGTTTTCCATTACTGAGTTACTTCACTTAGAATCATGGTCTCCAACTCCATCCAGGTTGCTGCAAATGCCATTATTTTATTCTTTTTATGGTTGACTAGTATTCTATGGTGTGTGTGTGTGTGTGTGTATATATATATGTATATATATGTGTGTGTGTGTGTATATACATATATATGGGGGAATGCTCTGTCTAGGACTTCCAGTACTATGTTGAATAGAAGTGGCAAAAGTGGGCACCCTTGTCTTGTTACAGTTCTCAAGGGTAATGCTTTATGCTTTCAACTTTACACACACACACACACACACACACACACACAAAATATTTTCTTTATCCACTTGTTGATTGATGGGTGCTTAGGCTGGTTCCGTATTTTTGCAATTGTGAATTGTGCTGCTATAAACATGCATATGCAAGTGTCTTTTTCATATAATGACTTCTTTTCCTCTGGGTAGATAACCAGTAGTGGGATTGCTGGATCAAATGGTATTTCTACTTTTAGTTCTTTAAGGAATCTTCATACTGTTTTCCATAGTGGTTGTGCTAGTTTAAATTCCCACCAGCAGTGTAAAAGTGTTCTCTTTTTACCACATCTACACCAACATCTATTATTTTTTGATATTTTAATTACGACCATTCTTGCAGAGTAAGGTGGTATTGCACTGTGGTTTTGATTTGCATTTCCATTATAATTAGTGATATTGAGCATTTTTTCATATGTTCGTTGACCATTTATAGATCTTCTTTTGAGAATTATCTATTCACGTCCATAGCCCACTTTTTTATTGGATTTTTTGTTCTTGCTGATTTGTTTGAGTTCCTTGCAGATTCTGAATATTAGTTCTTTGTCGGATGTATAGATTGTGAAGATTTCCCCCCACTCTGTGGGTTGTCTGTTTAATCTGCTGATTATTTCTTTTGCTGTACAGAAGCTTTTTAGTTTAATTAAGTCCCATCTATTTATCTTTGTTGCATTTGCTTTTGGGTTCTTGGTCATGAGCTCTTTGCCTAAGCCAATGTCTAGAAGAGTTTTTCCAATGTTATCCTCTAGATTTTTTTATGGTTTCAGGCCATAAAAGATTTAAGTCTTTGATCCATCTTTAGTTGATGTTTGTATAAGGTGAGAGAAGAGGATCCAGTTTCATTCTTCTGCATGGGGCTTGCCAATTATCCCAGCACCATTTGTTGAATAGAGTGTCCTTTCCCCCATTCTATGTTTTTGTTTGTTTTGTCAAAGAACAGTTGGCTGTAAGTATTTGGCTTTATTTCTGGTGTCTCTATTCTGTTCCATTTGTCTGTGTGCCTGTTTTTATACCAGTACCATGCTGTTTTGGTAACTATAGGCTTGTAGTATAGTTTGAAGTTGGGTAGTGTGATGCCTCCAGATTTTTTCTTTTTGCTTAGTCTTGCTTTGGCTATGCAGGTTCTTTTTCTGTTCCATATAAATTTTATGATCTTTTTTTCTAGTTTTGTGAAGAATGGTAATTGTATTTTGATGGGAATTGCAATGAATCTGTAGATTGCTTTTGGCAGTATGGTCATTTTCACAATATTAATTCCACCCATCTATGAGATGTGTTTTCATTTGTTTGCATTGTCTATGATTTCTTTCAGCAGTGTTTTGTGGTTTTCTTTGCAGAGATCGTTCATCTCCTTGGTCAGGTATATTCCTAAGTATTTTAATTTTTTTGCAGCTGTTGTAAAAAGAGTTGAGTTTTTTATTTGATTCTCTACTTGGTCACTGTTGGTGTATAGCAGTGCTACTGATTTGTGTACATTGATTTTGTATCCTGAAACTACTGAATTTATTTATCAGATCTAGGAGACTTTTTTGGATGAGTCTTTACGGTTTGCTAGGTATATATACTACAATATCATCAGCACACAGCAACCGTTTGACTTACTCTTTACCAATTTGGATGCTCTTTCTCTCTTTTTTTTGTCTGATTGCTCTGGCTAGGACTTCCAGTACTATGTTGAATAGAAGTGGCAAAAGTGGGTATCCTTGGCTTGTTCCAGTTCTCAGGGGGAATGCTTTCAACCTTTCCCTATTCAGTATAATGTTGGCTGTGGGTTTGTCATAGATGGTTTTTATTACCTTAAGGTATGTCCCTTCTATGCTGATTTTCCTGAGGGTTTTAATCATAAAGGATGCTGGATTTTGTCAAACGCTTTCTATGCATCTATTGACATGATTGTGTGATTTTTGTTTTTAATTCTCTTTATGTAGTGTATCATATTTATTGACTCGTGTATGTTAGGTTGATACCCCGGTATGAAACCTACTTGATCATGGTGGATTATGTTTTTGATATGCTGTTGTATTTAGTTAGCCAGTATTTTGTTGAGGATTTTTGTATCCATGTTCATCAGGGATATTGGTCTATAGTTTTCTTTTTTGGTTATGTCCTTTCCTGATTTTGGTATTAGGGTGATACTGGCTTCATAGAATGATTTAGGGAGAATTCCCTCTTTCTCTATTTTTTGGAATAGTTTCAGTGAGATTGGTCCCAATTCTTCTTTGAATGCCTGATAGAATTCAGTTGTAAATATACCTGGTCCTAGACTTTGTTTTGTTGGGAATTATTTTTTTATTACTGTTTCAATCTCACTATTTGTTATTGGTCCGTTCAGAGTTTCTGTTTCTTCCTGGTTAAATCTAGGAGGGTTGTATACTTCCAGGAATTTATCTATCTCCTCTGTGTTTTCTAGTGTGCGTTCGTAAAGGTGTACATTGTAGCCTTGAATGATCTTTTTTATTTCTGTGGTATCAGTTATAATATCTCCCATTTTATTTCTAATTAAACTTATCTGGATCGTCTCTCTTTTCTTGGTTAATCTAGCTAATTGTCTATTGACTTTATCATTTCAAAGAACCACCTTTTTGTTTCATTTATATTTTGTATTTTTTTTTTCTGTTTTCATTTCATTTAGTTTTGCTCTGATCTTTGTTATTTCTTGTCTTCTGCTGGATTTGGGTTTGATTTGTTCTTGTTTCTCTAGTTCCTTGAGGTTTGACCTGAGATTGTCTATTTGTGCTCTTTAAGACTTTTTGATCTAGGCATTTAATACTATGAACCTTCCTCTTGGCACCACTTTTGCTATATCCCAGAAGTTTTGATAGGTTGTGTCACTATTATCATTTAGTTCACAGAATTTTTAAACTTTCATCTTGATTTCATTGTTGACCCAAAGATCATTCAGGAGCAAATTATTTAATGTCCATGTAGTTACATAGTTCTGTGGTTTCCTTTTGGAGTTAATTTCCAATTTTATTTCACTGTGGTCTGAGAGAGTACTTGACGTAATTTTGATATTCTTAAATTTACTGAGACTTGTTTTAAGGTCTAGTATATCATCTGTCTTGCAGAGGGTTACATATGCTGATGAAAAGAATGTATGTTCTGCAATTGTTAGGTAGAATGTTCTGTAAATATCTGTTAGGACCATTCGTTCTAAGGTATGGTTTAAGTCCATTGTTTCTTTGTTGACTTTCTGTCTTAATGACCTATCTAGTGCTGTCAGTGGAGTATTAACATCCCCCACTATTATTGTGTTGCTTGCTGTCTATCTTCTTAGGTCTAGTAATAATTGTTTTACAAATTTGGGAGCTCCAGTGTTAGGTGCCTATATATTTAGGATTGTGGTATTTTCCTATTGGACAAGGCCTTTCATCATTATATAATGTCTCTCTTTATATATTTTAACTGTTATTGCTTTAAAGGTCTGTTTTGTCTGGTACAAGAATAGCTACTCCTGCTAACTTTTGGATTCTATTTATATGGAATATTGTTTTCCCCCAGTTTACCTTAAGTTTATATGAGTCCTTATGTGGCAGGTGAGTCTCTTGAAGACAGCAGGTACTTGGTTGGTGGATTTTTATCCATTCTGCCATTCTGTGGAGCATTTAGGCCATTTACATTCAATATTAGTATTGAGATGTGAGGTACTATTCTATTCATTGTGCTGGTTGTTGCCTGAATACCTTGTTGTTGTTGTTTTTCATTGTGTTATTTATTTATTTAAAGACAGAGTCTTGCTCTGTCACCCAGGCTGGAGGGCAGTAGCATAATCTTAGCTCAATGCAGCCTCTGCCTTTTGGGTTCAAATAATTCTTGTGCCTCAGCCTCCAGAGTAGCTGGGATTAGAGGCATGCACCATCATATCTGGCTAACTTTTGTATTTTTAGTAGAGACAGGGTTTTATCATGTTGGCCAGGCCGATCTTGAACTCCTCGCTTCAAGCAATCTACCCACCTTTGCCTCCCAAAGTGTTGGGATTATAGGCATGAGCCACCACACCCAGACTGTGTTATTTTTATTTTTATTTTTATTTTTGAGACAGAGTTTTGCTCTTGTTGCCCAGGTAGGAGTGCAATGGTGTGATCTCAGCTCACCACAAACTCTGCCTCCCGGGTTCAAATGATTCTCCTGCCTCAGCCTCCTGAGTAGCTGGGATTACAGGCATGTGCCACCACACCTAGCTAATTTTGTATTTTTGGTAGAGACGGGTTTCAACATGTTGGCCAGGTTAGTCTCGAACTCCTGACCTCAGGTGATCCACCTGCCTTGGCCTCCCAAAGTGCTAGGGATTATAGGCATGAGCCACCGTGCCCAGCCCTAGCCTGTGTTATTGTTTTACAGGTCCTATTAGATTTGTGCTTTAAGGAGGTTCTATTTTAGTGTATTTTGAGGTTTTGTTTTAAGATTTAGAACTCCAGCCAGGTGCAGTGGCTCACACCTCTAATCCTAGCACTTTGGGAGGCTGAGGCAGGTGGATCATGAGGTCAGGAGATCGAGACCATTCTGGCTAACAGATGAAACCCCGTCTCTACTAAAAATACAAAAAAATTAGCCAGGCGTGGTGACATGCACCTGTAGTCCCAGCTACTTGTGAGGCTGAGGCAGGAGAATCGCTTGAACCCAGGAGGCGGAGCTTGCGTGAGCCGAGATTGCCTCACTGCATTTCACAGCCTGGGCGACAGAGCAAGACTTTGTCTCCAAAAAAAAAAAGTAGGATTTAGAACTCCTTTTAACATTTTAGTGCTGCCTTGCTAGTAGTGAATTATCTTAGCATTTATTTGTGTGAAAAATACTTTATCTCTCCTTCATTTATGAAACTCTGTTTCCATGATACAAAATTTTTGGTTTATAATTATTTTGCCTAAGGAGGCTAAAGATAGGACCCTAATTCCTTCTGGTTGGTAGGGTTTCCACTGAGAAATCTGTTAATCTGATAGGTTTTCCTCTGTAGGTTATCTGATGCTTTTGCCTCATAGCTTTTAAGATTCTTTCCTTCATCTTAACTTTAGATAACCTGATGACTATGTGCCTAGTTGATGATCTTTTTGCAATGAATTCCCAGGTGTTCTTTGAGCTTCTTGTATTTGGATTTTTTCATCTCTAGCAAGACCGGGGAAGTTTTCCTCTATTATTCCCTCAAATAAGTTTTTTCAAACTTTTAGATTTCTCTTCTTTCTCAGAAACACCAATTATTCTTAGGTTTGGTCATTTAACATAATCCCAAATTTCTTGGCATCTTTGTTCGTTTTTTTTAAATTCTTTTTTGTCTTTGTTGAATTGGGTTAATTCGAAAGTCTTGTCTTCGAGCTCTGAAGTTCTTCCTTCTACTTGTTTGATGCTATTATTGAATCATTCCAGTGTAGTTTGCATTTCTCTGAGTGTGTATTTCATTTCCAAAAGTTGTGATTTTTAAAAATTTATGCTATGTGTTTCTCTGGGACTTTTTCCTCTATAGCCTATATATATATATTTTTATTTTTTTAAAGTTGTTATTCACCCTTCTCTGGTACTTCCCTGAGTAGCTTAATAATATTCCAAACTCTTTATCTGGCAATTCAGAGATTTCTTCTTGGTTTGGATCTACTGCTAGAAAACTAGTATGATCTTCTGGGAGTGCTATAGAACCTTGTTTTGTCATATTACCAGAATTTTTTTGTTCCTTCTCATTTGGGTAATCTGTTTCAGTGGAAAGATCTGGAACTCAGGGACTGCTGTTCAGATTCTTTTGTGCCATGGGATGATCCCTTGATGTGATGCTCTCTCCCTTCCTAGGGATGGGGCTTCCTGAGAGGAGACTGCAATGATTGTTATTGCCCTTCTGGGTCTAGCCACCCAGTGCGGCTACAGGGCTCTGGGCTGGTGCCGGGGATATCTGCAAAGAGTCCTGTGATGTGATCCGTCTTCAGGTCTCCCAGCCATGGATACTAGCACCTGCTCCAGTGGAGGTGGCAGAGGAGTGAAGTGGATTTTGTGGGAGTTCTTGGTTATAGTTTTGTTTAGTGTGCTACTTTTCTCAAATTCTGGTTATGCTAGCAGTAAAGTTGTCATGTGGACAGACTCAGGACCTCTTGTTAGCCAGGGTCTTGCAGGTGGTGGAATTAGCTGTTGTTTTCCTCTTCTTTGGAGCAGTTGTTCTGTTATGAGTTGCTATAATGGCTTGAGTTGGTTGGCCTCTAGCCAGGAGGTGGCACTTTTTTTTTTTTTTTTTCGAGGTGGAGTCTCATTTACTCTATCACCCAGGCTAGAGTACAGTGGTGCAATCTCCGCTCACTGCAACCTTCACCTCCCAGGTCCAAGCTCTCCTGCCTCAGCCTCCTGAGTAGCTGGGATTATGGGTGTGCACTACCATGCCTGGCTAATTTTTCTATTTTTAGTAGAGATGGAGTTTCACCATGTTGGCCAGGGTGGTCTCAAACTTCTGACCTCAAGCCATCTGCCCACCTTGGCCTTCCAGAGTGCTGGGATTACAGGAGTAAGCCACCATGCTTTGCCTGTGGTGGTGCTTTTAAGAGTGCACCAGTTGCAGTAGTAGAAGGGGAATATAAACTTGCCCTACATTGACCAAGATGAATCCTTGGGTTTCTCAGGTGGCAGGTGGGGCCATAGAGCTTTCAAGAGTTTATATTTTTGTCTTCAGCTACCACGGCAGGTAGAAAAAAATCATCAGGTGGCAGCAGGGTTAAGTGGGTCTGAGTTCAGACTGTCCTTGGGTGGGGCTTGCTGCAGCCACCGTAGGGGATGAAACGGTGGTTCTAAAGCCAATGGAGTTATGTTCCCAGGGGGATTATGGCTGCCTCTGCTGCTATAATTTGGTCACCAGGGAAGTGGGGGAAAGCCAGCAGTGACAGGCCTCACCCAGCTCCCATGCAGCCAGCAAAGCCAGTCTCACGCCTTCCATTTCCTACCAACAGCACTGAATATATATTCGGGCAGCTGGGAGCAGGACTGAGATCTTGCCCCAGCCTACAAGCCTCTCTGCTGAGAAAACCAGCAGGGCTCTCAGGCCTTGCCCCTCCCCACCTGCTGCACCTTCAGCTGCAGCTTCTGCACTCGTATCTGCACTTCCCGTTCACCACCCTGGATGCTGCTCAGGAAAATTCGTGCTCGGTCAAAATTATTACAAAGTTTGGCTAGAAACTTCCTTTACTCTGTGTCACCTTCCCAATTCCACTGGCTGCCTTCCCCAAAGACCCTTGTGAGACAGGGCCAGGAATAGCTTCCCTGGGCTCACGTTGGGGACCGAGAGTGCCTACAGGGCTCTTCCCACTGCCTCTTCTACTTTTATATTTCACTCAGCTCCCTGTATCTGTTTCAGCTCTAGGTAAGTTTAAATCCTTCTCCTGTGATCTGGTTTTTCAGGTTCCCCAGTGGGGATGTGTGTTCAGAGGCAGACTTTTCCCCTTCTCTCACTTTGAAAACTCACAGTTCTTTGGGAGGCTCATGGAGTTTGCAGTGGCAAGCTGCCTCTTTCAAAGGCTCTGTGAATTCTTTCGGTTTTCCTGATATGTTCCTGCAATGGTTCTTCGAGCAAAAGTTCACAATGTGAGTCTCTACACACTGTTCTGTCTGTCCAAATGGGAGTTGCACATTAGTCCCGTCTCCTATCAGCCATTTTTTCCAATAACACTTTAATCATGCAACAAACTCTATGCTTCTATTCCCCCTCCTCCCACATAAAATGTGAGCTGATGTCAAAATTTACATTTAAAAAGTAATTAATATTTATTCTTAAGAAGTTATTGCAGCTCTAGTTATAGTGATTTTACCTTTTAACCTTTACACTATATATATAATTGGTTTATTGTTAGAGTATTAGAGTGTTTTGAATTTGACAGTATATTTACTTTTACCAGTGAATTTTATATTCTCATGTGTTTTGATGTTACTAATCAGCATTTTTTTCTTCAGCTTGAAGAACTCCTTTTAGCATTTCTTATAAGGCAAGTCTAGTGGTGACAAACTACTTTTGTTTGTCTTAGAATATCCTTATCACCTCTTCATTTATGAAAGACAGTATTGTGGGGGTATAATATCCTTGGCTGACAATTGTTTTATTTCAGGATTTTAAAAATTGGCTTTCTCACATTGACTGGAATTTTGAGTATATCATTCCACTCCCTTCTGGTCTGCAAAGTTTCTGCTGAAAAATCTACTTACAACGTTATGGTGGTTCCCACGTATGTAACAATTTGCTTTTGCTTTTTTGGCTTTCAAAACTCTCTCTTTGTCTTTAACATTGGACAATTTCATTATGATGTGTTTCATGGGTCTCTTTAGTTCATCTTATTATTCAGTGTCAGGCCTCTGAGCCCAAGCTAAGCCATCATATCCCCTGTGACTTGCACGTATACATTCAGATGGCCTGAAGCAACTGAAGATTCACAAAAGCAGCAAAAATAGCCTTAAACTGATGACATTCCACCATTGTGATCTGTTTCTGCCCCACTCTAACTGATCAATGTATTTTGTAATCTCCCCCACCCTTAAGAAGGTTCTTTGTAATCTCCCCAACCTTAAGAAGGTTCTTTGTAATTCTCTCCACCCTTGAGAATGTACTTTGTGAGATCCACCCCCTGCCCACAAAACACTGCTCCTAACGTCACTGCCTATCCCAAAACCTATAAGAACTAATAATCCTACCACCCTTTGCTGACTCTCTTTTCTGACTCAGCCTGCCTGCACCCAAGTGAAATAAACAGCCTTGTATCTCACACAAAGCCTGTTTGGTGGTCTCGTCACATGGACGCACGTGACATTCAGTATCCTTTGGGCTTTGTAAATCTAGATTTCTATTTCATTCCCTAGGCTTGGGAAGTTTTCTGCCATTATTTTTTTGAATTTTTTTTGTATCTTTCTCTTTTTTCCTTCTTATATACTGATAATGCATAAGTTGTTACATTTGATGGTGTTCTGTAAGTGTATTAAATTATCCCTACTCTTTTTCATTCTCTTTTATTTTTTCTTCTCAGATTGTATGATTTCCACCTTTGAGTGCACTGACCCTTTCTTCTGCTTTATCTAGTCTGCTGTTTAATCCTTCTATTGAATGTTTTAGTTTAGTTATGTTAATTCTTTTGCTTTATAATTTATATTTGGTAGTTTTTAAACTTTCTTTTTATTGACATTCTCAGTTTGTTCTTACATTGTTCTCCTGACCTGGGTTAGCAACTTTTAGCAAACTATCATTTTGAATTCTCTGTTGGGTAAATCACATATCTCCACTTCACTCATGTCAGTTTCTGGAAATTGACCTTGTTCTTTTATTTGAAATATATTTTCCTATGTCTTCATTTTCCTTCACTGTCTGTGGTGATTTATGTGCATCAGATAAGACAACCACCTCTCCCAGTCTTGTCAGACTGGTCTCATATAGGAGAAAGATCTCAACAATGTATCCTGCCAGAGATTTTAAGGTCCTTCTCAAATCTCAAAAACAGATTGTTCTCTCTGTTTTTTGTGGCCCACTGGAGCTTGGAATGTGTTATGTCCTGTCAGTATCCTCATAAATAGTATGGTAGGAGCAAGACTCTTAGACATAGCTGAAAACATTAGTGTATTGGATGTGTGTTGCAGTTTCTTCTATCCTCATGGTGAAGTTGAGCAAAGATGTTTATCTCCCACTAGTCCTGTACTAAGCCAGAAAGAGAGTCTTTGTACTCACATTCAGGCTGCACCCTCTGATCCTGGGGAGAAAGCTGCTGGAAGTGGACCCATCATGTGTCCACCTCTTTGTTTTCTGTGGTCTATACTCTCACTTGGTTTCTTATCAAGTCTCATAACCTAAAATACCATCTATATCCAGACAACTCCTGCTGTGGTTTGGATGAACCCTCCAGAAAGCATGTGTTGGAAATTTAATCCCCATTGCAACAGTGTTGGGTGGTGGGGCCTAATGAGAGGTGGTTAAGTCATGAGAGCTCCACTCTCATGAATGGATTAATGCCAAATATAAAAGGACTTGAGGCTGTGAGTTCAATGTCTTGCTCTCTCTTGCATGCTTCCTTGTCATGTGATGGCTTCTGCGATGTTGTGACTCAGCAAGAAGGTCCTCACCAGATGTAGTTCCTTGATCTTGGATGTCCCAGCCTCCAAAACCTTGAGCAAAATAAATTTATTTTCTCTATAAATTACCCAGTCTGTGGTATTCTGTTATGACTGCACAAAATGGAGGAAGACAATGCTCAAGTTTAGATCTGTAGCCTGGACCTCTCCCCTAAATTCCAGACTTGTATATGCAATTGTTTGCTTGACTTCACCATTTAGATCAACAATACACATTTCAAATTTTTCAAGTCTGAAACTGATCTCTTGATAGCCACCCTCCTCAAACATATCTCCAGTAGTCTTCTCAATCTCAGTTAACAGTAACTCCATTCATCTAGTTACTTAGGTAAAACAAATAAACAAACTAAAGCCCTTGGTGTATTCTGACTTGTAGTTCTCTTTCTCTCTCTCTCTCTCCCACTTCCTTCCGTCTCTTTCTGTCTCACCCCATAGCTGTTTTGTTAGCAAATGCTATCATTTCCGTCTTCGAAATAATTGGGCTACTTCTCACCAGTCTCATTTGTACTGCCATGGTCCAGTCCACCACTGTCTTTCACTCAGATTATTAGAGTAGGCTTGTAGATATGTTTCCCAGGTCTGCCCATGTTACCTACAGTGTATTCTCAACTGAGCAACCAGTGTTCCTGTTAAAATGTAAGTCAGATCATGTCACTCCTCTGTTGAAAACCCTCCAAAGACTTTTCATCTTATTCAAAGTAAAAGCCAAACTTCCTTCAAACAGCCACAAAGCCCTATGTGGCCTGACTGCTTGTTACTTACCTCTATGACCTGAGTTCTTGAAAGTCTGTCCCTTGTTTTGTTGACTGTAGCTACACTGGCCTTCTCATTGTCCCTTGAATCACTAGGTATGACTGTACCAAAGAGCAGTCTTTGGTATCTGCTCTTCCCTCTGCCTGGGATGCTTCACCCACACACACCTGTATGGCAAGCTCCTCTTTGATCTCTGTTCAGAAGTCACGTTCCCCGTGGAGCCTTCCCTGGTCACTTCTATTTAACAGAATGTTATTAACTCTGTTTAAGAGTGTTCAACCTTCCTAACCATTATGCATCTTCATTGCTTTATTTTTCTTGCTAGCCATTGTCATTTTCTAATATGCTCTAATTTACTTATGTTATTAGCTGTTTTTCTCACTGAATGCTTCATGTAAGTAAGGATTTTTTTTCTATTTTGTTCACCATTGTGTCTTCAGTGACTAGAACAGTGTCTCACACATGGTAGGCACTAAAAAAATATGTGTGGAATAAATGAAAGAATGAGTGAATAAAATTTTTAAAAACATTTGATATATATTCAAAGCTAATGTTCATTAGCAAGTAGACCCACAAGAATGGAATTATAAAAATAATCATATTTCTCAAAACAATGACTATCCCACCTTTGATTCCAGATCTATTTAATAATTACACTTAAGGGTGAAAGTTAAATTATAATTAATTGCTTTATGTCCTACCTAGCAAACCCTCAAAATTATAGCATTAGGATATTAATATTACTCTGAAACTATAAAATGCTATTTTATTTGCTTCTATATATAAGTTAAACATAAGGATGCTTAGCATGCCAGAAAACAATTTTGTTTGATGAAGTTGGTCTTTCTCTTTCTGTTTAAAATTTACTTAATGCAAAAAAGTACTTAATGTAAAATGACATTATATTTATATATAATTTAATTTTTATTCAGATTACTTTTATAAAATATTTCTAAAAAGGAATCATTTCACTGTTACACTGTTACTCATGGGTTGGTTAAGGATCCATTTGAGAAAACTTTATATTTCTACTTTCCTATGAAATGCTTGAAGTATCCATGAAACACAACTTATCGGAGAGTATGGGAAATGTCATACAGATCTCAATGACACAAATATTCCTAAAGGGTTTTGAAATATTTTTGTTAGAAAATAATTTTCAAAATCCAATTTAAAAAATTGATTTTCTGAAATGTATTCAACATAAGTGGCCAAGGAAACCCTTTTTAAAATTTTCATTTTAAACACTTGAAGAAGTAAGTCTTTTCTCTATAGCAATGAAGTTCTCATCATTTTTATATTGTTAAATACATTCAGATCATTGGTATTAATTTGCCTCTTCCTTTTTTTGCATCTCTATTTTGAACTCTAGTGGTTGGAATTCATTTAGTACAAAAAAGAATTTAATTTTCATTGAGGCTTTTTTAGGCACTGTATGACTGCAAGAATAGAAAAGAAGAGATCCAGAGCTCCAGCTACTGCAAAAGAACAGACTTTGTAGGAAACACAAAGAAGAAAGCATCCAATACTATTAACTCTATTAACTTTTTTTTAGAGACAAGTTCTTACTCTTTTACACAGGCTGGAGTGCAGTGTCACAGTGACAGCTCAAACTCCTGGACTCAAGTAATCCTCCCACCTCAGCCTCCCAAGTAGCTGGGACCACAAGTGCGTGCTACCACACCTGGCTATGGGGTCTTGCCGTGTCGGTCGGGCTGGTCTTGAACTCTTGGGCTCAAGCAATCTTCCTGCCTCAGCTTCCCAAAATGCTAGGATTACAGGCATGAGCTAAGCGCCCAGCTAATGTGATTAATCATTTTCTTAATCTTTCCTAGATCATTGCTGGTGATTCCTAAAATTTAGTACTAATAATATTTACTTTAATTTTGGCATTACTATTGTGAAAGTCCCCTTCACAAAATAACACTGACTCACTTAAGAGTCAAGAGCTCAAAAATATATGTAGAGGCCATTATCTGCAAAAGATACTTTCTTTTGGCTTCTGGGAATGTCATGTGTCTTAGTGAGTTTTTGCTGATCATTAAGTGGGACCCACCTCTAAAGTTAATTGTAATATCAGTTTTGGAGGAGAAATTTATTCAAACCATAGCACCATGCATTAGCAAAATTTGACCAAGAGAAAAGAAGTTGTTATAGATGCTGTGCAAGGATTGAAAGATCTGAGGAGTCCAAATGATTCTGCCAGCAAGAAAGAAGAGTGTCATTCAAAGGTGTGGTGGCAAAGGAAGTTGCAGATTCATGCATTCAAACACGCAAACTACACCCTTCTATTATGTTCACATAAAATGGTCATGGTGATATTCGAGACTCTTCTCCAGCAAACGTAAGGAATAGAGTCTCTAGAAGAGTGGTGGGTTTGACTTTATCTGTATGCTTTGATGCTATGCCCTCTACAATATATACAAGCATTTTATAAATTGATTTCAAAAATGTAGAGAAAAGATATTACACTTGGTTATAGAGAAAGGCAAATTAATATGGGGAATCTGAAAAGGAAAAACCTGTGGTGAGCAAAATATTGGAAACAACTTACAATAACATACAGGGGAATGGTCTGCAGCTATTTACAACCATATTGTGCCAAATGACATATGGTTTCTTAGCATTCAAATGGAGTTAGTTGCGTTCGATTTGAAATTCATCAGGAAATTTATTTTTTGCTTTACTCGTGTCTTAGTCAATTTAAACCATAAGATTTGAAATAGACTCTAGGAGAAAGAAATCAGTTGTTTCAAGATTCACCAACCTGAACACCAAAAATTTTGATTTCTTACTATATCAAGACAAAACTAAGGTTAAGTGATGATGGTCACCAGACCCAACATTCTATAGAAGTATTTAATGATCACCAAAAGAGGCAAATATTTAGTCATGAATAGACTATTTTTTATCCTTTTATTTTGAAATAATTACTAAGTTCCAGAAAATGTGCAAGAATAATAAAGATAATTTATCTATATCCTTTATCTAAGTTAATTTAAATTTGTTTTATAATTCTCTTTACATATCATATCTATATTCATATTATTGTTTGTTTTCTGAACCATTTGGGAGTAGATCTCATGCATCGTGCCCCTTTACCTTTTAATACTTCAGTGTCTATTTGCAAGGATATTCTTTTATATAACCATAGTACACTTGTTAAAATCAGGAAATTACAATACTTTTATCGAATCAGAAGTCCTATTCCAGCTGGGCATGGTGGTTTATGCCTTTAATCCCAGCACTTTGGGAGGCCAAAGCAGGAGGCTTGCTTGAGCCTAGGAGATCAAGACCAGCTTGGGCAACATAGCAAGAACCCATATCTACAAAAAAAAAATACGAAAAGGTGGTGTATGCCTGTAGTTCCAGCTACTCAGGAGGCTGGGGAGAGAGGATCGCCTGAGCCCATGAGTTCAAGGTTGCAGTGAGATATTAATACACCACTGCACTCTAGCCTGGGTGACAGAGTGAGACCCTGTCTCAAAACAAAAACAAAAACAGAAGTCCGCATTCTATTTTCATCCAATGTCTCTATGTCTTTATAGTAGAGTCATCCCTTGGTATCCACAGGGGATTGGCTCCAGGACCTCTGCAGAAACCAAAATCCATGGATGCTCAAGTTCCTTATATAAAATGGCATAGTATTTGCCTATAATTTATGCACCTCCTCCTGTATACTTTAAATAATTTCTAGGTTATGTATAATACCTATTATAATGTAAATACTATGTAAATAGTTGTTATACTGGATTTTTAAATTTTTCTATTATTTTTATTATTGTATTGTTGTTGTTATTTTTCCAAAATATTTTCAATCCATAGTTGGTTTAATCCACAAATGGGAAACCTGCCAATAGAGAGGGCCAATTGTATTTTCCTCCCCTTCAGTATAGGATCCAGTTCAGCATGATATATTGCATTTAGTTGTCATGTCTTTTTTAAAAACAAATTATTTACTTATTTTTATTATTTTTAAATTAACACATAATTATACATATTTATGGGGTACAATGTGATTTTTTTTTTTCTGAGATGGAGACTCCCTTTGTTGCCCAGCCTGGAGTGTAGTGGGGCAACCTCAGCTCACTGCAATCTCTGCCTTCTGGGTTCAAGCGATTCTTGTGCCTCAACCTCCCAAGTACTTGGGATTACAGGCGCCGGCCACCACGCCCCGCTAATTTTTTTTGTATGTTTAGTGGAGACTGGATTTCACTGTGTTGGCCACGTTGTCTTGAACTCCTGACCTCAAGTGATCTGCCAGCCTTGGCCTCCTAAAATGCTACGATTATAGGCATGAGCCACCGCGCCCAGCCCAGTGTGATATTTTGATTTGTGTGTACAATGTGTAATGATCAAATCAGAGTAATTAGCAAATGTATCACCTTAAACATTTGTAATTCCTTTCTGTTAGGAACAGTTAAAATCCTCTCTTCCAGCTATTTTTAAATATACAATAAATTATTATATAATACTGTTAACTATAGTCACCCTACAGTGGTATAGAACACTCAAACTTATTCCTCTTATCTAGCTGTAATTTTGTATCTATTAACCAACTTCTCCCACCCACCTCCCCACTACACTTCTCAGCCTCTCGTAATCACTATCCTCCTCTCTACATTTACGGCATCAATTTTTTTAGCTTCCACATATGTGTGATAGCATGTAGCATTTATCTTTCTGTGCCTGACTTATTTCACTTAACATAATGTCCTCCAGCCTCATCCATGTTGCCTTGAATGACAGGATTCGCCCTTTTTATGGCTGAATAATATTCTACTGTGTACATGATGTATATACGTTTATATACACATATTTTCTTTATCCATTCATCTGCTGACTGACATGGTGATTCTATATCTTAGCTATTGTGAACAGTGCTGCAATAAACATGGGAGTGCAGCTATCTCTTCAACCTACTGATTTCCTTTGCTTTTAATATATACTAAGTAGTGGGATTGCTGGATCATATGGTAGTTCTATTTTTAGATTTTTGAGGAAACTCCATACTGTTTTCCATAGTGGTTGTGCTAATTTACACTCCAACCAATAGTGGAATGTATAAGAGTTTTCCCCTTCTTCACATTCTTGCCAAAATCTGTTTTTTTGTTTTTTGTTTTTTGTTTTTTTTGTCTTTTTTGATGATAGCCAGACAGCCATTCTAACTGGAATGAGATGATACATCATTGTGGTTTTGATTTGCATTTCCCTGATGATTAGTGATGTTGAGTATGTTCTCATATACTTGTTAGCCATTTCTATATTTTCAGAGATGTCTATTCAGATCATTTACCCATTTTAAAATAGTATTATTTGGGTTTCTTTGCTATTGAGTTGAATTCCTTGTGTATTCTGGATATTAATCCTTTATCAGATGGATAATTTCTTCTATTCTATGACAAATACTTTTTTCCCATTCTGCAGGTTGTCTATGCACTCTATTGAGTATATCCTTTGCCGTGCTGAAGCTTTTAAGTTTGTTATGATCCCATTTGTCCATTTTTGCTTTTGCTGCTATTTGTGATTTTGAGGTCTTATCCATAAAATTTTTGCCCAGCCCATTGTCCTGAAGCATTTCACGTTGTTTTCTTCTAGTAGTTTCATAGTTTCAGATATTACATTTAAGTTTTAATCCATTTTGAGTTGATTTTTATATATGGTGGGAGATAGGGGTCTAGTTTCTTCATTCTTCTACATATGGATATCCAGTTTTCCCAGTACCATTTACTAGACAGACTGTCCGTTCCCCAGCCAATGTTATTGGTACCTTTGTTGTGAATCAGTTGAATGTACATATGCGGATTTATTTGTGGGTTCTCTATTCTGTTTCATTAGTCTCTGGGTCTGTTTTAATGCTAGTATGCTGTTTTGGTTGCTATAACTTTGTAGTATATCGTGAAGTCAAATAGTGTGATTTATCTAGCGTTTTCTGTTTGTTCAGGATTGCTTTGCCTGTTTGGGCTCTTTTTTGGTTTCATATGAATTTTAGAATTGTTTTTCCTATTTCTATGAAAAATATCATTAGTATTTAATATGGATTGCTTCGAATGTGCACATTACTTTGGACAGTATATTATGTCTCTTTATTCTTCTGGTTTTTTTTTTTTTTTTTTTTTTTTTGTTTTTTTTGAGACGGAGTATCGTTCTGTCGCCCAGGCTGGAGTGCAGTGGCCGGATCTCAACTCACTGCAAGCTCCGCCTCCCGGGTTCACGCCATTCTCCTGCCTCAGCCTCCCAAGTAGCTGGGACTACAGGCGCCCACCACCTCTCCCGGCTAATTTTTTGTATTTTTTTTAGTAGAGACGGGGTTTCACCGTGTTAGCCAGGATGGTCTCGATCTCCTAACCTCGTGATCCGCCCGTCTCGGGCTCCCAAAGTGCTGGGATTACAGGCTTGAGCCACCGCGCCTGACCTCTTTATTCTTCTTTAACATGGAATAGTTCCTCAGCCTTTGTCTTTCATGACATTGACATTTTTGAAGAATATATTTCAGTTATTTTATAGGATGTTCTTCACTTCATGTTTGTCTAATGTTTCCTCATGATTAGATTCAAATGCAGGTAATGCATTCTCTGGCCCAAATACCACATAAGTGGTGTCCTTCTCAGGATATCGCACTTGGAGACACATGATATAAATTGGCCCTTGGTTATTAATATTAATTTGGATGACCTAGTCAAGATATTGTCTTGTTTCTGCCCTGTATAGTTACTATTTTCCACTGTGCAACTAAGTAGAAGCACTTTAAGACCTCATCAAAGTAGATGTATCATTCCTTGACAATTCTTGCCCAAACCAGAATGGCATCTACCCAGCCCCACCACTCACTCCAAACTTAACAATTAGAATTTTGAGTAAAGGCCTTCTTTTATTTATTTATTATTTTATTTATTTATTTATTTATTTCTGAGACAGAGTCTTGCTCTGTTGCCCAGGCTGGAGTGCAGTGGTGTAATATTGGCTCACTGCAACCTCCACCTCCCGGGTTCAAGTGA
This sequence comes from Chlorocebus sabaeus, assembly GCF_047675955.1. NCBI lineage: Eukaryota > Metazoa > Chordata > Mammalia > Primates > Cercopithecidae > Chlorocebus > Chlorocebus sabaeus. The sequence goes on along the minus strand of NC_132928.1, from coordinate 69,470,400 downwards.
TTCTTCTGCTTCACCCTCCCAAGTAGCTGGGATTACAGACACGTGCCACCACACCTGGCTAATTTTTGTATTTTTAGTAGAGACATGGTTTCACCATGTTGGCCAGGCTGGTCTTGAACTCCTGACCTCAATTGATCTGCTCGCCTCAGCCTCCCAAAGTGTTGGGATGACCAGTGTGAGCCACCACGCCTGGCTGTTTTATTTATTTAATCATCAGTATAGACTCATGGATTTAATTGAACTTAATACATTATATATTGTTACCATCCTTATTTATTGTGATGCTCAAATTGTCCCAGACTTGGATGATGAGAGCCCCTTTGAGCTGACTTCTGTGTCTATTCATGGATAGACTGGAATGGGAGCCACAATTTTTTTTGTTTGAACATTTCATTACTTTCTGACATAAGATGTTCCATGCTCATCTGTGCCTGGAATTAGTCATTTCTTCTGTGCCCCAAACCTGGGATTAGTCATTTCTTCAAGGATCCTGCATCCTTTTAGTGGGTAAAGGTATCTGGGAAACCAAAATTTATTAACTGATACTAAGTGTGCTGATTGCAACTGGGTGTCATTATTTCCAGTTCCTTTCAACTGACAGAGCTAGGAAATCATCAGTTTATACTGATAATTCCAATTACAAATATGTTAAACAACTTGGTACTGTCCCACCGGTCACTTTTTTTCTTTTCAGTCTTTTTCCCTCTTGAATGCTTCTGCTTGAAAGCTTTTTTAAAAAATATTTTTTGTTTTATTTGATTTATTTTTTGAGACAGAATCTGACTCTGTCTCCCAGGCTGGAGTGCAGTGGCATGATCACAGCTCACTACAGCCTTGACCACCTGGACTCAGACAATCCTCCCATCTCAGCTCCCCAAGTAGGTGGTACTACAGGTGTGCACCACCATGCTTGGCATTTTTCTTTTTTATTTATTATTATTATTATTTTTTTGAGACAGAGCTTCACTTTTGTTGCCCAGGCTGGAGTGCAATGGCACGATCTCAGCTTACTGCAACCTCCGCCTCCCGTGTTCAAGCATTTCTTCTGCCTCAGCCTCCCAAGTAGCTGAGATTACAGGCATGTACCACCACGTCAGGCTAATTTTGTGTTTTTAATAGAGACCAGGTTTCTCCATGTTGGTAAGGCTGGTCTCAAACTCCTGACCTCAGGGGATCCACCCACCTCGGCCTCCCAAAGTGCTGGGGTTACAGGCATGAGCCACGGTGCCCAGCCCATACTCAGCATTTTTTGTACTTTTTGTAGAGATGGGGATTAACCATGTTGCCCAGACTGTTCTGAAACTCCTGGGCTCAAGCAATCTGCTTGCCTCGGCCTCCCAAAGTGCTGGGATTACAGGTATGAGCCCCCGCGCCCGGCCCTAAAAGCATTTATATTACTATATATTCAGGTTCATGATCTTTACTTTTATAATGTTTAACGTGCTAATAATTCTATGCAGTGAAATATTTCATTTCAGATACTGTCTTTTTCAGCTCTGAAATTTCCATTTGGCTTTTTCTTTTTATATCTTACATTTCTCAACTCATTGTACCTACATTTTCCTTTATGTCCTTGAGCATATTCATAAAAGATATTTTAGGCCGGGCACAGTGGCTCACGCCTGTAATCCCAACACTTGTGGGAGGCCAAGGCAGGTGATCACTTGAGGTCAGGAGTTCAAGACCAGCCTGGCAAACATGGTGAAACCCCATCTCTACTAAACATACAAAAAATTAGCTGGGTGTGGTGGCAGACGCCTGTAATCCCAGCTACTGGAGAGGCTGAGGCATGAGAATCACTTGAACCCGGAGACAGAGATTGCGGTGAGCCGAGATCGTGCCACTGCACTCCATCTTGGGTGACAGAGCAAGACTCCATCTCAAAAAAAAAAAAAAAAAGATATTTTAAAGGATTTATCTACTAATTCCATACTTTCTGGGTCTGTTGCAAGTGGACCAATTTTTCTTTGCTTATGGATCACATTTTTCTGCTTCTGTGCATGTTTAGTAATATTTAATTGGATGTTGAAAATTGTGAATTTTTTTTGTTGAGTGCCAGATTTTGTTGTCTTTCCTTAAAGAGGGCTGGATTTATTCTGGTAGGGAGTTTTATATATATATATATTTTTTGAAGCTTTAAAAAGCTTTGTATGTTGCCGTGGATTTTTTCCATTGTTTCACTTATCTTCTTCAGAGACTTCAATTATATGTATATTGTATTCTGTGTGGATGCCTGTTTTCCATTCCCATCACATTGTCTGATCCATTTTCTTTTTTCTTTTTGTTTTGAGACGGAGTCTCGTTATGTCACCCAGGCTGGAGGGCAATGGTGCCATCTAGGCTCCCTGCAACCTCCGCCTCCCAGTTTCAAGTGATCCTCCTACCTCAGCCTCCCAAGTAGCTGGGATTACAGGCATGCACCACCACCCAGCTAATTTTTGTACTTTTAGTGGAGATAGGGTTTCACCATGTTGGCCAGGCTGGTCTCAAACTCCTGACTTCAAGTGATCTTCCTGCCTTGGCCTCCCAAATTGCTGGGATTACAGGTGTAAGCCATCGTGCCTGGCCTGGGAGGAGACTTTCATCAGGTAAGTATTGTTTTTGAATGTATGATTCTAAGTGGGTTTTTTTTTTTTGAGACAGAGTCTTGCTCTGTTGCCCAGGCTGGAATGCAGTGGTGCAATCTCGGCTCACTGCCAGCTCCGCCTCCCAGGGTTCATTCACCTCATTCTCCTGCCTGAGCCTCCTGAGTAGCTGGGACTACAGGCACCCGCCACCACGCCCAGCTAATTTTTTGTATTTTTAGTAGAGATGGGGTTTCACTGTGGTCTCCATCTCCTGACCTCGTGATCCACCCGCCTCGGCCTGGCAAAGTGCTGGGATTACAGGCGTGAGACACCACGCCTGGCCTCTAAGTGGTTTTTAAAAATTATTTTTACTTGCTTGTGTATCCTTGCAAATAGATACTTAAGTATTAGGGCATAAAGGGGCATGATGCATGCAACCTACTCTGAAATGGTTCAGAAAAAAAAAATAATATGGATATAGATAAGATATATATATGTAGAGGGAATGATAAAACAGGTTTAAATTAATAAACTTAAGGGATATAGAGAAGTTCTCTTTATTATTCTCGCAAATTTTCTGGAACTTTGTGATTCTTTCAAAATAAAAGTGAGGCAGGAGAATAGTACCTGGAGGCAAGGAACCTAAGGTTGTTTCACACCGACTTTCTAGAACTAAATTGAAAGGAAACCCATAACTTTCCCCGCCTAAATAACAAAAGGACCTTTTCTGCTTGGCAGATGGGAAATTGGCTGCCTGTAACAAATCAGACTGATTGCAGGTAGAGTCTTCACTTGCAACTTTGTAACTTCACCCTAACCTCTGATTGCAACCAATCAGATGTTTGCACAGGAGTGTGACCTTTGTTACTTCACTTCAGCCGCTGGTTGGCTGCTTTCTGCAAGCTTTCTGCAACCAATCAGACTGCAACCAATGCGAAACTTCTAGGGGGCATTTGAACCCAAGAAGATTCTGTATCGGGGCCCTCAAGCTGCTGCTTGGGTCCTCTCCCACTGTGTGGAGTGTACTTTTGTTTTCAATAAACCCCTGCTTTCATTCTTTTGTTGCTTCATTCTTTCTTTGCTTTGCTGGGCATTTTGTCCAATTCTTTGTTCAAAACGCCGAGAACCTGGACAACTTGCAGTCACGACCCACTGCCGGTGACAAAAGCTTAAAAATAGTCTATTCATGACTAAATACAGAAACCATAACTTGCCTCCTTTGATAACCATCAAATACTTATGTAGAAGTTATTGATGAGGAATTTATGGGGAGGTGGAGCAAAGGTCACTCTTGCTAGGCTTTAGCAAAGAGACTGGTGGCATTTGCCCCTGCCCAAGAGATCTGTGGAACTTCGAACTTGAGAGAGATGATTTAGGGTATCTGGTGGAAGAAATGTCTAAGCAGCAAGGTGTTCAAGATATGAACTGGCTTTTTCTGAAAGCATGCAGTCATCTGCATTCACAAAAAGATTATCTGAAATTGGAACTTATGTTTAAAAGGGAAGTAGACCATAAAAGTTTGGAAAACTTGCAGCATGACTATGCCTTAGAAAAGAAAAACTCATTTTCTGGGGAGAAATTCAAGCCTTCAGATGCAGAAATTTGCATAAGAGAAGCCAAATGTTAATAGCCAAGACAATGGGGAAAATGTCTCCAGAGCATTTTAGAGACCTTCAAGGCAGTCCCTCCCATTACAGGCCTGGAGACCTAGGAGGGAAAAATGGTTTCCTGGGTGGGGTCCAGGGCCCTGCTTCTCTGTGCAGCCTTAGGACATGGTGCCCGGCATCCCAGCTGCTCCAGCTCCAGCTCCAGCTGTGGCTAAAAGGGGACAAGGTACAGCTTGGGCCATTGTTTCAGAAGGTGAAAGCCCCAAGCCTTGGTGGCTTCCACATGGTGTTGGGCTTGTGCATATGCAGAAGACAAGAGCTGAGCTTTGGAAGCCTCTACCTAGGTTTCAGAGAATGTATGGAAAAGCATGGATGTCTAGCAGAAGTCTGCTGCAGGGGCAGAGCCCTCATGGAGAACTTCTACTAGGACAACACAGAGTGGAAATGTGAGGTTGTAGTTCCCACAGAGTTCCCGCTGGGGCACTGCCTATTGGAGCTGTAAGAGGACTGGCCTGCTGCAGTGGCTCATGCCTGTATTCCCAGCACTTCAGGAGGCTGAGGTGGGCAGATCACCTGAGGTCAGGAGTTTCAGACCAGCCTGGCCAACATGGCAAAACCACAGCTCTACTAAAAATAGAAAAATTAGCTGGGCATGGTTGTGGGCACCTGTAATCCCAGCTACTCTAGACGCTGAGGCAGGGAGAATTGCTTGAACCTGGGAGGTAAAGGTTGCAGTGAGCTGAGATCACGTCATTGCACTCCAGCCTGAGCGATAGAGCGAGACTCCATGTCAAAAAAAAAGAGTCACTGTCCTCCAGATCCATGGAGAAGCTGCAGGCACTCAATGCCAGCCTGAGAAAGCAGTTCTGGGGGCTGTACCCTGTGGAACCACAGGGGCAGAATTGCCCAAGGACTTGGGAGCCAACCCCTTGCATCACTGTGCCCTGGATGTGAGACATGGAGTCAAAGGAGATTATTTTGGAGCTTTAAGATTTAACGAGTGCCCTGCTGGGTTTTGGACTTGCATGGTGCCTGTGGAGCCCCTTTGTTTTGGCCAATTTCTACCATTTGGAACAGGAACATTTACTCAATGCCTGTACCCCCATTATATCTTGGAAGTAACTACTTGCTTTTGATTTTACAGGCTCATAGGCAGAAGGGACTTGCTGTCTCAGACTTTGTACTCGCACTTTTGAGTTAATGTTGGGATGAGTTAAGACTTTGGGGGACTGTTGGGAAGGCATGATTGGTTTTGAAACGTGAAAAAGACATGAGGTTTGAGAGGCCAGGGGTGGAATGATGTGGTTTGCCTCTGTGTCCCTATCCAAATCTCATCTTGAATTGTAATCCCCATGTGTCAAGGGCCTGGTGGGAGGTGACTGGACCATGGGGGCAGTTTCCCCCATGCAGTTCTAGTGATAGCGAGTTCTCATGAGATCTGATGGTTTAAAAGTGTTTGGCAGTTCCTCCCACCTCCATCCGCCATGTAAGATATGCCTTGCTTCCCCTTTGCCTTCCACCATGATTGTAAGTTCCCTGAGGCCTCCCTAACCATATGGAACTGTGAGTCAGTTAAACCTCTTTTGTTTATAAGTTGCCCAGTCTCACGTAGTTTCTGTCTTTTTTATTTTTATTTATTTATTTATTTTTGAGATGGAATCTTGCTCTGTCACCCAGGCTGGAGTGCAGTGGCATGATCTTGGCTTACTGCAACCTCCACCTCCTGGGTTCAAGCAATTCTCCTGCCTCAGCCTCCCGAGTAGTTGGGATTACAGGCACCCACCACCACGCCCAGCTAAATTTTGTATTTTTAGTAGAGATGGGGTTTCACCATGTTGGTCAAGCTGGTCTTGAACTCCTGACCTCAGGTGATCTGCCTGCCTCAGCCTCCTGAAGTGGGTAGTTTCTTTATTGCACGGTGAAAATGGACTAATACATAGGGAAAAGAATTAGATGACTTTACAACACAATATTTTGACCACCCATTCTTAATGGGATATATTATGTAGACAAAAAGAATGCAATAAAATATTAAACTGCATTCAGTAATTAGTCTTGTTGGTAGTAGTAACATTGGTATTGTATCGTGAAACTATTGTAATTATTTTTTAGAATATAGCAGATAAGTAATTATGTAAATGTCATTAGGAAACAAAATGTTCAGTACAGGTTGAGCATCCCTAATCTGGAAATTCAAAATCCAAAATGCTCCAAAATCTGGATCTTTTTGAGGTCAACATGACACCTCAAGTGGAAGATTCTACCTCTAACCTCATGTGATGGATTATAACAAAAACACAGGCAAAACGGCTTCATGTGCAAAATCATTGAAAATATTGAATAAAATTACCTTCAGGTTTTGTGTGTAAGGTGTATATGAAACATGAATGAATTCTGTGTTTAGATTTGGGTCGCATCCCCAAGATACTGCTTTATGTATATGCAAATATTCCAAAATCTGAAAATCTCTGAAACACGTCTGGTTCCAAGCATTTTGGATAAATGCTTCTCAACCTAAGAAAAAAAAATTACAAATATAAAATCAAAGAAACTAAGTTGAAACTCTGTAATCTTAAATTTGAATTGGAAATATCAGTATGAATTCAAGATTTTTTTCTCTTGAAAAAATTATCGATTTCCCAGCTTTATTAGAAAGACTTAGAAGTAATGCCCAGTGGCAATGAGTACTCCTGATTATGGTTTCTGACTGCCATTTCCTACTTAAAGGAACTGAGGCTCTTTGGAGGAATGACTGATTCCATGTCAGGGGCAGGAAATGTACAAAATAAGTTTGGGCCATTTTGTGCCAGAAAGCAAGAAAACTATCAAAGATTAATGTGACCACATCTACAATACATAGGAACCAACTCAAAAATTTCTCACTGGCCAAAAGTGGGACAATTTGAGCATCAAAAATAATAATTAATGCACTTCAATTATGTGAAAAACACATATATTTACAATAATTTTTTTAAAAAGATCATTAGAAGTTGCTAGGGCACTAACTCATTATTTTGAAAATGGATAAATGAAAAGAAACAAATGTGGACCCTATCTTTCATCTTCAAACTATATTTCAGGATAACCAAAGAGTTAATGAAAAATGTTATGGTAGAATTCCAGCTAATAAATCTAGGAGGAATGTTAGAATTAGAAATTCATTATTTTGCAACCTCTAATGAAATACTGGATTGAGTCACAATTAATGGATGCTAAAATAATCAGGTGATGGTTGATGAAAAATGTAATGTAGGAATCAGGTTGACACCATCTCAACCCATGAGGAATATTTCACCATAAAATGGAACTATCAGCCATATGTGCCTCATGATGTGATGTAAGAGGAAGTACACAGCAACTACCACGAAGTATGCTTACCTAAAATATAGAACCTCAATCTAATAAAAATCCTAGATCTGATTACCTATTTGCAGAAATAGGAGTAATATCACAAGGAAGTAATCAGCTAAATCTAGAATATGGGACATTTGGTAGTACAAATGGCCTGGTTTCTACAGTAAACCTATGGTATGAAGGGTGAGGTGCTGGTAACATTGAGTAAAAGGGACTTAAGAAATATGACAATTTGTGATGGTATTAGGTGGGGTGGGGTGGGGTGGGGGAAGAAACAACTAAGTACAATGTATGGACTTGTTTGGATCTTGAATAAAGCAACTGTAAACAGAATCTTTGATATAATTGAAAAAAATGTAATACTTGGGGGGTGATGGATAGTATTGAGATTTTTCTTAATTTTGTGTGATAATGGCATGGTGGATACGATTTTTGAAAGTTCTTATCAGTTGTGCATATTGAAGTTGGGATATGCTTTATAATACTTTAGCAAAAAAAAGTGGGGGACATAGTAGGGAGGAGGGTAGGGAAGAACTGTCTGTCAACAAATGTTGATAATTGTTGAAGCTGAAAACTGTTGAACTTACTAGGGCTGAGGTTGATTATACGATTACCTCTCTTTTTGCATATGTTTAACTTTTCCCATAAGAAAATGTTTTAGGAAAAATTATCTAGCTTTCTCCAACCTGGGTTGGTTGGTATAAGTTACTGATTGTGACTATCCCAAAAGTTGGTTCAACATTAAGGTAATGTTTGTTAGGAAAAAAAAATAGATCAATACATTATTTAGTATCCCAGGTTTTTGAGCATTCATTTAAAATATTCACTATAATGAGAGATGATTATACATGTTTGTTATATTTCTGAGATGATCAGTTTTAACAGGATTGGTGGTAATTTTTAAATCATAAACTGATAAAGTTTGATAACTGATAAATCTCCCCAATATATAGAAAATCTATTTAATTATTTTGTTTTCATAAGGGAACAACCTTGGTGGAAGGTACAGCTGTTTCTATGTACAAGGAGAAGCACATAGCTCACGTGTGCATCTGGCAGAACCCCCAGTACAGAGGCAAGCAGGTGCTGTTTTCCAATGACACCTACTTGTGTGTGTCCTAATACTATAGTTAGAAAATGGCTCAGATTTTTGAGTTGCTTTTCCCAGAACTCAAAGATCGTCTTCCTGTTTATCTTGGTGGAATGCCTATGCTATACTTGTGATTTTTCTGTTCTCTGTAACCTATTAAAACAAGATTGTCACAGATGGGGAAACAAGAGGTCATTAGTTAACAATCAGATATTTGATTTCTTGAGCAGAAAAGATACTCTGTTGTGTTTTTAAAAACATTTTTAAAGGAGAAATAGGGCTACTCCTTGGAAGGCAGATACTTGTTCACTGGGCTTTCCTCAAGAGTCAACACAGTCGTTTCCAAATTCATTTCCTCCTTCAACTCTGTTCTTGTAGTTAACATAAGCTTTCTCTTTTAATTCTTGTCAGTTCACAGTGGTTACTTCTTTAGAGCTTAATACTGCCAGAAGAGCAAAGGGAAGCCAAATAGGTGGACAATTAGCTTTTGTCTAACTTGGTATGATATGGAGAGGAAAGCACTCTTTAATTCATTCTTCAGTTTCTAGAACAGTTGCTCTTGATTAGGTTAGGGGCAGAAAAAACATTAGTAATAATTTCTGGCTTTGAGAGACATAAGCCTTTGTCTGCCCCAGAGTATTAGTTAACCCACCTAGTGCTCCTAATCATATATTAAGGATTGGGAAGGACATTCATTGCCTCACTCTCTGTTTCACCTTCTGTAAAACTGGTAGAATAATAGTACCCATTTCATAGCATTGTATGATGATTAAATTAGTTAATATTTTTAAAATGCTTAGAACACAGATTGGGTACATAATAGCAAGGACCACATGTGTTTATAAGATAAATTCCTTTGTGCTGCCTTCCGTTAAAGTTTAAATAAGTAAATAAATAAATTAAATAAATACTTGCATGACATTTTGAAGTCTCTCTACAACATCTGAGTAAGTGGTGGCTGCGACAATGCTACTGGAGTTCCAGAATCTTGTTGGTGACAAGATTGTTCACCAGCATATGGTATGGTGACAACTCACTAACTTGCAATTAGTTCAGATTATTAAGCCTGAATAGGTGAAAATCCTGAAATCAAGGATTTTTGGAACTATTTGAAATCAGTATTTTATATTTGCCTGTTCTATTCATTAAAATGTTGCAAGTGTTCTATTTGATGGATTAAGTATATTTAGGATATACATGTTCAATTTGTGATTTTGTATATTTAATTGGAACAAGAAAGCTAATAAAGGTTTTGCTATAGGGAATCTATTCTTTTAAGTAAACTTCAATGAAAATGTATGACTAGAGCATATAGAGAGGTAAATAATTTCTGGACACACCATAGACTGAAATAGTAAATTTAAAAGAAATTGTTGGAAGAATCAAGTGTTTGTGGCATGAGTCCTCCTAGTAAAGTTCCTGCTCTTGTGAATAATTAAGCATCATTTATAATTACTACAGTAAAAGGAACCCTAAGAAGTATTAGACTCTACTTGTATTTAAATTACACTTTACTAATTTATGTGTATGAAAAATCTTTTAAAAGCTTATTTTCGTAAGCCATGAGATAACTCCTTTACATTTTAAGAATTTCTGAATTTGCTTGTATTTTATTAGTGCAAACGGCAGAGCTAGCAATTCCTTTTTCTGTGTTCCCATTCCATCCTATTCATCCCTCTTTTAGGAAACTCTGAACTCTGGATTGTCCTTGTTTACATATCTGTCTCCTGCACTGGACTATGTGTCTCTGAGTGTAGTATGACGAATTCATTTGTTTGTCAAGGATAGTCTAGCACATGGTATACTCTCAATATATTTGTGGAACAGCCTAATTAGTAATGTCTGCAACAATGACATTTTACTATATTTAATAAAGCTCTGGGAAAGTAGGATATACATAAGACAGGTCCAGGTCTAAATTATTTACAGAAACTTGAATTTTTAGTTCGGTTTGAAATTTGAAGATGTGAGTAGATTTAATCTCAGTTTCCCAAAGGACAAGCTAATTGGAATTACCATCCTCTTTCACTTGATTGGATCCCCAGAATGCCATTTACGGATGCAGCAGAATTTTTTAACAGTTTTAAATTCTGTATATTTGATGAAGAGGTTTTATATTTTTGGATTCAAGCCTCTTTTTAAACTTCTACAATGTGGTTTGCAATAATTCCTCATATCCTGCTTTTGAAATATATATTGCAGCTTTCGTAAGTTGGGAAGGTTATATTTCAAGGACCGAAGTTACAGTATACTCAAGGGGTACACAAGCCTAGCACCGCATTTTCCACAGAGTGTTCGATAAAGATTGTTAAACTCTAAATCACAGGCCTTTTAATTCTTAAGATAAATAGCAGCAGAAAGAAACATCTTTGGTTTATTTCTGGTAAGGTTTTTATGCTCTATAAAACAAAGAATTGTATTCATCCGCGCAGCACAGATTCTATTAAAAATAAATGTGAGAGTTGTTAATGTAGTACTGCTCATTTACCACCAAAATTCACTCTTCAGGAATAATTCCATCCGTTTAAATTGGATATTGGAATGAGCATTGATTACCTCATGTAATTTGGTAGCCCAAAATTTCTTCATGGAGTTTTGAAGTCAGCGGGATTTCAAAGGTTTTAATGAGTTTTTGAATTTTTTAAAACCCTCAAATTTCATTACCTTTAAATTAGGTTGAAACGGGGCGCAAGAGATTGGATTAACACCACGGTAATACTTACTTTGTTCTTAACCATTTCAGGGCTTCTTGAAATAGAGACTGTATGGTGTAATGGAAAAAGCCTTGGAATCTGAGAGCCTGATTCCTGGATTCAGTCCCAGTTCTGCGTGACCTTGGACAAGTTACTTTACTTCTCTGAATTTCCGTTTCCTCCTCTGCAAAATGAGGATAGCAAGAGCCACCTTGCAACCCTTACTGGAGCGCGCCCCGCACACCCCGCGCCTGCCTGGAGGAAGAGCAGCCATGATTACGCCGCCGCCGCTCCGCTACCCGCTTGCGGCTGGCGCCCTCCTCCAGCAGGTGTAGGCGCTGCCGCGCTGCCCCACGCCTTTCCGCCGCTCGCGGGCCTGCGCTTCGGCGTCCCCGAGGAGGCCGCTGCAGGCTGAGGTAGCGCACCGGCCTCTCGCGTCCCAGTCCCGCCCTGGGCGGAGGCAGTGCGGGCGACCCAGCTCCGAGGCCGAGGCCCGGCCCCACCGAGTGCGGAGGAGCGCAGGCGGCCCCCGCCCCTCGGCCCTCCCCCCCGGCCCTCCCTCCGCCCCCTCCGCCCTTGCGCGCCGCCCGCCCGGGTCGCCGCGGGGCCGTGGTGTACGTGCAGAGCGCGCAGAGCGAGTGGCGCCCGCATGCCCTGCGCTCCTCCACAGCCTGGGCCGGGCCGCCGGGGAGGCTGAGGCGGCGGCGGCGGCCGAGGGGGCCGGTCTTGCGCTCCCCAGGCCCGCGCGCTTGAGTCCAGGTTGCCATTCGCCGCACGGGCCGCGTTCTCTCAGCCCTTGGCAGCTATGAGGCGCTGAGGCGGCCGCCGGCGCTGCGCCGGAGACTAGGACTCGGAAGCGGCCGGGCCGAGGGCGCGGGGTACCGGCCTCCCTGAGGCGAGGGTAGCGGGTACATGGCGCAGTAACGGCCCCTATCTCTCTCCCCGCTCCCCAGCCTCGGGCGAGGCCGTCCGGCCGCCACCCCTCTTGCTCGGCCGCCGCCGCCGCCGCCGCCGCTGCCGCCGCCGCCGCCGCCGCCATGGCCAATGACAGCGGCGGGCCCGGCGGGCCGAGCCCGAGCGAGCGAGACCGGCAGTACTGCGAGCTGTGCGGGAAGATGGAGAACCTGCTGCGCTGCAGCCGCTGCCGCAGCTCCTTCTACTGCTGCAAGGAGCACCAGCGTCAGGACTGGAAGAAGCACAAGCTCGTGTGCCAGGGCAGCGAGGGCGCCCTCGGCCCCGGAGTGGGCCCGCACCAGCACTCCGGCCCCGCGCCGCCGGCTGCAGCGCCGCCGCCCAGGGCCGGGGCCCGGGAGCCCAGGAAGGCAGCGGCGCGCCGGGACAACGCCTCCGGGGACGCGGCCAAGGCAAAAGCAAAGGCCAAGCCCCCGGCCGACCCCGCGGCGGCCGCGTCGCCGTCTCGCGCGGCCCCGGGCGCCCAGGGCTCGGCGGTGGCTGCCGAGGCCGAGCCCGGGAAGGAGGAGCCGCCGGCCCGCTCATCGCTGTTCCAGGAGAAGGCGAACCTGTACCCCCCGAGCAACACGCCCGGGGATGCGCTGAGCCCCAGCGGCGGCCTGCGGCCCAACGGGCAGACGAAGCCCCTGCCGGCGCTGAAGCTGGCGCTCGAGTACATCGTGCCGTGCATGAACAAGCACGGCATCTGTGTGGTGGACGACTTCCTCGGCAAGGAGACCGGACAGCAGATCGGCGACGAGGTGCGCGCCCTGCACGACACCGGGAAGTTCACGGACGGGCAGCTGGTCAGCCAGAAGAGCGACTCGTCCAAGGACATCCGAGGCGATAAGATCACCTGGATCGAGGGCAAGGAGCCCGGCTGCGAAACCATTGGGCTGCTCATGAGCAGCATGGACGACCTGATCCGCCACTGTAACGGGAAGCTGGGCAGCTACAAAATCAATGGCCGGACGAAAGTAAGTGTGTGCTGCGGGTTTGTGCTGGACAGACCCTTCTCGGCGGGCAGCCCCTGCCTGCGACTGTAACCGCCTAGGCTGAGAAGCAGCATTCCTCTGTATAGAAGGGACTCGTTGTGTAGCACCCCGTAAGGAAGACGGACAGAATTTGTAGTAGCTGTTTATCTAGTTAGCCCCTTTGTGTCCACTGTTTTCCACTTACTGCCCGTTCACAAACTTCTCCGGCTGATTGCATGGTTTTCTGGCTCAATGTAGGCTCTTTAACTTTGCTATTTTCTTTCTTCCATTTCACTGTTGGTCACAATTCAAACCTTAGTGGCGTTTTAGCCACCCAGTGAGGGGGTGTTAGAGTACCACCCATACCGAGTCCTGGTTCTGCATCTGCCTTGTGTTTGCATACGCTCTTAAATTTCCTATGGTGTCTGAACCACTCATCACATTTTGATTGAGAGTCAAACGCTATGTGCAGTGAAGAGTTTGCCGGCTGACCACAAAAAGGTAAATTTAAAATAAGCATTTAGTCGAAAGACTGTCTATATTCAGGAAGAGCTTGGCTACTCCCCTCCCCCTCTTCTAGCTCTTATCCCTCACCCTGTTCCTACTGTTTTGAAACCCTTTACAAAAAGGGGAAAGAAGTATTTCCGTTTTCAGACTTCTCCGTGTAGGTAGGCTACATTTTTAGCATAAGTTTCCTTTATTTGCTTTGTTAATGTAATCCTTCTGTTGAAAACTGTTTTGTAACTTCCTGGGAAAACAAAAACAAAAACAAAAACAACCACAACATGGAATTGGAGCAGGAGGCTCCTTTTATCCTCCCAATTTGGTGAGTTTTTGTTTTCTCTTTACCGTTGCGGTTTTTCCTCCACAGATTCTTCACTTCCTACCTAGTCTATTCCTAGCTCTTTCCTCCCTCATGATAAACAGTAGACTCTTTCCTCCTTAATACTCTCTTGCAGCTCTTTTTCATTTTACTTCTCAGATCTTGATCTTTTCTGTGTATATAGCTGCTCCCAGGCCACCCTCCTTCACCATCAGTCTCTGTCTGATTTTGTGAGTTTTGAGAGATTGACCTGGGAGAGCATCACAGTTGCATGTTTGTACACACACGCTGACTCTAACCAGTGGTTCTTTTTTATGTGTGCGTCAGATCATTTACTTTGACAGTCATTACATGTGATTCTCAGGCTGCCCGAAAGGCTGAACATAGGCTGGGAGAAAGTTACAAACATGAAAATGTGGGGGAAAATACAATGTGGAGTCTAATTTACGTATTGCCACTTCATTGCTGGGTGAAGGCACAAGTCTTGATTTCTTGTAGTCTTAAAAAGGAACAGTTGAATAATATTAAACTGGAAGGGAAAGGGGGATCTGATGAAATCTTAGCCTTGGTGTTTCACTAGATTTTCGTTGATATTTTTAAGAAAGAACGTTGTCATGGATCACATCTGAACATAAAGTCCCGAGCTCCAGAGCAGGAAAGAAATTAGTTTGAGAGAATAGGGCTATGGAGACTGACCAAAGTATATCGTTGGGACATAAGCTTAAATTGGATTCTTGAAGAAGATGTTGTCCCAAATCTTTCTTGATCTGCTTTCCTTAGTTAATTTAGTTTTCCAAGTTAAGCTGAGACCTCTTTTCTCTTTTGTCTTCCTGCTTTCACCTGTCCTTAGGGAAAGGACAGCAGACAGCCTGGCTCTTACAGCAAATGCTTCCCATAGGATGCTGTTAGAAATAGCTACCTCCTTCCTCAAGAGTTCCAGTTGTTGGGGTTTTAAGTCACCTAACTGTACATATTAGCAGGTAATAAGGGACGGGATGAAGGAGGGATGACCTTTAAACTCTTTGGATTAGATCTTCTGCTTATATTAATTTTAGGAACACAACTTCAGGATCTATAAATGATATTCTGGAATTCCTTTCATTATACTTCTTGGCCTAAAGAGGTTTTGGTAATCGTGTTTGAACGTGTAATTTAAGTATTCCTAAAAAAACAAGGGTGTTTGCTTTGTGGAAATGAGAAGGCAGTCAGAATAACCACCCACCATATATTGAGCAACCGCAGTGTGTTAGGCATCAGATTAGGGTCAATAGAGATACATTCAGAGTAATTTTTTTTTTTTTTTGAGACAGGGTCTCCTTTTGTCGCCCAAGCTGGAGTACAAGGTGTATAAGCATGGCCCGCTGCAGCTTCCACCTCCTAGGCTCAAGCTATCCTGCCACCTCAGCTTCGGAGTAGCTGGTACTGTAGGCACACACCACCATGCTTGGCCACATGAGAAAAAAAAAAAAGGTTTTTTGTAGAGTCAGAGTCTTGCTAATCATTTGATCTGGAACTCCTGGGCTCAGGTGATCCTCCTGCCTTGTCCTCCCAAAGTACTGTGGTTACAGACTTGAGCCACCTCACCTGGCCACAGTAATCTTAATTCTATGAAGCGAGTCGTGTTACTCCTAATTTACATTTGAGGGATTTTCAGCTCAGACTTGGCTAAGGTCTACCACTTACCATAACCCTAGCTGGTGTTCAAACTTAAGTCATTCAGATATCAAACCCATGCTCTTTTTTAGCTACACTGGTTACAGGTAGAACATTAAATGAGATGTAGATTACTTGGCACCCTGCTGGAACTGCAGTTTGATACATATATTTTGTTGAAAGTGGGTGAATAGCACTAGCTTTATATGTGAGTAATCATACTCTATGGTTGGGCTGTGTAAAACTTAGGTGAGTGTACAATGTTTATTTCAGATAGCGGCTTAAAAGCCACTTTTGTATTTATCCACCTGAATTATGCGCCTGTCAGTATAACTGTTAAGAGATGTCAGAATATGGTTTTTTTATGTGATTGCAGAAGGAGATTTCTGAATTTTATCCTTCATAACATTATAGTGCTTTTAAAAGTTATATGCAGCAAATGTGTAGTGTTTTTCTCATTTCAGCTTTCACAGCAGTAGGCAGGTGGTTGTATCTTTTTTTATAGATTAGAAAAGTGGGATTCAGGAAAGTTCACTTGTTGGAAATTCTGCAGCATATTAGGACTTAAATTCAGGTTTTCTGACTAAGAATCCGATGTTCTTTTTATTTACATCATCTATATTGCATGCTCTTTATGTCAGGGCGTGGTAATCAGATGATACATGATTGTCTGTGGCCCATTCAGCGTAGGCTTTGTTTTCCCCTGAATTTCTACTTCAAACATTCTTATCTGGCCACTGTTTATGCAGCTACTTTAAAAAAGGAACCATAAGGGAAAAATGAAGTAATACAGGAGAAAAACAGAAATGTAATTGTAGCCACTGATGTAACCAAGCTCCTGTTTCCACTTTCTCTGGTCTTTCGGATTTTCCCCTTTTTGCTGTCACCCTGCCCTTTGATCCTGTATCCTTGCTTATGCTTGTTTTCATCAAGAAGACTCTCGATATCCAGTGGAAAGAAACCATAGTCTGCTGTTTTGTGAAGAGTAGTGTGCCTTGACTTGGGGGTACAGGAGTAAGAGGAGTGCAGAGGAGTGAGGATCATGGGAAAATGTTGAACTTTTCTGTTGGAGTTTCTTAGCCACTCTGAAGGAAAACATTTTCCTGTTAAAATAGAAATACTAGTATCATATACATAACATTTTTGGAATTTAATCCAAAACTTCATCTGTTCCATTGAAACATACATAAAGAAAAGGAGTAATAAAATAGGTTGGGACCAATAAGCAGCAGATTATGTTACTAAGATTTTTCACTGTTACTGTAGTTAGTCAGCTCTGGCTTGTTATGGCTTTTAAGAGCAAAGAACAGGATGAGAAAAATGCTGCTGTTTTATTATCACTAACAGAGATGTGGTGACAATCCTCTTAGATGTTAAAACAAAACTGACCCAGGAAGAGAGCCCTCATCAGTACCAGACCATGCTGGCATCCAGATCTCAAGACTTTCAGCTTCTAGAACTGTGAGAAAATAAACATGTTATTTAAACCCAAATACATAACTAAACCTTTATCTACTTCTGCCATTCTCTTTATACGCTTGGGATCCAGGATACACAAATTGAAGTTACTTGTTTAATGATTTTATAACTGTGTCAGAATTTAAGTTAAAAGTGAGTTATTCGGTATGTAGAAAGGCTGAAAATAGTATAACTGCAGTAATTCTGCCAGCTATAAGGGACATGTGGACTGAGAGGGTAGTCTTAATAGATTGTGATCAACTATGTGCGAAAACATTTTGTACAGTGAGTTGATGTGTAGTTTACATGTAAACTACTTTAGTTCTAAAGGAATTTTATTTTACGTTAAAAGATTTTTTTAGGCTGGGCTTAGTGACTCACCCCTAAAATCGCAGCATTTTGAGGGGCTGAGGCAGGAGGATCGCTTGAGCCCAGGAGTTCAAGACCAGCTTGGGCAAATGGTGAGACCTTGTCTCTAAAAAAATTAAAAAATTAACCAGGCATGGTGGTGTGAGCTCGTGGTCTCAGGTGGGAGGATTGCTTGAGCTCAGGTGACAGAACAAAACCCTGTCTCAAAAAAAAAAAAAATTTTTTTTTTTTTGTATGTATGTAGCTCTTACCTACTACCTAATAATCTGCAAAAATGCCCACAGAGCCTTAATTACGTGGAGGAGGAGGGGGATAATAGAGATCATTTTAGCTTTGAAAGATAATGGATTCTGGGCCAGATGTGATAACTCACGCCTGTAATTCCCAATACTCTGGGAGGCTGAGGCAGGAAGATAGCTTGAGTTCAGGAATTCAAGACCAGCCTGGGCAACATGGCAAGACCTCATCTCTACTTAAAAAAAAAAAAAAATTATTAAGAAAGAAAGGGGTCGGGTGCGGTGGCTCACACCTGTTACCCCAGCACTTTGGGAGGCCGAGGCAGGCGGATCATGAGGTGGAGAGATCAACACCATCCTGGCCAACCAACATGGTGAAATCCTGTTTCTACTAAAAATACAAAAATAAGCTGGGTGTAGTGTTGCAAGCTTGTAGTCCCAGCTACTTGGGAGGCTGAGGTAGGAGAACCGCTTGAACCCGTGAGGCAGAGGTTGCAGTGAGCCGAGATTGTGTCACTGCACTCTAGCCCGGGCGACAGAGTGAGACTCCGTCTCAAAAAAAAAAAAAAAAAGGAAAGACAGATAATGCATTTGGTTCTGCCATTAGATCTGGGTTGGATCCCGGGTCTGCTATGGTTTCTGTGTCCTTAGTCCAGTTTCTTAATCTCTTGAGTCCTCAGTTGCTCTGTTTATAAAATGGTGTTCAGTGATACCTGTCTTTTTAGCTTCTCAGGCTTGTTGTGAGGTGAACATATAATGCTTCATGTAAAGCAGCTTTTAGATTGTAAAGCGCTGTGCAGAACTGTTCTTAACTATTCTTCCATTTTAAAAATTTGCTGTCTTTCTGATTCTTTCTTTTAAAAGTTCTGTGCTTTCCCTGTCTCATTCCCCTCCCATAAACTGGAGAAAAAAGGTCTTAGAATGATCACCCATTTTTTTACCTAACCACTTTTCCTGCATTCACACATTTTTTTTAAAAAAGAGAAGAAATAACATATTTTTTTAAAAAGAAAAAAGTCCCAGAGAGATTAACTTGTTCAGAGTCATAGAGCTGGTGACAAAATCAACAGACCTTTGATTCAGTTCATTCATATCTGTAACTTTATGCTGTATCTCATATAACAATGACATATTTCTACTTAGCTAATTTTGGCATATTTTATGCCTTTTTTTTTTAAAGGACAGGGTCTAACTTGCACAGGCTGGAGTGCAGTGGCACAATTATGGCTCACTGCAGCCTCAAGCTCCTGGGCTCAAGCAGTCCTCCCACTTGAGTCTCCATAGTAGCTGGGACTACAGGCATGTGCCAACACACCCGGATAATTTCTTAACTTTTTTTGTAGAGATGGGGTCTCGTTATGTTGTCCAGGCTGTTCTAGAACTGTTGGCGTCAAATGATCCTCCTGCCTTGGTCTCCCAAAGTGCTGGCTCTTGCCTGTAATCTTAGCACTTTGGGAGGCCAGGGTGGGCAGATTTGCTTGAGCCCAGGAGTTCCAGACCAGGGGGCAACATGGTGAAACCCATCTCGAAAAACAGTACAAAAATTAATCAGGCATGGTGGCACATGAGTGTAGTCCCAGCTTCTTGAGGGGCTGAGGTGGGAAGACCACTTGAGCCTGGGAGGTAGAGGTTGCATTGAACTGTGATTGCACCACTGCACTTCATCCAGCCTGGGTAACAGCAAGACCCTGTCTCAAAAAAAAAAAAAAACAAAAAAAACACAAAAAACACAGTGCTGGGATTACAGTATGAGCCATCGCACGGGGCCTCTGCCATTTTTGAGAATATACTTGAACATTTGAGACTTTCTTCTCCCTTTTACTTCTCTCATTCTACATGTTGGCTTATCTGACATTCTAGTTTAAATTTTTCTCTTACCTGATTTCCTTAAATGCTCTTTATC
Organism: Chlorocebus sabaeus; assembly: GCF_047675955.1. Classification (NCBI taxonomy): domain Eukaryota; kingdom Metazoa; phylum Chordata; class Mammalia; order Primates; family Cercopithecidae; genus Chlorocebus; species Chlorocebus sabaeus. The sequence continues at coordinate 69,450,722 of NC_132928.1, read as the reverse complement.
CATCTCTTTCCTCTGATACTATTTAAAGCCGTTTGCCCTGAAGTAGGCCTACCCTCTCTTGTTTCTTTAGTAGGAGCTGTCTTCCTACTCTGTGTTTCTGATTTGCAGTTAACTCCTGTTTTCCTTTCCCTTTTTTTCCCCATCAGGCTTGAAATCTATCTTTGTTGTTCTTCCATGTTTTCTGAAGCCTGTGCCTTTCTGGTATGCCATTGGATTGATGTTATCAGCTTAGTTGTTTTTGTTTAATTTTTCACTTTAGGCCTTTAAAGCTACCCCAACTATTTCAGTCTCCCTTTCATTCTAGCACATTCTTGGGCAGTTTCTGTTTGTTAGATTTTACTTCTGTGCTTACATTCCACCTTCTTTTCCACTATGCCCTCGTTTCCACACTTGGAACATTGTCTGTGACTACATGATGGCATTCAGATAATTTACTAAGCCCATTTTCAGAGCTTGTCTTTGCCTTTTATTTCAGCTAAAACTCTTCCAAAAAAAATTGATATAGATGGTTAACCAAAATCTTCTCTTACAACAGTTTATTTCATGCCTTATATCCTAGTCAAAACTCAACTTTTTGGCCACCTTTGTACTTCATAATCACATTTTTCCATAACCAATTCACAGTTAGTTTTATTTCTGAAGAGCTTGGACAGTATCTGTAGACTTGAGATCACCATAAAGTTTTCATGAGTTTGGAATTCTCATTTTTCTTATGCAGTGTCCCAGGTCCCAGTTCTTTACCAAAGCAAAATATGTGTACTCTTTATCCTTTGTTGTATTCTCTGAGTCCTGTTTTGATAATATTTTCACTCATTTGTTCAACAGATGTTGAGTACCCTCCACATACAGGCCCTGTTCTAGGAGCTAGGGTGTCCTGAAAAACAACAAAAAGCACCCTTTCTCATGGACCTTATCTTCTAGTTGGAGGAAGTGAGGGGTGGGGAGGGACAGTCAGTAAACAGATGTCCAAGTAATACATGGTATGTTAGGTGGTAAATATTAAGATGGCGAATAAGTGAGATAAGGACAGAGTGACTAGGGAGTACTCTTTTAGATTGATAAAATAAGGTAACATTTAAATAGTGACTTGAATGAAGTAGGAAATTAGTTATGTCGATATGTGGAAGAGGAACATTCCGAGGAATGGTATTAAATAGCAAATACAGAGGCACTAACTTGAAATGTGTTTGGTATATTCAGAAAACAGCAAGCAGAGCACTTTGGGAGGTCGAGGTGGACGGATCACTTGAGGTCAGGAGTTCGAGACCAGCCTGGCCAACATGGCGAAACCCCATCTCTACTAAAAATACAAAAATTAGCCAGGCGTGATGGCGTGTGCCTGTAGTCCCAGCTACTCTGGAGGCTGAGGCAGGAGAATTACTTGAACCGAGGAGGTGGAGGTGCAGTGAGCCAAGATCATGCCACCACACTCTAACCTGGGCAGCAGAGTGAGACTCTGTCTCAAAAAAGCAAAACAAAACAGAAAACAGCAAGGAAACCACTGTGGTTATAGTGGAAGGAGTAAAGGATATGGGATTGATATGGTGGGATAGGAAATGAGATCAGTTTGTGTAGGGTTTTACCTTGCAAGCCATGGCAAGGATGCTGGATTTTATTGTGGGTGATATGGGAGAATTGTTTTAAAAAGATATCTGTGGCTGTTGTGTAGCAGTAGATGTGGGGTGGAAGGATGGAATCAGGAATACTAGTTAGGAAATGCTTGTAGTAGTCTGGGCACTGGATGATAGGGGCTTAAATTAGAGTAATAGCTATGGAGGTGGTGAGCATTTGTTGAATTCTGGATATATTTTGAAAGTAGAATCAGATGAGATTTGCTGATATATTAGTATGAAAGAAAGGAAGACTCATGAATGACTTAAAGAGTTTTGACTTGAGCGACTGGAAGGAAATTATTGTTTTATTCTGGCCTAACTTTTCTGCTGTTCTTCTCTTGCCCCCACTTTTTCAGTGTTGCCATTTATGATAGCTTGCTGACACTTGTTTCCCAGCCAAGCAACAGGAAAAAAGTTATATGCTCTAGATTTTCACATTCCTTCAAATTGACTGTGCTAGCTAGTACTACTGTTGACCTTCTAGAGAAGAAAGCCCCATCCTTTCTTCTCTAGAGGTTTTATGGTTTCTTTGTGCAGTATGCTCTTATCAGCTCTACCACTGGAACTGCCTACAGGAATTATTGCAGGAAACTTTGCAACACTTTTAGTGTTGTCTGTAAGTATGTCTGTGCTTCCTTGCATGAACCACTCATTCGAGATGGCTTGTAGATCCACCTAAAAATAAATATACAAAGTTTGAACTTTAGGAAACGTTAGAGAAAATTGGATGGTTCAGCATAAGGCAAACATAGATTTAGATTCAATGTCAAAATGAAGTCAGAAATAAAACATCTTCATTTAAACCTACTGTTGAAAATAAAACTGTTACAGAAAATTGGGAAGAATGGAATGACCATAAAATATCAAAAATAGTTCCATTGACTTATCAGTACATGACTGTGTGATACACATGACTGTATGATAGCTTCCTAAGGTAGTAAAGAGGAAGAAAGTTACTGATAGCTTAGGGACTGTATTGGATGATCTGTGAAGATATCAGTGATGTTTGAGCCTTTCATCCCCTTGATGTGGAGCCTGGCACTGGAATTGCAAATAAAAGTACCAAATATAAAATAATACTGATACTATTAAAATTAGAATATACTATCCAGGACTTTTTTTTTTTTTTTTTTTTTTTTTGGAGATGGAGTCTCACTCTGTCACCCAGGCTGGAGTGCAATGGCATGGTCTTGGTTCACTGCAGCCTCTGCCTCCCGGGTTGAAGTGATTCTCCTCCCTCTGCCTTCTGAGTAGCTGGGACTACAGGCGCCCACCACCACACCTGGCTAATTTTTTTGTATTTTTAATAGAGACAGGGTTTCACTCTGGTGGCCAAGCTGGTCTCGAACTCCTGACCTCGTGATCCTCCCGTCTTGGCCTCCCAAAGTGCTGGGATTACAGGCATGAGCCACCATGCCCAGCCTACTATCCAGGACTTGTAAGCATAGGAAGCCCTGCTTTTGATTCTAAAGTGAGAGAGGATTACAAAAGTATGGGTAAACATTAGATTGTCGGATATGAAATAATTTTTAAAAATTAAAACCAGAAATGTGAAACATGAACTCCAGAACCCAGGAACCTGTAGCCTCATCTCAATTCAATTTAAGGCTAATTTTTATGTAATAACACCTTGATAGGAAATGTGAAATCTAAGAAGTAAATTGAAAAGGACTAATCATGAGTTTGGGGAATTAAAAGATTGACCATTGTATTTGTCTGTTTTCATACTGCTATAAAGACCTGAGACTGGGTAATTTATAAAGAAAGGAGGTTTAATTGACTTACAGTTCCACATGGCTGAGGAGGCCTCAGGAAACTTACAATCATGATGTAAGGGGGAAGTAAGGTACATCTAACATGGTAGCAGGAGAGAGAGCGAAGGAGGAAGTGCCACACTTTAAACCATCAAATCTCATGAGAACTCACCATCACAAGGACGGCATGGGGGAAACTGCCTCCATGATCCAGTTACCTCCCACCACACCCCTCCCTCGACATGGGATTACAATTGAACATGAGATTTGGATGGGGACATAGAGCCAAACCACATCATTCTGCCCCTGCCCCTCCCAAATCTCATGTTCTCCCATTTCAAAACAGTCATGCTTTCCCAGCAGTCACCCAAAGTCTTGACTCATTCCAGCATTAACTCAAAAGTCCAAGTCCAAAGTATCATCTGAGACAAGGCAAATAAGTCTCTTCTGCCTATAAGCCTGTAAAATCACAAGCAAATTATTTACTTCCAAGATATGATGGGACTACAGGCATTGGGTAAATGCTTCCATTCCAAAAGGGAGAAACTGGCCAAAACCAAGGGGCTATAGGCCCCCATGCAAGTCTGAAATCCAGCAGGGCAGCCATTAAAGTTCCAAAATCATCTGTGAATCCATGTCTCACATCCAGGGCACACTGATGCAAGAGATGGGCTTCCAAGGCCTTGGGCAGCTCTGCCCTGTGGCTTTGCAGGATACAGCTCCTACAGCTTTTTTCACAAACTGGTGTTGAGTGCCTATGACTTTTCCAAGTGCATGGTGAAAGCTATCAGTTGAGCAACCATTCTGGGATCTGGAGGACAGTGGCCTTCTCTCAGCTCCGGTAGGCAGTGCCCCAGTGGGGACTCTGTGGGGGCTCCAACCCCACATTTTCCCCCACACTTTCCTAATAGAGGTTCTCCATGAGGGCTCCACCCCTGCAACAGATTCTGCCTGGGTATCCAGGCATTTTCATATATCCTCTGAAATCTAGGTGGAGATTCCCAAACTTCAGTTCTTGCCTTCTACCTACAGGCCCAGTAACACATGGAAACCACCAAGGCTTGGGGCTTGCATCCTCTAAAGCAACAGCCCGAGCTGTATCATGGCCCCTTTTAGCCACACCTGGAGCTAGAGCAGCTGGGACTCAGGGCACCAAGTCTTAAGGCTGCACACAGCAGTGTGACCCTGGTTCTGGCCAGGAAACTGTTTTTCTCCTTTTAGGCCTCAGGCCTCTGATGGAAGGGGCTGCTGGGAAGATCTCAGACATGCCCTAGAGACATTTTTTCCCCATTGGCTTGGCTGTTAACATTTGGCTCCTCGTTGCTTATGCAAATTTCTGCAGCAGAAGGCTTGAATTTCTCCCCAGAAAATGGGTTTTTATTTTCTACTATATGGTCAGTGTATCAGTCTGTTCTCATGCTGCTAATAAAGACATACGCAAGACTAGGTAATTTATAAAGGAAAGCGGTTTAATTGACTCACAGCTCAGCATAGCTGGAGAGGCTTCAGGAAAGTTACAATAATGGTGGAAGGGGAAGCAAACATGTCTTCCTTCACATGGTGGCAGGGAGAAGAATGAGTGCCCAGTGAAGGGGGAAGCCCCTTATAAAATCATCAGCTCTTGTGAGAACCCAACTATCACGAGAACAGGATGGGGGGAACCACCCCCATAATTCAGTTATCTCCACCTGCTCCCTCCCATGACACATGGGGTTTATGGGAACTACAATTCAAAATGAGATTTGTGTGGGGACACAGTCAAACCATATTCTGCCCCTGCCCCCTCCCAAATCTTATGTCCTCTCACTTCAAAACACAATCATGCCCTTCCAAGTGTTAATGCATTCCAGCACTAACCCAAAAGTCCAAGTCCAGAGTCTCATCTGAGACAAGGCATGTCCCTTCCACCTCTGAACCTGTAAAATCAAAAACAAGTTAGTTCCCAGATACAATGGGGTTACAGGTGTTGGGTAGATAGACCCATTCCAAAGGGTAGAAATTGGCCAAAAGGGGCTACAGGCCCTGTGCAAGTCTAAAATCCAATAGGGTAGTCATTAAACCTTAAAGTTCCAAAATGATCTCCTTTGACTCCATGTCTCACATCCAGGACATGCTGATGCAAGAGGTGGGCTCCCATGGCCTTGGGCAGCTTTGCCCCTGTGGCTTTGAAGGGTACAGCCTCCGTCCTGGCTGCTTTCATGGGTTGGTGTTGAATGTCTGTGGCTTCTCCAGGTGCACGGTGCAAGCTGTCAGTGGATCTACTATTCTGGGGTCTGGAGGATGGTGGCCCTCATCTCACAGCTCCACTAGGCATTGACCCAGTGGGGACTCTATGTGGGGGCTCTGACCCCACATTTCACCTCAACACTGCCCTAGGAGAGGTGGTTCTCCATGAGGGCTCTGCCCCTGCAGCAAAATTCTGTCTGGACATCAGGCTTTTCCATATATCCTCTGAAATCTAGGAGGTTCCCAAGCCTTAATTCTTGCCTTCTGCACACCTGCAGGCCCAACACCACGTGGAAGCCACCAGGGCTTGGGATTTGCACCTTCTAAAGCAAGGGCCTGAGATGTATGTTGGCCTCTTTAGCCATGGCTGGAGCAACTGGGACACAGGGCATCAAGTTCCAAGGCTGCACACAGCAGGAGGACCCTGGACCTTGCCTAGGAAACCACTTTCCCTCCTAGGCCTGTGATGGGAGGGGCTGCTGTGAAGGTCTGTAATATGCCCTGGAAACATTTTCCCCATTGTCTTGGTGATGCAAATTTCTGCAGCAGGCTTGAATTTCTCTCCAGAGTATCATGTTTTCTTTTTTTGTGTGTTATCAGTTTGCAAGTTTTCTAAACTCTTAGGCTTTTCTTCCTCTTGAATGCTTTGCCACTTAGAAATGTCTTCTGCCTGATATCCTAAATCATCTCTGTCAAGTTTAAAGTTCCACAGATCTCTGGGGCAGGGGCAAAATCCTGCCAGTCTCTTAGCATAGCAAGGGTGACTTTTACACCAGTTCTCAACAAGTTCCCCATCTCCATCTGAGACCACCTCAGCCTGGACTTCATTGTTCATATCACTGTTAGCATTTTGGTCAAAGCCATTCAACAAGACTAGAAAGTTGCACATTTTCCCACATCTTCCTGTCTTGTGAACTTTCCAAGTCTCTAGGAAGTTCCAAACTTTTCCACACCTTCCTGTCTTCTTCTGAGCCCTCCAAACTGTTCCAACCTCTGCCTGTTACCCAGTTCCAAAGTCACTTCCACATTTTTGGGTCTCTTTATAGCAGCACCCCACTCTCTGTGGTGCCAGTTTACTGTATTAAGTTTGTTCTCACGCTGCTAATAAAGACATTCTCGAGAGTGAGAAATTTATGAAGGAAAGAGTTTTAATTGACTCATGGTTCAGCATGGCTGGAGAGGCCTCAGGAAGCTTAACAATTATGGCAGAAGGGGAAGCAAACACGTTCTTCTTCACATGGCAATAGGGAGAAGAAAAATGAGTGCCCAGTGAAGGGGGAAGCCCCTTATAAAACCATCAGTTCTCATGAGAACTAACTTACTATCATGAGAACGGGATGGGGGAAACTATTCCCATGATTCAGTTATCTCCACCTGTTGCCTCCCACAACACGTAGGGTTTATGAGAACTCCAATTCAAGATAAGATTTGGGTGGGGACACAGCCAAACGGTATCAGGTTGCAAGTTTTTCAAAGTTTTATGCTCTGTTTTTCTTGTAAACATAAGTTCCAGTTTCAGACTGTCTCTTTCTGCATATGAGTGTACACTTTTAGAAAAAGCCAGGTCACCTCTTGAACACTTCGCAGCCTAGACATTTCTTCCCCCAGTAAATCATCTCTCTCAAGTTCGAAGTTCCACAGATCTAGGGCAGGGGTAAAGTGCCCCTAGTCCCTTTGCTAAAGCCTAGCAAGAGTGACCTTTGCTCCACTTCCCCATAAGTTCCTCATCTCCATCTGAGACCACCTCAGCCTGGACTTCATTGTCCATATCACTGTCAGCATTTTGGTCACAACCATTACACAAGTCTCTAGGAAATTCCAAGCTTTCTTTCATCTTCCTTTCTTCTTCTGAGCTCTCCAAACTGTTCCACCCTCTTCTTGTTGCCCAATTCCAAAAGTTGCTTCCACATTTTCAGGTATCTTTATAGCAATACTCCACTCCTGGTACCAGTTTTCTATATTAGTCTGTTTTCACCTGTGACTGGGTAATTTATAAAGAAAAGAGATTTAATTGACTCAGTTCTACATGGCTGGGGAGGCCTCAGGAAACTTAAAATTATGGTAGAAGGAGGTGGGAGAATTGTCAAACACTTTTAACTTCAGATCTCGTGAGAACTCACTATCATGAGAACAGCATGGGGGAAACTGTCACCATGATCCAGTCACCTCCCCCCAGGTCCCTCGCCTGACAGTGGAGATTATAATTCAAGATGAGCTTTGGGTGAGGACACAGAGCCAAACCATATTAACCATCTCCCTGAATTTTTTCTTATTAATATTGATATCTCCAGTTTTCATCTGTAAATGGTGACTAGGAGCTTGTCTTCTATAGTTTTGTTATATAATTATCCTTTATTCTATCTCAAGGCATATTTTACCTGTGTGATGTCTTCTACCAATTTCTGTTAGGACTACCCTGAAATGGATGCCTTGAAAATTGCTTTTTGGCTAAAAAGTTTAGTGATTCCCCATCCCCCACCCCTTAGACGAGGTATTTTTACTGCTTTAATAGCTCTATTAACCACCCCACCTTTAAAATCTTTGACTGCCCATTTACTAGCCTGGGTCTTATCTTTTCCGTTGTTTTTCCTCTCATTTTTCAGTTTTCTTTTTTCCTCAATTTACAGTGGCGGTTTATTTTCCTAAAGCTCAATTCACTGTCTGCTCATGACTGTCAGAAGATGTGTGTGTAGAAGGAACTTGAACATCTATATTTCTAGATTTTTCTTCTTAGTTTGTATTAGTCATCTATTGCTACATAACAGATTACCCCAAAGTTTAGCAGCTTAAACTAAACTTAAACACACATTTATTATGTCATACTTTCTGTAGACAAGGAATTGGGCACAGTCTAACTGCATCTTCTACTTCACTATTTCTCACAGGCTGCAGTCAGGACATTGGTCAGGGTCTGTGGTCTCCTTCTAAGGCTTGAATGGGGAGGGATCTGCTTCTAGCCTCACTCAATGGTTATTGGCAGCATTAAGTTCTTGGCAGGTTGTTGGACTGAAAGCTTCAGTTTCTTGCCACGTGGGCTTCCCTAACATGGCGGCTTTCTTCAATAAAGTATGCCAGCCAAAAAGGCAATAGTGTCTGCTGGCAAGACTAAAGTCCCAGTCTTGTAATCTAATGATGAAAGTGACATCCCATCACCTGTGCTGTATTCTTTTGCAAGAAGCAAGTCACTAGGTGACTTTCCATTCCATATGTATAAGGAATCATACAAGAGTATAAATACCAGTTCTTAAGTCAGTTCTTCCTTGGCAGTGTCTGCCCCTTAAATGTTACTATTCTTTATGATCTGTGGTTTGTCTTCTCTTTTTGCTTTAGTCTACACTAGAGCAATAAGATAATCCACTGGGTTATCTTATGCGCTCATGGAAGCACAAGTTCTTAAACTAGTTTGCCTGTGTTGAAACTCTTCTTCTGCTACTTAATTGCTCTCTGATTTTAGACACATTTTCTAACAACTAAAGCATTAATTTCCTCATCAGTATGATAGGAGTTAGTAATAGTACCTAATTCGGTAGGTCTCTTTGAGGACAGATGAGAAAATACATACTCAACAGATAATCAGTGCTCAATTAATATTAGCTGTAAACTATAACAAATAACACAATAGTAATAACAAGAATCATGACTTCAGCTATTAGGATTTGTTAAAGACTCCTTGGTCTGTCTCTTACTTTGGCGTCTGTAGAGGACTGATAGACATTTCCACCTGAATTTTCTGGAAGTATTGCAAACTCAGTGTGATTAAGACTGAAGTTTCCCCTTGTTGGAAGGAATGAGGATTGGTAAGCCTGTCTGATGGGGGAGATGGAGGAACAGATTTAAAATTGATCCTGTGAACTTCATTTAGTTATTCGACAGCTATTTACTGAGTGTCTGATCTGTGTTAGGCACTGAGGGTACCACAGTGCCCAGGTCAAGGTAATTCTCTCTGCCTTTCTGGAGTCTTACCGTGTGAGGGAAATACAATGTTGAACCTGTACTTCCCAGTGCTATGTTTATGAGATGGAAGTACAGGATCCTGTTGGGAGCACACAAGAGGAGACCTAACTTGGTCTGCAGGCCAGGAGAGGTTTTTTTGTTTTGTTTTGTTTTGTTTTGGAAGAAATAGTTATTTAGACTAAGACTTCTAAAGGTTAAGTTGGAGTTAAGTCCATTGAAAGTCTCCAGGTGTGGAAACAGCATGATGTTTTAGAAGAACATACTTTCCTTTATCAGTTTGAAAATTTTACTTATTTAAAACTTATTTTCTATTAGTCTCTTGTTCCTCATTCCCATTTACACTCTTCATCTCTGTCCTGGATTATTACAAAAGCCTGTTTTTCTTTTTCTGTCTTTTTAGTTCGTTCTGTACATTGTTAATTTTTTTATAAAGAACATTTCACTACCATGTACTTTCTGTTCCAGCTACAGGAACCTGTTTGCAGGTCCCTGAACCTACCTTCATTTTCTAGTGCTGTGCATCTCCTCATCTCTTTAATTTGGAAAGTGGTGAGAAGGTTCTCTAACTTGCTTCTTGCCCTCATTTCTCTAAGCAGCGATACAGCTTTGTCCTGTCTGTTCCTTTGGCACTTCCCATCACTGTGATAGCATACTTCACCGTGGTTGGTTTGCATTCCCATTTCCTCTACTATTGTGAGCCACTTGAGGCGAGAACCCTTGTATTGTCAACATTGGTGTACTTAGCATCTTGCATCGAGGACTTAGTAAGTATTATATTTCAATTCCCACTGCACTGCTGTAATTGAAATTTTAAAAATCGCTTTCTCTCTGGATTGTTAACACAATGTTTTTGCCCCTTAGTTCATTTTCCTCCATGTACTGCCCATATGTATCCTATATAAATTTACCAACACTCATAAAACTCTTACTCAGAAATCTTCAGAGGTTTGTTAAGGATACAATTTGATTCTTACACATTGAATGCTCACCAGCTGCTTAGGCCCACACCATTTATCCACCCTGATTTGCTGCTGCTGTTTGAAATACAGCCGCTGTTTCAGCCAGACTGTTTTCTTTCTTCTGCTCCCCTTCTCCTCCTCCCAGCACATCTGTGAATTATTTGACTGGTTTACCACTCCCACACTCCTCCCCAGCAATTCAGATCTTCTACATCCTTTAGGAGTTAAGCTAAGTCCACTTCCCAGATATCCTCCTGAACTCTGAATGTCCTTTGATCTCTCTTTTCTCAAAAACCTTATATACCTTTTATTCCCAAATTATCTTCTCTAGAAATCTGTAAGGGCAGGGGAAGGAATGGTTTTATACTATTCTGTCTTAGGCAGAGGACTTTTATTAGTGCTCGTTGTGTGCGGTATTAGTCATATCTTGCTAACAGTGAATTGCCCTCAGCTGATCCTCTGCCCTGTACCTCACCTCTGCTGTACCACCTTTCCATCTGATTTCTAAAACTGTAGTGAGACTTTCTAAAAGTCTGTGAGAGTTTTCATCCTGTTGTGGTCAACTCGCCTTTCTTTGCTTGCTATGCTGTTTCTAGTCCCTATTTTCCAGATAAAAATAGCCCAGGTCAGCATGGCTTAAACTATTTTTAACGCCAAGTTCTAGGAGAAAGGTTTGCTCTAAAGGTGAAATGAAGTTTTATGACATTGCCTAGGCCAAAGTCAGTTGATCAGGTTATGAACTGCAATAGAACTTTACACATCCATGAATCTAATGGAGACAGGGATGCATATCCTACATCCCTCACCCCTACCAATGGTGTGAGTCCTTCAAAGCAAAACAGCATAATAGACATAATGTTGAAAGTGACTTCTTTATATACCCTTTTTACAAGACCTAGAAGAGGAAAGCTTGTAGCTAGAAAGCAGATGCAGAGTTCAACATCGATACCATGTTGATGTGCAGAGTAAAATTTTCAAGAGCAAAATTTTAAGCTTCTAAAATTATGGATTTGATTTGGTTTTCAAATTGTAATTTACTCAAAATTTCAAATATGTGGAAGGAGGTTTAAGAGTTGTATTTAGCAAAAGAGGACATGAGTTAAACAAGGTGAGAAATATTTCTTTTATGATTAGAAAACCTTTTGGCCTTAACCGCATTTCTAGATTCAAGGATTTAATCAACGTGGGAGAAGCAGTTGCTTTAACTGGATTAAAAGAGGGCCATGGTGGACTGTAGATAATAGAAATCTGGCAGCGTAAAGGTCATTTGAATCTGGTTTTCTAACACATTCAAACATTTTTATCCTTAAAACAAAAATGATAGTTTGACCTGCCAATTTTACTTAGTTTTGATGCTTAAAATGTGTTTTTATTCTCTGATTACAGAGTTGGTAAGGAAAGTAGCCTAAAAAATATTTACCACAGATGATTTATGTGCAAAGAGTGGTTGTAGTTTTGGGTGATTACAACCCAAAGTATTTTGGAATAAAATGTCTTGAATAAAGAAATTTTGGGCTAAAAGTTATGTGTGATAGTAAAATAACACCCTTTTCCAATAGCTTACAAGTTTTTTCCAAGTTTGTCGTATAAGCTAGTGTCTCACAACTTTGTTTTGCTGGTGGACCCCTTTCAGAATCTAATGGGAGCTGTGCACTTTCTCACACTCACAATGAACGTAGTACACACAAGGTTCTGCTTGGAATAAAGCCCATCCATAGAATCTATGTTAAAAACCCTGTTAGAGTTCCAAAAAACCAAAACAAAACAAATCATTTTTAAGCATTTTCATATCACATCATAGTAGAATAAGGTTTCTGTGTGTGTTCAATTCTTGCTCCCTCCCTGTCCTTAGAACTATGGTTTGAGTTTCTTTTCCCCCATAAATAATGGTATGAATATCCTATGGACTTCTGGAAGATATATGCTTTATACAGCCTGGCTATAGAACAAAACAAAGTTAACGAGGACGGAAACTACAATTTAGTGGTAATGTCTTCTCTGGAGGGCATACCTCTCCAGACACATTTGCTAGGTTAATTCTTGCTTTAGAATTCTAGATGTGCAGTTGTACCATAAAGGACTGAGAGTCTTTATCACTAATAATTAACGCTGGCTTATGATTCTCTTTTTCCTCTTGTCCTTTTACGCTGTCCTGTCCCCTGCTCCCACTGCCTGTGTGCATGTTTGTTTTGTATTTTTGTTTTTCCTTGTAACTGGCATTTCAGTAATACTAACCTGAAGTTTTTTGTTTCTTTTTGAGACGGAGTCTTGCTCTCTCGCCCAGGCTGGAGTGCAGTGGCGCAGTCTTGGCTCACTGCAAGCTCCGCCTCCCGGGTTCATGTCATTTTCCTGCCTCAGCCTACCTGAATTTTTAAAAAACTAAAAGCCTTAGTAATAGTAGTGCTCCGCGGCTGGGGAATTGAGTTGGGGCGGGGGGTAGGGGGTGCTTACTAACAAAAATGAAACTAGAATTCATACTAGTTTTGTTTATATTAAAATAGTTTCTGTAACGGTTAGATCTGAAACATCTCTGGATAGTTTTGGTAGAAAGTATCTGCAGAATATGGAAGAATAATTTGTTCATATTGCCAGTTTTCAGGAACTATGCCTTGATGTTACATAGTAACTGTAAGCTTTTTCTTTAATGTGTGCCTACTCTAGAGATTCTTAGTGTTTCTTCCTCTTAGAATTGTCTGGGGAAAGGGAGAACAGTAGTAGGGGGTGGGGAAGATGTTTGTGGACAGAAGCCAGGAATGGGAATACAGGACCTGCTAGTATTGCCTTGGATTCTTGTCATCTGGCTCTCTGCTACTGAGCAAAGCACTCAACAACTCTGCCAGTCTCTCCATCTATGAAATGGGAATAATGCTGACCTAATTAATAGAAGAGTTGTTGAATAGATGGTTATTTGTAAAATACTTTTTTTAAAAGTGGTTATATTGACTGGGTGCCATGGCTCACACCTGTAATCCCAGCACTTTGGGAGGCCAAGGTGGGTGGATCACGAGGTTAGGAGATCGAGACCATCCTGGCTAACATGGTGAAACCCTGTCTCTACTAAAAATACAAAAAGAGTTGGCATGGTGACGGGCACCTGTAGTCCCAGCTACTCGGGAAGCTGAGGCAGGAGAATGGTGTGAACCTGGGAGGCGGAGCTTGCAGTGAGCCGAGATAACACCACTGTACTCCAGCCTGGGCGACAGAGCAAGACTCCGTCTCAAAAAATAATAATAATAAATAAAAAGTAGTTATATTTCTAGCTCTTAGCAGTGCCTTTTCAGATTTGGACTTGGTCTTGCTTGCCCTTAACTTTGTTCTTGGTGTTGGTTAATATTGGCATCAGAAGTTCAGATTCAATTTTAGATTCAGAATTCTTGACTTGCTTTTACTGGGTTGTCAGAACCTTATTTTTAATTAAAACGAATCTATTGTTGCTTAGGCATTTGGCACATAGATTTGGCACTGTGAGAAGGGAAACAGCATTCAGTTGATAAGGGCATCTTGAACTGGATTTCAGATAGTTATGTTACTTCATGGGTAATTAAATAACTCCAGCTGAGGAACACCTTGATTAAAAAATATTTCTGTCCTCATGCCTTCTCCGTTAGCAGAATGAAGTCAAGTGGCAATAAATTTTTTATTTATAATCATGAATTTAATTATTTAAACTATAGTTAAAAAATTGAAACCCTTAGATGTTAATTAATTTTAAAAGCTAGTGATGGACGCAGCTAGGCTAGAATGATTGGATCAAATCTCACACACAAATGAGTTTATTCTTTAAAAAAAAATTTTTTTTTTAGAGACAGGGTCTTGCTATGTTGCCCAGGATGGTCTCGAACTCATGGCCTCAAGCAGTCCTCCTGCCTCAGCCTCCTGAATAGCTGGGATTACAGCCATGAGCCACTATGCCCGGCCTTATTTTACAGGTCTTACTGACGTAAGCCCATATTTGATTTGTTTTACAGTTTGTTGATACTGCTTAGTATTTCTTTTATTTACTGTATAGTCTATAACTTAATAGGTAGCAATAAAAACAAAATAGTAAAAGTTATTTATTTTCCTCCTAAAATAATGGGGAGTATTTGGTGTCTTACCTATTTTTCAGTCATGCTTTATGGCTTATTTAACCTTAATAATGTCTTTTAAGTGGCCATTATAAAATTTGTAGAATTACTTTGGTGTCTGTGCTGTTGAATTTGGCTCATGTAATAATTGTGCTCATAGTAAAAAGTGTATTTTAAGCAGCCTGTGTTGCCCTTAAGAAATTTCATGTAGGTTCCACAGTTTTTTCTAAAATTAATTATTCTTAACATTTTTAACAGTCAAAACATGAAACCATTAAGATGTGAACTACTGTAAGTATTATAATAGGGAGTAGCTTTTTTAGTGTTGACATTGTATAAAATTAGTTATTTACAAAGATAGTAAAGCTTATTGTTTGAAAATAAGGAATTGAGGAAATGAAGTTAAACAACATTTGTTCATACTTATGTTTTTCTTACAGAAATATGTAGTATCTGGGTATATAGAAGTGTAAACACTTTGAATTATACAATACTTTGAATAATAACAGTGTAGCTTAAATACTTGTAATTGTAGTGTTATCTTTTCAGTTTGGGAATTGCACATATATTTTAACTGTAATTTTTTTTTTTTGAGATGGTATCTGGCTGTGTTGCCCAGGCTGGAGTGCAGTGGCTCACTGCAACCTCCACCTCCTCCCAGGTTCAAGCGAGTCTCCTGCCTCAGCCTCTCAAGTAGCTGAGACTACAGGCACGCACCACCGGGCCTGGCTAATTTTTGTATTTTTAGTAGAGATGGGGTTTCTCCATGTTAGCCAGGCTGGTCTCGAACTCCCAACCTCAGGTGATCCACCTCCCTTGGCCTCTGAAAGTTCTGGGATAACAAGTGTGAGCCACCACACCTGGCCTGTAAAAATCTTACATGTCATGGGAAAGAGGTTGCTGCTTTGTTTATGACTTTATATATTTTCTGATTATAAAAATAATACAGTGCTCCAAAGTAGATGAAGCAAAATCTGATAGAAATGAAAGGCACAATCAACGAATTACAATTATAGCTGGAAATTTCAATAGTTCTTTCTCAGTAATTCTTACATAGGAAATCAACAAGGATATAAAATATTCTAACACTATCAACCAAGTTGGCCTGATTGACATCCGTAGAATATTTCTTGCATTAACAGCATAAAATATGTTATTTGCAAGTACACACGGGACATTTACCAGACTACAACAGGTGCTAGGCCGTAAAGCAGGTCTTAATAACTTAAGGATTGAAATCATACAGTGTATATTCTCTAACTACTATGGAATTAAATTAGAAATCAGTAATAGAATGAAATTTTGAAAATCTCATGTGGAAATTAATGAATTTCTAAATAACCTATGAGTCAAAGAAGAAATAGATATAGATCAATGGTACGGGATAAAGAGTTCAGAAATAGACCTATACTAACAATATCAATTGATTTTTTTTTTTTTAATAAAGATGCTAAGGAAATTCAGGACTGCAGAGGTTTTTGTTTGTTTGTTTTCTATAAATGGTTTTGGAATACATGGATATCTATGTGAAAAAAATAAACCTTGACCCCTATATCCCACCATTTATAAAAATTAATTCAAAATGGATCTTTGACCTAAATGTAAGACCTAGGCTGTACGCAGTGGCTCACGCTTGTAATCCCAGAACTTTGGGAGGCCGAGGCAGGAAGATCACTTGAGGTCAGGAGTTCGAGACCAGCCTGGCCAACATGGTGAAACCGTCTCTACTAAAAATATAAAAATTAGCTGGATGTGGTGTTGCACACCTGTAATCCCAGCTACTCGGGAGGGTGAAGCAGGAGAATGGCTTGAACTCGGGAGGCAGAGGTTGCAGTGAGCTGAGATCGCACCACTGCACTGCAGTCTCAGTGACAGAGTGAGACTCCATCTCAAAAAAAAAAAAGTAAGACCTAAATCCGTAAAACTTTAAAAAAAAAAAAAAAAAATTAAGACCTAAATCCGTAAAACTTTAAAAAAAAAAAAAAAATTAAGAGAAAAATCTTTGTGACCTCAAGATAAGCAAATATTTTTTAGGACATAAAAAAGATGAACCATAAAAGAAAAACACTGATAAATTAGACCTTGTCAACATGAAAATGTTTTGCTTATCCAATGACACCATTAAGAAAGTGAAAAAGACAAACCCTTTTGACAGAAAATATTTACAAGTATAGTCAACAAAAGACTTGAATCAGAATGTCTAAAGAATGTATTAAGAAGAGAAACAATCCAAAAGAAAAACAGGCAGAAAAATTGAACAGCTATTTCACAAAAGAAGATACAGGAATGGCCAAGTGCATGAAAAGATTCTCAACATCATTGGTTACCAGAAAAATAAAAATTAAAACCACAATGAGATGCCACTATACATACACTAGAATGGCTGAAGTTAAATATATTGATAATACCAAATTTTGGCAAGGACTTGGAGCACGTGGAATCCTCATACATTCATTGCTTGTTGAAATACAAAATGGTACAGCCACTTTGTAAAACAGGTTAGCCATTTCTCATTAAGTATAAATTTATCATATGACCCAGGAATTCCGCTCCTAAGTATCAAGAGAAATGAAAATATGTTCATACAAAGACTTGAACATTTTTATTCATTGTCACCAAAAATAGGAAACAACCCGAATGTCCATCATCTGGTGAATAAACAGAATGTGCTTCATCATACAATGAGATACTGTTTAGCAGTAAAATGAAGTGAACTAGTCTTTTATGCAGCAACCTTGGATGAATCTCAGAAACATGCTGAGTTAAAAATTGTACCATAAATTATTTAATTAGCTCTTCATGGTTAGAATTTGGACTCTTTATAATTTTTTTCTGTCATAAATAATCTAATGCCAACAATGCATTAGATATTCTGAAAGATACATCTTTGTACATTTTAACAACGTTTTTGTAAGAAAAATTTCTAGAACTATAATTGCTGGACTAGTGAACATTTTTATATGCTTATATTGCCAACATTTATTGAATGCTTATTATGTACCAAGCACTATTAGATGCTCTTGTTCCAAATCACACAACTAGAAAGTTATGTAACCAGGGTAGTTCGATTCTAGAGCTTAACTTCCTAGCTAAGACATCTGAAGTAGTTTCTATGCATCTTTTGAGGGATGTTGTATTTATTTTCAGGTCTCCTACTTGATCTTGCCGTATGCATTACAGAAATTTCTTGTTTATTTATTTGTTTATTTTGAGATAGAGTCTCCCTCTGTTGCCCACGCTGGAGTGCAGAGGCTCGATCTCTCAGCTCATTGCAACTTTCGCCTTCTGGACTGAAATGATCCTCCCATCTCAGTCCCTGAGTAGCTGTGAATACAGATGTGCACCAGCATGCCTGGCTAGTTTTTTTATTATTTGTAGAGACGGGGTTTCACCATGTTGCTGCCCAGGCTGGTCTCGAACTCCTGACCTCAAGCAGTCCACCCGCCTCAGCCTCCCAAAGTGCTGGGATTGCAGGCGTGAGCCACCACACATAGCCTCTCAATTTTGAAAGGTTAGGATGAGCCAAATATTTATTAAATGAGTCTTTCCCTTATTGAAGTAATTTCAGAGATGCACCATTGGAATGTTGTTTAATTTCAACAGGGACAAACTCACACTCAAGGAAAAAGCCAGCCATTCACTCAGAGAAACATTATTTTGGTAGTATTCAAATATCGTATACAAATATTTGAGCAGATTAGTTTTTTCATGTAAATCAGAACATAAGGTATTGGTCAAGTAGTAAAGTTCATATTAACCTTAAACATTTACTAAGATACTGTTTTCAAGTAACTCAGGCAATGTACGCAGAGGGTGTCATAGTTTCTGTAAGTATGTAAGTTTTGCGTCAGGATCACATTAATGCCAGGGCCCCGCTACAGATTTTCTGAATCAGAGATTCTGAATCTGAGGTGAAGAATCACAGCTCCTTAAAATTCCATGGAGAAAATATATATACTTACTATTTTCCCACAAAAATAAAAAATTTAAAGACAATTTCATGGAGATTCTAATTCACATTTGGGTCTGAGAATTCTTGTGTAGGGCATATTCTCCATTGTTAAAGGATATTAAAAAGTTACATCCTCTATCTCAGATACCCAAAGGACATTTATTAAATCTTCTAAACACTTCTCACAACCAATAAGCTTGCAAAGCAAAAAGGCCTTTTAATACCACCCATAATTGGTTTATGTTTTCTTGATTGTTTTAGCCCTATAAATTAATATTCTCTTACCTTTTTCCCCAAGGCTTCTAAAAGTAGATTATACTATCTGCCTTTATGTGATAGTTACTTGTTTGTTAACTTCCTTATGACATGTGCCTTCAAGTGATGTTCTAAAGCTAAACCTTAGAAAGTTATTATTCCCCTTGTAAAAGGGTCTGCCCCTTAACCATTTTGTAGTGCCTACAGGTAGCATGGTATATATTGGTAAAGAATGTAGGATTCAGAGGCGGGCTGCCTAGATTCAAAACCCAGCTCTGCCATTGGCTGGTTGTATGATGCTAGCAAGTTATCTGCATTGTTTTCATGTTTATTTCATGGGATAGTAATAGTACCTATGTCATGATTGTTGAGAGGGCTAAATGAGCTAATATATGTAAAGCAGTGTACCTGGCATATAGTGAGCTGTTACAATTACCACCTGTTTCTACTCACCTCTCCCCTGTTGGCTTTATTCTTCTCTGTTGGCGTACATGATACTCTACTGCCATGGCTTTCTGTGATCTCTTGAACCATTCCTTCTTTGCTGGTTTCCTTTCTTCTCACTAACTATAAATAATATTTCCCTCTGATTTTGGTGTCAACATTCTTCTCTTTATATGTAATAAGGATTACGGGCCTGTCACATAGACTGGAGTTTGAATTCTACCCCTGCCACATATTAGCTGTATGACCTTGGAATTTTAAATTTCCTCAATCCTTTCCAAACTTAGATTTCTAATCTGTGAAATAGGGGTAATTCCTTTATAGCAGGATTGTTGGGAGGATTAGAGATAATATAAAGTGCCCAGTATAGGGTCTGACACACTGTAGTTGCTGAGTAATGGGATCTACTGCTGCTGCTGTCTTTTCTAGCTTATTGATCTCATCCACTTCTGTATCTTCAGATACCGTCACTGAACTGTCGATGCCTAGCTCTGTTTCTCTAGTTGGATTTCCTTCTTGCACTGTTAAGGTGTATTTCAAACTGTCATTAAATGTTTTCTGTATGTCTTATTGGCATTTTATAGTTTTCACACCTAGTATCAGACTAATCCTATCCTATTATCTTCCTTCTGAAACCTGCTGTTTATCACGTGTTCCATATTTTTACTCATGTTCTTGATCTCCTTTTAGGCATGGTACCTTGGCATTGAATTGATTCATTCATGGTCTTTGAGTCTGTCTCTGGTTTTTCTCTGCGTTCTCACACCGAGGCTCAAATGTCCATCTTTGGCTTCAGTTCTCATCACTGTAGTTAAACCCGCCTTACTTTATCGTGTGTGTATTTTTTCCCCAGTAGCCATGAATGTCATCTCCCTGCTTCCATTATTGTTTGTTTTCCCTAATCTGTTCTTTACATTCATCTTTCTCTCTTATCAGATCCATCTTCCCAGAGTGGGGATCAGCAGATTCTTTACCCCAAAGGGTCAAATAGTAAATAGTTTGGGCTTTGTGAGCCTTGCCGTCCTTGTTGCAACTGCTTAACTCTGCTGTTGTAACAGGAAAGCAGCCATAGAATTACATGACCACGTAAGTGTGACTGTGTTCCAATAAAACTTTATTTACAAAAATGGGTGGTGGTCTGGGCATGGTGGCATGCACCTATAGTCCCAGCTACTTGGGAGGCTGAGGCAGAAGGATTGCTTTAGACCAGGAGTTCAAGGCCAGCCTGGACAACATAATGTGACCCCCATCTCTTTAAAAAAAAGAAAAAGGTATTGGACTAGATTTGGCCCCCAGGCCATAGTTTGCTGACCCTTCCCTTCCTACCTTTCTTTCTTTCCTTTTAAATTACCGTTCCTTATAGTATTTCTTGAAATAATTATCTTTTTGAAATATTGACTGCAAGGTAGGATGAACTTTTAGCTCCCTATTTTCCTACTGTCATCTAAAATATTTTGGTTTTAAGTGTTTTGCTTTTCATCATTTGGAGAAATACAAATTAAGCAATTACAAAGATTCCAGAAATATTATCATAGCAGTTGCCCTGAATAGTAGTTCCTGACTCTTTCTTAGATGCTACTAGGTGTGTGTGTTATCGATACAGTCCTATATACTGTGGTTCTTTGGGGAGGTAGCTTTAGGTCTGATGGGCTTATCAGTTTCTTCAGAACCTGCTTTGACCTCTGTGTAGTAGTATTCCATTTCATCTATCTCATCTCAGCCTTTCAGATTTCACTGAGTGATGAAGGAACATTTCTATTTGGCCCCTGTATATTCGTCCTTAGGGTTTAGGTGCATTCTGTGTCAGCTTTGTGGACACATTCCTTATGTGCCCTTGGAGATCTTCCTTGCAACATTCATATTTATTAAGTTAAATATTTTTGAATACCTTCTCTAGAGATGCGCTGAAGACATAAAGACAAATAAAACACAGTTCTGGCCTTAACAATCCTCATGTTTTGATGTAGGAGTCGGGTGACTTTCCCAGAGGGCCAGATCATAAATATTTTAGGCTGTGGGCCACATGGTCTCTGTTGCAACTACTCAGCTCTGCCATTGTAATTTGGAAGCAGCCATAGACAGTAGATTGAGCTTGACTGTGTTCCAGTAAAATTTTATTTACAAAAATCAGTGGTAGGCCAGATTTGGCCTGCAGGCTGTAGTTTGTCAATCGCCGGTCTAGTGGCATTGTGCCAAGGGATATTTGAAGCCACAAGGTAACCAGTGTGTCTTCCTTGAACGTAATTTTACTCAGTTATTGTGGAGAAAAAGTTAAGTAGTTTGATTGATACTGATTTAGAACATTCTTTCAATAACATAAGTGGCCGCTCAAGGAATAGAGTATAAAATCAAGATGACTATTTAAAATGAAACAGCCTTGCAAGAAATGTCTTGTTTGTAGCGAACCTCTTAGATCTGTAATTACAAACTCTTCTGCCATTTGTTGGGTAAGTTTGAGTAGCACTGCTAGGCATTGGGAGCTGTGGAAGGATTTAGAGCAGGGCAGTGATACCAGATTTTAATTTTAGAAAACTAACTTGAATGGAGTGTAGAGAAGGGCATGGCAATTCTGGAAGGAGGGAGAGAGGTAAGAAGACTGTTACAGGAATCCAAGCGAAAGATAAGAGCTTTTAAGATGTAGGTAATGGAGGTAGAGAGATTTATACAGATTAGAGACATAGCAAGAAGGTTTGATTGGATTGATTGTGTAGGGCAAGGGAAATGGAGAAGGATGAGTCAAGGATGATAGTTCCGAGTTTCCCTAGGGAGACTGGTTGAACAAGGATGCCACTCAGTAAAGAAGAGCAATGTGAAGGCCAGGGAAGACAAATTGCTTTGGAACTGTTAATTTTGCTTTGCTTATGTACATCCAGATGGAAATTGGTTTTGTATGACTTAAGGCTCTGGAGAGCAACCTGGACTTATTGGGGTGGGCATGAGATTGAATGTAATCCTCTGGAGGAAAAGTTGTATATAGCAAGGGTATTGCTCATGATAGAAGCCAATGAGGGCCAGGCATGGTGGCTCACACCTGTTATCCCAGCACTTTGGGAGGCCAAGGCAGGCGGATCTCAAGGCCAAGAGATCGAGACCATCCTGGCCAACATGGTGAAACCCCATCTCTACTAAAAGTACAAAAATTAGCTGGGCGTGGTGGCATATGCCTGTGGTCCCAGCTACTTGGGAGGCTGAGGCAGGAGAATCGCTTGAATCCAGGAGGCAGAGGTTGCAGTGAGCCAAGATCCTGCCACTGCACTCCAGCCTGGCAACAGAGCGAGACTTCATCTCAAAGAAAAAAAGGAAGCCAGTGAGGAAAAAAACAAAAACCGCCTGGGTCAGTAGAGGAACGGGGCAGGGATGTGTATTGAAAGAAAAGGAAGAAAACCAGAAGACAGGGGTGTTTTAGAGACCAAGAAAAAAATAGAGGTTCAAGAAGATGAATAGTACCAAACACTATAGAGAGGGTTAATTAGACTTGGAACTAAAAGACATTTATTGCTTTTTTTTTTTTTCTTAAAAAAAGGAGTGGGGTAATTTGGAACTTTTCCCAGGGTAGTTTCACTGGAGTTGTGGGAACAAAGTCAGAAAGTGGTGCGTTGAGTGTGAATGGTATGTGAGAAAACGTAAGTAGGGACCTTAGACCAGCACTTCTGGTCTACGTTAATGTGTCTATGAGTCACTGGGAGATCACTTGGAGATCTTGTTAAAGTGGAGATTCTGAATCAGTAGGTCTGGCATGGATGCCCAGATTCTACATTTCCAACAACCTCCCAAGCAGTGTGGATGCTGCTGTTCTGACAACCACCTGAACTCAGTATCCCCAATTGTTCATCAACACATCCCAGAGCCCCGGAGCTAACTTACAAGGGCGCCATGGAATATTTTAAAATTTCAAGGGAAATACACCAGCATCATTAGATTGCTATATTAGATCACTGCATTCCTTTCAGTGATGTCATACCTTTGGGAAGCTGGATTTTCAGTGCTTGCTCTGATAAAACTCAAGTACTGCCTGAAAATCAGTGTGGAACAGGAAGTGAGGCTGTCAGTGTTCAGTCTGAGTCCAAGGTTTAAAAAATATGCAGTGCCCAACCGGCATCCAGTTTTTAGGACTTAAAATACTTACTAAGTGGTTTGGCTCTTACTGCTTAACAAAGGCAACTACCGTTGTTAGATACTTCTTTTGGCTGAGGATTACCCTGCAAGATCACTGAGACACTAAAGATTCTTTGAGCCAAGAAAGTCTGGAACCGTTGACATAGGACTTCTTCATAGAAACTTGTCTGTGGAACCAAAGAGAGCCGAGATGATTGGGCGGTTGGGCGGTAGCTAAAAGAGGAACAAAGGAGCATTTATTTTAAAATAAAAGAGACAGATACGTTATATGTTGGGGGAGGGAGCAGCTGATAAAGAAGCAACAAGTGTTGACTTAGAGTAAAAAATCTTTGAGGAGGTGAGAAAGGATGGAATTTGTTTTTTCTAAATATTGCTCCCAAACCAACACTGGTTTGTTGGAAGACATGCAGAACCTCATTCCCCACTCCAGACCTCCTGAATCAAAATATGCATTTTAACACCATCACCAGGTGATGTGTATGCATATTAAAATTTCAGAGGCACTATAGGAGGCAGGATTGGCCTTACATGGGAGAAAGAATGTTTCTTCCTTTTATTTATTCCATCACTATATTGTGTACACTTTCCTGCATTCTAGCCATTCTGACTGAGGGAAATGAGATGACAACGGTTATTTATTTAGATAAATTTAGAAATCTGGGGGTAAGAAGTTGAGGAAGTTTTTGCTTGTTTGCCATAATTATCTCAGGTAAGTAAATAGAAAATATCTCCATCCAGTGAATAAGAAAATTGGGACTGATCGGGCGTGGTGGCTCACGCCTGTAATCGCAGCACTTTGGGAGGTTGAGGCAGGCGGATCATGAGGTCAAGAGATCGAGACCATCCTGGCTAACACGGTGAAACCCTGTCTCTACTAAAAATACAAAAAAAAAAAAGCCAGGCGTGGTGGCAGGTGCCTGTAGTCCCAGCTACTCAGGAGACTGAGGCAGGAAAATAGCGTGAACCTGGGAGGCAGAGCTTGCAGTGAGCGGAGATCGCACCACTGCACTCCAGCCTGGTCAACAGAGCGAGACTGTCTCAAAAAAAAAGAAAAGAAAAGAAAATTGGGACTAAAATAATGGCTGAGAGATGTGAGCGATGGAGATTTGAAATAACCGTTTTGAGGAACATCAACAAACCTGACCAGCAATACAGACATTGCCAAGGAGTTCTGAAGGTCCACGTGAGGTCAGAGACAACTTTTAGTGGTGTCAATCTGCATAGTTATAACTTTTTCCAGTGGTGCTAGTGGCTTGGGTGTAGGAACTGCAAAAATTGGATTCATCTACATTTGTTGATTTGCAGCTTGAGGTTAATGAAAAAATAAGCTAGCAAAAATCTGTCCTGAATATGGAAAGAAATGAAGCCACAAGGAGGATGAGATGAGAAAAAGGAGTAGAAGGATTGGAGTTCTCCTTGCAGGCCAATGAAAAGGCCACATATCCTGAAGTTGGAAGAATCCTGCCCTTGTTTTTTTCCACAGGGAGAGGAAAATTCTTTCCTGTCAGGCTGCAGATATTTAATAGGGCTTTGTGACTGATTAGATAATAGGAAAGAAGTCTCAGTCTAGGATGACTCCTACTGTTCTGATATTAAAGATTACTGGGAACATAGTTAATAATTGATGAGAAATTGACCTCCAGTGAGCATTTTTTTTTCTGGAAGGGAAGGGCAGAGGGTGTGATGGGGAAGAATGGAGGCAGGATGAGATTTGGAAATGTCGAATTTGAGGTTGGATAGGAGAGTATATAGGTAAAGATGGCTGTTTAGACCACTGGAAACAGGGACATGGACCATAAGAGGTCAGATATAAAGATCAGCTTGGGATTCAGTGATATAATAATAGCTTCTATTGATTGTTCATTGTTATGAAGAAGACTGAGCAGTTTATATTGTCATTTTATCCTCTCATCAACGCTTTGAGGCAGGTATTAAACCATTTTACAGATGAAGAAGTAGGATTAGACACATGCCCAGGGCCACGCAGCTAGTAATTGTTAGAACCAACTAGATCTCTCCAATTCCAAATCCATGCCCTTCTAAGCTCTACTATATTTTAGGTCACCAGCTTCTGGGTCTTGATTGATCCCTGACGTGTTATAGAGCTTCTCAGATGCAAATAACCGAAACAAAACAAAAATATTTCAAATGAGCTTAAGCAAACCAGAACAAAATGTATTGGTCCTCATATCTCTGGATTTACTGATTGACTGGGAGAGTTGTAACCAAGGGCTCAGACAATATTATCAAAACTTGATCTCTTCAGCTTTTCTTTTCTTTATTAGTTACTCTCTGTAAGCTCACTGGATATGACAACAAGATGGCCCTAATAGTTTCAGCATTACATCATGGAGATACATACCGAAAGAGAGCTGCTCTTTACCAAGGGCTTTGATAAAAGTCCTGGAATTGAGCTTCATTGCCTGTGACTGGTTTAAGCCCTTTGCCCATTTCTGAACCAGCTTCTGGCCAGGCTTGAGCCACATGTCCACCCTGGAGGGTAGAGAGTGAACCTCGCCCAGGGGTAAGAACTGAGGACTACAGGTCAGGCTTTCCCAAGTAAATGAGGCACCTGGAAAGAGAAGAAGGGGAATGGATGCTAGGCAAACAAAAGCTGCTTGTCCACACATGGACAGGGATGAAAGTCTCCCCTGTGACTGCTTGAGGATGAAGATAAAGATTATGAGACTGTCAGTAATGATGAAAATAAGTGACATTTGTTAGATGCTTACTAGGTACCAGGTG
This sequence comes from Chlorocebus sabaeus, assembly GCF_047675955.1. NCBI lineage: Eukaryota > Metazoa > Chordata > Mammalia > Primates > Cercopithecidae > Chlorocebus > Chlorocebus sabaeus. The sequence continues at coordinate 69,424,637 of NC_132928.1, read as the reverse complement.
CTATGCTAGTCTTTTACGTGTGTTCTATTTTTTATCCTCACCATAGGTTTTTGAAGTGTATACTGTCATTATTTCCAAGTACAGCTAGTAAGTGGTAGAGCTGAGATTTGAATTCAGCCTGGCCAGCTCCATACCTCACCCTCTCTGTTACCACCATAACATTTTAAACTTGTAATTTTCTCATTGTAGTTTTCATTTTGTCTAGTTACACTGGTTGACAGCATATAGTGAATCAGACAGACCTGGGCCAACAATTTTTCTACATAGTATGCTTAATAAATAATTGTTAATATGAATTAAATAGCATTTACTTTAAGTATTATAGTGGAAAATTTTTAAAATTAAGTTCTTAGTTTTTCTCTTAAAATGTTTTGTGCTTTGTATTTTAATCTTATAAGTGGCTTTTTATGTTTAGGCACTCCGGTCCTAGAACTCTGTTTTTTTAAACTTCTTATACCATACTTGAATATGTAAAATTCTAGTTGGATTATTTCATTTTTAGTGTATCTGTAGAGATTATGGAAATGTTTTTGTTAATCTTTGTTTAGTCTTTGTAATAATAGTTTCAAAATCTTATCTAGTATTTCTATAAATGCTTTTTTATAAAAAGCTAATAGTGTGTTTTTAAGGCTTTTATTATCAAAATAATTTATTCTGAGGTTGTCCTATTATTCAAATTGATTATTCACAAAAATAGAAAGATAGTAGTCTCATTGTGCTCTTATTTTTAAGATGCTTATTTTAAGCATTAAAACCATGTGTTTTGCAACAGAGTTTGAGTTTTTAGACTGATAAAAGTTACCAAGTACCATTTTATTTTGGTTTTCATGATTTTGGGTTATGTGGTGCCAATTATATTTCTTTTAATCCTGTCTGAAATGTCTGATCTGTCATTATAAAGGAAGCAGTGCAGGATTGGAAATCAGGAGACCTCTTTTTGTCCTTTGGGATTCCCCTCTCTAAAGAGTTTGGGCCAAACCTTTATGATCTTCTCCAGTTTTAAAATTCTAGTGTTTTTATTTTAAATCTCTGCTAGATCAGAAGCACTGCCTGATGGATGTATAGTCTTAGAGCTAGATTGGAAGATTGCATAGTCCAGGTTCCTTATTTTAAAGATACACCAGCTGGGCATGGTGGCTCATGCCTGTAATCCCAGGACCTGGGGAGACCAAGATGGGAGGATTGCTTGAGCCCATGAGTTTGAGACCAGCCTGGGCAACAGAATGAGTTCCTGTCTACAAACACACACACACACACACACACACACACACACACACACACACACACACACACACTAGTCGGGCACGGTGAATCAGTTCCTGTCTACACACACACTAGCCGGGCGAGGTGGCTTGTGTCTGTAGTCCCAGATACTCGGGGGGCTGGGGCAGGAGTATTGCTTGAGCTCAGGAGTTTGATGTTGCAGTGAGCTATGATCATGCCACTGGTCTCCAGCCTGGGGGACAGAGACCTTGTCTCAAAAAATAATAATAAAATAAAATTTAAAAAATAATAATAATAAAGATAACCCATGCTCAAATGATAGAGTCTGAGATGTCACCATCACTTAGAGGTAGTAGAGCAAGGACAGGCATTTCTGCCTGTGCTGCCTTATGCTCTTCTTTCGTCGAAATGGTATTAGCAAGTTGAAGACAGACAACATTCATTTATTTGATTAAAGGAACATTTATTGAATCGCTTCAATCTATCAGGCATTTTACTAGGCATGTGGTTAGCTGCAAAGATGTATAAATGGGGGAATGTGCATCAAAAGCCATGTGATATGGAGGCCCAAAACTGGAATATAGAGTCCCAACAACCATGGGTTCACAATCTGACCACTTAGCAGCATGACCTCAGTTAAGTTAGCCATTCCAAGCCGCATTTCTTTGTCTACAAAATGAGAATAATAGTAGCAGACATTTACACAGTTGTGAGGATTGAGATTATAAAGATTAAACTTAGCATAGTACGTGGCACATAGTAGACTGTCTTAGATGTTTATGAAAGAAGGAAAGAATTAAGACTTATGGAACATTTTCCTGTATTGTCTTGTTTGATTCATACCCCTGTGAGGTAGATAGTGATATCCTAATTTTTCAAATGAGGAAACAGCTCTGAAGGCTTGGGACTTCTCCAAGGTCCATAGCTATTAGTCAGACCTACCATACACATTATTTTAAACCAGTAAAATGACTGGTTTAAAATATTATAAAATAAAACACTATTTTAAGCATTTTTTTATGTACTAGTTTATTAGCTTTGCACATGGTATACTATTGTTATTTTCACTTAACAGACAAGGGAAGTTAGGTAGAGAGGTTGAATAATTTGCCCGAAGTGACACAGTCAGTAAGTGGCAGAGTCACGTGCTTTGTGTGCAGGAAATTTGGATTCAGAGCCCCACTGTTCTTTTGCTATTGTTGTTTGTTTGTTTTTTGAGACAGAGTCTTGCTGTATTGCCTGGCTGGAGTGCAGTGGTGCTATCTCGGTTCACTGCAACCTCTGCCTCCTGGATTCAAGTGATCCTCCTGCCAAGTAACTGGGGCCACAGGTGTGCGCCACCACATCCAGCTAATTTTTAGTATTTTTAGTAGAGATGGCATTTCACCATATTGGCCAGGATGGTCTCGATCTCTTGACCTCGTGACCCACCTGCCTCGGCCTCCCAAAGTGCTGGGATTACAGGTGTGAGCCACCGCGCCCGGTCAGAGCCCCACTGTTCTTAATCTTTGTGTTCTTCCTTTTACTTCATGTTCTCTTTTGTGAAGGTAAAAAGCAGTTTTACAAACTGGAAGGTGCCACGTAAGATGTGGTATTATATTTATCTGACTTGTTCCCTGTACTCCAGAGATTACAGTCCATCAGGAATTTATCTTCTCCAGGCTAAACCTACTCATTTATTGCCACTGATACTCACTGGTTATTACTGTCACTATTTTGGTCACTTTTCTTTTTAAAAAAAATTGATTTTGTCAACATTTGTCATCTAATGTGTCCCCAGAAATGGATACAAGCTTCAAAGATCTCTATTCTGCCAAGCTGTCTTACCCTCATTTTATAGTTTACTCTGCGAGATGAGAATAAAACCTGCCTCCCAGGGGTTATCAAGATTAAATGAAAGAATAGGCCGGGCGCGGTGGCTCAAGCCTGTAATCCCAGCACTTTGGGAGGCCGAGATGGGTGGATCACGAGGTCAGGAGATCGAGACCATCCTGGCTAACACGGTGAAACCCCATCTCTACTAAAAATACAAAAAAATTAGCCGGGCGTGGTGGCAGGCGCCTGTAGTCCCTGCTACTCGGGAGGCTGAGGCAGGAGAATGGCGTGAACCCAGGAGGCGGAGCTTGCAGTGAGCCGAGATAGTGCCACTGCACTCCAGCCTGGGCGACAGAGCAAGACTCTGCCTCAAAAAAAAAAAAAGAATAAATGTTAAGTTATTAACACAGTACAGGCACATAGTAATTTCTCAGTAAATGGTGGTGGTTATTACTTCTGTATAGTATGGTTGATTTTTGCCATTTTGAAAATAGGATTTATTTTTAACTTTATTAGAATTCATCATGTTGATTCAATTGAGATCACATTGAATCTTTCTTTTATTCATGATATTGGCTACCTTTCCCAGCTTTGTGTGAGCTGCATATTTTCCTATTCAGAAAGGTTACATTAATAAAATTCCTTTATTTGTGTGACTCAAAATCATTGATAAAAAGATAGACTAGGTAGGCCGGGCGCGGTGGCTCATGCCTGTAATCCCAGCATTTTGGGAGGCTGAGGCAGGCAGGTCGCCTGAGGTTAGGAGTTCGTGACCAGTCTGGCCAACATGGTAAAACCCCATCTCTGTTAAAAATATAAAAATTAGCTGGGCGTGGTAGCGAGTGCCTGTAGTCCCAGCTGCTTGGGAGACTGAGACAGGAGAATCGGTGGAACCCAGGAGGCGGAGGTTGCAGTGAGCCGAGATCACGCCATTGCACTTCAGCCTGGGCGACAGAATGACACTCTTCTGCAGTGGTATGGATGCAAAGATTAAACACTTCAGCTCTTAAAACAAGACCAGACAGAATTATTAGAATTATTTGTAAAATGGAGATAATCATTTATCTGAATACCTCATGGAGTTGTTGCAGAATTGAAATGAGATAACTGTAAAGGCTGTGAACTAGAGTTCTATACAAATAGAACTTGTACTCTTATGACAGTTGTGACTTGAATCTTTGTCCATCATGCCACAAAATAATTCTCAGAAGTGTTTGGTTATCTGCCTACAAAGGGAGTTACACTGTTATTGAAAAAAACCAGCTGGGCATGGTGGTTCGTGCCTGTAATTCCAGCACTTTGGGAGGCCAAGGCAGGCAGATCACTTGAGTCCAGAAGTCCGAGACCAGCTGGGCAACATAGTAAGACCCTGTCTCTATAAAAAATTAAAAAATTAGCTAGTCTACTCAGGAGGCTGAGGCGGGAGCCCAGGAGGCTGAGGCTGCATTGAGCCATGATCACGCCACTGCACTCCAGCAATAGAGCAAGACTATGTCTCAGGAAAACAAAAATAGAAAAAAACAGCTCCTGTTTATTGTAGCTATTGAATTCTTAAGAGCCTGATTTACATGTTTTCTGGCCAGTCTTACCAACTTACTGCTTTATAGCTGTACTACAAAAATAGAGCCACTCAATCACCTACCGAAGTGAATGAACACCTCTAGATCTGAATGTGTCACTGTTTAAAACTCTTCAGTGGCTCCCTGGTACCCACTAAAATCCAAGTTCATTACTGGGGCTTACTAAGCTTTTGGGAAGGGGCCAGAGCTATGTCCAGCCTTACCTGCCACATTCCTTGCCTCACACATCAGGTTCACCCTTGTTTGCAGTTTACGCAGCATGTGTCTACACACACCCCATGACCTTTTCTCTTCCTGGAATATTCCCCCCTCTCCTTCCTTACCTGGCTAATTCATAGTCTTTCAAAACTCATTTTTCGGATAGCCTTTCCTGATCCCAACCTTCTCCCCAGTGAAATAGTCAGTGCATGGACTGGTCATTTTAATTGTCATCTGTGTTGGAATGATCAGTTTTCCTCTGTGTTCTACTCACACTTCCTAGCACTATGCCTTACACATACCCTAACTGAACATGTTCAGAATTGAACTCCTGATCTCTCCCATTCTCCAGACTCAGGCTGCACCATATGCAGTCTTCATCTGTTTATGGTAATTACATTTTCCCTATTGCTGAAACCAAAACCTTAGAGTCATCTTCTTTTATACCTCATACCAATCTTTCTGGACATCTCGCTTTATTCTGCCTTTAAAATAGTATGAGCATCCCACCACTTCTTACCACCTCCATTGCTATCACTGTGATCCAAGTGATCATTGTACCACACCGGATTTATGCGGTAGCCTTGTAACTACTCTTCTGCCTTCCACTCTTGCCAGCCCTCAGTCTATTTTGCACATCAGGACTCGGCAGACTTTCTATGTCAAGGGCCAGATGGTAAAAAATTTAGGTTTTGTGGACTGCGTGGTCTCTGTCATAGCTGCTAGACCGGAGCACAAAAGCAGCCATAGAGAATATGTAACTGAATGAGTGTGACTGCATTCCAGTACAACTTTACTTATAAAAACAGGCAGCGGGCCGTAGTTTGCCAGCTCCTGCTCTACATGGCAACCAGACTACACAGTGCCTTCCGAAGGGTGACTTAATCTTTATAGTGTCCTCTGAAGCCCTCCATGGTTTGTGTCCGCAACCCCTTACCTGTCTGACTTCATCTTCCGCTGTTGTCTGCTTTGCTCCCTCCTCTCCAGTCACACTGACCCTCTTTCTCTTCAGATATGCCAGGCCCATTGCCACCTGATTCTTTGCACCAGTTATTCCTTTGGCCTGGAACATTCATTTCTTCTTAAGTGTCAACTTCTCAGTCTAGGCATACCTGACCAACCACCCTATAAATAATTACATTCTAGCATTGTATTCCCTATTCCGTTTTTTTTTTCTTTGTAATGCTTCTACCATATGTTACGCCATATATTGACTTAATTTTTTTCTCTTTCTTTTCCTGCTAGAATAAATGTTCCCTTAAGGCAGTAATTTTGTGTCTTTTCTATTAAGTATTGTATCCCCAAGATCTAGAACAGTGCCTGACATATAGTAGGTGCTCAGAAAATATTTGTTGAATGAATACATAGTGTATATTTTTAGAGTTTAATTTTTTAAAATATTTTTTGAACAAGCTCTTTCTCTCTCGCCAGCACCACATCCTTTCTGTTTCACACTCGTAGTGTTGCTCTAAGCTGCTCTGTCCTCTCCATTCTCACTCCCCTTTATTCTGGCTCTCATCTGTCAGCAGTGTGTCCATAACCTTTTATTCCATGTCATCCGGGCCATCCTCTCTACAAGTGGATTGAGTGATGTTTGTAAAACGGAAAAATGATGATTTTATTATTCAAAACTCTTTATTTTTGGCCTTTTGCCAATTAGAATGCAGTGCTTGTTTAAAGTACAAGATCTCTTATGAAGGAATAATTGTCAACAAAAAAAAGTACAGGATCTCAGGCCTCGTGCTATACCTGGTAAGTCATAATTTCAAGCGGAGGGGATAAGAATCATTATAATTTAGGAAGTAACCCAAGTGATTCTTACTGAACACAGTTGACCAACACTGGCCTATAAGGTAAAGTTCCTCAGTGAGTCACTGAGAGCCTTTTTGAGCTGCCCCTGCCTGTCTCTCCTGCCCCATCCCTAATGCTCCACACTGCTCTTCATCTTCTAACAGTTTCTCTATTTGCATTTCTCTCAGAGTGCCATATTGATTCTGTTTTCGCAAATATTCTTTTCCCTGTACAGAACAGAATCTTCTACTCTGGAAAGCTTCGATTTTTCTTTCAAAATTCTGCACATTTGTCACTTTCTCTATGAAGTCTTTTCTGATACCCCATTCCCATGACAAAGTTAATTATGTCTTTGCTGTTTGGGTACTTGTGTAAGTCAGACTCTGTTCTGGTGTTTATTACACTGTGCTGTGTGCCTTTTCATAACTGTTTGCCTGTTGTGACCTGACCTGAGCCAGTAGTGGTTTACGGGTATTAGGTTTTTATTGAGAGGTGCTGTCATTTGGAGGCTACAGTTAAATGAGTGTTACAGATCTCTTCCCCCAGAACCGAGCTTCTAAATGGCATGTTACTGTGAAAGGCAAACTCACACTGAGTTTTTCCACCATAAAAAAAATTTATTAGCAAGCAAGCACAAAAATACTGTTTTATTAGGTGGATGAAATTCCTACTCTCTATCCTTTTAGAACATCTGACAAGCACCTTTTTTTTTTTTTTTTTTTTTTGAGACGGAGTCTCGCTCTGTTACCCAGGCTGGAATGCAGTGGTGCAGTGTCGGCTCACTGCACCCTCTGCCTCCCAGGTTCAAGCGATTCTCCTGCCTTAGCCTCCCGAGTAGCTGGGATTACAGGTATGTGCCACCACACCCGGGTGATTTTTGCATTTTTAGTAAAGATGGGGTTTCATCATGTTGGCCAGGCTGGTTTCAAACTTCTGACCTCAGATGATCCATCTGTCTCAGCCTCCCAAAGTGCTGGGATTACAGGCATATGAGCCACTGTGCCCGGCCTGCCAAGCACCTTTTATGAAAGGTTTATTTAAGGCAAAAATGCTAGTGTGCTTTTAGGATTCAGCTGAACCTAATTGGAATAAAATAACAGAATTCCTTTATGGGGAACTAACAGAACCAGCAGGAGTCATAAGGGTCAGGGTACAGTCCCTAAGAGTAAGCTATTATATTCACTAGATTCATGTACATGTTCATGTAAGAGCAGTGATCCCTATACAGTGTGTGTAGCCATAACACCTTTCTTGAGCACCATTCTTTTCTAATACTGTCGTAATTTCTAACATCCACTGTGTTAACTACTAAATTCTCTGGCTTTGAGGTGAGATAAGGCTTCTTGAGTTGTCTCACTGGAGTAAGTTTTTGATTACAAGCTTTCCTCATTTACTGATGATTATTTATATCTAGTCTTGGGCTTGCATGTTAACTAAGTGCTCCAGGATGAATGTCAGGAACCTCTCACTCATGTCCTCTGGTCCATTAAAACAAATAATAATTACACTGTGCCAAAATAACTTAAGGAATTTATATCGTAACTCTTCTAGACCCTGGAATTGAAACAGATGCTTAGCTTTTAATCTCTGTATCCTCATGCCTATCCTCATGCTCAGTGAGCCTCAAGAAGTACCAGAATGTATGTATGTAATGTCAAGCAGCTAAGTGTTTTGTATTTTTGTTTTTAATGCTAAATTGCAGACTCTCCCAAGGAATTATATTAATAATATAACGAGTTTGCCATAGCTGTCAGAACATCTGTCCCAACAGTGATACTTCCTTGCATGGGCTGGAATGAGGTCGTGTAATTCCCTGGGTGGCCATCAAGCTGACACCTGCTGTGGCTCCCCAGTCTCCTTGTGAAGAGAGGTTGCTCTGTCTTCCTCATGAAGTTTGCAGTGGGAGTGGTGTGTGCAGTATAAATACAGAGCCCTGCTTGGGAACCTAGGGAAGAGTTGTGCGGTGCTGGTAAGATTATAAGCTGAGGTTGACAAATTGTAGACCTCTGTTCTGACAGCAGAGCTAGACAGCTCAAAATATAATGTGTTTCACCAGATGGATTCCTTATTTGTAAAGTATAACTTTATCAATTCTTCACTAAAAGGGAAATGAAAGCTCAGAGAGTACTAAGGCATCATGATATATCTCTAGATTATACTGTTGGGAGCATCACTTTTCAGTTGATTTTTAAGTATGTATTTACATTTTTTTTTTTATCATAGGCTGGAATTAGAGCCCAATAAGGAAAGTAGTTTGGTGTTAGATTATTAAACAATTCATAATTCTTGGGCCATTTGGAGAGTGATTTGGATCAATGCTATTTCTTCTTCAATAATCTTTCATTTTTTTCTGCATTTTTCATCCTTCTATGAACATGGGAAGAATCGTGGACTTTTAAAAACTTTACATTGATAGTTAATGTAATTATATTCTGCCTTCCTGTACAGATAATAAAAACTTTGTATTAACATACTCTTCTACACAAGCAGAGTAAAAAGGTTGAAATTGTTGTTGTGTCATATGACAGTGGTTAACAACCAAAGAGCTCTTGAAAATCAGTAGGGGGCCAGGTGTGGTGGCTCACACCTGTAATCCCAGTACTTTGTGAGGCCATAGTGGGAGGATTACTTGAGACCAGAAGTTCAAGACCAGCGTGAACAGCATAGTGAGAGCCCATCTCTAGAAAACTTTAAAAAATTAGCCAGGTGTGGTAGCATGTACCTGTAGTCCCAGCTACTTGGGAGGATTGCTTGAGCCCAGGTGTCCAAAGTTACATTGAACTGTGATCACGCCACTGCACTGTAGCCTGGGTGACAGAGTGAGACCCTGTCTCTAAAATAATAATAATAAATCAGTAGGGAAAAGATTAACCCAGTAGAAAAGTGGATAAAGGATATGAGCAGGCAGTTGAAGAATTTAAATGACCAATAAAAATATGCAAAATGCTGACTTAAAAATATAAGATGTAATTAAAACATTAGTAAGATAAATGGTACCTATCAAATTGAGTTATTTTCAAAGATTAAAACTTACTACGCCAGGTTGGCAAATGGTTAAAAAGATGTGTGTACTCATACAAAGCCAGTAGGAATATAAGCTCATGCACTCATTCTGGAGAACATTTCAGCAATCAAAAAGCTTTAAGGCCTAATAATTTCACTTATAGTAATTTAATTTTAGGAAGATAACAAGGATTTACAAAGATTAAGCTCCGAAACTATTGTTGATCACAATATTATTCATTATAATAGCATTTTTTAATTTTTAAGAAACAACCTATATGCCCTTGTCTTTTAAAATATATATAGATACTTACCATTTACACTTAGAAATGAATTAGTCAAAAAATTAGTCAGAAATCATTTACAATAAGTCAACTTTTGACCACTGAGTTGTTTACTGTGATCAAGAAAGCAGGAAGGCTTAAGGAGTTCTCATTCTAAATGACTTGATTTCATAATAAGCTGTTCTCTGTTCTCTTCTCTCTATACTCCCTTCCTCGGCAGTCTCTGGCAGGCACACGGCTTCAACTGTCCCATGTGAGGATGGCTCCTAAATTTACATTTCCAGTCTTGACTTTTTCTTTGGAGTTCCACACTCACGCTTCCAACTGCCCTTTGAACATCCCCACCTGGGTGGCCTTCCAGCATGACCTGTTTTCTTCCGTATTTGAACTAGATTTTTGTAGACCCCCAAGGTAGTGATAGTGATGTGTATGTGTGCTTTGGGAGTGGGTAAGGAAGAGATTTAAAAAGGTCTAACTGTAAAACTGAAAAATACCATGTGCAGTACAGCAGGTTCTTGAATAACATTTTATTATTCAGTGTCATTTTGTTATAATGTTGATGAGGGAAAAAGAATCAATTCCTGGCTGAGGCCACTGTCTGTGTGGAGCTTACAGGTTCTCCCCATGTCTGCGAGAGTTTTCTTCAGGTGCTCCAGTTTCCTCCCACATCCCAGTGTGTGCATCTTTGGGATGTGGACTGGCGTATCTGTTATCTTAGTGTGAGTGAATATGGGTGTGTGTGTGAGTGCACCCTGCAGTAGAATGGTGTCCTGCCCAAGGCTGGTTCCCATCTCATGCTTTGAGCTCCCAGGATAGGCCCCAGCCACCTGCAACCCTAAAACTGGACTAAATAATTACTTTGTTTTTATTAATCTTTTTTTTTTTTTTTTTTTTTTTTTTGAGACGGAGTCTTGCTCTGTCACCCCGGCTGGAGTGCAGTGGCTGGATCTCAGCTCACTGCAAGCTCCACCTCCCAGGTTTACACCATTCTCCTGCCTCAGCCTCCCGAGTAGCTGGGACTACAGGCGCCCGCCACCTCGCCTGGTTAGTTTTTTGTATTTTTTAGTAGAGACGGGGTTTCACCGTATTAGCCAGGATGGTCTCGATCTCCTGACCTCGTGATCCGCCCGTCTCGGCCTCCCAAAGTGCTGGGATTACAGGCTTGAGCCACCGCGCCCGGCCCATTAATCTTTCTTAAATGTATTTGTAGCTCACATTTATTTCAGGGTTTACCATTAGAAGTGTTTTGGTCTTTATGTAGAAGTTTGCCAATGTTTTGTGACCACAAATATGCTATAGCAACTTAACTTGGTTTCATTATACATTGTTTCACCTAAAGTTTCCAAGAACCTATCGAGGCTGTTAAGTGAGGACTTACTGTACATCCTGACATGGGAGAATTGGGCATTAGGCATGAGCATATACCACTGCAGCAGGTGCTGGGCCGCTTAGGAGTCTGGATTACCAATTCATCTGAACTCTTGGGCAGACTATACACATGCCTTTCTGGAGCAAGGAATTGAAGAACAGTACAGAAGGAAGTTGTTTTTCTCTCTAGACTGCCTCAGTTCATATCCTGTCTCTGCCATTTAGAGTCTCTGACCTTTGGCAATTTTTTTTTTTTTTTTTTTCACTGTAGTGTAGTTTTCTGGTCTCTAAAATGGGGGAGAAATTGTGCCTACCTAAGGTTTGCTGTAAAGAATGGCTGAGGTAATCCATGCCTGGGCTATAAGTGATGAGTAGATGTTAGCTATCAACCTCTACATAAGGCATAGTGCTATGTCAAAGCATAGTGCTTTAATAATATAGTTTAATAGGATAACTTTTCTGATAGTAAACCTTTTCCCTTCATTCAGGGTAAAAATAGTAGTTCTATAACCCATCAAAGTTTAGTTCTCTAAGCTTTGTATCTCTGTTTTACAATAATTCAGCTCAAAAAAGAAAAGTTTCCTGGTTCAGCTTTGTATTGAAGCCTTCTAATGCTAGAAATAAATGTCTCTAGATTCCTCAGAGGCATTGCAGACCTCTTCCTTTTATTCTCAGAGTGAAAAATTTATGCTGTTTCCTATCTTAAGAACATTCTCAATCAGCCAGGCACAGTGGCTCACACCTGTAGTCCTAGCACTTTGGGAGGCCGAGGCAGACAGATTGTTTGAGCCCAGGAGTTGAAGACCAGCCTGGGCAACATAGTGAGACCTTGTCTCTGGAAACCTAAAAAGAACATCTTTAATCATATATATTTTCCTATCAGAAAAGAAAAAAAAAGTGTTGTTTTATTTTATGTATAAATAGGTTTTTCTCAATGGGAAATTGAAACATTTAAAGTTGGTGTCTCTATAAGGTGGCAAATTAGGAATTTACCTCAGAATTATATAGTGGTAGATTGCATTGTTTCTTTTTCAGGCTTTTTCGTTCATAGGGTTACGTTGGTGTTTTTCGTGTTATCCTTTTTACAATTATAATTGTTAATTGCCTTTTCCTGGGGCTGGTATTGGCAAGTTAATTGAGTTGGCAGATCCATGCAGGCCCTGTGGAGCATTCATCTCCTCTCCCTTCTTCCTTTCTCCTCATTTTTCAGTATTCGTGTCACCAGAGCAGAGCACGAGGGACCTAGGGAATGCCAGATAAGACTAAAGTGGTAATGGCCACTTTTAAATAATACATTTAGATGATGATAATTGAGCAATACTAGGGATTGTAGAACTTAACACAATTAAATTAAATTTATTAAAACTTTTCAAAACATGACATTTAAAACTTTTCTTTATTGTGCCTTTTATTTTTCAAAGAATTCACTTGGAATTCAAATACTATATAGGAAACAGCTAAGCACTGCCTCTAGTTGAAGGTTGGGGTAAAACCTGCTTGTCTGGCCTCTTCTTATATCACTTCATTCCCCATTAGTCCCCACCCCTAGATACCTCCCTAGGGCTCCAGGGCTTTAAGGAAAGCAGTTTAGAAGTGACTAATACAAACAGATCCCATGTTGGGGGATAATCCTGGTGCCCTCAGTTTTGTTCTATTCTGGGATGTCTGACTCATTTTGACAGTTACCGATCAACTAACTCCCCTCCTACCCAATGCTTGTTAATAAAATGCTGTTTCACCTAGTGTTTCCATTTTCATGTACAGTGACTCCATTCATTTACTTACCTAGGCTGAAAACCCCAAAGTCATTCTTGACTCTTCTTACTCTCCACCCATTAGCAAATCATGTTGGTTTTCTGCCTTCAGAATACACCCCACTTTGCTACTCTGGGCTCAGCCTCTTTGGTTTCTTGCCTGAAAACTGTAATAGCTAACTTAATCTTCTCTTTTCACTCTTTTCCTTCCTGCAATCTAGTACAGTAGTTAATTCTGTGGGTTCTGGAACCAGATTCCCTGTCATGTGACTTTGCGAATAGTAGTTAGCCTTTCTAAACCTCAGTTTAGAGGAGTGAGGATGAGAACAATGATACTGTTTACCTCACATGGTTGTGTCAGACAACTTACTATGCACAAATTACTTAGGACGTGACAAACAGCAGATGTCCAATACATGTTAGGTGGTAATCGATATTGAGGTTGTTGTGGTGGTTTTTATTTATACAGACTTGAAACTGGTATTCTTAAAACATTAGTCAGATACATTCTCTATTGGCTTCCTGTCCCTTCTTAGCACAATATCCAGAGACCTTCCTGTGGCTTACCAGGCCCTGCAGCTCTGGGTTACCTGGTTCCTCTCTGATCACATTGGCCCGTGCTCGCTGTGTTCCTGCCACACTGGCCTGCTGTTCTTTCCTGCCTTGTTCAGCCTTTGAGCACTCATTTTCCCTTTGCCACATTGCTCTCCCTTGAGAGATTTGCCCAACTTGCTGCTCTCTTAATTTAAGTAAGCCCAGATGTCAACCACTGTTCAAGAATATCATGTCATCGTTCTCTATATACTTAATTTTTTTCATATCTTAAGAAAATATAACTTTTCACTACCTAACATTATATTATATATCTGTTTATTGACTAATTATGCCATTAGACCAGATTTCTTAGTACAATAGTCCCCTCTTATCTGAGGGCAATACCTTCTGAGATCATAGTGGATGCCTGAAACTGTGGATAGTACCAAATCCTATATATACTATGTTTTTTCCTGTACATACATACCTATAATAAAACTTAATTTATAAAGTAAGAGATTAACAGCAACAATAAAATAGAACAATTATAACAGTATGCCAACATTGCTACTCTTGCACTTTGAGCTCTTATTAAATAAAATAAGGTTTTCTTGAACACAAGTACCACGATGATTGCTCTGATAACCTAGAAGGCTACTAAATGACTAATGGGCGGATAGCATCTACAGTGTGGATATGCTGGACAAAGGGATGATTCATCCCAGGTAAAACAGGGCAGGATTACAAGGTATTTCAGTGCACTCCTCAGAACGGTGTGCAATTTATGAACTATTTATTTCTGGAATTTTCCATTTAATATTTTTGGACTAAGTTGACCAAAGGTAACTGAAATCACAGAAAGCAAAACTTCTTTTAAGGAGGGACTACTGTCAATGAGTGCAAGAGACCTTGTCTCTTTTGTTCATCATTTTAGCCCCTGTGCCTATCATATACATAGTAGATGCTCAAGAGGTATTTGTTAAATGGATATATGGGATGCGATGGGGTGAGTGAATGACAAATATTTTCCCCTTCCTTCTTTGCACAAGAGATGCTGAAGTTATCAGATAGTTGGAAAGGCCCAAATTAACTTTTTTGAGATGTAGAGTTCAGGTCTCCCCCTTCTTTCCCATTAATAACAATATATTGTGTAATTCATCATGATTACCTCAGTTAACCACAAATGGAGTAATTGCGTTGTTAAATTAGTACTCTCTTACAGTTACTATTCAAGGTAAACTTCTTTCCTTGGTAGCTAGTGACAGGAAAATCATTTGGGCTCATCATTTATTGATCACTTAAACCCACTAAGCCCATGCCACACTCCTGGTTGTTACCAACCTCCAGTGCTGAAAGAAGGAATTTAAGTCTGTCTGGAGTCAGGAAAAACAGAGACATATATAATGTTCTCCAAAAATTCTGCTTCTCATAAAGAGCAGTGAATTCAGAGTGTCTAGGAAAACAGGATTTTAAAATAAGGATTTAGGTTTAAGATGCCTCTCAGTTTCTTAGGGATGGGAAGTAAATTTTAAAAGTTAGCATTTTTCTTTAATATAGTAGAACAATTTGGTTACTGTTTGATAACTTTATGCTAATTCATTGACTTTAATATATGAAGAAATAAAGGATTTCAAGAATAGCTCATAACAAACGGGGGGGCGTGGTGGCTCATGCCTATAATTCCAGTACTTTGGGAGGCTGAGGTGGGAGGATCACTTGAGGTCAGGAGTTCAAGACCAGCCTGGCCAACATGGTGAATCCCTGTATCTACTAAAAATACAAAAAGTAGCCGGGCATGGCAGCATGCACCTGTAATCCCAGCTACTCAGGAGGCTGAGGCAGGAGAATTGCTTGAACCTGGGAGGCGGAGGCATTGAGCTGAGATCATGCCACTGCACTCCAGCCTGGGCGACAGAACAAGACTCCGTAAAAAAAACAAACAAAAACAAGAATAGTTCATAACCTTGAACGTCTTTGTCTGTTTTCTTCATAATTCCTGAGAACTTTTTAAAAATTCCTTTACCAATTTCAGTTGATTATCATGTACACCTAGAATATGGAAGTTATTTTGTGCTTTTTATTTTGGGCCTCTTTTCTACCTTTATGCTTAACATCCAGCAATCTTCTGAACCGCATCTTGTTATAATCCGAGCAAATAATTTTCTTTCTGATTCAAAGAGGGTAAACTTACATAAGCTAATTTGTTTAGTCTTTAAAAAAAAAAAAAATCACTGACATTAAATGAGTTAATGTTTGGAGTTGAGTTGACCTAAATGATCCCTATTACAACATAGTAAGACCCCATCTCTACAAAAAAATACAAAAATTAACCAGCCTGGTGACACGTGCTTGTAGTCCTAGCTACTTAGGAGGCTGAGGTGGGAGAATCACCTGAGCCCAGGAGGTTGAGGCCACAGTGAGCCATGATTGCACCACTGCACTCCAACCTCAACAACAGAGCCAGACCCTGTCTCAAAAAAAAAAAAAAAAACAACATTGGTACCATTCAGAGACAGTATCAGATGGGGTGTTTGACTGGGTTGGTTCACCTGTCAGATGGTAAAGTAGGTGTTCTTAGGTGAGCTCAAGGAAGAGAGAAATCTCCCATGGAGCAGGACAAAAACTCACTTGATCTTGATTATCTATATTTATAAAGACTGTGAAAGTAGGACCATGAAAATTTTCTGATCTTTGGAGTTACCACTGTGAAGCAGAATTCACCAGTCCTTGAATTGTTCATCAACCTATCTTGTATTCCCTATAAATATTAATGTAGACTAGCCTTATCTTTCTTATCTACAAAATATTATTTTTATTAGAAGAATCTAAGTGTAAATCAGTAGCCAAAAATCAGAGATCTGATTTATTAGCTGTTCTCTCTTTTTATTTATACGTGGACTTTAATAATCATCATCATTATTATTATTACAGGCCATGGTTGCTTGTTATCCGGGCAATGGAACGGGTTATGTACGTCATGTTGATAATCCAAATGGAGATGGAAGATGTGTGACATGTATATATTATCTTAATAAAGACTGGGATGCCAAGGTATGCAACTTAATTGAGCATTTATTTTTTTCTTACAAAAGCATTACGTTCATCCTTCTGATAGGTGAGACTGTCACAGACACAGGTAAAAATTTTCCGCTTAAGTTTGTTTCAGTCTCAGGTATTAGGAGTGGATTTTTGTAAAATGAAACAAATACTAGTCTAAGTTATACAACATAATACCTGTAGTTAACAATGTAGTGTTGTGCACTTAAACATTTAAGAGAGTAGATTCCATGTTCAGTGTTCTAAACACACACACGCGCGCGCACACACACACACACGAGGTTAAGGGAAGGGAAACGGAACTTTGAGAGGTGATGGATATGTTTATTATCTTGGTTGTGGTGTGTCACGGGGGTGTGCATATACATCCAAACTCATCAAATCGTAAATGTTAAAGATACGCATTTTTGTGTATCAGTTATAACTCAATAAAACCATATAAAGTACTGATATAGCTTTAAAAGTGGATTCATTTATTTTCAGATATTAGAGCATTTATCTAAAATCTAACTTTTTTAGAAAGGTGACCTTTATTAAAATATTTTCCTTTTAATAGTTTTTAGACAAACACTTCTGAGAACAGTTGTTTTATAATGGCTTTGGGGGAGATTATCTATAGATAATTGTTAAGGAAATAAGGATTATTTGCTATGTTATTCTTTGCATTTTTGTAAAAATATTATATGGCATTGAGTTGTTTAATTGAATATTGGAGGCAGGATTCAGTCTTTCCCTGATTATTAAAAAACTGGAATTTTATCAGTACTGACAAGCCCTGTAAAACCAATTAGAATGTACAGTATATTTAATCTCTCTTGTTTTAAATATATATTTTCTTAATATTAGCGTGAGTCTCATTAAATTTAAATGATTTTTTAAAATATGTCATGTATTACTACAGTAGAGACTGTACAGACTAATTTTTTGGTTGATTTTTTAAAATCTTAAGTAAAATATTCAAATAGAAAAGTGGCTTGTGTATAGTTCAGTGGATTTTCACAAAGTGAACATACTTGTGTAGCCAGGTGTAAAGGTCAAATAACCTTTAAAACACCTCTTTCTCTGCATCCCCCAAAACACACACATGGAAACTGCCTGAGTCTTAAATGTACAGAAACCTAATCCTACCCTAAAAAGTGTTTTAAGTTTAGAATATGCTCACAGTGCTCCAGTAATCTTTTTAAAACACACACTGATTTGAAGAGTTTTCTCTGCCCTAGTCCAGGTTCAGAATGGAGCTAAACTTTCTGCTAAGTATATATTAAGGCATTATGTCAACAAGCATGGTTTTTCTGTTACAGCTTTCAAAGTTTGAAGTAGAGAAATAAATTTTGTAATTGAATTTGAGCCCAAGGCGCAAAACAGATTGGTGTAACTTTAGTTAAAATTTAAAAATTGACTTTTTTTCAGATTTTGTGAATAGCTAGAAAGCTAGAAATATGTTTCATCAACTTCTAACTTCTAGATTTTGTTAGGCTTTTTCTAGGCTGATCTTAAAATTTCTATAAGACTTAGGGTCATTAATATGTAGGTTTTAAATTAGGACATAGGCAGAAAAACATCCCTAGTGTTTTTATATGTAGAATAGAAGTTTTCCGTTGCAAGATTGCACTGAATATGTAGTGTGCCAGATGTTCTGGATGCTAGGGATATAGCAGAAATGGAATTAGCCCTGGCAGAGCTTAGGATCTATTGGAGGATACAGATCGGAAAGATTGACAGTTACAGATAGTTATGCAAAGTGTCAAGACAGATTGCTATGAGAGCACACAAGAGGGCCACCTAATTCAGAGGAGGAAGAGTGGATGTGTCAAGTAGCCATTTCTCTTAAAACATTTTCAGCAGGTCACCTGTGGTACTCCCAGTGACTTGAGTCAAAGGGAAGGGAGCAGGAAAAAAGAAAGAAAACATGTTCTCAGTTTGGAGGTTCTTCAGATATTTGCATAGTAGCCTGGGGAATCACTCAGAACAACACTGGAACCTGAGGAGGTTGGCAGGGGTATCAAAGTAGCTAGAATTTAATTTACCTGATGGTGAGCCTGATAAACCTTTTCTTTAACTATAGATTCTAGGTTTAGGCTCAAAGTCCATGCTGTCCTGACCAGGTGTTAAGAGTTTCTTTCAATTTTAAGAGTCTACCTGCTTAGGAGTGTAGTTATTCAAGAGTAAGGAGCTACTTGGTTGGTTGAGTTTTGCCTAGCCCCAGATCTTAAACACCACAAGGACAAAGTCTGTCTGCATTATTCCCTACTCTGCACCCAGAGTCCACCACAGTTCCCACTGTGATTTGATGCCTAGTTGGTGTTTAGGTAAATAATAATCCTTTATGGATAGGATCAAGTTTCACAAGCAGGTGGTGCATCAAGCCCAATCTGGAAAGGGAGAGCCACAGGTTCTAATGGACTACATGCTGATGGTGATGGTGATGGTGATGATGACAATAATGATGGTCATAATAAATGATGACACTTTCTACTGATATACTGAATTATTTAAATGAGAGGTATTTGTGACTATCCTATTGTTTATTGAAATTTAAAGTATGGTAAACTATTTATTTGACATAATCTATTTCTAATAATTTTTTCAAAATTTCTTGAAGTCTATTTCAAGAGTGGGTTAAGCATATCATTAGCATACATAAATAAATCTTTAGTAGTTTTAAAACCTTTCAAGCATCATTTTAAGACTTTTAAATTCAGATAACATTCTTGTGTTTCATCAGATATTTATAAAAATCCCTAAAATGGCTGGGCACAGTGGCTCACAGCTGTAATCCCAGCACTTTGGGAGGCTGAGGTGGGCAGATGACCTGAGGTCAGGAGTTCGAGTTCAGCCTGACCAACATGGTAAAAACACATCTCTACTAAAAATACGAAAATTAGCCGGGCATGGTGGCGCATCCCTGTAATCCCAGCTACTCAGGAGGCTGAGGCCGGAGAATTGCTTGTACCTAGGAGGCGGAGATTGTAGTGAGCTGAGATTGTGTCACTACACTCCAGCCTGGGTAACAGCGAGACTCCATCTCAATAAATAAATAAATAAATATCCCTGAAATAAGAACTAAATTTTTCCTTGCATCAATGCATATACTTTTAAAATTGCAGCTCATCTTCATACTTTATTAATTGAGATGTATTTGTGAATAATCCAATTAAGACATTGAAATTGTCTCTTTTTTTTCCCCTAAATTTAATCTTGTAGCATTTTTGGTTACTCCTACTTACAGATTTGTCTCTTTTCCTAGGTAAGTGGAGGTATACTTCGAATTTTTCCAGAAGGCAAAGCCCAGTTTGCTGACATTGAACCCAAATTTGATAGACTGCTGTTTTTCTGGTCTGACCGTCGCAACCCTCATGAAGTACAACCAGCATATGCTACAAGGTAGTATTCCTTTTCAGAAAAAATTGGTTTAGAGTATGGTAGGACAGGAGGGAATCTGTAGAGTAAACTTGAAAGCTTCCTAATGAGTATTTTCCTGCCAGGTACTTTTCACAGTCATTTTAATTTGAATAATTGTATAAGATTTATGTTGCACAGTCATCTGAATTCAAATAATTGTATAAGACTCATTAACAGTTAGTACTAAATGTGTCTTTCTCTGCACAGCCACTCTGAAGAAAGGGAAGCACAGGCCCTCCCATCTTTCTAGCACTCTCTCCTTGCTTTGTGCATCTCTTAACTACTATCCATTCTTTGATTTTTGTAAGAGTATTTTACTTGGGAGAGAGAAAGATCAAGAAAAGCAAAAGGATTTTTTTAAAAGGTGGTGAGGGACAAAAGAGAGGGACAACATAGGAAAATGGATACATAGTAGAAAAATCAGAGGTAACCAGAGAGTAGAAGTGAAGAGAAAAACGGAAGAAAGAAAAGTAGAGAACAGGTTACCATGTGTAGCAGTTAATGTTAGAAAAATGATCCTATTAGTTTTACAAATAGTGAGCATCTGTTTCATTATACTTTTTCTACAGGGTATTTGCAACCTATTATGTTTAGTGCTTTATTTTAAATGCTTTTTTAAAAAACATTTATCCTGACTCAAAATGCTCTGGCCGTCAAAACAAGATACTGTAGACATTATCATGAAAGTAAATATTTGTAGAAAAATAGTACCGATTTTAAAATACTTACTTTTTATTATGGAAAGGTCTTGGAACATTCTGATAGTGAGCTCCTGGCATTCATTTGCTGTATCTGGCTTAGGAGATGCCAGGGCGGCGAGAAAGAGGCACAGGCTTAGATGTGCTGGGTGGAAAGTTGGCGTTAGTAGTGATGGTCGACTCTAACGACTTGATTATCAGCTGTACCTTTTTTCTTCCTGCATTCTGAGATGTGTTGCCTGCATCCTAATTCACATAATAAGTAGCAAGCTAAGCAGGTTGTAGCCAGAGATGGTAAGAAATCCTGAATGGAAACCAAATAAAGACTGTCACATCACATAATGTGCCCTTTTCAATTCAGTGTCTCTTCCCAGTGGCATCCCAGTGCCGTCTCTGCCCCCTGCTGCTTCTGTAAAGATTTTCTGACCCAGAAACTGCCTCATAGACCTTCCTTTTTATGAAATCTTGAGTGTTTGGTTGTGTCCTTTTTAGATAAATAAATAACAGACATTTGGGAGTTTATAGTAAATAAATGCCAGATGACATGGAGGCTAGGTGCTACAGGAGTTAAGAGGAACAAAGGTGGTGCTACATTGGAGAGATGGGCAAGTGCGCCTTGAAGGGAGAGGCTTAGCTGGCGTAGGTGAGGAGAGGCAAGGAGTGCAGTCGTGTTAGTAAAGTTCTGGGGGAAAAGGCGTAGTTGTTCCAGTTAAGGCACAGAAAATCATGTGAGGAAAAGGATTCTTGAAGTAGAATCCTATTCTGATCTTATCTATAGTGGGTGTTAAGGCTGGAAAGTTAGAATGACATAAGGTAAGTTGTTGATCCAGATAGTAGAATTCTGATTGCTAAGTAACTAAAAGTTTAGGGCATGGGCAAAAGATACATACAATTATGTATCTGAGCCCTTTCCGATTTCCAGGGCCACCCGAAAGTAGAAGAAGCCACATGGTAAGAAAGGTAGTGGCAGTCTGAAAACAGCAGAGTCTGGTCTGGAAGTCAGGAGGCCTCCTTAGATCTCAGCTCTGTGATTCACCAGTGGTGGGGTCTGTACACCTCAGGCTCCCAGTTGTCCAAACTCACAGACTCTTTACTTCAAAATACGTTACGTGATTTTTCATTCTGTCATATTTACTGGCTCTATATCTGATCAATGTTGCTTTTTCCCCTGTGACCACTGACCACAATCCACAATATATTTGAACTAATTGCTATATTCTGCCTAGGAACTGGTGATTTGTAGTATACTTTCACTTTCTATAGCATTTGTACATTTTACCCATTATTTATATCAGAAGGTATAACTATGTCTTTTGTAGTATTTAATAAACCAGAGATGCCTCACTTATTGGTGGAATGAAATATTCTAAGTAAGTCAGATTTTCAGAAAAATGAAGTTTAGACAAAGTTTAAACACAAAACACAGTATAATTGCTTTGATAAAAATCCTTAAAACTTCTTAGTGTAATTTAACTTTGTCAAGGTTGTAATTGTAAACATCCATCATTACTCTTTGCTATAATGTAGTGATGTCCTCAGAGACTGTTGAAACTGTTAGCCTGCAATGCCTTGAGTCCTTTTATCTGTTTCTTTTCTTTTCTTTTAGTACTTATGCTATTGATAATGTGCTTTTTCTGTAACAGCCATTCTTTTACCCTTTCATTGTCTCTCTTTTTTTTTAAAGATGGAGGCTCACACTGTCACCTAGGCTGGAGTGCAGTGGTGTGATCTCGGCTCACTGCAACCTCCACCTCCCAAGTTCAAGTGATTCTCCTGCCTCAGCCTCCTGAGTAGCTGAGGCTACTACAGGCATGTGCCACCACGCACGGCTGATTTTTTTTTTTTTTTTTTTTTTTAGTAGAGATGGGGTTTCACTATATTGGCCAGGTTGGTCTTAAAGTCCTGACCTCGCGATGCACCCATCTCGGCCTCCCAAAGTGCTGGGATTACAGGCGTGAGCCATCGTGCCTGGCCTGTTGTCTCTTTCTGATCTGCAGTTCCCTAGCAAAAAATAAGTAATTGAAATAAGTGTTAAGAAAGTCACAAAAACTCATCAACTTCAGGCATCAATTTTAGCCTCCCCTGGTTCTCAGCTATACTCTTTAGCACCGAGGTTACTGTATAAATAAGCTGTTAAATTTATCCTTTGATATCATTCCAATTTAGGCATAATTTTGGCATTACAAGTTTTAATATACCATTGCAGCAAAATACCACTTTTTCCCCGCAGTGTGATCATTCTTATCCTATTCTAAATTTTCTTTTAGGTACGCAATAACTGTTTGGTATTTTGATGCAGATGAGAGAGCACGAGCTAAAGTAAAATATCTAACAGGTAAACGTCATTTGGGGCCAGGATATATTGGTACAGAAATACCCTGCAATCAGGTGATGCTTTCAGGAAACTCAAGCATAGCCTTTGTTAACACGACGAATACTTACTTTTTGTTTCTTATCAGATTTCTTATTTGCCTTGTTTTTTAAGACTTAAGTCATCTTTATTGTTATCTTTAACCAAAAAAATTGTCAAAGGATGCGGAAAATTTGAGGCAAAGAAGTCTGAGTAAATTATTCAAATACAGACTGAGTTTTCTGTGATTATCCTTCTCAGTTAAAGGCCACTTAACTCTAGGTAACGGCCATCTGGTTTCCTCTCATTCACTCCTTAAATTAATACCCTTTCCTTTTCAAATGTGTGTGCTCTAAACAGTACTCTAGATCTTCCATGTTAAATGTAGACATGAAGAAAATTAATACAAAGAAGATGAATTGAAATGCCAAAATCAGTAAGTGACACAGACGTGTAGATTCCCTATCTGCTAATGGTGTACATAGGTCAGTCAGCACTCCTGTACTGAACCTGAAGATCCTTCAATTATGCTAGTTCCCCTTCTCTTCCACTTATGAACTGCCTCTCTGAGAGCAGGGGGTCTGTTTCCCATCTGATGGACCACTTACCTTCTTTTCTTTAACTCTACTTTCTATCTCCAAAAATCCACTGAGTATTCACATTACTGATTAGCTGTGTCTTCCAGAGCCATTGGTAATTGCACGTCAACCTTACATAAAAATGGAATATTCATGCATTTTCTATGTATTTTTAAAGCCATTATTTGTGGCAGAAGCTCATTAGTGTGCTTTCAGAGACACTGAACACTCTGTTGAAGAAATTCAAATGGCTTTTAAAATAAAAAGACAAAATCATTATCTCTGTGTAGAGGATAGTTTTATCCTTGAAGGTTTACTATTTGAAACCTCATGACAATAAAATGCTGAGGGAAGTTTTTGAAAGTACAAGTGTGATAGTTTTCAGATGATGTTTGCAAAGTTGAAATATTGTCCATACTATTAGGAATTCAGTGGAATGCAGTAGCAGAAGCTCTCTGGTGCTTAGCAAATGAATGAATTTTTTTTTTTTTTTTTTTTTGCCTTGCAGGTGAAAAAGGTGTGAGGGTTGAACTCAATAAACCTTCAGATTCAGTCGGTAAAGATGTCTTCTAGAGCCTTTGATCCAGCAATACCCCACTTCATCTACAATAATTGTTGACGCTATTTGTTAACTTGTGAATAAGAATAAATGGGATAAAGAAAAATAGACAACCAGTTCGCATTTTAATAAGGAAACAGAAACAACTTTTTGTGTTGCATCAAACAGAAGATTTTGACTGCTGTGACTTTGTACTGCATGATCAACTTCGAATCTGTGATTGCTTACAGGAAGAAGATAAGCTACTAATTGAAAATGGTTTTTACGTCTGGATATGAAATAAGTGCCCTGTGTAGAATTTTTTTCATTCTTATATTTTGCCAGATCTGTTATCTAGCTGAGTTCATTTCATCTCTCCCTTTTTTATATCAAGTTTGAATTTGGGATAATTTTTCTATATTAGGTACAGTTTATCTAAACTGAATTGAGAAAAAATTACAGTATTATTCCTCAAAATAACATCAATCTATTTTTGTAAACCTCTTCATACTATTAAATTTTGCCCTAAAAGACCTCTTAATAATGATTGTTGCCAGTGACTGATGATTAATTTTATTTTACTTAAAATAAGAAAAGGAGCACTTTAATTACAACTGAAAAATCAGATTGTTTTGTAGTCCTTCCTATCTTACACTAATTTGAACTCTTCAAGATTGCTGCTTTTTTTGACATTGTCGGTAATGAAACCTAATTGTAAAACAGTTGCCATTTACTACCAATAACTTTTAGTTAATGTTTTATAAGGAAAAAGTCACAATAAGAAGAGTTTAATTTTTTTTTCCTTTGTTTGTTTTTTGAGACAGTCTTGCTCTGTTACCCAGGCTGGAGCACAGTGGTGCATTCTCGGCTCACTGCAGACTCCGCCTCCCAAGTTCAAGCAATCCTCCCACCTCAGCCTCCCAACTAGCTGGGCCTACAGGCACACACCACCATGCCTGACTAATTTTTGTATTTTTAGTAGAGACGGGGTTTTGCCATGTTGCCTAGGCTGGGGTTTAAGTTAAATTTTTTTAAAAACTAAAGTGACTGGCACTAAGTGAACTTGAGATTATCCTCAGCTTCAAGTTCCTAAGATAAGGGCTTTCTTAAGCTTTCAGGTATATGTATCCTGTAGATGTAGACAATAATGTCCCATTTCTAAGTCTTTTCCTTTTGATTCTCCTTAAATTGATCGTACTTCCAAATTTGCTGTATGTTTTTTTCCTAATGCTGTGATCTATCTGATCTGCAGACAAGAACCTTGTCTCTGTTGAAGAGCATCAGGGGGAGATTATGTACACATTGAAACCGAAGTGTGTTGTTACTGACTTAATGTGCAGTAACTCCTCACATATCTGTTAAGGCATTTCCCAGATGTGATGCCAGCCTTCTTACGTGTACTGAAAGATGTTTAGCTTAGAAAAAACAAAACACGTGCAAAATCAGATAATTTTGTTTTGTTTCATGGGTTTTATTTACTTTTTAAACAACGAAGGAATATTAGAAAATCACACAAGGCCTCCCAGACTTGTTATGTAAAGAATGAATTGGGACGGATGGCTTAGACTTCACTTTCCTAGGCTTTTTAGCAAAACCTAAAGGGTGGTATCCATATTTTGCATGAATTATGGGTGTAAGACCTTGCCCGCTTAGGTTTTCTATCTCTGTCCTTGATCTTCTTTGCCAAAATGTGAGTATACAGAATTTTTCTGTATATTTCAACTGTTTTTAGCATCTGTATAGTTTGTATTCAATTAGAGACCTTTTCTATGGGAAGCTCAGTAATTTTTATTAAAAGATTGCCATTGCTATTCATGTAAAACATGAAAAAAAAATTGGGTAGTGAAGCCAACAGTGTGGACTTAGGGTGAGATTGAATGTTCAGTATAGTGACCTCACTTAGGAGAATTTGCAGGAGAAAGTGAGAGTTTCTTGTTGTTTTTTCCTCGCCCATATTCAGTTTTGTTCTACTTCTTCCCCTTGCTTCCAGGTGATAACATCACTTCTCTACAGTAAGTGCCTCTGCCAGCCCAACCCGGGAGCACAAGTTGTCTTTGCCATCTGGTCTATAGTACAGTGCGCGGCGTTAGGCCACAACTCAAAAGCATTATCTTTTTTAGGGTTAGTAGAAATTGTTTTATGTTGATGGGAGGTTTGTTTGATTATCAAGATGTACAGCCACAGCCTTTTAATTTGGGAGCCCCTGTTGTCATTCAAATGTGTACCTCTACAGTTGTAAAAAGTATCAGATTCTACTATCTGTGGGTTGTGCTTGCCAGACAGGTCTTATATTGTATATTTTTTGGAAAAGTTTATATACTCTCTTGGAAATCATTGTGAAAAGATCAAGAAATCAGGTTGGCCATTTCTTTAATATCCATTCATTTCATGTTAGTGGGACTATTAACTTGTCACCAAGCAGGACTCTATTTCAAACAAAATTTAAAACTGTTTGTGGCCTATATGTGTTTAATCCTGGTTAAAGATAAAGCTTCATAATGCTGTTTTTATTCAACACATTAACCAGCTGTAAAACACAGACCTTTATCAATAGTAGGCAAAGATTTTCGGGATTCATATACAGATAGACTATAAAGTCATGTAATTTGAAAAGCAGTGTTTCATTATGAAAGAGCTCTCAAGTTGCTTGTAAAGCTAATCTAATTAAAAAGATGTATAAATGTTCTTGAAAACATTATGGTGGTTATTTCCAGCTGTCTTTGTTTTTTAATCGTTTATCATACATTGGCTTTCCAAATGATCCCTTTCATCAGATAAAGCTTTTCTGGCTTAGTGTAGAACATTTGGTGTAACTTTCTATAAATGACAATGAAGGAAAGAGAACAGTAAACATAGGAGTTCAACAATTTTAGAAACATCCCTGGGGTCATTGGACTGTGTGTGGGATCCATGAATTCTGTTTGGATTCTCAGCAGTTGAATTCTTGCCCTTTTAATAGGATTTTAAAAATTATTTTAACATTCATAGCTGTTGACAGATCTGTATCTGGATTTTAAAAATTATTTTAATAGGATTTTAAAAATTATTTTAACATTCATAGCTGTTGACAGATCTGTATCACCCCTCTGCTGCAAAAGGAAGTGGGGTTAGGCGTTTATCTCTAATTGTCATAGATGTACCATTGTGTATATGCAAAAAAGTTTAATTTGTGTGGTCATACACTAAAATATGAGAGCTCTTATTAAGGTGAGATCAAAATACATGTTTATACATCTGTTATTTTAAAAAAAAAATTTCCATGGTGTTATTTTCCAGCCTTAGAACATTTGGGAATTGCACTGAAATATAGCTGGGTGGATTGAAGGAAAGGGCAAATGAGTTTGAGATGACGTTTGAGATGTACTTTTTGTATATAAAAAAGCCTTAGGTCTCATACACCTTAAACAGTTGTATGAGACCTAAATGAAATACAGTGTGCAAAGTGCCTTACAATGCATGGAACAAAGTAGGCCTTCAACAAGGATTATTCCCCTTTCCTTTAATAATATGGTAGCATAATTGCAGAGAGAGAGAGAATTGGGTTAATGAACTTTAAATAGCTAATGGTTTTATCAGTTGTAAATGTGAATCATTTGGAAGCAGGAGTGTTGTTTTTATTAATGACAGGTCTTACTTTATAGCTTAGATTTAAATTAAATCACTGGTGCAAGGCACTGCGTCAGATTATTTTCCCAAAGTGCATGTGATCCAAGAAGAGAGCTGTATTTGGGTGTGAACTGCAATGATACATATTTATGTCATATCTAATAACATAATTGTATGTTGGATTTTTTCAGTTAGTTTGTAAATATTCAGAAGTAACTATCTAGTCTCCATTGCTTCGAAGATAATTGTTTAGACTTCTCAGGTCATGAATTTATCCCCCAGATTCTGTTTTTGGTTTGAATTTTATCTGAACCATGGCGATGCGCAAGTATGTACCATGGCACCAGTGAGATGTGTGCAGGGCATGGCCTCGTGAGCTGGAAATACTTTCATAAGTAGAACACACTACATGTAAGTGACTTCACAAGATAGGGAGAGCCTAAACAGCTGTGAGTAGCTGAAGCTCTTTTTATTAAATAATTACTAAACAATCGTCTAAAATTATTGATAATTTTTGCTCTGAACAAGATATCCTTGGGGTCAAAAAGTTACTGGATAAGGTCTTTCCTTCATTGAGATTAGGATGTTTTCTGCCAAAATTATTCCAAATGTCTTCTTCAAAATACCTTTATACTTTTTTTCCCTAGCACGTGCAAAATGTAGGCAAAGCAAATTTTGTCTCCATTTATAATTGAAACAGGATCAGAGAAGTGACTTGCTCACAGTCACAAAGCTTGTAAATGGTAGAGAGCCAGGAATTGAGCGTGGGCTTTTCTTGTTTAATTTTGTTCAAGTGGCTAAGTCAACTTGTCTGTGGTTGTTAAGAAAAACAGTAGTCCCAGTTGGTCATGGTGGCTCAGCCTGTAATCCCAGCACTTTGGGAGGCCAAGGCAGGCAGATCACTGAGGCAGGAGTTGGAGACCGGCCTGGCCAACATGGTGAAACATTGTCTCTACCAAAAATACAAAAATTAGCCTGGTGTGGTGACACACACCTGTAGTTCCAGCTACTCAGGAGGCTGAGGCAGGAGAATCACTTGAACCTGGGAGGCAGAGGTTGCAGTGAGTCTGTGCCACTGCACTCCAGCCTGGGCAACAGAATGAGACTCTGTCTCCAAAAAAAAAAAAAAAAAATTACTGCCTTTAAAAATTCTTAATTTAAAAAAATTAAAAAACTGTAGTCCCTCACCTTCTTCCCCTGAGAAAACAAGTTTGAACTGTTTTAAATGATTCTTTGGATATCTCTCCGCCTAGTAGTTTAGATAATATAATTGCATTGCTGTATCTTGATTTTTTTCAGTGTTACGCGTTTTCTCCTAACTTCTCCACATGGCAGATCTCTCTCCAAGGTTCCCTCCATCTCTACCACACATAGGCAAGCAGACATCCATCTCCCCTGGTCTTCCTTCTGTTATTATGCTGTAACCAAGATCAGGTTTGTGTTCCCGTTATGGCTGTGCTAGTCAAAGCTGAGACATACAGTAAAATCACGTTGACGTTACTTTCTTTCACAACTTACTTTTTCCCTTAATGTCTTCATTTTTTGTTTGTTCCCTGTGATTTCTAACTTGCATCCATCTGGAGTGGTTGCCCTTACCACGTGGGGCACAGCTGTCTGTCTTGGGTCTCCCTTCACCTATGTTCTAGAGATTCCCTTCACCACTCTGTTTCCTGGATCCCATGTTTTCATCTTCCTTGGTTTACTGAATGGAGCATGCCCTCTAATACTTCCTGTAGAAATGCATGGTGATAAATTTTCTGAGACCAGTATCTTTGTTTTACCACCACATTTCATTGGTAACTTTGGAAATCATGTTCCAGAATTTTGAAAGAATTGCCTCACTGCTTCTAAGTTCCTGTGTGGATACTGAGAAATCTGAAGCCATTCTTATTTCCGATTCTTTCTGTGTAATCTTTCTTTGTGGAAGCTCATAGACTATTCTTATCCCAGGACTCCATAGTTTTATAGTGTGCTTTAATGTGTGCCAGTTGTCAACCTCTGTGCTAGGAATGCAGACTGTAAAATCACACCCCACCAGTTTGGGACATTTGAAAAATTTTCTTCGTCCATTCTCTGTTCTCTCTTTCTGGCACTCCTTTGTCCAGGCAGGACCTTTACTGTTTTGAACCCATTGTTTTCTTCTCTAGTTACTGTGCATCTTTGTCTTGACTTTGGGTACATCTGTTTTCCCATTCTTCTGGTGAGGATATGATGTCTGCTATCAGGTTTCTAAATTTCAGGAACTCTTTTTTGTTCTCTAATTTTAAAGTATGTAATCTCTTAATTGATACAGTATTTAACATTTTTTTCTGTTTCAATTTTTGTCTTTCATGCTTAAAGTTTTCCTTAAATGTCTTGGTACTTCTTGCTTGTGTGTTTACATTTAAGAGGAAGGTACTTGAGCTTCTGGTTTTCCAAGGAATATTGGGTGCTTCCTAAATCTAAAGCTCTGTCGTAGTCTTCCAAAAACCATAAAGACAAAAGACAGCCATCACCCATAATCTGTGCCTACAGCATATCTATGAGACAGAAAAAAAATTCAACTTTGTCCTTTCTTTTTTTTTGAGACAGGGTCTTGCTCTGTCACCCAGGCTGGAGTGCAGTGAAATGATCAGGGTTCCCTGCAGCCTTGACTTCCCAGGCTCAAGTGGTTTTCCCACCTCAGCCTCCTGGGTAGCTGGGACCACAGGCACATGTCATGCCTGGGTAATTTTTTTTATTTTTTTGTAGAGACGAAGTCCCTCTCTCTCGTCTCAAGACCAGTTGCCCAGGCTGGTCTTGAACTCCTGGGCTTAAACGATCCTGCCCCCCTCGGTCTCCCAGAGTTGCTAGGATTACAGGATTGAGCCACCACGCTTGGCCAAAAAACTTCAACTTATGTGGAGGCAGAGAAAAGCACATCTGACACTAGAGCCAGCATCAGAACCCTCGTGAGGGCTGAGAGTCGGGTGGAAACTAGAGGGTAAAGACGGGGCAGCAGGGCCTAGAGTGGCAGTGGAAAGGAAAAAAAACAGGCCAGGTGTGATGGCTGGCACCTGTAATGCCAGCACTTAACTGGTAGCATTTAACTCTATCAACAACATTCTTGAATCAAGGAACTCAGCCACACAAACCCCTTGCCCCTGCCTACAGAGAACCAACTGGTTTTGCAAGACAAGGAAAGTAAAACCTTTTAAAATGAGCAGAAAATGGAAGATAACATCCATAAAAACTACCTGAAGAAAAAAATGAGAATTAATTTACAGCTGATGAAAATTCTCAACCACAGGCAGAAGAAAACTACCAATATCTAGTCTGAATTAAACAGGCCTTTGCAGAAATAAAAATTAACATGTGAAATTAGAAATTTAAATCTCAAAAGGAAAATGGACCAAAGGGGGAAAAAACACTGATGAAGCTGCGAAAAGTTGAAGTAACTCAGCAAAGGAATTGAAAAAGATGAACTAATTCAATTTAAGCTACAAGGTGACCAACTGGAAATACAATGAAGGGCACTGAAAAAAAGGTAGGGAAGCAGCCGAGAACAGAACAGTTACAAAGGGTTAGAAAGTAGGACACACACACGTGCTCCCTTGTGGTGTAGTTGCACAATAAAATGCCATACATCAGTGAAACCAAACGATCTACAAACCCAACAATTCGAATGACTCACGTGGAGAAGCTGGACCCCCACCTCTGCGCATGGATCCCACGAAGGTGGCTGTTTGAATATTTGGTGTTAAGAAAACAAACATATGTGGGTCCGTATAAAAATAAAGCCACTTAGACATGTGTAGACACATATGTGTATAGATACACACACATATATATGTTTCTTTTTAATTTTTATTTTATTTTTTTATTTTTGAGACAGACTCACTCTGTTGCCCAGGCTGGAGTGCAGTGATGCGATCTCGGCTCACTGCAACCTCTACCTCCTAGGTTAAAACAATCCTCGTGCCTCAACCACCCGAGTACCTGGGATTACAGATGCACACCACCACGCCGGGCTAATTTTTGTATTTTTCGTAGAGACAGGGTTTCACCATGTTGCCCAGACTGGTCTCAAACTCCTGGCCTCAAGGGACTCATCCACCTCGGCCTTCCAAAGACCTGGGATTACAGGCGTGTGCCACCGTGCCTAGCCAATATTTGCCTGTTGAATTATTTTAAAGGCGTACAAATACATATATGAGTCCTATGAGGAATCTTTTGTTTTTTTTAAAAAAAAGGTACCCTCCCAGCTTTCATGCAAGTCCAGGTTATATATTTAGTTTACCACGAATGCTTACAACCTGGAAATGATCTGGGTCTCAAGAGTGTTCTAGCTTGAAAATATGCCTTTAACTTTGATTCTTCAGAAGTATAGAGAAGAGTCAGTGTTCATTAAGGTGTTTATTTGCAAAGGTGTATAACCATGGAACATGAGAATACCTAGCCCTAACATTCACTTAACACCAAAAACTGCCTGTTTGCTCTTTCAGACCTGTCAGGTAGAGGCAAAGACATAGTTTAGAGTACTATAAGAAACAGTGCAGAAGTACAGGTCTTGCCTTCTAGAAGATACCCTGTTAAGCATGATCTTGTTTTGCCGTATCTGGATACCGGTTTCTTTCTTACAGGAGACTACTATGTTACATGTTTAGAGTGAAAGGTGAAATGCTTGAAAACAGGTTTTAGGGAGACTAAAGTGTTCTGTAGATCAGTCTTTGTTTGAATAAGCACACATTCTTGGCCTGCTGTGTCCCCTCACAGAACTTGAGATCAAAACCTGTTCTTTCCTATCTATGAATCAACTGGTAATTAGTATTCCAGTTGTCGGCAAGTTTCTTATCCACTTGACTTGGCTCAGTCTCCAGTTTTTTCCTAGAAGTTTAGCTTACCAAGAGCACCACCTAGTGTTCAGGAAACAAGATGGTAAATCTTGGTAAATTTAGCACCAGTACTGAAGAAAGCAAATGGCACCTGCTTCTGTACTACAGTTCAGAGTCATTTAAGATTCTACTCTTCATTTCGAAAGATACGTAATGATGAAATATGTAATCATGTAACTTCTAACATTATAATGGGATACCAGGAAAAATCCAGAGCTAATCTGCACATTGCATTTTTTTCTAATTTGAACTCTTTAGTCACTTTAATTTATAATTGTCGTATGAAGAGTTTCACTTAATTTGGTGAATATGCTGATAGTCAACAACTACAACAAATTGCTAAACAGTCCGCAGTAGCCTCAAGGACAAAAAAAGAAAAATTGAGACGAAGAATAAAAGGAAACCATTGGCTCACGATTAATGCAATACCAGGACAAAAAAATTAAAATACAACATAAAAAAAGCTAAGACACTGCACGCACTCAGAAAGGGTCCCGGCTAGGTGCTAGTTTTGCAGGAAGGCATATCAGTTCTTTCACTTTGACATTCTTGGTTTAAAGTCCTGTAAGCTTTTAAAAAAGTATAATCTCAGAGCTATCAGACAGTGGGACAGTGTGAAGTTTTTGTCATAGTATTTTCCTTTCCACTGTAGAATTTCTAGTTAGGATATGCATATGCATATCCATAGTCTACAAAAGCAAAATAAAAATTTTTTTTTTTTTTGAGACGGAGTCTCACTCTGTCGCCAGGCTGGAGTGTAGTGGTGCAATCTCAGCTCACTGCAACCTCCGCCTCCTGGGTTCAAGCAATTCTCCTGCCTTAGCCTCCCGAGTAGCTAATTTTTGTATTTTTAGCATAGATGGGGTTTCACCATGTGGGCCAGGATGGTCTCCATGTCTTGACCTCGTGATCCGCCCGCCTCAGCCTCCTAAAGTGCTAGGATTACAGTGAACCACTGCGCCCGGCTTTTTCTTTTTTTTTTTTTTTTTTGAGACAGAGTCTCACTCTGTCACCTAGGTTGGAGTGCAGTGGTGCAATCTCAGCTCACTGCAACGTCCACCTCCCAGGTTCAAGTGATTCTCCTGCGTCAGCCTCCTGAGTAGCTGGGATTAGAGGTGCACACCACCACACCTGGCTAATTTTTGTACTTTTAGTAAAGACGGGGTTTCATCATGTTGGCCATGCTGGTCTCGAACTCCTGATCTCAGGTGATCCATCCACCTCAGCCTCCCAAAGTACTGGGATTACAGGCGTGAGCCACCATGCCCAGCACAATTTTCTTTTTCTTTTCTTTTTTTTTTTTTTTTGGAGACAGTTTCATTCACCCTTTTTGCCCGGGCTGGAGAGAAATGGCGTGATCTCAGCTCACCGCAACCTCCGCCTCCTAGGTTCAAGCGATTCTCCTCAGTCTCCCAAGTAGCTGGGATTACAGGTACCTGCCACCACGCCCAGCTAATTTTTTGTATTTTTAATAGAGACGGGATTTCACCATGTTGGCCAGGATGGCCTCAATCTCTTGACCTGGTGATCTGCCTGCCTCAGCCTTCCAGAGTGCTGGGATTACAGGCGTGAGCCACTGCGCCCGGCCACCCAGCGAAATTTTCTAAAGTAAAAATTATTTTGGCTAGGTAACATATGACACTGACTTTAAGAAACACTTTAAGAAACACTGCAGGGCATGGTGGCTCTCGCCTGTAATCCCAGCACTTTGGGAGGCCAAGGCGGGCAGATCACTTGAGGTGAGGAGTTCGAGACCAGTCTGACCAACAAAGTGAAACCCCATCTCTACTGAAAATACAAAAATTAGCCACGTTTGGTGGCGCTTGCCTTTAATCCTAGCTACTTGGGAGGCTGAGGCAGGCGAGTTGCTTGAACCCGGGAGGCTGAGGTTGCAGTGAGCCGAGATTGCGCCACTGCACTCCAGCCTGGGCAACAGAGCGAGGGTCCATCTCAATAAACAAAACAAAAACCCAAAACCCACCATTTTATAAAAACAGCATCTAGACCCCATGTCCCCACAGTAGGGGGATGGCATTTAAGGATTGAGCCAGAATTACCAGCTTTGCTTTTAAGGTGGAAAGTTGACTTTAACAGGAAAAATTGAAACAGAAAGAAAACTATGGCTCTATTATGAATGACAGATTTGGGGGAATATCAGAATTCTTAGGGTGCAAATTTTCTCAAGTGTTTAACAGATGTAGTAAGGCTTAATTTCTAATTGAGTTCCATTTTCTCAACTGATGTATTTCCATCATTCCCTAGAACCTGACACCAACTCCTGACTTTACTACCTGTTTCTCAAACAATTGTCTCTTCCTCTCCATCCCTGCCACTACCCTTCCCCCCTTATCTATGCTGTCCCCAGAAAATTCCATCGGAAACACTTCTCACCATGTCCTCGACCGGCTTATAAGCCTTTCCGAGTCCCACCTGAATTAAGAGATGCTTATCAGCAGGTATCACACAAACCAGACATAAAGTGAGGAACATAAGGTCCCTGGCCTCAAACTTGTACTACTTGGCTAGATCTGTCCTTTCTGCCATCTCTCCTTCGGCCATTTTGCCCCTCACATTTTACTCTATTCACTCAGAATAGCATACAGTTCCCTCGGAACATGCCTTTGTGTTCCTTCTTCCCTTTGAAAGGTTCTTCCCCACCCTTTAAGTGGGCTAACTCGACTCACTGTACACGATTCAACTTTGGATGTTGTCTCCTCCAAGAAATATCCCCGGAGTCCTGGGCTGAGCTAATTGTCTTTCCTACAGTTTACCCACAGCACCCAGCAAAAACCCTTGTCATAGCATTTAGCAAACTGTACAGAGATTAATGTGCATTTGTCTTACTCCCCAACTAGGCTGAAAAGCTCGAGGGCATGGACCGTCTTAGCTACTTCACAGCCCCAGAACCTTGTGTGGTTTTGACTCAGGAAGCATTTAATTACACATAATTTGTTATACTCATTTAGAGAAAATGATCCTCTATGAAAATATAACTATATAAACAATACACATTTTAACAGCTATTTATAAATATTTATTAAAAACTTTTAACTTAATGCTTTAAGAAGTATCAAAACTTGTGAACATCCAACCAGTCTAAAATGAAAAGGGCTGATAAGTGTTATGAATGGTGAACAACTAAAACTCTCATATATTGCTGGTAGGAGTGTAAACTGGCAGAATTTACTAAAGCGAAACAGAAATATACCCGTGACTCAGCAATTCCACTCCTGTATATATTCCCAACAGAAAAGAATGTTCTCAGCAGCATTATGCTTACCAGCCCCAAACTGGAAAAAATTCAAATGTCCATTAACATTAGAATGGATAAAGAAATTCTAGTATATTCATACAAATGCAAGAGCAATGAAAATGAACTCCTGCTACACATAGGAACAAAGATACTACTTTATAAAGTTCAAAAATAATCTGCAATAATGGGGTGAAAACAGTGGGGACCTCTGGAGGTGGTGAGGGTCATGGGTATCAACTGGGAACAGACACCTATAGGAAGCCTGTGGCAATGGAAGTGTTCTCTAACTTCAGCTGGGTAGTAGTTACACAGGTGAACACTGTAGAAGTTTACCCAGCTGTGCACTTAAGATTTGTGCACCTGTATTACAATGAAGTGAAGGAAAATTGCAATAAAAGAAAACTTGTGAACAACTGTTAGGGCTATGCCAACAGCATGTACAGCCACAAGACAAAAAGTAAACTGATAAAAGTATCTTTGTCCTTTCCCTATAACATGGAAAAGATTTTTTTTTTTAAAAAAAGATTACTTTAAATGCACAAATGGTATTCCTTTTATTATAATGGTTTAAACTTGGCTGAAAGTTCAAAATACTATTTCCAGATAACTTTCCACTGTTACATAAACTAGGCAACCTTGTTTTGTTTATGTTATACGTATCAGTTACTTATCAGCACAGAATTTTAACCACTCTGCTAAATTTTGAGAAAACAGCTAAACTCAATATAAAATCCGGCCTACAGAATTATAGTGGCTATTTGTTACTAAAAATATTCCAAAATAAATTTACTTATTTCTCTATGTTCCATATTCTTTAACTTAAAATCTGCTGCCACCGTTTAGTAAAAGTGGGACAAATAAAATTCTTTAAAATCTAGAAAACACAGTTCCTGTTAAGATTCTGCAAACAAAAAAATTAATAATACAATTTGAGTACTCTAAAACAATATACTTTGTAGTCTAGATTGTGGTTTTGGTCAGTATGTCTGACACTATGAAGATTTACATCAGTTCAGGGAATGAGTTCTAATACTATTAACAAAGAAATAGTCAATATAACCAAATACCTGCCAGGATTCCCCATATGAGTGTTTCTAGGAAAGTATACAAATGAAAAGATAAACAGATTTTTAAAACCCTTAAGAGCAAGAAAGAACAAAAGTATCTAAAAATTATACATGACAGGCAGAACCTGGGTTACAGTATACCTAAGGCAAGAGTGAATGTAGCACCCTGAGACATAAAACATTTTCAAATTACAATCTTATATGTGGATATATAAAATAGGACATTTTGTATTGGTTATATGAACTGGATTATAACCTACAAATCTCAGTATTAACCAGAACTTCCTGACTGGCTGACATAGCACATTAGTGAGGTAATACAGGTGGTATTTGAGATTTTGAAACCTTTTTCAAAGACTTTCTTCAGCTTTTGACTTTGATGCTGTCACCTTCTAGGCACCAGTCCAAATGCTCATTAATCTGAGACTCCAAAACTTCATTCTGACAAACTGGGCAATTAACCATTTTGCTCTGGCTGGATGAACTGCTGGAATTCTGAGTTGTAGTTGTAGGATATGAACTATACTTTGGATCATTACCACTACTTTCTATTTGTTCTTTCTTGATAAAAAAATTGTCAAAAACAGTCTTATCTTCTAGCCGAGGTCGTTTATTTGGGAATGTATCTTCAGACCCACTCACATCCTGGGATGGCGTCACAGATGTTGATTCCATTACTTTTGAAGAATTTCTTAAGGATATCTTAGAAGATGAAACCCTTCTTTGAGAACTAGAAGATACTGAGTTTTTAGGGATGTTGCCAACTGTTTCACTTTTCCTTGGAGATCCATTCACACCTCTGAAAGCCTTTTGGTTGGCAACTGATACTCTAGGAAAGTAGTTGCTTAGAACATTTTGGTGACTGTTATTAACAGCAGGGGAGACCAGATGAGAATTTTTACTTGAACCATTCTGTTCAAATTTCACCTTGATTTTAGAATTAGGTCTTACAGCATTTGCTGAATGGTTTTGATTTAAAAGATCTTGCGTTTTATTAATGGCATGTGAAGTGATCAATTTCCCAGGTGAAGGTAAATTGCTTGCTTCTCCTAGAACATATCCTTTCCCACTAAAAGGGATTACTAGCTGGGCCTCACCTCTGTTGGGTTTATCTGCAAAAAAAGCAAAGAAGATTTTTATGTAAGTGCCTCAACTCAAAAGAAATACAGTAACAAACATTAAACTAATGTACAGTTTTCTCAAAATGAAGAAATAATATTTTATTCTATCTTACATCCATATAATCCTATTAATGAGAGAAGGACAATCTTCAGAATTCAGAGTTCTGATATTGAGAGAATATAAACGATAAAAAAAATAATTCTCTCATATTTAAATAAAGAATCTTATGCCAAAGACCAGTAACAAGGCAACATTTACCTTGAAAATTACTTAGTCCTTTATGTGTAATTCCAGGAGGGAAAATCTGCTGCCTCTTTCTTATCTTTCCTTCTACTCATGAAAATGAAGATACGGTCTTTCCACATCAATTCATCTATAGCTCCTTCACTCAATAATTAAAGATTTGGGAAATATAGCCTATGTTCTTGGGTTCTACCACATCAAATCAACAACTTCCGAAGGGAAGAAGCATCTTCAGTAACTCTGAACTTCACAGGAAAAGGGTAAATCTTGAAGATGAAGTACTCACAAATATATGTCATATCCTTTTCCCATTCTTTGAATGAACATACATACATCAATAGAAGTCACTTGGATAGAATCCAACTGATAGGAAGGGGTGTAGTTAGGACGTATATTCCGGGCATTGTTACTTGAATTATTGTTTTTATTTTGACAATCTTTTTTCCTTCTGTTTCCTAATAACTCGGTGAGTCAAGATAGGGAAAGGAACTTTACCTCAAATATTATCAGAGATTGAGTTTTGTTTCTTTGAATAAAAAGAAACTGAAAAAAGTTAAAATAAAAATAAAAATTGAAATATCAGTGGAAACTATTCCTACTTTTACTTACTTCTGTACAAAGTCTATTTTCCTACCATCATTTCATGGACGATGGGATTTTTTCCTTAAGTCTACACTTGAAGACTTAGTCTACACCAGAAACAATCCTTTAGTTTATCTTAATACCAGTTCTCTGAAGGACAGTATTGTCTTTACATCGTAGCTATGGTCACATAAAAATCAGAAGGAATGCACACGAAGGTACCTTTATTCCCTGCAGCTGATACTGGTTGCTTTCCTAGTTTTGTCTTTCCTTTGCCTTTTTTTGAGTAATTCTCTGGTTCCTTGATTTTCATGTAAGTGCCTCCACAGGTTTTCTGGTGCTCAGCCCACCAATAGTCATGAGCAGAGGGTTCCCTGTTAGTAGCTCGTTTGACATAGCCGTAATAGGGCGGCCTGTGCTGGCACGGCCCATCGCAGCGCCACCAGTGTCGCCGATATTCATCCACCTCATCGTGAAAAGTATGGTAGACCTGAGGGGAGAGAGAATTTTTTGTATTCAATAAGCAAGTTAACAACTGCAAGAAAACGATGTACATAAGCAGTCCTTTTTTTTTTTTTTTTTTTTTTTTTTAATTTTTGAAACTTTGTTTCCCAGAGCTTTCTGAAGAGTTCTATTTTGGGAAAGAAAGCAACTATATTTAGTTTCTGTTCAAAAGTTGATTTTAATGGGAAATGGCAGCAGTTAATACTTCATAAACTGTGTAAAGATAGATGCATGCGGGATCAGACGACAAAAAATCTTTTAAAAACAAAACCACAGAAAATCTTCATGAACACTAACGGTTTCAGAAATCAAATTTGTAAATGATCAAAAATTAGGATAAAGGTTTTATATAATACCATACTAAAATAAGAATCATTCCCACTGCTAAATTGAAATTTTCCCTATAAGTAATAATAGGAAAAGGGTTCTAAAGGACTAAACTACTCCCTATAAATGCCTGACCCTAACAACACAAGTATCTTACCCAGAGAAGCTTCTGCTAAGCTCACTCTCCACATTCTCGAAGTTCTTTGCTTATGTCTCTGTAATAAGCCTTATGGGGTACCATTCTATCTGTTTATAAATATTTCTCTTACCAGACTGAAAAGTTCTCCAGGATCTGAATGTTTTAATTTTTTGTGTCCCTAATGGCTAATATAGTGCTTTTTGCACCAGGAAGGTGCTTAGTCAGAAAAGCAGCATTCATTGAATCAAATAAAATTCTCTGAAGTGTGCTTTTCAGGCCTTAAGTAGGATGCCTTCTTTTTTCACCCTCTAGACAAAAATCCTATTTAGAATCCAAGCAGAAAACAGGTAAGGGAAAAGATCTGACTGAAAAGGGGGTCAGCCCTCCCAGCACGGTAGCACGGAGGACTACAGAGCGCCATTTGAAATGACTCCTAAATGACTATGGGTACTTTATTCTTCTGCCTTCTCAGTGGAACTCTGTGTAAGAGTAAGAAGCATCTGTATATAAGATTTTGGTTTTTTACCAAAGACATTTAGCTTTCTAATAAACTCCCCTTGTGGGAAAGAATGCTAAGCTTTCTATAACTCTATAGTTTTAAACTCACTATTGCTCCATCCTAAGCAAAAAATTTCTACTACTTAAGCATGCAAAGAATGCACATTATATTAAATGCAGAAGGGACTGAAGGACATAAGTTTTAAGGCAAAGAAGCATGGGAAATCCCGCACTCTTATTATGTTCAGAACTCTTGACTTAATTCATTACCAAAAAAGACAGGGAAATGGATCTGTTTTGTTTGTTTGTCTTGTGACATGGACTCGCTCTGTTTGCCCAGGCTGGAGTGAGGTGGCATGATCTTGGCTCACTGCAACCTCCGCCTCCCAGGCTCAAGTGATCCTCCTATCTCTGTCTCCCGAGTAGCCGCGACTACAGGCATGAGCTACCACGCCTGGCTAATTTTTTAATTTTTTTGTGGAAACAAGTCTCACTATATTGCCCAGGCTGATCTCAAACTCCTGGGCTCAAGTGATCCTCCCACTTCGGCCTCCCAAAGTGCTGGGATTACAGGCGTGAGCCACCACACCCGGCCTGGATCTGTTTTGCTTCCAATTCCTGTAACTCCTAAAGCATGGGAATGTGACTTTTAACAATGTAGTCACTAAAATAAAATTACTCTGCAATGTAGATATCCTGTGGAGCTCCTTATAACAGGATGTAACCTGTAAAAGCAAGGCATGTTCACTCCTTAAAACGTCTCCTAAATAAAAACACACAGATATCTAAGATAAAAGAACAGATACTCTTCCAACTGAACAATGGGATGTATACAAGGGCTTTGCTTATAGTATAAGTTCCGGTTAAGAAACTAAATGTATTTTATACAAGCAACTCTATAATTCTCTTGCTAACCTGGATTTTATGTCTGATTTTTTAAAAACTGCAAGACACTTTCCTAATGTTGAAGTAACTAAGAATTAAATGAGGTCTTTAGAAAATTAAAACTGATAGCTAGAAAACAGTACTACATGGAGAGGCCAGGTATGGTACCTCATGTCTATAATCCCACCACTTTGGGAGGCTGAGATGGGAGAATCACTTGAACCCATGAGTTCAAGATCAGCCTGGGCAACATGGTGAGACCCTGTCTCTAAAAAAAAAAAAAAAATTTTTTTTAATTAGCTTGACATTGTGGCACATATCTGTAGCCCCAGCTACTCAGGAGGCTGAGGTGGGAGGCTCACTTAAGCCCAGGAGGTTGAGTCTGCAGTGGGC
This sequence comes from Chlorocebus sabaeus, assembly GCF_047675955.1. Taxonomy (NCBI): domain Eukaryota; kingdom Metazoa; phylum Chordata; class Mammalia; order Primates; family Cercopithecidae; genus Chlorocebus; species Chlorocebus sabaeus. Next base: position 69,382,991 of record NC_132928.1, on the reverse strand, counting down.
TATGAATGCCCCACTGCATCCAGCCTAGGCAACAGAGCAAGACCCTATCTTAAAAATAAATAAATAAACAAACAAACAAAACATGGCGGCTGAGCACTGTTCATTTTCTATCACACTGGATTTTGTTGACTTTTAAAGAAAGGAAATACCCAAACATAAGAAAGAATTTAATCTATCCTATTAATATTCAATTCAGTATTTGTCAAGTCCATGTAAGGACAGTACCTTATACACCTTATACAGATGTATTATAAAGATGGGCAAGACCTACCCTGTGTTCAAAAGTATGAAAGTAGCATAAAAAATTGTAATAGCTTAAATATCTGTTGAGGATTCAAAAGAGGGAGAAATGAGATGCCACTGGAACGATGAAAAGCATTCGGACACAAAACAGAGCAGGGGCACGCCTTAGGGAAGCTGCGCAGGGAGGTCAAAAGTGCAGTTAAAGAAAGAGGACACAGGCAGCAGAGTTGGAGGCAGTAAAAAAGGAACAAGGTTATTTAATAAAACGAATACAATTAAACTAATATTTAATTAGCGTCAGATTGGCTAAAATGTTTTGACGTGCTTTCTCCTTTAATCCTTTCTCCTCACAAGGGTGCAACAGGCAGGTATTGTTATTACTCTTATTTGCCATGGGTATAAAATGAGGCATAGAAAAGTTAGTAATTGGCGGAGCCAGGATTTGAATCCAAGCAGCCTGACGCCTCCAGCTGTTTGAACCTTAGGCTTTGCCATCTCCTACAATGCCATACAGAGATATGAATCGAAGAATTCTGATGAGGGAATGACATCTGCAATGGTAGCAGGATATAGGATGGACTAAAGAAGGCAATAATAAGGAAACAAAGTTAAGAGATCATTATGATTCCAGAAGAGAGGTACTGCAGGCCTGGGTTACCAATGTGTAAAATGTTGACCCCGAAGAGGTCAGAGGCCTCGGGGATATCACTGGCTCTGCTGCCATTCTACCATGTGGTCCCAGACAAACCAATTCACTTCTCTAGGCCTCTCGTTTGCTGTGGAAAATCCTCAAAGATATTCGTTTCTACCTAGTTCTCTACTTTTAATTAAATCTCAGGAGTTACTGAATAAACTACTAAATATCATAAATATACATGGCTTTCTGTACCGTTATATTGGCTCCAGTCAGGCTGTTGATGCGATGCATATGCTTACAAAATTCTGGACCATGCCCTTCTCGGTCTTTGTCATTATTAGTGACAAATAAATAGGCATGTATCATTTCATGCAGGAGGGTCTGGAACATAAAATAATCAAATTATTTTCAGAGTTTGTATGACACTTCGGAAAATATACATTTTCTTATTCTATCTGGAGTCTTTTCTGTATCACAGGCTTCCTTCAAAACTGATAAAACTCATTCTAGGCCGGGTGCAGTGGCTCACACCTGTAATCCCAACGCTTTGGGAGGCAAAGGTGGGAGGATCGCTGGAGCCCAGGGGTTCGAGACCAGCCTGGGCAACATGGCGAAACCCTGTCTCTACAAAAAAAATACAAAAATTAGTCAGGTGTGGTGGTGCGTGCCTGTAGTCCCCACTACACTCAGGAGGCTGAGGTGGGAAGATCCTCTGAGCCTGGGGACGTTGAGGCTGCAGTGAGCTGTGACTGTGCCACTACACTCCAGTCAGGGTGACAGAATGAGACACTGTCTCACAAAAACAAAACAACGACAACAAAAAACCCACCTCATTCTAAGCACACATTCACAAAACATCGCATACGAGTTGGGCATCCCAACTCTGAAAATCCAAAATGCTCCAAAATCAGAAACTTTTGAGCACCAACATGACACTCAGAAGGAAATGCTCATTGAAGCATTGCAGATTTTCAGATTTGGGATGTTCCACCTGTAAGAATAACACAAATATTCCAAAATCCAAAATAAATATGAAATCCAAGACACTTCTAGTCCCAAGCATTTTGGAGAAGGGGTACTCAAATTTGTGTAATATCTGAAGCTCTGAAAATCACAGGTTAAGAACTCCCTGTTCTAGGGAGACCTTTTTAACTATAAATCAAAATCCAGAAAAATCAATGAATTCAACTACCTAAAAACTTTAAAATTATTTTTTTTTTTTTTTTTTGAACAGGGTCTTACTCTGTCACCCAGGCTGGAGTGCAGTGGCTCAATCTCTGCTAATTGCAACTTCTGCCTCCCAGGTCTAAGTGATTCTCATGCCTCAGCCTCCTGAGTAGCTGGCACTACAGGCGCCCGCCACCATGCCTGGCTAATTTTTGTATTTTAGTAGAGACGGGGTTTGGCCATGTTGGCCAAGCTGGTCTTAAACTCCTGACCTCAAGCAATCTGCCCGCCTCAGCCTCCCAAAGTGCTGGGATTATAGGGGGCAGCCACTGCACCCAGACAAAACTTTAAAATTCTATAGGAAAAAAACACCAAGTAAAAAGATAAACTCAGAAAAATATATGTATAACTCTTACCACAGGCTATTCCTAATATACAAGGAACTCCTAATGTCAACAGGAAAATGACAACCCAATTTCAAAATGGGCAAAGACCATGGAGCTCACAGAAGTAGCATAAATGACCCAGACACAAACGAAAAAATGCCCAGCTTCCGGCTCGTGAGGCCAGGAGATTGAAACCGTCCTGCTCAACATGGTGAAACCCTGTCTCTACTAAAATACAAAAAAAAAAAAAATACAAAAAAAAATTAGCCGGGCATAGTTGTGCCAGCCTGTAGTCTGAGCTACTCGGGAGGCTGAGGCAGGGGAATCGCTTGAACCTGGGAGGCGGAGGTTGCAGTGAGCCGAGATCGCACCACTGCACTCCAGCCTGGGTGACAGTGAGACTCCGTCCCCCCCAAAAAAAAAGAAAAGAAAAAATGCCCAACTTTATTTATAAAAAGAGAAATGCGAATTAACACTACACTAGGATGGTCAGGCGTGGTGGCTCATGCCTATAATCCCAGCACTTTGGGAGGCTGAGGTGGGAGGATTGCTTGAGGCCAAGAGTTCAAAACCAGCCTGGTCAACATAGTGAGACCTTGTCTCTACAAAAAAATTAAAATAAAACAATTAGTTGTGCACCTGTAGTTCTAGCTACTCAGGAGGCTGAGATGGGGGGATCGCTTGAGGCCAGGAATTCAAGGTTGCAGTGACGTAGGATTACCTCCAGCCTAGACAACCCAGCAAGACCCTGTCTCAAAAAACAAAAAAACCCCAAAACCCAACACTACACTAGGATGTTATTTATTGCTTATCAAGATTGGTAAAACTCCTAAAGTTTGACATCATTAGTAAAGCCAAGGGAAAATAAACATTCCTATATATTGCTGGTGGGAGTGCAATTCTCCTATGGAAAATTTGGTAGCATCTAACAAAATTACAAATGCATTTGTTTTCTCAGAGAGCAATACCTAGACTAGCATGCACGGTCATACGTACAAGGTGTATTCACTGTGACACTGCTTATAATAGCGAAAGATTAGAAATAACTCCAGTGTTTTGCACATCTATATAATGGAATTCTATGCAGCCATAAAAAAGAATGAGAGGGATCTATGTGAAATGGTTTGGAGAAAGCTATAGAGTGTATTAATTAAATTAATTAAAAAGACAGGGGGCCGGGCACGCTGGCTCACGCCTGCAATCCCAGCACTTTGGGAGGCCGAGGCAGGTGGATCACCTGAGGTCAGGAGTTCAAGACCAGCCTGGTCAACATAGTAAAACCCCATCTCTACTAAATACACAAAAATTATCCAGGTATGGTGACAGGCGCCTGTAATCCCAGCTACTCGGGAGGCTGAGGCAGAGGCAGGAGAATCGCCTGAACCTGGGAGGCAGAGGTTGTGGTGAGCCGAGATCACGACACTACATTCCAGTCTGGGCAGTAAGAGTAAAACTTCATCTCAAAAAAGGAAAAAAAAGAAAAAAAAGAAAAAGACAAAGTACAGAAGACTGTACATAGTATTTTGTGTAAGAAAAATTTCATGTGGTGGTGAGGAGGAATAAAAATGGATAGAAATATTTGCAAAACAGAAAAATGAAAGAGTAAAAAGAAACTAACAGTTCCTACAGCAAGTAAGGAGTTCAAGATAGAGGAGGACACTGAACAAGACATCTCTGTATATAGCTTTCTACAGTTTTTGGGTTTTGATTCAGAAATCATGAAAACTTTAAAACAAACACTAAAACCTACTGCTCATTCCACACCAAAGACGCACAAGTTTCTGCGCAAAATTAACAAAAGCATTTAAGGCTGCTGGGGTTTTTGCTCTAAAAAACACAAATAACTTTTTTAAGCAAAAATCATAGAGATCTTCAAAGACATACCTTTTTCATGATCCTCCATAATTTTTTTAAAAAAGAATTTCCACCAGAAGAACTAGATTGTCATTAATGAATTTTAGTCTTACAAAATTATGCTGAACAGAAAAATGAGAGAATCAAACATTTTAACTTGGTCCTTCACATATCTCTCTAAAAATTATCAACTGTTAATCTCTTAAAAGGAACTTTACTTATTTATCTTATTATTTCTCAGAGACGGGGTCTCACTTTTTCACACAGACTGGAGTGCAGTGGCATGGTTATATTTCACTGCAGCCTCAAATTCCTGGCATCAAGTGATCCTTCTGTCTCAGCCTCCTGAGTAGCTGGGATTACACGCACATGCCACCACACCTGGCTAATTTTTTTCAAGATGGTGACAAGGTCTCACCATCTTGCCCAGACAGGTTTCCAACTCCTGAGCTCAAGCAATCCATATGTCTTGGCCTGGGATTACACGCATGAGCCACTGTACCCAGCCACAACTTTATTTTTCAAGTAAATGCCACTCAACGAAGAAGACTTAAATTCAAGAAAGGTACTGCAAAAGTTTCTCAACATTCTAAATTAGGGTAATGATAAAGAACTATTCTCATAAAGGAGAAACAAATTTAGGTTCCTGATTTTGGGTTCAATTTAATTAAACATTAAAAACATCTTGAAAATGGTGCTGAACTTTTTTTTGTATCTATCATTTTCCACATTTAGTTTTAATTCAAGGATCTATACAACACAGTCCCAAAATACTTCTGTTTTCCACAACTGTTCTATCCGATCAAAATGAACCACCTCTAGTCCTAAATATGCCCCCAGTTGCCTGAACTCATTTTTGTTCACATTATTCCCACTCTTTCTGCCAAGAGTAGCCTCCTGTCCTATCTCTGCTTGTCAAAAGTACAATTCATCCTCTAATGCTCACCTCTCCACGTTTTAATCAGCAGGAGTGACGAGCTGAATGGTAAAGGGGACAGAACAAGAGCCTTGGAGTCAGGGATACTGGAACTTAAACCCACGATCACATGCATGAGACCTGGGACAGGTTCCAAGTGGCTCCTCATCCCTAAAATGGGGTGTCCTCATTTTGCATGGCTGTGGTAAACGCTATGTTTAGTCCAAAGTCTGACACACTATAGGTGCTCAATAGTGAGCAGTAGGAGTGGTGATGGCAGTAATAAAATGTACAGTTATAAAGCTTTTCTTGACCTCCTCAACCAGATAAAGTCTGTTCCTTTTCTGAACTCCCTTCACTATGACTTAGTTAACTACAGTTGTGCCTCACTTGACAGGGATATGTTCTGAAAAATCCATTGTTAGGAGATTTTGTCATTGTGCAAACATCTTAAGGGTGCACTTAAACAAACCTAGATGGTATAGCCTATAAACACCCAGGCTAGAGAGTACAGCCTGCTGCTCCTAGGAAACAAACCTGTACAGGTTGTTACTGTGCTGAATGCTGTAGGCAAGTGCAACACAATGGGAAGTATTTGTGCAACTAAATATAAAGAAGATAAACAGTACAATAAAAATATGGTCTTGGCCGGGCGCAGTGGCTCATGCCTGTAATCCCAGCACTTTGGGAGGCCGAGGCGGACGGATCATAAGGTCAGGAGATCGAGACCATCCTGGCTAACATGGTGAAACCCCGTCTCTACTAAAAAAAATACAAAAAATTAGCCGAGTGTGGTGGCAGGCGCCTGTAGTCCCAGCTACTCAGGAGGCTGAGGCAGGAGAATGGCATGAACCCGGGAGGCAGAGCTTGCAGTGAGCCGAGATGCGCCACTGCACTCCAGCCCGGGCAACAGAGGGAGATGCCGTCTCTAAAAAAAATATATATATATGGTCTTGGCTGGGCACAGTGACTCACACCTGTAATCCCAGCACTTTGGGAGGCTGAGGCAGGAGGATCACCTGGGGTCAGGAGTTCAAGACCAGCCTGGCCAACATGGTGAAACCCCACCTCTACTAAAAATACAAAAAGTAGCCGGGTGTGGTGGCACACACCTGTAATCCCAGCTACTTGGGAGGCTGAGGTAGAAGGATCTCTTGAACCAGGGAGGCAGAGGCTGCAGGGAGCCGAGATCATGTCATTGCACTCCAGCCTGGGCAACAAGACCAAAACTCCATCTCAAAAAACAAAAATAAAAATAAATAAATAAATAAAAATATGGTCTTATAATCTTATGGGACCACTGTTATACATGGGGTCCATCATTGACTACAATGTCATTTTGTAACTTTCTGCCAATAGGAAACGCTCACTTGATACCATTATACATTCCCCATTCTCTTCCCACCCACTACTTAAAACCATTTTTTTTTCATGTGTTTATGTAATCATTTACCCAATACATATTCATTAAGCAACTCTTCCAGTTAGGGCTCCTTGTAAGCCTGATTTGGTTAATTATGCTGTTCAACTTTTAAAAATGTGTATTACTTTTTTCTGCTTATTCACTGGGTTACTAAGAAGGTTGTGTTAACATTCTGCAAGTATGAGGCTGGGCGTCGTGGCTCACACCTGAATCCCACCACTTTGGGGGCTGACGCAGGAGGATTGCTTGGGCCTGGGAGGTTGAGGCTGTAGTGAGACAGGGTCTTGCTCTGTCACCTAGACTGTACTGCCGTGGTGTGATCTCAGCTCACTATAACCTCCGCCTCCCAGGTTCAAGCGACTCTTGTGCGTCAGCCTCCTGAGTAGCTGGGACTACAGGTGTGTGTCACCACACCCAGCTAATTTTTCGTATTTTTAGTAGAGACAGGATTTCACCATGTTGGTCAGGCTGGTCTCAAACTCCTGGCCTCAAGTGATCCACCTGTCTCAGCTTCCCAAAGTGCTGGGATTACAGGCATGAGCCACTGCACCCAGCCTGATTGTAGATTCTTTTTGCTTCTGCTAACTTATGCCTCATAAAATTTAAAGCTACGTTATTACTTTTAGGGACATTATGTATTGCTATTTAATAGATTGTTTTATTATTATAAAATATCCCACTTTTCCTCTAGTAAAACTTCTTCCCTTGAAGTCTTCAGTCTGATACTGAAGAACATCCCTAATTTGACAATCCAAAATCTGAAATGCTCCAAAATCCAAAACTTTTTGAGCACTTACAAGATGCTTAAAGGCTATGTTCTAAGGAAATGCACACTAAAGCCATTTCAGATTTGGGACTTTTGGATTAGGAAAGCTCAACCAGTAAGTATAGTGCAAATATTCCAAATTAAAAAAAAAAAAAATCTGAAATCTGAAACACTTCTGGTCCCAAACACTTTGGATAATGAGTACTCAACCTTATAGCCACGATAGTTTTCTGCTGTTAAGTGTTTGGATGATTACTTTTCCTCATCCTTTTAAACTTAAAATAAGTGTGTCTTTACTGTAAGCATGCCATTCCATGTATTTAATGGAGTGTTTAGTCCACTGACATTTAATTATTGATACTTTGTTTACACCTACCTTTCTCTTTGTATCATCTGAGCTTTGTTCTTTTTCATTCATCAAGTATTTCTACTGTACCATTTTACATTTAGTAGCTATTTTTTAAACAAATTGTGGTAAAAAAAAAATTAACAAAATTCCCCATCGTACCCATTTTTATGTGTACAGTTCAGTGTTGAGTATATTCACATTGTCATGTAATCCACTGCCTTTTATTATCCTTAAAAACAGCATCTCTCATCTCCAAGCATGTTTTAACATGTTTCCCACCCCATGCTGAGAAACTATCATCCTGCTCTTTTGTACAGAATTTTTGTTTTTTTGGTTTTTTTTGAGACGGAATTTCGCTCTTATTGCCCAGGCTGGAGTGCAATCGTGCAGTCTCAGCTCACTGCAACCTCCACCTCCTGGGTTCAAGAGATCCTCCTGCCTCAGCTCCCACTGCTCCCTTCTGCTAGCAGAAGTACCAGCTCTAAATGTGAAGCGTGCACTCACACTGGTTTCTGCTGCCAGCTCGGCTAGGTGTCCTGAGCATACAGCAGTGTGGCAGCCCAACTGAGGAGAATGAAAATTTGTGTTTCTCAACAGGAAGATGTGGATCCTGTTTTCTCTGCTTCTAAATACATAACTTAAGCCAGTTACTTCACCTCTCTGAACCTTAATTTCTTTACTTATAAAAATGAAAATAGCAACACATGAATATAAACAGGGCTGTTGTACAATCAAAGCAGATAATATACCTAGAAGCTTTTTTTTTTTTAAGATGGGGTCTGGCTCTGTAGCCCAGGCTGGAGTGCAGTAGTGCAATCTCGGCTCACTGCAAGCTCCGCCTCCCAGGTTCACACCATTCTCCTGCCTCAGCCTCCCGAGTAGCTGGGACTACAGGCGCCCGCCACCACGCTCGGCCTTTTTTTTTTTTTTTAAGTAGAGACGGGGTTTCACCGTGTTGGTCAGGATTTTCTCGATCTTCTGACCTCGTGATCCGCCCGCATCGGCCTCCCAAAGTGCTGGGATTACAAGCGTGAGCCACCGCACCCGGCCTCTAGAAGCCTTTTTTTTCCCACTATGAAGCACTATAAAAAACATAAGGTGTTCATTATTATTTGCCCCATAATTCAAGTTTGCACTGAGGGCAAAGTGACTTTTTAAAATATACATACAGGTGAATTCATAGCAGTCTAAATCAATGGCAAGCATTTGTAAATTACTGAGCTAGGAAGCAAGTTTACATGAAAAATACCTCTACAAGATCCTTTCTTGGTCTCAACTTTAAAAGGGGTTCGCTGAGACGGATGGAACACATTCCACCCTTCCCTTCATAGCTGCATATCCCAGCACACCTAGAAAACAATCACCATAAAAATGTGTTACATTGACCAAATATGCCCAAGTCCTTACACATTCTTGGGCAGTGCACACTAAGAGAACTCAGTTGGCAGATGGCTTTCTTGAGAGTATACCCCCTTGGTTAGCAGATACTTGCATTTCACCCAACTAATTAGTTACAGCCCCCGGGGGCGCCTCCCGCGACGGCTCCCCGGCCAGGCGAGGAAGGAAAGCAGTGCACTCTCACCACCCTGCTTGAGAAGGTGGAAGGCTGCAGGCACCTGATAGAGACGCCAGGACAGTACCTGGTGTACAACGGTGACCTAGTGGAATACGATGCGGACCACATGGCCCAACTGCAGCTTCCCTTGCCCTAGCTAGGCTGCAACAGCTCAAAGGCAATCCCATTCTGCTACTCCCAGTCTCTTTACGACAAATCACAGTTTGGTGTTATTAACAAGCAGGTATCTCCAATAGTGTATCTCCAAAACGATAACAGACGTCTGTATAAAGGAGATTGGTACTTTAAACACAATATGATATCTTAATTTGTTTGACTGTAGGTTGTTTTCTGTCAACTCAAAAGCAAGCATGCTGGTGGTATACAACTGTATCTTAAACTTCACCCTATTCACGTGCAGGAGTAGATTATTATTTCAAATAAGGATTTCTCAAATTTAGCATGTAGAAAAAGAATCGTTTTAAAAGCATCACTGAAGATCCCCACTGCAACACACGAGCTCACTAAAGTGGGTTCCTAACGGGAAAGAGAGGAGGGGAATGCACATCCTTTGGAGGTTACTCTGCGTCCTCAGCACTTTCTTAGGGGCAGATTTGGTTGCTTTTCCCTTCTGGGTCCTACAGCACTATCATAAGGCAAATCAGGAACTTGTTATTTTCAAGTTTAGTGAGATTCCAACACAAATCTCTTTTCTCGTTATGGCTCTGAGTCTAACCGTGGCGGTGGGGTCTACACAGCTTGCTTATTGTTCGAGTGGGAGAAAAGGTAAGAAAGAGAGAAATACGCCAAGGCAGGAACTGCCAGGTCCAAAACCAGACTCCCCCCTCATTTAACGCCCCCTGGGACCGTCGGACCAGAGAAAGGAGAGAAGACCAGGGCCGGGGGCTGCAGGACAACTGCCAGTCCCGCCTCTTTCCCCAGCGGGGCTCGGAACTCACAAGGTCATTCGCACGCTCCACTTCACCTCGACGGCCTCCAGCTGGCCCCAGAAGAACTGGTCGTTAAACTGAACAAACAGGGCCTGCAAGTCCGGTGTGGGGTCCACCAACTCCCACGACGCGTCCACTAGCGACAGGGACTCCTGGGCCTGATCGCGCTCCGCCTCCTGCAAGTTCCACTCCTCCTGAAGCCGCAGGGCCAACATCAGGTCATCGTCCATCGTTGCCAGGATCACAGGCGGGATCCGCCGGTGTCAGGCTGGCTCCGAGTTAGGCTGCCACCCCAAGCCGCCAAGCGGTGGACCAGGACTAGCTCCTAGGAGATACCGGCTCTCGAGACGGCCAGTCAATCCCGCGAGAGTTCGCGGAAACTCGCTTGAGAAAGAGAACGTGAACGAGAATGGCGCTTACCCCAAACGCCGAAGCCAAGATTCTAGGGCTTTAAAACAAGCAGTCAGCATGACACCTCCTAGTGGGCGCAGAACCTGGGCTCACAGGGCACCAGCCCTACGAAGCTTTCAGGAAGCTAGTTCCAGCCTTTACTCTTTGCCGGTTGTTTCAAACCTCAACGTCACGCTCGGTTCATGCGCAGTACCCAAATTTCTCTCGGCCTCTCCCCTCACTTCCGCACTAGCTCCTCCGGCGCATGCGCTTTAACTGATGGCATTCCTGCGCAGGCGCAATGTCTGCGCTCGGCCCCCTTGCGCAGGCGCAGTGTCTGACGCTCAGACCCGGCGCAGGCGCACTCGTCTCGTTCCAATTCCTGCTTCCTCAGCCCAGGAGCTCGGCGGGTCTTGGGTGGGTGTAGACAGCCGCGGCGGCTGCGGCGCCGATAGTGACAGTGAGTGCGTGAGACCCGGACGGAAATGGCGATGGCGATGTCGGACAGTGGGGCGAGCCGCCTGCGTCGGCAGCTGGAGTCAGGGGGTTTTGAGGCGCGGCTGTACGTGAAGCAGCTCTCGCAGCAGTCGGATGGGGACCGGGACCTCCAGGAGCACCGGCAGCGCATCCAGGCGCTGGCGGAGGAGACGGCGCAGAACCTGAAGCGCAACGTCTACCAGAACTACCGGCAGTTCATAGAGACGGCCCGTGAGATCTCCTACCTGGAGAGCGAGATGTACCAGCTCAGCCACCTGCTGACGGAGCAGAAGAGCAGCCTGGAGAGCATCCCGCTTACGTTGCTGCCTGCCGCAGCTGCCGCCGGAGCTGCTGCCGCCTCTGGCGGGGAGGAGGGAGTCGGTGGGGCGGGGGGCCGAGACCACCTCCGAGGCCAGGCCGGTTTTTTCTCCACCCCCGGGGGCGCCTCCCGCGACGGCTCCGGTCCAGGCGAGGAAGGAAAGCAGCGCACTCTCACTACCCTGCTTGAGAAGGTGGAAGGCTGCAGGCATTTGCTGGAGACGCCGGGACAGTACCTGGTGTACAACGGGGACCTAGTGGAATACGATGCCGACCACATGGCCCAACTGCAGCGGGTGCACGGCTTTCTCATGAACGATTGTTTGTTGGTGGCTACCTGGCTGCCGCAGCGGCGGGGGATGTATCGCTACAACGCTCTGTATTCCCTAGATGGTTTGGCCGTAGTCAATGTCAAGGACAACCCGCCCATGAAGGACATGTTCAAGCTGCTTATGTTCCCCGAGAGCCGTATTTTCCAGGCCGAAAATGCTAAAATCAAACGAGAGTGGCTGGAAGTGCTGGAGGAGACCAAGAGAGCCCTCAGTGAGAAAAGGCGAAGGGAGCAGGAGGAGGCAGCGGCCCCTCGAGGGCCACCCCAAGTGACTTCCAAGGCCACTAACCCATTTGAGGATGACGAAGAAGAAGAGCCAGCTGTTCCTGAGGTAGAGGAAGAGAACGTGGACCTCTCCATGGAATGGATCCAGGAGTTACCTGAAGACCTGGATGTCTGCATTGCGCAGAGGGACTTTGAAGGGGCTGTTGACCTGCTGGATAAATTGAACCATTACCTGGAAGATAAGCCTAGCCCACCTCCTGTAAAAGAACTAAGGGCCAAAGTGGAGGAGCGAGTTCGACAGCTCACTGAGGTGCTGGTTTTCGAACTCTCCCCAGATCGTTCCCTGAGAGGTGGTCCCAAGGCTACTCGCAGAGCAGTTTCGCAACTGATCCGGCTGGGCCAGTGCACGAAGGCCTGTGAGCTATTTTTGAGAAACAGGGCAGCCGCTGTTCATACAGCAATTCGTCAGCTTCGCATTGAAGGCGCCACTTTACTCTATATTCATAAGCTGTGCCATGTCTTCTTTACCAGCCTTCTTGAGACTGCAAGAGAATTTGAGATTGATTTTGCAGGCACTGACAGCGGCTGCTACTCTGCCTTTGTGGTCTGGGCAAGATCAGCCATGGGCATGTTCGTGGATGCTTTCAGCAAGCAGGTGTTTGATAGTAAGGAGAGCCTCTCAACAGCAGCTGAGTGTGTAAAAGTGGCTAAGGAGCATTGCCAGCAACTGGGTGATATCGGACTGGACCTCACCTTCATCATCCATGCCCTTCTGGTGAAAGACATCCAAGGGGCCTTGCACAGTTACAAAGAAATCATCATTGAAGCCACTAAACATCGCAACTCTGAAGAGATGTGGAGAAGGATGAACTTGATGACGCCAGAAGCCCTGGGTAAGCTCAAAGAAGAGATGAAAAGTTGTGGGGTAAGTAACTTTGAGCAGTACACAGGGGATGACTGCTGGGTGAACCTAAGTTACACAGTGGTTGCTTTCACCAAACAGACCATGGGCTTCTTGGAAGAGGCTCTGAAGCTGTATTTCCCAGAGTTGCACATGGTACTTTTGGAGAGCCTGGTGGAAATCATTTTGGTTGCTGTCCAGCATGTGGATTATAGTCTTCGATGTGAGCAGGATCCAGAGAAGAAAGCTTTTATCAGACAGAATGCATCCTTTTTATATGAAACAGTCCTCCCTGTGGTGGAGAAAAGGTTTGAAGAAGGTGTGGGGAAACCTGCCAAGCAACTCCAAGATCTGAGGAATGCATCTAGACTTATTCGTGTGAATCCTGAAAGTACAACATCAGTGGTCTAATGCTTGGGTTTGTTTATATGTATGTATATATATATAGAGAGAGCTTATATATTATTTATATTTATATTAAGTTGTATTAGCATACTCTTTATAGTTTCAAACACAACTTGAAAATTAAAAGTGCCCTCTTAGAATACAAAAATCAAAAAGAGGAAAAGAAGTTAAATTAAGCCCAAATAACAAAAATACTGGAATTATTAAAACGTATAGTATGCTAGCTATCCTTTTAAATTATGCTAATTCTCTTCTGAAATTATGGTCACACTATACACTATAGCATTTCAGTTTTATCCTTTGATAAAACACTTTTTGTTTTCTGTTTTTTTGGTTTTTTTTTTTTTGAGACAGGGTCTCACCCTGTTGCCCAGGCTGGAGTACGGTGGCAGGGTCACAACTAACTGCAGCCTTGACCTCCCAGGCCCAGGCAATCCTCTCACCTCAGCCTCCCTTGTAGCTGGAACCACAAGCTGGCACCACCATACCCAGCTAATTTTTGTATTTTTTTATAGAGATGGGGTTTTACCATGTTGCCTAGGCTAGTCTTTTCTTTCTTCTTTTCTTTCCCCACAGTATATATTATACAGCAGAGTAATAATATCTATAAATACATAGAGTTTATGTTGTGCAAATTTTTCCAGTTCACTAAAAGCTTTCCTAAAGGGTACAGTGCAGTATAAAACACCCTGCCTCATATATTTCTCCTCAAAACGTTGGACTATTTGGGAAAAAGAAAAGCGTTGGGAAAATTGGTTTTAGGGTAAGTTTTAGTCAAAAGAATTCTTTCTTGAAACTAGCTGGTGTGTGGATTCAGATACTCTGATCCTTACAGAATCCAAGAGGAAGCTTTCATAAAAACAATTCAGCAACTATTTCTAATATTATTTGAATGGCTAATTTTCAGTTGCTAATTAGCAGCTTTGTAAGACTTGATTCAGGAGCGTTTACTTGGAAATCCTAAGGACTATAATAAAATTTTTCAACATATTTCTAAATTGCGTGAGTTTCCAACTGTAGCTTTTGCCTTTGTCACATTTTAAAAAATAATAATAGGCAGAACACATTGGGGACTCTGGCAGCGGTTGCCAGGTTTTAGCTGCCATCGCTTCAGTTTAAGATATAGCTGTCCCATCCTCCCCCATTCAGGCTAGGATATATAGTGGCCTAGATGTCATGCAAATGGAAAAAAAGTTTTAACTGAAATATTTATTTAGATTTCAGGGTCTAGATGGATGGGAAATTAGAAAAACATATGCAAATCTCAGTGTTCTCACTATGACTACTCTGAGCAGAGATTCGGTTTTGTTTCTTTTTGTACCAAAGTGAAAACAGGTGAGACAATGTGCCCAAAACAAAGGGAAGACAAGAACCTTCTGTGACTCCTAAAATGTTCCATGCTGCATTTTTCTTGTTTCATTTTTTTAAACATGAATATAATGCTTCAAATTGTTTAGTAAAACAAAATCAGAAATGTGAGCTTCCCAAGGTTTCTAAACTATTGCTTCTATTGTATATTCTATAACATTCTTTATACTTTGAGAGAAACTATGCTTGCTGTGATCCATTTTGTCTCTAGCTTCTAGTTGTGATTCTTGTCCATAAGCACCAAATTTGATGCCCATGATTTCAAAAGGTCATTTCTTTTATCTAAATGAAAATGGTGGTACTAAGACTGTGAAAATTATGTGAAACCTAAAATAGTTGCCAAAGTGGCTCAGGGTTGTAAAATTCATTGACTTAATTATTCATGTGCCAGATCAACCCCTTTATTTTCTCTTTACCTATGCATATTTAAAATATTGGAAAGTATCAGATTTACAGATTTTCTTTTGACTAATTTTTTTCACATAACTTTAGGATTTTCGAAAGGTATAACCATAACTGGATATCTTAGCTGAGCAAAGGCGGTTATAATTTGTCTTTTTCAGATCACTGGAAATTGTTAAAATTTTGTGGTAATTATGATTATTCTGTGCCATTTACAGTTTCTAATACTATACTGTATGAAATATGTATAAATATATGATGCTGGGTCTGTGAAATGATACTTCTGAAATCAAAATTCCTCATAAGGCATGAAGTTGTAAAAACTTAAATGTGTATAGTTAGATATTTAAATGGTTGCTTCTTCATAGAATTGTCTGCTTTTTGAAACTGGAAGAACAGGATTTTCTTCAGGTAAAATCTGTGTGTTCCAATTACAGTTGTAGCTGAAGGAAGTATGCTTTAGGTAAGTCAATTAGTATGGTAAGTTGACAAAAGACCCCCAGTGTTGTACCCAGACAGAACAATTATGTTACATTCCTCAAAGTGGAGTGGGCTTTCTTCTCTAATTATTTTGTTTTATTAAACTCAAAGACAAGTTCTAAAAATTGAATGCAATGAGAGATTGTCCAGAAATATAACATATACTAAAATATACCACTTAAGCATTGATTGACTTTTCTTGTTTGCTTCAAGAATGTAAAACTTGTCACATGAGCTTGGAATCATGGGCTTGATTGAATTAATTTCTCTTGGGAAAAAAGACACCTTGTGGCATTAAGTCTCGTTTTGATTAAAGCCTCATTTCACATAATTGCAAAAAACTCACTTTTGTTTAATATACTACCTATAGTTTAATTATCAGCACTTGTATTTTGTAACTTGATATCTTACCTAGGATTGGGAATTTGGGACATGACATGTACTATAAAAGTCAGTCTGTGTACATATTGCTTATTGATGTGCTGTGATATGAGGGAATCTGAAATGTTTCATAAAAATAAAGCTTAAACATTGTCTTACACTGGATAAAAGTGATATTACAATATATATCTATTGCTCTTCTTTAGTCAGTATTCAATATTTTTATATTCTTGTTACTGAAATATTCTTTGAAGACCTTAGTTTTTTGTTTTATTTATGTGGGGAGGATAGTTAGGAATCAGTTTTGCTAAATTAAGTAAGTGTTCTGCTTACCATCAGAATTGTGAATAAATCAGATCTCAATTTTTTAAGATTTCCTTGAATGGAAAATTTCAGAGGTACAAAGTGTGAATTTATTCTAAAAAAGTAGATTTTATACCATCTGCACATTGCTAAATAAAAAAAATAAAATGTAGGCCACAAGACCTAGGAACTAAATGACAAGGCCCAGCATTTTTTTTTTTTTTTTGAGACAGAGTCTTCCCATGTCGCCCAAGCTGGAATGCAGTGGCGCGATCTCTGCTCACTATGTCTGCCTCCAGGGTTCAAGCCATTCTCCTGTCTCAGCCTCCTGAGCAGCTGAGATTACAGGTGCCCACCACCATTCCTGGCTAATTTTTGTATTTTTAGTAGAGATGGGGTTTCACCGTGTTGGCCAGGCTGGTCTCGAACTCCTGACCTCAGGTGACCCACCGGCCTCGGCCTCCCAAAGTGCTGAGATTACAGGTGTGAGCCACCATGCCTGGCCAGGCTCGCCCTTTTGAAAGTAATATGTATATACTGAGGAAATTATCTCATATTTAAAAGTATCGAATGCTATGCTTCATATTGATTGTAATGTGGGAGTGCAGAAGACAAAATAATTTTAAACATACTTTGTCCTCTTAAGATGCTTAGAAATTGGAAAAAGTCGACAAATGTGAGAGAATAATCAAATGCACAGCTGTGTACAGTGGGAATACCAAGGAAGAGACTAGTGTACTTTTAAGGAGTTCAGAAAGTTCTCATGGAATTGTTGGCATTTGAGCTGGTCCTTGAAGAATGGACAAGATTAAATGTGCAAAGAAAAAAGAAGAGGAGGACCTGAGCCCAAGGCACAGAAGTGGGAATGTGGGTGTCATATGAAGAGACCTTCCTGGATAGATTGCAGAGTTTGGAAAAGTGTAAATAAGCCACACTTGCCTACAAAGGAAACTTCAATCCATATGCAATGTGCAGAAGAGTTAAAGTAAAAAGTCAAAGTCCTCATACCCCAACAATCCCACTCACCAGAGGTAACCACTAGTAAGAATTTCATATACATATTTTTCCAGAAATTAGATCATACTCTGCATACAGTTCTGCATCTTGATTTTAGTCACTTAGCAATTCGGTGTTTTTAAGACATCTCACATCAGTACCTCTAGCTGTACCTCACTGGGTTTTTCTTCTGCGATTGGGTAGTAACCACAGTGAATGAATATATCATAATTTTGCATTTTCCAGTTACTTGGTTGGCTTCAAGTTTTGGTGATTACAAAAAAGAAAAATTCTGAAAACCTGTGCACATCCTCATATTTGCTTACGTGAACATACCTATGGGATGTATTTTTAAAAATTACTCTGCCAAACTGCATTTTAAATTTAAGCATTACCAGTTGCTCATCAGGAGCGTTAAATCATCTTAAGCTCTCTCCAACAGTATAGGAAAATACCTGTTTACATGAATGCTCATAAACCTGTATTCACTCATTGTTTAATAAGAATAGTCTTGCTGGGCGCAGTGGCTGAAGTCTAATCCCAGCATTTTGGCAGGCTGAGAGCGGATCGCTTAAGCCCAGGAGTTCGAGACCAGCCTGAGCAGCGTAGGTAGACCCCCGTCTTTACAAAAAATAGAAAAATTAGCTGGGCATGGTGGCATACACCTGTAAGTCCCAGCTACTTGGGAGGCTGAGGCAGGAGGATTGCCTGAGCCCAGGAGGTTGAGGCTGTAGCGAGCCATGATAGCACCACTGCACTCTAGCCTGGGGGACAGAGTGAGACCTTGTCTCAAAAAAAAGAGTCATCTTCTTAGTAATAATACTCATTGTTACTAATCTTCTCTGTGAAAAAATAGCTTCTAGGTTGTTCTCATTTTTGTTTGTTGGTTGGTTTTTTGAGCCAGGGTGTCTCTGTGTTGCCCAGGCTGGAGTGCAATGGTGCTATCGTGGCTCACTGCAGCCTCAGCCTCCCTGGCCTGGCCCAAGGGATCCTCCTGCCTGGCTAATTTTTAAATTTTTCTATAGAGACAGGACAGAGGTTGGGGGGGTGGGGTGTTCACTTTGTTGCCGAGGTTGGTCTTGAACTCCTGGACTCAAGCAATCTTCCCACTTCGGCCTCCCAAAGTGCTAGCATTATAGGCATCAGCCACCATGCCCAGCTTCTAGTTTTGTATGTAATTATGAGGTTGAGCAACTTTTTCTGTTAAGCTTCCTGTTTATATATTTTGCCACTTTTCTCTTAGATTACCTGTGTATTGTGATTTTGTGGGAGTTTATTGTATATTTAGGAAATTAACCCTTGATGTGTACTGCTGTAGTTTTTCTTAGTTTGTCATTTGTTTGTATAGCCATGTATTTATTTTCATAGTATGGTAAATTTTAACCTGTTACAAAGCCAGATATATGTGGGTTTTTTTCTTTATGACTTCTATGTTTTGGGTTAGACTTGGGAAGGCCTTATCCATGCTCAGATTCTAAAAATATGTTTTTCTTCTAGTAATTTGTTACATTTTAATATTCGAAGTTTGCTTCACCTATTATTCATTTTAAAGTAAGTGGTGATGGCCAGGCACGGTGGCTTACACCAGTAATCCCAGCACTTTGGGAGGTGGAGGCAGGCAGATCACCTGAGGCCAGGCTGGCCAACATGGTGAAACCCCATCTCTACAAAAGTACAGAAATTAGCCAGGCATGATGGCGGGTGCCCTATTCCCAGCTACTTGGGAGGTTGAGGCAAAGGTTGCATATGAGCCGAGATCGTGCCATTGCACGCCAGCCTGGGCGAGAGAGCGAGACTCCCTCTCAAAAAAAAAAAAAAAAAAAATGTAAGTGATGATGTCAGAATGCAATTTTCCCACAAACAATTAGCAAATTTTCACAACAATTTTGAATTGTCCTTTTTACCCACTGATTTGAAATGCCACTGATACTTCTATTTCTGTTCAGTAACAAGCTATTTTGGTTAACTGTAGTTTTGAAATTTAATAACTGGTAGGGCTGGTCTCATTCTTCTGTCTCAAGTTTTTCCCAAATGCACTCGTCCCTTTGGTCTGTGGGGAACTGGTTGTAGGACCTCCCTCATATACCAAAATCCACAGATGTTCAAGTCCCTGGTATAAAATGGTATATTATTCGCACATAACCTATGCACATCCTCCTATATGTTTTAAATCATCTCTAGATTACTTAGATGAGACTATCGAATACTATGTAAATGCTATGTAAATAGTTATACTGTATTGTTTAGGGAATAATGACATTTTTAAAAGTCTGTACATGTTCAGTACAGACACAGTTTTTTTTAAAAGTATTTTTTATTCCTGCTTTGTTGAATCCGTGGATGCAGAACCCATGGATATGAAGGGCTGACTATATTCTCACATATTTATTATTCAAGTTGTATTTTGAATGATTTTATGATAATCTTTTACCGAAGGGCCAACTGTATTCTCATGTTTATTCAAGTTGTATGACAATTTCATATCAGCCCCCAAAGAATTGACATTTGGATTGAAATTATATTGAGTCTCTAGATTAATTTAGGGAGAATTGACATCTTTATAATTTTGAATCTTCCTATCCATGTATATGCAAGTGTTTTGTATTTCAGTGGCATTTTCAAATTTTCTTCAGGTAGGTCTCTTTCTTGGTCTTTATTCCAAAGCATGTCATCTGTTAACGCTTTTGTGAATGGAATGTTTACCTCCATTATGTTTTCTGATTGTACATAGAAAATCCTGATTTTAATTACAAATATTGTAACCAGTGCCTTATCTAATTATTTTATCAATTTTAATAGTTTTCTGGTTGTTCCTTTGGTGTTTTCAAGTATACAATTACATCAATTGCAAATAAAGATCATTTTACCTCTTTTCACTTTTCATACATCTTATATAGTTCTCTTAGTAGTCTATGTTAAGATAAACATCCAAAGCTATGTTATATCATTTTTTTTGCTCAGTATTCATGGGAACATTTTTCCTATTTTGCCTTGAAACATGATGCTGGCTTTTGATCATCATGTAAAGGAAAAAGTCTACTGTTCCAGCTAACTGAGATTTGTGGGTTTGATCTTTTTAGTTCAGGAATGCATATTGAGTTGTCAAGTGACTCTCAGCGCTTATTGAGCAAATCATTATTTTTCTCTTCCATCATATTAATGTGGTGTTTAAAACAGTTTTAACACTGAATCACATTTACACTCTATGAGTCACTTTTATTTGGTTGTAATATATTATTAATATATTGCCCAATTCCAATGAATATTTCATTAGGATTTTTGCATTGATATTCATTATCAATATTGGTCTGTGGTTGTGTGTACGCTACCTTTGTCAGGCTTTTATTCACAAAAAGACTTGTTTTAAAGGTATGTGGAGCATAATGCTGAAATGGTAGGACACATTCCCATTTATTTTGATTCCTAAACAATGAGAATGAAAAAATACAGTGTGGTACAGGTGACTTCCATCACTTCAAATCATAATTAGCCACTCTAAGCTTAGGGACAGTGTAAGTTCTTCCCAAAAAGAGATAAACAGAAACTCTATTGAATCTCTTCCCCATTTCAGACTACATCAGAGCTTGTATGGGATGTGGAAGACGTTTTTGTATGTCACGTGTATTCTGTATTTATTGAGAAATGTGTTATACACACACAGACAATATTTGCAATTTTTGTATTCCCATCAGCTTCCCTAGAGCAGTGTTGGGCATAGCACAGACAATTGATAATTGCTAATTGAATTAATACTATTAGATATATTGCTTTAATAACTAATGACAGTTCTCATTTATTGGTGCTTAGCTTGCACCAGACACTTTACACACATTATCTCATTTAATCCTCACACTAACCATGGAAAATAGGTGTTGCTATGCCATTTAAAGATAAGGAAAGAGGCCAGGCATGGTGGCTTACGCCTGTAATCCTGGCACTCACAGAGGCCAAGGCGGGCAGATCACTTGAGGTTAGAGTTCAACCCCATCTCTACTAAAAATACAAAAATTAGCCGGGTAAGGTGGTCAGTGCCTGTAATCCCAGCTACTCAGGAGGCTGAGGCATGAGAATCACTCGAACCCAGGAGACAAGGGTGCAGTGAGACAAGATCTCACCACTGCACTCCAGCCTGGGCGACAGAGTAAGACTCTTATCTATAAATAAATAAATATAAAGATAAGGAAAGAGACTCAGAGGGATTGCTATTTGGCCAGGTGTCTTGCTGCTGAGTGGCAGAGCCAGTATTCAAGACCATGACCCTGTTCAACTCCAAAGCCCATGTTCTTTTCACTCCATCTTTAACTAAACAATTATGTATAAGCACCGTGTTTCATATCAGTGCTTCTAAGTAAATATTCTGAAGACAACATTTTCTTGATGTTCTCAATTAGTAAGAATCAGAATCTTTGTCATGAAAAACTATGACAAAGAATCTGTGAGCCTTCACTGCAGGGATCATTTATCAACGATAATGATGCTCCTAGCAATGTGGTGCATCTTTATCAGATTTTATTTAATCTTCATGTCAACCCTACCAAGGAGGTGATGTTTTGTGAATGTAAATAAATTGCAAGCAATCCGGCTTGCAGAGGGTCCCCTAAACGAGTACTAAGCAACATCTGAACTCAGACAGCCTTCCTCTAAGGCTAGTATTGTTAGGCACTGAATTATATTATTGGATTTTAGTATTATAATGTTGACACCTCACTAGTATAGACTGATCTTTATTTCAAAGGCATATCAATCCACAATTTTAGGTAGCCTGTTAAAAGTACAGGTACTGTATTACCATATTTTAGAGAGTATTATTTGTGGTTTTCCTTTTTAAAAAAAGTAGCAAATTGAAGTTTATGAGAGAATTAAAACCAAATTATTTCCATTAATACCAGTCAGTACATCATTGAATTCTGTGCAATTGGGAATACTACATAGATTCTCAAACATGCAGAAACTTCACTGGGCATTAAGATAGGTATAACTTAGCTCCTGCAATAGATGGGTGAAACTCCTAAAAACTGAGTGAGTGACATTGACACAGGAAAGCTGCAGGAAAAGAGCATGTTTTTTCCTCATGTTGTATTCGATCAGTTGACCTAATAAGTTGACTTAGTTTCAAATCTATTAGTTTACCTTGCTAAACACATTAAACAAAGTCATACAAGCCAAGCCAGTCTTGGCAAGTCTCTTAAAGTTATCTGTGTACATATTCTCATTGCTGGTGGGAATTTTGTCATTCAAAATTTTGTAATTTTGAATTCTATAAACTGGGACACCTCTTGTGGATGGCAATTGGTAATATTCATTCAAGTTACAAAATGTACAAAACTGTAGAAGTTATTTGACCCAGCAATCCACTTCTGGGAATTTATCCTGCAAATACATTTGTGAGCTTCATAAATGAAATGTGTTCATTAAACAAATGTATATGATTTATGAACAGATGTTTTATTGCAACATTTCTTCTTTTTAATTAAATAAATTGTTTTAATTGGGAAGCCTCCTGAGCCAAAGTAGGCTCACAGACTTTGTGCAGCACTTTTTGTCATAGCAAAAGATGGGAAATTACCCAAAGGTGTATCCATAGGAGATTTATTTAATAAACTTTGGTGCATGCATACAATGTAATACTATGCAGCTTAAAAATGAATGTGCCCTGTATGTACTGATGTGGCAAGATCTCTAAAATATATTGTTAAATGGCAAGCAAGGTGTGCAACAATAGTATAGTATGCTACTTTAGGAGTAGAAAAGGAGAAAATAAGATTGTAAGTAATATTTGCTTATATTTACATACAAATTCTGAACAGGTATCAGCAGGTAAAGCTGAGTAGATGGGGAGAGGGATGGAAAAATATGAATTTTCATTTAGAAAACGCTTGAATATATCACCTTTTAAAAACATGAAATAATAAATACATGTGGTGTCTTAAAAATAAGATTTACTCTTTCCATTTTGTAATATGTCTTTCTTGGGAGTAAATCTAGGGAGTCAAAGCAGGGGGATGATAACACCAGGGAAGTAAACCTAGGGAGGTAAATCCAGGGGGTTAAGTCCTGGTAGGTAAAACCAGAACGCTAAGGACAGTTGTGCTAGGTGAGAAAGCTATGTGGCTAGTCCTAGTTGTTAGGGCCATGAGGTTAAGACCCATAGGGTTAGGCCAGGTGGGGAAGGCTAATGGGATCTGGCCAGGGATGTAAAATGTGGTGGATAAAGCCAGGGAGTAAGTAAGGCAGCTGATTATGGCGTCATGGGCAAGATCATAAGATCGCAAGATCTTGACCAGAGATTGAGGCCAGGAAAATAAAGCCAGGTGGGTAAGAACAGGTGGATGATGGTGATCGGGAAGTTATGGCGAGGCGGGTAAGGGAAGGACTTTTTGGCTAGGAAATTAAGACTTGGTGAGTATGGCCAGGAGGTTAATAAAGACAGATAATGCCAGGTTCGTAAGACCATGAGGATAAGATAAAATGATGAAGGCAATGAGCTTAATAAGTTCTGCTGAGCGCCGTCAGGTTGTTAAAACCAGGTGTTTAAAAGTAGCCAAATAAAAACACTTTTCTTGGGCTGGGAAATCAATGAGGGAAACACCCAGTAGGATTAAGGGCAATTCTCCTAGCCAGACAAATGATGACCCAAGGCTAACGCTAGGTCGGTAAGACAGCGCGGGGAAGGCGAGGAGGTGAAGGCCAGCTGAATAAAACCAGGTGGTCAACACCAGAAGGGTATGAGGCCAACAGATCAAGTCATACTGGCTGAGGCCAAGAGGGAAAAGAGGGCAGGTAAGTATGGCCCTAAGGTTAATAAGGTCGTGTGGGAAAGGCCTAGTGGGTAAGGCCAGATAAATAAGGCCACATGGGAAGGTCAATAGTTGAAGTTTGGGAAAGTAAGGCCAAGGGTCAGGACTAGGCATAATGCCACCAGGTTAACGCCAGTAGGGCTGGGAGATGTCAGTAAGACCAGAATTTGGGACTAACTGTGAAGGCCAAATGGGTAAGGTTGGGTAGATAAAATCAGCTGGGTGATTCGGGTTGGTAAGGACATGAGGTTAAGGCCAGTAGGGTAAGGCCAGGTGGGTAAACCAGGTGCATAAGGCCAGCAGATTAATGCTGAATGAGTAAGATCAGAAGTTAATAAGGCAGGTGGGTAAACTTATTTTGGCAAAACCATGATGTTAACACTGGGTCAGGAAGCCAAGTGATTAAAAAAGCCAGGTGGGTAAAGCCAGTAAAATTAACGCCATAGAGTACAACTAGGTGGATAACTCCAACTGGGTAAGGCTGAGAAGTTAACGCTAGGCAGATTAGACGAGGAAGTTGAGACCATGTGACTGAGAATGAAAGGCTAAGGCCAGGTGAGAAGGCCAGGTTGGTAAGCTATTGAGGCCATGAGGTTAAGGCCAGATGGGGAAGTCCAGTTGGGAAATGTAAGGTGTATCAGGTCTGGGTATGGGGGAAAATCTTGGTAATAAGGGAAGGGAAATAAGTCCAGGGGAGGAAACCTAGGGAGGTACATTTAGAAAAGTAAGACTAGGGTCTAAGCCCTGGTAAATCAAACTAGAAGGTTAAGGACAGTTGCGTAAACGAAGCATGAAACCCATGATGAGTAAGACTAGGTGGGAAAACTATGCAGGTAATCCAGGTTGCTGAGACTATGAGGTTAAGGCCCATAGGTTTAGGCCAGGTGTGGAAAGCTAATGGGTTCTGGCAAGGGTGATAAAATGAAGTGGGCAAGGCCAGGGAGTAAAGAAAGGGTAGTAACGCGCCATGGGCAAGACCAGGTAGGTCTTGACAGCAGACTGAAGCCAGCAAATTAAAACCAGGTGGGTAAGAACAGGTGGATAATGGTGAGAAGTTATGGCCGGGTAGATAAGGCCAAGACCGTTAGTTAGGCCAGGAAATTAAGCCTGGGTCAGTAAGGCCAGGAGTTTCATAGGGCCCCATGGATGAAGGTTGTTTAATAATGCCATGAGGGTAAGGTAATTAAGGCAATGAGGTTAATACAGTCTGGTGAGTAAGGCCAGATCGTTAAAACCAGGCACTTAAATTTAGCCAAAGAAAAGATTACTTGGGTAACATCAGGCCAGTAAATCCAATGGAAAAATTCCCAGTAGGATTAATGCCAAGTTGCCAAGCCAGCTAAATAATGACAGGAAACTAATACTAGGTGGGCAAGACAGTGCGGGGAAGGCGAGGAGGTGAAGGCCAGCTGAATAAAACTATGTAGTCAACACCAGATGGGTATGAGGCCAGCAGATTATGTCATGTTATGCTGGCTTAGGCCAGGCAGGTGAATATGGCAGGTGAGTCTGGCTGTCAGGTTGATAATGTCGGTTGCAGAAGGCCTATGGGGTGAGGCCAGTAGTTGAACAAGGCCAAGTGGGTAAGGCCAAGAAAATACAGCCATGTGGGAAGGCCAATAGGTGAAGACCAGGAAAGTAAAACCAGGGGCTGGGACAGCAGATAATGACACTAGGTTAAGACCAGTAGGGCTGGGACAGCTAAGTAAGACCAGAAGGTTGAGACTAATTATGAAGGCCAATTGCTTAAGGCCAACTAGGTAAGCTCAGTTGGGTAACTCTGGTTGGTAAGGACCAGAGTTAAAGCCAGAAGGGTAAGGCTAGGTGGGTAAGCCTGGTGCATAAGGCCAGGGGATTAAAACTGAGTGAGCGAGGCCAGGAGGTTCATAAGGCAGGTGGGTAAATCTAAGTTGGCACAACCGTAAGGTTAAGGCTGGGTCAGGAAGCCAAGCTATTTAAAAGGCCAGATGGGTAAGGCCAGTAAGTTAAGGCCTCCCTGAATACAACCAGGTGGCTGAATTTAAGTGGGTAAAGCTGAGTTTAAAGCTAGACACCTTACACCATAAGGTTAAGGCCATGTGAGTGAGAATGGAACATTAAGGCCAGGTAGGAAGTCCAGGGAGGTAAGCTAAGTTGGTAATCCTGGATGGTAAGGCCATTAAGGCCAAATGGGCAAATCCAGATGGGTAATGCAAGGTGTCTACATTCAGGGGGGGATATCTGAGGAGTAAGTAAAGGGGGATAAATCTAGGGGAGTGAACCTAGGGAGGTAAATCCAGGGGATTAAGTCCTGGTATACATAACTAGAAGGTTAAGAACATTTGTGTAAACCAAGTATGAAGGCCATGTGGGTCATGTATGCTCAGTAAGACCAGGTGGGAAAACTAGTTCCTTACTCCAGGTTGTTAAGTACACAAGTAAAAGGCCAACAGGTTTAGCCCAGGAGGCTAAGAATACTGGGGTCTGGCCATTCCAGAAAAATGAGGTGGGCGAGGCCAGGGAGTATCAGCAGGGGAGTAAGACTTCATCAGTAAGATCAGGTGGGTACTGACGGGCGACTGAGGACAGCAAATTAAATTGAGGACAGCCAGGTAGTTAAGAACAGGTAGTTAAGGTGGATAAGGGCGGGAAGTTATGGCCAGGTGGGTAAGGATGGGTTTCTTAGGTCAGGAAATTAAGACTGGGTGAGCACGTTCATGAGTATTTAGTAAGGCCAGACGGATAGAGCCAGATTCATAATACCATGAGGATAAGATAAGGTGATTAAGGCAATGAGATTAATAAGGTCTGGTGAGTACAACCAGGTTATTAAAAGCAAGTGGTAAAACCCAGCTGAATAAGAAACTATTTGGTTAACACTAGGCCCGTAAATCAACAGGGAAACCTCCAGGCCTTAGGAAAAAGCTCAAGTTGGTAAGCCAGGTAAATAATGACAGGTGGCTAATTTCTGGTTGGAGAAGACAGTGAGGGGAAGGGAAGAAGTGATGGCCAGCTTAATACAGCTATCTGGTTAACACCTTATGGATATAAGGTCAGCAGATTAAGTCATGCTTGGTGAGGCCAGGCAGGTGACTAAGGCAGGTGAGCATGGTCATAAGTTTAATTAGCCCAGGTGGTTAAGGCCTAGTGAGTAAAGCCAGGAGGTCAATAAGACCAAGTGGTTAAGGCCATGTGGTAAGGTCAATAGGTGAAAGCTAGGAAAGTACAGCCAGGGGTAGCCAGAGGATACTAGATAATGACACGATGTTAAACCCCGTAGGGCTAGGACAGGTGAGTAAGATCAGAAGGTTGAGACTATGAAGACCAACTGGGTCAGGCTGGGTTGGCAAGACCAGTTGGCTAATTTTGGTAGGCAAAGCCATGACATTAACACCAGTAGGGTAAGGCCAGATGGGTAAGCCAAGTGCGTGAGGCCTGGGGATTAACACTGAGTAAGACCAGGAGGTTAACAAGGCAGGTGGGTAAATCTAGGTTAAGATCAAGTTCAGAAGCCAAGGAATTTATAACACCAGGTGGATTAGGCCAGCTAAGTTACATAATTGTAATGCTAACTTAACTCCAATTAAGTTAAAGCTAGGTAGTTCAGGCAAGGAGATGAAGGCCGTGTGACTAAGAATGGAAGTTTAACACTAGGTGGCAAGTCCAGGTAGAAAATCTAAGTTCGTAATCCACGTTGGTAAGGCCGTGAGATTAGGACTAGTTGGGTAAGTCCAAATGGGTAATGCAAGGTGTCTCAGTCACAGGAGGACAGGAGGGATATCTAGGGAGTAACAGCAGGGATAAGTTCAGGGGAGTACACCTAGAAAGGTAAATCCAGGAGCCTTATGCCAAGGGGGTAAGACCAGGTATATAAAACCAGAAAGTTAAGGACCACTGTGTAATCCAATTGTGAAGGCCATGTGGGTTACGTATGGTCGGTAAGATTAGATGGCAACACTAGGTGGCTACTCCAGGTTTTTAAGGCCATGCGGTTAATGCAAACAGGGTTAGGCCAGGTGAGGAAGGCTAATAGGTTCTAGCCAGGGAGGTAAAATGATGTGAGCAAGGCCAGGTATGTCAGGCCAGAAAATTAAGATTGAGTGAGTAAGGCTAGGCGTTTCTTTAATAAGTCCAGATGGATTAAGCCAGATTGGTAATACCATGAGGATGATTGAGACAGTAAGGTTAATATGGTCTGGTGAGGAAGGGCAGGTTTTAAAAACACATTGTTTAAATCCAGATGAACAAAAAAACTATTAAGTTAACACTAGGCTGGTAAATCAATAAGGAAACCCCTAGGAGGATTAAGGCCAAGTCTGCAAGCTACCTCAATTATGACAGGAGACTAATACCACACGGGGAAGACACTGAGGGTAAGGTGAGGAGCTGAAAGCCAGCTGGATAAAGCTAGGTAGTTAACACAAGATGAGTATAACACGAGCAAATTAAGTTATGCTTGGTGAGGCCAGGTAGGTGAATATGGGTATAAGTCTAGTAAGGCCAGGTGGCTAACACCTAGCAGGTAAATCCAGGAGGTTTAAATGGCCAAGTGCATAAAGTCAGCTGGATAAGGTCATGTGGTCAGGCCAAAAGGTGAAGGCCAGGAAAGTATGGCGTGGGGCAAGGACAGAAGATAATGCCACTAGATTAAGGCCAGTAGAGCCAGGACAGGTGACTAAGACCAGAAGGCTGAGACAAATTGTGAAGGCCAACAGAGTAATGGTGGGTAAGCAAGATCAGCTCAGTAATTCTGGTTGGTAAAACCATGAGGTTAATACCAATAGGGTCAGTTGTATAAGTCAGGTGCATAACGTCACAGGAGTAATACTGGATGAATAAGGCCAGGAGGTTAACAAGGCAGGTAGGTAGATCTAGGTTAAGACCAAGGTAATGTAAGAGCACATCAGGAAACCAAGGAATTTAAAAGGCCAGGTGATTAGCACTACCCAATTGGCGTTATCAACCCACTTTTAATCAGCAGGCCAGTGGGTTGAAGCCTACAGATTAAAGGTGAGTTGATAACTCCAACTGGGTAGTGCTAAGAGGTTAAAACTAAGCAGTTGAGGCCAGGAGGATGTCCATGTGAGTAAGAATGGAAGGATAAGGCCAGGTGGGAAGGCCAGGTTGGTAAAATGAGCTGGTAATCCAAGTTGGTAAAGTCATGAGTTTAAGGCCAGTTGGGCAACTCCAGATGGGTTAAGAAAGGTGTCTGTCTGGGGAGGGGAAATCTAGAGAATAATGGAAGGGGGATAAGTCCAGAGGAATCAACCTTGGGAGATAAATCCAGTGGGGTAAGGTGCGGGGATTAAGGCCTGTAGATAAAACCAGAAGGTTAAGGACATCTGGGTAACCAAGTATAAAGGCCATGTGGGTCATGTATGGGAAGACTAAGTAGGAAAACTAGGTGGCTAATCCAGGTTGTTAGGGCCACGAGGTTAAGGCTCATAGGGGAAGGCCAGGTGAGGAAGGCTAATGGGGTCTGCCCCGTGCGGTAAAATCAGGCGGGTAAGGCCAGGGTCTAAGGCCTCATGGGTAAGATCAGTGGGATACTGAGCAGAGAATGAGGCCAGCTAATTAAATAACTGCTTATAAACAGGTTGTTCATGGCAGGATGTTATGGCCAGGTTGGTAAGCCTAGTTCTTTTAGGCCACAAAATTAAGACTGGGTAAGGCCAGGAGTTTCATAAGGCCAGGTAAAGTCAGATTAGTAATACTATGAGGACAAGATCAGGTGATTAAGGCCATCAAGTTAATAATATCTGGTGAGTAAGTCCAGGTTGTTAAAGCCGGTGTTTAATTCCAGCCGAATAAAAAATTACTTGGTTAACACACACCAGGCTGGCAAATCAATGGGGAAAATTCTGGGATCAAGGCCAAGTGGGTAAGCCAGCCAATTGACAGAAGGCTGATTATACATGAGTGGGACACAGAGGGTACTGTTTGGAGGTGAAGTCTCACTGAGTCAAGGTAGGTGGTTAACACCAGATGGGTATAAGGCCAGAGGATTAAGTCATGCTAGGTGAGGCCAGGTGGGTGAGTATGGTCATATGTTTAACAAGGCCACATGGGTAAGGCCTAGTGGGTTGGGCCGGAAGGTGAATAACGCCAAGTGGTTAAGGCCAAGTAGATAAGACCAGGAAGTGCAGGACAGCTCTATATAGTTACGTGGTGAACATCAGGTGTGTAAGTTGAAGAGGTTAAGGTAGGTGGGTAACATTCTGTTTGTAAGGACAGGAGATTAAAGCCAAAAGATTAAGGCCACATGAGTAAGGCCAGAGGTTAAGGCCAGGAATCGATAGTGTGTTAGACTAGAATGTTAAAGGACAGCTGTGAAGGCTCAGTGTATAAGGCTGGGAGGGTCAAACCAGATGGTTAAAATCAGGTGAATAGTATCAGTGGTTTGAGGCCAAGTGTGGATGTCTGAGAAGTTAAGGCCAGGTGGGCAATGCCAGAAAATTAATGTCGGTGGGTATGTCCCCGAAGTTGAGTTTTTGGCCAGGTCTGAGCCATACCGGGGTTCCACATTCAATAATTGTAGTATCCCTTGCTTATCTGCAGTTTTGCTTTTCATGGTTTCAGTTTCACATGTCTGAGTGTCTCCAAAAATATTCAATGGAAAATTCCAGAAGTAAACAATTCATAACTTTGAAATTGCAGGCAATTCTGAGTAGCATAATGAAATCTTATACCATTCCTAGCTCTCCTGCTCTGTCCTGCCAGGGACATCAATTACCCATTTATCCAGCATTGCTGGACAAAGATTGATGTGTTTGAGTAACCTTTATTTAGTTTAATAATGGCCCCGGGCCAGGCATGATGGCGTTAGTCTGTATTCCCAGCACTTTAGGAGGCCAAAATGAGCCTAGGATCACTCGGAACATAGGAGTTTGAAACCAGCCTGGGCAACATAGTGTGAGCCCATCTCTACAAAAAATTGTTTTTAAAAATTAGCCAGGTTGGGCGCGGTGGCTCACACCTATAATCCCAGCACTAAGGGAGGCAGAGGTGGGCGGATCACAAGGTCAGGAGTTAAGACCATCGTGGCCAATATGGTGAAACCCCATCTCTACTAAAAAATACAAAAATCAGCCGGGCATGGTGCTGCATGCCTGTAGTCCCAGCTACTCAGGAGGCTAAGGCAGGAGAATTGCTTGAACCCGGGAGATGGAGGTTGCGATGAGATCACACCACTGCACTCTAACCTGGGCAACAGAGTGAGGCTCTGTCTCAAAAAAAAAAAAAAAAAATTAGCCAGGCATGGTGGAGCATGCCTCTGGCCCCAGCTACCTTGAGGCTTAGGTGGGAATATTGCTTGAACCTGGGAGATCAAGGCGGCAGTGAGCCATGATTATGCCACTGCATTCCAGCCTGAGAGACAGAATGAGATCCTGCCTCATAAATAAATAAATAATGCCCCAAAGCAAATGAGTAGTGACCCTGGCGTATTTTCCTAATTGCTCTACTTTACTCTTGTTGATCTGTCACTGTACTTAATTTCATAATTAACCTTGAACATAGGTACATGTGTATAGAAAAAAAGCAGTATATGTAGAGGTCAGTATTAGCTGTGGTTTCAGGCATTATCCGGGGTCTTAGAACACATGCCGGGGCATGAGAGGGGATACTGCACAGTGTGAGGGGATCGGCTCCTCATCTGCAGCTTCCTCTACTTCTCATGAGGATGCCGCCTGTCTCTGAACACTGGTCTGGGTGAGTCTCTGTGAAGCTCTTAGTCAGCACATGGAAGGCCACTATTTCTTTTTTTTTTTAAAGACAGCCTTTGGGAGGCCAAGGTGGGTAGATCACCTGAGGTCAGGAGATTGAGACCAGCCTGGCCAACATGGCAAAACCCCATCTCTACTAAAAATACAAAACATTAGCCAGGCGAGGTGGTGGGTACCTGTAATCCCAGCTTCTTGGGAGGCTGAGGCAGGAAAATTGCTTGAACCCGGAAGGCGGAAGTTGCAATGAGCTGAGATCTCGCCATTGCACTCCAGCCTGGGCGACAGAGCAAGACTCTGTCTTTAAAAAAAAAAAAAAAAAAAAGTAATCTTTAAAAGATACAAAGTGGAATATTTAATGACTATTTAGTGAAATGATTACCCTGGCCATGCGCTGACAGTTATCTAAGACAGTGGCAGGGATGAAGGGCATCAGCACAATCTCTCTTCTTTTGTGTTCCTCTGAACTGTTGCACAAAAGCTTCTCTACCCTGCCCCGCAGCCCTGCCACCCAGATAGAGTCTCGCTCTGTTGCCAGGCTGGAGCACAATGGCGCATCTCAGCTCCCTGGAACCTCTGCCTCCCGGGTTCAAGCGATTCTCCTGCCTCAGCCTCCTGAGTAGCTGGGACTACAGGCATGTGCCACCACACCTGGCTAATTTTTGTATTTTTAGTAGAGACGGGGTTTTACCATGTTGGCCAGGCTGGTCTTGATCTCTTGACCTCGTGATCCGTGTAAAGCCACTATTTCACATTAGCGCCCCTCTTGCATTAACACTATCATGGTCCACTGGAGTCACAGGGACTAACTTACCTGTACGCTGGACAAACAGTAGCTGTTACAGGACGGCTGCCTCCCCACTTGCTCAGTGTCAAGGTCCCCAGGCCCCCTGCAGATCACTGTTCCCCATGACAACCCCATTTCATAACTCCACAAGAGGGTCACTTTGCTACTGACTTCTTTCTTCACCATGACAACTTACGAATGAAGGGACACTGTGTAAGCTGCACGGGGTCAGGGATTGCAGGTGGGAGGTGGTGGTGTTCCCTGCCTTCGGTAGGAAATTGGCTTTACACATTGGTGGAGACAGGTGGAGCCAAGGTTGCTCCTCATCCCCATGGCAGCAGAACATGTAGAAGACACCTCAGAAACAGGATCTGTTCACTGCCTAGTGCTGAGTCCTGCCTCAGTGGAACTCTAGCAAGTTGGGCCCCATCACAGAGGGACAATGCCCGAGGACGCAGTGCACTCACACACAGCCCAGCGCAGGGACTACAGTGATGCCTGCTGTTGTACTCAGGTTGGTAAATCCCATTATGTCGTTGCTCACAGAAATCAATTTCTATTGGTCCCCTGCATCCTGAGATTCAAACAATCTTGTTTGGATCAAATATATTTGGAAAAATAAACACAGTAAAAATAACAAAACAAAATGCAAGCAAAAAACTATAATACCTATCGACACAACATTTACATTGTTTCAGGTATAGAGGAAGTATGTGGGAAGATGTGCTTGAGTTCTATGCAAATAAAATTTGTTTTAAATAAGGTATTTGAACATCTGCAGATTTGGGAGTCTTGGAAACATCTCCCAAGGATACGGAGGGACAACTGTATACACTGTGACAGGCACTGCAAGAAGAATGCAAATCACCTCCTGCTAGGTGAGAGCCTCTGGCAGCAGCAGTGCAGGGGCTGCAGCCTTTCCTCACTCCCAGGTCCTTCCCCCTGCACTGCCCAGTTCATCCCCAGTGCCCGCTCCTACACTGCCCAGCTCATCCCCAGTGCCTGCTCCTGCACTGCCCAGCTCATCCCCAGTGCCCTACACTGCCCAGCTCATCCCCAGTGCCCGCTCCTACACTGCCCAGCCGTGTCTTCATCCCCAGTGCCCGCTCCTACACTGCCCAGCTCATCCCCAGTGCCCTACACTGCCCAGCTCATCCCCAGTGCCCGCTCCTACACTGCCCAGCCGTGTCTTCATCCCCAGTGCCCGCTCCTACACTGCCCAGTTCATCCCCAGTGCCCACTCCTACACTGTCCAGCCGTGTGTTCATCCCCAGTGCCCGTGCTTGCAATGTCCAGCTGGGTCCTCATTCCCGAAGCCCGCATCTGCCCCGCATCTTTCCTCATGAGCCTTTCCTCATCCCCAGAGTCCTGCACAGTCCAGCCGCCAGGCCAGCTTCAACGTTGCCTCAGATGTTTCTCAGCTCTACTCCCATATCTCAGTGTCAGCCTCCACTGTGACATAAACACAGCCATCACACTGTAATCCAATTCTAGGAACCCCAAAGTCCTGGAGTTTACTCCCCAATCAAGAGACATCAACTCAGGGGCCTGATTCAGAAAGTGTCCTCTTAGAATATAGAACACTCCACCTTGGCCCCTGGCACAACCCCTCTTTCAGGGAAGGGCTTCTTCTTCCTCATTTCAGCCACATAATTCTGGCAGCAGCTGCCCAGAGAGTTATCTAGCCAGATGTGGACAGGCATGGTACTTCCTGGCAGCTGCCTTCAACTTCCCGGAAGACAGACAACATCTGTCTCCGCAACCTTCGATTTTGTGACATGAAGCTGGTAAGCAACTGGAAGGCACAGGGACCACAAGAAATAAAGACCCCTGGTTGGTAACGAGAGAAGAGAATGATGCAAACCTATAGACAGATGCCAAACTGTTCCAGAATTTTTAACACCTCTGGCTGCAGCTGTATCTCCAAATACCATTTTGTTCCAGGAAAATGCTTAAAATAAATTCCTCTTAATGATGCTTGTTTCTTACACTCCAAAAATTAAAGTTGGATGGCATTTTTAAACATGCAGCCTTAGTCAGGTAATTCCATGGTCCATGTGTCCAGGAGTCTGGCTGAATGCCTGGGTTCTCATCCTTCCTTAAGCTTTCCCCAGTGAGAAACCAATTAGGGCGTGGGTGGCAGGGGAGAAGGTACAATTGACCTCAGGAGCAGCAGTACTAGTGACATTTGGGACTAGATGACTCTTTGTTGGGGGGGCTGACCTTTGCTTTAGGGTGCTCCACGGCATCCATGGCCTCAGCCCAGGAGGTGCCAGTAGCGCTCCCCAGTTGTGACAAACAAAATTCTCTCCAGACATTGCAAAATTGCCCTTACTTCACAACCACTGACTTAAAGGTATAGTTTCTGAGGCTCAGATGCCTCAAAAACAGATCTTCTTCTCTCCAGAATTGAGGGGTAAATAAATATACAGCTACCTATATTCTCAACCCTTAATTTCAATGAGGAACATGAAACCTAGAAGACAGGAAATCGGACCTAAAAGGAAACCAAGCAGTGGGTGTCCACGGGTCCTTATAAAAGCCCATTCCCATAGGACTAGCTTACCCACAGCTTACAAGCATGAAGAAGGACTCTCATCACAGAGTGTGTGTCAAAATCACAAAAGAAATGCAAACTCTTCATAAATGAGATTAGAAAACCAAACGATCACCTAGAGTTCTTTTATTCATAGTTATCTGAAGAACACTAATAAACAACTTTCTACAAGCCACAACCAGTGACCTTCTTGTTGAGACATAACTTTGAAAGGTAGCCTGCTGTTATTCCTGAACTGACACACCCTGACTGCTGAAGGTGCAGTTGAGGGAGCAGCCTCCAGGAGGCCTTTGTGATGGTCTGAATGTTGCTCTCCCTGTGGATATTCCTATGTTGAAATCCTAACCTCGAATGTGACAGTATTAGAATGTATTTGATGGGGTTTGGGGCTCTGGGCAGTGATTAGGTCAAGAGAGTGGAGTCCTCATATGCGATTAGTGCCCTTATAAAACAAACCCCAGAAAGCTCCCTCACCTTCTCTACCAAGTAAGGACACAGTGAGAGGTGTATCTGTAAACCAGGAAATGGGCTCTCGCAAGACACAGAATTGCCAGTGACTCGATCTTGGACCTCCAGCCTGCAGAATTGTGGCAAGTAAATGTCTATGGTTAATAAGCCACCTGGTTCTCCACTGTCACTTTAGACATTAAGATGGTCCAAGTTCATCCAACAACTTAATCGATGAACACAATTATCAATACAAGAATATACATCCGATTATAGCCTCATTATAATTTAATTTTGTCAGTCTTAGAGGTTAATGTTTAATCATACAACCACAAATATGGACTTGAAAAAATTATTGGTTGCAGCATCTGAAACATGCCATTCACAGGCGTCTTTCTTCCTTACATCTTGTAGCACATAGGCTATCACCTACAAGAACTTGATAATGAGAACTGTCTGTTCATATCCTTTGCCCACTTTTTGATGGGGTTGTTTGCTTTTTTCTTGTAAATTTGTTTGAGTTCTTTGTAGGTTTTGGATATTAGCCCTTTGTCAGATGAGTAGATTGCAAAAATTTTCTCCCATTCTGTAGGTTGCCTGTTCACTCTGATGGTAGTTTCTTTTGCTGTGCAGAAGCTCTTTAGTTTAATGAGATCCCATTTGTCAATTTTGGCTTTTGCTGCTGTTGCTTTTGGTGTTTTAGACATGAAGTCTTTGCCCATGCCTATGGACTGAATGGTACTACCTAGGTTTCCCTCTAGGATTTTTATGGTATTAGGTCTAACATTTAAGTCTCTAATCCATCTTGAATTAATTTTCATATAAGGAGTAAGGAAAGGATCCAGTTTCAGCTTTCTACTTATGGCTAGCCAATTTTCCCAGCACCATTTATTAAATAGGGAATCCTTTCCCCATTTCTTGTTTCTCTCAGGTTTGTCAAAGATCAGATGACTGTAGATGTGTGGTATTATTTCTGAGGACTCTGTTCTGTTCCATTGGTCTATATCTCTGTTTTGGTACCAGTACCATGCTGTTTTGGTTACTGTAGCCTTGTAGTATAGTTTGAAGTCAGGTAGCGTGATGCCTCCAGCTTTGTTCTTTTGACTTAGGATTGTCTTGGAGATGCAGGCTCTTTTTTGGTTCCATATGAACTTTAAAGCAGTTTTTTCCAATTCTGTGAAGAAAGTCATTGGTAGCTTGATGGGGATGGCATTGAATCTATAAATTACCTTGGGCAGTATGGCCATTTTCATGATATTGAGTCTTCCTATCCATGAGCATGGTATGTTCTTCCATTTGTTTGTGTCCTCTTTTATTTCACTGAGCAGTGGTTTGTAACCATGGAATACTATGCAGCCATAAAAAAGGATGAGTTTGTGTCCTTTGTAGGGACATGGATGCAGCTGGAAACCATCATTCTTAGCAAACTATCACAAGAACAGAAAACCAAACACCGCATGTTCTCACTCATAGGTGGGAACTGAACAATGAGATCAC
Organism: Chlorocebus sabaeus; assembly: GCF_047675955.1. Taxonomy (NCBI): domain Eukaryota; kingdom Metazoa; phylum Chordata; class Mammalia; order Primates; family Cercopithecidae; genus Chlorocebus; species Chlorocebus sabaeus. Next base: position 69,345,983 of record NC_132928.1, on the reverse strand, counting down.
TTGGACTCGGGAAGGGGAACATCACACACCGGGGCCTATCATGGGGAGGGGGGAGGGGGGAGGGATTGCATTGGGAGCTATACCTGATGTAAATGACGAGTTGATGGGTGCAGCACACCAACATGGCACAAGTATACATATGTAACAAACCTGCACGTTATGCACATGTACCCTACAACTTAAAGTATAATAATAAATAAAAAAAAAAAAAGAAAAGTAAAAAAAAAAAAAAAAAAAAGAACTTGATAATGACCATCAAAACACAAATTGTTACATTTTTAAAATGTGTTGTTGAAATTGCTATTATTTTAAAGATAAGTACTCTGGACTTATTTTCCTATGAAGAATTTATACTCAAGATGCAAACCTGGCTGGATGCAGTGGCTCATGCCTGTAATCCCAGCACTTTGGGAGGCTGAGGCAGGTGGATCCCCTGAGGTCAGGAGCTCAAGACCAGCCTGGCCAACATTGTGGAACCCCATCTCTACCAAAAAATACAAAAATTTGCTGGGCGTGATGGTGAGCTCGTGTAATTCCAGCTACTTGGGAGGCTGAGGCAGGAGAATCACTTGGACCCAGGAGGTGGAGGTACAGTGAGCCAGGATCACGCCACTGCACTCCAGCCTGGGCAACAAGAGCAAAACTCTGTCTCAAAAAAAAAAAAAAAAAAAAAAGAAAGAAAGAAAGAAAAGAAAAAGATGCAAACCTATCAAGAAGTCAAATCAAATTGTCAAAAAAAAAAAAAAATCAATGTATAAACTGGTGGCAAATTTACTCAGCTACAACTATCCTTAATTTTTCTTAGAAAAATCACACTCAACCATTTGTGTTTGCAGTTACTGGAAATAAAAGTTAACTATTCTCTTCTATCTTTTATTAAATTATACCATTAGTAGCAGTAATAAAAGTAAAGCACGTGTTCCCCAAAAAAGTCACTGCTAGAAAAAACCAAAGCAATTAAAAATGAGAACTACAAATTTGCTTTTTATTTTCTTTTTTTTTTTTTGAGATGGAGTTTCACTCTTGTTGCCCAGGCTAGAGTACAATGGTATGACCTCGGCTCACTGCAACCTCCATCTCCCAGGTTCAAGAGATTCTCCTGCCTCCGCCTTACGGAGTAGCTGGGATTACAGGCACCCGCCACCATGTCCGGCTAATTTTTTGTATTTTTAGTAGAGATGGGATTTTGCCATGTTGGCCAGGCTGGTCTCCAACTCCTGACCTCAGGTGATCCACCCACCTCGGCCTCCCAAAGTGCTGGGATTACAGGTGTGAGCCGCCGCACCTGGCTGAGAACTACAAATTTGAATAGGATGACTGCTTCATTTAGCAAATCTTTCTAGTGCTCACTGACTGCCAGGCTTTACACATGCCACTGATTTAAGCCCAGTTGCAGCCCTGGGAGGGGGTCCTATTACTGCCATCTTTTTAAAAAAATGTACAAGTGACCACAATTCTTGTAACCCTGAAGTTGCACTCATTGCCAACGCAACAGGTGCAAACCCCTCAGCAAGAAAGAGACTGTGCAGAAAGGAGATGGTGCCCCGCCCACCCTGCCTCCCACTACTCTCCACCAGCTTCCCCTCCCAGCCACTCAACACTCGGGCCACAAGGCCCTGTAGTGACCGCGCCCGTGTGCTCAGTCCAGGAGACCCTTCTTCTGGGGATGCATCGGCCCCCAAGGAGAGCACTGATGAAAGGAGGTGTGAAGACAGTCCAGTTACTCTGGAAGGTCCCCGTGTGGAAGGAATGTGGGGTCAGTGCACAGGTGGAAGAACAGCCAGGCCGGGCACAAACTCAGAATCTCAGTGCGACCTGCGCAAGCTTCCCACTTCCGCTCACCCTCCCGGCTTGACTCTTCTTGTGCTTTCTAATTTACTGTACATTTTACTTATTCTTCGTTGCCTATTATTCCCCCACTGAAGTATAAACTCTGCAAGGGCAGGAATTTTGCTGGATAAGAAACGTGCTGAAGCAAGTGCCCTGCTTCAGTGATGAACAGGCCCGGGAGGGTCAGGGAAATGCAAGCAGAGAGTCGAAATTTTTTTTTTGAGACAGAGTCTCGCTCTGTGGCTCAGGCTGGAGTGCAGTGGTGCGATCTCCGCTCCTGTAATCACCGCCTCGTGGGTTCACGCCATTCTCCTGCCTCAGCCTCCCGAGTAGCTGGGACTACAGGCGCCCACCACCACACCCGGCTAATTTTTGTATTTTTAGTACAGATGGGGTTTCACCACATTGGCCAGGCTGGCCTGGTCTCGGAAAACTTCTTTTTAAAAGGCTGCCCCATAAATGATTCAGGCTCGAGGGTCCTTGGGTCCTCATCACAAGTTCTCAACTATGCCCCTGTGGCAAGAAAACAGCCAAAGATGATGGTCAACAAATCAGCGTGGCTGAGTTCTAAAGTTCCAATAAAACAACAACTGACAGGAGCAGGCAGTGGGTGATTAAAAAAAAAAATATTGACAGGAACAGGCAGTGGGCGGGATCTGGCCCCAGGCAGTGCTTCCTAGCTGAAATGCAGGTGATGTTCCAGCATAGAAGTAAGAAAACACCAAGATGGGGGTCAAGTAACAGTATGGAAGAGGAGAGGTTTTAGTAAGTATAATAAGGATCCAAACATCTGAAAATGAAGCCACAGAACAAGAACATTACAACCAATCTCATTTGTAGATATTTGTTTATTTATTTATTTATTGAGATGGCTTTTCGCTCTTGTTGCCCAGGCTGGAGTGCAATGTCACGATATCGGCTCACTGCAGCCTCCATCTACCAGGTTCAAGCAATTTTCCTGCCTCAGTCACCTGAGTAACTGGGATTACAGACATGTGCCACCACGCCTGGCTATTTTTGAATTTTCAGTAGAGACGGGGTTTCACCATGTTGGTCGGGCTGCTCTCGAACTCCTGACCTTGTGATCCCAAATCATTTGTAGATATTTATTACCAGGCACATTGAAAACATCTACTAATGGCGAACTGGAGGCAAAGCCACACATGGACACATTGGAAATTTGCACATATTACTGGCCACACTACCTCAGGAATGCACTTGATAAGGTTGACGCCCACTCTAACCGAGCAAGTTTTTAACACGTACATCTCCACTCCACTCCATAACCAGCATCATGATTAACTAGTCAAAGGTCAGAAGCACTGAGACAGGCAGGAATGCTGACGCCACCTGATGGCGGCTGCACCAGTTCCACAAGGTAACAGAAAGACATATACAAATTCACCACTCTTGGCCCCCGCGAACATCAATAGAAAAAATATTATCTCAGTAGCTTTCCTGTACATGACCAATACTGTGGTGGAAAAAATAAATTAAATTATTTTCACAATAGCCATCCAAACACAAAATACCCAGGAATAATTGTAATACTAAAAAAGTATGCTGAGCCAAAAAGAAAGCTATCTGACTTCACTGAGGGATACATTTAATGACTGGAAGAAACATATCCCATGTTATAAAGAAGAAAGCACTAATATTGCAAATTAAAATGCACAATAGATGCACTTTTAATCAATACCACAGGTTTTGGGTATGATTTTCTTTTTTGTTGGAGGGGGGTGTGATTTTAAGGAGCTGAGAAACAGATCTGGGGCCGGGTGCAGTGGCTCACACCTATAAACCCAGCAATTCAGGAGGCCACGCTCGGTGGATCATTTGAGGTCAGAAATTTGAGACCAGCCTGGCCAACATGGCGAAACCCCATCTCTATGAAAAATACAAAAATTAGCCGGGTGTGGTGCCGCATGCCTGTAGTTCCAGCTACTCGAGAGGCTGAGGCAGGAGAACTGCTGAAAGCCGGGAGATGGAGGTGGCAGTGAGCTGAGATTGTGCCACTGCTCTCCAGCCTGAGCCACAGAGTGAGGCTCCATGTCAAAAAAAAAAAAAAAAAAAAAAAAGAGAGAAAAGAAAAAAGAAACAGATTTTGGAGAGCCCTGGAAAGGAGACCGACCAACCCTACCAATAACTGCCTTATCAGTGGGAACCTGATGCCAATGGCTCAGTTGTTTGAGCCCCACTGGAGCCCCTGGCCTTCCTTGCCACAGCACCAGGATTCTCCCTGTGAGAACTGTCTCTGCTTAACCCATTCTTGCAGCTCCTATGTAGGCACTTAGGCACTCCCTCAGGCTCCAGAATGAATACAGCCCGCAGACAAGAGGCATCTTTCTTCTATCTGTTCATGGACCCAGGCAGTTCCAACACGAGGTTCCTGGAGGGGAGGTTTGCTCTCGGGCTCAGTAGTGAGAACCCCAGCCTACAGTGGCCAGTAGCTCTCTTGGCACCTGAGGAAAGCAGGCCTGAAAGAAATCCCACTCCCACAGGTAAGGTGTGCAGACCTCCGGGATGGCCCAGCCGTCCTGCCATCAGGAATTCATGGCCTCATCTAAAGCCCTGCCTTTGTGAGGGGTGATCTACTGGAGGACTGATCTACTGACCTGCTTCTAACTATCAGGGTCTAGCAAAAGTGAGATGAGGTCTCAAGAGACAGACTGTGACACACTCTCCGAGCAAGCCAGCTACCATGATGGGAGCTGCCCTACTGGGGCACCCACATGGGAAGGAACTGAGGGAGACTCCAGGCACAAGCCCACTGGAGACCAAATCCTGCCAGGAACCAGGTAAGCTCAGAGGTGGGTCCCAACATAGATTAAAGGAACAGAATTGAGGGCCCAGAAATAAAGTCGCACATTTTAAGCCATCTAATTTTAGATAAAGGTGTCAAAACCCCACAATGGGGAAAGGACAGTCTCTTCATAAGTAGTGTTGGGAAAACTGGACATCCACATGCAGAATGAAATTAGACCTTTATCACACACCATACACAAAAATGAAATCAAAATAGATCAAAGATGTAAAAGTAAGACACTCATGCCTGTAAACTTTGGGAGGCTGAGGTGGGCAGATCACCTGAGGTCGGGAGTTCGAGAACAGCCTGAACAACATGGAGAAACCCCGTCTCTAGTAAAAATACAAAAAAATCAGCCGGGTGTGGTGGTGCATGCCTGTAATCCCAGCTACTCAGGATGCTGAGACAGGAGAATTGCCCTAATCTGGGAGGTGAAGGTTGCAGTGAGCCAAGATTGCACTACTGTACTCCAGCCTGGGCAACAAGAGCGAAACTCTGCTTCAAAAAAAAAAAAAAAAAAAAAGAAAAAGAAAAAGAAAGTAAGACCCATTCGTAACCAGCTTGGCCAACATGGTGACACCCCGTTTCTACTAAAAATACAAAAAATTAGCCAGGTGTGGTGGCAGGTGCCTGTCATCCCAGCTACTAGGGAGGCTGAGGTAGGAGAATCACTTAAACCCGGGAGGCAGAGGTTGGAGTGAGCGGAGATTGCACCACTGCACTCCAGCCTGGGCGACAGAGCGAGACTCCATGTCAAAAAAAAAAAAAAGTAAGACCCAACACTATGCAACTATTAGGATAAAACATAGAAGTAAAAGCTCTATAACATTGGTGTCAGCAATGATTTTTTGACTATGAGCTCAAAATCATAGGCAACAAAAGCAAAAATAGACTGATGGGGTGACATCAAACTAAAAAGCTTCTGCATAGCAAAGGAAACAATCAACAGAGTGATGAGCAACCCACAGAAGGGAGGAAAATATTTGCATACCACACGTCTGATAAAAGGGCAAGATCCGAAATATATAAAGAACTCAACCAACCATTTAATAGCAAGAAAATAACCAGATTTTTAAATGGGCTAAAAACTGAATAGACATTTCTCAAAAGAGACATACAAATGGCCAAGAGGTATAGGACAAAACGTTCAGCATCACTAATCATCAGAAATGCAAATCAAAACCATAATGAGATAGCACCTCATTCCTGTTAGAATTTCTATTATCAAAAAACAAAAGGTAACAAATGTTGGTGAAAATGTGAAGAAAAGGGAACTCTCATACCCTGTTGGTCGGAATGAAAATTAGTTTACCTATTATGGAAAACAGTGTGGAAGTTACTCAAAAGGCTCAAAATAGTCCAGGCACGGTGGCTCATGCCTATAATCCTAGCACTTTGGGAGGCCAAGGCATGTGGATTCCTTGAGCCCAGCAACGAGCCTGGGCAACATGGCAAAACCCTGTCTCTACAAAAAATACAAAATTACATGGGCGTGGTGGTGCACACCTGTAGTCCCAGCTACTCAGGAAGCTGAGCGGTGAGGATCACTTGAGTCCAGGAGGTGGAAGCTGTGGTGAACTGTGATGGTGCACTCCAGCCTGCATGACAGAGTGAGACCTCATTTTTAAAAAAAGACATTCAAAATAGAATGACCATATGATCCAACAATCTACCACTGGACATGTATTGAAAGAAAATGAAGCCCAGTGTGGTGGCTCATGCCTGTAGTCCCAGCACTTTGGGAGGCCAAGGCAGGTGGATCACCTGAGGTCAGGGGTTCAAGACCAGTCTGGCCAACATGGTGAAACTCCGTCTTTACTAAAAATACAAAAATTAGCCGGCTCGTGGTGGCGCATGCCTGTAGTCCCAGCTATTCTGGAGGCAGAGGTGAGAAAAACACTTGAACCAGGGAGGCAGAGGTTGCAGAGAGCTGAAATCTCACCATTGCACTCCAGCCTGGACAGCAGAGCGAGAATCTGTCTCAAAAAAAGAAAGAAAGTGAAATCAGTGTGTTGAAGACTTAATTTGCACACCTATGCTTTTTGCAGCACTATTCACAAAAATCAGATATGAAAGTAACCTAAGTGTCCTGTGGTATAATACACAAGGGAATGCTATTCAGCCATAAAAAAGGGAACCTGCCATTTGCAGCAACTGGGTGAATTTGGAGGACATCATTAAGTGAAATAAGCTAGGCACAGAAAGACAAATACCCGCCAGGCACAGTGGCTCACGTCTGTAATCCCAGCACTTTGGGAGCTCGAGGCGGGTGGATCACCTGAGGTCGGGAGTTTGAGACCAGCCTGACCAACATGAAGAAACACCGTCTCTAATAAAAATATAAAATTAGCTGGGTGTGGTGGCGCATGCCTGTAATCCCAGCTACTCAGGAGGCTGAGGCAGGACCTGGGAGGCAGAGGTTGCGGTGAGCTGAGATCGTGCCATTGCACTCCAGCCTGGGCAACAAGAGCGAAACTCCATCTCAAAAAAAAAAAAAAAGAAAGAAAAAAAGAAAAGAAAAGAACAACAAATACCAAGTGATCTCACTTCCATGTGGAATCGAAAAAGATTGATCTCATAGAAGTTGAGAGCACAATGGTGGTTATAAGAAGGCTGGGCTGGCTGCGGGGAACTGGAGATAATTTTGACAAAGAATACATGTTTAGAGTTAGAAGGAGCAAGTTAAGGACGTTTACTATACAGCACAGTGGTTACGATGATTAATGGTTATAGATTGTATTTTTGAAAATACAATAGATTCTTGAAATCTCTGAGCATGTATGTTGTATTTTTAACCACAAAAATGAAAATATGTGAGATAATGCATATGTTAATTAGATTTGACCCTTCCATAATACATATACTTCAAAACATCATATTGTACATGATAAATGCATACACTTTTATATGTCAATTTATTTTATTATTTTATTTTTGAGATGGAGTTTCACTACTCTTGTCACCCATGCTGGAGTGCAGTGGTGCGATCTCGGCTCACTGCAACCTCCACCTCCTGGGTTCGAGCGATTCTCCTGCCTCAGCCTCCCGAATAGCTGGGATTACAGGCGCCTGCCAGCATGATTGGGTAATTTTTTGTATTTTTAGTAGAGACGGGGTTTCACCGTGTTAGCCAGGATGGTCTCGATCTCCTGACCTTGTGATCTGCCTGCCTTGGCCTCCCAAAGTGCTGAGATTACAGGCATGAGACACCACGGCCACGGTGCACTATTTTTGTTCCATTCCTTTTATGGTGTTTTAAGCATTTGCATCTATTACTGGGTATGCAAAGTGCAGTCTGGGGCAATTGTCTGTTCGTGCCAGGACCCATTTATAACCTTCCAAGGTGACCAGTACGGAATGGCATAATATAGCTAATCTCAAAGCTCTGCCTCAAGGGCTTTCCCTGCGGGAAACCTGGCCTATCATCATCCGGGGTCTCTGTCCTTCCTGCTGGCAGACAGGACAGTTCTTGTTGGCATGTTCTGCTTCTGAGGGTGCAGAAGAATAGGTGTCTACGACCAGCCCTCTCTGCATTGCTACTGCTCCCCAATGTCCACTCATTTCATGGGCTCAGTTGGCCACCTTGGGTGTGCCATGATATCCACTTGGGGTTCCCATCACTTTCCAGTCTGGGAAAAAGGTTCTTCTGATGGGCATTAACATGTCCTATTTAATGCATCCCGTAATTTCCCATAGTGGTTTCCATAAGGCCATGTTCCATATGGATACCCCTTTAACAATCCAGTTTTGTATTGCTCCTCTTCCTGACCACATGGCCAGCTATTGGCCAATGCCCATGAGTCGGAATGCACCTAGACTTCAGGGTTCTAATTGTTGTTCAATTCTTCCATCACTGCAAGGAAAACAGCATGCAGTTCAGCTCACGGAGCTTACTTGTTCTCAACCTCTTCAATTCATTTTACCATCAGTTGTCTACAGTGGGGAGCTTTCCAAACAGGATGCTGACCATCTACTTTAGACGTGTTAATGTAAACCAAGGAGATTTTTATTGGTCAGTGAAGAGGTGTTCATGAGGCATCACCAGCCACGTCTATAGGATGTGGCAGCTCCTCAGATGGTTCCAAAGTTGGTCCTAGAGGTAATGAGCCTACCTGCTTGTGAATATGATGCAAACCTCTTTGCAGTCCTCCAGTATCATGTTCCTGTATAAACCATTTCCATTTTAATACAGAGTCAGCTCTTCTGGGCAGCAGCTTCCTCATTAGTGTTTCTCTGACGTCACCCAAGACATCATGGGTATGTCAGATCTTCAGAATATTTAGCATCCTTCCGTCATCAGAACAGTTTCAGTTAATGCCCCCCAAAGAGCAACCCAATAATTGTCTCCGAAATGACACATACCATGCTGTCCCATCTGGAAATTTTCTGGTCCAAAATTCAACTACTCACCATTAGGCAGCACTCGTGGGCTTTTACCATAGACTCTAGTCTGTGGAAGTGATATTTCAGATACAGGTGTCCCTGGGTATCTGTGGGGAATTAGTTTCAGGACCCCTCCCTAACGGGATACTAAAATCTCAAGGGGTTGAAGTATCTTTTTAAAAATGACCTAGTATTTTCCTATAACCCATGCACATCCTTCCTTATACTTTAAATCATCACTAGATTACTTACAATAACTAACACAGAGCAAATGCTATGGAAATAATTGTTCTATTATTATTATTTTTGGAGACAGAGTCTCGCTCTGTTGCTGCAACTTGTCTCCTGCTACAGCCTCCTGAGTAGCTAGGACTACAGGTGCCCACCACCAAGCCCAGATAATTTTTGTATTTTAGTAGAGATGGGGTTTCACTGTGTTGTCCAGCCTGGTCTTGAACTCCTGAGCTCAGGCAATCCGCCCGCATTGGCCTTCCCCAGTGCTAGGATTACAGGCATGAGCCACTGCGCCCAGCCTGTTCTATTATTTTTAAATTTTATGTTATTTTTATTGTTGTTTTTAAAACATTTTCCTAGCCTGGCTTGTTTTTCAGTTTCTGGTGTGATTGTGGCATTAGCAATGTAGCATATTAACACAGTAGTAAAGTGGTGAATTCAAATAACCATGTGGCAATACAATGTAGTAAGCTGGGCTCCTTCCCACATAAAGGCAAACTGTATTTGACTCTTTTCTAAGATTGTGATAAAGAAAAAACCTTTGTCACACATCCTATTTTTTTGCACTATTGAAACCATATCAGGAACTGCTGGTGCTGTAGGCAGGACTACTTTTTATTTATTTATTTATTTATTTATTGTTTTTTTTTTGAGATGGAGTTTCAATCTGTCACCCAGGCTGGAGTGCAGCGGTGCGATCTCGGCTCACTGCAAACTTCGCCTCTCAGGTTCAAGCGATTCTCCTGCCTCAGCCTCCCGAGTAGCTGGAACTACAGGCCCATGCCACCACACCCAGGCAATTTTGTATTTTTAATAGTGGTGAGGTTTCACCATGATGGCCAGGCTAGTCTCGATCTCCTGACCTCAGGTGATCGCCCGCCTCAGCCTCCCAAAGTGCTGTGATTACAGGCGTGTGCCACTGCACCTGGCCAGTACTGCTTTATTCAAGCCTGGAAAATCTACTGTAATCTTGATGAGCCACTTCCCTTTTTCATGGGCCACACAGGATGTTTGTACAGAACATTTGTTAGTACCAGCACTCCAGCTTCTAACATGTCAGCGATTAAAGTGGTATTCTCTTTTTGTCTACTAGGATTCACCCGACACTGTCAAATTAACAAGCTATGTGGGCTCAGGTAATTCTATAGGTTCCCATTTAGTATGCCCAATTAATGATGGCAGAAGGGCAAACTTACATACCTTTGATTTTATAATACTAGGAATGGGAAGCGCTCCCAGTCAGACATGATTCCATCTAAGAATACACTTAGGTAGAGGAGACACAAGCATTTCACATGAAGTCCGTTCTAATGTTCCCATTTTCATGCAAACTTTCACCTTCATCTCATCAATCTTTATATCCCCAGATGCTCCCTAGCAAACTGTCACCCAATTAGGACTTCACCAACAGGCTTTGATAACAATGCATTGGGATCCTGTGGGAAGGACTCTGGGAAGTTTTTCTCCCGCCCCATGTCCATTATCCTCACACATATGAACAAGCCCCGGCTCTCTGTTGAGGATCAGGCCAAGGGACCTTGTACTAGTCTTTGTCCTGATTAATGTGCCTGATCACTAGCCCCAGTGATTCAGGGTCAGATTTCTCATTTTCATCTTTGCCTTCAGTCTTTTCAAATTCCTGCAAACTTGGGTGAATAGGGTGGATCTGTTTAGGGGCCTTCAAAGTTGGGACACCAGCAGGGGCACTTGTGAATCCCCTGAACCTTCCATAGTGCTGTGATAAGATCTTTCTTTTGATTTGTCAATATTCAGCTTTTTCATCCCAGTTCTTTTTTTTTTTTTGAGACGGAGTCTTGCTCTGTCACCCAGGCTGGAGTGTAGTGGTGCAATCTTGGCTCCCTGCAACCTCCACTTCCCAGGTTCAAGTTATTATCTTGCTTCAGCCTCTTGAGTAGCTGGGACTACAGGCATGCACTGCCATGCCTGGCTAATTTTTGTATTTTTAGTAGAGACAGGGCTTCACCATGTTGACCAGGCTGGTCTTGAACTCCTGACCTCAAGTGATCTGCCCGCCTTGGCCTTCTAAAGTGCTGGGATTACAGGCGTGAGCCACCGTGCCCAGCCCATCCCAGTTCTTTCTTCTTTTTTTTTTTCTCTTGCTTTGTCACCCAGGCTGGAGTGCAGTTGGCTCACTGCAACCTCAACCTCCCAGGTTTAAGCCATTTTCCCACCTCAGCCTCCTGAGTAGCTCGGATTACAGGTGCCTGCCACCACACCCAACTAATTTTTGTATTTTTAGTGTAGACAGGTTTTCACCACGTTAGCCAGGCTGGTCATGAACTCCCGACCTCAGGTGATCCACCCGGCTTCCCAAAGTGTGCTTTGGCCCCCAAAGGTGATCCACTGTGCCTGGCTCCCAGTTCTTAATATTTGAAAATTTCCACCCTGCTGGGACAAGTCTCTTGACTATTTCCTTTGACTTTGCCCATTCTTTTGTGAATAGGCATCATTTTCTTGGCTTCTGTAAGATCCATGAGGGGAAGCTGAGATAACAAATCTGATATGATGTCTTGAACTGAGCTTGATTTTGCAGCAGTAAGTTCCCATGGGACTCCTGTGCAAAAGGAGCTCACGGAATCACACTGAGGCAGGAGATCAGCACGACTTGTTTTCTGAGCACTGGTCACAACTCAGCTGATCGAAACAGGATCTGGTCAAAAAGGATGCAGTAAAGAAACTGGCCAAAACCATCTAAAACCAAGATGGCAATGAAAGCAAACTCTAGTTGCTCTCACTGCTTATTATACACTAATCGTAATGCATTTCTATGTTAAAAGGCACTCCCACCAGCAAATGTTTACATTAGTTTACAAATGTCCTGGCCATGATGCCCTGGGAAGTTACTTTATCTGATTTAAAAGGGGAGAAGCTCTCAGTCCCGGGAACTCCCAACCTCTTTTGTAGAACATTCGTGAATAACCTGCCCCTTATTTAGCTTATACATAAGGAGTAGCTATAAACACAGCTAGCCAGCAATACCTGAGTGCTGCTTTGCCAAGCTGAGATCGTGCCATTGTACTCCAGCCTGGGTGACAAGAGTGAAACTCTGTCTCAAAAAAAAAAAAAAAAAAAAAAAAGAAAAACTGATAAATCATTCTACCTATGAGAGTTCCCCATGGATATCAAAAGTTGAGCAAGGCCCTGCACTGTGGCTCACGCCTGTAATCCCAGCACTTTGGGAAGCCTAGGCAGGCAGATCACTTAAGCCTATGAGTTCAAGACCAGCCTGAGCAACATGGCAAAATCTCATCTCTACAAAAAAATACAAAACCTTAGCTGGGCGTGGTGGCCTACTCCTGTAGTCTCCGCTATTCGGGAGGATAAGGTGGGAGGATCATCTGAGCCTGGGGAGGTCGAGGCTGCAGTGAGTTGTGATTGTGCCACTGCACTCCAGCTTGGGTGATGGAGTGAGACCCTATCTCAAATAAAATGAAATAAAAATAAAATAAAATAAGCCAAACCAATTGCTTTGTCTCTGTTCTCAAATCAAAGCAGTCGCAAAACTCATTTCCATTTAACACAGCAGAAGTAGGATTGCACATTCTAAGAAAAGTTTAATTCTATGCATTAGCTATTTGTGGAATTGTTTCCTTTTTGTTCTCAGTATTTAAATGACCCAGTTTCCAAGTAAAGCATAGGTGTCAAGTCTTAAGAATCTACATGGAAATAGAAAAGGATTTACTGGATCCCAAATCCATTTGCTTTCCCCTGAGATGATTATATTCTTTCCTCTAAGCTTCCTGCTGTTTCATGGTCAATAGCTTCTAATAGGTTTCTCTCATTTCCCAACTCCCAGGAGCCGTTCTCCATCTGGTTTTATTCCAGACAATGCAAAAAGTGCTAGTTCGAGCTTCCTGAAACTCCCATGCAAGCGAGGTGTGGTCTCAAGGGTATAGCTCTTTGTAGATCTGGCCAGGTGTGGTGGCTCATGCCTGTAACCCCAGCACTTTGGGAGGCCAAGGTGAGCAGATCACTTGAGGTCAGGAGTTCGACACCAGCCTGGTCAACATAGTGAAACCCCATCTCTACCAAAAAATACAGAAAAAAATACAAAATTAAAAAAAAAAACACACACACCAGCCAGGCATGGTGGCACACACCTGTGGTCCCAGCTACTCGGTAGGGTGAGGTGGGAGAATCGCTTGAACCTGGGAGGTGGAGGTTGCAGTGAACTGAGAAAGCACCACTGCACTCCAGCCTGAGCAATGGAGTAAGACCCTGTCTGGAAACAAAACAAAACAAAACAAAACAAAAACTCTTCGTAGATCAATATAAACAGGCACTCAGGGGCCCTAGTGGCCTTCCAGCTAGTCCCAACCATTCTGGTGCAGTCTGCCGTGTTACATGTAGATGAAAATTTTCCTCGAGAGGGCAGACTGATTTTTCAGAAGACTACCTACTAAAAAAATCACAATGAAAGTAAAAAAAAGAAAAAAAAAAAAATAGAACCGCCTTTTTTTTGACAAAGAAGTACTATGTGTGCTTTATTTATTTATTTATTTAGTATTTTTAGTACAGACGGGGTTTCACCGTGTTAGCCAGGGTGGTCTCAATCTCCTGACCTCGTGATCTGCCTGCCTCAGCCTCCCAAAGTGCTGGGATTACAGGCATGAGTCACCACGCCCGGCCTATTTTATTTTTTTAAAGACAAGGTCTTGCTCTGTTGCCTAGGTTGGAGTGTAGAGGTGTGGTCATAGCTCACTGCAGCCTCCAACTCCTAGGCCTAAGTGATCCTCCTGCCTTTAGCCTCCAGTGTAGTTAGGACTAACAGGCATGAACCACCATGCCTACTTAATTTTTATTTTTGTGGAGACAGGGTCTTGCTGTAGTTGCCTAGGCTGGTCTTGAACTCCTGTCCTCAAGCATTCCTCCCGCCTTGGCCTTCCAAAGCACTGAGATGACAGGCATGAGCCACTGCATCTAGTCTGTATGCTTTACATTGATGAGCATCTTTTTCTAAAAGCAGGCAATCGAGAGAAATTTGGCTAAAACACTGCAACTTGATACTTATAAACTGAAAGTCATTGAAAGAGTGTTACCTGACTAGGCAGATCAGAACCTTAACCTGTAGGAGGTGAAGCCAAATAATTTGTGCCATAGAACCAAGAAAGACTGAGGGAATTGGATGTACTAGGAAGGCAAGAGTGTGGGGAGGAAGACTGCTTGGAAGTCTATGTAAGAGCAGTCAGCAGTCAGCCCTGTGAGGAACCTGCCCAGCTCACCCCACCAGGCAGCTCCTCCTCCACATCCAGAAGACTTGATGCTTACCCTTCTGACCCTATGCTTGTATTCACTAAGCACAGCTAGGCACAGGGAGTGCTGACAGTCATTATTTATTTCACGCAGAAGGATGGAAGATTCCTTTCTGGAAAATCTGACTGGCCAAATAGAAAGAGACCAAAATGTAGTGAAGTTTGGGATCGCCTAAGGAAACCGCCAAGTCCTTGTCCTAGTACCCTACCTGTGCAGCCCATTATGCGGGAAGCCTACAACTCAATAGGCTGCTTTGAGTGTCTCCCTCCTAAGTGTGAATGAACAGGAGAGACCACAGGTACTTGGGGGGCAAAGTCAAACATGAAAAGCAAAACTTGAAAACGGAATTGCAAGAGATAAAGAAAACTTTCACAAACCATAAATATTACCAGAGAGATAAAAATATATTACATCCGTAAAAAAACAGGGTGTTAGAAAATCAGAAGCCAGTGCAGGAGGTCCAAAAATATAAAATAAATATTATCAATAAAGAGGAGAGAAAACAGAATGGGGCCAATTATGAAATAAATAATACAAGGTTTCCTAGCACTGAAGGACACACACCTATTATAAAGGTCCATTGAGGGCCCAGAATAAGAATTTAAAAGACCCACATAAAGCACATCCCTTGAAATTTCAGAAACTATAAGAAGAGATTCTAAATGCTCTCCAAGAAAGCAGATAGTTTATGTTCAGGAATCTGAATAGCTCTGACTTTAAAAGAACTTTAGAAACTAGAAGACAATGGAGAAATGCTTTTCAAAATTCTGAGGGAAAAATATTTCTAACCTAGAATTCTCTACTCCGCAAAACTATTAAACAACTAATAGAGTGGGGAAAAGATACTTTTAAGCATTCAAAGTCTAAAATATTGGCTGAGCGTGGTGATTCATGCCTGTAATTCCAGCACTTTGTGGGGCTGGGGTGGTAAGACTGTTTGAGGCCAGGAGTTCAAGACCAGCCTGGGCTACATCATGAGACCCCCCCCACCTCTACAAATAAATAAATAAAATTAGCTGAATATGGTGGTGCATACCTGTACTCCTGGCTCCTTGGGAGGCTGAGGTGGGAGGACTCCCTTGAGCCCAGGAGCAAGATCCTGTCTCAAAAAAAAAAAAAAAAAAAAAAAACCAAAAAAACCCCAAAACAGGTCAGGTGCGGTGGCTCACGCCTGTAATCCCAGTACTTTGGGAGGCCGAGGCGGGTGGATCACAAGGTCAGGAGATTGAGACCAGCCTGGCCAACATGGTGAAATCCTGTCTCTACTAAAAATACAAAAACTTAGCTGGGTGTGGTGGCAGCACCTGTAGTCCCAGCAACTCAGGAGGCTGAGGCAGGAGAATCACTTGAACCCAGGAGGCGGAGCTTGCAGTGAGCTGAGATCGCGCCACTGCACTCCAGCCTGGCGACAGAGCAGGACTGTCTCAAAAAAACAAAAACAAAAACAAAAAAACAAAAAAAAAAATCGATTTTCTACCTCACATTGAATGATTCCATTTTATTGGTGGGAGGAAGGGAGGAGGGAAGAGTTGTGATTCCTACCATGGCTCAGCTGAACTTGGAAGGTGGTAGGTATCTGTGAGTGGGGTGCTGAAGACATGCACCACAATATAATGTTGAACAGCTGGCCGGGGCAGGTTGTGAGTGAAGGAGGCAAACGCTTATGGCTGTACCAACCACCCTGAAGGCATCCGATCTCCTTTTCTCTCAGAAGCCAAGCAGGGTTTGTCCCAGGTGGCAGCAGTAGTAATGACAGATTACGCTTATTGCCAAAGAACAGTTTCAAACATTTTACCTAGAGCTATGATCTGAATGCCCCCAAAAGTCGTGTGCTGAAACTTAGTCCCCATTGTGGTGGCATAAGGGGGGCCTTTAGGAGATGATTAGGCCATGAGGGGTCTGCCCTCATCAATGGGATTAGTGCCTTGTAGAAGGGCTGGGGGGACCCAGCTTAGGCCCTGTCTGCCACATTCACCCTTCTGCCATGTGAGGACAGAGTGTTCATTCCCTCTGGGGGATGCAGAAACAGGGGGCCACTTTAGAAGCGAAGACCAGGCTCTCACCAGACATCAACCCTGCCGGTGCCTTGAGCTTGGACTCTCGTTTCCAGAGCTGTGAGAAATAAATTTCTATTCTTTATAAATTACCCAATCTCAGGCATTTTGGTTTAGTAGCACAAATGGATTAAGATATCTACACTTATATTTAATCTTCCCAACAACTAGAAGAGGTGGGTAGGTATTAGTATCATCTCCATTTTATGGAAAGGAAAGCTGAGGCTTTGAGACTTTGTGTGAGTGAATTACACAAGACCACACAACACAAGGCTAGTATATGGTAGAGTTGGGTTTCAAACCCAGTCAGGCTCCAGATACTGCTTTCTTAGCTACTACATTATATTGTGTTTGATGGGGAGATGGTCTTGAAAAACAAGATGCTGCAAGCTTTTTTTTTTTTTTTGAGACAGTCTTGCTCTGTTACCTAGTGCAGTGATGCGATCTCGGCTCACTGCAATCTCCACCTCCTGGGTTCAAGCGATTCTCCTGCCCCAGCCACCTGAGTAGCTGGGATTACAGGTACCCACCACGCCGCCAGGCTAATTTTTTATATTTTATCTTGGCTCATTGCAACCTCCACCTCCTGGGTTCAAGCAATTCTTCTGCCTCAGCATTCTGAGTAGCTGGGATTACAGGCACCTACCACTATGCTAGGCTAATTTTTTGTATTTTTAGTAGAGATGGGGTTTCATCACGTTGCCCAGGCTGGTCTCAAACTCCTGACCTCAAGTGATCTGTCTCAGCCTCTCAAAGTGCTGGGATTACAGGCGTGAGCCACCACACCCGGCCTGCAGGCTTTCTTTCTACTTACTTCAAAGCAGTGGCAGCTCCAGAATTTATAGACAGTAGGTAGTGAAGGGGCATAAGCCATGTTTTTTTTTTTTTTTCTAGACAGTCTCACTCATCACCCAAGCCGGAGTACAGTGGTGCAATTACAGCTCACTGCAGCCTTGACTTCTCAGGCTCAAGCGATCCTCTCATTTCAGCCTCCTGAGTAGCTGGGAGTACAGGTGTGTCCCACTACACCCAGCTAATTTTTGTATTTTTTGTAGAGACGAGGTCCACTATGTTGCCCAGGCTCGTCTTGAACTCCTGGGCTCAAGTGATCCTTCTGCCTTGGCCTCCCAAAGTGCTGGAATTACAGGCCCAAGCCACTGCCTCCGGCTAGCAATGTGGTTGAAAGGTATGGGTGTGTGTAGGAGCAAGTCTGGGGTGGGGGACAGAGTACATACTTTGAAACTTGGTAGCATAGTAAGCATGCTATTCTTTCACCATAATTTTAGGTTTATTTAAAGTGTCTAGAGAGGGCGGTTAATAACAAAATTTAGAAGTGATAAGCTCTGCTCCCATGCCTAGAGCTGCTGCTGCTGCTGCTTTTTTTTTTTTAGATGGAGTCTCGCTCTGTTGCCAGGCAGTGGCACCATCTCAGCTCACTGTAACCTCCGCCTCCCAGGTTCAAGTGATTCTCCTGCCTCAGCCTCCTGAGTAGCTGGGACTACAGGCACCCACCACCATGCCCAGCTAATCTTTTGTATTTTTAGTAGAGACGGGGTTTCACCATATTGGCCAGGCTGGTCTCGATCTCTTGATCTCATGATCCGCTGGCCTCAGCCTCCCAAAGTGCTGGGATTACAGGTGTGAGTCACGGCCTCCGGCCACCTAGAGCTGCTTCTGCTGCAGAGCCTCATTTGGTTTTCACTGCACCCCATTTTCCTCTCTCCTCCACACTGTCTGCTTGCTTGACTAATGACAGAGCTAGCCAGGAGACAAGTCTAGCCACTGCCACACAAAACTCCAAAGTCTTTGTCTAAACTTGACATGTGTTACAAACAGACCTAAAAGGAAATAAAGGTCATCTGACTCAGTCTTCAACATGTACATGCACAGCATGACTGTCAGGGTAAAGAAAAATGAGTACAGACTGGGTAATGGGGATTTTTTCTAAGGCATGTCTACACTGCAAGAATTGGCCAGGGTCTCGGTCTCCCAATTGCCCTGGACTGACAGCTTCTCTCTCCCTGGAGAACAGCAGTTCGGGCCCCCGTTCAGCAGGCATGCCACACAGTCCTCAGCCAGGAACACTGTTCAACTGGCTGCTCAACTTGCTCTCCGTCAATCTCAACAGACTGCCCCCTGGCTTCCCAAGAGAACCAGCCCAAGCAGAGCCAGAGAGGGACTCTTGGTTACCAATGCATGGGGAGGATGGCTCTCCAATCTCAATGTGCAGCAGAAAGAGCCTGGTCCTGGGGAACACACATACATTGCAGGACCCCTGGATGCAGGTAGGCCCAGAATCACACCTTAAGAGACTTTTCAGGCAGGGCTTGGTGGCTCACGCCTGTAATCCGAGCACTTTGGGAGGCCGAGGTGGGCAGACCACCATGTCAGAAGTTTGAGACCAGCCTGACCAACATGGTGAGACCCCATCTCTACTAAAAATACAAAAATTAGCCAGGCGTGGTGATGCACGCCTATAATCTCAGCTACTCAGGAAGCTGAGGCAGAAGAATCGCTTGAACCTGGGAGGCAGAGGTTGCAGTGAGCCAAGATTGCACCACTGCACTCCAGTCTGGGTGACAGAGGGAGACTCCGTCTCAAAAAAAAAAACACTTTTCAATAACTTCCCATGGCACTTCAATTTCAAATCAAACATTTTACAAGGGTTTCTAAGTCAACAAAATATATGTTGATGCTTGCAGCTACGCACTAAATTGTATCACCTACTCCAAAATTCCTGTGTTGAAACCTTTAACCCCAATGTGCCTATATTTGGAGAGGAGTCTTTGAGGTGATTAACATTAGATGAAGTCACGAGGAGGGCCTCATGATGGGATCAGAGAACTTGTTTCTTCTCCGAGTACACCCAGAGGTCATTCTGAGCACACAGTGAGATGGCAGCCACCTACAAGGCCAGAAAGGGGCCTCAAAATGAACCTACTTTGCAGGCACTTTGATCTCGGACTTTCAGTCTCCGCAAATGTGAGAAAATAAGTCTGTGTTTAAGCTGCCTAAGCTGTGCTTAAGCTGCCTAAACTATGTTTAAGCTGATGTGTTATGGCATCCTAAAACTGACTAATACACCTGCCTCTGTCTTCAATTTTGCTATCTGCAACTCTTGTTCCAGCCATGTTGATTTTTTGGGAGCTCCGGAACCTGTCCCAGGACGTCCTGAACACTACTCTCTCGGCACACTGCACTCCACTGTCCCTTCCTCCGTCACTCCAACCCTGCCACTCTAGGGGCTGGCTCCTGCTCAATCCAGTTCTCAGCTTACATGTCACTTCCAGAAGTGGCTACCTGCCAAGGTTTCTGGTGTTTACCTACTTACTCTAAATTTCTCTTCTCTTGATTTCTTACACATATTTATGGCGCATCACATAGCATCTTTTTGTTGCACATGCTTGACTAATTCATTTTTGCTAATTAAGGCCCTTGGATGGCCAAAATTTAAAGTAAGCTAGCTAATTTATTAAGTATCTCTGTCAAATTTGTACTTGTTTCAGGCAACTTTAATTAAAGCAAGCTACAAATAATGTAGAGATGCCCTTTTCAGTATTTTCTTTTACTATCCAGAGCGCTCAGTGATATCAATCTTTCATTCAAAAGTCAAGTCAAAGTTTAATATATAGAGTAAGCTGAAAAGTGGTAGTGAAATGAGCTGAGCTTTGCTTTTCCAAACATGTTTCCAAAAGTTTATTTTAAAACACACGCATAGTGTTGGATACAAATGCCTTTTAACCACGGTGGTGGGGAAGAGTAGACGGACTGCTTCCAATGATCATCTCTTCCTTCTGTGTCCACTGTTCTCAGAGTCTCAGGGAGTACGAGAGGATGCTTCTCTTCCTTTACTTCCCTGTTTGTTGTAATGAGTCCTTCGATGACAGTAATTATGTGACGAATTTTCCATAACTACTTGCCGATTATTAAAGTTTTGCAGCAGCTGGTTTTCCTATTGGTGTCTTACAACCTAAGATGAAAAAAGAGGAGCAGCTCATGAAATGATGCTGATTTTGCCCTTCCTCACACAGCTGTTCCTTGGGCGACTGTCCAGGGGAGGCGCTGGACACTTGTGCAGAGCTTCAAAGGCTGGCCAGTACACATGGGGAAGCCAGTCCCCTCCACAAGGGAAGCGTTAGATGCTCCAAGAGGGGACGGTATGGCCAGAGCCACAGGGCCAGGGCCAGGAGTTGAACCCCGTCATGTTTTCTGAATTCCAGTCCAGTATGTTCATGCTCACATCACATCTGTTTTCTGTGATTAAGTAATTGATTCCGTCACCCTCACGGGGCGAGGTGTTTGTGGTTGCTGTAGGTATATACACCTCTTCAGACATGATATAAATAGGAGACTGGGATTTCGGCCTACATATTTTTTTCTACAAGGTCTAGTACTTCCGCCTTCCCGATATGCGTCAACTACCCCATTGCCCTTCTACCCTTTTCTTCAACCATTCTCCTTTTCTGTATGCCCCATTCTGATCTTCCGCAAATCCCAACAGACATCTATTAAAGCTCTTCCATGCAGGTTTGACGATGTACTGAATTAAGATTAGGTACAAAAACAGTACTTGTAAGATGATCCACTCAACGACATCATGCTATTCAAAAGGCAGATTATTTTTTCCAAATGTTAACACCTTCCTTTCTAAAATGGCCCCATCATTGCGAGGAAAAGTGTTCTTGACCCCCTCTGACTGTATCTCTATTTATGTCAACACTCAAGGACTCTTATGTCAAGGAAGACAACACTCAAGGACTCTCTTTGGGCTGGACTATTTCTTTGTCGCTGTTAGGCTCGGATTATTCTGCCAAGGATGTGCTATCAGCTCCTAATTCTGAGTTCAGAAAGTCTACATGATAGAGACACTGACTCTAGTCCCTCACTTGGGAAAGAAGCAATGCCAGACAGACAGTGAGAGCATCAAAGAGTGGAGATGAGGTACTCTCTCTGAGGCAAGGATGTGAAGGGTCTGGGCCTCTGGCTGAGGTCAGTCATGTTAGGGACTGACTCTACTGTGTAAGACTGCTTCTTTTATGCCTGTTGTGATTTGTTAATTTTCTTTGTGCTTTCTCTTTAGCTTGAGAAAATTCTAGACTACGTAATTCCCTGTTTATATTAGAACTCTACTACTTACTGATCATTTCAATAAAGTATTTGGTGCCACAGTATACTTTCTTACTTTAATTCATCAACAAAATGTGAAAACTTGTATTTTATTAAACTGCACTTACCAAGCATTTCTTCTAATTTGGTTGTGGCAGGTTCATTCACATTAAATATACAGTTATTATTTCTAGGAGAAAATAACAAGCTTTATTATTACATAAACTCTGGGGAAAAGAAAACTTTTATATTTTATTCCTGACGGTAGCTATTGTAAGACTACTTTTCAATTGACTTCCTCAAGGCTGGTCCTAAGTAGTCCAAAGGCCTCGGGCTCCTGTCCCACCTCCTGGCTTCTTGCTTCATTCTTCTGACCACATAAGAGACATGACTGTCAGAGTTTACATATTAAGCTTTATCACTGTTAAATTCAACCACTTAGAAGAACATATATCTATATGCTTATACATATATACATGTATCTATATATGTATTATGTATTTATGTGTGTCTATGTGTATATACACTCATATGCCCACTACACTCCCGAAAATCTTTCTTGTAATTATAAATTTCAACATTAAGTAAAAGCAAAAATATTGGCCTAAAGTTCTTTCTTTCTTTCTTTGCTTCAGTTGCATTTCTATTCATAACCACATACAATTTTCCGGGTAACCTGTACTGAATTAATTAATTAGAGGAAGGATAAGGAAAGTGTAATATAACGTTTCCTGGATCATCTATTTCTACATCTCTGGATTTTTAGCTCAAATGTGATTGGTTTCCTTGTTGTTTGAGCACTCATGGAATCTTGTACAGTACTTACATCTTCTTCTTCTCCACTACTCCGAGCCTCACACAAGCTGCTAAGGCATTTTTCTGCACATCGGAAGATAATACATCATAACACTGAGAGGTACCTAAAGTCAGGGGTGAGGAATAGTTAGTTGACCAGTTTTTATTCTCAACTAAAAGAAATCAGCACCCACAGAACAGTGACCGACCTTGATCGAGAAGCTGACTTGTGAATTTCCTGACTGCGGCCAAGTACTGTTCCTCATTGAAGTGGTCCTCTTCTTCACTCAAAAGGTACTTGCAAATTATCTGATTTTTTAAGAGGAAGGATGAGGGGAACAGAATGAGAAAAAGGATAGCCAAATTCAACAGAATAGTAAATAACTTTACATTGCCCCTCTTAAGAGAAAGACATATCACAGCAGAGCAGCATGAAGACCCTCTAAGGAATGAGCACAGAAAAACCAAAGAATTTTTAGGACATCTCCTTTGAGATTACATTACATTTTACAATTAGAAAAAGGTTTAAAATAATAATGACATTTATTAAAGTATAATTTCTCACTTCAAGGGGTACAAGTTAATTACCATCAGCTTCACATCTCTTATGCTACTTGGGAAGAGAGGGGTCAGATTTTAATAACTTGGCTTTTTTTCCCTAAATACACCTAACAAAGTACCATACCCTAAAATACTTGATGATTTCTACTGTAGAAAGGTGATTAAGGGCAGAACTAGCATTTATCAAATGCTCAGTAAGTGCCAGACTTTGTGCAAGGAGGCTGAATGAGTTATTTCACGGACCACAAGCACCAGGAAGTGGGTCCAGGTACCCAGAGCCAGTGCATGTATTATATAAACAGAGCCGAGTCACAGCATCCTCTTCTCTCAAACATGTGGAAGTCCTTCCTACAGTTTATGTTTCAGACTCTTTCTCGCCTGCTGAGTCCTGGCACAATTCCTGCTGGGCAACATACCATCCCCTCTCTAACTACTTCCAAGAGCTCTGACAAACGCTTTCAGATCTTGCACTTGAACTTTTTCTTTCCATCATAAACATCTGGTGATCTGTAACTGACTTTATGTATCACTCAAGTCTTGCCTTTACTGAGTGCCTGGTATATATCAAATCTCGAGGTTACATATTGACTGACATGAAGACCTCATTAAGACATGAGACACAGTATGACAGGTGATGCTTGGGTGTAACTGTGGTCCTGTGAATGCTGTGCTCATGGATGGCATCACTAAGCTGTTGTCCTCTTGGGTCTGTAATGAACCAAGCTTCCTCCTGAATGCAGGGAGCAAGGTCTCACTGGTGAGGTGAAATCACTGATCGTATTAATCACTCTCTCTCCTTCTTCCATTTACCTGGGGAAGATACCTGCCCTTCAGACTGGAAATAAGCACAGGGTGAGAATGTCTTATTATATTTGATACGGGGGGCATGAAGGAGAACTTGCCAAATTTACATACCTGATAGCTTTCCACAAAAGGTTTAAAGAGTCCTATTAAAAATTCTAACACAGTATTTCCTTTCTCTGTAACTAGGATGTCTTTCGTAGTCACTTGTATGGCTTCACTTTTACAAAGCAGGTAACAGCCTTCTTCAAAGTCCTAGAGGTGAAGAGGAAGCCATAGTGCTCATTGAGGGTAATGGGTATAGTGCCCAGCTCAATACATGTACTCCCTCATCTAGGTTAATGGGTACACCGCCTGTCTCAATATATGCAGCCACATGCCCTCAGACAACAGAATACCAGCTATTTCCCCAACTTCCAGAACAATTCTGTTGTGAGATAGTAGCCAGAGAAGCACTGTTCTACATTCAAAATGTTTTCAAACACACAACGTTTCTGAGCCTTACAAATCGCAAACTGGGTGATGGATTTTCTTTCACTTTGCAGAACCACTACTTAATTTAAATAGGAAATACATACAGCAAGTCCTAAAAATACTTAGATTTATGCTATGGTTAAAATTTCCAGCACTCCTGTTTCACTCCCTACAGAATCAAACCTCTTATCCTTAAAGCACACAAAAACCTAACATGCCTCTCATCTACTCCGTCACTTCCCACTTCAGCCAAGCAGCAGTCCAGTTCTGCGAGCCTGATGACTCCTCAGCTGTCTAGACCAGGCAGGACCACCACTCGCTACTTTCAAAGTAAAAGGCACTTGCCCGGGTGACTCATTCTAACAACTTGCTAACAGGAAAATGAGTGCAGATTTTGTTTTGTTTTGTTTTGTTTTTGAGACGAAGTCTTGCTCTGTCACCAGGCTGGAGTGCAGTGGCACAATCTCGGCTCATAGCAACCTCCACCTCCCAGGTTCAAGTGATTCTCCTGCCTCAGCCTCCTGAGTAGCTGGGATTACAGGCACCGCCACCACGCCCAGCTAATTTTTGTATTTTTAGGTAGGGACGGGGTTTCACCATGTTGGCCAGGATGGTCTCAATCTCTTGACCTCGTGATCTGCCCGCCTCGGCCTCCCAAAGTGCCGGGATTCCAGGCGTGAGCCACCGCGCCCGGCTGTGTGCTGATTTTTAAACGTTTACTAAAATAAAGTTAGTTTAGTTGCAACGGCCACACTGATAGTTCAAAGAATGACTCTCCTCTCACGAGATAATCCCTAAGTTATTAACTAAACTTGACCAAGAATCAAACTAGAGTCTGCTGAACTGTGAGCACCCCAGTTTCTCTTGAAGTCTGCCCCACTTTGCCTTGAAGAAAGGGATGGCACACTGCCTGAGACATATCTGTGAATTCACCCCTAACGTTTCTAGAACTCACACTGCAAACACACTTGCTCTTTGTTGTAAGCAGTTTACCTTTAGTGTGTTTCCTGGAAGGAAGATGAACTCATCTGCAAAAACATCACGTAGGAAGCGAAAGCAACTGTAGACATCCTCTGGAAATAAATTTATGACATAAAATTACAACATTGCCCTTTCAACTTTAAGGGAGTACCAGGAAGTCCTTACTATCACAAAATGTATTTCAAAGGCATATTTTATTCATGTAACAGGGACAAGAATTAAGTCCCCTGAGGGAAGCTAAATTAAACCCAAATCTTATCTACAGAGTGAACTATGGTCTAGCATAGTTTGTTCTTTTTGTTTTTTTGTTTTTTGAGATGGAGTCTCGCTCTGTCACCCAGGCTGGAGTGCAATGGTGCGATCTGGGCTCACTGCAACCTCCGTCTCCCGGGGTCAAGCGAATTCTCCAGCCTCAGCTTCCCAAGTAGCTGGGATTACAGGTGCCCGCCGCCACGCCCAGCTAATTTTTGTATTTTAATAGAGACAGGGTTTCACCATGTTGGTCAGGCTGGACCCGAAGTCCTGATATTATGATCTTCCTACCTTGGCCTACCAAAGTGCTGGGATTACAGGCACAAGCCATTGCGCCAGGCCCTAGCATAGTTTTTAAATGATTGAATATAACCTACAACCAGTAGAAACTCAGTAAGACATCACAGTCCTTAGAGGCCAGGACACTTCATTTTTCCCTACGCCGTGGCTCCCTAGTAGGGAAGGAAAGGTACTGATTTCTTAATTTCCCTCTATATTCATATTTCCTGGTATCTTTACTGTATCTGTAGCACTTTTCCTTAGAATCACTGTGGACCTTTGAAAAGCCAAAACCAAAACCAAACACCAATGGCTGGCCCATACCCCAGGTCAACTGAAGAAACTTTGGGGTAGGGTCCACTCCCCTCGTAATTCTAACATGGGGCCTTGACAGAATGCCCTGGCCTTGACTACAGGCTCCTGTGAACATGACCTGTGCTGTACTCATTTTTACACTCCTAATGCAATTAGAATGAGACCGTGCATCTTGTTAGTACTCATCTACTGCTGACTGCTCACCTGCCCACCTGCCTTTGCTGGATCAGGGAGCTGGCACAGCAGAAACAGTGCTGCAGACCAGGAAGTAGAGAACTGTACTCAAATGCCAGATCCTTCTCTCAGTAATTATGAAACTTTCTAGGCCTCATTTTCCATATTTATAAAAGGAAAGGTTTAGATTATTTGCAGGTCCTCCCAATTCCAAAATTCTAAGCAGATGAACAAGTATTTGGGGAACAAAGCTAACTTTTTCTCAGTGATACGCCTGCTCTTCACTGGGGTGAGGCTGAACATTACAAAGCTTCAAATGTTGCTCCCTAAATGGAATGGAATGGTCAGACCTCTTCTAAAACTCAAGATTGCATTCCTGAAAATTACCTTTCCTGAACCCTGGTGTCATCCTCAATGCCATTGCTACTAAGGATGGACGGACAAAAATGTTGAGCAGCTGGTTCCTATAAGCTGAGCACATGAGGAGAGTGACGTGCTGGAAAATAAGTCCATCGACCACTTCTGAGTCTCCGGAGTCCACTTTCAGAATCACCTTGTCTCTGACAAGGCTGGCGATGTTGGAATGCAGAAGAATGCTGGCCTGGACAACTTCTTCAGCAGGTTCATTATCTACACACAAAGACAATTCATTCAAACAACATGGGTCACTGCAGGGAGTCTTGGGCCTAGTGGGCATTAGCGTTATTAACAGTAACGTGACAGATGCTCATTTTCAAGTGACAGCTTTTAGTGTCTACCAATTATAGTAATGATACCAAATGTGAAGAAAATTTTAAAAGTACTATTTCATAAACAAATTCTTTCTCTCTAAGGACATGTAACATACTTTCTTACCCCAAATTTGTCAGCCATTCTCAAGGCACATCAGTTTCTACTCTGAGAATGAACACCACTTCTGTGTACTTCAGGAACCAAGGGAATCTAAAGTTTTGTAACAGCAAGTTACGTAACTGGAAAGTCACATGCATGGGAATGTAAGAAGACTAAGACAAAAAGGCCCATGATTAGTGTACGAATACATTACAACATACAACACACACACACACACACACACACACACCCTTTGCTTAGACCTATACCAAGATGGTAAAAATAACAGTTTGCAGTTTTCCCCAAATCAAAGATAACTAAAGAGGCAGATCCATGGCAGTTCTTGGTAGCTTATCACCTGACATACTGGCCTGCAGACAGCTGCCAGGCAGGTAGAATTACAGAAGCATAATGAAGAGATGGTGATATTTAACAAATATTCTCAGCATGGAAAATTATTCTACGGTTAACCTGAGCCAAAGAGCTGGCTGGCAGTGGCACACTGCTCAAGTATGGTGGCAAGTTCTGCTACTGCTTCAAGGCAGGGACAAGTAAGAGGTATGGCTTCCTCCTGGACTTGATCACATTCATTCTTGACCAACTTGCCTTGTCTCAGCTTGCTCAACTGAATAATATTTTATGTGAAATGATCATAAAAAGCTTGAGATATACACATGCTTAGGAATGTGGGGTAATCTGCATAAAAAAAGAAAAAAGCAACAGAACTGTAGTGGTACTGAACAGACACTCTTAACTATGGATCAGTCATGGCATTTATCTCATCTCGAAAAAGCAAAACACTTTAGAAAACAAGTACCTATGTTTTCATATGTTCTTGGGCCGAACAACGACGGGTTTGAGCCCTTTCAGCTATTTCTCATGACACCCACCACTTGCTACCTTGTATCATAATCAACACGTCCTTTGCCTCCTACCAGACCATCATAGCACTGAGAACAGATGTCTGATTTGTCTCTTTCTTGGTGACTGGCATTTTTGTCAGTAAATCCTCCTCATCTCTTGGCTGTGGCCTGCGTGATTCTACTGCTGTGGCTCAGGCATCCTGCAGAAATCTCACTGGGACAGAGCAGCCTCCTAACTTGTTTCTCTACCTCCAGTCTTCTGGTGGTGGATGGTGGGGAGGGGGCGGGGAGGTCCATCTTTATTTTCCATCTACCCCTCATCCCCCATCTGGGCCAACATTTTAACATCACTGATGAATCCCTGGGGCCCAAGCCTGCCATCTTGCATTCCTCATCCCTGCCTTGGCGAGGCTCCTCTCCTGGTCTTCCTGAAGGGTTCAAAAGTCACTTCTGTGAAATCTTCCTGAGTATGGTCCCTTTCCTCTGCACAACTCTTAGGAACCCTCTGCAGCACGCACATCACTCCTTGTCTCTGTTCACTGAACCCTCACAACTTGTTTACACATGACCCACCCACCCTGCCCTCTGCAACCCAGGGGAACCTCCAGGATGGGGATGGCATCTTGTTCATTTTCATATCTGTGGTAGTACCCAGCACAGATGAGGTATTCAGTATTGGGTTGATCAAAGAATACTAGGTACTTGACTTCAAATAATTTTCTGGTCTTAAAAAAAAACACATTTCCAACTGTAGTCTGTATTTTTTTTTTTTTTTTTTTTTTTTGGTGAGATGGAGTCTCGCTCTGTCGCCCAGGCTGGAGTACAGTGGCGCGATCTTGGTTCACTGCAAGCTCTGCCTCCAGGTTCAAGCAGTTTTCCTGCCTCAGCCGCCCGAGTAGCTGGGATTACAGGCGTGCACCACCACGCCCAGCTAATTTTTGTATTTTTAGTAGAGATGGAGCTTCACCACGTTGGTCAGGCTGGTCTAGAACTCCTGACCTTGTGATCCGCCTGCCTAAACCTCCCAAAGTGCTGGGATTACAGGCATAAGCCACCATGCCCGGCCTTTTTTTTTTTTTTTTTTTTTTTAAGAGATGGGGTCTCACTGTGTTACTGAGGCTGGTCTCAAACTCCTGGGCTCAAGTGATCCTCCCACCTCAGCCTCCCAAGTAGCTGGGATTATAGGTGTGTGCCGCCATGTCTGGCTAGGATTCATGACTTTATTTTCCACTGTGCTAGGTGCCAAGGAAATGGTATTCTAGTCCTCAAGATATTTAGAGTCTTGTAGTGGGAAATAACATGTAAACAATTATTCTCAAATAATCAATGTGCTGTGTTCACTGTGTCCTTTAGTGATAGAAACAGATCTGGTGTCCTTTCTCTTTTTTGAGACGGAGTCTCACTCTGTCACCCAGGTTGGAGTGCAGTGGCACGATCTCGGCTCACTGCAAGCTCCGTCTCCTGGGTTCACACCACTCTCCTGCCTCAGCCTCCCAAGTAGCTGGGACTACAGGTGCCCGCCAGCACGCCCGGCTAATTTTTTCTATTTTTTTAGTACAGCCGGGGTTTCACCGTGTTAGCCAGGATGGTCTCAATCTCTCGACCTCATGATCCACCCGCCTCAGCCTCCCAAAGTGCTGGGGTTACAGGTGTGAACCACTGCACCTGGCCTGTCCTTTATTTTTCTGAGCAATCCTTTGCTCAAGTCCTCTATAGATTTTTCAGGTCCAGGTTATAACTCTTCCAAATTAAGCAAGCATTCTCAACACATATGTCCTACCTACATACCGGGCCAAATGAGAAACCCTCCAAATGCCTGGGTTAAGCCTTTTAGCCATAAAGTCTTTTCCACCAGAGCATCAAAGTCCATGGATGGCCGGTTCTGAAGCAGAACAGCAACTATTAGGGTCCAGGGGCTCAAAACCATGTTTTCAACTTGCAGAAGCTCCATTTTGTAGGCAACTTCAGTGACAAAGGCATGCATGTCCTCAGACTGTTTCTGAGGAATGTATCTAAAAGGAAGAGCACAGAGCAACAAATTACAGTTCTGCTACTTAGACAAATTGGGATGGAAAAAGACTGACCTTTTAGAAGGCTTCTCATACTTTTTGCCAACTGAATTCTCTCAGGTCAGGTGCAAACAGTATTCCTTTGCTTTACTATGGTGTAACCTGATGATACATTTCTGGAATATGCTCTTGAGAGGTGGTAAAAATAGTGAAGGGGTCCAGGGTCCTATTAGTCCTGGTTCCAGGGAAACAACTTTTGTTGCTTCCTAAATAGGATACATCATTTCTCTGAGAATGGATGCCTGCCCCAGTAGACTGAATTACTGTCTTTTCAGAATCTGTAGTGCACTGAACATATCTCCATTGTGGAACACACTTATCAGATTATATAATAACTATTTTATACTGAATGGGTGCCATTCAGTTTGTCTGACTTCATGCATGGATTACCACACTTTGAACAGTACGATAAGGCCTACACAGAGCTGGCTGGAGCAGAGACACACACATGACCTAAAAATTGCCACACAAAGTCATTAATGAGAAAGATGCAGCCAGTAAGGGTGCCCTGTACTAGGTAATAACTTGCCAATCCAATTTGAGATCTAAAGAGAGAAAGCCTGTGGCAGGAAAAAAACTAACATAAGCTTCTGTGATGACTAATGTAGCTGCTGGGAAACTGCTGAAGCTACAGATAAGTTGCAAATGATGCTGCAAGCACATGAGGCCTGGAGGGGCAGATGGTTTGTCTCCCTTACTTGTCCAGGTATATTTCTCTTAATTAAGAAAACTCATATGTATATCTGTGTTCTGTATCCTGAAAGAACCTAATATATTTTCTTGCCCATAAAACTATAACCTTCTTGAGACTAAGGACTCACTCCCATTCATTACCATTATGCAATCCTTTCTAGGGTCAAAAATAATAGTGCATACTTTGGCTAGGCTACCAATAGTGCTCAACAATTCCTGTACATATCCTTGTTAATAACGGCATTATTTCTTACCACTTTAGTTCCCCTGAGAAACATGATCATGGTCTGATTTTGTATATTTGACATACATATCTTACAGCTCATCACTTTTTTGGGACAAACACATAATTCTTCATTAATTGAAGGTTTCCACTGATGAAAACGGAATGATAACAGCATTTCTGATCATTTTCTCTGTGATCTTAAGTAAACCAAGAGAAGTGGTCAACTCCAGAATCGCAACTCACACCTTTGGATTTTAATCCTCATTTCTAAGACAGTTATTAAAACACAGGTCACACCTTGGAACCAAGTTATATGAGCTCCGACTCATCCTCCCAGCTGCCAAAGATCGAAGTGACACAGGATCTCCAAAGTACACATGGATGCTTCCAAAATTTTCAGAGAGAATCCTTCTGGCTTTCAACAACCCCTAATAGTACCATAACAGGGGAAAAGAAAACGAAAAGCGGTAAATTTAGAAATTAGTTGATGTTATCAGTCAGCACATTCTCTCAGTTAGGCTAAAATCAAGCTCACGTACAGTTGTTGATTCTTTTGGTTTAGGAACCCCTAGAAGTTCATACACATAAAGAGTTTCTTCCAAGATCTTATCGTAACTGATACTAATTGGGACAAGGTAGGTATCAAAAACTTCTCTTTTAAAAAATGGCTCCATCACAATATTCAGAAGACCTGCAAAACACAGGGAGAAATGCTTCATCAACATATTGAAGAGCAGAGCAAACATGGGCACATAACAGAAAATACTAAAAGCATACATTATACACTAACCCGTAAATACCAACAGTTACACATTTACACTTGAAAAGAATATCTTGTTAAATAAAGTGTCAAGTTGTATGCAGCAGCTGATGTCTTTGGGTTTGTATTTTTCCTTTTAATCTGTAGTGACCTACCAAATTTAGGAGTCAATGTCTTGGCAGAGCGGCTTCTTGTCCCTTCGAGGAAAAATTCAACAGGAGCATAACCATTCTTTAAAGAGAAAACAAACAAAACACAAAACCCATTGCCTACTCTCAAAACGATAAATGCTTCTTTTGATTCCTTTTCCCAAGCTCCCTCCCAAGCTTCCTGAACAAACACAGCTTACGGTGAAAATTAAACAAGAGAGACACACAGATTAAACCAACTGCTGCGGTTATGAACAGTTCTTGAGGGAAAGCGAAATAGCTAAGTGTTCTATTCAGAAGTTAAGAGTTTAAATGAGCAAACATCAGTGAAGAAAATATGGCTGAAGAGTACTTGGGAATTCTTTGCATTTACCCGTAACATAGTTTTTACGTATTCAGAGAACACAGCCCAGTAGAGTTTATTGCCACCAAAGGTACGCCGCATGAAAAAGGCACCCGACATTCGTAGCAGCTCACCAACCATTTTCATTCCCAGGAAGTCTAAAAAAGAGGGGATAATATTTATTTGCAGATCTTGATCTTGAAATCGTCTATAAAGATCTAAACTTAAACATTCTTATTTTTCATTTCTGTTTTATTGTTTTATTTTATGAGACAGGGTCTTGCTATGCTAGCCAGGCTGGTCGCAAACTTCCTGGCCTCAAGTAGTCCTCCTGCCTCGGCCTCCCAAAGTACTGGGATTATAGGCATAAGCCACTGTGCCTGGCCTAAATTCAAACATCATTAAGAAAGATTTCATAAATGTAAGATACCCCTATGATATTATTATACTTTGACATTAAAAAGCATAAGAGATATCTAATAGAATTATAGAAAAGAGGGGATTCTGTGGGGCAGGTGCTCACTGGGAGGTTACCTTTCGCTTCTCCATACACCACTCCATTTACAAGTAGGTCAGCTAGAGACCACGGGCAACAGCAGAGCAACATCACAATGACACGATGTCAATTTCTTTAGTCAGTCATGCTCCTGAGCCTGACAACAGACCAATCTGTGCCCTACATGCTCTGGACAGCCAGGCCAAACCAGCTCTCATTGTTTTCCTACCAGGTAAAAATATCAACCTATTTTTGTTGGAAGAGATTAAATAAGGCAAATCTTGTAAGAAAGGAAGATTGCTACCAGCAGTTTTTAAATAGTCTTTCTCTTCGTTTCCCCTAATTTTCAAATAACGTCCTCACAAGTTTGTTCAGACGAAAATGCTTTTAAAGTGCTTAAGTTCTTGGCAGTTTTAACCTTACCATTCACTGCATTTATTAACAAAGGTGTATACTTGAATCCCGGCTTTCCTGGCTACCCTAAAAGGGAGTGGATAAACAACTTATATGCCTTGGCAATCCTACTTTTAGGAATTGATCTTACAGGAATAAAAGCACTAATATAAAAATATATTATGACATTGTTTATAACAGTAAAACTACTAAATTATGAAATATCCACATTGCTGAATATTATACAGCTATTAAAATTAATGTTAGACATGAAGTTAGACCCTTAACTTATACCATATACAAAAATTAACTCAAAAAAACCAAAGACCTTAATTTAAGACCTGAAACCATAAAACTCTTAGGAGAAAACATAAGGGAAAAGCTTCATGACCTTGGATTTGGCAATGATTTCTTGGATCTGATACCAAAAGCACAGGGAACCAAAGAAACAAATAGATCAATTAGACTATATCAAAACTAAAAACTTCCATGCATCAAAGAACACAATCAACAGAGTGAAAAGGGAATCCATGAAATGGAAGACAATATTTGCAAATAATCTGTCTGATAAGGGGTAAATATCCAGGATGTAGAAACAATTCCTACAACTCAACTAAAAAACTCGCAAACAACCTAATTAAAAAATAGGCGAAGGACATGAATAGACATTTCCCCAAAGATATACAAATGGCCAATAAGCACACGAAAAAGACGCTCAGCATCACTAATCATTAGGGAAATGCAAATCAAAACTACAATGAGATACCACTTTACACTCATTAAAATTATTATAAAATATATCAGAAAATAACAGGTGTTGGCAAGGATGCAGAAAAACTGGAACTCTTGTGCACTGTTGGTGGGAATGTAAAACGGTGCAGCTGCTACGGAAGACAGTATGGTGGTTCCTCAAAAAATGAAAAAAATTACCACAAGACCCAGCAATTCTATATATACCATTTTTGGCATATATGTAAAAAAATGGAGAGCGGGGTCTTGAGCAGATGCGTTTCCAGCTTCAAAAAGGAAGGAAATTCTGACACATGCCGCAACACGGATGAACCTTGAGGGCGTTCTGTTAAGTGGAATATGCCAGTCACGGAAGACAAGTACTGTATGATTTCACTTCTATCAAATATCTAGAGTAGTTAAGTTCATACAGACAGAAAGTAGAATGCTGATTGCCCAGAGTCAGGCGGAGGGTAGAATGGGAAGTGTGTTTAATGGGTACCATTTCAGTTTTGCAGGATGAAGAGTTCTGGAGATGGAAGGTGTTGATAGCTGCATAACAATGTAAATGTACTTAATGCCACTGAACTGCATTTTTGAAGATGACTTAGATGGTAAATTTGATATTATATGTATTTTATCACAATTAAAAATAAACTTAAAAAAGTTAGATCTATTTATTGCCTAGAGAGGTAGCCATTAATATATTACCAAATAAAAACAGCAGAAGGCAGGTAATACCTGTAAGTAGTACAGTCTCATTTTTAAAGCCTACTCTAAAGAACCCTGTGTGCATGAACTGCAGATGTCTGTTCAGGCACAGTGAAGCACAGGACGAAGGACATAACTCAAGTTGTTCGGTGCTAGGACTGGAAGAAGGGAGGAGTCAGTACTGCTAGAATATGCCAGTGAACTTTTTAATTTTTACAGTTAAAACAATAGAAAAACAATACGTACCCATTCCTGCTGCTATAACTGGCACAGGCAAATCATAGTTGTATAGAATAAAAGACAACATCAGGAAGTCAATGTAACTTCGATGACTAGGTAGCAGAACAACAGGATGCTCCTGGATGGCTCTTTGTAGCTTGAAAGTAAATGTTACATTTTGAATAACTTCAGTTGTCATGTTATCAAATCACATCTCAAATCAGAAAATGGAAGAATAAGTCTATGTTTAGAGGGAATACCCATCCTCTTTTTCTGCCTTCCTACCATACACATAAACGATTTGCTCTGATAAGGTAAAAGTACTGTTTCTAGTTAAACAATTTCACATAACGAAAGAATATTAAAAACACAAATTTTTATGGGTCAGAATAATGGTAACAGTGACGATCGTTAACACATATTAGTTGGGCACTATATTAGCATCATTTTATATACAGTTGTTTTATGTGCTGTGTCTATACCGCGTAATTAACAAGGTCTAAGCCTTAGCTTCCTTGTTTGTAAAATGGTCATGCATCCAATAAATGGTAGAGCTGTGAATGGAACCCAAGTCACTGACTTAAAAAGCCAACTGTTAACCACTGTATTGAATTGGTTGGTTGTAGTACGAGAAAACAAAGCTTCTCTTGGAGAGATTAAAAAAAAATCTACAAATTCATAGGACAAGGTGAAAAGAATGGTATTTCTCTACGTGCTAGACTCACTGCCAGGGTGAATGGGTGTCATGTGGCTGGGAGGGATAATTTGAGTTTCCAAATATACTCCTCAGGCCATCAACCTCAAGATTCACTGGTATCCATGTGTTATCTGCTTTTTTGAAATCTAAATGTTCCTTAACAGAGGCCAGGTAATCTGTGATCATCACTTAAGACATGGCTCACCAACACCCTTGGTCCCAAACACTGTAACAGTCTCTGACAGATTCAGGGTATAAGTCAGCAATCTCGAAAACAGTCAGGAGGAAGAAGAAATATTTGACAGGAAAGTAAATGACTGAATTAAAACAAAATATTAAA
The DNA here is from genome assembly GCF_047675955.1 of Chlorocebus sabaeus. Classification (NCBI taxonomy): domain Eukaryota; kingdom Metazoa; phylum Chordata; class Mammalia; order Primates; family Cercopithecidae; genus Chlorocebus; species Chlorocebus sabaeus. Next base: position 69,310,145 of record NC_132928.1, on the reverse strand, counting down.
AGGCACGAGGAGGAAGGCAAGTGAAGTTAAGAGCTTTCCTAAGAGGAAAAAAAAAAAAAAGTAAAAATAATCTCCATAAGGAAAGCTCTTTTTGAAATTAGAAAAGTCATCATTTGGCAATCATGAACATAATAACTAATTCTGGTAAAAATCATCAGTGGGTGCAAAAACGAGTAGGGTAAAGTATGATGCAAAACAGGATATTTAGCCATTCTCAAAGTGTCTTTTCACTATGCAATTAACGAAGATATTCATTAATTATAAAGGAAAAAATAATGACTTTACAGCAGGGAAACCTGGCGGTCATAACCATAACCAACTGATGGAAGCGAAACATCTCCAGTAATGAAACCAACAGGCACCATGTGCTGCTGATACGACGCACTGAGAAGAATGCATTGCTTCCAGGGTATTCCTAGCAAAGGTACACAACCTGAGCCTAGTACTGAGATAACATCACTCAAATACTCACATTCAAACCATTTCACACGACAAAATAATTAGCCTGTTCTTTTAAAAAAAAAAATTATCATGAAACACAAATACAAATACTAAGGAATTATTTTAGATTAAAAGAGTCTAATATGGAAGTGGATAAAGAACAAAGTTGAACACTTTCTCGTGCAACACATAAGCTAGGATTTTCTTTGGCTAGACAGGACACGACCAGGACAATTGGTGAAATACGAGTCAGGCCTGTATTACTAGTATTGGATCAATGTTAATTTCCTTATTTTAATACTTATACCATAAGATAATGTCCTTAATTACAGGAAAAACACAGCAGAGTATTAGAAAAAGGATAAAGGAAGTGCTGTAAGGGAATCTAGGTGAAGTATATACAGGAATTCTTTGCATTTCTTTTGTAACATTACTGAATATCTAACATTAAGTTAGTCTGTAAGTCTTAAGTTAGTCTGAAGCCTGTAGGTCTGCAGTTAAAAGGAAACCAAAAACAGAAAACAACCTTCAGAGATGCACCATCCTCTTCTGCCTAGACTGGAGGCCTGATGATTAGGCCCCAGGCTTTTGATGGACCAAGTGAGCTGTCCTTGAGTTGTTTAAATTGTGAGGGGTTGAAAAAGAGACTGTTTTTTTTTGTTTGTTTAAGATGATACTTTTTTTTTTTTTTTAAACAATCAATACTCACTTTCTGAATACCTTCTTCATTTACACACACCTTCGAGAAAATTTGTTTAAATATTTTGCTCAGGGTGAAGGCAAAAAACCGAATGGCTCCAAGACGCAGTTTGTGACTCATTTCATCTAAAATCTCACTAACTTCCTCTCGGAGGACATCCACAGATTGAAGGGATTCCTTGGAAAGCTAAAAGGAAAGGAAAAGCAGGAATAATTTCTAACAACAACAACAAAAAGAGAGAAAGCTTTACTCAAACCAGTAAGACTAATTCCAAATGAATTAATCTTCTATAACTCAAATATAGTGTCTTCTTAATTTAAATTGATACAACTTCCCAACCCAGTCATAGTAGATAAATGAGCCTATTTAAAGAAGGTTAAAGGCCAGAAATCAGAAGAAAAATGGCTTTCTAGGATAGCATTTTAGAGTGAAGAAAACACTTCACCTTTCCATTTGGTTTGTTAATAAGTTTACATCCAAACTCTCTAAAGCAAGTTGCTGCCCATAGTCTAGTGTCCTAGCAAATAGTGGCTTCTCTCAGTGTTTTACTGCAGCGCTCCACCAGCTGGCTCAATGCTATTACAAGGTAATATACAAGATTACATTGAAATTACTGACTCAGACTACATCAGATCTATCAAGTCATGGGCACACAAAGCCCCAAACTATCAAAGAATAATTAGTGAAATAAAGGATCTCAAAATGGAACTCATTTTATTCACATGGTCCTCTAGGTCTTTTGTAAAGAAACAAAATGTTTGCTGTGTGCTAGGACTGTCAAGGGCCTGACAGTCAGTTTCTATCCTTGAGGAAGCACTTATTTGCCCATTTTCATTGTCCCCCAAATAAGCACTTTGAAATGAAGTCTGTAGAATAAGTAATCCTTATGCTTCCCAAAGGAGAGTGCATTGCTTTAGGATGAGCTCAGAAGCTCAGAGGATGGGTGTTGGCACCCCAATTACATGTAGTGAAGAAGTATCTTATCCTTTTTTTACACTGAGGTTAAATTCACACACTATAAAATTAATTTTTTTTTTCTGAGACAGAGTTTCGCTCTTGTTGCCCAGGCTGGAGTATAATGGTGCGATCTCGGCTCACCGCAACCTCCGCTTCCCAGGTTCAAGCGATTCTCCTGTCTTAGCCTCCCGAGTAGCTGGGATTACACGCATGTGCCACCATGCTTGGCTAATTTTGTATTTTTAGTAGAGACGGGGTTTCTCCATGTTGGTCAGGGTGGTCTTGAACTCCCGACTTCAGGTTATCCGCCCACCTTGGCCTCCCAAAGTGCTGGGATTACAGGCGTGAGCCACCGCGCCCAGGCAAATTAATCATTTTAAAGTGAACAATTCAGTGGTATTTTGCATATTCACAAACGTTGTGCAACCACCATCTCTATCTTGCTGCATATCCTATCTTTTTTGGGGGACTCAGTTCAACAGGGCTAACAGTGAGGAACTGGGATAAACTCTTTCCTCTTACCTATGTTCCTTTGTTTTACTCAGAGGTTACCTGAAACAGTGATCATATCAAAAAAAAAAAAAGTTTAAAAATATAGTCAGAAGAGAACTCATACTGAATGGACTGAAGACTAAATGAACTGCTGAGGAACTAAGACACTGGCCACAGAATAATGGGAAAGTTTGAATGAGAAGGGAGGATATGAATTAAAGCAAAAAATGTTCTCCCGAGACGCAAAAGTCCTGGACCTATTTTTTTTGTTTTTACTAATTAGCATTCCACTTTTTAAAAATTGTGTTGGCTGGGCACGGTGGCTCACGCCTGTAATCCCAGCACTTTGGGAGACCGAGGCAGGTGGATCACGAGGTCAGGAGATCGAGACCATCCTGGCTAAAATGGTGAAACCCCGTCTCTACTAAAAAATAGAAAAAAAAAATCAGCCGGGCATGGTGGCGGGTGCCTGTAGTCCCAGCTACTCAGGAGGCTGAAGCAGGAGAATGATGTGAACCTGGGAGGCGGAGCTTGCAGTGAGCCGAGATTGAGCCACTGTCTCCAGCCTGGGTGAGAGAACGAGACTCTGTCTCCAAAAAAAAAAAAAAAGGAAAAAAAAAGGAAAAAATGCATTAAAATACGCATTTTAACCATTTTTAAGTATAAAGCTCAGTGGTGTTAAAGCCTCAGACCTGTTTATAGACCAAATAGAAGAAGTCCCCTGAGAGAAAGGCTGAAGATAGAGGAAAGGTAGCAGGCGCATGCCAAAGGTCTCAGAAGAGGCTGGACCGGATGGCTTCCAGACCACAGGGGTGTGGCTAGCTGTGACCAGGAGAGCAGGTGCCTTGTCTCTGAGACTGGACTAAAAGGGACAGATGGAAGAAGGGATCCTGAGGCTGCAAAATGTGGATCTGTGTAACTCACCCACTCTCCCAGGAGCAGCCAGACACCTGGTTATAGGAACAGAGAAGGTGAGCTGGCAGATTCCAGGCTGCTTTTTTTCCTGGTCAGTCTGGAAGGAAAGATTACAAAGGAGAATTAAGGACGTTGGTGAAACAGCTACTCAGACAATCCTAACAACGGCTGGATAGGCAGAGGGCAGAACCAAGGGAAAATGGAGGAATCAAGGGACTGCTAAGAGGGATGAAGGGGCAGACAGAAGAACTTATGAAAGAGATCAATGAGGAACATCTAACATGAGATGTCACAGAATAAAACCAGATGTCACAGAATTCAAGGTAAGATGATCCTGAAGAAGAGTGTCTAATATAACAATAAAAGACACAGCAAAAGATAACGTGGAGATGAATGGGCCCCTTGGAGATCCATGGTAACCTTTACTAGATAAGCTTCAGCAATCTGCTACAATTGGGACCTGAATGGAAAAGGAAGACACCACATGTACCCACTCTTCTGAGAAGCAGGAAAAGTAGGGAAAGAGGGAAATAAGGCAGAATACATGGCCAAGGGAGGACTTTCCCCTAGATGGAAAATCCTCATGCCAGCTTGAGCCAGTGGAAAGGGCTGATGGGCAGGAAAGACAAGATCCTTGCAAATTAGAATGAAATGAATAGATCAACAACACAGGTGAACAGGCTGGCTTGCTTGTAGGAAATGCGTTCTCCATGATTGGAGCAGAGCAGAGGACAACCTAACCTCTTATTCTGTGCAATTAGGCTTTTCATTTGCCCAGAAGATACACCTTCATAGAAACCTAATATAAAACTCAACAGATGAGCAATAGTCTTATAACTAACTCCCTGTCTCATTTTTCTGATTCTTCAGTCTCTTTTTCACATTATAAACTTGAGCCATCTCTTAAATGCAAAAGTAATCACATCTTTCCTTGGCTAAGACCCCTTCAATGGTTACTACTGTATTCTGTGAGATAAAGGCAGACTGAGTTAGGTGGCAGCAGAGGTGGAAATACATAGACAGGAAGTGACATTTAAGAGAGCAAATCAGCAGTCTTAGTGACTGACAGTATATGAAAGAAAAGCAAGAAGCTGAAGATGGCATCCAGATTTGTGGTGGTATGGTCAACCAGTGTGTGGAGGGGCCATTCCTGGAGACAGGGAAAACTGGGTGGGGGTAGGAGGTAATATCTCTAGACACCTGGCTCAGGGGTAGGGGTGGGAGGGGTAAAGAGTTTGACTTAGACATCTTGAACTTGAGGTGCTTTGGAATTTCCAAGAGGATATTCTAGTAGACATATAAAAACAGACACATGAAACTCAAAAGAGATCTGGGCTGAAGGAATAGATATTATTTATCTATGTTCTTATTATGTTATGATTTATTATAATAGGGAGATATCAGCATAAGGAAGGTACTTAAAATTCTGGCAATTAATAAAACTGCCCAGTGACTGGGTAGAATAAAACCAGAGGCCGGAATAACATCCTGATGAATTCCATCATTTAAAGAGACAGGCAAAGGAAAAGCCCCCATAAAAGCAAGTGAGGAATGATTAAAAAGATACGGGGCTTAGGGTGATGGTATGGTATCATGGAAAGAAAGGAGAAAGAGCAAGAGTCAAAGGCTATGACAGCTTTGAAACAGGTAGAATTTACCCATAAGGAAGTCATTTACAACCTCAGAAAGAGCCATGACAGCGGATGAGAAACCAGATTCCAGCAAGTTGAGTAGTAAATGAAGGGTTAGGAAGCGTAATGGTAAGCATGGACAACGTGGCCAATTTTGAGCCAGGTACAGTGGCTCACACCTATAATCCCAGCACTTTAGGAGGCCGAGGCGGGAGGATCCTTTGAGTCCAGGAGTTCAAGACCAGCCTGGGCAACATGGCGAGATCCTGTCCCTACAAAAAATTTTAAAAAACACAACAAAAAAAGCTGGGCATGTTGGCACGTCTGTGGTCCAAGCTACTTAGGAGGCTAGGGCAGGAAGATTGCTTGAGCCCAGGAGTTCAAGGTTACAGTGAGCTATGATCATGCCACTGTACTCGAGCCTGGGTGACAGAGAGATCCTGTCTCTAAAGAATAAAACAAAACAAAACCCCCCCCCATCAATCTCTTAAAAGAGGAGGAGAGAGGTAGAGGTAGGGGAAGAAAGAGATGGGCAGTAACTAGAGAAGGTGTGGGGCTAAAGGATGTAGGTCTATTTAAGCTGGGAGAGAAGTAAATATGCTAAATGCTGATGGGAGAAGAGCTAACAAAGAAGTAGCTGAAGAAATATGAAACGATAGGACAGCAAAGTTCCTGAGGATGAGGGAGGGGGTGGAATTCAGAACAAAAGAATAGGGTAGGGATTAAACTCAAACAGGAGAAGGGGTTCCTTCTATTTTAACAGGAGAAAATAATGAGTACTAGATGCAGGTAAATCGGTAGATTTGATCACAGAAGTTGAGAGAGCACGAATAATAGTTTAAATTTTCTTTGTGGTTGGGGGCAGTGGCTCATGGCTGTAATCCCAGCATTTTGGGAGGCCGAGGCAGGCAGATCACGATGTCAGGAGATCGAGACCATCCTGACTAACACAGTGAAACCCCGTCTCTACTAAAAATACAAAAAAAATTAGTCGGGCATGGTGGCTGGTGCCTGTAGTCCCAGCTACTCGGGAGGTTGAGGCAGGAGAATGGTGTGAACCCGGGAGGCAGGGCTTGCAGTGAGCTGAGATCGCGCCACTGCACTCCAGCCTGGGTGACAGAGTGAGACTCTGTCTCAAAAAAAAAAATTTTTTTTTTCTTTGTGACACAGGAAGAAAAACCATCTGCTGAGAGTAAGAAGAGGAGGCAGGGTTGGAAGTTCAAAGAGAGTGGGGCTGCTAAAACTGTCATTTTGGAGAATGAAAAACAATTCACTAGGGAAACAGAATTACTGGGGAATATGGAAGGCCCAGTTGTGCTGCCTAATCATGAATTTGTACGATTCCAATCTACCCAGTTTATGTGATTTTTCTCAGCAGCACAGACAAGTCAGAGAAACACTGGCCTGAATAAGATCTTTTAAATCGGTAACACTTAACCTGCGTGTGCATTAGAATTATTGAGGAGCTTTAAAAAAGGCAGAAGAAAGGCTGGGCGTGGTGGCTTATACCTGTAATCCCAGCACTTTGGGAGGCCAAGGTGGGCGGATCACCTGAGGTCAGGAGTTCGAGGCCAGCCTGGCCAACATGGTGAAACCCTGTCTCTACTCTACTAAAAGTACAAAAATTAGCTGGACGTGGTGGCAGGCACCTGTAATCCCAGCTACTCGAGAGGCTGAGGCAGGAGAACTGCTTGAACCTGGGAGGCAGAGGTTGCAGTGAGCCAAGATTGTGCCATTGCACTCCAGCCTGGGGACAAGAGTGAGACTTTGTAAAAAAAAAAAAAAAAAGTAGAAGAAAGAGAGAGAGATGCCTGGGTCCTATCCCAGACCAGTTAAATCAGAATCTCTGTAGATGGGACCATGGCCTCAATTTTAAAAATTCCTCAATTTTAAAAATTCACTAATTCGACAAATATTGATTGAATGTCTAGTACGTGCTAGGCACTGGGAATACCACAGTGAAAAAAGAGACAGGAATTCTTGCCTTCACGGAGTTTAGCTCCTAGTGGATAATAATAGTAACTTTTGCAAAAGTTCTCCAAGTGCTTCCATAAGAAAGAACTGCTGTTGTTAGCGTCTAATTGATGAGGAAACTTGACTTCACTTATGAAATAGGCCCAACCAGATAAAACTGGATAGCTTCCCCAGGATATGTAAGGCCAATAAAAACAAAGGATTAGGAGCACAGCTCATATATCCAAATCGAGAAAACAGAGAGCAGAGATAAAAAACGTTCCCAAGGTCACAAACCTGATTAAACTTCAGTTAAAAGTTAAAAAAGCAAGATCTCTACAGGTCAGCCTTCGAGCATGAGAGGTAAATTTAAAGCCTGTAGTTCCAGCTACTCAGGAGGCTGAAGCAGGAGAATGGCATGAACCCAGGAGGCAGAGCTTGCAGTGAGCTGAGATGGCACCACTGCACTCCAGCCTCGGTGACAGAGCGAGACTCTGTCTCAAAAAAAACTGGAGGTAACAGGCAAAGTCAGGGAGAGGCCTTAAACATGAACGGAGTCAGTTCTGTCTACAGGGAAGATGAGAGTGAGCCACAGTCTACATGAATAAAGAGGCAGCGCTAAATGTTAACATTCTTTGGTAACCAACATCAAGCAAGAATACTGCAATTCTGAATGAGTTCACTCTCCTTACAAAAACACACTAGTTGCATGCATGCTTGTTTTCCTTTAAGACATTTATAGAGGACCAAAAGAAAAAAAAAAAAGGAGAGAGCATATTCCTTAGAGGAGTTTCTTAGGAAAGAGGAATATTTTCTTTTCGGACGAGGAAAAAAATGGGGGCAGGAGCAATAGGAGATTGCTACTAGCAAAAATGAGGCCAGTCATTCAATGCCATACTCCCAAAGCCATGAACGAGAGGATCTGGGCGGGACCAATCCCGAGGTCAGTAACGGCGGCAACACATCCATTTATCCACCTGTGGGCCTATAACCATATGAGCACCTGGGTGATATGACGTGGAGGGCCAGCGATCAGGAAGCTCCTGCCCACCAAATACCTTCATTATGATGTCTTCAAATCACACAGCTATAACAGAACTTAAGTTTCCCTCCCAAACTGGTTCCCTCTTAAGTTCCCTATGTCAGTGAACGGGTTTATCATCCTTCTTTCTTTTCCTTCCATTTCTACACCCAACTGGTCATAAATAAAGTAGACCCCACCTCTCAAATCCCTTACATCTGTGCATTTCTCTGTTTCTACAACCACTCCCTAGTCTAGGCAACTATGACTGCACAAAGGGATTATTCCAAGAGCATCACAAGCAGACTTCCTGTCTAGTTTTAGCAGATGGTTTTTCTAAAACATTAGCCGATTGTGTCACACTCTATCTTGAAACCTTTTAACATCTTTGCACTGTACTAGGATAAAATACAATCCAACGTGGTTTACAAAGTCCTTCACAACACGACCCTTCTTACCTCTCCAGGCTTATTTCTTATTATCATCCCTTCTTTGCTCTTTGGTCTAGTCATACTGAACTAGTTTCAGTACAGTGAAAGTAAACTTTCTGCAAAAGTCCTACAGGTGATTCTAAGGGGAAGCCAGTGTTGAGAACCACTGTTGTTAGCATCTAATTGATGAGGAAAATTGGATGCACTTAATGGAATAGGCTCAACCTATCTCCTACCAGAGAAAACTGACAGCTTCTCCAAGAGAAAAGTACAAGTCTTTTCACGGCTTCAGTCCTTAAAACAAGCCAGTGGCTCCCAAACTTTGCTACACTTTGGAATCATCTGGGCGTCTTTAAAAACTACTGATATTCCTTCCCTGACATTTTATTTAATTGGCATGGGGATGATATGCGGATTTTGAAAAGCTCCCTGGGTAATGCTAATGTGGAGGTTTGAAAACCACGGGAATAAGTTATTTGTTTGGCTTGAATACTCTTTCCCTAATTCACCTGCAAAATCTCTAATTATCTTTTAGGCCTCATTAAAAAAAATCACTTCCTTGACTCCCTACACCAAATGAGTTGCCCCTATAATTAATGAGCGCCCCTGCACACTGGGCTTCCACTACTAGCATGTCTCGTATCATATTTCACTTACGCCCAGAAGACATATTTCACTTATGCTCAACTTGCTCACTGTTAGACTTCTAGTCTAGTGTTCAGCAAAAGGCTAACACACATGGATACGATAAGTATTTGATAAATTTGATGAATACTATCCTTTTAGTTCAGCCTAAAAGGATATATTAAAGATAGCAAAGTAAATTATAGAATCTAGAACTTGCTGACAATGAACAAATCTGGCCATGGTTGAAGAGGGAATCACTTACCTGTTTAATGACATAATGAATCTCTTCAGAACTGAGAACACTACATTTAATATCAGTTGGTTTACATGGAGTAATTCCCTTATAAACAAGAGGTGTGTAGCATTTCATTGCAAATTTCAAGTCACTGACATGCCTCCTCTCTTCTAAAATATCTTCAAACTCATCCCACTTTTTGAGCTCCTTCTGTGGATAAGGCAAGAAAGTTATGAGCACATACTGTAAAATAAATCAGGACAGATTAAAGACTACATTGGTAAGGTTTCATCTTTGACAAAATTTTACTCTATGACATATGAAAAGGAGTAGAGTGTTCTGATGTTAGATTTTCACATAGTAAGAAAAAGAGATGTAAAGAAAATTAGGATCAACAGATTGATACTGACTTATCACAATATTTTATTACATTTCTGATTGCTACCATTGCCAGTACCTCTTTGGGAAATTTAATGAAGACAGCAAAGATGAGACATTAAGCCCTAGAGTAATCTGGTCAGCTTTACATGGTTTCATCTGCCACACTGACAAACTTGTTTTGTTTGCCTCTGCTTAGCTTTTAAAATTATATTAAAACATATATTTGAAACACAAATTATATAAAATAAAAAACCATATGGTGCAAACAAAAGGAAAAATCACTCAAGAAACAAGTGCTCCAATAAGGTACTATTGAGCAGTACATTGCTGTGATAACTTTCTTTTCTTCTTTTTTTTTTTTTTTTTTTTGAGAGAAGAGCTCATTCTCTTGCTCAGGCTGGAGTACAGTGACACCATTATATAGCTCACTACAGCCTTGAACTCCTAAAGCAATCCTCCCTCCTGCCTCAGCCTCTCGAGTAGCTAGGATTACAAGTGCATACCACCAAGCCCAGCTAATTCTTAATTTCTTTTTGTAGAGACAGAGTCTTGGCTGGGCATGGTGGCTCACGCATGTTAACTCCAGCACTTTGGGAGGCTGATGCAGGAGGACTGCGTGAAGCCAGGCATTCAGGACCAGCTTGGGCAACATAGCAAGACCCCATCTCTACAGAATAAAATGATAATAATAATAATAATATTAATGAGGTACAGTCTTGCTCTGTTGCCCAGGCTGGTCTCAAACTCCTGGCTCAAGCAATCCTCCTGCCTTGGCCTCCCAAAGTGCTGGGATTACAGGTATGAGCTATTGTGCCTGGCCTGTGACAAATTTTTTATTTCTTATTCAGCCCCTGCCATTCAGCTTCTAACCAATCAGCCCCTGAAACTGCTCTTTACAAGGCTACCAATGACATCTGAATTGTTAATTTTTAAAAAAGTACTTTTCTTCAAAAGCAGTAGTAATAATAATTATAGCTAACACATATAACTGCTTACAAAGAGTCAAGACACTTGTAATACGTGCTAACACTAAAGTGTTAAGCAGCATTCTAAATGCTTCAGAGGCTTAGGCACCACTCTTCTCTGAAATCTCTCCCAGAGTCCTGGATGGAATCACTCCTATTTTCCCTGTCACTTCTTTTCCTACTATCTACATCTATTATGGTATGTATCCGACAACACTGTAAATGTTTGCATGTCTGTCTCCCTACTAGAATGAAATTATCTTGAAGATAGGAAAGTTAATATCCTCTTTGTATTTCCAACATCTGGTTGTATTTGGAATACAGCAAAATTGGTCAATAAGTGAACTCAGTAACTGAAAGACTAAATGTTGAGGTACTAGAAGAAAATACAGAATGTTAACTGAGACCACAATTTGGCCTAAGAATATAAGTGGAAGCAAATAGCATTTATGAGGAGTTTATAAAAAGGTGGCAGGTGAAACATGCAAACATGAACATTTTTATGTCCATATATAGAGAGACTATATGAAGGAAAGGTCTTTTCACTGTTGAAGTTCTCATGTAAAGTTGCAATCCTTGTAATATATTAAATACTCTTGCTTATAAGGCTGGAAAACTTTCTCAAATCCCACATTTCTCATTAATAAATATATCGTTGTATCAGTTTGAGCTCTATAGACTGCAGCCAACTACCATTATTATCATTTTAGGGCTTAAAAACAAGAACTTCCCATTTAGTGGTCCTGGGAGTGGAAGGAGAAAAGGATCAGAATCAGCTGGGGATACATACATACACACATGCAGTCATGCACTGCTTAACAACAGAAAGACACTCTGAGAAATGCATTGGTAGGCAATTTCATCATTGTGCAAACATCATAGAGTGTGTTTACACAAACTCAGACGGTATAGCCTACTACATACCTAGGCTAGATGGTATAGTGGTTAGCCTATTGCTCCTAGGTTACAAACTGTACAGCATGTTACTGTATTGAATGCTATAAGCAACTGTAACACAATGGTACGTATTTACACAAAGAAACACATAAAAAGATACAGTAAAAATACAATATTATAATCTTATGGGACCACCATCATATATTGAGTAAAACATTGTTATGCATCATATGACTCTGTGTTTGTGTGTGTGTATATATGTATATATAGTTGACCCTTAACACACATTTGAACTGCACAGGTCCACTTACACGAGGATTTTTAAATTAAAATTTTTTTTTCAATAGAGATGCAGGTCTCGCTATGTTGCCCAAGCTGGTCTCAAACTCCTGAGCTCAAATTATCTTCCCACCTCGGCCTCCCAAAGCACTGGATTACAGGCATGAACCACCATGGCTGGCCTATATGAGGATTTTCTGCTTCTGCCACTCCTGAGAGGGCAAATCCAACCCCTCCTCTTCCTCCACCTCCTCCTCGTCAGCGTACTCAACGTGAAGTGACGAAGATGAAGTGGATTAATGACGATCCACTCCCACTTGATGAACAGTAAATATATTTTCTCTTCCTTATGATTTTCTTAGTAACATTTTCTTTTCTCTAGCATACTTTAATTAAGAATACAGTACATAACACACATAACATATAAAATAAACATTAATGAATTGCTTATGTTATCAGCTAGGTCAACAGTAGGTTATTACTAATGAAATTTTTGGAGAGTCAAAAGTTATTTGTGGATTTTCAACTGTGCAGAGGTTTGGTGTCCCTAACTCCCATGTTGTTCAAAGGTCAACTGTACATAAACATAGACATATATGGGAGCGAGGGAGTCTTCAGGATAAAAACCCCTAAGGGAAACTAGCAGGCATGTATACTTTGAAAAAGCTTGCCAAATATGATCATCTACAATCCTTCTATGGTTCTGTTACTTGCAAGGTGGATTTACATCAAGTCCGCCTGTCTTAGCATATGACCCCAGGCTCTTCATGACCCCCACCTCCTGCCTCATGACCATTCCTCTTAATCCAACAGTCCAGCTATGTCATGACCTGCAGTTCCCTAAACAAACTGTGTTCCCAGATCTTTGTTCAAGTTGCTCCCTCTACAGAATAGGATTCATTCTCAAATATTTGAATGCCTATGTGCTTGACACTGCAGTATGTGCTGAGGATACAGTGGTGATCGAGAGAGAGAGTCTCTTTTATGAAGAACAAGGTGGACGGTGGTACCAGTTATTGAGAGGGGCATTTACAAATGCTCCTTCCACACTGTTCACCTGGGAAATATTTAGCCATAAACCAGAGCTTGTGTTACCTCTTCAGTGTCCCATATTCTGCTTCTCCCCTTTACCTAGATTGAATAGGTCATCCTTTCCTTTCAGTCTTTACTGAGCCCTCAATAATTGGATTTTCAAGATGGTCTCTAAAACACATCATTAAACTTGTATTTGGTGCCTCCCTTACAAGACTGTGAATTTCTTATCTGGTAGATAAGTTGTCTTATACATTTCTGTACTCCCAGTTTCTAGTAGGAAATCATGTCACTCTAGAATGAAAAAATAAATTACAGAATGAAGTCACAGCACTTTTTGATGATGGCTCCTTGGTATTCACAGGATAAGGCTCAACTCTCTCCCCATTCTGGCTCTTACCCAATGTCGAATCCAGTGTTTTTTTCTGTTTTTTTTTTTTTTTTTGAGACGGAGTCTTGCTCTGTTGCCCAGGCTGGAGTGCAGTGGCACAATCTTGGCTCATTACAAGCTCCGCCTCCCAGGTTCACACCATTCTCCTGCCTCAGCCTCCCGAGCGGCTGGGACTACAGGCACCCGCCATCATGCCTGGCTAATTTTTTGCATTTTTAGTAGAGACGGGGTTTCACCGTGTTAGCCAGGATGGTCTTGATCTCCTGACCTCGTGATCCACCTGCCTCGGCCTCCCAAAGTGCTGGGATTACAGGCGTGAGCCACCGCGCCCGGCCGAATCCAGTGGTTTTTAACTCAGGCTGCACATTAAAATAACCTGGGGGCACTTCAAAATAAATACTGATATCCAGGTTCCACCTCTAGAGATTTTTGATTAATTTGGTCTGTGAGTGCTGCTTAGCTGTCAGAATTCTTTTTTTAAAATACTCCAAGTGATTCCTACGTGCAGCTAGGGTTGAGTGTTCCTGCTCATTAATTGGCCTTCCCTATACCATGCTTGAGAATTTTTTACTATCATTAAGTAAATTTACATGGCTACTGGCTCAGGAACATAACACAAAGAAGAACCCAAGTAAGCCTTAGGGGAACTATCTCTCCCCCATCTTACTTAGAGTAGGGCAGGCCTCTCCCTATTGCTAGTGAAATAGGCCTTTCTTGTACCTCCCTTTTAACTGCTCTGGAGGATCCATTCATTCAACAGATAGTGACTGAGAGCTCACAGTGTACCAGGCACTGTTTTATAGGCTGTGAATACAGCATGAACAAGGAAAGCAGGGACTGCAGTGAGAGCCTACATGTCCTTATGGAAAGACAGACAACAAATAAACAAGGTAAATTCATTTAGTGATACCACCAGTAGTATGTTGGTCAATGTTTAACCATTTAACACTTGATATGGGAGAGCTCTGAGTTATAGCATTTGTCAATTTTTGTGAGATATACGCTCCCACCAGGGCAGATTTAAAGCTACGAATCTGACCCCAGCAAATGCAAAACTGAGGAGAAATGAGCAGTAGCACACAGTTATACAGGATCTCCACGTTCCAGCATGATAGACAAATAATCTCAAGAGCACAGGTAACAGTATAATAATGAGAAAATGCTAAGTTTTCAGTATTTATTACCTTTTTTAAAAACAGGATTTATTTAATTATAAATATGTATAATACTTAATTTATTTTTGTTGAGATGGAGTTTCACTCTTGTTGCCCAGGCTGGAGTGCAATGGCACGATCTCAGCTCATCGCAACCTCTGCCTCCCGGGTTCAAGCAATTCTCCTGCCTCAGCCTCCTGAGTAGCTGGGATTATAGGCATGCACCACCATGCCCAGCTAATTTTGTGTTTTTAGTAGAGATGGGGTTTCTCCATGTTGGTCAGGCTGGTCACAAACTCCTGACCTCAGGTGATCCACCCACTTCGGCCTCCCAAAGTGCTGGGATTATAGGCGTGAGCCACCGTGCCCAGCCCAGCCAGCAATAAAAATTCTGAGAAAACATAGCATGCCACACAGAAGGGACTATGAGCATTCTGAGGGAAGAACATGCTTACTGACTGAGAAACAGAAGGCCAGGGTGGCTAAAGCACAGGTGAACAAGAAGATTAGTAAAGTCAGAGTAATAGCAGTTAAGAGATCATGTACAGTCTTGTGGGATACTGTAAGGCATCTGGATCTTTCACTTGGACTTTAACAGGAAGTCATCATCTGGATTATGGCACACCAGTGGTTACCCATCCTCGGTCTTCTTTTCATTCTAGCGTCTCGCTGAATGATTTCAGGTTCACCGATGGCTACAGATACAACCTATTTGCTGAAAAATCTATACAATTAGGCCAGACCCCCTCTCTTGCTCTGGCACCGTATTTCTAACACTACTTGGATCTCTCCCAAATACCATGGAATGTATCTGGCCCATAACATGATAATCCACAAGTTAAAAATCATTATATTTCTCTCTTACATCACAAACTGAACACACCCCAAACTGAATTCTATTACCCTGACTAAACCTGCTCCTCTCCCCATATTTCCTATCAATGAAAGGCCTCATCATCTGCCCAGTTGCCAAATCATAGAAACCCAAAAGTGAACTTCAGATTATGCTCTCTTCCTTAGCCACCACATTCAAATGATTCCAAAGGCTGATGATTTACTGTCATAAATATCACACAAATTCATCAGTTTCCCTTCTTCCCGGGCTCACTGTTACTGCCTTACTTCAGGTTTCATTACTTTTCTGGATTACTGCAATAGCATTCTAACTGATCACCACTTTTATGCATCAGATTCCCTCCCCAACCTGATTCTCTTCCTACAATCTCTACTCAGGCAAGACAGGTTACCTATACAGATAATCACACCAGAAACCTAGTAGTCTTCTCAGACTTTCAAAAATATAAATGTACTTTGGGAGGCCAAGGCAGGTGGATCAATTGAGGCCATGAGTTTGAGACCAGCCTGGCCAACATGGTGAAACCCCTTCTTTACTAAAAATACAAAAATTAGCCGGGTGTGGTGGCAGGCAGCTGTAATCCCAGCTACTTGGGATGCTGAGGCAGGAGAATCTCTTGAACCCTGGAGGTGAAGGCTGTAGTGAGCCAAGATCGTGCCATTACACTCCAGCCTGGGTGACAGAGTGAGACACCATCTCAAAAAAAAAAAAAAAAAAACCACATATTTATTTTTACTTATACATATATGTGTACACACACACACACACACACACACATACACATATGTAAGATTAAGATCATCCATAAAGTTACAATTTTATCCCTAAGGATATGTAAACACGACACATAAAATTTCTTTAGGAAATATCATCTGCCTACTTCCTTACTTTGTTTCTCATATCTCCTTTCTTCCACCCAAACCTAACTAATTCTAACCCCAAATATGCAAGGGAATAGTTTTCTTACATCAATGTCTAGGACAGTTTTCCTCTCCCTCATCTGCCATTCACAGCTCAAAAACTCAGCTCAGGCCAGGCACAGTGGCTCATGCCTGTAATTCCAGCACTTTGGGAGGTGACTAGATCACTTGAGGTCAGGAGTTCAAGCCCAGCCTGGCCGACACAGTGGGTCCTTGTCTTTACTAAAAATACAAACATTAGCAGGGCATGGTGGCGTGTGCCTAAAATTCCAGCTACTCGGGAGGCTAAGGCAGGAGAATTGCTTGAGCCCTGGAGACGGAGGTTGCAGTGAACCAGGATCGAGCCACCGTTCTCCAGCTTGGCAACAGAGCAAGACTGTCTCAAAAAAAAAAAAAAAAAAAAAAGGAAGATCAGCTCAGATGTCACCTTTTCTTAGAAACCTTCTCCAAGTACCCAAACTGGTCAGGTGCCCCTTCTTGTCACTCCCACAACACGCTATGCATGCTGCAATCATTGCCCTTATCCTACTTAACTGTAATTATTTGTTTACTTTTATGACTTCTTGTGCCCTTAAAGGCAGAGCCTGGATCTGTAACTTCTATATCTCAGAAACTCAGAATAATGGTTAGGATACTGTATATATTCCTAATGTTTGCTGTAATCAGCAGTATCTTATATGTTTCTAAAATGCTACTTTTAGATCAGAGTATTACACAATAACAGTGTAGCTGGGGAAATAAAAACAGCCTGAAGTACTAAGAGAAAGTAAGGTTACCATGGAAGTAAAGGTTATCCAGTCACAAAACAGTAGGGAGAACTAGAGGGTTGCTGTCCAGCATCAGAACTACAGAATGCTCAGATCCAACTGTCATAGTTTTTCACATGAAAAAGTGGACTCAAGTTTTATTAAAGAATCGTTGGTGAAGGGGAAAGTAAAAAAAAAAAAAAAAACAACAACAAAAAACCAACTCCTTCCTTTAACGTACAAAATGAAAATTCCAGCCAATTCACAAACCAGTTGAGAGCGTAAAAAGCTACATGTTAAAAGCTGGATCTGCATAGCAACCCTTTTCCCTTCATGCCTGCTCTGGAGTAGCAGTCAGGAAACAAAGTTGATATCCACCACAGAACTGTGGGGAAGATCAATGTAGAGACAGATTTAAATAATAAGCCTTATAGGCAGTTAGCAATCAGAAACCGAAAGGTCTTGATAGAGAGGGAACAGAAGTTTCTCCATGTTCCAAAGAATATTGGTGTCTCAATTTGAAGAAAGCCATATTCTCTTTCGAAACTGGGGTGTTTATCTTGCTCTGTCGTGTTAACCCTGTTTTGACCTTTCTGCACAAATGAACACTACATTTAAGCCCAAACCGGACACTAATCACCAGGACATGCTAATATGCTTTTAAAACGAATTATTTTACTTCCTCCTAAAGTAGCTAAAAACCAATTTAGTGGTTAAAAACAAGAAACAAACAAAAACCAAATCAGTTGCCCCAGGACTGTGCAATCCTGAAGGCTATAAAACTTCCATCTCATAATTTCTTCATGAAAATCGTGGGTGACCAACATCTGCCAGCAAAAAAGACCGGTTAAAACCAAGAGAGGAAGAGGGGGTTGGGGGAAAAAAAGGCAAGCGGGAGAGAAGCTGGGTGGCGCTGGCGGGCCTCCAAAATGATTTGTGAAAAAGGTACAATAATGACTGGAAGACAAAAACAGGCAATAAAAATGTCTGGAAGTTCTAAATTTTCCTACATTAAAGTGTTTAAAACTCTATCCCCACATACAAGCCAAGTGCTTTACTCCCAGGAATATAACAGCAGCAAAGAGCGGGGTGCGGAGCCACAGGCTATCTCAGGGCGGGTCAGACCCGCAGGTTTCTCAGGTTTGCCCAAAAGGTAGCTAGACACGCCCTCGCTAGAGATGGGGAGACTCCAATTCTCATCCCTCATTCCCGCGTCCAGGAGCTTTCTGAAGGCCCAGGGCCTGATAGAAAGAAAGAGAAAGAATAAGTGGAAAGGAACCAAAGGAACCATAATCGGTAGAAACTTCCAAAAGCATGCACACACCGACACACAACGATACACTGTTGTCCTGGAAACCAACCCAACCAACTAACCCCTCCTCGGGAGCCTAGGGGGCCAGCTCTTTTGGGCAAGGGTCTTGGGCCGGAGGAATAGTGAGTGGGAGAAAGGGGTACTATCTCGCGCAGCTCCGCTCTGGGCCTCTTTTCCCTGGGCGCCTACCGAGTAGAGGAGCACGACAGCGCTGGGACTGGTTGGGCCAACGGAGAAATAAGAGTTAGATGAACTGGGAGCCTCCATGCTGCGGCTGCCGTCCCGGGCGGGGTCTGGGATTCTTTGCTAAGCAGTGGTGGTGCTGCTGCTGGGGGCGGTTCTTTCGCGCAGGACGGCCCTACTTCGCCTAGGGCGGCGGCACCCTCTGCAGTCGCACCACAGGACCCCGGGCGCCGCCATCTCAGCCAGGACGGAAGCCGCGCAGGGCCCTACGGCGCATGCGCGGAGTCGCGGAACCCGGAAGCGGGGACGCCGCGCGGCAGAATGAGGTTTGATTCCTTGGTTGATCCCACAATGTCGCAGGAGCAAGGCCCGGGGTCCTCCACACTTCCCAGTTCTCCGACACTTCTTGACGCTCTGCTCCAGAACCTTTACGACTTCGGTGAGTGTGGGGTCCCAGGAGCCCACGTGGAGAGCAGATCTGAGGAACGTGGTTCTCCTGTGCGGCCTGTGCTGGATTGGCCTCTGCTTTGAGGCTAAAGGTTCTTGCATGTCAAGCACCCGTAACTTCGTCCCACCTGGTTCCAGTAGCGGATGCAGAACACATTTCTCCATCGGAAGTCACCCCTTGACCGGGCTCTGTCGAGTTATTCATCAGACCTTCCAACTCGTCCCCAAGTGTGGGGACCGTCGTACTTTCTTGTAGGAAGCACCAAGGCTTTCCGATTTAACGCGGGCAGTGCACACAGGACCTTGGACTCTCGAAGTAGCCCACTTTTCCACGTTTTCTTGAGCTCTGGGAAGTCCCCTTTCCCCATGCCACCCCCAAGACCTGCCTGACCTTGGTGCGATAGTGTCATTTCGCTCTGGGGCCTCGGGCCTGTTGGATAATTCACCAGCTTCATCCTTGTGTGTCCCTCGCCAGAGACATAGCCCTTGGCGAGTTGTCCTTTTCCAACTTTTTTTTTTTTTTTTTGAAACGGAGTCTTGCTCTGTCGCCCAGGCTGGAGTGCAGCGGCGCGATCTCGGCTCACTGCAAGCTCCGCCCCCCGGGTTTACGCCATTCTCCTGCCTCAGCCTCCGAGTAACTGGGACTACAGGCGCGCACCACCACACCCGGCTAATTTTTTGTATTTTCAGTAGAGATAGGGTTTCGCCGTGTTAGCCAGGATGGTCTCGATCTCCTGACCTTGTGATCCGCCCACCTCCGCCGCCCAAAGTGCTCACAGTCGTGAGCCACCGCGCCCGGCCTTTTTTTTTTTTTTTTTTTTTTTTTTAACAAGTGCGCCAACCTTTTACTCTCCGTTCTTTATCTTGATGGGGGAAAAGGAAAATAAAAGAGCCCATTAAAGTCGCATGGCATGTCAGTAGTAAGACAGTGCCTCATACTCTGAAGAGCTTGCCCGGAAGAAGGTGACACCCTTTGCACATGCACTAAGGAAAATCATTAGATTTCAGGACAACACACATTTCTTAAATTTACAGCGTGATATTTTAAAAGCTATTTTTATTTTGAAACGACTGCTCAAAATTCTAAGCTCACCTAAACCGTAGGAATAATAATTAAAAGTATTGAGAACTTGCCATATACCACATGCTTTTCATGTATTTGCTAATTTAATTTTTAACTTCATGAAATAGACACTGTCATAAATCCCATGATTGCAAATGTGAAAACAAGTACTAGAGGTTCATGAAACCTGATACAGGTTGTCTTAACTGGTAATTTTTGCAGAGCCTGGATTCTGATTCTAGCCCCAGACCCCACGCTTGTATTCACCAGTATTTCTGTGCCCTTGGACATACTGGAGGACAGAGAAGACTTAGTCTCTGACCTTGAGAAGTTTAAAATCTAGAGGAAAAGATTATTCTGCAAAATAATATAATTTATGTCAACACAGGCTGGAAATCATGGTAGGAACTCTGAAGGCATTGAATGTGTCTATTCATTTTTATATCCTTAATGCCAAAGTTTAGTTGGCTCTTAAATGTTTATTGTGTAAAAGATTAAGCAAATAGTAGCAAGCATAAATCAACAGCTGGTAATTTAGAGAGCTCTGTAGTATTTGTAATGCATGTGAGTAAGGATGCCTAGGCTTCTGTTTAGAACTTTCAGGTGACTGGTTAGAGTCTGAACAAGTGAAATATAGAGTAAATAAGAGAATTTAATAGAAAACAAAGGCATTCAAATTGAGCTAGTTGTCTTAGGTTCATCTTAATTCCTAACTGTGAAAGAAAATAGGAAGACTATTCCATGTTCCTATAACCCAGAGAGTGTTAAAAAGAAACAGTGGCTGCAGTGCCTGATATTTTTAGTATAAAGCCAATTGGGATTACCAGCCCTGGGGACTATTGCTGTGATGACACTTTGAGTAAGGACCAAGGTGGGGACTAAAGTGATTGTACTAATAAGGGTCGAAGACATAAATATAGTTACCTAGGAAAAGATGACCACATTTTGGATTCTCTGCATTTTGCAGATACACTCTTATTTGAAGGAAAACAAATAGTTTATTTCTTTGTGTGTGCTTCTAGGTGCATATAGCCCTGGAATATATACAAGTTCATATATACAGGTACATTCATATGATTTGATATTGATGATAGCTAAGACTGAAAATATTTATTTTCCTTCCTGTGTTTGAACAAACAGGAGATACGGAAGGTGAAACAGAACAGAAGAAGATCATAAAGAAAAGGGAAAACAAGAAGAGAGATGTGGAGGCTGCAGCGGCCTTGGCAGCAGAGCCATCTCCCCTACCTGGTTCTCCCGTAAGAGGCCAGAGGAAGAGTGCTTCAAACTTCTTCAAGGAACTTAGAGAAGAGCAGCATTGTGCTCCTGCTGGGACCCCCACAGGTCCCTCTTCAGAACCAGAGATCCTTGCTGCTGCAGTTCATCCCTCTTCCCTAAAGAACAATAGGGAACAAGTAGAAGTGGTAGAATTTCACAGCAGAAATAAAAAAAGAAAATTGACGCCAGATCATAACAAGAGCACAAAGGTAATGAGTTGGTTAGCTTGTATGTACGTGGTGAAACCCCTGGTATTGTAGTATTAGGTGAGTAGCTTTTTAGACTGTGGCGGGAATGCCTGACTATCCTTAGGCCTGCAGATTTGCCAAAAGGACTCACAGGACCCAAGACAGCATATAGCCCTTATCAGTCATGTAGGCCTATAGACTGACCTTAGTTATTCAAGTTCTAAACCTCCAGTGAAAAGCAGGTATTCACCATCAATCACATCGCTAGTATAAACTTGCGATTTGTCGGGAAAACTTGGTACAGCAGTGGTTCAAGACTTGAGGTATGCAAAAACACTCTGATCAGGCAGAATATTCTAATTGCTCAATCCTCAGGAGCCAGCCAACTGCCAGTGGTGAAAATAGGACTTTCTTGAGAATGTGCAGGGTTTAATAAACACAGGCCTGCTGAGTTAACCCTTTCAGCAACTCTTTTTGGCATTCCTGTTATGTGCTAGCCACAGTTGTAGGCACTGAGATATAGCAGTGAACAAAATATATTGAAATTCTTGCTCTTGAGGAAAAGCAATGCTGGTGGAAAAGCAATTTGATTTTTCTGAGCAGTAATCCTTTTCAGACTGAACTTGTAAATCTGACCCAAAATTCAGTCCTCAAGGGAGGTGTGGTTTCTCCTCCAAATGTTTTTAATTTTTTTTTTTTTGAGACGGAGTCTTGCTCTGTCATCCAGGCTGGAGTGCAGTGGTGCAATCTTGGCTCATTGCAAGCTCTGCCTCCTGTGTTCACGCCATCTTCTGCCTCAGCCTCCTGAGTAGCTGGGACTACAGGCGCCTGCCACCACGTCTGCCTAGTTTTTTGTATTTTTAGTAGAGACGGGGTTTCACTGTGTTAGCCAGGATGGTCTTGATCTTCTGACCTCATGATCCACCCGCCTTGGCCTCCCAAAGTGCTGGGACTACAGGCGTGAGCCATTGTACCCAGCCCCAGATGTTTTTAATTTATTGACAAGCATGTCATAATGGCTTTGACAAATTCGTTGCTATTCCATTTCTGTAACCTCCCCCATGTCCTGCAAACCTTTGTCTATCAACAAAAAAGTGAGGATTGTATGTATTCGTTTCTAAGGCCACTCTAACAAATTACCACAAACGTGGTGACTTCAATCAACAGAAATGTATTCTTTTATAGTTCTGTAGTCCAGAAGTCCAAAATCAAATTGTTGGCAGGGCCATGCTCCCTCTGAGGGCTCTGGGGGAGAATCCTTTGCCTGTGACCAGAAGGTGGCTCTAAGAGTTTCCTTGGCTTGTGGTGTGTTGCATAACTATAATCTGTGCCTCCGTCTTAACATGGCTTTCATCCCTGTGTCCCTGAGCCTCACGTTTCCCTCTGCCTTTCTCGTGGCTTTAGGGCCCACCCTGAATCTGGGATGATCTCCTCTTGAGATGTTTAATTGTGCCATAAAGATCCTTTTCTAAGTAAGATCATAATCACAGGTTCTGAAGAGGAGTAGGACATGGCCATATGTTTTTAGAGGCACAGTTCTACCCACTACAAAGATAGTTTGGCTTGCATTATTCTTTATGAATGTGTAAATGTATGTTAGTGTCCAGTGTTTGCCGAATCTTTGTGGTTTTAAAAACCATCTGTATAATCTTTTCTAAAATTCAGGTAGCATTTCACGTCAAGCTCACTGGCATCTCTTCCTCAAAGATCCTTAGTGCATTCTGCTTGCTGAGCGTGGTGGCTCACACCAGTGATCCCAGCACTTTGGGAGGCCGAGGCCAGAGGATTGCTTGAGCTCAGGAAGTCGAGGCTGCAGTGGGCTGTGATTGTGTCACTGCACTCCAGCCTGGGTGACAGAGCGAGACTGTCTCAAAAAAAAAAAAAAAAAAAAAAGATTATTAGTGAATCTGTAACTGTATCTACCTTTATTTTAGGATTCTAGATAAGCTTCTTAACTTTTTTTTTTTTTTTTTTTTTTTTTTTTTGAGACGGAGTCTTGCTCTGTCGCCCAGGCTGGAGTGCAGTGGCCGGATCTCAGCTCACTGCAAGCTCCGCCTCCCGGGTTCACGCCGTTCTCCCGCCTCAGCCTCCTGAGTAGCTGGGACTACAGGCGTCCGCCACATCGCCCGGCTAGTTTTTTGTATTTTTTTAGTAGAGACGGGGTTTCATCGTGTTAGCCAGGATGGTCTCGATCTCCTGACCTCGTGATCCACCCGTCTCGGCCTCCCAAAGTGCTGGGATTACAGGCTTGAGCCACCGCGCCCGGCCGCTTCTTAACTCTTATGTTCCAAATACTAAGGCTCTGGTAACTGTTACGGGTGGGTCAAGAAATGGATTTCTTTGGTGTTTGGGGCAACCAGAGCTCCGAAGCTGGCCATATCCCAGTACCCCAGTGTATCCTACAAATACTGGTATTTTCTGTATGTGTCATGATGTGAAAAATGTTGGAGAGCACTGCTTTGCAATATAATTCAGCATTTGAAGACTTAAACTAACAGAAAGCATTTAGGCACCCTTTCTTGTTTCTTCAAGTGTCTCAGACTTCAGTTTCCTCTTATGTTCCCTCATGTTCTTTCTGGAATGGAAAGTTTTTTTTTTTAATAGAAAGGACAGAAGAGTTGGGATTGAATGAGTCTGCATTTCCCTGTTGCTTAATAATAGAACATGCGTGGCCGTCTGTCAAATTGTCTTTTGCTTCCTGTTCCAAGCGAGCCCTGTGCATTCAAGTTGGCTTTTCTCAGGAGCCTCAGCTCACTCTACATTTTGAACTTCCTGACCTTAATGAAATTTTTCATTTGTCGTTGTTGCTGTGCCCTTTCCAGTTTTTTTTTTTTTTTTTTTTTTTAAATGTGTCCTTTGAAATGTGAGTGTGTCTGGTTAAGGAGACAGAATGTGGGCACATTAAAAACACATCCACCCGTAAAACGACCTCAGAATGTTGCCATTGCAGTGTGGAAATAAATACATGTGAATATAATGCTGGTTCTTATGGCATATCCTGGGTATGCTAAATAAAAGAGTAGTCAGCCAGCTGGTGCTAATTGGAATACACCATCTGTGCTGAGTTTATGTAACATGGGAAAGTATAGTTGTGCCCTTGTTCTCTAAAAACTTCTAAGCCATTGCAGGGCAGTTAAACAGACATGGGTGACAAAAATATATGATGGTTAATGATAACGTCCATGACCAATCATAGCATCAGTTGGTCATTTTTAGAGAATACTTGAGAAAGGAAGAAGGGGATGGTGCGTTGGACAACAATCCAGCTGGCCCTGCCTAGACCCAGGAAATGACCTTATTTTTCTAGAGCTTGTGCTATAAATTCTATGATTAAGCTGCATTGTGCATTGAAGCAGGTTTTCATGGGTTTATCTGGGAACTCGGCCACCATTTATATATGTATTTTTTTATGTTTAGAGACAGGGTGTCACTCTGTCACTTCTGCTGGAGGGCAGTAGTGTGATCATAGCTCACTGCAGCCTCCAATTCCTGGGCTCAAGCCATCCTCCTCCCTCAGCCTCCCAAGTAGCTAAGACTATAGGGCATACCACTATGCCTGGCTCATTTTAAAATTTTTTATAGAGTTTGGGTCTTGTTTTGTTGCTCAGGCTTGGTCTTGAACCACTGGTTTCAAGAAGTCCTTTTGCCTCGGCCTCCCAAAGCACTGGGATTACAGCTTTGAGAGCCACTGTGCCCAGCCATCATGTTCCTTTTTTTTTTCTTTTTGAGATGGAGTCTTGCTCTGTCACCAGGCTGGAGTGCAGTGGCCCAATCTCAGCTCACTACAACCTCTGCCTCCCGGGTTCAAGCGATTCTCCTCCCTCAGCCTCCTGAGTAGCTGGGACTACAGATGCATACCACCATGCCCAGCTAATTTTTGTATTTTCAGTAGAGACAGGGTTTCACCATGTTGGCCAGGATGGTCTCAATCTCAACCTCATGATCTGCCCTTCTTGACCTCCCAAAATGCTGGGATTACAGGCATGAGCCACTGCGTCCAGCCCATGTCCCATTTTTAATGTAGTGACTATACAAGTAATTTGACTGGAAATAGTAAGAGATCACATATTCATTCCTCCATTTATTCCAGCAATCACTGGGTGCCTGCTCTCTGCAGACCTTGCAGATGGAGCAGTGAAGAAGGTAATAGTGCTTTGCCTTTATGGAGTATACTATACAATCTACTTCGGAGTCGAGCAATATAATATAATTAGAAAGAATTATAAACAAATAGGTTCCTGGAGTACCATGCAGAACCTAGTCTAGATAATAGTGCTCAGGGAGTTCTCTCAGGAGGCAGCATTCAGGCTAATGCTGTATTAAATGGTGCTGGTGAGTGGGACAGAGAAGAGCAAGCCAAGGAGGGGAAAACAGCCTTGCTAACACTGTGGGGTGTGAAGAGGCCTGGCATGTTCAAGGAGCTAGAAGAAGTCTAGCAGGACTAGGACAGAGGGGAGAATGGTTGGTGCTGATACAAGAGAGATAGGCTGAGACCAGCTCTTGCCAGGTCTCATAGGCAGTAGTGAGCCTTGGGACTTTAGTCTTAAGTACATGAGAAGCCACCAAAGAATTTCATGCAAGGGCATGAGGTGATCTGATTTAAATTTTAAAAAGATCACTGTAGCTCCTATATGGTGAATGGATTACAAGGGAGCAATAGCAAGAGGCATAAGGAGACTGATTTAGGGGTTTGTTGCAGTGGTCCAGGTTCAAACAGCGTGGCCTGGACTAATGATCTCAAAAAAATGAATGGGCAAACCTACTCTTTCATAGGTGCAAGACTGCCTGTAAGGAAGAAAATTCTTATGTAGCTTAATATGCCTGTGTATTCCTCAGCCCTTAGGGCTGTGTTGCTGCCATTTCTCCACAGCTAGCATTGGGCTGTCTTAACGTGAATCATTCACTGGCCCTGTTTCAGGAACCTTAGCCTCCTTTGTGGCCTTAGATAAGAAAGAGATAAGAAACTCATGATAGAATAGTGTTCCATAGATCAGAAGGGACCTTTGCATCCTGAGACTGAGGTACATGGAGGCTGCCCCTGAGCATATAGTGAATTGCTAATACTTACTGGGGGTGTAGTGAGAGTGTTTATTCATTAACTCATTTATGGTCTCAATCCTCACAATTCCTGGGACCTGTCTTCATTTCACAGAGGAGCTTAGGACTTCCAAGAGGTTAAGTTACTTGCCTGTAGTTAAACATTAACCTCACAGCCCCATATCTGCAATGCCAAACACCCAGAGCTCTGGAA
Source organism: Chlorocebus sabaeus (assembly GCF_047675955.1). Classification (NCBI taxonomy): domain Eukaryota; kingdom Metazoa; phylum Chordata; class Mammalia; order Primates; family Cercopithecidae; genus Chlorocebus; species Chlorocebus sabaeus. The sequence goes on along the minus strand of NC_132928.1, from coordinate 69,283,399 downwards.
ACCACAATTTGATTGATCCTTTTTCTTTTAAGATTGGTGCAAATTTATTTGGCAGAAAAACCTGACGAAGCTTTTAAAAATCATTTTTGTTCAGCCGGGCACAGTGGCTCATGCCTGTAATCCCAGCACTTTGGGAGGCTGAGGCAGGAGGATCAGAAAGTCAGGAGTTCAAGACCAGCCTGGCCAATATGGTGAAACCCTATCTCTACTAAAAATACAAAAATTAACCAGGCATGGTGGCGGGCGCCTGTAGTCCTAGCTACTCGGGAGGCTAAGGCAGGAGAATCGCTTAAACCCGGTAGTCAGAGGTTGCATTGAGCCGAGATCGTGCCACTAAACTCCAGCCTGGGCAACAGAACAAGACTGCGTCTCAAAAAAAATTTTTTTTTTTGTTTGTCTCATTTGGTATGAATATTCATTGATATTGCCACAGAAATACTAATGTGTTTAATTATGGGTTACTGCCTTGGACCCTACTGAAAGTGGTCTATAATATTCAGTATGTTCAGTTTTGCCTTTTTAAAATGTAAAGACTGCTGAATTTTAAAGCTGGAACCTGACCCTAAGGATGCCAAATAAAGGATTATGGAACTGAAATAAGTGTCAAAGGTCGGGTTCAGACCCCAGGCGTTCTGGCTTCAACACTGTGTACTTAACTGCTATACTAGAGAGAGCATAAGTGAGGTTAGGCTCTGCTCTTTGTCCTTTGAGTAACATAAGTACACTGACTGAGCCATCGTGAGACATAGAGACATTTCTCACAAGTTATAGTCAGATAGCTTTGATCATTCCCCAAATTCTTGCAGCTCCCATACTTCCCTGCAATATGGATGTAGCCCGCTGCACGGTGCTCCACCTGGAAATCCTCCATGCTCCAGTGCCGCTTGTTACTTTTACACCAGACTTCCTGTTCCTGAGTAGAGCAGTGTCAGACGGGTGTTAGGAAGAAAATAATCTAGCTGAAGTAATTTAGTCTCATCGAGGTATGAACAAACTTCTTAATATTCATACAGCTGCCTGCATTTTTAAAAGAGCGTTTGTTTACCGAGCTGCTCTTTCTCTAACTGGAGACAGGTTGGTTGGGCTCTTCAACTAATAGACTTTAAAAAAAAAAAAAGAAAATCACAGCCGCGTAAGAGAAAATACCTAAATCATCCCATAGACAGGTTCGCTGAGTCTGGTGGTCTGCCTGCCTTCATCTCTCACTTTTCTTCCAAATTGTTCTTTTTCTAGCTTTTCCTCCTTCTTCCCTGCCCAACATATAAGCTCTCAAAATCTCCATACATATCCCTCTCCTTGTGTGGGATAGTAAGGCTAGATTAGTTGGGATCGGTTAGACTGTGATTTGATAACAAATAATCCCTACATCCCAGTGGTTTAAAAGACAAAAGTTAATTTTCCTCATGTTACATGGCCATCGGAATTTGCAGAGGCAGGCCTCCTGTGCCACACCATCCTCATTTAGGGACCCAGGATGATGGGGTGCCACCTTGTGGAGGGTTGTTAGTTGCTTTAATGAAGGAAAGGGGAGTTAATGAAGGGCTCTTAAGGGTTTCCCGTGGAAGTAGGCACACACTCCCTCTGCTCGTGTTTCTTGGCCAGGGAGAGCCACCTGGGCATTCCTAGCATCAAGTAGACAGGGAAGCGTGAGTCGCCTGTGTGCCTGGAAGTAGAGGAGGACGCAGTATTGCCTATGGGCAGTAATGGCTCCTACCGCAGAGAATATGGGGGGAAAGAAAACCGAGGAGACCACTGATGGTTTCTCAGTCAGGTCATGTGCTGAATAATGTGCTGAAGTGATTCTCAAGCTATGAATAAAAATAAAAATTAAGTAGTGGTGGGTCGTGCTAATAGGGACTCAGCATCTGTGAAATAATGAGCCAAGAATTTTTTTTCCCAAAAGTTTGTGTTTGATACATGCACAGATCTAGACCTCAGACCCTTTCCCAAAAAGCCATCAATAGCTACAAAACTAAGATGTTTCTGGTGAACTGTTTAAAGAGGGATGAGGACACCGAGGTATCTGTGTCTGAGCCAGAGCTACCACTAAGGGGCTCTCTCCTCCCCTTGGTCTAGTCGGCCCCTCAGCCCTGGTGTCCCCACAGCCAAGGTGCAGGGGATTAGGTATTCTCTGTGGCTGCTGATGGGGACAGCAGGGACTAGGAGAGTCCTGATATTGCTCCTCTCTTTTGTAGGCCAGTCTCTCTCCAGGGCCCAGGGGTTTTAGCCTCATAGCTATCATACAATTGGCCAAGAATTTTATTACTGTGCTGAAATCCTCTTTAAATTGCTCCATTCTCATGCTAATCTCTAGTAACAGATCAGCCAAAAACATCTATGACATCTCCAGTATTGCTAGAAATTTGACGTGCCTTGCGCCACTGCACTCCAGCCTGCCGACAAGAGTGAGACCCCGTCTCAAAAAAAGAAAAAGAAAAAAGAAATGGAAATGTTCAACTTAGAAAGTTGACTTAGCCATTACTTCAGTGATGCGGATAGGAGGAAAGAGAGGAATTACTTAAATATTTAGAAAAGGTGGTAAATACCTTAGGGGATCTTGGAGATCTGGGAACAGTATACAGGATTTTGTTTGATTTTTTTAGGGCTTAGATATGGTCGTAGTAAATAGATTGGATGTGCCTGGCAGTGGAAAAGATGTCGTAACTGGAAAGTAAATGTGGAATTTTTTCCAGTCATGGAATAGGAAGAAGACTCTTTCTGGGGTAAATAAAATAGAAGTGGCTCACACAGAGGCCTCCATGCTATGCCTGTGGTCTTAGTTAAGGCACTTGACGCTGTCAGTCAAGTGGGAGACAGGTTTGGAGAAAATCTTAAGCCAGGAAGGAAGATGAAGTAAATGGAAAGTGTGTCTGTTGTGATTAATAGCACAGATCTAGGCCATACTCCTGGACCCTGACAGTGGTCCTCTGCTGTCCCGTCCTCTGTTGCCATCAGCACCCCAATCCTGTGGAGAGCCAGTCAGTGTCCAGTGTGACAGTGGATGCCTGCGATGCTGCTGACGGTATAGTCAGTAGATCCGTTAGGAATAAGAGCATTGGGTAAGCCTTGCTGTTTTTTGGACTCTGTGCCACACACTTACTACACTTGATCCTGTTTTATCATAATAACCCCCCTGTGAATTAAGTGCAGAGGTCCTCATCATCTGAAGAGTCATTTCGTAGGGAGACAGGAGCCATCGTCTATGAAAACATGCAGTGACTGACTGTCCAAACCCACACACCTTAAATACGGTGTTGGAGGCGAGGGTGGGGATGAGGAACCAGGCTAAGCGGAAGCACAGCTCCTGTTTGGAGAAGGAGAGAGCAAGTGGACTCCATTGTGGCTGCCTCGTGGACTGGGTAGTTGCAGGCTGGACTGCCACCGTTGGTGGACAATGGCACATGGTGCCGTTGTGATAGGCACCTCTTGGCAGGTAGGGCAGGGGATAGGTTGTTATAAAGAGTCACGTATTTTGGGGGCATTTGCAGCAGCATCATTTTCTATTAGGAATTATAAACCAAATATCCACCATGCTAGGAATCTGATGTTCCTGAAAGAGCTGTTTAGCCCATTACTCTAGTGACCAGATGGGAGGGAAGAAATAAATAATTACTTGAATATAGCAGTTTTACTCTCTAAATTTTACCCTCTAAAATTCCTGCTCATAGGCTTCCTTTCCTAAACCCTCCCAGCAAGCAGCAAGCGGAATTTTCTGTATGTGATATGTGAGATTCAGTCATTGCTCTCTTACCAGCTTTTCTTTTTTTCTCAGTTTCTCATCATTACTTTTATAAGCTTTGAGACCCTAAAAAGTATTGTCTTTATTTTTCTTCTGTTAGTTGTTCATTAGGATTTTAAGCAACATGCTTGTATTACTTTTGACATTTAGCCATCTGGGCCAGTTTCACGGTTTCTTTCTGTTTTCCAATTTTTAAATTGTGGTGAAATATACATGAATGTAAAATTGACCATTTTAACCTTTTTTTTTTTTTTTTTTCTGGGATGAAGTCTCACTCTGTCCCCCAGGCTGGAGTGCAGAGGCGATCTCGGCTCACTGCAAGCTCTGCCTCCCAGGTTCATGCCATTCTCCTGCCTCAGCCTCCCGAGTAGCTGGGACTACAGACGCCTGACACCATGCCTGGCTAATTTTTTGTGTCTTTAGTAGAGATGGGGTTTCACTGTGTTAGCCAGGATGGTCTCAATCTCCTGACCTCGTGATCCGCCTGCCTCAGCCTCCCAAAGTGCTGGGATTACAGGCATGAGCCACCGCACCCCACCCATTTTAACCATTTTTAAGCGTGCAGTTCAGTAGTGTTAAGCTCATTCACAGTGTTGTGCTGCCCTCATTACCATCCATCTTTAGAAACCTTCTCAGCTTGCCAAACTGATGCTGATGTTCTATACCCATTAAACACCAACTCTCCATTCCCTCCCCCCGGCCTCTGGCGGCAGCCATTCTAACTTCTGTCTGTGTGAATTTGACTCCTCTGGATATTTCATAAAATGGAATCATGCACATACCCTTCTGTAACTGGCTTATTTCACTTAGCATCATGTCTTCAAGGTTCATCCATGTTGTAGCATGGGTTAGGAGTTCCTTCTTTTTTCAGGCTGTGGAATATTCCAGCATGTGTATATGCCACGTTCAAAAATATCTGTTCGTCTGTTGATGGACATTTGAGTTGCTTCTGCATTTATTATGAATAATGCTGCTATGAATGTAGGTGTACGAATATCTCTCCAGGTTCTTTTGGGTATATGCCCAGAAGAGGAATTGTCAGATCATGTAATTCTATTTTTTAATGTTTGAGGAACCATGATAATTGTTTTCCCCAATGCCTATACCACGTGGTAAAACATTCCCACCAATACAGGACATGGGTTCTAGTTTCTCTACATCCTTGCCAACACTTGTTATTTTCTGTTTTTTTGATAGTAGCCAGTCTAGTGGGTGTGAGAGGGTTACTTTCAGGTTCCTTAAAACATTACCCTTTTGGTGATAGATACTATAATGATATAGTAACAGACAATCTAAATAAGAATATTTTCTCTCAGCAGACTGAATCTAGTGTTTTGGAGACAGATGTGGATATACAAGAATTTAACCTAGAAAAGGTATGTACTTTGAGATTGTTAAATTATTTATAATTAACTTTATTTACAATATTTGTTTATAAATGTGTGTTTGTATTAAATTTTTTTTTTTTTTTTTTTTTTTTTTTTGAGACGGAGTCTTGCTCTGTAGCCCGGGCTGGACTGCAGTGGCCGGATCTCAGCTCACTGCAAGCTCCGCCTCCCGGGTTTACGCCATTCTCCTGCCTCAGCCTCCGGAGTAGCTGGGACTACAGGCGCCCGCCACCTCGCCCGGCTTAGTTTTTTGTATTTTTAGTAGAGACGGGGTTTTATTGTAAGTTTATAACATGACATGCAAACTGTGTAGTATAAATGTTAGATATTATAAAAATTAGCAGTTTTTTGTTTTTGAGACAGAGTTTCGCTCATGTTGCTCAGGCTTGAGTGCAATGGCGCCATCTCGGCTCACTGCAACCTGCACCTCCTGGGTTCAAGTGATTCTTCTGCCTTAGCCTCCTGAGCAGTTGGGATTACAGGTGCCTGCCACCACACCCAGCTAATTTTTTGCATTTTTAGTAGAGATGGGATTTCCCCATGTTAGTCGACCTCAGGTGATCCACCTGCCTCGGCCTTCCAAAGTGCTGGGATTACAGGCATGAGCCACTGCGCCTGGCCAAAATTAATAGTTTTATAATACCTAAAAATGAATATTTTACATGTCTAAAAGTTGGGAAAATGGTTAAGCAAGTCATACTGCATTCACTTTTTTTTTTTTTTGAGACAGTCTCCCTCTGTCACCCAGGCTGTAGTGCAGTGGTAGGATCTTGGCTCACTGCAGCCTCTGGCTCCTGGGTTCAAGTGATCCCCACTTCAGCCTCCCGAGTAGCTGGGATTACAGGCATGTGCCACCACACCCAGCTAATTTTTGTATTTTTAATAGAGGTGGGGTTTCACCATGTTGGCCAAGCTGGTCTTGAACTCCTGACCTCAAGTGATCTACCTGGCTCGTCCTCCCAAAGTGCTGGGATGACAGGCGTGAGCCACCACGCCCAGTCTGCACTCACTTGATTGAGTATTATATAGTCATTTAATACATGATGGTTTTGTGACTACAGTGCCACTGATGCAATGGTAAGTATGGGGATATGTATATTCTGTGGTTGTAATGTTTTAAAAAGCACGTAAGAAAAAAGATGGGAAGAAGTAATCTAACAACTAAGAGTGGGTATTGCTGACGTTTTCTCTTCCTTCTAAAACTATGGATCTATGTTTGAAGCTGCTGTGATAAATGGTTTCTAAGTGTGAGTGTGTGTGTTTAGAGAGGTGTTTTTCAGTTGAAATTATTGCCTTTATGGACAATGGCTTGTTTTAGAGAGCATCTTAAAGCTCTTAACTACAGAGGTCTGCATTGAATCCTGGCTCTGTTATTACTTTGTGCAGAGATAATTCTTTGTATCAGCTGTTCAAATTAAACATGGGAGAGGGCTGGGCACGGTGGCTCATGCCTGTAATTCTAGCACTTTGGGAGGCCGAGGCGGGCGGATCACGAGGTCAGGAGATCGAGATCATCCGGGCTAACACGGTGAAACACCGTCTCTACTAAATATACAAAAAATTAGCCAGGCGTCGTGGCGGGTGCCTGTAGTCCCAGCTACTCGGGAGGCTGAGGCAGGAGAATGGCATGAACCCAGGAGGCGGAGCTTGTAGTGAGCCGAGATCATGCCACTGCTCTCCAGCCTGGGCTACAGAGCGAGACTCCATCTCAGAAAAACAAAACAAAACAAAACAAAACAAAACATGGGAGAGGGCCAGGCACGGTGGCTCACACCTGTAATCCCAGCACTTTGGGAGGCAGAGGTGGGAGGATCACTTGAGCCCAGAAGTTCAAGGCCAGTCTGGGCAACATGGTGAGACCTGTTCTCTACAAAACTTTTTAAGAATTAGCTGGGTGTGGTGGTTCATGCCTATAGTCCTAGCTACTCGGGAAATCATGCCCAGGAGGTCAAGGCTGCAGTGAGACATGATCACGCCTCTTTTTAACTGTACTCCATCTTGGGGGGAGTAACAGAGCAAGACCCTGTCTCCAAGGAAAAAAATGGGAGAAAGATGTTGTGAGAGATGGTATGTGGTAGGAGAGCCTCCATAGAGCTCCTTTGACCACACGACAGTGGAGTTATTATTCCTATGCGCTGTTATTACAGAGCAGTGGATCTGAAATGCATTACTTCTGGCAATATGTTTTTCTCTTGGGAGTTGTTGGAACGCACTTGCGTCTGAATGTGCTTTGTGTCCGCAGGCTCGTTTGGAAGTGCACCGCTTTGGGATCACCGGTTATGGAAAAGGAAAGGAGAGAATCCTGGAACAGGAACGTGCTATTATGTTGGGCGCTAAGGTGAGGGGCTGCTGCTACCTTTCATCACCAGACAACATGCCAAAAAAGCAAGAGCAAGGAAAGCCAAGAGCAAGTCAGGGCAAGGGACACTGGCACATTTTTGCAGAAAAAAATATGATGGTTTGTTTCCTTGTTCTTTCATTTCAGCCTCCTAAGAAGAGTTATGTGAATTACAAGGTTTTACAGGAGCAAATTAAAGAAAAAAAGGCAGCAAAGGAAGAAGAAAAGAGACTGGTAGGTGTGATAGTCTGTCCTTTATTCAGCTAGAATGGGAAGATGGATGCTCTTTGACACAGTGGAATGCCAGAAGCCGCTGCTTGGAGAGCAGTGAAGGCACCAGAGTTAAAGGATCCCGTGCTCTCCACTTCTTCAAGTTAGCTCTGTTTAGTAATACCAGCCAAGTAATCTGGCATACTTACATGCAAGGTTTGCTTTGAAATAGCAAACTCCTTGTCTTAGTCCGTTTGTGTTGCTGTAAAGGAATGCCTGATGCTGGGTAATTTATAAAGAAAAGAGGCTAATTTGGAGCATAGTTCTGCAGACTGCACAGGAAGCATAGCACTGGCATCTGCTTGGCTTCCGGTGAGAGTCTGAAGCTGCTTCCACTCATGAGGGAAGGCAGAGGGAAGCCCATGTGTACAGAGATCACATGGCAAGAGTGAGACGTGAAAGAGTGAAGCAGCAGCGTGGAGAGGTGCTGGGCTCTTTTTAACAAACAGCTCTCATGGGAAATGGGAAGTAACAGAGGGAGAACTCACTCATTACCATGAGGACAGCACCAAGCCATTCATGAAGGATCCGTTGCCATGACCCAAACACCTCCCACTAGGTCCCCGTCTCTAATGTTGGGATCAAATTTCAACCTGAGGTTTGGAGGGTCAAATATCCAAACTATAGCAATCCTGCTCCAATAATGCAGGCTACTTTGATCTTTCTTCTATCCTTAGCTTTTTTGTTGTTGTTTTGTGTTTTTTTTTTTTTTTTTGCATTTTACATTGTATAACCTTGTATACAACACAAGAGCCTATGAAAAACCACAAGGGGAATAGATGTTACACTTTCTACCTTTCACCTAAAATGGAAGATTTGAGCTTTCAGTGTAAGACTATTAGTCTTACCTGGAATAGCCATTCACATTCTTTTTTCTTTTTCTTTCTAACTGAGACGGGATCTTGCTGTATTACCCAGGCTGGTCTTGAACTCCTGGGATCAAGTGATCCTCCTGCTTTGGCTTCCGGGAGTGCTAGGACTATACGCATGAGCCACCACGCCAGGCCCAGCTTTTCACATTCTTGAAAGGGTTTTAGGGTAAAACTTTGAGACTGTTATGTTTAATATGCCCACTTGAAAGAAATATTAAAAATAGTATCTCAGTGACTTGGTCACAAACCTCTTGCCTTTGTTTGAATCCCATTATACATTACTGACATGTATATGATCTTAAATTCTGAAATCAGGCCCAAGAAACAGATATTTTCAAGAAAAAGAAGAGGAAAGGACAGGAGGACAGGTGAGTGATTTTATCAGGACCTAGGGTTGAACAATCTGGATGAACCTACTGATTAGTTCAGAAAAGGATGCCTTGAATGTATATGGTGTTGCTAGCCCATTAGAGTGCTTCACTGTCTCTCATTTATCCTCATCAAAGTAGGATTTAGTAAATTGTGCAAGATCAAACAACTGCCTGAGAACTGAATTAGGAAGTTTCTCCAATCTCCCACTTTTCACCGACACTCCAAGTGACTAGTGGAAAAGCTGCAGTTTTACATTTCCAAGAAAAGACTTCTGTTCTAAGAGTGCTGCTACAGCAGCATAGTCTGGGTCTGTATTGCCTGCCTTTTGACATACCACGTAAGATAGAGCACCATAATTATGAATAAGGGATGTTGACTTCGTTGCTTTATACTTGTTTCTTAGCTTTAGTTCAAGTGCCTTTTTCTCTCTCTTTGAGTTACTGTTTCAGAACGGACTCTTTTTGTCTTAGCCTGTTTTCTTGGGCTCCTAGTGCACTTGTATGTGCTGTAAAATGGTCATTTGTTCTGGCCACCAATCTCTGTCTGTTGAATGCCTCTTTGTGCCAGGCATGTGGGTGCCTTAGGTGTTGGTGTACAGCTGTAATCACACTAAAGATATCCCTGCCCTTGAGGAGCTTCACTGTAGGGAGGGAAACACCCCAAAACATACAAATGGATAAGTAAGATGATATCAGGTACTGGCAAGTATTGTAGAGAAGTTGAAAGAGCGCATTGTGAAAGGAAACCACAGGGAGGGGGTGAGCTGGGAAATTAGTCTGAGGAGGTGACATCGGAGCTGAGTACTGAACAAAGAAGAGGGGCAGCCTGGAAAGGTCTGGTAGCAGAACATTCCTCTCAGAAGAAACCAGTGCAAGGGCCCCGGGGCAGGAAGGCAGTGGCATGTTTCAGGGACCACAGGAAGGCATAGTGGGGTAGGGGGTGTGCATGGCAGGCAACCAGGAATTTGCAGGCCAGACTGCAGTGGCCTGGTTGGTGGTACTGCGATGCTTGTTGGTAAGTTTAAGACTATTTATAGTACCTTTCTCTTACTTTAAATGTAGGAAATCCAAAAAGAAGAAGTCCGCTCCCAGTATTTTGTCAAATGGACGGATTGGACAGGTTGGAAAATTCAAAAATGGAACACTGATTCTGAGCCCAGTTGATATCAAGAAAATAAATTCTTCCAGAGTGGCCAAATGAAGTACTTTATCAGATAAAACGAGGATGGGAACAACTGAGTCAACTGCAGTGGCCCTGGACCCTGTGCGACTCGAGAGAGATCGTTCTTACCACACATTTCACAGACTGCTTTTTCATTTTAGAAAAAAAGTCAGACAGAAGTAACATCTCTAGCTGCCGAAGTGTCTGTTTCATGGTGCTGAATGCGTTAGGCCCAGTGCAGCATGAATATGAAGTGAACTCACTGAAAACTGTTTTTTAATGTTCTCCAGCAGACTTCACTCCTGTTTCATGTTCACTGGTATTTGGTGCATTTGCCTGGAATACAATTTTTTATAACTTTACTGTTTTGTAAATGCTAGTAGTTTACATTAAATTGCCTTATAATATTTTTAATGATTTAATGTTACAATATCGTGAAAGAACCAAGAATCTGATAATTTATCAGTTTTGTGGAAAAGCAGTTTTAATTTTTAGCCTACCATGTGTATAAAATCTACTTGGGAAGAAGTTACATAAGTAAAATACGTTTGTAGTATATGTGCCTGTGACTGTTAAATAATGGATGGTTTTAACACACAGTTTTGTGCCCACGTTCAAGTGAATGTTATTTCTGTCAGAGTCTTCATCACCTTTGCAGCCATATATATGTTTTTAATGATATTGCCCTTGCTTAAAGCTTGTAGCACATTAAAAAAAAGTCTTCGATGGTGGTGACAATTTGGGCTTTTAAAATTTTGTTTCTTCAATTTTTTTTTTTTTTTTTGAGATGGAGTCTCACTCTGTCGCCCAGGCTGGAGTGCAGTGGCGCGGTCTCGGCTCACTGCAAGTTCCACCTCCTGGGTTCAAGCAATTCTCCTGCCTCAGCCTCCTGAGTAGCTGGGACAACAGGCGCATGCTGCCACGCCCAGCTAATTTTTTGTATTTTAATAGAGACGGGGTTTCACCATGTTGCCCAGGCTGGTCTTGAACTCCTGAGCTCAGGCGATCTGCCTGCCTCAGCCTCCCAAAGTGCTGGGATTACAGACATGAGCCACCACGCTCGGCCTGTGTTTTCAATTTTTTAGAGACAAGGCCTTGATCTGTCACCGAGGCTGCAGTGCCCCAGCATGATCATAACTCACTGTGGCCTTGAACTCTTGGGCTCTTGCCTCAGCCTCCTGAGTAGTTGGTACTAAAGGCATGTGTCACCACACCCAGCTAATTTAAAAGATGTTTTGTAGGCCGGGCGCGGTGGCTCATGCCTGTAATCCCAGCACTTTGGGAGGCCGAGGCTGGCAGATCATGAGGTCAGGAGATCGAGACCATCCTGGCTAACATGGTGAAACCCCGTCTCTACTAAAAATACAAAAAAATTAGCCGGGCACGGTGACGGGTGCCTATAGTCCCAGCTACTCGGGAGGCTGAGGCGGGAGAATGGCGTGAACCCGGGAGACGGAGCTTGCAGTGAGCCGATATCACGCCACTGCACTCCAGCCTGAGCAACAGCGAGACTCCGTCTCAAAAAAAAAAAAAAAACAAAAACAAAAAAGAGGTTTTGTAGGGATTGAATCTTGCCATATTGCTTAGGCTGGTCTTAAACTCCTGGGCTCAAGCTGTCCTCCTGCCTCTGCCTCCCAAAGTGCTGGGGTTATAGGCGTGAGCCACTGTGCCTGGCTGGCCTTTTTTTTTTTTTTCTTTAATTGCCAAAAAATTCTGATCCTAGCCTAGTGAATGATAATGTTTTGGTCCAAAAATCAGGTATAAATGGCTCACTTTGTTATGTGACTTTATGTTGTCTCTGAAGACACTGACAAATGAGGAACTTGCAAAATGTTTGGAACAATGCCAGCAAAACTGGAATGAGTGGTTTGTTTTCTAGGTTTATTTTGAAAGGCATTATTCATTAGGATATATATTTTGGCTGCAAGTAATTTTAAAAAGGTGTAGAAGATCTCAAACATGATGGAAAACATTAGGAAAAATCTCAGGAGCTGGAAATGACCCATGAGAATGGCTCCCAGATTAGTTTAACTCCTCATCTTCAGCGTCGGAGACGAAGGCAGACCTAATTCTCATGAGCCATCATGGCTCAGACAACTGAGCACTTGGCCTGACTGTGGACCACAGTCCCAGAATAGTCCATTTTGGAATAGCATACAAATTCCAGGTGTAAATTACTAAGCTTGTTTTTATTTTTACTTAAAACATTTTTTTTGAGACAAGATGGTCTTAATATGTTGCCCAGGCTGGACTTGAATTCCTGGGCTTAAGCGATCCTCCTGCCTCAGCCTCCCAAGTAGCTAGGACTACAGGCACAAGCCACCATGTCTGGCTACTTTTTAATTTACCTGTAAATATTTAAGGAACAGGTTTTTGACCACTGGGTGCTCTGGAAACACTTAGAGGTTTAGGGGCTAAAAGCATAAACCATACCTGTACTTTAAGGACTGAAGATCAAGTTTCAGGCCATGCTCTTATTTCCATTTGGTAAGGCTTCCCCTAGCAAGGTTAGCAGCAGGGAAAAGTGACAATGAAAAGGGCATCCAAAGGAAGACAGGGCTATGACCAAGATTCTCGCAGTAGCCAGCCAGGGAAGGGATCAGGGTCTCAGCGTCCAGGGCAAACATGCACTCTCTGCCTCCTTTATGCTGTCATCTTCCCCTGGGTGGGGTTGCTTCCCAGCCATACATGCATCTGCATGGCTCAGTTCAACGTGCTCTGTGGGGCACATTATGTTAGCACGGTGGCTGGCCAGGATTGTGTGAGGTGAAGGGGCTGGACGGGGATGCCTCCAGAACCTCAGTCTTAGGACGAGCTGAATTTGCCAGGACTTGGCTACACAGCCCGATTCTTCTGCTGACAAAGGAGAAAAGCATCATTATAGTAACTGTGGAAAATCTTAACTTAATCATTTATTGCCTCGTTTGGACCAATGGTGAAAGGAAGCATTAGACTGTCATCAACCTAAGGGGGAAAAAAGCAAAGTTCTACTCCATATCACCACCTCTTACACCCTCCCAGCACTGCCCGCCCACTTCGCCCACCAGCTGGTGGCCTGGCTGCTCCCAACATTGCAATTGTGCTGTTAACATTTGCCGGGTTTTCTCAGCTAGGATGACTGCTCCCCTTCTCTCTGATGGATGACCTCAGGGTCCACCCAACTTTGTACAACAGCAGGTCTGACAGGACTAGGCCCATGATGGAACTTCCAGCCACAGGGTCACTTGGTATCAGGTGTGAACATTGTATGTTCCAGGTCACTTGGCATCAGGTGTGAACATTCTATGTTCTAGGTCCTGAGTTTGAAGGACCTATCTATCCTTCAAACTCAGGCTCCAGTCCTCAGGAGGACTCAGACATCCTGTACTGCGCACCAATGACAAATCAGAGGTGGTGCTGGAGTGAGGAGATGCTCATCCCTAGTGTATGTGGTAACGTGGACGTACACAAAAGAGACCTGGCAGCACTGAAGCCAGCTGAGCTTATCTGAGAGTATGGACAGGCTCCCTGAAGCAGAGCTCAGAGCTGAGTCTTGACAGTCTGACTGGCTCGCTGGTTTATGCACTCAGGCCCTGGACTGGGCCCCGCAAGCTGGGGTGGGGCTGGGGCCCACGCTGACTTTGCTGTCTGAGTGAGAATAGAACAGAACTGCCATCCAGGCTGGACTTGTGCTGGTCCAGGAGTGAAACAGACTTTTCCTGCTCTGCCAGCTGATCCCAGGTGTGGGCCGAGGGACGAGCGGCACGCAGAGTGGGATGTCATAGGCGTCCAGGTTTTGGCCACGCAGCCTGCGGTGCTCGATCCTGTAGGTCCATGGATGGCCTCAGGGCCCACCCAACTTTGTGCGACGGCAGGTCTGACAGAGTCTGGTCGTGGTGGGATTTCTGCAAGGATCGTGACTTCCTAAAGTCCTAGGCTCAGTACCCAGGCTCCAGCCAGTGCACCTCCCTCCACAGTCCTGCTGTTGATCTCTTAAATGTGACTCTGGTCATGCCACTGTCCTCCTGCAGCAGTCCCTCGCTCCCCATCACACACAGTCAGATTCCTTAAAATGACTTCAAAAGCCTTCACAACCTGACCTTGGCACTTCTTCCATCCTGAACTACGTATTTTTTGTTTCCTAAACCGCCCGGTCCTCTGCCCTCTCGGCACACACTGCTCCCTCTGACACGGGCCCCACCTGTGTCAGCAGCTCTCTTCTCTTCTCACTCAGAGAGATCCAGCTTCTGCTGCTGCCAGAATGTGCACACTGCCCACGACAGCGGCCAGCGCTGAGTCCCTGAAGAGGGACCATCCCCTGAGGAGACCGCGTGGGCTACATCAGAGCCTGGCTAGCCTGGAAGATGATGGGAGGAAATACCTATTCCTGTCAAAGGTTTTCTTTTCCTGCCCACAGGGCCTGACTAGCTCCAGTAGCCTAAGGGCATACAGAGTGTTTGCTTGTCACCTGGCAGCAGGTTCCACAGGACAACACTGCTTCCAACCAAGGGACCTATTTGGCAGCTAAGGAGGTGCAAGACAGGCACATGTTCCAGGGCCCATGATCCTAAACTGCTGGTCTGGTGGAATGAGGGAGAGGCCGGGTGCCGGTGCAGGTGCAGCTGAGGCGGCCATCTCAGGGGCACCTGTGAGGAGGAGGTGGCATCTGCCAGAATGCAGCTTATGCCTTAAATCACCCTAAGCACAGCCATTACACTTAGAAGGTGCTGTGTCCCCATGAAATGACTGACTCCCAAGGACCCACTTGGGGAACTTGGGATTCCTGTTCCCACAATTCTTGGTTCTGTGGACTTGGAGATGCTGTTTCCCAAAGAGGGGAGCAGGGCACACGGCATTCCATGGAATCATTAGCTATGGTTGTTGTCTGGGCAAGAAGAGCCAGCACCTTGCAGGGCTGACTGACTAGGACTCTCCAGAGGAAGCAAGGCTGCTGTCATGCAGAGAGGCCAGGAGGAGCCTGTCTGCATCCTGGTCATCCACTCGGGCATCTCTGGACACTGACCTTATCCGATTTTGATAGTAACTAGACAAGCGCAGCAATCCTAAAGTGAGAGGGGCCCCGTGACCTAAGGCTTAGACCCCCCCAGGGATGAGTGGATCACACCAGCAGATAAGCTACCAAGGTCAGCAGAGACACTCACCAAGGGTAAGGGGAATCTGGAATGTCTTGGACAGGAGGCAGATAGATAGTGCAGTTGCAGCTCTGAGACCAGTGACAGTGACAGGGAACGTAGTTGGTTCCACTGACTTTCCTTTATTTTTTCCTTTTTTCTTTTTTTTTCAGAGATAGAGTCTTGCTGTGTCACCCAGGCTGGAATACAGTGGTGTGATGGCAGTTCACTGCAGCCTCGATATCCTGGGCTCAAGCAATCCTCCCACCTCAACCTCCTGAGTAGCTGGGACTACAGGCATGAACCACCACCATGCCTAGCTAATTTTTTAATTTTTTAGTTGAGACAGGGCCTTGCTATATTACCCAGGCCGATCTCAAACTCCTGGCCTCCAGCAGTCCTCCCGCCTTGGCCTCCCAAAATGCCAGGATTACAGGTGTGAGTCACCGTGCCCAGGTGTGAGCCACCACGCTCAGCTCCCTCTTATAAGCATGGGTCGATGGAGCTCTGGAAGAGCTTCTCCCCACACTGTCTGAAACACAGGCCCGGCACTGTGTTGGGTTGTGGTGGGCACTGTAATGTCCCACTAGACTCCCCTTCGTGGGTGAAGGACTTATTCCCTCAGCTGCTGAGAGTGGTTAGGGAAAACGGGCCTCAGCTGCCCGCCCTCTGCAGGGACTGCCTCATCCTCTTGCCAGGGGAACCCACAGTCGACGAATGATCCATGGGAGGGTGTTAAAGTCCAGTCCTCTCATCCCAAGTCAGGACAACTCCAGAGTGGAGTTAGCTGAGGCCTTTGTTGGTTTCGTGCAGCTCCATATCTCCCTCCATCCAATCCTGCTTCCTTCCCTGGGCCTCCATGAGTGTTGATCCCAAGAGCTCACCCTAAGAAACATTGGCTCTCTAATCTCTGCATCTGCCTCCTACTCAGCTGAGCCCATTCGGTTTTCCCACAGGTAACTGGTCTTAGGGGCCGTCAGGGGACCTGTGAGACGGCTGCTCTTGAGGATCATGAGGCGAGAAAGCAGCAAAGGATAGCGTTCGGGTCAGGCATGTCGGGCCTCGGTCTGTGTAGCTGAAGGGGCAGGTGAGTCTCCCTGATGCTCACCGGTTCACTGGGATGTTTTCCGCAGATCGCTGCGCGGAACCCATGATCTACTTTGCACTCATGAATTGACCTTAACCGCATGGTAACTGTTAGGTATCTCCAGCCCTGTTCTCTCTTGAAAAAATGGATTTTATGACCTTCCCACTGTTTGTGGTAGGGCCTTCTGGTTTATTTTTATTTTATTTTATTTTTTATTTTTTATGTTTTTTGAGAGGGAGTTTCACTCTTGTTGCCGAGGCTGGAGTGCAATGGCACGATTTTGACTCACTGCAACCTCCACCTCCCGGGTTCAAGCAATTCTCCTGCCTCAGCCTCCCGAGTAGTTGGGATTACAGGCGTGCGCCACCACACCCGGCTAATTTTTGTATTGTTTTAGTAGAGATGGGGTTTCACCACGTTGGCCAGGCTAGTCTCGAACTCCTGACCTCAGGTGATCCACCTGCCTCAGCCTCCCAAAGTGCTGAGATGACAGGTGTGAGCCACCCTGCATGGCTATGTTTTATTTTTAACACGGGGTCTTGCTCTGTCACCCAGGCTGGAGTGCAGTGGCACAATCATGGCCCACTGCAGCCTTGACTTCCTGGGCTCCAGCGATCCTCCCACCTCAGTCTCCTGAGTAGCTGGGACTACAGGTGCACCACCACGCCCAGCTAATTTTTGTATTTTTGGTAGAGATGGGGTTTCACCATGTTGCCCAGGCTGGTCTCAAACTCCTGGCCTCAAGTGATTGCCCGCCTTGGCTTCCCAAAGTTCTGGGATTCCAGGCTTGAGCCACAGCACCCAGCCTAGTTTAGAGTCATATGTAATTACCCTGAGATTTCTTGGGCACGCGAAGCAGAACCACGTTGACCCTGCTACTTAGTAACCCCCAGCCCCACTGCGGGAAGAGACCGTGTGACCTCTCCTCCTGTAGCCTCTGCCCTGTCTGGTGGGCAGTCAGGGCCAGTGGGGAAAAAGGCGGACCTGACTTCGGAGCAGGAATTACAGACCACACCTTGTCTCTCTGTTGTTGGCAGTGTCAAAAGAATTTATTTCAAATCTGCTTAAGACTGTGGTAAAACTCAGGTTTTCCAAAAGGTAATACAGAAAGTTCAACCAACCCCCAAAGACCAGAAAACACAGTGTTTGCAATTCAAAAAATACAAACGCTTGTGGATACCAATACAAAAATTAGAAAAAAGTTGCTTTCCTTACCACTCCCCCCTACCCCCCGTGTTTTCAGTGGAACATCCACAGCAACAGGACCAAGAGCTGCCACCAAATACCAACAATGAGTGACCGAAAGTGGGTGCGATGGGGGAGGGGGAGGGAGGAGGAGAAATGGGGATAAAGAAAGGCAAGAAAATGGGAGTTCTGTCGACAGTCAAAACAAGGACACGAAGTTTTTTGTTTCTTGTTAAATCCCTTTGCCAACGTTAAACAAACACCTCTCATGCTTAGTACAACAGCTTAGTGTCAAGGCAGCAATCCTACATCATGCATTGAACGTTTGCTGCTTTGCCCTCTCCCTGCTTCCTCTGGGTGCCAAGAAAGCCTGGGGCTCTGGATGTTCGGTTTCCAGGGCTAGGAGGAGTTGGAGAGGCTTCCTGGGCTGGGTCTCACCCAGTAAGCACCTGACACGTGCCTGCTACCGCAGTTGCAAGCAGTCAGCTTCCCGAACCTGAAGCCTGGGTTTGGCCTCTCCTCAGAGCCTTACCCGAGGGCCTGGCTGGTCTGCAGTGCCTGCATCACTGGCCCACAAGTCCCTAGGCCTTCCCCAGGACTGTGCTCTTTGAGAGAAGAGCGATGGCTCCGGATGAGACTTCCTTGGAGGTCTCAACTCCCAGCTCCTGACTCATGTCCACATCAGTCATTGAAAAAGCCAGGGCCTACCCCTACCTGCATAGCTCGTGCTGGTGAAGGCCCAGTGGTCATCAGTCATCTGAAAGTGACACGATGACCCACTAGCCCAACCAGCCTTCAAAACTTCGGCTCAGTTGCATCTCTTTCCACTATCCATGCTGGATTTCAAACCCACTCACACTGCAGAGACCCCTCGAAACAAAGGAGACAAGCTATGAGTTAAGAGACCCCTTAGATACCAGAACTTAGGTAACAAAGAAGGCAGAGGCCTGGGTTAGTGTCCTTCCTTGGTTTAAAGGGGCTTCTGCACGCAGAGGCCTTGAGGCCTAGCAGTGAGACTGCTGACAGGCAGCCTGTTCACAGCACGCAGAGCGCTGTTCAAATAGGCCTTGCCGGGAACGGAAACATATGGGGTGTTACTTTCTGTGGTCATAGGAAATCTGTCTTAAAGGTCTATTTTTTGCGCTGGAGGCCAGGCAGCTCCTTGCCCTGGTCACAGGGAGGCTTGGATGGAAGACACTGGTCAGAGAACACTGGAATCCACCCCCCTGACAGGTGTGATTCACTGAATGGGACTCATTAGCTGAGATGCCAGAGGTGAAAGACTGCACTTTTTTCCTTTAAAAATGTTATTCTATAATCCTCACAATACATTAGAGGAGGTAGGTTAGTATGACTAGTCCCATTTCAGGCGGGGATACTGAGGCACAGAAAGGATAAGAGACTGGCCCCCACCCATACCATGAATCACTATTCACGCCAGGTTAAAAGAGGGAAGTAACTGAGGGCTGAACTTGGTGTCTGATCAATACATCCTACCTGAAACCTGCCCTCATATTTTTACAGCCCAGATACGGTTAAAGCTGCAGGATCCTTTGATCTTCCGGGAGGAACTGCCAAGAATGCGGTCAAAAGACACAGCTACCGGCTCACTTGCAAAAGAAAAGTCCTGAAATTTTCCAGCATCACCATCTTGAATATTTGCCAATAACATCTGTTAGATTTTTTAAAAAAACGAATTGAGGGCCACAAACCCATTAAGAAGTTCCTGTTGCTTCCAGTAAAACGTGGCCAAGGAAAACAAAGGTAACAAGTTTTGCTTTCTAGGAAAGGGGGAACGGGCTGGGGGCATCTTCAGCGAGTAAAAATTCAAGACCCAACAGGTTGGCATCTGTTGGAGGTGGCTCACCCCATTTCCCCCTACCTGCCCCCTGAAGACCCATGGAAAATCCTGGGCTTGGGTATCAAGATAAAGGCTGGAAGCTTTGTCACATACAGGCTTTCTCTGGAACAATGCAGCCGGAACGCCACAGTCCCTCTGCAGATCCACGCATGACAAACCACTAGCATAACCTAGTGGTTCTCAACTTGCGGAGGCCCCCAGGAGATATCTAGCAATGTCTACAGATACTTTTGGTTGTCACACGTAACTTGGGGGTTGCTACTGGCAGATGATGGGCACAGACCAGGGATGTTGCTAAACATCCTACAGTGTACAGAACTGACCGCAAAATGTCAGTAGAGGTTGAGAAACCCTGGCACCACCCCACAGGCTGTGCAACAGTGTTCTTCAGCATTCACATGTAGAGTCCCCCTAAGGACTGACCCTCCCTCACTACCGCACAGCCAGCAGGTGGCCATGGGACCAGTAACAGCCTCCTTGACACTGAACCACCTGCCCACTGGTGCTGAAATGTGCCTTCCCAGGGGGACCAAGCCTTTCGCTTGCAGTGAGAATTAAGGCTTAAATGCAAATATCCCTGGAAGAAATACACAAAGATCCTGCATTCTGATCCTTTCCTGAGAGTGCTGTGGTGGGGCGGAGGGCAGGGGCACCAAGAGGGAGAGAAAGGGCACAAAGAGGCCCCAGCTCTCTTGGTGAGCTCCACAGTGCCTGCCCAGGCTCAATCCGGAAAGCACCACCCTCCTCAAACTTGGTGGGCCATAGGGCACCTAGGGCACTGTTGCAACTACAAAGTACATATCAGGCTGAAGATGCAGTCTGGAACTATATACAGTTTTATAGTGCTTAGGTCAGTTACCTTGTGGGTCAATATTACTGGTGTCCTCTTTAATTGGAATCATCATTTTCCCAAGGAGAACAGAGAGGGGAAAAGCAGGCTTTGGGGAAATACCTTCCCCTGCTTTGAATTAGGAGCTGGGATGCTATGTATGCAGTGAGGTGCTAGTGGATATTTTCGGAAGAGATTAATTTTAAAAGGAAAAGGCATACACTTTGACCACACTTGCTCACTAGCAAAGAACAACTGCAGAACACATTACAGAGGCACTATTTACAATGCAATGGAACTCGACGTTTTAAAACTACTTTGAATTCCTTTTTCACTGAAACTGCTTGATAGATTTACACCAAGTTACTCCCCAGCCAGCCCAACTAAAGCCTCATCTTGATATAATTTCTATGTACAAATATGCCACCATGATGTAACATGTTATGGAATTCGATGGTGGATGAGAATTCCATGACCTGTCATTTCTACTCCAAAACCCGGGACCTTCCTGGCCATGAGGAGTTGATAAGTTCCTTCTTCACTTTTCTGATCCCTCAAAAACACAAGTGTGTGGCACGGACCTGCCCTTCTTTTTGAACTCAGAACACTGAAGGTGGTTTATGCTGAAGACGGGAGAGGAGTCTGTGAAGGAGAGCTGGATGCCGTCCCTGGCATCGGCCGTATTGCTTCTGGGCTCCTGGAGGAGTCAGAAAAGGGAGGTTCTCAGCCCCCAAGCTCAGGGCAGCAGTCGGGAGGAGGGAGTCCTTGCTGCACCTCTCTGGACTTCAGGGAATTTTTTTCTGAAAGAGGCCACCAGATTTGTGGGCATTTCCCTCCTGCACTTTCCACTTCTCTCCTGACCTGGATGCTGCTCCTTCAAAGGAGTTAGGTTCAGGGTAGCTCCAGGCAGCTTGTGCTCCAGTGATGGGCGATTCCTCTGCAGAGCTGGGGTCCCCTGGTGACCCAGGCTGTGGTGACAGTGGAGGCTCCACAGCCTTCCCCGGGACTCCCCTGTGAGAAGCCGCTGTCACCAGGCAGCTCTGCGTAGCCCACTCTCATTCTGGGGGCAGGGTGTAGGTCTGTTTTTTTCAGAAGACAGCTAGACACCTCCCAAAGCTGAAAGCTTCCTCAGCCCTAGGAAAGTGGTGACTGCTCTTCATCCTCAATCTTTAGGGATCTTCTCCATGCTCCAAGCCATGGCCACCCAGAGCTATGGCTAAGGATGAAGCTGCAGGGATATGGGAGACAGAGGCAGCGGTGCGGTCGAGGACACAGGGTCCTAGGTCTTGTATGTTACCTCCAAGAGCCAAGGGGCTCTGGGATGGGAAGAGGAGACCCAGAAACCGCTTGGTGAGATGACAAGGAAGAGGCAAGACCTAGACTTCCACGAAGCAGATGGCTCCCAGGCTCTGCAGCAGAGGCTGCAACACAGCACCAAGCAGCTCCTGCAGACGGGGCAGCTGGCCTTGCCGGCCACATCGCAGAGACAGCGGACCAGGCGGCCTTGCAGACCAAGAGCGTGAGCTTTGAGGTAGGATTGTCGGGCCTGCTGAGTGGAGGCGGGGGACCTGCATGGCTCTGGCAGGCGGTTACTCAGAAAGCAGGCGTGGTATCTGAACAGGAAGGCAGAACCAAGGACGCACAGTTGGTGCCGGTGTACGGGGCGAGTTTTTATAAAAATCCAGTCCAGCAAATTGACAAGTCACTTCTCAGCCTCAGAAATAAAATGCTTGACAAAATATATTCTTTTTAAAAGGAGAGAGAAATGTTACTACCAGGTAGAGCTGGAGGCGGCAGGTGACTGGGAAGATGAGAGGAGGGAGGAGAGGAAGGGTTCCCTGGGAACAAGAGCCCGGCAGGCTCAGAACCCCTATTGTGAGCTGTCTCTGAGAGGTGTGGATGACTCAATGTGGATCTCAAGGGAGAAACCTGGTGCTTCCGGAGTCCCGCCCTGGCAGGTCAGACTCGGCACACCCAGTCTCACAGTGGGAAGCTGGGAGACCTGATATTACTCTTCTATTTTCTGCCTTCCCCAGAGATCCCGCCCACCGCATCAGGGCAGAGCCGTCCCTGCCTGCCACAGGGGCCACTTGTGTTCATGACGCTTTCATAACGACAATAGGGTGGACTGACTAGAAGAGGCTTTCCCAGGGTCTGCCATCTTAAATGCTTATGAGTCTGAGAGTGGTTCTGCTCAGAAGAGCAATCTGGATGTGTTTTCAGTTAACTTCTTGGGTTGCCAGTTTCAGAAAGGAGCCACCACCAGGTGAAGACTTCTAACATAGTTGTTAAAATTCTTGTGTTTTCACGTGGATTTAAGAACTAAGAACTGAGTGAATTAATTTTAGGAGACTGTTGTATGTGTGTGTGGGGTGGGGGGATGTGTGTGTATGTGAGAGACAGAGAGAAAGAGAGAAGGAGGGAGGGAAAGAGAGGGAAAGATGGAAGAAAGAGAGGCAGGGATGGAGGAAAGTAAGAGAGAGAAGGAGGAAAGGAAGAAAGAGATTGAAGGAGGGAGGGAAGGAGAGAGAGAAGAAAAGAGAGAGAGAAGGAGGGAGGGAAGGAGAGAGAGAAGAGAGAGAGAGAAGGAGGGATGGAGAAGAAATGAAGGAGGGAGGAAAAGAGAGAGAGAGAACACAATTGGCTGACTAATAAAGGAAGCCATTTTAAAAGGTTCTCAACACTTCAGTGAGAGAGGCAAAAGTCTAGCAAGAATGATTAATATCCCTTTCTATCCATCCTGCATTGGGTCTGCAAGTGGCAGGCACTGCTAAAGACTCTAGGACCAAGAAGCTAGAAGATAACTTTCTCAGCATGATGAGAATCTGCAGTCTTGGGACTCTGAGGAGGCAGGGTCCCCGCGGAGGGCCAACATCCGGGGTGTGGGATTACAGCGCAGCTCCTGACTGCCACTCTCAGGAGGCCAGTCTCAAAGTCTACCTTCCTCTCCCTCCAAAAAAAGACAAGCTTTGAAAACAGATGGCAGGAAACACAGACATGAGGCCTGAATGCTGACTCCCTTGAGAAAGGTCCTTCTTGGGGAGCGTTCGTAACGTCTGGGTGGAATAAGGGTGACACACGTACCCGCCTTTGCCACTGACAGTGGCAGCTGTGAGCATGGCCCGTGGACCCATTCCCCGTGCCCCCAAGAAAATGTGTTTCTATGACATTCCACGCTGCCAGGTTGTACCCATGACTTGCGTATCCTGCTTTTGTGGGTTATTTGAGCTTAGTGAGAATGGTGGGCATTTTGCCTGTGAATGTCAGTGTCACAGGCGCTGTGAGTGCCGAGCTGGAGCGAAGCTAATTGCCTGACAGCTTTGGCCGCCCCAGGTTAGTCGGCACTTCCAATCCTGTGTGCAGGGTGACCTGGAAAAGAAGACAGGGGAAGTGAGGGTGGGAGAGGCTGCTGCAGGGGCCCTGAGTGCTCCAAAGGCACCGCAGACACCGGCAGGATCCCCTGCTGGCTCCAGGGCCATCCATGCAACAGCTCAGGGCTGCTGTAGACTGGTGAATATTATGTCACTCAATAACCCTAATTAAAGGCTATGTTGGTTTGCACCTCTTTTCTCATAATAAGAATCACCCAGCTGACTGGTTCCTCATTTTGCCAGAGCTGCCAGAGCCGGGCAAAGTAGATGCTGTCCCAGGAGCACAGCTCTCACGCACTGGCTCCCGTGGTTACGTATTTGTGTCTACTTTCTAGCCACGACCTTCTTTCCTTTCCTATTAATCCCATTCTATTAACTGTGAGGAATAATAGCCAACTTTTTATTTTTTTGATTAAAAAAAGCTTATTTGTTCATTGGTAGAGATGGTGTCTTGCTAGTTCCCCAAGCTGGTGTCAAACTTCTGGGCTCAAGCGATTCTCCTGCCATGGCCTCCCAAAGTCCTGGGGTTACAGGCGTGAACCACCATGCCTGGCCAAGGCTATCTTTTATTTTATTTTATTTTTTTGAGACAGAGTCTTGCTCTGTCTCCCAGGCTGGAGTACAGTGGCGCGATCTCGGCTCACTGCAAGCTTCGCCTCCCAGGTCACACCATTCTCCTGCCTCAGCCTCCGGAGTAGCTGGGACTACAGGCACCCGCCACCTCGCCCGGCTAGTTTTTTTTTTTTTGTATATTTGGTAGAGACAGGGTTTCACCCTATTAGCCAGGATGGTCTCGATCTCCTGACCTCATAATCTGCCCGCCTCGGCCTCCCAAAGTACTGGGGTTACAGGCGTGAGCCACCATGCCCAGCCAAGCCTATCTTTTAGGTTGCCACAAATCCCTTTTGCAAATGCGTAGAAGATCAAATCGATCAATCAGTGATTGATGTAGACTCCTCAATATTCAGGGCCACAGAACAGGACCCTGCCTCCCCACACTCTAACTCCCCATCCCAAGTGGAGGAGGACTCTACTAAGACGACAGATGGCACCTTCGTGTGTCTCCCTTCCTCACACCCTCCTGGGCTCTCATTCTTGTCTCTCTGTTTCAGGCCTCCTGAGCTACCAGCACTCCCCAGGGACTGGGCTCAGCCATGGGGTCTGCGTCTCCAGAAGCTGCCACCTTAGGGCCCCTGGGTGTCCCAAGTGAACAAGTTAGAACAGAACGCCTCTAGGAAATGTCCAAGGCAGTCCACTCAATAAGCTGTCTGGGAAGGCTCTGTGGTCAGCTTCTTTATGGCCCACTCTGCCCATGGGCACTGCAGAGACTTGTGGACAAACAGTGGGGAGCAGCCAGACCAGGTCTGGCCCGGGGGAGGCATGTACCTGCACATTGCGGTTGAGGCTGAGGGCTGGCATGAAGACCCCGTCCACGTGGCTGAAGGCTGTGGGGCCCTGCTGCTGCCCGTTAATGAAGAAAGTGAGGGTGTGCTTATTCAGGTCCAGCAGCACGCCCACGGTGGCCCCCTTGCACACGCCGCCTTCCGTCCTGGGAAGAGAGTCCCCAGGAAGACCATCACCACACCCAGCCTGGGATGCAGGGGATTAACTCAGGAGAATTATTTATTTATTTGGAGACACGGTCTCACTCGGTCACCCAGGCTGGAGTGCAGTGACGCCATCTCGGCGCACAACAGCCTCGCCCTCCCAGGCTCAAGAGATCCTCCCACCTCAGCCTCCCGAGTAGCTCGGACTACAGGTGCATGACATGAGACCCAGCTAATTTTGTTGGTGTTTTTTGTAGAGATAGGGGTCTCACTATGTTACCCAGGCTGGTCTTGAACTCCTAGGCTCAAGTGATCTTCCCACTTTGGGCTCCCAAAGTGCTGGGATTATAGGCATGAGCCACCATACCCGGGCAGGAAAATTATTTATAGGATGCTGGGAACACCCTCACTTAAACATGGCCCCCAAGGTGGTAGTGGGGTGCTCTCCTGGCATATGAGCCTTCTCTCACAGTGGACACACCTTGTTAACAGGCCATGATGAAGACTCCCCTAGAGGAAGCAGGCTGTTCAACCCCCTGTTCCTGAGAGCATCTGGGATCTGCATACTAGAAAAATCGGGTTCTGATGAGTAGGTCTCATTTGAAACTGTGGAGCATGCAGAATGGGTAAGAAAGGCACCTTTTCCTGCCAAAGAAAGTAACTGACTTGGTGCCCTATTCTGTTTTAGGCAAGTGAGGATGCTGAGGTCGATGAAGATGTGGACATCCAGGCCTTCAGGAAATTTTGAAAGGCCCCTTCCCTACATTGTCTTATCTTCCCAGAAACATCCTAGGGTCCCTCGAAAAGCAGTGTATGGCAGGGAGAAGGGTGCTGAAGTTGAAATCAAGTCCTCTGTTGGAGTCACCATCCCACAGGTGACCAATAGCGGAACCTTGAGAACGTCATTCTGCTCTTGATCAGTGTTGGCAATGTCGTACTTCGTAGGTGGTAAGAATTCACATCCACCTGGTGGAAGCGAATCTATTAATAAAAGTAAGGAACATGCTCCCAAGAGAGGCTTGGCTGACCACGTCTTCTCCCATGGGCCGAATCCTGCAGACTCTCCTTCCCTTCCCTGAGTTGGTTTTTTGTTTTTGAGTGGATGTCTCTCCCTGTGGCCCAGGCTGAAGTGCAGTGGTGCAATCATAGCTCACTGTTGCCTGAAACTCCTGGGCTCAATGGATCCTCCCACAAGCCTCCCGAATAGCTGGGACTACAGGCACACACCATGCCCAGCTAATTTTAAAAATATTTTACAGAGACGAGGGCCTCACTATGTTGCCCAGGCTGGTCTTGGACTCCTGGGCTCAAGGGATCCTCCTGCCTCAGCCTTCTGGTAGCTGAGACTATAGGCTTGAGCCACCGCGGCCGCTCAGGGCTGAGGTTTTAGCCTTAATCTTAGCAACGCCACGCTGCTAAGCAAACCTTGTCTGTCCTTCCAGATTGAGAATGAGTTGATCTACTGGACGCTGCTGGTTGGGCAGAGGGAAGGTGAGCAGCGAAAAGGATTCACGACAGGAAGTCCCAAGGAGGACTTGGTGAGCGGCCTGGCCCAGACAAGTGTTTCCGGAGAGGGCAGGGCTTCCCCAAGGGTGCCCCGGCAGGTGGGAGAAGGGAACTAAAACCGCACTGTTGGTGCTATTTGGATACTGACCACCGGGTGGCGGTAGTGACCCACGGGAGGTGCAGAGATGAGTCCGACCTAAGCAAAGCCTCAGGCCCAGTTAGCTCTGGGGTCCAACTTCCCGGCTGCCTTGACTTCCTCCCAGATAGCACTTACCCTACCCGATCCACATCCCAGGGTGGGAGGACATGCAGAAAGGGGCAGATTCTCTCTACCTTCTCATGGCCCCACTTCCCTTCTGTTTTTCTTACTGAGGTGGCACCAAGGGGCCGTCAAGGACAGCAAAGGCCCAAGAAGTGCTCGGCAGCCCTTGGGAGGAGTGTGGTGGCCAATGGCCGGGAGGGCTGGGGAGTCCGCACCACACAAACCGAGGCTGGGGTCCTGGGCTCAACCCTGTGTGTGTCAACTGGCCGCATGGCCTGAGCCATTGTCCGACCTTCCTAAGCACAGGCTTTTTATTTATTTATTTATTTTGTAGAGAGGAGGGTCTCACTATGTTGCCCAGGCTGGTCTTGAACTCCAGGACTCAAGTGATCCTCCTGCCTCGGCCTCCCAAGTAGCTGGGACTACAGGTACACAGCACCATGCCTGGCTAATTTTTAAAATTACTATTATTTATAGAGACAGGGTCTCACTACGTTGCCCAGGCTGGTCTCAAACTCCTGGGTTCAAGCAATCCTTCTGCCTCGGCCTCCTTGAGTGCTGGAATTACAGGTGTGAGCCACCATTCCAGCCTAAGCCCCACTTTTATAATCTGTAAAATGGCAACAATAATAGCACTTTTGCAAGGATTAAATGAGCTCAAGATACATTGAGTGCTTCCTACAGCACTGAGCACAAGTCAGGGCTCGACAAACGCTTCTTGTTACTGCTCCTGCCAGCAAACAGGGCGTCTGGGCGCCAGTGTGGCTTACGCAAGCAGAGACGGAGCTGATGGGTCTGGACTTGGCCCCTCTGTGGGTCGGAGGGAGAATGGCCAGCTTGCAGGGTCTGGGCAGAGGCACAGAGCTGCCCGCCTCTTCCCCAGGACTCAGGAGAGAAGGGGCCCTGCCTACCAGCAAAGAGGCAGGCAGACAGGGTCCTGAGGGCCCTCGGGCAAGTCCTTGGCCCAGATTAGACCTGGCTTCCCTGAGAAAGAAGAAGCTGGTCCTTCCTCTGCAGGAAGGTGCCCTAGGGGCTGTTATAGGAGCTGCAGGTGGGCCCAGAGCACTGAGAGCCTCTGGGTCAATTTTGCCTGGGACTGGGGCCAGCGAAGTCAAGGTCAGCTCCTTGAAGTTCTTCCCCCCTTCCTGCTGAGGAGATGGCCCTTAGCAGACCAGGAGCAAGGCTCCATAGCAAGGAGGTGGCGCCAGGTGTCCGCAACTTGCAATTCTCCATTTCTGGCCTTGGGGATTCTTCACCCCCACATCCATCCCCACATGCCGGCTAGTTGTGAGCACAAAATCCCTGGGAGAGGAGAAAGTACGGGGCTATGGTACAGGTGTGTTGGTGGGGGCACTGCCTTCTCTGTGTCTGAGTAGAGAGACCAAGGCACCCTGGAGAAGACCAGGCCTCGGGGGCAGTCCCGGAGGACCCATCCCCTTCTGCCCTCCTAACAGAGGCCCCAGTAGTGACACAGGCCAGGACCTGAGTCTCCTGTGTCCACACTGGCGACCCTACTCCCAGGGCCAGTCTCAGGGCAAAGCCACAGCTGTAGGCACCCTTGGCAGACTCGTTTTAGTAGTGAGCACCCCAGCCATGCCCTCTGCTACTGCCCTGTCGAGGGCCCAGCCCTGCTGAGGCTCAAGCCCACATGAGACCAGGGCAGTGGCCAGGATCACTGCAGGCAAGTTAGTGGCAATGACCTGGTCACAGCTGTGAGGACATCAACCCCAGTGGTGCCCATTAACGCCTTGCAGTGACTCAAGCTTGGGTTGACAGTTGCAAAGGAAAGTGAAGCTGGACCAGAAAGAAAACTACGAGCTCCATATCCCAGCAGAGGACCACCGTGTGGCCTGCTGGGTAACTTTGGAGACCCATCTGTGCGGGTGCTGTGCAAATCACCATAACATACCCTCATCTGGGCTGCAGGCCAGTTCTACGTGGGCAGAGTCAAAGCTTCCTAGAAAATGGAGATCAAAGTGGCTGAAAATACCTCCTCCCAATTCCTGCTGGCTTTGGGGACAGCAGAAGGGACACTGGTCTTCAGGACCCTCATTCCCAAACAACCTGTGTCCACGGGAGGCAGGATGGGGCCCAATCGCACCTGTTGGTGTGGGAGTTGCAGTGCATGAACCAGCTGCGGTTGTTGTCCACATACATGGCCCAGGCCTTGTCATCCTTGCCCAGCATCATGTCCTTGACCACGCTGGCCCTGGCCACCCCGAAGGCGGGGTCTGGGTGGTTGTCGTACCGGTCCACGTGCAGCTCCCAGTAGTGCACGCCCTTGGAGAACGCAGCTGTGCCCAGCACCACCCGGTCATCATAGCTGCTGCAGGTGGCTGTCTGGTTGTCGTTGGATAAAATGATGTCCCGATGCCCAGAGTTGGGGTCAAATGTGAACCAGGCCACTAAAAAGGAAGGAGGCAAGAGGAGCAGGGTCAGGGGATGGAATTTGCCAGTAGTTTCTAACTGGCTCAGAGACACAAACACACTCGCTTCTGTTAGAAGGTCGGCACCCAGGAGTGAAGGTTCTTTCCTGTATGATTACCGCACACGTGCACGCTCACACACACGCCCTGCTCTGTGTTCATCCAAGTTGCTAGACCTACGAGCCTGGCCTTGCCAAGGATTTCAGGCCTCAAAGCCTCAAATCTAGATGCATTTCCCGGTCTTGGTTTCTAAAATCCTTCCAAACGCTCAGACACGTTGTAAGTACAGGAGGAAATAGGCGTGGTGCCGTGGCCCACACCTGTAATCCCAGCACTTTGGGAGGCCGAGGTGGGTGGAGCACTTCAGGTCAGGAGTTTGAGACCAGCCTGGCCAACATGGCAAAACCCCATCCCTACTAAAAATACAAAAATTCATGGCCGGGCATGGTGGCTCACGCCTGTAATCCCAGTACTTTGGGAGGCCAAGGCGGGCAGATCACGAGGTCAGGAGATAGAGGCCATCATGGCTAACATGGTGAAACCCCGCCTCTACTAAAAATACAAAAAAATCCGTCGGGCGTGGCGGTGGGCGCCTGTAGTCCCAGCTACTCGGGAGGCTGAGGCAGGAGAATGGCGTGAACCCGGGAGGCGGAGCTTGCAGTGAGCCGAGATCGAACCACTGCCCTCCAGCCTGGGTGACGAAGTGAGGCTCCATCTCAAAAAAAAAAAAAAAAAAAAAAAAAAATTCGCTGGGCATAGTGGTGGGCACCTGTAGTCCCAGCTACTCAGGAGGCTGAGACAGGACAATCACTTGAACAGGGTGGCAGAGGTTGCAGTGAGCCAAGATTGTGCCATTGCACTGTGACCTGGGCAACAGAGTGGGACTTCTTCTCAAAAAAAAAAAAAAAAAAAAAAAAAAAGTGCAGGAGGAAATAGATATTGATGAGCCACCTCGTGGGTGGGAGATTTGAGACACAGAGAGGTGAAGTGATGGGTCAAAGTCACAAAGCTCAGTTCTCCATTTTGCAGCCCATCAGCCGCTGCCCCCTTTTGCTCCCCAACCCCCCAGTTTGTCGGAAGTGAGGCCCTTACTCTAAAGTCATGACCACAGTGCACAGGGCAAGGACTGCTCGTCTCTAGGCAGGAGAGTCTAGAGACAGAGGTTAGCGAGTTCTCCTCTAGAGGTGGACAAAGACTCTGCAGGTGGCACCATTTTCAGAAAAGTGTCCCTGGCTGGGTCCTTTGACACCAGCATCTGCTCCTGCTCCTTCTCCCTGCCTCTAGGAGACCATCCAGCGGTGGCAGAGGACGTGTAGACTCAATGATGAAAACGAATACAGGATTTGCCCTCTTCTTGGAGGCAGTGGGGAGCTGGAAACCGCCTCTGCAGCCTGGGCTGGGCCACACCGGGTGGGGCAGGACTCTCTTTGGAATGTGATTTCTATTTCTCTCATCGCTCCCTGCTAAGAACTCAAATGATCAAAATTCCACTGAATTAATTTCAACATGCTGTTGTTGCCCAAGACCTAGAAGGCTGGGTAGGTGTATAAACCACTGCATGTGAGCTCCAATGCTGGGGGTTAAAAAGCCCTCTTCCGCTGTGAGAAAGGCTCAAATGTAGGAACTGGTGTGGGCCCACTGTATCTATCGTGGAGTTTTCTTGTCTGGGACTGTCCTACTCACTCCTCGGCCCTTGAGAAGTGGGAGACGTTTAGCCTCCCTCAGCTACTTCACATTTAGTCCAGCACAATGGGGTAAAGGAATGTTTCTTTCGTGGCTTGTAGGCCACGTGGGTGCAGCAAGGAGCTGTGTGTGCAGAGCAGGGTGAGGCGTATGCACTTCAACAGGCCCTTCCGGCCCTGCACTTCCTCCCTCCACCATCTTCAGCAGCTCATCCTTTGCCCTGGTCCATGGGATGAAATGTGGGTTGGCCCTAGGAGTCAATCTTTGTCCTTTGGGAGGCCACCTATGGTCCCAGAAGGGCACGCCCTTGGAGAACCCAGATGTGCCTAGCACCACCCCCACCCCCACTCCGTCATCATAGCTGCTGCAAGTGGCTGTCTGCTTGTCATTGGACAAAATGATGAATCTGTTCTTCCCGCTAAGAGATCCCGATGCTCACCATCGGACGTCTGCAGGACGACAGTTTTACTGTAAGGCCCGACACCAGAAGAGTTGAAAGCTTTGACTCGGGCGTTGTAGGTACTGTTGAAGTGAAGACCGTCGATGGTACACAAAGTCTCCTTACCGACGTACACTTCCTGAAAGAGAGCAATGCTGCTCACCAGGCTCCTCTAGCATTTGGAAAATTCCTCTCAGCAAATGGCTTCTGGAAACACATTGACGTTAAAAGTGCTTTTGCCAGGCGTGGTGACCTGTAGTCCCAGCTACTCAGGAGGCAGAGGTGGGAGCATCGCTTGAGTCCAGACTGGGCAACATTGCAGGGCCCCATTTCTAAACAACTTTTATTTTTATTTTTTTGAGGGACAGAGTCTTGCTCTGTTGCCAGGCTGGAGTGGAGTGGCGTGATCTCGGCTTACCGCAACCTCCACCTCCCGAGTTCAAGTGATTCTCCTGCCTCAGCCTCCCAAGTAGCTGGGACTACAAGCATGCACCACCATGCCCAGCTAATTTTTATGTATATGTTTTTTAGTAGAGATGGGGTTTCCCTATATGTTGGCCAGACTGGTCTCGAACTCCTGACCTCAGGTGATCCTCCTGCTTGGCCTCCCAGAGTGCTGGGATTACAGGTGTGAGCCACCATGCCCAGCCAAAAAATTAAAAAAAAAAATTCTTACCCAAATAGAAGTTAATAAAAAGGGAAATTGCGTTCAGTCATGGCTGGCTCACAGAACTTGACCAACTTGGGCATGAATGCCTTACTACTGGCTGCCTGGCCCCTCTGCCTGTGAGGTGGTGAGGCATGATGGGGTCCTGGTGAGGCGACATCCCAGGTCTGCAGCCAGCCGGGATACTGACCAGGAACATCCTGACTCTGCCAAGGTCAACCTGGTCTACAAGACTATTAAGCCACAGGGCACATCCACTCCTTTGTCTCCTCCCATCCCTGAGGCTGGCATTTTCCACTCCTTAGCCCTCCTGGAGCTGCTGTTTTCCTGGTCTTTCCAAAGGGTGAGACATTTCTGCATCAGGCCCCAAAGATACTTTTCTTTCTTTCTTTTTTTTTTTTTCTTTCTGTCTTTTTTTTTGTTTTTTGTTTTTTTTTTTGAGACAGAGTCTCACTCTGTCACCTGGGCTGCAGTGCAGTGGCACAGTCTTGACTTACTACAATGTCTGCCTTCCAAGTTCAAGTGATTCTTGTGCCTCAGCCTCCAGAGTAGCTGGGACAACAGGCATCTGCCACCATGCCTGGCTAATTTTTGTATTTTAAGTAGAGATGAGGTTTCACCATGTTGACCAGGCTGGTCTCAAACTCCTGACCTCAAGTGATCCACGCACCTTGGCCTCCCAAAGTGCTGGGATTACAGGTATGAACTACCGTGCCTGGCCCCCAAAGATACTTTTCTAAAGATTGACCTTGTTACTCATTTGCTTCAAAGTTACCTTTGTCCTATTCAACCCCCAAAATGCATAGCCTTTTGCCTCTCCCATGTCATTATTTTCTGCTAATTAAATAATGTGGTCTAAGATCACAGCTAATCCATATAGGAGCCATAGCTCAAATCCAGGTCTGTCTGCATGCAACATCCACGCTTTTCCCACTGTAAGACCCTCTTCCTTATAAACCCTAGCCCTTGGGTCTAGCTTTTATTAGTGGCTATGTCTCAAAGAGGAGGGACCACTTTTGAGCTCTGTGGCTGCTGCTTTTAATATTCCCAAACAGCCTTTTCTTTCTTCCCATTTCAAAAATACTGACTCTCCTCTCGGTTTCTGGTGGATGAGCTCTTTCAGTTCTTGGCTCATTTGCACAACAGGAGTGACTGGGGTCCGCATTCAGTGACCTGGCTCGAGCTACCTCATCTTACCTCCCTAATTGGCCCATATTCACATGGGGACTCAGTAATTCCCAAGGAAGTGCTGCAACTATTTCCCTAATTCTTACATTCCTGCATTTTTCAAACACAAAGTAAAACAACACATACATACATCTCTTTGAGAGAAACTAAGGGAATGTTGACCTTCGGCAAGGTTTGTAAATGGGTGCAACTTCCCAGGAGAAGAGATGCAAGGGTTGTTATGATTGCAGTAGTTTGTTAGAATGAGTGTTTATTTAATCATTTCGGGGCCAGGAACCAGGTGATCTGAGAAGCCCAGAGTTTGTGCTCCCTGGCATTCACGTCCGCCTGAACGTCACGGAGTGAAATCTCAAGGTGGTGCTGTATTAGGGCTGGACTGGGTGGTGCTGTATTAGGGCTGGACTGGGTGGTGCTGTATTAGCGCTGGACTGGGTGGTGCTGTATTAGGGCTGGGTTGGGGTGGTGCTGTATTAGGGCTGGACTGGGTGGTGCTGTATTAGGGCTGGACTGGGTGGTGCTGTATTAGGGCTGGACTGGGTGGTGCTGTATTAGGGCTGGACTGGGTGGTGCTGTATTAGGGCTGGACTGGGTGGTGCTGTATTAGGGCTGGACTGGGTGGTGCTGTATTAGGGCTGGACTGGGTGGTGCTGTATTAGGGCTGGACTGGGTGGTGCTGTATTAGGGCTGGACTGGGTGGTGCTGTATTAGGGCTGGATTGGGGTGGTGCTGTATTAGGGCTGGGTTGGGGTGGTGCTGTATTAGGGCTGGATTGGGTGGTGCTGTATTAGGGCTGGGTTGGGGTGGTGCTCTATTAGGGCTGGATTGGGGTGGAGTCCTGCTCCAGGGTTTCTAGCACATGGGAGTAGAAGATGCATTTCTGGCTCACTAAGAACCTTTATTGTCCCCATGACAGTCTATCAGCAGCGACATGACTAGAATGTTGTCCCAATTCGACAACCATTTATCCAGCATCCTCTACGTGCCCAGCACCTTGCCAGGCATAGGAGGGTTAGACAGTGCTTCCTTGTCTCCAGAAATGATACCTCCCAAGTCAAGACAGAGCCGGGTGAAATAATTAGAGGATCAGACAGGACAAGGTGTGATAAAACCCATTGAGGGAATATGTTGCTGTGTGAGGGGCTGGGGGTAAACGGGAAAGGAGGTGGGTGCAGGGAACACCTTCTCTGAGTTCTCCAGCCCCATGCTTGTGTCAGTCCTCCCAGACCTAGCCCTTGGGAGGGAAGCCCCATCTCCCTGAGCCCAGGCTGGCCAGCCCTCTTTATCCTTTTGGCCAGTGTCCCCTCAGGATGGCAACACAATGTCCCCATGGGCTGAACCAGAGCTTGGGGCAGTGGGAGCCACTGTGGGCTCTGCATCGGTACCCTCAATCCCCGCCAAATAAGTAGCAAGGCCTCACCCGGAACTGCCCCCCAGCGCCGTCGTCCAGCTCCAGGATGTAGCCGTCCACAGGGCTGTGGGTGAAGGGTGGCATCCTCCAGGCCAGCGTGACACTGTTGTTGCGGGTGCAGCATTTCTCCAGCTGCAGTAGGGGGACGGGTGGCACTGTGAGAGGGACACGCACGAGTTAGCGCATGAAGCCCTCCGAGGGCCCCAGCCCGGTCCCCCACCCCACTCCATCCCAGGGGTCCTGGCCCCCAGGAGGACAGCCAGGCTAAATTCCTTCCCTGGCCACCCTGTAGTCACTCCCAGACGCCCAGGAGTCGGTCTCCAGGTGGACTGGGGATGAAGGCAAGCACAGGTGACCTTGCGCTTCTCAAACCTAGGGGTTGTCCTTCCTGGAATCTCAGGGGGCCCGTGGCAGACGGCCCCACCCCTCTGAGCCTATGGCCCTATGGAAGGATGTCCTCTTTCCCATCTGCCCACTGAGAACCACTGGTTTTGACTCAGACTCATGAGGAACACATAAACAGTTCCAACAGAGTCCAGGTTCCCTGTGCTCCTGTGCGTGGCACAAGCCCCTAGGGATCCTCTCTGCAGGGCCCACAGCTAAGTGGCAGCCAGCCTGCAGCTCATGCCTGGAACTGGGAAGGTGAGGGGAGATGCCTTTAAACCTTTGGCTGGAAGCATTTAAAAGATCAGGGGACGAGATCCAGGCAACAGAAGCAAGTCTCAAGTATTGGACAGTCAACCTAAAGAACTAAGGATTTGAATCAGTTGTATCAAAAGTCCTATTAAGGTGAGAGTGGGAGAAGCCTTTTTTTTTTTTGAGATGGAGTTTTTTTTTTGAGATGTCGCCCAGGCTGGAGTGCAGTGGTGCGATCTCGGCTCACTGCAAGCTCTACCTCCCGGGTTCACGCCATTCTCCTGCCTCAGCCTCCCGAGTAGCTGGAACTACAGGCACCCACCACCATGCCTGGTTATTATTATTATTATTATTATTTTTTGTATTTTAGTAGATATGGGGTTTCACCGTGTTGGCCAGGAAGGTCTCCATCTCCTGACCTCATGAAACGCCCGC
This sequence comes from Chlorocebus sabaeus, assembly GCF_047675955.1. NCBI lineage: Eukaryota > Metazoa > Chordata > Mammalia > Primates > Cercopithecidae > Chlorocebus > Chlorocebus sabaeus. The sequence continues at coordinate 69,247,618 of NC_132928.1, read as the reverse complement.
CTCGGCCTCCCAAAGTGCTGGGATTACAGGCGTGAGCCACTGCGCCCAACCAAGTGGGAGAAGTTTAAAATTTTTCTAGCTCTAGTCAGGCTCAAGAGATTTTAGAAATTGATAGAGTTCACTTTGACCTTTTTTTTTTTTTTTTAAGGGAAAATTGAAACACTGCTTTTGTTAAAAGTATGTATTTCAATTTAGTTCCAAGAATTCGGCAGGCGACTGGCTGAGCACAGCCTGACTCCCAGCCTCAGTTAACGAGCTGGTAGGAGTCCTTGCTTCATCCCCTGGGCCCTACTACTCTGCTCTCCCGCTTCCTCTCTGAACCCTGACCAGCCAGTGACCCCATCCAGTCTAGTTACCCCTGACCAGCCAGTGACCCCATCCAGTCCAGTTATCCCTGACCAGCCAGTGACCCCATCCAGTCCAGTTACCCCTGACCAGCCAGCGACCTCATCCAGTCCAGTTACCCCTGACCAGCCAGTGACCCCATCCAGTCCAGTTACCCCTGACCAGCCCAGTGACCCCATCCAGTCCAGTTACCCCTGACCAGTCCAGTGACCCCATCCAGCTAGCAGCAGCATCTGGAGTGGCCCCAAGCCCCTCTTCCACACTCCCACTTTCCAAGGGGAGCTCTTTCACTGCAGCTCCTCCATTCTGCCAGGCTCCTCCTGCTTCTCAGCATTGTGTGTCATTTACACCTGGGGCAAGTGGCCTTTCCAGACCTTACTGGAGGTGCAAGCTGTGTGGGAGTGAGCATGGCAATGTGAGACTTCCTTTTCTTTAGTTTAAAATGGCCATGGATTTTGCAGGTAAGGACTTCCTGAGTTCACAGATTCTGCATGTGTGGTCCTCAGTCCACAAACACCAAAGAGCTTTATTTCCCCTCCCTTGACATCTGTGGAGGGGCAGCATGCAGAGTAGGACTCTGGTTCTGGCCAGCATTTGCTGATTTCATAATGGGCTAAGTTATGCAAACTTTACTTAACCCCCTAGGGTCTCTGAACCCACCTTGCTCATTCTGCTATCATCTCTGACCTTCTTGCTCTTGGGACAGAGAAAACTGATTCTTGCCGCAGGGACTTTGGACTTGCTATCCCTCTGCTGCCTGCAAAACTCATTGCTTAGATTCTTCTCCCTCCTTCTCTTCCACCTCCTCCTCCTCCACTACCTCCTCCTCCTCCTCCACTATCTCAGCCACCACCTCCTCCTCCTCCACCACCTCCTCCTTCTCCACTATCTCAGCCACCACCTCCTCCTCTTCCACCTCCTCCTCCTCCACCACCTCCTCCTTCTCCACTATCTCAGCCACCACCTCCTCCTCTTCCACCTCCTCCTCCTCCTCTTCCTCCGCTACCTCCTCCTTCTCCTCCGCTACCTCTTCCTCCGCTTCCTCCACTACCTCCTCCACTTCCTCCTCCACTATCTCAGCCACCACCTCTTCCTCTTCCACCTCCTCCTCCCCCTCCTCCACTACCTCCTCCTCCTTCACTACCTCCTCCACTACCTCCTCCTTCTTCTCCACCACTTCCTCCTCCTAACCTCAAATCTCACCCCATGGCATCTACTGCTGCCCCTTCCTCTGACTCCTCTTCATAGCACCTGCCAGCATCCAACATTCTATTATACATTTGTTTAGTGTCTATTTCCTGCTCGAGAGTGTAAGCCCAATCTCTGAGTTGGTAGACTTGTTCACCACTGCATCTTGAGCATGTGGAATGGTGCCTGTTCACCACTGCATCTTGAGCATGTGGAATGGTGCCTGGCACATGGTAGACACTCCCCAAGCACTTCTGAATGAACAAATGATTGTTGTTGAACAAATGATTGTTTTTTTCACAAATGGGAAGCCTCAGATTCTGACTGGGTGCTTCTCACTCCAGCTCACATTGGTGGCAGGGGCTGAGCTGGGACTCGAACCTAGGTCCGTGACTCTGGTGTTCCGACTCTCCCACCCTGCCACACTCTGTGCATCACAGGTCCCCCTGTGGCACGGAGCTGCCTCTCAGACTGCATGCCTCTTTTGAAAGAAGCACTGACTGAACTGGGGCCAACCGCGGCTCACCCCTACATTTCATCTGAATGAAGTCCAGCTGGTGGATGGCCTGCAGCAGCGGCTCGCTGTCCAAGGTCAGATCAAACTCCGCAGACACTTTTGGCTCCAGGGCGCCTTTGACCCACTGCTCCTGAGACACCTGGACGCGTTTGATCAGAGCATCTGAGATCTTAAAGGAGAGCAAAGAGTTTAAGGTTTTGCTTTGCAAAGGAAAAATTGTGCAGCCAGGGGTGAGGAAGAGGTAGGGGCTTTGTCTCTATGGGACTCAGAGACAGAAAAGGGTTGTGCTCTCGAGCCATGGCAGAGATTAAATGACCCCTGCCCACCCAGCACAGGCTGTCAAAAAATGCATTGAAATATTGTTTCAATCATATTTCAGAATCACATGAAATGAAAAGAAGCACTTGCTGCCTAAAGAGAGTGTAGCAAACACTGTTGAGAAATACAAGATGCTTTTTAAATATACAAATGCATCCTTCATTAGATCCGTTTTCCTAGATCTAGTACTTTGCAAAGTGAAACATACTAGCAGTTTGCCCCAGTGTCTAAAGAAAGCATATTCCACACCCCTAAAATTTCTAAGCCCACATCTGCTCCCTGCCCGTGTGTTTCCTCTGAGTTCTGCAACTTCTGCTCCAAACTTGACTGCATCACACCCATGGTTCTGCTCCCCTTTGCTGGAAAGTCCTGCTTATCAGACATTTGCACGTGTTCCTGTCGAGCCAGGATCTCGTGTATCTTTCTTGGGAAACAATCAAAGAGATTCATCATTTTCCCCACTGACAGAGGCTGAATCACTGCCATGTTCCTGAGAGATACTCATGACCCTGAGTCAGCCTGAATGCAGGAGAGATGGCCCCGAGAAGATTGCACTGTCTCTGTAGGCAGCTGGTCACCAGCCATGCCTGCAGGACTCTGCACATTGAGATAATGGGCCATGTGGATTCTGCTAACTTGCTGCTTCCGGTGCAATCTGTCCAGCTTGTTTGGCAAGACTGTCCTTTCCCGTTTGTGGGGAAAATGTTGCAGTGAGGCATTTCAGCCCTAGAAATGATGTCATTTCACCTCCTCGTTTCATGCATGCTGCAAAATTAGGTCACATCTAGTGAGAGTCAGAGCCAAGGTGAGACCCTAGGTCTTCTGGAATCACTGAGCAAAGGAGAATCTGCTCAATCCAAGCCAGGAAAGGATGTTGACTGGAATTTGGACTGATTTGGGGAACAGTGGGGCAGTTGGAGGAAGACCATCTGGTGTCTTCCAGGGACAGGCTCACCTGTAAGAACCCCGAGGGGTCGTTCTCCTTGATCACCTCCAGGCAGTACTCCATCAGTCCGGTGGACTGACGCAGCTTCAGTGTGCAGTGATTGATCTGGTCCCAAACCATCTGCAATGGAAAGACTCCTCTAAGTAACTGTCTCCTGAGAGGAAGAGCAGGCAGGCCACGGCAAGAGTCAGAGAACTAGCGCCAATACAGCCTGGAAGAAGCGGCGCTGGCCTGACCACCTCGCACCCACTCCTGTCTCGGCTCTGCTGCTGAGCTCCATGTGTCCTCTTTGCTGGGAAATAAGTGGACTCACTTCCCAAGAAGCAGGGCTACAAGACCCAACACAGAAACCTTTCTAAACTCATGACAGTCATGCAGAGAAACAGCACAATCTGGAACTCTCCATACAATCAGTGACCAGCTTCTTGACTGGCTTCTGACCTCTCCATGGCCCTGGATAACGCCATGGTCTTAGCCCCCTCACTTATGAACCATGGGATCATCTCTAGCATGCATTTCTGCTTTTCTTGACAGTAGTATTTTCTGGTCCAGTTATGAAATGTCTCTAGCATAGATGGAGCTCCTCAAACAGTGACAGCCCGTCATCAACTCAGAGAGTTCATGGGTGCCTGGTTGAGTCAGGGACTCAGCGTGATGTGAGGGGAGAGTCTCGTCTTCCTTTGGTGGTAACTGGCTGTGTATGTTACTGCTGACTGTTGAGGACATGAGCTATCAGAGAGGACCTGAAGAAGGGGACAGAGCTGGAGACCTGAACAGGGTCAGGGCTAGTCACTGTTATTGGTCACTTCTGCTCTGCAAAATGAAAACAAAAGTAGTCCCTTAGATAGAAACAGGGAGGGAGAAGGTGGTCTTCTGACTTGAAATCCTCAAGATACAGGGCATATTGATTGGTCTCTGTCAGGTCACATGAATGTAACTGAACCAGCTGGTGCATCCCTTCCTTGTCTCATTCATTCATTAGCTCATTCATTCACTCACTCAGCCAATATTTACCCAGTGCCTACTGTGTGCTCCACCCCACGCTGGGTGCAGAGGATGTGGCAGGGATTCAATGTGTCAGTCTCCCAGGTACCTACCTTCAACTTGTGCTCCCTCTCCTTTGTCACCTTGGTGAGCAGCTTGGCTTTCTGACGAGTTAAAGCATCCACAAGGGCATCACACTGAGCAACCAGGCAGGCTTCGTAGTCCAGTCCGTTTTCCTGGCAGAGGTCGGGGGTTGGTTGGGAAGAAGCAGAGAGTTTTAGGGGAGAAGATGCTAAAATCTGGTGAGTGCTATAGACAAAGATATATTTCAGAGAAGTTCATCCTAGAGGTCTCTATAATGTTATTAAATTAGAGACAACGTTTATATGAATTAAGGCAGGTACAATGAATCTCAGCACAGCCATATGGCAGAACATTCTGTAGTCATTCAGATCTTGTTCATAGGGCATTTTTAATGCCCTGGGAAAATGCTCATTAGAGACTGTTAAGAAGGAAAAAAGGCAGGATACATGCTGTTCACAGCATAATCCCTTACATTGTGTGTGTGTGTGTTTAAAGTAATAGAACAATAGTATCAAAGCGCTGAGAGTGGTCACCTCAGATGGGGGGATATGGGTGAACTTTTTCTTATCTGTCTGTCTATTTCCCCCTACCTTCCAAAGTTTCTGTAACACCTACTTGTGCTTTTTTTTTTTTTTTTGAGACAGAGTCTTGCTTTGTTGCCCAGGCTGGAGTGCAGTGGTGTGATCTCGGCTCACTGCAAGCTCCGCCTCCTGGGTTAACGCCATTCTCCTGCCTCAGCCTCCCCATAGCTGGGACTACAGGCAACCGCTACAATGCCCAGCTAATTTTTTGTATTTTTAGTAGAGACGGGGTTTCACTGTGTTAGCCAGGATGGTCTCTATCTCCTGACCTTGTGATCCGCCCGCCTTGGCCTCCCAAAGTGCTGGGATTACAGGTGTGAGCCACTGTGCTTTGTATAATTGGAAAAAAGTAAGACAGACAAATAATAATAATAATAATAATAACAATAATAATAATAATAATAATAATAACAATAATAATGCTCTTGCAGTAAAGTCTTTCTCAGTTTTTAAAAATCTGCTTCTGGGTCTCAGTGTGGATCCAGACCTCATGTGATGAGCTGAATTTTGTCTGCCCAAGTTCGTACATTGAAGCCCTAACCCTCCCCAGTGCCCCTGAATGTGACTGTATTTGGAGATAAGGCCTTTAAAGAGGTCATTAAGTAAAATGAGGTTGTATGGGTGGACCCTGGTCCATTATAACTGGTGTCCTTATAAGAAGAGATGAGGATACAGACGCACAGAGGTCAGACCATGTGGGGGCACAGGGAGAAGACGGCCATCCACAGGCCAAGGGGAGAGGCCTCAAGAGAAACTAACCCTGCTGACGCTTTATCTCAGACTTCCAGCCTCCAGAGCTATGAGAAAATAGATTTTTGCTGCTTAAGGCACTCAATCTCTGGTGTTTTGCGATGGCAGCCCTAGCAGGCGAATATATCTCATGTCTGTGAAACATGGGAAACATTATGACTTAAAATGTCCTGTGGCTGAAGTCTGCACTTAACTTGTTAGGAAGGGTGGTTTTTAAGAATTCAAGGGGCCAGGCACAGTGGCTCATGCCTGTAATCCCAGCATTTTGGGAAGGTGAGGCGGGTGGATCATGAGGTCAGGAGTTCGAGACCAGCCTGGCCAATATGGTGAAATCCCGTCTCTACTAAAAAATACAAAAAATTAGCCGGGCATGGTGGCAGGTGTCTGCAATCCCAGCTACTCAGGAGGCTGAGGCAGGAGAATTGCTTGAACCCGGCCCGAGATCACACCACTGCACTCCAGCCTGGGTGACAGAGTGAGACTCTGTCTCAAAAACAAACAAACAAACAAACAAACAAGAATTCAAGGACCCTCAGTCCCTTTTCTTCCTCCAGATATGTCAATGCTTTATGGGTTTCTCATCTTATGAGCTGTTCCTCTATGTATGTACATTCACACAGGAGCACCTGTGTGTGCACGTTCTCCCCTATAGACAGACCCTGAGGCCACAGATGGTACCTCAACGATCTTTGTATCCTGTGCTGGGCTCAGTACCTGACACAGCATAAGAGTTCAGTAAACACATTTGTTTAGAAAATGATGCATTTATATTTTGATGCATTGATGACATGGGCATATTTGGCCACAAAAGCACCATATACAGATGCCACCTAGGACGACATGGCATGTACAGTGCTAAATCACGTCTTTCCAGCTCTCTCTAACTGGCTCTGTGTAAAAGTCCTTTCCTGTATCAAGTGTCACATGTGTGCCAATGAGTTGAGTATGTGATACTTTCAACACCGAAGACTAGAGGGTAGGACACATTAACTTTCTAATGTCCATCACTGAGAAAATCCTTGCCACAAGACTTTTCCTTTCTTTTTCTTCTTCTTTTTTTTTTTCTTTGAGACAGATTTCGCTCTTGTTGCCCAAGCCGGAGTGCAATGGCATGATCTCGGCTCATCGCAACCTCCGCCTCCCGGGTTCAAGCGATTCTCCTGCCTCAGACTCCAGAGTAGCTGGGATTACAGACACCCGCCACCGTGCCCAGCTAATTTTTGTATTTTTAGTAAAGATGGGGTTCTCCGTGTTGGTCAGGCTGGTCTCAAACTCCCTACCTCAGGTGATCCACCCGCCTTGGCCTCCCAAAGTGCTGGGATTACAGGCATGAACCACTGCGCCTGGCCCCTTTCTTCTTATTATGATGCACAATGTGCAAACTTTCCACACTGAGTATTTCTCCTGACGCCAGAGCTGTGCTCACCTGGATCTGCTGCAATATGTTCTTCAGCTGAACCAGAAACTCCTTTGCTTCCTTTGCCTTATCCGAAACTCCATTTAAGGCCTGAGATAGTTGTGCCTGAAAAAGATATCACACATTAAAAAGAAAAAGTAGGTGTGAAAGGCACAGAAAATTTGCACTTCATCATAAAAGCTTATGTTTTTAAGAGGGGATAGGACTGATCCCACGCATCTGCTGTTCTCATTGATGCAGGGACCACCACTGACCCATGATCTCTATGACATTTGTTTATTTTTCCAGCAGTGGTAGATTGGCCTACACTCTCCTTTCTCATCCCCAAAGCTGGATAGAGGTAAGGAACACTCAACTAATGGGTTGAAGCAAACAGGTCTGCCCCTGATGTTTGCAGAGCGCAAGACAAGAAGATAAATAGAGCCCTTGGCTTGGCCTGGCCCCCCTCTATCCATCATCAGTACATGCTTGTATGGACATTCCAGACCCCAGGTCAAGTTCCGTCCACCCCATCCCTACACAGTCATCTCCTGGCCTGGGGTGCAAACCCTGGGGCCTGGTCTGCCCTGAGGGATAGACAGGAAGGGGGCTGTGGGTCTTGGAACTGGACTAGGTGTTTGGACTGGTAATCCTATGGCATCCTGTAAAGGGGCACACAGGCTCCTATCCTGGTACCCTTAGCCCTGGGGACTCCTAACCTTGCAGAGAGGGGTGTGGCCAGCAGAGGTTTCTGAAGCACGAGGATCAGTTGCTGTGGCCCAAGGGTGAAACTGCAAGCTGAGCTCAAATCTATGGCTTTTGGCACCAGGTTTCTTTGTAACAAACCACGTACACACACTTGAATTTGTCTTTAAAACTTAGCTATTGAGTAGACATGACCTTGATTTTTTTTTTTTTTTTTTTGAGACAGGGTCTCACTGTGTTGCCCAGGCTAGAGTGCAGTGGCTTAATCATGACTCACTGCAGCCTCAACCTCTCAGGTTCAAGTGATCCTCCCGAATCAGCCTCCTGAGTAGCTGGGACTACAGGCATGCAACACAATTAGTGCCCAGCTAATTTTTGCATGTTTTAGTAGAGACGGTGTCTCGGAGGCTGTGTTGCCCAGGCTGGTCTCAAACTCCTGGTCTCAAGTGATCCTCCCACCTTGGCCTCCCAAAGTGTTGGGATTACAGGTGTGAGCCATCACGCCCATCCAGACTGTGAGCTTGATTTTCAACATGACTCTCATTTTCCACATTAAAAAACTGAGGATAGAACAAAGCAGTCAGAAGGTCCAGGGTCTCCTTCTCCCCCAAGTCCCCTCCCGGGTCTCTGTTCAGATGTCACCATGTCAGTGAGGACTTTCCCCACGACCTTGTGCAATAGCCCTCTGGCCTTCCCCTGGATAATTCTTCCTCCTAACAGTTGTCACCACCCAACCTAGAAAACTTGTTTGCTGTCCATCTCCAAGTCCTAGAATGAAGGACAAGGGCTTTTCTGGGTGGCTCACAGCTTATCCCAGCACTGGAAGAGCACCCGGCCCATGGTAGCATTAAATAAATATTTGTTGAATGCACGAATCAGTGAATGGGATTCTTTAGACCACACCAACGGTTGTCAAAGTGTGGTTCCAGACCAGCAACATCAGCATCGCTGGGCGATTTGTTGAAATGCACCGTCTCTGGCTGCACCGCAGATCTGCTGATCAGAGGCGGTGGGTGAAGCCCTGGAGTCTGTGCTTTACCAAGCCCTCCAGGGGCCTCTGATGCAGTTTGAGATCCCCCTGGACTGTGCAAGTGCAGCCTCCGCTGAAAACGTATGGAGAAGATGGCAAAGGGAGCCCACGGAAAGACACAGGGGGTAGGTGGAAAGACAAGGAAGGGGGCCCGGTCCCGAGGAGCACCGGCACACAAAGGGAGGTCACGGTCTGGGCTCTGTCTGCTCAGAGAGAGCAGGAGCCTCAGGCTGAGGATCGGCGGAGGTGCAGCTCCTTGGAGAAGCTTTTCCCTACACCATGAGCCTCACCACCCCCAGCCCCACCTCAGTGGGTTTAGGCTCTCCCCTCCGTAGCTGGCCCACAGCGTACCACCATCTGTTGCCAGCACCTAGGCAGTGAAACATCCCATAGAATGTACAGTGATGGCAGAAGCGTCCCAGGTCTGCTCTGTCCCCGGCGGTAGCCACTCGCTGCCTGTGGGTACTGAGCACTTGAAGTAGCTAAGTGACTGAGGAGCTGCACTTTTTGTATTATATAGGGTAAGTGTCAACTGCCATGTGTGATTAGCCAGTGGCTAGTCCTGGAGAGCACAGGTTTGACACCCATCTGATAACCTACAGGTCACATTTGGCAGGCTTCTGGTAACCGCCTGGGGAAGGCCTCGTGATTCATGGCTTACATCCTGTCTCTAAGAAAAGGCTCTTACCCCGAGGCCCTCAAATCCTACTGTGAGTTCCTCAAAGTGTTGACATACTGATTAATACATAACCTACTGACATCAAAAAGGACACTGAGGCCAGGTGGGGTAGCTCATGCCTGTAATTCCAGCTATTCAGAGGCAGAGGCAGGAGAATGCTTGAGACCAAGAGTTCAAGACCAGACTGGGAAACAGAGAGAGACCTCCCTGCTGCACCCCCCGGCCCTGCTTTCCTCCCTCATCCTCACCTTGTCTCTATAAAAAAATTTTAAAAAATTAGCTGGACACAGTGGTGTGTGCTTCTAGTCCCAGCTACTCGGGAGGCTGGGGCAGGAGGACAGCTTGAGTCCAGGAGGTCAAGGTTACAATGAGCTACGATTATGACACTGTGCTCCAGCCTAGGTGACAGAGTGAGACTGTGTCTCAAAATAAAAATGACACATTTGTTTCTGAGTCACAAAGTTTTACTGATCATCTTGCACATGGAATGTTAGCCTGTGTGTTGTCATCTGTAGCCAATGAACGTAACCTCTGTGTTGCAGCCACCAATGGAAAAGGAGCTCTCCCTTCTCCTACACTTTCTAGCTAAGCCTTCCAACCTGTGACAGGCTCTGGAACACGCCCAGCTTTGTTGGTGCGTCTTCCCCCGTCGAGCCTCACACTTGGCTTCCAGTGAACCTTTATCAAATTATTTCTGCCCCGACAGCCTTAATTTTGCCACATCCTTAGTGGGGTGCAGGGCCCAGGACAACTCGACCCATCCCAAGATACTCACCCTCAAAAGGAGGCTGAGGGGTCAGCATCATTCACGGGCCCTGGCGGGGGGGTATCTTTAATGACAGGGGTTTTCAAGTTGAAGTTTATCAGGGACAGGGAAAGAATAGCAACCCCTCCCCAAGACATCCACCCAAAGCCTGGGCCCCCTGGGGCTGTGGCTGGCCCCTCCTCTCTTGGTCAGCTCAGCCTGCAGTAACAGAACACCCAGACCTGGGGCTTCAACCACAAACATGGATTTCTCAGAGTTCTGGAGGCTAGAAGTTCGAGATCCGCATGCCAGCACGGTTGGTTCTGGGTGAGGGCCCTCTTCCGGGTTAGGTCCTCACATGGTGCCATGGTTTGGATGTACTATTTTTGGCCACATCAAATCTCATGTTGAAATTTGATCCCCAGTGTTGGAGGTGGGGCCTAGTGGGAGGTGTTTGGTCACAGGGGCAGATCCCGCATGAATGTCTTGGTACCGTCCTCCCCTCCTTCTTAGTGAGTTCTCACTGTATTAGTCCCCACAAGAACTGGTGTTAAACAGAGCCTGGAAGCTCCCTCCTCTCTTTCCCGATTCCTCTCTTGCCATGTGATGCCATATGATGCCTGTTCCCCTTTGCCTTCCACTGTGAGTGGAAACTTCCTGAGGTCCTCACCAGAAGCAGATGCTGGGGCCATGCTTCTTGTACAGCCTGCGGAACCATGAGCCCCATAAACCACCTTTCTTTATAAATGACCCAGACTCAGGTATTCCTTTATAGCAATGCAAATGGACTAAGACGCATGGATTTTCCTTGGTGTGTGCACAAAGAGGAGAGAGAGAGCTTGAGAGAGAACTCAGGTGTGTCTTTCTCTTTTCATTAGGGCATTAATCCTATCAGAGGGAGCTCTGAGCACATCTAAACCTAATTACCTCCCAAAGGCTCCACCTTCTAATATCAGCACATTGAAGATTTAGGCGTCAACATATGAATTTGGAAGGGACACAAACATTCAGTTCATAGCACCTCCCACTCGTCATACAGTCCTCAGTGGAGAGACTTTGTCTTTTGTCTCTACATTTCTATCCCACTGTGCTGCACAAAGTAGGAGCTCAAAGAATGCTCCCTGGCTGAATAAAAAGCAAAACAATTGCTTGACTAGAGGTGCGTGCAAAGAGTGGGGTAGATCCCTGCAGATTCATCACCGCCGCTAGCACCTCCCTGGAGGAACTCAGCAAGCTTGCTTCTGCCTGAAAGGCAGGGTAGTTAGGGTCACGCACCATCTGCCCAGTACCAGCGGCCAGGATGGCTCTGCCCCAGCCAGCGCCAGCCTTCCAGGAGCCCAGCCCTCCCCAGAGCCTGCTGACCTGCTTCCTGCTTGGCAAGAAGACCAAGGAGCTTGGCAAGGAGCTGAAGAACAGAATGGTTTTGAAGGAGACCTGTGACCGCAGGCTAATGCCTGACTGAAAGGGGGACAGTCTCACAGTTCAGTGGACACTGCTTCCAGGTCCATCAGACTTGCCATCTAATTTTTCCCTCCACTGCTTTTTGATGCCCTCTTGGTGAGGTCACCTCAATGCAAGCCACACTGGGGCCTGCAGTGTGCTCAGCCACGTGAGGGCCCCAAGTCCTGGTCTGCAGCCATGGAAGAGCCCAAATGGGCAGTGTGAGGGCTAACCGCTGTCGAGGGATGTCCTCAAAAGCACACACTGGTCCTTTTCTTCAACCCAGTCCTTTGTGTGTGAATGACCACAAGTCACTTCTTCTTGCTCAGGGAATAGCATTGTGGAAATCAGACCTGATAATTCTAGTGGAAAAGGAGCAAAGGTTTTTGGAGTGAAAGAACAAAGGATTATTATTATTATTATTATTATTTTATTATTTTTTAAGAGATAGAGGTCTGGAGCAGTGGCTCATGCCTGTAATCCCAGGACTTTGGGAGGCCGGGGTGGGAAGATTGCTTGAACCCAGGAGTTTGAGACCAGCCTGGGCACCACAGTGAGTGCGACCAGATTGGGTAATACAGTGAGATGTCGTCTCTACAAAAAATTTAAAAATTAGCCAGGTGTGGCAGCGTGTGCCTCTAGCCTCAGCTACTTGGGAGGCTGAGGCAGGAGGATCACTCAAGCCCAGGGTGAGACCCTGTATCAAAGACAGACACAGAGAGAGAGAGAGATAGGGAGAGAGAGAGAGAGAGAGAGAGAGAGACAGAGAGAGAGAGAGAAACAGAGAGACAGAGAGACAGTTGGAGATCTGGAGAGCTTTCTCTGCCATCCAGGCTGGAGTGCAGTGCTGCAATCACAGCTCACTGCAGCCTCAAAAACCTGGCCTCAAGCGATCCTCCCGCCTCAGCCTCCCAAAGCACTGGGATTACAGGCCTCAGCCACCTCGCCTGGCCTCTCACTCTCTGAAGATGGGTAGCCCAGGAAAGCTGCATCAGCTGCCTGCCCTGCTGCCCCACTGCACCCTGGAGATCTCTGCCTTGAGCATGGTGGAGTGCCACATGGTAGGCAGCATAGTACCCGACATGTGGAATGTGCTCCGTAAATATTTGTGTCAGTGAATTGATTTTGCTCTAGATTTTTGTCTGACTACCTCCCCGAGATACTCAAGTCTCAATCCTCTCCCACACTGGGCATAATTAAATGGCCATGTGGTCACTCCTAACCCACTGTTTCTAGGGCATGGAGCCCCATATGGTCCCGGGCACCAGAAGTCTGACCCTACTCTGGGGACTGACCCGCTTTTTATGACTTCTGGGTGTTAACTATTTCTAGGTTAACTGCCACCACTGACCTGGTTCGCATTTAGTCACACTAGATGGGACTTCTGACGCCCCCCACTCCTGATGCCCTGTCTCTATTGCATACCAGAGGATTCTTCTGCCCTGCCCTGCTCTCCCCACTTACTGAGCAACCTGCCAACAGCTGGGGAAGCCCCCTACCCACCATCACAACACCCCTTGCCCAGCCTGCGGAGAGTGGCTTTGTTTTCTAGTCTTCTCTCAGTGGCCAGGCCTAGGCTCCAAGAGCCCAGTAAACAGAATAAAGATCACTTCCAGGCTTGGTGCAGTGGCTCATGCCTGTAAACCCAGCACTTTGGGAGGCCAAGGCAAGAGGACCACTTGAGCCCAGGAGTTCTAGACAAGCCTAAGCAACACAGCAAGACCCCTGTCTCTACAAAAAATACAAAAGTTAGCTGAGTGTGGTGGCACACACCTGTAGTCCCAGCTACTCAGAAGGCTGAGGTGGGAGGATTGCTTGAGCCCAGAAGTTTGAGGCTGCATTGAGCTTTGATTGTACCACTGCACTCCAGCCTGGGTGACAGAGTGAAACCTTGTCTCTTAAAAAAAAATGATGATGAATAAATGTAACTTCTCTAGTGTCCAGCCTAAACTGAGGCTCAGAAACATGGTGGGGAGCCTTGATTACCCTGCCATTGAGGCAGATGCAGCAACAGGCCTGGAGACTGGAAACAAGGTGTGACCCACGGAGTCACTGGAGGTGACTCAAAGGGATGGGAGAGGGAAGAGGTGGGCACATGGAGACCCTGGAAGTGGGGAAAGAATAGGACAAAGCAGGGTACTGAGACGGAGACTTGGGCAGACTCCTCCCCTATGAAATAGTGGCAGCCAGACCTCCTGGATTCCCCAACTCCACTGGCTTCCCTGCTCCTAGTCTGCTCCCAGGATCCAGTCCCCCGCCCTGAGGATCCAGGCCACAGAGACTTTGCTTCATGCAGCATGAGGGATTGATGGGAAGGGCACAGGGGAGAGGGCGGGCCCCTGGGTAGAAGTCCACTTAGGGAGGAGCCAGCTCAGCATTGGCTACGAAGGGAGCAATGCTGGGTGGCAGTCCCTGCTATGTTAGGCTGGGGTCCACAGGCTGAAGGGGACCCCCCTGAAACAGAAGGGGTCATTGGCAGAAGAACTAGGAGCCAGGGGTTGACCCAGGCAGCCTCTCTCTGCAGTGGCTGTGGCCCAGATTTGGGGGGAGGTCCCCTGAGGCAAAGCAACTCAGAAGATCAGCTCCTATCCCTGCAGCTCCCTGTGTTTGGGTCACTAAGCCAGTAAGGAGGAGAGCTGGGATTGGAATGGGGCTCTCCAGATGCTGACCCAGTGTTCTGTTCAGTGCATCAAAGCCACGTCCAACTCTCAGAACCCCTACATGAAGCCTGCTGCCACGACTCTGTCAACACAGACTAGATCTCTTTGAAGGCGCCACCACTGCCTTCACCTAGGGCTATTGCAAAAGAAGAGAACCCTCTGGGAGGATCTGCCTTTCCCTGAATCCCCAGGCTCACTCTGTCATGTGTTCCTATGGGACATTCGTTTCTTGTCACTGCTGCGACAAGTTGCCATAAACCTCGTGGCCTAAATCAACACAAATTTATCATCTTATGGTTCTAGAGGTCAGAAGTCCAAAATGTGTCTTACAAGCCCAAAATCAAGGTATGGGCAAGGCTGGTTCCTTCTGGAGGCTCTAAGGGAGAATCCTCTTCCATGCCTTTTCTGGCTTCTAGAGGTCACCCACATTCCTTGGCTTGTGGCCCCTTCCTGACGTCGCTCAACCTCTTGTGCTATGGTCTGAATGTCTGCATCTCCCCTGAATTCATATGTTGAATCTTAAGCCCAGGAGAGGTGGTATCAGGCAGTGGGGACTTTGGGAGGTGGTGAGGTCATGAGGGTGGAGCCCCCATGAAGGGGATTAGTGTCCTTATGAAACAGGCCCCAGAGTGAGGATACAGTGAGAAGGTGCCATCCATGAATCAAGAAAAGGTCCTGCCAGGCACCAAATCTGCTAGGCACTGATCTTGGACTTCTCAGACTCCAGAACTGTGAGAAGTATATTCCTGTTGTTTATCAGCCCCCCGTCTATGGTATTTTGTTACAGCATCCTGAAGATTAAGACATCTTGCTTCCATCTTCACCTCTTATGATTAACTCTGATCCTCCTGTCTCCCTCTTACAGGACCTTTGTGGTGACACTGGAGCCAGCTGAGGATAAAGCAGGATAACCTCTCCATCTCAAGATGCTTAACTTCATCACATTTATCACATTTGCAAAGCCTTTTCGCCATGTAAGGTAACATTCATGGGTTCCAGGGATAAAGATATGGACGTCGTCCTTGGAAGCCATCATTGAGCCTGCTATGACTGGCAATTAATTTATGTTTTTTAAAAACCTCATTTCACATGTGGTCACAGAACTGTTCAATGTCTGCTGCTCAGAGGACTGTGCACTCAAAGAGGTCACGTCGGATTTATCCAGTGTTGCATCCCCAGCTCAGAGCCCAGAGGCTAGTACACAGGACCCACTCTAATTGGTGGCTGACTGAGGGTCTCTTTCTACCTGGGTTGTCAGCTTTCTGCTGGGCCCATGAGGCAGTTCTCAGGATAAGATCCACCCAGAGAACCAATATCCACCAGACATAGATCCGCCCGCTGGGGCCAGAAAAGTGGATCTTATGGAGAACAATGTCATTTTTGTGACACAGGGCAAAGCTCTGACTGCCCGAACCCAGTCACAACCTGGACTTGATGGCCTCTCCTCTCCTGTGGTGGGACAGGATCAATAGCAACTGGTGACTTCCCATTAACACCAATCACAATAACAATCGACAGCTTACTAAGTGCTGAGCTCTTTACATGCCGAATTTAGCTGATTCCTCATAACCTATCAAGGAGGTGCCATATTAACACCATTTTACAGAAGAGCAGACAGGCTCAGAGAGGAGAAGTAATTTGCTCAAAGTCACACAGCTAGTAAGTGGTGTAGCCAGGGCTCAAACCCAGATTTTTCTGAATCCAAAGTCAACGCTCTTTGCACTCCATTACACTGCCCTTTGGATATTCAACCAACATGGAAGGAGGACAAAACCTAGTTTCCCATTAAAATCCCTCAGAGGCAGGGCTGCTGGGCTGAGACCGTTCGCCATCTTCCAGCTGCATCTTTTTTCTCCAGGGGACCCCTGTCCCTGGCATTCTGTGTGCTCAGGCAGGGTTGCCTGTCTGCCAATGACGGTTTCATCAGATCCAAGCTCCACTCTCCAGTTCATTAGGATTTCAAATGTGCAGCTGTGTAGGAAGCCTCCACAGCCACTTTGCGAATGTTGATAAAGCAAAGTTGCCATCAGTCTGCGCTTTGTCCCTGCACTGCAGGGGACACGTGGTGGGAGGATAAGACACTGACCACCGCCTCCTCCTGCTCCTGTCCCACACAGAGCAGGGTGTCTGGGGGAGGCAGAAGCAGCCAAGACTGCCTTGAATAGCAATATGGCACCATGTAACACTGGTTCCAATGTGATTGAGGGGTGGAAGGGATTGTGTGGACACAGCCATAGATCACGCTCTCACAAAGATGTTTCTGTGAGAGTGGGAGAGCGTGGGAAGCAAAAATGGATTGGCAGGGCAGGGACATGCAGGCAGCTCTCCTCTGGGAGAGAACACAAAAGAACAGGACTCGCTTTTCTCTAGGAAGGGAGATCCCATAGATACACTCCTGTCACTTCGCATCAGCCAAGCTTTCATCCTAGGCCCCTGGAGTGCTGAGCTACTTTCTTTTCCCACAGCCTAACCAAGCATCTGCCTGCCCGGGTCTCTCTCCAGAAGCACTACAGCAGCTCCTCTGTGCCTGGCGTGGATCAGAGAGAGCGTGCCCACTATCCCTCTGGCTACCCAGCCACTTGGCTTCCTTCTGCCCGCCCTTCCTACCCTGCCTCCTGCAGTTTGACGCCCCACTTGAGAGACAGCAGAGATGGGGTGTGTGTTAAAACAGGAGCCAAAGCTTCACTGAGATTTTCACACCATCACTGGGCACAAAGGAGGTTGTGAAATGGGCCACAGGGGATTACTCTCACCTTTTTATCTGCCCTTCCGTGCTAAGGTATTTTTTTTTTTTTAATCTGTGGCTGATAATAATGCCTAATAAGTTAAAAATGCCCTCATCTGTTGGCAGAACAGTAGAAATAAAGAAAAATGTAAAGGACTCAGTTTTTTAAAAATTAAAAGGCAGAGGCTCCTGGGTAAGCAGAGAAATTGATTTCTGAGCATCTCCTGAGAGAGGCACGGATACCACTGAGGCACACTCCTCCGCCAGGCAGGTGACCTCCTTCTCCTTTTATCCTGAAATCCTACTCCCCACTTGGGGAACCTGGGGCCAATGGAGGCAGGTCTTTCCCCTGCATCTTCTTTCTTCCCCGTTGTCGCTCAAATGTGGCTATTTTCCTTCATCTTCTTAAATGCTGTCTTCCCGGGTAAAATATAAAGAGGGATCCAACAACTAACACAGCTATGACTTCCCGGTCACACCATTTGCCTAGGAAGCTTTCAGCTTTCTGTTTTTAGACTTAGATTGATCTCCTGGTCGAGAACCATATGCTTGTGAGATGGGCATCCTCATTAGCCTCGCTGGTGAGGCAGCTGTGGATGTTGTGGGATGTGTGGGTAAAGCCGTCCCCTTCCTCCAGCAGGATGATGAAAGCTGCCCAGACAACCTGAGAAGCACCTTCCCACCATCCAAGCTTTCATCTTAGGCCTCTGGAGTGCTGGGCTGGGGAAGGCTGCCTGGCATTTTCACATGATTGGAGATACTGCTTAATGCAAGTCTGTACCCTGGATCAACCTCAGGGGAAGGGCAATGGACCGAATTGTGTCCCCCAAAATTTAGATGTTGAAGTCCTAACCCCCAGCACGTCAGAATGTGACTGTACTTGAAGAGGTGATTCAGTTAGAATGAGGTCATTAGGGTGGGCCCTAATCCGACAGGACTGGTGTCCTTATGAAGAGGGGAGATTTGGACACAGAGACAGACATGTGCGAGGGAAAACACCACGTGAAGATTGGAGTTAGGCTGCCAAGGATCTATGAGGAGCTGGGAGAGAGGCCAGAGCAGGTCCTTCCCAGAGCCTTCAGGGGCAGCACAGCCCTGCCGACACCTTGATTTCAGTCTTCTGGCTTCCAGAACTGTAAGATGATATATTTCTGTTGTTCTAAGCTACCCAGTTTGTGGTACTTTGTTCTGGCAACCCTAGCAAACGAATACAGAGGGACTAAAAGGAGGTCCACAGATGCACTGCTGAAACCAGGAATCCAGAGCAGGCCGGATCTGTCCTGTTCCGACTAGAGGTGCGCTCCTTCTTCAGGAAGAAATCCTGTTTTTGCCAGAACATATTCTTGTCTCTCCTTCTGGCCTTTTGGGCTCAAGGTCTCCACTGCTGTGATTCATGCAGAACAAAGTGGGAGCGCCTCAGCCTGGCTGTCAAGCCCTTCATCCATTCACCGATGTATTCATTCAACAAGCGTCTGCCAGCCGCCTATCAGGAGGGAGGTGAGTTCTGCTCACGGGGAACATCCCCTTCTCTTTCCCTGGGATAATCGGCAACCCAAGCACCTGCCTTCCAGAAGACTCCCGCCTCCTTCTCTTCTCCCCTAGTTACGAGCCCTTGTCCCAGCTGTCACCGCCATTTATCACAGCCATCTCCAGTTCTAGCTCAGCTTGCCCACGTCCAGCTCAAATCCTCCTTTTCCACGAAGTCTTCCCGCAGACCCCATGAACTCGTGTGGTCCGTCTTCTCTGTTCTGCCATCACCTCTCGCTTACCTCCGACTGTGGCCCTCGCCACCATCTGTCTGAGGTCTTAGTCACTTATCTACTTGACTGTGTCCCTCACTAGATCAGGACCTCCAGAATGAGCTGTTCAATCACCTTTGTATCCGTAGTACAGAGCCTGTGCAGAATGGCCACTCAACAGTGTCTTCTGAATTCACTGATTTCGTGCCGTGTGCTCTGGGGAGCTGCAAAAGGGCAGGACGCATCTGGCCTCCCCTAGGCAAAGGTCCCAGCACTGCAGCCCAAGGCGCCCTCTATGTCTCCTACTAGGGATCCCACTTCTCACTCTTGATGTGGCCTCTCCTCGCTGCCTGTTCATCCCAGCTCACTCCCTGGTCCTGCCCTGGGGGCTGGAACACAGACTTCCTGGGGGTTCCGCTGTGGTGGGAGCTCCTGGGTTCCACTTGTTTGAGCTGTTTTAAGTTCTTCTCCACTTCAGATGAGGAAAACAAGAGCCATTCCCCCTTCTGACTTTCCTTTCTTTCCTTTTCTCAGATCCCTCCAGGGTAGGAGGGCGGGAGGGAGAGCTGGTCCAGGGGCGAGGGGAGACTCCTTTCTCACAGGGAGTTTTCAGATAAAGGCTCTGGGAATCCTGAGAAGGGTAGAAGGTGTGGGAATGGATGCCGTGGAGTACAGGCTGGCACATTTTCCATGGAGCCAGCAACTCAGATTTAGGTGCCAGCAGATGGTGACCGAGGTGCCCCGCTCTCTGGAAGTCCCGGCACCAGCTCAGCTCCACACTTGCCTAGGCCCGGCGAGCAGAACAAACTGACCCTCCCCGACCTGCCGGCCACCCATTCAGGAGCACTGCTGGGCATTCATCCAGCAACCCTTAGCGCTGGGCTTCAGGGTTGGGCCCTGAATTCAAACCCTAATTTTACATGACCTAGTTTCTTGCCCTCTGTGAGATTTTGTGTCTTCACCTGTGAATTGGGGTAATGATACACACCCCAAAGACCTGTCTGAAGGTTTAATGATGGCGTGCATGGAAGGCCCTGGGTTCAGGGACTGGCACTCTACTCATAGTGGTTCTGGGTAGAATGAGAACCCCAGAGAGAGCTTCCCCGACCGCTGCAGGGACCATCGTTTTCCTGCCGTTGACCTTCCATTATCCTCCATAACAGTATCCCAGTTTTGCTTTGAGAAGTTGCCTTTTCTCCACTGAGTACAGCCTGGTGGGGTTGGAATTAGGACTCCGGTACCACTGCCTTCTGACAAGGGGGTAGGCACATTCCTGTGTGAACCCTGAGAGAGTCAGCCCTTCGAGATGGATGCTGAGGGGCTACCAGGGTCTGAATTCTGAGTGGCGCTGAAAGCCTTTGCCTGTTGCAGGTTACATACATGCCCTGTGCAAGCCGAACAGTAGCTCAGTGCTGGGGCCTTCTTAGCTGTCTGTTCCTGCTCACATTGCCAGAATCAACTGCTGCCGAAGTCCTCATTCTGCCACCTGAACCTGACCAATGAAATGTGACCTGTGGTCAACTTTAACATCAGCAAATCAGAACTGAACAAGCTTGCATCCCTCAGATGCAGTGGGAACTGGAATTAGAATCTAAGCAGAAACTTTTTCTATGCAAGATAGCCCTTCTCTTTGTTCTGGCAGACGTGCCTTGGTTTTATACTGAAGACTGAGTCTCCCTGGTTGGCAAACTGCTGGTTGGAAAAAAGTTTCTTTTTAAAAACATTCCTTTTCAGTTTTCAGTGGATTCGTTAACACCCTATTCTAGGCCAGCAGGATGATAACTCCTTGGAATTCAAAATTGAACAAGAAACAAAGAGACCTGGAGAGATGGGTGTTTGTTCTATAGTTCCTTGAGCAGACCCTGCTATTAGAGTATTCCTGTACACGCTGCTTCTTCAAACTTGGGGAAGCCTTTGGAGCCAGAATGCCTGGGTTTGAATCCCAGCTCACTGACTCTGTGACATTAGGTGAGTCACTTACTCTCCCTGCCCCCATTTTCCTCAAATGTAAAAGGCAGGTAATAGCAGTAGGTACCTAACAGAGTTATAGTGAGGATTAGGTGACTTAATAAATGTAAAATGCACCTGGCACATACTCAATGCTATCTACGTGCTCCCTGTTGTTACAGTTTCAAACCTGGCTCTCAAAGTTCCTATTGATTCTGTGAGTGCTTAAGAAAAAAGCATTAGTTTTTGCTTTTTGTTGGAAGGGAGAGATGGGGGTCTTACTTGGTTGTCTAGTCTAGAGTGCAGTGGTGCCATCATGAAGCACTGCAGCCTTAAACACCTGGCTCAAGTGATCCTCCCCGCCTCAGCCTCCCAAGTAGCTAAGATATTAGGCACGTGCCACCATGCCTGAGTAATTTTTATATTTTAATATCTTTACTTTTTGTAGAGATGAGATTTGGTGTGTTGCCCAGGTTGGTCTCAAATTCCTGGCTTCAAGTGATCCTCTTGCCTCAACCTCCCAAAGCGTTGAGATTACAGGTGTGAGCCACTCTGCCTGGCCTGTTTTTCTGATAAATTCCCTTTGATTCAAGTTAGCCAGAGTCGGATTCCTTTGCTCGCAGTGAAGGACTCTAGCTGATGTAGTGGTTAGGATGCCCAACAAACGCAAAGACAGCTATGCTATAATTAGTGATTCATGCTGAGCCTTGGTATAGTCCATGCTTGTGGAGATGGTGATGATCAGAGGTCTCTTCTTTTTCCCTTCCACAACTCAACTTCAGACTCTGACTCCCAAAATCCTGACTGCTTAGGAGTTCCCCACGAGCTTCTGCCCCGAGGCTTGCAGGGAGGAGCAGCCTAGTTTGTTGACAGTGGATTTTAAGCTGCCAGGATTGATATGTCAGAGCCACCAACCAAATTTTCTTAACTAGAACATAATGCTGAAGTCATGGGCAGTACTGCCAGAAATGGACTTCCGGTCATTAGCTATATCCGCAGGCACACGGGGGCTTCTTCCTCTGACAAGGCGGCCAGTGAGTGCCAAATGACTTTCAAAAGCTCACGAGCCAGCCCCAGAGTAACTGGGCAATCCATGCCTCCCCTTGGACTGGGGCTTGTCAGTTGAAGTGGGCAGGCAGAGGCAGAGCTGGTACCCACCCTCGAGATGCAAGCCACCTTCACACGACCTGCCAAGCTGCTGTGTGCCTCTGTGCCTGTGCCCTTGCCATTCATCTGCCGGACGTGCCCTTTCCTGTTGCTGCACTGGTGCCCCACGGTCATCCAAACCTCAGCTTAAGTGTCCCTCCCTTATGCTGGGTTGTGTGACCTCCCGCTTCAAGTCCTGTTGAGAAGTCCTTTTTCTGGGCCCTTGCACCAACGAGATGTGGATCTCTTTCCATTCTACTGCCATCGTGTATTTACTATTTTTTGTTTGTTTTTTAGGACAAGGTCTCATGTTTCCCAGGCTGGTTTAAAACTCCTGGCCTCAAGCGATCCTCCCAGCTTATCCTCCTGGACAGCTGAGAATATTTACTTCTTCCTTCACTAAATTGTGCCGTCTTGGGAGATGAGACCTTGCTTCTTTAATCTTTGCATGGGCTACCAGTGTATGTCCCATAAATATTTGTTGAATAAGTGAATTAGTTACTTTTTAATTGGACAACACGACAGAGAAGTTTCTAAAACGAACCAAGGGTCAGAAGCAAGGACCAGAGCTCTACTTTAGCTTTGCACCTGACACGAAATATTATATTAGAGCAGTCACATGATTTCACTTCTTACACTTTGCGGTAACCTACTAGAGCAAGCCCTCATTTGTCCCCAGCCATGTGAAGATGTGAAGAGAACATGCTCAGGAAGTAAGCTAAATATATCAAACCATCCCTTTAAAACAGGCTCCAGAAGAGCTAGGCTTATGTTTCTACCATTCTGAATTATAGCAGAAGAAATAGATTTTAAGCCAAATCAGACTATCCGGAAAAAAGGTTCAGAATAGAGAAAAGAATTTCAAAGGAAAAGCAGGTTGTCAATAAAACAGTGTTTATTCACTCTGGATAGTGTGCCCTATTCCAGGAGCTGTATGTATGGTGGGAATGTCTACCTCTCTACAGCTGAGGGAATCATGGGAAAAAGCCACCAAAAACATCAAGACTAAAAATAAGTCTAAATGTGGACCTAGTAGAGGACATTGCTAGATTTTTAAAGTTTTTTTTTTTCTCTCATTTTTCTATGACCAAAGGAAAGGATAGAAACATTTTGGCTAATGACCAGGGCAAGGCTCAGAAGAGAGAGGCAAGAGTGTGAAATGGAGAGAGCATGGTTGTATCAGACAGCTTAGGCTAGTGACACTGCAGTAACAAACACCACCCCCTAAGTTGGAAGCTTCCAACCACAAACATTTACTTCTTGCTGACACTGAGTGCCCATTGCAGGTCACCTGCAGCTCTATTTCCCGTCCTCTGCATTTCAGGATTCAGGCTGAAGGAGCTTCTCATTTGAGGCATAGTAGACTCATAGAAGAAGAAAAGGAGCTACAGCCCAAACACACGCTGGCTCTTAAGCCTTCTCCTGGCCAGGTGCGGTGGCTCACGCCTGTAATCCCAGCACTGTGGGAGGCCGAAGAGGGCGGATCATGAGGTCAAGACATCGAGACCATCCTGGCCAACATGGTGAAACCCCATCTCTACTAAAAATACAATAATTAGTTGGACATGGTGGTGCATGCCTGTAGTCCCAGCTACTTGGGAGGCTAAGGCAGGAGAATTGCATGAACCTGGGAGGCAGAGGCTGCAGTGAGCCGAGATCGCACCACTGCACCCTAGCCTGGCGACAGAGCGAGACTCCATCTCAAACAAACAAACAAACAAACAAACAAACAAACCTTCTCCTGAGAGGTGGCACTATCCATCCCACTCCCATTTCATTGACCCAAGCAAGTTACAGGGCCCAGCCTTAGAGTGATGGGACGAGAAGTATGACTGTCCCAGAGGGACAGCAGAAAACATTTCAACAAATGAGAAAATCTAGCAAAAATGGCCTCTGCATTCAGACAGACCTTGGCTTTACTTACTAGCCTCGTGCTCTGGGGCCAGTTTTCACTCTCCTACAGAGTGCATATGTTAGAGAATTTATTGCCTACCTCTAAGTTGTGGCAATTAAAAATAAATAGCATACTAACACATGTGACTTTTTTCTTCCTTCCCTTGATTCATCCAACTCCTCCTCCACCATCACCCCCTTCCTCCACGCTCCAGGCTGCCATCTTCAATGCAATAGATTTGGCAGGAGCATCCAGATATGACTTAGGGTAGAACAGTATCTGAGAGGAGGGTGCAGGAGAGGGAGACTAGCACGCTGGGAGGGAGGTAAGAATGAAATTGTTCTTAAAGACAGGATCCTGGGTTCATATATTTACAGAGCGGTAAGAAACCAATCCATAGAGTGTTTTTTTCTAATTAGAGAATGTTTTTATAGAACTTTATCTTAAAGAGATAATAGGATAAGCATGCAAAGATGTATATACAAGAATGGTCACTACATTTAAAAAAATAGTTAAAATTTGTGAACAGCCTAAATGTTCAGGAATAGTGATTAATATAAATGATGCAATATCCACATAACTGAATACTCAGCACCCATTAAAATGCCAATGTATTTCTATATTTGTTGACACATAGGATCATCTCCCATTGTTCAGTGGAAAGCTAAGCTCTTTCCCTCAAACACCTCAGGACATTTAAGCACTAGGGCAATGTTCTGCTGCAATGATAACACTACTCATTATAACCCTGGATGGGTCATATTTTCAATACACTTACTTTTGGTGGCTGTCACAAAGGCACAGGAGAAAGCTGGGAGGATGAAAAGATTTCCTTTGAAACCTGCCGTCTCTCCTCCATCACGTCTCCTACTCTCTGCCCAGTCTGCAGGACCCTCCCCGGTACCCTCTAATCAGCACCACACTGCCCCTCCCCTACTTAAACCTTCCTTCTCCCCCACTCACACCTGGAATAGAAAATTCCCCACTTCTCTGCTAGCTTCAGAGGAGCACAGTCTGGCTGAATATTTTCACAGAGTATGAGGAAACAATGGACTTAACCTACCTGAGTTAGTAACTTTCGATTTTCTTTCAATTGCCAACTCTGTTCTTGTTGTGTTGTTGCACCCAAACCCATTTATGTCTAGTGTTCCATTATTGGAATGCTAAGCTTGTGGGAGTTATTCATATCCTACTGTTCAAGGTCGTTGCCAAGGTCTGAGTGCAAAAATTCAAAAAATTGCAACCTCAGGCATAACTGGGTTAACGACCACTGTAACATTAACCAACTAATTAAGGTTTTTGTGTGTTATAGGCTGAACTGTGTCCCACAAAAAGTCACATGTTGAAATCCTAGCCCCTAACCGGACCTCAGAATGTGACCTTGCTTGCCAATAGGGCCATTACAGATGTAATTAGTTAAGGTGGGGGTCACACTGGAGTAGAATGGGCTCTAATCCATTATGACTGGTGTCCTTACAGAGAAGAGACATTTGAACACAGACACGCATGCACACAGGGAGAAGGCCGTGTGAGATTAGACTTCTGCTGCCACAAGCCAAGGAGCCACCAGAAGCTGGGACAGAAGCCTGGGGCAGGTCCTTCCCAGTGCCTTCAGAGGGAACATGGCCCTGCCAACGCCTTGATTTTGGACTTCCAGCCTCCAGATCTGTGAGACAAGAAATTTCTGTTGTTTTAACCTACCCAGCTTGTGGTAATTTGTGATGGCAGCCTTAACAAACAAATATATTATGTACAGCTTTACCTTCTAATACATATCCTTACATATATATTCACAGAAAATCGTATTGCATATACTCTTTCTCCACATCATTAAAAACGGGTGTTGGGCTCCCTTGGACACAGGGGAAGCAGGCCAAATTTCTCATATTTTCAGGAACAAACTGAGTACTCCAAAGGTGTAATAGGAAACTTTTCCTAACTTCATCTGACTTCATCCTTACGCCAGCATTTTGTGTGTAAGGAAACTGGCTGAGAGTGGTTAAGAAACATATCCAAAGATGTATAATTCCAAATGGAACCCAGATCTTTTTATTTAAATTCCAACCATCTTTCCATTATATCAGCCAATGATGGAGCAGAAAGCTGGTCCAGGCGATCCCAGAATAGACCTTTCTAGGCACCCATTCAGTGCGGGGAGGGGAAGTGGCCTTGCCAAAGGGTCAGTGAGCTCAGTTAGGTTAAATGCTGCTTCTTAGCCCTACCCCAAGGTTGACTAAGGTTGTTTTGTGCCCAGCCTTGGACAGGAAAGCAATTCCCTCCTTTCACAGCATTCTCAGCCTTGACGCTCAATAATAATTGTGATGATAAGAGTGGCTTTCTTTTACTGAACACACATATGTGGTGTACACTGTCAATTCCTTCAAATGAATTATCTCATTTAATATGCCATCAGTTCATGGCAAGCGGAAGAGTTTTAGGATTGTTGGCTTGCAACTAGCTTTTTTATTCGCCGTATTCTCCTGCCTCTATAGCACCCATGATTTTAGTAATGTCAGTCTAGTAAACGTACACTCAGTGTGTTCTCTCGAAAGTTGAAGCAGTGCTAACATCTGGGAAAAGTCACACCAACATTTCCCAGCTAGCTTTTTTCATGTCATGAGCTCAGCCGACTGTTTCTCACATGATTACCACACATAAGGAGGGAGGGGAGAGCCATGCTAATAAGTGTGGATTGCTCTTTTCAATATGGGGCCACGGAAAATGCGTAATTCCTCCTCTTCTCCTTTTCCACACTGTCCCCAGGAATGACCCTTCCTTTATGAATCATTCTATTCTGTGATTCAACAAATAGTTAATAGGGACTGCTCCAAAATCGTAATTTATGGCATGGATATTAGAATACACTTTAGTGTTAAGTCCTATTCATTTATTAAATAGATGTTTCTTGTGCTTGACTGGGTATCAGATGCTCTGATGGGTACGGGGATTACAAAGATAAATAAGACACAGTCCTTGTTCCCAAAGTGTTCAAAATATAGCATTATTTATGCATATGATGCATAAAGTTGGTCTTGAAAGAGATCCTGTAAGTTTCTGTTAGCTGCAAGACACACTGATGGGTGTAAAAGTCTAATCACAATGGGATTTTATTTTTTAAAGCTGTCTGGAGTTATTAGTAAAAATGCCCATGGAGACTCTAAGAATATCCCATTTGGCAGGAAAGTATAATTGGGCACAGCAAGTCACACTTCCATGAATAAAGGCTAGAGACCAGAGAGTAATCGGCTCATGCTCTGATAGCACCAAGAACAAGCCTGGGATGGGATGTCTGATGCATGAAGCCCCATGACCAGACTCCTGACTTTGCCGATGTATCATGACCATTTGCTGAGCCAAGCCAGGGGAGGTTCTCATCGCCTGGTAACCAATCTGCTTCTTTAGCATCAGGCCAGCTCCAGTCTCTTATAACAACAATAGAATTAGTTCTGTGACAATAGGCGTCTGATGAGAATTTGTCTTAGAGCTTTCTCTCTATCATCAAATTAGCACCCCCTACCCCATCCTTCCAATCCTTTGAAACCCAACTCAACGGTCATCTCTCTACTCTCTGCTCCATGCTCATTCATACCTAAGGCTGGTTCCACATATTTTAGCACCAATTATTTGTGCTCTGGCATTGTTCTTGATTTCTTGTGCATAAGTGGTGAGATGAGCCCTCCTGTCCATTTAAATGGCCAAAAATAGCCTTCTTTTAAATTAAGTCCATATCACTGCCCTTTTCCTCCTGGGAATCTCTTATGTTAAGATTTCCTCACTTCTTTTGTTTTTATCCCTCTCTCCCCATCTCTAACCCCTTAACTTAGCTGAGCAAATTGAGATGTTTGAAAGTTTTTTTTTTTTTGCTACATTTTATTGGCAAACAGGGTAAAATGACTGAAATTTACAAGAAACTTTGAAAAGATTATAGCTTGGCTATTCCTCTTCTTCACTGAAATTTAAATGAGGCTAAAGTTTAATCCTTCTTTGCCTGTCAAGCTAGCTGTCCCCTTAAATGTGGCTTCTGAATATATTTATCCCATCCTTTTTCCCCATTGTCTCCAGATCCATTATGTTAGCTCAGATACTCAAAGGAGTGGTAGTTTAAGTTCCTTCATTTTTGTTAGACTTGGCATCATATTCGTCAATGTTCCTCTGGTTTATGTAAATATGGATGAATCCCTGGCACTCTACCAGCAGGTAATCAATTGGCTGTTTGAACAGGAACTATATTTTAAACATCTTCTTTAACACTTCATGCAATGATGTATACTAAGCTTTTCTTTCTTTCCTGACTAATGAACCTACTCACCATCCACGACCCCAGCTCAAGCATCATCTTATTTTCAGTCTCCCCACTTACCACTCTTTCCCTTTGCCCCTTCCTAATCTCCAGGGGAAATTCACTGCCTTCTCTTCACTCTTTCCCCATCTATTTATTCACACTACAAGGAGGGCACTTATTCCACTTTTCATATCAGATGTATATACATCAGATTGGTTGTACAATGATCTCCTGTGAGCTGTCTTGTGGCCTGTTTTATGTGTGTCTGCAGCACAGGCCATGGATTATAGGAGGCACTCAAAGAATGCTTAACCAATGGATTATTTTGACTGGATAATATGGAAAGCCACAAGATGACATTTCTCCTTCACATGCTAGAAGGGACACAGATGGACTCAGGAATGAAAGCCACTTTAATTGAACAGCTTTAACTGGGAAACTTTACCTGAGTCCCACATTCCATCATGCCATGACACCCAGCAAACCCCAAAGGTGCAAGAAGCCTGACAGATGACAACAGGTCCTCCTTGCTTTGCCCAGATGCCCTGAGACCTGTGGCCCCCAATTGAAAGAAGATATTTTGCAAACCAGAGGAGCCTCAGGAAGTTACCCACAATGCACATGAGGCCCAAATGGCAGGAATCACTCAAGGATCTATTTGAATTTTGACTTAATTCTCCTGGTGGAAGATAATTTTCCATGGGTTTCTGGTGTTTCTCCATGTCTTGCAAGTGAAGCACTGACTGCTCTTTGTTCTGGGCCATGTTTCTAAGGAGGAGGACAGCCTTGGAAGATAGAGATGGTATCTCCCTTGGGAGCAACGGGCTGCTGTTTACTGCCCTTTGTAAAAAGACTGAGGTTCTCTAAGCTCAAGGCTCCTCTCCTGTAATGCAGCCTGCTGCGTGTGCAGTGTCATGATCTAGCCCTCTTCACATCCCCTTATGGGAACTGGCCCAACATGCAGATGTTCTGGATCCTGCTGTTGCTGTGAGTAATAAACTGTTCTCCATCTCTGAATTAGGAGTCTAGTGTCTTCTGACTGCACCCATGAAACTCTGGCAGGTTAATCTGTTGGCTTGTAAGTAGGCTAAAAACTCAGACCCCTCACACTTCCTGAGATCCCCCAGCAGAGTCTTCTTGCCTTTGGTGTGCCCTGATGTCCCCTTCTATGCCTCTTCATATTCCCAGCAGGTTACAGGTGTAGAACCCTGCTGGGCAGACAGGACTGTGTGCAGGACAAACAGTCATCACCGATAGCTGCAGATAGTTCAATGAAGGAAACCAATGTGAGAGGTAAAACTCATGCCCTCCCAGCAAGCTGATGGTGTGTGGTGACATTCACATGAATTGTGAAATATGATGAATGGCTGCACTGTCTGCACCAGGCAAAGTTCTCTCTATTGTGTGGGACTGGCAGGGAGCAGTAGCATAGCTGAAGGACCCAGAAGATCTCTGTTTCTTGATCCAAACATTTCCAAGCAGCATTCTGTTTTTCTAACAGTGACTGCAGCACTGCTCACAACTAGCGGACTATCTCAATGAGACTTTCCAGAGGATCCTAGCTCTCTTTGGTTATATTCAAGTAGACTACTTGTTTAGTTATGCATCTATTAATTTCAAAAAGGGCATAAGGCAGTTTGCAAGGGTTTATGAATTTCAAGAAAGCGTAACTTAAAAAGAAAGAAAAACAACCTCCCAGAGCACAGCAAGGACCTCTAGTAGCTGAGGGAAGGGAAATGAAAAAACTTTCTTCCTTGGTAAGATAGAGAAAAGAGACACAGGCCCATAGCATTAGAGGGGTCTGACTGTTGGGGAAAAGGTGGGACAACTGAGAAGATGCAGAGTGGAGATGGAGAAGAGAGAGGGAGGGGGGTTCATCAGTAGACTTGCCACAGTCTAAAAAATAACCAGTGAAATGGGAGTCAATAGAAGTTACCCAAACTGTAACACAAAGAAACAAAAAGAGTGATTAAAGAAAAAGACTAAAAGTAAAATAAAAGGCTGGATATTGTGGCTTATGCCTATAATCCCAACACTTTGGGAGGCAGATGTGGGAGGCATTTGAGGCCAGGAGTTCAAGACCAGCCTGGGCAACATAGCAACATGCAACCTCTACAAAAAGAAGAAAAAAATTAACAAATTAACTGGGCATGATGGCATGTGCCTGTAGTTGTAGCTACCTGGAAGGCTGAGGCAGGAGGATTGTTTGAACCTAGGATTTCAAGGCTGCAGTGAACTGTGATTGTGTCACTGCACTCCAGCCTGGGAAACACAATGACACCCTGCCTCTAAATAGAAAAAAAAAAAAAAAAAAAAAAAAAAAAAAAAGAAAATAAGAGAAAAGAAAAAAGAACAGATCATCCAAGAACTGTGCAACAATAGCAAGCAATCTAATACACATGTTACTGGAATTCTGGAAGGATGACAGAGAAAGAGAAAGAGAGAGAGAATATAGAGCAGGAGAATTTTCTGAAGAGATAGTAGATAAAAATTTTCCAAAAATAATAGAAGACACCAAACCAAAAGTCCAAAAAGCTCAGAGAACCCCCAGCAGGATATGAATGCATAAGCCTCTCTCCATTTCTGCTGCCTCTCTCCTAATTCAAGTCCCCATATTTATAGCCCAAACTGCAGCAACAGCTTCTAATTACACATCCTGCCTCCACTCTTGTCCCCCTACTATCCATTTTCCAAACCACAGTCAGAGTGCTCTTTTAGAAAAGAAACATCACACCGCAGCTTAAAGCCTTCTGGTGGTTACCCGTAGCACTTACTATTAAATTCAGGCTGTTCCGCGTGGCCTGCCAGGCCCTGCACCCTCTTGCCTCTCTGCCTAACTCTCTGCTTCTGCCCCTTATCCATCTATTTCATTATGCCCCAAGCACACTGGCCCATTTCTGTCATTTAAACACACCAGGCATCACCTGCCCCTGGTTCTTGGCTCTCGCCTTCCCCGTGAAATGTGCTGCCTTCTGGACCATGCAAGCCTGGTTCTTTCCCATCCAGTCTTCAAGTCTGAGCTTGAATGCATCCTCCTCAGTGATTATTTTTCAACTTTCCTGTCAAAGAGGTCTGCCTAAGTATTATTGGCATTTTAAAATACAGACAAGGTCTCATTATGTTACCCTGGCTGGTTTTGAACTCCTGGCCTCAAGCAATCCTCCTGCCTCAGCCTCCCAAATTGTTAGGATTATAGACATGGGACACTGTGTCTGGCCCTGCCTAAGTATTTTTTATCACATTGTTTTTACTGCCATCTTGGTATTTATCACTATCCAGCTTATTTATTTATTCATTTACTTGTTAATTTTCTTTCTCTTGTGGCTAGATTTATGCTCTTTGAGGAAAGAAAATTCCATCAGTGGCCTCAGTGTTTAGAACTGTGTCTGACATGATATATAGGCATTCAATATGTCCTCATTGACTGAATGAGGAATTAGGTGAATTGAAGGAGAAATAATCATTAGCAGCATCAGCTCAGAAAAAGGATGTAATGGTCAAGAGACAGCATCAGTATTTACGTTACAGTAAGTGCTAGAGATGGCTTTAGTCGTGGGTGCATAGCTCAGTTGACAGGTAAAGCTGACCATAATGCAACAAATAATTTATCGTGTGAGGGAAAGTCCTCATCTCTTCATTTGAGGAGGCTTGTTGTTTCTGAGTATTCATAGTTCACTGGTTTCCTGATTTTATAGATATCACCCAGAATCAAACTGTAAGGATTGGGAGATTGAGTAAGTACAAGTATGTGTCTAAATTTCCTAACACAACCTTGACCTAATTTTT
Source organism: Chlorocebus sabaeus (assembly GCF_047675955.1). Lineage (NCBI taxonomy): Eukaryota > Metazoa > Chordata > Mammalia > Primates > Cercopithecidae > Chlorocebus > Chlorocebus sabaeus. The sequence goes on along the minus strand of NC_132928.1, from coordinate 69,215,731 downwards.
TACAACTATGCGCCGTCTGGACAGATTTTTTTAGATGTCATGTGACTAAGGCCCAGCCTCTCCTTCTGGAGTGAGTGCTGGCAGGTGTCCACATCCTGTCTGATACGTCTGTCACTGAGGCCTCATCCATACTCCCACTTCCCGGAACCCAGATCACCTTGCCCTGTCCTTGTGAATCCTTTCGCACCCTCTCTGTCTTCCACACCACATCTCCCTTCTGTAGCCACTGTAGCCACATGTAAATAGAGAGCGAGTGCTAGTGATTTCTCACGTCCCTTATAGCTCCCAAACTCTTGCCTTATTTGTCCCAAAGAGGACACTGAAGCTCCTCCATTCCGTCCCCACCTTCGATTCCCTTTTCCTGCTGCCCCATTCCAGTTCAATGAGAGGTGGTGCTCCATCTCTGTTTCCCCTGCTTTTAAAAATAGCTGTCAGCTAACGCTTTATTTCTTCTATGCATAATTACTCTTCAGCTGATGCCATAGGCATCTGTTTTTCTTCAAATATACATATAGCATTCTGTTGCATTTTTACAGTTATTCAAAATGTACAGTGAGGAGCAATAAAGGGGGCCATTTTTGTTTGTTTGTTTGTTTTTAGAGTTGGGGTCTTGCTCTGTTGCCCAGGCTAGAGTGCAGTGGTGCAATCATAGCACACCACAGCCTGGGCCCAAGCATTCCCTCTGCCTCAGCCTCCTGAGTAGCTGGGACTGCAGGCACGTGTCACCATGCTTGGCTAATGTTTTTATTTTTTATAGAGAAGCAGTCTCTCTCTGTTGGCTAGTCTAGTCTCAAACTCTTGGCCTCAAGCAATTCGCCCACCTCTGCCTTCCAAAGTACTGAGATCACAGACATGAACCACCATGCCCAGACTTGTTTTTTGCAAAATTATTTCACAATTTCCTGTACAAGTTTAGCAAGCCCCTTCTTCTCAAGTTTCCTCATCTGCAAAATGAGGAGGTTGTAACTTATAATCGCTGTTAGAAAACAGCAGATCTTAGAAAATAAACATTTTTAAAACCCTCAGTTTCCCATCAAGAACTTTGCAAAAGGAAATTCCAAACTGGGAGGAAGGAATTTGCCGAAGTCCCTCCCAATGTCTGTCTGGATTCTCTGCTATTCCTGAGGTCCCCTGGTTGTAATTGTCATAACCTCCACCACTACCTGGGCAGCCACCCAACCCAAAATGGCTAAAGAGTGGATAAAGCATTCTCTTTGCTGCTTTAGAGAAAGCTAAGACACAAATTAATATGAAACCCAGGGTACAAACAGCTACGTAAGTTTCTTTTCAATCCCAGGAAAGCAGCAGAAAGCATTTCTCCAGAATTTCTTTCTCCTCAGGCCCCTCTGCTCTAACTCAGGAGGACTCATTCAGATTTGCAGACACTTCCCACCCTTTAGAGATTCCTGCCCATCTCTGGGCCAGGTGGTCTTTGAGCACCATATAGTTTCCTGGTACCCAGAGTTTGTGTAACCTAAAGATCCCGACTGGTGCCCAGGGTAATGAAATAAGACTCCAGTTCAAAGCTCTCAGACCCCCTAGAGGAGACACATCCACTTCTCAGATGACTTGCAGTGAAAGTCATGGGCCTAGCACCCTGGAGCACTAAAAGCAGTCCCATTAGGGCATTTCAAATTTTAAAGTACATGCAAATCACCTAGAATCTTGCTAAAATACAAATCCTGAGTCAGCAGCACTGTTTGAGTTCAAAATTCTGCATTTTTAATGAGCTCCCAGGTAATGCTGATGTTGCAGGGTGGAGGACCACACTTTGAGTAACAAGGTTGCAATCTAGAGGTCAGCAAATTATTTTCTATTAAGGGACAGATAGTAAGTACTTTCAGTTTTTACAGACCACAGCATCTCTGTTGCAACCACCTAACTCTTCCAAAAACAAATATGGCCAAAAGCCACCATTGGCAACAGTAAATAAATAAGTGTGGCCGTGTTTCAATAAAACTTTATTTACAAAAACAGGGAGCGGGCCACAGTTTGCTGACCCTTTCCCTCGTCTGTTTCAGGAATTAAGAGATTTCTCCCATCTAGAACACTCTATATTGTTGACTTCCACATGTAAGCTCCATCACCATGAATGTCTACTGCATAAAAGCCCTTCCATTGCAGGCTAAAAATATAACAATACCTTAACAACACAGTGACGACCACAGCAAACATGAAATATATTCATGAATAGTGACAGGAGGATTGTTCATTCACAGCCTTTGAGATTGTCTTCAACTTTTAAACTCTTGTATTTCTCTATATAAATAGTCTTCAGAGAGCAGATAAAGCAATTCAAGTTTGTGGATTCTTGCCTTCTTTTCTCAAACCCATTTTTTGTTTCCTAGATGTGTGTGACAAGGAAAGCATATTAAAAAGAAAAAAGCCTGGGTGCGGTGGCTCACGCCTGTAATCCCAGCATTTTGGGAAGCAGAGGTGGGCAGATCACCTGAGGTCAAACCCTGTCTCTACTAAAAATAAAAAATTAGCTGGGCATGGTGGTACATGCCTGTAACCCCAGCTACCTGGGAGGCGGAAGCAGGAGAATCTCTTGAACCCAGGAGGTGGAGGTTGCAGTGAGCTGACATTGCACCATTGCACTCCAGCCTGGGCAACAAGAGTGAAACTCCATGAAAGAAAGAGAGAAAGAGAGAAAGGGAGAAAGGGAGAAAGGGAGAAAGGGAGAAAGGGAGAAAGGGAGAAAGAGAGAAAGAGAGAAAGAGAGAAAGAGAGAAAGAGAGAAAGAGAGAAAGAAAGAAAGAAAGAAAGAAAGAAAGAAAGAAAGAAAGAAAGAAAGAAAGAAAAACATATTAAAGGAGTAACATAAGGGTTCTTTCTAATAGCTGTTCCTGAGTTACCAACCTACATGGAATTAAATCTAAGCATAGGGTAGGGCTACAGCCAAGGTGGCTTGAAGACAGAGGTGATGTTGGCACAGATAGTGTAAAGTGCTGCAGCCTCTAGTTAGGGGAGTCAGCTCATCTCCCCAGGGCTCTGAGCAGATTTGCAGTTGGTTCTTAGCCAGTCTGGGGCAGATAGGAGAGAAGCCAGCCTAGGCACTTCTTTTCCCAGAACTTCAGAGTTGGTAAAAGATTCAACTTCTCAAAAATTTAGGCTTCAGGGCAGGTGTGGTGTTGCATGCCTATAATCCCAGCACTTTGGGAGGCCGAGGTGGGTGGATCACCTGGGGTCAGGAGATCAAGACCAGCCTGACCAACATGGCGAAACCCTGTCTCTACAAAAATTGGCCAGGCATGGTGGCACATGCCTGTAATTTCAGCTACTTGGAGGCTGAGGCAGGAGAATTGCTTGAACCCGGGAGGCAGAGGTTGTAGTGAGCTGACATGGTGCACCACTGAACTCTAGTCTGGGCAACAAGAGCAGAAACGCTGTCTCAAAAAAAAAAAAAAAAAAAAAAAGTCAAAGGTTGGGCCCAGTGGCTCACACCTGTAATCCCAACAGTTTGGGAGGCCAAGGCGGACGGATCACTTGAGGTCAGGGGTTCAAGACCAGCCTGGCCAACATGGCAAAACCCTGTCAAAATTTGTAAAATACAAAAAATTAGCTGGGTGTGGTGGCGCATGTCTATAATCGCAGCTACTCAGGAGGCTGAGGCGGAATTGCTCGAACCCAGGAGGCGGAGGTTGCAGTGAGCTGAGATAGTGCCATTGCACTCCACCCTGGGTAATAGAGCAAGACTTTGCCTCAACAAATAAAAATTAAAAAAAAAAAAAAAATCTAGGGCTTCCATTCAGAATGAGAATGAGCATACTTCCATGCCACATGCTCTGAGAGCCCTGGCGGACTCTTTTCAGTTTGGACTCCAAACACGCTGCTTAAAGTTGGCAGCAAGTGTACAGTCATCAGCCATAGAGTTGTAGACTTCAGGCCCCCCGGAAGGGTTTTACCGAACACTTCTCCCTACCTAACTCTTTTGGCCCACCCAACCCCACCTGAAAATGCCTTAGGTGGGCCCCCAAGGCCTTGCCTTTTCACGGACCTTAAAATCCAAGAGGTCATAGTGAAGAATATCTGTACATGTTAAATCAATTGTTGAGGGAAGATCCCTAACTAGTACTAGTTAAAAATATGAAAATAACATGTCATCTTCTTTTTAAAAATAGTTCTAACAATAATGTAATGAAAATAGCAAATAATAATTATGAGAGAGAAGACAAATCCACCTTATCATTTCTCCCTGTAGTCCCTATTCACGTGAATTTTTAATTGTTTACATAATTTTGTTATTAAGTAGGTGTCATCTACAAAGGTAATCTACAAATTACCTTTGTAATTTGGAAACATTAGATATCTTAAAGTCAGGTATCCTTTGACATAGCAATTCCATATCTAGAAATGTAACCTGAGGAAATAATTAAGAGTGTAGGCATAGATTTAACAAACAAAATGTTTGTAACAGCAAAAGAAAGAAAACAACCCAAAGTTCAGTACTAAGGTGTTGATGAAATAAAATATAAATGCCTGTGATGAAATGGCAGGCAGCCGTCAGAAATGATGTACATTGGTCAGGTGCAGTCACTCTCGCCTACAGGTGTGATCCCAGGCTTTTGGGAGGCCAAGGTGGGAGGATCGCTTCAGACCAGGAGTTTGATTGAGACCAGACTGGCCAACAGAGCAAGACCTCGTTTCTACAAAAAACTTTAAAATTAGCCAGGCATGGTGGTGGGGTGTGCCTGTAGTCCCAGCCACTTGGGAGGCTGGGGTGGGAGGATCACTTGAGCCCAGGAAGTTGAGGCTACAGTGAACTGTGATCACAGCACCGCACTCCAGTCTGGGCAACACAGAGAGACTCTGTCTCAAAATATTAAAAAAAAAAAAAAAAAAAAAAAGAATTACAAATATTAAAATATTTTTACCTGTGATCATAGTGCAACTATAACTACATGTTCTTTGTCATGTATGTGCTATCCCTTTTAATAGCAGAGGTGCTTCCTCTCAGCCTTTAAAGCCTAACATACCCTTTTTACAAAATAAGGTAAGGCAGCAGGCTGAGAAGCCACCTGACTTTTGGCAGAGCTTTAAGATGTGGGAGTTGGCTGGGTGCAGTGGTCCACACCTGTAATTCTAGCATTTTGGGAAGGCAAGGCAGGAAGATCACTTAAGGCTAGGAGTTGGAGACCAGCCTGGGCAATGTAGTAAGACTCCATCTCTTAAAAAAAAAAAAAAAAAAAAAGACATTTGAGTGATAAAAAGTCCTGTCCTTCTTGAGTTTTCCAGGCCACACCCTCTCCCTTGCTTTTGTGAGGTGCTGACTCAGTGGGAATAGTACTCCTGGAGTATCAGTGAGATTTTCTTTTAAGGCTCTTTCTATTTACCATGGCTCTCAAAGAACTCCAGAAGAAGAGCTCATCTATAAAGAAAAAGAATTATTCTCTAACCCCAACTTAGGAATCAACTCCTAGCCAGTTTAATTCAGAGCTGGTCATCTGTACCCAGCTGGTCAGAGTTCTCCCTGAGTTAGGAGTTATAGATGTTGACATTCTGTGGCATGTCACACTAGGAAAGAGCTATGGTACACAGTAACCCTTTCCTCCAGTTTCAGGAAAAACAGATTTTCATAATCAAGAAGCAAAAACCCAAAAGCTCTCCTGTACAGTTACCCTTCCCTATCCCATCTTCACATCAGAGGCTCTTTGAAACAGTTAATCCTTTCCCAAGAAATTCATATAGAAATGTGTTTAGCCAAGACCTGAAGTTTTTTACACTGCTTTTAAAAGGTGATTATCAATCTTGTTTTAAAACAGATTTCAGTGTCATGTATATATGTCTTTACTTAAGAATCACTAATCAGAAGGCAAGCTGCAGTAATGCCAGAGAAAAATTAAAGCAAGGCTTTGATGACGGCTTCTTTAATCACAGGAATATTAGAGAAATGTTGCTGTCCCAGTTCTAGTTCTAGTGATGCAATGAGGCTTTGTCAAGATTCTGAGATTTTTAGATAACAACAACAACAACAAAATCCAGAGACTTTATGTTTTACTGTAAAACTTATATTGCCAACAGTGGGAGTCTTAATGAAGTGTTCTAGTTTGTCTTTCAAAAGTAGCCACCCTTGCAGCATACATGCTGGTCTAGATGTCCAGCCACAAAGCAAGACCACCAGTGTTTGACCAAGGCTCTCCCATTTATCATTTCTTTTAATTGCCAGCCCCCAGGTGAAATGCTCATAATAAGCACTTAGTAATTTTCCTTTCTGTAGAAATCAATAGTGTTTGCTGAAGAAGAACAGCAGCACTTCTATTCATTCTTGAAAACAGGTGTTCACAAAAGCATCTCGTAGTGTTTCTTCTGGATTTAGGAGGATGTCATAAAATTGAGATCCTGCATGGTCATATTCCCACAGTTTACACTGCCCACTGTAGGGGGCAGATATCACATGTGCTTCCCAGATTTCCTCATAACTTTGCATTGCTGGCTGAGGATAGAAATTTTATAAAACTGTTGTTGACACCAAGCAAGGGATGACCAATAATTTTTCCTGTACAACCTTAGTTCTTTAAACTGTAGCTCATTATACGACTCACTTTTCCATGTAAGACACTTAATTTCTCTTATAATTGCAAATTCTCACCTCGACTGTCTTTGGTTTCCACTCTTCACTAATTCTGAACATCTGAGTGGCAACACTCAGAATTAGTTTTGGCTCTCTAAGTGGTGAAGATTTAGCAGTTTGTGAAATCTGAATATGAGATATGGAATCTGTACTTCTTGTCTTGGTAATTGGTCACAGCCCTTTTTGCAAGTAATTTATGTATTTGTAAAGTGATGTTTATTCACTTAAAAGATGAAATAAGCAAGATAGCTGCAATTACTGTGAAGCAATATGCAACAAAATGTCATATGAATGATAACTAATTCAAGGCAACCATTCTGATTCAGCTCAAAGCTATTTTAGGACTCAGCATAAACACTACCAAAAGTTGCCAGCTCATGTTTTCTCTAGCTAACCAAGTCAATGAGGCCAAATGAGCACTCTTGGCTACTGCCCTGTAGCTTTCTGCAAATTCACTGGTTTTAAGTATTACGACTATACAAATCAGCAGTAACATTTAATGTTATTTATCAATTATATTTAAGGTGCTGTGCTAGAGGCTCAACATACAGTATTATACTTAATCCTTACCACAATTGTCTAAGTTTGATATTTTTTCCAATGGGTTTTAAATTGTGCCTAGACTCATACAGCTAGTAAATTGCAAGTCCTAAGATTTGGATACAGGTCTGTGTAACTATAGAGCAGGATTTCTCTCCAGAGCACTGTTGACATTTGGGGCTGGATAATTGTTTTGGGGAGTTTTCCTGTGCACTGTAGAATATTTATCAGCTTCCCTGGCCTCTATCCACTAGATTTCAGTGGAACCCTCCAGGTGTGACAACTAAAAGTGTCCCCAGTCATTGCCAAATGTTGGGGAAGGGTTGGGGTAAGGGGTGAAAATTGGACCCAGTTGAGAGCTACTGCTCTAGAACTAGGGATTTGACTACATATTTATCTTTTTTTCCTATGTATTATGCAAATTCCCCTCTCAAAGGTGGATTCCTAAAGTGTTTCACATTTGTTTTTTCTAATTTTTAATTCTAAAATGTTAAATTATAATAACAACATATGCTTATTATAGCAGATAATACTATAGAGTAATGATATATGAACAGCAAATCTATATAGGAATGGTTAGTTTCTTAGTCTCTTCCTTTCATCTGTGCTCACTTTTTGCTTATTTCCAGTTGGATAGCCTTGGCCAATTACTTTATTTTCCTCCTCAATTCAAATATTTCTTTCTGGCGGGGCTGTTTGGAGACCTCTTGCCTCTGCAGTGAGAGTTTACTGGTAAGAGCACACGGAATAATTGGTGTCTGAAGTTCCAGAGGCAGTTAGGGGTCCTTTCCACAAGATGCTAACTCTGCCAGGCCTAGTTCATTGACCTCTCGGGAAGAGAGTCCAGTTGCTCATCTTTGGCCTTTGGATGGGAAATTTAGGTGAATGTTAGAAAAACCAACTCTAGTCTTGACTTGGGGTCTGATCAAGGACCTGACCGGATTTTGATGGCGTGTCTCTTTCTCGCAGTATCAGATACAAGGACACATTGCCGCCATAAGTTGCTGAGAGTGGCAGAGGGGAAAAGGAGATCCTGCATGCTTTAACTCAAAAGGGACCATCAAAGTAACTTATTAGTCAGACTTTGGGAGTAAAAGAGCCCTGTTTCTGCGTTTTGGGTGCCCCGTGCCTACATAAATCCTAAAACTTCAGGTGGGTGGGGACCTAATAAGTCATCTTTCCATACCCTTCCCATCTCCAGCATCCAGTCCAGAGTACCTGGAGTTCCTTACGTGTTTGTCAAATGACTAACTGATGGAATGAATGGCTAGTAAGTGAGGTAATTCCTGCTTGACCCTCTGACCAACTTTCTGCCAGTTCTCCAAGGAAGAGGCCAAGAGCCTTTCTCCTCATACCCTCTTCCCTGGCACCTGCACTCCCGCGTCCCGGGGGCTCACCTTGTGCTGCTTCCACATGGCCCCCAGCGGCTTCACCTCGTGCTTGGCATGCCGGCCCTCCTCCAGGCACAGATAGCACACCGGGGTTCGACAGCTCACGCAGTACATGCTGTAGTTCTCCATTTCATGCTCGGGACACGTGGGGAACTTGCGGGCCGTGCTGCCCCCAGTTGCCCCGGCCCCCGCGCCTCCGGGGCTCTTGCAGCCGCTGCCTCCGCTGGGGGCGCCCTGGGCGGCGCTAGTGGGCCCAGAGGCTGCCTCGGCGGGCGCCGGCGGCGGCGGCGGCTGCACCAGACGATGCTTGGCGAAGGGTCCCCGGGATGGATGGCACTTGAGCTGGCAGGCAGCGCAGTAAAGGACGTCGCACTGCTCGCAGAGCGTGGCTGCTGGCTCTGGCGGGGTGCGGTCGCACAGCTGGCAGATGGCCACCGCTGCAGCTGCAGACGCCCCCGGCACGGCCCCGCGGCCCTGCTGGTACCGCTGCACGATGGCCTCGAGCAGCCGGTTTCGCTGGAAGCCGCGCAGGCCGCGGTGGTCCAGGGAGGCACTGCGGTGGCACTGCGGGCACGTGATGGAGCTCGAAGACGAGGACAGCGAGGAGCAGGCGGCACCCCGAGCCGCGGCGGCGGAGGAGCCGGGTGGTGCGGGCACCATGGGCAGCACGCGAACCCCGTTGGGGGACTTGAGGCTCGGGGTGTAGGACCCATAGCCGCTGTCTGTCTCGCTGTACAAGCTCAGCTTGTCCGCGTGGTCTCCACCACCTCCCGCACCGCCGCCGAGGCCGCCAGCTGCACTCCCGCCGGCACCGCTGCAGGCCGGGCCCGCCGCCGCGTCGTGCTCCAGAGAGGGAGTAGCAGCGGCGCCCGCCGGCAGCCCCGAGCCCCGGGAAAGCAGGAGCGGCTGGGGCAGGTGCTGCTCGCCATCCGGGGTCTGCACCGCGATGGTGCGAGCGCAAGGCAGGCAGACATTGTGGGAACAGGGCAGGATGATAGGCTCCCGAAACAGAGAGCCGCACACGGGACACTTCAGCTCTTCCTCCATCGCGGCACCGGCTGCCCGCGCTGCTCTGCGCTGGGGATGAATGGCCGGAGCTCGGGAGACTGGCGGAGGAGGACCAGCGTGGTGCGCCCCGGTGAGACGGCGGGCGGGGGCATCACACGGGCATGCCCACTTCACAGCCGAGGGGCACGCCCCTCTCTCTGTCCTGTAGCCACCGCCCTAAGATGATAGAGGGGCGAGAGAAGGGAGGGGGTCCTCACCTCCTGCCCGCGAGGCTACCGCACCGGCGGCTTCAACCTGTGGCCAGAGTCCGAAGCGGGTCGGCTGCCCTCGCGGTGGCCTGTGAGGAGCTTTAGGTGATGAATCAGCACCAGCGCCGCCGCCGGCTGCAGCGCGCGCCTCCTCTCCACCCCAGGACCAGCGGCCGGGCTGCTGTGCGTTCACTGCTTCAGCCCCTGGCTCCGGTGGGCGGCTACCCTGAGGACCCCCTTCTGCCTTCGCCCAGCTCCTTATCGTGGTGATCTGGAGGTGAGCAGGCAGGTGCGAAGGCCGCTCAGCTGCGGGGCTGGGATCAGCACCACGAGGCGGTGGACAGCGCCCGGGAGCCGAAGGTGGGGCTCCAGCTGCCCGCTCGCCGACCCCTGGGCCGCCACCCACCAGGTCGCTGGGGCCGCGGCCACCTCGGCGGGACCCGACCGGCCGGGAGACAGCCGCTCACCCTCCTCCTCGGCGGCTGCGGACGCCGGCTGACTGTGCCCTGGGGCTTCCTCCCTGCTGCCGGGATTGACCCGCTTCCCTGGTTCCCAGCTGCTGCTCCTGCGGAGCCTCTGACCTTGGCCGCGAGACGCTGCAGCCAGCGGGCGGAGGGCGAGCGCCCAGCTGGCTCGGGAATCCCCTCCCCGCCTCCCTCCAGCCTCTGCCGCTGCCTCCCCGCGCGGCGCGCCGAGGAGTTGTAATTTCCAGAGCAGAGAGTAATGGGGAGGAGGGGGAGGAGGCTTCAGCTCAGCGAATAAGGGCTCGCCTCTTGCTGCTAGGGAATCAAGGGGCAATTTTAAGGGTTTTGCAGAGAGGATCATTGTTAATAACAATCCATTATTTGGATGGATATTGCATCTTGAATCAGTACAACGCCCTGCCCCGCCCCGCCCCTGCCATCGTCTCCCTGGGCCACTCCAGTTCCATCCCCCACCCCCAACCCACTGCCATAGAAGGGTGAAAGCGGGGTCCTAAAAAGACAGTCGTTTAGAAATGGATAGGCAACGTGGCCTGACAGTCGCTTCCTAAACTATGATAAAGCAAAAAAATGCAAGTCACAAAATGTCGGGCAGCCTGAAGTCCGAGGGTGAGGTTTTATTTATGAATTGAACCACAAGCCATTTTGTCTCTTCGTTTCAACCAAGGGTGCTCATCCGCGTTCCAGGTCAACGGTGTGCACGGACTGAGCGAGGACACGCGGTGCCGCTCACAAAATGGGGCTTCCTAAGAAAGGCGAGAGTACGCCCGGGTAGGGTCCTGGGAACCGAACGCCCCCAGACCCAGCCCTACCCCGCTGCGGATGTGGCGGTGTGCGGCGGACAGCAAGACGGCGAGCGGCAAGGCGGCGAGCGGGGACGTTCCTTTTATGAATGGGAAAATCTCCACATTCTCCAACGCCAGCCACGAGCTGCGGGAACAGCCTCCCACCCGCTGCCCCGGCTGTTTGGTCTGCTCGGCTGTTCTTCCCCGCTGCTGCCGAGGGAAGGCTGGGTGGGAGAGGCAGAGGTGGGTGGGGACAAGCAGAAGGAAGGGCTGGCAGCGCAGCCGGCTCTGCCTACAGAAGTTTCAAGCTGGCATGAAACAGATACAAATTAGAAAATCGTTTATTTAACAGCGATACGAATATCGAAGTCACGCCTCCGCCGGTTCCAAGGTTCTCCATGCCTCTCCCGTGCTCCAAACAAAGACTAAAGACTGGAGTTGCAGCGCCAGGCGCGGGCCCAGGCTTCTACTAGTTCCCGGGTGAGGAGGCGCAGGCTGGCGGGGTCAGGCAGAGGGAAGCTGCAGCCTGCGCCGAGGCTTGGGGCTCGGTGCCTGGGGGACAGGAACCCCTGCAGGGGGACCACTGGGGCAGGGCGTGGCGACGAGCTCCTGGCGGCAGCATGAAGGCCCAGAACCTTGGAAGTCAGGACGCCCCGGGACCACTGGCCCCGCTCAGCAGCTCGCTTAGGCTTTCCTTCGCTCGGATCCTGAACTGCCAAATGAATATTGTCATAATACTCATGTCTGGGAACTAAACCAGCTAGTTGTAAATACAGACGGCGTTTCCCACTTTCTGTTTTTGTTGTGGGGGCGGCGGTTGGGTCTCGCTGGGTCGCCCAGGCTGGAGTGCGGTGGCACGATCATAGGTCACTACAACCTCGAACTCCTGGGCTCAAGCGATCCTCCTACCTCAGCCTCCCAAGTAGCTGGGACTACGGGCCTGTGCCACCACGCCAGGCTCTGTTTTAAAATCGTATGAACCTTCAGTCCAGCTTTGCGGCTTGCTTCTATTTTGTGTCAAAGTTGAAGAGCAGGCCAAGCTAAGGCCAGATAGAGCATCGCACAGCATTAAGAGACCTGACTCTACTTCCCCTCAGCTGGGGGGCTTGGAACAACGATTTAACCAGGCATCAGTAGCCACAGATGGGAGATGGTAACAACCTGTCCTCATCTGCCTTGTGTAGATAAAGCCACAATGAGCTGGATCCTGCCTGCAACTCTCAGATAAGCCTTCCAGAAATGGGCTGTGGAATCTACAGGGTCATATCAGAAATGCAGTGTATGGGTAGGTCTGTAATTGAATGCACTTAAAGATGCATTCTGTGACCCTAGCAAGTGCCATCATTTACGCCGGCTCAGCCCAGCCTCCTGGTGACCACAAGGGAAGTCACAACCTCTTATAGTTCTACTGTGAACAGGTCTGCCCCAGACCAGTAGTCACAGGGCTGAGGTCCAGTCTGCTTTGTCATTTTTGGACCAAAACAAACTGCTTGGGGGTAGGGGTGGCCTCCTGGAGGGGTGTGTAACTCCTTTTCTGCACAGAAGGACTTAAAGTTCAAGTACTCCTCCACTCAGGCTGAGTGTGGCTTTGTTTTCCACGGGTAGGAGGTGATCTAGTACATCAGAATTCTACACCTATGCATTTCTCACGCACTCTTGTCACCTAAATAACAAAGACACAGGCTCTCTAAAAGAAGAGAGGTTTATTTGGGAAAAAGGTACCGCAATGGAAAGATGCTTGCCATAGTAAACTCTGTGTGTATTCAGGGAGGTAACAGATTGCATCATTGTTTTGAAATAATTACCCTTGGCTAACATATCAATAACAAGGGTGATGCTAGTTCAAGGCTGGACAGGCAGTTGCTGGGCAGATGTCCTGATAGAAGTAGTTTTTGGTGTAGGGTTGTGATGGCCTCTGTGCAAGGTTGTGGGTTTTGGAGTCTTTTGTGGTCGTTTTTGTTATGAGGCATTTATGCATGAAAATTCTCCCTTCATGGCTCTATTTGTCAGAGTTTTGTTTTGTTTTGTTTTAACATCAGTGACTCCATTTTGATTCTGACAGCTTTCACACTCTCAATTCCTACTGCCTTAATTCTACAACATAAATCAGCTTATCCTTGCACTGTACTTTTGCTAAAACATTGTGCATGTGGGAGATTAGCATCCTATCACTCCTTTGTTTGAACTGAAGTTACAAAGCTAGCTTCAATGCTTCACTGTATATAATCACAATTACTTACAATAGTCAATGTTATCCATAAAAAGTCCTCTTTCTGCCTCAACTGTGCCATGAACCATATGCATATAGAGAAGTCATTTTATTTCTCTGAACCTGTTTCTCCCTATTATAAACTTTGGGGATAAAATTCATTGAACTTTAAATTTCCTTCTGGGGCCAGGCGCGGTGGCTCACACCTGTAATCCCAGCACTTTGGGAGGCCGAGGAGGCTGTATCACAAGGTCAGGAGTTCGAGTTACTGACCAGCTACTCGGGAGGTTGAGGTAGGAGAACTGCTTGAACCTGGGAGGCAGAGGTTGCAGTGAGCTGAGATGGTGCCACTGCACTCCAGCCTGGGCAACAGAGCAAGACTCTGTCAAAAAAAAAAAAAAAAAAAAAAAAAAAAAAAAAAAAAGATTCCTTCTGGTTCTACAGTCTTTGTGTATTAGCTATTGTTGATAATGACATATCCCTTGGCCAGATGTGGTGGCTCATGCCTGTAATCCCAGCACTTTGGAAGGCTGAGGCAGGGGTGGATCACTTGAGGTCAGGAGCTCAAGACCAGCTTGGCCAACAAGGTGAAACCCTGTCTCTACTAAAAATAGAAAAATTAGCCAGGTATGGTGGCACATGCTCCCAGCTACTTGGGAGGCTGAGGCACAATAATTGCTTGAATCCCAGGGGGCAGAGGTTGCAGTGAGCCAAGATTGTGCTACTGCACTCCAGCCTGGGTGACAGAGTGAAACCCTGTTTTAAAAAAGAAGAAAAGAATAACATATCCCCCCTTTAAAAAATGACTCTCATGAAAAATTTGATCCCTAAATTGAATGACGTATCCATTTTTTTTCCAAGTCACTAGTATATTATTAAAGGCTGGGCTGTGGGGTGGGTAAGGCAAGTAATAATATTTGCATTGTACCACTTAACAGTGTGGAATGAGAACCTTATTTAATTTTCAGAACATCTCTGGGAATTAGGCATCACCACATTTCTTCAATTTTAATATGTATATATGTTTACATTTTAATGTTGCTGAAATTAAAACATATACTACAATTGATACATACTTCTGCTCTCCCTACTGTTACTCTGTTACTTTGATGGTGCATCTTATCATCACTGGGACTCATGGAAAGTACATTAGTAATTAAAACTCCACAATCCACTGCTATCAAGGCAGAGAAAAACAGATTCTGCCATGAGTTACTTTTGATAATGTACTGCCGGATGGTTTTCACACTTAAGTGTCCCAGAAACACTCAAGAGGCAGACTAACGTAACCTCTCCTCCAAAAAAAAGCACAAATCAGTTAAATAATTTACTCCAGCTAACACAGCAAGTTAGAAGTAAATCATCTGCATTCCTTTCAGAACCTTCAAATTTCAAGCATGGAGTAGAATGGAATTTAAAGCTTTATCAGCTAAAATCAGATGCTGTAATCTCAAGTATAAGAATCTCTAAAACAAATTTTTAAATGAAAGCTTCTTTTCGTTTTTTGGGTTTGTTTTTAACAGTTTAGGGGAATTCAGGAAATTCAATAGAAATCCACAGACCAGAAGCCATCTGGTCTAAAGTAGTTTGCATTTAACTCAAAGAAAGTGACCATATCCACATCTATGCATAGTGTACCAAAGTGTCTCTGCAGCAAAGTTAATGAGGAACAATTATCGCTAGCAACATAAAGCACTCTCCCCAGGGTGTGTAATTGGCTTCTTTTCCAGAAAACACTTTCTATTGAGTAATCTTAAAATCTAGCCACTTTTCCCTTCAAACATCCTTGATTGGTGCTTAACAACCTTGTTTTGATTTCTGAATACCAAATGATGACCACCCCCTTCCAATTCTGAGACTCATCTTCTATACAGATCAGGTGATCTGGTCTTAGAAAGTCTGATTTTGCCTCACTGCATCTTTTGCAAGCAAAAGAGTTTAGAATCAAATCTCAGATGAAGAAAATTGATTCCGATTTAGAGGATTCTTTATATACCCAGGGTATCTCTGTAATGCATGAAAACTAATACTATTACCACAAAAGCAATTTTTGGCACTTCCCTCTGGTGACATATTTCAGCTGTAAGAATTGCAGTAGTGCTGTACACTTTCACGGCACCCCTTCACATATTTTATTTTATTTATTTGTTTCAGACAAGGTCTCGCTTCATCACCCAGGCCGGAGTGCAGTGTTGTGATTA
This sequence comes from Chlorocebus sabaeus, assembly GCF_047675955.1. NCBI lineage: Eukaryota > Metazoa > Chordata > Mammalia > Primates > Cercopithecidae > Chlorocebus > Chlorocebus sabaeus. Next base: position 69,200,293 of record NC_132928.1, on the reverse strand, counting down.
TGGCTCACTGCAGTCTTGAACTGTTGGGCTCAAAGGATCTTCCTGTCTCAGCCTTGAGAGTAGCTAGGACTACAGGTGCATGCCAGCATACACAGCCAATTTTTCTTTCTTTTAAACATGTTTTGCAGAGATGGGGTCTTACTACATTGCTCAGGCTGGTCTTGAACTCCTGGCCTCAATCAATCCTACCACCTCGACCTCCTAAAGTGCTGGGATCATAGGTGTGAGCCACTGTGCCTGGGCCCATTATTTAATTTAATCCTTACAGCAATGTGGGTTCGCCTGGGAGATGATGAAAATGAAGAAAGAACCCTGACCCACATGGTAGGTTTCTACCAGCCATGCTAATACAACTTGATTGCAAATCTAGGCACAATTGTTTAGTTCATGGGTTGGCAACTGACTAGGCTGAGCCAGTCAGAATCTTTTCTTTCTGAAACGTAGAATTGGAAACCAGAGAAATAATCTGCAAGGGCCTCTAACACAGATGTTAAGGAACTGTTGTTATCCCGAAAAAGAAAAGAGAAAAAAAAAAAAGAGACAGAGAATGAAGAATAAAGCAGAAAAGCAGAAAAAGAAGAGAAGACCCCTCCTGAGGTCTCACAACCGTGCATGTTTCTGAGACTTGGCTACATTCATGAATAAAACTCCCTTCTACTCTTAGGAAAAATATAATTTCCTTTCCTTATTTTTCTCCCTTTCTTTCTGTCTTTCTTCCCCTCACCCTCCCACCCTTCCATCCTCTCTATTCCAAAAGTAGCTGGGGAGATGAGGGGGTAGTTCGGAAGGATAAGATTGGTTGACCCATTGGCCTATTCAAACAATTAGGGGGACACGCTTATTTAGTCGGACACTTTAGTCACCTCTGTTGGGATATTGAAATATTTCTTCTCCCCAGCTTCTCTTTATTGAATTCTGACCTTGACTCTTTGTTGGTTTTGCCCTTGTCATTCTTGGATGCTATTTTCTCCTTATAGCTTGACCATTTCAGTCCATTAAGCTCTACTTCTCCCTTTGCTCTCATCCTAACCATCCACTCTAATGAGCCATTTGCTTCCCTTCCTTGGGCTCCTGCTTCCTCTCCCTGACCACAGCGACAGCCATGGCTCCATGATGCCTTTGTTCTCACCACTCAATATTCTCTTGAACAGGAAATCAATGTTAGATTGCACTTGATGGTGCGTATAACTGCAACGGCCTCTCATATTAAGACAAAGAGCAAACTCTCGAGGTTTGTAAACTGTAGAGTGCTATACTGGGGATAACAAGTTACTTGTTACTTGGTGAGTATAAGAGAGATCAGAGCACAAGTTGTGGAATAGTGCATGAAGAGTGCTTTCAAACTCTGATAGCCTTACTCAGCCATTTGCTCTGTAAGGCTCTACCACCAGGGGAAAAATGCTCATGCCACAAAGCAGGGCACCTTTCACATGGCAACATGCTATAATCCACCGAGAACTGTGTCATCATCCAGTTCACTAGCCTGCAGTGTTACTTATAATATGGAAATTACTATTCAAGAGCAATGACTACAGTTTCCTAACAGCAACCATATTTGACTGATTTCTACATAAGGAGCCCTTAGGTTTGGTAGAAACTTGACAGACCTCCTGAGTTTTGCATGGTGGTTGGGAGTGTTGGCTTGGAAGCCAGACCACATAGGTTAGAATACTGGTTCTACTGCTTACTAGCTGAGAAAACTTTGGCAAGATGCTTAACCTCTCAGCCACTTGAATTTCTCATCTATAAAACTGAGATAACAAAGGTACATACCTCAAAGAGCTGGGACTACCCAATGAAATAACGCAGGTAAAACATTCAGAAAAATCAATGTATAGTGCTCAACAAACATTAGGTGTTGTTACTTTTTAAATTTTCTGCCCCTTGGCCCCACAATACAGGACATGGTGCCCTTGAATGGCTGATTCTCAACAGACATTTGTGAATAGGTGAACTGCAATCAGACTGTTTTGGCTGGAATGTCAGGCTGTATTTGAGAATAGCGGAGAGAGTGAGCCGCTTGTCTTTTGTGAGTGGGAAGAGAAGACGGAAGAGCTATCAGAACCATCTATCAGGAAACAGCTGTAATATTTAGAAAACATATAACCTCTGCTCTAAAGGAGCTTAATGTTTAAAGCAAAGATCATGGCTAGAGGCAAAAAAATGGAAGTAATGAACTTGCAAAAAATAGAGAGCAAGCTTTCTTTGTTTTAAAAAAAAGCAAAGGAAACAAAGAGATACATTTAAATATTTATGCTATCTATAGATTAAGGGTTAAGAACATTGATTTTAAAGCTTTTAGCGAAAGAATGCCAGATAAAAGACATTATGACCTGTAGTACTTGCACATAATTTATATAATGTAACTGGATAATATTAATCAAAATAGTTTTGATTTTTAAAAATAATTTCTTATTGTCATAGTAGAACCAGAGAGAAAGTAGAGAGTCAAGTCTTGAAAAACTATAAGCTTCATGGAGGACCGGAAGTGACTGTACACTGTGTATAGACAGGCAGGCCAGGGCAGCCCAGCTGGGTCCCTGTACTCCCCACAAGTGCACCAGAAGCACCTGAATGTTTTCTTTTGTGTCTCAGACCTAACCCAGAAAATTGGCAAACCTATAGCAGCCTTTCAATCAGAGTCTAAAAGAGCCATATGAACAGAAGCCAGACTGAAAAACAGCTCTCAGCGGAAGTCAGTGTGTGTGAGGATGACAGTGACAGTCATAGGAACTTAGACACTTAGTCCACCTACACAGACACATGCTCTCACAACAGAAAACACTCCAGAACTGAGGTTTACTCAAGAAGGTGAGGAGGGAGGGCTGAGGGTTTGCCTGGAAATCACCCAGACACTTAATTGACTGATAATAAATTTCCAACATCTAGCAGAATGGTGACTGAAATAGAAGCTAAATTCACCTGTAGAGACAATAATAAAGTTACATTTCTTGTAACCCTAAGTTTGTGGGATGAGATTCTTGCTTGATTTGTATCTTTCATTATTTAATCATCACAACAGACCTGTAAAATGGGATTATGATATTCTAACTTTATAAATGAGAATGTAAGAGATGGAAAAGATTAAATAACTACTCAAGTGTGCTGGGCCATTAATTGGTGAGAAAGAAAATTTAATCCATGCCTTCTGTTGTCACATTATCATTCATTTGAAAATGTTTGCATGCCTGCTAAGTGTCAGGTACTGTTAGTGAAGAAGGTAAATATGGTTCCTATCTTCACAGAACTCCCACATCAAGTGGAGGAGACAGCAATTTAAAACATGTAACAGATATTATCTGGGGTATACTTACTCCCTGAAATCTAAATATTTTGGATTCAGGTTGGTGATTTCACATCTTATGAAAGTCCAAATGCCTTTCTAGAGTTTTTAAGAACTCACAGGATGCTGGGATGCTCAATGTCACCTCTGCCTATGGCCATCTGCTACAAGTCATTTCTGTACTTTACCCTCATCATCTTAGACATGGTACCCAGCTCCTTCTTGAGTTTCCTAAGTGCCCACTCTTGCCTATTTATGACTCTGAGCTAATAGCTGGACTCAAGACTCAAGCCCTTCAGACCTGTGCTTGGTTAATCTGGCTGAACTTCTGCTCTCAGCAACCCACCCTCTGAATTTTTGCCCATCCCAAAGAGACTCAAATCCTGATGGTGCTATGGCTCAACTCTGCTCCTCTTGTTCTCATCCACTCCACCTTCATGTGAACAAGTGGTCCAACTTACCAAAGAGGTTAGAAGAAGGCAGTACGGATCTCAGAGCTGGGGACAAAGTCAAATGATGTAACATACATGTAAATTGAAGTTGCAGGAGGAAAGGAGACAGAGCTGGACAGGCTGTGGTAACTTAGAGGTATGCACTGTAAACCCTAGGGCAAGCACCAAAAATAAAGTGGAATAACTAAGTCAATAATGTAGATAAAATGGGATCATTAAAACATCCCCAATTCAAAAGAAGACAGAAAAGGGGGAAAAAAGGAATCATAGAGCACAAGAGACAAATGAAAAACAAATAGTAAGATGGTAGATTTAACCCCAGTCACAAGCACAATTACATTAAGTGTCAATGTTGTAATCACTTCAACTAAAAGGTAAAAATTGTCAGATTACATTTTATTTAAAAAGCAAGAAATCTGCTTTAAATATAAAGACACAAAAATAGGTGAAAAGTGTGTACAAAGATATACTATGTAAATACTAATCAAAAGAAAACTAAAGGGACTATATTCATATCAAACAAAGTACATTTAGAGCTAGAAATATCACCAGAAATAAAGAAGAATATTATTATATTATTAGCAAAGGATAATTCAAGAAAACATTACAATCCTATGTTTAGGCAGATTGTATTAACATAATTTCAAGGTACATAAACAAAAAATGGAAAGAATTGAGAAAGAAGTAGATAAATCTACAAATACAGCTGGAAACTTCAACATTACTTTGTAATATATAAAACAAATAAACAAAAAATTAGTGAGGAAATAGAAAATTTGAGAAACACTATTAACCATCTTGATCTGATTGATATTTATAGAACACTCCCTCTAACATAGCAGAATACACAATCCTTTCAAGTACACACAAAACATTTACCAAAATAATTTATATTCTGGGCCACAAAACAAATATCAATAAATTTAAAAGGATTCAGTCATACAAATATATTTTCTGATCACAATAAGATTAATTTAGAAATCAGTAACAGAAAGAAAACTGGAAAAATCTCAAACACTTGGAAACTAAATGGTGAACTTCTTAAAAAGCCATGAGTCAGAGAAAAATCCAGAGGAAAATTAGTAATTCTTTTGAACTGAATGGAAATAAAAATACAACATATCAAAACTGTGGGATGTCACTAAGAAAGAAAGCAGTAATGAGAGGGAAATTTAATAGCACCAAATGCCTTTATCAGAAAAGAAGAAACATCTTAAATCAATGACCTAAGTTTCCACCTTAAGCAACTAAAAATAAAAGGCAAATTATAATAAAAGTAAGCAGAAGACTGACAATAATGAATATGACAGCAGATATCAGTGAAATAAAAACAGAAAAATAACAGAGAAAATATATAAATTCAAAAGTTTGTTCTTTAAGAATGTCAATAAAATTGATAACATGCAAGACTAATCAGCAAAAGGGAGAAGACACAAATTACCAATATCAGGCATTAAAAAGGGGCCATTGCTATAGCTCTCTAGTTATTAAAAAATAGAGGATATACTGAATAATTTTATGCCAAATGTGTAAATTCCCCAAAACACACATATTACTAAAGCTAACTCAAGAAGAAATAGATAACCTGGTTCATCCTTGTCTATTAAATTATAATAAAGTCATAATTAAAAACCTCCTGGCTGGGCACGGTGACTCATGCCTGTAATCCCAGTACTTTGGGAGGCTGAGGCAGGAGGATCATGAGGTCAGGAGTTCGAGACCAGCCTGGCCAACATGGCGAAACGCCCATCTCTACTAAAAATATGAAAAATTTGCCAGGCGTGGTGTTGGGCGCCTGTAATCTCAGCTACTCAGGAGGCTGAGGCAGGAGAATCATTTGAACCCAGGAGGTAGAGGTTGCAGTGAGCCAAGATTGTGCCATTGCACTCCAGCCTGGGTGGCAAGAGAGAAACTCCATCTCAAACAAACAAACAAACAAACAAAAACCTTCCCACAAAGAACACTTCAGTCCCAGATGGCTTCACTGGTGAATTCTAACAAAAACTTAAGAAATAATACAAATTTTATATATACTTTTTTAAAAAATATAAGAGGAAGCAACACTTTCCAACTCATTTTATGAGACCAGCACTACCTTGGTGCCAAAACAAGACAAAGACTTTATAAGAAAAGAAACCTCAGACCAACACCTGTCATGAACACAGCAGTAAAAATCCTCAACAGCATTTTAACAGCGCAAATCCTTTAATATATAAAAGGGATGGTACTTCATGATCAAGCGGGGGTTTTCCCAAAAATGCAAGTCTATTTCAACATTCAAAAACTAATTAATAGAATTTACCATGTTGATACTCTTTTAAAAAAGCCTATGTTCATCTGAATAGATGAAGAAATAGTGTGGACAACATTTAAGATTCGCTTATAATGAAAGACTCTCAGCAAAACCAAGACTAGCAGGTAACGTCGCCAGTCTGATAAAGAACACCTGTGGAAAACCTACAGCTAACAGCATCCTTAATGGTGAAAAGCCTGAATGTGTTCCCCTTAAGCTCAAGAACAAAGCAAGGAATACCTTTCACCACTTCTGTTCAGTATTTTACTTGTAGTCTCCACCAGTATAATAAGTCCTGAAAAAGAAATCAAAGGCATACAGATTGGAAAGAAAAAGTAACACTTTTTTCTATATAACATGATCAACATAGATAATTATTGAAATATTTTGAAATAATATTGAAATAAGTTATCATTGAAAGTGGGCATAGCAATGTTGGAAAGGTCAAGATACAAAAATTAATTCTATTTCTATATGCTCACAATGAGTAATGGACATAAAAATGTAAATGTCATATAACCATCAACAAATTAAATATTTAGGGGAAATGTTAGCAAAACATGTGCAAGAATTTACACTAAAGTCTATAAAACATTCCCAACAAATTAAAGAAGATCTAAATAAATGGCAGATATACTGTGTTCGTGGATTAGAGAACTCAACATTGTTAAAATATCAATTATCCCCAATTAAACTAGAGGTTCTGCAAAATCTTAGTGAAAATCCCTGAAGGTTTTTTCATAGACGTTGACAAACTGATACTAAAATTTATATGGAAATGCAAAGTACCTAGAATAGCCAAAACAATTTTGTGAAAGAACAAAGTTGAAAGACTTGCACTAATTTCAAGACTTGCTATAAAACTCCAGTAACTAAGACAAAGAGTATGATTTAAAAATAAATATACAGATGAAAGGAATAGAATAGACTCCCACATATGTAGTCAATTGCTGTTTTACAAAGACGCAAATGCAATTCATTGGAATAAGGATGCTCTTTCACCAATTGGCTCTAAAACAATTGGATATCATATGCAAAAATAAACTCTTACCATAACCTTGCATCATACACAATAAATTAACTTTAAATTGCTCATATATTTTACGTATAGGAGTAACTATGATAAAACTATTAGAAGAAAAATGTTGTGACCTTCAGTTAGGCACAGATTTTTACATATCGCAAAAAGAGAACAAACCATTTTAAAATGCTGATAAACTGGGCTTTATCAAAGTTAAAAACTTCTGCTCTTCAAAAAACACTGTTAAGAAAATGAAAAGACAAACCACAGACTGGGAGAAAATCTTTACAAAATGCATAGCTGACAGAGGACTTGTATTTAGAACATTCCAATAAGACTGGGCCAAAGATTTGCCTAGACCTTTCACCAAGGAAGATACACAGAGGGCAAAATAAAAGTACATAACAAGATGCTCAGCATCATTAGTTATCAGGGGAATGCAAATTAAAACCTCATGGGGCCGGGCGCGGTGGCTCACGCCTGTAATTCCAGCACTTTGGAAGGCCAAGGCACGCGGATCCCCTGAGGTCAGGAGTTCGAGACCAGCCTGACCAAACAGTGAAACCCCGTCTCCATGAAAAATACAAAAATTAGCCAGGCGTGCTTGTGCACGCCTGTAATCCCAGGTACTCGGGAGGCTGAGGCACAAGAATTGCTTGAACCTGGGAGGCGGAGGTTGCAGTGAGCCAAGACTGCTCCACTGCGCTCTAGCCTGGGCGACAGAGCAAGACTGTCTCAAAAACTAAAACAAAATAACCTTACGGGATACTACTTGCAACTCATATGATTGGTTAAAATTTTTAAAAAAATCTTGCTGCAGAGATCGCGCCACTGCACTCCAGCTTGGGCGACAGAGCGAGACTACGTCTTAAAAACAACAACAACAACAACAAACCTGTTTGCAGATCCGCCATATTGTCTGCAGAAGCTGGCGCTGAAGCTGCCACCACTTCTGCCGCCAAGTGTGAGCAAGCGCAGCCGCGATGGAGACCAGGGCAAGCCCAGAGAAAGGTAATTATCAAATGAAGAGCTCTAAGAACAATGCTTTAACCCTGAAATAATGAAGCAAAACACGTGCAAGAATTTTTAAACGGAGAAATGTGGAGCTGATTAACGAAGAAGTTGCCATGTTGGATAGTCTCATGGACTCCTAGGTGAGCTCTACTACTAGGGAGAGTGTGATCACAAGAGAGATGGTGGAGATGCTCTTTTCTGGTGATTCTGACCTGCAGTTAGCAACCACACAGAAATTCTGGAAACTGCTCTCCAAAGAGCCTAGTCCTCCAATAGATGAAGTTATCAACACTCCAAGAGTGATGGATCGGTTTGTGGAGTTTCTGAAGAGAAATGAGAATTGTACATTACATTTTGAAGCTGCCTGGCCTCTAACAAATATTGCCTCTTGCAACCTCTCAGCAGACCAAAATTGTCATTGAAGCTGGGTCTGTCCACATTTTTATAGAGCTGCTTAATTCAGACTTCAAGGATGTTCAGGAACAGGCAGTCTGGGCACTGGGAAACATAGCTGGAGATAGCTCTGTTTGCCAAGATTACGTCTTGAACTGTTCCATCCTTAATCCTTTGTTAATATTCCTTACCGAGTCCACACGACTGACGATGACATGGAATGCAGTCTGGACCCTGTCAAATCTCTGCCAAGGGAAGAGCCCACCCCCAGAGGTTGCAAACTTCTCTCCTTGTTTGCCTGTGCTGTCTCGCCTACTCTTCAGCAGCGACTCGGACTTGCTGGCAAAGCTTGCTGGGCCCTTTCTTACCTGTCTGATGTCCCCAATGAGGCGATCCAGGCAGTCATAGACTCTGCAGTCTTCCAGAGACTGGTAGAGCTGCTGATGCACAATGATTACAAAATGGCTTCTCCTGCTCTGAGAGTCATGGGTGACATCATCACTAGGGATGACATCCAGACCCAGGTCATTCTTAACTGTTCAGCCCCACCTTACCTTCTCCACTTGCTGAGGAGTCCCAAGGAGTCAATCCGGAAGGAAGCTTGCTGGGCTATTTCAAATGTTACTGCTGGCGAAAAGCTGAACATTCTAAAAACCAGAGTGCCTCTTCTCCTCCAAAGGATTGCAGCTCCTCGCCCGCAACCGTAAAAAGCTGGACAGAGAATCACTTTGAGGAGTCGACAGAAGTAGGCTTCAGAATGTCAGTCATAACAAACTTCTCCGAGCTAAAGGAGCATCTTCTAACCCATCGCAAGGAAGCTAAAAGCCTTGAAAAAAGGTTAGACAAATGGCTAACTAGAATAAACAGTGTAGAGAAGACCTTAAGAAGGGGACTTGTTGGGTTTTTCTTCCTTACACTATATTTTGGCTGCACACATATCTTTAACCCAGGAGCCCGGGGTAGACAAAGGAGGACTAACGTAATCAATTTGCACCTTTTTAAATTTTTCTTTTTTTCTTTTTTTCTTGAGTGGTGACTTCCTTCCCTTTTGTCTTTTTTCATTCTTCCCAGTCCTCTGCCCTGATCGATCTAACTCTTCTCTTGGGTACTTGAGCAGACAGTATATTCCAGAGGTGGGAGGTGGGAGAGGAAAGAAGAAATCCAAAACAAAGTGTTCTTGCTCTGACAGAATATTAATCTTGTATGCTTGGATTGGGTTATTTAATTTTTTTTCTTTTGCACATTTTCCTTTTATTAAGATTGCTCTTCCCAAGAACCATGAGTTCCTGGTTTTAGTAAACCCAGCCGCCAGCATTGCCTGGGACTAGAGGCTGATGGGGAGGCTACCATGAAACAAAGGTCCCTCCCTCCCTCTGACTCTTTGCTCAGACCTCTTCAGTTTGGGAGATCCTCCTCAGTCTCCTGGAGGGTCCCAAGTACACAAGTGGGAGTGCAGGGGAGGAGTACAGGACTTCACATGGGGCTTCCCGAATGTAGCTTCTGATCCCATTTTTCCTACTCACCTTCCAAATGGTGTGACCCAACTTCATTTGTTTACTTGAAAATTCCCCCTCCAGGTTGAGAGAACCTCTGAGATGGCTGTATTTTCTGCTAAGCCTGAGACAGGGGGCTGCGGTCCTGCCTTTCTCCTGAGGAGAAAGTCTTTGCTCTGGTGACCTATAAGTTGTAGAGGAGGTTGGAGTGAGAGTGTCGTGTATTGGGATGGTCAGGGATCCCTGTCTTTGGCTTTTCTTCTTCTTCCTCTTCTATAGTTGGGTCATGTATATTTTACTTCCAAAGGAGAGAATGTCAAAAAGTTCTGTATTTTTAAATATTCTCTATATTAGGTAGGTCAATCTTAATTGGTCTCAAGAGGAAGAACTGTCTTTAATTTCTGTAAGTAGGATACTGTGAGGAAGACCAAAAAGAGATGTGGATGCTTCCTCACTCAGGAGGTCTGAGCTTGGTCCTTTTCCTCTCTACTTGGATTCTGGACCACCGCCTGGGACCAACCCTCAGCTCTGGAACCTTCATAAAGCAGGTCGGTGTGGCCTGATTGTCCCAGGGCCTGAAGGGAACAAGGATGAGCTCAGGGCCTGGTGAAGTCTGCTGCTCTGTCCTTACTGCTGACCATCCTGCTTGTATCAGGAAACCTAGAAGCAGTTTGTTTTCACAAATTCAATCTCAACGGCCATTGTCCACATAACTGATCACCTATGGCTGCCTCTCCTATTTCTTATCTGTTATCACTGAAACTTAAACTTAGTAGCCTGCATTTTTTTTTTTTTTAATTTTTAAATTTTTTTTTAGCTATTGGTTATCTTCCCTGTTGGGATCCTTGTACCTGGTTTGGGTTTTCCCCTCCTTGTGACAATTATAATCCAGATGTTTTTCTTTCTGTTTAAATTATGGTAGTGCATTGCCTCAGTGGCTTGCCTGTGCCTCTGGGTGGATTACATATGATAGTAAAGCCACCTGTTTGGATGTGAGTAGAGGAAGTTGGTGTAGACCAGCTGTGGAGCTGAAGGCACAGTCTGTCACACTCCCACCTCCCCGCTGTGGTTAGTCAGAGGCATCCTGCTCCAAGCTCCGCTTTTCCTTCCTCTGAAACAGTGCCATTCTTGCTCCTATTGCTACACATCTCCTTCTGGCTCTGGTGAAATCCATGTGCCTCTGCTTTAAACCTAAAGTTCAGGTACTTATTGTTGGCCATTGGTCTTGAATTTGCCCTCTCCTGGTGCTGCGGTCTCACTTCAAAGCCATTTTCTGAGGAGGATGGTTTAAGGCTGGCAATTGTCCCTGAAAAACCACACCCATGTTGTACCACCTTGGTGAGTCAGATGCCACTCATCAGCTTGGGAATGATGGCTGCCAACCCCCGATCTCCCAGGAAGGCAAGGGGGCAGAATCTTTTTTTCACTAGGCCTGCTACCTCCATTACAAAACCGTTCTCTTATAGTTCCATAAAAAGCCCTCCCCCACCCAACCTCTACCTATTGTTCTCATCCAAAGGGCAGTTTAGTAGGATCTACTTTGTGCATCTCAAGTAACAGGTAAGTCCCTGTTATTGGGGCCAGATTCTTAGTGTAAGACATACACATCCTGCTTGCCCAGCTGTTCCTCCAAAATCTACTTTGACTTCACCTCCGGGTCCTGTACCAGAAGGAAAATTTTTTTGGTCATCTGGCTGCTGCTCAAAGCCAGATTTCCCTAAGAACTCCAAAGGCTAAAGTACTAGGGGCACAGTGTGAGGATAGATTTCTCATCAGAGAAAAGTGGCCTCCGAGAGCTTTCATTTGTGTCTTCCCCAGACCAGCTTTTCCCGTTATCTTCCTTTAATCCCCTTTCAACCAACAGGTGAAGTTCTTCCATCCCACAGAGGCAATAATATCATCTTTTGTATGTCTTCCTCTCCTTTGGCCATGTAATGAAACAAAATATTATTTACTTAGCCCAGGCTTGAGAGCCACTGTTTGTGGGCAGTCTCCATCTGGATTCCAGACCCTGGCCTAAGTGAGGTAAGGCTTTCTGGTTATTGCCAGGTTGGAACCCTCTACCCCAGTCTGCTATAGGGAATACTCTAATTAGTTGAGGAATGCTTTTGGAATCCTGGCATGTTGGCATATGACTGATCTATCCTTTTTAAGATCTCTGGTTGGGGGTATCTAGATATGGATTAGGAGGGACAAGGAGCCTTTTTCTTGGTTGATGTATTCAAATGCTTTTTTGAATGGTGCCAACCCCTCCAGGCATCCCACCCCCAAATCATCATCTTTAGTACTAACAGGGTCTCTGGTCTTAGAAGCCTGCCTTCAGACCCAACTGACTCCAGTGACTGCCTGGCCTTGATGTTGGCTGCAACCTTCAGATAGAACCACATGGGTTCCACCCACAGGCTGGCCAGCCTTGTTACCTGGGTCAGGGAATACAAATGGCCCCCCAGAGAGCAGGTGTTGATCTCAGTTTTCAGGGACCCCTTGTGTTCCCCCTTACGTAGACCCCATAGATCTAGTCCATCAACTCTTCCATGAAAGCCATCTTCCAGGAGCCCTGTTTTTTGGAGCTGAACTACACAGATTATAGAGCCAAGATTGCGCCACTGCACTCCAGCCTAGGAGACAGGGCAAGACTCCATCTCAAGAAAAAATAATAATAATAAAATAAAAAGAGCCCACATCTTCATGAACCCCCAGACTTTGGAGTTGGGTATTGGTTTTTTTAGCCAGCTTTTGTGAGAACTGCCTTTGATTGACCTATTAAAGAAGGAAATGGGGTATGGAGTCCCAGCCACTCAAGAGACTGGATATCCCTCAAGAATGGCTTGGGTTACCAGCTATGGATCCTTGGAAGATTAAGCAAATCCTTCTCCTTGCTGGTTTTTCTTTGCAAATTCATCTGCCTTTTTTTTTTTCCCCCTAATAACTATAAACTCTGTCTATTTTCCATGTTCTCAGGGCCCCTGGGTAGACAGACACAGCTTGATTTCAGGGCAGACTTAGGCCAGGAAACCATAGCATTCAGTGTGCTGAGTCCAGACAAATGATATTTATATACACATCTAAATGTGAAGAGAAAATGTAGTTCTTTAGGTTTCAAACTCTGTAATAGATATAAAACAAAAATAAAAACCTGCTGTGAAGTTCAAAAATATACAAAATTTTAAAAATCTGACAATACAAAGCGTTGATGAGAACATAGAGCAACAGAAACTCTCATACTTTTCTGATGGGAATGCAAATTGGAACAGTCACTTTGGAAAACAGTTGGACAGTTTCTCATAAGTTTAATACAAACATCATAGAATCCAGCAATTTCACAGTTACATGTTTACCTAGACATCCACACCAAAGACTTTTATGCAAATGCTCAGAGCATTTATTTATAATTGCCAACAATTGGAAACAGTCCAAATTTACATCAACAGGTGAGTAAACAAATTATAATAATACAATGAAATATTACTTCACAATAAAATAATGAACTACAGACATGTTGATATAGTTTAGATAATTGTCCCAGCCCAAATCTCATGTTGAATTGTAATCCCCAGTGGTGGACAACTGGGGCCTGGGAGGTGGCATCTGGATCATGGGGACAGATTCCTCATGGCTTGGTGCTGTCTTTGTGATAATGAGTTCTCACAAGATCTGGTCATTTAAGAGTGTGTCACACCTCCCCTTTCCCCACACACACACTCTCTCTTTCTCTTTCCCTCTATCTCTCTTTCTTTCTCTCTCTCTCTCTTTCTCTCACACACGAGCACATGTGCTTGCTCCTGCTTTTGCCATGTGACATGCCTGCTCCCACTTCACCTTCTGCCACGATTCAAAGCTCACTGAGGCTTCACCAGAAGCCAAGCAGATGCCAGCACCATGCTCCTGTAAAGCCTGCAGAACTATGAGCTAACTAAACCTCTTTTCTTTATAAATTACCCAGTCTCAAGTATTTCTTTATAGCAATGCTAGAATGACACAATACAGAAAATTGGTACTGAGGAGTGGGACATTGCTATAAAAATACATAAAAATGTGGAAGTGACTTTGGAACTGGATAGTAGGCAGAGGTTGGAAGAGTTTGGAGGGCTCAGAAGAAAACAGGAAAATAAGAGAAGTTTGGAACTTCCTAGAGACTAATTAAGTAGTTGTGACCAAAATGCTGTAGCGATATGGACAGTGAAGTCCAGGTTGATGAGGTCTCAGATGGAAATGAGGAACTTATTGGGAACTGGGGTAAAGGCTTCCCTTGTTATGCCTTAGCAAAGAGCTTGGCTGCATTATGTTTATGCCCTAGGGACCTGTGGAAGGTTGAGCTTCAGAGTGATGATTTAGGGTATCTGGTGGAAGAAATTGCTAAGCAGCAAAGCATTCAAGAGTTTGCCTGGCTACTTCTAACAGCTTAGGATCAGATGTGGGACAAAGAAATGACTTAAAGTTGGAATTTATATTTAAACAGGAAGCAGAGCATAAAAGTTTGGAAAATTTGCAGCTTAGCCATGTGGCAAAGAAGGAAAAGACTTTTCTGGGGAGGGGAATACAGGCAGGCCATGGAGCAAACACTTATTAGAAATATTTGAATAACTAAAAAGGAGCCAAGTGTTAATATCCAAGACAATGGGAAAAAAGCCTGGAAGGCATTTCAGAGATCTAAGAGGAAGCCGCTCCCAGGCCTGTAAAGGAAAAGTGATTTCGAAGGCCAGACTCAGGGCCCTACTTCTCTGAGCAGCCTCAGGACACTGCTTCCCACATCCCTGCCACTCCAGCCCCAGCAGGGGCTCAAAGGGGCAGGGGCCTAGGTACAGCTGAAACTGCCACTTTGGAGAATGCAAATTATAAGCTTTGGTGAATTCCACATGGTGTTAAGCCTGCAGATGCACAGAATGCAGGAGTTAAGGAGGCTTGGCAGCCTCCACCTAGATTCCAGGAGATACATGAAAAAGCCTAGGTGGCCAGGCAGAAGCCTGCTGCAAGGGTGGAGCCCCCACAGAGAACCTCTACTAGGGCAGTGCAGACAGGAAATGTGGGGTTGGAACTCTCCCAACAGAGTCACCACCAGGGTACTGCTTAGTGGAGCTGTGAGAAGGATGCCACCATCCTCAAGACACCAGAATGGTAGATCCACTGGCAGCTTGCACCCTGCACCTGGAAAAGCCCCAGGCACTCAACAGCCTATGAGAGCAGCCACAGGGACTGAACCTTGAAAAACCACAGGGACAGAGCTGCCCAAGACATTGGGAGCCCACCCCTTGTACCAGTGTGCCTTGGATGTGAGACATGGAGTCAAAGGAGATTATTTTGGAGCTTTAAGATTTCATGACTGCCCTGCTGGGTTTCAAACTTGTGTGGGACCTGTAGCACCTTCTTTTTTTGGCCAAACATCCCTTTTGGAATGTTTACTCAATGCCTGTACCCCCCTTGTATCTTCAAAGTAATGAATTTGTTTTTGATTTTACAGGCTCATAGGTGGAAGGGACTGGCCTTGCTTCAGATGAGACTTTGGACTTTGGACTTTTGAATTCATGCTAAATGAGTTAAAATGTAGGGAGACTATTGGGAAGTCATGACTGTATTCTGCATTGTGAGAAGGACATGAGATTTGGGAGGTGCCAGTGATGGAATGATATAGTTTGGATATTTGTCCCCACCCAAATCTCATGTTGAATTGTAATCCCCAGTGCTAGAGGTGAGGCCTAGAGGGACGTGTTTAGATCATGGGGGTGGGACCCTCATGGCTTGGTACTGTCTTCACGATAGTGAGTTACTGAGAGATCTGGTCATTTAAAAGTGTGTGGCACCTCCCCAGCCCCTGATCCCACTCTCTTTTGCTTCTGCTCTCACTGTGTGAAGTGCCTTCTCCCACTTTGCCTTCTGCCACAAGTACAAGCTTCCTGAGGCCTCCCTAGAAGCAGATGCTGACACTGTTTACTCTACACTCTGCAGAACTGTGAGCCAATTAAACCTCTTTTCTTTTTATGAGACACTTTGTCACCCAGGCTGGAGTACAGTGGCATGAACATGGCTCACTGCAGCCTCGACCTCTCAGGCTCAAGCAATCCTCCCACCTTAGCCCACCAAGTAGCTGGGACTATAAATGCACACCAGCACTCCTGGCTAATGTTTGCATTTTTTATAGAGACGGGGTTTTGCCGTGTTGGCCAGGCTGGTCTTGAACTCCAGATCTCAAGCAATCTGCCCACTTCGGCCTCCCTAAGTGCTGTGATTACAGGCATAAGTCACTGTGCCTGGCCAAACTTCTTTTCTTATAAATTACCCATTCTCAGGTATTTCTTTATAGCAATGCAAGAATAGCCTAACACACACATACAACAACACAGATGAATCTCAAATCATTATGTAAAGTGAAAGAAATCAGACCCAAAAGGCTACATATACTATGTTCCACTTATATAGAGTCTAGAAAAGGCAGAAAGGGATAGAAACAGAAAATAGGTAGGTAGCTTAGGGACCAGGGATTGAGGGAGAGAACTGATTGCCGTCACTCCAAAAGTTCCCTTGTGCCCCTCAAGGAAACTTGTGGAGTGATGGCAATGCTTTATATTTGATTGAGAGAGTGGTTGCGCAACCTAATAAATTTGTTAAAACTCATTGACCTAGCCACTTAAAAGTGGTGAACTTATTTTATGTAATAAAATATTGAATATTATTTATAAGTTATTTTGCCCCCGTATTCATTTGTTTTGCTATGTAACAAATCATCACAGATTTAGCAGCTTAAAATACTCACTGAGCTCACAGGCCTGTCAGTCAAAAGCCTCGTAGGCTGTTGCTGAGCTCTTGGTTCAGGATATTACAAGGCTGAACCTAAGGTGTTGATCAGGCGGTGTTCTTGTCTGGATCAGTTCTCAGTTCCCAGAGGCTCCCTATATTCCTTACCACATGGCCCTCTTCATTTTCCACCCAGCAATGGCACATTGAATCCTTCTTAGACTCTGACTCTCTGACTTCTTCTGAAACTAGCCAGAGAAACCCGCCAGCCTTAAAAGGCTGCTGTGATAGGATCAGACCCACTTGGAAAATCTCCTTATCTTACGGTCAACTGAGCCATATAACACAACCTTATTATGAGAGTAAAATCCATCATAGACACAGACCTGGGATTAGGCAGGGAATACTCAGGGAGTAGGGAGCAGAAATTCTTGGTGCCATGTTAGAATTCTGCCTGCCACAATATCTGCAGAAATCTTCCTTTAGAAATTAAATTTCATGTAATTATACATTGAAAATAATACCCTTTTGAAAAAGATAAAATCACCGTCATGTATCGTGTTAACAATAGGAATATGTTCCAAAAAATGTGTTGTTGGGTGATTTTTGTCTTTGTGTAAATATCATAAAGGGTACTTACACAAATCTCCATGGTATAGCCTACTACTCCCTGAGGCTACATATAACCTATTCTCCTAGGCTACAAACCTGTACAGCATGTTACTATCCTGAATACTGTAGGTGACTGAAGCACAATGGTAAGTATTTGTGTGTGTAAACATACCTAACCATAGAAAAGGCACAGTTAAAACATGGTTTTGTAATCTCATGGGATCCCCATTGTATATGTGGTCTGTCATTGACTGAGATCTCTTTATGTGGTACATGATTGTATTTAAATTTGGGGTTGTCCCAGAAAATCTGGGATATAGTGTTGCCATATGATTTAGTTATTTTCCTGCTACTTATGTTAGGATAGGACAGAGGGGGACTAGGCTAGCATGTTTTGAATGCTTACCCATGTGCCAGACACATGCTAGACGTTTTACATACATAAAGCATCAAATGGCCTCTGATTCAAAGGAAATGGTGGGGGTGGAAGTAGAGAGGTGTGAGAGATAGACATAGTTTCCAGTGCACAGTGTAGGAGGTGGGTGGTGTATGTCAGAATGCAAAGCTGGGCCATTCTCGGATTCTGTCCCCAATAAGGCAAGGAGGATAACCAAAAATGGGGGGGTTATAGTGATGAATCCATAACTAGTCTCCATTTGGGTGTCTGGGGCAGAGCTTCTCAACCATAGTGTGGCTGGACAAATCTCTTCTGTCTACCCTTGCAAGCTGTACCAGTGTCATCATTTTTAAGATGCGCTATCAGGTAAAAGATTGTGCAAAGCACTAGTCTGAGGTATAAGACATAGCTCCTGTAGATGTGAGAAAGAATGCGAAGGACTGAGGCAGGACAGAAGCATGCCTCACGGGAGATGGTTCTGCTGTGGGAATTTGTCCTGAAGTCTTATCAAAGTGCTTGGTGTATCCTTCCTATGCTATAAGGCAGTAGATAGGATTTAGGGATTTAGGAGTTGGAGGACCCAGGGCTTTGATAGGCTCCCCAACTGCAGACTACAGAAGGAACTGGGCGGAGATTGTGCCAAGACCACAGAGCAGGTTGAAGGGTGAGCTGCCTGCTGCCTAGCTCAACTGTTCTCAAGGCTCCCATGAGCGTCAGCACTAATGCCTCAGCCTACACAGTGGGCGTTGAGCTAAGCTCAGCCAAGGCGAGGCGCTATGGTGGAAAGGGTGGATTCTGAACTGTGACACGCCTGGGATTCTTTCCCTATTCTACCACATACCGGCTTTGAACCTCCAGGTAGATTTATAAAACCTGTCTGAGTCTCAGTGTCCACATCAGTAAAATGGGCCTGCTGGTCATGTTTCCCTCAAATGGTTGCTATGACCATGACAGGAAGTTGCTGCCCGGAACAATAGATGGTGCCGAGGTGGTGTTTTGACAGCTCCCAGCTGAACTGGGCTTCCGGTCCCAGAGCAGCTAGCAATCTGCCCTAACAGGAAATGAAAGGGAGCTGAACATGTGTATTTACTGTGTGCCTTTCAAGGGATACTTCTTTTACCTGGTGGATAGCCTAATGCCTAGTCCAACCTGCTACCGGATAGGGGCGGGGGTCCCTCACTTGGGGAACTTGTTTATACTGGCACATGCCCTTGTGGCTCTTGTCCGAACTGTGTCTAGTTTATGCCTGCCTATTGCCCTCATGCTGGGAGCCTGACCTTGTGTTCTCCCAGTGTCCCAGAGAAACCCGGCCAGGGCACAGCCCCTGGTTCTTCAGATGGAAGGCATAAAGTCAATACATCATCACAATAGGAAACAAGTGCAAACATTTTCCTGGGAGGGAAGAGCACAGTGATCAGGAGGGCAGCCTCCATCCCTGGGTCAGGAGAGGCAGGAATGAAGAGTCAGGTAGAAAGAGAGAAAGAGACGGCAGGCAGGGTGAGGGGAGAGCATGGCAACTAGCACCATATATAAAAGAATAGGGTCTGGGTCACGTCAAGTTCCTGGGAAAATGCCTGAATGGTCCATTTAAAGGAAGCAGTGGGAAAGTGAGGAGCGCAGTCTGGCTAGGCGGGAGAGATGCCTCTGAATTCTTATCTGTGGCCACTGCTTAAGCCATTTGGGTGTGGTGTTCTCCTTCTAACACCTAGGCAGCAACTTTTGCTGTGTAGAGAGCTTAAATACACCTGGTGGAGAGTCTGGCTTTATTGTGGCCTGGGGACATGGACCCATGGCAGACAGGTGAGACCGCATAACTGTCTTCTGCTGCACTGCCCCACTCTTTGTATCTGGACTCGGGCCCCAGTCTCTAATTCTCTGTCCAGCTCTTTTGTTTTGTAGTTTGTTTTTTAATTTTTTAAATTGGCAAATAAAATTTTATATATTTATGGTATAAATATACACATGATGTTTTGATACATGTATACAATGTAGAATAACTGAATAAAGCTAATTAACATACCTATTCTATCACATACTTATCCTTTTTTGTAGCAAAAACATGTAACATGTACTCTCTTAGCAATTTTCAAGTACATAATATATTGTTATTAACTATAATCACCAGGTTGTATAAAAGACCTCCTGAACTTATTCCTTCTATCTAACTGATAGATACTTGCACCAGTATCTCCCCAAACTCCCCTCCCCCAGCTCCTGGCAAGCACCATTTACTCTCTGTTTTTGAACTTGACTTTTTTAGGTTCCACATATAAATGGTATCATGCAATATTTGTCTTTCTGTACCTGGCTTATTTCACTTAGAAGAATATCCTCCATGTTTATCCATGTTTTTGAAAATGACAGAATTTCCTTCTTTTTAAAAGTTGAATAGTATCCCATTATGTATATGCACCACATTTTCTTTATCCATTGATAGACACTTGGGCTGATTTTCTAATTTGGCTATTGTGAATAATGCTGTTATAAACATGAGAGTGCAGCTATCCCTTCAACATACTAATTTCATTTGCTTTGGATATATACCCAGAAGTGGGATTGCTGGATCATATGGTAGTTCCATTTTTAATTGTTTGAGGAACCTCCATGCAGTAACAGTGTGCAAGGGTTCCCTTTTCTCCATGTTTTCAACATATCATGTTATTTCTTATCTTTTTGCTAATAGCCATCCTAAAAGGTGTTAGATGATATCTTTTTGTGGTTTTAATTTGTATTTTCCTGATGATTAGCGATGCTGAACATTTTAATATGCCTATTGGCCACTTGAATGTCTTTTTTTTTTCTTGTACTTGTTTTTATTTATTTATTTTTAATTAAAAATTTTTAGTTGACATATAATTGTACATATTTATAAGGTGCAGTATGTTATTTTGATACCTGTGTACAATGTGTAATAAATGAAGGTAATTAGCAAATCCATCAATTCGGGCATTTATCATTTCCTTGTGTTGGGAACATTCAAAATCATCTCTTCTAGCTATTTGCAAATATGCAATAAATTGTTATTAACTATAATCATTCTCTGGTGCTA
Organism: Chlorocebus sabaeus; assembly: GCF_047675955.1. Lineage (NCBI taxonomy): Eukaryota > Metazoa > Chordata > Mammalia > Primates > Cercopithecidae > Chlorocebus > Chlorocebus sabaeus. The sequence continues at coordinate 69,179,557 of NC_132928.1, read as the reverse complement.
TAGAACACTAGAACGGATTCCTCCTACCTGGTTTGTAATTTTGTAATCGTTAGCCAACCTCTCTCTATTCCCTCTCCCCTCTACCCTTTCCAGCCTTAGTAATCACTATTCTACTCTCTACTTCTATGATATCAATTTTTTTTGCTTCCACATATGAATGGGAACATGCAGTATTTATCTTTGTGTGTCTGGCTTACTTCCATTTCCAGTATTCCATTGTGTATATGTACTACAGTGTCTTTATTCATTCATCTGTAGATGGACACAGGTTGATTCTATATTTCGGCTATTGTGTATAGTGCTGCAATAAACATGGAAGTGCAGATATTTCTTTTTTCTTTTCTTTTTTTTTTTTCTTTCTTGAGATGGAGTTTCGCTCTTGTTGCCCAGGCTGGAGTGCAATGGCACGATCTCGGCTCACACAACCTCCGCCTCCCAGGTTCAAGCGATTCTTCTGCCTCAGCCTCCCTAGTAGCTGGGATTACAGGCATGTGCCACCACACCCAGCTAATTTTGCATTCTTAGTACAGATGGGGTTTCTCCATGTTGGTCAGGCTAGTCTCGAACTCCTGACCTAAGGTGATCCGCCCACCTCGGCCTCCCAAAGTGCTGGGATTACAGGCATGAGCCACTGCGTCTGGCCGTGGAAGTGCAGATATTTCTTTAGCATAGTGATTTCATTTCCTTTGAATATATGCCCAGTAGTGTGGCTGGATCATATAGTAGTTCTATTTTTAGTTTAGTTTAGTTTAGTTTTTGGGTTTTTTTGTAAAAATGGGGCTTGCAATATTGCCTAGACTGATCTTCAGCTTCTGGCCTCAAGCAATCCTCCTGCCTCAGGCTTCCAAAGTGCTAGGATTACAGGTGTGAGCCACTGTACCTGGCTATTTCTAGTTTTTTGAGGAATCGCTATACTGTTTTCCATAATGGCTGTGCTAGTTTACAGTCCCACCAACAGTGCATAAGAGTTTCCCTTTCTGCATACCCTTGCTAACATTTGTTATTTTTTGACTTTTTGATAATAGTCATTATAACTGGAGTAAGATGATACCTCATTGTGGTTTTGATTTGCATTTCCTTGATGATTGTAATGTTTAACATTTTTTAATATACTTGTTGACTGTATACATATCTTCTTTTGAGAGATGTCTATTCAGATCATTTGCCCACTTACAATCAGGTTACTATTATTATTATATTTTGCTATTAAGTTGTTTGAGTTCCTTATGTATTTTGGATATTAACCCTTCATCAAATATGTGGTTCACAAATATTTTCTCTCATTCTGTAGGCTGTCTCTTCACTCTGTTGATTATTTCCTTTGCTATGCTGAAACTTTTTTGTTTAATGCAGCCCCATTTGTCTATGTTTACTTTTCTTGCCTGTGCTTTTGGGATGATATCCAAAAAAATATTTGCCCAGGCCAATGTCAAGAAGCCTTTCCTAATGTTTTCTTCTAGTAGTTTTATAGTTTCAAGTCTTACATTTAAGTCTTTATTCCATTTTGAGTTGATTTTTGTATATGGGGTGAGATAAGAGTCTAGTTTTATTCCTCTGCATGTGGATATCCAGTTTTCCCAACATTATTTATTGAAGACACTGTCCTTTCTCCGTTGTGTATTCTTGGTACCTTTCTCAAAGATCAGTTGACTGTAAATGCATAGTTTATTTCTGGGTCCTCTATTCCATGGGTCTATATGTCTGTTTTTGTACCAATACCATTCATTTTTGGTTACTATATCATTGCAGTAGATTTTGAGAGCAGATAGTGTGATGCCTCCAGCTTTGTTCTTTTTGATAAAGACTGCTTTCTTTGGGTATTTGGGATCATTTGTGATTCCATATGAATTTTAGATTTTTTTTCTATTTCTGTGAAAAATGGCATTTTGATAGGAATTGTATTGAATCTATAGGTCACTTTGGGACATTATAACGACATTAATTCTTCCAATCTATGAACATGGGATATCTTTCCATTTATTTGTGTCTTCAATTTCCTTCTTCCATGTTTTATAGTTTTCAGTGTATAATTTTTTTATTCCTTTGGTTAAATTTATTCTAAATATTTTAATTTTTGATGCTATTGTAAATGGGATTGTTTTTCTTGGTATGTTTTTCAGGTAGTTGATTATTGTGTATAGAAGTCCTACTAATTTTTGTATGTTGATTTTGTATCCTGCAAATTTACTGAATTTGTTTATTAGTTCTAACAGTTTTTTGGTGAAGTCTTTAAGATTTTCTCTATATAAGGTCATGTTGTCTGCAAACAGAGATAATTTCACTTCTTCCTTTCCAATATGGATTCCGTTTATTTCTTTTTCTTGTCTAACTGCTCTGGCTGGGACTTTCAGTACAGTGTTGAACAGAGGTAGTGAAAATGGACATTTTTGCCTTGTTCCTGAATTTATAGGAGAAGCTTTCAAATTTCCACCATTGATAATGATGTTAGCTATAGGCCCTGTTCAGTTCTTGCTTGTCCCTTTTCCTCTTCCATTGGGGTTGGACCCCATCCCCTGTCCATGTGGCTGATAGCTAGTGTCCTTTTCCCAATAAAACTGTCACTCAAATCCACAAGGATGCTGTATCTTGACATTGGCTTCATCAACCAGTTTGGATCCCTCAGTTCTAGGGCTGGACTTTTCCATACCCATTGGGATCCTAAGGCACTCTGCATGTGATTGTGCTTTTGGAAGCCTTTTCTACATAGGGTTAGCCTGGCCCTGGTTTCTTTCTCTCCTTCTCCATCCTGCACTGCCAGATCTTGGAATGGTTTTGTCTGAGTTCTGATAGCTGAGGGTTGAGAAGCAAGGGAAGGGAGCACCAACACGCATAAGGACCTATAGATTTGCTCCCCACCCAGGAAAGACAGTGCTGGGAAGGTGCATTAGGCGGTGAATAAGGGAGGGAAGAGGCTTCTCAGGAGAGGGCAAGAAGGGGAAGCACATTCAAGGTGGAGAGCTTAGCCCAGGTACATTGAAGGCCAGGGAAACACCCTGTCTGACTGGAGGGAAGGATGGGGTTGGGTAAAGAACCCACCCGGGGAAGCCACTGATGACTTGAATCCCATTTTTCTTCCCCAAAGCTTCCATGTCCCTAGTCACTGTTTTGGTAAGACATATTCTTTCCTCTAGGTTTTCCCATATCAGAAATTGGCACCATCTACTACCCAGCTGCTTAAGTAAAATACCCAGCACTTACCTTGGATGTCTCACTCTTCCTTTGTGTCCCAAATCACCACCAAGTCCTATTGGTTCTACTTGAGTTGATTTCTAATCAGTCCAATTCCATCCTCACCCTTCTAGTCCAGGCTATCATCCTCTTTCCCCTGGACAATCCCAGTACTCTCTTTTGCTGATCTTCCCTTTTTAACTCTTACCCCTTCATCCATTCTCCGTTCAGTAGCTACAGTGCATTTTTACAATTTTAAATTCTTTTTTTATAATTCATTTTTTGTTTATGTTAGACACATACTAATTGTACATTTTATAGGGTACAGTGTGATATTTCAATGCATGAATACATTGTATAATGATCAGATTGGGGTAATTACCGTATTTCTCACTTTAATCTGTTATCATTTCTTTGTAATGACAACATTTAAAATCTTATCCTCTACCTATCTTGAGATATACAGTACTTCGTTACTTGCTGTGGTCACCAGTCACCATAATGTGTAACAGAACACCAGAACTTATTGTTCCATCTAACTCTAACTCTGCACCTGTTGATCAACTTCTCCCAGTCCCCTTTGCCCTGCAGCCCTCCCCAGCCTCTAGGAACCACTATTCTACTCTCTACTTCTATGAAATAAACATTTTTTGATTCCACATGTGAGTGAGATCAAGTGGAGTTTGTCATTCTGTGCCTGGCTTATTTCACTCAACATAATGGCTTGCAATTCCATCCATGTTGCTGCAAATGACAGGATTTCATTCTGTTTTATGGCCGAATAGTATTGTGTGTGCATATATATATATATATTTTTTTCTTTATCTATTCATTTTCTTCTGCACTTTCTTTACCTATTCATCTCTTCATCTGTTCATCTTATCTGTTCATCTGTTCTTCTTTTATTCATACCGTATTTTCTTTATTCATCTGATGGACAGTTAGGTTGATTCCCATCTCTTGGCTATGGTGAATAATGCTGCAAAAAACATGAAGGTACAGATGTCTCTTTGACATGTTGATTTCATTTCCTTTGGATATATACTCAGTAATGGGATTCCTTGATCTACAGTGATTTAAAATACACACATACACACACACACAACACACACACACACACACAAAACTATCCTTCTTAATCACAGCTTCAATTTCTTCTATTGCTTCCCCTTGATCTTCTAATAAAAAGCTTCCTACCGGGGGATTGCATCCTATGAGGACATAGCCCTTGCTGACTCTCCATCTCATATCCCTCCCTTTGCTCATTGGCTCCAGCCCTTCTGGCCTTCTTGCTGCTCCCAGAACACACTAAGCCCTTTCCAAACTTCTGCCCTTGTACTTGTTGTTCCTGCTTCCCAGAATGCTCCCCACACCCACCCCACCCACGCACATCGCCCACCTGGCTGCTGGGGAAGCCTTCTCTGACCACCCATATAAGTGTCACAGTCCTTCCTCTTTACTGCTATTTTCCCTGGTTCTTTTGCTTTCTTGAAAGAACTTTTCATAATCTGCAATTTTCTCACCTTCTGTTTATTTACTTTTCTGTGGTTTGCTCCCTGGCCAGAAAGCACAGTGTTAAGAGTGAAGACCATGTCGGTCTTGCACACTGTTCTATCCTCAGAGCCTAGCAGTGTGTGTTATATATAGTAGATCCTCAAAACTGTAATTGAATGAGTGAATGAATTAGTGATAGATGTGTAAGCAAGAGGAAATGCTGGCCCTACAACCTTGCTCAGGAAGTGCACTTCACTCACATTGCTGAGCACAAGAGGGAGGCTGGGATGTGGTTTAGGAGGGAGAGAAGACTCAAGCTTGGGAGGGCAAACACCAGTGGTATGAATGCCCAAACTTCAAAGAGGCCAGAGAATACACACTCTGACTTCTCTCTGGATTGAGATCTCGCCAAAGGGAGTCCCCATTTCCAAGCCAAATTCTTCTGGCTATGGAGGCAGCTACAGAGACTGGGAGGGCAGGAGTCCCACATGTGACAGAGATTAAAACTCAACCCCACAGGGCCCACCAAGCAGCTTAGCCACAGAATCTGCCTCTGCTTTTTGCCAGACATTCCAGTACATTCCACTCACCCTTCTCTTTGGCCTCCAGCAGCGGCAAATCCATAAGGGCCTCTTTCACCACACACATATGCCTTGTATGTACAGGCTCCGGGCTATTTAAGCAAGGCCTAGAACTCTGGCTGTGTTTCAAAGATGAAGTGATTCTGGTATTTATAGCTTTAGTGAGGACTTTGGGCCTTTGGGGTGAAAAGCACTAAGTAAACTTTAGCTCTTGGAGCCCAGTTGTCTGTGATGTTCCTTCATCTGAAGTACAGCTCATTAGCAGTTCTGACTGCAGTCCTTGTAGAGAAACTCACGATTTGCTCCCTGTGGTCAGCATACAGCACACAGTTCCCAAAGCAATAGTGTGAGGGCATCCTCAGAATTTGTGCTTTGCATAGCACTTCTCATTTCCCAGGAAAGGGATAAGTTCTTGTTGAATGGAAGACCATGTAACCCAGAAAGCCAAGAATAGGATTGGGGAATGTGCCGTTCTCTTCTTCCTTTTCTTCCCATTAGGCTGTTTTGGAAATCTCATCACCTTTATGAAGTCTATCTACACAATGGACCCAGAAACAGTCTGCAGGGAGATGTTCCACTGAAGGGAAGGAAATTCAGCTATGAACGCTAGGTATCTCAGCCAGCAAAGCTCTGGTCACCAAACTTGCAAAAGGAAAAAGAAGAAAAGGAAGAGAAAGAATTCTGGACATGAGTTGGGGCTGCTGAAGGGAAGCCAAGAGGCAAGGATATTTGAAATGTCACTGGCTGGAGGTATTTAGAGGAGAGCTGCAAAAAGGAGTAGATGAGTCATAGAGGAAATGAAAACCTCCCTGTTGGCCAGGAAATAAAGTCACAGGACAACTTATTGAAGACCTTATGTTCTCAAGTATTTATAGCAGAGAAAAGAAATAATTGGTTTGGCCAAAAGGCTGCACATGAAGCCTCTGTCCAAGGTCACAGAGCAACTTTCATTGGAGGTTGGAGGCCCAACATGGGGCTGAAAGCCACACGTGCTACAATTGTTGAAAAGCTCATGATGTTCCAGGGGTGCGACATTCCTTACCTTGTCTAAACATTACAATAACTCTGGAAAATTGGCATTTTGATCCCTATTTTCAGATGAGCAAACTGAGGTTCAGACATGGCTACATTTTTCTTTTTCTTCCAAAGTCATAAAGCTGGTAGCCCACACTTAGCTCCCTTATCCCACTGTGGGGTAATAAGAGACAGCACGGTATATTGAAAATGGCACAGATTCTGGAATCAGACAGGCTTAGGCTTGAACCCCAACTCTTACCACTTACTAGATGAGTGACCATGGGGAAAGCAGTTTGGAGTTCAATTTCTTTATCTGTAAGAATTAGTATTATTCCTCAACAAAACACTTGCAAACAGAATTCAACGACATATTAAAAGGATTATATACCACGAGCAAGTAGAATGTATTCCTGGAATGTAAAGATGGCTCAACATATGAAAACAATCAGTGTAATACACCACATTAACAGAATAAAGGGGAAAAAACCACGTGATCGCCTCAATTGATGCAAAAAATGTGTGTAACAAAATTCAACACCCTTTCACGATAAAAACACTAAATAAAGTAGGAAGAGATGGAAGCTACTTCAGCATGATAAAGTCCTTATATGACATGCCCACAGCTAATACCATACTCGATGGTGAAGGATGGAAAGCTTCTCCTTTAAGATCAGGAACAAATCGGGGATGCTTACTCACTTTCATCACTTCTAGTTAACATAGTGCTGAAATTCCTAGCCAGGACAATTAGACAAGAAAAATAAACAAAAAGCATCTGAATTGAAAAGGAAGTTAAATGATCTCTGTTCACAGACAACATGATCTTTTATGTAGAAAGCCCTAAAGATTCCTCTAAAAACCTGTTAGCACTAATAAACAAATTCACAAAGTTGCAGGATATAAAATTAAGATGTAAAAATCACCTGCATTTCCATGTACTAACAATGAACACTCCAAAAGGGAAATTAAGAAAACAATTCCATTTACAAAAGTATCAAAAAGACAGAAACACTTAGGAATTAATTGAATCAAGGAGGAGGTGGAAGGTTTGTACATTGAAAGCTACAAAATGTTGCTGAAAGGAATTGAAGAACCAATAAGTGGAAAAATAGGTCCATGGATTGGAAGACAATATTGTTAAGATGCCAATATTTCTCAAAGTGATCTACAGATTAAATGGTAATCCCTATCATGATTCCAGTGGCATTAAAAACTTTTCTTTGAGACAGGTTATCACTCTGTCACCCAGGCTAGAGTGCGAGTGCTTGATCACAGCTCACTGCAGCCTTGAACTTCCAGGCTCAAGTCATCCTGTGGCTTGGACTCTACCATCTCTGACTTTTTTTTTTTTTTTTCTGGTACAGACAGAGTCTTGCTATGTTGCCCAGGCTGGTTTTGAACTCCTGGCCTCAAGAAATTCTCCTGCCTTGGTCTCCCAAAGTGCTGGGATTACAAGCATGAGCCACCATGCCTGGCCACATTTTTTTATTGTTGTTGTTGCAGACATAGAAAAATTCATCCTAAAATTCATATGGAAACTCAAGGGACTCCAAAGAGCCAAAACAATCTTGAAAAAGAACAAAGTTGAAAGTCTTAAATTTTCTAATTTCAAAATTTACTACACAGTAATAGAAATAGTGTAGCACTTGCATAAAGATCAACTTACAGACAACTAAAATAGACCAGGGGCTCAGAAACAAACCCTTGCATAGATGGTCAGATGATTTTCAACAAAGGTGCCAAAACCATTCAAAGGAGGAATGGACTGTCTTTTCAACAAACGGTGCTGAGAAAACTGAATGTCCATGTCCAAAAGCATGAAGTTGGATCCTTACTTTACTGCATATACAAAAATTAACTCAAAATTGGATTAAAGGCCTAAACATAGCACCTAAAACTATAAAATTCCTAGAAAAAAACATAGGGGAACAGCTTCATGACATTGGATTTAGCAATGATTTCTTGACTATGACACCAAAAGTATAAGAAAAAAATAGAAAAATTGTACTATACTAAAATGTAAAACTTCCATGCATCAAAGGACACAATCAACAGAATGAAAAGGCGATCAATGGCACGGGAGTTGATATTTATAAATCATATATCTGACAAAGGGTTAATATCTGGAATATAGAAAGAATCCCTACAACCCAACAGAAAATACCAAACCCACTTAAAAATGCACAATAGACATTTCTTCAAAGAAAATATACAAATGAGCAACACAGAAATTTTTTAAATGCTCAATATCAATAATCATTGGGGAAATGCAAATCAAAAGCACAATGAGATGCCACCTCATACCCGTTAGGATGGCTACTATATAAAAACAAAACCTCAGAAAATAACAAGCATCGGCGAGGATGTGGATTCATTGGAACTCTGGTGCACTGTTGGTGGGAATTTTAAATGATGCAGCCACTATGGAAACAGTATGGTGGCTTCTCAAAAAATTAAACATAGAATTACCATATGATTCAGCACTTCCAGGACCCCCCTGAGGATACCAAAATCCACAGATGCTCAAGTCCCAGATATAAAATGGCACAGTATTTGCATATAACCTATGCACATCCTCCCACATACTCTAAGTCATCTCTACATTACTTCTAATACCTACTAAAATGTAAATGCTATGTAAGTAGTTGTTAGACTGTATTGTTTAAGAAATTATAACAAAAAAATAAAGTCTGTACATGTTCAGTACAGGCACAACCATCCATTTTTAAAGAATTATGTATCTATCTATCTATCTATCTATCTATCCATCGATCTATGTATTTTGAGATGGAGTTTTGCTCTTGTCACCCAGGCTGGAGTACAATGGCACGATCTCGGCTCACTGCAACCTCCACCTCCTAAGTTCAAGCAATTCTTCTGGCTCAGCCTCCCGAGTAGCTGGGATTACAGGCACCCACCACCACTTCCGGTTAATTTTTGTATTTTTTAGCCAAGATGGGGTTTCGCCATGTTGGCCAGGCTGGTCTCAAACTCCTGACCTCAGGTGATCCACCTGCCTCAGCCTCCCAAAGTGCTGGGATTACTTGCATGAGCCACCGTGCCCGGCTGAAAGAATATTTTTGATCCTAGGTTGCTTGAGTCCACAGATGCAGAACCCATGGGTACAGAGGCCAACTGTACACCAATGCTCATAGCAGCATTACTCACAGTGGCCAAATGTGGAAGCAACCCAAGTGTCCATTGATGGGTAAAAATAATGAAGTCTATACACACAATAAAATATTATTCAGCCTTAAAAAGGAAGGAAATTCTGACACTTGCTATAACATGGATGAAACTTGAAGACATTATGCTAAGTGAAATAAGTCAGTCATGAGAGGACAAATACTGTATCACTCCACTTATAAGAAATACCTAGAGTAGTCAAATTCATAGCGACAGAAAGGAGAATGACTGGGGTAAGGGGAAAACGAGGAGTTTTATTATGTACTACTACTACATTATAGTAGTTCATAATGTTACTATGAATATGGTGTATAAGCATCTGTTTGAGACACTGCTTTCCATTTTGAGGGAATATATTCTGAGAAGAGGAACTGATGGATCAGATGGTAATTCTGTTTAACTTTCTGAGGACCTGCCATACTCTTTTCCGCAGCAGCTGCACCACCAAGAGTGTGCCAGAGTTACAGTTCCTCCACATCCTCACCAATACTTGTTTTCTGTATTTTTGCTTTGTGTTTTTTTTAATTTTAATTTTTGTGGGTATATAGTAGGTGTATGTATTTGTCGTTCTCTGTATTTTGGAGAAGGGGACAGGGTGTTACTCTGTTGTACAGGCTGGAGTGCAGTGGCTTGATCATAACTCACTGCCGCCTCAAACTCTTGGGCTGAAGCAATCCTCCTGCCTCAGCCTCCCAAGTAGCTGGGATTACAGGTGTATACCACCATGCCAGCTAATTTTTATTTTTATTTGTAGAGATGGGGTATCACTATATTGCTCAGGCTGGTCTTGAACTCCTGGCATTAGGCGATCTTCCTGCCTCGGCCTCCCAAAGCACTGGGATTGCAGGTGTGAACCACCATGCCCAGGCTTTGTTTTCTGTATTTTTGATAGTAGCCATGCTAATGGATCTAAAGTGATATTTCATTGTGGGTTTGATTTGCGTTTCCCTAATGACTAACGATGTCGAGCATCTTTCACGTATGTCCATTTGTATGTCCTTTTTGAAGAAATGTTTATTCAAGTCCATTGCCTAAGTTGGAACTGGGTTGTCTCACTTTTTGTTGTTGTTGGTTTCAGCATTTTCTAATTCAATAATGTTTAGCTAGGAGCTACTATATGCAATAATCCAGTTAGGCCATCAGGAAACATAAAGATGCGTGAGATCTCGCCTTCTGGCATGTTCCACTGTTCACATTGTGTATGGAAATGTGTGAGGCCACTCATGCAGGACAGAGGGTGCAGAGGAAATAAGGTATGCACAGCCACCTGTCTCCTGGAAAAGTGAAGCTTGGCTTGGTCATAAGGGTGAGTGAGATTTCAACAGATAGAGATGAGGGCCAGGCACGGTGGCTCATGCCTGTAATTGCAGCAGTTTGGGAGGCTGAGGCGGGCAGATCACCTGAGGTCAGGAGTTTGAGACCAGCCTGGCCAACATAATGAAATCTCATCTCTACCAAAAAAATACAAAAATTAGCCAGGTGTGGTTGCACGCACCTGTAATCTCAGCTACTTGGGAGGCTGAGGCAGGAGAATCACTTGTACCCAGGGGTCAGAGGTTCCAGTCAGTGGGCCAAGATCATGCCATTGTACTCCAGCCTGGATGGCAGAGCAAGACTCCATCTCAAAAAAAAAAAAAAAAAAAAAAAAAAAAAGAGAGAGAAAGAGAGAGATGGGGTAGGGAAACAGGCCTAGAGAACACACGAGCAGAGGAACAATTTGGAGCAGATTTAACTCTGTTTATGCAGTAGTTGGAATGTTCAGGCATTCAACTCAAACTGACTTAAGCAAAATGGAGAACTTATTAACTCATGTAATTAAAAAGCCCAGAATTAATGGCCTCAGATATAGTTGAATTGAGGGACCCCAAAGAGGTCATCAGCGCTCTGCATTTCTCTCCATATCTTGGGAAGGCTCTCTATGAGAAGAGCATGAATCCAGGCCTCACATTCGACGAATTTCGCAATCCTCCATAGTCCCTCTCAGGGAGAAGTTTGGTCTGCTGCACTTGGATGTAGGTCCATTGCCTTATCAGTCACTGAGCCCCCAGGCTGGGGCTGGGGGTTGGACAGACAGTCCTGGCTCACATGACTGTGGAAGGGGTAATCAAGGCTTCCCCACCCAAGAAAATTCCTCACATTATTGCCAGAAGGAGGAAGAGGAAAGCTCGGGAGGACAGAGCAACCAATGTTGGTTGCAGACCAGCTCACTTGGGTGGCTCAGATTGCACAGGAAAGGATGAGGAAGTCTGAGAAATCTGCCCTTTTCCAGTTGTAAATAATGCCCAGACCATGCCCCAGTTTCTCCTTGACACCTGTCTTTCCACACCTGTCTGTACTCCCTATACACACACATATGTGCATGCACATATATGTGAATGCTCACTTTTGTGGGCTCTGTAGCCAGGTTTGCTCTGTGGTTCTGCATTTCTGGGGCTCCAGGTTATCCCAATTGTTTGTTTTCAGTTCTTCCCACCAGTGTGCTTGTCTGTCATCTCCTCTACATCATACAAGAGAAACCCAGAACAATATTTGCCAGAATGCCCCTCCGCACAGGATTCTGATTGGAATTTTCCATTAAGAGGTACTCATGAGTGGCCAGGTGCAGTGGCTCATACCTGTAATCCCAGCACTTTGGGAGGCTGAGGCAAGTGGATTGCTTGAGCTCAGGAGTTCAAAACCAGCCTGGCCAACATGGCAAAACCCCATCTCTACAAAAAGTTAAAAAATTAGCCGAGTGTGCTGGCATGTGCTTGTAGTCCCAGCTACTTGGGGGACTGAGGTGGGAGGATTGTTTAAACCTGGAAGGTCAGGCTACAGTTAGCCAAGATCAGGCTACTGCACTCCAGCCTGGGTGACAAAGTGAGACCCTATCTCAAAAAAAAAAAAAAAAAAGAGGTACTCATGAGACTTAGCAGACAGACAAGGAGAAGGGATTATTGTCTGGAAGCGTTTACAGGTAGATGTGAAGGTTGCAGCAGTTTCTGGGGATGTTCCTGTAGACCACCCAGTGTGAGGGTACCAGCAGCTGAGAGAGCTGACGACCACTTCTGAGAATCACTCATCTGTGCTGTAGGGTAATACAGAGGGGAGCTGCCAGACAGTTCTTGATCGTTGCAGCAGCTCCTTGGTGAACATCCTGAGAATCACCCTGTTGCAAGCTGAGATAAGTTGGGAGAGTAACACTGAAGTTCTTGAGATTCACAATAGTTTTAGGGTGAGTTCTTGAAAGTCGCCTGCTTGGCTGTGCAGGCTGGGATGATTGGCAATTGTTCACCTGATTATCCTGCCTTCACTCTTTTTTTTTTTTTTTTCCTAAAGCAGTACCTTTTTTTTTGTTTGTTTGTTTTAATACTTTAAGTTCTAGGGTACATGTGCACAATGTGCAGGTTTGTTACCTATGTATACATGTGCCATGTTGGTGTGCTGCCCATTAACTCATCATTTACATTAGGTATATCTCCTAATGCTATCCTTCCCCCCTCCCCCTACCCCATGACAGGCCCTGGTGTATGATGGTCCCCTTCCTGTGTCCAAGTGTTCTCACTGTTCAATTCCCACCAATGAGTGAGAACATGTGGTGTTTGGTTTTGTGTCCTTGTGATAATTTGCTGAGAATGATGGTTTCCAGCTTCATCCACGTCCCTACAAAGGACATGAACTCATCCTTTTTTATGGCTACATAGTATTCCATGGTATCCTGCCTTCACTCTTTACAATGGTTGTGTGGCTCTCCTATTCCACGTGATAAAACCTTCATCTTTGCATACATGGAATGGCTTCTCTTTCCTTGACCAAATTTCAATGGACGAGACAGCCTATTCCACATGGACCAGGGTTGCACCCCGACCCTAGGAGAGCCCATTTATTGACTACTAGGCTGAGCCAAGTGGAATTTTCTTTCCTGAGAATTTACAATTGGAACAAAGAGATTTCTAGTGATTGGCAGTGCTAGAAGCAAGAGAATATGTAGACGACTGAAAGAGACATTTTCTTCTAAAAACAAAGAAAGTGAGACTATGGAGAGAAAAATCAAATAGATGCTCAGACAGAAGCAGAGAGAAGGAACCAAAAACTTCCAAAAAGAAACAGATGAACTTTCCCTGGCTTTCCAGGTCCTGGTTCCAGTCCCATGGGAAGTCCAATTTCTTGTACATGGATATTCCTGCATCCTTCCACTCCATTCCTTTCTTTTTGTTTAAGCTAATTTAAGTGAGTTTCCATTACCTGCAACCAAGAAGTGTGACTAGCTAGAGGAGATCTGGGCTTCTTCATTTTTCATGAATGGACACAGTCCCTGGCATATGAGCATGTTAAAAACATATTAATTAATTATTTAATTAAAATCCAACCTCACTCTATTCCAGGACTGAAAACACAACTAGGGAAATAATTGATCTCTGAGAAGTAGCCTGTGATATAAACACCTATTGCCAAAACTTGAAATCAAAAAAAAAAAAGAAGCACTTATTCTCATCAATAGAAAGTCCTCAGCTGTGTAATACAGCCATACACTCATGGGAACAAAGCAAGAGGTTAAGGCCAGAAATAACTTGGATTGGTACCTCAGCACTTGTAGTAAATAACGTCTGTGTCATTCATGGTACAAAACTACAAAAACTACCAACACTAAGGTCACAACAGGGGTCTAGTTGTTCTCACGACCTCAGGGTGGTTTGTGATATTCTCTTTCAAGCTGCTTGAAGGGGTTGCTAGTTTGTGGTCCACACCATTTCTCCTAAGGAGGGAACCCATCCTCACAGCTGACTTCCTACAGAGCTGCACATTTTGTGTGGCAACTTTTTGCAAGCTATGAACTGCCTCTCCGTTTGCACACATGACTTATTGAACTTAGCTGAAGATTGGGCTCAGGATTCCCCAGCAGAGCCTTAGGAGGATGTCTTTTTTTTTTTTTTTTTTTTTTTTTTTTGAGACAGAGTCTCGCTCTGTCACCCAGGCTGGAGTGCAGTGGCGCGATCTCGGCTCACTGCAAGCTCTGCCTCCCAGGTTCTCGCCATTCTCCTGCCTCAGCCTCCGGAGTAGCTGGGACTACCACCACGCCCGGCTAATTTTTTGTATTTTTAGTAGAGATGGGGTTTCACCTGTTATCCAGGATGGTCTCGATCTCCTGACCTCGTGATCCGCCTGCCTCGGCCTCCCAAAGTGCTGGGATTAGAGGCGTGAGCCACCGCCCCTGGCCAGGAGGATGTCTTTAAATAGTATAACTTATGTGAGCAGACGGCGTGTTAGTTCTGGAGCAGTTTGTTTGGCAGGCATGTCTTCATAGTCTGTAAGTTCCATAATTGTATTTATTAGTTACTCTTCATTTGCCAGTGAAACTGGGAGTTGACACTTCTTTCTCCCTATGGAGAGAAAAATACAGAGACTCCCACCTCCATTCCCCACCAAAGAGGTTCAGTTCCTTATTCAGAGTATATCATGAGTTAGTGGCAGTGCCCTGTACTCTGGGGGAAAGCCACTGAGCCATTTATGTTTTATGTGTAACATAATAACAAGTCCTGGCCTTGACCAGCTTTTTATTGAAAGCTAAGTCAATGACACCTTTTATTTTGAGTGAATCATTAATGAAGTGCAGAACTGAATCTACAGGCATTTATTAATTTTTGTAATAAATATATTTGAGTGCCTACCATGTGCTGAGCACAGCAGATATTGCAATAACAACAACAACAAAATATTTCCCCCCTGTGGAGCTTATAGTCCAATGGAATAAGTAGATTTTAAATAAATAATCCTATCAATAAATACGTATGTCACAGGGTTGCAAATTTACCCACACTGTACTCAGCTATGGAAAGAAAAAGAGGCCTCATGTTTTCCAAACCTCATCTAATCTTCCCCAAAGCCACCTGCCAGCTTTCCTAGAGGAAATTTAAAAACTTATTTCAATCTGTTAAATGCAGTCTAATCCTGCCCTTCAAATTCAGTTGCTTTTGGACAAATCCATTTTTCAGGTTTCCTCATCTTCTATTGATTTATTTCCAAAATCTGTGGGTGTGCAGGAGACTTGTGTGACTATGTGTGTGGAAAGAAGGAACTGAACGGGCCCCAGTCCCCGAGTGCACTGGTTTGGGTGGGATTAGTGAGGTTAGCAGGATTAGCGAGGTTCGTAGTGGTGTTGCTATCAGGAGCTGACGTCTGAGATGGGACGACACAGAACGCGCGTCTCTTGGCCTCGTGTTCCTCCCGTCGGTTTGGGGGAACCTGAGGGTCTGCTTTGGCTGCAGAACTTCACTTCGGTCCCTGGCTTGATCGGGCTGGCTTTAGCCCTAGGCCCCAATGTCATTCACCTCAGTCTCCATATGGACCTTTTTTTCTGGCCAGCTCCCTGTACTGTCTCAGAAACTACCATTTCCCTGTCACAGGAGACAATGGGGACTTGTGAGCCTGTTCTATGGCACAGAGGGCCCTGAATGATGCAGGAGGCCTCACGGAGGCTCACTTTGTCGGACTCCTCAGTTGCCCCAAGTTCAGCAAAGAGGTCCCTATTCAGAATCCCAGGTTAGAAAGAGGACAAGCTTCTGTGTGCTGTCTACTTCCTTCTGTGTCACCTTCTTCTCCTCTCTTTGACTCAGTCCAGAACAGGAGGCCCCAACATAGGCATCTCTGCAAGCTTCTACCTCCTCTGTCCTCCTCTTCCTCCCACAGACACTGAAGTGTAAACACTGATTTTTCACCTTTTCCTTTCTATCGGGTCAAGACACTTCTACGTTGTAGTCTCCTCCTTTTATTTATCTGTTTATTTTTAATTAATTAATTAATTTTGAGAATGGGTCTTGCTCTATTGCCCAGGCTGGAGTGCAGTGGCATTATCATGGCTCTCTGCAGCCCCAACCTCCCAGGCTCAGGCAATCCTCCTTCCTCAGCCTCCCAAGTAGTGGGGACCACAGACACGTACCACCATGATTGGCTAATATTTTAAATTTCTTGTAGAGATGAGGTCTGCCTATGTTTGCCCAGGCTAGTCTTGAACTTCTGGGCTCAAGTGATCCTCCCACTTTGGCCTTCCAAAGTGCTAGGATTACAGGTGTGAGCCACCATCCCTGTCGCCTCCTTGTTCCCAAGTAGTGCCTGCACTCTCCCTTTCATTGGACACAGAGTCAAGGGCAGCAAGGATAGAAAAACTGCTTACCAGTGAGGAAGCCTAAATCGAGAGACATTTCAAAGGCATTAAACCCATTACTCCTAACTCAAAATTGTGATAAGAAGACATAAAGAAGAAATTGGGGGCATTACGATGAGAGGAAAATGTAGCTTAGATGATCAAGGAAGAGTTGTTTTTTTTTTTTTGAGTAAATGATGTTTAAGATTCATTTTTAAAATGCTGAGGCGGGGAGTGGGGAGGTGCTGGTGGCTGTAATAGGGTAGACTGAGGGATGCTGGTGCTGGATTCCTGCCTTGTAGCTTGACCATGATGGTGGTCACATGAATCTATTTGTATGATAAAATTACATAAAACTAAATCCACACACACCCACACATCCAGCATGTGTAAAGTTGTTGGAACCTGAATGTCATGAATTGCATACATACCAATTTGCGGTTGTGACACTGTGTTGTAGCTACGCAAGGTGTTATCACTGGGAGGAGCTGGGGAAAGGGTGCAAGAGAACTCTCCATGTTTCTTCTTGCAACCGCAGGTGAATCTAGCATCACCTCAAAACTAAAAGTTTGTTTAAAAAGAAAACAATGGGCCTGGTGTGGTGGCTCAAGCCTGTAATCTCAGCACTTTGGGAGGCTGAGGCGGGTGGATCACTTGGAGTCAGGAGTTCGAGACCAGCCTGGCCAACATGGCAAAACCCCATCTCTACTAAAAATATAAAAATTAGCCAGGTGTGGTGGTGCATGCCTGTAATCCCAGCTACTCGGGAGGCTGAGACAGGAGAATCGCTTGAACCTGAGAGGAGGAGGTTGCAGTGAGCTGGCTGAGATCGCACCACTGCACTCCAGTGTGGGAGACCGAGTGAGAGTCCATCTCAGATAAAAGAAAGGAAGGAAGGAAGGAAAGAGGGAGGGAGGGAAGGAAGGAAGGAAGGAATGAAGGAGGAAAGGAAGGAAGGAAGGAAGGAAGGAAGGAAGGAAGGAAGGAAGGAAGGAAGGAAGGAAGGAAAAAAGGATCGAGTGTTAACCATATGAAGAACGTTCCCAGTGAAGGAATCCTGTTGTGAAGGCCTGGAGGGGGAAGGGCTCAACAAACTGAAGGAGGGAAAAGAGCCTTGCCACAGCACAGGAGCAAGGGGGGCTATGCCAGCGAGGAGGCTTTGGTGGAAGGAAAGAAAGTCAAAGGCTTTAGGGCTCTCCCAGCTCTTTTAGACTTTGTCTTAAGTGCAAGGGAAGGGTTGGAAGTAGGACAGTGATGTGATCAGATCTATCTTTTAAAACCATCTCTGACCGTGTAGAGAATGGCTAGGAAGTGGAAGGAGGGGAAGACGAGAGGCTTCTACAGAGGTGAGCAGGGATACTGACCAGACTACGATGGCTGCAAGTGATTTGGGAAGATACGGGCGATATTTAGAGGTATTTTGCAGGTAGAATTTCCACAATTTAGTAATGAAATGTATAATAAATGGTGAAGAAAAGGGGTGTGTCAAAGATGCCATATGTTTCTGAAATGAACAATTGGGTGGATGGAGATGCTTTATTTTCGAAGAAAAGGGATGTGTAAAAGATGCCGTAATTGGGTGGATGGCAGTGCTTTGTTGTCTCTAGTGGGGAAGAACAGAAGAGAAGCATATTCACATGGTCATCAAGATGGGTTTACTCATGTCCCATTGCCACACTGTCCTAAATCCATAGTTTTTAAATATGTTTGATATTTATGGGACTGATTCTCCTATCCTCATTTTTCTTTTTCAGACTTCAGCTGGCTTTTCACACCTGTTTGTTTTTCCGTATGACGACACTTGGCCTTATCTAGTTCAAGAAAAAAACTCATGTTGGTATTTTTACTCAGATCACAGTAAATATGTAAATAAACTTAGGATAATTGACATTTTTATGAGGTTGACTTCCTCTTCAAGAACCAATCTTACCTTTCCCTAGGTTCAAGTCTTCTTTGAGGGGCCCTCAATGGTATTTTTATGTTTTCTATAATGCTTGTACATTTCCTATGAAGCTCATTTCTAGTAAGCTCATCTTTTCTTGCTACTGTAAATGTGGTCTTCCCTTCCATTGTATATTCTAAGTGGATATTGTTTGTACATTTGAAAACTGTTGATTTATTTAAGTTAAATTTATTAATTTAAGTAGACGTGGTCTTGATATGTTGTCCAGGCTGGCCTGGTACTCCTGGGCTCAAGCGACCCTCCTGCCCCAGCTTCCCCAGAAGGAGGGACTATAGTTGTGTGCCACCAGGCCTGCTGATTTATTTTTGCAGTTTGGTACTGACCTTACTCACTTATGTGGTTGAACTAATTTTTAGATGATTTTTTGAGGTTTCCTAGATATACAATAAAATTTGCAAATAATGATGATTTTGCCTTCTCCTTTCACATTTTTATGCCTCTTTTTTCCCCCTGCTAGTCTCTCGGCCTTGTTTAGTGCCTCCAAACATCTTTAAATCGAAATGATGGTAATGGATATTTTTGTCTTATTCCTGACTTAAATGGGACTTTCTTCAGGAGGGGATTTCATAAACATTGTGGTAAACTGGGTGAGGTAGATACAGTTTTTAATCACTCTAAGAAATTGCCTTGTTATTATTCATCTATTCAGAATTAGTTGTCAAGATTGGATGCTTATCAAACGAATTGTTTTTGAAGATAATCATACTATTTTTCTTTCTTGGGAATTGCTTTAATAGTGAATTTCTTTATTGACCTCTTCTTGTATTCTCAAAATAAAATCCCCTTGATTAAAAGATTACCCTTTTGACTTTTGCTGGATTCTGTTTGTTAATGTTTTATTTAGGATTTTTGCATCAATTATTTATAAGTAAATTTAGTCTGTAGTTTTCATTTTGGGGTTACCATTGTTAGGATTGATTTTGTAAAGAGTTTAAAAGATTTTTTTCCTTTTCTATGCACTGGAACATTTGAAAGTGCATTGTGGCCATCTGTTCCTGGAAAGTTTGGTGCAATTCCCCTGTGAAAACTTGGAGCCTGATTCTTTTGAGGGCCAGAGTAAAAGGTCAGTGATAGTTAGGAAGCAACTTTTGGACAAATTCCTCTATTTCTTCTATAGTAATTGATCCGTTTAGATTTTTTTCTCTCCTAAAGTCAGTTTTGTAAATTTTTATTTTCCTGGAAAATAATTTTCTCCATCTGGGAATTGAGATTTATTTATATACAAATAAGAAAAATCATCTCAATTATAAGGTAATCCCACTGTATGGTACATGTAATACACAAAAGCAGTATACTGCTATTTGAGGGTGAATTTAGATTAGTTAAAAATGGATATTACAAACTCAAGAGAAACCACCTTTATTATAGAGTGTTTTTCATTGTCGTGAAAAACCTTCTGGGCACATCTCACGATGTTTGTTCTTCTTCTACTCCTCGAACTCCTGACCTCAGGCGATTCACCCACCTCGGCCTCCCAAAGTGCTGGGATTACAGGCGTGAGCCACCATGCCTGGCCTCTTCTTCTACTCCTGCCAGAGACATGAAGGGATCTTTTTCGGCTCTTCACCATGAGAACCTGGTGGGGTTTCTGGAGGTGAAACCCATGAAAACATAGGTCCCCACCTCAAGACTGCAGGCCTCAGGAGTTTGTTACTTCCATGCTAGTTCACTGCAGCAATTTGTCAAAATCATCATGGACACGTTCCTAAGAGTTGATGCCTTCATCGGCTTCTGCTCTGGGTGAGCAGGTGTCCTTGTGACTCTCTGGGCTTGCCCGTCTCTCCAGATTTGGGGGTGGCAGTTTGCTCTGCAAACTTAGTTCTCTGATGTGTCCAAGAAAGGTCATGAACTGATGGTTTGTTTGGCTTTTTCTTGTTCTAAGGATGGGAGTAATGACTTCCAAGCCCTTCTCTTGTCAGAGCTGAAATTATAAGTTAATTATCTTGTATGTAATATCTTATTTTTCTCACAGTTTTCAAGATTTTTCTCTTTATCATTGGCATTCTGCGGTATGAGTGAATGTTCTGTACCAGGGTGTGATTTTCTCTGAATGTCTCCAACGTGGGGTTTTTGGGGCTTTACCAGATGTACTCACATTTACCAGATATCGGGAGTTTTCTGTCTTTTTTTGATAAATAAAGAAATATAAAGACTATTCTCTCTCTCTCTCTTTCTGTCTTTCTCCTCCTCTTCCTCCTCCTTCTCCTTCTCCTCCTTCAGTTAAGCCTTATGTTGGACTGCTTGATATTGTTCTATAAGCCTCTGAGGGTCCGCTTATTTTTCTTCACTTGTTTTTCTTTTTGTTCTTCAGGTTGGATAATTTCTGCTTATCTTCTTCCAAGTTTACTGATTCTTTATTCTGCCATCTCCTATCTGTTGTTGAGCCTATCTAGTAAATTTCTTTTTTCTTTCAGTTGCACTTCTCAGCTCTGGAGTTTTTTTTTTTTTTTTTTTTTTTTTTTTTTTTTTTTTTTTTTTTTGAGACAGAGTCTCGCTCTGTCGCCCAGGCTGGAGTGCAGTGGCCGGATCTCAGCTCACTGCAAGCTCCGCCTCCCGGGTTTACGCCATTCTCCTGCCTCAGCCTCCCGAGTAGCTGGGACTACAGGCGCTGCCACCTCGCCCGGCTAGTTTTTTGTGTTTTTTAGTAGAGACAGGGTTTCACCGTGTTAGCCAGGATGGTCTCGATCTCCTGACCTTGTGATCCGCCCGTCTCGGCCTCCCAAAGTGCTGGGATTACAGGCTTGAGCCACCGCGCCCGGCCAGCTCTGGAGTTTTTATTTGCTTCTTTTTTATAATTTTAATTTCTCTATTGAGATTTGCTATTTGTTTGCTCATCAACACAATGCTTCTTTTAATTCTCTGAGCATGATTATAATAGCTACTTTAAAATCATTATCAGCTAAAACTAACATCTGAGTTCACTTTCAGTAAGGTTCCATAAACTTCCATGTATCCTGAATATGGACCACCCTTTCTTGTTTCTTTGTAAGTCTGGCAGTTTTTTGGCTCAAAACTTGATATTGTAGGTGACATGTTGCAATGGCTCTGTAATGTGTTATATTCTTCTGAAGATTATTGAACTTTTTTCTATTAAGCCATTAACTTGCTTGCCTAAATTCTAATTGTAAACACTGTCTCCTTTGTAGAGTGCAGCAGCTGACATCTCTGCCCAGTTTTCTTTTCTCTTCCAGTTGCTACATTTATAGCCTTGTCTCTGAACATGTGTTCCATCTGTGCAGTTAAACAGTCAGTCAAAAGTTTGAGAGGAGTTTACACTGAAATCTTGGGACTTATTCTCTCTGAGGTTTCCTTGCTTCCAGCTGATCTCCAGTCCCAGCTCTGTTTTCTGGCACCGCAGGCCATTATGGCTTCAGCTTTACGCCTCCTGAGCTGTGCATGGCTGGGAATGCGCAGTTAAAAGAGCGACACATTTGCATATCTCACCGGAGGTAGGCGTTCAAGAACACTTTCCTCTCTCACATCTGCCTGCTAGTTCTTTGAGTCTCTTGGGCTCTCTCTTACATATGCATAGTTTAGCAGTCAGCCAAAGGTTTGGGCAGAATTTATACTCATATTTTGGGGCTCACTTCTTCTGGAACTCTCCTGATTTCAGGATTTCACTCCTAAATCTCCTGTTTTGCCAACCCTACCCTCTGTTTTTCTGACACTTTTAACTAGAAAGGCTGTGATTTTCTGCAGCAGGATTTGGGGTTGGGGATGGAAAACATCTGCAGGGAAAATATAGCATAAACTTGCAATTCTTACTCCTATAATCATCTCTCAAGAGTAAATTATCCTGCAGTTTCTATCCGTTTGGGTCATTCTCCAGTGCCTTCAGATGGTTTAAAAATTTTTTTACAGTCTTTATTTAAAAAGTTTTTGTTGGAGGTTTGCTGAAAAACTTCATGCTGCTTGTAGTGGACCGTTCTTGTGCTGCTATAAAGAAATACTTGGCTTTGCAGATGCTGCTGCGGCCCAGGAGCCCCATAACACCAGCCATGGTCAACCCCACCGTGTTCTTCGACATCACCATGACGGCGAGCCCTTGGGCTGCGTCTCCTTTGATCTGTTTGCAGAGAAGTTTCCAAAGATAGCAGAAACATGTTGAGCTCTGAGCAATTGAGAGAAAAGATGCGGTTTTAAGGATTCCTGCTTTCACAGAATTATTCCAGGGCTTATGTGGCAGGGTGGTGACTTCACATGCCATAATGACACTGGTGGCAAGTCCATCTGTGGAGAGAAATTTCATGACGAGAACTTCACCCTGAAGCCTACAGGTCCTGGCATCTTGTCTACAGCAGATGCTGGACCCAACACAAATGATTGCCAGTTTTTCGCCTGTACTGCCAAGACTGAGTGGCTAGATGGCAAGCAAGTGGTCTCTGGCAAGGTGAGAGAAGAAACTGAATATTGTGGAGGCCATGGAGTGCTTTGGGTCCAGGAATGGCAAGACCAGCAAGGAGGTCACTATTGCTGACTGTGGACAACACTAGTAAGTTTGACTTGTGTTTTATCTTAACCAACAGATCATTCCTTCTGTAGCTCAGGGGAGCACCCTGCACTCCATTTGCTCACAGTATTCTATCATCTTTGTGTTCTCACTGCAGTTCCCTTTGGGATCCATGGGTTCCCTTCCATGCCTAGCTGGATTGCAAAGTTCAGTTTATGATTATGAAATTAAAATTAAATGACAATAATAATAATAAAAAGAAATACCTGAGACCAGGTAATGTATAAAGAAAAGAGATTTAACTGACTCAAGGGTCTGTAGGTTACACAAGCATGACTCCAGCACCTGCTTCTGGTGATGACCTCAGGAAGCTTCCAATCACGGTGCAAGGCAGAGAGGGCAGGCAGTCACAAGGCAAGAGCAGGAGCAAGGGAGGGGAGAGGAGGCGTCCTGCTGTTCTAAACAAGCAGATCTCAGAGCAAGAACTCACTCACTATCACAAGGACAGCACCAAGCCTGAGAGACTCACCACCACGGCCTCAACACCTGTCCTCACCCTCAACCCTGGGATTACATTTCAGCAAGGGATTTGGAGGAAACACACATCCAAACCACATCACCACTGCTATCAGCAGAATTCCCAAAGAGGTTTTTGTTTTGTTCTGTTTGCTACTTGCTTTCATTTAACTTTCCCCCCTTCCTTTTCTTATAGTGAAAAAGAAGAAAATATAAGTCCCAGGGAGGGGTTTTCCATTTTGAATACTCATCTTTGAATGAAGGACTCATCACTTGCAGGAGGAAACTCTCTCGTCTGGTACAGTCAGAATAATTTTTTTCATCCTACAAGATTGTGTATGTGGATGATTTCTTTAATGATTACTTTTCCTTCAGCAACTGAGAGAGTTACTGAGGGTGACTCACAGTGCAGTCTTTCTCCTCCATCCTGCCACATTGACAAAATGCTCCCTAAAGGCACAGGTTGTCTGTATAATGGCTTATTCAGCTTCTACTTTCTCTACTGTGCTTTGGAATCAAACTGAGTTTGATTTGTTTTGTTTTGTTTTTTTCCTTACCATCAGTCTGTATCCACTGTTTCACTTTGGCCTTTGCAGGTTTCCTCTTAAAAATCTGCATCTTCTGCATCTGCTTGCACTTCAACTTGGCCTTCACTGTTAGACCGCCCTTCCTACTGTTGCGTGATTTGGGGTTTCTACTTTTTCCTAGTTTTGTCAAGGATGGTGTTGGCAAGTCTGTTTCTTGTTCTCTTTGTTATTTTTGTTTGGCTTCTGAGAGGAACAGGAGGAAACACTGAACTGACCATACCGTATAAAGCTAGAAATAATCACTAATGTTTTTTTAATAAAAAAAATACTTTTATAAGATTTTATAATATGTTTAAATATTTTTATATTATTATATTAATTATATAAAATTATTATATTGTGTATTATATTAATATAATATAAATTATATAATTATATAAAATTATATATTTTATATTATATTATAATTATATAATTTATATATCATTATATAAAATTATGCAATTAATATAATATAAATTATTATATTAATTATATATTATATAAATTATATAAAATATTTAATATTTAATATTAATTATTATATTAAAATATTTTAAAATATTATTTGATTTTATAATCAAAATAATTATTTTTTTGAGTCAAGGTCTCACTGTCACCCAGGTTGGAGTTCAGTGGCACAATCGTGGCTCACTGCAGCTTTGAACTCCCGGGTTCAAGCAATCCTACCACCTTGGACTTTCAAAGTGCTGGAGAGAAACACCTGAGCCATCATGCCCAGCCGAACAAAATTTTTTATTTTGAGATAACTGCAGATTCACATAAAGTTGTAAAAAATGATATGGAGGGATTCCATGAATCTTTACTTAGTTTACTCAATGATAACATCTTGCAAAACTATAACACAATATCACAACGGAGATGTTGGAATTGATACAGTCAAGATATAGAAGGTTTCCATTACCACCAGGATCTTCATGTTGCCCTTTTATAGCCACATCCACTTGCCTTCCACCATCAGCCCCTTCTTAGTGCCTGGCAGCCACTCACTGGCTGTTCTCCATTTCTGTAATTTCTATACTTTCAAGAATATAGCACTTTGGGAAGCTGAGGTGGGTGGATCACTTGAGGCCAGGAGTTCAAGATCAGCCTGGCCAACATGGTGAAACCCTATCTCTACTAAAAAAAATAAAAAAATAAAAAAAGAAAGAAAAAAAATAGCTTGTTATGGTGGTGTGCACCTGTAATCCCATCTACTTGGGAGGCTGAGGCACCAGAATTGCTTGAACCCGGGAGGTGGAGGTTGCAGTGAGCTGAGATTGTGCCACTACACTTTTGCCTGGGTAACAGAGCACTACTCTGTCAAAAAAAAAAAAAATAATAATAATAATAATAATAATAACAATAATAATAATAATATTATATAAATCACACACTTTTTTCACTCGGCATAATTCCCTGGAGCTTCATCCAGGTTGTTGCCTGAATTAAGGTTTGTATCTTTTTACTGTTAAGTAGTATTCCACGGTATGGCTGTACCATGGTTTGTTTAACCATATTCCCACTGAAGAACATCTGGATTATTTCCAATATTAGGATATAATGAATAAAATGTCTATAAACATTCATATACAGGTTTCTATGTGAACATACTTTTCATTTCTGTAAGGTAAAGGCCAAGGAATACATGGTAGTGGCAGGCTTAATATTTTTTAAACCTACCAAAATGTTTTTCAGAGTGACCATATCACTTTACAATCCCACCAACAATTTAAATTGTGGTAAGGGAAACCTAGATCTTGATCCAGTTTTTCTTCATTCTCCTCAGCATTCAATAATAATTGGAAAAATTTTAAAACACACCTATCAGAATGACTAAAATAAAAAATAGCAACAACTATATTTTTCCAGCACTATGCTGAATAAGAGTGGTAAAAATGGACATCCTTGCTTTGTTCCTGATCTTTTTGGGAAAACCTTCAGTCTCTTACCGTGAAGTATACTGTTAGGTATAGGGGTTTTTCTGCAGATGTTCTTTATCAAGTTAAGTTACCCTTGTATAGAAACCTTACCTACATTTACCTCCCTTTATTTGCCCCATTTAAAAATAATAACGACTTTTTAAAATTTTAGTTATTCTAATAGGTGTGTTTTAAAATTTGTATTTCTCTAATGGTTAATAATGTTGAACATCTTTTCTTTTTTCTTGTTCTTTCTTTCTTTCTTTTTTTTTTTTTTGAGACAAAGTCTCGCTCTGTCACCCAGGCTGGAGTGCAGTGGCATGATCTCAGCTCACTGCAACCTCTGCCTCCTGGGTTCAAGGGATTCTCCTGCCTCAGCCTCCTGAGTAGCTGGGATTACAGGCGCCTGCCACCATGCCTGGCTAATTTTTGTGTTATTAGTAGAGATGGGGTTTCACCATGTTGGCCGGGCTGGTCTTGAACTCCTGACCTGAAGTGATCTGCCCGCCTCAGCCTCCCAAAGCGCTGGGATTACAGGCGTGAGCCACCGCGCTCGGCCAAACATCTTTTCAAGTGCTTACTTGCCATCTGTAGTTTGTCTTCGGTGAAATATTTCTTCATGCTTTTTGCCAATTGGATTGTTTGAATTTTATTGTTGAGTTCTGAGAGGGTTTTTTTTTTCCTCCCCAAGATCTTGCTCTGTTGCCCAGGCTGGAGTGCAGTGTGGTGCCATCATTGCTCTCTGCAGTTTCAAACTCCTAGGTTCGAACCATCCTCCCGCCTTGGTCCCCAGAGTGTTCTTTACATGTGCTACTTACTATACTAGTTCTTTTCACATATGTGGTCTGCAAATATTTTCCCTTAGTTTGTAGGCTGCCTTTTCATCCTCCTAAGTGTCTTTCTTAGAGCAAAAGTCTTTCATTTAGATAAAGTCCTTTTTATCAATTTTAAATTTTATGTATCATGCTTTGTTGTCAAGTCTAAGAACTCTGCCTACCTCTAAGATTTTCTCGTATTTCTTTTAATCTTAACCTTTTATAGATTTCCATTTTACATTTAAGTCTGTAATCTATTTTGAGTTAATTTTGTATGAGCTATGAAATTTAGGTTGTGGTGATTTTTGTTTTTTGTTTTTTGTTTTTATCTGCGGATGTCCAATTATGCAAGCACTATTTGTTGAAAAAGTGATCTTTCCCCCAATGAATTGCTTTGTCAAAAATTATTTGGGTAAATTTGTATGGATCTATTTCTGGGTTCTCTACCTGTTCTATTGATCTACGTGTCTCTGCCTGTGCCAATACCACACAGTCATGATTACTGTGGCTGTACTGTAAGTCATGAAAATGGGTAGACTGATTCCTCAGATTTTTTCAAGATTGTTTTAGTTATTCTAGTCCCTTTGCCTCTCCATATAAAGTGTAGAATAATCTGCCTATATCTACAAAAATCTTGCTGGGATTTTGATAGGAGTTGTATTAAAACAGCATATCATTTTGGGGAGAATTGACACCTTTATGATGTTGCATCTTCCAATTATGAACATGATATGCCTCCATCATTAATTTAGATATTCTTCTATTTTTTTCATTGCTGTTTGGTAGTTTTCAGCATACAGGCACTATACATATTTTGTTAGATTCACAGCTAAATATTTCATTTTATTTTGTATGATTGTAAATAGTATTATATTTTTAATTTTGATGACCATGTGTTAATTGCTAGTATATAGAAAAGCATTTGACTTTTGTATTTTTACCTTGTGTCCTGTGACCTTGCTGAAATCACTTATTAGTGATAGGAGCTTTTATGTAGATTCTTTCATATTTTTTATATAGGCAATCCTGTCATCTGCAAGTAGGGACGATTTTATTTCTTCCTTTCCAGCCCATATATTTTTATTTCTTTTTCTAGCCTTATTCCACTGGCTGGAACTTTCAGCATTACATTGAATAGGAGTGGTGAGAGTAGACATCATTGCTTTGTTCCTAGTCTTTTTGGGAAAACCTTCAGTCTTTTGCCATTAAGTATAGTTACAGGATATTTTGGTAGATGTTCTTTATCAAGTTGAGTAAGTTACCTGTGAAGGATAGAAACTTTACCTAAATTTACATCCCTTTATATGCCCTATTATAATTGTTTTAAATATTTGCTATACATACATTTAGAACCACATCAAAGAGTGTTATAGTTTTTGCTTCAACTGTCGAACATAATATAGAAAATTAAAAGAAGAAGGAAAGTATATCATATTTACCAGCATTTTTGCTTACTATATCCTATCTTCTCTCTTGATGTCCCTAGATTCCTTTTTTTTCCCCCCCCCTTCTGTTTAGGTAAAATTTCTTTTAGTCATTTTTTTAAGGTAGGTCTCCTGGTGACCAATTTTCTTAGTTTTCCATTGTCTAAGAATGTCTTGATTTTTTCTTCATTATTGAAAAATGTTTTCACTGTTTACAGGATTCTAGCTTGACAGTTTTTTTCTTTCAGTACTTAAAAGATGTTGTGCCACTTCCTTCACTCCATGGTTTCTGATGAGGAATCCTCTGTCATTGGAGTTATTTTTTCCTTCAGGTAAGGCATTTTTCTCATGCTGCTTTCAAGACTTTTCTTTGTCTTTAGTTTTCAGCAGTTTGGCTACAACGAGCCTATGTGTGTATTACTTTAGGTTTATCCTGTTTGGAGTTAGATTAGCCTCTTGATTCTATAGATCGATGTCTTTTCCCAACTTGGGAAGTTTTCAGCCATTATTTCTTCTAGTACTTTTTCAGCCTCAACATTTTTCCCCTCTTCTTCTGGGATTCCAATGTCACGAATGTTACATCTTTTGTTAGGGTCCTGCAGGTCCCTGAAGCTCTGTTCACTTTTTCCAGTGGTTTAGATTTCATAATTTCTATGTTTCTATCTTCCTGTTCACTGATCCTCTCTTCTGTCCCCTCTGTTCTGCTAGTGAGTTCATCCACTCTGTTTTTATACATTATATAATGGTTATTGCATTTTTTACTTCTAAAATTTCCATTTGGTCCTTCTTTGTATCTTCTATTCCTTTGCTGAAACATTCTATTCTTTGCAGAGTCTATTTTTCATTTGTTTCAAGCCTGTTTGTAATTGCTCACTGAAGCATGTTTATGATGGCTGCTTTAGAAAATCTTTGTCTGGTCCAGTGCAGTGGCTCCAGCTTGTAACCCCAGCATTTTGGGAGGCTGAAGCAGGAGGATCACTTGAAGTCAGGAATCTGAGACCAGCCTGATCAATATAGTGAGACCCTGTTTCTGTTTATAAAAATAAATAGATAAATAACATAAAATGTTTAAAATATTTTTTTCCAGATAATTCTAACGTCTCTGTCACCTTGTTGCTGGCATCTATTGATGCCTTTTGTCATTTGACTTGAGATCTTCCTGTTTTTGATATGCTGAGTAATTTCCTATTAAAATCTGGATATTTTTGTATTATATTATGAGATTCTCAGTAAGATTTATGTAGTAAATATTTAGTTGGCTACATATTGCATTGGCTAATACAATTTAGTGGGCTAATTCAGCTGGCTCCCTTTGACACTGCTCTGGCAGGAATAAGGGGGAGCGCCTGGCGGGAGGAGAAGATCAGGTTTCCCAGTTGGACTCTGGTGATAACTGAGGGAGGAGACTCCTCATTTCTCCTGGGCAGGGATGGGTGTTCCAGACCTCGCTAGGCCTCCACTGATACGTCCCTGGCTGAGAGTGTTAGAAGTGTCTCATTGCACCTCCCTATGGGGCCTTCAGAGACACCAGGGGAGAGAGGCTCTTTACCACCCTACAGGAATGAAAGTTCCTGCTCCCGACTCAGCCTTCTCAGACACAAACCCAGTGAGAGAACCAGGGACACCTCGTTACAGCCTGATGAGTCTGGAAGTCTAGGCTCCCTGCTTGGCTTTTGCAGGCATGGATACGGGTGAGACCACAGTTTTCTCTATAATGTTTGTCTGGAGTGGAGCTGTTATTTTCTAAAACATCTCTGCGTTGCTAGGCTGACCCTTTCCTTGTCTTTTGGCTAGGTAAGTGGGCTTTTGTTGGGGGCTTGTTTTTTGGTCTAAACCTGTTGGTGTTTTCAGGTTGCTGGCTCCTTGAACTCCATGTCTGTAATACGTAAGGCTAAAGAAACTCACCACTGTGTAATTCCTTGGTATATCAGTTGTCTAGGGCTATCATAACAAGTACAACAGACTGGTTGACTTAAACAACAGAAATGTATTATTTCACAGTGCTGAAGGCTGGAAGTCTGGGATCAAGGTGTCAGCAAGATTGGCTTCTTTTGAGGCCCCTCTCCTTGGCTTGCAGATGGTTGTCTTCTCCCGGTGTCTTCACGTGGTCTTCCCTCTGTATTTGCTTGTGTCCTAATCTCCTCTTCTTAAAAGGACACCCGTTATATTGGATTAGGGCCTATATGGCAGATGCACCTGACAGTAATAATTTGGAGTGGCCAACCTGGAGATTCATTCCTTATCTGTGAGGAGCATTGGAATCCCTGACCCATGCCATGGAATGTAGGCTTCGTCTTGGGTTGAATGAAGGTTGCCAGATGGAGGTTGCCGGGAGAGGGTGCTAAGTAACAATGCTGTAAAACCACATGCTTTTGACAGGCGGTCGCAGCTTTCCTGTCCAGCCCATTGCCACTGGGCCACCCTGTATGTAAGTCCCCTCAATACACCCTATGTCTCATGCACTGGCTCCAGGTCTCTTCTTCAGCCTCTCAAACATGACACCGTCTCTATTGAAGTCATTAGGGGTCCGGCACAACAGGGCCCGCTCTAAATGGCCTCATTTTTCCTTACCTTTTTGAAGACTTTATGCTCAAATGCAATCACTGGGGATGAAAATGTTAGCTTATGAATTTTGGAGGGACAGAATTCAGCTTATGACACTTGGGTCCCAAGGTCCCTGGCCCATCTGCCTCTTCTCTCCACCTTTCAGAGCCTTCTTATGTTTACTGTGTATACAAAGTCCAGGGTTTTGAGCTGCACTTAGTGGGAAGAATAGGGGAAAGAATCTTTCCAGAAGCAGAGGTACCCCATTGAGTTGCCAGACTGTAAAAGTGTATTTCATGGCCTGGGCAAGGTCTTGACTCAGGCAAAGCAGCAGAAAAGGGCATTGGAGCTCCTGAAAGGTGGCTCAGCATAAAGGAAAAGGGTGATTAAAAAAAAAAAATCAGAACTAGGATCCAAACTCTAGGGGGCAACTTTGTAATAAAACAAGCAAGGGCCTAGGTGGCTTGGAAGATGAAACAGAGGGTCCTCAACTGGTCAGAGGACCAAAAAGGTTTGGCTCTAAGCACAGAACTAGAACTTAGTACTAGGGCCCATCCAAGTCACACACCCCTGGGCTGTGGGGTCACCTTGGGAAGTGGCTCTTGAGTGAATCTGAAGAATCTTACTACCTTGGGAAGCAGATCAATTTGCTGGGGATAGGGAACCCCAGTACAGAGTGTGGCACAGAGAAGAAGTCACTTGTCACACGTGGGATGGTTGTTGCCTTGGCAAACTGACAGGGGTCTGCACTAAGATCGGCGGGGTCCACACAGCAACACTGTGACAGTGGCAGATGTCCTCCTGAGTTCCCCAGACTGACCACAGACTTCAGGCCCCACCTAGCAGAGGTGGCCCTGGTGCTCATGACGCTGAGATTAGCAGACACTGGAGGCTCAACTCCAGTGGTGCTTGATGGCCACTGGGCAGGTCTAAGGTGTCCCCTCCTGCATCAGGAGCAGCTGACACCTATCGGCATGCCGAGGACTCCTCCCATATTATTCCAGGGGAGTTTATTCCCTGGGGGAAAAAAAAATACATTGCCTGCTGTCGTGTAACTGCCTACTGAAACATCAAGATTTGCGATACGGATGTAAAAGTGCCCTGACTTGTAGTTAGCAGGTACATTAAGAGTTGCACATTAGTCATTGTTACAGCCCTTGTCTGTGTCGCTGGGCCACTGCCAAGAGGGGAAATGTAGATTTTAAAAATGAAAATATCATTTCTTATGCAGGAAGTACTCTAGCAGTGCCTGTTTCCTCACAGTCCTTCAACGCGTCTGGTTGCTACCTTGTCATAATATTTGAATTAGGGTGGTGCGACATGCCACAGATGACACAAATGGGAGCCCTATCTGGAGCGGAAGATCTCTGCTGGGGTTGGCAAAACATACCCTGATTCCCACCTTAATTTTCCTGGGACAACAGAGAGTTGGGCCTCCGAATGCTCTGCAGACACCGCCTTCACTCCCTGGAACATGTCTGTCTCCTCTTCACGCTGTTCATGACCATTAGTCCTATAATCCCCCATTCGTCTTCTGGCACTGAATGGAGAAGAAGAGAATGTCTCATTTTTTAAAGTTGCCTCAGAAAGGCCCTCCCTAGGAAGTTGCAAGGAGGGGGACCACACTTCATGGACCCAAGGCCTCTAACGAAATGGAAGGAAGTAACATTGCCACCCTCTATCTTAGGGGGATTCCCTAGGAACAGGAAGGTGGTGCCGTTTTGGCGGAAGTAGACAGGAGCCGCGTGGAGTCATAGAGTAACATGTCCAATTGTAGTAAAACTCAGGTCATTTTCAGCTTTTATTTTCTCTCCTAAGGGCTGTCTCCTTCATTCAGTTGTCCAGAGCATGAAGCTAGGACCCCATGGAGAAGACTATCCATCTCATGGTAATTATGTTCAACCATCCTCCATGCACAAGCAGTAATGTCTTTAGTGTTTAAAGTGATCTTTCTTTTTTGTTATTGTTGCAAAGATGAGGTCTCCTTATGTTGCCCAGACTGGCCTTGAACTCCTGGCCTCGAACTCCTGTCCTCAAGCGATCCTCCCACCTCGGCCTTCCAAAGTGCTGGGATTAGAGGCGTGAACCACTACACCTGACTTTACAGTAAATGCAAATCTGATCCTGTCACTATCCAGCTTAATCACCTCCTGCGGTGCTCTGGGACAGAACCCAGCCTCCTTAGCATGTAGGCAAGGTCCCTTTGCTTGGGCCTCGTTAGCTCCTCCTGTCTTGCTTCCTTCTGTGTCTCTCCCATGATCATCCTCCTGTGATGGCCACACTGGAGCCTCACTGAGCTGTTTGCACAAAACTTCATGTCTCCCACATCTCCATGCCGATGTTCTCACTGTTCTCTCTGCCTCAATGTCCCTTCCAGACAGCAAGGTTAGATGCCTAGCTTCGTGCTTTTGTGACGTATGCACGTTTATCAGCACTCTTATCACACTGTACTAAAATCCTGCCTTATTAGCTGTCTTCCCTACTTGGCTATGAACTAAGCAAGCACAGAGATTGCCTATTACTCTTCTACTTTCCTGAGACACAGCAGAAAGCCTGAAACCTAGGCTTAGTTGGCCCTTGATACATGTTAATTAAATGAAGGACTGATTCCATGAACAGAAGAGAGGATCAGTGAACAGGAAGATGAATTCCCCGTCCTGAAGGATCGTTCCATGCGGTGTCACTTGCTTTTTTCCTAAGTGTTCAAATAAAGATTCAATTAAACTCAGCAAATATTTATAGGGCACTTATTACGTGCCCCTCCTGTGCTAGGCACTGGAGATACAAAGACAAAGAAGCACAGTCCTGAGGACCCTCAAGTAGTTCCCAGCTGGGAAAGGGATACTGATGGACGCAGCTGTCCATCAGCCGACAAGTCCAGACCAAAATACCTCACAGAAGAGCCGGCTGGGTTTTCCACCAGGAGGGCTCAGGTCAGGTCAGGTGCTCCTGCTAAATGAGTTGTGAAAACAGCCAGCCTTTTTCAGGCCTCTAGACCAGGAGGCAGGAATGTGCTTGGTACTGCAGCTGTGGTGCTCCCGCCCATAGACCCCCAATAGGAGCCAAACAACCCTGGGATGAAGGCAGAGGGTGGGCTGGGGAGGATGGACCTTGTGAAGCTGTGCTTCCTCTGAGCTCTAACTTAGATCACAAGGAGATTGGGAAGGACTGTTGGTGTGTCTTTCAGGGTGTTGCTAGAATCAGGGAACCCTAAAGCCTCCAGAGTCACCAAAGCTGTCACCACTGGGAACAAAGGCTTCTGTCCGCTAGGTAAGTACAATCATGCACCAATGACAGGGGCAGGAGAGTGGGGAACTGGGGTTGGAGGGCCCTTCCCAGCATCTGGAAAATCACATCGAGTGAAGGGGTATTGACTAGAGATGGTCTTTTCCATTTCTGTTTTTCTTTTAGAAGCTAGTAGGAGTATTATAGATTCAGGTTTAGTAAGGAAGATGGGAAAACTCTTAGTTCACCCAATTGCTTTTAATGTATTAGTCTTATGTCTGTCTCCATTATTCGACACCTCTCCCACCCCTATCATCGATCATAAAGTTCAGGAAAGAAGGTAAACAACGTTAGGAGAGCCAGACATGAGCCAAGCTCCAGTTGGGATATTTAGTGTCCGATGGGAGAGTGACCAAAAGTGAGACCCAATCAGTGGTCTCTAAACATATGATGGAAGCCTCCTGCTGCTGCCCCTTTGCAAGAGGCTCTGAAGAGCAAGTGTGCAAAGGAGGACAGAGAGGGAGAGGAAGGAGGAGGCAGAGCGGGCACTCGGGCGGCAAGGGTAGTGTTCTGGAAGTCTGGTACGATTCTGTCGCATTGCATCATCATCACGAAGGGGTCACATCTGAAGCAAAAAATGGCAAAGACTCAAAGAAAATAAATCATGCAGACTCTGGAATGACCTCATTAAAAAGCTGCTCTCTCTGCTGCCATGTTCTATTTATAGCTGAAATATGAGCATTCCTGACAGGAAATCTAAATGACAGCAAGCCTAGGGTTTTAAGGCAGTGGGTAGGGGTTTGCTTAATAAATCATCTGGTATTTTTACTCAGATGATTTTTCTATTCTAATGAAACTGTTAGTTCAGTTCTCTTTTCTGCATGAGGTGACATTCATGGGATGTGTTTTTTACTCAGGAATTGAGGATAAAGAAGCAAAAGGATCCTTTCATATAAAATATTTTGCTAAATACATGTGAACTTCGTAATACACCATTACCCTCAACACATCTTAATGCTGGTTCGCAATGTTCTTTTTCAGGCCATGTTGTAGCTGTTATTTCCAGTGATCATTGTAAATAACTTTGTTATGTTTCACTGAAATCAATTTCATAGAAATCAAACCAATAGGGAAAACATCTTTTACAAAGGAAGACATAGAGCCTTATTCCAAATGTTAAGAGAAACAAGCAGATCATATATTGTGTAAATAAGCAGAGCCACACTTCTAAAACCCTGAAGCCCAGGGCCCGGATGGAGCTGCCAGCAAGTTCCCTCTCTGTGTTATGGACAGAGGCAGGATTCATCTTTTGCTTTTAAGTTTTTTGGGGGAAAATTTTTAACAAGCTTTTCATTTCTGGAAGTCAGTGCTCTTCAGCCTGAGGACAGTTCAGATGCTTTTAAAAGAAGAAAAGTACAGACCCCTCCACTCCCTGCCAACCGACCTGGTGCTGTTAAAGTTTTTATAACACTTCAAAATTATGTATTTATTATATTTTATTATAACACTTCAAAAATATGTATTTAAGGCAAGATTTGAAATTCTGATTCTCGTGGCTCTTATACAACTTTAAAACCAAAACAAATTGTGATGTTTAATTTTATGTGTCAACTTAGCTAGGCCATGGTACCCAGATATTTGGGCAAACATTATCTTAAATGTTACTGTCAAGGTTTTCTTTCAGATGAAATTAATGCATTTGAGTCAGTGGACTTTGAGCAAGGCAGATACTCTCCATAATACAGGTGGGCCTCGTGCAATCAGTTGAAGGCCTTAATAGAAAAAGACTGCTTTCTCCCCAGCAAGAAGGAATTCTGTCAGGAGAGGGCATTTGGATTCGAACTGTACAACAGCTTTCCCCTGGGTTTCCAGCTTGTTGGCCTGCCCTGCAGATTTTGGACTTGCCAACCTCCATAATTATGTGAGTCAATTTCTTTTTTTAAAATACATAACAATTTTTTAAAAACAGACACAAGCATCTCACTATATTGCCCAGGCTGGTCTTGAACTCCTAGGCGCAAGCGATCCTCCCTCCAGCCTCAGCTTCCCAAAGTGCCGGGATTATAGGCGTGAGCCACTGTGCCCAGCTGGTGTGAGCCAATTTCTTAAAATAAATCTCTTTCCCTACACAAACACACACACACACACGCACGCGCAAGCACACGCATGCCCTGTTGGTTCTGTTTCTCTAGAGATCCCTGACTAATACACAAATCTAAAAGTTAAATACCCCCAAACTACAAAACTAATAAAATTGATATGAACAACTGGAATGTAATGTGACAGGTATTGTTAGTTGTTTGCAGTTACTAATGTCAGGTTTCATAGCAGAAAGATCTCTTCTTAGAACTGTTTTGGTATTTCATCTGTTTCTGAATTTGATTTTTAAAACCCTAATGCCAAGAAAGGTTGTTTATATAAGTGCATTGTATAACACAATATAAAAAACTTTAAGCTTTTATTTTATAACTCCTGGAAAATTAGAACTGATCATTAAAATTTTACCAAGAAGCAGTCTTCAAATAATAATTCTATAAAGCTGTTTTAGTCATTGGAGGATAACATTAGCATTGTAGCATTATTTAAATATACGTTCAATATGATCTAATTCAATTATTTCTGGAAGTGGGAAGAAAAGCATTCTTCCCTGCTAATAGACTGTTTTATTTGGTGCATACAGATACAGAGAACACTCCATACAACCACTTTCAAATATGAAAATGGTACTGCCTGCCAGAGAATAGGATCTTTAGAATTCTGCATATTTATATTATCATAGGCCATGGCTGATTCAATTCTTCTGCCACTTTATTCAAGATGTTATAAACTCTTCATTTATAGGCTGTGCCGTGATATCATTTAGGCTTTAGTTCTCAAACTTCACAAATGCAAATGCAGGCAATAAAAATTATTGCCAGTACTCTGGTCCACCAGAAAATTCAGAACATGCTTTAAAAAATCATTGAAATGAAAACAATAGATTTAAAATAATCATACCTTTATATGTACAGAGCTCCTAAATATCAGTAAAGAAAGAGGAATAATCTTATCAGTGGAGAAAGAACATAAATTGGTAAGTTACCAAAAAATGAAATAAAAAACAGCATAAAGGCTGGGAGCAGTGGCTCACGCCTGTAATCTCAGCACTTTGGGAGGCTGTAGTGGGCAGATCACTTGAGTCCAGGAGTTTGAGGAGACATGGTGAGACCTCGTCTCTACAAAACCAAAAATTAGCCAGGCGTGGTGGTGCATGCCTGTAGTCCCAGCTACTCAGAAGGCTGAGGTTGCAGGATCGTTTGAACCCGGGAGACAGAGGTTGCAGTGAGCCGTGATCATGCCATTGCACTCCAGCCAGGGTGACAGAGACAGCCCTGTCTCAAAAACAACCGCCACCACCACCACGACGGCGGCATAGAAACCTGTGAAAAGACTTCTGGTTAAGCATGGTAACTTTAACATACGTATTTGTCTTCCTTCCCACCCATACTGCCTACTAAAATTGCAGAAAGAAAGAAACAAGTATAATGCCACAATATGAGAGAAAAGATCTCAGATGAGTGATATGGACATCATTTTGGAAGCTGGAGAGCAGATAGATCAATGGCACTTGACTCAGTAGCCAGAGCAGAACCTGAGACCACAAGAGCGGGCAGTGGGAATGGCAAGGAAGCCAAGAAGAAGCAAACCAATTCACACTACAACACCAAAAAGGCACTGGGATTGGAGGTCCCAGGTACCTGTAAAAACAGAGGTAAAAAAATGATTACAAGGGGTAGTTATATTTCAGGATCCCCTCTTCTCCACAGCTGAGCAATCGCCTCTACCCTACTCCCATGGAAAACTGGAGGTTGAGTCTCCTTCTGAATGTGGGACACCAGGTGCAACTGAACATGAGTGTGTAAGTAAATGTCCACATACTGAATGGTGACACCCTATCTCCAGTCTTCTCCCCTATCTTGTGCATGGAATGTTAATAGGCAGGAAGTCGGAGGATTTTTCTCTAGGGAAATGAATGAGCCCAAGGGAAAAGAACCAGCGTTAATGGCCTTTGGGAGTTTTCCAACAAAGCATTTCCCATCTGATCATCCTACAGGGAAACGAAAAAGTCAAAAGTTCTCATCTATTCACGTAAAGCTTCCAAACAAAGATTTTAGAATCTCACTGTTAAATAGGAATAATCAATTGAGAATTAGTAGACACCTCAGGCATGCCTATGATATGAAAGACAGCGCAGCACTGGACTGCCCAACAGCAGCAGCCCCAGAAGTTTAAAGACAATGGAGTGATGCCTTCAGGATGCTGGGAAGTTATCTCAAAACTGGAATTTCATACTCTATGGTTTAAATGTAGATAGAATAAAGACGTCTTCAAATATTATATAAGGTCTCAAAAATTTAAGTTTCATATACTGTTTCACGAAAAGCTGCTGGATGATGTTCTTCACCAAAATAAGTCAATTAATAAAGAAAGGGGAAGAGAGACATTCATGAAATAGGGAATCCTGCAAGAGGGAGGAGAAAGAATCCCTAGGATTTCCTGATGGGGAAAATCCCAGGGCAATGGTGCAGCAGTCCTCCAGAGAAGCAGATCAAACCTGTGCAAGAAGACAGAGGGCCCCAAAAAAGATGTTTATTTGAGGGTGGATGGGGTAGGGGATATGGGTGAATGTGAGCCACCATACTGTTTGAACACTTCGAAGTAGATTTTTAATTTGTTTTTATTTATTTAGTTTTTTGAGACAGGTTCTCACTCTGTTGCCCAGACTGCAGTGCAATGGTGCGATCCTGGCTTACTGCAACCTTCGACTCCTGGGCTCAAGCCATCCCTTCATCTTGGCCTCCAGAGTAGCTGGGACTACAGGTGCACATCACCATACCTAGCTAAGTGTGTGGGTTTTTTTTTGTTTTTTGGTGTTTTTTTTGTAGAGATGGAGTGTTGCCATGTTGGCCCAGGCTGGTCTCAAACTCCTGGGCTCAAGCAATTCACATGCCTTGGCCTCCCAAAGTGCTGGGATTACAGGCGTGAGCCACTGTGCCCAGCTTAAGATTTTTTTAAAAATTCTCTTGGATATATTGAAGATGAAAAGTGCACAAAATACTAAACAAGTGAAATATGGGGCAATTAACTCTAGGAAAAACGAACACAAGGAAATGTATTATAGCATGCAACATAGCTTCCTTGTAAATAACATCTACCTGGACATAATTTTTAAGAACATACTATATTGATTTAACCAAAAAATAGTTATCTAATAATTAATATATTGGGAAGATGAAGGAAGTATATGGTAAAGTGTAGGGCTAGAAGAAAAATATAGGGTATCTAACGCCACATCTTCCACAGTGGAAAGTCAACTGATAGGTAAGAAGAAGTAGGAACTGAAAAACTAGTAATAAGTGTTGCAAGTATTTTATTTAGAAAAAAAGATAGGATTGGGCACAGTGGTTCACACCTGTAATCTCAACACTTTGGGAAGCCAAGGTGGAAGGATTGCTTGAGCCCAGGAATTTGAGGCTGCAGTGAGCTGTGATCACACCACTGCACTCTAGTCTGGGTAGCAGAGTGACACCCTGTCTCTTAAAGGAAAAGAAAAGAAAAAAGAAAGAAAGAAATTGAAGGTAGACAAAAGGAGAATAGGATAAAGAAGTTAACAGTATATGCCAGCAACTGTTATTTTTGATGATAAACTTGGTGATAATGCTTGGATTGTTAAGCCATATACATGTGTTATTGACTCTTGTCTCTTGGGTTTCGCACCCTTATGTAGTCTCCCGCCACACTGAATAGGGTTGTATATCCAATAGGATATCATGGAAGCAACAGAATGTGGCTTCCGAGGCAGGATCACAAAAGATACAGTTCCATCTGTCTTGCTCTTTCTTTTTTGTTGTTGTTTTTGAGACGGAGTCTTGCTCTGTCACCCAGGCTAGAGTGCAGTGGTACCTTCTTGGCTCACCGCACCCTCCGCCTCCCAGGTTCAAGCAATTCTCCTGCCTCAGCCTCCCCAGTAGCTGGAATTACAGGTGCCTGCCACCACTCCTGGCTAATTTTTGTGTTTTTAGTAGAGACGGGGTTTCGCCATGTTGGTGAGGCTGGTCTTGAACTCCTGACCTCAGGTGACCTGCCCACTTCGGCTTCCCAAAGTGCTGAGGTTACAGGCATGAGCCACCGTGCCCAACCTGTCTTTCTCTTTCTCTTGGATCTCCTACAAGAATCCAGCTGCTATGCTTTAAGGACACTCAAGTAGCATGATGGCAAGGTCTATGTGGGAGGGACTGAGGCTTGCTGCCAAGACAGCCTTGCTAACCACGTGAGTGTAAACTAAAAATAAATCTTAAGCCCCTCAACTGACTGAACAATCCCCCTCTTGGCCAAAAGCACCCCGGAAAAACCTTAAAAACTAAATTTCCAGCCATGATGAGACAGGTCAGATACGCCTTGTTATAACCTCTCCCTTTTGCTGTTTAGACACAATGACTAGCATTAATGTTAAATAGTGATCATAAGACTGACAGAATGGACCCTTGGTGGTGTAAGATACTGAAATAGAAATTGGACCTAAGGTCATGCCAGGTAAGGGTTAAATCATGTGCCCCTGTGTTAAAGAATAAACTTTGTTCTAACTGCCACAAGGTTTTTCTTTTCCTCTAGCACCTAAACAAGCACTGGCCTCAAGATAAGCAATATTATAACAATTTAAAGCTCTTCCACTGCCAGACGCTGACTAACTGACCCTCTGTTCCACAAACCAAAGCTACAGCTTTGGACAAAAGACTAATGTCAGTACCTTTCTCCTGGTAAGAAGACCACTGACCACGGACCAGTTGTGGCTGGTTTACAGAGGCGGTGCACTTGAGGGCCTTCTGAAAAGCCCTTTTGATGCATGGGGCCTAACTGTAATGCATTCAAATGTGAAGTCCCAAGGTGAATGGTGTTGGACATAAAATGCATGTTTGATCAATGTGCATGTGTTAGGACCACCTTCGTGAATATTCATAGTTCTTCCTAAAACCTGTTCAGTAAATATTTCTCACCTGACCAACCCATTCAGTTTAAATTCCTGTCCTACCTCTCCCTGTTTTATATGGGTTATATAGAAAACAGCTAGAAGAGAACTTTAATAATGAAAGTACCTGGGTGGTGGGATTATAAGGATTATAAGTAAACATAGAAAGTGCCTGCTTTTAGAGCTTTGACTGGAGGCTATGCTTCCCACCCTCTCAAAATGGCCACCTTGCAGGCTATAACCCTATATAAGAAATAACGTCTCCTCTCCTTTCCAAATTTATAAATTTGATTTCCAAGTTAACATGAGCCATTTTGGAAGCAGATCCTCCAGCCCCAGTCCAACCTTCAGAAGATTGCAGCCCCTACCAATGTTCTGGCTGCAACCGCACCTGACATCTGGATCGGGAAACACCCGTCCACACTGCTCTTGAATTCCTTAGCCGCAGAAGTAGTAAGATAACCAACTTTTACTTCTTTTTAACTTTTTAGAAAACATTTCAAATATTTCTATCAGGCCTCTGAGCCCAAGCTAAGCCATCATATCCCCTGTGACCTGCACGTATACATCCAGATGGCCTGAAGCAACTGAAGATCCACAAAAGAAGTGAAAATAGCCTTAACTGATGACATTCCACCATTGTGATTTGTTTCTGCCCCACCCTAACTGATCAATGTACTTTGTAATCTCCCCCACTCTTAAGAAGGTTCTTTGTAATTCTCCCCACCCTTGAGAATGAACTTTGTGAGATCCACCCCCTGCCTCCAAAACATTGCTCCTAACTCCACCGCCTATCCCAAAACCTATAAGAACTAATGATATTCCGACCACCCTTTGCCGACTCTCTTTTCGGACTCAGCCCACCTGCACCCAGGTGAAATAAACAGCCTTGTTTCTCACACAAAGCCTGTTTGGTGGTCTCTTCACACAGACACGTGAGACAGTTTCTTCAGTGTTGGTGTAACGTGTTACACAGAAAGTGGTAGCAACTCTAAGCAACAGTAGGATAGAGAAGCTGATTATGAAGGTGGAAGAAGTGACAGGACAAGGAATATTCTGGAACAGCCACAGTCCAGTGTGAGTGTGACTGGCCTGCAGGACAGGTGGCCCCCAGGTGGGCTTGGGAGACCTGGGAATCCCTCCTGTGGAGTCCTGGAAATGCTATGTGTATAGGGATTGGAGGGTGGGGATGAGAAGGCTAGACAGCCATCGACAGGAAATGTGAGGTACGACTTGTCTTGTGGTGGGACAGTACTGCACAGTGACACTGCTGGCTTCCCAGGTGAGCCGTGAAGAGGGCATTCGGGGCATATGTAAAACGGTTAGAAGGAAACCTTAATAACAAAGATATCTGGGTGGTGGGATTATAAGTAAACATTTATCTGCTTTCTTGTGCACTTCTAAACTTTCCATTTTCTGAAATAAGTTGGTGTTGGTTTTATAATCAAAATAAATTTACAAAATTAAAGTCTAGAAGCAGTTCAAGTTAAGGTGAAAAATCAT
Organism: Chlorocebus sabaeus; assembly: GCF_047675955.1. NCBI lineage: Eukaryota > Metazoa > Chordata > Mammalia > Primates > Cercopithecidae > Chlorocebus > Chlorocebus sabaeus. Next base: position 69,137,057 of record NC_132928.1, on the reverse strand, counting down.
CCTGCAAATATTTTCTTTTAATGCCAATCACCTAAATACATTGAAGCCACAATCAGGAATGTGTCCCTGATGTCTCTTAGTGAAGTGAATAGCTGCAGAACTGAGGGTTGGAGCCCTGGCTGCCTGGTAAGTGTAGGCCGATCAGGGGCCCAACTCAAAACGAGACTTACTGGCCGGGTTTGGTGGCTCATGCCTGTAATTCCAGTACTTCGGGAGGCCAAAGCAGGCAGATCACCTGAGGTCAGGATTTCAAGACCAGTCTGACCAACATGGAGAAACCCCGTCTCTATTAAAAATACCAAAAATTAGCTAGGCATGGTGGCGCACACCTGTAATTCCAGCTACTTGGGAGGCTGAGGCAGGAGAATCACTTGAACCCAGGAGGTGGAGGTTGCAGTGAGCCGAAATGGCACCACTGCACTCCAGCCTGGGCAACAGAGTGAGACTCTGTCTCAAAAAAGAAAAAAAGAAGAGAAGGGCTGGGGGAGGGTACTTACTGAGAGCACACAAGATGGCTTATAGATTTCAGGGATGAATTATTAACTAAACCTCAGGAGGGACACAGAACGAGACCACTCTGGTGTCTTAGGCACTGGAAATGGGGCCTCAGGCATCCATGGGGATCCCTTTCACTCAGCCTGCCCCAATCTCCTTACTCAGCTCTGTGTGGATTCATTTTCTTCTTTCATTTTCTATGACTGGACCCAGAATCTCCTTTTTCCAAATCCAGGATTTGAGAATAAAGAGAGACTTGCCCCATTAGCTTTACCAGGAAAAAAAAAAAAAGAAGAATCTTTTTTTTTTTTTTTTTTTTTGAGACGGAGTCTCGCTCTGTCGCCCAGGCTGGAGTGCAGTGGCGCGATCTGCACTCACTGCAAGCTCTGCCTCCCGGGTTCACGCCATTCTCCTGCCTCAGCCTCCCGAGTAGCTGGGACTACAGGCGCCCGCCACCTCGCCTGGCTATTTTTTTTTGTATTTTTTAGTAGAGACGGGGTTTCACCGTGTTAGCCAGGATGGTCTCGATCTCCTGACCTTGTGATCCGCCCGTCTCGGCCTCCCAAAGTGCTGGGATTACAGGCTTGAGCCACCGCGCCCTGCCAAAAAAAAAGAAGAATCTTAACTGACTTGTTTCTGAACCAATCACTGAGCCCACGCCCAGGGGCATGGACTACCATGACAGCCGCATGCCCATCCCTGTGGTCAAGGAGTGAGTCTGTCACCAGGTGCAGGCAAAGACAGGACACAGCACAGTGACTCCAGGGAAGCATGAAGTGCTATCCAAATGTGACTTACTATTCATATTAATTTTTAACCCTTTTAATACTCAGTTTCCTTACCTTTAAGATGGGGGATATATTTCCTACCTATTTTACAAGATTATTGGGGAGTTTAAGTGAGATAATAGATGTGGAGGTATTTATGAATTATGTAGTATGTACAATAATTCTGTTTATTAATGATTAAAACATATTTCTTCACTTTTTGAGTGGAAGGTAAGCACAAAGAAAGGGTCATCAGACCATTGTAACACAAGGTTTCAGAGGGAAACGACAGCCTCTTCATGGGATGGCTACTTTCAAGATCTTGCAATTGCTAGAATACTTTCATTTCCTTCCTGACTTTATAAGAACATCGCAACCCGAATCTCTGGTGCAGCAAGGCCCTTGTGCAGCCCCTCTGCAGTGCACTGGACACCTGTGCGGATGTGCCCACCGCATGCAGCTCTCTAAGGTCACCAGCAGGTGCTGTCCTGTCGCCTTGCAGTCCAGGGAGGCGAGAGTCACTGCCCAGGCAGAGGGAGCCAGAGATGTGCTCCAGTTCATCTTCCTCGTTTTACTGGCAAAGACCATGGTATCCCTGTCCCCTCAGCCACCTCTGCATTAGTCTATAATTTCAGTGGACAGTCCCTGCAGGCCAACAGCTTCTATCATGGAATCTTGCTCAGTCTGTATGTAGGGTAGGCTGGACAATGCTGAGGATTTCATGACTCCAAGGGCAAATGTCAGCCACATCAGGTGGCACCGGTGGGTTTCTCCCCCTCCCTCACATGGACAGCTTTGAAGTGTTTCTACACTCTCCTTTGAGGGCCTCTGGTGGAACTAAGCTTCAGGTGCCCCAGGGGAACCCAGCACACCCTTTCCTGACTTTTCTCCCTCCTGGCCTCATTTCCCCATGCCTCACTTGTGCTTCCTGGAATCACCGCTTAAATAAGCCACTCGTTCCCAAGTTCTTGTCTCAGAGTTTGCCTTTAGGGAACCCAAAGTAAGACACCCAAGGAGTGACACTTAGCTAGGGTTGGAGCTGGTACCAGAACCCAGGCCACTGGAACTCACTTTAAGTCGTAACTCAGAGCAAATGTGGGTGTGCAACGAGCTGCTCACAATCTTACCTTGGCAACCAAGCGACCGACCAACAGACCAAACAAACAACTAGCCAACCAACTAAACAAACAAGCAGGCAGCCAAATTACCAGCTAAACAACCAAGCAAACAACCGACCAAACATAAACCAAAGAAATACAATCTGAACCTACCAAAATCTCTCTGTGAAAAACTGTAGAGACAAGTCGTGACTTCCAGCTTGATGGATATCAAATGCCAGTAAGTTGAACAGGCACGCTTATGACAACTAAGAGAGGAGCTCAAGTCACAGGGTGCCTTACTGTGTGCTTTCAGGGCACCCCGTGGGTGGGCAGTACCTTCAACAGTCTCCATGGTTCAGAGTCAGGGATCCAGGTTTAAAAGGCCAGAAACATAATTGTATCCTTCCCCTTCGAGTTGATGACCATCTTGGGGCAGGCTCACTGGCCAAATTCACTTGGCACCCATTGATAGGGCAACGCATTCCTTAGATGAGAAGCCCTCGTAGGTAGAGAGTGCAGGCGACCATTTACCCAGGATGCCTCGCCGAGTAAACGATACAGGGCACAGCTCTTATGTTAGAAAGCTATGCTTTGAGCACAGAGTTGAAGTAGGCAAAATAAATGGTTACCAAGGGACAGTTCTATCCACCCAAAGCAGATTGAAAAATGCCCTTCTTGCACCTGGAGCATTTCTGGCTAAAGAACAAGGGTGTTCTGGAATGAGGACACCCCTTCTGCCTGAAGCATGGACAGTGCACATTCGGACAATCTGCCTCCCTGCTCTTCAGCCTTCAAATGCAACTCACACCCATCCTGGTGTCAGTACGTCTTGTATTCATATGTGGGGTTACCAAAATTGGTTCAGGCATGTGTTTTATTTGTATTTATTTATTTATTTGATAGAGTTTCACTCTTGTTGCCCATGCTGAAGTACAATGACGCAATCTCAACTCACTGTAACTTCCGCCTCCTGCGTGCAAGCGTTTCTGCCTCAGCCTCCTGAGTTGCTGGGATTACAGGCGGCCACACCATGCCTGGCTAATTTTTTATATTTTTGGTAGAGACGAGATTTCACCGTGTTGGTCAGGCTGGTCTCGTACTCCTGACCTCAGGTAATCCACCTGCCTTGGCCTCCCAAAGTGCTGGAATTACAGGAATGAGCCACCGTGCCCAGCCTGGGCATGTGTTTTAAATTACACTCCAGTTCTACGGATATAAGCTGTTCACCCCTTTAGGTTTGGTGTCCTCCAGGCCTTTTAGGTAACATGTAGAAACTCTCTCAGGGCTCGGCCTGCTCCTGCCGTCACTGATGTGTTAGTTTTGCACTGATTTATCTTTCAAATGGTGCCCCTTCTCCAAATCCCAAGGGTTGGACTGTGCAGTCACCATGAATGCCTCTTGAGATCTTGCACTGAGTCAGAACTGTGTAGTAGAGAGGAATGACCGCAACTGGGAAGAGCGTAATGAGAAAGACTACCATGTGCAAAAAAATCTAACATCATGAAATGGATTCTTAACTCATCGTTTAGCGGTGCCATGAACTAGAAAAAAGCTCTGTATCTTCATGTCTTCCTTAGTTCAAAAGAATGCCAAAGCTGCTGTGAAATGAAATGATGAGACCATTCACAACTACCTGAACTAATCGACTTGCTTTCCAGTGGATGTGTGTCTGGATTATACGAATGCAACTTCCATAGAATCTTGTCACTCTGACTACTGTTTGGATGGTGGAATCCAGAATCACAAGGTCTTATTTTCCAGAATAGCTGAATAACTGCAAGGCTGGATTTTTTTTTTTCTTTTTTCTTTTTGTCTAATGTCCTATGGGACAAAGCTACATTTTTGTACTTACCTGGAAGGGGAAGGCAAAGCAATGGGCTCCTGGAATTGGAAACACACTGGGGGCATCACGGAAACTCACTACAACTGCCTATTTTGAAGTATTAGATGCAAAGTGATTTCTTTTTTTAAATTTAGAGATGGGATCTCCCTCTGCCGCCCACGCTGGAGTGCAATGGCGTGATCATGGCACACTACATCCTCGAACTCCTGAGCTCAAGTAATCATCCCACCTCAGCTTCCCGAGTCGCTGGGATTATAGGCACATGCCACTGCACCCGGCTCAAGGTAAAATTATGGGTAATCTTAGTGTGTCTTAGACATGGAAAGGCCTGGATCTCTCTTCTTTTAAGGGTCCGTGGATGAGGAATTTGTTTTGCTCCTTTGGGGATGCTTCAGTTAAATTCAGTAGGAACAAATTGTGTATTTGTAGAGTCATTCAGGCGTGCAGAGCACACGCATAAACATACACACATGAAAACACACACACACACGGCCAGAGTGATTTTCCGAGCTGCCTTTCCAAAGGAAACTGCATTTTAAAAGGTCGCATCCGGACTCAGCATCAATCAAAATGCCACACAGCAGCTGCACCTATTCAGCCCAGCACAATACCTGCCAGCCGAGTCCTGTCTTCTGTGCGGAGCGTCTAATGGGAATTTCTGCCTGAATGGGAGCCCAGGGCAGAGGGCAGCAGAACGGTCAGCTGTGCCATGGAAAGACCAGCCTGGGAGTACAGGCAGCAGCTCCATCTGCAGGGAGCTGCAGAGCCTGTGAAATAAGAAAAGCAGGAGGGAAGGGTGGGGATTGGTTATGCTAGCAGGCCCTGGCTGAGTTGTGTGGGATTTTTTTTCTTCTTCTTCAAGAATGAATTGCATCCTTTGTGTCCATCTTTAAGGTGTCCTTAGGAGGCTGTGCTGATGCCTGCAGCTCCATTGTAAAATACCAGCCAATATTACTATCCTGAATGGCCTTTTTCCTAGACCTGTGAGTCAGATTACCCACTCAGGAGGTTTTAAGGCCAGAGAAATAAAGGAAATCATGTGATTCTTTCAGTGATTTTAAATACGCAGCACTTCCCTTTGAGGACGAGGGAGCAGCGAGTGAGAACATGACCCCCTAGGTTCTCTGGAGCAGAGTGGTGTCCTTAATTAGACAGTGCCCAGAAATTCTTCTATGACAGAGTGTGTGTGTGTGTTTAATTTTCATTTTTTGAGACAGAGTTTCACTCTGTCACCCAGGCTGAAGTGCAGTGGTGTAGTCTTGGCTCACTGTAACCTCTGCCTCCTGGGTTCAAGCGATTCTCATGTCTTAGCCTCCCGAGTAGCTGGGATTACAGGCGTACACCATTATACCTGGCTAATTTTTGTATTTTTAGTAGAGTCGGGGTTTCGCCATGTTGGCCAGGCTGGTCTTGAACTCCTGACCTCAGGTGATCTGCCTGCCTCGGCCTCCCAAAGTGTTGGGATTACAGGTGTGAGCCCGTAATCCTGTATTACATACAGGTGTAATGCCCGGCCCAGAGTGTGTTTAACTGCCTTTATTTTAAAGTTTACCAGATAACTGGGCGCTTAATTTTCAACCCTTTAGAAACACCCAGACATTGTCACTTAAATTAGCCTCTTTTTCTTTTTAAAGAAACATATTCAAGAGAGAAAATGATTTCCCTCAGACCCTTAATTTTTTTTTCATTCTCGCAGCTACATTTGGAATTGTCAAACCATTGATATGGGCGTTTAGGTCTAAGCCATACGTGGATTTCACAAACAATCTAATCGAAGAGCTACTGAACAACTTCGGCTGTGTCTTCTTGGGTAATTTTCAGAACTGCCAATTAAGCATGGCTAGTCCCATTTTACAGATGGGGAAAACAAGGTAATGAATTAATGGAGGAAAAAACCTCACCAATTTACAAAGCTCATAAATGCAGAAGCCAGGATTTGACTCTGGCCTATCCTCCCCCACCCCCCATAACCCTTCCCTTTTGCCAGCTGCCTCCACTAAATTTGCAAGGTCCCTTGGCCACATGTAGCTTACTCTGTCTTAAATAAAATCCCTTTATGATCCCCAATAAAGCCTTGGGAAATGTGTGAATTTCCCCACACATGCTGGAGAATTTCCCCCACACATACTGGAAGTGTATGAATTGCCCCACACATGCTGGAAGTGTATGAATTTCCCCACACATGCTGGAAGTGTATGAATTTCCCCACACATGCTGGAAGTGTATGAATTTCCCCACACATGCTGGAAGTGTATGAATTTCCCCACACATGCTGGCCCAGCTCTCTAGCAAACCTACAACAGAGTGGTGTTTGTTGCTGAAAAAGTGGGATCTGCTTGGATGTTGGATACTGTGACCATGCAGAGCTGGCCGCGGGGGTTCCCATAAATCCACCCTCTTTAGCATTCTGAGACCAGCAGGGGGCGCTGACGAGCACCTTCTGCGTCTGCTTTCAGGAGGGCGGATTTCATACACAACATAAAGACCAGTCGATGCAACCGTAGGAAAAACAAGGATTTCCTCCATCCCGGTTAATCACATCTCGACACCCAGCCAGAGCCCAGATTGGGCTCTCTGGTGACCAGTGAGCTGCTGAGAGACCGCGTGCAGGGACCCAGAGCGTAGGCGACGTGGTGCAGTTGTTCAGAGCATGCATTACAGTCAGATTCTCGCTTCATCTCCTCCTGGCTGTGTAAAATTTATGCACGTTATCCTGATATTTCTCAGCCCGACCTTCCTCCTCTGTACTACGAGGATCGCGTGGAATAATGGAGTGCTCAGCATAGGGCCTGGAAATCAATGAGAATTAGGGAATATGCGCTAGTGGAACTAGTGAGCATCATTCTCAAAAACAGATATTTACAAATCCTAGACGGAGAAAGAAATGGATAATAACCACGACCTCACTGTATCTGTGGGCAACACTGAGCAATAGGTAGCTTAGAAAGCGGTTCTGGCCAGGCACAGTGGCTCACGCCTATCATCTTGGCACTTTAGGAGGCTAAGGCAGGAGGATCGCTTGAGGCCAGGAGTTTGAGACCAACCGGGGCAAATGCAATGAGACCCATCTCTACAACACAGTTTTTAAAAGTTAGCCAGGCTTGGTGGTGTGCACTTGTGGTCCCAGCCACTTGGGAGGCTGAGATGGGAGAATCTCTTAAACCCATGAGTTTGAGGTTGCAATGAACTATGATTGCACCACTGCACTCCAGCCTGGGTGATGGAGGAAGACCCCATCTCAAACAGAAACAAAACAAAACAAAACAAAAAACACTGCAGTTCTTATCACCTTCATCATTTCCTAAGCCCCATGTCACTGTCACAGTGACTAATGATCAAGCTCAGGGAGCTGTGTTCACCTGAAAATAGACTAAAACACCATTCTTATCTTTCTAAAGCAGTGGAAGTCACTGTGCAAGATGTAAATATACAGGCAAATTACAGTCTCCCTCTAACTGTAGGCAGAGTCCCTTGGAAAAATCTTCCCCTAGTGTAATAAATGTTTCAAATTAAGATGATAATGTAATAAATGTTTCAAATTAAGATGGGAATGACCTCCATATCATAATAGAGGGTTCTGGGAACTGATTGTCTGGATCTGAACACTAGTCTAAGTACTTACCTATGTGACCTTGGGCAAGTTACTCTGTTCCTCAGTTTGTAATGTATTAAATGGATAATAAAAGTATGCATCTCATAGCTACAAAGGCTAGATGAGTCGATGTGCGTAAACACCAAACACAGTGCCTAGTGCATAATAATGTCTGATATTATTTATTCAAGAAACAGTTGTTGAGGACGTACCATTAATATATCCCAGGTATTAAAAGAAATCAGTATTTAAAATCTGATTGTAATGCGATGTCATAAGTGACGCTTCTCACCTGGTATTGAAATTAGACAGTAAAGCCAATTATAAACAAAGTGCTAGAAGATCACATAGAAGGAAACAAATGTGTCTGAGCATCTGAGAGACATCCCATTGAAGCTGAAACTTCAGCTCTGTCTTAAAGTAGGAATTCCTTCACAAAGAAGGTGGTTATCTTAGGTGAATATTATTACAGCAGAAATTGATTTGAATACACTCAAATAAAATGGCAAACTAAAATGGGAAGTATGAAGGAAACGCAGACAAACCCTCTCAGGATTGTAGGAGGGGTCCTGGAAGCTGGGAAACTGCATCTGCCTCTTGGTTCTTCTGTCTACATCTCTTTGTTTGTCTGTTGTTGTTTTCTTTTTTTGTCTCCAACTTTATTTTTTTATTTTATTATTTTTTTTTTGAGACAGAGTCTCATTCTGTTGCCCAGGATGGAGTGTAGTGGCACCATCTTAGCTCACTACAACCTCCGCCTCCCAGGTTCTAGCAATTCTCTGCCTCAGCCTCCCAAGTAGCTGGGATTACAGGTGCCCATCACCACGCCCAGCTAATTTTTGTATTTTTAGTAGAGATGGAGTTTCACCATGTTGGCCAGGCTTGTCTTGAACTCCTGACATCGTGATCCACCTGCCTCTGCCTCCCAAAGTGCTGGGATTAAAGGTATGAGCCACTGTGCCCGGCCTTTGCCTCCAACTCTTAACAGCCTCACAAAGGGTCCTCACCTCCCATTTGTCTTCAATCCACTGTGGTCCTATTTCGGCCCCACCTCCCCATGTGGCATTGAAATCGTCCTCACTAATCTCCCTGGTATTTTCCTCTATGCCAACTCCAAGGAACACTTTTCAGCTGGTGTAGTGTAGCAAGTGAAGGCAAAAGGCATGTTTCTGACTTGTTTAAAAGCAATGCCAGAAAATTATTACAGATGTAAGAAATGGGGCTTATGAATGTAGCAAAATATTACACATTCATCAATATTCTAATTTTAAAACTATCTTGCATTCCTGGGAAAACAATATATTTTTAAATTCATTGCTGGATTTTATATGCTAATATTTAAATGTTCCGTCCTTTTCCATGTAAGATTGAAATGATCTGTTCTTTCAATGTTTGGTAGAATTTGACTGTAAAGCATCTGGGTCTATAATTGATTTTTAGCTGTAGATTTTATTTCTTAACCGATTATAGAATGATTAAGATTTTCAATTTTTTTTTTTTTTAGTTACTTTTGATGAGCTGTATATTTTTGGGCATCTATCCATTTCATCTAAGGTTTCAAATGTATTAGCATGAAATTATTCTTATTTTATTTTATTTTATCTTATTTTATTTTTTGAGACAGAGTCTTGCTCTGTCACCCAGGCTGGAGTGCAGTGGTACTATCGTGGCTTAGTGCAACCTCCACCTCCCAGGTTCAAGCAATTCTCCTGCCTCAGCCTACTGAGTAGATTACAGGTGCCTGCCACAATGCCCAGCTAATTTTTATATTTTTAGTAGAGACGGGGTTTCGCCATGTTGGCCAGGCTGGCCTTGAACTCCTGACCTCAGGTGATCCACCTGCCTTGGCCTCCCAAAGTGCTGGGATTACAGACGTGAGCCACCACGCCCGGCCTTCATATCATATTTTAAATCTCTGTTGCATATATTGTCATAGCCCTCTTTTATTATTAGCATTATTTATTTGTGCTTTCTTCCTTGTTTCCTTGATAAGTATTACCAGAGTTTGAGATATTTTAGTAGTATTTTAAGGAACCAATATTTAGCCTTATGATCCTTTCTATTGTATGATTGTTATATATTTAGTAAATTTTTGCCACCTTTACTATTTCCTTTCTTTTTGTTTTACTCTACTTTTTTTTTTAACTTCTTAATTTAGATGTTTAGCTCATTTAATCTGAGCTTCTGTTCTATTCTTAGGTAAGCATTTAAGACAGTAAATGTCCTTCCAAGTTTTGTTTTTGCCATTCTAAAAATTTTTATTTGTGTTGCATTTGTTATGGCTCAGTCCTAAGTTTTAAAAATTTCCATTGCAGTGGCTTTCTTTGCCTCTGGGCTGTGTAGAAGTGTGTTTTTTGATATCCTTTATGTGCTGGAGATTTTTCTTGGTATCTTTTTTGTCATGGATTTAATTGTATTGTTGCCAGATGTGATCTGTATGATTCCAGTCATTTGAAATTTGTTGAAGTTTGCTCTATGACCTAGCCCATGGCTAGTCTTAAAAAATATTACATGTGGTTGAAAATGATATGTATGCTCTAATTTTTAGAGGTAATGTTCTTCATAAATTCATTAACTAACCCGGTATACTAATATGTTCTTCAAATCTACATCCTTAAAGATTTTTTTGGCCTGCTTGTTCTATCAATTACAAAGACAGGTATAGCATAATTTCCACTATTGATGGTAGATTTGAAATTTTCTGCTCATTCCTTTGTTAATTATTGCTTTACATTTATATATACGTAAATATATTTTAGAGACAGAGTCTCCGTATGTTGCCCAGACTGGTATTGAGCTCCTGGGCTTAAGCAATGCTTCCACCTCAGCCTTCCAAAGTGCTGGAATTACAGGTGTGAGACACCGTGCTGGGCCTTCTAAAATATATAATTAAAACTAATTTCACCTGTGTCTTCTTTTTAACTGTGGTTACTGGGATTCCTTCCTCCCTCCCTCCCTCCCTCCCTCCCTCCCTCCCTCCCTCCCTCCCTCCCTTCCTTCCTTCCTTCCTTCCTTCCTTCCTTCCTTCCTTCCTTCCTTCCTTCCTTCCTCTCTCTCTCTCTCTCTCTCTCTTTCCTTCTTTTTTTTTTTTGACAGAGTCTCACTCTGTCGCCCAGGCAAGAATGCAGTAGTGTGATATCAGCTCACTGCAGGCTCGACACCCCTGGACTCAGGTGATCCTTCCACCTCAGCCTCCCAAGTAACTGGAACTATAGGTGCATGCCACCATGCCCAGCTAATTTTTTTTTTTTTTTTTTTTGGTAAGAGGCGGGGTTTTGCCATGTTGCCCAGGCTGGTCTCAAACTCCTGGTCTCAAGCGATCCACATGCCTTAGCCTCCCAAAGTGCTAGGATTACAGGTGTGAGTGACCATACCCAGTCGGAAATCTTAAAATTACATATGCGTCTTGCATTTGTGTGTTTGTATATATATAATCTAGCATTTTGTTTATATAATGCTAGCGTTTTGTTTCTGTTGGATAGCACTGGTTTAGAGATTACACTGAATATTTTATTATAATATTTAACTTAAAGTGTAAACCGAACAAAAATCTTTACTTCTTCCTGAACGATAGAAATATCGGAATGATTTAACGAAGCACAGGGTGGTCTCAAACTCCTAGCTCAAGCAATTCTCCTGCCTTGCCTCCCAAAGTGCTGGAATTACAGGGATGAGCCACCACATCTGGCAGATAAACTATAATCTTAAAAAATTTGGCAGATGTGACAGGATATCTCCATAGATGCAAAAAATAATAATAATATTAATATCCATTCATTATTTTTTAAATAATTATTAGCAAGCTAGGAGTAAAAGAGACTTCCTTAGCCTGATTTTTAAAAAGCATCTGCAAAACACTTACAGCAAACATAATACTTAAAAGTGAAATACTGAACTCATCTTGTTAAGATCAGGAACAAAGTAACAGCACAACTGATATCACTTCTTTGCCAGAGGAGTAAAACAAGGGGGAAAAATGCGGATTGGAAAGGGAGAAACAAAATTGTCATTACTTGAGCATATCATTGCCTATGTAGAAAACCCCAAAGAATCTACAGGTACATTATCAAAATTAATAAGAGATTTGGCAGGGCGCGGTTGCTCACGCCTGGAATCCCAGCACTTCGGGAGGCTGAGGTGGGCGGATCACCTGAGGTTGGGAGCTCAAGACCAGCCTGACCAACATGGAGAAACCCTGTCTCTACTAAAAATACAAAATTAGCCGGGCATAGTGGCACATGCCTGTAATCCCACCTACTTGGGAGGCTGAGGCAAGAGAATTGCTGGAACCCAGGAGGCAGAGGTTGTGGTGAGCCGACATGGCACCACTGCACTCCAGCCTGGGCAACAAGACCAAAACTCTGTCTCAAAAGAAAAAAAAAAGAGAGAGAGAGATTTTAGGTCAGGTGCGGTGGCTCATGCCTATAATTCCAGCACTTTGGGAGGCTGAGGCAAGAGGATCATTTGAGGCCAGGAGTTTGAAACCAGCCTGGGCATATAGTGAGACCTCATCTCTACAAAACAACAAAAATTAGCTGGGTATGATGGCACACACATGTGGTCCTAGCTACTCGGGAGGCTGATGAGGAAGGAGATCACTTGAGCCCAGGACCTCAAGGTTACAGTGAGCTACAATCCATCCTGGGAGACAGTGTGAGACCCCATTGCAAAACAAAACCAAAAAACTATATGGCTAAATACAAAATCAATATTTTGACTGCATTTCAATTGCATTTCTGTATACCTACTTTAATCGGTTATAAAAGGTAATTTTAAAAAAAGAGCTATACTAGCAACAGAAAGGTAAAATGCCTAGGAACAAATCTAATATTCAAGTCCCCTTTATGGAGACAAAGGATAAAACTTTAATGAAAAACATGAAAGATAGACTAAGCAAATGAAAAATATTCCATATTCCTAAATAGGTAGGCTCAATATCTTAAAATGTAATTTCTCTTCCCATCTGTATTTTAATGCAATTCCAATGAAAATCCCAATGCAGTTGTTTCTTTTGCTGCTGTTGCTTCTTCATCTTCTTTGTTGCCACTTTTTCCTCCTTGTCCTCTTCCTCCTTCTTCTTTTTAAATAAAACCTAAAACCCTTTTTTCCTGAAATTTATAAGGATGAAAAAAGGGTCAAGAATAGTCATGACACCCCTTAAAAGAACAAGGTAGAGAGACCTGCCTATGAAATATAATAAGTAAGTTATAATTTTCCAAGCTATAATAAAGACAGCATAGTACTGGCACAAGATATGCCCACTGAACAATAAACACAATGGAGGACCTAGGAATAGAACCATGCATATATATATTTCATTTAGCACAAATGTAGAATTTCAGATGAGTGGGGGAATGATGAAATCAAATCCCTACATTATATTGTATACAAATATCAATTCCAGATAAAGTCTAAAATGTGAAAGACAACACTGTAAAACTTCTACAAGACAATATTTAGAACAAAAGGATGTTTTAAACGAGACACAAAAAATACGAATCATAAAGGGAAGATTAATACACTTGACTATATTAAAAATAAGAACTTCTGTCCATCAAGACACATCATAAAGAGAGTGAAAAGATAAGCCACAAACTGGTAGAAAACATTCACAACACAAACTAATGAAGGGTTAGTGATTAAAATCTATCAAGATCTTGAAAACAGAGCCAAAGCTTCGTCTTCGGAATCGAGGAGGATGGATCATTGGCTTTAAAAAGAGAGATTAGAAGATTCGCTTTTTCAACCCATATCTGCGACTTCTATGTTTAAAGATACTGAAACGGACATATCAACAAGTGTAAAGGGGGACTCTACACCAAAGAAACTGGACAAAACTGCAAATAAACTGAAAAAAAGAAAAAGAAAATCATAATGAAAGCTATCTTCTCAGCTCTATAAATATTCATTATGTACCTTATCGTTCCTACGCAACAGAACTTTTTCATATAGTATTATGGTATCAGTAAGTTGTGGTATTCTTTCAAGATCATTTAGAGTTGAAAGAAAAAGAAATTGAATATTTTATGCACACATACTATGAGCTTATTTATTTATTTTGAGACAGAGTTTCGCTCTTATTTCCCAGGTTGGAGTGCAACAGTGCGATCTCGGCTCATCACAACCTTTGTCTTCTGGGTTCAAGAGGTTCTCCTGCCTCAGCCTCCCAAGTAGCTGGGATTACAGGCATGCGCCACCACACCCAGCTAATTTTTTGTATTTTTAGTAGAGACGGGGTTTCTCCATGTTGGTCAGATTGGTCTCGAACTCCTGACCTCAGGTGATCCGCCCACCTCGGCCACCCAATGTGCTGGGATTACAGGCCCTATGAGCTCTTTAAAAGCCAAAATTTCTTCCAGCTTTTCAAACTAGAAATGAAAAAGTCACTGAAGCCTCTATCTAACAGAGTGAGCTGCCATTGCTTTGGTTGGAGAAGCCCACACAATAGCTGAGAGACTAAGAAAGTCTTGAACAGCTGACATTCCTGAATGCCCACTGGATGAAAAGTCAGTAAAATTCAAGGCAGTGCCACTTTGAATGTTGCTGGGACTCACTGAATTAAAGATTTAGCTGCACATGTGAAGACCAAGTTAATATCTTATTTTCAGAAATTTCCTTTCACCTTACAATTGAGCAAATCTATAGACATGGCTTGACTTGCTGTAACAGCACCAACTATTCTTCAAAGAGTAACTTATTTTATATGAATGTTCAGCAACAGATACAAATGGTGATAAATATTCAAAGGATTGAATAACTTTCTGAATCTCATGATTTATCTTGGAACTTTATTTTCATTTGCATCCTTGGTGCAGAAGCAGTGATGGTAAAACATAGATCAAGGCAGTGGCACGAAACTCTACCATTGGTCGTTGTCATGGTCTTCTTTCCCACCACACGCTTGTGGTTGAAAATAAAAGCCACTCTTACTTAAGAATGTCCTGGATGAAGGACTAAAGACTATTAATTAATTAGTTAATTAATTAATTTTTTGAGAGACGGAGTCTTGCTCTGTTGTGCAAGCTGGAGTGCAATGGCGCAATCTCGGCTCACTGCAACCTCTGCCTCTGGGTTCAAGTGACTCTCCAGCCTCAGCTTCCCAAGTAGCTGGGACTATAGACATGTGCCACCATGCCCAGCTAATTTTTGTATTTTTTTAGTAGAGATGGGGTTTCACTATATGTTGGCCAGGTTGGTCTCGAACTCCTGACCTCAGATTATCCTCCCACTTCAGTCACCCAAAGTGCTGGGATTACAGGCATGCGCCAGCATGCCCAGGTAATTTTTGTATTTTTTTAGTAGAGATGGGGTTTCACTATATGTAGGCCAGGCTGGTCTCGAACTCCTGACCTCAGGAGTTCTGCACACCTTGGCCTCTCAAAGTGTTGGGGTTACAGGCATGAGCCACAGCACCCAGCCCAAGGCTATTAGTTTTTATTGTGTCAACCCTTTAATAAGGATCTCATTAATATTCCAAGCGGTGAAATGCGAAGTATTTATGAAGCATTGCTGCTGTATGCCGAACTTGCAGAAAGCACGGATGACGGAGCTGAACCAGCTGCAGGGATCATCAATTTTGCTTGAAAGAACAACTGAAAGACAAACTAGAGTTGTTCATATGGACGTTTTCATGAAAATGAATAAAGTGAGCCTGTCAATGTTGCAATTGATAAAATTCAAGTTTTCAAGTGGAAATTAGAATTTTGGAAAACTTGTATCTGCTAAAACTTTTCCAGTGAGATCGGTAGTAAAATTAATGAATGTGGTTTTTTGACATTGTGTGAAATGTTGTTATTTGGAAATTCTGCACAATTCAGTGAAGAAATATTTTCCAGACTGCTAGTGAGTAA
This sequence comes from Chlorocebus sabaeus, assembly GCF_047675955.1. NCBI lineage: Eukaryota > Metazoa > Chordata > Mammalia > Primates > Cercopithecidae > Chlorocebus > Chlorocebus sabaeus. Next base: position 69,121,410 of record NC_132928.1, on the reverse strand, counting down.
AAGAACCATTCAGAGTGCAGTCTGAGGCCAGGCTTGGTGGCTCATGCCTGTAATGCCAACACTTTGGGAAGCTGAGGCGGGAGGATTGCTTGAGGTTAGGAGTTCAAGATCAGCCTGTGCAACATGGCAAGAACTCATCTAAATTTAAAATTTTTTAAAAATTAGCTGGGCATGGTGGTGCACACCTGTAGTCTGAGCTACACAGGAGGCTGAGGCAGGAGGATCACTCAAGCCCAAGAGATCAAGGCTGTATTAAGACATGATTGCACCACTGTACTACAGCCTGGGCAACAGAGAGAGACTTTATCTCAAAAAACAAACAAACAAACAACAACAACAGAAAAACAAAAACAAAGTGCAGGATGACCGATAAATTTTAATGTAAAAGTATATAAAAGGGCTGGGCGTGGTGGCTCACGCCTGTAATCCCAGCACTTTGGGAGACCGAGGGCGGTGGATCACGAGGTCAGAAGTTCGAGACAAGTCGAGCCAACATAGTGAAACTCCGTCTCCACTAAAAATACAAAAAATTAGCCGAGTGTGGTGGTATGCACCTGTATTCCCAGCTACTCGAGAGGCTGAGGCAGGAGAATTGCTTGAACCCGGGAGGCGGAGGTTGCAGTGAGCTGAGATCGTGCCATTACACTGCAGCCCGGGTGACAGTGCGAAACTCTGTCTCAAACAAACAAACAAACAAACAAACAAAAAAGTATATAAAAGTTTCATTGATAAAATTTAAGATTCCACATGGCAACTAGCCTTTAAAAACTACCTCTTGTTGAGTTTTGATGTAGAATCAAAGAAGAAAATCCTCAGTATCTGAAAGGCTATTGAACTCCACTTTCTAACTACATGTCTGTGCAAAGTAAAATTTTCTTTATATACTTCTACCAAAACAATTTATCAAAACACATTAAATGCAGAAGCAGATATGACAGAGAAGTCAGTTGTTTTTCACTAAGCCAGACATTAAAGAGATGGGAAGAACATAAAGCAGTGCAGTTCTTGTCATATTTCATTTTGTCTTGGAAAATACAGTTTTCTGATTTAAAAAAGTTTATTTGTGACCAGGCACAATGACTCATGCCTGTAATCCCAGCACTTTGGGAGGCCAAGGCGGGCAGATCACCTGAGGTCAGGAGTTTGAGACCAGCCTGGCCAACATGGTGAAACCCCGTCTCTACTAAAAATACAAAAATTAGCCGGGCATGATGGCAGGTGCCTGTAGTCCCAGCTACTCGGGAGGCTGAGACAGGAGAATCACTTGATCCTGGGAGGCAGAGGTTGCAGTGAGCTAAGATCATTCCACTCATGCCACTGCACCCCAGGCTGGGAGACAGAGTGAGACTCTGTCTCCAAAAAAAAAAGAAGTTTGTTTGTATAAACATGTAATAGGTTTATTATCTTGAATGAATTAACAAATATTTTTAAAAATAATCTATCAAAGGAATAGCATCAACATTAACAAAAAGAAAATCCACACCAAAACCCTATCCGTAGCTCACCAATATCGAAGACCAAAAGTAGGTAAAACCACAAAGATGGGGAGAAACCAGAGTAAAAAGACTGCAAATTCCAAAAGCCAGAATGCCTCTTCTCCTCCGAAGGATTGCAGGTTCTCGCCAGCAAGGGAACAAAACTAGACGGAGAATGAGTTTGACAACTTGACAGAAGTAGGCTTCAGAAGGTCAGTAATAACAAACTTCTCCTAGCTAAAGGAGCATGTTCTAACCCATCGCGAGGAAGTTAAAAACCTTGAGAAAAGATTAGACGAATGGTTAACTAGAATAAACAGTGAAGAGAAGAGCTTAAATGACCTGATGCAGCTGAAAAACCACAGTAGGAGAACTTCATGAAGCATACACAAGCTTCAATAGCCGTTTCAATCAAGTGGAAGAAAAGATATCAGTGATTGAAGATCAAATTAATGAAATAAAGCGAGAAGACAAGATTAGAGAAAAAAGAGGGAAAAGAAACCAACAAAGCCTCCAAGAAATATGGGACTATGTGAAAAGACAAAATCTATGTTTGACTGGTGTACCTGAAAGTGATGGGGAGAATGGAACCGAGTTAGAAAACACTCTTCAGGATATTATCCAGGAGAACTTCCCCAACCTAGCAAGGCAGGCCAACATTCAAATTCAGGAAATACAGAGAACACCACAAAGATATTCCTCGAGAAGAGCAACCCCAAGACACATAATTGTCAGATTCACCAAGATTGAAATGAAGGAAAAAATGTTAAGGGCAGCCAGAGAGAAAGGTCAGGTTACCCACAAAGGGAAGCCCATCAGACTAACAGCCGATCTCTCTGCAGAAGCCCTACAAGCCAGAAGAGAGTGGGGGCCAATATTCAACATTCTTAAAGAAAAGAATTTTCAACCCAGAATTTCATATCCAGCCAAACTAAGCTTCATAAGTGAAGGAGAAATAAAATCCTTTACAGACAAGCAAATGTTGAGAGATTTTGTCATCACCAGGCCTGCCTAACAAGACCTCCTGAAGGAAGCACTAAACATGGAAAGGAACAACTGGTACCAGCCACTGAAAAAACATGCCAAATGGTAAAAACCATCGATGCTATGAAGAAACTACATCAATTTAACCGGCAAAATAACCAGCTAGCGTCATTATGGCAGGATCAAATTCACTCATAACAATATTAACCTTAAATGTAAATGGGCTAAATGCCCCAATTAAAAGACACAGACTGGTAAATTGGAGTCAAGACCCATCGGTGTGCTGTATTCAGGAGACCCATCTCACGTACAAAGACACACATAGGCTCAAAATAAAGGGATGGAGGAAGATCTACCAGGCAAATGGAAAGCAAACAAAAGCAGGGGTTGCAATCCTGGTATCTGATAAAACAGACTTTAAACCAACAAAGATCAAAAGAGACAAAGAAAGCCATTATATAATGGTAAAGGGATAAATTCAACAAGAAGAGCTAATTATCCTAAATATATATGCACCCAATACAGGAGCACACAGATTCATAAAGCAAGTCCTTAGAGACCTACAAAGAGACTTAGACCCCCACACAATAATAATGGGAGACTTTAACACCCCACTGTCAATATCAGACAGATCAACGAGACAGAAGATTAACAAGGATATCCAGGACTTGACCAAGCGGATCTAATAGACATCTACAGAACTCTCCACCCCAAATCAACAGAATATACATTCTCAGCACCACATCGCACTTATTCTAAAATTGACCACATAATTGGAAGTAAAACACTCCTCAGCAAATATAAAAGAACAGAAATCACAACAAACTGTCTTTCAGATGACAGTGCAATCAAATTAGAACTCAGAATTAAGAATCTCACTCAAAACTGCACAACTACATGGAAACTGAACAACCTGCTCCTGAATGACTACTGGGTAAATAACGAAATGAAAACAGAAATAAAGATGTTCTTTGAAACCGATAAGAACAAAGACACAATGTACCAGAATCTCTGGGACACATTTAAAGCAGTGTGTAGAGGGAAATTTATAGTGCTAAATGCCCACAAGAGAAAGCAGGAGAGATCTAAAATCAACACCCTAACATCACAATTAAAAGAAATAGAGTAGCAAATCTGATCACACCACCGCCCTGGTTAAAACCCTCAGTGACTTCCCAGTTAACTCTGTAACCCACTTACAGTGTGGAGACTGAAATGAAATTGGAGTAAGAGTAAATGTGAATAAATCAAGTCTCAGAAAGTTGGAGTGATCCAGGCCCTGTTGGCTAGAGGCTGAGACTACAGTAGTGACAATAGGTGGAGACAAAGGAAGATTTAATCAAACCAGCAGGGTTTGGGGACAGGCTGAAGGTCAGGGAATGAGAATGCTGAAAATATTTTTTTTTAGAAGAGTAAAGATAACTCCTTGGTTCCGGGGCTGCACACCTCCACTGATAATGCTGCTATTTAGTGAGTTAAGAACAATAGAGGAGGATTGGGTTTGGGACCTGAGGTGCCTTTATACACCCAGGTAGCGATATCTAGTAGCCAGTGGGGTTAATGAATTTGGAGCTCAGAAGACATGTGTGAGTGGAAGACAGAGGCTACAGAGCATTCAGTGTGACAGTAACTGAAGCCGTGGGCATGGTGAGAAAGACCAGTGAGAGAGAACAGAGTAGAAGGAGGCTTAGGACCAAGACTTAAGGAACTCCAAAATTTCATGCTGAATATAGAGCACTGAGGCAAGAAGGTGAAGGTGTAATCACAGAAATAGGAGAAAACCCTTAGAGTAGGATGTCTGTTTCCACTACAGGAGAAGGAAATATTTAAAGAAGGAGCAGGAGATCGGGCCAGGCGCAGTGGCTCACGCCTATAATCCCAGCACTTTTGGAGGCCGAGGAGGTTGGATCACCTGAGGTCAGGAGTTTGAGACCAGCCTGACCAACATGGAGAAACTCTGTCTCTACTACAAATACAGAATCAACTGGGTGTGGTGATGCATGCCTGTGGTCCCGGCTACTCGGGAGGCTAAGGCAGGAGAATCGCTTGAACCAGAGAGGCGGAGGTTGCAGTGAGCCAATATTGCTCCGTTGCACTCCAGCCTGGGCAACAAGAGCGAAACTCTGTCTCAAAAAAAAAAAAAAAAACAAAAAACAAAGGAGGAGGAAGTCATTGCTGAAGATCAACCAGGATAAGCACTAAACACCCCTTTTGGGGGTGGTGCGATGGAGTTCATTGGCGGCCTTAGGACACCCCATGTTGTAGTGTGAGGAGCTAGAGGCCAGGTTGGAATGAGGGAGGATCATGTGAGAAGTGAGATATAGGAACATCGCGTGTACGCAGAGCTTCTAAGACACATGACAGCAAAGAGAAGAGAAAATAGAGAATAGGGCAGTAGCTAGAAGGGAAAGCGAAGTAGAAGAAAGATGTAGTTTTTAGATGGGAAAACCCTGAGGCTGTTTCAGGACAATGAAGGGGATCCAAAAGAAAGGAGAAATACAAGACACATGAGAGATGAGATTAAAGTTATATTGTAAGTTTTTGTAGAGAGTGGGGAAAGAGGGACCCAGCACCCCCACTACAGAATGTCCTTCTAGGATAAAAGAAGCTTGCAGGGAATCACCCATCCTGTTTCTTGGGATCTGTCAAAATGTAGATTGGGTAAAACTGGTATTAGTGGCCGGGCGCGGTGGCTCACACCTGTAATCCCAGCACTTTGGGAGGCTGAGGTGGGCAGATTATGAGGTCAGGAAATCGAGACCATCCGGACTAACATGGCGAAACTCCATCTCTAATAAAAATATATAAAATTAGCCCGGCATGGTGGCGGGTGCCTGTAGTCCCAGCTGCTCAGGAGGCTAAGGCAGGAGAATGGTGTGAACCCGGGAGGCGGAGCATGCAGTGAGCCCAGATCGCACCACTGCACTCAAGCCTGGGCGACAGAGCGAGACTCCATCTCAAAAAAATAAAAAAATGATATTAGTTCAGAATTGACATTTAAATTCATAGAGTTTGACTTTATAATCAGTCCCAGTTCAGGGAATCAAACATAGAAAATGGTAAAATTAATCATAGTACACGTGTAACTAAATGTAACAGCCATAGAAAAAGATGTTCTAAAGAATATAATGTTAAGTCCAGAAAAAAAACAAATATACAATATATTCTTTACTGTATATTAAAATATAAGTTTTTATAAATACTGTATGTGTACATTGTGTGTATATGTATGTGCGTGTATCACGCATGCTCACAAATTCATGATACTAGCACTCCACTAGCTTCTACAGCCTCCTGATGTGGCCCGCTGTCATTCAAAGTCAATGCTCTTCATTCCTTCTTATACTCCTGCCTTGCTGGGATGCACACAAAAGAATTTGTTCGCACTAAGGTAGGAAGAGTTAATGCAAATGACAATGGCATTTATCCATTCCAGTTAATCCTCCTACAGCCATACACTGTTCATTTCTACATGTACAAGTGATGAAATCCTAAATTGAATCCAATAGGGAAGACCCAGGGTCCCTACAGTCTCAGTTTCCTTGGTGGTGTCTCCCTCAGCCAAGGTCCACTCCTCTTCTGCCCATCTCATGGCTCAGCCTCAATGGGGGCCTGGATCCCAGCCACAGAGATTCCGGCCTGGTGGGGGATCTTCCTAGGGTGAGGCCTGGACATCAGAGGGTTAAGGCTTCCAAGGGGGCTCTGGAGTGCAGCCAAGGTTGAGTGCACCACTTTGGTCTTTTGGGTAAGCTGCAGTCACACAAACACACAGATGTGACTTCTCCAGGAGTTTATGATATGGTGCCAGTGACAATGGTGCACAGTCCCCCTGAAATTCCCCTATCCCTCCAGACCTAGACTTGCCGCTACTCTGAAGCCCTAAACTCTGCCATTGTCCTCTGTCTTCATTTGCTAGGGCTGCCATAACAAAGTTTCACATGCAAGGTGGCTTCAACAACAGAAATTTATGTTCTCACAGTTCCAGAGGCTGGAAGTCCAAGAACAAGGTGTCAGCAGGGGTGGTTTTTCCTGAGGCCTCTCTCCTTGGCTTGCAGATGGCTGTCTTTCCGTGTCCTCATGGTCTTCCCTCCATGTGCCTCTGTGTCATCTCCTCTTCTTGTAAGGACAGCAGTCATATTAGATTAGGACCCACCCTGATGACCTCATTTTTCCTTAATTACCTCTTTAAAGACCCTATCTCCAAATACAGTGGCATGCTGAGGTACTAGAGGTTAGGACTTCAACATCTGGATTTAGGAGGGTCACAGTTCAGCCCATGGCACTACACTACACCACGTGGTGCTAGGGGTTCACAGCTTGTCTCCCTCATTAAGCTAGATTGTGGAATCCTCAAGGGCAGAAGCACATTAGCTCTTCTTCATATTTCCATTATCCAGCAGGGTAGCACAGCCTCGCACTATTCAAGTGGATAATCGGGAAGCACTGTGGAAGTGCCTGCATGCTGGAGAAGGAGGCATAGTTTGCGTGGGGACTTCCGCTGGTCTCTGGAGACCTTGCTGATGAGAGAAGGAGCTGGCTTTAGTGGCACCCGTGGCACTGCTTTACCCTTGAGTTTGCGAAGTTTTAGAGAGGGATGTCAGAAAAGCAAACATTTAGAGAGCGTCTGAGTTTTAAAAATCCTATTTATTTACAGCAATTCACATAAAATATTCTTTTAAAAGGGACAACTGTTTTCTCTTCTTTAAAATAATTATTGGGACATAATGAATCACAGAAATGGACTCTAATTGTGTCATCCTGAAAGGATGATGTATAACATCTGATGAGAAGAAGGCTTTTTGTCATAGATTAGGGGGCGGGGTAAAGTCCCAAAGCCATTTTCTTCCACTCAAATTGCACTTCTACCCTTTGGAAAATTGTAAACCACTCTGAGGTCCCAGGATACCAAGAGGCCCTGCAATGGGACACAGGTTTCTCAGGTTATATCCCAGTTTTGACTCTTGTTTGGCTTTTCATTTCAGATCATTGAATGCCAAAGCTGGAAACCCAGATTCCTCATTGCTAAGGAATCAGGGGGTCCCAGGATGGGTGAGTGGTTGCAAACAGAGAGATCATCTGGGATCCTGATTCTCAGACTGAGATTCTTTTAACTGCCTTCTAGTTCCCCCACCACACAGTCCTCAGTCATTGCATTAAAACCTTTCTGGAACAGCTGGAAAGTTGAGTAAGTGAAAAAGTAAAGCTGGAAGTTGAGTAAGTAAAAATTCAGGCATCTAATAGACAGACACGGTAGTTAAAATATTCCTAGTCTGTTGAGGGTTAGTCCTCCAGGTAGGCCAACCTGAGTTACATGAATGAGGGAAGTGTTCTTTGGACAATGGAAAACTGGCAACACTGAGTTACGTTATTTAATGAGAAAGTACAAGCGTCTGTGGCCTTGTCTTCATCTGATAACATCTTCGTCCTGAAATCACTTTTAGGAGCAGCTTCAGTTAATCTACCTATCATGGAACATAAGGCACACCTAAATGTCTAGCTCATTTCCAGGTTCGGAAAAGCTTTAAGGAAGCTTAAGGAAGACTTCACCTGACTTCACCTGGAAAAATACGGTTAAACCTCCTTAAGCCTTACTCTCTCGAGTGGATTTACAGGCAGATGAACTTGAACGACCCTGAGGAGCACTTTTCTGATGTCTCAGCCCTGAAGGGTCGAATCCAGACCTGGGTTGAGAGAATCGCATATGGGAAACAGCATTGCAGTTCCGTGCTGTGTTCCTCAAAGGTTCCGCATGCACCACCTGTGTACCGACACTGTGCACTGATACTGTACTGGGTGTGCTAGGGAATGGCAGGTGCAGGTGCTGTTCTCCCAGACCTCAGAGACCAGTGCACAGGTGAATATGGCCCTCTCGTCACCCCAGACAGTCTGTGTAGTCCTGGGCTGCCTCTTGGTCATATTTACCCAGCACAGCTCAAAATAACTGGGCGCCAAAGCATTTGCTTGTGAGAGATGATAGTGCCCTATTGAAAAATCACTAAGGGCCCTGTCTTAGTCCATTCAGGCCGCTATAACAGAATAGCATTGACTGGGTGACTTATAAACAACAATAATTTATTCCTCACTGTTCTGGAGGCTGAGAAGTCCAAGATCAAAGTGCCAACAGACTCAGTTAGAACACAGTTGATTCATTGGGTGTAGGGGTGAGAGACTTAACCCTTGCCTGGCCTGGCCTTTGGTCCTGTTGATAATTTGGTATCTTATTGTCACGGAGAGCCAGTTTTGTCAGTCTTACGACCTCTATCTTAACATGAATGCAGGTCAGTTGCTGTGCCTAAACCTTCAGAGGGAGGAGGTATAACCAGGCGTGTCTTACCTTTTGTCTTGTCATGGCTGAAAACTCAGTTTTTAAGGTTTTTTCCTGGGGTCCCCTTGGCCCAGAGGGAATCCATTCAGTCAATGGAGGACTTAGGATTTTATTTTTTATTTACACTAGCACTGGGGTTTCTAAACAAACCTGAATGGACCATCAAGAGTGTCCAGGGGAGTCTATGAATTGGGGGCACCTAGAGTGGATTCTCAGGACAATTCCTCCTGTTCCCAGAAGGATCCAGAAACACCATCCTCCCATTTCCTGCCCAGCGATTGAACTTCTGTATAGAAATTCAACGACTCTTGCAAAGCTTGATTTATGAGTCCAGGGAAAGGAGGTTAGAATGCAGCAAAAAGAGTACTGGTAATGTTGAGTCTTCATCATTTCATTAAAGTTACTGTAATGTTATTAAAATTATTATTTCATTAAAATGAGACAAATTCTGCCGGGAGCCTTACAAGCTTGGGGACTCAGTTTCTTGCTTTCTCTAGGACAGGATGTGACCGGGAAGCAGTCCATCCCGTCGCAGGCTTACAGTGCACACACTTAATACACACCCTTGTTGCCCTCAGGCATTCTTGTGACAGCTGGCTCAGTCTCAACAGGGTTCTGGGTCCTTCTTGCCCTCTGTGAGGTGTTAGTATACCTTTAGGGCAGCCAGAGGCACACTTTTCCCTTTTATACCGATGAAAATACCTTTCCAAAAATTGTAACAGTGAGAAAATTATAGCAGTGGAAGAGAGCTGACGTAACTAACTCCATCTTGCCTTTAACCTCCAACTGCCATTGGTCATTCCTGAGCATGGGCTAAACTAACTTGGGAGAAATTAACTTGGGAGAAATTTAGTTTGTAGTGTAAATGATCACCCTTCCTAAAACTAAACTGCCTTTATAAAGCAAATAAAAAGTCATAAGTTTAAGAGGAAAAGAGGAGCATGAATTCTGCTAAGATGCAGGCATACACAGTTACCAGCCATTATTCCAGAGGTCACAAGATTTGCAACTTCCCCAATTACTCCTGTAATTAATATTACTATTGTAGAACCTAAGATTGACCTTTTAAGATGTCTCTTCAGACTTTTGCTTTTCTAACAACCAGGTGACTCCACTTGGACCAGCAGCTCCTCCATGGGCCCCCACACAGAAGCAGACTCAGTGCATGAGGACCGTTTTCCACACCCCTATGATTGCACCCCCAGCCAATTAGCCACACCCATTTCCTGCCCACCAAACTATCCTTGAAAAACCCTAGCCTCTGAAGTTTCCAAGTGACTGATGTGAGTCATAATAAAACTCTGGTCTCCCGTGTAGCCAGCTCTATGTGAATTAAACTCTTTCTCTACTGCAATTCCCCTGTCTTGATAAATCAGCTCTATCTGGGCAGTGGGTAAGATGAACCCACTGGGCGGTTACAGTGACACTTTCTTTTTTTCTTTTATTGTTTTTGAGACACAGTGTCACTCTTGTCACCCAGTCTGGAGTGCAATGTGCGTGATCTTGGCTCACTGCAACCTCTGCCTCCTGGGTTCAAGTGATTCTCCTCTCTCAGTCTCCTGAGTAGCTGGGATTACAGGCACCCGACACTAGGCCTGGCTAATTTTTGCGTTTTTAGTAGAGACGGGGTTTCATCATGTTGGTCAGGCTGGTCTCAAACTCCTGACCTCAGGCAATCCACCAGCCTTGACCTCGCAAAGTGCTGGGATTACAGGCTTGAGCCACCGTGCCTGGCTTACAGTAACACTTTCTGCAGTGAGCAACGACTTAACATATTTTCCTTCTCCACTGTCTGTTTTGTCTCCCCTCACCATCTTCCCTGTGCTCCCAGCCTGTTCCCCTTTTCCTGCCCTGCATTAGCAAGGATTCACAAGTGTTGACGCATGGCATGGGGTGGAATTAGGATGCAGTCTGTGTAGACAGAGTAGGAATGGCAGAAGTCACCAGACAGAGTAGGAATGGCAGAAGTCACCAGTGGTTCCCTGAGGTAAGGCCGAGAAGAGCTGAAAGAGAACTGAGTTGCCTGTCTGATGGATCTCATGCTCCTAACCCACTGGGAAAGCAGCACGTTTGGCAGCTGTCTTGGCACATCTGGAGGGGGTTGGAGGAGTGAACAGGTGGCTGATTTGTGGCTGCTTTTTTCTACTCATGGTAATTTCCAGGATGTTTGAAATGGGCATTTGTTGGTTTTGACACCCAGCTTCTTGCCCCTTTGAGGCATGTGCATGTTTACTGTTTCTCGGCAGCCCCTCTGGTGTGTGCTGTCTCAGTAAGAATCTAGAGGCAGGTGCCCTTCTCCCCCACGGTGGCTGAGAGCCCAGGAGGCTGCCTGGTGGGCCCTCCTCTCCCCTCCACAGTATAGACTCCTGAGAGGGGTGATGTGCTGATGGGGTGATGTGCTGATGGAGACAGTCTGAGTTCTTCACTTCCAGCAGCAGAGAGAGAGATGAGCAAGCCTTCTCGCCAAGACCTTCGAGGATATTTGATTCCACACCTGCTTCCTCAGCCTCTCCTGTGATCTCATCAGATCTGTGTTGTGTTATAAGAAATATATTTGGTCTTTGTTCACAGTTCTTGGCACAGAATGCCAAAAACCCTTGGAATTTCCTGAGTGGTAAGAATGGCTTTTGTTATTCATAAGGAGCTCCCCTTTTTAACTGACACATAATAATTATACATATTTATGGGGTACAGGAGATATTTTCATACATGCGTAGAATGTGTAATGATCAAAGCGGGGTAATTAGCATATCCATCCCCTCAAATGTTTATCATTTATTTGTGTTGGGGACATCCCCAATGTTCTCTTCTAGCTCTCTGAAGTATTTAATAAATTATTGTTAACTATAGTCATGCTACAGTGTGCTATTGAACACTAGAAGTACTTCTTCTGTCAGACTGTGATTTTCTATCTGTTAGCCAGCCTCTCTTCATCCCTCTCCCACCTACCCTCCCCAGCCTCTGGTAACCATCATTCTACTCTCCACCTACACGGGATCAACTTTTTTAGGTCCCACATATGAGTGAGAACTTGCAATATTTGTCTTTCTGTGTCTGGCTCATTTCACTTAACATAATGACATCCAGTTTCTTCCATGTTGCTGCAAATGACAGTTTCTTTTTTTTTTTTTTTTTTTTTGAGATGGAGTCTCGCTCTGTCACCCAGGCCGGAGTGCTGTGGTGCAATCTTGGCTCACTGCAAGCTCTGCCTCCCAGGTTCACGCCATTCTCCTGCCTCAGTCTCCCAAGTAGCTGAGACTACAGGCACCCGCCACCATGCCTGGCTAATTTTTTGTATTTTGTTTAGTAGAGATGGGTTTCACCCTGTTAGCCAGGATGGTCTCGATCTTCTGACCTCGTGATCCGCCCTCCTCAGCCTCCCAAAGTGCTGGGATTACAGGCGTGAGCCACCGTGCCCGGCTGACAGAGTTTCATTCTTTTTAATTGCTAAATAATATTCCATTGTGTGTATACACCGCCTTTTCATTACCTATTCATCTACCGACGGATACTGCGGTTGCTTTCGTACCCTGGCTGTTGTGAGTAGCTCTGCAATAAACATGGTGTGCAGATATCTTTTAGACACACTGAGTTCCTTTCTTTTGAATATGTACCCAACAGGGGGCAGCTAGATCACATGGTGAATCTATTTTTAGTTTTCCTGAGGAACCTCTCCATGCTGTTTTCCACAGCGGCTGTGCTGGTTTACAACAGAGTGCCTTTGACCGTGCCTGAGTTTATGCGAATGGGGTGACTAGGGTGAGGCCCCTAGAAACCCTCAGAGTGGGCTGGGTTACCAAAAAATCAAGTGGGTCAGCACTTTTGGCCCCACTCACTGGCCTCCAGGAAAGGGAGGAGCTGGAGATTAAACACTATTTCAAACTCTTGAATAAGATTTGATGAGCTGCTGTGCTGATAAATACATCAAGGTGTCGGGAGGGAGCAAGGTGCAGCTGGAGAGGCCATGAAAGCTCTGTGTGCACCCTCCACACCTTGCCTGATGCATCTGTTCCATCTGGCTCTTCCTGAGTTGTATGCTTTTTTTTTCTTTCTTTTTTTTTTTTTTTTTTGAAACGAGGTCTTGCTTTGTCACCCAGGCTGGAGTGCAATGGGTGTGATCTCAGCTCTCTGCAACCTCTGCCTCCCAGGTTCAAGTGATTCTCCTGCCTCAGCCTTCTGAGTAGCTGGGATTACAGGTGCGTGCCACTACGCCTGGCTAATTTTTTTTGTACTTTCAGTAGAGACAGGGTTTCACCATGTTGGCCAAGCTGGTCACGAACTCCTGACCTCAGGTGATCCACCCACCTTGGCCTCCCAAAGTGCAGGGATTACAGGTGTGAGCCACTGTGCCCGGCTGTATGCTTTTTTAAAACAAACAAACAAAAAACCAAAAAACAGTAATATTGAGTTCCTGAGTTACACGAGGTATTCTGATAAATCACTGAACTTGAGGAGAGGGTCATGGAAACCCCTGATTTACAGCCAGTAGGTCAGAAGTGCAGGAGGCCTGGGATTTGCAGCTGGCTTTGTCTGAGGTGTGGAGACGTCTTGTGACACTGAGCCCCCAAGCTGTGAGGTCTGTGCTAACTTTGGGTAGTTTGTGTCAAAATTGAATTGAATTGTAGAACACCCACTAGTGTCCAGAAAAATCAGAAAATTGGTTGTGGTTTTGGAAAACACCCCAGCCCTACACACTTTCAATAAATCCTCTTTGCTTATTTGCCTGAGTTGGTTTCTTTGCTTTCAACCAAAGAACCTTAACTAATAAGCCTTTATTGAAATAAAAGCCTACCCAGAAGCTCAATAAATGCAGAAAGTAGAAGAAATTGTGTCTGCTCTGTTGAAGCAGATGGAGAGCGTCAGCGCAGAGCTCCACTATGCTACATCCTCACTTCCTCTGCCTGGGTGCCCTGGAGGGACTCCTGGGAGCATCGGGGGCTTCGGTGAACACTGTGTAAAAACGACTGCCGGCCGGGCACGGTGGCTCACGCTTGTAACCCCAGCACTTTGGGAGGTAGAGATGGGCGGATCACCTGAGCTCAGGAGTTTGAGACCAGCGTGGGCAACATGGAAAAACCCTGTCTCCACAAAAAATACAAAAATTAGCTGGGCGTAGTAGCGTGCACCTATAGTCCCAGCTACTCAGGGGACTGAGGCAGGAGAATTGCTTAAACCCAAGAGATGGAGTTTGCAGTGAGCTGTGATCACACCGCTGCATTCTAGCCTGAGTGACAGAGCCAGACCCTGTCTCAAAAAAAAAAAAAAAAAAAAAAAATTCCTAAGCCACCCACCTAACTGAATGGACCTTTGCTTGACCATGGGAAGCCCAGAGTAACCGTGCAAACTGAGTTCTCAGCTGTGATGGGATAGAAGATCAGATGCACCTTGCTATACCCTCTCCCTCAATAACTGCAATGAGGCTTTCTTCCCTGAGGGCTGAACAGAAACCAGCCCTTTCAAAAGACTCCACCACTGAGATGAACCAGCTGCTGGACCCTGCCCCTCCTCTTTTGCCCGATAAGAGATCACCTTCCAAGGAGTGGCTCTGTCCAGTTTATGGAGAATGTGCAGTACAGGTTTTCATGCCCTCTGCTTCACCTTTTGATGTCAGAGGGCTGAAAACTGCCCCCTTGGATCATGCTAATGCTGCCTTTTTGTGCATGGGACCCATAAAGGGGCATTGAGCTCAATTGTGCAGTGCACACTGCTGTCTTTATGAATACTCATGTCTCCTCCTATAGCTTATTAAATATGTATATTAGACCACCCTGCTCAGCTTAGACTCCTGTTCCCTTTGCCCTTCCCTTGAAGTGTTTGTTTCTGGCTTCTGGCTGGAGGCTACACTTCCCAGCCTGTTGGAATGACCATCCTGCAGTCTGCAGCCCTTTATGAGAAATGAAGCTCTCCTTTCCAAACATGAACCTAGTTATTCTTCAGTTGACACGAGACACACCCAAAGACTACGTTTTCTCTCTCGGTGTAACCTCTGTGATTAGAATGCTGCTGCCATCAAGAGTCCCATCGTATTTGACCTTAGGCCCCTCCAAATTTACCTAGGCAAGTACCTACTAGACATTCTGGCATTCTCCCTTGAAAGCCCTCCTCCTGCTGCTCTCTAGCCCTAGGGGTGTATGTTTTGAGTGGACAAACAGTTGCCTGTGTCAGCTGTATGTGTTCAGGTGGACTTGCAAAGGTCTGGTCTCTATAGTGATAGGGAAGGTTTAGGGGTCTCCCTGGGCCTTGTTCCCCAAGAGTGGCTGTGGCCTTTGATCCAGCTCTTTCCGGTCAGGCTCTCCAGTCTTCACCAGCATTCTCAGTACTCACAGCACCTACTTAGGTTCAGATGCATCGACATGTGTGGAGGGTGGGGTTGTCATCAGTAAACTGAGTTCTTTCCCAATTTCGAATCAGTTGCAAAGAAAGGACATCTAATTGGAAAAGGTAGCTGGGTTTTATTTATTGGCCAGAGAATGGAGTAGGGAAGCTCTCCTTCCAAAGGCATCATTTCCCTGAGCAACAGGAGGCAGGGTTTTTAAGGACTGGGTGCAGAGTGGGAAAGGTATGTTAGCATGTGCAGGGTGGGACTCCAGACACATGGGCATGCTTCCTAAACACGCTTCTTCATACATTGCATATACACCAAACAGTGGTGACCTTCTCTTAGGGGAGGGGGTTCTTAGCATTATAACGCTCTGTTAATCAACTAAAGGCAAGAGGGGTTGCCTGTTGTAATTCGCACTGGTTTCTCCCGGATCTTATCTTCCTCTGGTATTTGGTCAGGGGTCAAGAAGCTCTGGCAGCATCCTAGGCCATCTGGTTTCTTTAAGCAGCTGTGCCTATAGATAAAGGCACTAAAGAAAAGCAGTAGGGAAGTAAAACTTTCCCAGTTATTTCATGAGAGCTACCCCGGTAACAGGATGGTGAGTGTGAAGGGTTACATTTACCCCATACGATAGTGTGGCTTTCACTGGGATGAGATGTCTGCAGTCTCACTGTCAGCCAGTGGTTGGAGGAGGACTCAAACCAAGATGGGTATGATTGTAAGGAGCTACTTTTCAAGCTGATCCCTACATGTCCACGCCCATCCCAGCACCTCCCGGAAAAAACAGTTCCTCCAGAAGAACTGATAACAACCACCTCCCCCTCAGACCCCAGCTGTTTTCTTTGTTCTTAGGCACAACAGTGGACCCACACCCTTTCCTCTTGGGTCCACTCCCCACGGTTGTAGGATTTTCTTCTGTTTCACCTTTGCATGCCCATTCTTCAGGGAGCTAGGGGCAGGGCAATCCTGGGGCTTTTTCTTTTCTTTTCTCTTCTTTTCTTTTTTTTTTTAGAAAGAGTCTGGCTCTGTCACCAGGCTGGAATGCAGTGGCACAATCTCAGCTCACTGCAACCTCTGCCTCCCGGGTTCAAGCTATTCTCCTGCCTCAGCCTCCCAAGTAGTTGGGACTACAGGCACCCACCACTATGCCTGGCTAATTTTTGTATTTTTAATAGAGACAGGGTTTCACCATTTTGGCCAGGATGGTCTCGATCTCCTGACCTTGTGATCTGCCTGCCTCGGCTTCCTAAAGTGCTGAGATTACAGGCATGAGCCACCGCACCAGGCCCCTGGGGCTTTTTCTCCACAACTGGCCCTTTGTTGGGTGATAGGACAGATTGTTAGAGGAAGAAAAACTCCCCAATAATCCTTGAGGGTGGTTTGGGGTGACTGAAAAAGGTTGACACGACCTGGGACCCAAATAGGAGAACAACTTGGCCTCCGAAATCAGTTAAGGATGTTAGCACCGACTAGAACAGGACACTGCTCCACCACGTCAGCTGGTAAGAGGACGTGTAGAGAGGATGGTCAGAGGGGTGCTCGATAAATATTCTTGGCAGCCACCTCTTCACCTCTCATGCTACTTAACAATCTGTGGATGAATGATTTTTGTGACGTTGGGTGGGCCAAGGGCGATGTGCCAGGATTCCTCCACATCACAGCACAACCCTGCTTTAAGGGACTGCAGTATTGGATAGAATTTATGGGCAAGATTGAGGTTAACAGACAATGTAGCAAGATGCTGAGCAGGAGAGTGGATCTTATATCTCTGAGTAGGGATGTTAAAGACTGTCTCTGCTCCCAAAGGAGGGAAGGAAGGGAGGAAGGGAAAGAAGGAAGGAGGGAAGGAGGGAGGCAGAAAGAAAGGAAGGGAGGGAGAGAGGGAGTGAGGGAGGTACAGAGGGAGAGGAAAAAGAAAAAAAAGAAAAAGAAGGTCGGGCACGGTGCTCACACCTGTAATTGTAGCACTTTTGGAGGCCAAGGCAGGTGGATCACCTGAGGTCAGGAGTTCGAGATCATCCTGGCCAACACGGAGAAACCCCATCTCTACTATAAATCCAAAAATCAGCCAGGTGTGGTGGCATGTGCCTGTAGTCTCAGCTACTCAGGAGGCTGAGGCAGGAGAATCACTTGAACCCAAGAGGTGGAGGTTGTAGTGAGCCGAGACTGCACCACTGCACTCCAGCCTGGGCTCTGTCAAACAAACAAAAGAAAGAAAGAAAGAAAGAAAGAAAGAAAGAAAGAAAGAAAGAAAGAAAGAAAGAAAGAAAGAAAGAAAGAAAGAAGAAAGCAATCCAAAGTTAGAAACCATATAAAGGAGAAAATATGTTAGAATCCAGGGAACCATAATTATATAGGTCTTTTTCAAAATCAACTCACTAGATTTTTCTGTAGGAAACAAATTCAAAGAGAGGAGAGCAAGCAAATTAAATTTTCTTCCTGCTTTCTTCTGAAAGGACCTTAATCTCACCATGGCAGAAGATAAAGGGTTCGCTTTCAGCAAACACTGATTAGAGAAACTGCATTATTTTCACACAAGGGCCTGTGGACCGGCTCGAAGTGAGTATCTTGGACATTTACCCCACATCCTGCCTCCCCTCTCCCCATCTCATCTGCCTTGGATGTCTGCCTTTCCCTGTTGCCAGCAATTACTTATAAATGGCTGCTAATATTAAAGTGGCAGGTTACCCAGTTTTAACCAAAGAAAAGTCGGGCAGAAGGCAAGGCCTACTGCAAACACATTTGCTTTTATTTGTGGTCATTGTACAGATGGAGTTTCAGATTACTGTTTGCTGCCTTCCCTTGAAAGCAGCTTTGCTTTTTTCCTGGACTGAAGCATTGCATTTATTGTAATCACCGAAGATTTAAGGCAACTATTTGTAAGGCGGCATCCACTTTTATGGCCCATGTCATGAAAACATTGCAGGCTAGAATTCTCCACCCATATCCAGCCATTTGTTGCTTTATAGTCATATAGAGACATGAAATATTGTTTATCTGATGTATCGGTTTGCTCAGGCTGCCATAACAAAGAAGCACTGACTGGGTGGCTTTAACAACAGAAATGTAATGTCTCACGGTTCTGGAGGCTGGCAAGTCCCAGACCAACGTGTCAGCAGATGTGTTTCCTTTTGAGGGTTCTCTCTTTGACTTGCTGATGGCTGTCTTCTCCCTGTGTCCGTCATTTCTCTGTAACTATCCAAATTTCCTCCTTTGTTTTGTGTGTGTATGTGTGCTTTTTTTTTGTTTTGTTTTGTTTTTTTTGAGACAGAGTCTCACTCTATCACCCAGGCTGGAGTGCAGTGGTGCAATCTTGGCTCACTGCAACCTCTGCCTCCTGGGTTCAAGAGATTCTCCTGCCTCAGCCTCCTGAGTAGCAGGGATTACAGTTGCCTGCCACCACACCAGGCTAATTTTTGTATTTTTAGTAGAGATGGTGTGTCAAAATGTTGGTCAGGCTGGTCTCGAACTCCTGACCTTGTGACCCACCTGCCTTAGCCTCCCAAAGTGCTGGATTTACAGGCGTGAGCCACTGCACCATGCCAGGTTCAAATTTCCTCCTCTTAAAGAACATCAGTCATATTGGATTAGACCCCACCCTAGTGATCTCATTTTAACTTAATTACCTCTTTAAAGACCCTAACTCCAAATAAGGTCACATGCTACATATGAGGTTTTGGGAGATATTGCTCAGTCTGTAACATTTGGGAAAATTTTTACTATTCTTTTGACTTTAGCCCTTTCAAAGAACATCCAAGAGTGCTGGGAAAAACCCTCGTTTGACCACTTCTGCATATGCCTGTTGAGGATTCTTTGGTCTGTTCAATGGGAAAATGCTATCTTAAGTATTATATATGGAATATTCTGTCTGTGGTAAACCAGGGGATGCATTTTCTCATCTGATACTTATTTAATGATGTCATAGGGCTTCAGAAATGAATGCACGGAAGTGAGAAGTAAAAAATAAAAGATCCCCTAAGCACTTAAGATTTCTGTTAATAGAAATGCATGAAGAAGACCATTTAATGGGTTTCTTAGGCTCAGAAGTTGCCGCTTGTGCATCCGAATCAAGTGTTTGTCTTTGAGCAGCACATTCTTCCATGTCAGGTATATTTATTTTTTTTGCTTTGTCCTTAATGAGACTGTTCTATTTAGGTTTAGAAGACCTTAGAGACAAACACTGTGAGTTAGAGTCATATAAGGTAGCATTATGATTATTCATTATGGTATATGAATTTCATGTTTTACCTATTTTATGAAGTAAGAAATTCCTAACCTCATTGAAGAAGAGACATCTGATTCAGGCCTGCACATGCTAATAGAGGATCAATTCCTTAGTCCACGGTCTAGGAAATCAGTAACCCAAAATGGTTCTGCCTCCATGGCTGAGCCAGTGTCCCCTGGCATATCATTATTAGCTTCTCTTCTCACTCCTCCTGGTTTCGTCTCCCCCAGCCAAGCTCATGTCTCCCACATGTAATTCTCTAGCTGCTATCTCTCTTCCAAGCTTAGATCCTAGAGATTCCAGAATATAACACTTTTTCTACTTAATTTTCTCACGGGAAACTTGAACTCAACATGACCCTAATGGAAACCATTGTCTTACTCCAAAATTTCCTCCTCCTCTGCCTGCAGAGTCTCTATTTGATCACATCACCCCACCATGCATGTAGCTGCCTGGTCCAGAAATCTTGCAGTTATTTATTCTCCCTTTCCTCTCCTCCCTCCCATTCCCTTTTCCAGTTCCTGTGATTCTACTTCCCTAGGACCTCTTGAATACATGTCAGCCTTTCTTTCCTCATTGCAGCTCTCCTAGACTCTGGCCTCAGCAGTTCTGCACTGGGGTACTGAAAAACTAACTAGTGCAGGGCAGTATCAGGGTTAGTAGTCCATTTTCTGTTGCCTATAATGGAATTCCTGAAACTGGGTAATTTATAAAGAAAAGAAATGTATATCTTACAGTTTTGGAGGCTGAGCAGTCCCAGGTCAAAGGGTTGCATCTGAGGAGGGTCTTCTTGCTGGTGGGGACTCTCTGTATTGTCTGGAGGTGGAGCGGGGCATCCCATGGTGAGTGGGCTGAGAACACTAGCTCAGGTCTCTCTTTCTCCTCTTTTTCTTTCTTTTTTTTTTTTTCTTTTTTTCTTTTTTTTGAGACAGGGTCTCATCCTGTCATGGCTCACTGCAGCCTCCACTTCCCAGGCTCAAGCAATTCTCCTGCCTTAGCTTCCTGAGTGGCTGGGACTACAGGCATGCACCATGATGCCTAGCTAACTTTTTGTATTTTTTGTAGAGATGGGGTTTTGCCATGTTGCCAGGTTGGTCTTCAATTCCTGGGCTCAAGTGATCCACCTGCCTCGGCCTCTACAAATGCTGGAATTACAGGCATGAGCCACCACACCTAGTCTTATGGGCTATATCTTAAGGCTGAAAAAGGAAAATATCCTGTAACAAATGTACTTTATCTCTAGAACTTGATCTCTTGGCAGCAGCAAAATCTGTGCAGTGCTCATCAGGGCTTACTGGTTCAATCGCCATAACAGGGTTAATATATGCAGGAAGAATAGATATGCAATTGGCATAGTCCATGATTTTGACATGCTTTGGAAATGAGGAGGCCTCTTGTCCTCAGCAGAAACCACACTTAGGAGTGGTGAGGATGATAGGAGAGCATGGAGTGAGGTAAGGGGACTTGGAGTCAGAGCAGAGACCATCCCTGTTGTCCAAGTATTGGGGGGGCCCATCCCACAGCCCTCTTTACACGTAAATCTCAGGCCCAATGTAAAGTTGCTGGGCAGGTGTTTCTTCGCTTGTGTTTGTTTAAGGAGAAAATTTGTTTTAAAATAGGGATGGCAAAGGGGATGAGTGAGGATGAAGCCAAGGCAAACCTTTTTACCTCCTTTATGAATATGCCTTACTCTGCCAATCACTCACTCTGGCTAAGAGGACAGCCTTGGCTCTAAGAACCTAAATGGGCAGTCCACAGTCTGAGAAGGGGCTAGGCTGTGGCGACTTTCCCAGGCTGCTTTCAAAGGCCAGAAAGACTGAAAGACAACTGAAAGAATGATTTTCAGAAGGGTGAACTCAGCTATCTGGGAGGCTGAGGCAGGAGGATCACTTTAGCCCAGGAGTTCAAGGTTGCAGTGAGCTGTGATTGCGCTACTGCACCCCAGCTCAGGCAACAGAGTAAGACCCTGTCTCAAAAAAAAAAAAAAAAAAAAAAAAAAAGGCAGATTTAGGAAATGGAAGAATCCTCTGTTCTTCTGAGATTTCCAAAATGATCATTTAAATTTCAGGACCCCTTCCCTGTCATTTACTTAGTTTCATCCTCAAATTATCCCAGTGTAATTATTATTATTATTTTTCTGGCATCTCTAGTTGCACAAGTGTGATTCTTGATAAGGGCTGTCTACACTCTCACAGGTTAGAAAGCAACTTTGTTAACGTGTGTGATATAAACTAGGGCGTCCTTCTTTCCCTCTTAAAATCTACTACCTAAAAGTGAAATTAAACCCAGTCGTTTTCTTTGATCCAAGGAAATATGACTCATTCTGAATGCATTTCTCTTTACTTTCTGGACGGTATTCCTGAACTCTTTCAGTCTAAAAAGTTTCTTTGCTAGTTATAGTTGAGATGTTTCCTTGGCCTCTTTTATACCTTGCTGGAAAAGGTCGGTGAAGCCTGTGTGAGGGCATACACTCCTTGGGAACTGCAACTCCCAGGGCCTAGAAGCATCTGCAATCAAAGTATCTGATTCCACATCTGGTTTCCTGGCCATTAAGCCATGTGTCCTTAGGCAAGCCATTTAATTTCATCTGTAAAATGTGCATAATCATATACACTCTGTCTGCTTAATCAGTTGCTGTGATGACCAAATGAGATATGTATGAGAAAGTGCTCTTTTAAAATGACACAGTGCATGGAATGGTTGTCTGTGTGAGTGATGGGATTATGCATCATCTTTTTTTCATCTTTATGTTATCCATAATTGACACTTAAAAATTAATTGTTATTAAAATATTATATATTTTAAAAAGAAATCATGCAGTGAAGTTACTAAAACTCTTCTTTTGGTATTAAGCTCTAATTTTATAAAATTTCCTTTGTTAACTTTATGTCTCAAACTGATGATATCAGAGTGTTTTTGAGGGATCTGAGTGTGTAGAAGACAGCTAAACTGTATATTTATACATTAAGAAATAGGCCAGGCGTGGTGGTTCACACCTGTAATCCCAGCACTTTGGGAGGCTGAAGTGGGCAGATCACTTGAGGTCAGGAGTTCGAGACCAGCCTGGCCAACATGGTGAAACTCCATCTCTATTAAAAATACAAAAAAGTTAGCTGTGCGTGGTGGTGCACACCTGTAATCCCAGCTACTTGGGAGGCTGAGGCAGGACAATCACTTGAACCTGGGAGACAGAGGTTGCAGTGAGCCAAGATCGCGCTACTAGACTCCAGCCTGGGTGACAAAGCGAGACACTGTCACAAACACACACACACACACACACACACACACACACACACACGAAACGTAGAAATAGGACTTTACATGAGTTGGTCAATTTAAATACAGCAAATGCCTTTGCCCAGGGCTAGTAGAGTCCTACTACTAAGAAACTTCAGGTTTCTCTACTGAATGCACTGAACATGCTGCCTCATCTCTCCCCTCTGGTCTGTCAGAATTCAGCTTCCCCCAGCACTAGGCCAGCTCTGGCAATCATTCACTGACAGCTCATCACTAGAAGCTGTAGGTGTTCAGCAAAGACAGGAGGGTATCTCCATGCAGATTTCCCTCTGCACAGCTTTCTCCTCTTTGATGCCCTGCCCCACATGCTCTCCAAATTTCAATCTCAGTCTCTTCAGAAGTGAGCCCCCCAGTGCTCTGCCTGGGTTCCAGAAAGTGTCTCCAGGTAGAAGCCAGGGCAAGTGTAGGACTCACCTTACTTGTTCAGTTTCCCTCGGGGACCACAGTCCCTTGTTGCCTGCTACCCATGTCTGAAAACAGCTGTTTCCTAGGTTTTGTCTGGTTTTCTAGTTGTTAGCTGCAGGAGAGCAACTCTGGTACCAGTGACTCTATTATGACCAGAGGCAGAAAACCCCACAGGAGTTTTTTTTTTTTAATAATTTGGCAGTAATTTATCTTTTTTTCATTTCCAATCTTTTAAAGTAGACACAGATTTGCTTAATGTAAAGCTGATTTTAAGAGCACACAAAAGTTGTGCACAGAGGACAGGATTAAAATCACTAATGCAGAGTGATGAAGAGTAAAAGACACTAAGCAGGGGCCTTCAGCAGAAAACTGATCATCCATGGCAATTACCTAATAATCGGAGGCTGAAGTCCTTATGCTGCAAAAGCAAGAATACTTTAGTGCATGAACTGTAAAGCTGAGTTTGTAGCTATATCTTGGTTTCTGCCAAATAAAATTTTAAGGTCAGAGGCTTCATCTCCTAAATGGGGCTATTCACATTCTGGATCAGGAGTTTGGTGAGTGTGAGACTGACCTTCAAAGCTCTTTGTATCTCTTATCACACCTGGGAGAGTTGCAGAACAAAATAGAGGGATAATTGACTCAACAAGGAATTGGTGTGTGCCTACTATGGCTAGGTTTTCATTTGGGCCTGGGGATGCAGCAAAGAACAAGACATCAAGGGTCCTGCTTGGTGGAACTTAATCCAGAACTGCCACATAGATGGCAAAAGGGTAGCAGCCTGGAGGGAACAATTTAAAGGATATAAAAAGCCCTGCTTGTCACCAAAGCATCCTCTTACCACTCCACTGCCATAAGATCACCTTCTGCCTTAAAATCTCCACCTCTGGGCTTGACTTTACAAATTTTTTCCCAATACCTGCTATGTGCTGTTTACTGTGCTGGATGCTGAGGATGATTTGATGATGAGTAAAGCATGCCCCCTGCCACCAATCAGCTTAAAACTGGTGGGGGAAATGAGGCATGTCTGAAAACAATGATTCAACTCCCCGTAACCACCTATGTCCCCAAGACCACTGGTTTGAAAGATTGACTGACACTAGAAGCAGAGTCTCCGCAATCCTTCTCTGGCAGGCTCAGGCACTGACCTGGCCAGTGCATTCCACAGGCCAGATATTGAGCAGGCAGCTTCTTCCCCGAGGCAAGGAGGCACTGCAGAAGTGGGGACCTGAGTAGGGTGCTGATATAGTTTGGCTCTGTGTCCCCACCCAAATCTCATGTCAAATTATAGTCCCCATCCCCACTGGTAGGAGGTGATTGGATCATGGGGGTGAATTGCTGTCCGGAGCTGCGCGCCCCGGCCATAGCGAGTAATTATTGACGATTAGATGCCTGAGCTCTATTCATTTCCACCTCTCACCTCCTTCCCAGATTTGTCTTTTTCCCTGTATTAAATACCTCACACAAGATGGCGCTCTTCCTGCTTCTTCTTCACCCATCTTTCCCGCGCGCGCGAAAATTGTTACTTCGTAGCAAAATGGTTACTTCCTAGCGCAGGCGCAACATGACGACCGACCATTGAAACCGAAACCTGCCTGGCCGCGCCCTCTGAAATGAGATCATTTCCGCCTTGGCCCAACCCCTTCCTCTCCAAGTGTATATAAGGCACTGCATTACTGCCATTAAACGAGACTTGATCAGAGCACTGTCTTGTCTCCATTTCTCGTGTCTCTTGTTCCCCAAATTCCCACTCCCTCCTCCAGGGCCTGCTTCGACGATCCCGCGGGCCGGGATACGTGGCGCCCGAACAGGGACCTGGAAACGAGGGACTCCGTGAGGAAGAGGACGCCAAAGGACGGTCGACCGCTAACGAAGACAAAAGAAAGTGAACTCTTCCGATCACCGCGGGAACCTGCCGCGTCAGAATCGAAGGTAAGTGACGCGTCCGAAATGGGACAAGAATTAAGCCAACATCAGATCTATGTAGGACAATTAAAAGAGGCTTTAAAGATACGAGGAGTAAAGGTTAAAGGTAATGATTTGTTTAAATTTTTTGATTTTGTAAAAGACACTTGCCCTTGGTTCCCACAGGAAGGAACTATTGATATTAAAAGATGGCGTAGAGTAGGGGATTGTCTTCAGGACTATTATAATACTTTTGGGCCAGAAAAAATTCCTGTGACCGCCTTCTCTTATTGGAACCTCATTAGAGATTTAATAGATAAGAAGGAGGCCGATCCGCAAGTCATGGCTGCGGTCGCTCAGACAGAGCATATTTTAAAGGTTAGCTCCCGCTCTAACCTTACAAAGCCTCCGCAAGATACGGAGGAGGATCTCATTTCCCTCGAAAGTGATCATGAGGAAATCAAGTCTCCTTCTGTAACAGATAAAGAAATGCCACACGAAAACAAACCAAAAAAATACCCAATTTTACAGATGCTTCAAAAAGAGGAGGAAATTAATAAGCCTAATCAATCAGACATAAATTGGGATGATTTAGAGGAAGAGGCGGCTAAATATCACAACCCTGATTTGCCTCCCCTTACTTCATACCCGCCCCCATATAATAAGACACATAATGAGGCTTCTGCGCCCATTGTTATGGCAGCAATAGATCCCAAAGAAGAATTAAAACAAAAAATTGCTCAACTAGAGGAACAAATTAAACTTGAAGAGTTACATCAATCATTGATAATTAGGCTCCAAAAGCTAAAGACAGGAAATGAAAAAATACCCAACTCAGACGCTATGGAGGGTTCCTTGCGCCCACCTCAGCAGCCTGGACAACATGTTCAAAAAGGGGGGTTAGTTGCTAGCCGACATAGAGAAGACTCCTCCCCCAAAGACGTTTTTCCGGTCACTGAAACCATAGATGAACGGGGACAGGCTTGGAGGCATCATACTGGATTTGACTTTACTATTATAAAAGAGTTAAAGACTGCTGCCTCTCAGTATGGGGCTACTGCTCCATATACTCTTGCTATAGTGGAATCTGTAGCTGAGAATTGGCTCACTCCTACAGACTGGAATACCTTAGTTAGGGCAGTCCTTTCTGGGGGAGACCATTTAATTTGGAAGTCAGAGTTCTTTGAAAATTGTAGAGACACGGCTAAAAGAAATCAACAGGCAGGAAACGGTTGGGATTTTGATATGTTAACTGGTTCAGATAATTATGCAGACACTCAGGCCCAAATGCAATATGATCCTGGATTGTTCTCGCAAATCCAGGCTGCCGCTACAAAAGCCTGGAGAAAACTTCCCGTTAAAGGAGATCCAGGGGCCTCGCTCACGGCGGTTAAACAAGGACCTGATGAGCCATTTTCAGACTTTGTGCATAGACTTATGACCACGGCAGGTAGAATCTTTGGAAATGCAGAAACGGGTGTAGATTATGTTAAACAGTTAGCTTATGAAAACGCTAACCCCGCCTGCCAAGCGGCAATCAGACCTTATCGAAAGAAAACAGATTTAACAGGATACATTCGCCTTTGTTCAGATATTGGGCCCTCATATCAACAAGGCCTAGCAATGGCCGCCGCTTTTAGCGGCCAAACAGTAAGAGACTTCCTCATTAACAAAGGTAGAGATAAAGGGGGATGTTTTAGATGCGGTAAAAGGGGACACTTTGCAAAAGATTGCCATGAAAACCAAAATAAAAATCCAGAAGCAAAAATTCCAGGCCTTTGCCCAAGGTGTAAAAGAGGAAGGCACTGGGCAAACGAATGTAAATCTAAAACTGACAGTCAAGGAAATCCTTTATCCCCTAGGCAGGGAAACGGGATGAGGGGCCAGCCTCAGGCCCCGAAACAAGCATATGGGGCAGTCAGCTTTGTTCCAGCCAGCAACAGCAATCCATTTCAAAACTTAGTAGAGCAACCCCAGGAAGTGCAGGGCTGGACCTCAGTTCCACCTCCCACACAGTACTAACACCTGAAATGGGACCACAAACTTTAAATACCGGAATATATGGACCTTTACCACCTAATACTTTTGGGCTGCTTTTGGGAAGAAGTAGTGTCACCATGAGAGGCTTACAAGTCCTCCCTGGAGTTATCGATAATGATTATGAAGGAGAAATTAAAATTATGGCCAGAGCTATTGATAGTATTATTACTGTCCCTCAAGGAGTTAGAATAGCTCAGTTAATCCTGCTACCTTTGGTCAAAACAAATAATAATATCCAACACTCTAATAGAAATATAAAAGGTTTCGGATCATCAGACATATATTGGGTGCAACCAATTACAAATCAAAAACCCTCTCTAACCTTATGGTTAGACGGGAAGGCATTCACTGGACTAATAGACACAGGGGCTGATGTAACTATCATTAAACAGGAAGATTGGCCCTCTCATTGGTCTACTACAGAGACTTTAACTCACTTGAGAGGAATTGGACAAAGCAGTAATCCTAAACAAAGTTCTAAGTACCTAACATGGACAGATAAAGAAAACAATTCAGGCCTTATTAAGCCATTTGTCATCCCTTACCTACCTGTTAACCTTTGGGGGCGAGATCTGCTCTCTCAAATGAAAATTATAATGTGTAGTCCAAATGATATAGTTACTGCACAAATGTTAACTCAAGGATACACCCCTGGCAAAGGTCTTGGAAAAGGAGAAAACGGTATTCCACAGCCTATACTGGTTTCAGGACAACTTGATAAAAAGGGGTTTGGAAATTTTTAGCTCAGGCCACTGACATACCTGCACCCCAAAGGTGCGCTGACCCCATTACTTGGAAGTCAGATGAGCCCGTTTGGGTTGATCAGTGGCCTTTACTCAATGATAAACTAAGTGCTGCCCGACAGTTAGTGCAGGAACAACTGATAGCAGGACATATTGTGGAAAGTAATTCTCCTTGGAATACACCTATTTTTGTTATTAAAAAGAAGTCTGGCAAATGGAGACTCTTGCAAGATTTAAGGGCGGTAAATATCACTATGATCCTTATGGGTGCCTTACAACCAGGATTGCCTTCACCAGTTGCGATTCCTCAAAAATATTTTAAAATCATTATTGACCTTAAAGACTGCTTTTTTACAATTCCCCTTCACCCTGCTGACCAAAAAAGATTTGCCTTTAGTCTTCCATCTACAAATTTTAAACAACCAATGAAGCGCTATCAATGGAAAGTCTTACCTCAGGGTATGGCCAATAGTCCTACCTTGTGTCAAAAATATGTAGCTGCTGCTATAGAGCCAGTCAGAAAAACATGGACACAAATGTATATTATACATTATATGGATGATATTTTAATAGCAGGGGAAATTGGCGAACAAGTCTTACAGTGCTTTGCCCAACTCAAACAAGAGTTAACAGCAGTCGGACTACAAATAGCCCCAGAAAAGGTACAATTACAAGATCCATACACCTATCTTGGTTTTCAAATTAATGGACCTAAAATCATTAATCAAAAGGCCGTTATACGTCGTGATCATTTAAAAACTTTAAATGATTTCCAAAAATTACTGGGAGACATAAATTGGCTTCGGCCATACTTAAAACTCACTACAGGAGAGTTAAAACCTCTTTTCGATATATTAAAAGGAGACTCTAATCCAAAATCCCCCAGGTCCATTACTAAAGAAGCATTAATAGCACTCCAACAGGTGGAATATGCCATTGCAACACAATTTGTTACCAGTATTGATTATTCTCAGCCATTAATATTCATTATTTTTAACACAACAATAACCCCTACTGGCTTATTCTGGCAGAGCAATCCCATTATGTGGGTACACCTGCCCTCCTCCCCTAAAAAGGTTTTGTTGCCTTATTATGATGCCATAGCTGATCTAATTATCTTGGGAAGAGAAAACAGTAGAAAGTACTTTGGAATAGAACCCTCTGCCATTATACAGCCCTACACTCAATCACACATCCATTGGCTGTTACAAAATACGGAAGCCTGGCCAATTGCTTGCGCTTCTTACACTGGCACCATTGACAACCATTACCCACCTAACAAACTCATTCAATTTTGCAAACTTCATGCATTTGTGTTTCCCCATATTACCAGTAAAGAACCCCTCAATGACGCATTACTAATTTTCACTGATGGATCTTCCACAGGACTTGCCGCTTACACCTACAATAATGTAGTCGTTAAATTCCAGACCACTTATACATCAGCTCAGCTAGTCGAATTGCAAGCTATAATTGCAGCATTATCAGCTTTTCCTTGTCAGCCACTTAACATTTACACAGACAGCGCCTACCTGGCTCATTCAATACCCCTCTTAGAGACCGTGCCTCAAATTAAACATATTTCAGACACAGCTAACTTATTTTTACAATGTCAACAACTTATTCAAAAAAGGACTACTCCCTTTTTTCTTGGGCATATCAGAGCACATTCAGGATTACCGGGACCTTTAACACAAGGTAATGCAACAGCCGACATGGCAACAAAAACCATAGCCACAGTCACTACAGACAATTTACAACAAGCACAAAAAGCACATGCCTTACATCATTTAAACGCCCAAACCTTAAGACTCATGTTTAAACTTACTAGAGAACAAGCTCGACAAATAGTTAAACAATGCGCCAACTGCATAACGTATTTACCTGTTCCTCATTTAGGAATTAACCCCCGAGGACTCATCCCCAACGAAATTTGGCAAATGGACGTTACTCACCACTTAGAATTTGGTCAACTAAAATATATCCATGTATGCATAGACACCTATAGTGGATTCATTAGTGCAACTCTCCAAACAGGAGAGGCCACCAAACATGTCGTAGCTCATTTATTACACTGCTTTTCTATTTTAGGAATACCCAAACAAATTAAAACAGATAATGGCCCTGGTTATATAGCCAAAACCTTTTTACAATTCTGCAATACCCTACAAATTAAACATACCACAGGCATTCCCTACAATCCCCAAGGACAAGGTATAGTAGAAAGAGCCCATCTGTCATTAAAAACTGTTATCACAAAATTAAAAGGGGGGAGCTGGTACCCCGTGAAGGGTACCCCCAGAAACATACTCAATCATGCCCTGTTTATCCTTAATTTTTTAAATTTGGACAGTCATGGAAAATCTGCTGCCGACCGTTTCTGGCATCCTGAATCTCAAAAACAGTTTGCAATGGTAAAATGGAAAGATCCACTTGATAATTCATGGCATGGCCCCGATCCAGTTTTAATTTGGGGAAGAGGCTCAGTATGCATCTTCTCACAAAAGAATGATGCAGCCAGATGGCTGCCTGAAAGATTGGTAAGACAAATAAATCATAACCATTGTCAGTCCAGGGAAGATAAATCTCCCTGAGAAGTTTCTTCCTTTTTGTTTTTCAGGAAATGAAGCCTAACATGAGATTCCTTTGGAGAATAATCGCTCTATATAACATAGTGACAGTCTATGCAGGTTTTGGTGACCCTCGTAAAGCAAGAGGATTACTACGAAAACAATACGGCCAGCCTTGTGACTGCAGAGGGGGACAAATATCTGAACCTCCGTCAGACAGAATCACCCAGGTGACTTGCTCGGGCAAGACAGCGTACTTAATGCCAGACCAGTCGTGGAAATGTAAGTCTACCCCAAGAGACACCTCGCCTAATGGGCCGCTCCTAGAATGCCCTTGTAGCTCTTTCCAATCTTCTGTACATAGTTCCTGTTATACTTCCTATCAACAATGCAAATCAGGCAATAAAACATACTATACGGCCACGTTACTAAAAACACAAACTGGAAGTACCAATGACGTACAAGTATTAGGAACCACTAATAAACTTGTACAATCTTCTTGTAACGGCCAAAAAGGAAAGCCTGTTTGTTGGAGCACTACTGCTCCCATCCATATTTCTGATGGAGGAGGCCCATTAGATATTGCAAGAATTAAAACCGTCCAAAAAAAATTAGAAAAGATTCATAAAGCTCTATATCCTGAACTTCAATATCACCCCTTAGCCCTGCCTGAGATTAGAGATAATTTTAGGCTTGATGCTCAAACTTTTGATATCCTCAATGCTACTTACAATTTACTTCAAATGTCCAATACAAGCCTAGCCCACGATTGTTGGCTTTGTCTTAAAATGGGCCCCCCTATTCCTCTAGCTATACCTAACTTTTTGTTGTCCTATGTCAATTACTCAAATGAATCCTTGGTAAATAATTCCTGTCCTATTATCTCTCCCCTCTTAGTTCAACCGATGACGTTTTCTAATTCCTTTTGCCTCTTTTCACCATCATATAATAGCACTAAAGAAATTGATCTAGGCTATGTTGTGTTTGACAACTGTACCTCCATAATCCATGCCACCGACCCTTTGTGTGCTGTAAATGGCTCGGTTTTCGTCTGTGGAAACAACATGGCATATACTTATCTACCTACAAATTGGACAGGGCTTTGTGTTCTGGCCACTCTTCTCCCCGACATTGATATCATTCCTGGAGATGAACCTATCCCCATCCCCGCTATTGAACATTTTATTTATAGACCGAAACGAGCCATACAATTTATTCCCTTATTGGCTGGACTAGGAATCACCACTGCTTTTACAACAGGAGCCACAGGCCTAGGGGTCTCACTAACCCAATATACTAAATTATCCAACCAATTAATTTCAGATGTACAGACCTTATCCAGTACTATACAAGATTTACAAGACCAAGTAGACTCATTAGCTGAAGTAGTTCTCCAAAATAGAAGAGGTCTAGATTTATTAACAGCAGAACAGGGAGGGATCTGTTTGGCTTTACAGGAAAAGTGCTGTTTTTACGCCAACAAATCCGGAATTGTCAGAGATAAGATAAAGACTTTACAAGAAGAACTAGAAAAGCGCAGAAAGGGCCTAGCCGCCAATCCATTGTGGACGGGACTCGATGGACTTCTCCCCTATCTCCTGCCATTTCTTGGTCCTTTACTTACTCTTCTACTCTTCCTCACTCTCGGGCCTATAATCCTTAATAAGCTTATGGCATTCGTCAGACAACAAATCGAGGCCTTCCAGGCCAAACCTATACAGGTCCATTATCATCGCCTTGAGATGACTGAAAATGGTGAGTCTTATTTACCTCAATAAGACCACCTCCCCTGTGTGCTGAACTGGACAGTCAATGACGGGTAAGAGGACACTATCTCCACCGGAGCCTAAGACAGGAGGGCCGCCTTTGCTGCTGCCTTATCCCATGACGGGCCTAGAAGGTGGGGATGAGTTGACCCAACCTAAGACAGGCGCAGTTCCCGGGGGGTCGTTCTCTTGTCATAAAACAATAAAAAGGGGGACCTGTCCGGAGCTGCGCGCCCCGGCCATAGCGAGTAATTATTGACGATTAGATGCCTGAGCTCTATTCATTTCCACCTCTCACCTCCTTCCCAGATTTGTCTTTTTCCCTGTATTAAATACCTCACACAAGATGGCGCTCTTCCTGCTTCTTCTTCACCCATCTTTCCCGCGCGCGCGAAAATTGTTACTTCGTAGCAAAATGGTTACTTCCTAGCGCAGGCGCAACATGACGACCGACCATTGAAACCGAAACCTGCCTGGCCGCGCCCTCTGAAATGAGATCATTTCCGCCTTGGCCCAACCCCTTCCTCTCCAAGTGTATATAAGGCACTGCATTACTGCCATTAAACGAGACTTGATCAGAGCACTGTCTTGTCTCCATTTCTCGTGTCTCTTGTTCCCCAAATTCCCACTCCCTCCTCCAGGGCCTGCTTCGACGATCCCGCGGGCCGGGATAAATTGCCACCATGCTGTTCTCGTGACAGTGAGTTCTCACAAGATCCAGTGGTTTAAAAGTGTGGCACTTCCCTCCTCACTGAGTCTCTCTCCTGCCTCCATGAAAGACATGCCTTGTTTCCCTTTTGATTGTAAGTTTCCTGAGGCCTCCCCAAGTACTGTGAGTCAATTAAACCTCTTTTCTTTATAAATTCCCGTCTCACGTAGTTCTTCATAGCAATGTGAAAACGGACTAATACAGGTGCAAAGTAAGGACAGTTAAGGAAGCCAGAAATGGTGTGGAAGCTGGTGTATGAGCCAGCTAGAGAGATCGGTGTATGGGATGCACAGAACAGGAGAAAACTCACTGGGGACTCAGGCAATTGTCTAGAACTTCTGCTTCTCCTCAGGCCTGTTTTTATAATGTGGTTGGCTACCTGGTGGCTGCACTATGGGAACCAGAACCTGCCTAGATACTGAAGGGATAAAGGAAATTGGCTGAGGATGTGGAAGATGAGGAAGGAGCTGGCCCAAAGGAGCTGGAAATGAGGCCCCTTGCAAGAAGGGTGGGCATATGATAGAGGCAAATGGCCTGAGGACCATGATGAATGACAGGGAATTTTACCCAAAGGGCAGGCTCCAAGAATGAGGGAACTGCTGAGAGGTGGTCCTCAACTTCACAGTCTTGCCTGGAGCTCATCTTGGGAAGGGTGAGTAGTAGAGGGGTAGTGACTGCTTTCTTGATTGCTGGGTTTACCTGGTTTTCTTGATTTCTTAGGTGTACCTGCCACTGGACTTCTGATTGGCAATTCCCCCATGGCCTCCAAATTAACGTGTATCACACTGACTTCTTCACTGTCTTCTTTGAAGACTATTTCTCCTGTTATGTTCCTTCTCTTTGGGAGAATTAGCACATTCACCTTGCTGCCTGACACAGAATCTGGGCTTACCTTTGACTTCTTCTCTCTCTTCCACTGCAATCAGTCACTGTTGGTTCCCCATCCATAATATCTGTCCATCTGACCTCTCCTCTTCCTCCCACTCAATAAAAAACTCCACGATAAGGGGGCTTTATCTGCCTTGTGCTCAGAAACACCTCCCATATCTAGCATAGTGCCCTGCCATGTCATAGGTGTTCAAGCAATAGTTGCTGCATGAATGAATGAATGAATGAATGAATGAATAAAATTATCCTCACTGCTACTACTTTGATGTAGGCCCTCATCTTTCCAGATGAACTGCTAGAATAGTCTTACTGAATTCAATGAGAGCAAGTCACAAACCCTTCAACCCACTGACCACAACTCCACCAAAAGGACCTACTGTGGCCTAAATCTTTGTCTTCCCAAAATTCAGGTTGAAATTTAATCCCTAGTGTGACAGTATTAAGAGTAGGGACCTTAGGATATGATTAGGTCATGAGGGATTTGCCCTCATGCATGGGATTAGTATCCCTGTAAAAGAAGCTTGAGGGAGACTTTTTGCCCTTCTACCATGTGAGGATGGTGAGAAGACACCATCTGTGGGGAACAGGCCTTCATCAGACACCAGGTCTTCTGGTATCTTGATGTTAGACTTCATAGTCCCAGAAATGTGAAAAACACATTCCTGTTATTTATGAAGTATACAGTCTAAGGCATCTTGCCATTGTAGCCTGAACAGACTAAGACAAAGTGTTTCTTTTTTTGTTTGTTTGTTTGTTTTGTTTTGTTTTTTGAGACAGAGCCTTGCTCTGTCTCCCAGGCTGGAGGGCAGTGGCCAGATCTCAGCTTACTGCAAGCTCCGCCTCCCGGGTTTATGCCATTCTCCTGCCTCAGCCTCCTGAGTAGCTGGGACTACGAGCGCCCGCCACCTCGCCCGGTTAGTTTTTTGTATTTTTTAGTAGAGACAGGGTTTCACCATGTTAGCCAGGATGGTCTCGACCTCCTGACCTCGTGATCCGCCCGTCTCAGCCTCCCAGAGTCCTGGGATTACAGGCTTGAGCCACCGTGCCCGGCCGACAAAGTGTTTCTAAAATACACTCAGTTCTCATTATTCACAGAGGTTCCATTCTATAAAGTTGCTGTGCACACTGAATTATTGAATATTAAACCATTGCTCCTAAATGAAAATATAGGATAAGGTTCCTATGAGCCTCTGTTCACAGTATTTTTGTCAGTCCATCAAGGCATAACCTTGTTTCATGCATGTTTCTGTTTAAAGATGCCTTATTTAGTGTACATTGCTGATTCATTAACATTGAACTCATTGCTAACAGCACTATAACTCATACCTGAATGAAGCTTCTCTAACACACACATTTTCTCCATGAGGTGCATCCCAGCCTTCTTGCACTTTGGAACATTACATAGCATTTCAGCACTATGCTTGGGGCCATTTTAAACAGAGAAATCACCTGTGAAAAGCACAAAATGGGGAAAATATGGTATTAAGTAGACTGTAAAAAGAACACTTGTTTACAAAACAAGAGCTGAAACAAGAGGCAGAGTGTTGGCTTATTCCACTTCAGCTGGGAATGTGTGCATCAGGTGACTTAAAATTTTCACCACTCATATATCCACAAGTGACCCCAAAACTGTCACAAGTATTGATCTTGAGGTTACAAATAAATGTTAGCAAGAAGGTGAATTTGTTGGCCAGGCATGGTGGCTCACACCTGTGATCCCAGTACTTTGGGAGGCTGAGGCAGGCGGATTACCTGAGGTCAAGAGTTCGAGACCAGCCCGGCCAACTTGGTGGAACCCCATCTGTACTAAAAATACAAAATTAGCTGGGCATAGTGGAGCACGCCTGTAATCCCAGCTACTTGGAAGGCTGAGGTAGGAGAATTGCTTGAACTTGGGAGGTGGAGGTTGCAGTGAACCGAGATTGTACCATTGCACTCCAGCCTGGGCAACAGAGAGAGACTCCATCTCAAGAAAAAAAAAAAAAAGAAGGTTAATTTGCAGTACAGAATCTGCAAATACAGAACCTGTGAATACTGAGGATGGACTGTACAAATGGACCCTGAAATCCCCCTGCCTGAGCATTCAGTGCCTTGCTATTGCACCCGGGAAGCTGGGTATCATCTGCCCCACTTTGATCATAGGACCAATTATGCATATTTAACTTGTGGGGTTACATGCTGGTCTCCTGTGTATCTTAAGGGGAGGAAATGTTGGTTGGTTTGTATCCTACCACATAGCACAGTGGCTGGCATATAGTAGATGTTTAATAAATAATAAATAAAAATTAATAATAAGTGAATGAACCACTTAAGTGAAAAAAGTAAATTAAGAATGGTAGATCTCAAGGTCTCTAGAGTAGAAGGGAGGCCATCACTTTAAAAGTTATTTTCAATTCATGACAGATGTATCTGGAAGGAGTATGCAAATCTATTTCACTCATTAATTAAACTTTGGTAAAAAGCTTTCCACTGGAAGAATAAAAAAAGTAGGAACCTATTTGCTGGCCTGTACTGCTGTTTGCTGCATGGGATTTATTGTAGAATTCAGTTGGGCTCATCTGTAGAGTTGAATAAAGCCGAGTTCGCTTTCACACTGCTGTAGGAAACACTGATGACTCTGTGTAAATTAATTCTGTCTGGTGCTCCTGATTCTATTTACAGTCCAGTTCCCCTTTGCTCTTCGTGCAGTTTCCTGGCCAGTGTGCACTGAGAGCTTTTGGTCTTCTTCCACTTTCTGTTCAGTGAATTTTAACCCCATTATTCAATGTTCATTTAAATAGTGAACGGTGCCAAGCGTGGAAACTCCCCGATTTTTAGTTTCAGTTACGTTGTTATCTGAACAGGGTTTGCAAACAGTGTCTTAACCAAAGGATTCTTGGAAATGCTGGCTGCTGTTAAGAAGAGCTTTTGAATGAATTGTTTCCATTGGAATTTTGTCAACTGAATGACTTTTATTTTGTGTGACAGTCTCAGTGACCACTAGAGTCATTCTCTCAATTTGTATTCATTCAGGATAAAAAAAGGAACGTGAATAGATGTTCTCTGAGGATAATTCTCAAATCTCTATGCACAACCAGTCATCAAGCACTACACACACCCTCTCCTTTCCATCCTGACAGCCAGGCCCTTGATCTGGGGGACAGCTTTAACTCCAGCATGTACTAAAACATTAGCTTCCTTCCTTTTTTTTTTTTTTTTTTTTGAGTTGAGCTCTCACTCTGTTGCCCAGGCTGGAGTGCAGTGGCACAATCACAGCTCACTGCAGCTCAAACTCCTGGGCTCAATAAAACATTAGCTTCTTAATTTTTCTTTTCTTCTTCCCGTATGTCAGCTCCTTTTCCACTCCCATTGCATCCCTTCTGTACCTCTGCTGTGTTAACCCTGTAAAACACAGATTGCGGCCGGGCACAGTGGCTCATGTCTGTAATCCCAGCACTTTGGGAGGCCAAGGAAGATGGATAGCCTGGAATCAGCAGTTCGAGACCAGCCTGGCCAACAGTGAAACCCCGTCTCTACTAAAAATACAACAAGTTAGGGCGCCTGTAATCCCAGCTACTAGGGGGACAGAGACAGGAGAATTGCTTGAACCTAGGAGGCAGAAGTTGACATGAGCCAAGATGGCACCATTGTACTCCAGCCTGGGTAACAAGAGTGAAACTCCATCTTGAAAAACAAAAGCAAAACACAGATTTCATTATTCCTGCACTAAAGGTATCTGTGCTACCTGTGCTTTACACTCCCTTCTTGTCTAAAAGCTCATCTGGTTTATGCAGTTCCTCAGCTCATTAGATTTTCATCATGGGGACCTCACATGCCCACTCCCCATCTCCACGATGTCACTCATGTTGGCCTCTGTCTTGTCCCGTCTCTAACTCCTTAAAGGCCCAGAGAAGTCTAACTCCCTTTCCAAGTCCTTTTCTATGGATGGTCCCCATTTATGAACTCCTGGAGTCAATAGCACTCTATTTGGTACTTATACTATTCACTAATGCATTGTAT
Organism: Chlorocebus sabaeus; assembly: GCF_047675955.1. NCBI lineage: Eukaryota > Metazoa > Chordata > Mammalia > Primates > Cercopithecidae > Chlorocebus > Chlorocebus sabaeus. Next base: position 69,083,757 of record NC_132928.1, on the reverse strand, counting down.
TTTTCTTAACCCTTTCATAAATACATATATACACACACACACACACACACACACACACATGCATATTTAAATTATGAGCCCCTGAAATCCAGGACTTATTTTAGACTGGCACTGTTCAATAGAAACATAATGTGAACCCAAAATGCAAGTCTCATATGTAATTATAAATTTTTTAGTAGCCGCTTTTAAGTAAACTTAAACAGTAGCCATTTACATTTTTAAACAGTAATCAGGAACAGGCCAGGTGCAGTGGCTCGTGCCTGTAAACCCAGCACATTGGGAGGCTGAGGTGGGAGGATTGCTTGAGCTCAGAAGGTCAAGGCTGCAGTGAGCTATGATCACACCACTGCACTCCAGCCTGGGGAGACGAAGTGAGACCCTGACGCAAAAAGAAAAATAAACATAAAATCAACAGAAATAAACAAGTGAAATTAAAAATGTATTTTATTTAATGAAATATATCCAAAATATTATTTGAACATGCAATCAATATGAACAAATATCAAGGAGCTATCTCACATTTATTTCACGGTCAGCCTTTGGAATCCAGACTGCGTGTCACACTGACAGCACATCTCCATATGGACTAGCCACATTTCAAGGCTCAGGAACCCTTTGTGGATAGTGGCTGTCCTGTTGGACAGATCGGTTTTAGGCTTTCTTAGCCCCTAGTATCCCATAGTTAAGTGACGGCAAAATATACACAAAATATGTGAGTCAACAGATTGTCACCAGGCACACGTTTGTGTCCTTGCGCTGTTCCTGTTTATTGTTTTCACCAATGGTTGGGATGGTGCAGCATTCAGGAACCCGCTCTGCAATGGGCACACAGTCAACACTACCGCGCTCTACACTTAAACATTGGTTAAGAGGGTAGATTTCATGTTATGTTTCTTTTGCCACATTAAAAACAAACAAACAACAACAACAACAAAAGCCACGCTGAGTGAGAGAAACCTTTACTTTCAAATCTCAGCTCCACCACTCACGACGTGTGAACGTGGGGAAGTTAGTTTCTTCCCTTGACTTTGATTTTATCATCTGTAAATGAGGATAATTATACAGACCTCAAAGCAGTGTTATGAAGAGTAAATGAGATACTGCCTATAAAATCCTTACCCCAGTGCACAGAACATATTGGGCCCTTAAAAATATTAGGTATTGGCCGGGCGCAGTGGCTCATGCCTGTAATCCCAGCACTTTGGGAGGCCAAGGTGGGCAGATCATGAAGTCAGGAGTTCGAGACCAGCCTGACCAACACGGTGAAACCCCATCTCTACTAAAAATCCAAAAATTAGCCAGGCGTGGTGGTGCGTGCCTGTAATCCCAGTACTCAGGAGGCTGAGGCAGAATTGCTTGAACCTGGGAGGTGGAGCTTGCAGTGAGCCGAGATAATACCACTACACTCCAGCCTGGGCAATAGAGTGAGACTCCATCTCAAAAAAAAAAAAAATTAGGTATCACCACTATTATATCACCACTAACTGTGTATATATTGATTTCGTAGATGTAATAATACTGGGAAAAATAGGTATAAAAAATCAATGCTCAAAAAGCTTTTCTCAGATAGGATTTAACAGATTGAGTAAAACAAAAGGAAATTTAATATGAATAAGTTTAAGTATGGCACTTACAGTAAAAAATCCAACTACACATGAAGATAGGCTTTTGGGTAAACTGCAGCTCATAGTAAAAGAGGTATTTATTTACTCATATGACAAAATATAATTCAGAATAAAATTATTTTTAAAACACATTTTTATTTTATCACCTTTATAATATAAAAATTCAAATACAGTCATGTCCCTCATAACATTTTGGTCAATAACAGACCACATGTATGACAGTGGTCTTATAAGATGATAATGGAGTTGAAAAATTCCTATCACCTAGTGATGTCATAGCCATCCTTATGTTGTAGCGCAGTGTATCACTCACATGTTTATGGTAATTCTGATGTAAACAAACCTACTGTGCCGCCAGTCTTATAAAAGTATAGCACGTATAATGATGTACATTGCATAATATTTGATCATGATAATCAACTATATTACTGGTTTATGTATTTACTGTACTATAGTTTTTATCATTGTTTTAGAATACACTCATTCTACTTATAGTTTTAAAAAGTTAACTGTAAACCAGCCTCAGGCAGGTCCTTCAGGAGGTTTCCAGAAGAAGGCATTGCTGTCATAGGAGATGACAGCTTCATGCGTGTTATCATCCCTGAAGACCTTCCAGTGGGACAAGGTGTGGAGGTGGAAGGCAGGGATATTTATGACCCTGACCCTGTGTAGGCCTAGGCTAGTGTGAGTGTTCTTGTCTTAGTTTTTAACAAAAAAAAAAAAATTTTAAGATGAATAAAAAAAGGGAAAGGAAAAAGCTTATAGAATAAGAATGTAAAGAAGGAAAATAGTTCTGGACAGTCGTACAATGTGTTTGTGTTTTAAGCTAAGTGCTATGACAAAAGAGTCAAAAAGTCAAAAACAATTTTACAGTTTATAAAGTGAAAAGGTACATTAAGCTAGGGTTAATTTATTATTGAGGAAAAAAGTTTTGGCCAGGCGCGTGGCTCACGCCTATAATCCCAGCACTTTGGGAGGCTGAGGCGGCCAGATAGCTTGAGGTCAGGAGTTTGAGACCAGCCTGGCCAACATGGAGAAATCCTGTCTCCACTAAAAAAACAAAAATTAGCCAGATGGTGGCGGGTGCCTGTAATTCCAGTTGGATGAGGCAGGAGAATTGCTTGAACCCAGGAAGCAGAGGTTGCAGTGAACCGAGACTGCGCGACTATACTCCAGCCTGGGTGATGGAGCAAGATTCTGTCTCCAAAAAAAAAAACCAGAAAGAAAGTATTTTTTCATAAAGTTAGTGCAGCCTAAGTGTCCAGTGTCTATAAAGTCTCCAGCAGTGTATAGTAATGTCCTCAGCCCTCACATTCACTCATCACTCACCCACTGACATGCCCAGAGTAACTTCCAGTTCTGCAGGCTCCACTCATAGCGCCTGACACAGGAACCATTTTTTATCTTTTACACCATGTTCTTACTCTACCTTTTCTATGGTTAGATATATTTAGATACATAAATACTTGCCATTGTGTTACAATTGCCTACAGTGTTCAGTACAGTAACTTGCTGTACAGGTTTGCAGGCTAGGAACCATAGTCTGTGCCATGTAGCCTAGGTGTGTAGTAGGCTACACCACTTAGGATTGTGTAAGTACACTCTATGGTATTTGTACAATGATGCAATCACCTGACAATGCATTTCTCAGAACGTATCCCTGTCCTTAGGTGACGCATGGCTAGTACTAAAGGGTATACAGTAAAGGGTTAGAAACGTCCCTTCCCTACACTCTAGAAGTTAACATCCACTGTCCACATTTTCTGACATGCCCTCCTGGAAATATCCTATACCTAAACAAGGATGTATTTGTTTATCCTTTTTCTATTTTAACACTTAGGGGGATAGACTGTTATTCTCTTGTGCATCTTACTTGGAAAGGGGTTAAATAAAACTGCAGTTGGATTTAAGTTCAATAGCATGCAGAAATGTGATGTGTCACTCCAAACTTTCATTCAATTTTACGCTTCAAAAGAAGTAGGCTGTCAAGTGGAAGAAGCCGGCCACCGCTGTTTAGAACATGTCAACACATCTGAAACTTTTCACTTACATACGGGCACAACCTTTTAAGACAAATACTGACAAATTGTGTGTGTGTGGAGGAGGGTGATAAAGGAGGTAAAATATTAAAACTATTTCTTGACCGAAGACCAGCTGTTTGAGGACTTAAGGATATTTGAACTGTAGAAGGGACATCTTGGAGGAATTCTCTAGGAAAAAATAGCCATTGAAATGAGCTCAGGGAGAAATGCTCACCCAGGGTTCCGTCAGTTATGTGAGATATATATATATAATTTTTTTGGGGGGATAGAGTTTTGCTTTGTTGCCCAGGATGGAGTGCAGTGGCACAATCTTGGCTCACTGCGACCTCTGCCTCCTGGGTTCAAGCAATTCTTGTGCCTCAGCCTCCGAAGTAGCTGGGATTACAGGCGCCTGCCACCACACTGGCTGATTTTTTGTATTCTGGTAGAGATGGTGTTTCACCACATTGCCTAGGCTGGTCTCAAACTCCTGAGCTCTGGCAATCTGCCTGTCTTGGCCTCCCAAAGTGCTAGGATTACAGGTGTGAGCCACTGCACCTGGCCTATGTGGCATATTTTGACTAAGTAAGAACTTTTGTGGAGATGAAGAGGTAACACATGTAAAAGGGCTTTTTTTCTTTCTTTCTTTCTTTCTTTTTTTTTTTTTTGAGACAGCGTCTCACTGTGTCACCCAGGCTGGAGTGCAATGGCACGATCTTGGCTCACTGCAAGCTCTGCCTCCCGGGTTCATGCCATTCTCCTGCCTCAGCCTCCTGAGTAGCTGGGACTACAGGCACCCGCACCACGTCTGGCTAATTTTTTGTATTTTTAGTAGAGATGGGGTTTCACCATGTTAGCCAGGATGGTCTCGATCTCCTGACCTTGTGATCCGCCTCCCAAAGTGCTAGGATTACAGGCATGAGCCACTGCACCCGGCCCACTGCAGCCTTGACTGACTGGGCTCAAGTGATCCTCCTGCCTCAACCTCCCAAGTAGCTGGGACTATAGGTGTGTACCCCATGTTCAGCTAATTTTTTATTTTTTTGTAGAGACAGGATTTCACTATGTTGCCCAGGCTGGTCTCCAACTCCCGGGCTTAAGTGATCCTCCCGCCTTGGACTTTCAGAGTAAGGATGGAGACCACCCCTCATATTGTCTTATACCCAAGTCCTGCCTCCAAAGAAAGAAGAAGTAAAGACTAAAAAGCAGAAATGAAATCCATAGGCAGATAGCCCGATGGACACCCTGAGCCTAGTAGTTAAAAATCAGCCCCTGACCTAACTGCTTGTGTAATCTATAGATTCCAGACATTGTGTGGAAAAGCATCGTGAAAATCCCTGTCCTGTTCTGTTCCGTTCTAATTACCAGTGCATACAGCCCCCAGTCACGTACCCCCTGCTTGCTCAATTGATCACAACCCTCTCACGTGGACCCCTTTAGAGTTGTAAGCCCTTAAAAGGGACAGGAATTGCTCACTCAGGGAGCTTGGCTTTTGAGACGCAAGTCTGCTGAAGCTCCTGGTTGAATAAAGCTCCTTCCTTCTTTAACCCGGTGCCTGATGAGTTTTGTCTGTGGCTCATCCTGCTACAAGAGTGGTGGGATTACAGATGTGAACCACCATGTAATAATGCCTTTCTTTCTTCCTTCCTTCTTTCTTTCTCTTTCTTTCTTTCTTTCTTTTCTCTCTCTTTCTTTCTTTCTTTCTTTCTTTCTTTCTTTCTTTCTTTCTTTCTTTCTTTCTTCCTTTCTTCCTTTCTTTCCTTTCTTTCTTTTCTTTCTTTTCCTTCTTTCCTTTCTTTTCCTTCCTTCCTTCCTTCCTTCCTTCCTTCCTTCCTTCCTTCCTTCCTTCCTTCCTTCCTTCCTTCCTTCCTTCCTTCCTTCCCTTCTTCCCTCCCTCCTTCCTTCTGGGGGCTAGTGAATGACAGTGTTTCCACATACTGCTTGAGGAATGGACTCCCCTGTCCTCTCTTCCATTTCCAGTGTTTCGACTATCCCCTCTAAGTGTAGACTTTGTTTCAGCCTTTACATAAACAGTTACATGGATTCTGCCTTTGGTATCTTCCCAGTAAGAAGCCAATGGCCTGTGGCAAGGCTCTATTGTTTATTAACTGAGCAAACTTGGGCAACACAACTACGTTTTATCAGCCCTTTATTCCTCATTGCCAGGTAGAACTCTGAGTCATACTCACCCCCTAGTAGTTGTTTGGATCAAATGAGAAAGCTCTTTCTAAAGTATCAAGAGCTGATGATTTCTATTTCCTATCTCTGAATTACCACCTAAATCAGGCGAGGTTGCCTCTCAATTCAAAGTTGCATTCCCCTCTTAACTATTCTTCCTCCCTCTAGTGTCCACTCATACGCAGCCTATTAGACATGAAAGTGCCAGAATGATCTTTCTAATGCTCTGATTATTTTAAAATATAACCTCCCATTGCCTGTAAAATAGAGTCCAAACTTCTTAACATGGAATTCAAAACTCTCCCCAATCTGAGGTCAAAGCCACTGTTCCAGCCTAGCTTCCAACCAACCAGGAGTCTACCCACTCTCCCTGGTCTGTCTTCACTTTCTGAAAGTCTACTTACCCTTCAAGCCTACTTTAAGTGAACAGTTTTCTGTTATACATTTTCTGAACTGTACAATGAATCCTGCCCTGCTGGGACTGCCACAGTGTTTGATATGCATTCCTATCACGATGCCTCCTACATGATCTCACCTGATGAATTGGAAGTCACTTGAAGTCATGGATTGACCCTCATTCATGTTCACCATAGAGCTTTGCACTGTAGCTTACACATAGTAGTGTTAAAAGACCAACTGAGACACACTGAAATATTAAAGAGTTTGAGCAAAAAGTGATTCATAAATCAGGCAGCTCCAGACCACAAGTGGCTCTAGGCTCTGACAAAGGGACAGGAGGGAAAAAGCTTTTATAGGGTGAATGAGGAAGCAAGACAAAGAAAATATTTGATTGGTTAAAGTGGAGCAATGGCCTTATTTGGATCATTCCAGTGGACAGCCCCCAGTTAGAGGTTAGTTGGAGGTTTCTGACTGGTTAAGCTTGTTTTGTTTTACTGTTTACACTGAATTAGGTTTTAACTTGCTTAAGTAGGAGCCCAGAACACTGGAGCTGCCTCAGCCTAATGACCTCCCAATTAATTATTTTAACAGTAATTATTCAACAAATTACATTGAATAGTATGTCCATTAAAAAACTACATATATATATATTTGCTATCACGAGGCGCCCAGCATTGTGCTATAGCAAAGAAAGCTTCATACTTGTCTCTGACCAAATAAAAAATATTGTCGAGGCGACAAGGCAACAATTTAAAAACTATATAAAGGACACTATGATTAAATGCTAAGTTTCCCATTTATATGTACACATAGTTGCACACAAAAATCTTTAAGAGGCATTATATAAGCTTTAAAATTTATAACTTGTTTTAGAAATGATTGAAATATAAGAAATTATGTCTTGAAATAAATACATTTGCTAAAATTTAGCCCAAATTCATTGTACAGTTGCTCTCAAAGTAATATAGTTTTAGGTTCTGTGACAAATGAAAAATGGCAAGATAAACTTCTCTATAGTTAGCAGCATTTAAAGTCATCAGCTTGAAAAAGCAAGCTCAATTGGTGTCTTTTTCAGGTTCCTTCTAGTCTATTAACAACCTAAGTTATTAAACTTTTAGAATGATAAAAATAAATAAATAAATAAAACACACAAAGACTGTAGAGTTCCTGAAAGCAAACAAGTGGGCAGAGATTAGAGGTGGGGAGGAATGTAGTGGCTGGGTTAATAGAAGGTCAGAATGGAGGCACACGAGAATATCTCTAAGTAAATGCCTGGAAATTCATAGGTAAGTTGAGTACCGGCTAGAAAGACTGATAAATCTAGCTTTAGATCTATCCAGTGTCATTGGACACTGGTGACTCTGAGGCTTGTGCTCCAAGGCCCAGGTCCCTAACCTTGATTGAAAAAGTCTAAGAAAAGATGTGGGTTAGTGAATAGAGTACTGGATTAGAAGTTTGTGTTTTCTGATTTCCAAGAGCCTGTGAACAACAACAAAAAACAGAAAAGACTGATTTAGCTTCATGGGTGACGATGAAGCCTCACTCTGATTTGAACTCAGAATACAGATGTTTTGCTATAGTCTGAATGTATGTGCCCCCTGCCAGCCCCAAATTAATATGTTGAAACCTAACCCCCATGTAATGGTATTGAAGTGAGGTCTTTGGGAGGTGACTAGGTCATGAAGGTGAAGCCCTTGTCAACAGAATCAGTGCCCTTGTAAAAGAGGCTTGAGGGCGCTCCCTGGCCCCTTCTGCAATCTGAGGACACCCAGAAGGTGAAATCTATGAGGAATGCGCTCTCAGCAGACACCACAGCAGCTGGTGCCTTGATCTTGGACTTTCAGCCTCCAAAACTGTGAGCAATACATTTCTGTTCTTTATACATTACCCAGTCTCAGGTGTTTTGTTATAGCAGCCTAAATGGACTAAGGTAATGTTTCAGTGGCTTAACGCAAAAAAACACATTGTCCGAAGTTATTTATTACTTCTCTCCCATTATAAGCATGAACTTTAAAAGCTACTTTATATTGGCATTGGAATAAACAGACACTAACACTCCCCAAGGATGTCAAAATATTTGTTGCATAATAGTTTCAGGTTTATACAAATAATGTCTTCACCAGCACCACAGAAATTCTGTAGAAACTTCTCCTCACCCAGGGATGTTATTTGTTGATACTGATTTCAATACGCTCACCTCACTGAGTATAGGCCAGAACGCAGAGCCTGCCTTTAAAATGGTAAGGCTGGCCGGGCATGGTGGCTCATGTCTGTAAGCCCAGCACTTTGGGAGGCCGAGGCGGGTAGATCACGAGATCAGGAGTTCAAGACCAGCCTGGCCAAGATGGTGAAACCCCGTCTCTACTACAAATACAAAAATTAGCTGGGTGTGGTGGCAGGCGCCTGTAATCCCAGCTACTTGGGAGGCTGAGGCAGAGAATTGCTTAAACCCGGGAGGGGAGGTTGCAGTGATCCAAGATCGTACCACTGCACTCCAGCTTGGGTGACAGAGTGAGATTCCGTCTCAAAAAAGAAAAAAAAATGGTAAGGTTGGCATTGTCTAAGTTATGTCTCTTTTCTCGAGTCCTGACACCACAGACCTCATGCTGCTGTCTTGCTGACCCTAACCTTCTTTTCCTTCTGCAATCCATAATTCTCTGATGTATGTGCTTTAAAATGATTTCAGTGCCACGATACTTCAAAGTGATTTCTTTTCTTATTTCACCATCACATAGCTGAACCTCCTATCACCTACCTTGAGTGATTACTGCAGGCAAGACTGCAACGTGACCAATGAAATTAAAAAAATTCATGCAGGCTGGGCGCAGTGGCTCACACCTGTAATCCCAGCACTTCGGGAGGCCGAGGTGGGTGGATCACCTGAGGTCAGGAGTTTGAGACCAGCCTTGCCAACACTGTGAAACCCCATTTCTACTAAAAATACAAAAATTGGTCGGGCGTGGTAGCATGTGCCTGTAATTCCAGTTACTTGGGAGGCGGAGACAGGAGAATTGCTTGAACCCTGGAGGCAGAGGTTGCAGTGAGCCGAGATCGCGCCACTGCACTCCAGTTTGAGTGACAGAGGGAGACTCTGTCTCAAAACAAAAACAAAAAAAAAAAAAAAAGAAAAGAAATTCCTGCTAAGGTGTGAACCAAATGTCAAAATGCTTCCCACCCCTTCCTTTCCCTTACTCCCACACAGGCAGACTGGTCACTCTTCTGAAGATACCCACCGTTTACATAAGTGAATGAATAAATACCTGACATCCAGAAATGTGACTAGGTAATTAGTGGGAGGTGAGGCACAGTGAAGAGGCGGAAAATTCTGGGCAGTGGGTGGGGTGGGAAGCCTGGGTGCTGTCAATCACACCGCCTGCACTAAAGCTTCTTCTTATCAGTCTTACCCAGTTGCAACCATCCAGGGAGAATATTGTGCCAATTTCAAAGACAATGCTTCTGGGGTGGGCTCTAGGAGGTGGTAGATTAAAGGGTACAAAACAATCCAAAGTGCAGGGCTCTTTTACGTTGGGTGTCTGAAGCGCCGAGAACGCTTTGTAATTTTGATCCCCTTGAATGTATTTAGAAAATTAAATCCCTTTATAATTAAAGCCAATAATGAAAGGGCATTAAAGTTATCCAATCTATACACTGCATTAGTTTTTAATCTGCGGTTGGGCTGTAGCCTTTACTTCTTGATCTTTTCTATCTCTAATCTGGTTATAACTGCCTGTCATTTTTACTTTTCCTGGGAGGGGCAGAGCCTCTCTTTTCTCTTTTCCTCTGAGGTGTGCGATGTGTTTTCTTTTTTTTTTTTGCCTGAGTTGATGGATAGTTTCCGAGATTTAATCCCTTTCTCTGGTTTCCTGACATTTCCACTTAGAGTTGACTCTTGTGTTCATGGCCAGACTGAAAGGCATGTTTACTAGTGCTTTGAAGTTTCAAAAGTGGGCCTGGCGTTCTTGCTGACTGCTGCGGGTACTACTGGACAAGGCCGTGCTGAGGACAGCGCTCCCGGCGGCAAGGAGCGACCTGCCCCGGTCTGGGGCCCCCAGCCCTCCCGGCGGCGAGTGGGAAGTAGCAGGAAGCGGGCTGGATTCCGCCCTCGGGGAGGGCCGGGGGTCCTGGGACTAGAGCCAAGCCTCCTCCCCTCGACGTCCCGCCGGTTGCGAGCCAGAGCCTCGGTACCCCCACCCCCTGAAACAGCCTGCTTCGTGGAATCTGAAGCGGGGCCACCCCCTGGGCAGGGCAGGGCTCGGTGAGGCTAGGAGCTGAGGAGCGCTGGCAGGTGAGGGGGGAGTCTGGAGCCGGGCTGGAGGTGAGGGGGCGTTAAGGGGTGGCACAGAGGGAGTGGAGGCGGGGCTGGGGGTGAGCCAGTGAGCTGCGGGGGTGGCACAGAGGAGGTGGGGACAGAGATGGGGGTGAGCCGGAAACATGGGGTGGGGATCAGTGGGTTCGGAGCTGAGGGTGAGCCAGTGAGCTGGGGGTGGTACAGAGGGCGTGGGGGCGGAGCTGGGGTGAGCCGGGAAGCGGGGGGTTGGCACAGAGGAGGTGGGGACAGGTGGGGGGTGAACCGGAAAGCTAGGGGTCGCGGGGGTGGTGAGTGGGTTCGGAGCTAGGGAGTGGCACAGTGGTGACGGGGCTGGAGGTGAGTCGGGGGCTTAGAGGGTAGGCACGTGGAGTTGGAGATGAATTAAGGCTTTGGAGGGGCACAGAGGCAGGGGGGCACTCAGGTGGAGGCGAGCCCGGCTGCTGGACGCGGACGCCACCCGGACCCGGGGCCCGCGCAGAGGCCTCGAGGAGAGGGGGCGGGGCCCGTGAGGGGCGTGGCGAGGGAGGGGAAGTGGGCGGGGCACCGCCGGGAAGGGGGCGGGCCGGGGGAAGCCTTGGGTTGGGGCAGCGGGGCGAGCGCGTGGCCGGGCCGCGGCGCGATGAGTGGGGCCCGGGCGGCGCCCGGGGCCACGGGCAACGGCGCGGTCCGGGGGCTGCGGGTGGACGGGCTGCCCCCGCTGCCCAAGAGCCTGAGTGGGCTGCTCCACTCGGCGTCGGGCGGCGGCGCGTCTGGGGGCTGGCGGCACCTGGAGCGGCTGTACGCGCAGAAGTCGCGCATCCAGGACGAGTTGAGCCGCGGGGGCGCGGGCGGCGGCGGGGCCCGGGCGGCAGCGCCGCCCGCCAAGCCTCCCAACCTGGACGCCGCTCTGGCGCTACTCCGCAAGGAGATGGTGAGTGGGGCTCCGCGAGCGGGGGCTCCTCCCGGTCGGACTCGCAGTCCTGGGAAAGTTCGCGGGGACCGCGCTCTGTCCGGAAGTCCCGGCGCCCACCCGCCTTTTCGGGCTCCTCGGCCCCCGGCTGCGGCGCCGTTCTCCCAACTACTCCGCTTTTTCTCGCGCGCCCAGTGCCCACGATTGGGCCCCCCCGCGGGAGAGGCCCCCGCGCAGAGAGCGGCATTCTTACGCCCGGCGCCCTCAGTCCGGCCCCGCTGGCTCGGAAACCTGGGCGCCCGGAAGCGCAGTGCGGGGTTCGCGCCTGGCCTGGGGGCGGGGGCGGGGGCGGGGGCGGCCTTGTCACCCCTCCCCGAGTGAAACAGACCTTTCCGGTGGGGGAAAGGCTTTCACAGCGGCCCAACGGATTAACGCGATTGCGTTTTCCTACCACGAAGAGGACAGCTTTTGTCCGTCGCCAGTGTAGACAGCAGATTGGAACAGCCCGGCCCCCTCCCCGGGCCCCTCCCCGGCGCCCCAGGCCGCGCGTCCATGATCCGATTACCGCGGGATGGCCCCGGCGCACAGATGGCTGTGAAAGCGGACGCACACCCCGGGCGAGGGAGGCGGCCCGGTCCCTCAGCCCCTTGAAGCTGATTGCCCAAACCCACTTGAGAAAGGTGGGAGGTGGCTGTCCTCCCGGTCTGGGTGCTGTCCATGTGAGTTCTGCGCCTTGTGTCTGAGCTCCAAACCGTGGGCTCAGTGTTTCTCTGTGCTTGGGAAGTACATTAGCTGTTTGTGGACCAGAACACACATGATTTAGGGTGATGCTAAAAGTAGGACAAGGGCAGGGGTTTAGGCAACAGCGAGTCTTTCCCCAGCTTTCTCGGCCAGGCATAGGCCAGACAAGAAGAAAACAAAAACTTTTCCTCTTTTCTGCCATGTTACTGGCCCCCATCACCTCCTCCCAATCCCCTCCTTTTAAAAGCCTCCCTTTCCATTCACCTCGTCCAGGTTGACTGTTTTCCCTATGGGTAAATTATTAAGGAAATCTAACATTAGGAAGGCTGCCTTTTCCCAAAACTAAATTTGCCAAAAAAAAAAAAAAAAGAAATTGTTACAGGAATCTTTTAAATATGCATCTAGTGCATTTAAGATATTGTTTAGAAAAATTCAGAGTATGCATACTTTTTTTCAGGAGCATTATCTGTTCTGAAAACTAAGACTTAATTGAATTCAGAAAGCAGCCTTAACACTTTTAATCAAAGAGATATTGTCTTCCTACTCTGTAGCTGGCATTGAAGTGATTTCCAATTCTCACTGAAAAGATTTTCTAAGCTTCTTACAGAACCACTTAAATTCCAAGCCAACCGGTTTTAATTTATTAAAAAACATTCATTGACATAAGCATCACACAGCTAGTGAACTGCATTTTAATTAGATAAATCTACACGTAGTGTGTTTACAGTCTGAACTTGGACATAGCAGAACCACGGGGGTGAAGTAGGAAGATCATCTTTGATTATTTAAGTTCCAAACTTGAGCAAGAGACAGAAAAACCTCAGGGCCACTCCTGTTGTGAAGCTGTGGTTTATAAACATGCTCTGGAGTCTTGCTGTGGTGGCTTGGGAGTCAACGTGCTATTCCCAAAAGTATTTTTCCAGGTCCCTTCTGGTGTGACTGAAGCACAACCACATCCGTATAATTATGCCTTGGACCAGAGCTCTCTGTAAGCCTATTTGAAGCACGAGAAAAACAGCCATCTTTGGTCTGCCTGGTATTTAGCTGAGATAAAGATAAGGTATGGCTGCAGGCCTTGACAAGTTCCTTTCAAGAAATGTCACAAGGCCTTTAAAGTTGCCCAGAGAATCTTTCAACTTTTTAGTTGATTTACTGACTTGGGACCATGGGGTCTGAGTGGACAACTCAAGCTGAGACTCCCTCTGGGGAGGCCTTGCAAAATAAGAACTGGGAGTTCATTTCTGAGATATCTGCAGAATAGTTTGTGTTGATCGGTTTAAGTTGAAGGCCTGAGGTCAACTCTGTGGCAGGAGACATAACTAGATGTCATGGCAGAAAGTGATAAATGCCTTAATTTTTATTTATTTTTATTTTTTAAAGCAAGCATAGAAAGAGGGACAACTTCCAGCAGGGACAGGGAGCAGGGTGGTGTGGAAGACCTCAGAAGGTGACAGAATTTCAACAAGGGAAAAAGGCACCAGGAAGACAGCTGCGGAGCTGGAACTGGGAGTTCCCCAGTTTGAAATGGGAGTGCCCCAGTTTGAAATGTGAGCAAGAAGGGGCTGGGCAGGTTGACCAACTGGACTCTGGGAAGCTGAGTAGCAAGGATGGGCGTTCAGCAGGAGAATGGGACTATCCCTGTTGGACTTTGAAGAAATGAATTCTACAGCAGGGTGCAGGAGGGAGGGCTGGACTTTGGAGGCTCAACGGGAAGATGAGAGGTGTTCATGGGAGAGGTGATGGAGTCCCCAGCAGGGCAGGGCCTTGCTAATGTGAAACAAGACTCATGTGGGAGACACTTTTCTGAAGCAGAAGCTGGAGGAATTACTGAGTCAGGGAAGATGATGAAAAGGGGATCAAAGATAACTTAAGCTTTTTTATGCAAAATGCAGCCAAGCAAAAAATTAAAAATTACAGTGCTAGCACCTAGAAATAATCACTTTTAATATTTTGGGATATCTTCTGTTAGGTGCAATGTTAAGTGCTTTCCATATAGTATCTTATTTAATTGTATAAATTCTCCATGAGATAGATACTCAAAGTCTGTTTTATATTAAAGAATGGGATGCTGAGAGTCGAACTCCCTTAAGGTCACAGACCGTACCAGGTCTGTTTGGTTCCAAAGCCCTATTTAACCATTGCAGTCTGCTGTCTGTGCACACGCACGCACTCACACACGCACACACATACATACAACACATTGATCACGTATATTTTGGTTTGCTTTTTGGGCCGCACATTGCAAATATTTTCCCAGTCAATATATAATGACTTCAGTGAGTGTGTCGTATACCACTGTATGGCAGTAAGCAGGGTTCTGAAGCTTAATAATCACTGGTGAAGTGGAGTTCATTGTAGCATTTGGGGAGTCAGGAGGAGTGATTGCTTTAGGGAGGAAAGTAATTTGTCATCACATCAGCTGAAGAGCATGTTAAACATTTCAGAATGTGGAGCTGGAAGCTGGAAGAGAGGTTTTGGTCTGGAGATAACTGGTGGAAGAGGTGGTTGGAGCTGAGGGAGTAATACAGTCTCAATGGGAGGAGAGGCCATTAGGATGCCGAGGGTGGAACCTGGGAGAGCTGGAGTCCAGGGCTGAGAAGGGTCTGTCCCATGACTGCTGGTGCCCTCCTCTGCTTGGAGAGTTGTGGTTTCAGCTCCAAGTTTCAACACCTCCTGTTCTAGTAACCCTTGTGAAATTCTGCACTACTCGTAAGTCCTCGTCCCCTCCCCAGAAGGGCCCATTTGGAAAGCTTCAAGGGTCTCACAGATAGTTACTGCTCTATAGACCAAAAAAGTCCCTTTGAAAAAGTTGATGATTATTTTTACATCAGAGAATGTTTTTAGATCATGTTTAAGAGATGATTACTGGGTGTATGTTAGATAGAAAGTGCTGTGGACGCTTTAAGGGTGAATAGGAAATATCTAGATGTTAAGGGGCTTATCACACCTGGTAGATGTGGGCGTCTTTACAGAAAAAGAATTGCTTTAGTTTGGACTAGTTTTCATTTTTCATGACCAAAGACTGTATATTAGCAATAGAAACTTAGTCTGAACTAGCTTTTGCAAAAGGAGAATCTTGTAGGCTGGATACATACAGAGACAGACTAGAACCAGGGCTTATGGGGAACCCAGGAAGTCCACTGAGGTCTTCTCTTCCCCTCCTCCTCTGTTTTGTTTCTTTCCTCCATTTTGGAACCTGGCGGCTAACAGTGGCCCCCCTCAATTTTGGCCATGCTGCTTAGTTGCAGTTTGCAAATACTGTGGAAGCATGCCAGTTGGCCTAGCTTGGGTGGCCTGGCCAGCCTGGGCCAGCCAACAGTGACAAGGACAGGATTGTATTTTAATAAGATGGTGTGAGCATGTGGATGGAATCAGACACTGGGGATTCTCTAAAGAAAGGACAGTTTGCAAAAATGGAGCAAGGGGTAATGTAGTAGATATCTACTGCAGACCCCCTTCTATTTAAAAATACTTTGCCCTCAAGGGTCCCACAATTTGAAAGTTTTTTTTTATCTGCTAAACTGATGGCTAGCTTGGCTAACTAGATCTTGGTTGCCCTTTAAAATATTTGCATGTGGTTGAAGGATGTCCTTGACTGGGTGTCAGCTGGGACCCCTGGCACACACCAGTCCTTGCATAGATTTCTACATAGACTGCCCTTCCCAGCACCTGTGCGAGGTTAGATCATCAGCCTTACAGGTAACCAGAAGTCACACTAGAGTGTAGAGACACAAAGACCCTCAGCCCTAGGGGCAGGAGAGCTTCGAGGAACTGGGGATTTGTGGGTTCAGCTGCTCCCATGGTCAGCAGCAAGGTCTAGTAGCTTTGATTTGGAATCTCTTTGCCTCAGTTTTTTCTTTAAACTATCAGTTATTTTGGTCTCCCACCTGTGCAGAGTGGGAAGTCATCCACACAGAACTTTTGAATTCCCAAATTGCACTGCTGTGTAAAGAATTGACCCTAAGAAAAAAAGAAGTTGAATTTGTGAAACCAGTAACAATTAGCTTTCCTACATTTTAGTTGACACAACTAAATGCCTAATGAGTTTGTCCAGTGAACTGGATTCCAGCTCATTAGCTGGAATAGCTGACACCCCAGTGGAGTACAGTCCTTATCCTTAATGTGAAACCAGTGTCTTACAGAGGAAGTTTCAGTCTTTAAGAGGCTGTGATTGAGTCAGGCTACGAAGTGCCATTTGGAATAAGAGGATTTGCTCCCAGTGCAGCATTCTTGATTGGCATTCGTCAGAGGAGACTGGGGATGTCCAGCGGCCTTTAATACTGTCTGTTTTCACTGGTCTTTCCACTAGCATAGTCTAGCACAGCGATCCCCGAAGGATGGACTGCCAGCTCCAGAATCTCCTAGGCTGCTGGCCCAAATGCAGATTTCAGGGCCACATTCTAGTGGAATCAGAAGCTGGGAGAAGGAATCTACCTTTTTTTTTTTTTTTTTGTGGGACAGAGTTTCGTTCTTGTTGCCCAGGCTGGAGTACAATGATGCGATCTCGGCTCACTGCAACCTCCGCCTCCCGAGTTCAAGTGATTCTCCTACCTCAGCCTCCTGAGTAGCTGGGATGACAGGCACGCGCCACCACACCCAGCTCTTTTTGAATTTTTAGTGAAGACGGCGTTTCTCCATGTTGGTGAGGCTGGTCTCGAACTCCTAACCTCAGGTGATCTGCCCGCCTCAGCCTCCCAAAGTGCTGGGATTACAGGCGTGAACCACTGTACTTGGCAGGAATCCGCATTTTTAGCAAGCCCTTTAAGACTAGAGAAGCACATGAATCAGGGATCAAAAGCTCGAATTTGGTGTTAATAAACTATGTGATATAGTTCTGATAAGCCACTTCCCTTTTTTGGCTAAAATCTCTTATTGGGAAAATGAGAATTAAATGCCATAAAGAGTCCTTTTGGCCATGGCAGTATTCTTTCTTTCTTTTTTTGAGATGGAGTCTTGCTCTGTCGCCCAGGCTGGAGTGTAGTGGCGCGATCTCGGCTCACTGCAAGCTCCGCCTCCCGGGTTCACACCATTCTCCTGCCTCAGCCTCCCGAGTAGCTGGGACCACAGGCGCCCGCCACCACACCCGGCTAATTTTTTGTATTTTTATTAGAGACGGTGTTTCACCATGTTAGCTGGGATGGTCTTGATCTCCTGACCTCGTGATCCGCCCGCCTCGACCTCCCATGGGATTACAGGTGTGAGCCACCGCGCCTGGCCGGCAATATTCTTTACCCCTCATGCCCCTGGGGTTCTTTCTGGTGCCTATAGAAGAAGTTTGCTCTGTCATAACTTTTGGGCACAGGTGCGGGGCCTGTCACCAAGCAATATGCTTGGTGTCCCCAAGGGCAGTTCACAGCTATACCTACTTGCTGTGAATTCCTTGAATGCAGAGAATGGGAAGCAGGAAAGGAAGAAGGGTACAAGTTTGCTATTCTTGGGCTCAGTTCATCAAAAATTAGGCTGTCTACGGCAGTTATTAAGATTTTCAAGCCACTGCTACCCTGTACTTTTCCTGACCCTGTCCCAGTATCCACCCTATAAAAGCAAAAACTAAAAAAAGAATATCTAATGGTTTGTGTGTATGAAAGCTTGCCCATGTCTTTGGTGTGGGGTGGGGGACAGTAAGGGCAGTGTGTGGGTCGCTGGCTGGCTTCGTTCACTTAGTGCTATCTCCAAGTGAGGATAGAGTTCTCGTCCCAAGATTTGAAGATATAAAGGATTGAAAGTTTTTTTTTTTAATACCACTGTAAACTTTGCTCTATTACAGTACCTACCTGTAAAGTACTATAAATTGATATTTTTCCTAACTCATAAGTATCTTACAACTCTTCTCCTTTTTTCCCTTTTGTTTAAAGGTATGCATCTGTTCAGCGTAAATGTAAATGTGCCCCAATAATTGGCAGTGTGGGCACCTCTTCATCTGCAGATAGCCTCAAGTGAGCTGTAGGCCTGGCATTTCTGTACCTGGCAGACACGGGTGCCTCCCCTGCTCTGGGTCCTGGTCTCACTGACATGGCTGTAGTCCCCTGAGACCAGGTGGGCAAGGATGTTTAGGGAGGGTTCAAGAAGGGGACCATACCCCCGTTGCAGTTCACTCCCACCAAGCTGCAGATGGAAGTTTCACAGTTTTGCCCTGGGATTGCCTGCAGGAACTCCATGGAGACTTTACACCCCACTTTGAAAAACCAAGCTTTTCGTAATCCTGTGGAGGAAACCAGACAGACCACAGACTCCATGCTCAGGAAGCGAGCCCCGAGGCTGGCTGCTCAGATATTTGCCCCCCTTGCCAATGTCATTCCCCATATGGAGCCCTGGCCTCCTGGCCGCCTTGGCCTTTGCCTACACGCTCCTGATGTTTGGAAGTGATGATTAGACAGGATTCGTAAAGGCTGCCCGTTGCTTCCTGTGGCTTGTTCCCCACAGACACTTAACACAGATGGTCACCCTCTCCCACGAACTCTGGAGACAGAATAACCTTTAGCCTGCTTTAGAAGTCTACAGAAATTCATTAAGACATGTGGCCTTTCCCGTTTTGGTGGGCACTCTCTGTTCACTTCCTTGATTGGCCCTGACAGCCATCAGCTGGCCTAGTTTTGCAGGTGTGCGCTTTCTGAGTCTCAAGGATTCGGGAGGGAGGCACCATCTTTGACCAGAGGAGGGATCTGGGGAGAAAGGAGGGCCTCTGTCCTCTGCCCAGGGCTCTCTAGTCAGGGGGTAATTGTTGGGGAACTCCAGGCCTGTCCCAGACAGGAGAGCCTAGACTGAGGAAGAAGGTGAACTGAGATGCACGTGAAAGCGAGTGTATTCTTAGGTCGGTGACTTGGTTCACCTAAATGGATTAATAAAGTTTCTCAGCTTTCATTTCCAATAAGGTAAATATTGACAGGTATAACTCACATAAACAAAAGCTCTTTGGGACTCTCAGTTGCAATTAAAATTGGATATAAAATATCCAAGTTAAACGCTGTTAAAAGAGAAGTGGCAAGGTGTTTAACATCCCTTATAACCACAGATGTGTGCATTAAGACAATAAGGTATCAGGTTGTACCTCCAAGACCAACAAAGTTAGAAAAGCATGATCCTGTCACAATGCGGGTTTGGAGAAGTAAACCTTCTCATGCATTGCTGGGGGGCGGGGTGGGTGTAAAGTGCTGCAGGGTTTTTTGAGCGCAGTTTGGTAATACCTCTGAAATTGAATATGTATGCCTGTCTTTTGACCCTGTAATTGCATTTTTTAAAAACTCCAAAATGGCTTTGTATTAAATAGCAAAGCAGAATTGCAATATAATTTTAAGATATGTGTAACTTAGGTCACAAAAGCGATGTAAAGTGTTTGCAGTATGACTGTTAAATCTTCATACAACTAAAGCCAATTATGGACTTTTTTTATACCAATACATAAAATTATTTTGTGATGAAAAGTAGTCCAGATTGAATCACTTTATTGGTAAATATCTTTCTTCCCATTACATTTTCCCATTGCTTTGGATCTGAGGCTAGGGATTGGGGAGGATTGGAAATGCGCCTCGGGCGTTCTTCTCCTCTTGTCCTCCTTGTCCCCCACAATTTCATATTCACAAGTATATCTTAAAGAAGCATCCACACAAGTGGATAACAGCACTTGTACATGGATGCGCATTGCAGGATTTTTTTATAATGGTGATAGAATACTGTACAGTTGTTGAAAAGAATATGGTAACTATATATGTATATAGAAGGATGTTCACAGTGTAAAGTTACAAAACAGTATTTACCTGACACTGTGTATGTGGTAACAGTAGAGAAGAAACCATATGGGTGTGCATAGTGCCTTGAGGAATATATGCTAAACTACCACAAGTGGATATCTGAAGAACCACAGTTTCAAAGTGTGGTCTGGGGACCCCTAGGGGCCCCCGAGATTCTTTCAGAGGGTCCATAATTATATGATGGTGATATTGACAAATGTGACTTTTTGGTTATTGTGTAAGAAAGTGTACCGACATTTGGAAGATCCTGCATAATTTATTGAATCCATTTTCCAGCTTTTTCATATGACTAACGCTTGATATTAAAAGATCCATTCAAAGTGCAAGACTGATGGGTTTTAATGTAATAGAGTGTGAACATTTCATTGGTATAGTTCCAAATTCCACACTAAACAACAATCAACTAAAGGGCAGTAGCAAAGAGGAATATCCACGATTGTCTGAAAAGGCTATTGAAATACTCCTTCCTTTCCCAGTTATACAGCTGTGTGAGGCCAGATTTTCTTCGTTTACTTCAACCAAAACAGCACGTCACAAAGGACCAAATGCAGAACCAGATAAGCCAGACATGTAAAAAGATTTATGAAAATATTGTTTGTGTTAACATGTAATGGGCTTATTATTATTATTATTATTATTATTATTGAGACAGAACCTCACTCTGTTGCCCAGGCTGGAGTGCAATGGCAAGATCTTGGCTCACTGTAGCCTCTGCCTCCCAGGCTCAGGTGATCGATCCTCCCACCTCAGCCTCCCGAGTAGCTGGGACCACAGGCAAATGCCTCCATACCCAGCTGATTTTTGTATTTTTTGTGGAGATAGAGTTTTACCATGTTGTCCAGGCTGGTCTTGAACTGCTGGGGTCAAGCGCTCCACCTGTCTTGGCCTCCAAAAGTGCTGGAATTACAGGTGTAAGCCACCACACCTGACTGGTTTATTATTTTTAGTGGATTAATACATATTTTAAATTTTCTCAGTTTTAATTTCTAGTAATATAAATATTGATAGGTATAACCTACATAAACCAAAGCTCTTTGGGACCTTCAGTAATTTTTAAGAGTGTCTGGAGACCAAAACATTTGAGGTCTGCTGTTTTATAACAGGGAATTAAGGAGAACTGGTTCATATGATTATGAACCATTTGAATTTTTAATACAATTAGAATACAATTAGAGTGTTTATTTTTACAATCAGAAAAAAAAAAAGAATGTACAAAGACATTTCTTAAAGAAAATGGTCAATTGCTTTTCTTCATCTGTTCCCAGGACAGAACAAAAGGAAATGGGCTTAGTTTGTACAAATGTTAGTTTAGGTTAGAGATAAACAAGAATGTCCTTCTGAGAATTGTTAAATTGCAGAACTGGCTCCGTGTCAATGTGGATGCCCTCACTTGTAAGTTAGCAGGAAATCCAACCCAAACCGCTTTACCTGGTAGAGGAGTTTCCTGAAAAGTGTAGAGGTGGGATGTGCTTTGGGTTTAATGGGGCTTAATCTGGAGGCACAGTCATGCAGTCTGGTTTATCTTCTGTCTTTGAATCCTGGTGGCTCTTTAGAGTCTAGTCCTCAGCTTGGCAGGTCTAAAATATTAACAGGGGATGAAGCTGACCAAATGACACGAGTGTGTTTCTGCCCATTGGGAGGAGAAGGCTACATAGGAGACCACGTCATCAGAAGCTGTTTAGTGAGCACAGAGCTGGAACCCACCAGGAAGCTGAGAGTCCTTCAGGGGTGTTTCTGTCAAGCTTGGGTAGCTGAGCTCATAGGCCGTCTCCAACTGCATCAACACTGATGAAGTCTCTCTTTGGCTTTTTCTAAACAGTATGAAGGGCAGCATCCTTCAGTCAACACACCCTTTATCAGAAATCAGGTTATAGTCGATTAGATCTCTGCTTTCTTCAATTACAGTCCAGGCCTGTGGATATAAACTAGACATTGTGATTAGATTTGGGGCATTTACCAAGTCTTTAAAATAAATTTGTGAGCCATCTGTATATGCTTACTCATTCATTGTGTTTCTAAAAGATAACTGTGAAAGTTTTCTCATTGTTAATACATTTTCATAATAGAAAACTTAGAAAATTCAGAAAAGCCAGAAATAAAAATTGCCTGTGATCCAAGCAGCTTGCTATACCACTGCTGAGTCTGGGGCCTCTCTCTTCATCTTCCCTGCATAGGCAGTGCAGGGTGATGGTCAAAGCACCCATTTCAGAGTCCTGCAGACCTGGTGTCACTCTGCCACTGACTAGATGGTCTTAGGCAAGGGCCTTTGTCGTCTCTTTTCTTTTCCTCCCCTCCCCTCCCCTCCCCTCCCCTCCCCTCCCCTCCCCTCTCCTTTCCAGATAGGGTCTTACTCTGTTGCCCAGATTGGAATGCAGTGGTGCGATCACAGCTCACTGCAGCCTCAACTTCCTGGACTCAACTGATCCTTCCACCTCAGCCTCCCAAGTAGCTGGGACCACAGGCACGTACCACCACGCCCAGCCAAATTTTAAAATATTTTTGTGGAAATGAGGGTCTTGTCATCTTGCCCAGGCTGGCCTGGAACTCCTGGGCTCAAGCAGATCCTCCTGCCTCAGCCTCCCAAAGTGATGGAATTACAGGCGTGAGCCTATAATCTGCACCTGCTGGTTTTTTGGTTTCTAAAAAAACAACATTTTTCATGATGTTTTGGTTTAAATCGACACAAATTTCCTTTGAAAGGTTCCTCTCATCTTTTAAGCCTTGTTTCCTAGTGGTCATGTTTCTATTGTCCTTTCTTTAAGTTAGGAAGCACTCTCTCTTCCATGCAGCCTCCAGAGACATTCAGAGGCTTTCAGTGACCTAACACCCAGCTGGGAGCCACCGCCCTGTCTGAAGTGTATTTGTGTGTGGAGCCTACTGTTTTGAAAATTCCAAGTGAAAGGAAGCAGCTTCAAGGGTGGTTTGGGCTTGTTTGGCCCCATTGTTGGGAATGCTGTGGCTTGCGGGGCCACCTGCATGTGTTGCGGGAGGGGTGGAGGGGAGCTCTGGGCATGGGAGAAGAGGAGTGAATGATCAGGAAGGAAGCAGGAAGCCTGCACAGAGAGCGGAAGGACCTGCACTCGCAGTTTACAGCCATGGAAGCTGCTGATTGTTCTTGAATTTAAAGTAGAGAATAAAGGACCACAAATTGCAGGGTTTGAGCATTCCGTGTTTTTCTTAAATGAGCCTGTCTGCATTTTCAAAACGTGTGCTTTCAAAAGAGAGCTGTATTTTCTGAATCCAGCTGTGAATGTGGAGACCAGCCATCCTCCAACGACACGCGGAACACACCATTGAGATGCAGGCTGCTTCTGCTCCGAGAGTGGCTTGCGCGGCGGCTCCCCAGCCACTCCTTTTTCTGGAAGGGTGAGAGGTTCTTGTTCATGGTAACTTAACCATGTCTTACAATCAAGTCCTTTTGGATGGTCACTCTCTCCCCTTCCTGCAACCAAGACCCACATGCCTTCGGTGTAGAGAGATTGACCGCCAGGTCTGCTCTCTGAAGAGCGCTCCTGGAGGAAACTTGGTTGGGTGTCTTTGGCCCTTGATGTGGTGGGAGGCACGCGAGGACTCAGTAGTCTGGTGCTTCCCACGGGGACACCTGGTGGTGTGCAGGGCACTCGGCAGCTGCCCGTTCAGCCTGCACCTCTGACTGCCCGAGGGATGCAGCCGGAGGTCTGTGGGTGCCAGCACCACCCCACTGCCAGGCCACTTCTGCAGCTACATGTTCTCTGGGAGGGTGTCGGAGGTCTCTGCAGCCAGGCGTTGTCACTGATTCACCAAATATCTGCCTGTCTGCTCTGTAAGTTTCTGGGCTGGGTACTGAGAGATCCAAAAGGGAAATGGTGTTTGCCTTCATGGAGCTTGTCCCGTGTCAGGAGAGAGAAGACCTATGTGCACACCGATCATAGAAAGAGGAGTAAATGCCCTAGGACAGATGGAGATGGCGAGGGGAAGAGGTGAACACTGGCTGAACCAATCGTAGTCTGAAGAGTGGAGGGAATCAGGTACAGGGCGGGTGGTTAGGAGCGTTGACAGATGCAGTGGGGTTGGGAGTGTAGTGGGGGACAGTCTGGGCTGTGCAGGTTGGGAGTCAAGGGCATAAGCCTGAAGAACAGTCAGACCAGATGGTGGAGTGCTGGCTACGGATCTTCCGCCTCCCTCTAGAAAACGTAAGTGTTGCTGTGTAAACCACCACAGCTGAGGAAGAGGGGCCCGGGCTAGGAAGTCATGGTTTACTGTGCAGTGACTTACCTCATGTCCTCCGAACTGATTTAGAGGATTTCTGGTAAATCAGGAAGTTTAGTCTGGTGCCTGAAGGCAGTGGCATTGAGAGGCTGGGACGTGTGTAGGCGTGTGTGTGCGCGTGCATATGTATGTGTGTGCGTCTAATCCTTGTTAAATCCGTCTGAACTTTTGCCATGTGTTGGGTTGGGTAATAGGTGTGTGCGGGGCTGCGCTGTATTCCTAGGCGGGTCAGAATTCCTTTCTAGGCCAGTGTTCCACCTGATGACAAGGCAGCTTTGTGAGTCATCTGGGTGCTACAGTGCAGAAGTATCCAGGGAGAGATCCTCTTTGCTTTCGACTCCTTGCCGGGTGCATCACCTCAGCGGGCCTGGGAATAACTTGGAAATGGCACTGTCAGGAGAAAAGCCTGGAGCCGGGTGTCTGGCTGGAATGGAGTCATGGGGGAGTCAGAGCCTTTGAAACCTAGAAGCATTCAAGCTCCTGTGCTTACCTGGGCCGACCTCAAACCATCCTAGGAAGGAGAAAATCAGACCTGCTCTGATACCAGGGTGCCTACTGCTACTTAGGGGTTTTTCAGTGATTCATTCCTGGGGTGAGAAACTGAGTCTTGGATTTACCCACCCTGCTGGTGTCAGAGGGGCTAAGCAGGGAAGTAGGTCTAGGATTCCAGATGAACTTCTTCCATGATTTTTGAGCACATACTGATGTGACCCCGAGAGGACATGGCTTTCTTGATTAAAGTTAATATTTATTTTACTAAGTCCTAGAAAAGATAGGGATGTCAGAGCTGGCCGAGTCAGACTCCTGGGGCATGTTGATGGTATCCAGATGCAATTCTGCAGAGGAATCCTGGAAAACAGGAGCAAGTCTAGAGGAAAGGCCGCGAGTGGTTAGTGGGCAGGAGATCATAATGAAAATAGTGGAAGAGCCTGAGATATTTAGCTTGGAGAGAAGAAGACAGGGTTGGGTTTTGTTTTAGGGCATAGGGGTGGTGGAAAGTAAATGACCTTCAGATTAAAGGGTAATTAGGAAAGAGTGAAACTAGATCTGTTTGGATGCCCAGCCGTCACACCCAGCATCAAGCGCTCTGTGGGGCCTCCAGGCTGGGAGGCTTTGACTTTGTATAAAATAATCGTATTGGTTTGGAGAGGAGTGCACTGGTTTGGAAGGTCCTCCTTTTGGGGTTTGAGGTAAGATATCCCAAGTCCTTTCCTAATTGAGGGTTTCCCCTTCCTCACGAGGCAGTGTCACTGGCACGTTGTCACCCTGCCTGACTATGCTGGCTGTCTTCTGAGCGAAGGTGACCATCTGGCTCCTCATGTACCACCTCCATGCTGGATTGGGAGAGGAGCGGGAGGAACACAGTGGGACGGGGTGCTTCTGTTTTCAGAGCCTGGCTGCACCTACGGCTCCTTCCTGAGGCGAGTCTGCCCACTAGCAGAGTGGAAGAGAAACCGTGGAAATAATAACAACAATGAGAATAGAGGCTATTGATTTTCTTTTTTTTTTTAGTAGCTGAGCAATTTATCCACGGTTTCTCAGCTGGTGAGTGGCGGAGCCAAGATCTGAACCCAGGCAGGGAGGTAAGCAGGTTCCGAGCCTGCACTTTTAATTCCGTGCTCTTCTGCTTGGCTGGCCTGAAATTCCAAACTTACAGGATAATAAATATAAGTGGCCCAGGAAAATCAGAAAGATATTTGTGTCAAGATCACTGGTTCTTTGCTGGAACTGGGCATCAGTATCATCTGGGTACCTTTTGTGTTATTTATTTTTTCAATAGAAAATTCCTAAACTGACTTTTCTTTCCCTCCTTCTCTCCCTTCCTTCCTTTCTTCCTTCTTTCTTTCCCTGTCTCTCCTTTTTTTCAATAGAAAATTCCCAAACTATGGATAATTTTTTTTTTTTTTTTTTTGAGACTGAGTCTCACTCTATCTCCCAGGCTGGAGTGCAGTGGCCGGATCTCAGCTCACTGCAAGCTCCGCCTCCCGGGTTTACGCCATTCTCCTGCCTCAGCCTCCCGAGTAGCTGGGACTACAGGCACCCGCCACCTCGCCCGGCTAATTTTTTTGTATTTTTAGTAGAGACGGGGTTTCACCGTGTTCGCCAGGATGGTCTCAATCTCCTGACCTCGTGATCCGCCCGTCTCGGCCTCCCAAAGTGCTGGGATTACAGGCTTGAGCCACCGCGCCCGGCCGTATGGATAATTTTTAAAACACAAATGACAGATACGCTGTTTCCCTCCCTCTTGACAGACACACATCCTATCGAACTCTAATCAAGAAAAAAAGCAAGCAGTGGTGTCTGCCCTAGGGTGTGGTGGCCTGGGCATCTCTTAAGTTGCCCATTGCTTGCCTATTCAAGGTATGCTTTTGAGATGCCATTGAATGAAGTTTGCCCTCTGAGTACAGCCCTGGAAACTGTCTCTCTTTTGCTTGCAGTTCATTTAGGACAGAGAAGCAACAGTTTATATAGGGTCACAAAGTGTTTGAGCTAGCCATAGATTAGCCAGCCCAAGTCCCCCATTTTATAGGCTGGCAGAGGGTCGGGACCTCAACCAAGCCACAGAGGATGGCAAAGCTGGGCCTGGAGACCACGCTCCCGACCTGTGACTGAGGTCTCTTCCTAAGAAAATATAGAAATTCTAGTGTCATGAGTAGTTGTGGTAACAACAGAACCCACCTCTATCTGGAAGTCTTCTCGAGTGTCTTAGCGAAAGATGCTCTGAAGGCTGGGCACAGTGGCTCACGCCTGTCATACCAGCACTTTGGGAGGCCAGGGCAAATCACTTGAGCCCAGGAGTTTGAGACCAGCCTGGGCAAGATGGCAAGACCCCATCTCTACAAAGAATTTCTTTAAAAAATTAGCCAGGGATGGTGGTATGCACCTGTAGTCCCAGCAGCTTGGGAAGTTGAGGCAGGAGGATCCCTTGAGCCCAGGAGTTTGAGGTGGCAGTGAGCTATATGGTCATACCACTGCACTCCAGCCTGGTTGACAAAGCAAGACCCCATCTCTAAGTGTGTGTGTGTGTGTGTGTGTGTGTGTGTGTATGCTACCTAATAAAACATAGTTCTGATTTTTATGGTTTATTCAGGCCGTAGGAGAGAGACAGCCAGTGTTCACTTGGCCATTTAGAGTAGTTAGAGGGTTTGAAGAATAAACCTGGAATTTGACACCCAATCTGTTTACAGGATGAACACTTTTTACCAGGCCTCAGCTTCCTTTTGTGAAAGCCCTACTGTCTTATGTGTAAAATCTTCTTGCTAGGTAAATGAGTCATTTTGGTAATTATAAAATCTGTAAATCCTCTGACACTTTCTGTGTGCTTTTCTACATGCACATACCCATGCATCTTTAGTGCTTTAGCCCAGGAGGCATTAGCCCTGTTTATTGAATGGATTGATACTGAATCTCCCTAATAGCTCCATAAGAGAAATTATTGTTCCATTTTGCCATCAACCAAGGCACCGAGATGAGGGTGATAAATGCCTTGCTCAGGGGCCAAGAAGTTGAAGGCAGGTCCCCTGGTGTTTTCGTGAGTTTCTTCCCGTTGCCATTCAGAGCAGGGTCTGTGGAACAGCAGCATTGCACAGGATCACCATAGGGGCTTGGTGGAAGCACAACCATCCAGTGGCACCAGACCCACTGAATCATGCTTGTTGAATAAGATCCCCGGGTGGTTCTCATTCACTTTAAAGGTTAAGAGGCGCTGATGCTGTTCTGTGCTTAATTTCCAAGCGGCTTAACTGTTCTCTCTTTGGTATTGGTGTAAACGATGCATTTCCTGTTCTGACCCTGCTGTTTTCTCTGGGATGGGTGTTGGGGAAGGGAGGAACTGGAAGATAAACAAGTATATGACTTTTATACATGTTCTTTGTTCTTTTGCCGCTTGTTTTTGTGGGGCTAGTTTTCAGGAGGCACTGTAGAGCCCTTCATCTTCCAGGGCTTTCTCGTACTCAGTCAGTTACTCTGGGGGGGGATCCCAGAACCATCTGGGATACGACTGACCCTGCCTGGAGGAGAGGGAGGCAGTGTAACCTCTGACCACTGAGCTGCACAGAGGTGGGTGCTCCAGGGGGATGTCACATTGGCCAGCTGCTGTCGCCGGCAGGGGGCATTCTGTTGCCCCTGGGAGTTGAGAATGACTGCATCGCTCAGATCCTAACACAGTAGCAGGGAAGGCCAATGTGGGTCTTCTCCGAGTCTAATTGGGAGAGAAGGTGACACACTCGTTTCTTGGCGTCCAAAGTGAAAGCAGGTGGGGCCACTAGAATGTGCAATGCTGTTGCTTCATCAGGCGTACTCAGGAGGGCCAGGGTAAATTCTGCAGGCTGACCTAGTTGCCTCACAGATGCGATCCTCCCTGGACTCATTGAGTAACGTCTGAGGTGTGGGCATCACACAATTAAGGTGTTCTCAAAGCTGGAAATCCAAAGCATCCGAGTGATGCTCTGAATCATTCGCCGTGTGGAAGGAATGTGCTGGTAGGCGCAGATTGCCGGCTGAGTGTTCCACCGAAATTACACTCAAGTGCTGACTTCTTGTTTTTTACCTCCCCACCCCTTCCCTCAAGGTTGGTCTCCGCCAGCTGGACATGTCCTTGCTCTGCCAACTGTACAGTCTCTACGAGTCGATTCAGGAGTACAAGGGGGCGTGCCAGGCAGCCTCCAGCCCAGACTGCACTTATGCTCTGGAGAACGGCTTCTTTGATGAAGAGGAGGAATATTTCCAGGAGCAGAACTCCCTGCACGACAGGAGGGACCGAGGTCCTCCTCGGGACTTGTCACTGCCTGTCTCCTCCCTCTCCAGCGGCGACTGGATTCTGGAGTCCATCTAGAGGGTCTTGGGAGGGATGTGACTGTTGGGAAGCCCTTCCTACTGGACACACTGTCAGCATTTGCTGCTTCTCTTGCAAGAAAGCACCTGTGTTTTGGATGGTCCTCGGGCACAGGGGATGAGTGCTACCAGTTTCATTTGTAGGCAGGGAGTTCTCCGCGGACGCATGGTGGCAGTCTGCTTTGATGGCAGCAGTTTTTGCTTAGGTGACCTAGAGGTCCTCAGCAGTATCCTCCACACCTTTCTATCGAGGTGCACCTGCTGGGGATTCATAGTGAGAATATAACAAGAGGATCTCGGTGAAAGGCCTCAGTGGGTATTTTGTGTGAGGTGGCTTGTAGCTAGCTACTTCCTTGTGGATGGTAGAGTATTCCAGTCCTCTTTGTGCTAGGGTTCTTGCTTCCAGTTTGGGATGTATTAGAACCACCATTTCACTGCTTCCCTTCCTCATTATGCTCTGCAGCTTTTCTTGCTGTTTAATGAGCTTTTAAGCCTCTCGCTTCAGCTTTATTTATTTGTAAGCTGCATTACTAACTGCCCAGTGATTCAGTGAAAGCTTTTTACTGAAAAAGTTCACATTTCTAGTCACCCCAATCAACTCGCTTTTTTCAACCAAAAATTTATATCATTCTTTGTCTATGAGGTACAAGAGGAAGGAAGATAATACAAAGACATGTTGAATAGTGGGAAAAAAAAAAAAAAAACTGGAGCAAGCCAATGTTCTGTAAAACTCACTGTAAGATGGCAAATGTTTTCATTTTTAAGATTCTGAATGTAAACTAGTGTGCTAGAAAGCAAACCACCCTCCACTCAAACCAATAATTACCTTAAGCCTTAATATATTTATTAAAATACTTTATGAGAACATTATACTTTGTAGGTTAAAAATGAGGATAAAATGCTAAACTATCTGTTGTCGTGTGTTATTTTATTCTGAGTTTGAAATCATCAACTTTCATGACTTGAATGCATTGAGTCCAAATAATGAAAAAATTACAGTTTGTTTTTCTGCCACCAAATGCATTTGAAAGAAGGTTGACTCTGTTGAGCTTAAGGAATCATTTTAGCAAGAGTAGATCACCATTTACAGCTGGTTCTCAGTGCTCTCTTTTTTTTTTTTTTTTTTTTTTGAGACGGAGTCTAGCTCTGTCGCCTAGGCTGGAGTGCAGTGGCACGATCTTGGTTCACTGCAACCACTGCCTGCCTGGGTTCAAGCAGTTCTCCTACCTCAGCCTTCCGAGTAGCTGGGATTACAGGCGCCCACCACCATGCCCAGCTAATTTTTGTATTTTTAGTAGAGACGGAGTTTCGCTGTGTTGGCCAAGCTGGTCTCAAACTCCTGACCTCGTGATCCACCCGCCTTGTAATCCCAAGGTGCTGGGATTACAAGCGTGAGCCACCATGCCTGGCCACTCTTCTGTCTTTGAATGCTGCAGACTCCTTCATCTTTCTTTTGGTGCGATAATTGCTCACTAGAGCCTCCTTCAGGTTAGGGAGAGGAAGACATCTCAACGTCATGCATCGCCCAGTGTTAACCTGTCAAGTACACCCTGTGTCAGGAACTGGGGTGAGATACAGGGAAGGAAGAATACGCCTGCTTATTTCCTCTGTTGAAAGGAGGTAAAATGAAAGGTGGCAATTAATTGCCTTCAGCACATAACTGGTCAGTGGGGACAAGAAAATTGAAAGCGGTTAAGACCAACAGAGTTAAGTTTGGGTCACTTGCGGGAACCTGTTCTTTGAGGCTGTTCCATGCTTACAGTAAGTTGAACCCTTAGATCAGCTGTTCTTGAACCTGACCACTTTAAGAATCACCTGGGGAATGTTTAGGAAAATATTGATGCCTAGGGCTGGGCATGGTGACCCATGCCTGTAATTCCAGCACTTTGGGAGGCCAAGGCAAGGCGCATCAGAAGGTCAGGAGACTGAGACCATCCTGGCCAACACTGTGAAACTCTGTCTCTGCTAAAAGTACAAAAATTAGCCGGGCGTGGTGGCGCTTGCCTGTAGTCCCAGCTACTCGGGAGGCTGAAGCAGGAAAATCGCTTGAACACAGGAGGCAGAAGTTGCAGTGAGCCGAGATCATGCCTCTGCACTGCAGCCTGGCGACAGAGTGAGACTCCATCTAAAAAAAAAAAAAAGAAAAGAAAAATACTGATGCCTGGGCTCCAGCACCCCGCATCCCTAGTCTGGATTTAATTAGGAGTGAGGTGTGGGCACCTCTATGGAGCGAGGAAGCCTCCCAGGTGATTCTAATGTGCAGAAATGTTGTGATACAGCCCTTCAGCTACATCGTGTTCAAAGCACTGTGTTCAAAACACTACAAAGTGTTGCGTAGATCAGACATGCAGAATCTCAAAGCACCCTGGCCCTGCTGAATCAGCCCTGCCTCTTAACAAGATGCCCCTGATGATTCCTTTGCACAAAGCTTGGGAAGCAGCTTCCTGTCGGCTCAGTGCCTGGCACTTGGAGACCACTGCTTCATAGAGGGCTACCAGGATCTCCTTCAGCACTGAGGAAGAGCGGGCCCCAGGGCATGATCAGGAGACCCCAGTCCTCTCAGAATGGGTCAACAATAGCAAGGGAGTGAAGCTCGAAGGACAAGTTCAGGCTTGGGGGAACTCATGGTTCAGAATGGCTCCCTTCCCTGGGTTGCTGCCTCTGGGCTGTTGTGGAACTGCAGTGATTCATTGTGCTTTTGAGTTTTGGGGCTTTCTTCTCACTATTGCTGGATAGTCTGTCAGAATTAGAAGCGGAATGAGTCGAGGCAGGCCAGGGGCCTCTCCCTTGCTGCTGGGAAGGGCCAGCACATTCCTCGTTCCTATGATGAAGATGCACGTGTATACAATAACCACCACACTTTATACTCCACTTAAAACACGTAAATAACCCCAAACTGTTACTCCAAGTATAATATGAATACAGCTTGGCAAGGAATTTAATATTTACAAAACTATAAAATGTTTTGTAATATAATTTCTTTACAAAAGGTGTCACGAGGGATTAGAAAATAAATTCAACTATTGTCCTTTATTGCCACCTGGTATAAATCATATTGTTAAGCTCAGAGTGGGACTTTCTCTGCTATTCTTGAGGTTATACTCAGTGCCCAACAGAGAGATGTTAAGGCAATCCCACATTAACTGATGAAAGCTGAAAAAAACATGATTTATTATGTGAGGCAAAGTACATAATAGTCAAAGCAAAGATTCTGTAGCTTTCTACAGCATATGTGCCGTGAACCCAGAATTGTTAATAATTCAAGCCTTGCAATCCACAGATAAGGTGCAGTTCCTCTATGTCCCTAGTAGAATTCATATTCAACTAATCGACTTGACTTGTCGCTTTCATTTGTCCCAACCTAGGCTGATACCATTTTTTCAACTAATATTTAATTTAGCACTTCTCCGGGTCACATTGGTCCAGGCACCAAGAATAACATGAAGAGCCTTGGGCAGATGTGACAGTTACACAAACACCCCAACGCATATGGTTAAGTGTTACCATAATAACATCTGAGTCAGCTTTGAAGATGGATAAGGTCTTTACGAGGAAGAGTGAGAAGGTTGACAGAGTGGCATAATCAAACTCCCCTCCACAGACTTTTATGTCTAGTGTTGTATTTCATAAAACATTTTCATTGCTTTTTTTTTTTTTTTTTTTTTGAGATGGAGTCTCACTCTATTGCCAGGCTGGAGTGCAGTGGTGCGAACTTGGCTTACTGCAGCCTCCATCTCCCGGGTTCAAGCGGACATTTTCATTCTATCATGAAAACACAGGTTAAATGATTTGCTGAAGGTCATGGCTAAATACAGGCAGAGCTGGAGTTCCTTCTCAGATGCAGTTTGTGCTCCGTGTACATTTAAGGCACAGGCAAGTGCTGCAATATGACAAATCTAGAGAGATGATCGGGTATAACCCTTTAATCTTATGTGACAGTGCTTTACTATTTAATGATTTATTGTGTAATTTTTAAGAAATCAAATCTTGCTCTGACTTCTATGCGGACAGGCCTAGTTTCTTTCAGAGCCTGTTGTCAGCAGAATATGCCAAGTGTGTGGATAATCGGGAGGCTCTACAGCATCTTAAGTCACCTCGCTGTGGGTGAGTTGGCCATTTCACGTCAACTTCCTGCCCAAAGAAAACTTTAGAAATCGAAACCTCCAAGCATGTATGGTCTTCTTGTCTTCATGATTGAGTATACTTTCAGCTCAGAGAGATTTATTCTATTGGTGGATAGTAAAGGTTATGATAACCTCTGGAAGATAACATCTGGAAGTTGCCCCTGATGAACAGCTGACCCCTGCTTGATGACGGTTTCATGGGTGAAAAAGCTACAGGAGTGTGGGTCTTCCAGCCACCTAGTGTGAGCCTTGGAAACGGCTTCACCAAACAGCCTGGCCAATGCCTCTCTTCTAGCCAATTGTGATAGGAATGCATTACTTTTCCACTGTGCCTCAGTCCTCCCAACTTCTCTGGCCACTGGTAAAGTAAGGACAAGTTCCAAAAACCCAGCTTCCTACCTAGTTCTCCTGACTGCCCTGGAGAACTTACACAAGCTCAGCATCTATAGAATGTTGAGCAAGGGTCAGGTGCGGTGGCTCACACCTGTAATCCCAGCACTTTGGGAGGCCGAGGCGGGCAGATCACAAGGTCAGGAGTTCGAGACCAGCCTGGCCACTATGGTGAAACCCTGTATCTACTAAAAATACAAAAATTAGCTGGGCATGGTGGCAGGTGCTTGCAGTCCCAGCTACTTGGGAAGCTGAGGCAGGAGAATCGCCTGAACCCGGGACGCGGAGGTTGCAGTGAGCCGAGATCGCGCCACTGCACTCCAGCCTGGGTGATAGAGCGAGACTCTATCTCAAAAAAAGAAACAACCACAACAAAAAATGTTGAGCAAGGCCAGCAAAACAATCTTAGCAAAAATAAAAGCATGAAACAATAGTAAGGAAGATGTTATAGCCTAGGATGCAGATGCCCGAGGCGAGGAGAGGACAGGGGTAAATGCTAACTGGAAAATTATGTGTCCTCAATTTCAGGCAGAAGCTCAATGGTCCCATCTTCCTGTCCCATTCTGTCTCCGAGATAGAGAATCTCTAATAAGCTCAGTGAGGAATGGAGCCCCAGAAACCATTATATCAGGAAAGTAGATTTTGGTGGGAGGGGCACTTTCATTAGAAAGAGGCATGGTAAAAGGAACAGTCACCATACAGTCAGAGAGCTCTCCGCTGTTCCCCCAGGGCACATTCTAAGAGAAGGGAAATTAGGACTCAACTTTGATCAGTTCTGTTCTAGTTAAGGGAAAATAACCTCACCTTTCATTTTATTTCTTTTCCCGCCCTTAGGATAATGAGATGTCAG
Organism: Chlorocebus sabaeus; assembly: GCF_047675955.1. Classification (NCBI taxonomy): domain Eukaryota; kingdom Metazoa; phylum Chordata; class Mammalia; order Primates; family Cercopithecidae; genus Chlorocebus; species Chlorocebus sabaeus. Next base: position 69,049,402 of record NC_132928.1, on the reverse strand, counting down.
AGTAGGGCTCAGGGAGAAAGGGTGAAAGAGGAGACCATTTAAGATGGCATCTAAGCCTGGGCAACATGGCAAAACACCTTCTCTACAAAATATACAAAAATTAGCCAGGGATGGTGGTGCATGCCTCTAGTCCCAGCTACTCAGGAGGCTGAGGTGGGAGGATCTCTTGAGCCCCGGAAGGTGGAGGTGGCAGTGAGCCGACATTGTGGAGATGCTGACACTCTCTCTCTCTCTCTCTCTCTCTCTCTCTCTCTCTCTCTCTCTATATATATATATATATATATATATATTTAAGATGGAATCTTGCTTTGCCACCCGGGCTGGAGTGCAGCGGCGTGATCTTGGCTCACTGCAATCTCTGCCTGCTGGGTTCATGCGATCCTCCTGCATCAGCCTCCTTAGTAGCTAGGATTACAAGCACATGTCACCACGACTGGCTAAGTTTTTCTGCATTTTCAGTAGAGATGGAGTTTTGCCATGTTGGCCAGGTTGGTCTCGAACTCCTGACCTGAAGTGATCCACCCGCCTTGGCCTCCCAAAGTGCTGGAATTACAGGCATGAGCCACTGCGCCCGACCTAAATAATTTTTTTTTTTTTTTTTTTTGAAGATGGTGTGTTAAAGTGGAAAGAAAGCTCGTTTGAAATTCCTAAGTCCAGCATAATGGTAGGAAGGCCACGGGGATCTGAGGTTGCAGGGCAAGCTAGCAATCCTGCCCATTTGTTTGGTGTGTCCCTGTGCATACATGCTTCAGGAATCTAGATGGAGAGGTCTGGAGAATGAGGGTGGGTGCTCACTAACCGGGCTCAACTCACAGGTACTGTGATTACAAGCATGTCATGACCAGCAACCTCTCAACTGGGCACTCATCCTCTTTGGGACTGTTCCCCAAAGTTCTTGCTCTGTTTGCCTTTTTTGGCAGAAACATGAGGAAAGGCAGGCTCAGCTCAATCCACCTCCAGTCATACACCATCACTAAGTGACTTCTCTTGACATGCTTCTATCAGACACACCCTGAATGACTGTCTCATTGGTCAGAAACCTGTACAGACTCAGCCACCCTTACCAACTCATTTTCATGTGCAGAAATCTCGAATTGGAAGGAGCTCCAACATAAGACCTGGAAGTTGCACTTGTCTCCACTTGGTGCTGAAGAGAGAATCCAAAAATGCCCCCATAGGGTAGGAACATGTTCTAGACCAGAGCTATGTTTTATCATATGTTTATTAAATGGATTGATATTATTTTTATACCCCTTGTTCCTAAACTTACTCCAGGATGCATTATAAAATTCACATAGCACAAAATGCAATTTTAAGAACTGGTTTTAGAATTGGGACAAAGGGAATACAAGGGCAGGACAGATAAGATGAAACCAGTTATAAAATCGTACAAGCAGCACTCACTGTGAGAAGGACAAGTAGTCGTATTTGTTTGCAGGATGTAAATGAGTCAGGTACTGACCTTGAATGCAAATTAAGGACCGTAGATAGATGGTAAATGCTCAGCTCTAGAGCAGGTGTTTGCTTGGTTTCTCTGCCAAAGGCATTCAAGTAAGGTGACTTCTGGAAAACAGGGAAGCGTTAGAGTGGCTTTCTTTAAATGTTGCAAGGGAATCTTTAGCATTGTATCAAATCCACCTCTTGACCAGTGTGGGGATCTCCATCACAGACATCCGGCCATAGCTCTGAGGGCAACTGGCTCCTGCATTTTGAGGCGCCTTTCAAAAACTTCCTGCAATGCCGTGAAATCTGCCTTTCTGTAACTTTGATGAAGCTGCAGATAAAGCATTCTGCTCCCTTGCAGAGTCTTGCTCAAATTTGGGAGGGCGTGGATGGGTAGGTTGGCAGGGATACTACTAGCCAGATGATTTTGTGAGAGGCTGAAAAATGCAGCCCCCCCCCCAAAGCTCTCTGGGATTTGTAAGTGTGACCTTACTTGAAAAAATGGTCTTTGCAGAGGTGATTAAGGATCTTGAGTTAGAAAGATTATTCTGAATTATCCAGGTGGGTCCTAAATGCTATCACAAATGTCCTTATAAGAAAGAAGCAGAGGGAGGCTGGGTGTGCTGGCTCACACCTGTAATCTTAGCACTTTGTGAGGCTGAGTGGGGAGGATGCTTGAGTGCAGCAGTTCAAGACCAGCCTGGGCAACATGGTGAAACCCCATCTCTGTTAAAAAAAATAAAAAAGGATTAGCTGGACATGGTTGGTGCATGCCTGTAGTCCCAGTTACTCAGGAGGCTGAGGTGGGAGGATCACTTGAAACTGGGAGGTTGAAGCTGCCACAGTAAGCCATGATCACACCACTGCACTCCAATCTGGGTGAGAGAGCAAGACCCTGTCTCAAGAGAAAGAAAGAGAGAGATTTGACTCACACAGAGATGATGTGAAGATGGAAGAGAGATTAGAGTGATGTGGCCACAAGCCAAGCAATGGCAGCAGCCACAGAAAGCTGGAAGAGGTGAGGAATGAATTCTGCCCTAGAGCCTCCAGTGGGGAGTGTGGCCCCACCAACAACTTGATTTGGGCCCAGTGAAACTGATTTTTTACTTCTTGCCTCCATAATTAGTGAGAATGAATGTGCTGTTTCAGTTCACCCAGCGTGAGGTCATTTGCTTCAGCAGCTGCAGGAATCTCAAGCAGATTTCTGGGCACCTGTATGTTCTCTCCCCTCAGTCCTTCATCTGCCATGATGGCCATCATCACTCAGTTTGCACCATAGTCACTCAATCTACATCATCATCTTTCAACCTGCACCATCACCACTCAGTCTACACAATCATCACTCAGTCTACACCATCACCACTCAGTCTACACAATCTTCACTCAGTCTACACCATCATCATTCAGTCTACACAATCTTCACTCAGTCTACACCATCACCACTCAGTCTACACAATCTTCACTCAGTCTACACCATCATCACTCAGTCTGCACCATCGTCACTCAATCTACATCATCATCTTTCAGTCTGTGCCATCATCACTCAGTCTATGCAATCATCACTCAGTCTACACCATCATCACTCAGTCTACACAATCTTCACTCAGTCTATGCAATCATCACTCAGTCTACACCATCATCACTCAGTCTGCACCATCATCACTCAGTCTGCACGATCATCACTCAGTCTACACCATCGTCACTCAGTCTACATCACCATCTTTCAATCTGCATCAGCATCACTCAGTCTACGCAATCATCACTCAGTCTACACCATCATCACTCAGTCTACACCATCATCACTCAGTCTACACCATCATCACTCAGTCTGCACCATCGTCACTCAGTCTACACAACCACTCAGTCTATGCCATCATCACTCAGTCTGCACCATCGTCACTCAATCTACATCAGAATCACTCAATGTATACCATCATCACTCAGTCTGCACTATCATCCCTCAATCTCGCTATCATCACTCTGTATGCCACCATCGCTCATTCTGTGCTATAATCACTCAATGTGCACCATCGTCACTCGATCTACATGATCATCACTCAATCTGCACTATCATCACTCAATCTGTGCTACCATCACTGAATGTATGCCATCATCACTCAGTCTACATGATCATCACTCAATCTGCACAATCATCACTTACTCTGCACTATCATCACTCAGTCTGTGCTACCATCACGGAATGTATGCCATCATCACTCAGCCTACACGATCATCACTCAGTGTACACCATCATCACTCAGTCTGCACTATCATCACTCAGTCTGTGCTATCATCACTGAATGTATGCCATCATCACTCAATCTACACGGTCATCACTCAGTCTGCACCAGTCACTCAGCCTATGCCATCATCACTCAATCTGCACCATTATCACTCAATCTACACCATCATCACTCAGTCTACACCAACATCACTCAATCTACAGACCCAGCACATTATTCAAACTCCTCCAGTACTCTCAGAAAACTTCCTGATGCGTTCTTCTAGCTGACAAGCATCTTCTAGGGATACTGTGGGGATTAAACAAACTAATACTTTTAAAGCCCTTAAAATGGTGCCTGGCACAAAGTAGATAGTATTTATAAATATTTGTTAAATTGGATAAAGAAATAGAATCCTGTTTTGCCTACCAAGGTTCTTGCTTTTATAATGCTCTTCCTCTGTTGGATGTTCAGGAGTGAGGGAATATTTTACATTTAGTCTTGGCTTAAAAAGACTAAATGTAAAAATTCCCCTTCAGAACGTTCCCAATTTTATAACTAAAGGTTGTGATTAGAAGTGTTAGAGCCATGAGGTCTCATGAAGCCTCACAGGTGTTCCACTAAGGAAAGAATACAGGAAAATACTTGTTTCCTACCACAGCTTCTTCCCTTGGAGAAAAAAGGCTAAGATTTAAAACCAGGTTCTGGTCATTTGAGTTCCTATTGATTTAAAATTCTTTTGTTCCCTATTCCCTGTATTTGAAGAACAGGATATTATCCTCTTTCTCAGTAAAGGAAGACAGACCACGCCCCAACCCCCCGCACCCGCAGGGATCCACCATTAGAATACAAATAGGGACTCTCTATTAGACTAGGAGTGGAGACCAAGGCAGACCCAATTTTGTCACTACTTGTGTGACCTTGAGCAAAGCCCTTAACCATTTTTATTTTATTTTAATATAAAGTCTTACTCTCTTACCCAGGCTGGAGTGCAGTGGTATGATCATGGCTTATTGTAGCCTCCAACTCCCAGGCTCAAGCAACCCTCCCACTTTAGCCTCCCAAGTAGCTGGTACCACAGGTGGAGGCCACCACTCCTGGCTAATTTTTTTTTTTTTTTTTTTTTGAGATGGAGTGTCACTCTGTCACCCAGGCTGGAGTGCAGTGGCACGATCTCAGCTCACTGCAACCTCCGTCTCTTGGGCTCAAGCAGTTCTCCTGCTTCAGCCTCCTGAGTAGCTGGGATTACAGGAGTGCACCACCCTGCCTGGCTAATTTTTGTATTTTTAGTAGGGATGGGTTTTTGCCATGTTGGCCAGACTGGTCTTGAACTCTTGACCTCAGGTGATCCCCCCGCCTTAGCCTCCCAAAGTGCTAGGATTACAGGTGTGAGCCACTGCGCCCCGCCTCCTAGCTAATTTTAAAAATTCATTTGTTGAGATAGGGTCTTGAACTCCTGTGCTAAAGCGATCTTCCTGCCTCAGCCTCCCAGAGTGCAGGGATTACAGCATGAGCCACTGTATCTGGCCCTTAACCATTCTAAGACTGTGATTTAAAAAATATCTTTTAACTTTTCTGGTTAATGCTTTTTGTCTTGCTGTAAACATCTAAAAATACCCTTTCTTTGGCTCACCATGATGTTTTCTTCCCAATTTGGTTCAAATGACTTCAAACACTCTGGTAGAAAATCTTTTAACAAAAGACCACTTGTCTATTTTCTATGTGACTTATTAGTCTGTATTGTGCTCTCATAAATTGAGTACTTTTTCTACTGTGGCTCTTTGCTGTGTTGAAAACTCAAGAGCCAGCAGTGGGCTCTGTCAAAGCGTAACCATAGTGTGAAGAAAACTGATACATAATTGTGATTCCAAGACAGGTTTTCTAGGACGGCTGGAGTGCATGTACTTTTCAATAAAGATAGGACACCTAAAAGTGATTTAATTTTTAGTACTTCAAGTGGCTTTTCACATAAATACATTTTGTTGTTGTTAGACTGCATCTCAATGTAGGAGGGTGATCAGGAGGGGTGGTTTGGGAAATATAGACATCATTCTAAGGCACCAAGCATCCCACCACCTTCTAACTTCCCAACATAACCAAATGGGCAGTTCTGCCTAATCTCAGGAATCGTCTTTAAAACAAGCTTTAAAACAAAGTCAGGGCAAAGTTAACAACTGTAAAATTTAGGTGGTAGACATGTGTTTTCATTGTACCATTCTTTCAACTTTTCCGTATCTTTGAAATTTTACACTAAAAGTGTTGAAAAGGTTTAGGGTCATGAGTTCACAGTGTAGAGATGAGATGAACTCTCCAGGCTTGGGTGTGGGGAAGACTGTGGGGAGGTAATAATGAGTTACTTTCTCTTGAAGTCTACCTAGCAGGCCACTTGAAGGCAGCCTCTCTGCCTTCTTCCTGGGGTCTTACTCTTTCTTTCCCCACTTCAACGAGTGATATAAGAAATAATATGCTGAATGGAGTCTAACGTTAGTGATGAATCAGATGGGCTTCCTTTGCAACTAGTGTGTCTAGGCCAGTCCTCTACCACATTCCACAGCCCTTAGCTGAACACCGCTCACAAACATCTTGCTGTTATTAGGAAAAGGGGTTCTAATACTTTTTAAATTTTTTATAATTTAATTTCAATAGTTTTTGGGAAAACAGGTGGTTTTTGGTTACACGGATAAGTTCTTTAGTGATGATTCCCAAGATTTTGGCATGCTCATCACTGGAGCAGTACATGCTGTACCCAATGTGTAGTCTTTTATCCTTCACTTCCCTCCCACCCTTCCCCCCAGCCCCCAAAGTCCATTATATCGTTTTTACACCTTTGTGTCCTCACAGCTTAGCTCCCACTTATAAGTGATAAGGTATGATATTTGGTTTTCCATTCCTGAGTTACTTCACTTAGAATAATGGTCTCTAACTCCATCTAGGTTGCTGCAAATGCCATTATTTCATTTTTTATATGGCTGAGTAGTATTTCCTTGTATATCACATTTTCTTATAGATTATATATATCTCTTCACATTTTTTATTCACTTATTGGTTGATGGGAATTTAGACTGGTTCCATATTTTTGCAATTGTGAATTGTGCCACTATAAACATGCATATGCAAGTGTCTTTTTCATATAATGACTTCCTTTCCTCTGGGTAGATACGCAGTATTGGGATTGCTGGATCAAATGGTTGTTCTACTTTTAGTTCTTTAAGGAATTTGCATACTGTTTTCCATAGTGGTTTCACTAGCTTACCTTCCCACCAGCAGTGTAAACATGTTCTCTTTTCACCACATTCATGCCAACATTTATTATTTTTTGATTTTTTAATTATGGTCATTCTTGCAGGAGTAAGGTGGTATCTCATTGTGGTTTTAATTTGTATTTCCCTGATAGTGATGTTGAGCATTTTTTTCATATGTTTGTTGGCCATTAGTATATCTTCTTTTGAGAATTGTCTATTCATACCTTTTGCCTATTTTTGATGGAATTTTTTTTTCTTATTTGTTTGAGTTCCTTGTAGATTCTGGATATTAGTCCTTTGTTGGGTGAAGGAGCTTTTTAGTTTAATTAGGTTTCATCTATTTATTTTCGTTTTTGCTGCATTTGCTTTTAGGTTCTTTGTCATTAACTCTGCCTAAGCCAATGTACAGAAGAGTTTTTCCAATGTTATATTCTAGAATTTTTATGGTTTCAGGTCTTAAAGTCTTTGATCCATGTTAATATTTTTTATAAGGTGAGAGATGAGGATCCAGTTTCATTCTTCTACATGTGTCTTGCCAATTATCCCAGCACCATTTGTTGAATAGGGTGTTTTTTTCTACTTTATGTTTTTGTTTGCTTTGTTGAAGATCAGTTGACTGTAAGTATTTGACTTTATTTCTGGGTTCTTTATTCTGTTCCATTGGTCTACATGCCTGCTTTTATACCAGTACCATACTGTTTTGGTAACTATGACCTTGAACTATAGTTTGAAGTCAGGTAATATGATACCTCCAGATTTGTTCTTTTTGCTTAGGCTTACTTTGGCTATGCAGGCTGTTTTTAGGTTCCATATGAGTTTTGGGATTGTTTTTTCTAGTTCTATGAAGAATGATGATGGTATTTTGATGGCAATTGCATTGAATTTGTAGATTGCTTTTGGCAGTATGGTCATTTTCACAATATTGATTCCTCTCATCCATGAGCATGGAATGTGTTTTCATTTGTTTGTGTTGTTGATGATTTCTTTTAGGAGTGTTTTGTAGATTTTCTTGTAGAGATCTTTCACCTCCTTGGTTAGGTATATTCCTGAGTATTTTATTTTTTGCAGCTATTGTAAAAGAGATTGAGTTATTGATTTGATTCTCAGCTTAATTGTTGTTCATGTATAGCAGTGCTACTGATTTGTGTACATTGATTTTGTATCCTGAAACTTCACTGAATTCATTTATTGAATTTAGGAGCTTTTTGGATGAGTCTTTAGGATTTTCTGGGTATATGATCATATCATTGATGAGCAGTGACAATTTAACTTCCTCTTTACTGATTCGGATGCTCTTTATTTTTTTCTCTTGTCTGATTGCTCTGGCTAGGACTTCCAGTACTATGTTGTATAGAAGCAGTGAAAGTGGGTATCCTTGTCTTGTTGCAGTTCTCAGGGGGAATGCTTTCAACTTTTCTCTGTTCAGTATAATGTTGGCTGTGGGCTTCTTATGGATGGTTTTTATTACCCTGAGGTATGTCCCTTCTATGTCAACTTTGTTGAGGGTTTTAATCATAAATGGATGCTGGATTTTGTCAAATGCTTTTTCTGAGTCTATTGAGATGATCATATGATTTTGTTTTTAATTCTGATTATGTGGTATATTACATTTATTTATTTATTGACTTGCATACGTTAAACCATCCCTGCATCCCTGAAGCCCACTTGACCATGGTGGATTATCTTTCTGATATGTTGTTGGATTTGGTTAGCTAGTATTTTGTCAAGAAGTTTTGCATGTATGTTCATTAAGGATATTGATCTGTAGTTTTCTTTTTTTGTTGCTTGTCCTTTCCTCGTTTTGGTATTAGGGTGATACCAGCTTCATAGAATGATTTAGGGAGGATTCCTTCTTTCTCTATCTTTTGGAATCATTTCAGTAAGATTAGTACCAGTTCTTCTTTGAATGTCTGATAGAAATTAGCTGTGAATCCATCTGGCCCTGGACTTTTTTTGTTGGAATTTATTTCCGTTTCAATGTTGCTACTTTTAATTGGTCTGTTCAGAGATTCTATTTCTTCCTGATTTAATCTAGGAGGGTTGTATATTTCTAGACATTTATCTGTCTCCTCAAGGTTTTCTAGTTTGTGCATGTAAAGGTGTTCATAGTAACTATGGACGTTCTTTTGTATTTCTGCAGTATCAGTTGTAATATCTCCTGTTTTGTTTCTAATTGAGCTTATTTGGATCTTCTCTCTTCTTTCCTTGGTTAAGCTCACTATTAATCTATTAATTTTGCTTATCTTTTCAAAGACCAGCTTTTTGTTTCATTTATCTTTTGTATATTTTTGTTTACATTTCATTTAGTTCTGCTCTGATGTTTGTTATTTCTTTTCTTCTGCTGAGTTTGGGTTTGGTTTGTTCTTGTTTCTCTAGTTCCTTGAGGTGTGACCTTAGATTGTCTGTGCTCTTTCAGACTTTTCGATGTAGACATTTAATGATATGAACTTTCCTCTTAGCATTGCTTTTGCTGTATCCCAGAGGTTTTAATAGGTTATGTCACTATTACTGTTTGGTTCAAATAACTTTTTAAATTTCCATGTTGATTTTATTGTTGACCTAAAGATCATTAAGAGCAGGTTATTTAATTTCCATGTATTTGTAGAGTTTCGAGGGTTCCTTTTGGAGCTAATTTCCAGTTTTATTCCACTGTGATCTGAGAGGATATTAGGTGTAATTTTGATTTCTTTAAATGTATTAAGACTTGTTTTGTGACCTATCATGGTCTATCTTGGACAGTGTTCCATGTGCTAATGAAAAGAATGTATATACTGCAGTTGCTGGGTAGAATGTTCTGTAAATATCTGTTATGTCCATTTGTTCTAAAGGATAGTTTGAGTCCATTGTTTCTTTGTTGACCTTCTGTCTTGATGACCGGTTTAGTGCTGTCAGTGGAGTACTGAATTCCCCTGCTATTATTGTGCTGCTATCTCATTTCTTAGGTCTAGTAGTAGTTGTTTTATGAATTTGGGAGCTCCAATGCTAGGTGCACATATATTTAGGATTGTGATATTTTCCTGTTGGACTAATCCTTTTATCATTATATAATGCCCACTTTCTCTTTTTGTTGTTGTTGTGGTTTTAAAGTCTCTTTTGTCTGATGTAAGAATAGCTACTTGTGCTTGCTTTTGGTTTCCATTTGCATGGAATATATTTTTCCACCCCTTTACCTTAAGTTTATGAGTCCTTATGTGTTAGCTGAGTCTCTTGAAGAGAGCAGATACTTGGTTGGTGGATTTTTATCCATTCTGCCATTCTGTATCTTTTAAGAGGAGCATTTAGGCCATTTACATTCAACATTAGTATTAATATGTGAGGCATTGTTCTATTCATTATGCTAGTTGTTACCTAAATACCTTTTTTTCCCCATTTTGTGTGTGTGTGTGTGTGTGTGTGTGTGTTGTAGGCCCTGTGAGATTTATGTTTTAAGAAGGTTCTATTTTGGTGTATTTGAAGGTTTTGTTTCAAGATTTAGAACTCCTTTTAGCATTTGTTGTAGTGCTGGTTTGGCATTGGTGAATTCTCTCAGCATTTGTTTGTCTGAAAAAGATTTTTTCTTGTCTTCATTTGTGAAGCTTAGTTTATCTGGATACAGAATTCTTGGTTGACAATCATTTTGTTTCAGGAGGCTAAAATATAGGATCCTAATCCCTTCTGGCTTTTAAGGTTTCTGCTGAGAAATCGCTGTTAATCTGACAGGTTTTCCTTTATAGGTTCCCTGATCCTTTTGTCTCACTGCTCTTAAGTTTCTTCTTTCATCTTGACTTTAGATAACTTGATGACTGTGTGCCTAGGTGATGATCTTTTTTGCGTTGCATTTTCCAGGTGTTCTTTGAGTTTCTTTTATTTGGATATCTAGATCTCTAGCAAGGCCAGGGAAGTTTTTCTCAATTATTTCCTCAAATAAGTTTTCCAAACTTTTAGATTTCTTTTCTTTCTCAAGAACACCAATTATTCTTAGGTTTGGCCATTTATCATAATCCCAAATTTCTTGGAGGCTTGTTCATTTTTTAAAAAATCTTTTTTCTTTGTCTCTGTCAGATTGAGTTAATTTGAAAGCCCTGTCTTCGAGCTCTTTAGTTCTTTCTTCTGCTTGTTCTATTGTCGAAACGTTCCGGTGCATTTTGTATTTCTCTAAGTGTCTTTCATTTCCAGAAATTGTGATTGTTTTTTCCTTATATTTATTTCTCTGGAGAATTTTTCATCCATATCCTGTATTGTTTTTTAAATTTCTTTAAGTTGATTTTCAAGTTTCTCTGGTATATCCTTGAGTAGCTTAATAATCAACCTTCTGAATTCTTTTTCTGGCAATTCAGAGATTTCTTCTTGGTTTGGATCCATTGCTAGGGAGCTAGTGTGATCTTTTGGGGGGTGTTATAGAACCCTGTTTTGTCATATTACCAGAATTACTTTTCTGGTTCCTTCTTATTTGGGTAGACTATTTCAGTGGAAAGGCCTAGAACTCAAGGCCTGTTGTTCAGATTCTTTTGTGCCATGGGTTCTTCCCTTGATGTGGGGCACTCCCCCTTTCCCTTGGGATAGAGCTTCCTGAGACCTGGACTGTAGTGATTGTTATTGTTCTTCTGGGCACATCCACTCAGTGGGTCCACCAAGCTCTGGGCTGATGCTGGAGAATGTCTGCAGAGTCTCATGATGTGATCCATCTTCAGGTCTACAAGCCATGGATACCAGTTTCTGCTCTGGTGGAGGTGGCAGGGAGTGAAATAGACTGTGAGAGTCCTTGGTTGTAGATATGCTTAGTGTGCTGGCTTTCTTGAATGCTGGTTATGCCAGTGGTGAAGTTGTCACGTGGACAGATTCAGGACCTCTGGTTAGCCAGGATGTTGCAGACAGTGGAATTAGCTGTTGTTTTCTCCTTCCTGGGAACAGGGTTGTTCTGCAATGAGTTGCTGTAATGGCCTGAGTTGGCTGGCCTCTAGCCAGAAGGTGGTGGTTTCAAGAGAACACCAGCTCTGGTAGTAGAAGGGGGCTATAAGCTTGTCGTAAGTTGGCGAGGATAAGTATTCAGGTTTCTCAGATGATAGGTGAGGCCATAAAACCCCCAAGAATTTATGTCTTTTGTGATCAGTTATCAGGGTGGGTAGAGAAATACCATGGTGGGGTTGGGCAGGGATAGGTAGGTCTAGGCTCAGACTCTCCTTGGGTAGGGCTTGCCACTACCATTGTTAAGGATGAGGGGGTGGTTCTCAGGCCAATGGGTTACGTTCCAGAAGGGATTATGGCTGCCTCTGCGGTGTCGTCTAGTTCACCAGGGAAGTGGGAGATAGCTGGTAGCGAGAGGCCTCCCCATGCAGTTGGTGAGGCTGGTCTCACTCCTGCAGTGCCCCGCTCAGCCCTTGCCCCAGGCTGTAAGCTTCCCCACTAAGAAACTAAGCACAAGTTTCAGGCCTTACCCCTCCATGTCTGCCCACATCGTTGGTGGCGGCTCCTGCGCTTATATCTGCTGCAGTTTACCATTTACCCACTGGATTCTGCTCAAGAAAATTCATGCCTCGTAAAAATTATTACAAATTTCAGTTGGAAGCTGCTTTCACCCGGTTTAAGACCTCCCTAATTCTGCTGTCTGCCTTCCCCGAGGGCTCCTATGAGAGGTAGTCAGGGATGGCTTTCCTGGCCTTGAACTGGAGACTGGGAGTGCCTACAAGGCTCTTCCCACTGCTGCTTCTACTTTTGTATTTCGTGCGGTTCCCTAAATCTGTTCCAGCTCTAGGTAGGGTTAAATCCTTCTTCTGTGATCTGGATTTTCAGATTCTCCAGTGGGGATGTGTGTTCAGAGGTAAGTTTTCCCTCTTTCACACATTGAGAACTCACAATTTTTTGCCTGTCCTGCAGAATTTGCAGTGGTGTGCTGCTTCTTTCAAAGGATTTGTAAATTATTTTGGCTTGTCTGGCATGTTCCTATGGTGGTCCTTGGAGCAAAAGTCCATGGTGAGTCTCCACACTGTTCTGTCTGTCCAAGTGGGAGTTGCATGTTAGCCCTGTCTCCCTGTCTCCTATCCACCATCTTCCTCCAGAGCTACCATTTTTTTTTTCTTTTAATGACTAATAAACACTTTTGTGGTGATAAAAAAAAAATGAGATTGGCCGGGCGCGGTGGCTCAAGCCTGTATTCTCAGCACTTTGGGAGGCCGAGACGGGCGGATCACGAGGTCAGGAGATCGAGACCATCCTGGCTGACACAGTGAAACCCCGTTTCTACTAAAAAATACAAAAAATTAGCCGGGAGAGGTGGCGGGCGCCTGTGGTCCCAGCTACTTGGGAGGCTGAGGCAGGAGAATGGCGTAAACCCGGGAGGCGGAGCTTGCAGCGAGCTGAGATCCGGTCACTGCACTCCAGCCTGGGCGACAGAGCGAGACTCTGTCTCAAAAAAAAAAAGAGATTTATTAATTTATGAATGGATGATGTGTTTATCTTCACTTGTCTGAGTTAACAGATCAGACAAAGATTTGCAAAGCTATGATCATTGATATATTACATTTTTTGGTCCTTTTTCTGACACTTTTTTTTTCTGAGACGAATCTTTTTCTGTCACCCAGGCTGGAGTGCAGTGGCACGATCTTGGCTTACCATAACCTCCGCCTCCCAGGCTCAAGTGATCTTCCCACCTCAGCCTCCTGAGTAGCTTGGACTACAGCTGTGTGCCACCACGCCTGGCTATTTTTTTTTTTTTTATTTTTGTAGAGACAGGACTTTGCCATGTTTCCCAGACTGGTCTCAAACTCCTGGGCTCAAGTGATCTGCCCACCTCAGCCTCCCCAAGCGCTGGGATCATGGGCATGAGCCACCGTGGATGGCCTCTGACACTTGTTTTTAACTGACCTTTTCCTTTTGGTTGTATGCCTTTGAATCCTGTTCTCCCTCTCTCCCCTTAACACTTACAGATAGTCAACAGTCCTCTCTGTCCTGTGGCTGTTTTGAGATGTTACCCCAATTAATTTTTTCTAATCTTTGGATTCTTCTGTTTAACTAGCTGTGCTGGTTTCACAGTCCTTGGGGACAAATTACAAAAGGCTCTTCATAAAACATTTACATGACTTCCTTGTGTCACTCTGAAGCCCCCACTGCCGAGCCTTGTCCAGGTATCTATGTACTTTCAGGCCCTGCACAATCCCCAACACACTCTCCACCCTCTAATTCAACATGTGTTCTTGTTCTCTCCAGCGGGGACACTGGGAGGTTTCTTTCCTTTCCTCTTCCTCTCCAAAGCCCTCCCAACTTCAAATGCTGCAATAGGTGTTGCTACTCTGTACTGCCCGAGCACCCTGTCCCACCTCTTCATTGCACTGCCCTGTGATTCTCTACTCATACTTCCGAGTCCAGCACTGCCCAGTAAGCTTCAAGGGGACCATGTTTTATTCACCCCTGTAACCACAGGGTCTGCCACAGAGACAGCAGGTGCTCAGTAAGTATCTGTGGCATGAATAATAATGAAAGAACAAATGAATGAAACGGAGAGTGGAAAGGGGAGAGGTGCTATTTGTTTTTAATTACAGCTTTATTCAGATGTAATTTACCCTTGTAAAGTATATAACTCAGTGGTTTTCATTATCATTTATTTTTGGATCACCCAATTTTAAAGATTACCTTAATTACTGAATTGAAAATTTACAAAAACTCGGTTTATTCTGAAATACTTTATTAAAAGCGTTTCTATTGTAAGAACACAAAATATTTTAAGCCGGTAACAACATTTAAATTAAAAAGATATAAACATGTCAAAGGAATGAAATCTAGATGTTTTATTATGTGTGAATTATGAGTGCTTACCTGGGCTTGTGTATAACGTATACATCTTCACCTGTTGCATGTCATTTAGTCTCTGCAGCAACATTCTTTGTGTCCGTGTGGGTGTTTCTATATGTGACTGTGAATATCTGTATGTAAATGGCTTGTCTCTTGGGTGCATTTGTGGGGGTGAGTATCCACTGCTATTATCATTGTTTTCTTTTTCAGAAAGTGTTTCCAATCTTTGCTTCATTTTACTCAACAGAAATGAGGAGGTTGGTTTATATTTCATGTCTTTTCTCTTTCAGATACAGCTGGTCATGCCACAGATAGTAAAGATGAATAAAACTGTGAAAAATAAAGGATGTATTTAGAATGGCACATTCTGCTGAAAAATCAAACTGACAGACACTTACTAGGGCAGGCCCTGAGTTAAGGTGGATACAAAGGAACCCAAGGCATGCCTCTCCCAGCACCAGACTTCTGAGCAGGCTGGGGGAGTGAGGCATAAACACATGAAATTTTAATGCCAGACATAGATAAGTATAAAACATGAGATCATAAAAAAACAGTGTAATAGCTTTCAAGTGATTGAAGATATATGACCTTATTTTCCTAACTATAAATTATAATTGACTGTCAGACAAGCAGATGCACTTATGAAAGCAGAAACAAAAGATCTGACCCTGGGGCAATGTCAGAAGTTCTTGGGCAAGTGACTGCTGTAGGAGTTAAGTTGAGCACTAGGAAGTAAATGGAAAAAGCACTGCCAACTGGAGTTTTTGGAAAGTCTTCACTTATTCCATGGAGAGGCAAAGCGGACCATATTTGGTTAGGTGGAGACGAGGGCCCTGCAGGACCCAAGGAGAGCATAAGGCAAGTTTGGAGAAGAGAGGACCTGTGGTGGATGTGGAACGTAAGTAGGAACATGCCTGGGGAGATCAATTAGGATGACATATGGAGGGCCACACTAATGCTCAGAGAAAACTAAAGACATTCTTCGGAAAGAGACAAGAAACTCCTATGTCAGCAATCAGAAATGGTGGAAAAATTGAGAAGGCCCCCAGGAATGGTGCTCCCTGAAGACTTACATGGCAGCAGAATGGGTTGCAGGCTGGTTTGGAGGTGTTAGAACCTTTAGGCAGGAGAGGGTGAGGTCTGAGTGAAAAGAGATGAGGAGCATTTCAAGAGAAACACTATCAGAAAAGGACTCTGCTTCAACAGGAGAGTGCAGGTGACACTGAATTCCATATCAGACCTGTGGACACTTGAGGTAATGGCAGGACCGTCCTGGTAGGAGGCAGGGGACCTGGCAGAGAGGGGAAGCTGGAGGTATGAGGCCTGGAAGGAAAGTGCACAGTTATGTGCATAGTGAGTGGGGAAGGAAGAGGGCTGAGGACAGAATCCTGGTACAGGCAAACAAGTCAGTGAAGAAAGATCTAACAGGAAGGGACTGGGTGGCCTGTTTCAGGAGGAGCCAGGAGCCAGAGGTTTCTGGAGCAGAGCTGAGGGAGGAGGAGGACTCAGAAAACAAGCGGGAATTGGCTTCCTTGTGTTTTTTTTTTTTTGAGACAGGATCTTGTTCTGTCACCCAGGCTGGAGTGCAGCGGCGCAATCACAGCTCACTGCAGCCTTAACTTCATGGGCTTAAGCAATCCTCCTACCTCAGCTTCCTGAGTAGATGGGAGTACAGGTGTATGCCACCATGCCCAGCTATTGTTTTTTTTTTTTTTCTCCCTGTAAAGATGGAGTCTCACTATGTTGCCCAGGCTGGTCTTGATCTCCTGGGTTCAAGCCATCTTCCTGACTCGGCCTCCCAAAGTGCTGGGATTATAGACATGAGCTATTGTGCCCTGCTCTCCTTGTGAATTTTAGGAGCATAGGTTCAGGAGACTCTCGGTGAAAGTGTGTTTTACAAAGAGAAAAGGTAGTGAAGAAGGAGGGGAAGCAGGCCTACATCAACTGTTCTGGAATGAAGAGCTTGCATGTACACAGGCAGAGGGGAGAGAGCTGCTCTACAGGAGACAGGGTCAATGAAGCGGCGATATGTCTGAAGACCCAAAAAGGAGGATTAGCTGGGCATGAAGAGAGACTGAGGCAACAGGAGTGGAGGAGTGGAGGATGGCGTGTTAGAAGAAGCTTTACAGCCGCTACTTGGAAGGAGGATGTAACAGAGCAAGAAGGGAGAGACCAAAGCGCAGCCTCAACTCTCCCTGACGGGGGTCTGCGTCCCTCTCCTCCAGTGTTTTCCTCACTCTCTGGCCCAGCCTTCTGGGATCCTGCCTAAGGTCCTGCTTCCTAACACAGAGGCTGCCATCCACAGTCTGGCTGTGACTGGAGGGAGGGGGACACCCACAGGTCAGAAACAGCCCCAGAGAGGAAGCTGAGCACAACATGAGATAGGAAGGAGAGAAGGAAGAAAGAATGAGGAAGATCGAAGAGGACCTGAAGTGAAGAGGGAAGCTTAAGGAACTTGCGAAGGTCTCACTTCTCAGCAAAGTCAGAGCAGACACAGGGGACGACCAGAACAAAACAACTGAGGTATGGCCCTCTGATGGAAGGGTCACTGGAGGTGACTATGAAAGCACAGGAGCAGCATGACATCTTCTGAGGTTCTGTGCACTGGCAGAGGTGGCTGCGCAGGAAACACTGCAAGGCTCTCTAGGAGACAGGTGGCAAGACCCACCCAAACAGCCTTAGCAAAGCGTGTATGATGGAAGGCAAAAGGCTGATAGATGCCAAGGTACTAAAAGAGAAGAGCACAACGCAGCCTACAGGTTCCAGGTGTGGTTAAAAAAGAGGCAAGGCAGGTCAGAAGCAGAGGAAAGTGAGAGGTCAAGAGACTAGAGGTGAGAAAGGCAGCAAAAAGCTGGCATGGGGGAAGCGAGGGTGGAGAATGGGTGGGAAGGGTAGGAGACAGTTTTAGAGTCTACAATCCTAGTAGAATGGGTGGGAGCGGAGGTGTTAGAAAAATTGTGAGGATAGGGCCCTAGAAGCAACAAAAACATGGATGTTGATGTCCCAGAGGGTGACAAAAGGAACTAAAGTGAAGACCCCTGGGAGCCATGTACTAAAGTCCTCGAGGAAGATGAGGGTGACCTAGAGGCAATTAGACGCTAGAGAATGGGTTATGTGAGGGCACCAACTTCTTTTACAATGACATCTGTCTAATTTGAGAAGGCTATATGTCTGAATGCATGAACACCACATGCTTTCAGTACCTCTTCAGAAGTCCTGAGATTTATAGATGGCACAATCACTTCCAACATCCCATTCCATACTCTGGAAGAAGTAGACCATGATGCTTTCCAGCAGTAAGCCACTCACCATGGCCAAGAAGGAGAGCTTTCGGTTGATGTTTAGGGTCACTGGAAAAAAGAAGGCAGCCAATAAGTCCAGAATTAATGAAACGATATTGATATGTAAATTTTGGTGTAGTATGAATTGTTCTGTAAAGCTGTTTTTAGAAAAATCTATTTTTGTTCTTATTAATCTGTGCTGTTACCTTCTCCCACTTTTCCATCTACATGTTTTTAGAGAACCAAATCCTCTGCTTACAACAAAACACTAAGCCCCTCCTCCTCAAATCAAGTGGCAGATTCCCATGAATATCAAAGGAGAAAACAAAAAGTTCTAAGGCTACAAGAGAATAACGACAACAACAACAAAATGATACTTCCAGTGTCACAGGTTGCAAGATGACAAGCATTCTGATAAAATGTATCAGGTAATAAATTCATTTAAAATAGGACTTCGGCCAGGCACAGTGGCTCATGCCTGTTCCCAGCACTTTGGGAGGCCAAGGTGGGCAGACTGCTTGAACCCAGGAGTTCAAGACCAGGCTGGCAACATGTTGAAACCCTGTCACTACAAAAAATTAGCGGGGTGTGGTGGCATATACCTGTGGCCAGCTTTTCAGGAGGCTGAGGTGGGAGGATCACTTGAGCTCAGGAAGTAGAGGCTGTAGTGAGCTGTGATCATATCACTGCACTCTAGCCTGGGTGACAGAGTGACACCCTGTCTCAAAAAAATAAATAAAATAAAAATAAATAAAACAGCAGTGTGTACAATATATGGGGAAAATGAAGGCACACAGGGCTGCTCTTCCTGGCATAGCAGAAATTGTCCTGGATTGAGAGGCAGATACTCAGCATTCTCTCCTGACTTGATAACTGCCCAGCCATGTAACTTTGGACAAGTCACTTAACCCTCAGAGTCCCAGGAGCTCATTCATAAAATCAAATAATGGCTGTTCTACTAACCTCACAGGACACAGATGATGCATATGAGAGCATTTTGAAAACTATGAAGCATTACATGGGTAAATGTAACAAAACACTGAGTACCTGCTATAGAAGTGTTAGGTATTGTTACTATGTGATGAAGAATTCCAGTGTTCAACAGGTTATATAAAAACTGCACCCTAGAAACAAGGCTTTAAGCTTTTTATGGGTTGAAAGCTGAGAAGGCAGAATAAACACATAAACATACCTCTAATTGCCTGAAAATTTGATGTTAGAACAAATACTTTAATGAGTTTGAGGCACAGAGGTGTGTAGTCATGTTCCCAAATGACAGCTGGAATCAGCAAGAGTTTTCCGTAGCTAGATAATAATAATGCTTTCAGCAGCAAAATGAAGTTGGGCTTTTTTTTCGCCGTCATGGGCCGTTCTACCCACAGGAAGGTAAAAATGCCAATAAAATAGGCAGTCTGTTCTAAAGAAGAAATGGAAAGTAAAAGTATGAATGTCCCCACCCAAAATATATCCCCCTAAAAACAAATAAACCACAGTTCCAAAATACAGCTTAGCAGCTGACTTCATAAGAAATACTTTCTCAAGATCACAATCTCTTTTTCTTCTTCTTTTTTTTTTTAAATAAACTCCTGGCTTTTGTGTCAGATCCTGCTGGTATAATTTCAGAAACATTATCCACTGAAGAAAAAGTAACTCATTAGAATTGTAATCATCAACTTTCTAAAGTTCCTTGAAGGAAGTAAGATTCTGCTTAAACATCTTCAGTGTAAGAGCTCTCCAAAGAATAAAACAGGAGAATGGAGGCTTTTCAGCCTGAAAGATGGGACCCATCCTAAGAATGGGATAACACAGGAAGACCTTTTTCTTTGTGCATTCTTCCACTATTTAAGTGCCTATTATCCACATGATTTTTAATATTGTTAATTGAGACTTCCTTTACTCATTTTAACGACATTTTAAAATGCAATTCCTTACACTTCCAGAAAGTATTCATAGGACAGAGTCCAGAGTAGCAGCAGCAATAGTTCCACTGTCCCCTACGGTCAGAACACAGCACAATCTGTTCAGCTTCTGCTAACTAGGAATTTAACATCTCTTTTAACTGTGCTGTAATTTTTATTAGGATTGTTAGTCATCTGATTACCCAACTGTATCCATTCTGCGTGGCCAGTCCCTCATTTTATTTTTTCCCATATAAGCTATGTTATTAGCAGTTTAGGTGTCTGCAGAATTAGGTTTCTCTGGACACACGTATTACATTACAGCAGAAACAACTATCCTCTTTTTTGAACTTAATAAAGCCAAACTAAAGAGGTTCCAAATGTAGGTGGATTAGGATCAATAAAAATAATTTAGGATGGTTAACCTCCATGAAATATGATGTATTTCATGCTGTCTCCCTTCAAAATAACTAAAAGGCTTGTCAGCTACAAGAATCTACTCAGGGTAGATTGTAAAGCTTGGATTTTGGATAAAAATAATAATTAATTCCTTGAATGAATAAATAGTGAATGAATAGCAAATAGCAAGAACCATCTAACAATGGTGGGTTGACTCCTGTCACTGGAGACATTCAAAGCTACAACCTCTCTCAGGAATCTAGACAGAAAGATTTCTTGCACCAGACAAGCTAGACTAGATAACCTCCACATCTTTTAAATGTAGGATTTAAGAGATTTACGGAACTACACCAGCCCTCAGTCAGGTCTCATCAGTCAGGTCAGCTCAGTAGGAGCTGCTACCTACCTATAGAATACTCCACTGTGGAAAACACTGAAGGGTCGGGAGACTTTCCTCAGTCTCAGCACTGATAGTGACCCACTGTGAGGCTTCCGGAAAATCTATACATCTATGTTTCTGCAGCTATAGACGGGGGAACCCCTAACCTACCTACCTACCTACCTCAGAGGATGATTGTGAAAATTAAATAATTCCTATAAAAGCAGTTTTTAAATTATAAAATGCTTTATTTATGTAAGATATTCTTTTATTTTTTTGAGACAGAGTCTTACTTTGTCGTCCAGGCAAGAGTGCAGTGGCATGAACATGACTCACTGCAGCTTTGATCTCCTGGGCTCAAGTGATCCTCCTGTCTCTGCCCCTCAAGTAGCTGGGACTACAGGCACATGCCACCATGCCCAGCTAAGTTTTGTATTTTTTATAGAGACAGAGTATTGCCATGTTGCCCAGGCTGGTTTCCAACTTCTGAGCTCAAGCAATCCACCTGTTTTGGCCTCCCAAAGTGCTGGTATTACAGGCGTGAGGTACCATGCCCGGCTAAGATATTCTTTTGGACTATACAGTCTAATTAGGGATTAGACTGAGACACATAAAAAAAGTTAAGTAATAGTAGAAAGAAACTTCTGATTAAGCATCAAAATGTCTACTACAGAGTAGTTGCTATAGGAATTCCAACCCATTTAAAAACAAGCCTGGTTTTTAACACTATACACAAAATATGGACATATAACAGTTTATCTTTAGAAATTTTAAGAAGGGCCAGGACCAGTGGCTGATGCCTGCAGTCTCAGCACTTTGGGAGGCCCATATGGGAGGACTGTTTGAGCCCAGGAGTTCAAGACCAACCTGGGCAACAGAGTAAGATACTGTCTTTACATAATTTTTTTTAAAAATTAGCCAGGCACAGTAGCATGTACCTGTAGTAACAGCGACTCAGGAGACGGAGGCAGGGGGATCCCTTGAGCCCAGGAGCTCCAGGCTGCAGTGAGCTATGACTGTGCCACTGCACTCTAGCCTTGGTGACAGAGCAAGACCTTGACTCTTAAAAAAATAAAAATTAAAAAAAATTTTAAGAGGCTTTGCTTTAAAGTTTAAAATCATATTAGGTTCTAATTCTTGGGCTAGATGATGTGCTCAAGGATGTTTTTAGTAGTATTATGTTTCATAAGATAAAAAGGCTAACATATTCTTTTGTATATTTCAAATATTTTAAATTGCTGCAAAGTCCAAATTGTATATAAAATTATCGATAGACTGGACATCATGGCGGTTAAGCTGTCATAAGCCTTAGTAATTAAATAATAATGGACGCGGAGATTTTTCTATGTATTTTCCATGGATATATCTCTAGTACCTAAAGTAGTAACTGGCACCTAATAAGTATTTTAAAAATATTTATTAAGGGAATGAATAATAATGAATAGTGAATGAATAATCACCGAGTGTAACTGATGGTGACTTGCTCAAGTTAGGGTGCATACATGAATGTAGTATGCAATAATTCATTCAATCAGCTGAGCAAATATTTATTAAGCACCTACTATGGGCCAGGCACCTAAGTGCTTGAGCTACAACTGTGAGTAAAACAAAGAGCCCTGACCTCATTCAGCTGATATGTTAGTGGAGAAAGGCACTAACAAAAGATAATAACTTCTGTGATATGTTAAATGGTAAGTACCATAAGAAAAACAAAGTAGAGCAGGAACAGGAGATCAGGAGTGCCAGGGGAGGTGGTAGCATTGATCAGGGTACACTTAATTGAGAAAGTGTCATTTCAGCAAACTCTTGAGGGGTATGCAGGAGTCAGACATCTGGGCATTAGGGGGACAGGCATTCCAGGCATAGGAAAAGCCACTTCAAAGGCCTTAAGGTGGAAGTTTTCCAGTGTTTCTGAAGCAAGTTAACTAGACGGGGAGGGTCAGAGCAGACATGGGAGACGACAGCTGTGGATAAAATGAGAGACGTACTGGGAGGGGCAGATTCCAGTACAAGGCCCGCTGTAAATACTTCAGCTTGCACTCTGAGTGAAACGGGGAGCTACTGTGTTCTAGCACAACAGTGACATGATCTGATTTGGATGAAAAGGACTACTTTGTGTTGCATGCAAATATAAGGAGGCTACTGTAGTCATGTAGGTGAAGGATGAGGGTGGCCTGCACCAGGGTGGCAGCCCTGGAGGGAATGGAGAGTAGTAGTAGTATAATAGTAGAAGTGTGGCTGGGTGCAGTGGCTCATGCCTGTAATCCTAGCACTTTGGGAGGCAGAGGCAGGCGGATCATGAGGTCAGAAGCTTGAGACCAGCCTGACCAACATGGTGAAGCCCTGTCTCTACTAAAAATACAAAAATTAGCTAGGCATGGTGGTGCACGCCTGTAATCCCAGCTACTCGGGAGGCTAAGGCAGGAGAATAGATTGAACCCGAGAGGCAGAGGTTGCAGTGAGTCAAGACCGTGCCACTGCACTCCAGCCTGGGCGACAGAGTGAGACTCCATCTCAAAAAAAAAAAAAAGTAGAAGTACTTTGAAGGTGGAGCCAATGGGATTTCCTGATGACCTGACTATGGGGTATCAAAGAAAGAGGCACCAGGGATGACTGCAAGGCTTTCTGGTTAATGCAACTAAAAGAATGGAGTTACAACTGAGAAGGGGAAGGCTGTGGTAGAGGCAGAGAGATGACGAGCTTAATTATGGGTTTGGTGATATCCAAGTGGTGATGTTGAGAAGGCAGATGGATGCAGAGTCTAGAGGTCTGGAGAAAGATCTAGATTAGAGATGGACATTTGAGAGTTCTCAGCAGACAGGTTATATGACCAAAAGAGTGAGGGCAGATAGAGAAAAAAAGAGGACAAAAGAAGACACACAGACTAGAAATGTGATATTGGAGTGGACTGGAGACTCAGTATTACTAAGAGTTGAGAAGCAGAGAAGCATGGAACTATCAATAAAATAGTCACAGAAATTAGCTCAGCACAATTCTGACAATAGGAGAACAATAACTTATGAAGTCAAATTCTGAAAAGCACTTCCTGAACTTAAGGAATTTTAAGAAGCAGCCAAATTCCCTGCATGCAGTCAGATAAGTAACAAGTAACAAAAAATAACGAACCCTATAAAATACACTGCATTAGTATAATGGAATTAGTAGAACACATTGCGTAATGTCTGGCAATTATCTCTATTAATAAAGATAGGACCTAAGTAACTTTCAGATTGGATAATCAAAACTTAAACATTAAGAATTTTATTGGCCAGGCACAGGGGCTCACACCTGTAATCCCATTGGGAGGCTGAGGTGGGAAGACTGCTTGAGGCCAGGAGTTCAAGACCAGCCTGGGCAACGTGGAGAGACCCCCATCTCAACAAAAAGTATAAAAATTAGCTGGAGGTGGTGCATGGTGTGGGGGTGTATATCTGTGGTTCCAGCTACCTGGGGGGCTGAGGCAGGAGGATTGCTTGAGCCCAGGAGGTCAGGACTGCAGTGAGCTGTGACTGTGCCACTGCACTCCAGCCTAGGCAACAGAGTGAGACCCTGTCTCAAAAAATATATAATAATAAAAATAAAAGAATTTTATCAACAATATTGTGCTTCAAAATATTTTATGAAACTTTCTAATCTGATAAGCACAACTATTTCCATACCATATATGTTGTAACAAATTTTTAAAAAGCAGGTGATTCAAACACACTCACCTCGTAGGTTAGTAGTGGTGGAGCTGAAAATTCAATCTCAAGTCCCATATTAACTAGCTCTTCTTGCCAACAATTAAGACTACATGTCTTAGTTTTAACCAGATTAGTTAAGTAAGAATAGTTAACTAAGGATGGAAAGCATGGCATCTCCTTACCTAAAGCAGCAATCGCAAACATTCTATAGAAATCCCATTCCTTAGCATATCTGATCAAGTCATCAGGGGCTGTATTCTGGTTGGAATCTTGAAGCTGCCACCACCTCAGGTATGCTTCACAAAGCAAACAAAATATGCAGAGTTTTCCATGGATCTGATAGTCAAAGACATTGCCATTCAATTAGGTAACGAAACAGTTGCACTAATATCAACAGGTACAGAGTATTTGTGGCATCCCACCTAGTCACTTTTCGAATTCAGAACTGCCCAACTAAGTGGCTAATTGTAGTCATTTTGTAATCAGTGGGTTTTAATCAGCAATGTCCACCAGAAGCACATGGGGAGATTTCCTCAAAAATTTAAATGTCTAAGCCCCGGTCCTGATTCAGAATCTTTGTAGTAAAACATAGACATCTATATTTTGAAACAGTTCTGGGGGGATTCTAATGTGCACCCCTAGTTAAGAATCACCGCTTTAAATAATAGTTTGCCTTTCATTACACATAATTTTGACTTCTGTCCTTTCCACAGAATCAAGCAAAAAACTTACGTGATTCATGTATATGTGGGAACAGCAATAAGAGAACAGATTTAATCTGAAGATTCCATGATATTGAATAAGAAACTATTAGTCTGAACATCAATTTTTAAAAAATACCTCTGCCTGGATGAGTATGATTCAATATATTAAAAGAGAACAAATAAAATATGGAAGTTCTTAAGAGTCTGAAATTTTGGCTAAAACAAAAAATACTAGGCAACAAAAATTGGCTTTTTTCTATGTAGTCCTCCTTCAGGTTGAACTTTCTCCATCAAAATAAAGTGAGGAAGAGGCTGGGCACAGTGGCTTATGCCTGTAATCCCAATACTTTGGGAGGCAGAGGTGGGCGGATCACTTGAGGTCAGGAGTTCCAGACTAGCCTGGTCAACATGGCGAAACCCCATCTTTACTAAAAATACAAAAATTAGCTGGGCTTGGTGATGCATGCCTGTAATCCCAGCAACTTGGGAGGCTGAGGTAGGAGAATCACTTGAACCTGGGAGGCGGAGGCTGCTGTGAGCCGAGATCACACCACTGCACTCCAGCCCTGGGTGACAGAGCAAGACTCTGTCTCAAAAATAAATAAATAAATAAATAAAATAACAAGATGCCCGGTTAAATTTGAGTTTCACATACAGCATGAATAAATTTTTATTGTGCAAGTACGTTCCATGCAATATTTGGGATATTCTTATACTAAAAAATTAATTCGTGGTGTATATGAAACTCAAATTTAATTGACCGTCCTGTATGTTATCTGTCAACTCTACCCAAACTATTAAAGAGTTCACAATTCTATTCAACTTTATAAATCAGGACTTTGATTAAACTGAATGTTATTTATCTTATACATTCCTTTAATAGCAAAGTATAAAATGCAATACATTATGTTTTAAAAAAACATTTTTCTTTTAACGTTTGCTTACCTCATTTAGGTATAATTCTCTCCCTACTTGGATATGTCTAATTGTATTCTGTTAAAAACCAGTGATGATTGTTTCTATTTACTAGCAGGTAATTCAGATTATGGCTTGTCAGTTTCCTGCCAGTGACCACATTCTTAAACACTCACTGAGCATTATGCACCTTTTAAAATCAACATCTATTATTTCTAGAAACTTCCAGATACACTGCAACAAAAGACCCTCTTAAGTTAGAATTTCTTTTTCTCTTTTATAATATTCTTTACTTCTGCTTAAAATTCTTATTTTTTAAAATGCAACAGCATCAAATAAAATTAAAAAATAAAATGATCACAACTTACATTTATTTGAGTATTGAAAAGAATATGTCTGTAGGCCTGAGCTTTGCACAGTATAGCATTAATCAAGATGATAACAGGATCATACTCGATATATTTGTCTACAGGTTTCTGACAGGATTTCTGAAATAATAATGCAGGATAATATTAGAACAAGCAAATGTATACTTTCTGGAATCCTCAAGGATTTCAAAACAGCAGGGTCTATTTTGGACACATATAGCAATATTGCCATATTAGCAATTATTTATATAAACTTCCATTCAGATATAAAATGTTTGTCTACATAAGAAAGGGTTTCAGAAAGGACTAAATATAATCTTCTAGGCTAGGAGTATTAATATTTTAACTTTATATTCAAGAAGCTAAAAATATATCTAATTTAAAGACTGAGTTTAGGCAGGAAAGTATTCTAGAAGATTTTACTTTCAATCTATACAGACTCTATGTCCAATTCTACTTTCAATTTGTAGGAATTACTATAAAATAAATACATTTATAATGCACTTTCATTGATAAATTATTGCCTCTTGGCTAGATGCCCCTGACTTTATGGTTCTTGGCACATGATTTGGAGAAAAGTACTCAGTAAAGTTACCTTGTCCCCAGAACTACTGAGAGCTGCAAGCAGGTAAAGAACGGGGCACAATTCCAAAGATCCCGAGGTGGCTGATAACAGGGGAAGCCTGGGTTTTTCTCCAGTAACATCAAGGATATGGAAAGAAAATGGGTTTTCTCTGCTAGAGTAGAAGCAGTGGAGAGTGCTGGGCTGTGTAAGGAACTAGGTTGTGCAGCCTAATCTAGGTTCCAAAATCAAGGCTCCCTTGGCTCTTAGCAGTTCACATTAAATGGCTTTCTTCCCCTTCCCCCCCCACCGAAAGGGTCACCAATTTAGAGTTCAGATTCTCTAGACACATGTGATTACAATGTTACCAAATTCCCACACCATTAGAACATAAAAAATGCAGGTATACACAAACAAGCTCATTAGAAATGTGACCTCTAAAGCAGTACTAGTCACAAAGTTGCATCAAAGCTACTATTCACTTTATAAAACTACAGCAGTATTCCCATAGCCACAGTTTTGCTTTCTGCAGTTTATAACCTGAGGTCAACAACATTCTGAAAATTAAATGGAAAAATCCAGAAATAATCCTAAGTTTTAAATTGCATGCTGTCCTGCTTCACTGCCCGGGATGTGAATCATCCCTTTGTCTAGTGTGTCCACGTTGCAGATGGTCCCTGCCTGTTAGCCATCTAGTTGCTGTCCAGGTTAACAGGATTAAGGATCGTAGTATTGCAGTGCTTGTGGTTCAAGTCACCCTTCTTTGACTCAACAATGGTCCCAAAGCACGAGAGTAGTGATGCTGGCAATTTTACAGCCAAAGAGAAGCTGTAAAATGCTTTAAGTGAAAAGGTGAAAGTTCTCGGCTAATAAGGAAAAAAACAATCTTATGCTGAGGTTAAGATCTATGGTAAGAATGAATCTTCTACCTGTGCAACTGTAAAGAAAATAAATTGTGCTAGTTTTGCTGTGGCGCTTCATACTGCAAAAATTAAGGACACAGTATGTGAGAAGTGCTAAGATGGAAAAGGCAGGGCCAGGTGCCATGGTTCACATCTGTAATACCAGCACTTTGGGAGTCCGAGGTGAGAGGATCACTTGAAGCCAGAAGTTCGAGCCCATCCTGGGCAACAAAGCAAGACTGTCTCTGTCTCTCTCTCAAAAAAAAAAAAAAAAAGAAAGAAAGAAAGAAAGATGGGAAAAGTATTACATTTGTGGGTGGAAGGCATGAACAGAAACGTGTTCCAACTGATGGTAATTGGGTTCCGTACTATCTACGGTTTCAGGCACTCATTGTGGGTTCTGGAATTTATCCCCCAAAGAGAATGGGGACTACTGGAATGGCTACAATTCATACACATAACATTTGGAAACTTTGAGGAGATAAAATAGAAGAGTTGCGAGTATAAAAACAGTCTAGGCTGGCCTTTTAACTACATTAAAGTGCTGGAAGAAAAATGAAGTGCACTGAAGAATACTGACCCTGCAATTCAAATGTAATAAAAAATTGGATGTGTTCCCAATTTACATAGTTTCTCCGCTTCATTTGCGTCATTACAGGAATAGGTATGTTTTCCAGTTACC
Source organism: Chlorocebus sabaeus (assembly GCF_047675955.1). Lineage (NCBI taxonomy): Eukaryota > Metazoa > Chordata > Mammalia > Primates > Cercopithecidae > Chlorocebus > Chlorocebus sabaeus. The sequence continues at coordinate 69,020,958 of NC_132928.1, read as the reverse complement.
AAGTGATCCAATGATGGGAGATGTGCTGTTACCTCAAACTTAATTCTGCTTAATCAGGGCTGGGCGCTGTGGCTCATGCCTGTAATCCCAGCACTTTGGGAGGCCAAGGTGGGCAGATCACGAGGTCAAGAGATTGAGACCATCCTGGCTAACATGGTGAAACCCCATCTTTACTAAAAAAAAAAAAATACAAAAAATTAGCCGTGTGTGGTGGCAGGTGCCTGTAGTCCCAGCTATTGGGAGGCTGAGGCAGGAAAATGGGGCATGAACCCGGGAGGTAGAGCTTGCAGTGAGCCGAGTTCATGTCACCGCACTCCAGTCTGGGCGACAGAGCAAAATTCTGTCTCAAAAAAAGAAAAAAAAATCTGCTTAATCAAACTGAGGCATAAGGAGTTAATATTTTTGCAGTTCTTTATCTGAGCAGGGAATAAGCCAGCATCTAAACAGAAGCCCCAGAATCAGAAATTCCATGTCCATGACAAAGAGCTGTTTGATAGGTCTCCCTTGGCTACTCACGGGGAGCATATCTCCTTCCTTTCTACGTGCAAGATTGGGACACCAGAGAGGCTGCTTCATGTTAAAATGGAAACCCTAAGAAGTCAGGGGTCCTCTCTGTCCTTTAAATGTTCTCTAAAACCCATTTTTGGACAGCATCACAAGTCTAAGGCTGGGGATTTGGACAATACTTGGAAGGAGGCAGGCAGAAACCAACATCAGGAGACACAGCAGCTGTTATTCCTTTTGCATTCATCTGTTTGACAAATGTCTTTGGAGCTGCTATCACATGCATAACAATCGCTCTCTTTTCTTGGCCATTTTATGGACCAGGAACTTGCAAAGTGCTGGATACTCACCTTCAGCGACAGTTTCTATCCTCAAGGACCTAACAGTTTAGAAGCAGAAGACAAACATGCCTCTATGATATGGTCTGATGACCACAGTTCATCAGACTATGTAGCATCCAATGGCTACAATGGGATGAGCACAGGGTGATATGAAATCAAACAGAGGAGACAGCTTCTGGTAGTATGTGATATCCTATGTGCTTTGCCCATTTCCCTTCTTAGCATTCGGCGTGTTTTATAAATGCTGAGAAGTCATTAGAATTCGCTGGTTCCCTCTCAGTCTACACCTCACTTTCCTTGTTCTCCCTCTGTTATTTGCTTTTCCCTTAAGTGCTGCTTGCAACTTCCTTTCCCCCTGCCTTCACCTTGAATGTAAAGAGAAAAACTACACACACACACATACACACACACACACACACACGCACGCACACACGAAACAAACAAATGTAGATATCCCAAAACAGACCACTGGGAGTCGTATTTATTCAATTTAGTATATATGCTTCGTTTCTTCTCTTTCCTTTTTGAGACAAGGTCTCACTCTGTCGCCCAGGCCTGGAGTGCAGTGGCGGGATCTTGTCTCACTACAGTCTCTGCCTCCTGGGCTCAAGTGAACCTCCCACCTCAGCCTCCTGAGTAGTTGGGGCTACAGGCATGTGCCACCATGCCCAGCTGATTTTTGTAGTTTAGTATAGATGGGTCGGGGGCAGGGGGTGGTCTCACCATGTTGCCAAAGCTGGTCTTGAACTCCTGACCTCAAGTGATCTGCCATTTAGTCTCCCAGTGCTGGGATTATAGATGTGAACCATCATGCCTGCCCAGATTTAGCAACTATGTTTCTTATGTTTCTTATTTTGGCAAAATTGTTTCATTTACTACTTTATAGGCAAGTATCCTGAAAAGAGAAAAATCTTCCTCTAAAGAATCCCTACAGCACAAGGACCAAGCATACTCTGGGAATGCAGGCTGCTTCCACTGCCTGTCTCAACATGGATATGACTTCCTCTGTCCTGCTGTGTTCTCCAATGCCTGACGAATCAGATCTCTTTTAGAATATAAATCAGCCAAACCAAACTTGTTCTTAAATATTCCTGCTGTTTCCTTCCTGTCATCTCTAGGAGCATTCCCTTCCCTTTTTTAAGTCTTTAAGCTCCTCAAGGATAGGGCCGTGTCTTATTCATCTTCACATCTAGGATCCCAAGGGTGGGAGCCGAATGCTGTAGTGCTGAAGGAAATGGAAACTTAGGAGAAATAGGAGTTTTGTTTTGTTAACATAATAATGAATATATTAAATATCTGTGCACTTAAAATAAGCCAAGCCCTATAGTAAATACAGAGTACTGTATCTTTTTTTTTTTTTTTTTAGACAGAATCTCACTCTGTCATCCAGGCTGGAGTGCAATGGCGCAATCTCAGCTTCACTGCAAACTCTGCCTCCTGGGTTCAAGCAATTCTCCTGCCTCAGCCTCCCAAGTGGCTGGATTACAAGCACGCACCACCATGCCTGGCTAATTTTTGTACTTTTAGAGAGACGGGCTTTCACCATGTTGGTCAGGCTGGTCTTGAACTCCTGACCTCGTGATCCGCCTGCCTTGGCCTCCCAAAGTGCTGGGATTACAGGTATAAGCCACCGTGCTTGGCCAAAAGTACTGTATCTTTAAGCATACTTATAATAAATTGTGAAGAGCTGAAGCAGCAGGATTGGCTAAAAGCAAGGGACACATGATATATTAGACAGAGGAAAGAGAAACACAGAAAGGCAAGCTGGGAGGAATGGCAGTGAAAAAATAAGCAGAGCAAAAGGAGAGGAGACTGGGATGAAAAATACAGGTGAGCAATCAGGCTGAGTACCTTGCTGACTCCAAGTTTGGTAGGGAAGAGACCAAAGTATGTATGAGTAAGCACTTAGAAACTCTGGAGATTATGTCACAACAAATGGTCTAATGTCTAAAAACTTCTTACTTTTTGTATCTCAGAGGTTGGAGAGCCTTTAAAATAATTCGTCGCTTCATGGTTTAATTTTTTAGTCTGGCATCAACGAAACGATTTTTCCTGAGTTGTGCTATTATCGTCTAAAGTTTAGTATGCATTAGTATGATAGTGACAAGGCTATTACAAACTCTGTCTCATTATGGAATGACTGTGGACAATAACGAATCCATAAAGTACTGTGCCACCATTCAATACTCCAAATATAACTCCAAAATCCATCTCCTGGGAGAAAGAGCATGATGTTAGGGAACAAAGGGGAGGGGGGAAGTGAATGTTGACCTAAACAGCTATCCAATAATTATTTTGCCTTTCCATAAACAAAACAAATACCTGTTGTTTAGCAAAGGGATTTTGTTAGCTTAATGCCAACAAAAAAGAGATTTTTTGTATTTTTAAAGACTACTAAAATGCATATACAAATACTAGCTTTTCTTCAGACCATATTCAGTTATGTGGTTATCATCTTCCAAATGAACCATTTAATTGGACCAGTCCAAAAGTTATTAAGTTTAGACCACATATAAGATCTTGTTCTCTTCCTCCTACCTGGATGGCCAAGCATATGCTAATCTAAAAACCTGGAAGGGATACATTTATTCAACAGATATTTACTGAGTGGCTACCAAATGTCAGTCGCTGTTCTGAGTGATACAGCTACGTTAATGAATCAAACAGACAGAATGTCTGTCCTTGTGTAAATTACTTTCCAGGAGGAGAAGATACACAACACTAAGTCAATTATATACAAGATTACAAGAAGACAGGCGTTATAGAGAAAGACAAAGCTGGGAAGCCTATCATACTTTTCAATAGGGTAGTCAGAGTAGACTCTGAGATGTTTGAAGGAGGTAAGGGAATTAGTCACGCAGATATCTGATAGAAGAGTGCTCCAGGCATTGTGCAAAGGCCCTGAGAAAGGAACCTGCCTAGTTTGAGAAACACCAGGAGGCCAGTGGGACTGCCGTAAAATAAGGAAGGGAAAGAGTAGCAGGAGACTACACAGGGCCTTATAAGCCAGTTCAGGGATTCTGGCCTTAACTCTGAGATGGAAAACCATCAGAAAGTTTTGGTCAAAGGAATGATATGATCTAAATTATATTTTTCAAGGATCAGTCCCTGGCTACCGCGTGGAGAGAAGACTGAAGAAGGGCAACGATGATGTAGGGAGACCAGATAGGAGTTACAACAATAGTTCGGGTAGACATGATGGTGGCTTGGATGAGGATTGTAGCAGCAGGAGTAGTGAGAAGTAGTGGATTCTGAACATAATTTGAAGACAGAACAGGATTTGCTGAATAACTGAATATGGGATGTGAGAGGAAGAGTAGAAATAGGGATGACACCAAGGTTTCTTGGTTTTGGGAGTTAAAATGGTAAAGTTGCCACGAACTGTGATGGGTATATGTGAGCTGTCTATTGAAATCCAAGTGGAGAAGTCAAGTAGGTAGTTGGACATTTAAATCTGGAGTTTAGGGAAGAGGTTCAGGGTAGAAATATAAATTTGGAAATTGTCCAAATGTTGACGGTATATAAAGCCATGGGACAGAATGAGCTCTTCCAGGGAAAGCATGCAGATAGAAGGAGGCCCAATGACTACGCCTTGGAATACACCATGATTAAGAGCTATGGGAGGTGAAGCCAAAGCAGAAAGGAGATTGAGGGGTAATAGCCAGTGAAGTAAGAAGACAACAAGAAGAGCACTGAGTCCTGGGAAGCGCACACGGCATTTCAAGGAGGAGGAAGTCATGAGGTAAAATGCTGCTGATCATTAACCGAGAATTGACTACTGGATTTAGCAAAGTGGAAGTGGTGATCTTAACAAGAACAGTTTCTAATGAAATGTGGGTGCGAATGTGACTAAAGCAGGTTCAAGAGAAACTAGGAAAGGAAATAGACAGTACAAACATATCTTAGAAGGTCTGCTTTCTAATTAAGAAGAAAAAGAGCAGAAGCTAAAGGGGGAAGTGGCAGCAAGCATATTTTGTTGGTGGTGTTGGTTTTATTTTTATTTTTTTGATGGAAGAGGTAATAGTATGCATGCTGGTGGGCATGATCCAGCAGAAGGCAGAAGAAGACAAGAATACAGTAAATAAATAACAAATGCCAGTATTGTGTTTATGTTGGTTTATGTTGTTGCAAACCTGGTGGAAGTTCTCTTCTGTTTTCGCGGTGGTTCACGCCTGTAACCCTAGCACTCTGGGAGGCTGAGGTGTGTGGATCATTTGAGGTCAGGAGTTCGAGACCAGCCTGGTCAACACGGTGAAACCTGGTCTCTACTAAAAATACAAAAATTAGCCTGTCGTGGTAGTGCAGGCCTGTAATCCCAGCTACTCGGGAGGCTGAGACAGGAGAATCGCTTGAACTCGGGAGGCAGAGGTTGTAGTGAGCTGAGATTGCCCCACTGCACTCCAGCCTGGGTGACAGAGGGAGACTCCACCTTAAAAAAAAAAAAAAAAAAAAAAAAAAAAAGAACAAAAACGAAATAAGATTGCCAGACAGCATGAAAGGCCTACATGAGGTTAATGGTCACAAATTTGTTTTCCCCCAGCAACGTACTGCTGCATGGGTACAGGGACAAGACCGGGCAATATGTTGGATTTAACAAGGGTTGACATTTTGACAAAGGAGGGAAAGCATTTGAGAGAGGAACAGGAAATTGAGGGTGTATGCACCAAAACGTTATGTGGTTGACAGATTATATAGGTATACACTCAGTTTGTCTATTCTCTTGTGTATTACTACAGACCATAATTTACTAAAGAGATTATTAGAAAATCACAGGATCTGAAATGGGACAAAAATGTACTCTCTATTCTGTGACACATTCTTTGCTAATTAATACCCCCAAAGAACCTCCAACTTTGTAGACTCTTTAAACATAGGATTATTCTCTCTTAATAAACTACGAACACCATGAAATGAGAATTTTTACTTCCTCACTTTTGGGTTTTGTACCACCAACGTCTAGCATAGTGCTTTGTACAGAGCAGACATTCAATAACTACAATTGACGAAACCTTAAAAATCATCGTAGGTGGATTCAACACGAGTTGTGGAGGGTAAGGATGGTACCATCTCTCTGTCAAAGGGAGACGAGCTACAAGGAAGTAGCTTTGGCATGAACCAAAATGTCAACCGAATTGATCTTTACATTTCTCTGCAAAATGCCCACATCTACCTCTGCCTGGTGGTCCGGTCCGTTCGCCAGCTTATATGCCCCAGGATGAGAAATATGCCCCAGGATGAGAAAAGCGCTGTCGGGTAGCTGAGTTCTCTACCAGTACAGATATTCATGCAAAGACCCCGGGCAGGAATATCAACTACCGATCTAAAGACTGTATCAGAGGACCCTGCTCCTCGCGGTCCCCAAATCCCGCCGCGCCATTTTCTTCTCAAGGACACCCCACATCTGACAACTCACACAGATGGTTATCTTCAGCACACCGTGGTTATAGTCTCGGTACAACTCTTTGGCCTCCTGGTTGCATTCGATGCACCTGTACTGGCAGGAGGCCGAGGCAGCAGTAGGAGTCGCTGCCACCCCATCCACATTCCCTTTCCCTTGCTGCAGCCCGCTCCGCCCGCCGTTGCCCATTTCCACTCAACTGCAGCCCAGAACTTCCGATTCTGTGGCGGGTAAGACGTCAGACGCCAGACCGGAAGATTTGCGCCGCGCGGGGCTTTTGGGATTCGTAGTCCCAGCACCGGCAAGGTGGCCAGGGGCTGGTCGAGCTGGGACTACCATTCCCAGCACACAATGCTTCTCCCTTTGCCCCACCCCCTTGCCACGGTCCACCTGCCCGTCGTGGGTTAGAGGCGGGGAGGCCTGAGAGCCAGGCAAGGGCTGTCGCACATGCGCCTTGAGGGAAGATGGCACCTGCCGGCTGCTGCTGCTGCTGCTGCTTCTGGGGCGGCGCTGTGGCCGCCGCGGGCGCCGCCCGGCGTGTCCTGCTGCTGCTGCTGCTGGCGGTCCTGTCCGCCGGGCCGCGGCCGGGAGCCCTGGCCACCGAGCACTACTCGCCGCTCTCCCTGCTGAAGCAGGAGCTGCAGCACCGGCAGCAGCAGGAGGCCCCGGCGGGCGGCGGCGGCTGCAGCCCGCAGTCCGGGGACTGGGGGGACCAGTACTCTGCCGAGTGCGGCGGTGAGTGGGCGGCGGCGGGCGTCTAAGTCGGCCGGGGCCACGGGGCGGCGGGGCTGGGGTCCGGGGCCGGGGTACGGGCCGCCCGGGCCTCACGCCTCCGGCTGCGGCTCGCGATCCGCGGGAGCCGGCTCCGCCAGGGGTCCTGTCGGGCTGCTTCCCGCCGCTGCCACCCACGCCGCCGCTTGCCCTCCTGCAACCGCCTCTGGTCAGGGCGGCGAGTCGAGAAAAGAGCTGACGGCATGCTCCCGGGGCCAGGGCGGCCTCTCCTGAGTCTGAAGCGACTGTTGGAAGGGTGGCAGGGGAGACGGCAGGTGGCCCGGGACAGCCCTGTTCCCGCCGCCGGCCTCCCGAGGATGCCGAGGGGGCGAGGGAGGGGCGGGCGGATGAGCACCCAGCCCGGCGTCTTGCGGAGCCCGCCCCGGGAGGGAGACGCCTGGCCCATCTTAGGCCTGGAAATCAGGTTTCCTGATCTCCTGGGTTAATGTCTCCTATAAAACAGTTCCTAAAAATTCGATCCCTGGAATGGAAAAAAAGAGCAAGCCCTTCTTATCTGCTCATTGACATCTTGCTTCCAGTTGTTTAAGATTAACCTGCGATCTGTCAGGTGTCTCCCAGAGTGAAAGAAGGCCCCTGCAGGCCTTGAGCCTGTGTGTCAGTGCCGTGTGTGTATTGGAGCTACGCCAGCTCATTCATTAAGAATGGGCGCTATTAGCTTCAGTTTAATAAATAATAGCAGATGCCTCTGGAACAAAATACATGTGTACATTTTTTTCTGTTTTGAAGTTCTGTCGTGGGTCTTTTTACCCATCAATCCCCTCCCTTTCTCTTTCCTCATTCTCTATGTGAGTTCCCTTATAGTTTGCTTTGGGAAAGGCCTGGATCTACCAAACTCATTAGGAGATGGTTGCTTTTAAGACTTGGCAGCGGTTTTCTTTAGCATTGTGTACCTGGGAAAACAATACCTTTTTTTTTTTTTAAGTTGAGATGAGACATCAAGATTAGCACAATCTGATTTCCTTTTAGCACAATCTGACTTCCTTGAGGAAGTATCACTCACTGAGAGGTATGTGACTTTTTTTATTTTGCAGTAGGCGGTAGCGGGTAACAGCATAACACGGCTAGCCTTGCACAGTGGAAAACGAATGGCGTTTACTTGCCTCTGTCACTTTCTGTATCTCTGAGCTAGTGAATTACCTGTCTTTGTAAAATGCCTCCTCTGTAAGTGGAAAGCACTGTTCACCTAATTGTGGGGTTTTATTTTCCTCACGAGGGTGCTGTGAGGGAAATGAGAAGTAGCCGACATATACTGAGTGCTTGCTGTATGCCAGGTGTTGTTCTAAGTGCTTTAGGTCTATGAGCCTAGTATATTAGTCTGTCAGAAAAACAATAACCACCTCATTAGATGGTGGCTCATTTTCTCAGATGAACAAACTGAAACATAGTGAAATTGTCATCTTCTTGAGATCCCACAGCTGCCAAAGGAGGAACCCATGTAGTCAGGCTCCAGACAAAACCTTTGTCTTCACTAAGTTGTTGTAGGTAGGCAAACCACATCTGTAGTATTTACTTGCATATGGTGTATGTTGGGTAAATTTCCGTTTCTCCTTTGGTCATGTGGTGCTTACTGACTAAAGGAGCCCCAGCGTTTAGACAGTAGAAGGTATATATTGATTAACACTATGAAATCTATTGGTATTATTGATGTCGGTGCCTCATTTGATTCTTTGGCATCAGGCCAACCACCAGTATTTAAGAATCCTTGTTCAAGCCAGCTCTGACTTGTATTATGATTTTTCCCTGGAGGATGAACATTGTATCATGAAGCTCTAAACATAATTTATTTAGATGTTTCTACCTTCTTTTTCTCTCTCCCATGTAGTGCTTATTTTTTCTAGCTTGGAATTTAAAATGTACTGTTGCAAATGAACAACCTGAGTCTTTCAGATCACCTCCTCTGGCTGTGTGAGTAGCTGCCAACAGGTGCTAAATGCGGGCAGCTGCCGCTGTGGTCACCCAAGAAGTCATTTCCAGAATCAACTACTTGGAACTCCAGCTGTTTCCCTCAGCTTTCCTGGCTGCAGTATGCGACAAAAGCCATCTCTGTTGTTGTAGGGGCTACTGAAATACTTCTCATTTCTCCCTCTTCGCCCTGGACAACTGTGTAGAAGCTGGACCCTATGAAACCTGTTTCATTTCTTCTCTGTCCTAGGATGTGGGGATGAATTCAGGATTTACAACTAACCATGCCATAGCCTGAGGGGCAGCTGATGCTCTGTATCTGGAGACTCATTTGAGCAACATTAGGGTCTAGACAAATGTCAGGATCCAGAACTAGTCAGTTCTTCAGAATCATACAGACTTGGCTTTACTAAGCATTGATCGTGCCATCGTCTCTTGCTTGCCTGTCCAGCCACAAACCTGTTCATATCAATCCAGCACATATACTGAGGACAAGCACAGCAGCACAACCACTTTTCAGAATCTTTCCCACAGCTTTCGGGTTCAAATGGCTGAGCTGATGCCTGCTTGGGTCTAAATTTAAATCTGCATAGCTTCTTCCAAGCAGTATGTTTATTCCCTTGAGACAGAACTGCCAGTGATTGTACATATAAGGACAATGGCTGGTGGGAGCCCACCAGTCCCAAAACAACAGACTGGCAATGGCTGGCCCAGCTATACACACCACCATCATATGGAATCCAGGTCCCAGGGAACAGCCTAATTGTTCAGTGGGCTGAGTCCTACCCAGATCCACTGCAGAGGTTACAGGCATGGATGCCCCTCTGGTGCCATATGTCTCAGCCTGAGCTTTGCATGTTTCCCGTTCCCCCTTGTAACATTTTCTACTCCACATTTTTACCATTACCTTTTTGATTTTTGATTTTATTTTTACCTTTTTACTTGAAAAGCATATATAACCACAAATTTGTCTTCTCTGTTTACTTGTAGAGAAAATAATATTTTAAAAAAAGGAACACTGTGTTGTACATATTTTAAAAATAAAAGTAAAATTCCTGTTGCCAAAGCCCTATCTTTAATTTGTAACTGTAGAAGGAAATAATGAACAGAAGTATTTTTCCAATTCTTTCCTCACTTTTTTAGTTATATCGTCATAAACACTCTGCAATCTTTTTTAATCCTTTTGATAGTGAAGTAGGTGCTGTTGTTTTTTTCTATTTTTTTAGAGACAGGGTCTTGCTCTGTTTCCCCGGAGGTAGTTCAGTGGTGCTATCATAGCTCACAGCCTCAAATTGCTGGTTTGAAGCCATCCACCTGCCTCAGCTTCCCAAGTAGCTAGGACTACAGACGTGTGCCACCATGCCCAGCTATTCTTTTTTTTTTTTCTGTAGAGACAGCATCTGGCTATGTTGTGCCTAGGTTGGTCAAACTCCTGGACTCAAGCAGTCTTTCCACCTCAGCCTCCCAAAGTGTTGGGATTACAGGTGTGAACCACCATGCCTGGCCAATGCTGTTTTTAATTCCCATTTTACAAACTGAGACAGAGAAGTTAAGGTTACACAGTGAAGAGTGGAGCCAGGATTTGAACCTGACCTGGCCATTTGTGTGTTATCTTCAGTAATTGTTGCATATTAGTATAATTTCTTACTAATATTAATGATAAAGTCCTATACCTTCAAGCTTTGTTGAAAGTTACATTCTTAAATCACTGTTAGAATTTTGGATTTGACTACAAATACAAGGATGCTTCACCGAACCTAGTATTTTGAACTGCATGGCTAGAATGGGTTTGTTCTTTCATTGAAAAAGTATTTGTATACCTACTAGATGCTACTTAGTATTCTGGACCTTGGTGATGCAGCACAGCTGACTGAGTTCCTAGTGTGGATCCTGTGTCTTGATGAGGGAAGAAATAAGTACAGTTGCGTACCATTTAACAACAGAATATGTTTTGAGAAATGTGTCGTTAGGCGATTTCATCATGGTGCAAACATCAAAGAGTGTTTACACAGACCTAGATGGAATAGCCCATTACACACCTTGGTTGTATGGTATAGCCTGTTGCTCCCAGGCTACAGACCTGTAGCATATTACTGTACTGAATACTATAGGCAGTTGTAACGTAGTGACAAGTGTTTATATATCTAAATATAGAAAATGTACAGTAAAAATATGGTATTACTGTCTTATGGGACCATTCTCATAGATATGTGGTCCATCATTGGCCAAATCATTATGTGGCACATGACTCTATATAGTAGGGCCTGGTAATACATGCCTTGAAAATAAAGCAGTGTGACAGGATAAAGAGCAGTGTGCAGGTGCTACTTTAAGAGGTGGCCTGGGATGGCTTCTGGTAAGGAGACATTTGAGCTGAGACTTGGATAGAGTGAGATTTGGAGTGATCTTAGAAATATCTTAATTTGCCTCTCTAATTTTATAGATCTAGTGAATTAAGGTCTTGTGAAATTGTAACTTGTTCATTGATTTAAAAATTCAGGTTCTCTGCTCTTCTTTTTTTGTTTTTTGAGATGGAGTCTCGCCCTGTCACCCAGGCTGGAGTGCAGTGGTGTGATCTCAGCTCACTGCAACCTCCGCCTCCTGGGTTCAAGTGATTCTCCTGCCTCAGCCTCCCAAGTAGCTGGAATTACAGGCGCCTGCCACCAAGCCCAACTAATTTTTTGTATTTTTAGTAGAGACGGGGGTTTCACCATGTTGGCCAGGCTGGTCTGGAACTCCTGACCTCGTGATCTGCCCACCTTGGCCTCCTAAAAGGCTGGGATTACAGGCGTGAGCCACCACACCTGGCCCCTCTGCTCTTCTTACCAAAGCTAAACTGTATCTCTTTCAAATGTAGTATGCATCATGTATTAAATTTTATCTTTATACTCTTTACAGACAGTATAAGGTATATTTTATGGTTCAAGCATATGCATTTCTATAAGTTGTTTTAAAAATACTTTTTTTCTCCTCTTGTCTTGAAAATGTAGTAGTAGTAACAAGAACAGTGAGTTTGTGAGAATCTTTTTTCCAATGCCTTCAGCTTTTTTTCACTGCTCTTGAGTGATGCAGCCCTGTACTCGATGTCTTAATTTTCTTTAGTTTGTTGAAATTAATGAACCCAGAATTGTGTTTGTTCTATTTTTTCCACAGTTCTTTATGGGAAAAGGCATTTAGAGTCTGTCCAATTTGGGAATTATGAACTGCCAGAAAAATAAGGAAGTAGCTGTGAACCTAGCTCTGTGTTTTTGACAAAATTGGTAACACTGAGACTGTCGGCGTATATGGTAGCTTTCTTAATTAAGGAATTGGCCATTTAAATACGTGAAGTCAGTCTTTTCGCTCACGGCACATGGATCACTGCTATGCCTAGAGATGGGAGAGAATCAACAGAAGGAAACTTACGATATGAGAGCTATTTCCTTTTTTGCTCTATGAGGAAGTTGAGAACCACATTTTGTGCTCAGTCATAGCAACTGTGGTAACCATTACTGTGAGTGTATTTGGTCAATCCTTTCGTCTCCTGGCTCTGATTTTTTGTGTTTGTCATCATACATAGTTTCATGGCAGACCTTTTCATGTCTTGTTTTTCTTTTTCTTTTTTTTTTTTTTTTTGAGACGGAGTCTCGCTCTGCGGCCCAGGCTGGAGTGCAGTGGCGGGATCTCAGCTCACTGCAAGCTCCGCCTCCCGGGTTCACGCCATTCTCCTGCCTCAGCCCCCCCGAGTAGCTGGGACTGCAGGCGCCCGCCACCTCGCCTGGCCAGTTTTTTGTATTTTTTAGTAGAGACGGAGTTTCACCGTGTCAGCCAGGATGGTCTCGATCTCCTGACCTCGTGATCCGCCCGTCTCGGCCTCCCAAAGTGCTGGGATTACAGGCTCGAGCCACCGCGCCCGGCCCATGTCTTGTTTTTCAAGGCATACCTGAGTAAATTTGCCAGGGCAAAGTTGCTGTGCTCAGAGACTGAGGCACAGAGTGATGAAGAGATTGTGATCTTGCCACATCCTGGCCCCTGTGCCATTGCCAGAGGGTGTTTCCCTTTTACTCACTGAACAGCGTCTTTCAGAAAATCCTCTGGTTTAGAAGTAACATTTTATAGCTTAAGCCCTATGGTGATGGCAGCCTATCATTCACTTTTTCACATATATCTGTTGTCATTAAGAGTTACATCTACCTTTTAAAAGATCTACACATTGCTAAACCTGTTCAGCTTCAGGTGATAAGGGTTAATTATTATTTTTTAATCTCTGGGTGGAGGCAGAAGTTACATGGCTTGGGTTTTAGAACCTACTTGGAGCATGACTGTAGGAAAGTCAAGGCTCTTCAATGTGCACCACTCAGTGTACAGACAGCTTAGCTTCATTGCACTCGATAAATACATGACTAACTTTTAAAACTTCTCCTTTTCACAATGCGTTGTTTTAAAGAGGTCATTTTATTTGGGCTCATCTTATCTTGCAGATAGAATAAATACACGATTTATCAAAGTAGCAGAATTTTAATACTTTTAACTTTGGGTGAATGCTTTCTGACATTTTCCTTTTCTTATGTTTTGGTTTTACTTTTTTATCGAAATGCAACATATATACAGGAAAGTACATATGTCCTAAGTGTAGATAACTCAATATATTTTCATAAGCTGAACAACTTACGTAATCAGAAAGAACCGAAATCAATAGCTGTCTGTTTTTAAGATTGCCGATAGTCTCATTCCATGCTAACCCTGGTTTCATTTGGGAACTGTTTTGCCCGTCTTTATATCTGATTTAGGGTCCAGCACCATGCAGTGGACTTACACTGCACATGTGCTGGCGTTCTTTCCATAGACTTTCACTTAGGAATCAGTTGGTGCATGTCAGGACCACCTGTACAAGAGAGGACCAGTTGTCTTCTCATGCAACTTTTCCCTGCTGGTGTTTGCGATGTTCTCAGTGACTCTGTATTCCCTTGTCACTAATCGTTTCATGTCAGTGCCTGGCTCTGCTTCAGCATTCCCTGTGGAGTTGATGTTGTCTGCCAGTATGTGTGGGCTTATGAGAAAGCTTTTAGCTCTTGAAAGTATGTGTCACTTTGAGCATCTGATGCATCTTCAGTCTAGTGTATAAACTTACGCTAAGTAACTGCCCTTTGTGGGGAAGGCCTGGCCACCCGGTTTGTTGGTTAAGGCATCCTTCTTCTGTTCTGTTCATGTAATTTGCTACTGTGCCTTTTTTTCCATCCTGTGCAGTGAATTCCTTTTCTTTTGATTCTTTACATGTGTTAATATTTGTATGTGGGTTAAGATACCTTTGATTCGATTACATTCAAGCTTTATTAAAAAACAAAACAAAACAAAACTTCTGTCTCTTTAAGATGGCTTTTGTGGATCCTTGGTTCCAATGGATTAATTATATGTTTACTTTATAATTTAATACTCAGCAGGCAGTCTCTATTTTCAGTTTGCTTTACGATAACACATCTCAGGTACTGATGAATATTTCATTTCATTAAATGAAGCATATAAATTCTTCAGAGCATTTTGTCTGTTATTACACTCTAAAAGGAATTTATCCCTTGGGACCATATTTCGGGGCCATTGAGCAATGTAGTATACGATGTCAACTGTGGTTGTATTTTTTTTTTTTTTTTTTTTTTGAGATGGAGTCTTGCTCTGTCGCCCAGGCTGGAGTGCAGTGGCGCGATCTCCGCTCACTGCAAGCTCTGCCTCCTGGGTCCACACCATTCGCCTGCCTCAGCCTCCCAAGTAGCTGGGGCTACAGGCACCCGCCACCACGCCCGGCTAATTTTTTTGTATTTTTAGTAGAGACGGGGTTTCACCGTGTTAGCCAGAATGGTCCCGATCTCCTGACCTCGTGATCTGCCTGCCTTGGCCTCCCAAAGTGCTGGAATTACAGGTGTGAGCCACCATGCCTGGCCACCTGTGGTTGTCTTATATATGCAAAAATTGATAAAAGCAAAAGACACTACAAGTTGATACCACATAGCCACCTGGCCTTCAGGTAGTTCTTCCAGCCACAAGAATTCTGCCTTCTCTTCCCAGGTTTACCCTGTACCTGGGATTAGGATTGTCGATAAATAAGTTGTAGCCTATCCAAGGGAAAAGCCCAGTCATCCTTGTATTCAAGTAGCTCAGTGTACCGTCTGTTATAACTAGGTGGTTGAGTGATGAGTGCTACCCAGCAGCTATTGATTTGCTTCTAAATTGGCCATGGGTTTGCTGCTTATAAGCTTTTAGTCAGTTTTCTCACACACGGATGTGTGAGAAATACATGCTACTGCCAGTGCCACCTTCTCTCCTTCCTTGGAGGTGATGACTGTCATCTTATTTGACTAAGAAAGAACCAGTGAGAAAACAACTTCCTTGCTCCCCACCACCCCAGCTGCTGGCCTGCCGGCAGATGGACTGGTCAATTTTGCTTTCTGTGCTGTTGTGGTGGCTGAGTGGCCGGTGCCTCTGCCTAGTTCAGCTCTCTGTTCACTGGCTGTCATTTCCTCTTATCTTCCATCAGCATACAGATGGTCTTAATAACTACCATCCTGAAAAGACAACCAAGATGACCACACATCCCTCCAGCCGCTGCCCCATCCATCTACCTCCTTTTACAGCAGAATTCCTCAAAGGAGATGTTCATATGGACTGCCTCCACCACTCCACTTTCTCTTGGACCTTCTATGGTTAGCTTTTGTCCTCGTCACTGTGCCAAAACTGCTCTTCTTAAGGTCAGTTGTGTGTGAGGTTTAGGAGGTGAGGAAAGAAGTTTCAAGACACTGCTATACCTAAATTGTTCTTACTAGGACCCAGCATTGGCAGAAGGAGTTGTGACAAATGTACCGTGCTCTTCATTGCTGTGGCGAGACCCGGCTGTGCTATGTCTTTGTTTTGTGACTTTAAACATGTTCATTAACCTTGAGTTTATTTCCCCATGTGTACAGTGGGCATAGTGTGCCTTGTACCTACCTTGGAGGATGGAGAATCAGAAGAAATAAGGTTTGTGGAGGCATTTGGAAGCTGGGAGGTACTGTGAAGGCCAAGATAAGCTTAAAGAAAGTAGATAGAAAAATTTAGCAGAAAAACTCTACGATTTTAGCCTATAAGCATATACTAACATTTAACAATCCTTTTCTATGCACAGGGCTTTATACCTTTATTCTTTACAGTAACCCTGTGAAGGTACCTGGGGGTGGTTATTTCTGTTTTACAGATGAAGGAGCTGAGGCTAAGACGTACTAAAGGACTTGCTGTAAGTCAAACAGCCAGGTAAGCGTCCGATCTGGGTTAGTCTGACTCCATAGCCCTGCCCTGAACCACTGTTACATTGCCTTCAAACTAATTAATTAAGTTTGAAGTCAGGGAAATACTAGAATTAATTATAAGACCTAGTTCTTTGAAAATATAGCTTAAGATTAGACAGTTATCTAGCAAGCCTAATCAAGAAAAGTGAGAAGAAACAAGTGTTTGGCTTGAGGAATAAGCAAGTAAATAAATATGAAAATCGTTACAATAACTATGTCCAGCTTTATGGCCCAGATGTAGAACCTTTCAAAGAAATGGATAGTTCTTTTAACAAAAGATAAATTGCTAAGTTGATTCTCCCACTATCTCTTAAATGTTCATCTTCACCAGGGTCAAGTCTTCTCTTATTTTTTATTTTTTTATTTTTTTGAGACAGAGTCTCACTCTGTCGCCCAGGCTGGAGTGCAGTGGCCGGATCTCAGCTCACTGCGAGCTCCGCCTCCTGGGTTTATGCCATTCTCCTGCCTCCGCCTCCCGAGTAGCTGGGACTACAGGCGCCCGCCACCTCGCCTGGCTAGTTTTTTGTATTTTTTAGTAGAGACGGGGTTTCACCGTGTTAGCCAGGATGGTCTCGATCTCCTGACCTCGTGATCCGCCCGTCTCGGCCTCCCAAAGTGCTGGGATTACAGGCTTGAGCCACCGTGCCTGGCCTAACTCTTCTCTTATTAAACGTAAGCTTCCTAAGCTTTCTTAGAGATTGTACTTACAGTCTCAGTTTATCATCCACCGTAAGTTAATGATTATCCAATCATCACATCCATATCTGTAGCATTTACCTTTCTCTGGACTTTCTTAACTACATGCTAGACAGCTTCCAGCATAATCACTTGACTCAAACCCAAAGTTAGCTCTTGATTTCCCTCTAAAACCTCTCTTGCTCTTAAACTCCCTGTTTCCGTTGATGGCACCACTTCTTCCCTCATTGCACAAACTGGAAACCTGTGTCTTTTCCCTCTTTCTGTGCCTAACTCTTTCTCAAGGCCTTGTGCTTTTTACTTGCTGTATCCTTTAGACTGTGACCCTCTGTTTCAACTCGATGGCTGCTGCCGCCATTCAGACTTTGCTCATTTTTACTGGCCATGGCCTCCCACCTGCGCCCTGCTCTGCTTGCCCCTTCTCTCCTCAGACACCTGTTAGTGATGTCACCTCCTGCTTAAACCCACCCTGCCTTCTTAGTTTAATGCTAAGAAGAAAGGGAATAAATGAACTAGATACTGAACTTGAGCTGCGAGAAGAGGTAATAAGGGAAATTAGAAGGCCTAAATACAGCAAAACTGGTATAAGTGAATTAGAAATAGAGCAGCAGTGGAATTGAGAAATAGACCCAAGAGTTGTTTTTTTAAAAAAGGATGTTTAAGAAGTTCTGGAGGTCTGTTTCACATCAGTGCACATATACCTAATACTACTGAACCATACAACCTAAAAATGGCTAACGTGGCTGCTTTTATCTGATGTGTGTGTGTGTGTGTGTGTGTGTGTGTGTGTGTGTGTTTTAACCACAATAAAAAAAGCCCCTCCCCCCCGCAGGAGAACAAATTCTTAAGTGATTAAAAAAAACAAAAAAGAAAAATAAAATAGATAAGTCTGATAAGGTGACCACAGAAAGAGGGAGCAGGTGCGAGTGTCATTTGTGAACGAGAGGCATGTGCGGAGCTCTAGAGGCCGTGAGAAGGAAGAGACAACTGTGCAGAAATCTCTGCTAAGGAGTTAAACTCTGACGCAATGAAGAAATGTCCGGAGATGATGTAGAAGAACAAGATAGAATTCTGTGATGCATTTTCACATGGTTTCTGTAGTAATCAGCACTAGTTTTACTTGTACAACGTAAGCAAGGAAGAAAACTAATGCTTTTCCTATCCAAGGAAATTTATATAATTTACGTACAGCTGGTTGAGCTGTAATTATTTATTATATTATGTAGTTATTCTTTAATATAATCATGTATGATAGTAATTAAAGCCATTGTGAGTATATATTTTAAGATTGAAGAACAAATTTAACCTCCTGTTCCAAACAACTATAGTTATAACTCTAGCAACTATTTCTCTATTGCAGACCTTAGAAGATGCATACATAGTTATAAAAATTTTAAGTAAAATATTAGTAAATTGAAACTAGCAAGCAATTAAAAGAATAATCTACCTCAATCAGAGTTTGTTTTAGAAGTACACAGATGGTTCAACTTGAAAAAATTAATTGGTTCATAAGCCAAAGGAGAAAAATCATAGAAACATCTAAATAAATCTCAAAAGGTGCTTGATAAAGGTCAGCAAGCTCTCCTGATTTAAAGTTTCTGGTAAAAAAAAAAAAAAAAAAATAGTTCTTTTAATACGGTGAAGTATATCAGTCTCAACTCATAACCACCACAGAGCAGCTTTCCACTGGATGTTGAGAAATGTTAGATGAAAAAGTTTTATCAAACGTTGATGAAATCTTAGTTATTAAATGAAGTATTAATGTCAGGAATAAGCAGGGGTGCCTGTTAATCACTGGCGTTATTGAGCACTTTTTGGAAGTTTCATCTAGTATAATAAGATGCTAAATGAATATAAATATTTTAAAAGACCTTGATAAAATTACATACAGATAATACAGTTATCAACTGAATAAATGGAGACATTAATAGGGCTGTAAAGAGTTCAGTAATGTGGGCAGATAAAATATTCAGCACTAGGCAGTTAGACAAAGGATTTACCACGTGCTGGTATTTCTGCCTGACTGCTCTCCCAGTGCCGTGGCCTCCTATAGTGAAATTCTTAATTTCCTTCAGGTCGCCTTCCACTTATTCATGGCTAAGAGCACAGACTCCAGAACCAGACTGCCTCGGTTCAGGGAGGCCTCCACTGCTTTGCTAGAGGGTAGCCTCAGGAAGATTACTGTAAGTTCCTCGGGTTCATTTTCCTCATCTTTGAAATGGGGATTTGAAGGTTGCCTGTACAAGGTAACTATGTGTTAGCTGATATTATTCACATCCGCGGGAAGCTGACCAGTCCACGTCTTCCTACTGTGCTGTCATATGTAGCTTTCACACTGTTGTTGGTTTACGTTTCTTTGTGTACTTTGATTGCTATCAGTTTTCCCACAGGGAACTATAATCTCTATGTAGAAGAAGGGTCATTTCTGGTTTTGCTCAGTAGAGGCTAACACAGTGATAGGAACATAGTAGATGCTCAACAAATATGTATTGAATCAATGGTTATCAACCCAATTAAAAAAAAATCACATGTAAATCCTATATAAAATGTATGAAGTGTCACGTAGTTTAATAAAATATTTTAAAAGATAAAATTTTATAAAGAAGTATTTATTCTCCTATTAATCTACAATTTTAATGCCATCCTAACACAAATCATAGAGAGATTTTTTGTTTTGGAACTTAAAAAACTGAAGTTTATCTGAAGAAAGAATGTTTATACAAATAGCCAAGAAAGTTTTGGAATAAAATTGATAATAGCTTTGCTTTATATTAAAATGTATGTATTGTATATCAAGATATCACCCTCTACCCCAAATGTACAATTATTATGTATCAATTTAAAATAATAAAAACCAAAAAACATTTATTGTGAGGCTACAATAATTGAAACAATGTGATACTGAAATCAAAACAAACAGATCATTATAAGGGATTAGAAAGTGTAGAAACAAAAGTTTCTTTTAGAGAACTAAAAATTTATTTTAAAAATATTAAATGAAAAGTGATATATAATCCTAAGTTTAAGTAATTAGGAGAAAATTTAAGTCAGGTGCAGTGATTCATGCCTGTAATCCCAGTACTCTTTGGGAAGTTGAGGCGAGAGGATTGCTTGAGCCCAAGTGTTCGAGACCATTCTGGGCAACACAGTGGGACCCTGTCTTCACAAAAAATAAAAATGAAAAATTAGCCAGGTGTGGTGGTGCACGCCTGTGTTCCCAGCTACTAGGGATGCTGAGGTCAATGCTGCAGTTAGCCGAGATTGTGCCATTGCACTCTAGCCTGGGTGTCAGAGTGAGACCCTGTCTCATAAAAAGGAAAATAAAATTTAATCAAATGGGAAAACATTTACATTATATTACTAAGTTAAGAGGACAGGTTACTAAGCAATGTATCTCATTCCATTCTCACATTATCCTAATGACGATAGTAGTAGGTAACATTTTTTTTGAGCTCTGTGTGTCAGAAACTGTACCATATGCTTTTCATATATTTCCTTATTTAAATATTGCAACCACCCTGAGAAGTTGATACTATTATTGACCCTATTTTGCAAATGAAACTGGAAAATTACAGTGGCTGAGAGCCAGGAAGTAGTAGCAGAGAGAAGGAATTCAAATCCAGACTGTCTGATTTCAGAATTACCACTTTTTATTACGTATGCCAAAATTTTCAGTGGTTCTCAATGAATGATGCTATTCTAAA
Source organism: Chlorocebus sabaeus (assembly GCF_047675955.1). Taxonomy (NCBI): domain Eukaryota; kingdom Metazoa; phylum Chordata; class Mammalia; order Primates; family Cercopithecidae; genus Chlorocebus; species Chlorocebus sabaeus. The sequence continues at coordinate 69,000,329 of NC_132928.1, read as the reverse complement.
TGATTTTTATTTATGTTCTGCAATTTTCTGTATATTTCATATTTTCTACAATGAACATGAACATGAAATACTACTGTAATTTTAAAAAATGTAGATATCCATGCAGAGATTGGACGTTTGTTAGAGCTGTTGCTGAAGTTGCACTTAAATCTTAAAAAAATGTTTTTTAACTTATTCAAAAAAAATTTATGGGTACATGGATATTAGTTGTATGTATTTATGGAATACATGAGATGTTTTGATACCGGCATGTAATGTGAAGTAAGCGTATCATGAAGAATTGGGGGGGTGTGCATCCCCTCAAGCATTTATCTTTTGAGTTGCAATCCAAATACATTCTTTAAGTTATTTAAAAATATACAATTAAGTTGTTATTGACTATAGTCATCCTTTTGTGCTACCAAATAGGAGGTCTTATTCATTCTTTCTGGGGCTTTTTTGTAACCATCCCCACCTCCCCGCCATTCCCCTACTATACTTCCCAGCCTCTGATAACTATCCTTCCACTCTCTATGTCCATGAGTTCAATTGATTTGATTTTTAGATCCTACAAATAAGTGAGAACATGCAGTTTGTCTTTCTGTGCTTGGGGTATTCCACTTAACATAGTGATCTCCAGTTCCATCTATGTTGTTGCAAATGACTGGATCTCATTGTGTTTTGTTTTTTTTAGATGGAGTCTTGTTCTTGTCACTTAGGCTGGCATGCAATGGCGTGATTTTGGCTCACTGCAACCCCTGCCTCCTGGGTTCGAGTGATTCTCCTGCCTCAGCCTCCTGAGTAGCTGGGATTACAGGTGCCTGCCACCAGGCCCAGCTAATTTTTGTATTTTTAGTAAAGACGGGGTTTCACCTTGTTGGCCAGGCTGGTCTTGAACTCCTGACCTCAGGTGATCCACCCACCTCGACCTCCCAAAGTGCTGGGATTACAGGCTGATCTCATTGTTTTTTATGGCTGAATAGTACTCCACATTTTCTTTATCCATTCATCTGTTGATAAACGCTTAGGTTGCTAACAAATCTTAGCTATTGTAAACAGTGCTGCAGCAAATATAGGATTGCAGATATCTCTTCCATATACTGATTTCCTATTTTTTGGGTATATACCCAGCAGTGGGATTGCTGGATCATATGGTAGCTCAATTTTTAGTTTTTTGGGGAAACTCCAAACTGTTCTCTATCATGGTTCTGCTCATTTACATTCTCACTGCAGTGTACAAGGGTTCCCCTTTCTCCATATCCTCACCAGCATTTGTTATTGCCTGTCTTTTGCAATATACACCATTTTAACTGGGGTGAGATGATATCTCATTGTCATTTTGATTTGCATTTTTTGATGATCAGTGATGTTGAGTACTTTTTCATATGCCTGTTTGCCTTTTGTATGTCTTTTGAGAAATGTCTATTCAAATCTTTCCCCATTTTTTCTTTGGATTATTAAATTTTTTCCTATAGAGTTGTTTGTGCTCCTTATATATTCTGGTTATTAATTGCTTGTCAGAGGGGTAGTTTGCAAATATTTTCTCTCATTCTGTGGGTTGTCTCTTCACTTTGTTGCTTGTATCTTTTGCTGTGGAGAAGCTTTTTTTAACTTGATGTGATCCCATTTGTCCTCGTTTGCTTTGGTTGCCTGTGTTTGTGGGTGTTGCTCAAGAGATCTTTGCCCAGACGAATATCATGGAGAGCTTCCCCAATGTTTTCTTGTAGTAGTCTCATAGTTTGAGGTCCTGGATTTAAGTCTTTAATCCATTTGGATTTCATTTTGTATATGGTGAGAGATAAGGGTCTAGTTTCATTCTTTTGCATATGGATATTCAGTTTTCTCAGCACCATTTATTGAAGAGACTGCCTTCCCCAGTGTGTATTCTTGGCACCTTTGTCAAAAATGAGTTCACTGTAGGCGTGTGGATTTGTTTCTGGGTTCTCTATTTTGTTCTGTTAGTCTGTGTGTCTGTTTTTATGCCAGTACCATGCTGTTTTGGTTACTATAGCTGGATTTAAATACTCTTAAAGATTTCCTTTAAAAGAAAGTGTAGAAACAGATCCTAATGTCTATAATGTATTATAAAGGTGGCATTCAAATTGATAATTTAACAAGTGGTGCTGGGACAACCAGCTAACCATTTGGAAAACAGAAAATTAGGAATTTTTTTCAATACTTTATGCAAGGATAGGTTTAGATGACTTAAAAATGAGCAAAGGATATAAGCGATTTACAAAAGAGGAGATACAAATGGCCAATAAACCAAAAGTTTAACTTTATTAGTGCTATGTTCAGATTGGGAAAGACAAAAAGAATGTCAGTACTCTGGAGGGAAATGGACCTTCTCAAACTGCTAGTGGGAATGAAATTGTTATTATATGCTAGGAAGGAAATGGGGCAATATATATGAAAAATATTAAAATTGTGTACACCCTTTGACTTGACAATTTTATTTGTTGGAATCTATCATAAGTGGGTACATTTTCAAAAATATAGGTCAAGAATACTTACTGAAATACTGTTCATATTAAGAAAAAAGTAGGGACATCCTAAGTATCCAATGATAAAAGTATGGTTAAGTTCCATATTATGGAATGCTGTGCAGCCTTTTACAATTACGTAGGTGTATATTTATTGAAACTGAAATGGATTCCACAAAAGAGAGGGATTGTTAGAATAAGGCCATGTGTACACATTGCTTAGCACAGTGCCTGGCATATAGTAAGTAAGCTAAGTTTTCTTAGCTTAGAAAAGGCAGGAGAAACAGGTTATAAATGTGTAAGTTTCCAAAATATCTTTCGAGTCATTATTCTCCAACCATCTGCCAGGAACTATTACTATCTTCATTCTTGTGGGACTAAAACCTTTCCCTGGGGTTCAGATCAGACTTTCTGCAGTCTGACCCCTCACCTTCCAAACTCATACTTTTTCTTTTCCAACGCAAACTCCCTGCTCTAGCAAGGGAGTAGAAGTAGGAGTCTCCTCGCTGCCCTTTGCATTTCCTTGCCTTTGCACCTTCGTGTGTAACACTCATCATCCTATCCAGAATACCCCTTCCCTTTCTCTGCCCCAGTCTAAATCCATCCATTCTTTTTTCTTTTCTTTTCTTTCTTTCTTGTTTTTTTTTTTTTTTTTTTTTTTTTTTTTTCCCCAACAGAGTCTTACTGTGTCATCCAGATTGGAGTGCAGTGGCATGATCATGGTTCACTACAGCTTCGACCTCCTGGGCTCAGGTGATCCTCCCACCTTAGCCTCTGGGTAGCTGGGACTACAGGCATGTACTACTACACCCACCTAATTTTTTCTTTTGTAGAGATGGTGTTTTGCCATGTTGCCCAGGTTGGTTTCAAGCTCCTGAGCTCAAGGGATCAGCCTGCCTCAGCCTCCCGTGCTGGAATTACAGGCGTGAGTCACCGCGCCCAGCCTCCATCCATTCTTTTAAACCCTGCTTATGCCTTGTGAAATTTAACATTGCAGCTTCAGTAATTATTCACCACCCCAGGGCTTCTTTGCCATATCATGTCTTGCTTCTTATTGTTAAGATGTACAACATGTGAGAATTTAGCTGAATTATACGTTCTTTGAGGACACAGACTGATTTTGATATTATAATTTATTCTCTCCCTCAGATGGTTCCTTGAACATAATTTAATGTTCTTTAATGACTGCTGAATTAGAACATATCTTTTTTTGCAATAATCTATCAAGGTGAGATGTTTTAATATAAAATTAACCATTTTAGAGCCAACAATTCAGTGGCATTCACCACGTGCAACCACCTAAAGTTGTTTTCAACACTCCAAAGTAAAACCCCTTATCCATTAAGCAGTTTCTCCCATTCCCTCTTTCCCCTGTCCCCAGCAATCACCAATCTGCATTCTGTCTCTATGGATTCACCTATTCTGGACATTTCATATAGATGGAGTCATATGATAAGTGACCCTTTGTGTCTGGCTTCTTCCATTTAGCATAATGTTTTGGAAGTTCTTCCACGTTGCAGTGTGTATCACTAGTTCATTTTTTGATGGTTGAATAGTATTCTACTCTGTATATACCACGATTTGTTTATTCATTCATCTGTTGATGGACACTTGGACCATTTCTACCTTTTGGCTACTGTGATTAGGGCTACTATGAACATGAATACACAACACTTGTTTGAGTCCCTTTTCAATTTTGGGGTATATACCTAGGAGAAGAATTGCTGTATCATATGGAAATTCTGATTCACTTTTTAAGGAACTGTTTTCTATAACCGGTGTACCATTTTACATTCCCACCAGCAATGCACAAGGGTTCCAAGTTTTCTACATTCTTGCTATCACTTGTTATTTTCTGCTGTTTGGTTATAGCCATCCCAGTGTGTGTGTGAAGAGGTACCTTATTGTGGTTTGATTTACATTTCCCTAATTGGTAATTAGTAATGATGTTCAGCAGCTTTTCATGTGCTCAATGGCCCATACAGGTCCTTTGCCTGTAAATTGTGTTGTCTTAGTTGGGTTGTAAGAGTTTTTTATATATGTTGCATACTGGACTCATAGTGTGTAGCTTTTTTTTTTTTTTTTTTTTTTTTTTTTGAGTCAGAGTTTTGCTCTTGTTGTCCAGGCTGGAGTGCAATGGTGCGGTCTCGGCTCACTGCGACCTCTGTCTCCCGGGTTCAAGCGATTCTCCTGCCTCAGCCTCCCAAGTAACTATGACTACAGGCGCCTGCCACCATGCCTGGCTAGTTTTTGTATTTTAGTAGAGACAGGGTTTTGCCATGTTGGCCAGGCTGGTCTCGAACTCCTGACCTTTGGTAATCCACTTGCCTTGACCTCCCAGAGTGCTGGGATTACAGGTGTGAGCCCCCGTGCCTGGCCTAGGGGGTATCTTTTAACATTTAAGTCTCCCTGGTTTGGCTTATTCTCCCTTTTGTGATTTTTTTTTTTTTTAATCTGTGGTAAATGCTGCCCCATAGATGTTCAACTGAAGGATCTTTTTTTTTTTTTTTTTTTTGAGACGGAGTCTTGCTCTGTCACCCGGGCTGGAGTGCAGTGGCCGGATCTCAGCTCACTGCAAGCTCCGCCTCCCGGGTTTACGCCATTCTCCTGCCTCAGCCTCTGGAGTAGCTGGGACTACAGGCGCCCACCACCTCGCCCGGCTATTTTTTTGTATTTTTTAGTAGAGACAGGGTTTCACCGTGTTAGCCAGGATGGACTCGATCTCCTGACCTCGTGATCCGCCCGTCTCGGCCTCCCAAAGTGCTGGGATTACAGGCTTGAGCCACCGCGCCCGGCCCTGAAGGATCTTAACAACAATATTAGTTCCACATGTGTCCTGAGACAAGCATTGTACTAGTACTATTTCTGTCCTGTTGCCTTTAGATAAGTTACAACCTATTTAAACCTCATTTCACCATCCAGGAAGCTCACTGGCTTTGCTCATTTGAGAATGGTGGTGAGGACCATTACTAATGGTTGTGCAAGATACTTGCAAACTGTAAAACATTACCCAATTATAAAAGTAGGATACAGGTTGCTACTTCTATTTTTTGTTTTTCTAGAGACAGGGTCTCACTATTTGAGACCCAGGCTGGTTGGTTTGCTGTTGCCCAGGCTGGTCTTGAACTCCTTGCCTCAAGCGAGCCTCCCGAGTTGCTGGGATTACAGGTGTGAGGCACCGTGTCCAGCTGGTTGCCACTTTTAGTGTTGTTCACACCTATTCTTATTTTGGTTCTGTGGATTCATAGTTTCTGATTCATAGTTAAGCACCTAAGAGCATAAATTAAGGTGTAGAGAATAACCAAGAATGCTTGCCTTTCAGAGTCATCCTTTTTGAACTTCCATGACTCAGACTGCGAACCCAAGGGATCACCACCCTGTGACTCCTTGCTTTCCCTCAACACTGAAAAGATTCTGGTATGTATCTTCTCTCTGTGTTCTGTTTTTGTGACCTGAAGCCCAGTAATACTAGTTCCAAAAAGTGGAAGTCGCCTCTGCCAACTAGAAGTTGGGCCTCATTGAGTCTATATGCATAGGATAAAGATAGGTCGTCTGGTATTTTGTCACATTGAATTATTATGACTTATGCATTGGATGGTTGATCATTCAGGACATAGAACTTTTAATTTGCAAGTCTCAAGAAATAAAGGGGACATTATAGTTCAACCTTATTTCTAGCAGCCTTGTGTATTTGGAAGTATAGTAGACTCTTATTTTTCCAACCTTTGCATATGTGGGTATCTTTTGTATCTATGTTTTCTATCAGTACCAACTGAACTATACAGTGGACCTCTCCATTTCAGGGGTGAATACTTGACGGTAGGTAATGTTTGCGTCTGCCTATCCATGTTAGTGTGTCTCCTCCTCCAGCCTGGCTGCCTCAGGGGGGATGGGTCTTCTTTTTGTTCACACTCAACTCTATGAAGCTGATTGTTCTTTCCGTGTACAAGTTTAATCTATTTTTTCTCCAGGCCTTTTCCTTCAACATCTGCATAGACACTCTTTGAATCTTCAGTTTACAATTTCCTTTTAAGATATTCTTTTTTTTCAAACAAAGCCTTGCCTTTTCATGTCAGAACTACTGAAGATGGATTGAAACTGCAAACTAGAGAATGATCGGCTGCTTTTAACTAACTCGCTGCATAGTAATCAACTTGATATATGGAAAATTCTTGAATTAGACTTGCCTAAAACCAGAAGGGGCTGTCTTGTAAAGCAGTGAGTTGGTCATCTCTGAAAGTATTTAAGTAGAAGTTGGATAATCCCATCTTGTATAGGCAGTTAGATTCTTAGAGTTATGAAAGTCTTCTTACTGAGAGTAGTTAAAATATTTTCTACTAGTTGCATTTCCAGTTTAAGCTAGCGCTAGCTAGTGTCCTATGGGAGAAAGCTCATTAGTCTTGGCCTTTCCTTTTCCTGAGGTTGAAATACGGGACTTAGACTATTCATTTATTGATCCAGTCTCCCAATATTTATTTTGTACCTATGATGTGCCAGGCATTGCACTAGGTGAGTATTAGGAATACAGCAGTAAGCCAGATAGTGTTGGTCTCTGCATTATGTACCAGGCATTGTGCTAGGTGAGTAACAGGAATACAGCAACAAGCCAGATAGCGTTGGTCTCTGCGCCATGACTTCTATAGTCACCAACCAAATCATTATGCAAATAAACATAAAAGTGTGATTGTACACATCATATGAAGGAATAGCAAAGGGTCAACATAATCTCCCTTTATTTAGGGGTATCGGGCAATTCAGCTTTCAGGAACTGAAACGTAAGCAGGGATGAGAAAGTTGGATTGAAATTAGTCTACTAGTGATGTTGAGCTGTGTGTTCAAACTTACTTGAGCATGGCTTCTCAACTCTGTCCAGAGGAGATACTATAGATGCAGTATTAGAAATAGGAAAAATTCTTTTTCATCAAGAATTTTATTTGTTGTTTGGCCAGGCACGGTGTCTCATGCCTGTAATCCCAGAACTTTGGGAGGCTGAGGCGGATGGATCACCTGAGGTCGGGAGTTCAAGACCAGCCTGACCAACATGGAGAAACCCCCATCTCTACTAAAAAAATACAAAAGTAGCTGGGGTGGTGGTGCAAGCCTGTAATCCCAGATACTCAGGAGGCTGAGGCAGGAGAATCATTTGAACCTGGGAGGCAGAGGTTGCGGTGAGCCAAGATCGTGCCATTGCACTCCAGCCTGGGCAAAAAGAGTGAAACTCCATTTCAGAAAAAAAGAATTTGATTTGTTTGTACTGTCCTTCTCTTGCCCACTTTCTAATGAATACAAACAACTTGAAATCAAATATATTCTTCAGTGTACTCTTCAGGTTGCTTAGCAAACAATTTGTGGAATTTTATTTCTGTCCTCGTCTCAGTATCTTTTTGCAGAAAGGCTTGGCAAATGGTAGACTCTCCTCAAATATGAAATAAAGCAATATTTACAGACTCTTTTTCTTGGCTCTAAGCAATTTACTTGCTTTTTTTCCCAGCTTCACTGAGGTGTAATTGGCAAATAAAAATTATATATTTACAGTGTGTAATATGATTTTATATACATATATATAGTGAAATGATTGCCACAATCAAGCCATCTAAGCAATTATTTGGGGTGCAGTGGCACAAGCAGGGCTCCCTGCAGGCTCGACCTCCTAGGCTCAAGCCATCTTCCTGCCTCAGCCCCAACAAAGTAGCTGGGGCTATCGGCGTACATCACCATACCCAGCTAATGTTTTTTGAACTTTAGTAGAGACGAAGTCTCACTGTGTTGCCCAGGCTGATCTCGAAATTCTGGAGCTCAAGTGATCTTCCTGCCTTGATCTCCCAAAGTGCTGGAATTAAAGGCGTAAGCCACCATGCCCCATCTATCTAAGCAATTTATTAAGGAGAAAAATCTTTTGCATCTGTGAACTTGTCCATAAACACTTGACAAAGAGGAAGGACTCATGTTCTGATCACACCCAGCTGTATACCATCAGTAACACCCTTACGTGTTGTTCAATCTGCCACATCTTGAAGCTTTACCGGGTTCCATGTGTGGAAGCTCCCAGCTGCCTAGCAAAACTGGAAGGAGCTGATGAGAGTTTCCCTCTCGTCATCAGGGTTTTACTGAAAGCCATAAAGTATAAAACATTCCCACAATAGTGGCATTTTCTTGCTTCCACTTAAATCAAATGTAGCCGTAATTTTTTAAAATACAGATTTTAATACAAATTTTCCTTCATTTGTGATAAGCTAAAATGTATGTTTCTTTTTTTTTTTCCCCAGAGCCAGGCCAAGTCTATTGCAGAACAGAAGAGATTTCCATTTGCCACTGATAATGACAGCACAAATGAAGAGTTAGGTAAGATTTGAATCTGGTAATATTCCTGTAATATTTGCCTCAAATTTTTGGTTAGATGCCTAGCAGGAAGACAGGATGGTAAGGTGTGGAGAGACTGGCTTTGCCAATTTGAGCTGTTTGATCTTGCACGGAGCATTCAGCCCTTGTGACATTCCATTTATTATATGTCAAAAAAAAAAAAGGTTTGGATGGAATAATCTGTTTCAGCTCTCCATTTCTATGGAAATTAATAATTATGGCAGTGAGCTCTTATGAGCTGTTCTGATTCAGTAAAAGGTTATTTGTGTGCTGTCATCAGATGTGAGCAATGAAGAAGTGAAAGCAGAATAGAATCTCAGACTACCTACTTTTCTGTGTAGTGAAATAGCAATGTTGAAGTTATTTTAACTTTAAGTTATTTTACTCATTTGGCTAGTCATTTATTTTTGGGTCTAAGAATGTGGGTGTAGAAAAATTGAATTCATTCATATCTGCACGAGTCACATAGTTTGGTGTGTTCATTGCATGTTTTAAAACAGGCTGATTTTGTCAGTGTCAGATATGCACTGGGTGTGTTTCCCTCACTGTCTAGTGAGTTTACATTTGAAGAAGTGGAGACAAAATTGAATATAGGGCTGAGCAGTGCAACTGGGCAGTCTGTTGAAGCACATGTTCTCGCATGGGGCCCAGTCACCCAAAGCACCTATAGGAATTCGTCTCTATCTAATTTAGGCATAATTATTTTATCCTTACCATGGCCATACATGTTTGATATTAAGATTAAGTGCTCCTTATACTGGCTTCTTTCCTGTTAGTGTAGGGTCTTGCTCTGTGGCCCAGGCTGGAGTGCAGTGGTGCAATCATAGCTCACTACAACTTTGAACTGGGCTCGAATGATCTTCTTGCCTCAGGCTCCTGAATAAGTAGGATTACAGGTATACGCCACAGTGCCTGGCTAATCTTTTTTTATTTTTTGTGGAGACCAGGACCCCCCATGTTGCCCAGGCTGGTATCAAACTCTTGGGCTCCAGGGATCTCCTGCCTTGGCCTCCCAGAGTGCTATTTTGAAAATGCTGATTACTTTGTGGTGATATTCTTTGAGGAGGCTTTGACGACTGCCCTTTAAGACATCAGATCTGGTCTTTTCTGAAGTCCTTGGATTCTACTTAGAGTAGTATTTATTTATTAAATAATGAGTTCAGAGCCTGATATGTGCCAGGTCTGTTTTGTTCTCCAAGAATAATCCTAGTAGACCCTGGGGTAGTATAGCCCCTGAGCTGGCCTACGATCTTTTGTCCCCAGTATTTTGTCTTGAAAAAATGGCATCTGTGAACATATACATTGCTCGGAGATGTGGGGTTGCTGGTGAGTAGAGATTTCTGAGAGAAGTCCAGTTATACCAGCTTTTCCTTTATGTCTTTAGACTCCTACAGCAAAATTTAGATCCTAATAGTTATTTGTATTTGCACAAGATTTGGATTATGATTTTTTTTTTTGAGACAGTCTTGCTGTGTCACCCAGGCTGGAGTGCAGTGGCCCGATCTCAGCTCATTGCAAGCTCCGCCTTCCAGGTTCACGCCATTCTCCTGGCTCAGCCTCCTGAGTAGCTGGGACTACAGGCGCCCACCACCAAGCCCGGCTAATTTTTTTGTATTTTTAGTAGAGACGGGGTTTCACTGTGTTAGCCAGGATGGTCTCAATCTCTTGACCTTGTGATCTGCCTGCCTCGGCCTCCCAAAGTGCTGGGATTACAGGCGTAAGCCACTGCGCCCGGCCGATTATTCTTTTATTAATAGATACTTCTGGTTTTGTTCACAAAATGTTGAGTTTTAGGTGGAGAGATTTGAAAACTGCATTTGATTTGAAGTGGAATTCAATCACTTCGATGTGGACAGCCATTTAAATATGTTCCTAAAGTACAAAATTTATCTCTGAAAATCATATTTGTTTTTATGGCTCATTGATGGATTTGTTCATTCAACAGATATTTACTGATTATGGGATAATAAATAGGAAATAAAAATTTAGATTTGAAAGGAATCTTAAGAAAATTTTCTACAGGCATATTAAGCAAGACCCAGACAGTTATGAGAAGTGACTGAGGTCCCCATGATCACACGGCTGGTGAGTGGCAGAGCCAGAATCCGAGCTCAGATCTTGGCTTTCTGCGCAATCGTCATCTTCCTGCATTCAAAAAAGTACAAGTTTATGTTTTTATCCATGTTCATCTGACCATTAAGGAATTTCAGCCACTTGGCCATCCCTCCAGTGCACAGTGGTTTGGGAACTGCCTTGAGTTTTCTCAGCGTACCAGGCTCCCTGGGAGGTTAGGCTCCGGAGCCAGGCAGCTTGCTGCCTTCCTCTCAGTCTCTGCTTATGGTCCTTGGACAGCTTGTTTAACCACTTTCTGCTTTATTTCCTTGTCTGCAAAATGGGGTTAATAATTGTACCTACCTCATTGCAGTGGAGGAGCAAATGAGTTAATGCTGGTAAAGGATATTACTATGCCTGACACATATTAAGAATGCAATGCCTGTAACCACTGTGATTCTTGCTGCTGTTTTCACTGCTAATATTACTGCCCCCATCCCCTGCAACCCCCGCCAAAACTAAAGGTATCCTCTGGTTACCCGGAGGTTAGCTAACTGAATGGTATCCATTGTCAGCATTCTGAACATGTATTTGGGCTTAATTTATCTTTCCAAAGAAAGTGGGGCAAAAGGGCCCTCTTTTTATTTTGAAGAGTGCCCCCAGAAGTGCTTATATTATTATGGTGTTCAATTTGAACTTTATTTTTACTTTATTGATTTATGAATGTATTTTAAACTCTTTCTGCATTTCATATCTATTTCTGCTTTGTTTAATGTTTTTACTACTTTTAACTGTCAGGAAATATAAGCTTTTAATGACAGTAAAAGTTTTCGTTGCCCGTCTTCTTGAACACTTATTTGGTCCTAAAGGGTATTGCAGTAAAGTTTTACAGAAAAGCTTTTTTTGCAAATAAATGTTATCAAAATAGTTATGTTGAGTGATGAATAAAATGTTTTTCAAGGATTTTGGGGGGCCTAAGGGTTAAGCAGTCAGGGCAAATTTTATAGATGGTAATGTAATCTAGAATATTCAAACATTGTTTTTTGGATGGGTGGCAGAATTTAGTCAGAATATTGCTGTGTTTTCAGAGATTGTCCTGGCTCTAATTTCAAAATACCACTCTCCTAAACAATGTGATACAAAATGATTCATCTTTAGTGTATATTTTGAGTAACGTTTTCACTATATTTTGAATGGAAGAAGTAGGAAAGACTGTCATTGCATTATGGTGGTTTGTATTATCCACAGTTAAGCATTATGTTAACATATTTGAGTCCCTGTTTTTGTTCTTACTAGGTAATTGGCAGTAAATTCGGCACTCTCAGGAATTGAAATTTGTGATGCTGTTTGGGTATTTCTCATAACATTCACAGTAAAAATCACATTGCCATGTTATGTGGACATTATTTAGGCTTATTACTAGCTTTTGTGATAGCTAGGAGACATCACAAAGGTTACTTGGGATCTGAAAATGAATGATGGGCTTAGAAAAAGATAAGTATCTCTTGTAGGCAGATATTTTATAGATGACTTTAACAATTTAAATCTAAATGGAATTGGAAGGCTGATTAGCAAGTGCAGCGTGGTGAAAGTGGAAGAATTCAGTGACACCTTATTAACTTCTAGGTTTTCTTTAACTGCTTCCAGTGCTTGGAGCTGCCTTTGGAGATTTACCAAAGAAGTTAGTTATCGATTCTAGTTTGTGCTACTTTATTCTTTCCTTTAATATTTTTGTATTTTGTTTCATAGCTATTGCTTACGTCTTGATTGGCAGTGGTCTCTATGATGAAGCAATACGGCATTTTTCAACAATGCTTCAGGTAATTTTTCTTCTTATTTATGGAATTTCGAGTTTATGGTCATGCCAAAAATATGGACTAATGCACAGCTGAAGTTCTGTAATACAACGTGTTTTTAAATTATACAAGAAAGCGAAAGAAATTGGTATGGACTGAGCACTTTCTTGGTGCCAGTCCTTGTGACATGCTTTCATTTAATCTTTGAAAGATTTTAAATAAAACTTCATTTTAAATGAGAAAAAGGGAATCTAATCAGGTCAAGCAATTTACTCATAGTCTCCCGACCATCAAGTTGCAGAGATGAGATTCAAATGCAAGCTTTAAAAAAACATTAGCATCAGTTCACTTTCCTCTCTACCACAATATCTCCCATGAGATATGGACACTGGAAATTCTTGAAATTCCAACTTATTTTCACACAGGAGTTGATCTTCATGATTAACTTAATTTCTACTCGTATGTATGTTTCTCACCTTAAAGTATAATTATGAGACTCCTTAATGAAGTATTGGGTCTTTACTGATTGGTGGCTGTGCTAAAGTCTAGTTAAGATAAAACATGCAAGCACTACATGTGTAAGAGTTGCAGAGAAGGCTGGTAGCTGCCCAACATCATTGGCCTTATATCTTGTATCATTATTTAACTGTATGCACTGTTGGTGCCTAACCATTTATTGATTGTTGATGTGTCTTTCCAGTAAAGTACAGTGAAGAAGACGTGGATTTTAGAGCTAGAGATGCCTTAATTCTAATCCACTGTGCTTCCTGCTACCAAGTTATTTAAACTCCTGAGTTATGGAGATAATAATAACTACCTCCAAAAAAATTCTTTTTTGGTTTAGATGAAATATCCTATTAAAGTACTTAGTACCTAGTGCCTGGCACATAGTAAATGCTTAGTAAATTTTGGCTAGTCAAAGTACTGTTCTGGTATAATCATCTATGTTAATCATAGCAAGTGCCAACAAATACCTTACAGTCTAGCAGGCAGACTTAATTTAAATGATTCACTTTGAAATGTTAGCTCTGCTTTTGTTTTCTCTTTAAAAGTAAGGTTAATTATATTGATAACATCTTCATTCTCAAACAATTGATGAGATATTTTTAGTTATTACTTTGAGGTCTTTGGATCCAAGAAGCAGTGTATTTGGGTGGTCATGTGGTACACTATTCTTCAGTGGAATTTAAAGTACAAAGGGTAGATTATAGATAGTTTTAAAAATCACATTTCTATTAAGTATTGGCAATGTTATGAAAGGTAAGCAAACACTTTTACACAGTTAACACTTGACCCTGATTTGAAAGGGAGGTTTTGATGCATTTATAGGAGCAAATATCAGTTAATTTAAGGCAACCAGGCTGGAGTGTAGAATCCAGCAGAAAATAGGAATTTGCAGATGTATTATTTTATTCAACTTTCTGAAAATGTTATTACCATTGTGGTTGAAGACAATATAATACTGTTAAAGAAAATATTTTAAATAATAAAAAATTTCCGAATTCTGCCACTTTAACATGTTTAAATTTTTTATTTATGCCTTTTCAAGGTATGTAGTTGTTTTATAATCTGAATATGTGTACTGTTTTGTATTACTTTTTCACTTAATTCTATGCTATAAATGTTTTTCAGTATTTTTCTACAATCTTATTTTTAATGGCTCTATAATATGCCTTTGTTTTGTCCATTTATAGTTGTAAGACATTTCTCTTGCAGTTATGTTCAGAAAGTATATTAGCATTTTTCTCTTAGTGCAAAGAAGATAATGTATTGAAATGTGATACCGCATTTTCATCAATCTGTGATACAATGGGTTGCTTTCAGCTGGGAAATCTCTCTTTGAGAATGTGTGGATTATAAGGTTGGAGTGCTTTACTGGCATTTCAGACTATCGATGGGGCAGGGATGAAGGCAGTGGAAAGTTCAAATGCAGAAGAATGAACTGGGTGGTCATGTATAACATATTTTTATATAGCAGCAAGAATGCCCTTGGCTTTCCTGCTGGTGCTTTCCTTGGTGATTTCTCTTCCTTTACCCTTTACCTCAGTGCTTCCCAGCTCTTTCCACATCATGGCACATGTGGAAATAATATTTGCATGGCACATGGGTAAGCAAGAATAATTTGGAGGCATCCAGATAAAGCTTTGTGAAAATCTGTCACATTTTCTTTATATTTTATGACTGATAAGAAATAGAAAATTCAAAGATTCTACACTCCAGCTAGAGAGCAAGAACCTGTCTCCGAAAAAAAGAAAGGAAATACCAAGATTCGATGTTAAATGCTAACATTGTTTTCAAAAATTTTAATAAGAAACTTGATCCTACTTTTCTGGACAAAACTTTTCTATATTCGAGTTTATGTTTGAAAGTGATGCACACAGTCTCTGTTTGAGTTTTCTGTTGATTTCATCAAATTCTCGATAGCTAGTGTCATCAAGACACTATAAAAGTAGGTGGTAGCAAATGTCCAAAGAATAGTTCTTGCTTCTTCTCCAATTGACTGAAACTCCTTTTTTCATCATGAATCATAATTTGCATAAATCAGTCTCTTTAAATTATATATTACACCTATGATTATTCTCTCAATCTAATTACTCTTTTCTTTTTTGTTTTGTTTGTTTTTTCTTTTGTTGGCAAACGTAGTGATAAAATTTCTTGCAGTATGAAATACATTTTTATCTCAATCATACTTTTTCATATCCAATATTTCAGAATAGTGATAAAGCTTTTCTTCAAGTATATACAGATGTTGCTGTACTACTTTTCATTCTTCAGGTTGTTCCTGAACTAAATATCACTTGAGAACCATTTTTCTCTGTATATGCTAATACATTTTTACCTGTTCCTTGCAGGACCTTCTAGATATGCAAAAATGCAGTATTTTTAAGCCAGTAAATGTCTTTTAACAGATCTACAAAGTGGTAGCTATTCATGCACAGATTTTTTGTTTTTTTTGAGTTCATTAACTCTTGGCAATTTTTTTTTTTTTTTTTTTTTTTAATGAGACAGCTCATGAACTCCAGTATGAAGCAGCAGAGCATGGAATATGATTCCATTTATAGAATCAGGCAACAAATGGGGACTCGGGGGCTTGGATTTTATTAGAATTGCTATTTTGATAAACTCATTTAATATGAATTTCAAATCTACATATAAAGGGTACTTTAACTCCAGAATGACTTTTTGATATAAAGCTCTTATACCTTTCCTGTTGTCTTGGTTTTACCAGCAGGTGACAAACCTGGGAAATATTTCCATAATCCTCGGTGTTTCAAAGTGTTTATTGGAATGTGTATTCCCTGTGGTTTGATTTTCCTTTACAGAAGTATCAAGGTTTCTAACTGAGCACAATGACAGGGTTTAATAGATGTCGGTCTGCATTGGAAACTCTTGATTTTTAAAGCTTATACGTTAGTGTTGCCTCTATGCCAATGCCCTGAAGTCACTTCCACGTGTGTCAATGCATCAATAATAGTGTTCTTGAGTTGAAAAGTAGAACTTTTTCCTGATTTCTGTGTTGCTTTGGTCCCCATGCAGGGATGGGTATAACATAAATGCTTCAACAATTTTATGAGGCAATTTGGCCTTTGCTTCATTGTGTGATCTTGAGCTCATCTGATTTTGATCTGATTCCAGTGGAACTGAACTTGTAAAAGAACATTATTCCTTATTTTACATTAGCATACAAAATTGAAAACATTCCTCTGCACAGAATTTTTAATAACATCCTTTATGCAGATACATGTGTTCATCACTTAGGTGAAATCTAATCCTCTTTACATTGCTTATCTACTGACTGTTTCGGCTTGTTTGTTTTTAGATCCAGTGACTTTCCAGTTTGAATAAAAAGCCAGCCTTATAGTGGTAAATACAGTAAATACTGTAAAATTTAAAGTCACTATATAAGTAATAAAATGAGAATAATATATTAGACTTTTTTTTGAGAATTGAGACATCTAAGTAGACACAACACCATTTAGGCAACTGTTATACCATGATTTTGCAGTTGCATAAAGTAAAATTGGAAGATTGAAGTATTCATTTTCATTTCACTCTTTTTAAGTTTAAGAGTATAGAAACTTTTTAAAGAAACTTTTGAAAAAGTTTCTGAAAACTTTATAAAGTATAAATATTATAAAAATGTTTTGAAAAATTGCTTTTCAGAGCCTAATTTGTTTTTAGAAATAAACATTGGTTTTTATTTGGAAAAACCCAGAAATTTACTATGGCATTCCATAAAGAAAAGTTTTTGGCTTTTTAGCTAATGATAGAAAAAATAATAAATAAAGTATCAACTTTTAAAAGTAATAAAATCTGTTACTTAAATTTAGAAACGCTTGATACTGGACTGTAGATATAACAGCCACAGTAAGTATATGTCCTTCTTGACTGTTAGGAAAAAATTCTAAAAAGAAAGAATAAATTGGGCCGGGCGCGGTGGCTCAGGCCTGTAATCTCATCTCTTTGGGAGGACGAAGCAGGCGGATCATGAGGTCAGGAGATCGAGACCATCCTGGCTAACAGGGTGAAACCCCATTTCTACTAAAAATACCAAAACAAAACTAGCCGGGTGTGGTGGCGGGCGCCTGTAGTCCCAGCTACTCGGGAGGATGAAGCGGGAGAATAGTGTGAACCCGGAAGGCAGAGCTTGCAGTGAGCCGAGATCGCGCCACTGCACTGGGCGACAGAGTAAGACCCCGTCTCAAAAATAAATAAATAAATAAATAAATAAATAAATAAACAAACAGAAAGCATAAATTGAATACAGAAAACCTAAATACTTTACAGATAAGCACAGTAATCAATTCAGTGCTGTAGTAATGATGAGACCATGGGGTGACTTGAGGGGAGGCCCATGCGAGGGGCTCTGTTGTGGGGCACACATCCAATCCTGCAGTCAAGATGATGACGGCTACCTTTAGGAAGTTGTCAGTGTTCGGATATTTCAGTTGTTGCAAACTTGAATGACTGGGTTTTTTTGTTTGTTTGTTTCTTTTTTGTTATTGTTTTAAGTTTAAAATTTTTATTGCTACAAAAATGTTCTAGCTGCAAGAGCTGGAGGCCCACCATACGTTAATCACTGTGATATATCTGTCATAGAGCTTTGCCTTCCTGTTATCCTGGATCGGGCTCTTGTTTTCCATTGACTGCACCCCACTATTATTAGCCATGTTGTCCTGCTTGCTTCCCCTTTGGGAAGAACAGGCTTAACAGAGCTGACTTTGATCTGATAGGCGAATCTCTTGTCTTCTGTGTTGGTTTTTGCTTGCTATTCCTAGTAGGTGGCAAGAATAGCATGGCTTTGTGTGGTATTCCTAGTGCATGGAACCTGAGATAGCTAACAGTAGGCCCTTAGTAAATAATTGTGGAATGAGTGGCTGACATCCATACAATGTACAGTGGGATAAAGGAGAAGGAGCATATTTTTTTTCTAGGGTAGTCTGGAAGGAATCCAAAGGTGGTGTTTGAGCTTAGACTTAAGGGATGAAAGGAATTTCTTGGGGACCAAGGCAATGGGTGAGTGTTTCAGACAGAGGGGATAGCATTTGCAAATGCACTGCATTTGGGAAAGCATCTTGTATGTAGGGAATTATTAAATAGTTCTGATTTCTAGGGTATGAAATGAAGCTGGGTGTGGTGGCTCATGCCTGTAACCCCAGCATGTTGGGAGGTTGAAGCAGGAGGATCACTTGAGCCCAGGAGTTTGAGACCAGCCTGGGCAACAAAGTGAGACCTCCATCTCTACAAAAAAATTCTAAAATAGCCTGAGGTGGGAGCATCACTTGAGCCCAGGAGTTTGAGGCTGTAGTGAGTTAGGCTTGCACCACGGCACTCTAGCATGGGTGACAGAGGGAGACCCTGTCTTTATGGGAAAAAAAGAAAAAAAAAAAAGAGGAAAGAGATGAGGCTGAACAGTAAGGCAGGAAAATGATTAATATTTTCTGCAGAGCCATTTAGATGTTACTTTTGTTTGTTTGTTTGTTTGTTTGTTTTTTGTGGGTTGCTGCCCTTTAGTGGGTCCTGAAATTAATTGACAAGTTAAGATTAACACTTTTTTTTTTTTAAGTGAAATATGCTGGACTAGAGAATATCAGATTCCATAGTGTACAGTAAGTCCTAGGTGTAACCTAGTGAAACTGTTTTCTAATACGTGTGTGTATATATCGTGCACATGTGTATGTGTGTACTGGATTGTAATGTAAAATGTATTTCAGTGATTTGGAGTTGAAAAAGTTTGAATGTCACAGTATTAGGTGTTGGGGAGTCACTGAATAATTTCAATTAGGGAAGTGATATGATGAGACCTTAGTGTTAGATAATTCTTGGTGTGTATCTGGAGAATAGATGGGAAGAAATGAGAACAGGTAAGGTGATCACAATATCCTAGGTGAGAGAAGAAGGCTTAGAATAGGGTAGTGGCTGATGGAGTGGGCGGGTGGATGCTGATCTGTTCAGGAGGTGAGATGGCCAGGATTTGGTGAGGGGTGTGTGAGCTGAAGAGCAGGAGGATACCAGAGCACCAGCCCCGGCCATGAGTGTGCGGGGATGCCAGTCGTGTTAGTAGAATAACTGCTTATTTACATATTTTTCTGTTTCACCTCTTGGTCATCTGGAGTAAAGTTTTTTCTCAGTTAGGAGAAAAGCAGCTCAGATAATATATTTTGAACCATAACAAATCTGAGCATAGATTTGGTTCTTCCTAGAGATCGATGTTACCTTAAGCAAGCTTGTCCAACCCATGGGCCAGATGCAGCCCAGGATGGCTTTGAACGTGGCTCAACATAGCTTTGTAAAGTTTCTTAAAACATTATGAGATCTTTTTTTTTTTTTTTTTTTTTTTAGCTCATTAGCTATCATTAGTGTTAAAGTATTTTATGTGTGACCTAAGACAATTCTTCTTCCCATGTGGCCCAGGGAAGCTAAAAGATTGGACACCCCTGCTCTAGAGGATGAGCTCCCTGGGCTCACCGACTCCCACACCAGCCTGGCCAGGGTTCTGTTCAACCATTGACTGTTCTGTCTTCTGGCTTTTTTGCTACAGAAAAGCATGAAGCCAGTATTACTTTTAATTCCTCAGTAGGTTCCCTTTTTTCCTGCTCGCCTTTTCCCCCGACGCCTGTATCCTTTCTCCATCCAAACAACTTATTCTGCCTTCCTTTAAGCCAGGAAAAATATTTCAGCGTTTAAAGTTCTTATCTCTGGGGGGGGCCAGGCTTATAGGACTCCTTTACTTTCTGCTTGGTACTTTTCTTCATTTTCTGAAATTTTTACAGTGAAACATGTATTACTTAAAACATATTTTTTTTCTGATTATAAATGGGCATGTCTGTTTTAAACAATTAACAGGAATATAACAATGTATTAAAAACAATGGGAATATATCTAGTAATCTCACTCCCCAGAGGAAATTCCTGGTAGCATTTTGGAGAGTTTCTTTCTGTGCACATAATGGCTCATACAATCATGTATAAGTATGATTTATGAAATGTAAATACCATCTTTCTGTAGGTCTATAACATGTACTGTTTCCCGCCCCACTTAGCAAATAGCATGGCAACCTCTATGCCAGTTACGTATAAGTTATAACTTATAAATCCAGAACGTTGTAGGGGCCAGGGAGGTAACATGAGCAAAGAGAGTTGGCACAGTGTGACTGCGATGGGTAGGCCCTGTGGTGAACTCATGGACTTGTACCTCTCATCTAAAGAGACAGCCAGTGCTTAGCTCTAGTCAAGTATTTATTGCTGTGTGAGAATGCCAACATGTGGGCCTATGTTTGTTGAATCTTCTGATGTTCTAAGAGAAGCTAGAAACCTAAAATTGTTTAGTTTAAATTTTGCGATTTTTCATACACCATGTAGTCCAATCTGCTGTCTGGGTTGTGGCTAGTGGTATGCCAGTTTACCGCTGGATATAGATGCATCTCATTCTATTTGAGTAGCTTTTAAGAAAATGTAAATGAGTGTTATCTTCTCCTTTATTTTTTCCCATTTACTCATCATTGAAGTGGATGTGTTCATTTTCTACAATACTGGCAGATACCCTAGCTCAGATATGAAACTGAACAATAGATTAATCTATCAAGTTTTTGCAAAGTTTCTTTCTGGAGAATCCAGTCCTGTTCTATGAAATCCCTTAGCAGTGCAACACTTCCACCCAGGACCTTATAGCCAGAGGTGGCTGTTTATTCTTCTTTCTTAACTGTATAGCAAACCATTCAGAGAAGTAAAAATTGTAGAGGCTAAATGTAGATAAGAGGCAATTTCATTCACTCACCAACTAACCTGTATGTAAGGACTCAATGGCCGGGGTCAACAGATGTTTTGTCCTTGGTCCTAATAGGTGTTTCTTCCACCTATTCTGCAATCTGGATTGCAGAATAACCAGAGAAAGCATGGGAGCAGGCTACAAAAAGAGTCTGGTTTTTTATTTTGACCCATTAGTATGAAGGGTTGGATTAATTTCCAACAGATTTCAGTGCAGCCTCATTTCTAGTTCGTCATTGTATTGGCACTGAGTGGTTCTTTCCTCTTCAGGTTATTTCATGGATATATGAAAGGAAACACACTAGTTACAGGCATTACCCAATCCTTTGCTCACATCTCTTTACCCCTCTGAGCCGCCTTCTTCTCTGTAAGACATGATTGCTGATGCTGCCAGAGTTGTTGAGAGGATTGCATTTTTAATAGGATGACTCTGTGAAAGAAACCAGCATGTTGCTCTGTAATGTTGGTTCCCTTCTCCTCTCTTTATTATTTCTTTCAACATGAAACTTTTATCACATTTCATTCAAATGAGCTTTAAGAATATAGACTTTTCAGGTTGGAGACTGCATATTGACTTATGAGTGGTGGTAGCATAAAGAAGTAGAGCTGTCACTTGTGGCATTAACGTGCTTTAAGCAGAAACTGATTTTTTGTTTTGTTTTGTTTATGGTTTTTGACGTGTTTCTGTTTTGGTCTGACTAGGAGGAGCCTGATCTGGTTAGTGCAATTTATGGCCGAGGGATAGCCTATGGAAAGAAGGGACTACATGTGAGTATGTAATAGTTACGATTGCCATAGCGCCTACATGACCTGACACAGACCAGGGTTTTGCTAGAACTGCTACTGTTCATTGACCCTTGATGGCATGTGGAGTGGTATCTATCGTTCCAGTTCACAGATGAGGAAATGGCAGCTAGTAAGTGGTGGACTGGGGATTTCCACCCAGATCTTCTGAAGTAAACTTTGATAAACTGGATAGACTAAGAAAAGCATGAGAACCTGCTTGCATTCCTAAGAGATATTCAATGGTCCAAGTGGAGACTGGGCATCAATAGTGAACTAGGACTTAGAGTTTGAGTTCCTTTCACAATTATTAAAGGTTGATGAAAGAACAAAAGGTTTTTTTTAAGTGTGTAAAATTTATTTTTATTTGTTATATTTTATACTTTTTGCACATAGGTATAATATATTTGTAGCTGTAATCAAATTATTCCCCTTATTTCTTTGAGGAAGGCTGGAGGAAGACTATAATAATCATATTTTACACAAGCAAAGGTACTACGGTATAAAAATGAAGACTCCTGAAATTATATAGTAAATCACGAAATGGTGTAAGTTCAGTTTTCCAAATTTTTAGTCTAGGACATTATATGCAAACTTTTTCTATTGTCTTATTGTATACTAAAAATATTTGTGTGAAATTGTGCTTTGAGAGAGCAATACCACTTTTGCAACTTTTACATTAAAAATATTAAATGTTTAACATTTTTATTTTATTACAATTTATAACATATTACAATTAATATTGTACTAACCTTGTGCTGGCCTACTGGAGAAACTTTGTGTATCTGTATACTTCTGAGACATAGAGGACTGAGAATGAATTCAGAATTGGGAATGATGGAAGTGCTTAGGAAGGAAATGATACTTTACTCAGAGCATCAATAAATGACCATGTTGAAGTTGCACTAGTAAAGTTCAGAGCTGCCTCTTCCTAATTCACATCTTTTAAAATTATACATCTTGAGATTAAATTTGCGTGTATATTTAATAAAAAGTTACACATGCATTTTTAATGGCAAAGTAACATGCAAATGTTAAAGAGAATTTACCTAAACTTCTTAAGATATAGATTTATAGGCTTATGTTTTTGATAGATACTATCTTGACCCATTTCTGTTCCCCCATTGCCACTGGTCAGCATCATTTCACATGCTGGTATCCACATACTCATCCATTGAGATTCGTTGATTCCATGTTTAAGTAGATTAAGTTTAGATAATATCCTGCCATCTGTGGAACTTGTGATAGGTAGCCGGGTCTAACATGTTATTGTTGAGTAAGTAGATAGACTTGAGTGAGTTAAATAATTGTAATATCATGACTGATTTGACACGGCACATCTCTTACATAGAAGTGAAGTTCATATTTATTTTTAAACAATTGGTTATATCATTACTAAATTATTAGTTTTCTCAGAAAATCTTTTCAGCCTGGTTTTGAGTAACAGTATGTCTCATACTAAGCTAATGCCTTTTCAAGGACATTAAGAATGCTGAGCTTGCTCTGTTCGAACTGAGCCGAGTAATTACCTTGGAACCAGATCGTCCAGAGGTATTTGAGCAGCGAGCAGAAGTGAGTGTGGTTTTCTTTTTCCCTCTGTCGTTATTGGAATAGTTGAATCTCAATATTTTTCCTATCATTTTATTACTTGTAAATTTTAATGCTCCCTTAAAACTCTTATGTTTTTCTATGTAGGTACTTAATGCCTTTAAGCATGGTTGAAATTACTAGAAAACTATGGACCGAGTGATATTCCTGAACTAACACAGAAGAGTAATATTTAGTATGAAAATATGTGGTTATGATGTGTACTACTTCTATAGATATTCATTGAAAAACATAACACATATTTACTGTATATGTGACCTACTCTAGCAAAACTTGATATGACTGTCAAACTAGAATTCACAGCCCTTGGAAGTGTTCATTCTGCTGATGTGTATGTGTGTAAGCACTTACCTGTAATTCTTATGAGATAGACCTAGCTGCGTGGATACATAGATCAAGTGGATGATTACAGCCACATCTTAATGGAACTTGACATAGAGACAGATAACATGTGGTGAAGATGCCATGTAGTACTGGCTCAAGTAGACACAGGAGGTGCTTCTTTGAGAAGAGAAGAAGGGGAATGTCAGGAGTGTTTGCTGAGGCCATCAGAGGAAGCGAGGCTAGAGCTGATGCAATCCCATGGTATGGTGGGGACAAGATGGAGGAGAGTGTTCAGCGCAGGGAAGAGAGTGTACAAAGGCATTCTGTTTTATGTTTTTAAGTGAAATGTGTTTATTTTACTTTCTGAAAATAATAAACTATCTAGGATTGATATGTGTTACTGTATTTAGTCTGAATAAAACAACTTTTAATCATCTGATATGATCTCATGGTTGAACTAAAGAAAAAATTACTTTTTATTTTCTCTTTTGGGAGAGAAAACTAGTAAAGGAAGTGCTGAGGGTGTAAGAATTTAAAAACTGTATTTATGATATTTTTGTTCTCAAGATTATTGTGTCTTACAGTTCAGTCTCTTAAAGTGAATTTTTGTTTTGTTGGGGATTTGGCTTTCTGAATAAAATCTTTCTCAATGAATGATTTCATTTCTTACATCTTACCTATTTTGAATTGTAACCCTAAGGGTTAAGTGACTATAGTTTATCACTGCTTGAGACTTGCTGGTATTTAGTTGGTGTTT
This sequence comes from Chlorocebus sabaeus, assembly GCF_047675955.1. NCBI lineage: Eukaryota > Metazoa > Chordata > Mammalia > Primates > Cercopithecidae > Chlorocebus > Chlorocebus sabaeus. Next base: position 68,975,920 of record NC_132928.1, on the reverse strand, counting down.
AGTGGCTAATTTGGTGACAACTTTGGTGATCATGTGCTTCTGGGAGAGGGGACTGATGCTTTTTCCCCTATATTACTCTGGTTTGTGTTAAAATCTGGTAAATCATGAATTAAATTAAGTATATTTAGGTAAGAATTATTTAACAGGTCTTTACAATTTGCATATCTAATAAAAAGCTACTGTTTATCAGAATGGCATTGGTAATTAGAAAAATAATTTTTAATTGTCTTATGTATAATAATATTCTCTTTTTCTGGCATTATTGGGCAATAATGTTACTACATACTGAATTTTCCAGCTAAATTATAACATACCATTTATATATGTTAGAAGTCATTTTATGAGAAATCTTTCACTTTCATGCTTTCTGAAATATTCTATATTTGATGAACATAAGTTAACTTTTTAAAGTTACTCATTATTATGCATATTGATTGATGTGCTGGGATATGATAATTCAGTTATGTACCTAGGGGTTGATAAACTCAGGAGGATGATTTTCCTTCCAAAATACAACCCCAGCCCACTGTGCTTTTTGAATTCTCAGGCTTATATTCAATTTCTTTCCTCTTTCTGAGCTATCATGCTTACTACTGGTGATAGGCCTGCCCGAATCCTCTCTCTCGCTGATTTTAGAGTAGGAAATTATAAAATTTGGTAGAAATAACCTGTCTAATAAGGATAGAATAGGCTGGGCGTAGTGGTTTATGCCTGTAATCCCAAAATTTTGGGAGGCCAACACAGGAGGATTGCTCAAGGCCAAGAGTTTAAGACGAGCCTGGTCAATGTAGTGAGACCCCTACCTCTGCAAACAAGTTTTAACAAATAAATTAGCAGGGCATGATGGCACGACCCTATAGCCTAAACTACTCAAGAGGCTGAGGTAGGAGGATTGCATGAGCCCAGGAGTCCGAGGTTACAGTGAGCTGTGATTGTTCCACTACATTCCAGCTTGGGTGACAGAGTGAGACCCTGTCTCTAAAACAACAACAAAATAAACCCTAATTTAAGGACATTTATTCAGGATAAAGTGCTTGGGCTTGATTGCATGAACACTGATACCCACTTTGGATTTTCTTATGTCTTTTTGGTTTACTTTTGCATTCTGAACTGTCTTCTGTATTTTCATGTTGCCTGAATACAACTGATTGCTGGCTCAAAAGAGCTTTTCCAAACAGGCTTGCAGATATTTTTCCTCCTACTCTGCAGATCATGACTCATGAGTTAAAAGTTGTTACACAAAAGGGCTTAAAGAGCATCTGGAATCTTAGAAGTTGTCATTCAGCTCTTCTTACCATAGAGGACAGAGCTAAAGTCCATGGAGGACTCTAATCTGTGTCCAATAATTTGTCTATTTTAATGGTTCAAAGTTATCTTTCAGGTTAATTTTGACATCTTTGTGTATATATGCCAAATTTTGATTTAAAAGATAAAGTCAAGAAAAAAAAATCACATTGTAAGAAAAGTAACATCTGGTACAACCCAGAATGTGAAATAGTGACAAGGCAGTTGCTGCAGTCATAGTTCATCAGCCTCCTGCTTGACTGGACAAAGATTAGTGGCACCTCAGCTGGTTGACTTTGAACACCACCACATAGTATATGGGGTCAAGGATTGCAGCCTGCTGAGAGTAATTTTGTGAGTGGAGTAGGGTGAAGTGGAATTGAAGAGTCAAAAACATTGGGATTTTAGGGTTGGTCATTGGTATTTTTCCTGATTACATGTTTGGGATTTCTAGATTCTGTCCCCTCTGGGACGAATTAATGAAGCAGTGAATGACCTCACTAAAGCTATCCAACTGCAGCCTTCAGCACGGCTGTACAGACATCGGGGAACCTTGTACTTCATATCAGAGGTGACTTGTTTTTGTCTTGAAGTATTTCTTTTTATGATGATGAAAATTTCATTTTTCCCTTGACCTCAGAAAGTGACTCTTTGATAGAGTTGGGCTTTGGCGATTTAGTAATATATCTGTGTCATAAGAGTTATAGGCCGGGCGCGGTGGCTCACACCTGTAATCCCAGCACTTTGGGAGGCTGAGGCAGGAGGATTGCGAGGTCAGGAGATCGAGACCATCCTGGCTAACACAGTGAAACCCAGTCTCTACTAAAAATACAAAAAAATTAGCCGGGCGAGGTGGTGGGCATCTGTAATCCCAGCTACTCGGGAGTCTGAGGCAGAAGAATGGTGTGAACCCAGGAGGCGGACCTTGTAGTGAGCAAAGATCCTGCCACTGCACTCTAGCCTGGGTGACGGAGCGAGACTCTGTCTCAAAAAAAATAAATAAAAATAAAAATAAAGAATTATAAAAGCATTTTCTGTAGCTGAAATTAAACCCAGTGGAGAACATTAAATACTAAAAACATTTTCTTGTTTGAGCTGTCAGCAATAACTAATTCTGGACTGGCATTAAAAAAAGAGAGAGAAAGATAAATTTAGTTTGTGGATTGTATGTCAATCTTTCTTGCAAATGTCATCATAGAGAAGCAGGTGTGCATGTTGTCAATGTGATTATTAAACTTAGAGGTACAATTTGAATTTCTTTGGGTTTCACAACCCAAGAAACATACCCTGAACTAGCATGGCTTTCCAGACTATAGCTTCTCTATGTAAGTGACCCAAGCCTAACAAGTTGTCTTTTATCATCAGAGTGACATTTATGATTGCCCCAATTATTTCTGTGGCTTATAGTACTTTAAATAACAATTTTCTGTGATAAAGAAAATATATTAAAAGAGTCTCAGCATAACACATTTTAATGTTAATCTGTGGCACAATTATTTTGGAACTATCCAGTATGATAAAATGCTAGTGCCAGAAATTTCTCTAACAGATTATTACTATAATACTATTTGAGATAAATTTTTTTGTAGTTAAGACAGAGTGCTTAATTAAACCTTTGTGAGTTTTTCTCACAATCGCTTTTCTTAAAAAGCTCCCAACTATTTGAATGAGTAGTATAAGCATTTAACCAATTTATAGTATCATGAAATGTTTCCTTTGAAGCCAAAAAGGGCAGAGGATGAATTGAGATATTTTTTCTCTACCAGTCAAAAATTAGGAAATGTTCACATATCTAATAAATACTATTTTATTTTTCCCCCCACTCTCCTTTTTGTAGGACTATGCAACAGCCCATGAAGACTTTCAGCAGTCCTTAGAACTGAACAAAAACCAGCCTATAGCTATGCTATACAAAGGTTTAACTTTCTTTCACAGAGGACTTCTGAAGGTGAAAGTGTTGTGCATATGTGTACCATATGATGACTCTGCTTCTCTTTTGTGGGTGGGAGGAATTTCTTTTGCTTGATGGCTGATCTGATGTAGAAGGTAGTCTGAATCAGCATATTTATTATTTATTGAGCTTCTACTCTTTGCTGGGTTCCTGGAGGGAGATACAGAAAGAGAAAGGATCAAAGGTTAATAAGTGGGAGAAATGATACTTTACCTTTATAGAGGATACAGTTTGCAAAGCTTTTTCTACATATAATTTATCATATGGTAAACATACTCAAGAACATAATATAAACACAGTGCTTTGAAAATGTAGATAAGAAAGATTCACTGGAACTGCAGAGTTGGAGAAAGTTCCAAAGAATAGGTGGACTTTGTCCTGGAGCTGGAAGACTGAGTAGGATTAGGGGGTGGAAGTGGGAGAAGAAAAGCCCATCAGGCAGGGAGGAAAGCGTGGGTGAAGACTTGGGGAGATGGAAATATGGGCAGTTCACAGAATGGGAAGTAGTTGGGTGTGGTTTAAGGGAGATGAAGCTGGAAGGTTGGTGGAGGGCAGGTCCTTATCCTGGAGTACTGTGCTAAGCATTTTGACTCAAATTTGCAGGCCAGAGGAGCCATAAATTCTAGATTGCCAAAATGCATAAGTTCCAGCACTGAGACCAAATCTGTAATTTAGAAAGTCGATTCTGACAGCATGGTGGCTGAGGAGATGGGGGACAGAAGGACTGACCGGGTGACATTGTTTGGGTCTAGGTCAGTGGGCATGAAACTTGACCCAGCTCCTTGAGAGACCACAGGGACAGGTTGGGAGACCCTTCTGAGACTGACTGTATTAGTATCACTTGAGGACTGCCTGACTGCTGGGCAGAGGAGGTAGAGGGAAACAGGAAAGCTATCTGAACTGACTGAAAGTATGGGCAGAAATGTGGCCTCTAGCCTGGCCCTTCCTCCTGCCCAGGCACTCAATTCCATGTTCTGAGTCTGTGCGGGGAACCCACCATGAGAAGGCTTGTGCCAGAAGCCGGGGGCCTGGAACCTGATGAGGAGCTTCCTCTCTCACCTGGGCTTCCTTAGTGCCGCTCAAGGCCTGCCACATAGTAGGTGCTTTCACAAAGGACACATCCAAGCTACCTGATGGAAGACAGACGGGCCTGAGAACGAAATAGAGTCAGCCTGCACAACTGAAAAGCGATTCGTTCTGATAGGAGCCCCAGAAGGTGGTACTTAACGAGAACTTTGAAGGCTGTGAAGAAATTCAGTAGTGTGTGGCAGGGATGTGTATTCTGACAGAAAGAACAGACATTTTATTATTGAAAGTGGTTTGAGGATCTGACATACACATATTTGGGTTGTGGGGAGAGTGTTTACCTGTGAAAAGGCTGCACATTGCAAATCCTCAGTGTTAAGGACAATGTCTGTCACATAGGAGGTGCTCAATACGTATTAGTGGAATAATGAATTTCAAGGACAGAGCACTGAAGTTGGTGTTGAAAGGTCTTGGTTTGAGCTCTTGCTCCAGGCTCCATGGGTAATCGGTTTCTCCTTCCACGTCTATAAAGTGGAAACAATTCTACTTTCTGCCTCTTGGAGTGATCGTGAGGATTCAATAAAATACTCCATGTGAAAAGTACTTTGTAAGCTTTAAACAGGAATCGAATATTAATTATTATAGATTATTTTATCTGCGAAAATTTAAAATTTTACAGATTCTAAAAGAAAACTCCCATTCCACTAAAAGCCAAACCAAAAGGAATTTTGCAGATTCTGTTTCATAAATCTCACATTCCTTTTGGAAGCATGTGGAGGATGCTCCTAATAAAGACCTCTCTCTCCCCTCAGGATTCAGACTGGCAGCCGTAGACTTTGAGAGCAATTTCTTAAAACATGCTTTGAGCAGCTGCCAGATAGACTCCAGTTTATTTTGTATCTACCCTCTGTTCCTCTCATCTTCTCTGACACTCACCTTAAATTTTAAAAATTCAGAACCTCAGTACTCTACTCAAATTATATCCCTTGGATATCTCATGGAGGAGAAAAAGATTACAAATACAAAAAAATACCAAACTATTCATATTAAGAGGTTAAAAATATTTTTAAAAGTAAGCAAATGCAAACAATTTCACTTTTAATGTTGTTACTGTAAAGCCAGGTTTAGGAACATGGACAGGCTCTTTGGGGTATTTGAGAATGAGAATTTTTCAGAAAAGAGAAACTAACCACAAATTGCACAATAACTGAAATTCACTTTGATTTACTTTAGATCTGCGTGATAAGAACCTAGAAACAGTGCTTTCATTTTGAGCATTAGAAGCCCCTCAGCAAACTAGTCCTACCAAGTTATTTGGTGCTCTGTCCTTTTCACCATGCTTATAAGCACAACATCAGCAAGTATAATAGATGGGAACTCCTGCTTTGCATTTTTATAGATCTGTTGTCTGAGGAGGTTAGAGTGGTTACTTACTGTCTCCTTCATCCCAACGGCATCCTCATGAGGTATAGAAGGAGTGGAGGGTGTCCCTGTTACACAGATTGGAAAACTGAGTTCATAGTGAAATGGCTGAATTAATAAATGAACTTTGTTTAGATTTTTTGGTTTCTCTTGTTAATCTTAGAGACAAGTATTAAATGGACCAATAAGTTTGAGCTATTTTTATATCCTAAAGGTGGTCTCTCTTAGCCAACAGCAATTTAAAAATTAATTAAGTGGGTGATTGCTTATTTACTATATGATGTAATACATTAGAAGTATATTAGGCAATATTACAAATTTTATGCCTATCCAATTCAGGGGTTATATGAGGCATTTTGGATCTTCCTAGGGAAACAACAAAAGCTTTTCTATTGAATTCCATTGTTTTATCTATGTTGTAAGGATATTTCACAAACCATGTGTCCCAAGCACCATCAGCCTTCACTTTGAGAGTTTTCTGAGAGTGTTCTCTTAGTTAACAAGGAACAGCCCTAGGGTGGTGGTCGCCTGTCAACTAGTAAGAAAGATGGGGACTGAAAATGGTGGGATGGCATTTGCCAAGCAAATTAATTCAGAGCCAGTTCATATGCTTAGAGATTGATTCATTCAAACGTAGTTTCTTTGTTCCCAACGCCTTAAAATCTTGATTCTACTATGTCCCCTCTTTGGCAGAATGAGGTAGAGAGCTGTGCAGTGATTAGACAGGAACCCTGAAACCAAAGACTCTTAAAAGCTGAAGAGAAATCAGACTTTGAAGAACTGTGGCGTCCAAGCATGCTGTAAGTGGAGTGGGCAGCCCCCTGGGCGTCTCCACCTAGCTGTCCACAAGCACTCCAGACTTAACACGCCCCGATGGGCTCGTTATTCCCTTCTGCCCCACCCCATCCCCACCTGCAGCTGCCCTTTCTCCTGTACTTCCTTACTTGGTTAATGCTCTCGCCACCCACCCGAGCTCTTCAGCTTAAAAGCTTCCTACCCTTTCTTCTCCCTCATCTCCCATACCCAGGCAGCCACCAAGCTCTGTTGTAGTTTGCCTTTCAAAGTGTCTCCTGAGGTTGACCCTTCTTTTCTCTCCTCAGAGACAGTTTCTTAGTTTGAGCTTTCATTATCTCTTGCTCCAACTACTGCAGCAACTCCCTCATTTGGCTCCCTGTCTCCATTCTCTTCCCTCCCTAGTCTGTCTTTGTTGCTGCTAGTAGTAATCCTCTCTACAAAGTACATTTCCTGAGGTCATGCACCTGTGTGAAGCCCCCTAGTCCTCACTGCCTGCACAGTTTGGCCCAGGAGGCCTTCCTTTCCTGGCCCAGCTTTCTACATTAGCCTGGTCTCCCATCTTTTCCCTCTCCCCTGTACCCACCCATGCACCCTGCACTCCTGCCTCACTAAATTTTCCACCATTTCTGAGTGATCTGTGCCACTGTACAGTACTATTTCCCCTCTCCAGAATGCCCTTTTTCTTTCCCAAATTCCTTTTCATTCTCCCAAGACCCAACTCAATTGTCACTTCCTCCCTGAAGCCTGTTCTGTTACCCCAGGCTCAGTTAGTGGTTTCTTTCTCTTCATTCTCAGAGACTTACTTATATCTCTATTGTAGCTCTTAATTTGTATTCCGATAACCTGGTGACACAATTGGCTTTCTAACTAGACTCCATTCTTAGAGGACAGAGATAATGACTGGCTCATCCTTGCCTCCCCTGCACCTCACACTGTCTCTGGCACATAGTAGGCGCTCAATACATGTTTACTGAATTAAGAATATAGTGGTAAACTCTTAAAAGATCAAGATTACACTGTGGCAAGAAGCCTAACTAAAAGTGATCTTTAACATTTCTTAAATGTTAAAGTTTATCCATTCCCATCTCTCTACCCAACCGTAGATATTCAGCAGGAGTCCTTAATTAGTAGATTGTCATCCCATTGTTGCCTTTGAAGAGTTTGCACACCAGCCTCTCTTGTCCTGCTGTCTCCCTTTCAGAGAAAATCAAGGTGCAGGGAATGAATGCCTTTTTGAAAGCAATTAGAATTGTACTGCTTTTGCAAAACAATTTTGTGTGCCTTACCAAATCATTAAATATTTATTGAGTGCCTACCATGTGCAAGGTATGTGACATCTTCAGTAGTTTTCTCCTATGAATTATCTAATCATGTGTAAAATTATCTAAAGTCAAGTCTTTTGCATTAAAGCTATTAGAGATCATGATGCCTTATAGCAGGTAACTTTAGTAAGTATGTGTTTTCCTTAGGAAAAGTGTTAGTAAGCTATATAGTCATAATTTTTTTATTGCAGTGTATGAGTCACAGTGAAAAGTACATTTAACATTGGTTTAAGCCTAGGTTGTTTCTACTTAAATAGAATGGTTCATTTGATTAATAGTTTTCATAGATGGAGAGGGAGTTAGGCAGTAGCCAAGTATACCATGCATTTCCAAGGACAGCTTCCCAAAGCATAGTGCCTGCTTAGCAGTTCTCACTGTCTTAGCCACAGACTTGGTGTTAGGCAGACGGAAGCTCACCCCAAACACCTCCAACTTAAGGTTTTTGTTTTGTTTTGTTTTACTTTTTCTTTTTCCTTGTAGATCATGGGAATCCTTCAGATGGCGAATCTAGGAGCCTTTTTGCTTGTTTTATAAACAGTTTCACATTGGGCTTTCTTTTTTGTCTCTCGGTTCAATTTTAAATGTTGCCAGTTATGATCGTTTTAAATTATTTCACACAGCTGTTAGGCTTGCTTTTGGTCCTAGGGCCTTTATTAATTAAGGATATGATATTAATAATATGAAGGTGAAATGATTAGTATTCAAAGTTTTAATGAAGTAGCTAGTAATAAAGTAGGTAAAATGGAAAGCTGATTTCCCATTGTAAAGGGGAGAAATTTAAGGCTCGTATTTTTCATAGTAATGCATTTGTTTACTGAAATTAAATCCTTCTGACTTATAGTTTATTGCATTTTCTGCCTGTCTTTTTTTAAAGTCCTCCTATTTAAAAGAAAATCTGTCAGACTATGTAGGATATATATTTAAATCCTTTTATGATTTAAGTGAAACTCAATTTTAACAGTTATGCAAATGAAATAATTTTCTGTACACTTTTTACAGGAAGCTATTGAATCCTTCAAAGAAGCTTTGAAGCAGAAAGTTGATTTTATTGATGCATATAAAAGTCTAGGGCAGGCGTATAGGTGAGTAAAATAATAACAGTTGGGGTAGGAGGGAGGCTGAAGAGTGGGGAGACAAGATAGCTTCACATAATATTTTAAAAGAAATGGTATTTCTTAACCAAAGGAGATGGGTATTTTGAATTGCACAAGTATGTATAGATTTGTTGATATTTTCTCTGGAATGCAGAAAAAAATTGTATCAGAGGATGTCATGATGCACAGTATTCTCTCTTAACTTCAGTGTGTGTATTGGTCTAGAAAACATTCGTCCTTCAAGGGTTGTTGTTTTGAATAGTGGCATTATAAGCTGTTGAGGTATAGACGCTGTTGCTACTTTCTTAGACAATAACTAAGGTAAATTTCCTATGATCTCTTTGAAAAGTCCTAGAATGAAGGGATGGAAAAGTTGTGATTATAATGTACATCTATTGAGAATGAAAAGTTGTAACTAGAACTTGGCTTCCTGACCGCATGCATTGCCCTGATGAATAGAGCTATTGTGACTTTTGGCTTTAAAAAAAAAAAAAAAAAAGTAAGCCAGGAGAGATGGCTCACACCTGTAATCCCAGCACTTTGGGAGGCTGAGGCAGGCATATCACTTGAGGTCAGCAGTTCGAGACCAGCCTGGCTAACATGGTGAAACCCCATGTCTACTAAAAATACAAAATTAGACGGGCATGATGGTGGGTGCCTGTAATCCCAGCTACATGGGAGGCTGAGGCTGGAGAATCGCTTGAACCCGGGAGTCAGAGGTTGCAGTAAGCCGAGATCATGCCACTGCACTCCAGCTTGGGCGACAGAGTGAGACTCCGTCTCAAAACAGGAAAAAAAAAAAGTATATTGTGTTATGAAAAGGAAGTAGGATGACATGAGTGAAGGAGCTCATGACTTAGTTCTGCCTTGGTCGTTCTGCAAGTATGAGTGCTTCTCTGAGCTTCTGGCTTCTCACTTGTAAAGGTGCTACAAAAGCTAGAAAAGAAAGATAGCGACAGAAAGTCCCTTTATTAGGTACCTTATTCTGGAAGGATTTTATTCAAGAGCTTATTTATCTGATAGTTTGCGGAACTCTTATACTAACTTGGAAAAAGTGTGTCTGGATTTGTTTGGGGTTTAAGGGATGATATTTATGCTTCCTGTCTCACAGAATTTTTGAATAGAAATTGAAAACAGATTTGAAAGCACCTTGTAAAGTGCTGTATGAATGTAAGCAGGAATTGTATTTTTAAAAAATGTCCATTATATATAGAGAATTGATGTATAGAACATTTTGAAGTTACTTCTATTCTTTGTAATGTATAAAAGAATGAACAGCCAGGCTCTGTGGCATGTGCCTGTGGTCCCAGCTTTTCAGGAGGTGAGGTGAGAGCATCACCTGAGCCCAGGAGGCTGATTTCAGCCTGTGCAATGCAGTGAGACCCAGTTTCTAAACCTATTTAAAAAGCAAATAAAAAGCAGATTGATCCATAACAACCATTTCCATCCTGGAATGGTTACAATTCTAAAATACACTTCTTTTTTCAGAATTCTAAATTATATAATGATTTACTAGATTTTAAGCAAAGCAACTTTGGTGACCAAAAAAAAAAATGCATTTTTAAGGCTATGAATTTGATTGAGAATGATGAACTGTTTATGATTATAATTGGTATACTTTTTTCCAAATGGGAAAAGTATGTTTTTATCCATACATTAAAATTTACACACAGTTCTTTAGGGTTTGGGACTCATTGTGAATAATCAAGGAGAGGGGTTTGGATAAGCATCTGCCTTTGGAAATCAGCAGATGAATTTTCCCCACAGAATTTCAAGAGCTCTGTGGTTATCCTATAAGCTGGTAAGATTTAGAAGTAAGTAGAATGTAATGTGTCAGAGGCTATAAAAAAGTAACAAAGGGAACACCCGCATCAAAGTATCTTGTTTACATATTGGCCCATAATTCTGAGGATAGCTTATTCTATATGTTTCCTGTAATGTCTATACTGTATTCATAACTATTATTAAATACCTAGAGAACTGGGCAACTTTGAAGCAGCCACTGAGAGCTTTCAAAAGGCACTGTTGCTCAACCAAAATCATGTGCAAACCCTCCAGCTCCGGGGAATGATGCTCTACCACCATGGCAGCTTACAGGAAGCCCTTAAGAACTTCAAGGTGAGCATCCGTAAATAAGTACACAGTAATTGGAATTCTTGGATGATTCTTCAGTGAAGTTTAGTGAAATGAATAGAGAAGGGGGACTGAGAATAGTGTTTCTACTCCAACAAAAAGAAAGAGAAGAAATCATTGCCCTTGTCTTATAGACTAGTTTACAGGTCTGGTTTAACCTGGAGGGAAAACTAATTCCGGAGTAAAGAATAAGGCATTTCAAAGTTTTCTTAAACTGTATTGATACTAATGCAGCATTTTGTCCTCAGCGGTGTCTGCAGCTAGAGCCGTATAATGAAGTGTGTCAGTATATGAAAGGGCTCAGCCACGTTGCCATGGGACAGTTTTATGAAGGGATAAAAGCACAAACAAAAGTTATGCTGAATGATCCTCTCCCAGGCCAGAAGGCTAGCCCTGAGTATCTTAAAGTGAAGTATCTCAGAGGTAAGTCAGAAAATCACAGAATTGTTGGATTTTCATGCTCAAAGCTGTAGAAATCATATTTCTACAGCTTGACCCTTTTATGTTCCATATGAAACAGTGGAGTCTGAAAGAGGTTAGGTGACTTGTCCACAGCCACGCCTTGTCAGTGTTAGTGTTGAGACTAGATGTTTATATCTTCGAAAGATCAGTCGAATGCGTTTTCTACCACTTTTAAAATTTTTACTTTCTAAAGTTAAAACATTTTTTACTTAAGTTGAAAAGCCATATTTTGAACTAAATGTGACAAGCATCTGGAGTATTTATGTCTCATCACATGTTATCCAAGAATACAGGAAGGGCAGGAAACTGACATTCTGTGAGGTTCTTACTGTTTTTTGTTTTGTTTTGTTTTGAGACGGAGTCTTGCTCTGTCACCAGGCTGGAGTACAGTGGTGCAATCTCAGCTCACAGCAAGCTCCGCCTCCCGGTTCATCCCATTCTCTTGCCTTAGCCTCCTAAGTAGCTGAGACTACAGGGATGCGCCACTATGCCCAGCTAATTTTTGTATTTTTCATAGAGACAGGGTTTCACCATATTGGCCAGGATGGTCTTGATCTCTTGACCTCGTGATCCACCTGCCTCGGCCTCCCAAAGTGCTGGGATTACAGGCGTGAGCCACCATGCCCAGCCAGTTCTTACTGTTAAATGTGAACTTGGTATATTTGACTTCTCATTCCTTCATATCAAAATTCTCATATATTTTGGAGAAATACGAGGTGAGGAAGAAAGCAAATCTTGCAGTTACCCTTTTATTAGTTGTAGTTTTACTCACCTTTTATCTTCTGTCTCTGAAGACAGTTTTTTTTATTAAAGCCTACATTTTCTTTTGTTATTGTGAGCCCTTTATACCATGACTGTCCAAAAGAAAAAAAAGTATAACGCTGTGTGTGTAATTTTAAATTTGTAGTAGCCACATTAAAAAAGTGAAAATCAAAGAAGTGGAATTAATTTTAATAACGTATAATTTTAAATTCAGTATATCCAAAATATCAGTTCAACATATAACATAATTAATATGGAACTGCTATTCATTAGATACTTCACATTATTTTTTGTACTAAGTCTTTGAAATCTGGTGTATATTTTATGCTATAGTACATCTCAATTTGGATGTTAAATTTTCATTGGAAATACTTGATCTGAATTTAGAATTTATAATATTTATAGTTGAAAAAGTAGGTTCATATGTGCAAGTCATTTCAAACATACTGAAGTTTTCTAATGATTGAATCAAGTATCAGTTTGTAGGTTTAAATTAATTCAAATTAAATAAAATTTAAAACTCAGTTTCAATCACCCTAGCCTCATTAAGTATCCAATAGCCAGGTGCCTTGGGGCTACCTATTAGGCAACATCTTTCTTTACCCTGAATTACAATTCCCTTTTTTCCTGGTTTAGTAGAGCTTGCACTTGTGAATTATAGGCAGAAGGGGCAGGCACTCTGTACTTTGGGTTTTTTCCTACAGTGCTTTCATAGAGATAAGCAGCAGTCCATTAGTCGGTTGGTGAAATCATATATCCAATTAATCTATATACCAGTTGACAGAGTACCAGGCTCTGTCCGACACAGAACTTGGATTCTCAAACTCTGGAATTGAGAACAATGAGATTTTTAGTGGTTTTCCTGGAAAGGTGATTAAAATTTAGCCAAAGTAGGCCAGGCGCGGTGGCTCACGCTTGTAATCCCAGCACTTTGGGAGGCCAAGGTGGGGGATCACGAGATCAGGAGATGGAGACCATCCTGGCTAACACAGTGAAACCCCGTCTCTACTAAAAATACAAAAAGTAAGTTGGATATGGTGGTGGGCACCTGTAGTCCTAGCTACTCTGGAGGTTGAAGCAGGAGAATGGCACGAACCTGGGAGACAGAGCTTGCAGTGAGCCAAGATCTTGCCACTGCCCTCCAGCCTGGGCGACAGAGTGAGACTCCGTCTCAAAAAAAAAAAAAAAAAATTAGCCAAAGTAGAACCAGACTGACTGACTTATATTTGACCTTGTTATCTCAAGTCAGTGGCAGGTTACCTCTATCATATACTAATAGTGACTTACTAAAATTTAGAAACTCTTTTTAGAATTCTTATAATTGAAGAACAGCTTGTTACAAAGTATTTGTATAGCAGTTAGACATAAGAAAGTTTCTTTAGCAGTATTTGGGTGTGTCAGATCTCATTTCCTTTCTGCAGAGTATTCTCGATATCTTCATGCGCACCTTGATACCCCCCTTACGGAATATAACGTTGATGTGGATCTGCCTGGAAGCTTTAAGGACCACTGGGCTAAAAATCTGCCTTTCCTCATAGAAGACTATGAAGAGCAGCCAGGGTTGCAACCCCACATAAAGTAAGTGTTTTAAATGAAGATCATTTTTTTTTCCTTTCTCAAAACTGAGTTATAAGCTGGGCATGGTGGCACGCTACCCCCTGCTACCTGGGAGGGTGAGGTAGGAGAATTGCCTGAGCCCAGGAGTTCAATCAAGCATGCTATCCTTGTGCCTGTGAATAGCCATCCATCGCACTGCAGCAACACAGCAGAGACCCCATCTCTAAAAACAAAACAAAACAAAAAACACCTATAGCAAACATCATTTTAACTAATGAAATGGTAGATACATTAACATTAGCATTGGGAGTCAAGCCAAAAAGCCTAGAATCAGTGCTTCTCTGTAATAGTGAACTATAAGTCCTAGACAGTGTACAGAGAGAAGAAAAAGAAATCAGTGATATGGATTAGAAAGGAAAATAGAAAGCTGTCATTGTTTGCAGATCACATAATTTTCTACAAAGGAAACCTAGAAGATCTACAAATTATAGGAAATGATGAGATTTAGCAAGGTCATTGTTTATAATCAATATAAAAGAATCAGTTACATTTCTATGTATGAATAACAAAAATATCATTTCTAATAGTAACAAATTCTTAGAAAAAATCTAACAAAATCTGTATAAAACCTGTATGGAGATCACAAAACTTAATTGAAAGTTACTAAGCAAACAAATAAATGGTGAGAAATACTGTGTTTATGGATTGGAAGTTCAGTAACATTAGAAGGCCATTTCTCTGCAAATTAATTATAGATTTAATAAAATGCCATTCAAAATCCCAAGTTTTTTTGAGGCACTTGTTGAGCAAATTCTGTAAATTCTATGGAAGAACAAAGGACCAAGAATAATTAAGATACTCCCAAAGAAGAGGATGCTCAGGCTTGAAGGGGAAGGTTCTCATCCTACCAGGTGGCAAAACTTAATATAATAATGAGCAGAATGGTATTGGTGCAGGGATAGACAATGGACTAAAGGAAGAGAATAGATACCTTAGATAAATGGTAAAGGTGTGTTACAGATCAGAATGGGACTGGTCAAGATGTGGGAGTGGGCCAATTAGGTTATTTTATGGATAAAATAAAATTGATATTTGTGATGGCATAGTAATCTAATTCCAAATGGATGAAAATCTGAAGTACGAATGGCAAAATATTTTAAACTTTAGGAGGAAATATAAACAAAGATGTTTATGACTTTGGGGTAGACAAGGATTTATTAAGAAGCACAAAGCATAGATTTGAAACAAAAAGATTGATAAATTGGACTACATTGAACCTAAGAACTTCTGTTCAACAAATGACACCATAAGGAAAGAAAAATAAGCCCAAATTGAGTAAAGGTACTTGCAAACTTAATAACTGACCAAGAATTAGTGTCCAGATTTTTGAAGTATCACTACAAATTTAAAAATAAGAGACAACCAATAGAAAAGTGTGCAAAAGACATGAACAGGTAATTTTACCACAGGGAAAACATGAATGATAAACATGAAGAGATACTTCATAAATTAAGGCCTCATGAGATTTTTTTCAGCCACTAGATGAGCAAATGTCACAAAATCTGATAATGGTAATATTGGTCAGAAGGGAGATTATGGAGAACCTTTATACTCCTGATGAGAGTATAAGTTCCTACAACCACTTTGGAAAGCAGTTTGTCATTATCTAGTGAAGATGAATATTCTCATACTTGATATGAGATTCTGTTCCTGTGTCTATTCAGAGAACTTTGTACTTGTGCACATATCTACCAGGAGAGACTTGAACAGGTCTACCAGCAGTATTTGTTCACAGCTAACACTGGAAATCAACCCAAATGTCCATCAACAGAAGAATGGATAAATGTGATACAGTCACAGTCACACAATGGGATATTATACAGCAGTATAAACAAATGACTCAGGCAACAATGTGGATTAATTTTTAAATGTAATGTTGAATAAAAGCAGCAAGTCAGTAGGCTGTGCTATCACATATTTTTTTCTCCCAAAGTTCATAAACAAAACTGTAGAGGATATTGTGTGTGTATATGTGTGTGTGTGTGTCTGTGTGTGTGTGTAACAAACCTAGTTTTTAAAAAGGTAAGTGAATCAGGAGGACAAATTTCAAGAGACAGGAGGATGGGATAGGAAAGCAGCATACAAGTAGATACAACTGCATGAATTACTCTAGTTCTTAAACTGGGTAATTTGACTTTGTGTTTTCTATGTGTCTCAACTATTAAATGAACAAAAATAATAAAAAGAAAATTGATTGCTCATGGAAGTTTTGTATGTTCTCTAACCACTCCTTTTTTGAGAAACATTTCTATGCACAAAAGAGTTAACATAGCAGGCCTATGACTGCTGTCCTTTAGAAAGGACCGCTTGCAAGAGTGACCCTTGGTTGGTATCTGGGAACTTGGATTTCGAGGGGATTCCTACCACTCCCAAAACTAATAGGAGTAGTTCTCTGTGCCTAAACTGTTTGTTCAAACAACGTGGTTTCTATTGAACACGTGCTTTCCTTCTGGGTATCTGGAATTTGGGAACTTGCCAGGCAGAAGGTGTCTATAACCCTGGCCACTGAGTCTTTAATGAGCTTTCCTGGTTGGCAGCATTTTACGCATGTTCACAACTAATTGCTGGGAGAGTTTAATGTATCATATATGACTTCCTTGGGAAAGGACCCTTGGAAGCTTGTGCCTGGTTTCCTCCAGACTTCTCCCAATATGCTTCTTCCCTCTGCTGGTTTTGTTTTGTGTCCCTTTGCTGTATTAAATCACATGTGCTGTGATTTATTATAGCGAAAGGGACACAAAACAAAAAATGATACTCACTATTGTGAGCATCATTATATGCTAAGTCCACTGAACCCTCCCAGCCAATTTCTGAGCCTGAGTAAGGGTGGTCTTGGAGATCCCCAGAACAACCTATAATTTAGAGTTTCAGTCTTCGTTATAAAAGCATCAAGCAGGTTGGCAGCTAAACAATAGTATTTCCATGTACCATTCCAAGTATACTTGTTCTAATACAACTTGGGCAGGAGTGAGGAATGGACAAAGGGCAGAGGTTTGGTTGCTTGTTGAAAAAGGCAATCCATTCAGGTATGTATTCTGGAGAAGTTTACAAAGCAAATAATGGAAAAGGGTGTCTTCTGAATTGCACACTAGTTATCATAGTTTTCACTGTTACTAACCAGCATGTGATGGCAATTATGCACATGCTGTCATAAAGATTCCCTTTTAAACTGAGGTGTAGTTGGGTGCAAAGGACTAAAGTAAGGATTATGTGGTCGTAGACTGGTTCAGTAGTTTTCCAGTGGAGGAGGTGACTGCTTTTCAGGTGGAATTGGATTGCCAAATACCTGTTGAAAAGTCCTTATCATGTACATGTTTCTTCCAGAGATGTGTTACATCAGAATTTTGAGAGTTATAAGCCTGAAGTACAGGAGCTGATTTGTGTGGCTGATCGTTTGGGATCCCTGATGCAATATGAAACACCTGGTTTCCTGCCAAACAAGCGAATACACAGAGGTATTCTGGAAACTATCTGAAAATGAAAATATTCCTGGCGTAAGAGCAAGGGTGGTTAAACCGTGTCATGTGTTTTAAAAAATTATTATTTATTGTACTTGTTCACATTCTCCATGTGATCAGAATAGAAATGTGTAGAATCATTCAAACTGAATTCTGAAAGAAGACTCCTTCCATACTTGGCTTTTTTGCTATTACTATAGTATAGACTAGAATATAGGTCTTAAGTCCTTACTTAAAATCAGACAGCTGATCCAGGGAGCTATTTCCTTACTCCCTGTGTGGAAGAATGCAAACCTCCACTTGGATTAGTAGGAGGCAGAGTTGGGAGCAGACAAACTGAGCTGTCTCTAGTTAACTCTGATGGGTTTTAATTTTAGTAGCACCATGATGACTGAAACATGCGTTGGGTCTTGTTATATCACCAGTATAGCTGACCCTTTATGTGTTAACTATTGACTTATCACTGAGACTCTGTAAAGTAGGTGGAACTCAGTCCCTCTAAAGTATACTAACTCTTCTCGATATTCCTTTCTCATAGCTATGGGTTTGGCTGCCCTGGAGGTCATGCAAGCCGTACAGCGTACATGGACCAACTCGAAAGTTCGAATGAATGGAAAGACACGGTTGATGCAGTGGAGAGACATGTTTGACATTGCGGTTAAATGGAGAAGGTAACTAACATCTCAGTGAAAATAAACTGTAAGTCTTATCATTGTCAAATAACGACAGTCTGTTTTAGCTAACAGGCTATGAACCCTGTTTTGCTTGCTAACACCAGGCCTTCTAAGTTAGGTTTTCCTCTCTAAAGTTTGTCAGAAATTGTTGGCATCTTTATTCTTTGACATGCACTTAACTAATATTTTCAAAATAGGAATTGATTGGCCGGGTGCGGTGGCTCACACCTGTAATCCCAGCACTTTGGGAGGCCAAGGCGGGTGGATCACGAGGTCAGGAGATCGAGACCATCCTGGCTAATACAGTGAAACCCTGTCTCTGCTAAAAGTACAAAAAATTAGCCGGGCATGGTGGCAGGCGCCTGTAGTCCCAGCTACTCGGGAGGCTGAGGCAGGAGAATGGTGTGAGCCTGAGAGGCGGAGCTTGCAGTGAGCCGAGATGGCGCCACTGCACTCCAGCCTAGAAGATAGAGTGAGACTCCATCTCAAAAAAAAAAAAAAAAGAAAAGGAATTGATTGTTGTCACATTTCCAGTCACCTGTTTACCTGAAGCATTTTAGAAACAGTCTCTTTGAAAGAACAGATCTATTACCTGTGGTACCTTTGAATGAACTTCACTGGACCAGTCCCTTTATAGTTAATGGTGTACCTGGCAACTAGCTAGTTTAGAGTAACCTTTGATATTCGTTTGCATGACAAAAACTGTGCTCCGCTCCTAAACCTTTACCTTTATCTGGCTTCTCGCCCAGTCTAGCTGGAACATCTGTTTGGAATTTGTAGGTATGAACATCATATAATGGACTAGCTATTGCTTTACCCCCACCTTTGCAAACACTTCTACATGTTTTATTTGGAATGCTTCTGAACACTTCTGGTTTTATAAAGGTCTCTGTTTTATAGGATTGCTGACCCAGACCAGCCTGTGCTGTGGTTAGATCAAATGCCAGCACGAAGTCTTAGCAGAGGTTTTAACAACCACATCAATTTAATCAGGTATGAAGCTTTTGTGCATCTTTCTTCTTTTCCTAGGACTTTCTCAAGACACAGGCCATGGAGACCAGGAGTGACCCAGGAGTGACCCACTGCTCCTTTCCTGGTGACTTTTTGACCGGGGAACATACACCTACGTAATCCTGCCTGCATTCCTTTCCTGTAGCCCAGCTGCAGAAAGAAACATAGTATGTGCCATGCTCCTTCCCCAGGCCCTTCTGTCTGGTATAGAGCACGACCAAAGGGTAGATTGCAGATGTTTTCCTAGGGCGTCAGTCTTTAAGGAGTCCTAAAACATCATAGAAAATGATTAGATGGAGAATATTACATTTACCATAATATTCTGTTAATAATACTACATGGCTCTTGACAAGTCTCTTGTGGAGGAAAGGCTCCCCATCCCACCTTAACACACAACGGGCTTGGATAAATAACACTATCTGGTAACTAAGCTGCTATCTGGGGAGGGCAAGTCAGGTTGGCTGGAAAACTTCTGTTTTGTCCAGAGCCTCTGCTAGTTGGGGACATGGGTGAAATGCTCACTTCTTTACCCTTTCTTTATGTGCCTAGCTGCCTTCTAAATAAATGGTGAACAAATATTAAGGAATATCAGTTTCAACAGGACCTATATTATCAGCCCATCTTTTAATGAATTTAATTTTAGATAAAATGTATAAATATGGTAGTTGTGTCACCTCTAAAATGCTTCTAGTTCAAGGAAGCTGAATTAAGAAAATATTATTCAGGCCAGGTGCAGTGGCTCAAGCCTGTAATCCCAGCACTTTGGGAGGCCAAGGCGGGCCGATCATGAGGTCAGGAGATCGAGACCATCCTGGCTAACACGGTGAAACCCCGTCTCTACTAAAAATACAAAAATTAGCCCGGTGTGGTGCCGGGCGCCTGTAATCCCAGCTACTCGGGAAACTGAGGCAGAGAATGGCGTGAAGCCGGGAGGCGGAGCTTGTGGTGAGCCGAGATGGTGCCACTGCACTCCAGCCTGGGCGACAGAGCAAGACTCTGCCTCAAAAAAAGAAAAAGGAAAATATTCTATACACCTTTGACATTTAAGTTTGGGTTTTAATGGAAATATAATTTGTATGTATATTTATTTTTTTAACTTCTAGAAAACAAATTTATTTTCACCTTGTGACTTGTATATTCCTATTTCTCATGGAATAATTTGTGGTATAGATAGGTAGACTCAAGCAACTAACTTTAATTGAAGACTACCGTGGATCAGCCAGTGTGCTGTGCTGTGCTGTGTGATGGGGATACAGAAGGGAAATACAGCCCCACCTGCTGAAAGCTCACAACAGACAGACCAGCAGACAACTACTATGCAATGTGTTAAGAGTGAGGTGATCACATGCACAGGATGCCATGGGAACCTGGAGAAGGGGTGCCTGATTCAGCCTTCTGGTGCTACCAGAGCTATTTGGAAAAATGGAAAACAGAGAGGTGGGGTGATTAACATGGACCAATGGATGAGTTAGGTATGGTTAGAAAACTGTGACTAACTTGTTATGCCTGGTAGTGAGTTTGCAATTAAGGGAGTATCAGGAATTGAGGCTAGAAAGATAGGCAGAAGTCAGAACATAAATCATTCTATAGTCCAAGCTAAGGAATTTTTTCCCCTGAAGACAATGGTGAGTCATTCAGGGATTATAAGCAGAGAAGTAACAGGAACAGATTTACACATTGGGACGATCACCTTGGCAGCAGATGGCAAAATAGATTGGAGAGGAGGAAAGAACCTCGGAGGTAAGGGAGGAGGTTGGAAAATTGTGTAGTTGTTCAGGTGGACAAGTGCAAAGGTCTCGAAAGCTGTATGGTAGTGAGTTGGAGAGGAAGAGCTAGACTCTTAGAAGATAGAATCAGGAGCACTGGCAGTGGGCTGCAATCAGAGAGGGCATGGAGTTAGAGGAAGGCCACCTTCCCTCTCAGGTACATGGTTGTTCCATTATGCGAGAGAGCACCAGAATGAAAAGTAGGTGAACACGTTTTGTGGGGAGGCTGGGAGAAGTGTGGGGTGCAGGAGGGAATTCTTACTTGACAGTAACCTTTGAGGTTTGGGATGCCTGGTGGGAACCCAGGGAGCGATGTCCTGGGAGCAGTCGGCTGTGTCATGTGACTCAGCATGTTGGCTGAACATGGAGTTCTGGGAGAGAATGTGAAAGAAAAAGATGAGAAGGGATAGAAATGTGAGGAAAAGAATATTCAGAGTGGGTAGAGGAAAGGAGACTGCTAGTGAGCTAGAGAGCAAGACAGGGTATTAGATAATGCTGTTGGGAAAACTGAGGGAGGGGACAGCACTCTGCCCACAAGTGATGGGGTCCGTCAGAGGACGCTGATATGAAAGTCTGAAGCTCACTTCAGTGCTGGGGGATTTGTCTTCCCATTGTGACTGATCTGGTGCCGAGTTTGATGCCTCTCCTGCCAGGATAGGCCCTGTGAGCTTGCAGGCGGTCTTGCTAAGACGGTGCTTTGCTTCTCCACTCATTGACTATGAACAAGTGAATTTCCCAGACTTTTTTTTTTCTACATTATTCTCATAGTTTCTTATTTTTTAAAAATTAACTTTGAAATTAGATGTTGGCTTAAGCATATTCTTCTATAAAAATATTCTTAATTTTATTATTTTTGCCTTATAGGGGTCAGGTGATCAACATGAGATACCTGGAATATTTTGAGAAAATACTTCATTTTATTAAAGATAGAATTCTTGTTTATCATGGGTAAGCCTTTAATTTTCTCCTTCTTAGTAATGAGTTGATTTCATGTATTTTATATTTGTTGTATTTTTGAAACTTGAGAACTAAGCCTGTTGACAGGCTAAACAAGGTCTATAAAATTTTTACATAGTGTTTAGAATCATAAAGCCTTTCATAATCACTTTCTTTTTAATAACTCTACAAAATCCATAGACCTCAACTGAAGTGTTTTTAACTTTACATGCACTATTGTGACTTTTCTAGTCTCTTTCTTCTATAAAGCAGGATGTTTCTTTGGATTTATCTGTTAGGGATTTCAGCTTTAATACTTATTCTCCTTCACTTGAAAGGCAGGATGGTATAGACAAAACAGTGAGCAGAACACTAGGGGAAAAAGATCTGAATGCTTAAATATCACCAAGTAAATATAAAATTAGTGGAAAAACCTAGCAGAATACTTTCATTTGAGCAGCTTTAGAAAGGA
Organism: Chlorocebus sabaeus; assembly: GCF_047675955.1. Classification (NCBI taxonomy): domain Eukaryota; kingdom Metazoa; phylum Chordata; class Mammalia; order Primates; family Cercopithecidae; genus Chlorocebus; species Chlorocebus sabaeus. The sequence continues at coordinate 68,953,735 of NC_132928.1, read as the reverse complement.
AAAAAGCAAAACAAAACATCTACATCTAATTTTAGAGCTGGAACAGGAAAATCAGGGTTTCAGAATCAAACTCATAACCATACATGTTCACACAAACACTGGCTATTGATCCATTCTGCTTTTTCCTGTTTTGCCTTCTAAATGTTTCCTTAATTCTCATCTGCTGCTGTTTCCTTAATTTTCATCTGTAGTCCAAAACTCATTAGAATTGAACTATCCCATTATTTAGAAACTTTATTTGTGGCCTACCATTTTGAATATTGAGCTACTCAAAACTGAGGTCAATTTATTTAACTTAAAGATAATAGCATGATTAATTATTACAATTCTGCATTAATCTCAGTTGCCATCTCTCTCTGTCTCTCTTTAAGAGCTAACAATCCTAAAGGATTGCTGGAAGTTCGAGAAGCCCTGGAAAAGGTACACAAAGTAGAAGACCTTCTTCCAATTATGAAGGTAACTTTAACATCAGCATGGCAGTCCATGTTTTTAGAGGAAAAGAAAACCAACAGCACTTTTTAAAAAAGAATTCAGAATTATTAAATGCTATTTGAAATCACTAGTATGAACACATTCTGAAAAATAACCAAAATAAAAGAACATACAGGCATCAGACTCAGCTTGCGGGGAAGCAGTTAATATAGAAAAAAGAAAACTTAAAAATACTTGTAATTGAATTCTGCTTCTGGCCACAGCTTTCAGCTGCCCTTCTACATGATTGCGGTTATAAAACTGGACAAAATATAAGTCAGTTATTTTCAGGCACTGGCTCATTACAAGACTCTGAACCTCACTGTCACCCCTGGTTTCTACTGGGAGTATTTATTAGACCACTGCATGGTAATGTGGAGCCCAAGCAGAGTACAGTGGTCTTGCTAAGCTAAGGAGGTAGAGAGTGGAGTTTGGGTCTGCCAAAGTGGCTGGAATTTGCAGAGCAGAGTATAGAAGAGAAGGAGGCCATGTAGGCTGGGGAGTGTTCAGGGGTCAATGTGAGCACTCCTTTTCATGCTTGACTAAGACCTTGATCATGAACATGCAGTGAAAGACCATGAGAGGCTCAGCAGAGAGTAACTGCTGTGGGGAAGAAAGCTGAGCAGAGGTATCAGAGGTGTATGTGCTGAGAGACATTGGAGTTTCGGCCTTGCCAATGTGGATGGATCCTGTGAACACCTCAGGCGTTTAGTTAAGACCTCAGAAAGGACACGCTGTAGAAGTAAGACCACACTCTACAGTAAGGCCCACAACCTAGGACTGAGAACCGTTTCTAAATAGACTGCCCTAACAAAGAATGAAACTAAGTCTAAAGGATTAAATGGATCTGCTAGTGATTTTACTACCTGTCAAAACTCAGTACCCTTTAAAGGGAGGCAAAATAACCTATACTCTTTAATTACTAGAGAAGTAAATGCCATTGTTTGAATGTGTTCCCCCCAAAATGAATGTGTCGGAATGGAATCCTCAGTACACACATGTTGGGAGGTGGAGCCTAATGGGAAGTGTTTAATGGCAGAGCCCTCATGAATGGATTAATGCCGTTATAAAAAGGGCTTCGGGGAGTGACCTCTCTTGCCCTTCCACCTTCCGTCATGTGAGGCAGCAGTAAGAAGGCTCACATCAGATGCTGGTACCTTGATCTTGGACTTCCCAGCCTCCAGAATAAATTTCTGGGGTTTTTTTTGTTGTCGTTTTTGTTTTTTTTGAGACAGGGTCTTGCTCTCTTGCCCACACTGGGTGACAGAGTGAGACCCCATCTCCTTAAAAAAAAAAAAAAAGCTAGATAGTATGATCCAGGTATACCAGGCAAATGCTAATGAGAAGAAAAGTATGTGTGGCAATATCAATAATGGAAACATTTGAATTCAATGGGAAGAACACTACAAGGGACAGAAATTATTTGACTAAAGTATAATCCATTAAGAAATTATAACTGTGTGAACCTTTCCTCCATCTAGGAGTAAAACTACCCCAAAACATTCCAACAGCAGTTAGAATTGCTTTTCCAATTAGTGATTTGAACACTAACATGGAACTTCAGTAAATGTTTTCCTTGTAGCTATAGTAGATGAGATTGATTCATGTAAAATTTAGGAAATTTGTATGAATAAGCAAAGTGTGTCCATTTCTAAGGAATAACGAGGAAGTAGCATGTCATGAACAGAGCTGAGCATCTGACCCAGGACCCACATCTGCCTGGCTGGGTGTGGATGAGCCTATTTTACAGTTATTCCAGGTTTTTGTCTGCTGAAGACCAAATATTCTGGCCAGACCTACCTTGGAGAGTTTATTGTGAGGGTCTGATGCACTAACACAGTGGCCCTCAACCTTCTCAAACTCACTGTGTTGACTCAGTAAACATGTTCAGATGCCCCCTTTACTTACTCTTTTATTGCACTAGGATGAACTTCATAGAGAATATGTCTCACCTACTAAAAAATGTCCACGCAAAGTCATCTCAGTATCTCAGTTCACACAATGTCCACACAGTGTATCTCAGTATGTGGAAATTCGGGCATGCCTTCTCTAGAAGCCGGAAAGCAGCAGCCAGTGCTTCACACCTGCACATAAAATCATGGTGAATGTGACAGTTACAAGTCCGTCAGCCCCATATCTGTGAGTTATTTGGTGAGCTACGTTGTCATTCGCAATGTGGTTTTCTGAAATGGTAAACCACGCTTAGCAAAGCTCCAAGCTATATGTAGTGTACTCCTTAATGTATATGCTATTTGCATTCCTGGCAAATTCAGTGGTATGAAAACTTATAATAAATAATCAGTGTTTAAGTGCAAAACAGTTGGTTCCAGGCCCACATATTGATTAAATGATAAACATGTTCTTCATCTACATGAAAATCCAGTGGGACATTAGAAAATTACACATTATGTGTGACAATCCCCTGTACTGTGGGACATATAGTAATCTTGGCTCCCAACTCTCCAATCCCTGTAATAATCAGTCTCCCATAAATTCCCTCAGTGCCCCACAGGGGGCAGAATGGCTTCACCACAGGCCCTGAGATGTAGCATATAGAAAGGAAACTGGAGTGTGTGCGAGGGCTCTTCAGCTGCCTTCTTGTGGGTATTCTAGTCAGGCATTTAGATGTCCTGTGGTATCAGGCAGAATACAGCATCAGCTTAGGGAGATTTTAATATTTGATATGTCTTTGTTTAAGAAGAAAAACAGAGTGGGCTACAAGACTGTAGTCACTTAGCATGCAGCCGGAGAGACGCGGCATCGCCAGTCTCAGTGCGCCTCTTGGTGTGAAGTCCCAACTGTTTGGAAGATGTAAGATGTTTGTTCTCTGTGGTGGGATGACATTCCACTTCAGCATTATACATCCAGCTTTTACCCAGGATTACGGATATATTGGTACTTTGCAAGGCACACACAGCGGAATATGCAACAAGATATTTCAGTGTTTAAAGTGCTTGGTGAAATGCACCAGGTCAGCTTCCACTGAAAGGCACAACGGTGCTGTTGATGAAAAACCAAGTTAACGTGTATGTCAGCGCCCCCTAGAGGCGGTTTGTTAGCAAGTAACGCGGACTGGAATTCACCAAGGCCTTTGGGCCCACATTCCAACTCTGCGGCTTCCCTGCTGGCTGGGACTCAGCCACACTTTGCCTCACCTAGTTCGTTTCTCATCTGTAAGATTGAGACCATACCTAGTGCTATCAGTATGTTGTGAGGATTAGATGAGAAATGGCACATAGTGTGTTAGTGCATTTCTTCTGAAAGTAGTTTTTTTGCATGAAAGATGCTTGCCTGTTCAGTGCCTGCTGTGGCCCTGATGGCCTGTGCCACTCATCCTCTGGCTTCTGGGCTGCTGGTGACACGTGGTGCATCTTTCTGTTTCTAGACAAACTCTCCCCTCATGAAGCAGCAGCCTCTTACGTTACTGTTGCTTCTCTTAACTTCCGTCCATCAATTTTTTTAAAAAGGCAATCTTAAGTTAACTGAATCTGGGGGTCATTTTCTGAAACTTGTTTATTGCCATTGCAGGTTTGTCCCAAATGTTTTAAACAGAAAGCTAACATCTGAAACTGTGTTCATACACTTACCACCCCGAAGGCCATTCTTAACTTTGAGTAATTCCTTTAACTTAACCAACTTCTCTGTGGCCCACAGAGTTGGGTGGGTGTGGGTGTGGGTGTGAATGAAGTTCTCCAGTTAGTGGATATAGTCCTCGCTACTATTCAGAAAAATCAGACTCTGCTTTGAGCACTAGTATGAAAGTTGGATTTTTGAGTTACGGGATGTTAGGTGCAACTATTTTGCCATGATTCAAAGTTGCTGCCTACTAAGATGGGCATGAGAAAACATTCAAAGGGAGCTCTTAGAAGTGAGCAGTGCCCCTTCTTGATGAAAAGAACCTGTGAGCTTTTGGTGCTGAGGTTCTCTGCTGGCCTCTGGTGGGAGCTGTGGGGAGCATAACCTGGGCTCTGTTGGGGCCTGAGGACAGACAGAGATGTCCTTGGCCACCAGGACACTATCTCTTGTATCGGATGACCTCCTTGGCCCTTTTTAAAAACATGTAAGGTAGAGCCAGCACTACAGAATTGCAGTTGGGGTTTACAGTGAATGAAACACTAGTAACGTGAATTTTCTTTTTCCCTGAAAGCAGTTTAATACTAAAACAAAGGATGGGTTCACCGTGAACACGAAAGTTCCCAGCCTTAAAGACCAAGGGAAGGAATATGATGGATTCACAATCACGATTACAGGAGACAAGTATGTGCGCTTCTTAATGTGATGTAAGCTAGAGACGAGGCAGGAAGGGTGCCTGTGCTTATTGTCGCTGTAGAGTTTTGTCATGTTGAACTTTTGCTCCATCCTGAAATAAAAAGTATCAAGGTCCAGTGAGCAGTTATAACCAGTTATTTTTTAAAATGTGACATCTAATGTATTACACCAGCAGATACATTTTCTGACTGTCTAAATCTAAGGACTTTCTAGATACTAAGTATGATGTAGTTTGTGGAAGACATTCTTCTGGGTTTTTGAAGTTCCTTGGGGGGCGCGAGGGAGGCTTTTACTAATAAAATGAAAAAAGATGAGCAGTTGACAGATTGAAGTCCATTGTAGATTTAAATATATATATATGTAAGCCTATCTATCTATCTATCTATATGTAGAGAGAGAGAGAGAAACAGCTTTAATAATTAATGAGTAGTATAATCTTTTTTTTTTTTTTTTGAGACGGAGTCTCGCTCTGTAGCCCAGGCTGGAGTGCAGTGGCCGGATCTCAGCTCACTGCAAGCTCCGCCTCCCGGGTTTACGCCATTCTCCTGTCTCAGCCTCCCGAGTAGCTGGGACTACAGGCGTCCGCCACCTCACCCGGCTAGTTTTTGTATTTTTTAGTAGAGATGGGGTTTCGCTGTGTTAGCCAGGATGGTCTCAAACTCTTGACCTCGTGATCCGCCCGTCTCGGCCTCCCAAAGTGCTGGGATTACAGGCTTGAGCCACCGCGCCTGGCCCATGAGTAGTATAATCTTATAGAAAATTTAGAATATACAGATAAGCAAAATTAACAAAACAAAAATCAAGTTATTTTCTTTAAAAACTGAGGTTAGACTGTTCCACTATTTACCCTTACCATTACATTATCACAGTCATTTCCCCAGTCATATTCTTAAAAGTATTTTTAGTAATTGCATAATATTCCACTGTATAGATGTAGAATTTCTCTGATCTTTTGGTTATTTACCACTTAGGGTATTTCTCATTGTTTTACTTTATAAATAGCACTGTAGTAAACATTTTTGTTAACTCTAGTTTTATTTACATCTGAAATCCAAGCTTTGTCTATCAGCCTCCATATTCCTTGAATTGTGGGTGGAATTGCCTTGAGCTGTGCACGTGCACACCCACACACCCTCCCCTCCCCCCGCCACATACACACACCCCATCTTCAGGTGCATAGCCTTGGGAAGTGCCATGCCCTCCCCCTGGTTTCCACCTGCTCAACAGTAAGACTGTGACTCACTTTCTGTAGCCCCTCTGCCTCTTGGGCTCTGACTTTCTCACATACTTTTCCTCTAAGCTACAAGGAGCCACCTCTTCAAGTTTCACATCAAAACTTAAACAGGGAGGGGCGCGGTGACTCACACCTATAATCCCAGCACTTTGGGAGTCTGAGGCGGGCAGATCATGGGGTCAGGAGATCAAGACCATCCTGGCTAACACAATGAAACCCCGTCTCTATTAAAAATACAAAAAAATTAGCTGGGAGTGGTGGCGGGTGCATGTGGTCCCAGCTACTTGGGAGGCTGAGGCAAGAGAATGGCATGAGCCCAGGAGGCGGAGGTTGCAGTGAGCCAAGATTGCGCCACTATACTCCAGCTTGGGCGACAGAGCAAGACTCTGTCTCAAACAAACAAACAAACAAACAAATAAACAAAAAACAACTTAAACAGGTCTTCATGAGTAAACACCAGTTCAGCAATTTCCAGATTTCGGGGCTTTTCTATATCTTTGAAGTCTTGATCTTCACCTCAAGCTTCTTATCAAAGTACGTTCCCAATAAAGATCATTCTCCCCTGATTGCAGGGTGTGCTATTTAATGTAAAAAGTGTTCTCCTCCCTTTTCACACATCCATGATATGTATCCTCAGATCAGATTCCCAAACAGAAATGAAATTACTATTTAAGTACAGTTGATCTTTGAATAACTCCGGGGTTAGGCGGATTGACCTTCCCACCCCTAGCAGGCAAAAATTTGTATATAACTTTTGACTACCCCCAAATTTAATAGCCTACTGTTGACCAGAAGCCTTACCAAAAACATAAACAGCTGATTAACACATATTTTATATGTTATATGTATTACATTTTGTATTCTTACAGTAAAGTAGGCTAGGGAAAAGAAAATGTTATTAAGAAAGTAGTCTGGGTTCGGTGGCTCCCGTCTGTAATCCTAGCACTTTGGGAGGCCAAGGCAGGGGGATCATGAGGTCAGGAGTTCGAGACCAGCCTGGCCAATATGGTGAAATCCCATCTCTACTAAAAATACAAAAATTAGCCAGGCATGGTGGCACGCACCTGTAATTCCAGCTACTCAGGAGGCTGAGGCAGGAGAATCGCTTGCACCTGCAAGGGGAGGTTGCAGTGAGCCAAGATCACGCCACTGCACTCCAGCCTGGTGACAGAGTGAGACTCCATCTCAAAAAAAGAAAAAAAAGAAAATCATAAGGAACACAAACTTAACTATGTATTAAGTGGAAGTGGATCCTCATAAAGGTCTTCATCCTCATTATCTTCACATTGATTAGGCTGAGGAGGAGTTGGTCTTGCTGTCTCAGGAGTGGCAGAGGCGGAAGAAAATCCTCATATAAGTGGATCCATGCAGTTTAAACCCATGTTGTTCAAGGGTCAACTGTACATGAAATTTCTCCCCCTGAAATGTGACATCTTTCCTCAATTGCCTGCTTCACTCCACTTGTTGCCTCCCTTGCTCTGGGCCTCCTGACCCCTCGAGACGACTCTGCCTGGCATCCCATCTCCTGTCTCCTGCTTCAGCAGTGCTTCACCAATGTTACTAAAGCTCCACCTCACTGGACGTTCCCCTAGCTCCACAAATCTCTCCCCTCTCCATACGCAGCCATTTCCTGTGGCTACCCAAACCAGCTTCCCTGCCAGGCATTCACAGCCTCTTACAAAGTGGCCTCAGACATTTCCTGCTTGACCTGGACCGTTTCCCTGTTGGAACCTGGCCTGCTAGTCCGACTGGAATGCTTGTTCCCCAGTTCACCTCTGCTTTCTGATGTCTGGGTCTCTCACTCCCATCCCGACCCACGGTCAGGCCACTTCTCCCATGAGACCTTTCCTGCTTTTTTCTATGTTGTTCAAATTAGATTCTTTTTTTGAACCTCTGATGAGCTACATTATGACCTGAATCATGGTTTCATAATAATTTGTGGCCCTTGGCCAGAAGTGGTGGCTCATGCCAGCATATTGGGAGGCCAAGATGGGAAGATTGCTTGAGGCCAGGAGTTTGAAACCAGCCTGGGCGACATGGTAAGACTCTGCCTCTGCAATGGATTTTTAAAAATAACTACAGGTGCGTACCAGTAGTCCCAGCTACTCAAGAGGCTGAGGCAGGAAGATCACTTGAGCCCAAGAGTTTGAGGCTATGGTGAGCTATGATCATGCCACCGCTCTCCAGCCTGGATGGTAGAGCAAGATCCCATCTCTAATAATAATAATTTGTGGCCCAGTTTCTTCCTTCTTTCCTCAATCAAGGCAGCAGCTGGGCTTTTCTTTGTAGGCTCCAAGGACTAAATGCAAACTTTGCTAGTGGCATTATACAAAAAATGCCTGTTGTATCAAACTTATATCCTCTGTAGAACCTAAGTGGACCTTAAGCTCCACGTTTTTTTTGTTTTGATAAAAAACAAAAACATGTTGTCGTCCCTGAACTATCTTCCTACACACAGTTCTTGCTTGTGACCTTTAATCCTAATGGGGTGGCTTAGAAAATATTTACTGGTCATTTAAATGCATTCTTTACTGTGTGTAATTGTTTTCCACATATTAGCTTAAGTTTGTGTAATAAGTACATGTAGTTAGACTTAACTGTGAGCAAATGAGTTACTGATCACTTAACTGTGAGGCAACTATCACATTTTATGAAGAAATAATGCATTCTCATGACACCTGCCTTGCTTGTCTGTAGTTAGAAAGGTAAGGCACATTCTTGTGTATGTTTAGTGCCACATCAGCATGCTCTTTGGTTTTTAAAAAAACTTTGTGTGTTTGGCTGTTTGAACTTATAATATATGCCTTTGACTCTTATTTTTGTATTTTCAGAGTTGGCAATATATTATTTTCTGTGGAAACTCAAACCACAGAAGAAAGGACACAATTATATCATGCTGAAATAGATGCGCTTTATAAAGATTTGACAGCAAAAGGAAAAGTATTGATTCTTTCATCAGAATTTGGGGTAGGTTTCTCTTTGTTTCCATTTTTCTGTTCTTCTCATGATTATTTTTAAAACTTTTTGAACCTCTGCCCTTTCATTGAGATTGTACATCTTATGCTTGAAATTGGGATGAATTGACCTAAAAAATATTTCTTATTTCTTACAGGCAAAAATTCTCGTATTTAGTAACTACAGTAATGGGGAGGATAATAAATTAATAATTTAGTACTGTGCTACAACATTATCATAAGTTTGAGCTTTGACAAGATATAAAAAAGTTGGTCCATAATGAAAATGACCTGTTCTTCACCTTTTCCTTCCATTTTCTTCCCTTCATTGTGGTTGTTGCTTATAACCATATATTTATAATGAGCTTTTGAATGTAAACTGGATGATGTATTCTGATGAGTTAATGGCAAGGAAAGTACAATGAAGTTGTGTATACTTTGCACTTAGTGGCCCTTTCCTGGTCTGTGGCTTCCTCCCTTGGTTGTCCGCCTGGACTTGAGGTGGCGTCGTTGCAGGCAGCAGGGTATGGTGGACATTCTATCCCCACCACGCCCCCTCCCTGTGTTCTGCAGTGGACGGATGCTCCTTACCCTTGAAAAGTCAGCTTATTTCTCCAACATTTAATCACTGCGTCCATATAATTAAACATCTAAGTTTATATACATAATTGAGCATCATCCGAATCTCAATGCAGAGTAGGGGAAGGGGCTTACCCAGATCGTTTGGGGTAAGGATGCATGTTGTTTGAGGAAACATATTTGGTGTTAATAAATGCCTTTTAAAATTTTAGTCACAATATATATTTTGACATTTCAAATAACATTAAAGGAGACTGAGAATTTTATGTTTATCAAAGAGTTGCAATTTAAGAAACAGCTGGGAAAACATTGCTCTAAATTGAACTAAATTGGAAAAAATGATACAAAAGGGTATAGAATATTCAAGAATTTGAAAAGTAGGTTCTTATGGGAGAGGAAGAAAACAATCGTTTTCTTGATGTAAATTATTCTTGTGTGTCCTGTCACCTAATGAAAAATTAGTTCGTAATCTAGTATTTAAGTTTATGAGCCTGTGTCTTTTTTTCTAGGAGGCTGATGCTGTCTGCAACTTAATATTATCCTTAGTTTATTACTTTTATAATTTAATGCCACTCTCTCGAGGATCCAGGTAAGTAATATCCTGTCATTAAAATTATTTTAAATTGAGAAATGTGTTCTTTTTTGCTTATCCTTCCTGTTATGGATGTAGGTACAGAGTACACAAAGAAATGGTAAGGAGCTCCCTGTTTTTTTTCCAAAATCTACACGAAAAAATATTTCCTTAGTCTATCACATCATCAAAAGAATTATAGAAGACAGTTCTAATATACTGTGCTTACATTTAATAGGATAGGGATTCATCCATTCAACACAAGTTCATGGGAAGTTTACTGTGTACCATGCGCCGTGCTCAGTGTGTTTTAATTTTTTGTATCTGCCGGCCTCTTACTGAACCTCCTCCTCCTCTCCCTTTTCCATTTTGGGCTGTCAGGCGACCTGTAATCCTCATGTTTTATACTTTGGGGTCACCAGTCACTCTGTACTATTTTTATTATTTTGGATAAATTCTTGCTACTTGTATATCAGGAGTTTTTTAGGTATCATTAAAACAAGGGCTATGACTGTAGAGTTTTCATTTCATTCTCCTTTTCCCAGTACTGTGTGCAGTAAATCACGTAAATGGCCTTTTGCCATTGCTGGCACATAGTTGAACTTAAGATGTTTTGGCTAAAAATAATACACTTGAATGTCTTTATCTTTGATTAATGCTTTAGGAAGTAAAACTCCCCTAAACGCGATAGTAAATTTGGTTATAGTATTTAAGACTCATTGAAATGAAATAGAAACATAAATGTTATCTTATCAGCATAATATTGCTAGTTGTGTCCACTGAATAAGTGATGTGAGGCCTGTACACATCACTGCCTGTGGGCCCCACGTGCAGGCACCGTGCTCAACAGCCAGCATCCGTCCTTTGTCCTTTGTCCTTGCAGCAGTTCTGCTGGCTCCTGTGTGACATTGAAGGAAGTACAGCTCTGATTGTCCTCGACTCTCCCTCATCCCTACATCTCTTCAGTCCTAAATAGTCTGTTGGTTGTGCTTCCTACACTTCTGTTTCTCTCTTCCCTATACCCGCTGCAGCTAGCTTTGCTCCTGCTCCTCCCTGTGCCCTGCGGCTCTCCAGCACCTTCTGAAAACCATGGGCTCAAGCCGAGCTTGGCAGCATGCACAGTGCACAGTGCCAGACCTGCCCTGCCCCGGTTTGCCTTGGCTGCAGCACCGCTCTCTTCCGCTGCTCTTTCTCCTCCCCTTGGCTCTCCGCATGGGCTATCCGCCGCATCTCCTTGCCTTCTCTGCCACTTTCATCTTCAGCCTGGGGGTCCTGGAGGATGCAGGGCACATGTCTTTAGCCTCTGAAGTCTTCCCTGCTGGAGAACCCCATGAATCACCTTGACTCGCTTTTTTTGGTGTCCACCTGTGGCACTTGTTAGCTTTCTCTGAAGGTGCTCATGCCATCCTTTCCCCCTGCTAGGATGCATTATCTCATGGGCGAGAGCTGTCTTTATCTTGAGCCGATTTGTTTTGGGAAAAGCACAACACTGTGGTTACAATAGCGGGTCCCATGGCCTTTTGCCAGCTCCTTCCACCCAGAACCAGCCAGCTCCCTCTCTCCCCTCACCAAGAGCAGAAGCACAGCACCTTGCAAACGCCTCCTACCCCAGACCTGCACATTCACAGCTCTATGCTCGTTCTGGAGTGACAGGGCAGCAGACCTTGCCCCACGAGCCTCCGAGTCAGCAGGCAAAGGTATCCCACAATCTCCTGGCCTCTAACAGCCACCTCGGAGCCCTGGCAGTTCACACGCACGCCCAAAGCTCCAAACCATCTATCCGTTAGTACATTGTGAGAATGTATTCTGCATTTCTTCCTTGAAGGCCAGCATTTCTAATGCTTAAAAAGTAAAACTAACATATGTATTTGTATTTATTGTATACATGCATTGCTGGAGTGCAGTGGCACGATCTCAGCTCACTGCACCCTCTGCCTACCAGGTTCAAGCGATTCTCCTGCCTCAGTCTCCCAAGTCGCTGGGACTACAGGCGCGTGCTGCCACTCCTGGATAATTTTTTGTATTTTTGTTAGAGATGCGGTTTTGCCATGTTGGTCAGGCTAGTCTTAAACTCCTGACCTCAAGTGATCCACCTGCCTCGGCCTCCCAAAATGTTGGGATTACAGGCATGAGCCACTATGCCCAGCCTGATGTTTGTGTTTTTAGTAGAGACAGGGTTTCACCATATTGTTCTCAAACTCCTGACCTCAAATGATCCGCCCGCCTTGGCCTCCCAAAGTGCTGGGATTACAGGTGTGAGCCACCTCGCCTGGCCAGTAAATACATTCTAATAGTAAATAGTAAACTATTCTTAAATAAATAGACATATTTTCATGTTAAATGAAACATTTAGTGTTTTATTCAAAAGAAATTTTGAATAAATTTTATCTTTCATGATGGGAAGTCCATGGTGAAATTTACCATGGTAAGTGTAGACCGTTCAGGATGGATTGACCACTGTTCTTTATTTAAATAGTGTAATCGCTTACTCGGTCATCGTGGGAGCGCTGATGGCAAGTGGAAAAGAAGTAGCAGGAAAAATTCCCAAAGGGAAGGTACGTTGGAGGGGAAGGGAGACATGCTTGGTTGTGTGTTAAGTCCCAATTGGCAGATTTTTATTTTAAGGTACACAAGTTACACCGATCTCCAGCCGAGCCTGTGTCCTCCACGTTTAGTAATGTTCCTAAATGTCTTTCTTTTTCAGTTAGTAGACTTTGAAGCTATGACAGCCCCTGGTTCAGAGGCCTTTAGCAAAGTCGCCAAAAGCTGGATGAACTTGAAAAGGTAACTACTTGAGGGGGGTCCACACAAGGGTATCATAACTGGAGGAGGAAAGGGAGTTTCCTGTTACTTTGGAGCTCTGTGAAAACCTGAATTGTTTTACTTATTTTTATAAGTTAATATGTAGTACAATGAATTTGATCCACTTTTTCAAGGTTAAAGTGTTTTGCTGTTGTATAAGATAACCTTTTAAGGGTGAATGTATGGATAAAAATGGACTATGAAGGCCAGGCACGGTAGCTCACACCTGTAATTGCAGCACTTTGGGACACTGAGGTGGGAGGATCATTTGAGGCCAGGAGTTTGAGACCAGCCTGGGCAACATAGTGAAACTGTTCCCCTCTACAAAAAAAATTAAAATTAGCTGGGCATAGTGGTGTGTGCCTGTAGTCCCAACTACCTGGGCAGCTGAAGTGAGAGGATCGCTTGAGCCTAGGAGTTTGAGGCTACAGTGAGCTATGGTTGCACCACTGCACTCCAGCCTGGGTGACAGAGTGACACCTTGACTCAAAAAAAAAAAAAAAAAGAACCATGAATAAAAAATTTAAAAAGTAGTTGGCGAAAGAAAATTACCAAAATCTTATTTATATGATCAAGTATTCACTTCTTTTGGCCTACTTACTCTTGGGCTCAGTATTCAGGAGTGTTTGAACTTGTAGACAGAGCCCATTTTACATTACTCTGAGTGGTAGCACTTAGCCTACTTAGTTGCATTTTATTGCAGCCAGGAATTTTATAGCAGCCAGGAATTATCCCTGACAGTCACTGTGTGTGAGGAGTCTAGCAGACCGTGATCATTCCTGGCTCTTGTTTCCAGAAGCACTGGAGAGGACTGTGTGAATTTGAAGTGTGTGAAATTAAACTCATAGATGCCTCAGTAGTTAATGAAGAATAAGTAAGCCTCACTGTTCAACCTTAGTTATTCTTGCCCCTTCTCCTGCTTTTTTACATCCCAACCACCCCCAGTTTTGCCTTTCACGTCTATTTGACATAGCAACTATTCTATTTCTGGGTAATTTATATTCTGTTTAAAACAGAAAAATGTGTGCCTGTAGTCCACCATTGCTCAATTTGTAATTTAGCTTTGCAGTGAAAGCTTCTAACAGTTACACCTTGTCCTGGTACATTCTTGTTTCAGGTTTATTAGTTTGCACATGTTTTAGTAATACGACCACCAGGCCAAAGGTCTTGCTTCTGTTTTTACATAATTGTACAATGTGACTCTTTTGAACATTCTTTAAGGAAGGAATAACAATGCTACCTTACATCCTGCAGTTGACACTTTACAGTGTACCTCGAAATACCTTATCTCATTCAGAGCTCATGGTAACTCTGCGAGTTAAGAACACTGTCCCTGTGACAGATCAGGGAAGTGCAGCCTAGAGAAGTAAAGAAAGCTAATAAGGAGTGAAGCTGGACCTAAAACCTGTGTCTTTTGATTCCAAGCCCAGCATGCACCACAGCTGGACATGTAAATCAAGAGTTTAATTTTCTCTTTCAAAGCTCTGGTTTAAATTCCAAGCAACTTGTCACATGTCGGCTGATACCACAGGCCGCTGTGAGAGGAGCCATTCTGTTCATAGCTCCTCCCTGCCTTTCTAACATTGTTTGATATTACAGAATGAATATAATAAATATAATGATAGGAAAAAATATAAGCTCTGCCTTTTTTTTTTTTGCAAATTTTGTTAATTTTCATACCACTACTTTGTGTTTTTCTTTTTCAGTATTTCACCTTCTTATAAGACTCTTCCGTCAGTATCAGAAACGTTTCCAACGTTAAGATCGATGATTGAGGTGCTAAACACGGACTCTTCTCCACGTTGTCTTAAGAAACTCTAGTTCTGTTGTATTTATACAAGTAAAGGGCCGGACCTCTTGCTTCTTAAGTTATTTTTTAAAACATGGAATTATAAAGAAATTAGGTCCTCTATTACTTTTGATACCAATTTTTGATAGGAATTGAATACTTGAAATCATTTTCTTTACTTTTCTGAACCATAACGAAAATCATGAAAGAGGCTTTCGGGGGAAAAAGCTACTTGACTTGGAGGGAAAGTGTATTAGCCAGCAACCTGTTGGTTTCCACTTATAAAGTCATATAACTTCTTTCTTACAGTAAAAAAAACATTTTCCTCAACAACTAAAAAATAATAATGAAGATGAACAAAAACAAAACCAAATAGGAGTGTTTGTATTCCTTTAGAGATTTGAATATTTTTCAAACTTTCTTTTTATGCACATTGTGATAGAGCATCTTTTGTTGACTCACATAACCTCCATGTGTGGGTCCTTCGTTTTATTAGAACCGTGGAAGAAGGTTCCTGGGCCATCAGTATGTGTTGCAGAGCTCACACCCAGGAACACTTATTTTGAATGATACAGACAGTATTTGCCAATGTCCCAAATGCTGAATTATTGAACCATGTTTTTTTTTCCTTTGTTGAAAAAAATAAACCGGGGTGATTTCTATAAATCACCAGTTTTTGGCACTGGATTATGTATGTGTTTATTTTGTGAACCAGTTTCACTTTCAGGTATAAGAACATTCAGAAAATCTCTCTCGTTTTTTTCCCCAGGCACGGTAAATGACAGTGAGTAAAATGGGTTAATCAAAACTGCTGCTGTTTCCAAATGGCACCATCCATTAGCAAGCCTGCTCTTCTCTCTCTTCTACAGGACGCGCCTTCCATCTCTTCGCTTGACCACTTCTCCCTGTACATTGTAATTTCTCTTGGACCACTTCTGTAGTCTCCTGACTCATCTTCCTGCTACTGCTCCATTTAAACCCCACAGCCTCCCTTTGTCCTAAGATGAAACGCAATCTCCTGCTATAGCCTAGCTGACGTGGCTCTGTTTCTCAAACTGAATCTCTTACTCCCCACACTCCCCTTTGTTTACACCATCAACTCACCTAGCCTTTTCCTTCCTTGAGAACTTTTCAGTTAACTTGACACTGTCCGATAGAACATTCTGTGATGACGTTCCAGAATGTTCTATGTGCTGCCGGTATGGTAGTCAGTAACCTCATGTGGCTACTGAGCACTTGAAACAGAACTGGTGTGCCTGAGGAGCTGAGTTTCACATTTAGTTTTGATTAATTTAAATTCAAATAGCTGCATGTAGCTAGTGGTTATTGTATTGGTCCATGCAGCCTACAGAGTTCCTAGTGAGACTTTAAAGGTTTTTGCACAGAAACGATCCAGAATGGTGGTCTCCCAGGGTAATTTAATATCATTTTGAATTTGTGGTTATAGACTTGCCTGAGTAGCTAAGCTCTTACTATGATCCGTTTTTATTCACAAGAGTTCTGATACCAGATGTGTGGAGTTTTCCCCTCACACCAACCAATTCTCCAGCTTTCCATATATCAGCTGGAGTGGGGAGGGATCCTGCAATTCACATCTGACACTAACTTCCTGGAGTTAAACAGACCCCAGAGGTTAAGGGCTAGTCTCACAAGACTGCCCCCTTTTCAGACGCCAGTTGCAAGTCATTGCCTCCTGTACTCCTGACTGATTGTCTATAAGTTGGAGATTCCCATCACACCCTCCCACCTCATGTTTGATAATTTGCAAGAATGGCTCACACAATTCCGGGACACTCCTTACTTACTATTACTGATTTGTTATATCGGATACACATCAACAGTCAAATGGAAGAGGTGCACAGGGCAAGGTATGGGGGGCAGCATGGAGCTTCCATGCCCTCTCCAGGCCCACCACCCTCCCTCCACCTCGATGTGTTCACCAACTAAAACCCCCAAACCTTTTCACTTAAGGTTTTTTGTGGGGATTCCATTGCATAGGCATGATTGATTAAATCACTGGCAGTTAGCTCAATTCTCAGCCCCTCTTTTCTCTCTGGAGGCTGGGGGTTAGGACTGAAAGTTCCTCTAATCACATGGTTAGTTCCTCTGGCCCCCAACCCCCATCCTCCAAAAGTCATCTCATCAGCATAAATTCAGGTATGATTAGAAGATGCTTATTAATAACAAAAAACACTTCTCACCCTGATCACTCAGAAAATACCAAGAGTTTTACGAGCTCTGTGCCAGGAACTGGAGGGCAGAGATCAGATACAGCTTTCTTATTACCTCAGTATCACAGTTCTATTGATAAAATTGCTCCTGTGAATCAAGATGTTCAAACTTTTAAAAAACTAACTTGAAAAAATCTAGAGCAAAATTTGCTAGTACATTAAGAACTTTAGTGTGGAATTTCTTTGGTATAGAAATGAGGGACAAGAAACTGACCTCCAACTCTGTGATCATTACTCTCTGATAATTTGGAAATATGGAATGAAATTGATATGCCTCAGAGGAGAGATGAGCAAAATCACCTAAAGAAACCCAGTGTGTCCCAGACCAGCAAAATCTGAGGGTTCATGAATACCTCTTAAGATGTCTGTAATGGAGCCCATCATTCCTTCACCCAAAGTCTGTTCCTCCTCATGCTTCTGTGTGTTAGAAATGGCTCCCTCTTCACTCAGCAGCTTCCACCAGATACCCAGGCGGCCTCTAAGAGTCTACACTGCCCTCCTCCAGTTTTCAAATCATCACCATCCAGTCCGATCCTGTTTACCTCTAAGAATATCCCAGATCCATTCATGTCTAACTATCTCCATTGTTACCCCCAAGCCCAAGCTACTTAAAGCTAAACTAATTAAAATTAAACTAAATAGAATGCTTGTTTCTGTCTCCCTAGCTGCCTTTCAAGTGCTCAGCCACATGTGGCTAGCAGCTATCTGATTGGACAGAGCAGACATAGGACAGCCCCATCACCACAGGACATCCCACTGAGCAGCACTGCTATCCTGAAAGCAAACAGCTCAACCCAGCACACTGCTGCATCCCTGTGGTCTTAAGCAAGGGTCCAGGGGCTTTTAGGGTCAAAACCACAGTGTTTGGTGGCAGCATGGGGGCACAAATGAGAGAAAGAAAAAAAACCTCTAGACTGGCTTAAAACGTTTCCTTCTGTTTTCTGATCCAAAGGGTCTGTGGTTAGGCCCGGGATCTCCAGCTTCACCTGAACCTCACGTGATTCACACAGAAGTGGTCCAGGAACCACACTCGAGAAACATCAAACTAGAATATCATGAAAATCTACCTCACTGTACCAGAGATTTTTTTTTTTCTCCCTAACTGCCATCATGAAACCAAGTATGTTTTTGAATATTAGAGCTGTGATTAGATTTATAATAGTCCTTTTTGCTTCAAACTGTGTTCCCATAAATATAGAGTCCCTTTAGTTTTATATGTTGTAAACATAAATTTTACGAGTTAAACTAGTCTACAGAAAGTTGGATATACAAAATGAGATCACACTACACTGTGCTTAATATTTAAAATTTACTTTTTTCAGTTAACACATAATGAATTATATGTCAATAAATATATTTGTAACATTTTAAGTTGGATATACAAATATATATGTAATTAAGTCTTGAACACAGGCAGCTTGGTTGAACAAGCTTCAATTCCTACTGGGAATAAAGAATTTAACTTGGGCCCATTCAAGGTGACTCAGACATGTGTAGTTTTAAATTGTCTTAAGTTCCCAGCCTCCTTGCCTTCGCCTTTCGGGGAACAGTCTGATTTCCTGAGCCTGTAGTCTCGGCCGCCCTCGGGCCTTTGCCCGGATCCTCCGCACTGAGATTTAGCTCGTGTTCCCTGTGCTAGGGTAGCCAGCCTTGGTCGGTCCAGTGTCTACTGTTGTTTGACCTCTGCCCGCTCGGGTCCGCTGGCCAACAGCGCATGCGCTGCTGCTTTCGCGGCCTCTGTGCAGCAGACTTCTCTACCTCCAGAGCCCTGGGCTGCCAGTACTGAGCATGCAGAACTCGGAGCAAGTGCCCTGCCATTGTGGAGGTCCCCCTTGGGCCCCCTACTCTATTCTATGACACACTGGGCTTGGGCTTCCCGCCACCTCTCGAGGGGTGGGGGATTGCAACCGGATGCTTCTCTCCCCAGAGTTTGGGGCCCTTTGGGAGCTAATGTGTTTTAAGCACTTCCTGCGGCTGGCATTTTTCTTCTTCTTTTTTTTAATCCTGAAAACGGTGTCTCGCTCTGTCGCCCAATCTGGAGTGCAATGGCGCAATCTCAGCTCGCTGCAACCTCCACCTCTCGGGTTCAAGCGATTCTTCAGCCTCAGCCTCAGCCTCCCGAGTAGCTGGGACTACAGGCGCCTGCCACCACGCCTGGCTAATTTTTGTGTTTTTAGTAGAGACGGGGTTTTACCATGTTGGCCAGGATGGTCTCGATCTCCTGACCTCGTGATCCACCCACCTCGGCCTCCCAAAGTGCTGGGATTACAGGCGTGAGCCATGGCACCTGGCCGATTTTTTTTTAAGTTTTGTACATTGTTTTACTCATTTAATCCTTTGAAGAGGCCTGTGAGATAAGCACTAGTATTATCCCCGCTTAGGTGACAAACAGGCTCAGGTACGGGAAGTGACTTACCTGCCATAGCTCTTGAATGTTGCCTAGGGTGCTTGCCACGCGAGGTTAAGTCCTCAGTGAAGAGTGGTGGTGGGGCCAGTGGGGATTTGACTGCCACATTCTTGGCCTTAAACAAATAAGCCCTTCTGTCAAGGAGCTTGATTGCTTTCAGCCATCTACCAGGTAGAAATGACACCATATTACTCAAGGGGCTTCCAGCAGTCATCCATTAGGGGCCAGGCGGATTGGCTTGTTGTATAACACAACTCTAGAGATAATGTCAGAATGAACAGATTTGTCAAGGCTTATGTATAAGCCCAACAAAAACTGGAAATTGTCACTTACTAGGATCAGAATTTAAAATAATACATATCTGTCCAAAAATAGATTCTGAATCAATGCATCTTTTAGTAGGCTTCTAATGCAAAGAACTAGAACAATTTTTATATGCAAATTAACTCCTCGAATTACCAGTTTGGTGTAGAAGTAACTTCTAAAGTGAATATAGCACTTTCTGTTTCAGGTAAGTACATAAATGTTAACCATCCAGTTTCACAGCTGGATAAAAAAAAATACAACACGTAAGAAAAATATGAGTGGGAGAAGCAACTAACTGATCAAGTATACTTGTTTTATACAGATGCCTTTCAATGCTCATAGCACTTGAGAGCTAAGTTCTCAGATCATCTAGTCAAGCTCCTGTAATTTGCCATTGAGGAAGCTGGGACAAAAAGAGGTTGAGTAGCTGCCCAAAGGTCACACAGGGAATGCCACGGAGCTGGTGGTCAACCTAGGTAAACACCGTCATTGAGCGAAATGCACAAAAATACTTCAGATAGCTCCCCTGCCAGGACTTTGCTTGTTCAGCCTAAACAGCTCCTCCTGTGGCTCCTCCCACCTGTTCTTCATACTCCTTAAAATGAAATAACTGTTCATAGTTAAACATAATAGTCCACATGTGGTCTGTCCAATAAAATCTTTTTACTGAAATACAACACACATATGAAAAATGTACATGTGTGTGCACATTGGTGAATCTTCACAAACCTAACATAACCAGCTTTGAGATCAAGAAACAGAACATTACCAGCACCCCAGAATGTATATAAACATATGTTTATATGTATAATGTATAAATAAATATATGTATATGTATAAATAAATATACATCACATATTTCATATAAACATATTTCATATAAACACAGCTACATACAGTAGCTCTCGAAGGCAGCTTTGTCACACTGTTGACCCAAGTCAACTAAAAATCTCTTAACTTCAGTCTTCCCTAGCAGCTGTGTCTGTTAATAAAGCTTTACCATTTAATCTTTTTACCTCCACCAAGTGTCATCTAATATCAGTCCATTCTTATAGCTGTTTTCTTTTGTATTATGAAATCTGATTTTCATCCAGTATATTATCACCCTGTTTATTTTGTGTCAGCCATAAGTGATTTCTGTTAAGATTAATCCAATAAGAAAAATCACCTTAACTCAGGCTTACTCCAGCCTTTACACCTCCAATCTTTTTTCCAGAAACACTCCTATCATTATAACAATTGATATTATATTTCTGTTTGTGATTTTAAAAATTATCATCTATGAACACTTCTATTTTAAGAGCCTTTACTTAAAAGTAAAATCTTGACTTCGTAATCCTTTCATTACAAGAACATTTTCATTAAAATAATCTTCATTCTTCTGTTCCTATGCTACTTGACCCTTCTACTTTCCCTTTCTGTATCTGTTACGTTTCTTCTTGCTCTGCCTTCAGGGCAGCTTTAACCAATACTCTGATTTTGGTAATGTGTGTACATAGGAGCACAGCTGTGGCCCTCCGAGTGAGATGCTAGCTTGGCCATTGAGCAGCCCAGTTCTGTGCTCCACATCCTTGGGAGACCAAGAATATTGAAATTACATGCTGGCACATTCCTTCCAAAAATTATTTGAGCAATTGAAATGCCTTAGATAAGGGGGGAAAAAACTTTTGTCAAATTCTTCCCATCAGATAGTATAAATGCACTGGATTCTTACATAGTGACGTGCCTTTTTCCAGTAGTCCAGATTGTTTTTTTCTTTGCTTTGTTCCAATTCAAGAAGTTCTCATGAATTAGCATGGACTACGTGACAGTTGCATGAGATAACTTTAGATATGCAGGTCTAGTCACAACACGTAAAGCATGATGCCAGTTCTTTACACTGGCAACCAAATGGACATCAAATGCTAGAATTGCAAATAATTTTTATATTTAAAATTGAAATTATATTTTTAAAATAAAATTTAGATTTAAAGGTTTGATTTTTAATTTAATATTTGTAAACTATAATCTGCACACTGCCTTTAATTTTAATAGATCGTATTGAACACTTAAAAAATTTTTTAAAAACCAAGTTTAAAAATGTTTACATTTATTTAAATTTTTTGAAAATATATTAGAGCTGGCATATTTTTACTACAATTACATCTTTTTAAAAATTCTTTTTAATCCATTACTGATGATAGAGCACAAATTCAGTAAAAATCTTGAATATAACCACATTAGTGATTTTGCTGAAATGAAGGCAAGAATGATACATTTTAAGGAATTAATGTGATTTTTGAATCATGCATATCTTTATTAGTCTGGCTGATGTCAGAACCTATCAAGAACACCAGATGTGTAATAATGATTAAATTCGCTGGTCTTTGGCATTTTGCAAACTTTTGAATATGTTAAGCCTGTAGCTTTATACATGTTCCATATCCATTTTTTTTCTTATGAAAGTACATTTGTTAAAGTAAGAAGATAGGATATGTTTTATTTGACAATGGATTTGTAACTTCCAAGTCTTTAGATATGTGATAGGTGGGTCCATTTATATTCTGGCCCTGGACCCTCAAAATGTTTCAGCTGTGCTGGATGTCTCTCCTTTCTGCTCCTCTCTCCATCTGCAAACCTGTTCTCCTGACATGGTGGGTGCAGGGCTACTACCAGTGTTCAGCTTTGCACTGGAGACCTAAAAACAGCCCATCCTTTGCAGTTCTCGTCCCAGAATCTCAGGGAAAGGACTCGTGATTGGGCCACCTTAGGTCAGGTGACCACTTGGACCAATCCAGACTGCCATAGGGTAGAGTCATATGATACCCCTTGTTTAAATCATAAAAGGGATGGTGATTTCTGGATTAACCATCCCTTCATTGTATATTATACTTTGGCAGAATGGAATTGCTTTATTTGAACAGAGCTCTCTTTTAGTGGTTTCAAGTCATGCGTTCACTTAATGTTTCTTTTCTTATTGTACATAATTTCCAGAGCTAAAACTTTCCAAACCTAGGTTACAAGGAAGACAGCCCTAAACCCCAATTTGCTCAGAACAGTCCTGATTTATGCCTGCTGTCCCATTGTAATTATTAATAATGCCACTTTCCATTCAACAGTATCCTGGTTTGGATAACCATTCTTATGGTGCCCCTGACTGTAAGTGACCTTTTGTTTGGTGAGTGTGAAAGTTCACTTGTATCCCTGTTTGGTCCACATGGCACCTTCCTCCCAGACCCAGCAACTACTAGAGACCAAACTGTGTCCTAGATATTGGAGATATAGTTGAGTAAGACAGTAACCGTTTCCAGAAGGAGCTCACAGTCCTAACAGCAGAAATTGTACAAATTATGTCATGATATAGCCTAAGAAGTCTGGGTAGGAACAGAAGAGCAGGGAGTAGCTCTGCCTGGGGAGACTGGGAAAGACCCCAGAGAGGATGCAACATTGGACCGGGTGACATGAACTTCCCAATTGTTGACTCTGGCATATTAGAATATACCTCTTATTTTTATTAGCTACATAATCCAAGGCTAAGATGTCTGTTATTCATAAAGCTCACAGAAGATTACTGACTTGGGAGAATCCCATCAGGGATGCCTTTTTGACAACGAAATCAGGCCACTTCATCCCCAGGTTGAGTCTTGGAGTAGGCGTCTCAGGTGTGCATGCAGGTATCAGAAGAAA
Source organism: Chlorocebus sabaeus (assembly GCF_047675955.1). Classification (NCBI taxonomy): domain Eukaryota; kingdom Metazoa; phylum Chordata; class Mammalia; order Primates; family Cercopithecidae; genus Chlorocebus; species Chlorocebus sabaeus. Next base: position 68,930,456 of record NC_132928.1, on the reverse strand, counting down.
GGAGGGGGAAGTGCTTGTGCCATGTGTGAACACCAGAACGTCCTCAAGTCCCTGGCAGAGGGAACTGCAGGATTCCAGAGTCAGGACTCCCTGATGCTCTAGAAAGAGCTAGAGTAATGACCAGCTGTAGAGTATTCAGTCAGGACACGTGGGCTCCAAAACCAACCCTGCCGCCTACCACCAAGCAAAGTGTTTAATCTCTCTGGCCTCACTTTACCTGGAAAAGGAAAGCGTGAAACTACGTCATCTACAGTGTGTTATCCAGTTTTACAGTTTTGATAGATTGTATAGTGGGCCAATTACAAATTCTTAAGTTTTCTCTAACTTACTAGCCAATTTGAGAAGATTCAGAAAAACCAGAGCTCATTTAAAATAGTTTTTCCTTTTTCATGCTTTTGATATAACCAAGGCTTTTATACTGATAAAGACTTATCAAAGGATCTCTGCATTTTGAATCCCATGTGGGAGATGTAGGGATAATTAGAGAAACCAGCCAAGAAACGCTGGTCAGTACAGGCACAGTGCCTCATCCCTGTAATCCCAGCACTTTGGGAGGCCGAAGTGGGAAGATTGTTTGAGCCCAGGAGTTCAAGAGCAGCCTGGGCAGCATAGCAAGACCCTGTCTCTACAAAAAATTTAAAAACTATGCAGTCATGGCTGTGCATGCCTGTAGTCCCAGCTACTTGGGAGACTGAGGTGGGAGGATCACTTGAGCTCAGGAGTTTGAGGTTGCCATGAGTCATGGTCATGCCACTATACTCCAACCTGTGCGGCAGAGCAAGATCATGTCTCAAAGCAAACAAACAAACAAACACGTAAAAACTGGCCAGTAGAATAATAGTTTCTGGCTCTTGCTTTCCTCATACCAGACTGTCTTGGTCACAAGGGCTGAAATAATTTCATAATGTAAACTTTGCTGTTTTTTCCTGCCTCCTTAGAGTAAAAAAACAAAACTCAGAAGCACTCTCAAGAAAGCCTTTCTAACTCCTTTTTGTTCTCTGGCTCCCAGTGACAGATACTTACTCTGTCTTTAACGTCAAAAGTTGGAGGCAAAGCTTTGCACTATTTGATCCCTCCAGAAGCACAGCTGGGAGAGCAGCTGTCCCTGCAGAGCTGCTTCCTCTTGCTTGTTGGTAGAGCTACGATCTGCTTTGTCTAGGGTTTCTTTCTGCTGGATCTCTCACTCCCCTCTCTCTCCACTTTCTCCTGCCCCAACCCAAGTTAAACAGCTCTTATGTGTTTATTGGCCACTTGTATTTCTTTTCTTTTTTATTTATTTATTTATTTATTATTTTGAGATGGAATCTTGCTCTGTCAGCAGGCTGGAGTGCAGTGGCGCAATCTTGGCTCACTGCAACGCCACTATGTCCAGCTAATTTTTTGTATTTTTAGTAGAGACAGGGTTTCACCATGTTGGTCAGGATGGTCTCAATCTCTTGACCTGGTGATCCGCCTGCCTCGGCCTCCCAAAGTGCTGGGATTACAGGCATGAGCACCGCGCCTGGCCTTCTTTTTTTTGTTTTTTGGAATCAGGGTCTGTAGCCAAGGCTGGAGTGCCATGGCATGATCATTCCTCACTATAACCTTGAACTCCTGGGCTCAGACGATCCTCTTGCCTCAGCCTCCTGAGTAGCTGGGACTACAGGCATATACCATTACACCTAGTTATTTTTTAAAAACTTTTTGTAGAGATGGGGTCTTGCTCTTTTGCCCAGGTTGATGTCCAACTCTGGTTATAAGCAATCCTCCTGCCTCGGCATCCTGAGTAGCTGGAATTACAGGCATGCCCCACCACACACAGTGATAGGGTTTGAATGTGTGTCTCCTCCAAATCTCATGTTGAAATGTGATCTCCAGTAAGTTGGAGATGGGATCCAGTGGGAGGTGTTTGGGTCCTGGGGATGGGTCCCTCATGCGTGGCTTGGTGCCCTTCCAGTGGTAATGAGTGACTTCTCGCTCTCTTTGTTCACATGAGAGCTGGCTGGTTGTTTAAAGGAGCCTCTCATCTCCTCCTCCTCCCTTCTCTCTTGCTCCCTCTCTCATCATGTGAAGTGCTTGCTCCCTCTTTGCTTTCTGCCATGACTGGAAGCTTCCTGAGGCCTCACTGGAAGCAGATGCCAGCACTGTGTGTCTTGTACAGCCTGCAGAACCATGAGCCAGATAAGCCTCTTTTCTTTATAAATTACTCAGCCTCAGGTATTCCTTTATAGAAATGCAAAATGTATTAATATACCCAGCTAAGTTTTACAACAATTTTTTAGAGATGAAGTCTCACTATGATGCCCGTTCTGGTCTTAGAACTGCTGGCCTCAAGCAGTCCTCCCACCTCAGCTTCCTGAGTAGCTGGGATTACATGCACAAGCCACCAGCTTGTATTTCTTTGTTGAACTGTCTTCATGATCTTCAGCTGTTGCTTTCAATGTATTAAGAAAGATTTGAAACACATTATTTTGTGGTTCATAAATGTGAAACACACACGGTTTTTCATGCTCATATGTGAGATATCCCTCCCTCAAACCTTGTGACAATGTTGGCACATTACCTGTCGGACATGAGAATGAAAAAGATAAATATTTGAAACACACAAAGAATATAAATAATGATGCACAAAAGCTACGTGAAGGAAGCAAGCTTCACCAATGCAGTTGGAGCCCTCCGTGCACTCTCCCCTGATTCCCTGCCATCCCCAAAAGGTAACTGTTGCCCTAAGTTTTGAGATCATATGGCCCATCCATCTTTTTATAATTTCACCGTAGATGTTTGTTTCTCTACCATTTCCTTGTGCTTATGGATGTATCTGTGGCAATTTGCATCATTAGAAAACATCCTCTAGAGTCACACTTATGATAAAATAGCTTAACCACTATAGCTCACTACTTATCCTAAAGACCACAGGCTCTTCAGCTCCCCCATGTAATGGAAATTAACACAGGGCCAAGCAGATTTCCCAGATATGGCTTTACTTTGGGGCTTGTACTCCAGTAGAAGGGAGACAGTGAAGGTGCAAGGATTCTCCAGGTAGCTCACTGGGAAGAGCTGGTAGGACTTTTTTTAATCAGTCAAAGCACGGGACGTGGCATCAGGGAGGGGTAGGGTGTGCAGGCTGGGCTGGGCGAGGCACATGAGGGGAAGGGCGTGCAGGTCAGTGTACCCTACCTGGCTGTGATGGCAGGGGCTGCCTGGTAGTCTGGCCAGTAGCAACAAGGCTGTACATCAGGTTTTCAGCATTCCTTTCTGGGGTGGGGCATTCGGGAACCTTGGTTCAATATTTGGATCTCCTAAGGCCAGTTTCTGGAATTCTTTAAGTAAAAGGCATAAACATTATGACAACACAAAAGAACACTATAAAATGGCTATTTTCCTTGTATGACTAAAGCCTCGGTGTTGGCAGGCATAGTGTCAGTTAGGTATTGGTGTGGATTTTGTGATCAATGGGACAAGAGAAGAAGAAAAAAGAGAAAGCATGTGAAGGAGGAACCACATCCCACTTTTATTCTATCCCACTTACTCTAGTTTTATTATTTTTTTAAATTTTCACTATGTTGTCCAGTCTGGGGGACGGTGGTTATAGCGGTTATTCACAGGCACAATCCCACTATTGATCAGCACAGGAGTTTTGACCTGTTCTGCTTCCAACCTGGGCCAGTACACCCCTCCTTAACCTGGGTGACTGGGTGACCCCTGCTCCCAGGAATTCATTGGTACTGAACTTAGTACAGACACCGAATCTGCATAGCACATTCCAGCCCAGAATGCCTGGGCTCAAGCGATCCTCCTGCATCAGCCTCCTGAGTAACTGGGCCTACAGGCACACCCCGCCTTCTATTTTTTTCAATCATTTGAAAAAATGATTAGCTCATTTTTTTGTTTAGGAAAAACAAAAATAGCTCATTTTTTTTGTTTAGGAAAAAGCATATTGGTGACTGGCATAAAGATGATTCTCAGACCATCACACAGGAGACAGGAGTCATGGTGTCTGTGTAACAGAGATGAGAAACAGCTTCTGCTATGAAAACCTTTCTCTACACTCTTTTTTCAATGTTGCAAGTGTCTTTCCAATACAAGAAAAAGAAGAAGGAATGAGACGGTACACAGAGCACTGACTACATAAGCCTGTCTGTTTCCAGCTCATTTATTCATCCCATCTATCCAACTAACAAATGTTTATGGAGAACCCACCATAAGTGCCTGGCGCTAAGCTAAATGCTGGGGAACAAGAATGAGAAAGACACAGTCTCTGCCCACTCATAGCCAAATTAGGAAACAGACAAATAATAATAATGAGAACAATAATGATAGCTCCTGGTTGGTGAGCACTTACTATTTGCCAGGCACTTGCTAAGCATTTATTTACGTTATCTCATTGAGTCTTCGTGTGACATGCATGGAATGGGAAATAAAACAATACCTGTGGGCAAATGGAGGAAGAGAAAACATAAGAAAATGACCTGAGGTTGAATGGTGGGGCTGGGATTTGAACCTAGGCAGTCCGACTCCAGAGCCTGGGTCTTTACCAGCTTCACCTATTGCAGAAGAAATGAATAATTATGATCGAGTGAGATAAGAGCTGGGACACAGGGGCAGAGGGACCACGGGGCACTGACATCCTGCAATCCTTCTTTGAAAGTGCAATCTTAGCTCCCTGCAGCCTCCAACTTCTGGGCTCAAGCAATCCTCCCGCCTCAGCCTCCCGAGTAGGGAGGACTACAGGCATGCACCACCATGCCAGGCTAAATTTTACATTTTTTTTTGAATACAGATGGGACTTGTCATGTTGTCCAGGATGGTTTTGAACTCCTAAGCTCAAGCTATCCTCCTACCTCGGCCTCCCAGAGTGCTTGGATTATAGGTATAAGCCACCATGCCTGGCTTAGTATACTTTTGTTAGTTTTGTGTTAGAGCATTATAAATAAGCTAGTCATAAAACCTGGGGGAAAAGGCATCCACCAACTTGGTAACTTAGGGCCACAGAGAGAACACTGATGTCAAATAGGGTGGTTCTTTGCCAGGTGTTACTTGGCGGATCCCTGAGGGGCTGCAGAGCGACAGAGGAATTTCTCTTTTCAAAGTGATGTGAGGGGCCGGGTGTGGTGGCTCAGGCCTCTAATCCCAGCACTTTGGGAGGCCAAGGCGAGTGGATCCCTTGAGGTCAGGAGTTGGAGACCCGCCTGGGCAACACGGCAACACTCCGTCTTCTACTAAAAATACAAAAATTAGCCAGGTGTGGTGGCACGCACCTGTAATCCCAGCTACTTGGGAGGGTGAGGCACAAGAATCGCTGGAACCCAGGAGGCAGAGGTTGCAGTGAGCTGAGATCGTGCTACTGAATTCCAGCCTGGGTGACAGAGCGAGACTTCATCTCAAAAAAACAAAACAAAACAAAACAAAACAAAACAGAACAAAAACAAAAAGTGACTTGAGGAAAGCAGCCAGAGTTGTATGGTCCAGCCAGACCTTAGGACTATTGCCTCGGTGTAGTGTCAAAGTGCCCAGCTTCTCAACAAACAGTTAGTTAGAAATCATGAGAAGCAAAAGACGGCAAATTAACAAAAGAGCAATCATGGAAGGTTTGAGTATGAGGACTTGTGAACAATGGGGAAATAACTTCTGTCATCCATACTATGGGGTGTGGCTACGAACCCCTCAGAAAAAGAGTGAGGATAAACTTCCTGCAGAAACCCCCTTCCGCTTTCTTCATGCTTCAGTCCTTTTCTGGACAGACCTCTTACCAGGAAGTAAGGATTTAACATTTAGTTGCTGACATGAGTTTAGATGATGGCAACAGATCCTTAAGTCTACCTCCTCCTCGCAAATGGGCTTGGATTACCGCAATTTACAGGAACTGTTCTCTGTTTCAAATTAGTCAGAAAAATTACCCTAGCCTCAGCCTCTGAAAAGGAAAATTGCACTTGTACTCAGGTCCTGTGCCTATGCGCATCAGCTATGATGGACAGCACGCACCCAGCCCTGTAAATCCAAGTTAAGTCTCTGTTGATACCTGGCAAATACTTGTTGATACACTTGCTTCTTTCCCTTTGGTAGCAATCAACATTAAACAGTAGACTCTCTTCCAAGCAGGAACTATATCCAGAAGGCTCCTCTGTGCCAAAATTCAAGACATTTAAAATGCAGAGATGATTTTTCTGGAAATAGGTTTCAAAATCCTTAAAAATGTTCACTCCTTTATTATTAGGTAGAACTCTTTGGGTGGCAAGAAGCCTATTCAAGCTAACTTACGCAAAAGGAGTGCATTTCCTGCAATGGCACAGCCTGGCCTCAGGCAAGGACAGGAAGTGGATGTCTGTGGAGAAGCCAGGAACTTTGAGTCTCTCCCTCAAAATCATGTTTCAAAAGAATAGGATTCTCTCTCTTTTTCTCTTTCAATCCCTGCTGCATAGAGATTGTCTGGCCTGTCTCTGAGTCGCAGTTTCATGTTCCTAAGTAAAGTCCTCTAATTGGCCCTGGCCTGTTCCAAGGGAGACAGGGTTGCATGGTACAAAACCAGCCCTGGTCACACACTGAGGAGAGGGAGGTAGAGTTCCAGGAAAGGTGGGTTTTCCTAAGGGTCTTCCTTCTGGTGTCTGTAAAAATATAGGTTTGATTAAATAAATTATGTATCCTTTTATTTGAAATACTATATGGCTATTTAAGTAGAATATTTAACAAAGTTAGAAAAATGTTCATAATATTGTTGATTGAAAGGGGAAAGTTATAGTGTAATATTTATTTTTATTATATAAGGATAACTTTCTTATATAAAAAGAATTTTACTATTATTTTCTGTATATATACAAGCATGTGGAGAAAAGACCAGAGTGTATATAATAGAACGTTTGCAAAATTATATTTTATTTGTGTCTTCTCCATTTTGCACTTTTTTTTTTTGAGATGGAGTCTCACTCTGTCACCAGGCTGGAGTGCAGTGGCACAATCTGAGCTCATTGCAAACTCTGCCTCCCAGGTTCAAGTGATTCTCGTGCCTCAGCTTCCTGATTAGCCCACCACCACACCCGGCTAATTTTTGTATTTTTAGTAGAGATGGGGTTTCACCATGTTGGGCAGGATGGGCTCGATCTTTTGACCTGGTGATCCCCCCACCTTGCCTCCCAAGGTGCTGGGATTATAGGCGTGAGCCACCATGCCCGACCTATTTTCCACATTTTTAATGACATTTATTATTTTGATCATCAGAACAAAGTTAATTTTTAAATTAACTGACAAAATTATCTGAGATGGAAGAAAACTCATAATTCATGTTCTGAATTTGATATTTTATAATTTTTGTTTTTAATCTGAAGAGACAGGATCTTGCTGTCACTCAGGCTGGAGTGCAGTGGCACAATCACCGCTCACTTCAGCCTCCAACTCCTGGGCTCAAGTGATCCTCTTGCCTCAGCCTCCCAAAGTGCTGGGATTACAAGTGTGAGCCACCGCACCTGGCAAGTACTTTAATTTCTGAAGACAACATGCAAAATGAATGCAATAAAGGTTACCTAAATAAGTGCCTCTTTTTAGAAATAGTTTGGAGAAAATAATTCAATACCTCTTATTTATAGTTTTGTAATGTTCTTTTTAAATGCTTCTTACAATATATTGAAAGTTAAGATCTTTCAAGGAAAGATTTTGAAAAGTGTCCTGGTCTGAAGTCATTATGTTTTAGAAATCACGTTTTTAAAACATCTTAAAAAGCCGTGTCTTTAGTATTCAGTGCAAAATTTAAACATTGCCTGCAATTGTGGAATAACAATAATCCTAATGATAGACATGATTGAAAAAGGTGGCCGGGTCCAAAAGAGAAACTTCTTTCGGGGAAAATGGCCATCCCATCGTTCTACATAAACTGCCAGTTTTTCTTTAGCGTGAAGTGAGAGGCTTGAGGACAGGGAAGCATCCGAAGGGAATTCCTTAGTTGGTCATTTCCTAGCAGAGAGGTTGAGTTAGGTGCTTCTCCCTTGATATGGTTCGGATCTGTGACCCTGTCCGAATCTCATGCTGAGTTGTAACCCGTGTTGGAGGTGGGTGGGGTCTGGTGAGCGGTGATTGGCTCATGGGGACCGTTTCCCAGGGTTTAGCACTACCTGGCCTCTTGTTACTGACATCCAGCTGTTTGAAGATGCGTAGCCCCTCCTCCTTTTCTCTGCTTACTCCGGGTCTGGCCTGACCTGCTTCACCTTCCATTACTTTCCTGAGGCCTCCCCCAGCCATGCTTCCCGGGCAGCCTGCAGATCCGTGAGCCAATTCAGCCTCTTTTCTTTGTAAATCACCCAGGCTCAGGCGTTTATTTATAGCTGTTTGAGAATGGACTAATAAATACATCCCCTTACTTAGCCAGCCCTTGAAGTTTCAAAAACGAGGATCAAGCCGTGCCTGGGAGCATCCTTTAAGACGTTTGGACACAGGTTTTACTTGGAGTCTGGGAGATATGACCGAATCTGGAAGTCAAAGGAAAAAAAGCCAAGGTGAATCAGACAATTATGTTATCAAATCTCAGGAGAGACGACTAACGTGTCAACACCAGGGCAGAGCTTCCGGAAGCTTCTAGAAGCCTTTCCCACCAGCTACCATCAGTTTCACTCAAGCTGTTAGCCATTCCCATGTCTACTGGTAGTGGAACCTGCTCCGGCATTGCCTTCCGCTCATTTCTACCTTAGCCTCTGATCTGACCCCTCCCTCTCCTCTGTCCATGGACCTAGCCTTCCCCTGGCTTCTGCTCTCTTCTGGCTGCTCTTTTGTTGACTGTCTTTTTTTTTTTTTTTCTTGCTTCCCTGCTCTGGATTGCTTGATCTCAGGCTTGATTCAGAAAGAAATCATACGTAATAAGACAAAGTGATAACGATTTTCAAGAGCAACATCAAAGTTGCTGTAGGAAAGCCAAAAGGCCCCAATTATTTCCACCCGAGGTGGATAGCTGTGCGGCGGCTATACAGAGGAGGTGTGGAGAATGTGGGACCGCAGAGGCGGAGTAGAAATGTGCCAGGTAGCAAAGGACCTTCCCAGCAGAGGCAAAGTTGGTAGAAAATGTTCAGAGAGGTGAAAGTGCCTAGTGTGCTTGGGATGGCTTGCAGATGCGGCTGGAAAGGGAGTGTGGGGCAGAGGGGCCGGTCTTGCCTTCATCCTCAGGAATTTGGACTTCATTCTCTGTATGTAGATTGTAAAGCATAGGAATGACTTGACTAGAATTAGGAAGATCATTTGCCTTCAACACCAAGGATGGCTTAAAAGAAGGCAGGTTTTGCTCCTGCCCCTGATGTGGTTCCTCTCTGCAGCCTTAGCCCTCTCATGCCTCAGTACCATCCTTAACTGGGACCGCATTCCATGGTTGTGTTCTAGGTCTCTCTCTCTCTCTCTCTCTTTTTGAGACAGTCTCGCTCTTGTCGCCCACGCTGGAGTGCAATGGCGTGATCTCGGCTGACTGCAAACTCCGCCTCCCGGGTTCAAGTCATTCTCCTGCCTCAGCCTCCCAAGTAGCTGGGATTACAGGCTCCTGTGATCACGCCCGGCTAATTTTTTGTATTTTTAGCAGAGACAGGGTTTCACCATGTTGGGCCGGCTGGCCTCAAACTCCTGACCTCAGGTGATCCACCTGCCTCAGCATCCCAAAGTGCTGGGATTATAGGCATGAGTCATCAAGCCTGGCCAGGTCTCTCTTGTTTCAATTCTTTCACTGACTGTATCTGTTCTCATGGTTTCAACCATCATCCCTGCACCATTTCTAGTGCTGTCCTCCCTGCCAGCTCTAGCCTTACATTTCTAGTTGGCTTTGAATCCTCTGTACCTACATGGATCACCAGCCCCTCAAACTCAAATTGTGTGCAGCTAGACTCTTCAAATCCTTCCCCCCAAAATCAGTTCTTCCTCCCAACTCATTTCTGCTCTTTGTTTCACCATTCTTCAAGTTATCCAAGCTTAAAACTTGACAGCGGTGACCTCTTCCCTTTCTTTGACTCTCATCGTTAACCCATGTCCAAGCTCTGTCAAGTATTTCTTTGTGATATCTGACACCTGTAATTTCCCAGACCTACAACCACCATCCAAGCTCTGTCAAGTATTTCTTTGTGATATCTGACATCTGTATGTTCCCAGACCTACAACCACCATCCTACCTGAGACCTGTTCCTTGTTATAGAAGCGACAGCCTCTTACCTGGTCTCCTGTCCCTGGTAGCTCTCCTGGGTCATCCTATTTTGGTATAGTTTCTAAAAAACTGTTCTGATTATATAGGGCCATGTATAAGGTAATATTGAGCATAATCAAAATTACCCTTAAAAATCTCTTAAGGAAGGCTGGACATGGTGGCTCATGCCTGTAATCCCAGCACTTTGGGAGGCCGAGGTGGGCTGATCACTTGAGGTCAGGAGTTCAAGACCAGCCTGGGAAACATGGTGAAACTCCGTCTTTACTAAAAATACAACAACAACAACAAAAAGAAATCAGCTGGGCATGGTGGCACATGCCTGTAATCCCAGCTACTTGGGAGGCTGAAGCAGGAGAGTCACTTGAACCCGGGAGGTGGAGGCTGTAGTGAGCTGAGATCGCGCCATTGCACTCCAGCCTGGGGGACAGAGTGACTCCGTCTCCAAAAAAAATCTAACAAACTATGTCTCCTGAAATCCCACAACAACAAAATGCATTTCTTAGCTGAGCACGGTGGCATGTACCTGCAGTCCAAGCTGCTCAGGGGGCTGAGGTAGGAGGACAGCTTGAGGCCGGGAGCTCCAGGCTGTAGTGCACTATGTTTGGACCTGTGAATAGCCACTGTGCTCCAGCATGGACAACATAGCACGACCTCATCTCTAAGAAAAAACAAAAAAGACACATTTATTGTCTCCAGCAGGGGAATAGATTGTGCTTTCTTCTGTTAAATGCCAGATAATGTAATTGACTTGCATTTAGAAGGCACTTTTGGAAAAAAAGATGTATTTTTAACAATCCCTCCATGCAAGGCAAACAAGAGCTGAAATCGACGAAGAGACTAACAGCAGATTTGTATGTCCTTACCCATGCTCACCTCAGGCGTGAGCTTATGCAAAGTTCTTCTGTCCCTCTCCTTTAAAAAACAATTATCAGGCCGGGCGCAGTGGCTCGCACCTGTAATCCCAGCAATTTGGGAGGCTGAGGTGGGTGAATCACCTGAGGTCAGGAGTTCGAGACCAGCCTGGCCAACATGGTGAAACCCTGTCTCTACTAAAAATACAAAAACTAGCCAGGTGTGCTGTCAGGCACCTGTAATCCCAGCTACTCAGGAGGCTGAAGCAGGAGAATCACCTGAACCAGGGAGGTAGAGGTTGCAGTGAGCCGAGATTGGCCACCAGACTCCAGCCTGGGTAACACAGCAAGTTTCCGTCTCAAAACAACAAAACAAAAACCAATAATCATTATTACTATTATGTTTGCTTTTGCTGAATGTATGTAATCCAATGGGTGGAACTAAGTGCAGATATGACAACATTTCTCTGGTGGTTCAGCTGTTTGGGCTGGGGTGTCCACATGTCCATACTGAGGCCCTCTTCAGTGCCAGTCAGGGCTGGGTGGGAAGAAAAGGAACCTGGGGCCTGTCCCCCTGAATCCTCAATTCAGTTGAAAGTCCAAGGATTCAGAAGCTTCTCAGTTCAATCCAAGATACCCGGGTCTCGGTGAAGGTGTATTTTTCAAGTCAAGTTGGTAACTTCTAGATATTTAGAGACATGGTATAGGACCCTCTGTTTGTGTTCTTGCTTTGGTCCTACACTGAATACGTAGAATGTTTTCTTGAACTGGAGGGAGAAGCAGCAGTGGGGGCTTTCCCACACGCCTGCACAGTGCACACAATTTCAAATTGTTGGGAAGGCCCGCAGCATTCTCACGGTCTCTCCCCGAGTCTCCTGGGCCCCTGCTGTCTCCTTCTCCCAGGCAGTCTCATACTGCACTGCAAGTAAATCCCAAATGCTTCTTCCTTTCTGAGGTAGAGGATTCCGATGCCTGCATGGCACCTGTTTTCTAGAACCTGCTACTTAAAGTGTGGATCACAGGCCACAATAGCAGCAGAATCAGGAAGCCTGGTGGAAATGCAGCCTCTCAACCGCCTGTGAGGCAGCATTTCCTATTCCTTGGAGCCCTGAGGAACATAGTGGGGAAATGCTGGCCGAGAAGCAGTGGATGCTATAGGAAAATGTGGGACAGGGCAGCGGAAGAGAGGAGCAAATGCGGGGCCTCCAACCTCGAAGAAGAATAAGAAAATGGAAAAGAAATGGTGAGAAAAGCAAAAACAAATCCAGGACAACAACAAAAGCCTAAATGAAGAGAGTTTTCTCCAGGGGACCAGAACCACCACAGCCTCCTGTTAATTCAGCAGAGGGGCTGACGAGGGTGAGAACAAGAGAAAGACCGTACCTAGACTTGACAATCAGGAGGCAGAGTGAAACATGGGAGTGTGTTGAGGGGAGGGCCTTGGATTGTAGGGATGGAGGGTGGGAGGAGAGGACCAGAGTCTGGAGGTGGTGAGAAAATGGAATGGAGGGGAATCTGTCCACTTCGGAGAGACAGAGGAAACAGGTAGGAAATGCCCCATGTGCATTTGGATGACAAATGGACAATACTGGTTTCTTTCCAGCCAAGCTGCCCCAGAGAGGCAGAAGGAGAAAACACAGCCAGGCAGCTCTGGGCAGAGGGAGAGAACACAGTCTAGTGGTGGAGGGGTAGCTTTGGTCTCTTCCAAGGCATAAAGACCTGACCCTCCTAAAATAGCCCAAAGCCACCCCACACCCCTCTGCATCAGGCTGCAGTGTCCACTGCTGGCTTCTGTCCTGCTGGGCCACATCTCTGATTCTTCAGAGGTGCCCCTAGCTAAGCCACAGGAAGCCCCCAGAGCACTTTCCTTCCTTTTCAGCCTTCCTGGGCTAAGTAAGGACATGCTCATATTTGGAGGAAGATAGGACAAACCCCAGGGCAAGAGGTAGGTGCCATGTGAGGGCCTCTCTGGTGCTGAGACCATAAGAGTCCTGGGGAAGTAGCAACTCTCAGGGCAAGCCTGGTCACTTCCAACCCCGCATTCTTGGAACCCAGCCCCTTTTACTGTTGTCTGATGGATTTTTCATGCCTGAAGCACAGATAGAGCCAATTTATCAAGACAGCAGTATTGTAACAGAGAAATAGTTGAATAAATAGAGCTGGCTAAGCAGAAGACTGGGGTTTATTACTCAAATCAGTCTCCTCCAAAATTCAGAGACTGAGATTTTTAAAGAATGATTTGGTGGGCAGGGGGTGAGGGAATGGGTGCTGCTAATTGATTAGGGATAAAATCATAAGGGTGTGGTCTTCATGCCCCTCTAGGTGGGGGCCACAGGACCCAGTGGGGTCAGTTAGTTGTCAGAAATGCAAGTTAGAAAAATACCTTAAAAAAAAAAAATCTTAGGTTCTACAATAGTGGTGTTATCTACGGGAGTAACTGGGGACATTACAAATTTTTTGACTTCCAGAACAGTGCTGGTTCCATTTAACTATGCCTACCTCCCTCTCATGATCCTAACCTTGTAGACTTTCATTAGTTTTACAAAGGCAGTTGAGTTTTGGGAAGGGTTATTATCATCCTTGCTTTAAGGTTAAACCATAAACTAAATTCCTTTCAAAGTTAGCTTGGTCTATACCCAGGAATAAACAAGAAAAGCTTGAAGGTTAGAAGCAAGATAGAGTTAGGTATGTTAGATTTCTCTTACTGTCATCATTTTGCAAAGGCGGATTCATTGCCTCCAGGCACTCAGCTCTGCTCTCCACTCCCTCCCTGTTGCTTGGGCTGGCGGGCTCTCACCCTCCCACTCTCAGCCTCCCTTCCAACTATTTCCCTGGACTGCTCGCTCCTTCTCCTCCCACAGCTGGCTTCAAATCTAAATTTAAAAACTTAACCTAAATTTAAAAATCCTGCAGTGGTTTTTTTTGGAATTACTATCACATTTGACATACGTAGAAACTGAGGCACAGGAGGTAGTCTGTTGGTGTCACACTCCAGAACACTGGTGCTGGGGTTGGAATGCAGGTGGCCAGGCTCCAGAGACCCGTCTGTGCCTCTTTGAGGAGACAATTTCCTCCTCAGCCTGAGACTTCCTCCACCACGCTCAGGCACAAACCTTCATGGCCAGGGAATCATTTGCCCAGGGAAGGGAGTGTACAGGGGTGCCCAGCAGAACACAGAGGTCTGCTGTCCTTTTCAACACATTTCTAAACTTGGCCACAGCAGTGAAGTGGCCACCCAGCATACTTTGGACTTACATGTGCTTGGCTCTGTGTCTGCAGGAGAAAGAGAGGTGGTTTTGCTTTTGTTTTGTTTTTTTAATTTTTTTTTTTTTTTTTTTTTTTTGAGATGGAGTCTCACTCTGTCGCCCAGGCTGGAGTGCAGTGGCGCAATCTATGCTCACTGCAAGCTCCGCCTCCCGGGTTCACGCCATTCTCCTGCCTCAGCCTCCCCAGTAGCTGGGACTACAGGCACCTGCCACCATGCCCGGCTAATTTTTTGTATTTTTAGTAGAGACGGGGTTTCACTGCGTTAGCCAGGGTGGTCTCGATCTCCTGACCTCGTGATCCACCCGCCTCGGCCTCCCAAAGTGCTGGGATTACAGGCTTGAGCCACCGCGCCCGGCCCGCTTTTGGTTTTTAAGTTTCACAAGCTTAGCTGTGACCATCGTGAGGCAAATACAGGAGAGGCAGAAGACAGTGTGGTGAGATAAAGCCAGTTCTTCATCCTAAAAGGAGTGGAGCCAGGGAAGTAGACGAGGAAGCAATAGAGGCAGCTTTTGATGTAATGTAGACCCTCCAGGTCTCCACCACTCCACCTTCCCCGCCCACACTTCCTCTCCTTTAAGCGCCCTGTCCAGGTGGTCGGAGTGATCCCTGGCCCCGTGCTTGGTCTCTTCTCAGGACTGAGAGACTCTGTCGCCTCTTTCTCACCATGCTTCCCCTACCTGTGTGCCAGGTGAACCTCCTTATCCTTCACCCTCTGTTCTTTTTCTCCTACAAGAAAGTTATGGATTTCCTCTGCAGAGCCCACTGTGGCTTCTGCTTATTTCCATTGTAGCCTTTATCTGCCTTGTTATCATGCTACCCAGGGCAGAGAGAACGTCTTTCCATCCGAGGGTGTGGTCCCTGGCTAGGGCTCCATCCTCAGACCCGTGGTCACAGACCTAGGTGAAGACAGGGACTTTTGTTCTCCTCCCAAATGTTGCATTTCCCAAGACCACCCTGGCCTGCCACATCCCCATCCTGTGCCTATAAAAACCCGAGACCCCAGCAGGTAAACACACAGGCGGCTGGACGTTAAGGGCATATTCACAGGCACCGGCAGGCCGGCAGGCCATTGACCAGCAGAACAACTTGGAGTTTAGCTGGGGTGGTCAGAGAAGAGTTGGCCACTCAGTAGCCTGACTCCAGGGGAAAACCTTCCCACTCCATCCCCTTCTGGCTTCCCCCATCTGCCAAGAGCTATTTCCACTCAATAAAACCCTGAACTCATTCCCCAAGTGCAGGTGTGATCTGATTCTTCCAGTACATGAAAGCAAGAATCCCAGGATACAGAAAGCCCTCTGTCCTTGTGATAAGGCAGGGGTCCAACTGAGCTGACTAACACAAGCCGCCTACGGACGGCTAAACTAAAAGAGCATCCTGTAACACACGCCCACTGGGGCTTCAGCTGTAAACCCTCACCCCTCGATACTGCTGTGGGGTCAGAGCCGCACAGCCTGCCCATCTGTACGCTTTGAGGTTTGAGCAGCGGGGCACTGAAGAAGCGAGCCATATCCCATTGCATGCCCTGTGAGGGACAAGGGAACCTTTCCCGTTTCAGAGGCACCTGCTAATGCTTCTTCTTTTTTTCTTTTTGTTTTTCTTTTTCTTTTTTTTTTTTTTAATCTCATTGTGTCACCCAGGCTGGAGTGTAGTGGTGCGATCTTGGCTCATTGCCACCTCCGCCTCCCGGGTTCAAGTCATTCTCCTGCCTCAGCCTCCTGAGTAGCTGGGATTACAGGCTTGCACCACCATGCCCAGCTAATTTTTGTATTTTTAGTAGAGACAGGGTTTCAACATGTTGGCCAGGCTGGTCTCAAACTCCTGACCTCAAGTAATCCATCCACCTCAGCCTCCCAAAGTGCTGGGATTACAGGTGTGAGCCACCACACTGGCCCCCACTAAAGCTTCTTAACTCTGCTGTGTATATACTGCTTAGAATGGGCATAATCTTTGGAGCTGGAGTTTGGAGAATGTCTCAAAGCTTCCTAAGCGTTGAAGACAGACACCATTCCTTCCTTAGGCTGTGCCGCCCACCAGCCTCTTCTCCTTGATGAACAGGGAAGAAGAGACACAACACTAGAAGGAAAAGGGAGTTCTGGCACAGTCCTGGTGTTTGTCTGTCCTTCCGAGATTGGCTCTGGGAGTGCGTGGATGCATTTTGGCTCCATGGTGAATGGCTGTTGGAGGGAAAGGATAGTGTGTTTAGATTCCTGCTCTGTCACTTGTGAGTGGTGAGGCCTTGGGCAAGCACCTAACCTTGTAGAGATTCTGCTTTTTTACTTGTAAAATACTTTCTTCATAGGGATGCTATGAGAACAAATGACAGGCACCGTAAGGATTCAATGGATGCTTGTTTCCTTCATAGCACTTAGCACAGCCTAGTGCTTTTGTCTGTGTGCTTGCTTTTCATTCTTTTCCTCATCTATTAGATGACAAGCTTGATAAGAGCTGGGTCTTATGCTCATTGTTCCTGGGAGCCTAGCACAGTGTCTGGCACAGAATGAATGAATGAATGAATGAGTGAGTGAATGAATGAATGAGTGTGCACTGAATAACATACTGTGATAGCACACTAGTTTGAGATTCCAGCCTCTGAGTTTTATTCTCATCACTAACACCGAGATATTCCCTGAGCTTGAGTGGATCACTTTTTCTCTGTCTCTAGACTAGTTTCCCCAACCATTAGGTGAAGTAAATTTAACCTCTTTCTTCTTAATAGGAATATTATTAGAACCTACGTGCTAACATGTCCAAAGTACTTAGTGTTTCTCAGATGAAGGTTTCTATTAAGTAGGTACAATTAATCTCAGGGAGTTCCTTGATTTTCCCCCAAATACAGGATACATGGCAAGGGTGGTTTTTGCTTTTTCTGAGGAGATTGGGAGATTTTGCAATAGTGGATCCCATATAGCGATTGTTTATTGATATAGGAACATAACTAATGTTTCTGAAATGTAGCTTCCTTGATTTGGTCTCTATTTTACGATGTTTTCAAAAGAGCGTAATCAGAGCCCTCCATATTTCTTTTGTGCCCTGTTGCTAGGAAGTTCACATGGGCATTGCGGAAGGTGACAGCCACTGTAGGTGCCAGACCCAAAGGGAGAAGGGGATGGGGACAACATGCGGCAAGGAGGTTCTCTGGGGACTGCTTGTCCATGTGGGCACACTGCCACCTGTGTCATCAGGTGTCCTCCTTGCAGCAACTGCTCAGGGGTTGCCAGAGCTGCGTGACTGTTGTCCTTATGTGGCAGTCAGTACCCACAGTCTGCTTCCTGCTGTGGCCATGGCAGCAACAGTGGCCATAGCATAGAGGAGAGGGGATGTGGTAAAGGTCGGTGAGATGGCATTTAATCCAGATCTTCAGAAATTGGTAGAACTTGGACAGGCGGGCCTGAGGAAGAGCAGCTTTCTAACCAAATGGTCTGATGCAAACCAAAGCACAAAGGTCACAATGAGGATGGTCTGTACCCAGGGCTTTGGTGATGCGCTGTCACTGGTGACGGCTGGTGAAGGCCAGAAAGAGCTGCTATCTAAAGTAATAACAAAAATAGAGACACCCAACGGGAGGGTCTGTGAAAGAGGAGGAGGTCAGCAGAGGGGCACAGGGTGATTGTAGAGGAGGAGGCCTGCAGAGGGATGCAGTGTGATTGAGGAAGGGGAGGCCTGCGGAGGGGGGTAGGGTGACTGAGGAGGGGGAGGTCACTGTGGGGTGCGGGCAGGGTGATTGGAGATGGGGAGGCCTGCAGAGGGGTGCAGGGTGATTGAGGAGGGGGAGGCTGGCGGCAGGAGCAGGGTGATTGTGGAGGAGGAGGCTGGCAGAGGAGGGGCAGTGTGATTGGAGAGGGGAAGGCCAGCTGGTGGGGGAGAGAGGCAGGGTGATTGAGGAAGGGGAGGCTGGCAGAGGGGTGCACGGTGGTTGGAGAGGGAGTAACCTGGAGTTGGGAAGACCAGGCACTCCAGATAGACAATTCGACCTGGAGTATGCTAGTGGCAGTGGAAGAGGAAAGAAAAGGACGGCATACTTTGAAGACCATTGCAAGCATGACATAACTTTTTCCTTGAGTAGACCTGCAGTATGAAGCCATGAGCTGAATTATTAATACAACATGACATTTGGGGGCCAACTTGTAGGCAAGATGCCCTCCTCCATCCACCTCTCATTCATTTAAAAAGGATTAACTGAAGGCTCCCCTGAGGCTCTGGCCAGTGATTTTCATGGACCCGAAGGTGGGGAGCCATCTGAGAGGGAAGGCTGTCCTCCCTTACTTCTCATCCTGCAGAAACTTCACAGACAACTGTTTTCACTTTTCTATATTTGTTCCCATTCTTCATAACTTCTTGGTATTTTGATATATTTCAGGTTAATGGAATTCAAGAACATAAATTCAAGCGGATAATATAATGAAAATACTACTATCTCCAGAAGTCAGTCTTTTTAACTGCCTAAAGTTTTAACCAAGTCCCAGAGCTTTGGCTAATGATGAAAGAGGTATCAGAACAAACTCAAGTCTCTCGTCGAGCAGATGGAGCTGGTGGATTCCAGGACACTCCCCAAGGGAGGAGCCAGGGGTGACCATCTACGGATCTCAAAGTGGTGACATTTGCAAACCAGGACCCAGGAGCCCATTTAACAAATGTCAGGGCAGCCTGCAGAAAGGAATGGAAGGAAGAAACATGCATTCCACATCTGGGAGTGTTTAGAAGTTGGAAATCAATCATTTAGAAGAAGAGAGGAATTCCCTTTACTTCTCAATCAATAAATCATTGCCACATAGTTTAATAGTCTCCTCTCCGTTGGCCTCTTATTTTTAAATCTCCCTCATCCTCCCTCTCTCTCTAACTGCATTTATACACGGTTATTAAACCAAAGATTTATATGAGTTTAAAGCCATTTCCACATGTATAATGTGGAAATGTTGGCATTATTCTTTCCAGGACACCAAAATTTATGTGAGGTCAAACTATAAAGGAGACAAACTGTCTCTTTTGTGCCTGCCCTCCCTCTGTCTCCAGGGAAGAGCTCTTTTGGGTGGAGGTGATCATGAGCTCTTTTGGGTGGAGGTGATCATGAGCTCTTTTGGGTGGAGGTGATCATGAGGACTTCCTGGAGGGGGGGGCATTTGAGCAAGGTCTTAAGGACGGGATTACTGTAGTTGGAGATAACCAGGTAGAAATTCCAGGTGAAGGGAAAAAAGAGTAAATAACTGATTCTAGAGTTATTTATAGGTATACCTTGTTTTATTGCATTTCACTTTATTGTGCTTCACAGATACTATGTTTTTTACACATTGAAGATTCACGGCAACCCTGTATCGAATGAGTCTATCGGTGCCATTTTCCCAACAGCATATGCTCGCTTCGTATCTCTGTCAGCATTTTTTGTCAATAAGGTCTTTTTAAAATAACGTATGTACTTTTTTTAAAGACATAATATCATCGCACATTTAAGAGGCTATAGTACAGTGCAAACACAGCTTTGATAAGCTCTGGGAAACCACAACATTTGTGTGACTTGCTTTATTGTGATATCTGCTTTATTGCAGTGGTCTGGAACTGAACTTGAATTATCTCTGAGGTATGCCTGTATATTTTTATAGAGGCTAATAATCTTAAAGGCCTGTCTAAATGTAAACATTCAGGTAGGTAGAAGATGTTTATTGTTTCTGAGAAGTTGTTTAGCATTTTTCACAGAGCAGTTAAGCCTGTTGTCTTTGCTAAGTATGGTATAGACAGAAAGAAGGGTCCAGTTTTGAGTCTCATGTGAGTCACGTGGTTTTGCCCAGAGAAGACCATTCTGTTCCAGGCTGTAGGTACAGAGAGTACCCCAGACCCAGGATCACTTGCCTTGGTGATAAATCAGTGTCTCAGGGAAAACTCTCCCTACAGTTGGAAAAATAGCCCAAAATATTCAAAGCACACTTTATGCCGAGAGTAGTTTGGAACATCATCTTCTCGTCTTCCCTCACTTGCGCCGGCCCTCCTTTGTCTTGCCCATGAACACTGCTCTCCAATTATGCAGTGACTCCCCTAAAGAAACCAAAGCTCACTCTCATGTATTCCCATGCTGTACTGGTGCCGGGGTCGGGGGAGCAGAGAACAGTCCCATTGCAGGGCAGCATCCGGAATAACCAGGCACAGATGCAGGCACGAGTCATCGTCCTCTGGGAGCCTCACCCGCATCCCTGCTGAAGGCCCACGCAGGGCAGGCCAGCTTGATCTACTGCCCATTGCCCTGCCAGGGCTCAAGGCGTCAGAAGATTTCCCTCCCCAGGCTGCCATGTGTTTGCCACAGCACACGGCACTTCACCAGCAGTTTGGCAATGGGCTCACGCAATGTTGGAGCTGGTCTCTCAGCTGTAAGAAGCAGGCTAGGACGCTGCCTGTGGCTTCTCCATAGCCTTGCAGGACATCTCCACGGAGGAGAACAGGCTCACAGATGACTGTTTTGAGACAGCAAGTTCACTGGACACCCATTTGTGCCAAGGGCATACTTGGCATCAGCTGTGTAGCAGGCACTTTGGGATGGGTGACAGAAAAAGAAGAACCCTGCCCTTATCTTCAGCTAAGGTAAAAGACCTGAAATAGCCATAGATAACACTGAGAGACCGTACATGCAGGCAGACATGACAAATACAACAGCTGTAAGTGTCGAGTGGACACAAAGTCAGGGACGCTGGGGTGGCTGGCGTGTGCTGAGGGAGGGGCCTTCGCATATGTCACCTCTGTCATTTGATGCTACCCTAGAACGTGGATAGTTACCCCATCTTAAAGAGGAAGCAACTGAGGCCCAGACAGGTATTTAGCAGAAGATTTTTGTGAGCCATACGTCACCCCTTCGCCCACCTCTGTGGTGGGCAGGTGAGTGATGACGGCGCTCCACCTCCAACACACCTCACTTCACTGTCTCAGGGCCTTTCTCCAAAGCCTTTGGGTCTCGTCAGCCCCCAGGGGTGTGCCCAGGGCAACCTCAACCATGGGGAATAGGAGTTGAGTCAACAGATAAAGATCCCAGCCTCCTGTTCTTTGGGGGGCCAGTTCTGAGGGGCTTGTAACACGGTTCACAGAGAGTGCCCCATGTGACTGATCTCCAGTAGCCCACAGTGGCAGTGGGCTCAATGACACATAATTGTTTGATTTTTCCTACTTCCCATCCCTCATTCCGGCTTCCCTGGATCACTTCCCAATTAACTACACATATCCAAGTTCATATCATGGTCTCTGCTTTTAGGGTAGCCCAAAGCAAGACAACAGGCTAAGGAGCTTGTTTAATGTCATCTACGAGGCTAAGGAGCTTGTTTAATGTCATCTATGAGGCTGCAAAGTGTCTGAACCAGGACATAAACATACTTAGGGCTTCTGCCTCCCACCAAGGTTCTCTGTGCCCTGTGTGACCCTGTCTCCCTGGAGGGGAAATTTCCCAAGAGTGTTGAGTTTTTTTGTTTTTTTTTTTTTTTTTGTTTTTGTTTTTGAGACAGAGTTTCCCTCTGTTGCCCAGGCTGGAGTGCAGTGGCGCAATCTCTGCTCTGCCTCCCAGGTTCACGCCATTCTCCTGCCTCAGCCTCCCGAGTAGCTGGGACTACAGGCACCCCCCACCACGCCCCATTAATTTTTTGTATTTTTAGTAGAGACGGGGTTTCACTGTGTTAGCCAGGATGGTCTCGATCTCCTGACCTCGTGATCTGCCTGCCTCGGCCACTCAAAGTGCTGGGATTACAGGCGTGAGCCACCGTGCCTGGCCGAGTGCTGAGTTTTGAGCCAGACCTTGAAGAAAGTAATGGATATCACTGGCATGGGAGAAAGAGCCAGTGTTCTGGGCAGCATGAAAGACCTGATCAAAGGCACAGAAGAGAGACCCCGAAAGCTTTGAAAAGGACAGCAAGAGGCAGGCTCCCTGGATGTTGGCTGCACAGAGGTGAGGGGAGGAGGTGACAGATGAGACAGCGACTGCTCCACTCTTACCAAAGTCACCCGCAGCTCCTGAGTCATGAAATGACATGACACTAACAATATCTGGGATATGATGAGGTGGTGCAGTGCAGAAAATGGATTTGAGTAGGTTGGGACTCAAAGGCAGTGATGCTGGCTCTTGTCCTTGTGAACAGTTGTCCACCAGGCCATTCTGATCTCCTATGAGGCAGCGAAGGGTACCCCGGACACAAGTTTTGTGTTAAGGCGTTCTTGTTTGTGCTCCTGGATTGCTGGAGCCTCCGGTCTGGTAACCTGTCCGTGAGTCATGACAGGGAGCAACACTGTATTGAAGGGTGGTGACATGTTACCCTAGAACACTGGTATAGTTACCCCCATCTTAAAGAGGAAGAAATGGAGGCACAGACAGGTACTTAGCAGAAGATTTTTGTGAGCCACGCCTTACCTTTGAGCCCACCTCTGTAGTGGGTAGGTGGGTGATGGCAGTGACCCACTTCAAGCACACCCCACTTCCCTGTCTTGGGACTTTCCACCAAAACGTTTGAATCTTGTCAGTCTCCAGCCCTCCCAGGGAAGACCCCAGGGCAACTTTCAACCATAGGGAAAGGGAGTTGAGTCAATGGATAAAGATCCCAGCCTCCTATCCCACCAATTTCAGAGTGTGGTCTCGGGACCAGTAGACCAGCATCATTTGGAAACTTGTTAAAAACAAAAGTTCTTGGCCAGGCATGGTGGCTTATGCCTGGAATTCCAGTGCTTTGGGAGGTCGAGGTGGGAGGATCACTTGAGTTTGAGACCCATGTGGGCAACACAGCAAGACCCTGACTCTATTAAAAAGAAAAAGAAAAAAAAAAGGTTCTTGGTCCCTACTGGGGACCTACTGAATGAGAAACTGTCAGGGTGGCGCCCTGAACTCTGATTTAACAAGGCCACTCTGCCATGCTTGAGCTTCGGAAGCACAGCTCGAGGATATGAACGTCTCTGCCAGTGTGTTCTACTTTAGCTGCTGTTTTCATCCTGTTGTTCTTAGTCCTAAAGTACTCCTTTAAGCCAAGCTGGGAAAGAAAACAGAAGTTAGTTCTTTGATAGCAGGTTCTCATTAAAACATAGACAGAACATCTAACAGAAAAATTCTGACTAATGGACGACATCTGACTAATGTGATTTCACGGTGCCTGTTGCAGAGGAGATCCTCAATAATGTCAATTTCACTTTTCTAAGCAGGGAGATAAGATAAAACATGAGAATATGGTAACCAAATGCCAAAGAAACAAATATATAATGAATTATTTTAAATGATAAAGTGAATTTCTACTGGAAGACACCAGAAACACATGAGTAGAACAGACAGCATTTCCCTGTGGTTGTGCTGTGTGAACAGCCAGGAGTGCAGACAGAAGGGGAAGACCGTCATTCTGTCTTTGAGGGTGAACAGGCTGGGCTCAAACAGGGTGTGGCAGTTTTCTTGTAGAGGTTTATTTCTCTTCCTCGAGACCAGCCGGCCTTGCTGTCTCTCTCTCTCAATAATTTTTTTTTGTTTTTTAGAGACAGGGTCTTGCTTTGTCACCCAGGCTAGAGTGCAATGACATGATCATAGTTCACTGTAGCCTCAAACTCATGGGCTCAGGCAATCTTCCTGCCTCAGTCTCCCGAGTAGCTAGGAGTACAGGTGTGTGCCACCATACCTGGCTAATTATTTTATTTTATTTTTGTAGAGATGGGGGTCTCACAATGTTGTCCCGGCAGGTCTCAAACTCCTGGCCTCAAGCCATACTCCTGCCTTGGCCTCTCAAAGCTCTGGAATTAATAGATTTTTTACATGGGACTGTTCTAGGGAGAAGAGTTCCAGGGCCGTGACTGTGAGCCAAGATGTCCGACGTGTAATGGGAATGTTGGCCATCACTTTGGGTATTCGATTGTTACACTGAAAAATTAGTGCTATGTTTGACTTGACTTCCAAATGAGTGACTTGGAAACTTTAATACATCGTGCCGTTAGGGTCAGTTTTTAATATCATTATTATTATATCCAATGGTTAACCTTAGACACATCAATCCAATGTTACAGATTTAACAAAAGACAAAGGAACCCCTGTTCTGTGATCTCAATTCCGTCCCAAACTATGAGGTGAGCGGGTGGTTGCGGACAAGCTTAGGTGGGTCTCTTCTGTTGATGCCTCAGTTTTCTGTAGAGAGGGAATTAATGATGCCAATTATGGAATACTTATTCATTCCTTCATAATTCATAATTCCTTCACTATGAATAAGGCATTATTGTTTACAACAGTAAACAAGACAGATAAGGTTCTCCTTATTGTAAAGTTTGCATTCTAGTGGTCACTCAAGAACCTTTCTGAGGAAAATAACTGAAATGGCACTACACAAGGAAGAACTCCATAGCTCAGGACACCAGAGTCAGTTTTACTCAGTTAAAGCACTTGTTGCTATGTCTCCCTATTTTTTTTTCTTTTTTTTGAGTGGGGGAGGCGGTGGGGACAGCTCTGTCACTCAGGCTGGAGTGCAGTGGTGTGATTTTGGCTCACAGCAGCCTTGACCTCCCTGGGTTCAAGTGATCCTCCCACTTCAGCCTCCCAAGTAGCTGGGACTACAGGTGCACACTACCACACCTGGCTAATTTTTATATTTTTTGTAGAGACGGGGTTTCATCATGCTTCCCAGACTGGTCTCAAACTCCTGGGTTCAAGTGATCCACCTGCTTTGGCCTCCCAAAGTGCTGGTATTACAAGCGTGAGCCACCGTATCTGGCCTCCCTAATTGCTAAGAAAAGCATTCCAGGAACGAATACTATGTTGTCTTAGTCCATTTTCTGGTTAAAACAGTACACTTGAAACTAGATAATTTATAAAGAAAAAAAAAGGTGTGGGGGGGTAAGTGATGAGAAATTCCTTAATGGGTGCAATGTATATTTTTCAGGGAATGGTCATCACTAGGCGATATATCCATGTAACAAAACTGCACTTGTACCCCCAGAATTTATACAAAAAGAAAAAGAAAAGGAATTCATTTCTTACAATTGTGGAGGCTGACAAGTCCAAGTTCGAGTGGCTGCATCTGGAGAGGTCTTTCTTGCTGGTGGGGACTCTCTGCAGAGTCCCCAGATGGTGCAGGGCATCCCATGGTGAAGGGCTGAGCATGATTGTTCATATTTTTCTGCTCTTCTTATAAAACCACCAGTTGGCTGGGCGCAGTGCCTCACGCCTGTAATCCCAAGACTTTGGGAGCCCAAGGCGGGTGCATCACGAGGTCAGGAGATCGAGACCATCCTGGCTAACACGGTGAAACTCTGTCTCTACTAAAAATACAAAAAATTAGCTGGGCATGGTGGCAGCCCCAGCTATTCGAGAGGCTGAAGCAGGAGAATCGCTTGAACACAGGAGGTGGAGGTTGCAGTGAGCCGAGATCGCGCCACTGCACTCCAGCCTGGGCGACAGAGCGAGACTCTGTCTCAAAAAACCAAAACAAAACAAAACAACCCCTCCCACAAAAAACACAAAAAACACAAAAAACAAAAATACAAAAAAGCAACCAGTCCCACTTCCATAACCCATTAATCCATTAACCCAGTATTGGTCCATGAATGGACTAATCCATTCATGAGAGCAAAGCCTTCATAACTCAATCAGTTGTTAAGGGCTCCACCTCTCAATACTGCCACACTGAGGATTTAATTTCAACATGAGTTTTGGAGGAGACAAATACGAAACTAGAGCACTTATGAAAACCTGAGGCTGCTTACACAGACCTGGTAGAGTGTGCTCAAAGCCCTGGAAAGCCGATCTTGTGTGGGACCCTGATCACGGAACTAACGCTGTTCCCACACCCTTTTCATCTCCCCCCATACTGCTTAACATGAAGTAGCAAATGCCTCAGTAAAATGCTCATGATTAAAGGAATGTTCTTTGGACCACTGCAAGGTTTGAAAGCATTTCCGTGGGTCAGGGACCACGTGTTAGCCTCTTCATTTTGTGAACAGAGAGAGTCTACTGGCCAAACCACATTCACAAAGAAAGATAATTTAGGCGGCCTCCATCCAAATTCTTACCTAAGAAGATGTTACAGACTAAACGCTTGGGTCCCCTCAAAATTCTGATGTAGAAACCCCACCTAATACCAATGTGATGGTATTAGGAGGTGAGGCCTGAAGAAAGTCATTAGGACTAGATGAGGTTCTGAGAATGGAGTCTTTAGGAAAGGGATTTGTGCCCTACAGGAGTCATGAGAGAGCTTGCTGTATCCCTTTTCCCACCATGTGAGGATATAACAAGAAGCTGGCAGTCTGCAACCCAGAAGAAGGTTCTTACCAGAATCTGATCACGCTGGCATGCTAATGTCAGACCTCCAGCCTCCAGAACTGTAAGAAATACATATTTGTTGCTGAAGTCACCCAGTCTATGATACCATGTCCCAAAGGGACTGAGACAGGTTCTTAGTACTACAGCAATCCTGCACTATTTTACTTGAAGTCTTGGTCTATTCGGGCCACTAAAACAAAATACTATAAACTGAGTGGCTTATCATCAATAGGAATTTATTTCTCACAGACCTGGAAGCTGGGCAGTCTGAGATCAAGGCACCCGCAGACTTGGGGTCTGGTTCTGCTTCCTGGCTCATAGGTTGTGCCTTCTGATGGCACCTTCTTGCTGTCTGATCACACGGTGGATGGGGCAAGTGAGCTCCCTTGAGTCTCTTACAGGGGAACCAGTCCCACTTACAAGGGCTCTGCCCTCCTGACCTAAACATCTCCCCAAAGGCTCCACATCATCTTACCAGTTAGGATTTGAACATATGAATTTTGGGGGACGTAAACATTCAGATCATATCACTTAATTACATATTTGGAATTTGGGGTTTTTTTTGTTTTTGTTTTTTTGAGACCAAGTCTCCCTCTGTCGCCAGACTAGAGTGTGGTGGTGCGATCTTGGCTCACTGCAACCTCCGACTTCCCGGTTCAAGCGATTCTCCTGCCTCAGCCTCCCGAGTAGCTGGGATTACAGGCACATGCCACCACGCCCAGCTAATTTTTGTATTTTTAGTAGAGATGGGGTTTCACCATGTTAGGCAGGATGGTCTCAATCTCCTGACCTCGTGATCCGCCCACCTCGGCCTCCCAAACTGCTGGGATTACAGGCGTGAGCCACTGTGCCTGGCCGGAGTTTGGCTATTTTTATTCCCTCCAGGAGTAGATAAAGATATATGTTAAAAAAAGGTTTCTAATTTCAGCCAAGTCATCTGTTAGAGCCATATTTTAATTCCCCTGGGTTTCTTCTTATAATCTGGAAGAATTTGTCTTTTAGTTACCCCCTTATCATTCAGATCACAGACTTTACATACTTTGGCCAATGTCCCTGAATTATCTCACGCTTTTATTATCTTGAAAACTTCTTTGACAATCAATTATTGCCAGACCCAAAACACCTCATGGGGTTGTGTTTTTTTTTTTTTTGAAAGCAACAATTATCTCTACAACTGCTTTGAAAACATCTTGAGACCAAGTTTCTAAGGGTACAGGCAGCTTCTCATGTGAATATCAAAGCAAGCCTGGGGATGTTAATTAAATTTCAAGAATACATCTTTAAATATTACCTACATTATTAAACAAGGATTAGAGGAGAGAAATCAGTGGGGTTCAGGCCAGTGTACTGAGCCTCTGTAGCATCAACTTAAACAGAAGATCATACCCCAAAAAACTGTCCTTAAACTTCCGGTCTCATAAACAACCCGCCACTTACTGTGGAGGCTGTATTTGGTGGTTCTTGCCTTTCCCTGCTTCAATATATTATGTTGTGAACACTGTTGATAATAATGTCTTTAACTGTAGAGCCTGCCACATTCATGACATTCCAAAAATATTCTGAGGATTTCTGGGCCGGAAGATGAGGCCATCTCACATTTAAAATAGGACTTTGCAAGTTATTTCTACTTCTGTGTTCAGAATTATCCAAGCAAAGACTCTAAGTAACAGCTGAAATGCTGTTTTTTTTTTTTATTTTTTAAATTTTTTTAAATTTTACGAGTGGACACAATTCTCACCTGAGTCCTGTTAGTCTTGTTAAAATCAGTCAGACGGAGAGAGGGGGTTGGGGGAAGTAGGGGCTCTCTATAATTTTAATTTTGTGGTCTGGGACACACCTCAAAATCACAAACCCCGGCCCCCTACTGTTGGGATGTCGCCTTTGAGTCTGAAAACTTTCTGCTCCTCTTTGGTTTGTTTGCGAACATCGAACTGCCAAGAGTTCTGAGCTCCTTGGGTTGGGGAAAGGCACCTGGGCTACCGGCTACTTCATGCACACTCCCGGCCCTGAGGGGAGGCGAGGACCAGACGCCCCGCACGGGTCTAGCCTTCCACGTCTCCCTCCGGCCTCCGGGCTGCCCTGCGGCCCCGGCTATCTGCAGCTCACCGCGCCAGGCCCCGGGCCCAGGGTCCTGGACTGGCCCAGAGAAGGAGAAGGTGTGGCTCGTCCGGGAAAGGGACAGAAGGAAAGGAGTAAAAACAGAAGCCAGGCAGCCAGCGGCTCGGCCCGAAATGCTGGGGCTTTCTTAGGCTCACTGGAGGCTGAAAAAAGTTTCCTTTGTCAAGCAGTGGCCACGTGGCGCTATGGCGGTCACTACCGGGAATTAACCACGGCCACACTCTCAGGGCGCCAAGCGCCGGCTCGGGGACACGCCGGCCACCACCTCAGCCAGCTAAGGGAAGCCCGAAACCTGCTGGCACCGCGGGAATCCACTATGGAGGCGTAAAGGGGGACCCACTGGGGTCCGCAAGGGGGTGGCAGGGGGAGGGGAGCGGAGGGAGGAGCTCCCGGGGAGGGGGCCGCGGAGGGCCGGGGTCCCGGGGCTTGGGGAAATGTGTTGGCTGGGAGACCCGGGTCCGCGGCCGTGCAGGGCGGGGTTCCCGGAGGGGGCGGGGCTCTGGGCGGCGCGGGGCGGGGCGGGGGCGGGCACAGCGCGGGGCGGGGCGCGGGCCGGGAGCGGCAGGCAGGCCGGGCATGGCGTCCATGGCGGCGGCTATCGCGGCCTCGCGCTCGGCGGTCATGAGCGGGAACCGGCCTCTTGACGACCGGGAGCGAAAGCGCTTCACTTACTTCTCGTCGCTGAGCCCCATGGCCAGGAAGATCATGCAGGACAAGGAGAAGATCCGCGAGAAGTACGGGCCCGAGTGGGCGCGGCTGCCGCCCGCGCAGCAGGACGAGATCATCGACCGGTGCCTGGTGGGGCCGCGCGCTCCGGCGCCCCGAGACCCCGGGGACTCGGAGGAGCTCACGCGCTTCCCCGGCCTGCGCGGGCCCACGGGCCAGAAGGTGGTGCGCTTCGGGGACGAGGTAGGTGCGGGCCTGGCCGCGGTCCCTCTTCCCCGCCCGGCGCCCCGGGGCGCCCCGGCCCGGGGGGCACATGCCGGCGTGAGGCCGCCCCAGCTGGTAGGGGCTGGAAAGGAAAAGGCAGGAATGGCAGTGGGTGGGAGGGGAGCCCCAGAGCCGAAGGTCGGGGGATGGGAGTTCCGCTGGGGGAGTTGGTTAAGAGATCGCCGAGAGGTGGGGTCGTTAAAGAACCTCCATCTAGACCTGATCCGCCGGCTCGCACGGACTCCAGAGACTTCTCCCGGAGCTGTCGTAAGCGAGGCTGACCAAAGTGGAAACAACAAGCAGTTTTAAACCAGACAAGCCTGGGTTTTAATCCAGCTCTGCTACTTACTACCTGTATGGCGGTGGGTGAATTAACTTCTTAGAGCCTCAGTTTCCACTGTGTAAAACAGGGATAATAACGCCCATCCCGTCCCTGCCCGTGAAGGCACTCAGCATATGATATATACTAACATGAATACTTGTGATGAGATGTATGAGGAAAGTAAAATTGCCAAGCCAGGCAACAGGAAAGAAAAGGTGTCTTCCAAGATAAGGAGGGAAACCCATCCATCACCCTAAGATGTTTTCCAAGTGAGCACGACGTCCAGGGTATGTTTTAGGGGTGAGCATGGTGACCCTGTTTTCCACCAAAAAACTAAGGGATGATAAGCTTAAATGAGCTCCAGTAAGTCTTGGCCACATAACAGGGCATGTTTAGGTCTCAGATCTAGGCACTGTCCAGACTGCTGGAGGGGCAGTAGAAACGCCGAATCTGTTCCAGAAAAAGCTCAGGGATGACCCACACTTAGACACAAAGGCCTGAATCTTCTGTGGGGTTCAGAAATTTGGTCTTCTTTTTCTTAGAAATGTGTTTAACCGAAGCTTGTTTGGTGCCATTAGAATTTGCACTGTGGCTCTTTGGCCTTTCAAGCTCAACTTTTGCCATGAGGAGCAAAGTCAAGCAGAGCAAAAAGTATGAGAATGAAATCGCTCGCTGTTAAGGCTGTTTCTTGGGCTAGAGGGGAGAGAAGCTGGCAGAGTTTTTTTTCTGAAGAAGTTGTGGATTATGGATGGAATTCAAGTTTAGGAGGTTTAGATCAGATTTTCAGGCTTGGGTGTGCTGAGACATTTATGAATACGAAGTGTTCGTGGTCATAAACCCACTTTAATGTGAGGGAAACGTGAAATGACTGAAGGATGCTGCCAGTGTTCCTCTATTCTGATGGAATCAAAAGGAAATTCTCTACTGGACTTCAAATTCTGATGGCTTTGCCAGGAAAAACAGGGTGTGGTAAACTGGGGAGGGGAAAATACAGGTTTTAAAATGTATTCCTAGAGCCGAAACATTTTCAGTGGGAAAATATGTGTATTTATAAAGACATGTGTGCAGTGTTTGTGCCCAGATTTGGGGCATGAAAAAGCAGGCAGCACTCCTTTGGAAGAGTCACGAATAAATATGAGAGGAAGTAAACTTCTAAGTACTTACAAATGTTGGAGAGTGACTGTCATTTTCCCTTAGCTTGGTGTCCAGCTAAGAATATCTACACGCCTACTCATGATCAAAAAGCCCATGTCGTAGAAGAGCCCAGTATCACTGACGAGGAAGAACATGGCCAATTTAATTTTTTATTCTCATTCTTTATCTGGTGCCAGACTGAGCTGTTTCTTAATTTGTAAACTCAATGTGATTTCAAAGCAAGTGGGACTGTACTGTGCTGTGGTGCCTGCATGTCCTTCCAGGAGCAACTCAGGAGAATTGAATCTCAGCTTTGCAAAACCAGCTGAGAGCATGCTCGAAATGCTTCTGACCAGCCTCAGCTCAGACGACAGAGGGGCAGATAGACCCTGTATTTTAACAGAGGTACATAGGAGCGTGGCCCAGGGTATGTTTTTGCCTGCAGTGGCTGTGTAGGTTAATAGCAGTAGGGAATTTAAATTCCCCTGGACTGGGCCAGAGGTTGGCACCGAAGTGGAGTCAGTTGTCTCATTGTTGTCCCCACGAGATCATTCATGGAGGAGGGCCAGCTCCTAGGCACAGGGATGATGGATAAGGACAGGGTAGGCTGCTGAACAGAGGTACCCCCCAAATAGGTGACCCCAAGTTTGTCTTAAAGGACTGTAAACTAGATAGAGTGGGGCCCTGTGTCTCTTCCCACTTGATCAGTCTTCTGATGTG
Organism: Chlorocebus sabaeus; assembly: GCF_047675955.1. Lineage (NCBI taxonomy): Eukaryota > Metazoa > Chordata > Mammalia > Primates > Cercopithecidae > Chlorocebus > Chlorocebus sabaeus. The sequence goes on along the minus strand of NC_132928.1, from coordinate 68,898,744 downwards.
GACCTGGGACTTCCACAGCCCTTTCTGCTGCCCTGAAGGACACTGACTATTTCTTTGAATGGTGTGCTCTCCCGCATTGCCAGTAGTGTTTTTGTATCTCACATAGCAACATTTTAAGTCAGAGCATGCAAATATAGCCTCCAAATGTGGTGACCATCTTCTAGACATTTCTTGTGTGTTGCAGGAACAAATAGAAATTGACTGTATGATGCTGATCACAGATCTTCATGGTTTTGAATGTGGTCAGGGGCTCAGTTCACTCCCTGAAGTTGCCTGTGCATCTGACAGGTGTGGCGTCCGTGTGTGTTTTCATCCTCATCCTCTGGCCTGAGGCCCAGATGGCCCTTTGCCTTGATGACTTAACCTGGTTCTCCTCAGGGAAGGAGGCTGCTGCCTTTGAGTACCGAAGCTGTGAAGCGCCCTATCAGTCTTTAGGTTCTTGCTTCCTTGGAAATCAGCTGAGCAAATATTTCTCAAAGCCTGTTATATTAGAGACAAGGCATTCTAGCTTAGGGTACTTCATCCTCCCATCATCTTTACCAACTCCTTTAAAAATCCCCCCATGTGAACGTATGATCTCAGTAAAAAAGCACAGAAGTATAGCTTCAACCTAGGCCCTAACCCCTTCCCACAGCCACCCAACCCCCTTTTGTGGAAAATCTGGAGCTGCTGCTGGAAGAACGTGTCCCAACCAGCAGAAGGAGAGAAGCCTGCAGAGCCCCAAGTCCTGGATTCTTGTCCTGACCATGCCACCAGCAAGGTGTCGTCCCTCTTAAGGGGTAGTTTGCCCCTCTGTGAAGTCTGGTGGCAGAACCAACGGCTCACAGAGTTTCAAACCCGCTGGCCTAGCTTGGAGCAGGCACAGACACTGGGGACATGCACTTTGGGTCCAGTATTTTGGTAAGAACATTAAGGCAGGTTTGCAAATGGCTGCTTTTTGACGGTCTTTCACCCGCGCTGCTTGATTGCTGCGTTCTTCCTCCAGCAGTAGGGTTTCAGGAATGGCTTACTTTGGAGGGGAAAGTTTTTCATTTTAGAAGGATCACCCTGTCTGCTTCTGCTGTTTCCTGTTATCCCAAAGGAGAAAACCCCACACACCTCTGAATTGTTAAGAATGTGTTGCTCCCTGCTCCTGCCCCCAATCTCCTTGTCACTGATCTAGCGAGATGTGAGTACATGGTGAGAATTACAGGGTTCCACATTCTGTGAGACATTCTTGACTCCAGATGGTCCCTAAGCAGATGACTGGGGAGCTTTGGGCAGCTGGTGCGTCTTGTTTGCGTGGACCTACTTGCCTCTTCCATCTCTCCATACGGTGGAGCTGGGCACGAAGGGTGTTTCAATATCCCTAATTGGGGTTTCACATGTTGTGGAACGTGGATTTTTAGACCCCGGAGCCAGACAGCTCTGTCCTGTCTTCAACAGCTTGGCATGATCCACTGCCGTGTCCTTCCAGCGCCTTCATGTCTGCCCCTCCTACAGGAACCTGGGGACTTGCTGTTGCTGTCTTACTCCTCTTGGCCTTAGCTTCCTTTTCTGAAGCTGTTTTTGCCTCCCTATATCTCCTGCATTGCCTGTGGCCTCTTAGTCCTTAGGCTAGAGGACTCCACAGGTGCTGTGGCTATGGGTACCTATGTTTTTAGCAAACTGCTGAGCTGCTGCACCCATTCTGTGTGGTTAGGGCTATCTACAAAAGACCCTTCTGCAAACCTAGGAGCCTGTGTGCTGGCCAACCTAGAGGTTTGCTTGCTAAAATAAACCAATTTATTATAAAAGTTTTTACCTGTACATTAATGTTAAAAGTTTCAAACCAGGCAGAAGCAGCATTATAAAACAGCTGGTAGAATCAATCGCTTCAGAACTTTCCTTGAGCATTACATCTTTGTTAGATTTGAGTTTGGCTGCTGTGTCTCCTCATCCTCTTTGCCTTTAGTAGACTGGCCTTTTCGTTTTTAAATCTGACATTAAGAAAAAAAAAAAAAGAAAGAAAGAAAAAGAAAATTAGGGAGTTGCTTTCTCAGCATTTTGGACTCATTTTTTAAGGAAGGTGGAATGTTTGATTTATGATTCCCACCTTTTGCCTGGTGTATCCATGGATGTTTTAGAAAGGATGGCAGGGTTTTCTGAGTCCCTCTACCTGGGGCCCTGGGCAGGAGTTGAGATGACCCTGCTTCAAATCCAGTTCCACGGGCTGAGAGGAGAGGGCGGTCGGGCCTGTTCTGTGAGCTTCCCTTTCCTGCTGTGGGTTCTCTGCCCTGAGTAGCACCTGGCCTGGTTCCCTGGGAGCTAAGGCCTCTCCTCCCCAGGCACCTCTGCTAGCTCCTGTGCGAGGGTGGCCCAGTGGCAGCCAGGGAACAGGTTTAGCAAAGAAGTGAAGTGACTTGGTCACTGACATGCAGGGAGGGAGGGCAGGAAGCATGGCGACAGGTGTGGAGTCATCTTTTAATTGATAAGAGTCACTTCTACACTCTAAGTAAGGGATTCCCATAGTACTGGAGAAAATATCTATTTCTTCTTCTTCTTCTTCTTCTGAATGAATGAATGAAGGAAGATGAGACCATTTGTTTAGACTTCCTGTCATATTTTGCTCATTTCCTTAGAATTTCCTCCACCTACTCTGTATCCTGTTCCCATTACCATGCCCGCGCTGAGTTTTTGTTTTGCTGTAATCTATGGAGGACTGAGTTTCTGGATTCGTATTCATGGCGGAAAACATGCCCAGTGGTGAAATCAGGACTGTTTTTCTGTCTTTGGAACTGCAGTGTTGTATTTCCAGTTATGGAAACCCCCTTATCTCAGCAGAGTTAAAAATATTACAAGTCAAAGGGAAAAGCATGGATTCCATAAATATGTAAACAATACTTCCTAAAAATAAGCAGTTGGTAAAAAAAAGAACATATTTTAATCATTCTTCCGTACTCTCCTCTTTTTAAATAGACTTAATTTTTAGAGCAGTTTTAGATTCACAGCAAAATGGAGCAGAAAGTACAAAGCTCTCATTACTTCTCTGGCTCCCCCACTGTCAGCATCCATGCCACAGTGGTGCATTTGTGACAGCTGATGAATGTACATTGACACATTGTTACCACCCAAAGTCCATAGTTTGGGGTTCACTCTTGGGTTGTCCACTGTATGGATTTTGACAAATGAATAATGACATGTACCCACCACTATAATATCACACAGGGGAGTTTCACTGCCCTAAAAATTCTCTGTGTTCCACTTATTTATCCTTCCCTCCCCTCAACCCCTGGCAGCCAACGATGTTTTAACTGTCTCCATGGCTTTGCCTTTTCCAGAATGTAATATGATTGGATTCATACAGTATGCAGCCTTTTGCGATTGGCTTCTTTTACTTAGTGATACTCATTTAAGGTTCTTCCACGTCTTTCTATGACTTGGTAGCTCATTTCTTTTTCTTGCTAAATAATGTTCCATTGTCTGGATGTATCACAGTTTACTTATCCAATAACTGAAACACATCTTGGTTGCTTCTAAGTTTTGGCAATTATGAGTAAAACATCTGTGTGTAGGTTTTTTGTGTGGACCGAAGTCTTCAGTTCATCTGGGTAAATACCAAGGAGTGTGATTATCTCACTCCTGTAACATATTTATTTGTGGAGAAATAAATATAGAAATAACTACAGCAGAAGCACTGTTGAATTTGTGCATGGAGCTGCGGTTGGGAGGCTCTCAGTTGGTCAACATGTCCAGGGTGCTGTCATTATCAGTGACAACAACCAGTGTTGTCACTTGGTAATTAAGCCTTACAGTTGATCCACAGGACAGGCTCTGGCATCTCTGAGGGAGTGATGGGCACAACACAGCTCACCAGGAACAATGTGTTCCACCCTGGGTGAGCCAAGATACCCAGGCCACCTGGCATCACTACAGGGTGACACACTCAGGACTTTCTGTCCTGCTCACATGCTCCGCTGTCTAAACCTTATTTCTCTAGCTTATAGAATTTCTCAGTTTACATTTCTTACCTTCAAGCCAAGATGCCACAGGTGTCAACCAGAAACTCTCCTTATTTATGGACTTCAGGCAGACGAGGACCATTTCTGGCGTCAATATGTGTGTTGTCGTGTTCCCAGATCTTGATGCTGTTTTAGAATCACCCCAGAAAGCCTCACTCCCTGCCCAGCTGTTTTTCCTGGAACAGCTTGTGGAGGCCCTAAGGGAGCCCCCATGCTGGACAGCGCCCTCTGCAGGCGCTATCCATCCAGACACCAGAAAGAAACACTTGCAGAATGTGATGGATATTAGGATGTTTGTTATGGTTGTAGCCTGTGGTGTGCTGGTGAATATTTAACAGCCGGCTCTGGGGGAGTGAAGCGGACTAGCCCTGACTTCTAGCATTTGCCAGTTGCCATGACCAGATACTCCACCGTGGCCTATTCCATGCTCTTGGCGTGACTAACGGGATGCACAACTGGGCACCGCGCTATGTGGTATTTCTACCTTATACATACAATGGATGCAAATAACCTCAAGACCATGGATAATAGTAACTGTGTTGAAATGTTGAGTTTCTAGTGTTTGTTACTTTTTTTTTGGTGGGGGGGGGCACACTTTAAAAAAACATTCAGTTTTTAGAGTAGTTTTAGGTTCCAGCAAAATTGAACAGAAGGTACAGAGAGTTCCCACACAGACCTTTCCCAAAATGTGCACACAGACATGCATATGCGTGCAGCCTTCCCCACCATCGACATCCTAAACCAGAGTGGTGCATTGATTGCAATCAATGAACCTGCATTGTTTTTATCATTGTCACGCGAAGTCTCTGGTTTACACTAGGGGTCGCTCTTGGAGGTGTACACCATGATGGTATCATACAGAGGGGAGCCACTGCCTTAACAGAAATCCTCTGTACGCCACCTGCTCATGCCTCCCGCCCCCCAGGCTCTGGCAGCCACTGATCTTTTTACTGTCTCTGTAGTTTTGCCTTTTCCAGAATATATAGCTGGAATCATACAATATGTAGCCTTTTTAGATTGGCTTCTTTCCACTTAATAATATTCATTTGAGGTTCCTCCGTGTCTTTCCACGACTTTTTATTGTGGTAAAATACGTATAACATAAAATTCACCATTTTAACCACTTTTCTGTGTGTAGTCCGAGGCATTTAGTATAGTCACAATGTTGTACAATCATCATCACCATCCATTTCCAGAACTCGTGTATTATTTGAAGTGAAATTATATCCTTTAAAGAATTAAACTCTGTATATATTAAACAATAACTCCCCATTTCCTGGCCTCAGTCCCTGATAACCTGTGTTGTACTTTCTGTCTCTATGATTTTGCCTACTCTAGGTACCTTATGTAAGTGGAATCATATGATTTTTTGTTCTTGTGTCTGGCTTAGTTCACTAGGCATAATGACTTCAAGGTTCATCCATGTTGAAGCCTGTATCAGAATTTCCTTCCTTTTTAAGACTGAATAATATTCCATTGTATGGATAAACCACATTTTGTTTATGCATTCATCTGTCAGCGGATACCTGGTTGCTTTCATCTTTTGGTTATTGTGAATGGCACAGTTACATTGGGGTATAAGGATCTCTGAGCCCCTGCTTCCAGTTCTTTTGGGTGTATACCTAGGAATGAAATTGCTGGAACAAATGGTAATTGTATGTGTAATTTTTTGAGGAACTGCCGAAGTGTTTTATATAATGGCTACTTTATTTACATTCCCACCAAAAGTGCACAAGGGTTCCAGTGCCTCCACATCCTCACCAATATTTGCTATTTTCTGCTTTTTGATAGTAGCCATCCTTGTGGTGTGAAGTATATTACCTTTATTTTTAATACAATGGATTTAATTGCAAGTTTATATAATTCACCTTTTAAATCACGCAGTTAAACAAGGTATTTAACAACAGGTTCAAGAAATTCCTCAAAATTTTACAATCAGCTCTCGTTAGTTGGTGCAAGCCTGCTCCAACACACCTCTGCTTGCAGCCTTGCAGCTCCAAAAATAAAAGTGTCTAGGAACCACAGAGTTGTTAAGCCCTCCAGTATCCATCTTTTATCAACAAGTAAAGAAGTAAATGCTGGCGATATGATTCAAACATGTATTCCAGCACTATGGAAAAAAAAATGCTTTATTATTATTATTTTTTAAATTGTTTCATTTAGGGTTTAGGAGGTACACACTGAATTGGATGAACATTTCCCAGAGAAGAGCGAATACTCAAGGTCTCTGGAATGTTACGGGAAAAGATTGTGTGTGTGTGTGTTTATCCCAGAGTTCTTGGAGCTGCGTGGGGACTGGCAGAGCCTTTTACATGTAGTGCTGGCCTCTGATAATTGCCAAGTGCTCTGTGTTTCTGGTGGCTTTCTATAGCTTCCCCTCTGCTTTTTGGCTTTCTCCTCTGGGATTTGGTGATCCGAGGCATCTTTCTGCCTTGCACTCCAAAGAAGACATTGTTTCTGGAGAGATTCAGTGCTGCCTTTGGTATTTGGATGCCTCTTACGGAATTTGACTCTGAGGATAAGTCCTGGCCAACAATGAAGCCCACTCTCTTGTCGTGTGGCCTAAGTAACAGATGTGTTTTGGCACTTAGATGATTTCAGATCCTAGGCGCCAGAGAGGGGGGTGGGAAAGCCTTCCAGGCAGTCCTAGAAAGAGCATATGTGATTGGTACAAGAGCATGTGCCTGGCCTCATTTTGGTTGCCTGCTGGTCACCATGGGAGTAGAAGAAAGGATAGCATTGTATGCATGTGAGTGGGTGCCACCACTTTGCAATTCTGATCCCATTTGCCTCCAACAGCCTAGGGAACCTGTTCTTGCCACCAGTGCTCTTTGTGGCTAGAGCGTGCAGTTGAAGGCTGACATCAGAGCTTCCATCACATTTTTGTTTGGCATGTTTATTTTTGTTAAGCACTTTATTGTTTTTTATGAGCTCAGAATTACACAAACCCAAGGAATCTGCCCCTTGACTTCATTTCTTGCTGGAGCAAACAAAAGACTATTGACTCGACACTAAGTTGGGGAGAAATCACAGTGTGACCCTTTCTCCTCCTGCAACCCCCTTGGAATTTCAGCTAATATGGGTTGCAGTCACTAGAGAGTTGGCTGTCCCCAAGCTCTGGGCTAAGTCTTTGTTCCTCAGAGTCTTGTATACTGAGCCACCTTCCAAAGCCAAAAGCCTTATTATTTTACTCTTTGCAGATTTCAAAGGGACTCAAGGTATATAATTAATATTTAGAATCATATCAAGTAACAGGGGAGTCCAGCTACATCATGCCCCGCCCTGGCCAGCGTTCCTGCCCCCTGCCTGCCCTGCAGGTGTTCATACACTTCCTCTTTCCATTTGGGTGGCCAGCGGCCTGTTCAATTCTGGATGAAAGGAGCACCTTTGCCAGTTGATTTCCATTTACCTTCTTCCAAAGATCCAAAGCCCGGTCTCTACTCTACCCTGTGGATGGCTGGCCATTCCTCCTGGGACTAAGAGCTGTGAAGAGCCGGTGAAGTCTTAGAGGGAGTGTGAGTGTGGGGTGTGGAGGCTGGGGAGGAAAATCAATCTGTGAAAATACACAGGCTTGTGCAGAGATCATTTATTCACGAAGAGTTAATGAATGATTAACTAGAATAAATGATACTTATTCCATCGGCCCCTTTTATTTTTCCCATGTGAAAACAAAGCCCTTCTTGGTTTGATTACTTCTAAAAGGAACTCAGAGGGTTCTGAGGATTTTAGGGACTTTGGTTATTTAGCTTAACTGTACCCCTAGCATACACACAGAGACATGGACCAGGAGCCCCCTACAGCTGAAGGCTGGCCCTCCACCTCTGCCAGGAGACATCTAATCGCAGAGCCTTGGTAACTCACATTCCTTCAGGCATCCATTTCCATTTTTGGAGGAACGAAGTTTGTGCATTGGGAAGTAACTTGAGTTTAACTGAAATTCCAAACAAAATGAGGTTCCTCTCATTTTTAAAGGTTTTGCTTGACAGCCATGAGGCAGTGCATACCAACCAGTTCAGAAGTCAGGATCATAAGCAAATACCATTACAGGAGAATGACTGTAACACTTTGAGGATGGGGGTCATCTTACTGTGCACATGGTCATCAGTTGCACACACTACGTGGTTCTCAGAACTGACTGATACACTTTAATGCAGCTTGACCCAGTTTGTAGGGCTTTCCCCCAACTTTTGTAATTCTTAATATTTATAACTAGTACCTTTGTTAGTGGTGTTTTTTTCCTGATATAAATATGTTTAGTCCTTTTATATGCACTCCTGGGAAAATAAAGACCTAATTCTGGCCCTTCAAACTGCCTCCTCTCTGGGTTTTCTTTGCTCTTTACCCCCAGTATATGTGAAGTATTTGTGCCACAAATGTACCAGTCCCTACTGCACAGAACCAAGGCACACAGCACAGCCATCAGGACACAGAACTGGATCTCTACCCTGTCGATGGCCGGCTCTTCCTCCTGGGGCCAAGAGCTGTAAGGAGCCTGTGCCCCCACATTGGGAAGTCTTGGGGGAGTGTGAGCGTTGGGAGGGGGAGATTGTGGGGGAAAATCAACCTGTGAAAGGATCTGGGCTTGTGCAGAGTTTGTTTATTCACATATTCTCAAAGAGTGAGTGAGCATCCGCTACGGGCAGTCGCTGAGTCTTCCAGGCACTGGGGATAGAGGAGTGGACAAAGGCCCTGCTCTGTCACCCTTGTCATCTAGGGTTGGCCGTGCTTGGGCTGTGCTGGGGAGTCATCACACACTTCCTTCCCCATCCCTCCTTCTTGGGAATAGGCCTTCAGCTGCCCAGACCCTGGCATGCCTTCGTTATTCGAGTTCAAAGACTGGCCTCCCACTGGCCGTTCATGTTAGGAGGTGTCTGCAGAGAGGACGCACGCTCGGGGTCTGGAAGGCTGAATATGTACCCTTATATGTTGGTGAGGCACTCCCCCTGCGTGGGCCCTGGCATTTGCCCCCAGTGTCTGAGGCTAAGCTGGGGTGTCGGAGGCTCTGTCAGAAGCTGAAAGAAGAGGGTCTGTGGGCAGACCTGGTTTGCCCTGTAGATGAGAGGGAAGCCAGACCACTTGACTTAGGGGCACAATCAGTGTACCTCTGGGTGGGAAGAAAACGGTTATCCAGGGATACTTAGGGAAGGACATAAATCACCTGGAGTTTTGGGGAGATACGGATATGATCTCAGTTTAAAATATTTTATCCCATTTTCGCCTGTATCACCCAGTGTGTCCTGATTTTTCATTCTGAAAATAGTTCCCAGTAGAAGCAGTCAGACATGGTGCACACCTGTAGTCCCAGCTGCTCTGGACACCAAGGCAGGAGCATCGCTTGAGCCCAGGAGTTTGCGTCCAGCCTGGCCAACATACTGAGACCCCATCTTTTAGAACAAACAAACAAACAAAAGTTACCCAATTGAAGCTGGACACAGATGAGACATTTGCTAGCACAGGAATAACTGCAGGCAGAGGGTGGGACCTAAGGAAAGGTGACTTCTCCAAGTTATTTGTGCGAGCCAGTGAACAAAACATACTGGATCCAAGGTCAAATTCCTAGTGATTGTTCTATAGGGCTCTTTCTGTCCTGCTCTGTTTGGTGGGGGTGGGGCGTGATTTCAGAGTTCTTGTTATAATTAGTCACATGGATTACATTGGCATTTTTCTTCATTGATTCTGCTGATCCATGCCCTTGAGCTCTCCGGTAGGCCTGTTGGGGAGGAGGGGAGCTCCTGTGTTGGCATTGACTGGCAGATTATGGCCTGGCATTGTTTTCCCAGATTACCTTATTTAATCCTTATAACAGCCCTGCAAGGGAAGTATCATTCTGCTTTTACAAATGAGAAAACTGAGGCTCAAAAAGGCTAAATCATCTTCCCATGGCCACACAGCTAATCATTGTTCAGGGCTGAGTCTGTGCCTGATTCTGCTGAGACCATCAAGCCCTGGTCCACTCCTGCTCAGCTCATCTGTCTGAGTCCATTGGGGGGCCTCACCGGCATATACCCTGTTGTCTGTTTGGCTGGGGAGGGGAGTGTCTGGCAGCCTCAGCGGGAAAGGTGAGGGAGCAATCTGGCCAAGAGGGTCAGCACGTTATATTGAGAGTGTCAAAGCATCAGGCTCGTTTAGAGCCAGCAGTTGGGATTATTCCTAAGTTTTGGTTCCCTCATGGTCCTGGGTGGATGTTTGCATGGGATATGTCTAGGTTTGGATTTCAGATTTATTCTTGAATTTTTATTTCAGGATCTAACTTGGCAAGATGAGCACTCTGCCCCTTTCTCCTGGGAAACAAGGGTAAGTTGGATTAAATTTAGATCTATTTGTTCCTTTAAAAATAATTGAATAATTGTATATTTTTCTTTCAACATTTGATGGACTCAGAAGACAACCCCCTGACTGCCAGGCTGCAGGGGATGTGCCCATTGTTGGTAGAAAAGGAGGGGATGGGAGGAGCGTGGTGAGGAACTAGGAAACTATTGTGTGTGGTTTGGTGATAGAGTTCAAAGTAGTAGTGCTTTCAGCCAGGGTCCAATGAGGCCCCATGATGCCCATTGATTAAGGGGGCCAGCCCTCTTGGGGGCCCTTTCTCTGCTCATGCCTCTAGTCCCCAGCACTTAGCACCTTGGTGAGAGATGCCCATAAGACAAAGTTGTGAGCAAATGGGAGGCGACAAGCGGTTGACAGACATAGACATGCATTTAGCTAATTCATCCCAACTTGGATCACTATTCTGTCTCCCAGCCATTCTTCTTCATCATTATCATCATCATTGCCAGAGCTGCTTAAGAGCATCAAGCTTCACTGATGTTAATTCATTTTCCCCTCTCCTAAGTTGCCCCAGTAGAAGTACATTCATAAGCAAAATGGCTAAAAGGCAGGTGTCTTTAACCCAAGGAACAGAAATAAAAGACCAAGATTTTCTGAATTCTAGAACAATTTGGTGGTGTGTGTTGGAGGGTTCTTTACATCATGAGAGTGTGTTACAGACAGAGACAGCGGTGAGCCTGGAATAGGGCTTGGACTCCTGGGCAGATCAGGGTTTTTAAATACGGAAACTTCAAGGCACTGGTTTTGTGGTTTTTCACTTGTCCATATCGTTGCTGATCAGAGCCCTCATCCCAGCAGGAGGCCTATGAGCAGGGTGGGCCCGAGTGAAGGACCCTGAGAGGCCCTAATGTAAGCGACTGTGTCTTAAAATGAGATATTGCCCAAGGGTTCAGATGGACAAGGACCGCTGGCACTGTTCTTGGTACACAGACAGTATTTAGTAACCTATTGCCAATTGCCCTGAGTGAAGCGAGCTGGCCTCAGGGCATGGGAGCGTGGGACAGTTGAGATGATTGTTAGAGTTAAGAGGTGATTCTGGGAAAGACATGGCATTAATTTAGTCTCTCTAGGGATCTGGGTACTGGTTACAGGGGTGACCAACATTGTCTTGGGAGAGAGCACAAGATGTTAAGGAGCCACCTGCAATTGGAATAGCTCCTAAATCCAACACTGGATCCTGTGTCTACTGACATTGCAAAGGAAGTCATAGGTGGGTAAAAAGTGCATCATTACATGGATTCTTAGCTGGGGCCCTCAATATTCCTTTTCTATGGGCTCGCAAAATGGGTAATTTTGAGAAACACTAATCCTATAGATGATATCTAGTGGTAATAGCCAGATAGATTCTCTGTGTGTTGGAAATGAGCAGCCTTGGGTGTGGTGGCCCAGAAAGCAGTGCAGATTTTCCTGGACTGGGTCTGTAGTTGATGATCACAGTGATAAAGGCAGAGGAAAGTAAAAAATAGTTAAAGTGTCCTAAGACCTAAGCTCATCATGTTCCCCATAAGAATATCTATTCTCTTAAGAATTTACCTTGTTAAATGTTCCCGAATCAGCTATTTGTGGGACAGGACATTTCATCTTTTATTAACTTGGCATAAAAGACATTCTGGGACAAGGTAGTGCAGCTCCTGAAGTGGCCACTGATACAGACACAGCTGCTGGGGCCAGAGTGGGAAACAGGTGCCCGGAGAAGTTCTCGAGAACAGAAAGAGCAAGTACAGTCCACTTGGATCACACTTGTGCTGAGAGACTCATTGTCCACAGATGTCAGCATATCTGGTCCCTTAGGAACCAGTGTAAATTGAGGAAGCTTGCTAAAATCCGGTTAACATGTGTCACCCATCATAACTTGCATCCTTTTAGTAAAGTGTAGTCTTCATTGCTCAGAGTTTGCAGTTTCATTTCATGTTCCTGTTAGTTGAGAGTTCCAGTTTGTTTCACAAACTGTTGGGCTCACTCTGTGTCCTCACCTTCCTGTTTGATCTCTTGAGGTCAGACTTACTGTAGTTTGCTGTTAGAAATGTCTAGGGGCAAAATAGAGGGTATCTCGGAGAGCAAGGGAGCTGTCCCTTCCTCCTTCTTCACTAAGCAGTGCCGAGTTTTAGAAAGCCCATCACTCATTCCTGTTTAGTCTTAACCCTGGAGTGCCCTGCCACCCTGCTTGAAGAGATTTGCCAAACTCTTCTTAAGACTTCAAGGCTTATAAGATCCTCATTGGAGAGCCACAAACAGGAGGTGGCTTTAGTGAAGGTAGGACCCCTCAATCTCCAATTGCAGGAATGGAGGGAGACTTGGACCCCATTTCTTGTTACCTCTCAATTGATGCCTTCCTAACTCTATCAGTTCTCTATAGATGCATAACAAACTTAATGGCTTGAAGCAGCATTTTATGTGTTCATGATTGTATGGGTCAGTGGTTGGAGCAGGGCTCAGCTGGACTGTTCTTCTGTCGGCCTTGCCTGGGATCACTCATGTGTCATCTGATCTCCTGATGGGAACTCGATGCTCTGAGAACCTTGCTCGTGTGTCTGGTTGGTGCTGGGTGTTAGCTGGGCCACATGTCTCCAGCAGCCAGCCTGGACTTCTTCACACAGAGGTGGAGAGATTCGTGTGCAGGAACAGAAGTGTACGAGGACTCTTTTTGAAGCTTAGGCTGGGCAATTGCATAGTATCACTTCTGCTCTGTTCTGCTGGTCAAATCAAGGCACAAGCCAGGCCAGATTCAATGTGTGAGGGAAGAGATTGCACCTCTTGATAGAAGAGCTGCGGTGAGTTTGCACCCATTTTAAATCTAAGATTCCATGCCCTAGTAGCTATGTCATTCATTCCATGCTTAACCTTGGTTATTTCTTTCCATTTTTAATTAATCACTCATCGATTTTTTTAAGTTTTATTTTTAATTGTGGCAAAATACACACAACATAAAATTTCCCATCTTAATCATGTTTAAGTGTATAGTCTGGTGGCATTAAGTACGTTCACATTTCTGTGCAAACATCATCATCCATCTTGAGAACTCTTTTCTAAAATTATTATTTTTAATTGACAAATGAAAAATTATATATATCTATGATGTATAACAAGATGTTTTGATATGTGTACACATCGTGGAATGATTAAGTCAACTTAATCCACACCTCCAGAACTCATCTCACAAAACTGAAACTCTGTTCCCACTAGAGAATGACTTCCCCCGACTCCCACTAGCCCGCGGCAGCCACCATCTATTTTCTGTCTCTGAAATCATTCATCGATTTTTTTTTTTCCAGTAGACATTTATTGTGTACCCTGTTTATGTCAGACATTATGCCGCAGGCCCAGAGTTGAGCATGTGCCACTCTGTGCTCGAAAAACAGCTCAGTGAGTGGACAGCTATGTTTGGTGGCAAATCTCACTTAGGACAAAAGCTATAGCCACCAAGTCACTCCAGTCATTTTCCCCATTCATTTAACCCATATTTGTACACATGTTGGGTAGATGTAACCTCATGCCCTCCTTCAGCTATTCAGTTCAATAGGCATTTAATGGATGCCAGCAGAGTGCCCAGCTCTGACTCTTCCATCCTCTGACAAACCTACCTACACAAGGGTAAGCCTGATCCAAGGTCACGGCCATGGGCAGAATTAAGAATCACAGGGATTTTTGGTTTCTCACCCAACTTTTGCACCTCCATATGGGTTCCTTTCTCTTGGCCAGCCCATGACCGTTCCACCTCCACAGAATGAGCTGCAGTTGTGCTTGGGACTGGTGGTCGCTGCCCCCATGCAACGCAGCTTTGATCAGGAGAGCTCACTGTGGCCTCACTGTAGCAGTTGTGTGTGCCTGCCTCATTTTCCAGCCTGTCCCCCATGCCTCAGTTGCCTCCTCTGAGGCTGATGCTGGCTGTGGTGCTTCTGTTGCCCAGACTTCTTCCATCGTGGAAGGGAGGCCTGCCGGTCCCAGAAGTGGTGGGGTTGGTCATGATTGTCATCTTTTCCACTCATCTATCAGCTTGACAGGCGTGCAGGTGGAGAGGGGGCCAGTGGGGACCTAATGGTGCATTCCTATCTCATGCTACTGCTGTTTTGAGAGGAAAAAACTCAGCACTTAGAAGGCTTCAGACGAGATGAGGAGGCAGGGAGTGGAGAGAGGATTCTTTACGTTCCCCAGGCGGCCTGCGCTGGAGAATTCAGAGGAGAAAATGCCTTTGGGGCAGGTCAGGCCCTGTCTCAAAGTTGGCTGGGCTCTTGGGACCCCATCCCCAGCCTTGGTTGGCTGGGCTCTTGGCTGGCTGGGCTCTTGGTTGGCTGGGCGTTTTGACCCTGTCCCCAGCCTTGCCCCTCCTCCAAGCTATCTGTCTGCTTCTCCTTTCTGGCTACCCCATTCCTTCACCTGATGTCCAGCTGCCTGTTAGGACAGTAAGTAAGTTGAGCTGGGGATCGGTTTCTTGATTTGATGGATATCAAAAGATCTCAGGGGGCCAGTATAGATCATTCCCAGAGTAGGGAAGCCTTCGAGAGCCCTCCTCGGGAAGACATGTAAACATTTATGAGCACAGGCCCTTCTTCCGTGCTGTGCCCATGATAGGGGTGTGTGTGCACTTTGAATTCTTTCACTCTTGGGAGGCTGGTGTCCCTGTTCACGCTGTGGGTCAGGACACCGGGATGCAGGGGGTCAGGTGCCTGGCAGGTCGAGTGGACAGAGCAGTAGGAGCTCAGGTCTATCTGTGGCTTGCAGGGCTTTGCTGCCCATGGTGGGACAGAAGGGCTGTTTCAGCAGGATGTTCCTGGACATAGAGGATTCACTGGCTCTGCTCGGTGGTTCCTCCTCACTACCAGTCACAAGGTTTCTGAGAGTCAGGGCACCCTGGGGTGGCACCCACCCACCCATAGTTTGGTCTCTGCGCTCCTCACCGAGACCCCCATCTCTGCCCAGCAGTCCCCTCCCTTCCTCCTGCCCTTCCTCTGGGCTGTGCCTCACCCCTTCCTGAGACAACAGTGGACCCCTGTGGGCCTCTGCTCTCGACCTTTCCCTGCTCTCCATGTGTGTGGGCTGATGTGTCACTCGCTCAGCCCTGCCCTCACCCTGCACTGCCATCCCACAGGCTCTGTTCTCGCCCACCTCAGGGACCGTGTTCCCTTGAACCTCAGTGTTTTGCTTAGTCCCCCGACCCCCATCCACCTGAGAAGGCCCCACCTGCCCTCCAGACTCAGCACAAAGCCTCTTTTCACACTTGTCCCAATCAGGAATCTCACCACGTGCCGGGTGTGTGTGCTGAGCACCCTCCCTGCATTGCAGCATGTAATCCTCACAACAATCCACTTTACAGATGAGGAAAGCAAGGCATAAAGTGAGGATGTGAACCAGGCAGTCGTAAGCCCAGGGCTGGGCTCTTAACCCCTGTGCAGCTTCCAGAGTTGCCTTCTTCCTTGTTACCGTTAGGAAGCACTGTGATAGAGGAAAAACAGGGATCGTGCTGATGAATTCCTTGTTGGTGCATCTTCGTCCCTGTGAGATGATGAGCCCAGAATGGCAGACACAGTTATTTGTCCCTTAACCTTGACATCCCTGGGGCCTGGTGCACCTCTGCACCCAGGCCCTGTTGGGCCTCCGCTGAGTTCTCCCTGGCTGGTGTTTGTTGCCTTAGGGGCTGACGGGGCGGGTGTTTGTTTGCTTACATTCATTGCCCCGTCTCTTTGGGCCCCTGGGTTTGTCCCTGCCAGCTGCCACTTCTACTGACTTTGTGATTCTGAAAGTTTTGAGTGTCCTCCCGCTCATCTTCCTCCTCTTCCCTCTTTGGAGGGGAGGTGGCAAGAATAGGTGTTAAGTGGTTGGTGAATGTATTAGGATTTGCTCCATTAAATGGTGATCTTTTCTGACAAGGCTTCTGTAGCCTTTGTCTCAACAATTTAGATCTGTCCAAGGCTGCCAAGCCAAACAGTTAGTTTTGGCAGCCTGCCCTCGTCTTTTACTGAAATATTACACATTCCTCTTCAGTGAGTGGGATGTTAAAAATAGACACTGGGCTCAGTTGTGGTCCTTCTGTTTTTAGAACAGACATGGCCAACTGAGACCCAGCTCCCCGCATGGGACGACTGACGCCCAGCCCTGGCCTGGCTGGAGGGAATCCGCCCAGCAGAGCCTCCGTGGGCACTTGGGACATTGAGGCTGGGCTGTCAGTGTTGCTGTTAGGAGGGATGGTTTCCTTGTGGACTCCCCTATCTCGCCTGTCCCACTAAGTTGAATCCTCAAAGCCCGGCTTTCTGTCTGTGTCCAGTGACCATGAGTTGGCGTTCCGTGGCCCATGGGTTCCTCCCCTTCATGAGCCTCATCCTCCCACCAGCCCTGGCTCCCTGTTGCTCAGTGCCGTGGGAGAGGGCTGACATGACCTCCTTTCTCAAGAGCCCAGCTCTTTCCACACCTGTAGAAAACGGATTTTTGTTCTAGGAAAGTCTAGGACGTGCCCTGGACTGGAAGACGGGGAATGGCCAACAGTGTGGAGTCACCGAAGCAAAAAGCAGTAAAACGTACTTTGAAATGGCAAAAGGGGCTCTGCCTTCCTGTGGCCTGCATGTCGGTGTGTCTTTGAAAATGAGCTTGAAGCCACTTTTCGCTCTGTCCTGGTGCTGCGTGCACAGACACCAGTACAGGTCCCGCCTGGGTAAATGAGGTCCGTGGGCGGGATGGGCTGCAGTTCCTGAGAGATGGACTTGATCTCCCCTGGGCCCCCACCTGGCCCTGCTAGAGTCTGTTTTTATTATAGTTCCTGGAGTTTTTAGAGCTGAGCAGAGTCAGATCTAGACAGGAAAAAAGATTCTTCCCCTACCCCAAGAGGTTTGTGTCTAGAAATTCTAGATGACAAACCCGTTTCCTTTGGGGAAAGCAGTGGGGAAGAGGCCTAGCACCCAGCAGGGTGATGTATGAGGGCAGGTTTTTTTTTTTTTGATATATAGTTGTTTGAAATATTGATGGGGTACATGTGATATTTTGTGAAATCATAGACTGTATGTTCACTTTGGGGTATTTGGGGCATCCATCACTTCGAGTATTTATCATTTCTATGTGTTGGGAGCATTTTACATCCTCTCTTATAGCTATTTCAAAATACACAGCACACTTCACTATAGTCACCCCTCTCTGCTATTGAACACTAGAGCAAATGCTTACTCCTTCTATCTCATTAACCAGCCTCTCTTCATCCCCTTCCTACTCACACACCCTTCCTAGCCTGCAGTATCTATTTCTTCTACTCCCTGCCTTCATGAGATCATCAGGGCTGTTTTGTTAAAGGAGATTGTGGTTATACGTTATTTGCAAAATTATGAACAGCATACACGTACATAGGGAAGAAGACTTAGAAGCAAATGCATTGGAACTTTTTTCTTCTTTAAGTTCTTGTCTTCCCCATAGTCACCTCCAGACCGCCTAAACTAGGTAGCTGCTTCTGCCAGCAAAGCCGTCTCCTCCAGCCAGATGACACCCTCCTCTGCAGAGCTGTTGCCAGGTTTCCAGGTCTCCTGTTACCCAAGCAGGGATGGGAGCAACCTCTGTCATTCTGTTTGCGGAGGTCACACCCAGCTAAGTGCTGCCTGGTTCCCTTCCCGCAGCACCCCTGCAGCAGCCCAGGATCCACTGTGATGGGCGTCTCCCTCCAGCATCCCTGGCTCTGCCCACTGCTACCCTCCACGTACACAGGAAGTTCTGTCTCACTTTCTAGAGGCTTCTGAGCAAAGACACCCATGGGAGAAATTGCTGATCCTAAAAAAGCCTGGGGTTTGATGAAGTGCTCAGTTTTAAGTGCCGTCCTTACACTACAATTTCCAGATCAAAGTCAACTCTGTCCCCTGAGCTGGGGCCCACTTCCGAGCCATTTTTAGTGATTCGCCTATTTCAAGAAACTGTCATCTCTATCCCACAGTTTTTCTGTATTCCGTTGTGGAATTTGGAAATATGCAGAGTATTCAGAATGCATCACTCAGAAACAGTCCTTTAAAATCAAATTAGATCACACACATACATAAAGAAATCCTGCTGTGTCCACTGCTCCTGGTGGCTTCCATGGGTGTTGTACCTGGTGTTATTTTGTAATGCAGGATGCCCAGCCGTGGATTCAGGCTTGGAATCTCTCGATCCAGGTTGAAATTCCAGCTGCCGATCTCCTAGTGGGCTGGTGACCTAGGACAATTTGATTCATCACTCCAATTCTCCATTTTCTCATTTGTAGAATGAAAATAATAATAATTAGAAACAACATTCCTGATACATCAGGCACACTGAGTAATCTACACTGTCTTTAACCAGAGCTCCTGGAAGAACCAAAGCTTTGATGGCTGTCGCCCAGGCTGGAGTGCAGTGGCACAGTCTTCGCTCACTGCAACCTCTGCCTCCTGAGTTCAAGCAATTCTCCTGCCTCAGCCTCCTGAGTGGCTGGGATTACAGGCGTGCATCACCACGCCCGCCTAATTTTTGTATTTTTAGTAGAGACAGGGTTCACCATGTTGGTCAGACTGGTCTCAAACTTCTGACCTCGTGATCTGCCTGCCTCGGCCTCCCAAAGTGCTGAGATTACAGGCATGAGCCACCGCGCCCGGCCCTTGGGTTTTATTTCCTGTAACACTGAGCTTCAGGGCAGCCTAGGCTTGCGTTTTCAAGTTGAATTCTTCATGGCCTCATGATCTCATCTCCCAAGCCTGGAGGGAAGATGTCTGGCCGTCAGAAGCTGGGCTTTTAGAGGTCTCAGGCTCAGAGAGCGTGTGCAGCTCTCTATGTTCAGGGCCTGCAGTTCACACAGGAAAAGTAGTATTTCCATCCTTGCCCTGACAAATATGCCCCTGCCCATTGGCGAGAATCCTGGGAGAGTGCTGCTGTCTGCGGAGACCTAAAGAACTGAACAGACCATTGATTATGTGAAAGACTGTGCATGAAAGGCACGAAGAACCATGTTGTGTATCTTAAGTTAGCACAGGCAGTTTCAAATTATTATACTCAGTGACTGAAAATGCTACTGTGATGTACATCTGGTGGCATTAGAAATTGGGGCAGCCGCTAGAAAGCAGATTTGATAGTATGCATCCAAAACCATAAAAAGGAAAGGTTTAAATTGTTTGTATTTTGATATTTCACTTCTAGAAATCTGTCTAAAAAATTAACCCAAAATGAGGAAGAGATTGTGTGCATGAAGATGTTTATGGCAACCTTAATTATAACACTAAGGCCTAGAAATAGCAAATTGTCTGATAATAAGAAAATGGTTAAGTAGGTGGTGTGACAGCTACTGAATATTTTTACAACCATTAAAAATAATGGTTATAATGACTATAAACAACATGGATGATGCTTATGATTAAGTGGAAAAGCAATACCCCAAATCACATGCCCAACAGAACTACAGCCTCATAAAACACATATATGAAAATGGTTACATAGAAATAACAAAAAGCAGTAGTGATTATGGGAGGAGGGAAGGATTGTGACTGATTCTTCTTCTTTTTTCTATTTCCCAAACTTTTTGTCATGTAGTTTTATTAGTTTTATTTATTTTTAGTATATATTTTCTTTTTTCTTTTTTTTTTTTTTTTTTATTTGAGATGGAGTTTCACTCTTGTTGCCCAGGCTGGAGTGCAATGATACGATCTTGGCTCACCACAACCTCTGCCTCCTGGGTTCAAGCGATTCTCCTGCCTCAGCCTTCCTGAGTAGCTGGGATTACAGGCATGCGCCACCACGCCTGGCTAATTTTGTATTTTTAGTAGAGACGGGGATTCTCCATGTTGGTCAGGCTGGTCTCGAACTCCTGACCTCAGATGATCCGCCCGCCTCGGCCTCCCGAAGTGCTGGGATTACAGGCGTGAGCCATACCGTGCCCGGCCTATTTTTAATATATTTTTTGAGACAAGGTCTTGCTCTGTTGCCCAGGCTGGAATGCAGTGGTGCAATTGTGGCTCACTGCAGCCTTGGTCTCCCAGGCTCAAGCAATCCTCCCACCTCAGCCGACTGAGTAGCTGGGGACCACAGGCATGTGTCACCATGCCTGGCAATGTTTTAAAAAAATTTTTAGTAGAGAAGGGGTCTCACTTGTTGCCCAGGCTGGTCTTGAACTGGACGCAAGCGATTTTCTATCCTTAACCTCCCAAAGTGCTAGGATTACAGGCGTGAACCACCACATCTGGCATATTAATTTATTTTAGAAAGAGGCAGGGAAGTATGAGGGAGCAGAAATGGTGAGGGAAGAGAGAAGTCTTCAGAATTGATTTTAGAAATAATTGAGATTACAAATGGCTTGTTCTGCAGAGCTTGGAAGACAACATTCTACTCCAAAGAGATGGTTTAGGTTGCCATGTAATGATTTTGGTGGTCAAAACAGCTCAGCAGTATCATTTTTAGAGATCACTGTGGTTAGCAGCATCCAGATCAAGGAAAGCATTTTGTGGGTGCTCAGATGTGGGGCATGGGCTGTGATGGGTGCTGGGCCCTGCCCTCTGGGTGTTTGTGATCTGAGGCTGGGTTCTGACCCTGGCTGCGGAGTGGCCTTTTGTTGCAGTGTGCACCTTTCCTCATTATCCTCCCAGTGAGGGTCATCACCTGCCAGGAAGGTGCTAGAACCACGCTGGAGGAGACAGGTGGGTGCCCTGTTTACCAAGCAGAGAGCCCTTACTCATCGGTAATACTCAGATGCCTTGAGCTGCATGTAGCATAGTGCATGAGGGGGTGTATTAGTGTGTTCTTGTGTTGCTTTGAAGAAATGCCTGAGACTGGGTAGTTGATAAAGAGAAGAGGTTTAATTGGCTCACAGTTCTGTGGGCTGCACAGGAAACATGGCCTCGGCATCTGCTTGGCTTCTGAGGAGGCCTCAGGGGGCTGTGGCTCATGGTGGAAGGCAGAGGAGAGCAGGTATCTCAAATGGCAGAGCAGAAGCAAGAGGGAGAGAGGCAGGGGGAGGTGCCACACCCTTTTAAATGACCAGATCTCATGGGAACTCACTCTCATGAAGACAGCATCCACCCCATGATCCAGGCACCTCCCACCAGGCCCCACCTCCAGCACTGGGGATTACAGTTCAATATGAGATTTGGGAGGGGACCACCACACTCTCACATCCGGCCTTGGCATTTAAGCTTCTGATGCATTTCAGGTGTGCAATGGAAGTCCTGACCATACCCACCACTCAGGACAGACAGTTCCAGCACATGGGCAAAAACTCGTGTGTGGCTGGCATGCGTCCGCATGCTGAGGAGGGGGTACATGAGCTGGCACACCTGTAATGGTCGATTCTCAGTATCACTTTCTTTTTTCTCTCCTTTCTCACGTCCCACCCTAGAGTCAGATGGAGTTCAGCATCTCCGCCCTATCCATCCAGGAGCCGAGCAACGGCACCACCGCCAGCGAGCCCAGACCCCTGTCCAAAGCTTCCCAGGGCTCCCAGGCCCTCAAGTCCTCCCAAGGCAGCAGGTCCTCCAGCCTGGACGCCCTGGGCCCCACCAGGAAGGAGGAGGAAGCATCCTTCTGGAAGATCAATGCCGAGAGGTCCCGAGGGGAGGGGCCTGAGGCCGAGTTCCAGTCGCTGACCCCTAGCCAGATCAAGTCCATGGAGAAGGGGGAGAAGGTCTTGCCTCCCTGCTACCGGCAGGAACCTGCCCCGAAGGACAGGGAGGCCAAGATGGAAAGGCCCAGCACCCTCCGTCAGGAGCAGCGTCCTCTTCCCAACGTGAGCACCGAACGCGAGAGAGCCCAGCCCGTCCAGGCCTTCAGCAGCACGCTGCAGGAGGCCGCCCCCTCCCAGCTCGAGGGGAAGCTGCCGTCTCCTGACATCAGGCAGGACGACGGGGAAGACACCCTGTTCTTGGAACCCAAGTTTGCACAGGTGGGTGGCCTGCACCAACGTGTTCTCAGGCAGGGTTGTACCTTCTTCCATGGGGACTGAGAGGGTCCCCCACAAAGCAGGCAGGCCACAGGTGCCCATGCTCTTTTTCCTCTCCCCCCTCCTTCCTCCTTCCCCTGCCTCTTCCTCAGAGGATGCCTAGGCTCAGTGTACTGAACCACCAACACATATGCAACAAGACAAGTTTTGCGAGTCGATCTGGGCACCCTGATTTGTGTGCCAGTTAGTGGATTCTGTGGCCCACTGCGCTTTCCCGGGTGTGGGGGCTGCTATCAGAAGAGGCCCCCGGAAGGCGCTACACCCAGGGCTGTCACAGCTCAAGGCTGTGTTAGGCCTTCTTTTGGGGAGCTATCCATAGAAGCAATGGTCTGTTCTTTAGGATTGGTCTGGATTTGGGCCAGGGGAGCTGCCTGCTGGCAAGGCGGGCAGGCACACTTGGGAGGCCACACTGGGTCTTGCCCCTCTGTGGG
Organism: Chlorocebus sabaeus; assembly: GCF_047675955.1. NCBI lineage: Eukaryota > Metazoa > Chordata > Mammalia > Primates > Cercopithecidae > Chlorocebus > Chlorocebus sabaeus. The sequence goes on along the minus strand of NC_132928.1, from coordinate 68,876,107 downwards.
CCTTGCTGGACTCCTGGCTGCCTTGCTGAGGAGTGAGCCCAGGATGCAGTTTCTTCCATGTTAGCCGCACCCGGCCTCCTGTGGCCCTTGAGACTCCTTGGTTCTTGTGGTCACTGTTCTTTTTTTTTTTTTTTTAAAAATTTCTTATTTCCATAGGTTTTTGGGGAACAAGTGGTATTTGGTTACATAAGTTTTTTAATAGTGATTTGTGAGATTTTGGTGCACCCATCACCCAAGCAGTGTACACTGAACCCAGTTTGTAGTCTTTTATCCCACACCCTTCTCCCACCTTTTCTCCCTGAGTCCCCAAAGTCCATTGTGTCATTCCTATGCCTTCGCATCCTCACAGCTTAGCTCCCACTTATGAGTGAGAGCATATGATGTTTGGTTTTCCATTCCTAAGTTACTTCACTTATGATTAGAATAATAGTCTCCAATCCCATCCAGGTTGCTGCAAATGCCATTAATTCATTCCTTTTTATGGCTGAGTAGTATTCCATCATATGTATATACCACAGTGTCTTTATCCACTCATTGATTGGTGGGCATTTGGGCTGGTTCCACATACTGAATTTTAAGTTTTTTAATTATGGTAAAATATTCAAAAATTTACCATTTTAACCATTTTACAGTATAAATTTGGTGGCATTTGAGTACGTTCTCAATGCTGTGTAACCATCACTACCATCCATCTCTAGAACTCCTTTCAGCCTGCACAACTAAAGCTCTGGACCCGTTCAGCACCAACATGCCGTTCCTCCTCCCCGCAAGCTCCTGGCAAGCGCCATTCCACTTTGTTTCTGTGAATTTGACTCCTCTAGGTACCTCATATAAGTAACACCATATAGTATTTACCCTTTCGTGACTGACTTATTTTACTTAGTGTGGTGTCTTCCAGGTTCATTCATTTTGTAGCATGTGTAGAGTTTCCTTCTAAGGCTAATATTCCATTGTGTGCTTAGACCACATTTTGTGTATCTACCCATCCATCGACAGACACTTAGGTTGGCTATTGTGGTCTGTTAGGAATAGTGCTGCTGTGAACGTGTATGTACAAATACGTCTTCCAGCCCCCGCTTTCCCTTCTCCTGGGTGCATACCCGGATGTGGAATTGCTGGATCACATGGTGGTTCTATTTCTACTTTTTTGAAGAACCTGCATCCTGTGCGCCACAGCAGCTGCATCATTTTGCGTTCCCATCAACATGGGTTCGAGTTTCTCCACTCCCTTGCAAACTTGTTATTTTCTGTGTCTTTGCTAGCGCCATGCGAAGGGGTTTGAGGTGGTGTCTTGCTGTGGTTTAGACTTGCCTGTCCCTGATCATGAGTGGTGTTGAGCCTCATTTCATGTGCTGATTGGCCATCTGTGTATCTTCTTTGGAGAAATGTCCAATGGTCCCTTGCCCATTTTTAAATTTTTGGTTATTTTGTTGTTGAGTTGAGATCATCACTGATAACGTTGAATGTCACCCAGGGCGGGTTTCCAGTGCTTCCGTGCCTCCCTCGGCAGATGGCTGCACGTGCTGTCCTGAGGAGGGAGGATCCAGCAGTGCTAGTACCTTCTCCCCACCTCGGCTCCCCATCAGCGCTCCAACCTGTCCTCCTCTTCATGTTTCTGCACCTTCTTAAGCCAGTGCTTTCAGCCCTCTCGTTTCCTGCCTCCTCCGGTACCTGCCCATCTCTCCGTTCTGTTTTCTGTCTACATCCTCCTGCCCATCAGCTCCTCCTTCCAGACAGGCTGTGTTCGCTGGCTCCCTAACCAGCACTCTTCTCTGAGACTCTGCACTGGGGGCTTCCTCTGAAGGACGTATTTCCATAAAATAGGTGATAGTCCCTACTCTAAAGAGAAGCAGGAATGTGTTTCTGTGTGGGCAGTGGAGAGTAGGAGACAGCACATGAAATTCCTTTGAGAGAACAGATTTCTGAGAGTAAAGCACAGTGAAATGCCACTGCATTTAAGAAACTGGAAGGAAACCAGAATAAGGAAAACTGGATTGCACCTCTTCCATTCTGCGTGTTTTGCCTCACTCTGCACCAGTCTCACATGCAGCCAAACTGGGCCTGAGACAGGTGTCAAGGGCAAGCCCCTTAGGCCATTGCCTGCTCTTGCCGCCATGTGTGCATTTTCTGCTTGCCAGCTGCTTGGAGGGCGGAGAGTCAAGGTTTCTTTGCTCAAGAGGACCTCAGAGCACCAGGTAAATGTCTGCCGGTGTTAGGCTGGAGGAAAGGGACATTGGAAACGGGCTGCTGAGTGGAAGCCAGTCAGAAGGTTTATGAAAACAGCAGCAGCTTGAGACAGCCTGTGCTCACAAGAGGGGACCTGTCAGTCAAACCCTTTCCCCTGAAAGAAGAATGAAATTAAACCAGGCCTTGTGGTGCACACCTGGTGCATGCCTGTAGTCCCAGCTATGTGGGAGGCCGAGGTGAGAGGATCGCTTGAGCCCCGGAGGCTGAGCCTGGAGTTTGGGAAAATCACCTCATAACCTTTCACAAGATCTGAAAGAAATAAGCTTCACATTCTTTCCATGCTTTGTTTACTTTCTCAACTTTGCAAGTTCTTTTTTGTTGTGTTTGCATGTGATGTTTGTTTTATATTTGAAGGAATATCTTTATTGTTCTCTTATTTAGGATGAATAAATTTAAGCATGGCTGTCATTCAGAAACATAAAAGATTTATAGAAAAATACAGAGACATTGTTCTTTTCTCTGTAAGGTCTGTAAGCTGCTCCCAGACACGCCTGGGGTTGAAGAGGGGTTAGTGTTGGATGCCGGCAGAGCGTAGATTGCATTGAACTTTATTTAATCTTCTGATTTCAAGCACTGAGATAAATGGAGGTCAGGGAACCTCTGAGACAGAAGTAGGCTCTTTTATCTGGGTCGTTTTAAATGAGATGCTGTTTTTAGATTATGCATAACTGAAAAAAAAGGCTCATGTCTGTCTTCCATGTTTTTGTCCCTTCTACAGGTCAGCTCAAGTAATGTCGTCTTGAAGACGGGATTTGATTTTCTGGACAATTGGTAAAATGTATTAGAAAAATGCGATGAAGAACCCTAAAATGTTTTCCAAAGTGGTGTGGTGGAGGAGGATAAAAAGGGCCACCTTTTCCTATGTATTTTCCTGGTTTCTTGACACTCTTTTCTTAATCATTTGGAAACTGGTCAATATTGCAGATTTTTTCTTTTTTGGTAGAACCAGATATATATGCTATTTTCAGTGATTTGATAACAGAAGTTTTACATTTGGAATTTTTAAGGTCTGTTAATAATTCAGGAGATCTTGTAAATAAAACTTCTGTTCCCAGCTCCACCCAATTTTCCCCCTCCTCAAAGGATGTATTTCCACCAAGTCACAAAAATCGTAAAAGTGATTTCCATCTCTTTCTCCATTATTTCCCCTCCCCCCCTTTTTAACATATGGGTTCCTTTGGAGGGGTGATTGAGGGTCATGTTATCAGCCATGACATCAGCGTGCTGGCCGTGACCCCGGAAAGATTGGTCCCCAGAGACCTTCTTAGCCAGCACTCGCAGCTGTCCGGGACTTCTCTGGCGGAAGCCACGTCTCTCACATCATGTGCCACCCTCCACTTTCACGCCAATTCCAGGGAACAGACTGCGGGTATGTGGCAGTGTAGTCTTTAAGCTGCCCTGATACGTATTCAGAGTATGGATCGTTGTTTTTAAAAAGAGTTGCATGTTTAAAGAGTTTTGTATTAACTTTTCATTATTTTGTATCTAGATTATCAGCAGTGGGGCTACCACTTTCTTTGGTTTTGTATCCATTTCCTCTTGGAAGTTCTTGTTGCTTATGTGACCTGTTGGTTGTTCCCTGGACTGGGCACCTGCAGGAGTCAGGGCACATGGCAGGCGTGGCTGGAGGACAGGGCTCTTCTGCTTAGTTGTGTTCAAGTCTTCCACCGTGGGACTGGTAGGAGCAGTGGGCATTCTTTTTCCTAAGGGCTAGCCAGGCTGCATCATGACGGACCTTCCCCAGCCCTGACTACCACCAGAAGCAGAAGAGTGGAGTTCGTGATCACCTCAGCAGCACCCGTGGAGACCTGCGTGGTGTCATAGCAGCAGTATCTCTTGGAGCTGGTGCAGACGCCAAGGCTGCCCAGTGGTACAAGGTGGCCCACCTCCCCTAGGGAAGCTGCTGCACTCACAGGCTGCCCTGCCCAGTGGCCCTTGAGCTGTGTGAGCCTGCAGGAGCCATCCAAGCAGAGCCTCAAGCCCGGTTTGGCGCCATCTCCACGTCGCCATCACTGCGTTCTCACCTAAAGCCTTAATCTCGGCGACCCCGGCTAGTGAGCGCTTGGTTTCAATACCAAAGTGTGTCTTTTTTTTAAATGCGTGTTTCATAGGACCTTCTGAAATTATTTCCAGAATATTTATCTGGCTCCAAAATAAAGCACATCACAACTCACCTCAACCCCTCACCACCTCCAGGAAAGTTTCTGCCAACATTTGGTTTGGTTTTTGCCAATTGCTTTATGTCCCTAAACCTCATTTGGCTCCTTGAGGTGTATTTTTCTTTCTCCTTCAGTGATTTACTGTAACTTTTCAAATATGGTTCTTTCTGTACCACTTAAGTATAGTCGATATATGCGAGGCAAAAAAGGTTTCAGCATGGTGGTGAGGGGAAAAGGAGCTTAGAAATCCCAGTTGGCATAGCCTGAGCAGGCGCCAGCTCCCCTTGGGGCTAACGGCACCGTTCACACAGGGATCCTCAGAATCAGCGGCCACCTGCCTCCACCTTCTGCCTGGAGAGCATGGGGCTGTTACAGAATCTATGGTAGCAAATGTATATGTATGCGTTTGTATTCTGTAGTATTGTTGTAGCACAGAAGAAAGACCTGTGTCTTAGACACTAGGCCAAGGTTATCTGCCTCTTCTCTTGGGAGAAATTCTGATTTTTTTTTTCTTTTTTTGAGACAGAGTCTCGCTCTGTCACCCAGGCTGGAGTACAGTGGCGCAATCTTGGCTCACTGCAAGCTCCACCTCCTGGGTTCACACCATTGTCCTGCCTCAGCCTCCCGAGTAGCTGGGACTACAGGTGCCCGCCACCACGCCCGGCTAATTTTTTTTTTTTTTTTTTTTTTTTAGTCGAGACGGGGTTTCACCGTGTTGGCCAGGATGGTCTCAATCTCCTGACCTCGTGATCCGCCCACCCAAGCCTCCCAAAGTGCTGGGATTACAGGCGTAAACCACCGCACCCGGCCAGAAATTCTAATTTTTTTCCCACTTTCTCATAAAGCCCAATATTCTCTCCAAGTTCTTCTTGGTGCTGAGGGCTGTGGATATTATTGAAAGCTTCTGCCTCACTTAGTACCGACTGGGGCCCAGCACCTAGCAATGTTAACTCTAATAACAATGTTTCTTAATGGAATAGCCTCCTGAGATTAAATGTAAATCAAAAATTAGGAAATCTTGGAGGGAGTCCTCAAGTTGTATTGCTTTGCTCTGCGTTTCGAAGAAGGGACGACCCGGAGGACACAGGCTCGTGTGTGGGTCTTCATCCTGCCTGGCCGGCAGATCTTCCTCTGCACCTTGGGCAAAGTCGATGCAAAGATGGTTTCTTAGCTCTACATTTGCCATGTTTTTCCTCCCATGCATCAGGAGGGAGTTTCTAAATCCAGGAGTTTCTATTTATTTTTTAGAAAACACACACTTTTCAGGAGAAACCTGAGCATGACTTTGGATTCTCCACCTCCCCCCGGTCTCTGCACCTGGGATTCAGCTCAAGGATTCAGTGTCTTCATTTTTACAAAAGTTTCCCCAAGAAATCAGCAACCAGCCTCTGTTTCATCTGGGGGCCCCTCCCTTGGCCCCCTGGGTTTGGGGGTGCAGCCCCACTGGGAACAGTGGTGGTCCATCACCTGTCTGAGCCGCACCCTCTGTGTGGATGTCAGGAACAGCCTCCCTTTCTTTGGGTCTCCCTTTCTTTAATTAACGTTTTCAAAAATAATAAATTCTTACGACTTGTAACTTAGTCATATTTTATACTCGTAGCCTTTAATAAAGCCATTTAAAAAATGCTATTTGTGTCTCTGATGGGCCTCTGCTGGTGTCAGGAAGCCTGTGGAGATGATTGCAGTTGAACGCAAAAGAGAAAAAGGGGCTCGTGCTAGTGAAAGCTAGCTTAAGCCACTTCCGGAAGCCTGCTTTGCAGTCTTGGCACGGTCCCCTCTGCAGGTTTGTGGGAGGTGATGGCTCCTAGCAGGAGGGGTGGGCTCTGTCCTGGGGGGCGCTTGCACAGCCCTCGGGCAAAATGGAAGCGTTGGCAAGGCTTTCCAGACAAGCTTATTGTATTGGGTGAGTGGCTCTGAAAAGCTGCCTCCCTGAAAGCTTTCATGTTGCATCTAGTTAAAGCTGATTTTTGGTGGGAGGATGGGGAATAGAAATGCAAAATAAAATATGGCCAGTCAGTCCTATTCCATTCATTAAAGTGTAGATGGTAAATTACCAACTATAGATTAAGGAGATGTCAATTTCCCATATTAAATAAGCTTTTATGGCTAAAAATGGTGAAAAATGCTGACTTAGGTTGGCAGACTTCTCCTGACTTATGCACAAGGGGACCTTGCTGCTTTCGGGACTGGAGATTTCTGGGAGAGTGAGTAATTGCACCTGCCGACTTAGTAGCATATAGTATTTGTGATGAAGTTTGTGGGTCGTCAGTGTTGGATGATTCTATCTACACATTATGAGAGGAAACAAAATAGCTCCCAAGCTTCTAGGTTTGGCAGTAACTCAGTATGTGTTATTAACACATCTTTTTAAAAAGTGTTTCTATGCAAGAGGGAGGAGCCACTAACATAGAGGCAAAACCTACCTGGGTGTATTCAGCACTTTGCAGCCAGGGAGGGAAAATGCTGAATCCGGGGGTGCGAGAATGCTAGTTGTTGCGGGGTGGGACTATTCGTGGCCTTTTCTGGCAGTTTTTTTTGTTGTTGTTCCAAGGCAGTCTTCTGATGAACTTGCCAGCTTTCTGGGAACATGGGTACCCAGAGGGAGCTCCCTAGGAGGAAATCAGTGATTCTGAATCACACCCAAACTTGGGTAGAAAACAAGTGGGCAACCCTGGATATAAGATAAACTTTTAAAATTAAGAGCAGGGTATTGGTTTGCTAGGGAGGCATAACAAAATGCCACGGGCTGGGTGGCTTCGACAGAAGCTTATTTTCTCACAGTTCTGGAGGCTGGAAGTTCGAGTAAAAATGTCAGCAGGGTTGGTTTCTGAGGCCCCTCTTCCTGCTGTGTCCTCACCAAGGTCATTCCTCAGTCTGTGCTGTCTGTGTCCAAATCTCTTCTTATAAGGACATCAGTCGTATTGGATTAGGATCCACCCTAGCCACCCCATTGTAACTGAATTACCTGTCTAATGGCCCAGACTCCAAATAGTGACATTCTGAGATATTGGGGGTTAGGACTTCAACATAAAGGAATTTGGGGTGGAGGAGGGACAATTCGGTTCCTAACAAGCAGCAATTTGAACTAGAAACAAAAAAATACCCCTCATAATGGCAGGCACAAATACAGCGTCCAGGAGTCAGTGAAAGCACACAGACTTCTTTAAGGAAAACTCTATCTGATTAATCTTGGATGGGTAACAATATTTGAAAAGTTACTTCCCAAATAATTTCATAAAGTTAGTGCAACTTTTTTTCTTTTATTCTTTTTTTTTTTTTTTTTTTTTGAGGCGGAGTCTCGCTGTGTCGCCCAGGCTGGAGTGCAGTGATGCGATCTCGGCTCACTGCAAGCTCTGCCTCCTGGGTTCACACCATTCTCCTGCCTCAGCCTCCTGAGAGTTAGTGCAACTTCAATAAAAATTCCAGTTGGATAGTTTGAGAAATTGGATAAATTACTCTAAGTTATAAACAGAGAACTAGTTCACTAAAGAAGTGAGGGAGGGGTGGCTTGCTCTGTGGTGAAAGCATGTTACAGGGCCATGGAATTACAGTTTGTGGGTATTGGTACAAGAACAGACAACTGGAGGAATGAAACAAGACGGAGAGCTCAGGGACAAAGCCATGTGTCTTTGGGAACCTAATTTACAATCAAAATGGCACCACAAACTGGCAGGGGAAAGGAAGGATTCTCACTATATAGGTGGATGAATTTGCACAGAGAGATGTAAATGTGGGTTCCTACCCCACACTATGTAGAAGGTGAGTTCTATGGATTAAAGACCAGATTGTCATAGGTAAAACTGTAAAGCTAATAGAGGAAAAAAGCTTGTGACTTAGGGCAAGAAAGGTCCTTAATAAAACTTCAAAAGCACAAACCCTAAAGCAAAATAACCTGATTACATAAAAGTTTAGATTTCTATCAGTGAAGATGGATAGAGTTAATTAGCTGAGAGAATGGAGAAGATGTTTGCTATGTCAATTCTGATAAAGCACAAGCATCAAGAACATAGAGGGCACTCCTGTAAATTAACAAAAGGAGGTCAGTGATCTCAATAGAAAATTAACAGAAAATCCTAAAGACCGTCAGTCTATGAAAAGGTGCTAAAAATAACTGGTAGAGAAAAAAAAAATAGCTGAATCATGCCAAGTTTTGGCAAAAATGGGATAAAGCAGAGGTTCTCAACTGCAGAGACTTCCCCCACCCCAGGGGGTATTTGGCAGTGTCAGGGGACATTTTTTATTGTTACAGCTGGGGAGGGAGGTGCTACTGGCATTTGGTGGATAGAGGCCAGGAATGCTGCTAAACATCCTACAGTCCACAGGGTATTTCCCCACAACCAAGAATTATCCAGCTCCGAAGGGTAATAGGGTCAAGGCTGAGAAATCCTGAGGTGGAGGAACTGTGCAGCATGTCAAGAGTAATCTGCTACTATTTTGCCAGATTATTTATACGTGTATCCTGTGACCCCACAATTTCCCACATATATATCCCTTAGTAGTTCTCACATAGCTACTTAAGGGACCACCTGTTCATTGTACGGGGCTGTTCACTACAGTGCTGTTTGTTTGTGGGAGTTGGAAGCAAGCTGGATGGGAGGAAGGAGGGCTAGGTGCACCCACACCATGGAGTATTAGGTACCAATTAACAGCAATGAATTCGATGTATACATAGAAATATGGATGGATCTGAACCAAGCATATTATTGGAAAAAGGAAAACACAAAATGGAATATTGTCTTAGTCCCTTTTCTGTTGTTTATAACAGAAGAACTGAAATGGGGTAATTTATAAAAGAAAGGTATTTATTTCTTACAGATATGGAGGCTGAGAGGTACAAGATTGAGGGGCTGCATCTGGTGAGGGCCTTCTTGCTGGCGGGGACTCTCTCCGGAGTCTCGAGGTGGTGCAGGCTATCACATTGTGAGGGGACTGAGTGTGCTAGTGTGCTAGCTCGGGTCTCTCTTCCTCTTCTTATAAAACCATGAGTCCCACTCCCATGGTAACCCATTAAATTAATCCATTAATCTGTTAATCCATGAGATTAGTCCACCATAAGGACAGTGCCCTCATGATCCAATCATCCTTTAAAGGCCTCACCTCTCAATATAGCCACATTGGGGATTAAATTTCAGCATGAGTTTTGGGTGGGGGGGAGACGTTAAAATCATAGTATATATAGCAACACCACTTGTGTAATTTTAAATATATGCAAATAAACAAGGTATATTTAACAGAATAGAATGGTAGCCTATGGGAGGAATAGGGGTGGAAATAAAGGTGGCAGGAAAAAAATATAACAGAGGGGTCTTAAGTGGACCAATGGTAATCACGTGCTAGTAGGCGCCCATTTGCAAAGAAGTTTGATATTGTGCATCACCTAAGTCTGTTGCTGAGCTCTCACATGAGACAGGAGTCTCATTTATTTAGCCAGCTTGTTAGATCAGAGGTGGTCCTTGGCCGACATTGATTCAACATTTTGTGACTTGGCTGTTTGGCTGCAGTTGGTGTCACTCTTGATAGTTGTGTGACTCTATAGTTCATCAGCTGACATGTGTAAAGCTTAGTGGATCAATACAAGTGGGACCTGGTGCCTGTTCCTTGGGGACAAAAGTCACACAGGCTGTGTGAGGTGGGGCAGGGCACTCTGCAAAGGAAGAAATGATTTCATCAGTTGGCCAATGGCTTCACCACAGCAACCTGAAGTTTACTCCAACGAAGTTTGTCATGCAATAAAATTATAGACAATAATGTGTGAGGATTTCTGAAATTATTTTAAGTTTTCTAACTACATTACAGAAAGTGTTGGAAAATATAGTCAAGTGCGTTAACACAATACCAGCATTTTAAAGCATTTTATTATGGAAATAGTCAAGTCCAAATGAAAGGCATGTATCTCACAGGGACAGCCCAGATTGGAAATGAGATCCAAATGCAAATCTGGAAACCACTTGGGCCCTGGCAGTTCTCTTTGTGTCATGCTCTCTGTTTCCCTCCCTCCACCCTCTCATTTCGTTCTCCTTCCCTGATTCATCCAGCCCCAGGATTATAATACTGTAATGTATTTTTTATTCATAGTCTTACTGTGTTGCAGCCTGGTGCTGGGCACTGGGGATTCAGCAGTGTATAATACAGACATAGTTGCTACCCTCATGGGGCTTATATTCTAGTGGAGGAGACAGACTAAATATATGACTACACAAACAATTTTATAGTTGAAAGTTCTTAAAAGAGGATTTCTGCTTCTGGCAATGACAGAGCAATTGGGACAAGGCTTACCCTCTTGTTATAAACAACTAGAAAAGTGTACAAAGTATGTGAAACAACTCTTTATAGATTTTGGACAACAGACAATGTAGAACTGTGATCCTTGGGAGAGAGGACATGAATGAGATAAGCCTTATGATTGTCACGGCTTTCTGGCTTGAGACATTTTCTAGATTGTGTTGTAGGAGGTGGGGATTCTAAGCACAGCACGCAAGTTTCTCTGAGCTGAGGAGAACGAGTTTGGAGACAAAAAGGAGGCTGGGATTTGCATGAGGGAACTGTGCAGAAAAAGAGCTCCAGAAATATGCATTGGAGTCTCCTTGAGAGTGTTGGCAGTAATTTCTGGACTATAGCACAGGGGTGGGGGAGAAGTACAGACAGAGCCTGGCAGTTTTGCTTTGCTAAGGAGGATGAGTTTGAAGTTGGGGAGGCCAAAGGGGCTAGAATAGACAGGGCAGAGTTCCAGAAAGGAAAGTTTCCAGAAATTTGCATAGAGATTTCCTAAATCTTTGGCCAAAGACCAATCTGTACATGTGTGAAACTTTAGTGCCTGGACAAGATCAATTTCCAATGAAGCAACAGTTATCAGGGAGCTACAAAAATGAATAATTCCCAGAGTTTACATGAGGCCAAGAATCACTCAACTTCCCTCCAGCTACAGTGCAAACCAGATTGCATATGTGGGGCTCTCATCAGAGATGCTAGAAGGGCCATGCATTAGAAGTGGGGTTAACTTTGCCTTAAAGAGTAGTCTAGATCTGCCCTAAAAGAGTTTTAAAACAAGGCATGAAAGTATCAAACTGACTCACAAATGACTTAGTTGCTACCAGAATAGGCCCAAAACTCTTTATAAAAATATCACAATGGACCGGGCATGGTGGCTCGCGTCTGTAATCCCAGCACTTTGGGAGGCCAAGGCAGGTGAATTGTTTCAGGTCAGGAGTTTGAGACCAGCCTTCCCAACATGGTGAAACCCCTGTCTCTACTAAAATACAAAAAAAAAAAAAAAAAAAAAAAAAAAAAAAAAAAAATTGGCTGGGCCTGGTGGCAGGTGCATGTAATCACAGCTACTAGGGAGGCTGAGGCAGGAGAACTGCTTGAACCCAAGAGGTGGAGGTTGCAGTGAGCTGAGATTGTGCCACTATACTCCAGCCTGGGCAACAGAGTGAGACTCAGTCTCAAAAAAATAAAAGTCACAAAATGTAGCACTAAACAACATGAAATTCACAATATTCAGCAACCAATCAAAAATTACTTACTAAGCAAGAAAATGTGACTCATACACAGGAGAAAAATCAACTGATAGACCAACCCAGAAGTGACAGAGATGAGGAATTAGCACACAGGAGATTAAAACAACTGTGATAAACATTATGCAAATGCTCAAGGATGTGAAGTAAAATGTGAAGATGATGAAGAGGGTAATGGAAGCTGAAAGGACAAAGCAATATATAAAATAAAAATTTCCTGTATCAGATTAAAATTAGATGACACACTGCAGAAATTATTGAACTAAAAGACATAGCAATAGAATCTGTCCAAAGTGAAGGACAGAAACCAAAAGATTGGGAAAAAGAAGAATAAATCCTCATTGTCATGTGGGGAAATATTACAAGATCTAATGTATGAGTAATGAGAGTCCCAGAAAGAAAAGAGAGAGAGGAAGGGATCAAAAAATTTGAAGAAATAATGGCCAAACTTTTTCAAAATGTGATAAAAATTAGAAACTTACAGAAGTAGTTCAATGAACCTGAAGTAGGGTAAACACACACACACACACACACACACACAAACATACCAAAGCATGCTACAAATAACTGAAAATCAATAATAAAGAAAATCTATAGAACAGCTAGAGAAAAAAAAGATGTATGAAGTACAGAGAAGGGAAAAAAAATACAAAAATGACTACAGATGTTTCACCCCCAAATATACAAGCTTGAAGTAAGGGGAACATTTCACTCTGTCACCCAGGCTGATGTGCAGTGGCGTGATCATGGCTCACTGTAGCTTTGACCTCCCTGGGCTCAGGTGATCCTCCCACCTCAGCCTCCTAAGTAGCTGGGACTACAGGTACACACCACCATGCCTAGATAATTTTCTTTCTTTCTTTCTTTCTTTTTTTGACATGGGGTTTCACCATGTTGCCCAGGCTGGTCTCAAACTCCTGGGACCAGCCTGGCCAACATGGTGAAACCTCATCTCTACTGAAAATACAAAAATTAGCCAGGTGTGGTGATGCACGCATGTAATCCCAGCTACTGGGGAGGCTGAGGCAGGAGAATTGCTTTTACCCAGGAGGCGGAGGTTGCAGTGAGCTGAGATCGTGCCTCTGCACTACAGCTTGGGTGACAGAGCAAGACTCTGACAAAAATAAACAAAAAAACTTTTAAAAAGCCCTACTATTTGATGTCTACAAGAAAAACACTTAACATTTCAAGTGGGAGCTTCGGGGGACACCTTGGAGAGAGGCCTGTTGGCTGGTCTGAGCCCTTCAACTGGAGAGCTCTGGGTTTGTTTCTTTCCTACCTTGAGGGTTTGCATCCAATTTTTGTTGGGAAAAGGTTCTGGTGGAAAGACATAAAGGTGGAACCTGGGCAGTGAAAGTGTTCGAGTTGCTTCCACGGTTCTTGTTCTCTGTCTCTGAGCAGTTCTCTAGCTCCTTCGAGTCGGCCTTGTGGATCCTCATAGCTGCCCTAGCTTAGGAGTAGCCTGGCAGGAGTTACCTGCCCTGCCATTTGACAGACCGAGCTGTCCCAAAGAGTTGCCACCGGCCACATGCAGCTACTGAGCACTTAAAATGGGGCTAGTGCTAACTGAAGTGTGTGAAAGTGTAAGGTACACACAAGATTCCCAAGACTTAGTATGAAAGAAGGCAAAATATTTCATTGATACTTTTGTTATATTGATTACATGTTGAAATGATATTCTGGATATATAGGATTAAATAAAATATAACATCAATGAAAATTAATTTCACTTGTTTCTTTTTACACTTTAAATGTGGTTACACCTATGTGATAAAAATCACGTATGTGGCTTGCATTACATTTCTGCTGGACAGCACTGCATAGAGCTTCACCCCCTTTTGGAAGGCCTTCTGTACATTCTTTCATTTGACTCGTATCATGGCTCTATGTTAGGGTTAAGGTATGTATTGTATGAAAATGAGTCACGTAGGCAGAAGACCGAAGTCTTGTCCCCACTTACTTCTGCGACTTTGAATAAGTCTGTTTTCTTCTTTATAACACAGATGTAATCATCCCTTCCCTGCCAGCCCCATTGGGTTCTCAGGAGACCAAGTTAGGAGACTCTCAGGGAGTAGAGTTGGTGTTCTTATTCTCATGAGGGGGAAGGGAGAGCATATGCCCCGAGAAGTGAACTAGCTTGTCCAGGCTGGGCACAAAGCCCATCCCCCTGGGCCAGCGTCATTTCTCTCCAGCAGGGATTCCGCCGCTAACCTTTCAGGGCTATGTTCCCTTCCACCCACTACTCCATCAAGTCATCAGATTAATTTGACAGGAGAGGCCCCTGCAAAGGGCAGGTTTGCCTTTTGGCTCACCCCAACCTTTGGGGATTGTGAGCCAGGAAAATAAACAAGATCGACCTCAAAGAAGCGTACAAAATGGGCCTTGGGTCAAGCAGCTTATTTATGCAGCAGCTTTTCTTCCAAATAGCCGATGGGTTTTGAATCTTTACCAGGCTATTTCTTCCAATGACTCCTTCACCCCTTCAAAAAAATGATGACCATATTTCTCTCTGTTTTCCAGTTGAAGAAATAGAAGAACATAGAGGCTGAATGTTCTATTCAGAGGCATCCCGCCAAACAGCTGCAGAGCCAAGAGCAGCATGCCAGGGCCAGGGGAGTAGGACCAGTGAGGTAAAAAGCAGAGTTGTATACAGGAGGCAGAGACGGAGCAGCTGGCCGAGAGCAGCCCGTGGGGAGGGGGTGGACAGGCTGGCTGCTGCCCAGACCCAGGGGCTTCTTCAGAGACATGGTGCACAGATGAGTGGCCATGACTTTCATATGAATGAGTTCAATGAATGAGTTCTCATTCAATGAATGAGCTGTCTCTTAACCACAGATAGGCTGGGTACATTCTCTGCTTTGAGGGTCAGAAGTCCTTTTCCTGGGTGAGATGGCTTCCCTGTGGTAGATTCAGGCCTCATGCTGCACTCAGCTTCTCCCATGTCTAATGGCAATGCTGGCCACTGACTGTGCCAGTGTCAGGGCCTGGAGGATCACGTGGCCTTGCCAGAGTGTGACATGGGTTTGATTGTTGTTGGAAAGCAGGTTGAAGCCATCCAGAAAACAGCCACGTTCTCTGTAGTGTGGTTTCTAAAAGAGCATCACTGACTGCTCACATTTGGGGTAGGGGTGGGGTCGTGGATGGGGAAGACACAGGGAGTGGCAGGAGGGGTGACCCAGTCTCAGTGACCAAAAAGTGCCTGGGCCCTACACATCTTGGATCTTAGATCTGAGCTCCAGGGGCCTTGGCATGGTGTGTGCCTGCTCCACACTCAGCTCTCTTTCCTTCTAGAGCACAAGATTAAGAACACGGGGGTCTCCAATCCTCAGTTGCCTGTGGGACCCTCCTGGACAGCACCTCGAGTCTCAGCTTGGGGAGCTCCAGGTGAGGGTGTGCAGGAGGGTGGGGGGTTAAGAATGGACTTTGAGTTGCACAGACTGAGATTCCTTCCCAGCCATGTGATGTGATGGATTCTATCATCTCTTTCAACCTCACAGGGTTGCTGAGAGGATTGAATAAAATAGCTGTTAACATAACGCCCGGCACACAGTAAGCGTGCCATCAGTGACAGTCGTTATTTTATCAGCAGTTGCACAATGAATCGGGGGCAGCTGGAGGTGAGGGGGCAGAAGGTGGCTCCCTGTCCCAGTGCCCCAAAAGGCTTCTACATAGCTAGCCAGACTTGTGTCCTCCTTCCTTGCCACCACCTCTGAGGCCATGCCTGTCCACTGAAGAGGGTGCCATGCCTTTGATGACTTTGCTCCCATTTCCAGGCCCTTCTTGCTGTGCTCTTTCTTCTGCATGCCACCTGACTCTGCCAGCTCCCTGCAGTGGGATTCGCTACCTCTGTTTTTCTGACTCCCCAGGGGCTGACTCCATAGAGGGGGTGCTGAGTGCCTGGACCTAAGTTATGCTCAAGTTCCCTCCAACACGCCAGCTCCCACCCTCCAGCTCTCATTCTACTCAGCTCTTCCTCCAGGTGTATTCTGTGCCTGGCAGCACCAGAACAGGGGTAGTGGATGAGGACAGTGGCTGAGAAGCCCTCTGCTCCTGGCAGACCAGCCCTGCATACTCTGGTTTCTGTCTTCCAGCTCTTGAATATCCAGCTCTGCTCTCCCTGGCACCTTTGCCCTCCTCCAACATGGGCTCTTGCAAAGGTAGTGTACTGAGGCAGACGGTGCAGTTTTAGGGTCCCATGGGAGGCAGGCAGAACAGCTGATTTCTCCTGGAATCACTCACTTTCCTTGCATCAGCCTGCATCCCAGACTCAGTCAGCACTGATGCAGGGTTTCTGTGATCAATAAATAGCCTGCACTTTGGACAGTTTCTCTCCACTTCTCATTGCCAGAATCCCAAATCCCTTGGGATTCTAGCCACAGCCACTTTTGCAATGCCATTTAGGAAAATGTGCTATTACATGAATTACCTGCTTCCTAGAACTGGACCACTCATGAACATCCTCCCCTACCCATTGGTTATGTCCTGTCAGGGGCACAATTACAAATTGCTTCAATTACCCCAGAAAGAGTTTCCAATTCTAAGTGCCTTCTTATCAGTAAGTCACATAAGACATGTGACTTAACTTTTCTCTTTCCCAAGTTCCTCATCTGTAATACGGGTAAAACAATAGTTTTGTGTCATATGGTTGGTATGAGGACGAAAGGAATAACACTGGCAGGCACAGTCAACAGAGACTGGCACATAGCGGAAACCTCACCTGTGTTGTTTGTCATTATCAGGGAGCTCATTATCAAAGCAGCCCGAAAGCAAACTCTGGTGCCCTTTCCTTCCCCTGAAACTCGGTGACAGCTGCATCCTATAGCTTGGAGAGTTGCTTACAGTTTTGTTGTATCAGTGTCTGTCTTATGTAGCAAATGCAAATCAGAAGCAGGGATAGAGGTTTAATGCCCTCCAGGCATTAGGGTTACAACATGTCCTTTCTCCCTACAGCCTCCTGGTTCTTTGCTCAGCAAACTGCCATCTACCCTGAAACACATCTCCTGACTGGTGACTCATATAGCTATTTTTGGATTTTCTAGATTAAACTGTAATAAAAATCGACATAGATAGCCGTCTCTGCTCTCTATGATCTTAATAATCAAGTCATTTTACAAAGCACATTCATCTTCCGGCTGCCAGATAAAAGCATCCTTGACTTGCATGTCCAGTAGACCACCAGCTCCTTGAGAGTCAAGGCTCTGTCAGGCTTGCAGAATGTCCGGTCTCTGGAGCAGTGTCTGGCACCTGGTAGGCATCACTTCTGCTGGCCTTGCTGCTGCCAGGTGGCTCTGGCAATTCATGTCCTCCCTCTGCACATCCTTGAAAACCCCATATGTTTGTGGGGGGCTATCTGGGGCTATCTCCACGGCAGGGCAACAAGAGAGACCATCGTGAGAGCTACTGGCCCATCCACTGCCTGGAGTGCAAACTGGACACCCAGAAGCTAGCTGGGCCTGAGCTGCACATTTAGTGCCAGAAAGTGAGTCATTGCCCCTAAGAAGAAGGCCTTAGGGAATGGTGGAGGTAGTGTCCAAAGAAGGGAAGAGGAATTTCAGAGGTAGTACAGTTGGAGAAAAAAAAGAGCATTATTTCCCCAGTGAATACAGTTGACCTAATAAACCGGTTTCATTAGTTTAGCTCAGGCTATAATTTGGGCCTGAAAAATACCCCTTCTATTTACTATGTGACTTTTTTGGGACCCTGTGGCCTGGTGGAGATGAGACCTTGAGGATGAGACCTTCTACTCTCTCTCCAAGCCTAGTGTCTTCGTGGCGGCAGCAGTTCCTAGACAAGTCTGTTGGCATCCAATACCTGGCTGACCCTAAGCCACTCTCCCAGGGGTGTGGGACTTCAAGCCGTGGATGCAAGCCTTAAAAGTGTGAGGGGGGACAGGGGGTCTCACTGGGGTTCTTGATTCAGGTGGGGCCTCACTGGAGTTCTTGATTCAGGGGTGAATGAAGTCCAGATTAGAATCAACACAGGGAAGTTTCCATTCTCCAAGGCTCTCGAAAGGCTCTGAAATCTATCAGGCAGATGGAGGCAGTGGAAGAGAGATAAAAAGGCTCTGGGTTTGGAGTTCTGAAGTCCAGTCCTGCTCTGCACACTATTAGCCATGTGTCACCTGCTCAGGGAGACAGAGGAGACAAGAACTAACCCGCAGTCCACAGGTGGTCAGGGAGTCTGCGCACGCTCTGAAATGACACACACGTTCTTATGTGTCTGTGCATGTACTGGAGGAACAGACTCATAACTTTTTTTTAACCGGATTCTCAAAGGGGTCTCTGATTCAGAAAAGTGAGAACCACTCCACAGAGGGCCTGCTGAGATTCTGACCGTCACAAGCCTTCAGGAGTTCTAAATGGTGCTCCTGTCAGTCCCCTCCGTGGGGCTCTATGCTGTAGAGGCAAAGCCATGTGTCCTCGTCCTGCCCTGAGCCTGGCAGTGTGACTGAGAGGGGAAGCCAGGATGGGGTTCCTGTTGGATCCCACATGTGTTTCCTCCCTGGCTTGTGGAAGAAAACGCGTTCTCCAATGTGCTGTGCTCTTCCTAATTGGAGGCAGATGCTCTGTTAGAACCGTTTCCTTTGGCTCGCTGTCCAGAGGCTCTGGGCGTCTCCGAGGATGGATGCAGTCTGGATCAACGTCTCCAGCACCCCGTTACTGGGCAGGATCTGGTCCAACTTTGGCACCATATCAGGGGTGGTGGCTGCCCAAGCCTCAGGGCCCATTTGCTGGAGGAAAAAGACACCACCTGTGACATTTCACAGTCCGTGACACTCTCGGTCTTCTAGATACACAGAGACAGTTTTGTCAGCTTTCTCTCCGAAACCTTATTGTCTTTAGGTCGGGTCAGAAATTCATAAATGGGCAGTTTGGGTCCTGGGGAATTCAGTCCAACGAACTGGGCAAGGTAGGCAACAAATCTCTGCTGATGGAGCTCTTTGACTTCTTGCCCTCTTGCCCCAGGCACCGCCAACCTTTTCGGGGGAAGACCCAGACCAGGCCACCAAGGTCAGCCACCAGGATGTGGAGCTAGAAAAAGAAATGCTTAAATCTCCAGAGGCAAGTGACCTGAAGCGTGTGGTCCCCCGGCTTTTCCGGAGATAAAGGTCCCTGTGAGCAGACCTCACCACAGGCTATTTCTAGAAATCCAGGCCAAACCCATCCTTGGCCCACCGGGCTGGACTGCACCGCCGCCAGGGCTACTGCTGCTCTGAAGGGTTCACGCTCTTGGACAGCTCATTTTTTGGTATATACTTTGCTTCTTCCGGGCCTCTTCTCCCCTCTTTTAAAAAAGGCCTGCTTATTTATTTAGAGATGGATTCTCACTCTTTTTGCCCAGGCTTGAGTGCAGTAGGGTGATCTCTGCTCACTGCAACCTCTGGGTCCTGGGTTCAAGTGATTCTCCTGCCTCAGCCTCCTGAGTAGCTGGGACTGCAGGCCCACACAACTATGCTTGACTAATTTTTGTATTTTTAGTAGAGATGGTGTTTTACCACGTTGGCCAGGGTGGTCTCGAGCTGAACTACTGACCTCAAGGGATTC
This sequence comes from Chlorocebus sabaeus, assembly GCF_047675955.1. NCBI lineage: Eukaryota > Metazoa > Chordata > Mammalia > Primates > Cercopithecidae > Chlorocebus > Chlorocebus sabaeus. Next base: position 68,856,643 of record NC_132928.1, on the reverse strand, counting down.
ACCTGCCTTGGCATCCAAAAGTATTGGGATTACAGGTGTAAGCCACTGTGCCCGGCCACCACACCTGGCCCCAATTTAAATATTCATTTGGCAGGAGAGGTGGGGAGTTTTATTTTCCCACCTGAAGGCTTCACAGTTAATACCCTGTCAGCTGCAAGCGGCCGCCCTCGCTGCCGGAACCCAGCTCTTCCCGTGGACAGAGGCAATATTTTCCCCAGATGAGATGAACGAGCAGGGCTCTCCCAGAACATCCAGGCTCCTCAGCCCTGTGCCATGAACGACCTCCACATCACAGACGCTGGCTTTTCCATCTGCCTGGCCTGGCCCTGGCCAAGTCACAGGAGAAGGAGGAGCCAAGTTTCAGAGGAAAAGAAATGGAATGAGTGCTTTTCCACCACATGGGCATAATTGTGTGTTGGATGAATTTTCCCATTTCCATCGTTGCAAAAGATCTTGCAATAATCTTGAAAAGACAAATTGCCAGTGTCTTGATGCCTGCTGTCACCTGGACCCAGGAGTGGGATGCTGGTGAGTCATTATCCCTGGTATTTGTAGACAGCTGTGCAGTTTTTCATGACAGCCCTCCTGTGACTTGGACAGTATTGGTAGTGGGCAGGGGCCTTATAACCGTCTCATGGTGCAGAAGTCCCCTCTGCCCACATCCTCCTTGCTCAGGGCCTCATCCCTCCCCAACACCTGCTTGGCTCTTCTGAGACCCTTGGTTCATCTTCTTTCAATTGCCAGGCCCTCCATCCTCTCCTGGATTTCCTGGTTTCTTTCCTTCCCTATCTATGTCTTTCCTTCCATCTGAAATCCCTTGGCTGCTGGGGTTTCCTGCTAAAGCTTAGCGTGAATGTTTCACGCCCTGACTCCCATTGTCCGCCTGCTCCTGCCTCCTGGCTGCTGAGCAGAGCTGGAGAGAGGTGTGGCCAAGGCTTTGCAGTCCCTGATCTGTTCCTAGCTTCACTTTCCATGGCAGCTGGTCTCTTGTGTCCTTCCTAAAACCCCATACCACCCCCAGGGTCCTCTCTCCAGGACTTTCTTCTCACCTTTCCTCTAGAAATGGAGGCTCCAGACCGGCCTGGGCCCTCCTCTCCTGCTCTGGCGCTCTCTGTCATGCCTGCACTGGGTGACTTGGGCAAGCTGCCTTGCTTCTCGTGGTGCACTTTCTTCATCTGGAACGTGGGTGTGATGATGCTTCCGACTCTTGGACTCTTGGGAGGGTCACACAGGAAGCAGGAGAAAGGCCTGGCTCCAAGAACAACAGCTGCTTTATTGGGGCCACCTTTGGACACAGCGCTGTCTGTTCAAAGCTGGTCCTCCATGCAGCCTCTTCAGCTTCTCTCTCCCATTCATGAGGACGGCTTCTCCCCATTAGCCCCAAGAAGCCACCCACCCACCTGCCAGCTCATGCCTGAGCTCCCCTACTCTACCTTCTGCCCTGCCTTACGTGCTATGTACTATTTTCCTTATTTATGTAAATGTATGGGGGCTCTACTGCCCCAGGCTCTTCCTTGTGTAGCCTTGAATCCCTTCTTTTTTTTTTTTTTACTCTTTTTTGTCATCCCCACCACCCCAAAGTAAACTGAAACAATGCTCCCTTCTGTTCAAATAGTGTATCAGTTATCTATTGCCACACAACCCTGCATCAAAGCAACATCAGAATTCCATGGCTTAGAACAATAGGCATCTATTTAGCTCCTAGATCCCTGGGCCAGGGATTGGGGGTCTCAGCAGAACTGTTCTGGACTCATTCTCCGTCATGTGTCTGCAATCAGCTGGCACGGGGCCATCAGGGTGACTGAACTGCGTGTCCCTCTTGTACTCTGGTCAAATTAGACTGCTACAATCTCACGGAAGTGGTTGAGAACAAGAGCAAGGTTTTTCGATATACCAGTTGTGTCCCATTGGCTGACACAAAGCAAATCCCAAGGCTGGTCCCAGAGTCAAAGGGGAGGCACTCCAAAGTGATGGGGCAGGGACTATGGCACAGGCCAGGAGAAGGGTAGGGCCACATGCAATCAGTCGATCACAGGTGACACCAGGAGCACTCACTCCTCTATCACAGAGGTCTGTTCCTGCAGCTGCCTCATTCCTCCTCCACGCTGCAGCTCCTAGTAGCAGGAACTGCATCAAACTCAAGGCTGTATCCCCAGCATTTAATTTATCACTGTGCCTGGCTCATAGAAGACCCTCAATGGTAGTGGATTGAATTGAATGTTTCCTCTCATCTTAAACTCAGTCTCAAGGAGCTCGTTATGCATTTCTTTTTAAAGCCTACAGCATCCGGTGTTCCCATGTGGTCTCCCATCCAAGTACTAACCAGGCTCGACCCTGTGTAGCCGACAAGATCAGGTGTATTCAAGGTGGTAAGGCCGTAGACTGTGCTCCGCTTTTAAACAGCTGTCCTTGTTCCTCTGTAATCAAATGCCTTCCCTCATTCCAGGGCCCACTCAGCCCCTTATAGACCAAGCTCGTGCTCCCTGTGGTCAGGATGCTTGATGGAGCCATTTATAACAACTGTTCTTCCCTACATCCTTACCCATCCATATCTGTACTTTTGAAAGCCACTGGTAATCTTGGAGCACAATTAAGCCATTCATCAGCATCTGAAGCCTCTATGACTTTTCAGTAACAAGCAGGTATCTCTTCTTCAGAATATTCTCCTCCCAGCAGTATAGGACCATGGACAGAACTTGGCCTTCAGCCTCAGAGAGAGCCAGGTTGCATCACCTTTCAGTGGTGTGGCTCTAGGCCAGGTATCTGCTTCACTCCACTGCGGAGCTGGCTTCTCTCTGGGTCTTAGCTATTGGCCCTCTCCATCTCCTCTCTGGTGCCTTGAATCAAACTCCTTTTCTGAAGACCTAGAAGGTAACTGCACTTCTGGAAGCCTTTGGAGCCCAAGAAGAGAGAGGGTTTGGGTTGAGGGGATGTGTTTTTGTTTTAGAAGTAGTGGTGGGAGGCCGGGCGCGGTGGCTCAAGCCTGTAATCCCAGCACTTTGGGAGGCCGAGACGGGTGGATCACGAGGTCAGGAGATCGAGACTATCCTGGCTAACACGGTGAAACCCCGTCTCTACTAAAAATACAAAAAACTAGCCGGGCGAGGTGGCGGGCGCCTGTAGTCCCAGCTACTCCGGAGGCTGAGGCAGGAGAATGGCGTAAACCCGGGAGGCGGAGCTTGCAGTGAGCTGAGATCCGGCCACTGCAGTCCAGCCCGGGCTACAGAGCAAGACTCCGTCTCAAAAAAAAAAAAAAAAAAAAAAAAAAGAAGTAGTGGTGGGAAAAGAATGGACTTCAGATTCAAACAGACCAGAGTTCAAATCTCTCTCTAGTCCATGCCAACAAAATTCTGGGCCGTATGACACATCTCAGAACATCTCTGACATCTCCTTTATTTTACTATTATTATTATCAGTTTTTTGGAGTTGTATGTTACTTTTTTATTATTATTTTTAGAAGTTCTTCGTTTTTCTCTGTCCTAACACCAGGCTTCTGTAAGGCTCTATACCTTTAGGTGTTCTTTTTTCACGCTCGCTTTCTTGTGAAATCTTGGCTTTTAAATGACTTATCTGAATTGGCACCTTTTAAATTCAAATCACCAGCTCCAAAATCTCACGAAGAATCCACTCCCACACTCTCATTTTCCATCGGGATGTTTTTACATTGATATTCCATAGTGACCTCAAATCTCAAACTGAAATATACTCCTCGTCACAATGACCCATTTTGTTTTTGGTTTTGAGACAAGGTCTCACTATGTTGCCCAGGCTGGTCTTCAGCTCCTGGACTCACATGATCCTCCCAGCCTCCGGAGTAGCTGGGGTTACAGGCTCGTGCCACCATGCCTGCTTCCAGTTTACTCACTTGTGTTAGCGGGACCATTTCCTCTGTCTGTCCCATGGTCACGTCAGCCATCTTTGCTTCATCCTTCCTCTTCATGGCTCCTACCACTCTTTCTCTTCCGTCAGGCTTTAGGCTGGGCCACCACTGTTCCTCCAGAAGGTTGTGTGGAAGTGAGTAAGTATTCCTCTCTCTGTGCCTGTTCTACCTTCTTTCAAAGACAACATTAGAATTCCTGAATTTGTAAAGTGAGGAAATGAGGCACTGATCGGTTTTCATTTGTCTGGGCCACATGTTCCCCAGCACAATTAAGGGCAGTGTCTAGATATTTCAGACACGAGAAGAGGATGAGAGAGACAGACTGCGAAACAAAATCCTCTGTGCTTCTCTTTCATCCTGTCTGAGAACCAAAAGTATTACCAACCCCGCACCCCTGGTGAATGGATGTGAGAAGTCTTGGCCTCTGGCCTCTTCACATCCTCATATGTAAAGGCTTGAACATGGATGGTGGGATTTCTTCCACGCCTGGCTAGCTCTTTCCAAGAAGATGATCTCATTTGTCTTGAGTCTTGGTGAAAGGCTTATTTTTAAAATGCACATTCCATTTTCCATTATTTAATAGGCACATAATATCTTGCAGCTTCCTTCTAAGCGATTTCCTGCATGGTGATTCCATGTGTTTCTCCAGTTCCTATATGGGCCTCAGTGAATCTCTATATATTTTTTTCAACACTATGGTAATAAAAACATGTTGGGCAGTGTGTGGCTATGGTTTCATTTCAGAAAAACTTTAGTCTAGAACATCAATGCCCTGTGACTTAGGAGCAGGGGCTGAGAGGGAGACTATCTGGCAGATGATCCTGTACTGCCTCTTCCAAACAGAGTTAGACAGGGGAGACACTGGGGTTTTTGTAAGCATGTGTAGGGTGGGAAGGGCAGGGATAGGAGATAATGTTAAATAAAAAAATAATCATGACATTTATTAAAGATGGTAAGGGAGGCCAGGCACGGTGGTTCATGCCTGTAATCCCAGCACTTTGGGAGGCCGAGGCAGGCAGATCGCAAGGTTAAGAGACGGAGACCATCCTGCCCAACACGGTGAAACCCCGTCTTTACTAAAAATACAAAAATTAGCTGGACGTGGTGGCACGAACCTGTAATCCGAGCTACTTGGGAGGCTGAGGCAGGGGAATCGCTTGAACCCCGGGAGGAGGAGGTTGCAGTTAGCCGAGATCGTGCCACTGCACTCCAGCTGGCGACAGAGCGAGACTCCGTCTCAAAAAAAAAAGATGGTAAGGGAGATTTTATTTATTCAGAAACATGGAGATAGGCATAGGGATCACAGCAGTGGTGTTCTGCAGTGCAGGAGAGAGATTGGTCTCAACTCTGAATACAACAAGGAAAAGTGAGAATTTATGGTGAAGGAGTAGAGTGGAGGGAGTGGTCATTGGATGGAAAATTAGTAAGAGGAAGCATTAGGGCTAAGGGGGATTCTGGCTAAACCAACCTAAGAGGATTCTTGCTGAAGGCAGGCCAGGGTGATCAGACATCCCCTGGCAAGTGGTGGAAGATGAGGAACCTGATCAGTTGTTGATGGTGATCAGATATTGAATATGGACAATCTGGTTAAACTGACTTAGCAGGGTTCTTGCTAAAACTGGACAATACAGACACCAACATGGAAGTCCGAAAGTTGTGTCCATTTAAAACATTATATTTGCCAGAACTTTCAGAACCATGTTGTAAAAATCATAGACAAACATGAAACTGGGAAGCTTTCAAAACCCAGGATTCAGAGAACACTGACAAATCTTCACAGGAGGTTGCAAATTCAACCTCAGAGATGTCTGGAAAAATATTCTACTCAAGCTTGGTCTTGATTTCCAAAGATCTACAAATCTAGTGAAGTTCCTGCTGAAGTGAAAATAGCCACCAGCCAACTGCAGCTAGAAGTTGAAGCAAAGGAAGTCTGAAGGCTAATGGCTCTTCAGTCTCAGAAACCACCCAGTGATGAGCACGCCCACCAGTGATGAACACGCCCACCTTCATGAACAAAGGGAGGCGTGAGCTTTCTGGACAGTCCCCATCAGGGGGCCATGATAAGAAGTCAAAGGCACTAGAAAACAGTGATGGCAATTTTTCAGGAAATGGATTTCAATTTAAAAGTAATCAGAACAAAGTTACAGTTTTAGTTGTACAGAAAAATTGAACAGCAAGCAGAGTATATCCTCTCTTCCCCTCTCTCCCTCCACAGTTTCTCCTAACACTAACACACACACACTCATGCACACACGCGTGCACACACACACATTAACACTGATGTGGTACATTTATCGCAATTGATGAACCAATACTGACACATTATTGTCAACTGAAATCTATCATTTACATTTGAGTTCACGCTTTGTGTTGTACAGTTCCAAAAGCACCTTCTGATTTTTGTGGAAAAATGCAGAAGTTAATTTAGAGAAAAAAAAAAACTTTATATTTAGAAAAAATGGCTAAGGTGATTGACTACTCATTAATCTGAATTATATATTCTTTAGAAAGATTTATTCTGTGCAATGTGTTAGTATAAAATTTGCATTAACTCTGGTCTTTCCTATAAGAGTTGTAGCAGGCGCTTAGAATTTCATCATTACAATTAATCGCATGCATATATACTTTTCTATAGGAAATAACTTTTTACTAAAAACACATTACGTGTTACCTTTGGACAACCTATATTCATGGCACAAATTGCATCTTTGCTTTCTCAGATTGCAAAAGTCTGTGTAACCACTGTCCTCAGCAATTGTCACTATTACTTGGCCCAGTGCCATTGTGCAAGGGAAGGAAGGTTTTGTCTCGGCTCAGTGGTAGGAGGACTAACTCTTCCCACATGGAGACATACTAGAGAGGATATTCTGGTCTCCCTGCAGCCTCAAGTTCTCTCCTCCCTGGGAGAATAGCTACTCCACAGATCTGTATCTGCATGGAGAGGTCATGCATGTGTTCTATGCACTTTTAGCACCACCCAGGTACAGGGTTTGTCAGTCTTAGGTGCTAATCTCTCAGCTCCACATTTATCCACATATGCCCTGCTCTGTGGCACTGAGGCTGGTTCTCTGCAAAACCCATTTCTGTTTTGTAGCTGTTCACTGTGAGGCTGTGACAGTAAGAGGCCTGAAAAGAGACCGGGAGGCTTGAGGAGGAAGAGGAGACTTGCTCCTTCTTGTCTGCCTTCTGTCCACTTATGTTGCTATGACCATCACCCTGAGTTCTCCACCCCAGCAGCAGTAGAACCTTCCTATAGCTGCAGCAAAGTCAGTTTGCAGTTTGTCTAACCCTTGTAGAGTTAGCCTAAACCCACCCTCTTCAGAGCTGCTACATTGCCCTCATGACTAACCCATTCTCCACAATCCAGATTTAAGCAGCACTTCAGAGGAGTTTGCCCAGTGATGAATATATCTGATTCTTTGTTCACCAACTGGCTATTGCTATTTGTGCATTGACTCCACTGGTCAGAATCAAAGACAGCAGGAGAGGTAAGTGCAGCCAAATTCATCTAGCCTCACACTGACCTTCCTATGATCCATACTGCCAAGTGAGGTGTCTGCAAACCAAAGATACTTTGCCAGCTGGCTTACTGTTAGGTACTGCGAATAGGAGAGAGGGCCTGAGAGAAGATCAGAACACAGAAAGAAGAGTGAATCTTCTCTTTCGGGTTTGACAGTGTGGTAGTTTCTGGAAGTTTGTAACACCAGCAAGAACAGAGTAACACCTGAGCAGAAGTAGGATTGATCTGGGCTCAATCCTGGGCAAAGGCAGTATCTTTTTGACAATTTCCAATCTCTGTGGTGCCTTCAACCATGCAGCAGTAGGTACAAACTCAGGAGCACAACTCTCTTTTGTGTATGGAACAGACATGAATATTGCAGGGGGGAGGGAGTCTGAGGGTGAACTGTGTAAGGCCTGCTAATGGCCCTCTAAATTATTCATGCCCTAATCCCAGAAACCTGTGAGTGCATTATGTTATCTGGAAAAATGGATTTTGATATGTAATTAAGGTTATAGACAATAAAATAGGCAGATTTTCTGAATTTCTCAATTTTCTGCATGAGTCCAGCAGTGGGGAAAACGAAAACTACTAAATGCTGCTGTGGTCCCACCTAACAAAAGTTACAAGCAAGGCTCAAAAGGATCAAACTCATTTCAGATAACTGTGTCCCTGAACAAAGCTTGATAATATTTATAGGAATACAAACTATCCAGCAACCATTGTCTGGCATTCAATCACAAATCACCAGTCATGCAAACAAGCAGGAAAACACAACCCATAATGAGGGGGGAGAATCAGTCAGCTGAAACTGACCCAGAACTGACACAGACAATATATTTAGTAGACAAAGACAGGAAAATGGTTATTATAACTGTATTCCATGTGTTCAAGAAGCTAGAAAAAATACTGAACATGTTAAATAAAGAAATGGAAGAAATAGGCTGGCGTGGTGGCTCATGCCTGTAATCCCAGCACTTTGGGAAGCTGAGGCAGGTGAATCACCTGAGGTCAGAAGATCAAGACCAGCCTGGCCAACATGTTGAAACCTTGTCTCTATGAAAAATACAAAAATTAGCTAGATGTGGTGCATGCCTGTAATCTCAGCTAGTTGGGAGGCTGAGGCAGGAGAATTGCTTGAACCCGGGAGGCAGAGGTTGCAGTGAGCTGACTGCACTCCAGCCTGGGCAATAGAGCGAGAATCCATCTCAAAAAAAAAAAAAAAAAAAATGGTAATAATAAATAAAAAGAAAAAGAAAAAAGAAAAAGAAAAAAGTAATGGAAGAGATTGAAAGACCCAAACTGAACTTCTAGAGATGAAAACCACAATGGCTTAGATAAAAAATACAGAAAATGTGATTAACAGCAGAGTAGACATTAGAGATAAAATTTAGTAAATCTGAAGACAAACTAGCCAATCAAACACAGAAGGAAAAAAGACTGAAAAATAAATTAAGAGAGCATGTTAGCTATGGAATAACTTCAAGTGGTCTAATATACATGTAATTAAATTGCCCAAAGCAGAAAGCAGAAGCAGGGGAACAAAAATATTTGAATGAATAATGACAGAACATTTTCCAAATTTAATGAAAACTATAAACTCACAAATCCAAGAAACTCAGTGGACACCAAGCACAAGAAACACAAAGAAAGTACAAATTGTACTTTAATCACATTGTACTAGTAATCACATTGCTAACTACCAGGAATAAAGTAAAAATCTTAAAAGATGGTAACGGATTTCTCATAAAAAATATTGTAAGTTAAAAGAAAGTGAAGCAATGTCTTTAAAATATTGAGAGAAAAAAGAAGTCAATCTAGAAACCCGTACTCTATATCAAAGATACTATAACAGAAAAATAATCTCGAAAACATTGGAAAATACACTGGCATAAATGAAAACAAAAACACAACATACTAAAACTGATGAGATACAGTGAAAGTAGCATTATAAGGGAAATTTATAGCTATAAATGCATACATGAAAAAATAAGAAAGATTTCAAATCAATAACTGAACTATATACCTCAAGAACCAAAAAAGGGAAAAACAAAATCCAAAGATAGCAGAAGAAATAAAATAATAAACATTGGAACATTAATAAACAAAATAGAGATATAAACACAATAGAGAAAATCAACAAAGCCAAAAGGCAGTTTTTTGAAAACATCAATGAAATTGACAAGCCTTTAGCTAGACTGACCAAGGAAAAAAAGAGAGAAGACTCAATTTACTAAAATCAGAAATGAAAGGGGGGATTATAATCAATTTTATATCACCTATACAAAATAAATGAGTACCTAGAAACACAATCTACCAAAACTGACTCATGAGGAAACAGAAAATCTGAACAGACCTCTACTCAATGAAGAGAGTGAATCAACAATGGAACAAATAAAAAATCTAGAACCAGGCAGTATCACATGTGAATTCTACCAAAGATTTCAGTAAGAATTAGCATCAACCACTCTCAAATTCCTCAAAAAATTGAAGAAAGAGCACTTCCTAACTCATGAGGCAAGCATTAACTTTATAACAAAGTCAGATAAAGATAATAAAAGAAAACTATGTTCCCATATCTCTGATGAATATTGATGTACAAAGCTTCAGCACAATACTAGAAAACTGAATTTAGCAGCATAACAAAAGGATTATATATCATGATCAAGTGAGGTCTACTCCTGGAATGCAAGGATAGTTCAACATATGAAAACCAATCAATGTAACACACCATATAAATAGAATGAAGATACAACCTACATTATAATAGCAATTGATGAAGAAAAAGCATCTGAAAAAATTCAATACCATTTAATGGTAAAAACACCCACCAAAGTAAAAATAGGAAAAACTATCTCAACATGATAAAGGCCATATATAAAAAACTTGAGGCTAACTTCATATTCCATGTTGAAAAGCTGAAACTTTTCTCCTAATATCGGAAATAAAAACACCTGCTATCACCACTTCTATTTAACACAGTACTGCGAAGTCCTAGTCAGAGGACTTAGGCAAGAAAAAGAAATAAAAGGCATCCAAATGGGCAGGAAGAAGTAAAATTATCTCTGTTTGCAGATGGCATGATCTTATATGCAGGAAACCACAACAATTCCACAAAAATCTGTTAAAAAATGAATTTGGCAAATTTGCAGGATATAAAATCAACACATGAATATCAATTGCATTTCTACACACTAGTAATGAATAATTCAAAAAGAAAATTAAAACAATTTAATTTACAAGCACATAAAAAACCCTTAGAAATAAATTTAACCAAAAAGGCAAATACTTGTACACCAAAAACTATAAAACATTGCTGAATGAAATTAAAGAAGGCATAACTGGAAAGACATCCTATGTTAATGATTGAAAGACATTAAGATATTAATATTTCCCAAAGTGATCTACAGATTCAATGCAATCCTATTAAAATCTAGGTGCTGTTTTTTTTTTTTTTTTTTTTTTTTGTAGAGATAGAAAATCTTATCCTAAAGTTTATATGACATCTCCAAGAAATCCATATAAAATAATACAGTCAAAACAATCCTGAAAAGGAAGAACAAAGTTGGAGGACTCATACTTCCTGATTTCAAAACTTACTATAAAGTTACTGTAATCAAAACAGTGTAGAACTGGCATGAAGACTGAAATACAGACCAATGGAATGGAATAAAGAGCCCAGAAAAAAAAAAAAAAAACTGTCATGTGTACAGTCATTTGATTTTGATGACTGCCAAAACCATTCATTGGGGGGAAAAGACAGTCCTTTCAACCAATAGTACTGGGATAATTGGATTATTCACATGCAAAAGAATGAAATTGGATCCTTACTGAACACTGTACACAAAAACGGACTCAAAGTGGATCAAAGGCCTAAATTTAATGGCTAAAACTATAAAACTCCTAGACAAAAACATAGGAGAAAATCTTCATGACACTGGTTTTGGCAATGGTTTTTTGGTTATAACTCCAAAACCATAGGCAATAAAAGAAAAAACTAGATGAACTTCATCAAAATTAAAAACTTTTGTGCAACAAAAGACACTATTAAGAGAATAAAAAGACAACCCATGGAATGAGAGTAGACTTGCAAATCATATATCTGCTAAGGGATCACTATTCAGAATATAGGAACCACAACTCAAAAATTAAAAACAAGGTAATTTCAAAATGGGCAAAAGACTTGAGTAGACATTTCTCTAAAGAAAACATACAAATGCACAATAAGCACTTGAAAAGTGCTAACATTATTTATCATTAGGGAAATATAAATCTAAACCACACCAAGATGCCACTTCACACCCATTAGGATAGCTGTTATTGTTAAAAATAACAAGTGTTGGTGAGGGTACGAAGAAATTGGAACCCTGTGCATTGCCAGTAGGAATGTAAAATGATACAGCTAAGTGGAAAAAAAGCTTGATGATTCCTTGAAAAGTTAAAAAAATTATAATATGATCCAGGAGTTTCTCTGCTGGGTATGTACCCAAAAGAAAACAGGACCTTAAACAGCTACCTGTACACCAATGTTTATAGTAACGTTATTCACAGTAGTCAAAGGGTGGAAATAACCTAAATTCCATAAACAGATGAATGGATAAACAAAACTTGGGATATCTGTACAGTGGAATACTGTTTCGCCTGAAAAAGGAAGAAAATATTGATACATGCCACAACACGATGAAACTTGAAAACATTATTCTAAGTGAAATAAGCCAGATACAAAAGGATGACTATTGTATGAGTCCACTTATTTCAGATACCTGGAATAGGCAAATTCATAGAGATAGAAAGTAGAACAGAGGTTGCCAGAGGCTGGATGGAGGAGGGACTGGGGAGTTATTTTTAATGATTATATGGTTTCTGTTGGCATGTTGAAGACATTCTGAAAATGGATGATGGTGATGGTTGTGCAACATGGAGAATGTACTTAATACCACCAAACTGTGTATCTATAAACGGTTAAAATGGTATATTTTGTTGTACATATTTTACCACGATAAGATTTACAAAATGATTGTCGAAACTGATGATGATATTTGGGAAGATTTTAAAGTGTTTTCCTTACATTTTTATGACTTAAACTTATTATAATAAATATATCACAAAACACCCTACTGTTTATAAAGCAGTTTAGAAATAGCAGGACTTATAACTGGTGGAAAGAGCTCAATGAGGACTTCACGAGTTATTATTGTGCATATTCCCATGATATGCCATCCAAAGTAATATATAGCTCTGTGATTTCAGCTAAGGAAAGTTCTGTTGCTGCAAATACAGTGACCAATTCCTAGCAAAAAAAATAAAATCAGCTTTGTAAATAACTGATTTGTTTTAAATTTCTAGAAAATGAAATAATAGATCATGGTAAACGTAATATAGGGTTTATGTGGGAATCTCAACCCCACATTCTCTAACATTTCCAGGGACTTCACACCAACTGAGTGCAGCTTGGATTGGTGATGTTTTTAAAGTTGTAATAATTGTGTACAGCAAGCATGTTCTATGAATTGCACTGATTCTTTTGCTTAGCAAAATGGCGTGCACCTGTTTTCTCTCAAAGGTTTTAACCATAATGCTCATGGCTCCTATGAGGGCCACGCTGTGTGCTTGCAATTTCTATCTGGAAGGCATTATGCCATCTCCAGAGCCAAACACCCTGGATGCTTTTGGAGCAGTGACAGAGCCAGTTTTATGTGCCAGCAAACGGCTGTTCGGTAAGCAACCCTTCACAGAGCCACAAAACACAAGCCTATTCTGACCATTCAAAGAGACTGAAGGGGACAGGAATATATTCTGAATCCAAGATTTCCTTTCATCCACACTTTTGTTCCACAAACATTGATCAACACCTCCCGTGGGTCCGAAGCTGTGCTGGGCACCTAGGATACATGACAATGAATGTGGCTTGACCTCGTCCCCGTTGTTGAGCTGCTCCTCATTCCTGGGGGAGACCTGCAGGGGGCGAGCGCTGAGAGGCTAAGGGCAGTGCTGTGACCCAGCCAGGCTACGGGCCCGGTTCCAAATGAGAGACCTGTCAGTCCCAGTCCAGGGCTGCATCCTGAAGGGCTTGTCTAACCATGCTAGAAGTAACCAGGACTTTGCTGGCGTTCTTGGCATTTTTCTGGGAGCAATAGGGAAGCAGGAACTATTGTAAGCAGTGGGGTTACTCAGCAGCCTTCCTGTGCTGGCAGAGTGGGCATCCAGCATCCACAGAGTGCACAAGCAGAGGCCCCTGGGGAAGACCTGGTGGAGCTGTGAATGAGAGCAGCCCCAACTCTCCTCTACCGTGTGTTGTCAAGGAGCCCAAAGAGGCCAGGGTGAAGACATAGGCATGGGAGGAAGTGACATAGAGATGGAAACATAAAGTCTCCATGTTTCCTCCCATGCCTGTGACTGCAAGGAGACGTCCGGGTGGGTGACTCTCTTTTTAGAATGTAGAAGGTAGACTGGGAAGGACAAGAGAGAACGCTAAACCCATACACACAAGTCGGGTTCTGGTAAGTGTGTATAATGGAGGAGCTGAGTGTGTTGAGATGTTGAAAGGCAGGAGGAGTACAGCTTTATAATCCTTTATACATGTTTTATACTGCATGCTGGCTCACAAGGAGACTAGAACAGCAAACATGAACCAGGAGCAGTGTATAGAGTGAGAAGAGAAGAACACCAAAAACTAGGTGTAAACCCAAGGAGAAAGCATGATGAGACTATGAAAGAGCAGCCAGGGAGGCAGGGGAACGCCAGGGCAGGGTCAGGTGCAGAGTAGGAATCAGTCTTATGGGGGAAGGCGTGGTCCATGGCACTCACATTGCAGACACCCCACACAGGGTGCTGGCTGACGCTGTCCCCTGAATTGGGCCATTTTCAGGGAACTGTTGAAACTGTGCCCCAAATAGTTAAAGAAACCAATGACTAACAGAAACTCTTGAGTTTGCAGCATGGCAGGTAAAAAAAGAACTTGCTGAAACACTGAAACTCCCTCTGCCTACGAGATTTTTAAAAAACTGGCTGAAATCAGTTGTAACCACCACGGCCAATTGGAGTCTGTGCAGGACGAGCTTGCTGATGTCACAGCCTGAATTTCCACCACATTTTTCATACTAATTCCCCTGAAATTTGCATAGGGAACCCATGAGGAGGCATGGAGAGATAAAATCACATGCCCAAGAACTTTCTAGACCTCCTCTTTCCTCCACCAATCACCTACTAATCTCAGAATGCACCCTCTGAATCTTTTCTAATAAAAATACTGCTTTGGAGCAAGCACAAGAAGACAGATTTGAGCTTGATGTTCTAGTCTTCTTGTGAATCAGCTTGCAGTATAAAGCTTTTCTTTTCTCAGAAATGCGGTGTCATATAGCATTGGCTTCTAGCACACTGGGCAGTGAGCCCCTTTTGTTTGAAAACATACTGTTCACTGTTCTGACTAAGGAAGCTCTTCTAGTGCATTGAAAAGTGACTGCAAGGAGATCGTCCGGGTGGGTGACTCTCTTTTTAGAATGTAGAAGGTAGGCTGGGAAGGACAAGAGAGAACGCTAAACCCATACAGACAAGTCGGGTTCCGGTAAGTGTGTATAATGTAGGAGCTGAGTGTGTTGAGATGTTGAAAGGCAGGAGGAGTACAGCTTTCTGAGAATCCAGGTCCTGATGTGGTCTACAGAGAATCTTCTGCATGATCACATTCTTCTCAGAACTCTGAGCTCTGTCAGAGAATCAGATGAATTCTCAGGCTTGCTGGCCCCACTTCTGCTACCTTCTCTCCATCCGTCCAGTTAGACCAGGACTGAGCCACACTTGACCTGGCCTTCTAGTTCCCAGAGGGAGAGAAAGAGGCACACAATTGCAAGGTGCAAGGTGGCCCAAAGAGGTTAAGTGATATGGTTAAGTCCACACAGCTAGCTGGAGGTAAGTTCTAGACTGGAATACAGGACTCAAACTCTAAGTTCAATGCTGCTTCCATTACATGATCCTGCAGTTGCTCCATATGGTTCAGTGGTTCCCTTTCCTTGGAGAGTCCTACTGATAATGAACCAATAAACCTCCTCGGGACTATCACTGAGCTACGTTCTTCCATCAGAGGCACTGTTCAGGCGCCAAGGAGAGTCTCACCCTCTGCCTCTCCTCCCACTCAGAAAGGCACTGTGGGGCTGGGAAAATGCCCCAGGCTGGCATCAGTAGCAAGCACAGCCTACTCTTGATTCACAGCTGTGGTGACGAGGCAGCCTTCACACTGGTACTTGGCAGGCGGTCTTGGCTCTCAGTAGAATGGTTCTTTGTTTCTACTAATGATCCAGTACACTGAATTGGGCTGGCACCAATGACCCTGGTACCTCTGCCAACCAGGTCACATGCTCTGTGCTTTCTGAAGCCCTGGCCCCTCAGTGCACTGCGTAGCTCTGCACAGCACAGGGTGGAGAGGAGTCTGGAGGCAGGGTCTGTATTTCACATAAACATGACTACGACTTGAGGTTCTCTCCAGGCACTGTCCAAAGGATTTGGTCTCAGGACCAAAATGTTATAGGTTGATACGGTATGATATGTTTCATGTTGTAGGTTGATATGGTTTGGCTCTGTGTCCCCACCCACATCTCACTTTGAATTTAATCCTTATAATCCCCATATGTCAAGGGCAGGACCAAGTGGAGATTAATTGAATCATGGGGGCAGTTTCCCCCATGCTATTGTCATGGTAATGAGTGAGTCTCATGAGATCTGATGGTTTTATAAGTGTCTTGCATTTCCCCTGCTGGCACTTCTCTTTCCTGCTGCTTTGTGAAGAGGGTACCTTGCTTCCCCTTCACCTTCCACCATGATTATATGTTTCCTGAGACTTCTCCAGCCATGCTGAACTGTGAGTCAACTAAATCTCTTTCCTTTACCAATTAACCAGTCTCAGGTATGTCTTTATTAGAGTGTGACAGTGGACTAATGCATAGGTCTATTCAGATTTTCAGTATTCTCTGAAGGTAGTTTTGGTAATTTATCTTTTTCTAGGATTTTTTCCATTCCATCTAAGTTGTCTAATTTGTTGACATAAAGTTGTTTAAAACATTCACTTATCATTCTTTTAATTTCTGATGGGTCAGCAGTGATGCCTGCTCTTGGATTCTTGATTGTTAATTTGTGTTTTCTCTTTTTTTTCTTGGTCAGTTTAGCTAAAAGTTTGTCAATTTTGCAATCTTTTTTAAGAATCACCTTTTCATTTCTTTGATGTTCTCTATTATTTTTCTCTTTGCTAGTCGATTGATTTCTGCTTTAGTCTTTATTTCTTTCCTTTTAAGGTTTAATTTGCTTCTCTCTTTCTCTAATTAATCTTAAGATGGAAGCTTAAATTATTGTTTTGAGAACATTCAGCTTTTCTAAGTCCTGCTTTAGCTTCATCCTATTAATGTCGATGTGTATAGACATTTGTAAATACATAGTATATTTTATTTTTGTTTCATTCAGTTCAAAATCTTTCTAATTTCCATTTAATTTTTCTCTTCAGCCCATAGTTATTTAGAAATGTGTTAACTTCTAAATTTGAGGATTTCCCAAACTTGTTTTTGTTTCTATTTTAATTCCTTTGTGGCTGGAGAACATACTCCGAGTGATTTAAATTCTTTTAAATATATTAAAAATTAGTTTTATGGTCTAGTATGTGGTCTAACCTGGAGAATGTTCCATGTGTTTTTGAAAAAATGTGCATTCATTACTTGAGGGAAGAGTGTTCTATGAATGTCAGTTAGTCAAGTTGGTTGATAGTGTTGTTCATGTCTTCTATTTCCTTGTTAATTTTCTGAATAGTTGTTCTATCAGTTATTAAAAATGGGTTATTGAACTCTATAACTACAATTATTAAGTCTAAATCATCTATTTCTTCTTTTAATTATATCAATTTTTGCTTCATAATTTTGAGACTCTGCTATTAGGTACCATTACACTTGTAATTATTATATATTCTTAATGTATTGACCCTTTATAATACTGTAATGTCATTTCTTATCTCCAATTATATTTCTTGTCTTAAATTTTATTTTCTCAGATATTGATGTAGGCACTCAAGCTCTCTTATTGCCAGTATTTGCATGGTACTCTCTTTTTCATCCTTTTACTTTCAACTTTTGTCTTTTTGTGTGAAGTATCTCTTGTAGACAGTATCCAATTGAATCTTGCTTTTTATCCATTTTGACAATCACTGCCTTTTGATTGTAGTGTTTATTCATATTTAATATAATTATCAGCATGGCTGGATTAAGGTCTGCCATTTTGTTTCTATGTCTTATTTTTAAAATTTGTTCTTCCCTTACTGCTTTTGTGCTAAACATTTTTTTTTTTAAGTATTCTACTTTGATTCCTCTGCTGTTGTACTGTATTTTTGAGTTATTTTCTTAGTGGCTGCTCTGTACATTACAATCTGCATCTTAATTTACCTGAGGTAATACTGACTTAATTCTAAGAAAATACAGAAATATTGCTTCAATACTTTGTTTCTTCCCCTCTCCTTTATATCTCTCTATTGTTATAAATCCAACAATACAGTGCAATAATTAATGCTTTATATAATCTAATGTCTTCCCTCAAACAAAATTAGAATGGAAGATAACACGTGTTTATATAGTCTTTTATATTTACCCAGAGATATTCTTTTGAGTGCTCTTCATTTCTTTCTACAGATCCACAGTCTCATCTAGTTTTATTTCCTTTCACCCTGAAATACATCCTTTAATATTTTTTCAGTGGCAGGCCAGCTAATAATGAATTCTCTCAGTCTTTGTTTAACTGGGAATATCTTTATCGTGCCTTCATTTTTGCCGTTCTAGTGGAAAAATAGAATTCTTGATTGAAAGGTTTTTCCTTTGGTACTTGGAATGTCATTCTATTGCCTTCTGTCATCTGTCATTTCTGATGAGAAATCAGTTGCTAATTGCATTGTTCCCTGTTCATGATGAGTCATTTTTCTCAAGCTGCTTTTCAGATTTTCTCTTTTTTTCCCAACAGTTTGACTTTGATGTGTCTAGGTGTGTATCTCTGTGTTTTGTGTGATTTTGGTGTGAAGCAATAGCGTTAGATAGCTCACGTATACTACTGTTTAATTAATTAATTTTAATTTTTATTTTTTAAGGAGTCTCATTCTGTCACCCAGGCTGGAGTGCAGTGGCACGATCTCGGCTCACTGCAACCTCCGCCTCCTGGGTTCAAGTGATCGTACCTCAGCCTCTCTAGTAGCTGTGATTACAGGCTGCACAACCACACCCAGCTAATTTTTTTTTTTTTTTTTTTTTGAGATGGAGTCTTGTTCTGTCGCCCAGGCTGGAGTGCAGTGGTGTCATCTTGGCTCACTGTAACCTCCACCTCCTAGGTTCAAGCGATTCTTCTGCCTCAGCCTCCTGAGTAGCTGGGACTACAGGCACACGCCACTACACCCAGCTAATTTTTGTATTTTTAGCAGAGATGGGGTTTTACCGTATTGACCAGGCTGGTCTTGAACTCCTGACCTCGTGATCTGCCTGCCTTGACCTCCGAAAGTGCTGGGATTACAGGCAGGAGCCACCATGCCCAGCCACTGTTTAATTTAAAGGTAGCAGGGCATGAATTTTTAGGTGCCAAGACCTAAAGCATATATTACACAGGTGGTGATAGACATAATGTGAATGGCCATAAATCGCAATTTTCCTAGGACAGCTCCAGTTTACATCTATTGTCCTGGTGTAATAACTAATATTATTCCTTTCACACTCAAAAGCTGTTGGTTTGAATTATAAGCTACAAAATCACTCTAATTATAGTCAATCAAACTCATGCATGTGAAACATCTTCCTTTGTTTCTGGGTATCAGTATCAGACCATATAATTCAGAAACAAATAGAAGCTAAATTCATACACTTTTTTTGTTCTCAACTCATGATCATATAATATTCTGTAGAGCCCTATTGAACTCTCCTTCAAGACTGATGGTTCTATAATTCTTGAATTCTTGCAATGAAGAACAGAGATAAACCGAAAGCATGTGATAGTATCTAACTCTTTTAGACATTTAAGAAAACACTGGTTCACAACCATGGGCCTTAGTTGCACTGAGTGCCTGTTATGTGTCAAGTACTGTGCCAGGCACCTTCTACTTACTTACAATTTCACATATTCATCATAAGCTCTCAGTGAGGCAGAAATTACCATCCTTGTGAGTGGAGGAAACTAAGTCTCAGAGAGGTTAATAACTTTCCCAGGAACATATGGATGGAAAGAAAACAGGACACCAAGTTCATAAACTTCATTTCCTGGGTACCTTTCAAGCACAGGAAAAATCAGTGAGAGACAGTTATGTGCTCCTGGACATAAAGGCCGAGAAGCACCCTGTGGGAGTGACACTAGAAAAAGGAGCTCAGAAGGTGAGTCCCCGTCCAAGTTTTACCTGTGAGCAGGGCTAGTGTTCACAACATCTAACAAACAATATGGCAGCAGTGTGCACCGATGAGAGTGGGCACAGGCCGAGCACAGGAGATGGCATGTCTGGGATCGTACTGGCATGCCCCAGCACAGAACCTTGGTCCTAAGCCTGCCCCTGAGAGAGAGCGCTTGTCTTGAATCCACTGCTGTGTGAACCCAGGGAAGGGCTGGAAGGTAAAGGAGAAGATCATGGTGCCTTGGCCACTATCAGGGACAGGGTTCTGATGAAACGCCACTTCTTTTCTTTTTTTTGAGACTGAGTCTCGCTCTTGTCACCCAGGCTGCAACCTCCGCCTCCTGGGTTCAAGTGATTCTCCTGCCTCAGCCTCCCAAGTAGCTGGGATTATAGGCGCCCGCCACCACGCCCAGCTAATATTTGTATTTTTAGTAGAGATGGGGTTTTGCCACGTTGGCCAGGCTGGTCTTGAACTCCTGCCCTCAGGTGATCTGCCCACCTTGGCCTCACAAAGTGCTGGGATTACAGGTGTAAGCCACCACGCTTGGCCTCCACTTCTAACTTGATCTTTATCCCAACAATTCTCCCTCCTTCCCTTTCGGCATCTCCTGCTGCCATCCTCCACCTCATCTGCCACAAGTGTACCAGCAAGAATGAGGGGCTTGGCAATGTATTGGGCCAGTATCTTCTCATGTTACCTCCCATTATACCAGTTCAGTGGATTCTCCTGTTTAGCACTAGTGAGCTATAATGAGGATTCTCTGTTCTGTTTTCCCCCATCATGTTGAGGATAAGTAAGATCAAACCTCACCAGAATCTGGACTCCTTCAGAAGACATAACAGCATTCAGCTTTTCTGACCCGAAGTCTTCAGACACAAAGAATGTCTGGACTGGATAGTGACTGTTTCAGTTACTACCTCTTGTAGGAGGAGGTAGAGATTGTCACTTTCATCCACTCTTATCAGAGACCCACTCTTGTCCAATTATCGGAACTACCTGATGTCTTCCCCGATAAGGAAGCACACTTATGACGCAGAAATGCTAAATTATGACCTCACCCCATTTCCCCCTCATCTTATTCCACACACACATTTATAAAAACATGATTTATAAAGGATGTCTGATCACAATGACTGGAGCTACATGGAAGCCAGGATTCTGTGCATTAGAACTCTGAGTGATTCTTAATGGAAAGAAGTAAGGAAAGTAGAGTGTGGGAAAGCTAGCGATGCCTGAACCTGGATGTAAGGCATAGGTGGCGCCATCAGCCACCTTAAGGCAGTGACTTTACAAAGGAGTAGCACAAAATCAGAGAGTGTAGCTGAGTTCATTTCAATCTTCCCAGATCAAGATGGAGAAGGGAGAAGGCCGGACGATGAGAGGGGAGTGAGCCCTGGGCGTAATGGTTCCACACCAGAAGTTCTGAAGGTCAAAGTCCAGAAGCCAAGACTCAGCTGGGCAGGCTGCATCTCTACAAGGCAGCCTCAGATGTTCATTGTCAAATGGATGAACTGGGGGGAGAGAGAGAGAGAGAGAGAGATATGAGGGGTTGTTGTCCTTCCATGTCCCTTCCAGCCTCAGCCTCAGGAGTGGCCCCAATTTGCTGACATCACAGGAGATCTGCTATTTGATCATGTTGCCTGCCAACTTGGATGCCTGTCTCAACAGGAAACCATTTAAAAAAAAATAAATGAATTCTCAGCACTTGACATTTTCTGGAGGTTCTGAGTCCTTTCCGAGTGAGCTCACATCAAGCACAGATGGTAAGACAGAGACGGGAAAATGTACTTTCTCCCTGTTAAGAAGACAGCCTTGCTGAGGCATCTTGGGCAGGGCAGTATTAAGTGCCTTTTCCTTGTTGATGAGGGGTCCTCTCACCTGTGGGAGAGAGGTGGCCGTCCACCACGGAGGGGCTGCAGGAAGTGGAAGCACGTTCTGAAGACGGTGGGTGTTACAAGTGAGCTGAAGGAGAAGTAGCGTGGAATTCCTCCTCGTTTTCTCTCCTGAGTCCACCCTGCCTCCTCCTTCCCAACAGCTTGCTTATCACAGCATGGTGATTTGGGGTAACGTGATTATATGAGATGGTTTTTTTCTCCCTTCTCTGTCCTCCTTCCTGGGCACAGCATATATAGTATCGGGGTTACCGTAATGAAAGGTGCACAGGCTCTTTTAGGAAAGTGACTGCAGGTGAGGCCAATTCGGCCAGGAAAAGCTCCTGTTGCTTCCTGGGATGGGTCAGGGGAGAAGGAGAGGTACTTTAAAACATGGATACTTCAACTTGGCTGCACACTGGACTCACCAAGGGGATTTAAAAAAACAAAAACAAAAAACAATGTTTGGGCCTCACCCCCAGAGATTCAAATTTAATCAATCTGGGGAGTGGCTGGGGTATCAGAATTTTTAAATCTCCCCAGGTGATGCTAGCATGCAGCCAGATGTAAGGATGGTAGCTTTAGAGGGAGAGAATGCAATGGTTTTCCCTGTTGTCCTGCAAAGTGATGATATGGGGCAGGGCAGGAACCCATTCCAGTCCCTACACCTGTGGACACTTGGGTTGGAGGTGTCCACACTTCCACCTTGAATCTGCAGCACTGGAATACTTCCTCCATGCTGCTGGTGCTCTGGAGCCTTTGACTAGCCAGGAGGCCACTGAGTAACAAACCTTCCCACTCTCTCTTTCCACCGTGGACCAGGGACAACCATCACACTTTTCATGTTTTTTAGTGACATTACTTATCATTTACCTTAAAGTAAATGATAAATAAAGGTGGACCTAGGGGTCTCTCTTGTTTTCTTTCTTTCTTTTTTAAGAGACAGGGTCTTGCTATTGCTGTCATCCAGGCTAGAGTGCAGTGGCAAGATCATAGCTCACTGCATCCTCAAATCCCTGGCCTCAAGCAATCCTCCCGCCTAGGCCTTCCAAATAGCTGAGACTGCAGGTGCACACCACCATCCCCAGCTTCCTCTTATTTTCATAATAGAATAGTTTGAGTGTGCATATCTTTCTTTGGAATCTTGGAGTGATCAAAGGAGATATAGTTATTACATGTGTCCTACATGCTGAAGGTGAAAGACAAAACTAGAGAAGAAAAATGCCCAGTTTCTGTTCTCAATGAAATAATAATGCATCCAGGGATCTGAGATACACACTTGAGGAAATTAGTGGCGAGTCAACATAATTGCCAAATTATATGATATTATTATAAAGCAAAACTTTTGGTGTAATATATTAAGGCCTATGTCTCTTTCTGTAAATGGTTAAACCAAGGCACAGAGCAGCCTGATTAATCGAAATCAGAGCACAAAAGAGGGGAGGAGGTACAATCCTCTAAAACACATACTGTCATCAAGCTCTTCATCTTCAAATATTCAATAAAATGTTATCCAAACCCAAAGTTACTACTGAATTTGGAAATGAGCTAACTGTGAGTGTGAGTATGGAAACTGGTGGAGAGGAGAAACCCCAGAGATTGGGGAGGAGCCACAGGCTGCCTGGCTTTAGTGTTGTTAGGTAGAAGAGAAAGCAGACGTAGAAAGAGAGATACAGGGAGGGAAAGAAGGAAGAGGGAGATAAAAATTACAGAAACCACTGAAGGAAGCTGCTCCACAGGTTTCCCTCTGCCTTTGGGCAGGGGAATGTCTCAAGAGCATTCTCAAGCTTCATGTGCACAGGAATCACGAGGGTCCTGTGAAAGGCGACTTTCATTCAGCAGGTCTAGGGCAGGGCCTGGCACTCTGCATTTCCAACGCTCTCTCCTAAGTGCTATCTGTGCTGCTGCTGGCCCATGGACCACCATCTGAGCAGATGGGGTCCACGGGGATCCTCTGGGGAGGGGGTGATTGAAATCCCCTGGAATCCTTCTCCCACGCCTCTGACACTCGGACCCATTGTCTCCCACCCCCATCATTGCTATGATGACCCCGGTAACTGACCAGTTTTGTACTTGTCAGAGTTTGGGGGAGCATCATGGGAACCACAGGACAACACAAGCAAGTGAGAGTGAGCAAACTGGCAGCTGGAAGGCAGGCAGGCTAAGTTACCCAAATGACAGAAGGAAGAGAAGGACAAGAAGGCAGAGTCTGCTCACTCACTCAAGTCAAGGTGATTAATCTCTCTACGCCTCAGTTTCCACCCTGCAAAATGGGGATACTATTGGTACTTAGCTCACAGAATTATTGTAATGGTTCAATTGATTACTTAATAAGTAGTATCTCAAAAATATTAGCTATTTTGTTGTAATCACTCCCACAGCTAGATGTCAGTCCTCGCATGAAATCATGGGTTCGGCAAACTTTTATGGAGCTTGGACTCTGCCGGGCCCTGGTTGGGTCCCTGAGCAGAGGGTCTGGATTGGCCATACCTCATTTATAGTGAGATGAATGAACTCCTTGTTCTTCGTACTGAGAACCTGGAACACCCCTGATAGAAGAGACGGGGGAAAGGCATCCTTTTAAAGAAAATTCCTTTACCACGTTTGTTTCCCAGCGACCAAATGGCCTTTCAGTGGAGCCTGTGGGGAAGCTGCTCCATCTGGTGGTAAACAAGGACTTTCATTAAGGACGGCGGCAGGACTCGGGCCGGCTGAAGGGGAACTTCTCTGAATGGATGGAGGCCTCCAGTCCTGTAGCAAGCCAGTGGTCACCTAAGCCAGTCAGCCGGCCAGCAGCTCCCGGAGCCAAAGCAACTCCCCTGTCTTAACCTTCTGGGGGGTACAGGGCCCTTGAAATCCATGGGCCCCAGAAAAAAAGCACATGTACATAAAGTTTTGCATGAATCTGAAAGTTGTTAGTCTCGCCCTTGTAGGAAGGGGCTGTGGGCACTGTCACAGGACAGGAGGAGTCCAGAGGCACAGGAGAGCATGCCAGCACTGAGCCGGAGGCTGGGTCTACCACATGGTGTCACCTGAGCAAGTCACTGCTGTCTCTGGGCCTCAGCCTCCTCACCTTCAGAAGACGAGGTTGAGCCAATCAGCTCTGGCTTCACTTCAGAATCTCACAGGCAGCTTTAACAATATAACCCAAAGCGGCGCGGGGGACCGTCACTGAACACAGGAAATGGAAGAGAACCAACAACCAAACACTGCGACTGGGTCTTATGTGGATCCTGAGTCAACCAAGCAACTGTAAAAAGGTGGCCTGGGAGATTTGGGCATGGACTGGGCACTAGAGAACATTGAGGGTTTGCTGAGAATTTTGTTAGGCATGCAAATGGCATGATGATGATGCTAAAAACAAGTCTATCAGCTTGAGATATTCAGATGAATGGACAGAGTTTCTGAGATCTGCTATTAAATTATTTAGGAGAAAAAAGTTTGTGTTGCGGGAGCACAAGGAAAAGGTCAGCAAGATGATAATTTTTGAGGTTGGGCGTAAAGGTCTAGAAACACCTGGCGAATCTGTATAACTCCTGATGCTGGGTGCCACCCCTGAGATTCGAATAGAATTGGTCAATTGTGCAGCCTGGTCATCAACATTTCTTTAGGCACCCCTGGATATTGTAATGTATAGCAAAGTTTGAGAAGTGCTGGTGTGAGGTGCATGGGAACCTATTATGATTCTTTATATCTAAGTGGAGGGTTGACATTTTTACAATAAAAAGTTAAAATAATACTGGAGTAAAGCTCCGTCCTTGGTAATTGTAAAAGTTCTCCAGGCGAATCTAATGTGAGGATCCCAGAGTGGAAGGCGTTAAGCCTATAATATTCCTCTATTATAAGAACAAGCTGAGGCACTCCCACCCCTCTTGCTGGGAAGGATTAAGCCTGGGTGGTTTAGAAAGGGAAAGAGCAATTGAGAGAAGAGAAACTAGCAAATCTCATTATTTCTAGGGTCAGCTCTGACCACCCTGTAAATCTAATGAGTGATTCTCTTTCAGGAGGGGTCTTTGTAGAATGCACCTCTCACTAGCTACCAGTAACCCCTAGGGAAAGCCCAGCCTCCTGGCTTGATATACTAGCCCCTTTGGGGCCTGCTGATCTCTCTGTGGTTTTCTCTCATCATCTCTTAATCAACACATATTCATTGATTGTCCATAAAGTATGGCTCTCCTGGAGCTTAGAGTCTAGAGGGGCTGTGCTTCAAGCAAGTAGTTAGTGTTCTACTACCAAAGAAGCAGAGGGAGCTGTCATGCTGATAACCGAGGGTCACAGCCCTCACCTTTTAATTTTAATTTTATTTATTTATTTATTTATTTAGTTAGTTAGTTAGTTAGTTAGTTATTTTGAGATGGAGTCTCGCACTGTCCGCCCAGGCTGGAGTGCAGTGGCACAATCTCAGCTCACTGCAATCTCCGCCTCCCAGGTTCAAGGCGGTCTCCTGTGTCAGCCTCCCGAGTGGCTGGGATTACAGGTGCATACCACCATGCTCGGCTAATTTTTTGTATTTTTAGTAGAGGCAGAATTTCACTATGAGCTGGTCTTGAGCTCCTGACCTCATGATCCATCTGCCTCAGCCTCCCAAAGTGCTGGGATTACAGGCATGAGCCACTGTGCCCGGCCCCCTGCCTTTTTTTTTTTTTTAAATCAAGTATTCGTACCTCGAAGTGGCCTATGGAACATAGATTAGAAAATACCAAGCAGGACCAGCTGCATAATTTGTGACGCCCAGGGCAAAATGGAAACACGAGGCCTCCCGCTCCTAAGTTATTAAGACTTTCAAGATGAAAACGCTAGAGCATTAAACCAAGCATGAGGCACCCTTGGGGGCATGGGTCCCTTGGCACCTGCACAGAGGGCATGTCCTCGTAGCCACCCTGGTGCTGAGTTACAGGCCCTGGACATGCTTCATTCAGCCCCACCTTCAAAGCCACCTGTGAGGGGCAGGATGGCTATGACAATAAACTGCAAACACTGAAGCTCACGGGCACAGTCTCTCTCTATTTGTGGTGTAACAAATCTTGTTTAAGGTAACTGGGTTAATGTCTAGGGCTTACAGGGTGGGGAGGTGGGGAGGAGGAGGGACAGAGACTCTCCTGTTTCTATATGTTATGATGGGATTTAACCTGAAATTGAACCTTTCCTCAAACACAAGGCACAAACCTGCCCCACCCCATCATCCTCCTGCAGAGGCACTATGAATGTACAAAGAAAGGCGATGCCAAGAAACACGCTGCAGGGGAGGCGGGCACACTCTGCTCTTTAGCTAATGGCAGAGGCCCACAGGTCCCACATCAGACCATGGCTCTCTGTGGTCTCTTTGCCATTACTTTCACCAGGCTATTTCCCATGCGCTCACGGAGGGTGACTGAAGATGCCACCCCGAGTGCACCCTCGGCCTCGCTGGACACTTACGGCTCGCATTCTCCAGCCGGACCAGGCAGTTCAGGAAGTCATCGAAGTCCATCTGGAGCTCCTCATCCGCATACCTGAGCACGATCAGCTGTAGGAGGTGGCTGCTCAGCTGAAAGCCTGTGGGGACGAAGGAGGAGACCCAGGACCTGCCGTGTCCGAGCCCCGAGGTGAGTCTGCACCTTTGAGGGAGCTCCCAGGCAGCCGAGGAGAGGCCTCAGAAGAGGGAGCCACTGTTTCACTCCTCAAAGCTGGGGTCTCCACACCCAGTGGGACTGCTGTCCTTGGTGTGAACGCAGTGTGAAAGCGTGAATCTGCAGTGCAGGGGCGAGTGTGCGGGGGACTCTCAGGCACGCTTTCTGTGTTTAATGGCTTCTGAGTTTAGTGAGTTCATGATCTTAGTTTTGACACCCATGTCACCCATAGGGTCTCGCTGACTTTACAGGAAGCTTTGTTTGGGGGAACTTAACACTGGTGGTGTCTGAGCCCCACACTCATTCCTACACCAGCCTCCCCTCGTGTTCTGTGTCTCAGGTCACTTCCAGCTGTGGCTCTAGAACGTTTCTCAGAGGGGATGCTGCTGCCCACGGTGAATGACTCTGTGCCAGGGGCCCATTCCTACACACCCACGATGGGGGAGGAACACCAGGCTATGGCCAGGAGGCCTGGATCTGAGCCCCAGCACTGCTCCAGCCATGGCATATGGGTTCAGTTCCCTGGGCTTTGGTTTCCTCATTGTCAAGTGAGGGGTTTAGACAAAGTGAAGTTCTTTCTAGATCCGATATTTAGTGCTTCTATTTTTTTTTTGAGATGGAATTTTGCTCTTGTTTCCCAGGCTGGAGTGCAGTGGCATGATCTCGACTCACTGCAACTTCCGCCTTTCAATTTCAAGTGATTCTCCTGCCTCAGCCTCCTGAGTAGCTGGGACTACAGGCGCCCGCCACCATGCCTGGCTAATTTTTGTATTTTTAGCAGAGACAGGATTTCACCATGTTGGACAGGCTGGTCTCAAACTCCTGACCTCGTGATCCACCTGCCTTGGCCTCCCAAAGTGCTAGGATTACAGGTGTGAGCCACCACACCTGGCCAGTGCTTTGATTTCTCATCATTGCCCTTAGAAGTGATTTCTTTCCCCCTTTCGTTTTGGTCTACATGTTCGCTTTCTAGGAGGCGTTCACAGGATTATTCAAAAATCCACCTAGGGTCTTTCTGCTTCTTTGTAATTCTAGCAGAGGAGCAGGGGGGTCAGGCACAGAGTGCAGAGCCTCTGGAGCCTGCACGGCAGTGCTGGCAGCCGGCCTTGGCCAGAATCCTGGTGTTTGGGGCTAGAGGAGGGGGATGAGGGGCGATCCCCCCTCGTCAGGGTAGGAAAGACACAGCCGTACCCCTCCTCTCTGAGCGCTCCCTTTGTCCCCTGCTCAGTTCCTCCTCCTACCCTGGAAACAGAGTCACCATCCCCTAAGAAAATCAGGCGCCCTTCTCAGCCTGGCACTTTGCTCATTTGTAAATCATCTGATTTTCTTCTCCCTCACATAGGACCCGAGATGGTCCTGGCCTTGTATACTTCATCCTTTTATCAGGCCTGAGCCTGGACATGTTTCCAGATTTTGCTTTCCCTGGGAGGGAACCCACTTTAAAAGGTTCAGGAGGCCCCTGTCTGTGAGGTGTGCTTGGTGAGAAGCCCAGGCGGCCTGGCGGGCGGGAGATCTGCAGAGCACCCATGGAAACTACGGTTGTGTGTGCAGGACATGGGACCACACAGAGGCCGACGGCCATCCAACCCCAGACAAGGGTGGGGAACGCCACCTGGAGCCCAGCCTTCGGGAAGGGGAGCAGGGTGTAAACTATGATGCAGTCATCGGTTTGGATTCAGAGTCTGCTGCTGATAAAGCCCAGGACAGGGCCACAGGTGGCAGAGGGGCGTGCAGCCCACAAACCATGGGCACTGCATGCTCTGTCTCATCCACAATAACAACCATCTGAGAGCAGAAATGAGACGTTTGAAATCACTGCAGCTTGCCACCAAACAGCCATGTGTTAAGTACTGGGCCAGAAAACATGGTCAGAGGCTATGAGGCCTCCAGAGGGCGGGCCAAGTTCAGTTTTAGCAGATACATTAAAAAAGTTTCTACCAGTGCTCACAGTGGTTTAAAATGAGGGCCCTGGTGTCAGCAAGTGAATCTTGGGTCTGAACCCTGGTGCCGCCACTCCAAGAGCCATGACCTTAGAAGCACCAACTGGGCTCAGAGGCCCACCTCCTGGGCAGCAGAGAGAAGACCTGCCATCTGTTCAGGTTGCCCATGGGCAGTGCCTGGTATGCAGTCAGCCACCTGCATTCCAGTCTTTTCTTTACCTGCAGCTTTCAGTGCAGTCCGCAGTTCATAGGTAGACATGGTGCCGGACTTGTCAGCATCAAACCGAAGGAAAAGGTTCTAAAGGGTGGAGAGCAGAGGCATTGAGAAGGAGCGCACCTGAAAGGCATCGCCGATGGCAGCAAGTGGGTGACAGCCAGCCCGGGGGAGCTACCCTCCAGGGGCCGCAGAGGCCACGGTTGGACTGCGCCTTCCAAAAAAAGTCAGTCTCCCTTTCGTCTTCCTTTCCATCTTGGGTGGAAGCACGGTGGTACTCCCATAAGCATCAGAATAGCATGATGCTGTTTTCCCTTCTCCCCTATCTGAATACAACTCCTCTAGCCTGCAGTCTGCTGCACCCTTTTAAATCCCCTCTGCTCTAGGCTCATGGGGTCCCCCAGAGGCCAAGCCCTGCTCCAGGTTACATACAATCCACTGCTTCAGCTTGTCCCAGAACACTTTGAATTCATCAAACTCCAGCTTCCCATTGCCGCTGGTCTGCGCCGTGTGGGTTAAGGGAGACGTGAGCAGCGTTTCAGCCTGAGGCTCCTCGTGGGACCTCAGCTCTAGGACTGCAGACGGGGAGGGCTGATGGGCTGGCCTGGGTGACACAGGTTTGGGGCCCTGGGGAAGTGGTTTTAATGGTTAAACCACAAATCTCTGAAGAGGGGAAACGGCAGAGGTGGGATGGGGGTGCTCCCAGAAAGTTCACAAAAACAGAACTCTGTTCCCTTGGATGGGATCCCAAAGTGGCAAGAAGACCCCCAAGTTCCTTCAAAAGCTTCCCACCCCTGCCCCTGGGCAGGCTTGTGCATCTTGATTCTGATCCAATTTCAGCTTCGGGGTCCCCCAGCTTTGGGTTATTTTCTGCGAAGAAGACTATTCTGCTGGCTAAGGATGTCATGTTCTTGGAGAGTCTGAAATATTAAAGATTACTCTACTGTGCTTAAAGCCTGGGATCCATGTCTGTTTCTGTTCAAATATTTGGAAGGATACATCCATCAGGGAAATGATGTTTTTACAGGAGATCAGGCTTAGCTTCTTGAATTTGATGTCCTTTTCTGAAATTGCACATGAAAGCTGAATTCGGTTGACTCCATTGAGATAAACCTATGTACCCATCTGCTGAAAGCCCAACAATGTGGCTAAATCCGGGGCTGTTGGGGGCTGTGATGTGGCTACTGTCTTATGATGCTGGTGGGAGTAGAAGTTAACATGACCTTTCAGAAGGAGCATTGGCAAAATGTGAAAAAAGCAATAAAAGTGGGAATATGCCTTCATCCATTTATTCTGGTTCTAAGAATCCCGAGCAAAGAATTACATATGAAGATTTTTGTCATCACATTATTTATAGTGGCAAAAATTTGAAAGTGAAATAATGACCAGTAGAAAGGCATGGTCAATATTTGAGGCTATGTCTATGTAATGGAGTGTTATACGACCCTTAGGAATCATGTTTTTGCAGCCTATTTAATGGCAGGATTTAAATTTGTTGGAGAAATTTGTACTCTCATACTACTGCTGGTGAAAATGTGAAATAGGCACTTTAGAAAAACAGTTGGATAGTTTTTAAAAACATTAAACACAGAATTAAACAATCCTCTTAACTAAACATATAGTTAAGAGGATGGTTATGCCACCATGTAACCATAGACTGTGGCATGGTGGTGGAACCACCCTCATAACTATATACCCAAAAGAAGTGAAAACACATGCCCACCCAAAAAGTTGTACAGGAATGTTTACAGTTGCATTATTCATAATGACCAAAAACTGGCAACAACCCACATGGCCCCCAATAGATGAATGAATAAACAGAACGGGGCCCATCCATACGATGGGATGTTATTTGGCTGTAAGAAGGAATGAGGCATGGATACATGGATGGACTTCGAAAACATCATGCCATGTGAAAAAAGTCAGTCAGAAAGGACCACATATTGTATGATTCATTTTTTTTCTCCCTGGGACGGAGTATTGCTCTGTTGCCCAGCCTGGAGTGCAATGGCGAGATCTTGGCTCACTGTAACCTCCACCTCCCAGGTTTAAGCAATTCTCCTGCCACAGCCTCCCAAGTAGCTGGGATTATAGGTGCCCACCACCATGCCTGGCTATTTTTTTTTTTGTATTATTAGTAGAGACAGGGTTTCATCATGTTGACCAGGCTGGTCTTGAACTCCTGGCCTCAGGTGATCCGCCTGTCTCGGCCTCCCAAAGTGCTGGGATTACAGGTGTGAGCCACTGCTCTCAGCCTATGATTCCTTTTATATGAAATATTCAGAATATGTAAATCGAATCTATAGAGAAAGAAAGTAGATGAGTGGTTACCTGGGGCTAGAGGAAATGGGTACAGGGCTAACACTGTTAACGGGTAAAAGGTTTCTTGTTGGAGTGATGAAACGTTCTAACATTGTATGTCTACGCATGTGACACATATGTACATACATGCAGATACACATATGTTAAGAGTGGTTATTTATGGTGGCGAGATCATTTGTGATTACCTTTGTCATTAGGCTTTTCTGCATTTTTAAGAATTTTCTACTATAAACCTGCATCATTTCTGGAATCAGGAAAAAATGAAAGCTATTTTAAAAGTCGGCTGGGAGGAGCAGGGAGCCTGGGGTGTTGTGGGGGACTCAGGCAATGTGGTTGCTGGTCCCTCCATAGGCGCCCTGGGACCCCGATGTGGGCAGCACTTACTCTTTCGCAGCACAGCATTTAAAACATACTCAAGTTCCTCTGCAGTCACCTCCATGTCCTGTTGAAGTGGAGACAATTGCTTTTTATAACCCTCAGCACCTTCTTTTTTAGTTTTTTTTTGTTTGTTTTAAATCAGTTCTGAGCTTGATTTGGCTCAAGTGACAGGCCAGCCTTGAGGACCCTGCTCTGGGCAGATGTACCTATCTCCTGTGTGGCTGCAACTACATGTCTCATATGTCACATGTTTTAGGGACATGCCAGCCCAACTAGGAGAGAGCCTAACTTGAGAGCCGTCTCAATCCAGGAAAGCACCTGGAAAGCTGGGCAGGGCAAGGCAGTGGTTTCCCAACTTCCCTGAGGGTCAGAACCGCTCCTAGAATTGTCCTAAGCTCCTCAGATGGTTCCTATGTTGGAGGTAGTTTGGGAAGGCCAGACTGAGTCTTCCTCTGCACCGCAGAACCGCCTGGAGAGCTTTAAAACAGTCCCGCATCTGGGGCTTACCCCAGGGACTCTTGAAATCAGAGGACCTGGGAATATGGTCCTATTTTTAAGACCTAGGGGTTGATTTAGAATTAAGAATAGGGTGAATGATTTAGAATTAAGAATAAAGGTGAATTTCAGAATCATGGATCTAAGGTGCTCCAGGAAATCTCGGCAGCCCCCACCCCGGAAGCTGGTTAGAAATGGAGAGTCTCAGGTTTTTTTTTTTTTGATACAGGGTCTTGCTCAGTCATCCAGATTGCAGTACAGTGCTGTGACCACAGCTGACTGCAGTCTCAATTTCCCATGCTCAAGCAATCCTCCTACCTCAGCCTCCCAAGTAGCTGGGACTATAGGCAGGCACCACCATGCTGGGCTGATTATTTTTGCAGAAACGGGCTCTCCCTATGTTGCCCAGGCTGCTCTTGACCTATTGATGAGGAATCTGTGTTTTTTTCCCAGGATGCCCAGGTCACTTTATACACAAGCGTGTTTGAGTAGCACTGACACAGACCTCATTTTGGTCAGGGTTTTGCACTAGCCATGTGGAATGCTGTGGGCTGCTTCTAACACATGTTCGCCCTGAAGCCTCTGGGCCTGGGGAATGGGGGTTTGGGATGTTTGGTGTTGGTGAGAAAATACTGCACCAGCCAGGCCTCCACCGAAAGAGGAGGAAAGAGAAATGGAGCCACGTGCCCAAGTCATCCAACTACTTGGAAGAAAAGCAGGACATGAGTCGAGGAGGGCTGAACTCTAGAGGTACTTTTCTGGTTGTTAATCAAGGTCGACTGAAACGCCTGCAGCATTCCCCGCTTCCCTCGCAAACCCTAATTCTCCATCTGACAACTCCTGTCCCTCCCGCATTCACTCCTCTGAGCCTGTCAGGCGGGGTCTGACCCAGCGTGCTCCAGGAGCAGGGAGGTCACCACTGCCTTTGCCCCTCACCATGCTCTGTCCCGCCCAGGGCTGCGCTCAGCCACCTTCCTGCTGTACTTTAAGCAGTCACATGAGACACCCCTTTTCTCTATCCCATCCTGTTGTTCCCTAATCTCCCTGCCTTGCCTATTTATTGCAGTGCCTCATATACTACCATTAGACAGCACCTAGGTTTAGATATCACCACTCCAGGTGACCCCTTTCATAATTTAGGAACCCCAGTTGAGTGAAACACAGGAAGCTAACAGAGTCATTAGCATTTTGACATGAATTAGTTCATCTGCTCATTTTATTTATGGCTCCAAGGGAGCACCTGTGGGGCAGTTTCTAGAAAGACTTCCCTCCCCCATGCCTAGCAGGGGGAGGAAGAGCCTGGATCTGTGTGAGGCTCCATCCAGGGTCCCCAAAAAAGAAGCTGAGCAGTGGAAAGGACTGGGATAGGGTGGGGGACAGGAAGTTGCAATTAAATAGGGACCTCCTTGAACATGATCCCCTTTACTAAGCAGAGTATTCTAATGGCAGTGATTTTCAGGCAGAGTTCAAAGGAGCCACCTCTTCAAGCCTTCGTCTAGCCTCCCAAAGAAAGCACCTGGTGCCCAGCGTGGTAGCTCATGCCTGTAATCCCAGCACTTTGAGAGGCTGAGGCCGGAGGATTGCTTGAGCCTAGGAGTTTGTGACCAGCCTGAATGACATAGTGAGACTCTTCAATTTTTTTTTTTTTAATTAGGCAAGCATGATGGCATGTGCCTATAGTCCCGGCTACTCAGGAAGCTGAGGCAATAGGATCTCTTGAGCCCATGAGTTTGAGGCTGCAGTGAGCTAGGCTTATACCACTGCACTCCAGCCAGGACAACAGTGATACCCTGTCTAAAACAAAACAGAACTAAAAAACAAAGTGTCTGGGTCCATTCTGAGCTCCTTTGGGCTCACTGGCCCCATCCACAGCCACAGACTGTGTAAGTAAGAGATGTTGTAAACAGGGTGGTCTTTGGGCCTTCCGTGATCAGTGCTGGTCTTTGCAACAAGCTCCATCATGCCTCGGGATGATGTTGCTGACCAACCCCACAACTGCAACCCTTTGCTGGAAAGCCAGGTCCAGGCCCTCAGCCCAGTGGGGAGATGGAAGCGGGGCGTGTCCTACCTCACCAGCGACTTGTTCAAACAGAGCTCGAAACCGCTGCTCCTCCTCTGTCTCCTGGTCAGGCGGAGTTGGCTTTGGGGGCTAAAAAACAGCCGAAGAAACTTGCACAAAATGATCCACAAAAAGGAAACATGACAAAAATAGCAGGAAAGAAGCCAGGAGCCTCTGTGCCCAGCCCTATGTCACCCTCCCGATGCGATGTGCACAAGCTGCGTCCTGTAGCGTGAGGAACATTTTCTCATGAAGGCTCTTTAGAAGGTGAGACTAGAAGGACTCTATTAGCTGGACCTGTGGAGCCCTTTTGCCTTACAGACGAGGAGGCCAAAGAACCCTGACCCCTGCCTAAGTTAGGTCCTGGTCACTGGATTTTCATGCTTCCTGCACTTCCTCTAGCTTACCTCTTACCACCCTGGACTGCAATGACTCACTTCATCATCTGTTTTGATAGCTGGTAAAATCACTGAAGGCAAGAGTCTGTTTCTAGCACTGAGCTCTGGGCTTGGTATATAGAAAGAGCTCAGTAAATGTTTTAGGTGATTTTTGGTTTCTTTGGTTTTTTATCACCATTAATAAGCTGTGCCCCAGCATGGAGAAGCAAATTCCCTCCTAAAAGCAGATCTCTGCTGCCCCTGGATGTGTCAGACTGTTTCCAGCTATAGCATCTCAGGGCCTCTGGAGAGTCCTCCAGCCCTTGGATGAGGGTAAAACCACCCCCAGGTCTCCCCCTCTACACACACATAATGTAGGGGAGATGTAATGTGTTCCCCTGAGTCCACAGTAAAAAAACATCTCCCTGCCTCTCTGGTTTTCTTTTCACTGATGAGTTTTCTTAAAATACAATTAAAAGATAGTCTACCCCCTTCAGAAGTGGGAGCTTCCTCTCAGGTGGAGTTGGTAGTGTGAAAGTTATTAAATCAAAATGAAGTCACTAATGTTAAGAAAACCCTGACAAGTAGAGCTTGGGAAGGCCAGAAGGTCCTCATGCTTATTTGCCTGATAACAAAAGTATCACAAAAGGC
Organism: Chlorocebus sabaeus; assembly: GCF_047675955.1. Classification (NCBI taxonomy): domain Eukaryota; kingdom Metazoa; phylum Chordata; class Mammalia; order Primates; family Cercopithecidae; genus Chlorocebus; species Chlorocebus sabaeus. Next base: position 68,820,965 of record NC_132928.1, on the reverse strand, counting down.
TGCAAAAACCACAACCTTTCACAGAGCCCTTGCAACCATACACAAAAATACTTCTACCTCTGCGTAGCAACTGCCTGTCCAACATCAGCCTGGCCTCACCTTTGTGATTGATCTTTGTAGCCAAGGATAATTATTTCAAAACAATTACGTAATCCTTCTCATTTTTTTCTTTAAAAACCTTTGTCCTCTTTTACCTCCCCAAATATGTGCGTAGTTTACTGTGGCATGTATATTCCCATGGCAGTGTTTTATCCCCAAATAAATAGCTTTTCTTTTAGAGAGTGCCTCTGTGTTTGTTATTTCAGTTGACAGTAGCACAGAGGAAGATGACATTGAACACAACTTTATACCAAGCACCCACCTCACTTCCATGCCAGGTCCTTGTGTACTAGAGGAGCACAGACTAGAAGACACACATCTTGGTCTCCAGGAGGTTAGAATCATAGATGCTTACTTGATCGCATATAACCACTCCCTGAATCACAGAGTTTTACATGACTCTGTGATTAGAAGGAAGGTTTCCAGAAGCATCACCTGAATCTTATACTCCATAGCAACATCAGAAGACTCACCTCAGGAAGGTCAATGTCTACATTTCCATCCATATCCCTGTATGGGCAGAAAAACACACAGCCTCAATTGTGGATTAACTTCTCATTGGGATCTGCAGAGCTGAAGAGTCCAGAGCTGTTGGAAGGTTCTGTCCCATTGAATCTCTTATTGTTCAGTGCTGTCTACATTTCACAGAGTTTGCAGACCCCATGCATTGACACCCCCACCCTTAGTCATTCAGCCCTTGCTCAGAATGCAAATAAGAGGGACAGCCATTGTGTTAGGCCATTCTTGCATGGCTATAAAGAAATAGCAGAGACTAGGTAATTTATAAAGAAAAGAGATTTGATTGGCTCACGGTTCTGCAGGCTTTACATGAAGCACAGTGCTGGCATCTGTTCTGCTTCTCGGGAGGTCTCAGGAAACTTACAATTATCACAGAAGGTGAAGGGGTGGGGGAGTTGCCACACACCCTTAAACAACCAGATCTCATGCAAACTCACTATCGTGAAGACAGCACCAAGCCAGGAGAGATCTGCCCCCATGACCCAAACACCTCCCATCAAGCCCCACCTCCAACACTGGGGATTACAATTCAACATCAGATTTGGTGGGGACACATATTCAAACTGTATCATTCTGCCGTGGCCCCTCAAATCTCATGTCCTTCTCACACTGCAAAATATAATCATGCCTTCCCAATAATCCCCCAAAGTCTTAAGTCATTCCAGCATTAACTCAAAAGTCCAAAGTCCAAAGTCTCACCTGAGGTAAGGCAAGTCCCATTGCCTATGAGCCTGTCAAATCAAAATCAAGTTCCAAGATATGCAAATTCCATTTTATACTTCCAAAATACAATGGGAGTATAAGCATTGGGTAAACATTCCCCTTCCAAAAGGCCAAAAGAAAGGGGCTACAGGCCCCATGTAAGTTTGAAACCCCACAGGGCAGTCATTAAATCTTAAAGCTCCAAAATGATCTCCTTTGACTCCATGTCCCATGTCCAGCGAACACTGGTACAAAGGGTGGGATCCCAAGGCCTTGGGGAGCTCTGTCCCCGTGACTTTGGCTGCTGTCATGGGTTGTTGAGTGCCTGTAGCTTTTCCAGGCTCAAGGTGCAAGCTGCCAGTGGATCCACCATTCTTGGGTCTGGAGGATGATGGCCGCCTTCCCAGCGTTCTGCTAAGCAGTACCCCAGTGGGGACTCTGTGTGAGGCCTCAAATCTCACATTTCCCCATCTGCATTGCCCTAGTACAAGTTTTCTGTGAGGGTTCTGTCCCTGCAGCAGGCTTTTGCCTGGGCATCCAGGCTTTTCCATACATCCTCTGAAATCTAGGTGGAGGCTGCTAAGCCTCGTTCAGTCTTGTACTTTGTGTGCCTGCAGGCTTAACACCATATGGAAGCTGCCAAGGCGTATGGCTTGCACCCTTGCACCTTCTGAAGCAGTAGCCCAAACTGTATCTGGTGCCTTTGAGCAGAGACTAGAGCTGGAGCAGCTAGGATGCAGGTAACAGTGTCCTGAAGCTGCATAGGGCAGTGCGGCCCTAGGCCTGGCCCATGAAGCCATTTTTTTCCTTGGCCTGCGATGGGAGGGACTGCTGCTGCAAAGTTCTCTAAAATGCCTTTGAGGCCTTTTCCCCATTGTCTTGGTTATAGCACTTGGCTCCTTTTTTGTTATGTAAATATCTCTAGCAAGTGGTTGTTCCACAGCCTGCTTGAATTCCTCTCTCGAAAAAGCTTTTTCTTTCTCTGCTATATAGCCAGGCTGCAAATTTTCCAAACTTTTATGCTCCACTTCCCTTTTAAACATATATATTCCAACTTTAAGTCATATCTTTGCTCCCACATCTGAGTACAGGTTGTTAGAAGCAGCCAGGTCACATCCTGAATGCTTTGCTGCTTTGAAATTTCTTCTTCCAGATACCCTAAATCATCACTATGAAGTTCAAACTTCCACAGATCCCTAGGGCATGGACACAATTCAGCCAAGATGTTTACTAAGGCATAACACACATAACCTTTGCTTCAGTTCCCAATAAGTTCCTCATTTCCATCTGAGACCTCGGCAGCCTGAACTTCACTGTTCATATCACTATCAATGGTTTGGCCATAACTATTTAACCAGCCTCTAAGAAGTTCCAAACTTTTCCTCATCTTCCTGTCTTCTTCTGAGGCCTTCAAACTCTTCCAACCTCTGCCTGTTATCTAGTTCCAAAGTCACTTCCACATTTTCAGTTATCTTTTTAACAATGCCCCACTCCTCTGTACCAATTTTCTGTATTAGGCTGTTCTTGTACTGCTATAAAGAAATACCTAAGACTGAGTAATTTACAAAGAAAAGAGGTTCAATTGGCTCACAATTCTGCAGGCTTTACAAGGAAGCATGGTATATTCCCTAGAAGTTAACTTGACTCCTTGATTTCTAGGGAGGCCTAGGAAGCTTACAACCATGGCAGAAGGGGGAAGAGTCATGTCACATGGCAAAAGCAGGAGCAGGGGTGGGGCAGGTACCACATACTATCAACCACATCTCACAAGCATTCACTCAGTATCACGAGGATAGCACCAAGCCATGAGGGATCTGCATCCACGACCAAAACATCTCCCACCAGGCACCAACGCCAACACTGGGGATTACAATTCAACTTCAGATTTGATGGGGACACATATTCAAACTATATCAGCCATCACTAAGAACTTGTGAATTCTGGGTTTATGGAACTAAAAGAAGTTAAGCCAGCAGTCACTCCCTATTTCTTTGATGAACTTTAACAAAGGCAATGGATAAAGTGTTTTGTAGAATAGTAGCACCTCCAATGACCCATAAACAGTGCAGTTGCATTACACATTCACTCTCCATAAACTCTGCATCTTCAAGGAGGATGCATATCTGTTGGAGACCATTCAACCTATTGAGTGATAGGCATTGAGGAGGGGGTGCATTTTAAAAGATTACAAAGTTGAATCAGAACCAAAAAGACCACCTTTTTTTTGTTTTGTTTTGTTTTTGAGACGGAGTCTCACTCTGCAGCCCAGGTAGGAGTAAAATGGCACGATCTCGGCTCACTGCAACCTCTGCCTCCTGGGTTTTAAGTGATTCTCTTGCCTCAGCCTCCCAAGTAGCTGGGATTACAGGCATGTGCCACCATGCCCAGCTAATTTTGCATTTTTAGTAGATATAATGTTTCTCCACGTTGGCCAGGCTGGTCTCAAACTCCTGACCTCAGGTAATCCTCCTGCCTTGGCCTCCCACAGTGCTAGGATTACAGGCATGAGTCACCATGCCCAGCCTAAAGACCACCTTTTGAAGCTGCATCCCTAACTCCTGCCTCTCCTCACAGATGTAAATTCCTGATTCCACTGGTGGGGTTGGGGAGGGATGGGTGTCTCTGTGCTTATGTTAGGGAAAAAGAGGAAAAATGATGCAATCATGTTTTTTTGCTATTCACATATTTAGGGGGATTTGTAGTATTTGGATAGTAGTAATATTAACAGGAGGAGCAGGTTTCAGCTTTTGATGATGCTAAAAACATTTGGAGGGATACAGTCTTATAGATTAAAACTTGAAGCACTCTCAAAGAAAAACTGATACAAAATCAAAATCAAAGGGAATACAAATAAGTATTAACGTTGAATGAGGGTAGTCCTCCCTTTCCTCCTCATCTCCTGGGCATACATGACATAACCCTTTCAGAACTTTTGTTTGTTTAATCAGGAGCCTGAGAGCTAAACCAATGCACACAGAGCTCAGTGTGAATTTTCGTTACCAAGCTACAGAGCTGATTCTTATACTCAGTATCATAGCAGACTAAAATATCTTGTTCAGAGCAAGATTGAGTATGGAGGTTTTTTTGCCATGTACAAGTCACCTGATGCATGCCAGTGACTCTGAGCTCACCCCACTAATGGGATAGAGAACAAGAGGCATCGCATTGGCATAACTTGGGTCTCTCTTGTTCTTGCCACCGTAAGAGATGTCAATCTGCATGGATCTCATACAGGGTACTTTTGTGTGAACAGATACTAGGATACTCATCCCCACCTTGTACTAGTATCTGGGAGAAGGCTGGAGAAAAATTATCCGGTAGAGTGTTTAAAAATTTAAGACTTTTCAGCATCCATTTAGCCAAGAGAAAGAACCATGCCTTTTGTAATCAGCTTGAGAAACCCCACCAGACTTCATAATTGAGTCTTCTCAATGCATGCCACCAATCTAATTCTATCTCACTAAACGAAAGATGAAACTAGAGTGAGTCATGTATTCACAGCTGTCTCTCTTGTTAACTCTGTGCAGATTGACTTTTTGTTGGAGACTTATCTAGCTTAAATACAGAATTAGCAGATTTTAGCATTCTCCGTAATCTTTAGAATATCATCATTGGGAAAAGAAATGGATTCATCTATCTTGAACCATTTTTCCCCCTGTGCCACAGAGCAATCCATGGTGAATGGGCAGTAAAGGGAAACATTTTCCACAGAAGTAACAGATATAAAATAATTTCGCTAAGACACTGTGAGGAAGATGTGGTGGAATATTGGGTATGTAAAATGAGAGGCAGATTTGCCAACATTTATTTGAATTGGAGGTGAAAGAACATGTCATTCTTGAAATTTGCAGTAGCCACCGCCTTCATCATGCCCAGAAATGTCTAGCATCCCTGCATGGGGCTTTTACCCCAGAAGCTTCTTGGTAATAGGGTCTGAAAAATGAAGGGCTCCACCCAAAAGTGTCTCGTGAGCATGACTCTGGGACCAGTAGAAAAGAGCAACTTTTCAGTGGTTTGCTTGAGGGAGGGAGGAGCAGAGCTAGAAGGAATATGTGCCTTGCCTTGCAGATGAGTTAACAAAGTGTCCTGCAGCCTGGCGTGGTGGCTCACTCCTGTAATCCCAGCACTTTGGGAGGCTGAGGCGGGTGGATCATCTAAGGTCAGGAGCTCGAGACCAGCCTGGCCAACATGGTGAAACCCCGTCTCTACTAACAATACAAAAAACATTAGCCGGGTGTGGTGGCGGGTGCCTGTAATCCTAGCTACTCTGGAGACTGAGGCAGGAGAATTGCTTGAACCTGGTAGGTGGAGGTCGCAGTGAGCTGAGATCGCGCCATTGCACTACAGCCTGGGTAACAAGAGTGAAACTTCATCTAAAAAAAATTAATAATAAATAATAGAAAAGAAAGAAACTGTCCTGCCTTGTTTCTCAGGTACACATGGAAAACGGAAGAATGGAGTCTTGGCTCCAGCAGTTCCTGGATGACTTCTGTGTGAATAAACTACTAAAAGAAGTGGGATTCTGGAAGCCGTTCCTCTGACTCACCGGGTAATGGCTTTTTTCTCTGAAAAGATTCTCAGACAGAAATCAGCTTCCTGGTGGGGCTCAAAAGTGCTGGGAATCAGCATGTACTCCCCAGGGGGTAGCTTGAACCGGTCGGAGACTTCTCTCAGGTTGATGAACGTCTTGCTTCTGGCCCGAGAAGCGTGGTATCTGAAGAAGTCTTTGTTCAGGTGTTCGTCTTTGTCAGGGCACTGCAATGGGCAAGAAAGGGAGGGGTTTCCTAGGGAAGTTCCTCTTGGCTTTTCGGACACAGTTCATGGACTCTTGGTTGAGTCTCAGGTGTGAAACCGAGGAGGAGCTGCGAATTTAGAACTCAGATGGAGAACTCTGAAATGCAATGTGGTTCCCACCTACCTCGTAAATGGCATAGCCGATTGTCAGCACATTGGCACCAAATCTCTTGAGTTTCCTTCTATCTTTCTGCATCAGGGCTACAAGGAAACTACACTCCTCCTGCCCCTCATCTTTCTCAGTCAGAGACAATTTTATTTGTGGATTGGTCCAAAAGGTATCTGTCATTTGGGAGAGGTAGATTATTTTCCCTTTCTTAAAAAAACCCCCAAAGACCACACACACACACACATACACACACACACTCACACACACCTATCCACCCTCATATATCCTACCAAACATGAGAAAGTAATACCTTCTCTCCCTGTTCAATAAGCCCTCCTACCCTACTTTTGATAATCCCCAACGAGAACACAAAGTATCCTTTCTTTCATTTCCACCTTCTCTTCAACCATTTCCTATGCAACTTTTTAAGGACATTTTTCTGGGTCTAGTCTGCTAAAGCTTGTTCCATCTTTTTTTTTTTTTTTTTTTTTTTCCACTTAGTATTTCAGAGGAGAGTGCAGTGGACTTCTGGTTGTCTCCCAGCATCCACTTGATAGTGGGCAGTTTGAGTAGGATTGATCTCGATCACTGCTCCAGCATGAATTCTGATTGGTCTATGCCAGTCCCTCTTGCCACCGAAGACTGGACAAAGCCAATCAATGCATAGCATTCACCGGGCAATATTGGTTCAAGGAATTTCCAATTAGAGGGAAATTGAGAACTTTTGTTTGATAACCCCAGGAGCTCTTGCTGTTCATGTGAATGAGGGCTCAGGAAGCCCTGGATACTGCTGCCAGCCCTCCTGTGATTATAACGAAAGCCAGACAGAGAAAGAAGTCAACACAGGAAAGAGGGCAGAGCAGTGAATTACAAGCAAATAGAACCAGGGCCTTGATAGAACTGTGCCTGAAGCCTACCCCACTTTTCCTCTGAGCTCTTCAATTATGTGAGATAATAAATCCTTTCTATTGCTAAACTGGCATGAGTCATGCTTTCCATTACTTGCAATGGAAAATAACCTAAGTGGTAAAACAAAGGAGCTTCCCCAAACAATTCTGACCCAACTAAATCTTTGCAGCCTTCTTTTCCCAGTCACTTTTAAAATCTTACTATGTTTCAGGCTTTCTCTGAGGACCCGGCCCTTATCCTTTGGTGTCCCGGGTTGGAATGGACACTTGGGAGTGGCAGAGAGAGTGACAGGCAGCCTACCTACCCAGGAAATTGCGGCAGCCCCCAGCCGTGGAGCCGCGAACCCAACTTCCCTGATGGACCGTCACCTCCCATTTGTGGACCGCATCTTCCTCCAGGGCATCGGGAGTGAGGTTGCAGATCTCCACTTTGTCAAAGTGGGCCTTGAAGTCCTTAAATGCCATCCTGCAACAAAGTGGAGAGACACGATGCACAGGAGGGTGATGGTGAGGGCATCATCCATTCACTCATTCATTAAATCATTCACTTATTCATTAAATCATCTTGTTCCTGTCCACAAGGAGTGGGGCGACTGTAAAGTGTGGGGAGATGGAAACATTTTTTAAAGTAAAGTAAAGTAGAGGTTGAAGAGGTAAAAACTGGGGTAAAAATATAGATTTATTGTAGATGTTAAGTGCTACGGAGAAAAATCAAATTGGGTTGAAGGATAGGAGTGTAAGGGTGGGATCCTATTTTAAACAGGGAGGTAAGGGAAGGCCTTACTGATGGGGCACATTCTGAGTGGAGACCTGAACTACCAGGTACTGGGCAGAGCAGCTCGCTGGGGGTCTAGTCAGATGGACAGCAAGGCCCCGAGGCAGAGAGGTGCTTGAGGTGCTCATGGAACACCAGGAAGGCACGAGGCATCCGTAAGGAGTAAGATCAAGAGATCACAGTATGTCAAGTAGATATAGGGATTTTGGCTTTGACTCTGAGAAGATGGAGAGCCACTGGAAGGCAGTAAATGGAGGAGTCACATGCTCCATGGCTGCAGTGTTGAGAACAGACTTTGGGGACACAGGTGGAAGTAGAGAGGCAGCTAGGACGTTAGTGCTGGTGTCCAAGTGAGAGACAAGGGTGGCTTGGTCCAGGCTGGTGGCATGGGAGGTGGGAACAGTGGCCAGATTTGAGACATATTCTGAGGCAAATCTTACAGGATTTGCTAACGGACTGGATGTGGGGAAGGAGAGAATGAAAGGAATCAGGATGTTTGGTTTGAGTGACTGGAAGGATGGAGATGGGGAAGGCTGTGGTGAGACAGTTTGAGAGAGAAGCTCAGGAGGTCAGGTTTGGGCACGTGAATCTGAGATGACTATTATACATTCAAGGGGAGATGTTAAGTAGACCGTTGAGTATGTGACTCTGGAATTCCGAGCAAAGGAGCTGAAGATGGAAACCTGAGAAATAGTGTAAAGATAGTTTTTAAAGTCATGAGACCAGACGAGATGCCTAAAGAGTCAGAATAGACAGCAAGAAGGGGGACCACAGATGGGGCCCTGGGACACCTCAGTGCTAACAGGTTAGGAAGATGAGAGGGGGCCAGGACAGGATGTTGAGAAGGAGCTCAGGTAGGAGGAGGACCACCAGGGCGTGTGGAGGACCATCAAGGGCTCCTGATGGATCAAAATGATCCAATCGAGTAAAGTGAGAATGGGCGGCCTCCCTGGCAACGTCAGGGTCAGTGGGATGGTGGGGCACACTCATAGCTGAGTGGAGTGGAGAGAGTAAGGGAGAAGAGGAACTGGCGGGCTTTGCTATAGAGGAGAGGAGAGAGCTGGGACGGTCACTTGAGTGGATCAAGGGAGGCTTTCTTTTCTTTGCAGGTAGGAGAAATGATAGTGTTGGAGTGCTAAGGTGAATGATTCAGAAGAAAGGGGGAATTCATACATAAGGGGAGAGAAGAGAGCTGCAGGAGGTACATCCTAGAGCAGGTGAAGGATGGAAAGAGGCTACACAGGGTTCAGAGTCAGGATTCCAGGAGAAAGGGCTCCATGCACAGGGTGCATGATTTAACACCACCCATCACCTTGGGCAGGCTCAGCCCAGGTGTCAGGGCAGCTCCTTCAAGAGGGTCAGGGCAACGGATCACTCACATGGACTCTCTTCTTTGCGGAGCCTCCTGCTGTGAATTTCCGAGTTTCCTCTGCCCGGCTTCTCCCACCTTCTGTATCAGACCTTCCTTCCACTAGCCTGACCTCAGGTAGCCTCTCAAACTCTGGTTTCTACCTCCTGCTCATATGCACTGACTAGTGTGATGATACTAATTCCAGAACTCAGCTTTCTTCCTGCAGTTTTTGCTCCTCTCTTGTAACCCCCTAAGTCAAAGTCCCCTGTACTTCAAAATTCAAAGTTCATCTGTAATTTCTAATTTGACAGCTTGGGAATCTCTCAAGCACCCTGCACGTTTCCCACAAATCTGGGGAACTTAGGCCCTCATGGTTCTTGAGACAGAGACGGCTGGCATTCACCAGCACAGCACTAGGGACTGCACCCCACTCCTTCCATCTGGGAGTAGAATGTGAGCAGTGATGCATTTACTTCTGAGTCAAGATTTTTAGAAAGTGAGAGTGTCTTCTTCAATTTTTTATTTTATTCTTCTCATCTGTTGGCTACGTGCAGATGACCATGTGACCTTAGAAGATGGCAGAGCCACACAATAGAATCACTGTATGAACAGAGTCACCCACAGAATATGAACATCCTCCCTGGACTATCACAATGAGTGAGAAAAAAACTTCACTGTATTTGAGCCTTTATACATCTGGGGCCTATTCCACTACTGCAGCTAGTGTTACCTTGAGTCTTTGGTGCCTCGAATTACGGAACTGCCATAACAAAATTCTAAAATACGTTAGCAGTTGGGCAAGAGGGAACATGGAACTGTTGGAGCTGGAAAATGGGGATATCTACGTTATGCAGTGGCAAAACATTGGGTAAATCTGTTGCATGTTGTTATGGACTGAATGTTTGTGGCCTCCCCTAAATCTGTATGTTGAATCCTAACCCTCAAAATAATAGTGTTAGCAGGTGGGGCCTTTGGGAGGTGACTAGGTTGCGAGGGTGGAGCCCTCATGGATGGGGTTAGTGCCATTATAAAGAAGGGCCCAGAGAGCCGCCCTGCCCTCTTTCTACCGCGTGGGGACACAGTGAGAAGGATCCATCTATAAATCAGAAATAGGGCCCTCCCTAGACATGGGTTCTGCCTGTGTCATCATCTTGGACTTCTTGGTATCTAGAACTGTGAGAAATAAATTCCTGTTCTTTGTAAGCCACCCAGTCTGTGGTATTTTGTTATAGCCACCCAAATAGACTAAGACAACTGTAAAAATACAGAAGGCAGAACAAATCACTACTGAGGCTGTGTTCTACGGGAAAAGAATGAAAAAGGCTGGAATAGTTATGGTTTTGGGTTGTTGTATTTTAAAAGCTGTTACAAGGAAGAGATGAGTTCAGGCAAGAATTGACTGGTTGGAGCACATGAAAGGGAATGGAGCCAGAAACCAGAAATTGTTTCTTGCAGGGTTAGAAGGGCCAACTCCTAGATCCCAAACAGGAAGAAATAAGCCTGAAAAAGATTTTAGAGGTGAAGGCCCAACACAAATATTCAATTAAACAAAGAGATTCAGGCCAAGGCAAAGTCCAGAGTAGAAATGTTTCCTTCCCATGTAGGTCAATATCTTTAGATGCTCTCAGGGCAGCTGCCTTCAAAGGTACCTCTCACCAAAGTGGGTGTGGAGGGAATGGACCCCATGAGCAGCAGAGCTGCCTGTCTTCAAATTCACTGCGTAAACCTGGATGACACAGAGCACCAAGGAGGTATGTCAGGCTGGAGACCAGGCACTCTTCCTCTATTGGACTGCAGCAACCCCCTGCAGACTCTTCAACAAACCGAGAGCTGGGGTGAGCCCCCACCAAGACAGGAGGGAGATTAAATTTCCCTCTAATCTGGGTGTATATGAGGGGTCTGAGACGGATGAATTTGATTTGCCAAAAACGGAGAGAGAAGGCTGGGCAAGGTGGCTCATACCTGTAATTCCAGCATTTTGAAAGGTTGAGGTGGGTGGTTTCTCTGAGGTCAGGGGTTCGAGACTAGCCTGGCCAACGTGGTGAAACCCTATCTCTACCAAAGATACAAAATGAGTCGGGTGTGGTGGCACATGCCTGTACTCTCAGCTACTTGGCAGGCTGAGGCAGGAGTATCACTTGAACCTGGGACGTGGAGGTTACAGTGAGACGAGATCACACCACTGCACTCCAGCCTGGGCAATAAGAGCAAAACTCTGTCTCAAAAAAAAAAAAAAAAAAAAAAAAAAAAAAAAAAAAAAATTGGAGTGAGAGAGAGAGAAAGAGAGAGAGAGAGAGAGAAACATGGTGCTCCTTACGCCCCTGGGCCATAGGACTTGCTCGTATCTGCAGTTAACACAGGAACAAGCACTGTACCAGAATTCGCCATCATCCAGAGCAGTGTGACACAGACGCTTCTGCTCAGCTGGACGAACAGAACGCCACTCCGGAGAACTAGGAGTAAACAAAATTGGTGTTCAGGCAGAGGTCATGAAGAGCAACAACGGCCTTAATGTGGAACCCAAAGTGTGTGGTTATGGAGGAAATAAGTCTTGCTCAGTGACTACTCACTGGGTCCCAGAAATGCACCCAGGGATGCAGCGGCCAGTGAGCCACTGGCCCCCAAATAAGAGGGCTGGCCAGAAAGTACATCTCCCAGTGCTGCTGATGGATAAAATACCCCTGAGGATGATTTGAACCACCGACATGGAAGATTATCTTGGGACAGTCACAAGGCATTGCATGCCCACAGGGTAGCAGAAGAGCCGAGCTGGAAGCCACAAGTCCACTGACTTTCGTTCTTGGCCTCCAACTTGCCATGTGACCTGGAGCAGTGCTTGGCCTCTCCTTAGTGGATAAGCTGACACTTGGAAAGGTGATAATGCCTTACACTTGCCCATGCTTGATGTTGTCTGTACTGGGCACCTTCTGTATGTGACCTCGCTAGCAAGCCACGTGGGGTTCTGTGAGCTATGTGTGCCCATCCTGCAGACAAAAGGGCTCAGGTAGGCCCATGGACACATGCTCAGGGAAGAGTGGGGGTGGGAGTAGCTGCCTATCACTCTCCAAACTCAGGATTTGTGACTCCAAGTTCATTGCATTTTCTGTGACCCCCATAGTCACCTCCAAATAGTTCAAAGTATGTCACCACTGTTGTGGTGCTACAGCCAATGTAGCAGCTCCCTCTCATCCTGTGATCTTGACTCAAAATCAGTGGAGTGCTCTGGAGATCCAAGGGGAGAATCTGTCTCCAGGTGCTCGGGCCAGGATCAGAAGAGTGGAACTGGCAGCCATTATTTGCTTTTGGAGCCATTATCTTAAGTGGCTTACACCCAGGTAATTGGCCTGACAGGCTGGCCATATGGCGCCTTCAACCCTACTCACATGTCACCAGCAGCACAGCGAAGTCAGGGGGTCAGGATGGCTCCTGCCCCGTGCATCATCCATGGAGGCTGCATGAGTGGAAGACAAACTTCATTCCAGCCTTGGCTCCCAGTCAGAATGCACTTTCTTTATTTCTACCTCCGTGAGTCCCAGGAAATGGGAGAAACTGGCCCATTTTCCCTTTATAGGCTAGTATTTCAAAGCTGAGGGGCACTGCACATCTTACATGATGTAGTCTCACTAATTTTGGTTTCAATATTTCTCTGTGCTTTCCTTTTCTGCCAGGAGAGGGAGGCCAACCTCTTTCCTCCTCAACCCATCTCAGCTCATCTCTGCCAATGCTTCTTGGTTCTCAGAAGGCGGCAGCCAAAGCCAGAGCAGAGGATGGTGGGATGAGAACCTCCACGGGGGCGATGACAGCCTGGAGAGCACACGCCTGTGTGCTCTGCCCTCACACTGGGGTCTGGCTAACAGAGCAGCAGCTGCACCATGCCTGGTGACCTGGTAGCTGTGTCTGGACTGAAGACAAACCCTGGCTCAGTTTTAACCAAGTTCTAGACTAGCTTCAGATTTCCCCAGAAGCTCAGGGGCCATGGGTGTGGCAAGAAAGGCCTTCAGGAGCCCAACAAGCAGAGGAGGAGCAACAGCTTCAGGTGGGCCCTGCCACGCACCCACCCAAACATCCCTGGTTCCCAGTCACCTCCCAAGGGACCAGAGCTGGGGGAGCTGTAGGGACACACACAGAAAAGGCAGACCTTTCTTGGTAACTGGGAGACCAAAACTCTGGTTAACAGCTCTGTAATAAACGAAAATCCAATTCCACTTCCTTTTTTTTTTTTTAAGAGATGGGGTCTTAACTGTTGCCCAGGCTGGAATGCAGTGGTGCAATCACAGCTCACTGCAGCCTCAACCTCTCCTACTCAAGTGATCCTCCTACCTCGGCTTCCTGATGTGTTGGGATTATAGGCATGAGCCACCACGCTCAGTCCCACTTCTATTTCTCTGCTGGCCTATTGGTCCTCTGCCATGGTTAGTGACCATCAGAGAGAATCCTATAGTTACACACTAGGTAATATTTCAGGGATTCCCATACTCTAAACACACACACACACACACACACAAACACACAGGCGCGCACGCACATGATCGCTGCTTACTGGAGCTACTCACAACTACAGATAAAGCTTTTCACCATATCACTGGGTTATAAACATCACCATGGGAAGTAACACATTTATGTATTGACATAAATACAATTCGTGAAAGTTAGAGTACTGTTGTAAGTCTTTCTTGAGAATCAAGCTTGATGCAAGGTGGGCCTGAGGGCTGAAAGGGGAGGAAGAAGGGCCACCCCAGAATCGGGACAGGACCCTGAGTCAGAGCCCGGGAGGGTGGTAGACAGGTCACTCCTTCACATGTCTGCACAAGCCAGCTCTGGCCCCACACACCCAGGGAACCAGCCAGAGAGGTGGGATGGGGTGACTGACCTGTCGCTCCATGACCCGTTCCACTCAACCTGGCCCCAAGGGTTCCGGACTCGGATGAGCTCAATTCTCTGGCCTCGGAAGTTTACCTAGAAGAGAAAAGCATGAGGGAAGTGTGAAATGATAAACATGGTAGAGGTTTGACCACATTCATCCATGAGCTCCAGGTGGACCAGCTCCATCCAGGACTGGTTGTTGAAAGTCTCTTGCTTAAAACGCTGCTGAAGGTATGTAAAAGTTTGCCAGTTCTTACCCAGCCCTTGGAACATTCTAATTCCTATTGAATAATTGCTACTATTGCCAGTGATATTATATTAGGCACCAAAATGCTTATGCCACATCTGGGAAGTAAAGTGGAATTGTAATTAACAAGAAATTAGTCCATGTGAATCTAGAAATGGATGGGTTTCTCTCTAGACTGGGATCTCCCTAGAGGCAGGAGCCAAGCCTTAGGCATCTTCAACATCTAGTAGAGTGAATGGTAAAAAGTAGTCCTCAAAGAGGCTCATGGAACTATTACTGAACTTTCTTCATCCTAGCATCCCATGCACAGATGAATGATAAGAAAATAAGCACATGCTGGGAATTTAAACAAAACAATAAACAAAAAGAGCTTTTACATCTTCAAAACCCAACATTCTCCTTGTTTCAGGTATCTATGAGGATTCCTGCTGTTTACCTCAACCATCCTTGAGCCAGTGTACCCTCAGGCTCTGCCTGGGAGCAGAGACAAGGGTCAATGCATTTGAGAAGGGTTTTGGAGGAGAGAGAGTGAAAGTAAAAGACTTCTAGTTATTGACTAACCAGAAGCTGTAGCAGTCAGAACATTTTGTCCTCATGCATTTGGCATAAATTATATTCTGGATGTGTAAAAATTCAAGTAACATCAACTCTTCAGAGTCCAAGATGTGGCTTGTGGCTCACCATTTAAGGGGCTCATTTAATTTGAAAGGTTCAGGGCAGGTGAGTTCCTTGTAGAGGCAGAGGAAGCAAAATCAAGCAAACCAAGATGATGGGAGGTTTCTGTTGTTACGTGGAATACGTAGAAGATCTAAGCTAGAAAATCACACGCCCACTTGAGTGACCGACCTGCAAGTCATGTATGGACGGGGAAGGAGGACAAAGGAACCAACACAAATAGCTAACATTCTAAAGGATCCCAAAGAGTCCAACCGCATCTCACACCTTGGCTCCAGTGAGGAGGAAGGGCAGGGCTTCCCTTCTGTGTTCTTTACTCCCCATACATTCAGCGGATATCACTCAACATGTGGGTGGCTACAGAAGACCAGGGGCACCTGTGCCTTCTAAGTGCTGGGCTTGAGACTGGTCCAGGGGAGGTATGGAGTGGGCAAGGCAGGCTTCTGGGCTTTGCTGAGCTTGAGTCTGGGAGAGTGATACCTTTGGCTTCGTGTCTTCCTCTTTCATCCTACTCCTTATTTCTCTTCCCCTTGTGCCCCTCAAGGATCTCTCCTCCTAATCAACCACTCCCTCGAAGTCAGGGTGGTGCTGTGTGGAGTCTGGGTGTTCTCGGAATCAGTTCCACCTGGGCTACAGCTACAGAGAATGGGATTTGTGGTGATTAATTTTATGTGTCAACTTGACTGGGCCATGGGGTGCCCAGATACTTGCTTCAAGGTTATTCTGGTTGTGTCTGCAAGGGTGCTTCTGGGTGACATGAGATTTAAGTTGATTTAGTAAAACAGATTGCCCTCCCTGGTATAGGTGGGCCTCATCTCATCTGTGAAGACCTGACTAGAACAAAAAGGCAGAGGAAGGGGGAATTCCCTCTCTCTGCCTGGGCTCCTGAGCTGGGACATCAATCTCTCCTGCCCTCAGACTGGGACTTTTACCATCGGTGTTCCTGGTTGCTAGGCCTTCCTTTCAGACTCAGACCAGAACTATGACACTGGCTTTCTTGGGCCTCCAGCTTGCAGACAGCAGATCATGGGACCTCTCACTCTTCACAGTTGCATGAGCCAATGCCTTACAATAAATCATATTACAGTTGATCCTGGAACAATGTGGGGGGTTGGGGCGCCAACCCTCCTGCATTGTCAAAAAATATCGTATTCCCTAAAACTTAACTCCAAATAGCCTACCATTGACCAGAAGTCTTATTGATAGCATAAAGAACCAATTAACACATGTTTTATAATTATTTATATTGTATACTATATTCTTACAATAAACAAGCCAGAGAAAAGAAGTGTTATCAAGAAAATCATAGCAAAGAGGAAATACATTTACTGTTTATTAAGTGGAAGTGGATTGTTGTAAAGGTCTTGATCCTTATTATCTTCATATTGAGTAGGCTGAGAATCAGGAAGAGGAGGAGTTGGTCTTGCTGTCTCAGGGGTGGCAGAAATGGAAGAAAATCCCCACATAAGTTCAAGCCTGTGTTGTTCAAGGGTCCACTGTGTGATGTAGATAGATAGATAGATAGATAGATAGATAGATAGATATGTCCGTGTGTTTAATTGTATGTACGTATATTTGGTTCCCTAGTGATTCCATTTCTCTGAAGAATCCTGACTAACACAGGACTGATGGAGAATTGGGAAAGAAAGGAAATTAAAAATAAACAAAGACCAGGCGCTTCCACCAGGCGCTTCCACCTGCTAAACGAGTTTTGTGCTGCGGTGGAATCACACGGCTTCTCTCTTTCCTGGCTTGCCGTTTTGAATTCCAGCCTGACTCTTTAGGTGACATAGTCCCTGAAATGTCTGAAAGGCAGACATTTAAACTGCAACACACTGAATAAATGCCTAAGGGACTAGCATTATCACGCATCTCCCCTCACCCTGCGGTTGGAATTCAAGTCACCTACCTGGTCAATTCCCGTTACGCTGTAGGCGTGACCCTTAATAAGACCAAACGGCGTCCGGGCCTCAGATTCCGCAGCACTTCCGGTCTAAAACACGGCAAGAGCAGAGTCACACCCACCATCTAAGTCAAGCCTCCCCTGCTGGATCAGACCCGGCTACAGGCCTGGCCTGGTCACAACCTCCAGCCCCTTCTGCTGCCCCAGGTGCAGGCCATGTGCGTGGGCTATGCACGGGACTCCCCTAGGATGTTTAGCAGTGAAATGCAGCAAGTTCCAGTCTCTTTCCAGGATGGGGAGGCGCTCCTTCCCAGCGTGGACTGCAATGAACACTTCACTATTGTGTCCCCAAACAGAACAACTTGTCACCTTCATGTAGTATAGTGTGAGAGAGAAGACACAATCACATACATCCCAGAGATGAAAAGAAGCATATAACAATAGGACACACAGCTCTGCGTCACAAACCTGAAAGTGCAGAGGAACTGGCTAATTCATTAGCGAAAAACAGATCCCATGGCTAATCTAAGAGGAAGCAGAAAACTAGAATTGATTTAAAAAAAAAAAAAAAATACACAGTGTCATAGCAGTCCATAAAAAACAACAAAAAAATTTTAAAAAGATGAGATGAAATTATAAATGTGTGTGTTAAAACACCATTAGACTTCTATCTGCTATTTTTTCATAGTATAGGAAATGAAAAAAAAAAAAAAAAAAACTTCAGAAAACTAGATAGAAAGATCCCATTTCAGTAAAATCAAACCGACTGACCTTGATGTTTGTGTGTGGACGTGTGTGCCTGTCTGTACGAGCAGAGAGAGAGCTGGGAAGGGTACAGGCCAGGTGATCCCAGTCCCAGGATGGAGCTGGAGAACAGAGGCAGCTGAGAAACGGGTGGGAGGGAGGTAACAATGCGCCTGTATGGGTCTCAAGATTGTTCCATCTGATACAGCAAGTGCATCTTACCTTTGTCATTTGACAATCATTAAATAAAAACTTGTGTTTTATTTGTTATTTGTTTATTAGAGACAGGGTCTTGCTCTGTCACCCAGGCTGGAGAGCAGTGACACGATCATAGTTCACTGCAGCCTCAAACTTCTGGGCTCAAGGGATCCTCCTGCCTCAGACTCCAGACACACACCACCATGCCTGGTTAAAATTTGTGTTTTAATTAGCGGGAATAAACACTGTCCCCCAAGAGTTATGCCGCTTCTTAGGTGTGGCTGGGGTACCAGGTGCAGACTGCAGCCCCAGCATACTGCCTGGAATGGGAGCTCATGAGAGACTTACATCAATGAAGCAGCCCAGCAGGGAGCCTCTCTTCAAAGCTTTCTCTAGAATCTCATAGAAGTTCTCGGGGGCCTCTTTCATTTGGAAGGTCTCTGCCACACCCCCGGTGAAGTCTTCCATGGCCTCTATGGCGCTGCCTCCCTTCAGAGCTTCATAGCTCCCATTTAGCCTGCAAGGGCGGCAGGAGAGAGAGGAGACAGTCAGGGACCTAGGGAGGCCACCGGGGGCACCTTGCAGTCAGAGCTTTTCTAACTAAGCCAGAAGCATCTCCCAGGGTTTGTCCTGGCTGGGTGGTGTGGAAGGAAGACGGGAAGCAAGCATCAGGGTTTGCTTGGACCTTTGAGGAAGCCAAAGATCCTGAGCTTCCTGCAAGGGAGGCAGTGTGGTGTGGTGGTGTAGAGCAGCAGCCCTGGTGCCTGAGTGGCTGCAGGTTCAAATCCTAGTTCTACGACTTACCATCTGAATGACCAGGTCACTCAGTGCCTTAGTTTTCTTATATGCAAAATGGGGGAGAGTTGTGCTCTCTCTTCTAGGACTGCTGTGAGGTTCAAATGCGTGTGTCTTACTCTGCAGTCTTCCATGGAATGGAGCGGGGCCTGACTATGTGGACAGAGAGAGGCCCTTTCTCTTCTCTGGTCTCACATACTCCTAACCATTTTCTTTCATAGTCATCTCTTTTATTCATAGGCATTTTACATATATGTGCTCTGCTTGATTGTTAAATAAGCTTTTCGATTTAGAATTTTAGAATCTGGTGGGAGGTGATTGAATTAGGGAGGTGGGTCTTTCCTGCACTGTTCTTGTGATAGTGAATGAGTCTCATCAGATCTGATGGTTTTAAAAACAGGAATTTCCCTGCCCAACCCCTCTTTGCCTGCCACCTTCCACGTAAGATGTGACTTGCTCCTTCTTGCCTTCTGCCATGATCGTGAATCCTTCCCAGCCACGTGGAATTGTGAATCCAATTGAATGCCTTTCTTTTGTAAATTGCCCAGTCTCGGGTATGTTTTTATCAGTAGTGTGAAAACGGACTTAATAATTAACAGCTTATTTGGGCTCCCTTAGTTTTTACCTAGTGTCTTTTTTCTGTCCCAGAATCCCACTCAGGACCCCACATTGCACTGAGTCCTCACGTATCCTCAGGCTTTTCGTGGCTGTGACAGTTTCTAAGACTGTCCTTGTTTTTGATGACCTTGATGGTTTTGAGGAGTCCTGGGCAGGCATACTGCAGGATTAGAATTTGTCTAATGTTTTTTCTCGTGATAAGACTAGGGCTATTAAAGAAGTGATAAATGCTTGAGGTGATGAGTGTCTCAATTACCCTGATTTGATCATCACACATTGTGCACTTGTAATCAGAATATCAAATGTGCACCATCAATATGTACACTATTACGCATCCATAAAAATAAAAAATGAAACATTTTTAAAAATTAAAAAAAAATAGCTGGGTGTGGTGGTTGGTGCCTGTAATCCCAGCATTTTCGGAGGATGAGGCAGGAGAATCACTTGAGCCCAGGAGTTCCAGGCTGCAGTGAGCTCTTACGGTGCCACTGCACTCTAGCCTGGGTGAGAGAGCAAGACGTTGTCTCTAAAAAAACGTTAATAATAATAATAATAATAAAGAGTAGAGCTATTGGTTAGTGGAAGGAAGACCAGAGAGGTAAAGCTCCCCTCTCATCTCATCATATCAAGGGTACCTGCTGTCCACACGCCTTACCACGGCTGATGCTGGCCTTGATCACCTGGCTAAGGTAGTGTTAGTCAGGTTTCTCCCCTGGAAAGTTGCTCCTTCTCTCCCCTTTCCATACTGAACTCTTTGGAAGGAATCATTATGTGCAACCCGCATGAAAAAATTAGGGAGTTATGCTCCACCTCTCAAAGATGGAATATAAGCATAATTTTTTGGAATTATTCTACACAGGATATTTGTTCCTTCTTCCGCATTTATTTATACAATCATTTACTCAAGGTAGTATGGACCCATTGATATTTATTTTCTACTTGGGTTTATTTTGTGTTTTCTTATTTTGTTTTGTTTTTGTTTTTGAGATGGAGTCTTGCTCTGTTGCCCAGGCTGGAGTGCGATGGTGTGATCTTGGCTTACTGCAACCTCCACCTCCTGGGTTCAAGTGGTTCTCCTGTCTCAGCCTCCCGAGTAGCTGGGATTACAAGCATCTACCACTATGCCCGGCTAATTAGTGTATTTTTAGTAGAAACGGAGTTTCACCATGTTGGCCAGGCTGGTCTTGAACTCCTGACCTCAGGAGATCCACCTACCTCGGCCTCCCAAAGTGCTGGGATTACAGGTGTGAGCCACGGCACCCGGCCTCTACTTGGGTTCATAATCCAGTACTGCTTTGTCTGTTTTGTTGGTTGAATTCTTCTAGCTTTGGCTGTTTGGAGCTCCTTCAGCATGCTCTTGTGTCCTTTTGGCATAGCCTTATTTGTGTGTGTGTGTGTCTTGCATGTATTCTCACTTTCTGGCACTATAAGATGATCTAGGCTCATTTTACGTATGTATGCATATATGTATGTATGTGTGTATATATATGTGTGTATGTGTGTATGCCCCAGTCCTAGAATCTGCCTTATCTCCAAGAAGCCCTAGTTCCTTTGATTGAAGAATGATCTTAGAAACCAAGACTTGAGACCTAGGTGTGCTTGTTGCTACAGGATTGACATTGCTTCTAGCTCCTCTCACTGACAAAGCAAAGAAATATATATGTGTATGATAACCCAAGTATAGATCAATATATATGTGTATGATAACCCATGTATAGATCCATGTATCTCTACGTAACCATCTCTATTAAGCTAAATCTAAGTTCATTCTGGAATCTCCAACTCTAATCTGCATGGATCATTCTGGCCTCCTCCCCTTGCCTATCTGTAACCTCTCAATCCAACAGTGAGAAACTCAGTTCCTGCCGTCCACCCTCCATTCACTCGATTGTTCAACTCAGTATGTGTGTATAATTAGATCAATTTTCATTTGTACTCCTTCGAGAAACCACTTTAGCAACTAGAGCACAGCACTCATATACAATTTCTTTTGCTTTTAATCTGACAGACTCCACTAATTTCCAAAGTTACTTAGGTCAGCACCTTTCTTTCCAACCCCTTAGGTGAGGTTATTTCATACATTTGAAATTGGCTTTCATAGTTAGGGAGGCCAAGAAATCTCACAATCTGCCATTTGCAAACTGGAGAACCAGGAAAGCTGGTGGTATCATTCAGTTTGAGTCTGAAGGCCTGAGAATCAGGGGGTTGATGATATAAGTCCAAGTTTGAGTACAAAGGTTTGAGAACCAGGAGCTCCAATGTCCAAGGGCAGGGGAATATGGATGTCCCAGCTGAAGTAGGGGAGGAAATTCACCCTTCCCTTGTTTTTTTCTTTTATTTGGATCTTTAACAATTTGAAAAATGCTCTTCCACACTGGTGGCAGCAATCTTCTTTACTCAGTCTACAGATTCAAAAGCTATTTTCTCCAGAAACATCCTCACAGAAACACCCAGAAATAATGCTTCACCAGCTATCTGGGCATCCCTTAGCCCAATCAAGTTGACACATAAAACTAACCATAACACCATCTATACATCTCTCTTTTTTTTTTTTTTCTTTTTGGTGAACTGTTCTGCCAACCATTTTTGGCCTTTTTAAAGGACCCCAGTAAATCTTTTTTATGTTTTGAAACTAGATGATGCACAGTTTCTGTTGCCTTGCTTGCATCCTGTTGTGTGGGGCACTCACCAGAGGGCAGAGCTGGGCTTGGGTTCCACCCACTGGACTCAGAAACAGTGCCCTGTGTCCCCTTAGGCCAGTCTAGTGGCACTGATGGTGTTTGCACAGACCTAGGTGGGACAGAGGGCAAGCGTGGGCATCTTTGGTTCTTCTTTGATGGCTTTAATTCTGTCCTGCTGAATGCAGGATTAATTTAACCACAGTATGCCTTCACTCTATTTTTACCACTTTCATGCCCCACTTGGAGGTAGAAGCAAGGCCATCCTTGCTTCTGTCTCTGGGGATAGGATTCTCATGGCTTGAAGATCCAGGCTGAACCTGAAAGTGGCTCCCAGGAGCTCTGCCATCATCTGTGGATCGAATTCAGGCTCCTGTGGCCTTTCACAAACAAGCTAGTGGGCTGGAAATTGACAGCCTGAGGAAACTGAGGCCATTTGGCTGGTGATTAAAAATGAATGTCTTAGTTCCACTTATATGAGGTTCCTAGACTAGTCAAATCATAAAAACAGAAAGTAGAGTGGTATAGCCAGGGGCTGGGGGAAGGGAGGAAGAGGAAGTTATTGGTTAATAGGGACAAAATTTCAGTTTTGCAAGATGAAAAATTTCTGGGGATAGATGGTGGTGATGGCTGCACAACAACGTGGATGTACTTAACGCCACTGAACTGCACACTTAAAAATGGTAAAATTTATGTCATATACATTTTTTCACGATTTTTTAAAAACAAGAAGCATCCTGTAGGATAGACAATAAAAAATTTTATATCATATACATTTTATCACGATTTTTTAAAAATAAAAAAGCAGCATCCTGTAGGATGGACAATCGATGTCTCTATATCCATGTGGGTGACAGCCCAGATATTTGAGCCATGCCAGTGTCCGAGAGAAGTCTGAAGCACTAAGTGCTGTCGGCACAGCCAGAATTCCCCTCCGCTTGCCTTCCCAGCTCTTCCAAAGGCCAGATTCATGACCCAGGGGGACAAAGGGTCATGAATGTAGCCATCGTTCCCAAAGATGGGCACACCTAGGCCATGACAGGAAAACCACCTCCAACCCCTCTTGAGCCCTGAGAGGGTTGGGTCCTGCCGAGCCTCACCTGCAAACCCAGAGCCCTGTTTTTTTCCCAGCCCTTAGATGCCCAAAGGCCAGTGGAGAGACTCCTGTCGGGAGGCTGCCCGAGCTGGGGAAGCTGTCACTCACTTGGCGTAGGCTTTTTCCAGCAAGGCGCTCCAGAACTCATTGTGGTCAGCAGAGTGGAGGAAAACCAAGCGGTCCCTGAAGGTGGGCAGGCGGTCATCGATCACCACATCCAGCCACTCACTGTGCTGCCAGAACTGTTGCCCAGGAAAAAGACAGAAATGATGGGAGTCAGCTACATGGGCGCTCCAGGCCCTGTTTGTAAATGTTGATCCTGTTGCTTTTTTCCCCTCTGACCAAGCTACCCAAAGACAGCTTTGAAAATCACACATGGGTTCCATGGTAGGGCATCTGGGCTTTGTCCGCTAAGTGACAAGCTGAGCATTGTACCCAGCACCAAACACCGACATCAGCTCAAAGACTCAGGGTCAACCCATCAAGGCCGCGGGCGAGGGGGAGGCAGAACAGGAGTCACAAGTAGGCACTCTACCGTGCTCTGAATTAGTTTTTCTTCTTCACAAGAAAGTTGTTTTTTTGGGGCAGGGAGAATGTATTGTGGGGTTTGGGTTTGCTGTTTTGCAGTCCAGTTCTCCGTTATTCTCTCCCACCCAGTTTCAGGGTTTAGCTCCAATTTGCCTTAACCTTGCTCCCTCCTGGCCCATAAGTGGAGCCCCTAAGACTGATTTGTTGGCCATTCACACAGGAGACAGGTGGACTCAGTATCTCCTGTGTGCCAGGTGAGGAGGCGTGAGGAGAGCGTGGCTGTGTGTGAATGCATATGTGTGCACACATGTGTATACATGTGCATGCAGGCAGGCATGACAAGTATGTGCACTCTGTGATTTATACATTGCATGTGTGCAAGCATGTGTTTGCTCACATGTGTGCAAGTGTGCATGCAAGCACATGCATGTTTGCGTGTGTGTATGCACACATGTGTTTGCAAGTGCTTCTACACACATGTGTGCTTGAGCACATGTATGCATGTGTGTGAGCTTGTGTGTGGTCTGCTGGGAACAGGAAGGAAGGTTGGAACGAGTCAAGGACCATGTGTAGTTTCTCTGTGTATCCTGCAGTGACCCACCTCCTCCCCATTCCTTCTGGTTCAGTTGGCCTGAGAGCGATCCTAAGGTAACCTCTAAGAGTAAGAAGATAGAGGTCGAAAGAGGAGGGTAGGCACAGTGCTTTTGGGAGCCATTTATTTACAGATTTGCTGTGTCATCCTGAGCATCTTGCTGCATCAGTGATTCAATCCCAATCAAAAGAGTTGGCCACAGTGTGGCTGAGGGTGTGTGTGTGTGTGTGTGTGTACGTGTGTGTGTGTGTGTTTTAAGGAAGATTCCTGTCACCTGCTCCAGCTGGGCCTCCCCTCCGGGGCTTCCCATTCTTGGGGCTATCCACAGCTTCAGGTGGGACTGAGGCACAGTTGGGTTAGGTGTTTAAAGTCCAGGCCTGGGCCCTGGGCTTCCTGAGCAGGGGAGGGGTGGGGAGGAGCCTCAGTGCTGGCTTTCCTTGCAGAGGGGCTGGCTCAGGAGGCCTGTGAGTCAAGAGAGATGTATCCACCAGCCCCGAGAGCTCCGCTAACTTCCTAGCACCCACACACCTGTACTGTGGCTGAGGGGTGGAAGAGGAGTGTGAAGGAGGTGGATTTATTTCCAGTGCTCTGCTTCCTAGGAGGCCAAGGAGGGGAGCGGGCAGAGTATGGTTATTGTGGGACTGACAGGCACCAACAGGTTCATTCCTCCCCACTACCTGATCCCTGGCAGCACAAAAGGATGCTGGATACCAAACCCCCGAGTTAGAAGTCTGGCTTGGCTATTTGTTGTTTTGTGACCCTGGATCAACCACTTCCACTCCCTGGGACTCAATGTCCTTGGGGGTCAATGAAAGTACTGGGTCAGGGGATTGCCAAGGATCCTCCCAGCTGTGACATTTAAGGGACAAGAACACTGGTCCCTTGGGAGCCCAAGATCAGATGATGATGGTTCCGGTTTAGAGGCAGTAGTTCTGCTGGATTTTCTGAGCTTAACCACCCCCAACACTGCCACCCTGGTGTGCTCAAGAGGACTGGAGAAAGACCAGCTCCTGGGGGTGCCATCAAGCCAAGACTGTGGTCTCAGCAGAAGTCACAGGAGGGGAGGGGAGACAGCCAGGCGGTGGCAGGTCTGTGAGAGAGCAGGGGTAGAGTTTCCCTGGGACCCAAAGTGTCTCTGTCCGCCTCCCCCCACCCCCATCCCCGCCAGCACAAGAGGCCCGACCCCTGGGAATTGCATGCTCCTGAGCGACACGTGGTCGGCTCGCTGTCCGTGCCTTTGAAATGCTTCTGTGCCATTGGTGACAGGGCTTGAGAGTACCTCTGTTTATCAGCATGCAGGCCTCAGGGACAGAAGCAACGGGCTGGCCCTGAGTGGTGGCCTGTGAGTCAGGAGAAGGTGACACTGTCCGGGGTGCAAGGTCAAGGAATGCCTACTTGGTGCCTGGCTCTGTGCTGGCTCCTGTGTGTGATGCCATTTAGCTCTACGGGAAGCCTGCAGGGAACAGTCAGTCTCTCCTTTCTTCAGATGAGTGTAGAAAGGCTTAGTGTCACTAAGAAAACTGCCTGAGGTCACCCACCTAAGTAAGTACAAGGGGCAAGTTTCAGTATCTGGTCGAACCCTATATAAGGACAAGGGTGGGGGAGAGAGTGGAGAGATAGAAAGTGGAGGTGAAGGAGCAGGAAACCATCTCCGGGGGGCAAGCCTCACCCATGTGCACCTCGGTTGAGGGTCTGTGGGTCACACGGGACTCCAGCAGATGTTGTCTGTATTTTTCTCAGTTTTTATTTTTTTAAATCCCTCAAGATGTCCAAATTCACATTTCTTCCATAAGGAGAACCTCTGTGTTTATGAGAAATCAACCAGTTTCCTGGAGGCATAATCAGTTTAGTCAATTTGTGCTTAAAGCACAGGAAATTCCAAATAATAAAACCCTTAACATATGGACCCCAGATTTGCCAAAACATCACTTACAGTTTTACATGTATGTTCCATAAGGATTTGCCGTGCAATGCCGTTAATGTTCTTCTGAGGCATTTAGCTGTTATTCCGTGATAAAATGTGGCTTTAGCATGGTTTAGGACCATATGTCACACAGATCTGATGACATTTTTTTCCAGGGTTACTAGGCAGTGTGGAAATGCACCTGGCATCATGCTGGACCCCAGAGAGGTAAACCCACTTGCCCAGAGCTCCCTCTTACCTGGAAATGGAATATCCCGGCATAACCAGGGCCAAAGCTTTGGTCCTGGGGGATGACTCTGGCCAGCGCTTTTTGATTAAGCGTAAGGGAGGCAATGGCGGCTAATAGCCAGCAGTCTCCTGCAAAATGAAAGCCATAAATCACAATTTTCATTGCTATTTCACAGCAAATAGGAAAACTCGGTGTCAGAAGGGGACATGGGAGTTTCAGATGTGGCCACATCTTTTCTACCTGTTTAAAAATAGACAGGACACCAACAAATACCTCTCTCCTCCCCTTCTGCCTCCCTTGCCTGCTCTTCTCTTGCCCAGTCTATCATACACAGCGGTTGCCTTCTTGGCACTGTTATAGGATATGCTTACTTGGGTTCGAGACATATGGCTGCATGATGCCTCAGCTCTGTGAATTCCAGCAACTCCCTTTCCAGAGGACTGAGGCTGCATATATCAGTGTCAGCATGGGCTGGGCGAGCAGACATTTCATAACTGCTGCCCAAGTAGTGAGGCAGTACTGGGGAGGGTGGTTAGAAATCGCCTCTGCAGCCCCAACCCAGACTCAGCTTAATTACACAGATAGCGGTATGTCCGTGGTGGCTCCATTTGCTTTAAATTACCTTGCATTTTCAAGATTTATTGACTGACCTGCTGAACTTCCCAGCTGTGTCTTTATGTTAACACACATCTGGAGGAAAACTAAAAAGTGAAGTCAAACATCAAACCCTATTTTATCTGTGCTATCTGTGCCGTACCAGACTCCTGGATGCATTCCTTTGCCCACACTGAGCGTGGGCTGTGTCTGGTGTGTGCCTGACAGTGTCTCAGATGTTGCCTGTGTAAGCAGATATCTGGGAAGATCCATTTATCCAAATCAGCTTTATCCAGATTCATTTGTTTTCAGTAGACAACACCAATGTCATTGGAACCTAAGAGCCCATCACGCTCAGCTTGGCAGTTTCTGAGTTCACATTTCTGGAAAGCACCGTGTGCCACTGGGCTTAGGACATTGCAATATGGCCCTTTCTGGCTGTTTACACAGGCAAGAGAGACTCACCAGGGCCGAACATTGGGAAAGCTACTTCCGAATCGCCCTGGTTCTGGCTTTCTGGGAGATGTCACCAGCAGAGTACAAGCCACCCCCAGCCTTAGCTGGGGCACAGAAGGATTGGTTTCTAATGCATCTGTTGGTCGGCTTTGGGAGATGCCACTAGGAAGTGACATGACTGGAGCCTGCAGGATCATCTGTTCAGCAAACTTTACCAAGTGCCTCTAGGGTGGCAGACCTTGTGCCATGCAGAAGATACAAAGATAAGGAGAGACTTGGTGTCTGCTTTCAGCTTCAGGGCGGCCAGGCCAGCAGGAGTCTGATAGAGTAACCTCTGCTGTGGGCTGACCTTTCCCAGTTCTCCACCCAGTTTCAGCTTCGCCCAGTTGAGGAAAATGAGTGTTTCCTGGCCTGAGAACTCAACATCTCACGTGTATTCAGCCAGAAATGCCTTGAGCTTTTCAGGGGGAGATTGAGAAGCCAATGTTATTTATGCAATTTAAAAGAAAGACAAAAACTCCACAACAAAACAAGATTGCTTTTTTCTCTCTTGGGCCTGGGCAGATGAATGGGGCTGGCCACCCAGCTGTGCCTGGGAGAAGTGCCCTCTGCGGGTCAGTGTATTGCTCGGCTGTCTGGGTGGTGCAGAGCAGAGGGCACTATGGGAGGAGCAGGCTGGAGTGAAGTGGCACCCTCTCGGCTCACTGCAGGGGAGAACCTTGTGCCTCTCGGGTTCTCAGGGACCCCATACTGCAGTTGCTCTCCTGATCCAGCAACCCAACCTCCCTCTCGCCATGCTCCATCCCCTCACACTCACCCAGCTCCCCGCTACCTCCCCCGGCAGATAACAGCATGCCTTGATGCTATTCTAGGTGTGTTCTAGTTCTTTTTTTTTTTTGATAGAGATGTGGTCTTGCTATGTTGCCCAGGCTAGTCTAAAACTCCTGGGCTCAAGAGATCTTCCCACCTCACCCTCCCAAAGCGCTGGGATTACAGGTGTGAACACTGCACCTGGCCAGATGTTCCAGTTCTTATTGTGGGTGGCAAAAGATCACGGCTGTTCATTTTCTTTTATTCTTTATAACGTATATATGCCATGGACAGTACTTTGGGTGTAGTAAGTGTTTCAAAATAATATTTAGAATCAACCATCCACTAAGGTAAAATATAAGGTTGTAACTCCAAATATATGTTTATGCCAACGTGACAAACCAAAACTTTGAAAAACAAGGAGCCAGTAGAATGATTTTCTATTAGATAGCCATGGAGGACTACGGGGTCGAGGGGAAGGGAGGCAGAGCAGGAGTGGGAGAGGTAGGCAGCATCAGGGAGGATCTCCCGGAGAAGGACCACCTGAACATAAACATTGTGAAAAGTCTACATTGTATCTAGAATATGGCACACATGGGGGATTGGTTCCAGGACCCCGGTGTATACCAAAATCTGTGCATACTCAAGTCCCACAGTAAGCCCTGTGGAATCTGCCCATCAAGTCAGCCCTCTGTGTATTCGGGTTTCAAACCCTGGAATAGTATATTTCCTTCCTTTCTTCTTTCCTCCTTCCCTCCCTCCCTCCCTCCCTGCCTCTCCCTTCCTTCTGTCCTTCCTTTTTTTCCTTTTTGTTTGTTTGAGACAGTGTCTTACTCTGTTGTCCAGGCTGGAGTGTGGTGGCACGATCTCAGCTCACTGCAGCCTGAACTTCCCAGGCTCAAGGAACCCTCCCACCTCAGCCTCCCAAGTAGCTGGGACTATGGTCACGCACTACCAAGCCTGGCTAATTTTTCTATTTCAATTTTTAGTAGAGATGAGGCCTCACTATGTTGCCCAGACTGGTTTTGAACTCCTGGGCTCAAGCGATTCTCCTGCCTCAGCCTCCCAAAGTGCTGAGATTACAGGTGTTAGCCATCACACTTGGCCTGGAATATTGTATTTTCTATCTGTGTTTGGTTGAAAAAAATCCACTTAGAAGTGGTCCTGCACAGTTCAAACTCAAGTTGTTAAAGGGTCAACTGTAATTCTGTCTGTCATCCACCATCTATCTATACCCATCCATCCATGTATTTACCCACCTACCTTCCTATCATTATTTACTATCATCTATCTATTATTATCTATTTATTCTGTATGGTCTGTCAATCAATCAACCTATCAATCTTTTTATCTATCTAATTATGCACCCATTTTCTACCTATCATCTATTTCTTATCTATGTTTCTATCTATCCATCTGCTTCTCTCTCTCAATTGTCTCTCTGTCTAGCTAATTAACTATTATCAGTCTAGGTTTGTGACTTTGGATCTTGTGTTTAGGGTAGCTCAGTTGCTCAGCCTGGAGGTTCCAGCATGGCCTTTCTTAACCAATAGACCAGTGGCAACCTCAGCTATAAGTAAGTCAGGGTCCGCACAAGCTTGCAGTGGTTTGCTCTCTCGGCTGATTTCACTGGTGTTTTTTAAAAGAAAGTCTCTCTCTCTCTCTCTCTCTTGCTCTTTCATAGATAGACTAAAGGTAAACCCAGCCCATTTGGATTAAATCCTAAAATGCAAGACCCAATTTGAGTGACTTGAGGCGCACTCAGGTCCATTGCAGGAGGCAGACTGGATTGCTGGGGAGCGGCTCCCCAGGGTGTGCTCCTCAGGAGGCAGTGTGTATAATGGTTAGCAGCAAGGGCTCTACTGCTGGAAGGTCTGGGTTCACATCCTGATTGCCCGTCTGCCACCTCTGTGACCTTGGACAAGTTAGTTAGCCTTCCTCAGCCTCCGTTTTCTCATCTGTGACGTTAGGAGGGTGGGTTGGGAAGATGGAATGAGGCCATGTGTGCTAGGGAGAGTACCTGGCAGGTGACTGTGTTCATGTGTGCAGGTGTTAGCTACCGTGGTGGTGTAGGAGAGCCCGACCAATGCTGCTGGGTGTCACTCTCCTCTGGAAACTCTGGGGCTGTGAGCCCCACATCACAGGCACATCTGACTCTAGAGGAACAGGGGTGCAGGGGCTTGAGGCCACTGGACTCCATTCAGAGGGAACGAGGAAGCGGAGGCTGAAGCAGTGTTGTTCCCCCAACCCCATGCCTCTTGGGTCCTCAGGGACCCCATGCTGCCGTTGCTCACCTGTCCTAGCGACCCAACCTCCCTCTCGCCATGCTCCATCCACTCACACTCACCAAGCTCTCCCTGGCAGATATCAGTCCTGGTGGCTCCTCCAAGAATGAATTCCGGGTTTTTCACGATTTCCTGGAGGAATGAGAGTGTTATTAGACTGAGACCTGCCATGCTGCAAGCCACCATGAAAGGTGGCTCAGGGTCTCTGCTTTCTTGGTGCCGAGGGCTTTTGTCATGCTTGATTCTTTTCCCTGAGGAGGGCCACGGGAATGGAAAAGGCTGCCACCTCTCTATGCTCTGGACAAGCCTGGGCTCATCTTTGGTAATCTCCTCCCCTGGGGAGTCCTGCCTACTGAGCAGCACTCAGCACCAACCACTAGCCCAAGAGACTCAGGCCACACCTGGCCACAAAGTGGGACATCAGCCACACGCTGAGGATTCCTGTGCTCACTCAGGCACTGGGCTAGGAGTCCAGGGCTACCCCAGCTGTGAGCTCTGTGACCTCTGTGGGCTTCAACGAGCTGAGTAATGCATGCACCACAGGCTGGGGCCTTGGACTAAACACACTCCCCACCCACCCAACTTCTCCAGTTTTTAATTTAATCCTTCCCTGCCAGTGGATTCCAAATATATATAGGTTTAGAGACAGAGTCTTGCTCTATCACCCAGGCTGGAGTGCAGTAACATGACCATAGCTCATTACAGCCTTGACCTTGTGAGCTCAAGCAATCCTCCCACCTCAGCCTCCCAAGTAACTGGGACTACAGGCATGAGTCACCATGCCCAGTTAATTTATAATTTTTTTTTTTTGTAGAGATGGGGGTCTCGCTATGTTGCCCAGGCTGGTCGCAAACTCCTGGCCTCAAGTGATCCTCTTGCCTTGGCATCCCAAGGTATTGAGGTAACAGACACATGCCACCCTGCCCAGTGTTTCTTTTTTTTAGATATGCACTGAGGTGAAATTATATGTATCTATACCATACAAAGAGAGATATCCACGCATCTCTCATATGGTTTCACCGAAGTGGATTATATATACATATGTATATTATTCTATATTGCACATAAGCACATACATTATGTATATTAATCTAATCGTTAATACATATTAATATATACATATACAATATGGAGGGATATTTCATGAACAAAAAGGGGTAGAAAGTAATCTTACGAAATGCATATATTTTTCCACCATTTGGGTTGCTGGGCTCCATTCCTGGCATTGGATGGCAGCAAAGAGAGAGGGAAAGCCCCCGCCCTCTTGGAGCTGCCCTGGATGCGGTGGGCCGTGCTCGCCGAAGCCCCGCCCCCTCCCATCTCCTGCCCCACCCCTCCCCCAGCTGGCCTCAGGCCTGGCCTCACCCACGGTGCCCACTGTGCCTGCAGCTGCCACCACCTCCCAGAAGTGGTTGTTTTGTTCAGGAGAGTTTTGCAAATTGCATCTGAGGAGGAGACAAACCATAAACCAGGAGAGAAAAGAACGAGGATGGAGAGGGAAGGGGTGGGATGGCGCAAGGCTAGCTACCGCAGTCAGCAGGGGAGCCGTCTCTAGGGGAAGCAGAGGAGCACAGACCTAAACAAAGGGAAGGAGGGAGGAAGCCGGGCCGGTCCCGGAAGAGGAAACAGCCAATCCTGTGACAGCGAGGCACGTTCTGGCTCACCCTGCAGGTGTGGTGAGTTAACTGGGCCGGGGCCTGCAGAGGAGTGAAGGATTTTTCCCGCCTCTCCCCACTTTTCCAGGCACCAGGACTGAGGAGGGGCCTGGGCTGGAGGTGGAAGGTTCCAGCAGTGTCTGGGCGGACGCCGCGTGGGGAGCTCAAGCTGCGCCACTTTCCCTGAGAGACCTCTGCTTTGAATTGTCTTCCTCAGGCTTCTCAGGACCCTGCTTTTCCTCTGATCTTGTGTCCCAAAGAATCACAGGATAGAGATTTCTCTGAAGTCAAGGGAATTATTAGGACCAAGAGCAGAAGCTTCAAGTGCTGGTGCTCTCTCTGTATCTCCCAGGATGTGACAGCCTGGAGGAGTGACAGACACCAAGGGCGCCTGCCCAAGGAGAGCTATGTGCGACCTTAGTGTCTAGAATATTCAAGAAAGCTTGGCCAGGAGAATTTCTGAAAAACACGGGGTGTTTTTAGATACACCAAAACCCCAGGTCTGGCAGACTTAAGGACCTCCTAAATACTAGCCTCTCCTCTGCCAGGTCTCACAGGTCTTTGCCTTCCCACCCCCAGCTCCAGGTAGCCTTGGAGCCTTTTCATTAAATGACTCTGATCTCCATGGTGGCTGGAAAGGGAGTGAAGGTGGGGGGCAGCGCTCAGTTCTGGGGTCCTGGCTTGCCTGCGCAGACCTCTCTCATCTGTAGGAGGTACACTGCTGTTCTTCCCCCTCCACCTCAGCTAGCGCAGGAGTTTGCAGGTGGCTCTGAGCTGAGCCCAGAAGGACAGTGCAAACCAGGACCATATTAGTGGGCCTCGGTAGAGTCCTAGCAATAGCCTGCCCCACTCAGCAGTGGGGCTCAGTGTGGACCATTTAACTTCTCACAGCTGCATCCTCATCTGTCGCCAGCTTAGACATTCTGGACTTGTTGCAGAATATGCCTGCCCAAAGGGAACCCCAGGAGCGCCCCAAGCCCTCCCTGTCTTGATTGCCCAGTCCCTGCCAGGGGATTGCCCTGGCAAGCAATGCCCCCACTACCACTGCTACTCACTCCTCAAGTGGACATAAAATGGACTCCAAAAGCCACAGATCCCCGCCCAGCAGGCTGTGCCGGCTCCTGGGGCAGGGCTGTTCCCGGATGCCCGCCTCCTTCCCATCCTCCCTGTCCCTCCCCTCCCCCAGCCTTCTGCAGGCCTGGCCCGGCCAACGGCACCAACTGTGCCTGCAGCTGCCACCGCCTCCAGCTCGTCTTGCAATTGGTTGTTTTGTTTAGGAGAGGTTTGTTTTTGTTTTTGTTTTAAACCAAATCGCACCCAATGAGGAGAAAAATACAAAAGGAGAAAACTCAGAAACTCTCTCCAAGTAAACACAAATTAGTCATCGGGTATAAACTGGGGAGCTGACTGGATGTGTGACCGATTCCTCTGCGGGTCACTGTTTCTGGGAATTGGCGTGCACCCGGGCCAGTCGCAGGGGGTTCTGCGGATGCATGTGTGGAACGGCAGCTAGGCCGTGGGCCTGGGAGTGGTGTGTATGTAACAGCCCACATGCCCACATGTGCAAGGTGCCTGTGACTTGCCTTAGTGTGTGTGCCCAGGTGTGGTACACTTCTGTACCTGTGCATGCTCCACATGTGTGCTGGTTGCCTGTGCACTGGGGAGCATTGTCTACGCGTGAGTGTCCTGCATGTGCATGTCGATCCTGGATGTACAGTTGTTCCTGTGAAATGTTGTTTGGGAGGCCATGAGAATGGGGTTACCTGAAGCTACAGTCCTGTTATAGGACGATCATAGGTGTCTCAATTGCAGGGGCCTTGACAAACCTGAAGTGAGCCCAGACTGCTGCCTGGAGATGCTTGAATCCCTGAGGGAGGCACGCAGACCCCTCCCTCGCCCCTCCCCCGCCCCACTGCCCTACCACCAGGTGGTTTTCCTGGAGCACTAAGGGCCCATCACCCTGGAATGTTTGCTTTCAGGGACTGTTCTGTTTACTTTGTACATCATCGCGGCTCAGCTGAAGACACAGACTTTCCTCTATTAAGCACACTGAATAATTTACAAAGGGAAAAGCCTTCTTTCTTTCTTTCCTTCCTTCCTTCCTTTCCTTTCCTTTCTTCCTTTCTTTTTTCTCTTTCTTTCTCCTTCCTCCCTCCCTCCCTCCCTCCCTCCCTCCCTTCCTTCCTTCCTTCCTTCCTTCCTTCCTTCCTTCCTTCCTTCCTTCCTTCTTCCTCCCTCCCTCCCTCCCTCCCTTCCTCCCTTCCCTTCCTTCCCTTTCTCTCTCTCTCTCTTCCTCTCTTCCTCTCCTCTCTTTTTCTCTTTCTTTCTCTCTTTCTTTTTCATTCATCCTTTCTTTCACATGGTCTTCCAGTGAAGAAAAGCCACATTTCTAGCAAGGTCTGGAGATGCCAGACGCTGCCGTTCATAGCTGTCTGCTCATCCCTGTCATGTGCCCAGCACTATGGAGGCCATGGGGCCTTTGGGGCTGTCCCAGAACAACTGACAACCCCTCCTAGGGGTCAGGGGAGCAGCACAGGGAACAGCAAGCCCACCGTGCAGGAGAGGCTGTGGTCACGTCCCACGCTGTGCACAGGTCTGCTGGGGGGTTGTCCACACGGGCTAGAGGGGTGTGGGCACTTTCAGGGAGGTGTCCTGGATTTACACTGAGAATTGGGAGAGGAATTGCCTGGCCAAAAACAGATGGGTACAGACAAGGAGGGCTGGACTGCATGGTGCTGCTCCCCATCAGGCTGGGAGATCCCACCCGATACTCCCTCCTCTTCTTTCTGTGCACCCGCTTACACTCAGGTACACAGCTCCTTGCATGAGACCTGGGGGTGATGTCACCTTCTCTCCAGGTTGAGCCTATCACCTCTCTGCCTCCCAGCCCCTCCCAGCCAGTTCCCTGAGTCACCCCCTCAGTGCACTCCTTGCCCTGGGCTCCCTGGAGGGCAAGCCTGGCTGTCCACTGCCCTCCAATGTCCCCTTGGCTTTGTGCTCTGCGCACCCTCCCCAAGCACAGCTGTGTTTGACAAGAAGGTGGTGCTGGGGAGGAGGGCCCTCAGCCCCACGGTCCCACGGGCTGCTGAGACATGCACCGCGTAGTGCTGAGCCCCACTGCAAAGGATGCCCAAGCCACAGAGGTCTGCAGGGAACCTGGTAACGCTTGTGATTTCCCTATGGCCCGCTGCCCCCGACCTCCTGTGACTCCATGCTGCAGAAAGAATCTCCATGCTCATCCTCAGCCCTTTTGCTCCTGATTTTACAGAAATCTGTAAGATACGACGTAAAGCCCCTAACTCCCCTAATTAAGAAACAGATAGGGGTGTGGGAATGAGGACCAGACCAAAGGGACAATCTCAGTTGCAGACAAAGGAAAAGGCAGAACAGATTCTGAAAATGAGTCCGTGGGAACAACAGCAACATATTAGACCTGGGTTAAGATCAGGAAAGGGTCTGCCCTGCCTGGGTGGAGACAGTGGGATGAGGAAGGGACAGAGGGCTGGTACAGGGGCATGGGCTGGGTGGCAGGTCAGGGTGCATCTTGGCAGGGGCTTGTGTGTATCAAGGGCTCTGGCCTATGAATGAAGGCCTCACCCAGCATTTGGGGCAATGCCAGAGGAGATAACACTAAGGAAGACAGCCCCTTGGAGTGGAGATCTGGGACTCTAGAGTCACTGGGCAGGCCTTGGTGGCCCTGGTCCCAGGAGGGGAGACTCTAAAGAGGGAGACAAAGATGCCCTCCATGCTGGTTTGTGTGCCCAGCTTTTATCTTGGAGAATTCTAACTTTGACAAAAAGTAGGTGAGTTGTAGAGTACAGATTATACTTTAAACTAAGTGACATCAAGACAGACTGCGAGGATGGGGACCCTCCTAGAGTCAGGAGGCAGTGGTGTTAGGTTGCAATGACAGCAGTAGAAATAACAAGGACTGGCACTGATTTCTTTACACACCAGGCTCTTTGCTAAGTGCGCTACTCATGCTAACGCAGCTGACCCTCATGAGGACCCCGTAAGTTGCGTTATTGTCCCCATTTTAAGGAAGAGAAAAAGTGCTTCCAACCTGTTCATATCAAGCGCCTGTAGAGAACATGAACATTTATACAACACCCTGGATCAAACAGAAAGAGCTGCTGCTTCCAGTCAGGGGCTCTGCTCACCGGGAGCCCAGGAAATCAGTTTCTCTGGAACTCTATTTCTCAGGACTCCTGACATCAACTGCAGGGAAATCTCTGCCCATAGTTAAAAATGCACGCGTAGCCTGCAGCCTGGGCAGCTGCCCACGCGCCCATTTGTTCATGTGCTGAGGCCGGAAATAAGCCCAGGGAGACCTAACAGTCACGGGCAGAGGGTCAGAGGTCACTGTTTTATGTCTTGTAACTTCTGCTTTTTTATTTTGGAAATGCCCTTTTTCTTACTTAGCAAACCATGATCTACTAATCCTGTCTGTAAAGTGCAACCCCACGTGATCTGCCAGTGCCCTGACCTCACACTGCAATTGGCCATATGCAGAGAACCAAAACCAATCACAGCATGGCTTTGGGTTGTGGTGAGGAAGGTGCCTGGGAGCTTTCACCCCAACTCTGATAGGGCCACTGAATGCTCACTGTGATTTCCCCACGAACATGGCACCTTGTGGGATCAACTAGCGGGTGAAGATCAAGGCACCTGTGTACCTATGCCTGCAGTCACCCTGCCCCCCTACACATATGCATATGCATATCCACGCACGTGTGCACACAGTCACACACATGCACACACATAGTCAAATTCCTACACACACAAGTGCATGCACACACACGCACCCCACACTGCCTACCGCAGGAAACAACAATAAAACGCTTACCACTTCGGAAACAGCCGCTTAGGTTTACCTTGGCCCTGCCCATGAAGAGCCCAGAGGTTTTGTGAATGTGCATTAAAAAAAACCTTAAATCATCAACATTATTTTAATGTTGGGAGATAGAGAGGAGGTAGTTATGGTGAGTCCTTTGCTACTCATATGTAAGATGAGACTCAGAGCTAATCATCATCATAATGATAATAATAGTATCAGTAATAGTAATAATGTGACAATAGCTGTAATGTACTGGAAACCTTCTGTGTGCTAGACATTGGCCTGCCTTAGTCATTATTGTTTCCATTTTACAGGTGAGGAGACTGGGGCTCAGGGAAATTAAGTGATATGACTATATGCATGAGACAAATTGGCAGGATAAGACGGGCACTCAGGATCTCACCTGTAGGACCAGCATCCCTTGTACTGCCCCTCCTTGCCCAAAAGCAACCTGACCCCACGGTAGCCACTCCCAGGCCCCTACCCACCCGGAAGGAATGGAAGCCAGCCCAGCTGGCGCCGGGTCAGAGGTAGAGCCCTGACTAATCCAGCACCGCAAATATTGACATGGTGTTTCAGGCACAAGCTGGCACCTCTTGGGACCCAGTGACCAGCTGGTACCTCTTGGGGAGACACTTCCAGACTGTCAGAGGTGGGGCACTGTTCACCCTGATCTCTGGGAATGGGGGATGCATGATTCTGGGGAGAAGATTCCTGCTTCCCTTGTATTCCATCTGTCACACAGTTGCTGAGACCTTGCTGAGCTAAACATCCATCCACACTGAGCACCCTCAGCTCTGGGCTAGAGGCCACAGAGCACTGTACATACGTGATCTCAGTGTTACCACACACACAGGGTGGGGGCCTGTCCTTGTGGATAAGGTTTTGATTCGTGCCTATCACCTGCTGACAAGACCCGCTCTGACTCCAGGTCCTCAGCCTCGGTGGGAGTCAGAGAGCTTGAGGCAGGGGAGGGGGTACAGCCAGATGCCTCGGGCCCCCACCGCAGAGCATCCCAGCCCTGTATATCGTTTTCTGCCTCCAAACTGCAAAGCTTTCCACAGTAGACTGGGGTGATGCACCTCGGTTGCATTGAGCGTAGCCGGCCCCTCCCAGCTCCCGTTTCCACTTCCTGCGCGAGCTTCTGAGCCTCAGCGTCATCTGTGCTCCTTCCCCTGCTCGCCCCACTCACCCCTGGTCGTTTCCACACAAAGGGGACCTGCGGCCTCTCGCTGTAGAACAGGGAGGAATTGCTGGCCGGGAAGTCTGCATCCTCAAAAAGGGTGCCTCTCTGCAGGCACTCCTGCCTCAGTTGCTCAAAGCTCTGGCCTGAGGAGTGGGTGGTCCGGGCGTCCTTGGGAACCGGGTGTGCCTGGGGCCCTGGGGCCCGGTAGAGGTATGGCATAGCTGCTCCCTGGAAGACCGGCTTGGGCCCGGCAGTGGATGGAAAAGGAAGTGAAGGAGCGAGCTGTGTGTGCCGGTCAAGAAGGAACAGCTCAGAGGGCTCCTGGGCTGAGTGGCCCTCACCTACACCTGTTTTCTGGGCACCTCCCTGTTAGACTGAGATGGGACACGCCCTGATGGAAAACAGCAGAGAGAGCCCTCTGCCCACTCTGTGCTCCTGCAGACCCAGAGGCAGCTCTGGGGCCTGGCACGTTCCACTCAGAGGCGGCACCTCTGTGTAGTGCACTCAGGGGGCCTAGTGGGAGAGAGAGGATTGCTTCAGAAGGAAAAAGAGCAAGAAACCCAACTGGTCCAGGAGGTGGCTTTATGGAGAAGTGCACGGTGTGGCCTTGAGTCACATCTCCTACATCAGAGAATGGCAGAATTTTGTAGTCAGAAGGGAGCTTGGTGAATGAAAACAGGATGTATTATGTGAACACAGCTGGCACAGCTCCTGCACAGGCAATCCCATAGTGAGTAAGGGCTGGGGTCAGCAAACTTTTTCTGTAAAGGCCCAGATCATGAATATTATCAGCTTTGTGGGCCATACAAAGTCTGTACTGCAACTGCTCACTGTTGTAGTGACAAAGCAGCCATAGATGTGACACAGATGAATGGGTGTGGCTGTGTTCCAATAAAACTTTATTTACAAAGGCAGGTGGAGGCCATATTTCTTCCAACCTGACCCCTGATAGAAGACAACTCGAAGAGGACATCTGCTCCTCCTCTAGGGCACATGTGCCTCTCTAGTTCTCTAATAAAGTTCCTTGTTGTTACAGTCCCGCAAATAGGATCTCACATCTGAGAAAAAACAAATGTTAGAGGATGGAGGTGGTTTGATAAATGTGTTTGCCTATAGAAATGATTAATACAGGCTGGGTGTGGTGACTCACACCTGTAATCCTAGCACTTTGGGAGGCCAAGGAGGGTGGATCACCTGAGGTCAGGAGATTGACACCAGTCTGGCCAACATGATGAAACCCTGTCTCTACTAAAAATACAAAAAATCAGCCAGGTGTGGTGGTGGACGCCTGTAGTCCCAGCTACTCGGGAGGCTGAGGCAGGAGAATCCCTTGAACCTGGGAGGTGGAGGTTGCAGTGAACTGAGATCGTGCCACTGCATTTTAGTCTGGGTGACATAGAGAGACTTTGTCAAAAAGAAAATAAATAAATAAAAAAAAATAAAAAAGAAAGAAAGATAAAAGAAAAGAAATGATAAATACTAGAGGGGATAGATTGCCTAAATACCCTAACTCGATGTCACACATTCTGCACATGTAACGAAATAGCACATGTACCCCAGCAATACGTACAAATATTATGTATCAATAAAAATTAGTATACAAAAGAATTAGTCACCATGTGAAAACCCTGATGTTCTAAGCACTTTATAATGATTTCTGTGTGATTCTCTAACTAGTCAAAGCTGGGGTTTGGAGACAAGGGGTCTTGAGTTAATGGGTGCAGTTAAAAGGCCATGATGTGAATTTTTATACAAGCTCTCAGTTCCCAGGAATGTGCACTCATCTGACGCACGTTCTCTCTGGTAGATCCTGCGTACGGTTTTACAGGGGAGGGGTGGACATTAGAGTTGGGGATATTTGGCTTTCACTCTGCTATGGCCTGATTGCTTGTATTCCCCCCAAGATTTGTATGTTGAACCCATACCCTGCAAAGTAATGGTATGAGAAAGTGGGGCCTTTAGGGGGTGATTAGGCTGGAAGGGTGGAGCCCTCATGAATGGGATTGGTGCCATAATGAAAGATTAGGTCCAGAGAACCCCTTCCTCCCTTCCACCGTGTGAGGACACAGCAACCACAATGTAGACCCTCACCAGGCATAGAATCTGCCAGCACCTTGATCTTGGACTTCCAGCTTCCAGAACTGTGAGCAACACATTTCTGTTGCGTGTAAACCACCCTGTCTGTGCTGTTTTGTTATAGCAGCCTGAATGAACTAAGACAAATTCCCAGTTTTGCCTGGAGTGATCTTGAGCGAGTTATCCATGCTGTCTGTCCCTGCTTCCGAGCTGTGAATCAGGACAATTGGTGCTGCCTCCTAGAGGCATGGCAGGTTTGTGGACACAAAACCACTTGCAGAGTCGGGCACATGGAGGGGATCAGGCGTTGCTGGTTCCTCCCTTTCCCCTATCCTCTCTGCACCCCCCTGCCCCTCCCACAGATGCTGACTTTCATGGTCTCCTTCTGAGCCTGACTTGCCTCAACTTGTGTCTCTTTGTTTGCACAATGAGGGACTTTGGAACTTGGGGTCCTCTGGCTGGGACCAGAGTGCAGTTCTGGCCCATCCAAATGATTCTTGGCTAGAGATGATGGAGCTGCCCACGAGCATTGCATTGCCCGCTGCCCTGGCAGATGGCTCTGGTTCGAAGTGATTAAGGAGGGCAACCTGGGGAGACAGGTGTGGCAACATAAGGGCCATCTGGTGAAACCTTGGCAGGGAAACGATTACCAGCCCAGATCTCTGAGAACATCCCCTTCAAATGCTCCAGCAACTGAGAAAGGACCTTGAAGTACATTTCAGCACTGTCCAGAGTGGGTCCAGCACCGGACCCATTCCCAGCTTCAGGGATTTACATTTTCATTCTCCTCCCGACAGAAACTCCTCTCCAGGCTGGGGTTTTGTCCTTCCACCTGGGACTCTCTGTGCATTGGAAGAACCTGTCTTTTCCTTTAGAGCTTTATTATAGTTGCTAGGTAATCAGAGAATCGCATCGTCATTGTGAGTAAAGCAAACATGCCTCAGAGTAGGAAACACACCACAAAGGTTTAACAATCCTCCAGAACCACAGCTGGAATTCCTCCTGCCCCCTGGCTCTCTGGGACTCTGAGAATGTCTGCGGGAGCCAGCGCGTCCTCAGGATTTACATCCTCATCATTCTTCCTGCCCAAAGTCGGCCCACAGAGCCCTGGGCCCATCTTTCCTGCAGAGCTCGTGGCACCGGACTTCTCCATGACTTTGTCTTAGTGTCTAATCCTGCTCCCAGCTCAGCCCAGCGCGGGGCAGGAGCACGGTGCACATTTGCCGAGTAAACATTGAACCAATGCCCCAAGCCGATAGCGTTCTTGGGTCTCTCCGTTTCGTTTTCCAAACCTTCACTTCTCAGGATGAACAACAGTTACAGAAACTGCAGCCACACAGTCTGAGGACTACTAGGCCTTGCACACTTCCTCACCCACCCTGGGAAATGCTCTGAGCGGTTCAGAGGGAAAGGGCTCTGAGCTTGGGCAGAGAACCATGTGCACTGCTTTTAATAAGCTCTGCCCGCTTGTCACCAGCCTAGAGACACACGCAGCTTTGAGCCAAGCAGGGACCATGCGTCAAGTGTATTTTCCTCTCTTTAGCAGAGCAACCTGCTGAAGCAATGTCTACACGAAGTGAACCTGAGCCGGCAGCTGGGGCCCTCCCGGCCTCTCTTTCCTGTGCCGTTCTTTCTCTCTCTCCTCCACACTCAGGCCTGCGGCAGTCTCCCTTTGTTGCTCTCCTTCCTGTTCCTCTGGCAGGGCAGCAGGGTGTGAACATAGTGCCTGCGTGGCTCTGGGATGCCATGAGGCACAACCCCAAGGACGAACGCTCAGAAGTTTCACATGGATGCAGGGAGACGACCCCTAGAACTCCAGGCGGTCCGGGCCTTACAGCAGGGCCCGGGTTTTGAGGGATATACCAAACAGCCTGGATCCTGCAGAGGGGAGTGTCCTATTTTCCACCCCTATGATGGGCTGAGAGTGAGCCTGCCCGGCTGCAGTGTTTGTGGCCCCTTGGCTTGCAGTGTGGAGGATGGGGTAGGCTGGCGAGGAGCGGGAAGAGTGGAGAGGCAGGGGACCTGCACAGGTGTCCAGGTGAGAGGGGCTGAGGCTAACTCCAGATGTAACTGGAGTGAAGGCGGGAAGGGGACAGATTCTTCTAGGAGAAGTACTGTCAGGGTGTTCTGCTGGGGCGCAAGGATGGAGGTGTGAGGGTGGCGTCCTGCTTTCAGACTTGAGCAAATGGGTGATGGTGGTGAGAGGAGGAGGAGAGGCAGACTTGGAAGAAAAGTTGAACACTTTGGATATGTTAATAGTAAGACAGCTGCGCGTGGTGGCTCACACCTGTAATCCCAGGACTTTGGGAGGCCGAGGAAGATGGGGCACCTGAGGTCAGGAGTTCAAGGGCAGCCTGGCCAACATGGTGAAACCTTGACTTTACTAAAAATACGAAAAATGAGCCAGGTGTGGTGGGGGTGCCTGTAATCCCAGCTGCTTGGGAGGCTGAGGCAGGAGAATTGCTTGAACCTGGGAGGCAGAGGCTGCAGTGAACTGAGATCGAGCCACAGCACTCCAGCCTGGGCAACGAGTGAGACTCCATCTCAAAAAGAAAAAGTAAAACACCCTCCTACTTGCTGGTGGGAGTGTAAATGGGTGTCTCCTTTTTAGAGAACTATTTATGAATACCTCTGAGAGCTACCAATGCACCCACTCTGATTCAGATATTTCCCTTCTAGAAATTTATGTTTATCCTGATGATAGAGCCGCATCCCAAAAAGTGAAAGGTATACCAGGTTGTTCATTTCATGGTGGCATTGTTTATGTTAAAAAAAAAAAAAAAAAAGTCGGAAAGCACTTAGTGTCCTCTATTGGGGGAATGGTAAAGAAAATTGTGGTCCAGCTAATCATGAAGTGGAACAGTATACAGCCATAAAACGGAACCAGGAAACTCTGCATACACTGATGTGGGAGGGTCCCTGAGACACAGTGTTCAACTGAAAAGCCGAAGTGGCCAGGCACAGTGGCTCTCACCTGTAATCCCAACACTTGGGGAGGCTGAGGCAGGCGAATCACGAGGTCAGGAGTTGGAGACCAGCCTTGCGAACATAGCGAAACCCTGTCTCTACTAAAAATACAAAAAATTAGCTGGGCGTGGTGGCAGACACCTGTAATCCCAGCTACTTGGGAGGCAGAGGCAGGAGAATTGCTTGAACCCGGGGGGTGGAGGTTGCAGTGAGCTGAGATGGCACCACTGCACTCCAGCCTGGCGAGAGTGACTCTGTCTCAAAAAAAAAAAAAAAAAAAAAAAAAAAAAAAAAAAAAAAAAAATTCAAAGTGCTGAATGGCACGTAGGGTATGCCAGCATTTGTGGAGAAAGAAGGCAAAAAATATTTATTTGTATCTGCATAAAAATCTCTCAGAAACTACACAAAGATCTGCTCCTAATAGTGGTTCTGTTTTCTGGAGGTGGGTGGAGTAGATGGGGGTAGAGGAATGTGGGGAGACTTTTCTATACACCTTTTATACTTTTTAAGCTTTAACCCTATAGATTTACCTGGCTGAATTTTTTTTTCAATTTTATTTTAGAGTCTTGCTCTGTCATCCAGGCTGGAGTGCAGTGACATGATCATAGCTCACTGACGGCTTGAACTCCTGGGCTCAAGAGATCCTCCTACCTCACCCTCCCCAGTGGCTGGGACTACAGGTCTGCACCACAA
The DNA here is from genome assembly GCF_047675955.1 of Chlorocebus sabaeus. NCBI lineage: Eukaryota > Metazoa > Chordata > Mammalia > Primates > Cercopithecidae > Chlorocebus > Chlorocebus sabaeus. The sequence continues at coordinate 68,777,059 of NC_132928.1, read as the reverse complement.
TGCTAGCCTTAACTGCTGTCGACTTTTAAAAGTCTAGTTTGAAACTTAAAGCCCACAATGATGTTTTGGCCTAGGTGGGCTCTGCCTTCCCCTCCCCGTGTATCTCTCCTTGCAAGATGTCTGTGTGTTTGCAAAGGAGTTTACCTGTCCTGAAGGCCACCCCCGTCTCCTAGAAGTTGAGAGCTAGATCTTCACCCAGACCTTGCTTCCTTATCCATCCCCTCCCATGGTCATTGGTAAGCCTGACACCAGGCGAGGGTCTCACTTTCTTCATCCGGGGACTTGTCCATCCCTGGAACACTCCTCATTTCACCCCTGTCCTAGCAGGCACTCATTCATGAAGCACCACAAAGCTTTTCTTCAGTGGGAATGAGCCGTGATCAGGCATCACACCATAGGGTGAGAATCATCTCCTGAAAGGCAACAGAGCACCCAGCCCAGCCCAAATCTCTCCCACACCCACTGTTCCGCAGGGTGATGCCCAGTCTTTGGCCTCAGCTGTCTGACTCAAGAGGTCCCAGCTTGGAGGCGCACAGGCTCGTGGACGACTTGGTGGTTCCCCTGGTTTCCCAGGGCTGCACAAGCTGCCTGTAGCTTCTCTCAGCTCCGGCCTTGCTTTCTGGCTTGATTGTGGAATATAGTTTCCTCCAAGGCCTAATCTCCCTAAATAAGCTCTAGATCACTGCCCCTATAGCCTAAGGTGACACCGTTGAAATTGTACTTCCATCCCTGAGAAGTAGTTTCACTCCTTAAACATTCAGTGTTGAAAAATGATAAATATCCCTGTCTGCCTTCTGTTAACTCTCTGGGATTTCTTTCCCTGGAGTTTGATCTCAGCCCAAGATGATTTTCTTTCTCCGTCTCATCTAGGGGTTGGAGGTTGATCCTATGCACAGATCTTAGGATGACTTGAACCACAGATGCAGCAGAATAAGAATTTACTCTCCACAGTTTAGGGCACAAAAAAATCCTAATTTTTTTTTTTTTTTTTGAGACGGAGTCTCATAGTGGAAGTGTGCCAGGCTAGAGTGCAGTGGTGTGATCTCAGCTCACTGTAACCCACCTCCCGGGTTCAAGCAATTCTCCTTCCCCAGCCTCCCGAGTAGCTGGGACTACAGGCATGCTACACCACACCCAGCTAATTTTTGTATTTTTAGTAGAGATGGCATTTCACCATGTTGGCCAGGATGGTCTTGATCTCTTGACCTCATGATCCATCCGCCTTGGCCTCCCAAAGTGCTGGGACTATAGGCGTGAGCCACTGTGTCTGGCCAAAAATCCTAATTAAAAAAAAAAAAATCTCTTCTTGCCCTCTGGAGTCCCCAATTACTACCTAGCACCAAAAATTGTATTTAGATTTTGTTGTGTGACACTCTTATTCATTTTAAAATGGTCTCTCTTACTCTATCTCTCTTCTTCTGTCTCTGTAAACTAGCAGTTACTTCAAAGTTCAAATATCCTGTAAGGTCTATCAGAGGTGTTTCAGCCAGAGTGACTCCAACTTGAATAGGGATTGGGTAAAATAAGGCTGAGACCTCCTGGCTGCATTCCCAGGAGGTTAGGAGTTCTTAGTCACAGGATGACATTGGAGGTCAGCTGGTCACAAAGATACAGTTCACAAAGAACTTGCTGATAAATAAAACAGGATGCAGTAAAGAAGCTGCCAAAACCCACCAAAACCAAGATGGCAATGAAAGTGACCTCTGTTCGTCCTCACTGCTCATTATACATTAATTATAATGTGCTAGCATACTAAAAGACACTCCCACCAGCGTCATGACAGTTTACAAATGCCATGGCAACGTCAGGAAGTTATCCTCTATAGTCTAAAAAGGAGAGGAAGCCACGTTTCAGGGAAGTCTCCTCCCTTTCCTGGAAAACTCATGAATAATCCACCCTTTGTTTAGCATATGACCAAGAAATAACCCTAAGTATACTCAGTTGAGCAGCCCATACTGCTGCTCTACCTATGGAGTGGCCATTCTTTTGTTTCTTTATATCTCCAATAAACTTGCTTCTGATCTATAAACTCGTCCTGAATTCTTTTTTGTGCGAGGTACAAGAACCCTCTCCTGGGGTCTGTATCAGGACCCCTTTCCGGTAACAGGTCCACTTTTCCCCAAATAAGTGATCTTCCTCCTCCTTCCTTCTTCTGATAGTGGCATCTAGGTCAGGGTGAATCTTACCAAACCTGCCACTGGAGCAGGGATCTCTGGCTCTCTGGGATCTCTTGGTTGAAATGTCTCTGGGAACCCGCTTCTTTCCTTACAGTATTTGCTGTGGAGGGGTTACAGCTAGCAGCGTAACTTGTGTTTCATTTTCCTATTGGGGCAATGCACCATAATTACCCGGGAAGCTCAGTCTGGCTCCAGCATTTCCCGTTAATGATGAGCCCTCCACCTGGTTTCTCTGTGCTTGCCAAATCTCAGAAACTCCGTCGCTCTTCTCAGTGGTCCCCAGCTTTGGGGTCTCAGCTCTGCAGACTCTGCCACACCATCTCCTGCCTGCTCAGGGCAACACCCCTGTGGACAAGGTGACTCTTAATTCTCAGCCACCCCCCACCCAATAGTGGAAATTGTGATTGGATATTTATTATTAGTATTTTAGAGACACTGCTGGAGTGCAGTGGCATGACCATAGCTCACTGTTTCCAACTCCTGGGCTCAAGCCATCCCCCTGCCTTAGCCTCCCGAGTAGCTGGGACTACAGTCATACCCAGCTAATTAAAAAAAAAAAAAACAATTGTAGAGGAGGGAGTCTCAGTATGTTGCCCACTCCAGCCTTGAACTCCTAGCTTCAAATGATTCTCCTACCTTGGCCTCCCAAAGTGCTGGGGTTACAGATGTGAGCCACTGCACCTGGCCTTGTTATTTTTAATTATAGGGAACATTGATAAAGTCTGTTATATAGTAGCAAGAGTATCCCTAACATGCCTTACCACTGAGAAATAAGATTCTTTGCTGCTGGAGGTGTGTGAAGTTTTTCTATAGCAGAAGGAGATGTAATTTTTTAAAAAGTCCTTTGACTACAGAGATTTTTATATTGTCTATATACAATATTACTGGGCTTATTAAAATATTTAATTTAAAATATCTCATTTGATTTATTTCCTACGTCTATAGTTGTGTATTTAGTTATGGGACATACATCTAATTGAATTCCCATCTTTTTGTGGTAAAGGTTTATTTTCAGCATCTCTTCATGCGTCTCATCCTTTCCCACTCTCCATTTTCTCCTTTTAATGCACCATTTTCTGATTCTTATAAATGACACATCCTCCCGCTTTGGCAAGGCAGCGTTAGCCAGCAAGCATACCTAACGTTTGTGTGGATAGAAGGCTCGGGAAGAGAACTATTTGTCTCTTTTGAGCTTACGGCTTTCACAAAGTGTCATAGCAATTTTTATGATTCAACTTTCAGAAGAGATTTATTAGCTTGGGTCTCTAGGAAAAAATAATTTATAAGACCACTGACAATCATAGCTGTGAAGACATAAAGTAACATAATAAGCACTTATTTTTTATAGCACTTTTTACACACGAGACTACCATGGTATGAGGTTCAATTATGATGACTGAGTTATAAACATCATTTCTTGTTTAACGTGGGTAATTTTTTAAAGTATGAACTGATGAGACTGTCAAATGGTGCAGCCAATGTAGAAAAGAGTCTGACAGGTCCTCAAACAATTTAACATAGCGTTACTGTAGGAGCCAGCAGTTTCACTCCCGGGTATCTGTCAAGAGAAGTGAAAACAGATGTCCACACAAAACGTATTCACGAATGCTTACAACAGCACTATTCATAACAGCCAGAAGGTGAAAACAACTAATTGTCCATCAGCTGATGAATGGATAAATAATGTGTGGTATATCCACGTAGTGGAACATTATTCAGCCATAAAAAGGAATGAAGTACTAACGCTACACCTTGGATGAATCTTGAAAACATTACGCTAACTGAAAGAAGCAAGTCACAAAGGACAACATACTATGTGACTCCATTCATAGAAAGTCCAGAACAAGGGCATCTATGGAGGCAGGAAGTAGACTAGTGGTTGCTTAGGGTTGGGGGTGGGGTAAAGTGGGAGGGGTGGGGGTGATGGCTAAAGGCTTTCTTTTTGAGATTATGAAATCTTCTAAAATTGACTGTGGTGGTGGTTGCACAACTCTAAATAAACTAAAAATCATTGAATTGTACACTTTAAGTAGATGAATTGCATGTACAGTATATGAATTACATCTCAAAGCTATCTTAAAAAATAAATAAGCTCTGTGCCTAATTTTGCCTCCTACAGTGTTTTGTAAAGTTGTAGTACTAAAAGGGAGATTTAAATTTTAATAGCAACAATGATAATAATAATGAACAGGCTGGGTGCGGTGGCTCAAGCAGGTAATCTCAGCACTTTGGGAGGCCAAGGCAGGTGGATCACCTGAGGTCAGGAGTTCAAGACCAGCCTGGCCAACATGGTAAAACCCCATCTCTACTAAAAACACAAAAATTAGCCAGGCGTGGTGGTGGGCACCTGTATTCTCAGCTACTCAGGAAGCTGGGGCAGGGGAATCGCTTGAACCTGGGAGGCGGAGGTTGCAGTGAGCCGAGATCACATCATGGCACTCCAGCCTTGGCGGCAAAAGTGTAACTCCATCTCAAAATAATAATAATAACAATAAACAGTTTCTAAGTATTATTCTTAGCAGTCACCTACGCATGGCACTCTGTACAGACGACTCCTGCATGTGTCAGGGTTTCCGTTGAGAGCAATGCAGTCTGATTAGTGCAAATTAGGCAGAAAGGTATTTGATGAAGGGTTTGGGGAGCTCAGAAAATGGACTGGGAAGCTAAGAACCAGGCATGGAAATGCGCAGGAGCTGGGGGAGATCGGGGAGCAGGAGCAGAAATGGTCTTGCACCAGGGTCAGAAATGTCTGTGCGTGAAAGTCAGCTGTCTTCAGCATTTGAACCTCGGTGCTCCAGATTCCAGCTCCAGGGTGGTTGGCTTAGCAGGTACCCGCCTCTCAGCCCAAGGAGAACAGAGCTTCCAATTCACAGAGCTTCCAGCCTCCACTCAAGAACAACAGGGATCCAGGTGCTGAAAAGGGACAGATGCCTCCCACAGAGTCCAGGGAAGCATCACTTGTGACCACCTCTACCGTTTTAAGAGATTGAAGCCCAGCCTAGCAGGAAACTGAGCTTTGGGGCTTTGAAATTTTGCCCCAGAGTGCTGCTAGAAGAATTGGATTAGATAGGATACTATCATGTCGCTGACTACTTAGGGGGGAAAAAAGCTGAGGTAGTGAAAACATTTAATGAAATCCTGAACACCCAGAGTAACCTATTTCTTCTTTGCTCAGTCCCCATTTATGTCTGAGAACTGTGTTTATGCCCCAGATGTTGCAAGAATACTACAGAAACAAAAGTGTTTGAAATAATTCTTTTTTTTCTCTCTTTGAGACGGAGTCTCACACTGTAGCCCAGGCTGGAGTGCAGTGGCACAATCTCGACTCACTGCAAGCTCCGCCTCCTGGGTTCACGCCATTCTCCTGCCTCAGCCTCCCAAGTAGCTGGGACTACAGGCACCTGCCACCACACCCAGCTTTTTGTATTTTTAGTAGAGATGTGGTTTCACCATGTTAGCCAGGATGATCTCGATCTCTTGACCTTGTGATCTGCCCGCCTCGGCCTCCCAAAGTGCTGGGATTACAGGCTTGAGCCACCGTGCCTGGCTGAAATCATTCTGATGATCAAGATCAAAATGATAAGGGGTAAACTGTGTTAAAAAACAAACACATACACACACAAACTTTGCCTTAAACATAAATGTGTTTCACAAGCTTGGAAGCAGAAAATAATTTTAGAACCTGAGTATTATTAATCAGCCTCTGTGTTTTCAACTGCATCAAGAAATATAGCAAAGATATGCAAACTCTTTGGATTTAAGACATCACCTTTGTGTTTTGACATTCTTTCCCAAATCCCACCTAAATGATGGGTGGGACTATTTTCTTTTAAACAGTGAAGTCAGGGTCCTGAGAAGACACTTGAATGGGGCAATCAGAGGAGTGCTTAATCGATGAATTATTTACAAAGATGTGGGCAGGAAAGCCATGACAGATTGAGCAGTTGTGGGAGCTGGAAGCAGCAGGGCACCCCTAGAATCTCCAGCTTTGAGGGGGTGAAGAAGAAGTTCCAGGAAGGAGGGTGGGATGGGAGCTGATGGGGGAGGATGCAGTCACCTGAGGCCATCCTAAGGGGAAGGAGAAGCTGTGGAGTGGGAGCCAGGGAAGCCAGGGAAGCCAGGGAGCCCCGTGACACCATCCGCGTAGTCACCCTCCCAGGAGGTGGAGCAGGGTGACAAGTGCACTCCGAAGGAGGGGCCGCCAGGTGAATCAGCCGAGGGACCGATGCTAAGAAGGGGGGCAAGCCTCCTCCAAGTGGGGTTGGGCAGGGGGGCAGAGGAGAACAAAAAAACCACTTTACATACTTCTGTATCGAGTTTTTACCAAAGATTGTATTAATTTACATTGTAATTTTAAAATAAAAGTGTAGAAATATTAAACGTGACTTGGAAATCATTGAGTTTGAGGATCTCCTGAGAAGTTGATGACCCTTCTTGAGGTAACTAATAACACTTTGGAAGGTGAAACCAGGTTGCTCACCCACCCTAAGAAGGAGCGAGAAGGAGGAGGAAGGAGAGACAGCACTGTGCCCCCTTCTTCCCCTGCAGTTGGGGCGAGAAGATTTCCACGCTCTGGGAGGTGGCGGAAGGAAACGTTCAGTGAGGCCCTTAAAGGCAGTGGCCCTGCCAGCCAGTTGTGATGTTGACAGTGCTCTTCTGCAGGAGGGCGGGAGGCCTATAAAGTATTAAGCACAGTCCTCCAGGAGCAACGTGGAGGCAATGAGCTACCCTCCCCTCCAGGGATAAAAACAGACCCTTTCCTCCAGGGATAAACACAGCCAGTTACATTCACCAGCTATGAATTAAATTTTTCACCAGAAGCAGTTTTGCCCTGTACATAGGGATGAAACACACACACACACACACCCCCCATCTATGTATTTATATATGCATATATAAAAATTATGGTAAAATATATATAACATAAAATTTACAACCTTAACCATTTCGAAGTGCTCAGTTCACGGGCATCAAGTATATTTGCATTGTTGTGGACTCATCACACCATGCATCTCCACAAATCTTTTCATCTTCCCCAACTGAAATTCTGTGCCCATTAAGCAAAATCTCCCCATTCTCCCCTCCCCCAGCCCCTGGAAGCCACTATTCTGTTTTCCATCTCTACGAATCTGACTATTCCAGGAGCCCTGTATAAGTGGAATCATACAGCACTTGTCTTGTGGCTGGTTTATCTTACTTAGCATACTGTCTTCAAGGTCCATCCATGATGTAGCATATGTCAGAATGTCCTTTCTATTTTGCCTGAATAATATTCCAATGCATGTATATGTCATATTTTGTCTTTCTATTTATCTGTTGGTGGACACTGGGTTGCATTCACTTTTTGCAAATATAAGACATACACAATGACACACAAACTCCAATATGTGCCAGGGACCCCCACTTGTTAAAGGGTCATCTATAAAAGAGAAAGATAAAACACATGTGCCAACCTAAGAGAGCAGATGAGAAACTTCAAGAGGCTTGAGTTGGGCCTCTGTGCATCACAAAGGTGGAGGCTGGACTGTTGTCTGGGCCCGGGCCCCTGGGTAGTGGGCCCTGAATGACTGGCAGAACAAGCCCATGAAATGGTCTCCGCGCAGAAGACAGTCATGTGGAAGTGGCTAACTGGTAGACCAGCCGAGATGAAGGCTACTCCAGTCCTCGCAGCGGTCCTCAAATGGCCCCATCAAATCAAATGTAATGACCAGGCAGTGATTAGGGTGAAAACAGTTGTGGAAATCCATTTGTATGTCTCTTTAATACATGATTGGATTAGCTCATCCCAACTCAATGAACTTCATTGCCAAGTTCTCCAGAGGAAAATTCTGTCCTTCAAGTACATTCTGTTTTCACACAATAAGCAAGGATGACATTTTGGCATGACTTGTTAAGTTGTAGCAAATGAGATAACTGTCAGGGTGTAGACAAAGGCAAACAAGTAACTTAGTCATTCGTCCAGTAAAAATTACCTCAAACAAAGGCTCTCACTGGAGTCTCCTTGTGGCATTTCTCATGAGCACTTGCTTTCATAAGCTTTGATGTTACTTTGCTAGGCGAAAGTGGAAAAGTGTATTTGGAAACACTGAGTTTCAGAGCTGATAGTAATACTGTATCATTTCAATCAGAAAGGAGTTTTGCAAAAAGGGACTGACTTTTTTTTTTGTTTTTGTTTTTGAGATGGAGTTTAGATCTTTTTTCCCAGGCTAGAGTGCAATGGTGCAATCTTGGCTCACCGCAACCTCTGCCTCCTGGGTTTAAGCGATTCTCCTGCCTCAGACTCCTGAGTAACTGGGACTACAGGCATGTTCCACCACACCCAGCTAATTTTTTGTATCTTTAGTAGAGACGGGGTTTCTCCGTGTTGGTCGGGTTGGCTTTGAACGCCCAACCTCAGGTGATCTGCCTGTCTCGGCCTTCCAAAGTGCTGGGATTACATGAGTGAGCCACCGTGACTGGGAGGGACCGACTTTTAACAGATCAGTTATTTAAGCTTGTCCTCTGCGCCTGGGATGGTTGCAGGTGCCTGTCTGCACTCACTGTGCTAATACAGTATAGTCCTCAAATACCGTTGGCCCTTGAACAACACAGATCTGAACTATGCAGGTCCACTTCTCGGATTTTCTTCCACCTCTGCCACCCTTGAGACAGCAAGACCAATTCCTCCTCTTCCTCCTAAGCCTACTCAACCTGAAGATGATGAGAATGAAGGCCTTGATGATGATCCACTCCCACTTAATGGAGAGTAAATATATTTTCTCTTTGTTATGATTTTCTTAATAACATTTTCTTTTCTCTAGCTTACTTTGTTGCGGGAACACAGTGCATAATAACTACAACATAAAAATATGTGTTAATCAACATTACATTATCTGTAAAGCTTCTGATCAACAGTGGGCTATGAGGAGTTGAGTTTGGGGAGAGTCAAGTCATTCTTGGATTTTCAACTGCAAAGGGAGTCAGTGCCTCTAACCCCAGTGTTGTTAAAGGATCAACTGTAGTTCACCACGAAAGCCGGGGTTGATCCCATCCCAGCCCCACCCTGCTCTTGGTGGGCACAGAGAGTTTTGAGACCCACCTCTGGCCAGACACAGTTCTAGGTGTGGAAATATTGCAATGAACAAGATCAACCCTCCAAATGCTCACCATGTCCAGGTGCGGTGGCTCATGCGTATAATTCCAGCTCTTTGGGAGGTCATGGTGGAATGATTGCTTGAGGCCCAGAATTTGAGACCAGCCTGAGCAACATAGCAAAATTCCGTCTCTACACACAAACTATCAAAGTAACAACAAAAAATAATGCTCGCGGTGCATAAACCAGCACATAAGTAATATAATTTCATGGGATGATAGTCACTATAGAGAAGACAGGGGTGGTGCAGTGGAATCAGGTGAGATAGGGTTGCGGGGCAGGGCTCTTCTTTGGGGGTGATCAGACGGGTGGAATTTGAACTGAGATATGAGTGATGAGGAGCTGCTGCACAAACATGCTGGATAGAGGGAACAGCAAGAGTTGTGCCCTAGGAAGCTTTGAGTTTCTGTGTTTTTGTTGTTGTTGTTGTTTGTTTTTTTTAAGATGGAGTCTCACTCTGTCACCCAGTTTAGAGTGCAGTGGCGTGATCGTGGTTCACTGCAACCTCTGCCGCCCAGGTTCAAGAGATTCTCCTGCCTCCGTCTCCCGAGTAACTGGGATTACAGGCGCATGCCACCATACCCGGCTAATTTTTTGTATTTTTAGTAGAGACGGGGTTTCACCATGTTGGCCAGGCTGGTCTTGAGCTCCTGACCTCAAGTGATCCACCCGCCTTGGCCTCCCAAAGTGCTGGGATTATAGACGTTAGCCACCATGTCTGGCCGAGTTTCTGTGTTAACAGGACACAGAGGAAGTCAGCACAGCTGGAACACGGAGGACAATGAGGTGCATGGTACAAGGCTGTAGAGAGAAGGGCAGCAGCCAGGTTGTGTAAATGACTGCACACTGCAAGGATTCAGGAGTTTCCTCTTATTGCAATGGGCAGCCTTGTGGAGTTTTCCTCTGGGAGGAAATCTCATGGATTCATACTGAAGAAATAACTGGCTGTGTTCTGTGTGATAACAGATGGAAGGGGACTGGAGGGGAAGCAGAGAGTCGGGTTGGGAAGCCTGTGGGACCCCTAGAAGCCACCCCTGCACTAGGTAAACAGTGTGGACCTAGAAGGGACAACCTGAAGCACAAAGTGTGGTTTACAAATATTACTCGAGCCAGAATAAGAACAGCTGCCTGGAAGCCTCAGACACAAGTGACCTTGGATATGAACTCCATTTGACTTTTGTCACAAGGTTTTTAAAGGAACAAAAAGGGAGGAGTCAGGGAGTGGCCTGATACAAAGTTCTGTCAGGAATTCTCATTGGTTTTCAGAAATAACATTGATTAGTGATTGGCTATTGTTACATTGTTAAGCAATAGGGTGTGGGTTACATTGTCCAGTGAGGCATTATTAGGTTAATTCGTAACTACTCTTAGCAATAGCAAGCAGTTTCAGTGGATGAATACATAGCTCAAAAGGGGCATGTAGGATGTGATTGCTGTCTCATTTTAATGCCTATCTGGGCCTAATAATTTGAAAAGGCTCACAGTCCTCAGATAAAAGTTATTTTCCTTCTTCAACAGCTGTGGGCACTGTTGGAGAAGTATAACAGAAAACAAAATCTCCCAACCCAGAAATCCTCTCTACAAAGGTAGCGAAGAAGGAAAACACTCTCATTACTGAAAAACACTTTAAACCAGAAAGTGTTACACACCACAAGCAACCTGCTAAGAGACAGCCAAGACAGGAAGGAATCTCACCTGTTTATGGAGCTAAGCAGACACAGCTCGTTCCACATACATTTTCAAGATGGACAGTAACTGTTACCAACTGAGTCAGCTTTTCCTCTAAAGGCGGCGTCGTGAAGCCAATATACAAAACCCAAAGCGAGCGCCAAGCAGCGCAGACTTCATTCAATGACCAAGGAATGGAGAAGCGGGAGCGTGGCCGCAAATCAACTTCTTGTCTAGTGAGAGGCAAGGGGGTTAAAATATAGAGTATCTTGGCTGGGCACCCTGGCTCATGCCCAAAACTCCAGCAATTTGGGAGGCCGAGGTGGACGGATCACTTGAGATCATTAGTTCGAGGCTAGCCTAGCCAACATGGTAAAAATCCACCTCTACCAAAAATACAAAAAAAAAAAAAAAAAAAAAAAAAAAAAGGTAGCTAAGCATGATAGCTCACACCTGTCATCCCAGCATTGTGGGAGGCTGAGGCAGGTGGATGACCCGAGGTCAGGAGTTTGAGACCAGCCTGGTCAATAAGATGAAACCCTATCTCTACTAAAAATACAAAAATTAGCTGGGCGGGGGGAGGATCACAAGGTCAGGAGCCTCCTGAGTAGCTGGGACCATAGGCATGCACCACCACGCCTGGCTAATTTTTTGTAGTTTTAGTAGAGATGGTGTTTCACTGTGTTAGCCAGGATGATCTCGATCTCCTGACTTCCTGATCCTCCCACCTCGGCCTCCCAAAGTGCTGAGATTACAGGCTTGAGCCACCATGTCCAGCCTGTCTTCCTGTTTCTTAAAGATGAGATAGAGAAGATAGGTTAGAGGAGAGTGGAAATTCAGGTATGCCAGGTAGGCATTACACTGGGTGACATAAGTAGTAAGAGAACTTGACAGCACTATTTGTCACACGCAGTTCATTCTAACTTTACCTGGTAACTGAGGTGACCATCTGTATTAGCTAATGGGCTTTATCTAGAGAAAAACAAGTTTCTTACATCTTTGTGATGGGAGGCAGTTTTGCAACTAGGAGGCAGGTGCCCACTAAAGGCAGGCTCTCACCCTCCCACAGACACTGGGAGCTGGAGCCACTGTCTCTCCCTTGATGTTTGCCTTTCAAGGAGATGGCTCCCGGGTCCTTGAGACATGCCTGAGTCATCAAGCTGACAAAAGACCTATCTGACCTTCAAAAAAAAGTTATATGCATTTGAAAGAGAGGAGAAAGTGCTTATAATTACAAGTTTTCTAAGGTAAATGCTCTGAGAATAAAGAAGTGAAGGAAATCTCTTCCCCCATTTTCAACTGGGAGAATTAAGCCTCTTGTTTTTAAGTTGCATTTGTCCTTACAGTGGCTACTAGGTGTTGGGAACACTGCCCAGGAGCTAGTAAGAGCAATTGGGGTTGGAGGCCATTTGGCGCCAACAGGCTGTTGCTGAGCGTGGATGAAAGTCCAGAGAGAGAGGGGAAGGTGGGGGTCAAAGAGCATGGTGGTGCCCTGCATGGCAGATGGTGGAGAAACTGCACCAGGCAGATGCCTCAGGCTTTCTGAGTCAGGGGAGAGGGTCAGGTGGCCTTTGCAGTTCTGTTTGCTGTTAGCCTGACTGAGTTAACTGCGTGAGTACCTGACTCTCTTTGCCCAGTCTACTAGTGGACAACCACATTTCCGGAAGGCTTTTCACGAGTGATAAAGCAACTAATGCTCTCCCAGGGCTCACTGCCTGGCGGGCTCTGCTCCGAATGTTAACTAACTCACTGCCTGGCAGGCTCTGCTTTCATGTGTTAACTAACTCAATCCTCACTACAGCCCATGAGACAGGAATTGCAGGGAGTATAAAAATGTGTCAGATGTGTTTCCTGGCATTAGTAAAAGAGGATGTGAGGCTAGAGCAAAACTAATGCATGTGCTGAAAGAGCTATGGTGCAAAGAGTACACACAAACCCTGTCTCCCCTTCTCTGTACACTGCTGTGGACACTGTTACAAAGCATGAAAATGAGGCCACAGATGCAAAACGCTTGAAAGGGTGACCCATACCTCAAAAGTTCTAAGTGACAACATTTTATTATCGTGGCTATCATTTTGCCAGTTATATCTTAACAGGTATAAATATTGAAACCTCCTTAGCGAAAATTGTAACAGTGAGCAAATTATGACAGCGGAGGAGATCTGACCTAACCATCTCCTTCTTGCCTTTTAACCTCTAAACTGTCCTTGGTCATTTTTGGGCATGGGTCAAGCTAACTTTAGGAGAAATTTAGTTTATAGTTTAAATGATAATAGACCTTCCCAAAACTAAGTCACCTTTGTAAAACTAATGAAAGGCCACCAGGTCAAAAGGATGAGAGGGGCCTGCATTCTCCTGAGATGCAGACATAGTTGAACAATCACCAGTCATTATTCTGGAGGTCACAAGATTTGCAACTTTCTGAATTACTCCTATAATTAACATCACTACTGTAGACCCTAAGTTTGGCCATTTCAGATTCCTTTTCAGACTTTTGTATGTCTGATGACCAGATGACTTCATCTCAACCTGTGACCCGTGCCTGTGGCCCCCTACCTAGAAGCAGACTCAGCATATGAGGACCATTTTCTCCACATCCCTATGATTGCATCTCCAGCCAATCAGCAGCATCTGTTCTCTAGCCGCCCGCCTACCAAACTATCTTTTAAAAACCCTTGCCTCCACATTTTTGAGGAGGCTGATCTGAGTAGTAATAAAACTCTGGTGTCCTGTTCAGCCAGCTCTATGTGTATAAAACTCTTCTCTATTGCAACTCTCCTGTCTTGATAAATCAGCTCTATCTGGGCAGTGGGGAAGATGAGCTAATTGGGTGGTTACAATATTACCTCTTCAATATGACTGAGGTTCTTGAAGGCACGAAATTGTCGTATAATTTATGTCTCCCATGTCAGAACGTTATATAGAGTAGTTATCAATAATTACTCATAGAAGATGAGAATTACTGGTTCCCTAGAAGTCATTTTCCCATTCCAGGCATGGTGCCTTTTAGGGGACAGAGCTCTGACTGAACTATATATATCCTCCTTAGTTACTTACTTAGGGTCTTGATTTCTTCTGGAAGCTGTATTTGTCACTTAAATTTTGCTAGATATTACGCATATTACTTAGGTTTTCACACTTTATGGCGTAAATCTGTACCTGGTATTCCCTCTCAATTTTCTAATCTCCTCTGTAACAGCAGTCTATTTATATGTGCTCAGTAAATATTTGTTGAGTCTGATTGACAGTTTTGGGTTAGGATCTGGACTAGCTCAGTGAGGGCAGTTGGATATTTGCCTCCTGGGAGGACATCTGGGATTCACAATCTGGATGCTTGGTGTCATGAGACAATCTCTCTGCCCTGGCTTGGGGGGCCACCCTTGGGTTAAGGCATAAGTAACAATTCCTGATGAGAGTGGAGTCATTAATGTCTGGAGCAGGAAGCTGGGGGGAGTTGTGTTTTTCTCTTGCCTCAACATTTTAGGAGGAGAGCGAGTCCTTTCTAGGCATCCGGGTCATCCCTGAGCACCCCTGTTGTGATTTTAGGGTTCTCCAAGGCCCACTGTGGTGCTAATTTCCTGCCACCATTCCTGAACGTCCCACCATTCATATCCTCAGTGTATAAAACAGAGACAGTAACTTTAACTCCAGGTCACCATTCACATGACCGCTTAGGAGAAAGGGAGAAGGGAGAACTTTCAGTATTTTATCCAAATTCTTTATTTGTCACTCAGCTAGCCCAGATGTCTTATTAGGAAGCATTGTGAGATACGAAAGAGTGGCGTGGGGTGGGAAGCAAATGGTTGGGGGGACATAGCATCTGGCTTCTTTGGGAGGCCCTGCTGGGTTGAGACAAATCTGCAGACAGGAGGAAGAATGAGACAAAAGGCACTCGAGTGTTATTCCTCTCCAGATCATGATTCTCCCAGTTTGAATAAGACTCTTCGCTGAGTTTTGGAGGAGAGATGCTTGGAAAGGATGATTGAAGAGATTCATTCACCCATTAGATTTCCTACTATTGATTAAGGATGCAATGAAGTGATATAAGTCATCTATTAAGCTATTTAAAAAAAAAAAAAAAAACGTAGTAAATGCAAACTAAATAGAGCCCTCTCCCACCTTAGCCAGTAAAGTGATATCTTAGGTCCTTAGGTCAAGTCTTTTTTGTTGTTGTTGTTCTTTTAGTTTTTAAATTTGGAGGATTAGAGGATTAGGATGACAAAAATGGCACCTATGGGTGAAGGGGATGTGGAAGGAGTGGAATGACATTCAGACATTTTTTCCAGTAGGTTTGTTGGTTTAAAAACACAGTACCTGAAGATAAAATGCTTGGATTCAAATCTTGGCTCCATAACTAACTGAGATCTGTCTTCTCTGTTCTTTGTCATCTTCATAAATAAAATGGGGAAAAATAACACTGTGTCTTAGAGAGAATAAAATAGAACATTGCATATAAAGTGTCTAACACAACTCCTGGCACATAGTCATCAACAGCTTGTTTATTATTGTGCTTGTGAAATTCCATTCACCTGGAAGATCCAGGAATCCATTCAAAGTTGGCTCTGGCTGCCATAATGCCAAGTGAAGATATTCCAGTTTTGTGGTCTAAATAGCACACACTGCCTTGTCCCCAGAAGAAATACTAACCCAGACATTTTGAATTGACCATTTCCACTGAACCATTTATAAGGCAGTTGATCCTTCTTGTCATTAAGATGAGCAAAGCCATTGTTGTGGGCACTTCTCTTCACACTGATGTTCAGTCATTTAGGTCTCTGTGCGGTGGCTGGCAGGTGGCCCTAATGGTGACAGAAATCCCAATGACTACTGTCCTACTGGCTCTGGTTGGAAGCCCTTCTTAGCAATCCTACCATGACTGGCCTCTTGGATCCACTCTGAATTCTCTACTTCTCTTTGCAGTAAAAAGGCATTAACTGATATTTCTCTTTCCAAATTTCTTTGCAATGTTTTCTGTAGAAGAACTGAACATTAAATAAACATTATTTCTAGAACTCAGTTTTCGCAAGAGATAGCATTTCAGTCCCACAAGGGCAATATTTATATCATTGCAACTATGGGGTTTTGGTGGGAAAAGGATGACAACATTTTTCCATTTGGATAGCTGTTTCTTATCTAAACTTATTAAATGGTGAGCAGAACTCTTCATTGTAGACTTTTCCCAACCCTGAGTGCCAAAGCAAACACACAAAATTCGGACCACTGACATGTTGCTGCAGTAATATAAGGGCAAATAAGTCTGAATGGAGATAACAGACTTGGAAACGGTACTTTCTGTCTCTACTTCATGATCCCTCCCTCTACTGACATGGAAATAGCACCCTAGGCCTTCCCAGGTCATCCCTGAACTAGGCAGGCATCCCCCGTCAAAACAAACTGAGGACATTGGAGAATTCACATTTTACATAACAGTATTTTACTCAGATTTATGTGGCTGCTGATGAATTTTCATCAAAAAAGTGTTTTCTGGAATAAAATCCATTAAACCAATTTAATCCCTTAATCAATTTTTATGTAGTGTAGTTAAATCATTTTTATTTTTCTAAAAGTTAATTAATGAAATATTTTCTATTTTTATTTCTGAAAAGTAATTTTCATCAAGATAGATTCTTTTCAATTTAAAGCTTATAATAAAGAGCTGATTAATCAATTAACTTTTGTCCTCTTCAGATTTTACTGAGTATAGCTTCTGCCACTACAAGTTTTCTTTTATGGCCAGATCCAAAGTTTCCTTTCGATTTACTTTTCCCCTACCATAGTCAAGTCCAATATCTCAGGCTCAAATTTTGCATATCTAAATATTCTTTTTGTTTGTTTGTTTGAGACAATGTCTTACTCTGTCACCCAGACTGGAGTATAGTGGCATGATCATGGCTCACTGCAGCTTTGATCTCCTGGGCTCAGGTGATCTTCCCACCCCAGCCTCCTGCGGATGCTGGGACTACAGGCACATGCCACCAAACCTAGATAATTCTTTGTATATTTTGTATAGACGGGGTTTTGTCATGTTGCCCAAGCTGGTCTCAAATTCCTGGGCTCAAGCGATTCACCCACCTCAGCCTCCCAAAATGCTGGAATTACAGGCGTGAGCCACTGTGCCCAACTAGCAGCAATATTCTTTTTAATCAATTTTTGGTTGGTGACAAAGTGACTATTTCTACCTATAATATTCATTATGGATTGGATAAAACATATTGTCTAATTATTTTGGTGTCATTATATTCAGAATTCCCAGCATAGTCATCCCTTCATATAGGAATAGAATAATAAAATTATACATTAAATAAGTGCTGTAAATACAGTAGGTATTTCTAAAGCTAATTTTTAAAAGAAAGGACAATGTATAAGTCTAGAGCTAACTCCTCTGTCACGGACAATCTGAATTAACAGAACAGAGTAGGGGTTAGCAAGCTTTTTCTATAAAGGGACATGTAATAAATAGCTCAGGCTTTGCAGTTCATATGTTCTCTGTTGCAACAACTCAACTGTGCTGTTGTAGCACAAAAGCATCCTGGACTATTCATAAACTAATGAGCATGGCTGTGTTGCAATAAAACCTATTTACACAAACAGATGGTGGTCCGGCCCAGATTTGGCCCATGGGCCATAGTTTGCCGATCCTTGGAACAGATAAATGTTCATTCTATTCTTTATTTAGTAAGAGTATCCTTTAGTTGCCAGGTGGACCATGAACTACCATAAATAGAGAGCTCCCGGAATGTACATTGGAAGTTTTTCTTTCCGCCCAGTTTTTCAGGATCACAGTTGTCATACAAAGCTCTGTGTACCAACAGTGCATATATCACCAGGCTCATATACAGTTTTCTTAGAGGAGCTCAACACCCTGTGGACTTAAATTAAGAATGATAAAACCTCTTGGTAGTGGACACAGAGTAGATAACCATTTTCCTGTTTTACTGAAAACAGAAGCAGAACAATCACCTGGACTCATATCACAGGACTAATTATGGATGGAGCATATTAGATGATAAAATAAAAACTAATAGGAAAGCAAAGCATGACACTAGCTTTGGTATTCAGTCATGCTTAGAGTTACTAGCCTCATCTGGGTATAGCAGACAAGCTCTGGCCTTAGGAAAATATTATACTCTGCACTTTGATGACTCCCCTAAAAACAAAACAACTAAAACAATTGTAAAAAGCAAAACCTATTACAAAGAGGGATCCAAAATTCAACAAGAAATATACTGTGCTTAATAGAATTGAATTCTTGAATAACGCTCTTCTGGCCTCTGAGTGAGAATAAAGGTGCTACTATTTAAGAATGTTTTCAGTTGCACATAACTGCCTGTATTAGTCCATTTTCACACTGCTATAAAGAAATACCTGAGACTTGGTAATTTATGAAGGAAAAAAGTTTAATTGATTCACAGTTCTTCATGGCTTGGGAAACCTCAGGAAACTTACAATCACAGTGGAAGGGGAAGGAGGCACCTCTTTGCAAGGCTGGAGGAGACAGAAAAGCGTGTGTGAAGAAGAAACTGTCAGGCATTTATAAAACCATCCGATCTTGTGTGAACTCACTATCATGAGAAGAGCATAGGGAAAATCATCCCCATGATCCAGTTACCTCCCTCTCTTGACACATGGGGATTACAGTTGCCTCCCTTGACATGTGGAGATTACAATTCGAGATGAGATTTGGGTGGGGACACAGAGCTAAACCATATCATTCTCCACTGGCCATTCCCAAATCTCATGCTTTTTCAGATTTCAAAACCAATCATGCCTTCCCAACAGTCCCCCAAAGGATTAATTCATTCCAACATTAACCCAAAAGTCCAAGTTCAAAATCTCATCTGAGACAAGGCAAGTCCCTTCCACCTAGGAGCCTTTAAAATCAAAAGCAATTTAGTTACTTCCAAGATACAAAGGGGTTACAGGCATTTGGATAAATTAGCCAAAACAAAGGGGCTACAGGCCCCATGTAAATCCAAAGTTCAGTGGAGCAGTCATTCAGTCTTAAAGCTCCAAAATGATCACCTTTGACTCCATGTCTCACATCTAGGTCACGCTGGTGCAAGAGGTGGGGTCCCATGGCCTTGGGCAGCTCCACCCCTGTGGTTTTGCAGAGCACAGCCTCCTTCCCGGCTGCTTTCACAGGCTGGCATTGAGTGTCTGTGACTTTTCCAGGTGCACGGTGCAAGCTGTTGGAGGATCTACCATTCTGGGGTCTGGAGGATGGTGGCCATCTTCTCACAGCTCCACTAGGCAGCACCCCAGTGGCAACTCTGTGTGAGCGCTGCAACCCCACATTTCCCTTCTACATTGCTGTAGTAGAAGTTCTTCATGGGAGCTTCACCTTGCAGTAGACTTCTGCCTGGACATCCAGGCGTTTCCAAACATACTCTGAAATCTATGCTCCCAAACCTCAGTTTTTGTCTTCTGTGTAGCCACAGGCCCAACACCACGTGGAAGCTACCAAGGCTTGGGGCTTGCACCCTCTGAAGCAATGGCCTGAGCTGTACCTTGGCCCCTTTTAGCCATGGCTAAAGCTGGAGGGGTTGGAACATAGGACACCAAGTCCAGGGGCTGCACAGAGCAGGGGGGCCCTGGGCCTGCCCACAAAACCATTTTTCCCTCTTAGGCCTCCAGGCCTGTGATGGGATGGGCTGTGGTGAAGGTCTCTGACATGCCCTGGAGACATTTTCCCCATTGTCTTGGTGATTAACATTTGACTCCTCATTAGTTATGCAAATTTGTGCAGCTGGCTTGAATTTCTCCCAAGAAAATGGTTCTTTATTTTCTACGCCATCATCAGGATGCAAATATTCCAAACTTTTGTGCTCTGGCTTCCTTTTTAAACATAAGCTCCTATTTCAGATCATTTCTCTCAAGTTCAAAGTTCCCCAGATCCTAAAGGCAGGGGTAAAATGCTGCCAGTCTCTTTGCTAAAGCATAGCAAGAGTGACATTTGCTCCAGTCCCTAATAAGTTCCTCATTTCCATCTGAGACCACTTCAGACTAAACTTCATTGTCCACATCTCTATCGACATTTTGGTCAAAACCATTCAACAAGTCTCTAGGAAGTTCCAAACTTTCCCACATCTTCCTGTCTTCTGAGCCCTCCAAACTGTTCCAACTTCTACCTGCTACCCAGTTCAAAAGTTGCTTCCACAGTTTTTGATATCTTTACAGCAGTGCCCCACTCTCTGCAGCACCAATTTACTCTGGCTAAAAATGCTGCAAATAGTGCTCACACAGTAGTGCAGAGAGAGGCAATCATTTGTACTAGTTTAAATAGCTCTATATGCCAAGCAAAAACCCAGGTGTTTCCTATCATTTTTTGCTTGTTGGCTTTTGGTCCTTACACTTATTGCCTCATGGTTGCAAAATGGCTGTTTTGTCTCCAGACATTACATCAACATTTGAAGGAGGAAGAAGAGTTAGTGTCTGAGCCACTGACTCTGCTGATAAAAGGACAGGAAAAGCTCTCCTAAAAGCCCTCAACAGATTTCTGCTTATGTCTCATTGGTCAGAACTATCTTACTTGACCACTGATGGTTACAGAGGAGAGTAGTGATGCAGGATTTTTCTTGGTCCCGTTGCCAGTCGGGGACCTCTGGCTGGTGATGTTGGAGGCCTTACTTGGGGCACACTATCTGCTACTGGAGGAGCCTTGCCCAGTTGGCCCCCCTGGGCCAGGTCTGGCTTGTATACCAGTTCCTGAGTTCTTGTCCCACACCCAAAATGAATGAGGATGTGCTGAGCACTGAAGGGTGAGGGTGGTGGAGAAGAATTTTTTTGACCAAAAAACAGCTTTCAGGGCGGAGGGGACGCAGGGGTGTTCTGTCTACCAGAAGGTGGGAAAGTCCCCCATGTCGTTGGGTCTGGGGTTTTTTATGGACTCAGAATGGGAAGTACGTGTCGATTGGTTTATGAGTGTGCAAAAAAGGTTAAAGCAAAGACACTACTCAAAGGTGGGACAGTGCAGAAAATCAGTTAGGAAAGGACAGGTATATGTAAAATAGGTGAAGGGTGGGGTTCAATCAGAGGAAAGCACACCAAACAGGAAGACAAGTTCTCAATCCCATTCAAGGATTTAACTTGTAGCTTGGCTTTCAGACTTTAAACTCTCTTTAGCTTGGAGGTGGGGTTTCACCGGGGACCCACCCCATCTGCTTAGGCATTTGGCTGCCTCCTCCTGCTCTTTGTAGGAAAGTGAGTGTTTCGTTTTCTCAATTTCTTTTCTCAGTGGATGTGGACAAAGGAGAAAGGTATAGGGAATAGAGGGGTGTAGTCAACCTCCCACAGTTTATTATCACTGAAATTGTGCCCTAAAGAATTAAAGAAGCCAGTAACTAACAAATTATTGAGTTTGCAAGGTAAGAAACAACTTGCTCAAATGCTGAAACTCCCTCTGCTTGTGAGTAAAACTAGCAGAAATCAGTTGGAACCACCATGGCCAACTGGAGTTTGCACACAGTGAGCCTGCTGAAGTCATGGCCTGAATTTCTACCATGTGTTTCATATTAATCCCCTGAAATTTTCTCACGGGACCCATGAGGCAGCATGAAGAGAAAACTGTGCAAGCCAGAGGACTTTCTAGGTCTCCCCTTTCCTTTCACCAATCACCTACAATCCCAAAATTCACCCCCTAAACCTTTTCTAATAAAATTACGCCCTGCCTTAAAGCCATCTTAGGGAGACAGGTTTGAGCTTGACCCCTGTTGTAATATAAAGCTTTCTCTTTTGTCAAAAACCCAGTCATTGCATTGACTTCTAGTGCATCAGGCAGCAATCCCTTTTTGCTTGATGACACCGCTTTTCATAAGTACCTGAAACTGGATTCACTAATTATGTCAGCTAATGTTGACATCGACAGAGGCAAATGACTCATTTCTTATTTACAAATCTGCAACTTGACAAGAAAAGCCATTGGCTTGGCTATAACTTTTGAAATGTGCTGCAATCGGCCAGGCGTGGTGGCTCATGCCTGTAATTCCAGCACTTTGGGAGGCCGAGGTGGGCAGATCACGAGGTCAGGAGATCGAGACCATCCTGGCTAACATGGTGAAACTCCGTCTCTATTAAAAATACAAAAAATTAGCCGGGCGTGGTGGCGGGCGCCTGTAGTTCCAGCTACTCAGGAGGCTGAGGCAGGAGAATGGTGTGAATCCGGGAGGTGGAGCTTGCAGTGAGGCAAGTTTGTGCTAGTGCACTCCAGCCTGGGCGACAGAGTGAGAATCCATCTCAAAAAAAAAAAAAAAAAAAAAAAAAAAAAAAAAAAAAAAAAAGAAAAAAAGAAAAAAAAAAAAGAAAAAAAAAAAAGAAAGAAATGTGCTGCAATCACAAAATTTCCCAGAACTTTATCTTATATGACTGTTCTCCTCCAGCTCATGGACAGCTATGTCTGAATCAACAGCAATCTACAGGGCACTGCCTGAGGTATCAGGTGATGTCTAAAAGGATTCAATAGGAGGAGCAGGCATCTGGGAATATACCAAAGGAAATAAAGTCAACACCTAGTAACAATATCTGCACTCCCAAGTTCAATGAAGCATTATTCACAATAGTCGGGATATGGAAACAACTTCTGTCTGTCAACAGATGAATAGATACAGAATAGATAAAGATTTGGTATACTGTATACACACAATGGGATACTATTCAGCCTTCAAAAAAGCATAAAGGCCAGGTGTGGTGGCTCATATCTTAATCCCAGCACACTGGGAGACTAAGGTGGGTGGATCACTTGAGCTCAGGAGTTTGAGACCAGCCCAGGCACCATGGTGAAACCCTGTCTCTATGAAAAGTACAAAAAATTAGCCAGGTGTCATGGCATGCACCTGTAGTCCCAACTACCAGGGAGGCTGAGGTGGGCAGATCACTGAAGCCCGGGAGGTCAAGGCTGCAGTGAGCCATGACTGTGAGCCATGACTGTGCCACTGCATCAGCCTGGGTGACTAAGTGAGACCCCGTCTCAAAAAAAAAAAAAAAAAAAAGCAGAGTGGAAATGTGCCACTTGCTGCAACATGGATGACTCTGGAAGACATTATGCTGAATGAAACAAGCCAGATACAGAAAGGAAAATACTGCATGATCTCACTTATATGTGAAATCTTTTTTTTTTTTTTTTAAGTGAATATACAGAGATAGAGAATACAACAGTGGTTACCAGGAGTTGAGGAGGAGAGCAGGGAGGAGATGCAGGTCAAGTGATACAAAGCAGCAGATATGTATGATAAACAAGTCTAGAGATCCATTGTACAACGTGAGGACTGTACTTAAAAACGTCACATTGCACTTGAGATTTTTGCTAAAAGGGTAGACTTTAGGTGTCCTTGCCACCTAAATGAGGTGAGATGATGGATATGTTAATTTTCTTGACTACCATAATCATTTTATTATCTTTGTGTCAAAATATCATGCTTACACCTTATATAAATACATAAAAATTATTATTAAAAAAGAAAGAACAGGCTGAGAATGGTGGCTTATGCCTGCAATTCCAACACTTTGGGAAGCTGAGGTAGAACGATCACTTGAGACCAGTAGTTCAAGATCAGCCTGGGAAACATAGCAAGACCCTATCTCTACAAAAAATAAAAGTAAAAAAATTAGCCAGACATGGTATCATGCACCTGTAGTCCTAGTTACTCTGGAGACTGAGGCAGGAGGATTGTTTGAGCTATGATCATGCCACTGCACTCCAGTTTGGAGGACAGAGCAAGACCCCAACTCTAAAACAACACACACACACACACACACACACACACACACCCATTTCTCCTGGGTGAAATGGGGGAGCTCGGACTATTTTGTTTTATTTTTCAGGAGTCTAAAGCCCATGTAAGCCAACTTAAGAAAATTCTGTTTGTATTTGAGTGTTCTTTATAGGAAAGAAATGGACTTTCCCCTAACCCTAATGAACCCATTTTACAAATTAAGAGCTCCAAATGCCTGGTTCCAGCCCCCATGATGTAGATGGGTAGCAATGAAGACCAGAAATGCTGGGAAGTGTCCTTGTCATGCAAGGAAAACATAGAACTTCAAGGATTCGTCATGGGATGCAGGGCAGCAGGCTCCACCCCTCTCCCTGTTTTCCAGTAAATGATGTTCAGGGCTCACTTGCCCCTCCCAAGGCATGATGTGGGGTTGCAGTTCTGATCCCAGCAGAGACAAGGCTCCTGTCAAACAATTAGTTTTGGCTCAGAGGCAAAAAATGGAAACCTCATTTCTGTATTTACCCTTCATTCTTTCCTTACCTCATACAGGTTCCAGGTTTGATTGCATCATATGCATAAATAAATAATCTCTTGCTTTCCTGGTTTGGTTTAGTTTTGCTGGAGAGAAGAGTTTATGTGTCCATCCCATGACTAGCTGGGTGGTCAAGAGATTGGAAAATAGGAGTCCTAGTTTAGACCAAGTCTCATCTCAGAAAACCACAGAGTAGAACTGATCCCAAACGTTATCATCCCAATAGTACCTGCCTGACTAATATATCACGCTCTGCTAACTCCATATGTGGCTGGTTTCCTGGATCCAGTTCTGACTGATGGTGTATATTTGTCTGTTCTTTGCTGCTAACAAAGACATACCAGAGACTGGGTAATTTATAAAGAAAAAGAGGCTTAATGGACTTATGTGTTCCACATGGCTGGAGAGGCCTCACAATCATGGTGGAAGGTGAAGGAGGAGCAAAAGCATGTCTTACATGGTGGCTGGCAAAAGAGAGACGCATGTTCAGAGGAACTCCCCTTTATAAAACCATCAGATCTCATGAGACTTATCCATTATGACAAGAACCGCACCAGAAAGACCCATCCGCATAATTCAGTTACCTCCCACTGGGTCCCTCCCATGACACATGGGAATTATGGGAGCTACAATTTGAGATTTGGGTGGGGACACAGCCAACCCATATCAGATGGCTTACTCGGTTTCTATGTAGAGTCTCTGCTTTTCATTCAACAGTCTTCATTTAGCCACAGATAAACTCTGTCTCTAACTTCCACTGGTGGAATGAACACATAAGAAACAGAAGGTGCCTACTGGGAAGAAAACTGGCCTGAATCTGAGCTGGGTCAAATGTCTGTGGTCAGTTTGAATGGCTGTTCCTTATGGGAATAATTTACATTCTCAGTAAAATTCTCTAGTAATTTTCGGATTGATTTTAGTAAGCTTTAAAGCCTTACATAGAAGATCCCCCAGCTGACAGC
Organism: Chlorocebus sabaeus; assembly: GCF_047675955.1. Taxonomy (NCBI): domain Eukaryota; kingdom Metazoa; phylum Chordata; class Mammalia; order Primates; family Cercopithecidae; genus Chlorocebus; species Chlorocebus sabaeus. The sequence continues at coordinate 68,751,881 of NC_132928.1, read as the reverse complement.
CTTGGGCGTGGATTAAGGGCTTTTAACCAATCTTGTAACACGTTTAAGCAGATATTCTTTATTGGGTCCAATCTAACTAAAATTATTTTCTTATGTTCTCCCCAGTAATGTGTCATTATTAAGAGAAGTTTGGCTTGCTTAGAGGCCACATTTAGAGGGTCCTGAAATTTTAGTTTCTTTTACACCACTTTCCAGCATGTTACCCGATCAGTTGTTCATTATTTTTGCTGTTGAATGGAGTGATCATTCCAAGGACCAGAGGAAGGAGGCCCAGGCACAGTGGAAACTCTCCCAAAGACCAGGATCTTTGTGTTGTTCCCCGACATATGCTGAGCACCAGGAATAGTGAATGAATGAAACAAATTGGGAGGCTTTAAAGAGCTGAAATATTTAAACACTGGGCACAAGGTTGGTGCTTAGTCAGTGCTAGATCCTTACCTCCCCCTTGTGCCCAGGTCTACTTGTTACTGCAGTTAAACCACTTGCTGATCCTCAAACAACTAGTTAGTGGCAGAGCCAGGCCTAGGACCCCAGTCTCTACTGCTCCAACTAACCCATTCTCAGGCAGGAGCACTTTGAACGGTCTCTTATTTAAAAAAATTTAAATAAAAATTATCTATTTATTTAGAGACAGAGTCTTACTCTGTGGCCCAGGCTCGAGTGCAGTGGTACAATCAGAGCTCACTGTAACCTCCACCTCCTGGCCTCAAAAAGTGTTCGAATTACAAGTGCAAGGCACTGTACCTGGCCTGAAGGTTCTCTGGAGACAAAGCCACCTCTAAGTCATTGTGGGGCCCCAGACAAGTAATTTTTGAGGAGTCCCTATCTATAGGAACAAAGTGATTTTAAAAATGTATTACAGAATTTACAGGCCCATGTGAGATATGATTTTTCAAATGAAGATTTAGAGTAATGGGTAGAAAAGAGGTACATGTGTATTTGTTTATTGTTCGGTCAGTGAATGTACAGCTTCTACCTCATATCCAGGCACCATCTCTTCCTGCTCTTTGTTGTTAAATGTTCCTTTCCTGGGTAATTTCATGTCTGCCACCGTGGATATGCCGTGGCTCCTTGAACCTGCTTGTGTTGAAGCAGGATCTTCCTTCCTGCCCCTGCCCCTGCCCTGTTAGTGCCCTAACACCGTGTATTTAAGGCTGGACACATCACCGCTCCCAACCTGCCTCACCCACTGCATCACTTGTGATCACTGGCTTCCAGCGACTCTCACCAAGGTCATTATCGTGCCCCCTTATAATAACTACAAAAGCAAGTCTTACTTATAGGAAAACAAGAATTATAATCCTCTTACTGGTCATGTGAAACTTACCATTTGCAATTTGTACAGTGTAAACTTAGAACAGCACATCTTTCAAATGTGGCTTCTCTGGAACTCTGCAGGCCATGCAGGTAGGCTGCACTCCGAGAGTGTGTTCTCTTTCCATATTCGTCAGACTCTGCCTTTCACACCCGGACATCAGTGGAGAGAACATGCAAGGGCATGGGCTGAGGGAAAAGAACATCTCATCGTCCGAAAGAATGTTCTTTCCTCATCTGGCATGGCTGAAGACCAGCCCCAGAAAGCATGGTGTCACTACATCGATTGGAAGGAAGAAGGGACATCTCTTAGAAGGGTCCTTAGCTCACACTGCAACACTTTGGAAAGCGCTTGAAAGAGCAAGAACAGCTACCGCTGGAGGACTGCCTGACACAGGGCGCAGAGCCTGCAGAGGGCGTGTGGTGACCATTTCAAGTCAGAGGCAGGGGACACACAGGGAGAAGGATGCCTGCTGCCACCTGTACCCTTGAATGCTATAGAGCAGGGAGGATACCATGGAACACGGATGGATGGGGGCAGACACACGAGCCCATACAAAAGCCCAACAGTTGTCAAAGGGCAGTTGGTAACTCAGAGCTCTGAAGTCCTGTGTGCATTGTGAGTCCCTCAAAGGAACACATCACCACCATTACAGCGGCCCAATCTCCTGTGGTCCTGCTGTTTAATATCAGTGAAAGAAACCCTGTGTCAGTCATCAAGAGTGATTCGACTAGAAGATGGCCCTCCTAGAGCTGTGAGATGCCCCATCAGCTGGAGTCCCAGAGATCCTCAGACATCTGGTCACCCTGCTGCAACTTGGAGATGAGTAGAGGGAGAGGAAATGCACTGAAGGGGAGAAACAGGAACCAGGGATCACACAGGTCATGGTTCTGCCCCTCCACCAGTCTCGGGCACCAAGGAGGAACTTAGAAAACTTGGAGGAAAGTGCTCTTGGGTACATCTTGCAGTCTGAGCTGGGGCTTTAACGGCAGTCCCATTGGGAGCCTCCTAGTTTCATGGTCCTAGTTTCATTCAACTCTTCTTGCCTTAGGTTACCCACTGTCTTTGGGCCATTTGGAGATAATATAGAAAAACCTGGTTATGCACATACTTGGAGTTCAGGACTCCTCTGCCAAACTACTGGTTTAATTAAAAAGTGGCCAGGCGCGGTGGCTCACGCCTGTAATCCCAGCACTTTCAGAAGTCGAGGCGGGCAGATCACGAGGTCAGGAGATCGAGACCATCCTGGCCAACATGGTGAAACCCCGTCTCTACTAAAAATACAAAAATTAGCTGAACAAAATGGCACGTGTCTGTAGTCCCAGTTAATCAGGAGGCTGAGGCAGGAGGATTGCTTGAACTAGGGAGCTGGAGGTTGCAGTGAGCTGAGATTGCACCACTACACTCCAGCCCAGTGACAGAGCAAGACTGTCAAAAAAAAAAAAAAAAAAAAATGTGCAGCAATGTTTGTCTAAAGGGCAGGTGTCCCCCCACCCCTTGATACTGCCATTTTTGTGAAGCATTTGTGGTCCTTTGGAGAACAAGTCTAAAACAGCTTATCAGAAAGTAAACTGCAATTCCACATTAACAAGCACGATCTAATTTTCATTTTATTAAAAATTTTTTTTTCTACTTTCTGCAGAGACAGGGTCTCACTATGTGGCCCAGGGCTGGTCACGAACTCCTCCCAAAGTGCTGGGATTACAGGCATGAGCCTCTGCACCTGGCTTAAATTCCTTTCGTGATGCTCGAATCATGTGCCTGGGGAGAAATGGGCTGTCAAATAGGTTTAGGGAGAGCACATTTCCCAGCCAGTGCCTCTGCCTGGGCTGGATGTGTCTTTTCTCTTGCAGGAATAGGAAAGTTTGCTGATGCTCCTGGTCTTGTCTGAGAGGGTCTTGCCCTAGTCTTGTCTTGGGTAGGGCAAGAGAACACCCCCAGCCTTGAAGGACAGAGACTTGCAGGGAGGAGTGCACCATCCCTGTGGCCAGTCCTGTTTCTGGAAGAATCCATTAGACATGGACCATTAGACATGGATGGAGCCATGGAGATCATCTGGGCCCCAGCAATCCTACTCCCAGGGTGACTCTCACTCATCCTCAAGGTCTTGCCTTGACTCCTCCTTTCTTAGTGTGAGTCTATTCTGATCTTTCAGGCTGGACCAGGCTTCTGTTGTATACTCAGGACGCTCACTGCTCTTTCCTTCCTAACATTTATCCCAACTTTAAAGAGATCATTATGTGCAATAATGGATTAATCCTGACTCCCAGTGAAACTACAGGCTATCTGAGGGTGGGCTATGTCTCAGTTGTTTACTGTGGTCACAGAGATTCTGTGCTTGGCATGTAGTAGATTTCCAGTCAAAAATTGTTGAACAAATTAATGAACGTGGTAGAAAATGTGTGGGTGTTGGAGTCAGACAGACCTAAATTCACCATTTTCTTTCCGGGTGACATTTAGCAAGTAGCTGAACCTTTTTCGGCCTTGGTTTTCTCTTCCTAGAAGATGGGGATAGTGAAACATGGTGCAGACATGTTGAGAGGATTTATGCACCTAGCATGTAGCAACTGCTCAATATTAACTTCCTGCTGTCTAGTTTCCCAACCCCTCTTCTTCCTTTCAATACCGCATTTCTTTAAAGAGGAGCTCACAACTCAATATGCCTGCATCTCTTCCATCCGCTCAGCCTGGCCTCTCCCTCATGCTTCCCTGAGGCCACTCTGCAGCTCACCAGTGACCTCCACTTGCTTCTTCTGGTCTTTGATGAGCTGTACAGACTTGGGAAATGACTGGCCGAGAATGATCTGGGGAGATGCATCTGAGCACCAAAGGCTTTAAGCCATCAGGACATACTGCCGAAAATACCTCATTCAGCCCCAAACTCCTCACTTTGCAAAACTCTTCCCCTTGGCTTCTGGAACAGCATCTCCTTTTTGCATTGCCCATCAGACCCCTCCTCTCCTGATTCCTTTCCCTCCCCCCACTTTTGGATTTCTGTCCTCTCTCCTCTCCTCATGGATAAAATGTCTCCACTCACAGGGCTTGAATTGTACCTTGATGCATTTGCCTCCCTAAAAGAAAACCTGTTTCTCTACTCACACTTGTGAAACCAAATGAGTGGGGAATTTTCCAACACCAACCAATTTTCCAACTCTTCAGATACCTACTGGGTTTTCCACAACTCAGGTCTAATATTAGCTGCCTGGAATTAGTGTAAACCCTGCAGGGCTCAGTACCACAAGACTGTCCCCAACTTCAGACGTCAATTGTAAGTAGTGGGTCCCCAGGTTACCCACACTTCTGTCTGGCTTGGCTACAAATCAGAGGTTTCCATGACCCTTTCCTCATGTTTTGCTAGAAAGGCTCACAAAAATCAAGGAAACAGACTTGTTGGTGGGTGGTTCCAAGATGACCAAATAGGAACAGCTCCAGTCTACAGCTCCCAGCATGAGTGATGCAAAAGACGTGTGATTTCTGCATTTCCAACTGAGGTGCCCGGTTCATCTCATGGGGACTTGTCGGACAGTGGGGACAGGACAGTGGGTGCAGCCCAACGAGCATGAGCCCAAGCAGGAAGAGGCATTGCCTCACCTGGGAAGTAAAAGGGGTCAGGGAATTCCCGTTCCTAGCCAAGGGAAGTGGTGACAGACGGTACCTGAAAAATCAGGTCACTCCCACCCTAATACTGCGCTTTTCCAAGGGTCTTAGCAAATGGCACATCAGAAGATTATATCCCGTGCCTGGCTCAGAGGGTCCCACACCCAGGTAGCCTCGCTCATTGCTAGCACAGGAGTCTGAGATCGAACTGCAAGGCAGCAGTGAGACGGGGGGAGGGGTGCCCACCATTGCTGAAGCTTGAGTCGGTAAACAAAGTAGTCAGGAAGCTGGAACTGGGTGGAGCCCATGGAAGCTCAAGGAGACCTGCCCGCCTCTGTAGACTCCACCTCTGGGGGCAGGGCATAGCTGAACAAAAGGCAGCAGAAACCTCTGCAGACTTAAGTGTCCCTGTCTGACAGCTTTGAAGAGAGTAGTGGTTCTTCCAGCATGGAGTTTGAGATCTGAGAATGGACAGACTGCCTCCTCAAGTGGGTCCTTGACCCCTGAATAGCCTAACTGGGAGGCACCCTCCAGTAGGGGCAGACTGACACTTCATATGGCCGGGTACACCTCTGAGATGAAGCTTCCAGGGGAATGATCAGGCAGCAACATTTGCCGTTCAGCAGTATTTGCTGTTCTGCAGCCTCTGCTGCTGATACCCAGGAAAACAGGGTCTGAAGAGGACCTCCACAAACTGCAACAGACCTGCAGCTGAGGGTCCTGACTGTTAGAAGGAAAACTAACAAACAGAAAGGACATCCACACCAAAACCCCATCTATACATTACCATCATCAAAGACCAAAGGTAAATAAAACCACAAAGATGGAGAAAAAACAGAACAGAAAAGCTGAAAATTCTAAAAATCTGAGTGCCTCTCCCCCTCCAAAGGAAGGCAGCTCCTCATCAGCAATGGAACAAAGCTGGACGGAGAATGACTTTGACGAGTTGAGAGAAGAAGGCTTCAGACGATCAAACTTCTCCGAGCTAAAGGAGGAGGTTCGAACCCATCGCAAAGAAGCTAAAAACCTTGAAATAAGATTAGATGAATGGCTCACTAGAATAAACAGCGTAGAGAAGTCCTTAAATGACCTGATGGAGCTGAAAACCATGGCACAAGAACTATGTGATGAATGCACAAGCTTCAGTAGCTGATTCGATCAACTGCAAGAAAGGGTATCAGTGATTGAAGATCAAATGAATGAAGCAAAGTGAGAAGAGAAGTTTAGAGAAAAAAGAGTTAAAAGAAATGAACAAAGCCTCCAAGAAATATGGGACTATGTGAAAAAACCAAATCTACATCCAATTGGTGTACCTGAAAGTGATGGGGAGAATGGAACCACGTTGGAAAACACTCTGCAGGTTATTATCCAACCTAGCAAGGCAGACCAACATTCAAATTCAGGAAATACAGAGAACGCCACAAAGATACTCCTCGAGAAGAGCAACTCTAAGCACATAATTGTCAGATTCACCAAAGTTGAAATGAAGGAAAAAATGTAAAGGGCAGCCAGAGAGAAAGGTCAGGTTACCCACAAAGGGAAGCCCATTAGACTAACAGCAGATCTCTCAGCAGAAACCCTACAAGCCAGAAGAGACTGGGGGCCAATATTCAACATTCTTAAAGAAAAGAATTTTCAACCCAGAATTTCATATCCAGCCAAAGTAAGCTTCATAAGTGAAGGAGAAATAAAATCCTTTACAGACAAGCAAATGCTGAGAGATTTTGTCACCACCAGGCCTGCCCTAAAAGAGCTCCTGAAGGAAGCACTAAACATGGAAAGGAACAACTGGTACCAGCCACTGCAAAAACATGCCAAATTGTAAAGACCATCAATGCTAGGAAGAAACTGCATCAACTAACGAGCAAAATAACCAGCTAACATCATAATGACAGGATCAAATTCACACATAACAATATTAACCTTAAATGTAAGTGGGCTAAATGCTCCAATTAAAAGACACAGACTGGCAAATTGGATAAAAAGTCAAGACCCATCAGTGTGCTGTATTCAGGAGACCCATCTCATGTGCAGAGACACACATAGGCTCAAAACAAAGGGATGGAGGAAGATCTACCAAGCAAATGGAAAACAAAAAATGTCAGGGGTTGCAATCCTAGTCTCTGATAAAACAGACTTTAAACCAACAAAGATTAAAAGAGACAAAGAAGGGCATTACATAATGGTAAAGGGAATTCAACAAGAAGAGCTAACTGTCCTAAATATATATGCACCCAATACAGGAGCACTCAGATTCATAAAACAAGTCCTTAGACACCTACAAAGAGACTTAGACTCCCACACAACAATAATGGGAGACTTTAACCCCCCATCATCAACATTAGACAGATTAACAAGACAGAAAGTTAACAAGGATATCCCGGAATTGAACTCAGCTCTGCACCAAGCAGACCTAATAGACATCTACAGAACTCTCCACCCCAAATCAACAGAATACACATTCTTCTCAGCACTACATCACACTTATTCCAAAATTGACCACATAGTTGGAAGTAAAGCACTCCTCAGCAAATGTAAAAGAACAGAAATGGTAACAAACTGTCTCTCAGATCACAGTGCAATCAAACTAGAACTCAGGATTAAGAAATTCACTCAAAACCACTCGACTACATGGAAACTGAACAATCTGCTCCTGAATGACTACTGCATACATAACGAAATGAAGGCAGAAATAAAGATGTTCTTTGAAACCAATGAGAACAAAGATACAACATACCAGAATCTCTGAGACACATTTAAGCAGTGTGTAGAAGGAAATTTATAGCACTAAATGCCCACAAGAGAAAGCAGGAAAGATCTAAAATTGATACCCTAACATCACAGTTAAAAGAACTAGAGAAGCAAGAGGAAACACATTCAAAAGCTAGCAGAAGGCAAGAAATGACGAAGATCAGAGCAGAACTGAAGGAGACAGAGACACAAAAAAACCCTTCCAAAAATCAGCGAATCCAGGAGCTGGTTTTTTGTAAAGATTGACAACATTGATATTAGCAAGACTAACAAAGAAGAAAAGAGAGAAGAATAAAATAGATGCAATAAAAAATGATAAAGGGCATATCACCACCGATCACACAGAAATACAAACTACCAATCAGAGAATACTATAAACACCTCTAAGCAAATAAACTAGAAAATCTAGAATAAGTGGATAAATTCCTGGACACATACACCCTCCAAAGACTAAACCAGGAAGAAGTTGAATCCCTGAATAGACCAATAACAGACTCTGAAATTGAGGCAATAATTAATAACCTACCAACCAAAAACAGTCCAGGACCAGATGGATTCACAGCCGAATTCTACCAGAGGTACAAGGAGGAGCTGGTACCATTCCTTCTGAAACTATTCCAATCAATAGAAAAGAGGGAATCCTCCCTAACTCATTTTATGAGGCCAGCATCATCCTGATACCAAAGCCTGGCAGAGACACAATAAAAAAAGAGAATTTTAGACCAACATTCCTGATGAACATCAATGCAAAAATCCTCAAGAAAATACTGGCAAACTGAATCCAGCAGCACATCAAAAAACTAATCAAATGGGCTTCATCCCTGGGATGCAAGGCTGGTTCAACATATGCAAATCAATAAATGTAACCTAGCATATAAACAGACCAAAGATGAAAACCACCTGATTATCTCAATAGATGCAGAAAAGTCCTTTGACAAAATTCATGCTAAAACTCTCATGCTAAAAACTCTCAATAAATTAGGTATTGATTGGACGTATCTCAAAATAATAAGAGCTATTTATGACAAACCCACAGACAATATCATACTGAACGGGCAAAAACTGGAAGCATTCCCTTTGAAAACTGGCACAAGACAGGGATGCCCTCTCTCACTGCTCCTATTCAATATAGTGTTGGAAGTTCTGGCCAGGGCAATCAGGCAGGAGAAAGAAATAAAGTGTATTCAATCAGGAAAAGAGGAAGTCAAATTGTCCCTGTTTGCAGATGACATGATTGTATATTTAGAAAACCCCATCATCTCAGCCCAAAATCTCCTTAAGCTGATAAGCAACTTCAGCAAAGTCTCAGGACACAAAATCAGTATGCAAAAATCACAAGCATTCTTATACACCAATAACAGACAAACAGAGAGCCAAATCATGAGTGAAGTCCCATTCACGATTGCTTCAAAGAGAATAAAATACCTAGGAATCCAACTTTTAAGGGATGTGAAGGACCTCTTCAAGGAGAACTACAAACCACTGCTCAATGAAATAAAAGAGGACACAAACAAATGGAAGAACATTCCATGCTCATGGATAGGAAGAATCAATATCATGAAAATGGCCATACTGCCCAATGTAATTTATACATTCAATTTTCATCCCCATCAAGCTACCAATGACTTTCTTCACAGAATTGGAAAAAAACTACTTTAAAGTTCATATGGAATCAAAAAAGAGCCTGCATTGCCAACACAATCCTAAGCCAAAAGAACAAAGCTGGAGGCATCATGCTACCTGACTTCAAACTATACTACAAGGCTACAGTAACCAAAACAGCATGGTATTGTTACCAAAACAGAGATATAGACCAATGGAACAGAACAGAGCCCTCAGAAATAACACCACACATCTACAACCATCTGATCTTTGACAAACCTGACAAAAACAAGAAATAGGATTCACATTATATTGGCCGGGCGCGGTGGCTCAAGCCTGTAATCCCAGCACTTTGGGAGGCCAAGACAGGTGGATCACGAGGTCAGGAGATCGAGACCATCCTGGCTAACACGGTGAAACTGCGTCTCTACTAAAAAAAAACAAAAAAACCCCAAAAAACTAGCCAGGTGAGGTGGTGGGCGCCTATAGTCCCAGCTACTGGGGAGGCTGAGGCAGGAGAATGGCGTAAACCCGGGAGGCGGAGCTTGCAGTGAGCTGAGATCCGGCCACTGCAGTCCAGCCTGGGTGACAGAGCGAGAATCCGTCTCAAAAAAAAAAAAAAAAAAAAAAAAAAAAAAGAAATAGGGAAAGGATTCCCTATTTAAGAAATGGTGCTGGGAAAACTGGCTAGTCATAAGCTATAAGGATCCCTTCCTTACACCTTATACAAAAATTAATTCAAGACAGATTAAAGACTTAAATGTTAGACCTAAAACCATAAAAACCCTAGAAGAAAACCTAAGCAATAGCATTCAGGACATAGGCATGGGCAAGGACTTCATGTCTAAAACACTGAAAGCAATGGCAACAAAAGCCAAAAGTGACAAATGGGATATAATTAAACTAAAGAGCTTCTGCACAGCAAAAGAAACTACCATCAGAGTGAACAGGCAACCTACAGAATGGGAGAAAATTTTTGCAATCTATTCATCTGACAAAGGGCTAATATCCAGAATCTACAAAGAACTCAAACAAATTTACAAGAAATAAACAACCCCATCAAAAAGTAGGCAAAGGATATGAACAGACACTTCTCAAAAGAAGACATTTATGCAGCCAACAGACACATGAAAAAATGCTCATCATCACTGGCCATCACAGAAATGCAAATCAAAACCACAATGAGATACCATCTCACACCAGTTAGAATGGTGATCATTAAAAAGTCAGAAAACAACAGGTGCTGGAGAGGATGTGGAGAAGTAGGAACATTTTTACGCTGTTGGTGGGACTGTAAACTAGTTCCACCATTGTGGAAGACAGTGTGGCGATTCTTCAAGGATCTAGAACTAGAAATACCATTTGACCCAGCCATCCCATTACTGGGTATATACCCAAAGGATTATAAATCATGCTGCTATAAAGACACATGCACGCATATGTTTATTGCGGCACTATTCACAATAGCAAAGACTTGGAACCAACCCAAATGTCCAACAAGGATAGACTGGATTAAGAAAATGTGGCATATATACACCATGGAATACTATGTAGTCATAAAAAAGGATGAGTTCATGTCCTTTGTAGGGACATGGATGAAGCTGGAAACCATAATTCTCAGCAAACTAACACAAGAACAGAAAACTAAACACCGCATGTTCTCACTCATAGGTGGGAATTAACAATGAGAACACTTGGACACAGGAAGGGGAACATCACACACCGGGGCCTGTCGTGGGGTGGGGAGAGGGGGGATGGATAGCATTAGGAGATACACCTAATGTAAATGACGAGTTAATGGGTGCAGCACACCAACATGGCACATGTATACATATGTAACAAACCTGCAAGTTTGTGCACATGTACCCTAGAACTTAAAGTGTATTAAATTAAAAAAAAAAAAAAGAAATTTACTTGTTTAAAAAAAATCCAAATCCTGGCATTGTCCAGAAAAATGTAACAAGTTTATTTATAATTATCATAAAGTTGAATTGCTGAAACTTGTTCACTGAAACATTTTGATTTGCATTAACGCTTTATGTTTCCACATTTATATTAAAAACTCACACACAAATAAAAATGGAAAAACTGCCAAAAAAAATCAAGGAGACATTTTATTTACCTTTACTGGTTAATTGTAAGGAATACAAATGAACAGCCAGCAGAAGAGACACAAAGCGTGAGGTCCACAAGGGTCCTTTTTAAGAGACAGGGTCTCACTCTGTCATCCAGGTTGGAGTGCAGTGGCGTGAGCATAGCTCACTACAGCCTCAAACTTCTGGGCTCAAGTGATCCTCCTGCCCCAGCCTCCCGAGCAGCTAGGACTACCAGTGCATGCCACCATATCCAGTTAGTTTTATTTTTTGCACAGATGGGGGTCTTGCTATGTTGCCTAGGCTGGTCTCAAACTCCTGGCGTCAAACTATCTTCCTGCCTCAGTTTTCCAGAGTACTTGGGTTATAAATGTGGGCCACTGCACCTGGCCCCCAATCTTGATGGGGAGCAGGTTTCTGCATGTGTGTCAACCCCAGCTCCTTGAGAGTGCGGCCTGAAGTCCTTGGTCCTGGAGGCTCAGCAGGAAATATGACAGTGACTGCATAAACTTGTGAGAACCTGTGGCCAGGCAGCAGCAGCCGTTTGGCCAGGTCTTGTCTCCTGCAGCCCTCCTGCCCAGTACCCGGGCCTGCCTGTATTCCCCCACACACCCCCCGCATGCTCTCCCTCTTGTTGGTGAGTGTCACTCAAGCCTCTGCCTCAGAAAAGCCCTTCTGTAGCTTCCAAGTCGGACCAGCTCCTCCTCCAGGTGCAGGTCCAGCGATCTCTCTCCCTCGCCCCTCCCCAGCTTGCACAGGTGAATGCTTTCTGCATCCTGAAGGCATTTCGTTTGTGTCTTTTAATCTGGCTGTGCTATTGTTGGTGTTTAACAGTCTCCCCAGCTACACTGGAAGCTACCAGAAGGTACTTTTCACTTGCTCGTGTGTTTTTCCCAGTGTCTATTAGAGGCCTTTGCACAGGGTAGGCGCCAAATGGCTGTTTGGAGCAGCTGAAGGTCACACATCCCATGAGCGGGCAGCAGGGTCAGAAGTGGCCCCCGGGTTGCCTGAGCGAGACTCTCCCCTGCCCTCTGCCCTCCGCGCCTCCGGCCTGCATGTCCCCGTGGCCTCTTAGGGGCACATCCTGGGGCTGGGTCAGGAGGCCTGGGCGGTTGACCTTAAGCTGTCACACACCTAGGGAGATGCTCCTGTTTCTGGGAACCTTGGCCCCTACTCCTGCAAACTTCAGTAAATGTGTAACTCGACCCTGCACCGGCTCACTCTGTTCAGCAGTGAAACTGTGCATCGATCACTAAGACTTCCTGGAAGAGGTCCCAGCGTGAGTGTCCCTTCTGGCGTCTGTCTTTCTGGCCAGCCTGTGGTCTGGCCACATGATGTAACCCCCCTCCAGCCTGTGCACAGGCAGCCTGGGAACGGCTCCATCCCCACCCCTCAGATATAAATAGGGCCTCGTGACCCGGCCAGGGGAAGAAGCTGCCATTGTTCTGGGTACTACAGCAGAAGGTAAGCCGGGGACCCCCTCAGCTCCTTCTCAGCCTTGTCCCTCTCAGACGTAACTGAGCTATGGGCTGGGAGGAGAAGGCCGGGAGGGGCACTGGCGATGGCTGAAGCATCTCTCCCCTCCCATAAGACCAGTCATCTGGACGCAGGCTTTCCCCGCTCAGTGCCCACCCAGGGTCTCCCAGGAGGAGCTGCTCCTCCTTAGCAATAGGACAAGATGGTCAGGTCTTCCTGCTTCCGCTCAGAAGAGTTAGGGTCCTCAGGGATGGAGCAGACTGGCACAGGAGCAGAGTCATCATGGTCAAGAGTCCACCAGGTCCTCTTGCCATCAGGAGGAACAGCAGGGCTTGTATAGGAAGTGGGGCCGCAGGGAAGGGCTGGGCTCGGTCAGTCCCCAGCTGGGATCCCCAGAGTGGTCACCCTACCCCTCCCTCGAGACAGATTCCCTGATTGTGTGTCATCAGGCTGGTCACCATCTCTCTGAACCTCGATTTGCTCACCTATACAATGGAACTAGTGACGATGCCTGGGCTCCCTCTCTCAGGGGCGGTGGTACAGCTGAAGAGAACTAATATAACATGAAAGTACTTTCTAAGGTTTGGGATAAGCTAAAAGGCAGATTCCAATTTTATTCAAGGGCAGCGTAGATTGGTGCTTAAGCTTGTGGATGACAGAGTCAGAGGGCCTGGTTCTGAGTCCTAGTTCTGTCTCTTCCCAGCTGTGTGACTTTGAACAAGTCACTGGACCTCTTTGTTCCTCTGGAAAAGAGCAGGAACCAATTCATTAACTACTTCTCCAGGATGCATTAGGTCCCAGGGACTGTCCTGGGAATGTGGGCTGTATTAGGAAATACAGCAGCGGGAACCCTGCTCCGGGGCTCACATTCACGTCAGGGCAAACAGACAAAGACGCTGGACAGCACAAGTGCGTAACTACATGGTACAGGGGGTTATAAGGAGGGAAAAGGGGAGCCGGATGAGAGAGTTGAGAGTGCCCGGTGTGGTGGGGAAAGCTGCAGGGTGAAATACGGCATCAAGGAAACCTCAGGGAAGGTGAGGACTATGAGGAGGTCAGAAGGGTTGATATAAGAACAGTGCCCTGCAAATGGCAGGCACCATGGGAGCGTGAGCCGTCCTCTTCACCTGTAGCATTCAGCCTGGGGGAAGTAGGGAGACATAGAAGGGGCAGGTGCTGGCGAAGAGGCAGGGGCAGGAGGGGAGAAGGTGGAGGGGCGCTCCGGGCAACGGTGTCAGGCCCGCCACCCCAGAGCACCATTACTCCCAGGACGCGGCTGCGTGCAGACCTGGAACCAGCCTAGGGAGCAGCTGCAGATCACAACTGAGAACAAACGAGTCTCTGCCTTAAAAATGGCCCACAGAATTGCGTCTCTGGAGATGGTACCTGCGCAGGAGCAGCACAGTGAGTGGGCTGCAGTGACCAGCGCCATCCAAACCCCGAACAGGTGGCACTTGTGAGGCAGGACTTCCCAGCAGTCGGTTCCCACAGGTTTCCCCTGACGACCTGATTTGATGTGACTGTCTAGATTAGGTGTGAACTGGTGGCTTAGGCTTCTCTGCACAGAAAGGCCTGCAAGCAGCAGGGAGAGTTTTCTGTTGTTTTTCCATGTCGTGTGGCTCTTCCTGAGAACAGCGGATGGAGTCAAACGCATGGGGAGTGGGGTGAGGCGGTAGCTGAGGTCAGAAGTCAAAGTCTCTTTGGCATTTGAATGACTGAAGCAGAATGAAACACACCAGGTACTTCAGCAGTTGCACCGTGTTGAGGGCAGGTGCTGGTTACCAGTCTGGGTGGGGGAAGCCAGCTGCCAATGTAACAAGAATGACTGAGTGTGCTTAGGTGAAGCAGAAAAATCTAGGCATCAAGGTGGCCTTGAGTCAGTGATGACCTGCTACAGCTCCAAGGAAGCCTGGCGTAGCCCTGGGGGGACAGAAAAGGCTAAGAAGTGACGATATTGCAGTACACCCCCTCCACAAGAAATGAGTGAGATGTGTAGAATTGAATGCATCAATAGAATAAACATTCATCCCGTCAATCAAGAAGAGTCAGATGAAATGAATTAGCAGGGCCAGCCCAAGAACCTTGTCTTCTGGGGCCTCAGGGTAGTTTTCATTTGCAGCAGCTGAGGCTGAAGCCCAGTTGCAAGGCCTTTGAGAGAACATGGTGCCGGACCCGTGTCTAAGGCAGGGGTTCTAAACCCTGCTTACATATCAGAGTCACCTGAGAAGTTTTTTTTTTTTAATTTTTATTTTTTTAATCTAAGGAATCCAAGTATCAGTGGGCAAGCCATGCTAGGTGTGCATGCCTTTGGGGCTTTGCAGGGGATAGCACTATGCAGGGATGGTTGAGAGCTGGTTTTGGGGTTGAGACACGTGGAAGATACTTGGGCTTTGGGTTGAGCCTGTGGTGCTCAATCCTGGCTGCACATTAGGACCACAGGGAGATGAGAAAACCATTCCGAGCCCTCACCCTAGGGCCCTTGAATGAGCATCTCAGGGGTCTAGGAGGCCTCCACAAAGACCTACTGATTGGCACATACGTGTTTTTCTAGGAGAGAACTTACAGCCGCAGGCAGGAGTATGTCTTAGTGTGCTTGGGCTGCCATAAGTACCACAGACTGGGAGGCTTCAACAACAGAAATGTATTATTTCACAGTTCTGGAAGCTAGAAGCCCGGGAGCAAGCCATCGGCAGAGTTGATTTCCTCTGGGGCCTCTATCCTTGGCTTGTAGATGGCCGTCCTCTCTCTGTCCTCACATGGTCTTCCCTCTGTGTGTGTCTGTGTCCTCATCTCCCCTTCTCATAAGGACACAGGTCATATCAGATCAGGGCTCACCCTCATGGCCTCATTTTAACTTAATCATCTCTTTAAAGATCCTGTCTCCAAATAATGGTCACATTCTGAGGTCCTGGGGTTGAGGACTTCAACATATGCATTGTGGCCATTGGGGGAGTTAGGACATGATTCAGCCTATATTGGTGCATTTTGCATTTGGATCATGTAGATATTTTCCATGGAGCTTAGAATCCATTTATTTTCTTTTGTTGTAGACATGAATGGACTCATTCTGGGCTAAATGGTGACAGAGAATATTGAGACAATGAAAAATCTGGTTAGATGGCACTTAACGATCAGTTAATAATCACCTTTCACCCTTTGCAAAATGATATTTCAGGGTATGCAGAAGCGAGCGCCCCAGTCCGAGATGGCTCCTGCCAGCGTGAGCCTGAGGGCCACCATCCTCTGCCTCCTGGCCTGGGCTGGCCTGGCCGCAGGTGACCGGGTGTACATACACCCCTTCCACCTCGTCATCCACAATGAGAGTACCTGTGAGCAGCTGGCAAAGGCCAATGCTGGGAAGCCCAAAGATCCCACCTTCACACCTGTTCCGATACAGGCCAAGACATCCCCTGTGGATGAAAAGGCCCTGCAGGACCAGCTAGTGCTGGTCGCTGCAAAACTCGACACTGAGGACAAGTTGAGGGCCGCGATGGTCGGGATGCTGGCCAACTTCTTGGGCTTCCGTATATATGGCATGCACAGTGAGCTATGGGGCGTGGTCCATGGGGCCACCATCCTCTCCCCAACGGCTGTCTTTGGCACCCTGGCCTCTCTCTACCTGGGAGCCTTGGACCACACAGCCGACAGGCTACAGGCAATCCTGGGAGTCCCTTGGAAGGATGAGAACTGCACCTCCCGGCTGGATGCACACAAGGTCCTCTCTGCCCTGCAGGCTGTACAGGGCCTGCTGGTGGCCCAGGGCAGGGCTGATGGCCAGTCCCAGCTGCTGTTGTCCACAGTGGTGGGCCTATTCACAGCCCCAGATCTGCACCTGAAGCAGCCGTTTGTGCAGGGCCTGGCTCTCTATGCCCCTGTGGTCCTCCCACGCTCTCTGGACTTCACAGACCTGGAAGTCGCTGCTGAGAAGATTGACAGGTTCATGCAGGCTGTGACAGGATGGAAGATTGGCAGCCCCCTGACGGGAGCCAGTGCGGACAGCACCCTGGTTTTCAACAACTACGTCCATTTCCAAGGTAAGGCAGACCCCTCTGCCGGCTCTGCCCTCAGACTTAGTTTCCAATGCGTTGCTGAGCTCAGCAGGTCAGGCCTTGGAGACGGGCAGGGGCAGCCCTGCAGACATACCTGGTGGCCACCCTTGAGGAGTGGGGAAGTGGCTACTCTGCTGGGTCCCTGGATGGATGTCCACCTCCCGGACCTGCTGTCCTACTATGTGCACGACTACACTATATCCTTTTTCTTACATCATTTAATCCCCTTATGATGTGATGCAGAGGTATTTGTGCCTTTGTTTACCGGTAAAGAAATAGAAACTCGGAGAAACAAAGTGCCTTGCTCAAGATGACACAGCCACCAGTGGGGGTCCTGGGATTTCAACCCACATCTCCTGGCCCCACAGCCCAGCTCTACGCTCAGAGGCTACGGGTTCTTGTCTCTGGAGACGGTCAGGAGCTGGGGTCCCTGGCCTATGCAGAAATAAGCAATTGGCTTGCTTAAATCCCTTTCATGTTAGGAGGGGCATTACTGAAAACCCGTACTACAAAGATTGTTGACTTTTTGTTCTTTTTTTTTTTTTAATTGAGACAGGGTCTCGCTCTGTCCCCCAGGCTGAAGTGCAGTGGCGCAATCATTGCTCACTGTATCCTTGAACTCCTGGCTGCAAGCGATCCTCCCACCTCAGCCTTCCAAAGTGTTGGGATTACAGGCGTGAGCCACTGCACCCAGCCAAAGATTGCTTAAAGCATTCTTTTAACAAATACTCATTGAGGATTTGCTACTTGTAAGACTTTAAGCCTGGCATCTCAGAGGAGGCCGGAGGAGGGTTGTATAGGCCGACTCCAGGCTTTTAAAGGTCAATGGGCAAACGCCTAGGATATGGAGCTGCAGGGAAACGTGCTCTACAAGGTACTCAGGGAGGGCTCGGAGCCCTCAGAGGACAGAGGTCACTGGGGAGCGAAGAGCAGGCCTCACCTGGCAGTGAGGCGAACAGGGCTGGTGAAGCCAGGAGCAAGCATGATGAGCCCAGCCTGCAGAGTTTGGGGCAGGGAACGAGGATGGGGTGTTTGGCTTGGCATGAGTGTTGAACCAGAAAATGGGCCTGGGGAGGGCAGAGCTGGAGACACTTTGAATGCCATGCCAGGTAGGTGTGGGAATGGGGACGCATTCGTTCAGAGGTCGTCCCGGAAGCCTGCCGTGTGTGGACTGGAGGCAGGGAGGGTTGTTTGAAGGTTACGCAAGAGTCCAGGCACACAGTCACGGGAACACGCGCTCAGGGAGCAGCTCGGCGAATCCGTGGGTGGGGTGGGGCTGAGGGGTGTGTCTGAGAGACATTGATGAGGCTCCGTCAAGATGTGTAACCTCGTGAGGGACAGAGAGCCAGGCGGGCGGTGAAAGACAGGACTCTGGAGAAAGAGGTTCAGTGGCGCGTGGTGATTTTCTTACCATGACAACATCCTTGAGGTCTCTCCCTGCGGGTTCAGGGGAGGTGATAGATGGGGGATTGCTCAGCCCTGGCACTGACTGGTCACAGGGGCAGAGGCCAGCCTGAGGGTTGCCCGGTTGAGGGTGGCAGCACGCTGTGCAGGGCAGAGTAGGGACACGTGGGCTCAGCCTGCCGAACCTAGGAGGAGTGCTGGGAGGAGCACTCACTGAGAAGGAGGGTCCTGCAGAAGGCAAAGGCAAGAAAGCCAGTGGCATCTGAAATGGGTCTCCCTTCGAAAGAGAGCCCATCCACCTGACCCAGACCTCAGAGCCAGGCCATGAGGAAGAGGAGAAAGAAGAAAAAAACCAATGACATCAGGACTCAAAGGAAGCCTGGCATCCTCCCTGGCCTCCACCACATGCTGCCCTGACCCTGCCCCACTTCCTAACCTTTGCTGGTCTCAGTTTCCATGAAAGGAGACAGCCCCTTCCTGCCCACATGGCCTGTCCAGTGAGGAGATCGGGGGCTGTCTCGGGACCTCTAGATTCCCCTTTAGCAATGATGTTCTATGTACATGACCTCAGCAGGCAGCTAGATGTGTCCCACTAAAGAGGACCTGAGGATCTGGGGCCTGATGGGCTCAGGGCACCCTTTGCCCAGCACTTGCTGTGCTGCTGAGCATGGGATGCTGGCCCCGGCAGTTTCCACGACGCCAGCTGACTTGAGCTCGAGACATTTACCTAGCCTTTGGATGAGAATGGTGAGCCGTGTGTGTCAGACGAGCAGAGGGAAGAGGGCAGCCACTCTCATGTCAAATTCCAACGTCTTTTGGGAGGCAGCTTCCCTTTTTTGGTTTAGTTTGTTGGAAGAAAAGAATTGTCCCTTTCCCCCCTCTAAACTAAAAGCCTTGCCAGCCTGGGTGGGCGGCACCAAGGTCCCTGCAGGGAATGTGCAAGGAGGATCCTGCGGCTTCCTGCTCACAGGCCCTCCCGAGACTGAGTGCTCCGAGGACTGAGGACGAGGAATATGACAGGTCTGCCACTGCCTTCTCACAAGACCCAGACTCAGGGGAGGCACAGCCATGCCCAGCTCCCACCTGCCAGTTCTGTCCTCCCAGCTTCCCTACTTTCCTGCTGGGAGCTCCGATTCAGTACAAAGGGAGACCCCACTGTTTCTGAACCATCTCTACTCAGACTCCCAAGCGCCACGTGCCCAGAGGACTGCTCTGTGACAAACTCATACACAACTTCACCCTCTTCTCCTAAAAACAACCACAAAATGGGCCTTTCAAGGTGAGTGGGAGGACAGCCGAGAGCATCCTGTGATGCACTAGTGTAAGGTCGAGGCAGAGGGTGGGCTGCTGTCATGGAGAGACCCCAGGTAACTGCTTCACACACAAGTTTGTGTCCTTCTCTCATGCTGCGCTCTCCCGAGTTCTCTGTCTTCTCCACGGCCCTCTGAGTGGGGCGGAGGGTGGGGAGAACAGAGGGCTCACCCCTGTCCCCAGGGCCCAGTGTGCAAATCCATTCGTCACAGTGAGGTCTTATGAGTCTCCTCAGTAGCAAGGGCTGCTGAAGAATGGAGCCCTCGTTCCCAGAGCCTGTGTGGCCAGCTCTGTATTCCGTGACTGTGATGGGGGAGGGTGGGGGCCACAGGACAGCCGGCAGGCTCTGCCACTGCTGGGGCTGGACATGGATTAAAAAGTGAGCATGAGCAGGGGCCTCTAGGAGCAGTGGCATACTGCAGTGGTGGCTGCGCATCATTCTACATGCGTGCAAACCCACAGAATGTAAAATACCAGGACGGAGCCCCAAAGAAAACTATCAACTTTGGGCGCTGAGGACAAGTCAGTGCAGATTGATCAACTGCAATAAATGGGCCACTCTGGTGTGAGATGTTGATCATGGGGAAGGCTGTGTGTGGGGGGACAGGAGTTATATGGGAACTTTTTGTACTTTCTGCTCGATTTTGCTGTGAACGTAGTCACTCTAAAAAATAGTATCTCTTAAAATTTTTAAAAAGTGAGTGTGTCAACTCACAGCCTCTGTGTCAGGACAGATGTAGGTTTGAGTTGACCTGGCAGGTACCAGTGGTGTATGTCCCTTAAGGTGACGACGCTAACCCCCGGTTCAGTGCCTGGCATGTTATATATATGTCTTCAGTAGGTGGCGGTTAGGGCTGCCTCAGTGAACTCAAATGGCTGCATTTTGCAGGAAGATTTGAGCTACACTTGGGGTCCTGTGGCCAGGAGAATACAGAGTGGCCTGGGGCAGGCCAGGGAAGGAGGCTGAGGCAGGGAGAGGGGCAGGATCTGGGCCTTCGGTGTCTGCCAGCCCTTGTCCCTGCCCCTGTCCCGGCTGACTCTTCCCTCCCTGTCTCCTGTCTGGATTTCAGGGAAGATGAAGGACTTCTCCCTGCTGGCTGAGCCCCAGGAGTTCTGGGTGGACAACAGCACTTCAGTGTCTGTCCCCATGCTGTCTGGTGTGGGCACCTTCCAGCACTGGAGCGACGCCCAGGACAACTTCTCGGTGACTCAAGTGCCCTTCACTGAGAGCGCCTGCTTGCTGCTGATCCAGCCTCACTACGCCTCTGACCTGGACAAGGTGGAGGGTCTCACTTTCCAGCAAAACTCCCTTAACTGGATGAAGAAACTGTCTCCCCGGTAGGAGCCTCCTGGTCTCCCCTGGAATGTGGGAGCCGAACTGTCCTTCTGCCCCCACTGGGGGTGGGGTGGGGAGTAGACACACATGAGCTGAGCCTTGGGTGCAGAGCAGGGCAGGGCCGCGGTGGCATGGGGCTGGGCAGGCGGCCTGTGTGTCTGTCCACCAGCTCTCCATCCACCCAGCACCCAACTCTCCAGTTAGTATCTGTCTTTCAGGTGCAGGCAAGGTAAAGGAGGGGAGGAAGAATGCTTTTTCTATGCTTACATTTGCTTGGTGGTTTTGGAGGGAGAGAATACATTGCAATCCGCCCTCTGAGAGAGGAACATTTTGGCCCCACACCTGACACACAGCACATCTGTGGCATCCAAGAGCTTCTTGGAACTGACTTGCCAGGAGGGTTTGGACTCCATTTGAGCGGGGGTGGGGCCTTCTCTGGGAGCATGCCTTGACTCCAGAACGCCCTTGCTGGCGGCTGGCGGCTGGGCGGGGACAGGTGTTGTTAGCACCTCTTTCCTGCTGCAATTCCCTTCCATAGAGCCTTGGATTCAACCTACACATCCCCTCAGATCATCGAGGCCTGGAAATCTGATCCCAGAGGCAGGCATTGAGTGACACGATGGCTTCTTGACATCAGCTCTGGATGCTTTTTATGTTTTAAAAATTATGGTGGTAAAATATACATAACAAAATTTGCCATCGTAACCATTTTCGAGTGCACAGTTCAGTGGCACTAGGCACATTCCCACTGTTGTGCAGCCATCACCGCCATCCATCTCCATTTACCTTCTCATCTTCCCAGACCGAAGCTCTGCCCTGCTGAAACACTAACTCTCCATTTCCCCTTCCCCTGGGCCCCTGGCAAGCACCACGATGTCCTCGAGGTTTACCCATGTTGCAGCACGTGTCAGAATTTCCTTCCTTTTGAAGGCTGAATAATATTCCCTTGCATGTGGTTACCACCTTTTGTCTATCCACTCGTCCATCGATGGACACGTGGGTTGCTTTCACCTTTGAGCTGCTGTGACTAGTGCAGTGTACATTGTAAACATGGATGTACTGTCAGCTCTTACAATACATCACTGATACATCACTGGAAATGTCCATGGGCTCTGAAGGATGCCAGAAGATGGACGAGGCTCTTACAAAGATCAATTGAGTTGACATAGCAACGTGTCCAGCACGAGTTGACACTGTACCCTCCTGTCTCCCTCCTTTTCATGGGTGTCTTGTCATCAAGAACACTGCTGTTGCAGTAGTAAGACACAGTGCATTATTTAGGGAATAGCATTTTAAAATTACCCAAGTAACACACTTTCAATGCAGCCAATCTAAAAACAGAATGCAGCAAAGGACAATCATTCCTAGGTCCTCATCGGTAAATATTCTTTGTCCCTGTCATAGTATTTCAAATGACATGAACGTTTTTTATTGAAGGTTTTGCTGAAATTTTCCCCAAGGGGGAGGATGACCTAGTTGGGTGGGAGGGGGGCAAACATCCCTGTCGTCAGCGTTGGGTACAAGGAGCATATGCCCGCCTGGCCTCTGGGAGAGCCCTCGCTGTGTGGCCTGGAGCCTTCCTAACTGTGCCTCATCTCCCCAGGGCCATCCACCTGACCATGCCCCGACTGGTGCTGCGAGGATCTTATGACCTGCAGGACCTGCTTGCCCAGGCTGAGCTGCCCGCCATTCTGGGCACCGAGCTGAACCTGCAAAAATTGAGCAATGACAACCTCAGGGTGGGGAAGGTATGCGCGAGCCTGTGTCTGTGCCTGACCTGGGTTCCAAGTGTTCACAGGGTGGGAGGCATGGATGGAAGGGACACAAAGGAGGCTGTGGGTGGGGCCAGCAGGGCAAGAGGGAGAGGAGAGTAGGGCCAAAGGTGGGAGAGAAGTGGCCAGAGCATTGTGAGACTTTCCAGGTGCACAGCAACAAATCCCTCCCCTGCTCTGCCTCCTCCTGCTGGGGGTGTGTTCATGGTCCTGCTCCGCCTCCTCCTGCTGGGGGTGTGTTCCATGGTCCTGCTCTGCCTCCTCCTGCTGGGGGTGTGTTCCATGGTCTTGTCTGCTCCGCCTCCTCCTGCTGGGGGTGTGTTCCATGGTCCTGCTCCGCCTCCTCCTGCTGGCGGTGTGTTCTATGGTCCTGCTCGGCCTTGCCTTGCCTCAGGGTCCTCCAGGGATCCTACAGTGGAATTGAAACCAGGATGAAGAGAGTGAGCACCCTTGGACCTGGTGCCCTGGGTCCAGCCCCTTCTTCAGGGAAATGCTGAGCAGCAGACAGAATGTCCCCCTGCCATGCGGCACCATGCACATCTGTGGCTACCAAGGATGTGCCTGGATGCTCTGGGCCCTGTGCTCGGTGCTGGGGAGAAAGTGGGAGTTCCTATGGGAGCCAGTGGGATGAGCCCTCTGTGCTAAGTTAGCTAAGTCCTGGCACTGGTGGGCCATGGCCAAGGGAGCCAGGAATTCTGCCCAGAACAGCCGGGCGGAACGTGAAGATGGGAGGATGTGAGGGGCGTGGTAGGGAGGAGCCGGTACGTGAGTTTGGCCACTGTGGCCGAGTAAGGGTCATCTACACAGACACACCCTTGCCTACACTGAGGAGCAGGCATACACTGTGCATCCTCCTGGCAGACTGGACAATGTCTCCCTCCAGGACAGTGCACATCACAGAGGTCCTGAGCCCTCCCCGGCCCTCTAGCCCTCAGCACCCTGGGTCACCCAGTGCGCCTGCAGAATGACCCTGATGTCTGCCGCTTTGCAGGTGCTGAACAGCATTTTTTTTGAACTCGAAGCGGATGAGAGAGAGCCCACAGAGTCTACCCGACAGCTGAACAGGCCTGAGTTCTTGGAGGTGACCCTGGACCGCCCATTCCTGTTTGCTGTGTATGATCAAAGCGCCACTGCCCTGCACTTCCTGGGCCGTGTGGCCAACCCGCTGAGCCCAGCATGAGGCCGGGGCCCCAGAACACAGCGCCTGGCAAGGCCTCTGCCCCTGGCCTTTGAGGTGAAGGCCAGCAGCAGATAGCAACCCTGGACAAACCAGCGATTTGTCACCCCCAGTCTCCCACCTTTTCTTCTAATGAGTCAACTTCGAGCTGGAAAGCAGTCGTTTCTCCTTGGTCTACGTGGTGCTGCGTGGAGTGAGCAGTAAGAATCCTGTGGCAGCACAAATGCGCCTCCCAGGTTGCTGGGTTTATTTTAGAGAACGGGGGTGGGGAGGCAAGAACCAGTGTTTAGCGCGGGACCACCGTTCCAAAAAGAATTCCAACCGACCAGCTTGTTTGTGAAACAAAAAAGTGTTCCCTTTTCAAGTTGAGAACAAAAATTGGGTTTTAAAATTAAAGTATACATTTTTGCATTGCCTTCGGTTTGTATTTAGTGTCTTGAATGTAAGAACATGACCTCCGTGTAGTGTCTACAGTAGCTTAGTTTTTTCCACAGATGCTTGTGACTTTTTTGAACGACACATGAAAGACGCAAGCATCTGAATTTCTATTTGAATGTGGAAACCATAGCTGGTTATTTCTCCCTTGTGTTAGTAATAAACGTCTTGCAACAATAAGCCTCCCAAAATTCTATCTTTCATTTAGCAGCCAAACAGATGTATACAATTTAGCAGATAGACTGTGCAAACCAAAGTGCTTTCCTGGACTTTGGATGGAATTTCCACGGGAGGCCTGAGCCAGTAATTAGCAGTCCTTTGAAGTTTTAAGTGATGCTTTTCTCTGGACACTTCCATTGGTAAGCAGTGGCGGCCATCTGTGTGATGGACAGGGGGTGGGAAGAGGGTGACAGGGAAGGCCCCATACCCCACATGGTACCTGGGAAAGGAACCAGGCAGACAGGACTTCTTCCGTCCTGGTGACGCAGGGCCAGACTGCTGCTGGTATTGTGCTCTGGGAGTGGAAGGTAGAGAAATAAATCTTCACAAATAGATATTTGCAATTTTTCCCCATCTGTTGAGTGCCTCCATCTGTTGAGTGCCTCCGCCTGCTCCTCCTCGATGGGATTAGGCCCACAGTTTGGAATCTTGGGGAGAGCCAAGGAGGCGGTAGGCACCCAGCAGGCCCATGGCCGTCAGCTGATAGCAATGGTGATCCTGTCCCACCTATGTGTGTAAGGCACTCCATCTTCCTCCCTTCCATATATATTGCAATAAATAAGCCGTACAATGTGTTAGCTATTGATCATAACTAAAGTGAAATCTGCCATGGGGATTGCAAATCTCGGCTTCTCCCCTCACATTTCCGAGAGTCTTCCCCTGATTTTGAACATGTCTCCCTAGCTCGATGTCAAGATGAGAGGATTCTGTCAGCGACAGCAGTGCCCTTAGTTGCTTCATTGTAACTCCCTGTCACCAGTTTTATTCAGTTACCTTCCAGTCCCACTCTCAGCGCTTCCTGGCTTGTTCTGCCCTCAAAGTGGGTAGAGCTGGCACACATGGACTCTCCGAAACGGCTGCAGGATGCCAAGTTTCTCGGGAGAACTGGAAGTACAGAGACCAGAAGTGCCTTAAGGTCTCGCTATTCAAAGTGTGGTGCTTGGCCCTGCAGTGGCAGCAGCTGCCCTGGAAGCTTGTTAGAAGGCAGCTTCTCACGCCCCTTCTGGACCTACAGAGTCAGAATCCAATTTTGTGGGAGGTCCTGGCTTGGAAGTTGCTTGTAATGACCTGAGACAGCGCAGCCATGTGCTGGAAAAACAGAGCATTTAAGTTTGTGACTTTATTTTAAAAGGCAGCTGGCAGTCGACGAACCAATTTCTTCTACTTAGTGGCAGCTTCGGCTTCTGGAAGTCACTAGGAGTATAAAGTTGCCAACCAGCGCTGTTCTCCTGCTGTTTTCTGTGCACTTATAAATGGGAAGCTGGGTCAGGATAGATCTCTCAGCTATTAGAAAGATACAAAATACTAACATTTTGCAGGTTACTTAACATACACACACACAAAATTCATTCCACAGGTCAGTTTCTCTGAAACATTTTTTCACTAAATTCTAAGTGTTCCTGGATTTGCAAGTGCCTGTCTCCCAGACAAGGCAATTACTCAGCAACTACAATCACTGTCAATCCGAGATTTCAGCTGCGCATGAGACCACGGTCAGGGGATGCTTTGAACAGTCTCTGAGGAAATTAGTGAGTTTGAAAAATGGAAAGATTTTTTTACTCACTTGGCAGTAAAACCTGATGGGGACAGACATCAGGCTATTTAAGATCCTCAGAAGAAAAAGTTGATAGTGTGAATATTCCTCAATTTGCTGCACAAAGATGTACATGTGATTATAAGGTGTTATTCCGGAAGCCCCTGGGGGTGTTATGGGATATACACTATATGGGCCACTTTACCTTCCTAAAATCTGAAAAATTCCAACTACTGAAACATGGACTGAAGGTTTTGAATAGTGTATGGTGAATTTGAATACCATTCCATGTGATTTTTTTTTTCTAGCAGACTTTAGTTTTTTAGAGCAGTTTTAAGCCCACACCAAAATGGATAGGAAGATACAGCAATTTCCCATATACCCTCTACTCCCTTCCAGTCTCCCCACCTATTGACATCCCCCATCCAGAGTGGTCCATTTCTTACAACCCACGAACCTACACTGACACATCATTATTACTCAACGTCCATAGTTTACATTAGGGTGGGCTCTTGGTGGTGTACATTCTCTGGGTTTAGACAATTTTCAGGAGTTTCACTGCCCTGAAAATCCTCTGTGTCCCTCCTATTCACCCCTCCTTCCCTCCTAACCACTGGTAACCACCGATCCTGTTCCCATCTTCTCCATAGCTTTGCCTTTCCCACTCAGGATGTCATACAGTGGAATCATTCAGTATGTGGCCGTTCCAGACTAGCTTCTTTCACTTTAGTAATATGCATTTAAGGTTCCTCCATGTCTTTTCATGATAGTTCATTTCTTTTTTATTGCTAAATAATATGTCACTGTCTGGATGTGTCACAGTTTATTTATTCACCTACTGAAGGACATCTTGGTTGTTTCCAAGTTTGGGCAATTGCGAATAAAGCTGCTATAGACACCCATGTGTGGGTTTTTGTGTGGACATGTTTACCCCACACAATTTTTAAAGTTGCACAATGATCAGAGATGTTCTGAGTGACTCTGATGGACCCATAAACATGTCAGTGACTCTATCACTTCAAGAGAGTAGGGGTCTCAGGGCCCACACCCCTGAACTTGAGTAGCCTCATTCTTCTGTTAAGTTAGTTGGATCCAGGCGAGGAGTTTATGACTAAGTCCTCAAAAGCCAACACAACAGAAACAAAAATTGACAACCGGTACTAAGTAAACTAAAGAGCTTCTGCACAGCAAAAGAAACTACCAACAGAAGAAACAGATGAACTAAAGAACGGGAGAAAATATTAGTAACTATGCATCCAACAAAGGTCTAAGATCTAGAATCCACAAGGAACTTAAACAACTCAACAAAAACAACCCCATTAAAAAGTGGGCAAAGGACATGAATAGACACCTCTCAAAAGAAGACACACAAGCGGCCAACAAATACGAAAAAATGTTCAACATCACTAATGATCAGAGAGATGAAAACCAAAACCACAATGAGATACCATCTCACACCAGTCAGAATGGCTACTATTAAAAAATCGAAAGAACAGAAGATGCTGGTGAGGCTGAGGAGAAAAGGGAACACACACACACTGTTGCTGGGATTGTACATTAGTTCAGCCCCTGTAGAAAGCAGTTTGGAGATTTCTCAAAGAACAAAAAAATAGCATTACCATTGACCCAGCAATCCCATTACTGCATATACACCCTGAGGAGAATAAACCATTCTACCAAAAAGACATAGCACTACTCACAATAGCAAAGACATGGAATCAATCTAGGTGTCTATCAGTGGTGGACTGGATAAAGAAAATGTACATATAAACCATGGAATACTATGTAGCTATAAAAAAGAATGAAATCATGTCACTTGCAGCAACATGGATACAGTCAGAGGCCATTACCCTAAATGAATTAATGCAGGAACAGAAAACCGAACACCACATGTTCTCCCTTATAAGGGGGAGCTAAACACTAGGTACACACTAGGAATTTATGTTCCCATAAATATGGGAACAACAGATCCTGGAGACTCTAAAAGGGGGAGGAAAAGAGAAGGTCAAGGGTTGGAAAACTATCTACTCACTACTATGCTCACTATTTGGGTGACGAGTTCCACTGAAGCCCAAATCTCAGCATCACACAATATATTCATGTAACAAACCTGCACATGTACACCCTGCAGCTAAAATTAAAAACAGGAAGTTAGGTGGAGAGAGCGTCATCCTTCGAGGCTTACTTCTATGTTTTGTGAGGTGGCTTCAGGGCAGCCCTTTACATCAGGTAAATTTGGCTCCACTGCTGGGGCCATACCCTCACCCTCCACGTCTTTCCACTCTGGACACACTTTTCTCAGGCCCATTTTGCTCTGGGGCTTTTTTCTACCTGCTCCTTTCTGGGGATTCCTTCCTTGGCCTTGACAACCTTTTTACACAGGCAGGCTGGTCAATATCCAGCTCCAAAAGCAAAGCGACGCTCCAGAGACCTCGCTCCTCTCCATTACTCTGCACCCCCAGTTCCAGTCTCTTCAGTGTCCCCAAACTCCACACTGCCTCCTCTCAGGGAGTCGGCTGGGCTCTGAATGTTCCTGTGCATCCAGAGACCCTCCATGCGAGACCCTGGGCCATCGCAGGATCTCCGACCTGCCCCTTCTCTCTAGGACCCTGCACTGCCGGCATCCAACACTGGGCGGCGCTGTTTCACAGTGTCGATTTTCAGTTGTTTAGCATCGGAGGGTCAATCAGGTCCCAACATGCCATCAAGCTGGATTACACAAGAGATTTAAACAGTCAGAATGCCACTCTGAAGATTAATAATCCCCCCCCTTTTTTTTTTGAGATGGAATCTTGCTCTGTTGTCCAGGCTGGAGTGCAATGGTGAGATCTCTGCTCACTGCAATCTCCACCTACCGGATTCAAGCGATCCTCCTGCCTCAGCCTCCCAAGTAGCTGGGAATACAAGTACCCGCCACCATGCCCAGTTAATTTTTATATTTTTAGTAGAGACAGGGTTTCCCCATATTGGCCAGGCTGGTCTGACCTGAGGTAATCTGCCCACCTTGGCCTTCCAAAGTGCTGGGATTACAGGTATGAGCCACCACGCCCGGCCAATAATATATTTTAGTTCAAGATTAGTGAGAGCTAAGGAAAAATGAGAATGCTGATTGTTCTGAAATTCAGTCTCCACACGAAAACCAACTGAGGGTTGAGTGGAAAATGGAGAAACTTTCGCAATCAAATGAAGGTAACCCTTCCTTCACTGAACAATTCACAGATGTTCACAGCCATCCAACCACAAAGCTTAGTGGCTGATCAAAAGTAGCAGGATATTTTCAGGGCAAACACTGAGACTCACAGGCAGCACCAGGACTGTTCGCACATCTCAAAAAACAAGCAGCGTTTCCCTGAGGGCGCTGAGGCTGAGGTCATACATGGAGAGAGGATTGCCAACTGGCAAAGGCCTGCTTTTCACAAACTGCTGGAACCGACTGGATTGTCTGACTGCTGATAGGGAGGGAAAGATCCACCAGATGTATTCAGATGCCATGAACAGAGAAAATAACACTGCCTTCAAACGTGGACCCCTAACAGATCTTGTTTAAGAATCTAACAGTTCAGCATCTGCAGTTGATCACTGCTTTTGAGTTCTGAGACATTAACATACTATGGAGATGTCCACGTCGTCAATGACTCAGCCATACTGGCTCCAATTACTACACCACCAGAGCTGTTGCTGCTGTTGGAGTGACATCTAGACCCGAGTACCAGAGAGCTTCATGGTTATTTCAAAAGGGCCCCGCAAATGAAAATCAGCCCTTACCTCCTGCACTACAGTTCCTGAGTGACCCTGCTTTTACTCCATCGCTGGGATCATTAAGCCACGGGCAGCACTGTTTGGTGACTGTGGGGTTCCCATACGGGCAACTCCATATAGCAGTTCTAGGGAGCTGCGAGGATTACCTTTATTGATCCCAGATCAGAGATTGGGGAGTTTGTCTGCAGAAGTTCCAAATCCTTTTTTTCTTTCTCTCCTTTGTGGACACGAACTAAAACTACAGTTCCAGGCCCCACATGCCTGAGCTCCACACACTGAAGTGAGGGGGAAGGATTTTGTGCTCATCCAAACTGGGGCCATAGCCACACCCTGGGCATCCCGTCACACTCCTTTCTCTTTCTGGTAGGCTGCAGTGGAGGGGGAGTGGGCTCAACGGTGGCCTCCAAAAAGATATGTCCACCTCCCACCCCCGGAGCCTGTGAATGTGAACATATTTGGAAAAGGGTCCTTACAGATGTAATTAAGCATGGGATCTCAAGATGTGATCATCCTGGATTAACCGGGTGGGTCCTGAATCTGATGACAGTGTCCCTATCCGTCAGAAGGGGAGAAGGCCACGTGAAGACACAGGCAGAGACTGGGGTGATGCTGCCGTAACCAAGGAACCTCTAGCCACAAGACGCTGGAGGAGGCCAGGAATCTCCCCTAGAGCCTGCGGGGGGAGCACGGCCCGGCTGACACCATGAGCTTAGACTTCTGCCTCCAAAACTGTGAGAGAATGCGCTTCTGTTGTTTTAAGCCACCACACTTGTGGTAATTTGTTACAGCAGCCCTGGAAATGAACGCAGGAGGTTCCCCCAGGGTGAACTTGGGAGCCATAGGATGGAGACCGTTGACTTCCAGTCAGCCTGGGTCCCCGAATGACCTATTCACAGCCTCCCCAGCAGTGTTATAGTAGAATGAAAAAACTTCTCCTGTGGCTGGCACCCTCTTTTAAGTCTATATGTTAGAAAAACTGAAACTAATTACAGGTTTATAGTATGTATTATTTTATCTTTAAGCTTTATTCAATAGTAATTTCTCCAAAGCAAAGCAAATAAAACACGTATCAAAGAAAGGAGAGATATTCTGGGGGAGCCACGGACAAAGGCTCTGAAGCCTTTTGCTTTTTACCCAAAGATTCTTGTTTCTTTTTCTTTTTGTTTTTTGAGACGGAGTCTCACACTGTTGCCCAGGCTGGGTGCAGTGGCACGATCTTGGCTCACTGCAACCTCCGCCTCCCGGGTTCAAGTGATTCTCCTGCCTTAGCCTCCTGAGTAGCTGGGACTACAGGTATGTGCTGCCATGCCCAGCTAATTTTTTAATTTTAGTAGAGACGGGGTTTCACCATGTTGGCCAGGCTGGTCTTGAACTTCTGACCTCAGGTGATCCACCCACCTCGACCTCCCAAAGTTCTGGGATTACAGGCATGTTTCCTAGAAGCAGGAGTTATGGCATCAAGGCTGTCATTGAGAAAGGCAGTGTGCTGAGTCCAGGGCCAGCGTGGGGCTTGACAGGGTCAAAGAAATCAACAACTTACATTCCAATTCTTGACTGTCAACTTCTTTACTGTAGTGCTGATTTTAGGGATGGAGAATTACCTAACAATTAGTAAACCAGGCTCTGGAATTATCTTGCTTGGGTTTCAACCCTACTTACTAGTTATCTTGATGACCTAAGCTCTGTTTCCTCATCTGTAAAATGCGAATAATAATGCTGGAGTTGGAGGGGATGTTAAGTCATAACCCTCTCCTTCTATGTTCTAAAACAAATGGGAAGGGCAGAGCACTTAGGGAGATGGGGACAAACATTTGGGGTCTATCGATGAAGGCTGGGGTGGAGGAAGTAGCTTACCTCCATGTGGTTACTGAGGTAGCTTTGCACTGGATCGGCTTAGCTAGGCTGGACCTGTGTTCCCCATGACTCCCCTCCTGGATGGTTTGAGGTTGGCCTTGGTCACAGGAAACAGCTGCAGGTGGTGGGGTGGGGTGGCTGCATGTTCACACGCAGCAGGCTGCTGCAGCCTGCGCTCCACTGCAGCTCCCGCACGGTGACCCAGAGCTGCAGGCTCTCCTGCTGGCTTGGGGCAGGAGGCAGGCATGCAACTCCTCCAGCTCCTGTTGAGTCTCTTCCTTCAGCTTCCCCGAATCCTGGGCCAAGTGCATATGCAGCTTCCTCTGCACGTCACCCCATCACTGAACTGGGGAGACCAGGAGGCAGCAAGAGCCAAATGCGGGCTCCATTTATCCTCACAGGTTCCAGTTCATTCTCGCTCCCCCACTGCAAGCCCGTCTTTCCTTCCGATGGCGCCCTGCTGATGGTACCCCACCATACCACAGCCCTGCCAGGTGAGCCGGCTCCCACACCAGGGAGGTCAAGCCCTGAGAAGAAATCCCTTGTCTCTGTCCCATGGTTCTGTCACTGACCAAATTTCCCAACACTGAACTCTAGAACTGGACACATCCCCCTCCAGGGGCAGGGCCTCCGGTGCTAAGCCCAAAGCAGATGCTTTCTACACAGGGGGCCACTGTCCAAGGTCTGTTACCTGCAAACAGAAAGTGGAAGCCACTCTTTGTGGCGGGCTGGGGGCCGCGTGGAAGCCCCGGGGGCTCCACACACACTTGGCTCTTGGTGCTTTCATCAGTGGAATTTCCTCTGACTTCTCTAGCCCTCCTCATCCTGGTCTGTGCTAAAAAACTCAAGCCTGCTAACTACAGGACCCGCTCTCATTCCCTACCATTTACTTCCTCTCCCTATAGGTAACCTTTGAACAAAGAAGGGACTGAGATGCACGGGAATGCAAGACTAAGGACTCAACATAGCTGCTTCCAGCTCCTCATCAGGCTGGGAGGGCTGAAGCCACAGCTAAGCAGGGGCTGCACGGTGCTCCATGCTGCCTATGTGAGTTCGAACCAACAAACCAGTCTTGGAGTGCCTCTCCCTGGTGCTTCCAGCTCTTCTCAGGGCAGTCTTCCTTCCTTCTATCCACATCAGCTTGCCAGGAAGGGCGGGGCCTGCCGACTCCTAAGGAAGGTGTGTTACCCCTCCAAGGAAAGGAACTCCCACACATTGAAAGAAAGGGCTGGTGCTGGCCAGGACCCTTCCCATTGGTGCTAAGAGGGGCATCTGCCTGGAAGGGAACACATGTCATTACAGGGCACGAGTGATGAGGAGTGCTTTCTTTCCTGGTGCGGAATTCCCAAAGAAAAGGAGCACACACTCCCGGGAGACACGTCTTTTATTTAGGAAGGAGGTCTTTCCTACTGGCGTCGGCCCCTGCCAGAGGCTGCGGTGACAGCAGGATCAGAAGCACTGCTCCCACACACAGTGGGAGTGGAGGACGGCCTCCGGCAGCCTCTTTAGAAAGCCCAGGAGTTCTCTTAATTTCAGAGAAGGGCGTTTCTATACAGGACATCTCCACTACAGTCGTCACTTCCAACTGCAGGCTCAGGGAGACAACTCCTGACATTCATAGGTATATATTTACTTTAATCATATTTTAGAAATCAGCTCTTCCACACTAAGATTTACAATAAAAATAAAATAATTTGTTCTGTAAACTATAGTAGAAAGTTTCAAATGTCTTAAAAACTATCTTCCATACAATGGAAAAAGGCTTTTGTGTTCTTTTTGGGCAAAGGAAGACCCAAATACGCTGAGAGAAGACGCATGGGCGTGTCGCTGGAGTGATGCTGGAAGCACTTCTTCGCTATGGACGGTTGCTAAGAGAACAGAGTCACTTTCTCCCCTTCAGCCTGGAAGTCCAACTCTTCTCTTGCTTAAGAATCTAACCTCGAGATCTTCCAAGATGCTTAAGGCTGCTCTGCTGTTGCCTGGTCCTTGGCAGCAGCAACAAGCTCTGTGAGAGCTGGGAAGCTTTTTATGTCACTTGCTTGCAGTCCCAGCTTTTGTATCTGCAAAGGCCATGAGAATGAATTATGTTACTGCAATTCAAGCTGAATGTGGGGGGGGGGGGGAAGGAGAAAGAAAATCGTCATCCTCTACTAAACCAGAAGACAGTTTCCTGAAGACTTGTAGGATATTTTTTCCTCTAGAGCAATGTGAAATGTGAGGTTTTTGGGGTCAAACACTTACCATTCTACGAAGCCAGTAGGTTAATTTATCTTAGTCCAATAAATCAGACAGAATAAGAGCCCCTTTTGTGGGCCTAAAAAACACTAGAAAAGAAAATCCACACTAGGGAAATAAAAAAGTGTACTATTTTTTAAGTAGAGAATTTTCAAAAAAGTACTGGCCTGTGCTCTTAGTTTCTTAACATATTGCCAAAAACCTTTTAGAATCAGATGAGTTGAAAACACTGCTTGGCACAGCAACTACCGTGGATTATTTTGGTCACCGAGACATGGCACACTATGTTCCCACTTTTGTTTAAAAACGACAATAATAACACACATACACGTATACATCCATACACATACACACACGCACCACACACACAGAGAAAGATCCGGAAAGATACACACCAAGTGTCTGTCAGCATTCTGTGGTTTGTTCTGGGGACTGGGACTGCGGAGGCACCTTTTCTTTCCCTTCTCTTTCCTTTTAGTTCCCTATCCCACTCTCCTTCCTTCCTTCCCTTTCTTTTGCTCATTGGCTCTTCACGTTTCTATAACATACTTTCTTGCTTGTAAAAAGTCTTTAGGTTTTTTTGCCAAATAAAGCAACATGGCAGTTGACTTTTACCAGGATATATCTCTAAATTCATCTCAAAGCAGAAAACAGTTGAATTTTCAGTGATGATCATGACGTGTAAAAGAAATTCCTTAGTAAGCTAGAAAATCAAGGGTCTTGTTTTGACTGCTTTTATTTTTTGCTTTTTCTATTAACATTGTCTCAGTTCTCCAAATCAAGACCAAGTGTCCTCTTATGGAAACTTTATAATTTCAATTTAAAGGCCTCCTTTGAGGACCTACTACTGTGTGGGACGACACTTCAACAGTTTAGAAGGCCAGTTTCTGAACATCTAGAGGTTTTATGAACTGTCCTCACAGTATCATAACATTTCATTTTATGATGAAATTTCATTTTCACCTCAGACATTCATTACATGTTATCCATATCTTAAGTGATAATATCTACATTACCATTCAGCCACATGCCATGATTCTAAAATTTGTGTTTTATAGGAAACCTACAAAAGCCAACCAGGGAAGCAGAGGAGCTGTGCTCAGAGGATTTTCTACGCACCATAGAGGGATAAATGCTTTCAGTTATTTTAAGCTAAAACAGCAAGGATTTCAAAAGCCTGGGGTTAGCACCAATTAAGTATCAGGCACTCGACCAAAAAGTCCCACTGTAGTGAGCTCTGTGAGCCTGGGCACTGGGGAAACCAGCAGATGGCAACAGCACCAGAGAGCACGCCACGGGACTTCAAAACGGGAATTCTCCATTTTCTTCTACCTTTTCCTTCTCATACTGCCTAGAGGCAAAATAATTTGGGAGCCCCGACTCCTAGTCGTAACACTTGGGAAGCAATTCCCTAGCCACTGCAAGAGCATCTCTGGGATCACGTGAGCCACCAAGTAACTGCCCGGCTCTCAGAATTTGGTTTCAGGCTCACTGGAGCTGCCGGCGGCTGATGGGTTACCTGCTCTCCTAAGTACTCAACATCCAGGGCCAACTGCAGCCTGATTTTGTCGTCATCACTCATGCCACCACTGGGACCGACGGGGTTGGCGGGAGTGGTTTTTCGGGCTTGTTTCAGCCTTTTCAGGCTCTCTTCCATTTTCTTCACAGAGTTCAATACATCTGACACAGTTTCGTAGTACCTTGAGCAGAAGACACGTTTATTGGTGAAAAGAGGCATTTGTGTGTAACACCAAATAGAGTGACTGGCTTTGTGGACCAAAAAAAGAGATTTTTAAGATACAAATTCGTTTCCAATGAAAATTCAGCCATGGTAAGTAATTAAGTTTCTTAAAATCATTTTTTTATATATATACACACACATATATACAGACACATATGCGTATATATAGTCTTAAGTGTCTAACACAGCATTCCCTCAGAATTTAAGAAATATGCATTTGCATGGATTTTGTTTAAAATTTAATCAAGGGTGGACATCTGTAGCTCATGCCTCAGATCAAGTAACAAGTTCATTTCCAATCAGTTCTAGGAACAGTTCATCTTTTAGAGTGTAAAAGTATTTCAGAATTTTCAATAAAGTTCATTGTCTTTAAAATACTCTCAATATAATTTTGAAATTATAAATGAGTTATATTTCAAAGCTTTGTCTACAAGCTGGTTACTTGGCATTTGAAATACATTTGCCCACAAAAACTGTATTAGACGTTATTGTTATGTTCTAAATTAACCCATAAATGGCCACTTAAATCATAAGTAAATAAAATACTACTGCAAAATTAATATTTAATAATTAAACAAAATCACTAACAAAATTGAATAGCATACTTTTTGATTTAGGAAAAGAATATTTCATTAGAAAAAGACACTCGTGTTTTAGAGGTTTTAGGAATCGAGTCCTTGTCAGCTGTAATTACTTTTAAATGTATGTTTTCTCTTCCTTGATTACCAACCTAAGTTCTTTGATTATCTGTTATGATTAGAGCCACTCTGGACTGACAGGGCTGAGCAAAGAAAGGGCCTCCAAGAAGGATGTGGCTGGACCTCGGAGAACGGCACCTGCAGGGAACGCAGGCAGGGCCAGGAGACGCAGGGGCACTGTGCACATGGCCAGCGAGGCTGCGGCCCAGGCAGAGGAAGCCGGCCCACGGGCCGTCCACGGGGGTGTGGGGAGGGAGGTAGCAAACTGCGGGACCACACTCTGACTAATCCAGTGAAGAAGCGCTAGGCCGTCTCACTGCCTTATTCATACGCAGTGCGTGATGGCCTCGGGGGTTTCTGCCACAGACTCTTCTAAGCAAGGCCCACAAGGTCTACTTTTAATTTACTTACTTATGAGTGCTTTCACTGAGAGCGCCTTCTAGCCACTGCTGAATTATTGCTTGTTTGAGCTTATCCTTGTGTCCATTCTGAAGCTGGAATAAGGGCTTCAGAGCACTGTCCACATAGGAGGAAGCTGTGGTTGGGACCTCCTGGAATGATGTTGGTAGGAGATACAGACGCACAGGAAAAAAACAGAAAAGAAATAGAGTAAGTTACCCAGACCTCAAGTCCAAAAGGATACTATTAATGTTCTAGTTTTGAGACATGGACAACTTCCATCCCTCCCAAAGGTAACACTGGGGTCCACAGAAAGCTGCCTGGAGAACACCAGGGAATAAGAAGAGCCAGCACAAGAAGGTGACATCTGGAACCAGGCTGGGTTCAGGTGCTGGCTGGCACAGCCACCCACGGCTCAGGGCATCGAAACTAGGGCACTGCTTCCCGTAGCTTCATGTCCACATCAATCACCTGGCAATCTCGTAAAACTCAGGTTCTAATTCTGTTGGGGGCAGAAAACTCAGGTTCTAATTCTGTTGGTGGAAGGGTTGAGTTCTGGGACTGTGCTTTTCTAGCGAGCTCCCACCCGCCAGGTGATGTGAATGCTGCTGATCATCAGACCACCGTTTGAGAAGCAAGGATCCAGGCTCAGGAATGTACCTTTCTTAGCTCTGGTTTCTTCATCTGCAAATGACAATACTAGCACCCACTTCATAGGAGGATAGTAAGACTATGTAAAGTGTCTGGCACAGGGTCTGACCCTAACACAGACTCTCAGGAAATATATTACTGTAGCAACCTATTGACTAGAAAGGGAGAGTTGGAAGATTACTGAAGAAAAACAACATATTTGGCAACATAAAATAGGTCTCTCTCTCTCCCACTTCCGAGAGGCAGCTTCAAATCAGACAATAAGGAGCAAATATAAAATGGCATCATATTTGCATAAAACCTATGCACACCCTTCAGTATAGTTTAAATCATCTTTAGAGTACTAATATTTGTATTTTTTTTCTTTTTTAAACTTTTTTTATGTGTGGAGACTGGATGTCACTACTTTGCCCAGGCTGGTCTCACACTCCTAGGTTTAAGCAATCCTCCTGCCTCGGCTTCCCAAAGTGCTGGGATTTTGGTGTGAGCCACTACATCTGGCCTGTATTATTTTTTATTGTTGTAGTTTTTCTTTTGCCTGAATATTTTCGATCCACAGTTGGCTCTGTGGATGAAGAACCTGGGGACACAGGGGCCAACTATATTTCCAGTAACAACAAAGAGGGAACAAGATATAAAGTGTGGAATACCAGATATGGAGACAAAAATGTATAGGACTTTAAAATGTTACTAAAACGCTTTTTCTGAAAAACATACTTTTCCGCAAGACCAAAAGGAAACTGAGTACATCCTTAAATACTTTTAGGATAGGATGGGAAAGGTCTAACTATTTCAGTTTGTGGCCCAGAGCCCCTGTTCACCCCTGCCGAACCTCCCTCTCTTCATCAATACCATTCTCAGAATGGGATGAGCTCAGTCTGTCTCAGGCTACCCTGGGAATCCGCCGCTTTCTTCCTTCCTCTTTGGCTTTCCTAATACACACTTCCCCACCTCAGAATTCTTTCCCATGAATGGCGCTGACCTTATTGGTCCTTCGGTAAAGCCTGGGAACCTCCAGTGCGCTTTTTAGGAAACTGAAGCAAGAGTCACTTAAATCCTGAATGATCTTGCTACTCAAGGAGGGCACACAGGCTGACAAAGAGCTCTGGGAGTCCTCCAGGGCTGCTGTTGAGATTAAAGACTGGATTTAATCATCATGCTCAGGTCCAGATGTGAACTTCATTTGAAATACTGTCACAGCATTTACAGTGTGTACTATAATAAATCAGATCAAATGAATTAAACAAAACATCTTATTTAGGGAAGTTATAATACAGAACAGAATAGAGAAACAACCAAGGATTTACAACTACAGAAGAAAATGTTAAATTAAATATACCCTACAGTCTCTGAAATTTTATTTTAAATCATTTCTTATTCAAAGATTTGCTTAGTCAAGATTCATTTTTACCTGTGATAGAAGAAAAATTCTTAAAGCCAATCATTTCAAGTTTTGGCTTGATTATTTCCAAGAGTTCTGGAAGCTGAAATAAATATGCACTTTATATATTCAGTTACTTTTTATAAATCAAAGGAAGAGGCGATTCTATTTGCATCTACAAACGCTAGAATTTGCTAATGAATGGTGAATCTAAAATCAGGAATTTCAGTAATTTTCATCAAAGGAAAGAAACAGTTTTAATGCTTTTACTATAAAAATATTTCAACAACATGAGAAATCACATGGTT
The DNA here is from genome assembly GCF_047675955.1 of Chlorocebus sabaeus. NCBI lineage: Eukaryota > Metazoa > Chordata > Mammalia > Primates > Cercopithecidae > Chlorocebus > Chlorocebus sabaeus. The sequence goes on along the minus strand of NC_132928.1, from coordinate 68,712,784 downwards.
TAATGGCTACTAACAGGCACAGAAAATAAGCAAAAACATTTTCTACTCTATGGCTCTCCATAATACGAAAATAGACACAGTAAAGACCATATTCTTACTGAAAACATACAAATTTCAAAATTCAAAACGGTATTTATTCAAGCACCACAAAATATCTAAAGTTGAAGAAAGCAGAACTGTGTATCAGAGGACTTAACCACTACATTCACCCCACAGAGTTAATGTTACAAGCAAAAACATATGGATCTATACAGAGAAAACAGAGGAAGAAGTTTTAATATTTTAGCACTTTCAAGGTATAGCTGAAGATTAAATAATAACAGAAAATACTGGGTTAAATGTAAAGTAACTGAAATCCAGCCCACTAAAGATCATGCCTGAGCAGAATAAGGTGAGCTAATGGAAAAAAAAAAAAAAAGCGGGGAAAGCATGGCTGCTCCAGCTTGTCCCATCACTACTGAAAAGGAAGCAGGGTGGAGGTGAATACAATACAGAATGCACTCCACGCAGAAGAAGTGCACACCCTTAGAAACCCTATATGGACATGATCTGTCAGGGGAAGCTGGAGAGACACCTAGAAAGGGAGGTGAGAGGTTCTCTCTTGGGGTACCCATGGGCCCCATAATTTAAGCCCCGTAAGGCCCAATGGTGTTTGCCTTTTACACATGCTACCTCCTGTGAAAACATTAAACCAAGCACCTGGAATTCTTCTGGGACACAGGCTTACCTGCTCCTGAAGCTTGTCCAGGTCTGCAACCACATACACGAGCTGAGTGCGGGAAATGGAAACCACAGGCTTTGTTTCTGAAGGACCACTTCCTTGGTCTTCAGTGTTTCCTTGGGTGATGGAAGGTTCTTTGCTACCAGTTACCAAAGGTTTCTTGATCTCCTTGGGACCTTCATTAGAAATGGGCCTGAGTGAAAGCTGAAAAAGGATTTCACTGATTAACTACTTTTACACTAGCAAGATACACGAGCATTTATATATTACATATGTGTGTCAATAACTCACCATTAAATGCTAGCTGTCTACATAGCACTTAGTAAAAACTTACTAATAAAAGTACACCTTATTGTATCTACAGGAAGGAGTGAAGCACTAAGAGAAACAAGGACAAACTACGCCCCCATGTACATTTACCTTCTGGAACTTGTCTACTTTCTGGTGATAAAAATATCATGTGAAAAATAAAGTACCCAAACCACAATAAAATTAATTTTGGGGACATCACAGGTTTTAAAAAAAATCAATTATGTTAGGCAAATAACATACCATGTTTGTAATTATAATTAATAAGGGTAAAATATCAAAATCTAAACCTTCAAATACAAAAAACAAAGTGTTCTTTGTGTAACATTGTTTATAAGGGAAAAAAATAAAAAAGAAGTACGCTAGCACCAAGAAAAGAATGGGATAGAATGGGATAATGAACATTCAGGGCAAAGTGATCTATTACAGATAAACAGAGAATTCCTGGCTAGCAAGAACGCATGCTTAGCCTAACTGAATAATCGTCCTAACCCAACTCTGTCAGGGGAATCATACAGCGGTCTTCAGAAACAGCTGACGGCCCAGGGTGGTCCACTAAGACTCTTCCGAGCAGAGGGAAGGCAAAAGGGAAAGACAAACTAGATTTCACTAGACTCCCATTACCTGACAGAAGCTTTAGTCCAAATAAATCCTCACAACAGCCACGTATAGAAGCTGTTTTCCCATTCTCCAGATGAAGACTCAGCTTAATTTCTCTAGGTCCACAGAATTAAAAAGTTTAAGAGCCAAAGTTTGACACTGGCTCCAAAGCTGACACTCTTTCCATTAAAATACACTGCAAGAGGAGGACTGGGATCCTTTCCTACTCCAAATAACAAAGATTTTATTCAAAGTGTGCTGTTTTCTCCATGTTGTCTTTTTTATTTTTTAGAACACATCTCCTTTGCATACTCCTCACACTGCCATGACTGGTTCACCTGAGAGTATGTTACTCACGCTTCCCCCAGAGAAAGGGCAGCACAGCTATCCGAGGTCCTAGCAAGAACCCATGGGGCTGGTGCTGAGCACTGGACTGTACCAACGCTCCTGTGGATCAAGAATTTCTGGCTTTTTGTAGAGTATTAATAAGTCACCAAGGGCATGTGGATATTTAATACATTTGATTATTTGAAAAGGGAAAAGGATATTCAAAAAAGAAAAGACAATTTTAATACCTTCTTATGTTGATGACAATATAGTTTTGTAACCTTCCAAATATTAAGTATTAAAATGCACCTATTTTTATTTCTAATCATTTTCATAATCACCTTGAAATTAAAATGAACATCTTTTTTTTAAATTTGGAGGCAGTTCAAAGAATCTGGTTTTGAGAAGGGAAAACATGGACTTGCCAGAGTGGTGCTTTTCAACAAAACAAGTTCGTGATAATAGACACCCCTAAATGCAATGCTTGCAGGAATAAAAGTGAAACACAGAAACAGAGCTGCAGATAATCTTGGGAAGTCAGACTACTGTGGTCCTCTGAATTAACCTCTCATGGCATTTACAAAAAGCTTAAGGAGTTAGCCTAACATCTTTAATTTTTATCAGTATTGATTATGGATGAGCTCCACGGCCAGCCCTTACCTCACTGACAAACACAGAGTATCGTGCCAAAATCTGCAGAGTGAATCTCCACAGGCGATGCACCAGCAAAGGCAAGAACATCTCATCTGACCAACACCTCCTGAGGCTGTTCCAAGTTCTATGAGAAGCCAAAAGGCAATATGGACTTTCAGCTAGAGAAAAAACAACAACAACACACATTTAAGGAATTTCAGACAATTTTAGGCTATAATCTAATGTAAGACTTTTGATGTATGATTCAAAGGTAAAGAAAGTGGCCTTCTGAAGAAAACCATGTGGTCAGCAAAGCTGTTGGAGGCACAGGGATGAGGAGTGGCCACAATCCATGTTCCCTACCACATCCTTCATGCCACGCAGTTTTACATGACACTATCTCTCAGGTGTCTGGATAAACATCAAACATATATAGCATTCAGAAATAATGTTTAATAGGTACTTTATACCAAATCAACAAACATGGGCTGGAGTGGCAATCACTTGCAGAGGTTTAAACTTCAGTTTCAAATTTGTCCTGTTTCACAAGAGTCTTCCTCTATCTCAACATCTTATTCTTTTAGAAGAAGTTAACTACATATGACCATTTTTGGCAAAGACAGATGAAAACAAATTCTGAAGCTAAAACTGATTCAAAATGATAGGAGACTTAGCTGCATAAAAGAGAGTGGAAATTTAAGTCGAGGAACCTAGATATAAGCACACAGTATTTCAGTGGTCACTAGGAATAAACATATGATACAAAAATTAATGAGGTTGTCAGAGTATGCAAACATGTACTGGTAAGTCCACATATCTACAGCTGTTACCTGCCCAGCAGCCCAGCATAGGCCGCCAGGGCCCAGGAGGCCCAGGATGCATGCTTCAGCTGTGAGTCATTGTCAGTGAGAGGCAGGAGCACCCTGACCCTCTACCATGCAGACCAGTCCTCAGCCTGGGAGGAAGGCAGATCACAGCCCATTTGCTAAAAAAACCAGCTGATGACATAAGCACACCAAGGGGCCATATCCCCTGGACAAGTTATATTCAGGAATGAAAATGAGGTCTGTTTCCTATATTCTTATTCCTTTTTCATCTTTATAAAGCAAGAACTCTATGTACCAAAACTACTTGGTTTATTTTTACCTTATTAAAAAAAGAAGGGCTGGGCACGGTGGCTCATGCCTGTAATCCCAGCACTTTGGGAGGCCATGGTGGATGAATCACTTGAGGTCAGAGTTCAAGACCAGCCTAGCCAACATGGTGAAACCCTGTTACTACTGAAAATACAAAAGTTAGCCAGGCGTGGTGGTGTATGCCTGTAATCCCAGCTACTTGGGAGGCTAAGCCAGGAGAATCGCTTGAACCTGGGAGGCGGGGGCTGCAGTGAGCCAAGATCATGCCATTGCACTCCAGCCTGGAAAACAGAGAGAGACTCCATCTCAAAAAAAAAAAAAAACAGTCAAACTAAGTGATTTTAAGGTCCAACTTAAGGCATGATAAAACAAACAAACAAAAAACAAAAACAAAAACAAAAACAAACCAGTGAAAGTATGCTCAGAGTATTACGATCTAGCTGATGTGGTGAACTGAATGAACTCATTTAAGATACCATGCCACTTATCACTTTGCGGGAGTTACCTGGGGCATCTTCCAGGACATCTGTAAGTGTTGCTTCTAAGGATCCTGCTATTTCTCTAAATCTGAGATAAAAACAAGAACACAAATTAGTGTTTATGACTCTGACAGATGCCTTTCCCTATCCATCCTCTGTTTTTCCTAAGTAACAGGAACTTTCTCTGTCACTCGCTGGTAAGTCCAACCTCGAAATGCCTATTCTCCCAGCCTTTTTTTTTTTTTTAACTGAACAAGAAATCGTGACTAAGCCACTGTTATATAAGGGCTCTCTGTTATTTGCAGCTGGTCTGAATCATAACCTTCCCCATGTTTCTCAAATTAAACAAACTGCCAGTTAAGTCTCCATCAAGAAGTTGTCAGGTGAGTAGCACCTGCTCATGATCCTCTATTCACTTCAAGGCCATAAAACTTTGGTTCCTCCAACCCATCTATTTTAACACCATCACAGGTAGGTAAACGTCCCCAGGGTAAGAAAGCTGCATTCTGTACCTGTGTTGGCAGCTTGAGAAAAATCACGGGAAGCAGCCAGTTAAAACTAGAACTCGCTGCTTGGTGCTCTTCTAATCTGCTGACCCTCTCCCACGTCCATGGTACTTGCCCTTTGGGTACTAATGCTCAGTGTCTGTACCAGTGCTTCCTAGATGTGCGTTCTTTTTTTCCTGATGACAGCTGGCTCATCTGGCACCTCAGCTCATCCTGTCACAGACCTCTGTTCTAATAATGGATATGGACATGTTTTTATGACTTTGTGAAAGGCTAATGTGTTATATAGTTTTTTTAAGCTAGCTGCTTCGGCAGGCATTGTTTTCTAACTGTATAACTCTTCCAATTTCATACTTGTCTTTACTAGCATGCTCTTTTGTCACCTGCTAATTGCCTTACTAGTAATGAATTCGGATGCATGCTCAATATCAATTTATCCAACTGATATGAAATTATTTTTTATAGTACATAATGTGCTTTTAAAAAGCGGTTCAGAGACTGAGCTAAAGGCAACTGTCTAAAGAGTAAAAAGAACAGCTTGACACAAAAAGCTGCAGCCCTACCCAACACAGCTGAGCACTGAAGACACCAAGGCTATCCTGGACCATTATAGCTGGCTGGTTTCCAGCAGCCGTCCTGTCTGCCCCATGGAAAGAAAGGAACTCTCTAATTGCCCAGTGAAGCTTACAAAAGGCTAGTCTTTTCCTGCTGCAGTTGAGAGGTACAGAAGGAACAAGTGACAGATGGAAAAGTGGGATAAGAGAGCACTGGAGACCGGGCGCAGTGGCTCACGCCTGTAATCCCAGCACTTTGGGAGGCCGAGACGGGCGGATCACGAGGTCAGGAGATCGAGACCATCCTGGCTAACACGGTGAAACCCCGTCTCTACTAAAAAAAAAATACAAGAAAGAATTAGCCGGCCGTGGTGGCGGGCACCTGCAGTCCCAGCTACTCGGGAGGCTGAGGCAGGAGAATGGCGTGAACCCGGGAGGCGGAGCTTGCAGTGAGCCTAGATCGCGCCACTACACTCCAGCCTGGGCAACAGAGCGAGACTCCGTCTCAAAAAATAAAATAAAAAAAAATAAAATAATAATAGAGCACTGGAAACTAGCCCAGGAACAGCAGTAAGAGGAGGCAGTGACACTGAACACAGGAACAAGGGAGATGGGACTGCTCTGCACCTGGGAGAGCAAACCAGCTCCTAGAGCTCAACCTCAGACCCCCAGTCCTGCCTTTCTTGAAAATCTAAACAAAATACAGGAAGTTAGCCCTGATACAGAAAAGGCCTGATAGCTGACACAGCACTGTTTAGATCAGGGAAAAACTGAAGCAACCTAAATGGCCAAAAGAAAGAATATGGTTACAGAATCTGCAGTATATTCAATGGACTAGTATGCAGTATTAATGCGGAAGCTTGATGCTATAAACCAATAAGAAAAAATAGGTATAATTTAGTACTATGCAAAGACATGGGCCACAGAGTTTTATGTATATTTACGATAATTCTGAAAAGCATACAAATGAAAAAGGACCAAAAAAATGCAGCAGAGCCTTGATCCCTGCACTTCACAGAGAGGTTCTGCCTATCTTTGAGCAGGGACAGTGATGTATGATTACAACTGCCCGAGTCACTTGGCCTAGGTGTGCTCCCCAGCCAGGGGACCAGCCCCTCACACAGTTCTGCTGTGCGGTAACTGCCAGGAATGAAGCAACAGAACATATTTCTTCTTGGAAAATGGCCAAAAGAGAGAGGGAACCTCTGTTGAAATCTGAAAAGCTATGCTGTGGTTTTCATGTGCACATCGAATGTCATTACTCTCAACAGGATCCATGTAAGAAGGGCAACCCCAAATACAAACATTTCTAAATTCTTAAATATAGGCCCGGGGAAGGTCTCTAGACATATTCCTCCACGAACATCACAGGGCTACAATAATACTTAAATAAAAATTACAATGGTGATAACAATAGTGATGCCTACTGTTTTTTTTCTCTGAAGTATCAGGAACATCATAAGTGCACCCGTCTCTCGTGGATACACATGTCTGAGAGGAGTGCAGGGACAGGAAAGAAAGGGCTACCCGCACCTTAATATTACTACGTAGATTCCACATCATAAGACTGTGTTCAGCATATACTATGTAATACAGTATATACATGTGAATGTACTAGACACATTTCAATTTTAAAAAGAACAGCAAACTGAAATTTAGCCTTTGGCATTTAAAGGGCTAACACCTGCAGTTTCCAGGTAGTCACTGACTCATCATAATTTGAGGCTGTTTTGATCACATCTGCATTTAATTTCTTCCCATGAGAAACTAAGTCCTCATCTACTTTCCAATATGTCCACAGGAGCAAATGAAATGTAGACGCAGTGGGGTCTCAGGGACAGTGAGGGGATACAAAATGTGTTCACAAGAATTGTGGTGATGGCTCGGGTGGGGAGGTGGCTTTTTTCCTGAAGATGATTGGGATATGGGTATATAGTCAGATCCAGGAGCAGAAAACTTCTACTGAGAGTGCAATATTAATATTTCTTCTTAGGAAATGTCCAACCATCACCACCCCACTGTCTTTAGGTTTACTTCAAATGACCTTGAAATGAATCTGATGACAATGCAACTCTGACCCTAACTATGTTTGCGGAACTTTTTGTCATCCTTCAGAGCAAACAACCCAACACCTGATAAAAATCAATAGAAAAGTTCTACAAAGTCTTAATGGAATTTACTTTTTAGATGGAAAAACAAACGTACTAAAAACAAGTTCTACACTTCATAACTCAAAAGTATTTTTTTTAATTTCATGAATTTTAAATAAAAGAGGTTTTTTCCAAAAAGGCTAATCAAATCCTTTGAAGGCTTAAGGCTAAAATCTGCGAAAGGTAAAAAAGACTTTCAGGGAACTGGCTGAGTTTCAATGGAGTTTAAGCCCCAATTACCAGCTTTGAGAGAAACTGAAACGAAGGGAGATGCAGCTTGAAGCCAAGCTGTGCCATCACCAAGGGGCCCAGCCTGGCAGAGCCAAGAGCACGGGCTGAAATAGCCCATGGGGGCTGCAGGAGGTGCAGTGGTGGGATGGAAGAGTGAGGTAACGGTGCATGGGTCCCAGGGTCTGAGGAAAAGGACCAGGAAAGAGTTTGGAGGCAGGAAGCACAGAAGTATGTTTGTGAGGTGATAGCATTAGATAATCAAAGTAATCTAACTCCAAACCTGGACGACAGAGAGATGGGGAAATGTAAACCTTATTTCTCCACAGCAGTATCATTTTATAAAACGATGCTTTGCTATTTTAAATCCTGCTCACAAATCAAAAAGGCTTCTTGCCCTGGCTTGATGTTGATTATCATATAACAACTATTTCCAGTGCATCCCATTAACATCTTAGATGAACAAATCCATAATTTCCTGCTGAGAGACAAACTACATGATGATGCAACCTTGGAAGATTTAGCATAAAACACAGTATTGTAAGTGAAAGGGCACCTTACTACTTCATTCTGAGAACTGTGATTTCATTATAAAAAGATGATTACATACATTCTCAATCATCCCAAGCAATTATCATCAGGGGACCTAATTCTTGATCTCCCTCTCTATAATTATTCCTCAGAACTCTAGGGGAAAGGACTGCATCATAATTAATGAAAGCATCCAGCAATGGAAATAAAAAAGCCTATGATTCTTCAAAGAGCATTTCAGGTAAAATGCCATTCTATGGAAGAACATACCATGACCTCATTCAAGAGAATCTGCAAAAATGGCTATTATCATCTGTTTTTCCAATGCACTGTATGATGTTAAGGGTTCATCCTACATTTCCCCAAGTATTTTACAGAATGGCTTATTGACAAAGGTGATATCATCATGAAACCTGGAAGAAAAATGTCACCATTTTCCAGAATAGAGGGCACAAATGTCACAAAGATGATAAGCAAAGCCGAAATAATGACGAGGCTTCTCATACACTAATAGATGGAACCAGCTGCAAAGAACACTTAAGGCTCCATTCCCTCTAGAGGACAAGTATCTCAGATGAGCAAAAACAGATGTGAGACAGGTTCATTATTTGAGGCAGATGATGACACAGGGAAAATGGAAAAAAAGAGCTGCTGTATAACTCCTACTTTCTCTTTTCACAATGAATGAGGACATGGTGGGTGGGAATGAGGCGGGGCTTGGAGTCAGCTCCTTCCAACTCTTGTGTTCTGAGCTCTCCAATTACCAAAAAATAAAACTTATGTTTTTGTCATGCAAGTCAGACTTTGGCAACCATAATACTTCTTATGTATCCTTCTCCACTTTCAATTTTGTCTCCCAAAGCCTATTATGATGATCAGAGAAAAGGAGCCACTAATTGGCACAACAACCTTAATTGGCATTCAAATTATGTTTTAGAAGGGTGTAGGGGTGGGGGCGGCGGTGAATAAATGACCAACCTTATTTGAAAATAAACAGGCAAGTTCCACTTATTATTGAAGCTATGATAGGCAGGATGTGCTCTTAATCTTTTTACACTAGCCTGTGATCCACATTGCCGTTCAAATCTTCTGACAAAATCCATACTTATGGTATATTTCTAAAATAAAAACAAATGGAAAATTTTCATTATCAGAAAACTAACCAGAACAGGGAGCATGTACTGAAAACTGTAATCAAGATAAAGAAGCTCAACACATAAGAATCACAGTTTCTAGAGTTAACAGGGAACTTGCGAGATCTTCCTTCCAATGTCCCATTTAAAGATGCGTAAATGCCCAAAGTGGTTCTGTGATATGTCTTCCGTGTCTTCCATGGCAAAGCCCATCTGAGACCCAGGCACTCCAAGTCTGGTGCTCTTTAAACGGTAGTGCTCATGTTCTAGGGCCCCCTACCCCAGCCCACTGGAATTTGAATTGACAGCAGATTAAACGACATAATTCATCATTGCCTCACATAGGAGAAAGAACAGAAGGAGAAAATTCTGAAGAAGAAAGGGAGAAAAGAGAAATAATCGAACCATGTGAGTATTCGTATCATTTTTATAAATAAGATAGCATGAAAACTGACAGGGAGATGTACCAAAACCATTAAGAGTGGCAGCTAACTCGTAGCATTTATCATCAACACACTGTGCTTAGAATTGTATTATTTAATTTAACCCACAAAACTACCCCACAAGGCAACTGCTATCATCCTCCTCCTCATCCCCCATTTTACAAATGATGCTTCTTCTTCTGTTGAGGCTCGCAGAGAACCTGCTCAAAAGACAAGCTAGGAGGTAGAGGAAGCAGAATGCTAGTCAGTCAGTTGAGCAAAACTGCGACTGCACATTTGCTTTTGTGGGTACTTTATTCCCGAAGCCCCCAGGCTCTAAGAACACTGTTGGCTTTTTTATGTTCTTCTCAATTAAAAGGGGCTCAATCCAGGGTCACCAAACCATTAATCTAAATATGCTAAAGTCTGTGCTTAGACAGGATTTTGTAGTAGTAAAACCTACAGGCTTTAAATTTCTTTCAAAAGGTTTTGGGCAAACTTCTGTTATCCCAGAGGGTGGTCTAGGTGTGCAGAGTTGAGACAAAAATCGGGATTATTCTTCCCTTTTGGGACAAAACTATACCTCTGCATATAATGGATGCTAAAAAATATATATAAAGATACTTCCCTCTTACAAGAAACATGTTACATTAAGGCTTAAAGCTGAAAGTATTTCTGGAAATAAATGGATACTATCTGCAGGAAACTATATTCACAAACGTTAAGCATTAGCCTAAAATTCTAAAGTCAAGTTCTATCGGAAAGGTTCATTTCTGAGCTGAAACATTTCCTGAGTCAAACACGGTCAATATGAGTCTCTAAAGCATAGAGCAAATTGTAAAGCGTCTTTACATTTGCCAGTGCTTAAAGCTTACAATTGCTACTGCTTAAAGCCATTATTTCACTCTCCTTATGCTATCTTAAAAGCCCTACTTTTTAAAATCACAAATGTTGCTACAAAATTTATTGAAAACAGCACAATCCTGTTATTCAATGCACTGTAATATGGGACAATCTGCCAAGAGATAAGGTATGTTGCATTTCTGGGATGGTAAACCTCCCAATGTGTTGTCTTATCTGTGGGAAATCTGCTGGGCCCCAGGCGTAAATCTGCTGTTTACGCTTATCTTGTGCCTCTCTACACTTAAAAAATCAATAAACAAATTCACCAGGGAGGCTAGACAAAGAACAAATACAACTTCCAGAAATAAAAAAAATGACAATTAACTGGAAACTCAATATGCAGGTGGAAAAGAGTTTAGATACAACTAAGGATGGAATTAGTGACCTATAAGACAGACTGCGAAATTATCGAGAATGCAGCAAATACAGATGATAGGGTGAACCGGTCTAAACAAGAGATCTAGATGGAGATGATGGAGCACAATTGAAGAAATAATAAATAAAAATCTTCCAGAATGGATGAAAGACACCAATTCTTAGATTCAGAAAACCTATCAAATCCTAAGGATAGTAATAAAAAAAAGAAGTTCTACTGGACATATCATAGCAGAACTTACTTAGCACACCAAAGTCACACAGAAGATCTCAAAAGCAGCCAGAGAAAAAAGAAATTAACTACAAAGGAATAACAATTAAATTAACAGCGAACTTAATAATGCAACTCAAAAGACAATACTCAAAGTGCTGAGAATTCTATTAATATATCCAGCAAACTGACCTTACAAACAGAATATAGTTATTTTCAGACAAACGCAAACTGAGAAATTATTTAAAAAAATAAATTATTATCAACAGAGCCTTACTAAAAAGTCTTCTAACATGAATTTCAGAAGAATGATTCAAGAAGGATGAACTGACATTCAAAAAGGAACAGTAAGCAATGACAAACATGTAGGGTAATTCCCAGAGGATGATGACTATTTAAAACAATAAAAATGCCCAGTTTTTAAGATTAAAAAAAAAAATAACAAAATAGAAGTACGAGCAAGGAAACAAAAATATATACTATGAGAAGGGATGGCTGGCGTGAATGTGCTCTAAGTTCCGCGTATTGTCCAGGAGAAGGCTCAAGAACATCAATCAACTTTAGATTCTGTTAAGTAACCACTAAGGTTACTCAATATATACAGAAATAAAGGGCACAACTTCCAAATTAGTAGAGGGGACAAAATGGAATAAAGATGGAAAACAGATCCCCAGAAGTCTAAAATACAAAGAAGGTGAAAAAAGAAGGGATGAAGAAAAGATGGGAGGAAGGAAATAAGAGAAGAAAACTGGAACAAAGAGAAAGTACAAAATAAGAGTCAAATGCATTGACAATTAGAATCACTGCAAATTTAATAAAGTACCTAATTAAATGACAAAGATTATCTCATTGCATAAGAAACCAAAAACCAAAATCCAGGGAAGGAGAAGGAAGAAAAGTACCAAGAGGCTGAGCCTTTAAAATGATACAAAGGAAAACAAACTTATACATTAACTTTTTAAATCCTAACCATGAAATCTTTAAAATAATGATTTCTCTTTTAAGGGGGAAAAAAGGCGGGGGGGGGAATGGAATAGGGCCGGACATGGGGGCTCACCTGAAATCCTAGCACTTTGGGAGGTTGAGGGGGAAGGACTGCATGAGGCCAGGAGTTCAACACCAGCCTGGGCAACATAGTGAGACCCATCTCCACAGAAAAAGAAAAAGAAAAAGAAAAAGGAAAGGAAAAAGAAAAAGAAAAAGGAAAGGAAAAAGAAAAAGAAAAAGGAAAGGAAAAAGAAAAAGAAAAAGGAAAGGAAAAGAAAAATTGACCAGGCATGGTGGTGTGCACTGAAATCCCAGCTACTCAGGAAGCAGCAGAGAGGACTGCTTAAGTCCAGGAGTCAAAGACTGCAGTGAGCTATAATTGTGCCACTGCACTTCACCCTGGCCAACAGACTAAGACCCTGTTTCAAAAATAGTAATAGTAATAATAAAATAAAATATAAATTAAAAAAGGAAATAAATATTGGGGCTTTCTAACTTTTTAAATTATAGAGGACATTTATATAGTATATTTTAAAATCCAATCAATTCCTTTGTACTTGCTGCCTGAAAAAATCCAATGAGTACTCTTTGTTTTCATTCAAAATTATACGGCAGAGATGTACAAACTTAATTTTTCACAGAAAACTGCAAAAACACTGGCTTTTAACGGTCCTCAGGATGTTTTTAAGAAAATAATGTACATTTCTACTCACACTTGTATCTAGACTTAATTATACTTTATATTATAAAATGAAAATGTTCTTATTCCTAAAAGTATCATAGCTCATATCTTGGATAAAGTGATGTGTGTGTTTTAAGGTAAATGTTCACTTAGCAACTCAAATTTTTATTTTTAATAAACCACAGAACCAAGACTAAGCAGAAGAGAACATGATACTTCTCCAGCCTCCGGTTAACATCTTCAAGAATCAAGACGATGGGCAGAGATACCTCATGAAATGCATCGGGATTCCCAGGATTAAAAAGCGAGGGTAACTTTTCTTCTAATCCTTGTACTATTTGTGGCCAGACAGAATTCACCAAAAAGTCATATCCAGGAACAGTATTGCCTTTTTCACTGTAAAATTAAGAGCACATTTCAGTAAAATACACCATAATCTATTTACAAAGAGCAAATTTCCACTGTGTTGCTTCTGCAAAAGATCTGCAGTCTAACACTTATTTCAACTTTGAAAAAAAAAACGTATTTGTAATTTAGTTTGTTTCTAGACTCAAATTTCTATTCCACTCCTTAATCTCAGTTTCACCCCACACCCGGCAAATCTCCTGGATCCTGACTCCTCCACCTGGTGTCAAGGCTAATCACCTTGGTACACTTTTCCCTCTAAAATACTTCCCACCACCTTTATACTCCTATCTTGGGGAAAAAAAGTACAGTAGTCTAATACTACAGGAAAAATAACCTTCACGTTACTGAACACCAATCAACCATACGGCATTGTAAATTATGCTAATTTATAAATTAATAACAGCTTTTATTTACTAAGCTATCTCTAAGATTACTTTCAGTTCTAAAATTCTATGACTATCAAATGTGAAATCTTATCACAAATCTTGACACAAAAATCTGATAATAGATTAATTTTGTGTGTGTGTGTGTGTGCGCGCGCTTGTCTTATTTTGTCTTTGTTTAGCACCAGACTTTAAATTCCAAATTCCCAAATGTAGATGACAGGCAGCACTGAGACAAAAGCATGCGCTTTGGAGCCAGTGTGCCTGATTCAAATACTGGAGCGTGGGCAAATCATTTAACTTCTCTGTGCTTTGGTTTCTTCATCTTTAAAATGGTGATGATAATAGTACCAACTTCACAAAGTCATAATAAGAATTAATATTTGTAAAGTACTTAGGATAGTGCCTAACACATAGTAAAAGCCCTATGTTAGTAACGGTTAAATAAGAGAAATTCCTTAAGTCTTTCACGAACTCAAAGACCTGTAAACATACATTCTAGGCAAACACCATTTCACTAATCTGCCCACTTTGTTTCATACTCTGTATTCTATTCTATTTTAAGGTAATTTTTTAAAATGGCAAACAATTTAATAAATGTTCTTATTTTAGCAAAACTGGGAGTTTTGTAGCTAAGTTGCCATATCAAAATGGGACTTAACATTCTGGTAAGTATTAAAATAAATTTTTTAAAAGTTTTTGTAATTTTCCTGCTTAACAAAAATTATCAAGACAGATAAGTTATCAAGGAAGCTTTATTTCACTGTCTAAGAAGAGCTAGCAAATACTGTTATTATAGTTTCACCTAAGTATTGTTAAGAAATTACTGGTGGGGGTGGAGGGCCAGGAAGGGGAAAGAAGATGGCTGCCTCCCATATATCCAATTCCACACAACATATTATACACTGTCAAATAATAGTAAGAGCAGGCTCTGTTAAGGTATCTGGAGAAAGAAAGCGCAAAATTGAGGACTCCAAACTACAGATATACATAATATAATCACTACTAAATGACAACATTTCCTCGTTCCCAAAGTTAATGTCTAATGAAAGCCCCAAAGACAGAATGTAAAACCTGCAAAATTAACAGTAGACGGATTAGAAAAGCTCATCTGTATTCTCTGGAGGAGAAATCACGAATGTTTTGGTGTTGCCAGTTATAAAGCCCATGAAGGGTGGCACATGATAAAAGAAAAGAGGGACAAGGGAAGCACCAAGCTGGAAATCTGAAGCCAGGAGCCGAGCACGGGAAGGAAAGGGATACACAGAACCTGCAACACGGTGACGGGCTAGCAGCAGATGAAGATGATCTCGCAAGGTACAGTTCAGATTCCTCAAATCTCTAAGCCTTCTACGTGAATTCCCCCACACTAAAAACTGTGGAAAAGATCCCCTAAAGCTTTGAAGCTTGACATCTCTGGACCCAGACTGGCTCTGTCAAATCTAATGATTGATTGTTTCATATCTATGGCTTCATTTTACATCATGATTTCTACTATATTCTTATCCCCAAATCCAACTAAATCCTTATGATTACTAAACAAAAGTAGCAAAACTAGGCTTCATCTTAGGTGGTACAGAGGAAAGAGAGAGGGTACTGCAAATGCCAAGCAGCATATTAATTACCCCACATTTCTGCAAAGAACAAAAACTCAAGGCCAAAGATATTGTTTGCTCCATGAAAACAGAGACCTTATTTGCCTTTTGAGCAATAAACTTAGTTAATTCTTTCATTTTGCAAACACTAACTGGGCAACTGCTAGCTCTAAGACACTGTGTCAAGAGGCAGGGGAAGGTGTGAGCAGCAGAGAGGTGATCACAACGCAACATGGAAATCAGTACTCAGAAGACACAAAAGCAACACGTCCTGCAATCCACAGGACATGATGAATGCTGAACATTAGGACAAAGACTGTGTGTTGTTTTTTTTTTTTTTTTTTTAAAGACAGGGTTTTGTCATGTTGCCCAGGCTGGTCTTGAACTCCTGGCCTCAAGCGAATCGCCTGCCTTGGCCTCCCAAAGTGCTGGGATCACAGGTGTGAGCCACTACGCCCAGCCAAGGATGGTCTCTTGAAGGAGGTGGTATCTGAGCTGCAGATTCATGTGGAGAGGTGGTTTGACAGGAAAACGAAGGGCACAGGAAGGGCAAGGCAAGCAGAGGAAAAACGCAGAAGCACGTGAGTACAAGGGAGCTGGGGAAAGGCAGCTAGCACTGTGTGGCTGGAGCATCCAGGGATATGGAGGGAAAGTTCCATGGCAGAGAGAGTTCTACAGCGGAGAGCTACCAGGCAAGAACAAAAAGGGCCTCACGCCCTGCTTCAAGAAGCCTGGATCTTCCTCCACATGCACTGAGAAGCCACTAAGGATTTATGAAGAAATCTATGAATCGCAGATTTCTGGGTAAATGTGACAGTCAGAAGCTTAGAGGAGGAGAGACTGGAAGTAGGGAGACAGGGTGGGGAGATTCTATTATTGTGGACAGCAGATGACAAGGCGTGGACTGGGACAATGGCAATGGTGAAAGTAATGGGATATTTATGAAAGAGAATCAGGAAGTCTTGGAAACTGAACCAAGGGAGGAAAAATTGAAGATGAGTTCATACTTAGTATAAAACTTATTAAATTAAACTGAACTGACATCTATAGACAGATGATGACATATTAGAATCATGGAAGGAAAGCAATTCTGACCTCAAACTAAATTTAGGAAAAAGTGCAGAGAAGAAGAAAGGCTAGACTTTGGATTTGGAAATGTGGTCGTTAGTCTCAGCTTCATCTCAGTGTCCACATCTTTGAAATGAGGCTAATGCAACCTGCCTCACAATATCATGGGTAGAAACAATGAAATAACAAGATTCATAATGGATTCACTTCATACAAGACAGTCATCGTCTGTCGTGCACCTGCGCTTAGCAGGTGCGGTCACTGAAAGGGAGGTGGGGGTCCACACAGGGTCGTTGAAATTACCTGGAGATGGCACCTCCCGTGACTTCTCGAAGAAGGCGGCAATGGTGAGGAACAAACTCCAGGAGTTTATTATACATGACTTGAAGGCCACTGGGATGAGATTCAACAAACTGCTCTATAATCACCTATTAAAAGAGTATCATTTTTTTAAAAAAGCATTTTAAAGGGAAGTACAAACTATATATTTCAGAGAAAACAATAAAGAAAACTTTACAAATCTGCTTCCTCATGCTCACCCTCCTCCCTGTGACATATTTTCTAAACAGTGAAGTAAATAACAGGTCACATTCAAAACTAGTTCCTCGGATTAGGCTGCACAGTTACGACTGTTGGGAAGACATGGGCTGATAAACCATGCACTCTCATCTGCTTCCCTGTGACTATGAAAATAAAGTAACACCTTTTAAAAAAAAGATTTAAAGCACAGCACACGATTCTCCACTACAACTCCTCACTGTCTTCATCCTGGCCTTTTCTTCTACCATCATGCAGATTAGCGAAGGGTTTGAGGCAGAGAAAGATAGAAAATATATTAGTTTATTATTTTATTTTTTGTGATAAAATTGGGAGTCAGGAATGATATGACAAGATAAGCTGAGTTTAAATAAAACAGAATGTGGCTACTGAATTTAATATGCCACTGAAAGTTCAAATATTTCTTTAATTTAGCATACTATATTCAGTTCAGTGAAAAAGGAATAGATGAGTGACTAAAATATTTTCATTGGTTGGGCACGGTGGCTCATGCCTGTAATTCCAGCACTTTGGGAGACCAAGGCAGGCAGATCACTTGAGCTTAGGAGTTCAAGATCAGTTTGGACAACATGGCAAAACCTTGTCTCTACAAAAAATACAAAAAAAAACCATTAGCCAGGCATGGTGGTGTGTACCTCTAGTTCCAGCTACTTGGGAGGCTGAGGTGGGAGGACTGCTTAAGCCCAGGAAGTTGAGGCTACAGTGAGCCATGATCATGCCACTGCACTCCAGCCTGGGTGACAGAGTGAGACCCTGTCCCCTAACCCACACACACATAAATTTTTCACTTATTGACAAAGAAATAATGTATGTAATTTTTTCACCCCCATAGAGACAGCTATGGAATATAACAGGATATAAACAGAGAGAACTGAAAGATCATTTATTTTTAGTAATCTTAACAAGGCCAAAATAATTATTAAAATTAGTCCCTAAATTTCACTTTTATCATTGGGAGTCTCAACTCTCCACTTTAAAAAATAAAAGACTTTCACCCTGAAATCACGTGAGTATAATCTTTGTATTTACTAACAACAGTCAGAACATTCACACTGACAGGACACTGGAGGCAAGTCCCCAAACACTGAGGATGGGCTCAGTGACTTCTCTCAGTCTGAAGCAGACGAAGCTGCTGTTTTTGTATGTCAGAAACTGCTGAGTATCAGCAACTTTATATAGCACAGTCTATACTCTGGCTGCTCAGAAGCGGGATATACTTACTTCCTATATTTTAACTATATCCTAATAGGTGAAGGATATTGCATAGCCGAGTTCTAGATTTAAGGTATTACTCAGCTAATTTGTCATAAAAGCCCTTGATCTTTGAATATTCCTCTTCTCACCTTCCCGGTCCAGCAAACTCCTCCGTATTTTTCAAGACTTGGGCCAAATGTCATTTATTCCCTGAAGACTTGAGGGTGCCACTGTCTACCCCACTCACACACCTTTCCACGCTCACAGCACTCTCTGCACCTTCCTCGTACACTGCAGTGTTGTCACTGCTTAACTGTCCACCCTGCTTAGTCCACCCATAAGACCAGTGGTTTGAAAACATTCTTTTAACAACTACTGAGGAACAATTGCCTGCCATAAAATTGACCTAAAAACACGTGGATGCACACCTTCTCCCTAGGTGAGAATGTCGCCCTTGAAGCCTGAGCCACAGCACTGCTAGGACACCTGAGAGGGCACGCCCAATTCCTGGCATTGTAACATTACTTCCCAACTGTAACCCACGGAGACCAAGCCTTCCTTACAGCTGGTACTGTAGGAACTGAGAATCTTTTCAGAAAGATCTCTGTTCTCTCTTCTTATCTTCCTTACACCCAGTAAAGAGTCAAAGACAGAGCAGAAGCTCGTGAATGTTTGTTGAAGGAGGTGCACAGACCTCGTCTATGTATGGTTTCACCAATACTTGGCCAACTAAGGCCTCCGCGTCCCGTGTCTTGTCAATCGTGGCGTAAGTCCGCAAGCAGTGCCGTATTATGTCGACATCAGACGTCTGAAGGCCTTCTAATAGGAGGCCTTCCAGTGACTGCTGTAACATGGCTGTAATGCCAGCTATACGCTGCAAGAAAAGGTGGGTAAGTAAAAAAAGCTCTAGTTGGAGCAGTTTCTGAAACTGCAAATAGACACACAACAAGCCTCTTACACCAATAGATGATGACATATATAAAATCAAAATAATAACTTTTCCTGGAGATAACAATGAACCCCTCCACCCCAATCTCTTTATAAGCAAATTTCCGCTTCATCAAAGAAGAATTTAGACAGAATTACAGAATGAGAAAAAAATTATCTTCCTCTTAAGCTACAGAGTCAATCTTTAGGAAACATCATGGATTTAAAATCCAATTAAGAGCTTTGGATAAATTAATTGTCTACATCATATAATATGTCCAATTCCATGAAATTCAGAATTAATTTTACTCTTATCATCTGGAAAATGTGACTGAGTCTTTACACAAAATCTATAATGTGTGACACTTAGGAAGCTGGGGCCCAGAAAATTAAAAATTGAAAAAAAAAATGGAAGGCTAAGTTCAAAACCCTTAGATCAACAATATTACTAATTTAAACCAGAATTATTTAGCAAGTTCCTAAACACCAAACTGTGGAAATCCAAAACAACACTTACCGGTCTTACTTTATCCAAAAGAGGCATGCCTTTGCTTTGAACAGCATGAAACTGTAACTGATTAAATTCTGTGGCAATTCTCTCCAAAATTTGTCCAGTCAAAAGAGGGCTAGTAGAGAAAACAATTACAGAAGTATAATCCCTAAGGTCTCTATTTCCACAAGAATACATCACACACCTGGCAGTGAGAGGCTTTCACACCCACTATATTTTGACTTTTGTCAAAGTGTTTTACATGGCCACCTTGTTACAAGGTGAAAGCTAAAGAGTCTTTTGTGCCATCAGTCAATGTTCCCCAGGAGCCATATGCACAGCATGTTCTAAGTGCACTGGGGAATCTGTTGAGTACAAGCTGCTTCTGGGCCTGGCCTTGACCCACAGGGACCAGACAGCAGCAGGGCTGGCCAGGCCTGTGTGCATGCAATTACATGTTTCTGCCACTGACTCCAAGCCCTCCCATTCATAACCTTCTTCTTTAGCTTCAACCTCCCTTCTTCTTCCCTCTTCCCCCCTCCCCCTTTCCCCTCTCCCTCCTTATCGTTTCTTTCTCTTTCCATCCCATTTCTTATAGCTGGATCCTTTCTACTTCTCTGCTTGCCTCACTCCCCTTGCTAAAATACCTCTAAATATTTTAAAATACCAAATACATTTGTCTCCTCAATAAATGACACTGACCCTCCAGCAGCAATAAATATCTCAAAATATCTTATTTTAAATTTAAATAGTAATGACTTACTTTAAAATTACATTTACCAAACAGCAACAGCTGTCAACCTATATGCTCTGGGTCCTAGTGACAGGGCATTCTTTACATATCTGGCACAAAATATAATAAATGTACTTTTCCCCCCCAAACATATTATCAAGTGTCAATATCACTCAAAAAGAAGTAAAATAGCAGAGGAGAAGTATAAAGGTATAATCACCCGCTGTGTATACTGAGGCATCCTGTGTATACTGATGGCTCATCAGTGAGTGAGGAAAAATGCCCATATCATAAGGACACAGAAAATGCTGCACTGAGAGCATCAGTGGTCTACCCAGTTCTGTATTTATAGCATCCAAACTAGTTTAGAGGAACAGGAGCTACCCAGTGTGACCAACCAAAAACGTTAACTCTTTCTTGAATATCCCTAACTCTTTCCTGAATAATCTCGTGTGAATTGATTATTTATAAATTATCTGAATGTTTCTTGGCTTAACAAGCATGGTATATCTACTATTCAGTAATATTGCCCTGGTTTTACCTTCTCTACAGCTCAGATTTGCAGATCTGAATTTAAGAAAAGCTCCTCAAAGATGATTCAGAGCAAGGAAGAGTGCAGTGTCTATTATACTGAATATAACATATTGAATATAATATAATAATATAAGAGTATGTCTAGAAACAGACATCACTGAGGTAATCAGAAGCCCGTTCCCCACTAGTGGGGGACGTTTGGTATCTTTTCTTAGGTACCTACTAGTTCCAGACACTGTGGGTGTAAAGATGTCAGGGACCTTATAGACTGATGGAGAAGGCATGCAAGTCAATCAACAGTTCCAGTCTCAACTGTAAGTTGTCTGGTGGATGACCCGGAGGCCTGATGAATGCATGGAGATGGAGCATCTAAACCTGAAAGGTCAGGGACGACTTCCTAAAAGAGGTGGTCTTGTAAGTGAGCTTTATGGAAGGGAACTCTTGCAGTGTCTTGTTTATACTTTCTCTCACAGAACTGAGTGAGACAGGTTTAAAGAAAGTGGAAGGGATCAACAGTATCCCATACAAGAGACAAGAATAAATTTTTACATAACAAATCTATATCGTTTTATAACCTGCTTTTTTTCCACTTAGCATAGTATTCTGAACCTTTCCATACTTTAAGCATGTTTTGGGCTAGATTTGGATGGAATAAAGAGAAATCAGGCACGTGAAAAGGAGGTGGAAGTTAAAGGAAGGGCTTTTAGTATAATAAATGGCCATACATAGTAAAATTAAGGAAGCATAAGTCAGCAATGTTCAGGGCAGTCAGGGAACCACAAGTAGTTCCGAATAGCTTTAGTGAAGAATACAGAAGTGGCAAGGAGCAGCTTAGGAGTTTAAGATTTACCCTAAAAACACTAGGAAACCATTGTTTCCCAATCACATAGTAAGATGTGATTAGACAAATCTGAAAGATCCATTTGACAGCTACAGAGTTAGTTGTCCTAGAGAAAATGAGAGGTCAGTCAGGAGGCCACTGCCTGAAACGAGGCAATGGGAGAACTGAGAGGGAGAGGCAGACATCTCTCAATCTCAGAGATGCTAGAGCAGCAGACTCTCCAGGGCTTGCCTAGTGAATGAAAGAAGATGAAGGGAAAAAAAGGAGACAATGACTCCCCCAAGATGTCTAGCCTGGTTAGTGAAGGAAATAAAGGCGCTGTTTCCTAAGACAAGGAATCAAAGGGAGGAGTAAAATGTTTTTGCTGGCGGAGGCAGGGAAAGAAGATGAGAGCTCAGTTTTCAACATGATGAATGTGAAGTGCCTGTAGAACGTCCACTAGACTCCCCGCAGTCATCAGACTGATGAGTCTGAGAACTACAGAAGTTCGTCTGCAGACAAAGAGATCAGCATCCAGGAGGCCACTAAAACTATGGGGTTGGATGAGGTTACCCAGAAAGTGCTGATCAAGAGCACAGGGCCAAGAACAGTGCCCTGGAGAAAGCTGGCATGAAAAAGGGCAGTGGAGTCCATCAAAGGAACAGAATAGGAATAAGGAAGGAGGAAAAGAAAACGGGGAAGCAGGTATCACAGATGCCGGGTGAGGACACAGTTGGGAGTGGCTGTCAACGCTGTTGAGTGGAAAACAGAAGCAGAGCAGTTAGTTGAACAGGGCTCCACTGGTTCTCTCAGAACTGACACTGACGGGGACTCTGATGAGTGCAGATGAAGGGGAACAGAAGGGACAGAAGCACAAGTACTACAGGCTGAAGAAAAAAGATGGCAGCCATTGACCACTTATTTACACATCTCGATCAGGAAAGAAAGTAGAGTCCTAGGACATGAGAATTATTTCCTTTTCAGATGCCTCATCTCCCCATCTATAAATGAGAGATACAGAGCATACTGTTTCTACAGTCTCTCCAAATCTAAAATTCTGAAATCCTAAATTTAAGAATTTAAGGATCCTAAATCCTAAAATTAAGAAATCCAACTTGTCTTGATAGTATGATCAGGACTTTGAACTGCAGGTATATTCCATTTGGTCCTGGTTGGTTTTCCTGTAGCTTATCCCATATTAGTCAAGGAAAAATATGATGGCTATCAACATGGCTTTCAGAGATGCTTGCGTTAGGCCCGAACTAGACATGTATGAGGGTCTACTCTATGGCTACCAATCCTGCAAGTGAAGTTCCTATTAGCCTTATATGAGAGATGACAATACCAAGACACAGAGTGAAGTAACCTGACTCAAGCTACCCAGCTGGTATAAGCAACATAAGCCCATGCTCTTTCCACTGCACCATGGGGCTTCCCATTCGTGTTCATAATGATCCATTCAATTCATTTTCTGAGTCACTCAGCAACCTGACTGATTTTAAATTCAGTGTGGGAAGACAATAAGACACTACAGTATAACAAAGGAAACCGTCATCTTTTGTTTATTTCATCAGCTTTTTCTTTGCTGTTTATAAATTTCAGTGAAATGTGTCCTGTACTGTTTCTTAATGATATAACACTCGTGCATTTTGAACCTCAAGATACATCAACTGGAATACTCTGGGCCTGTCTAAATAATCTAAGATGACTGCTATTCCACACCTTGAAAGTCAATAGGGATTTTACTAGTCCATGGGTAAGGCAATTTCAATAATAAAAACCTTCCACAGAAAGTACACGTTCTCTGACTCCCTGAAAGGTGCCGTGTTGGAACAGTGGCCTACGACCATCAAGACTATATAATAACATGTATAAGCTTTACCATTTCATGCACTCTGCTTTGCTTGAGCTACATTTAAAAACACTAAGCCACAGACTGGGATTTTCTTCTTTATCTGAAATGAGTTCTAACTAAAAAAATTTTTACCCTGGATGTAAAGTATTAATTTATGAGTTATTTAGTAAAAAATACTTACCTGCTTGCTTCTAGTGCAGATGTTTCTTTAGAACTTTGAGAGTTTAAGATTTTTTCAATTTTCTCAACTGATCGAATAACTTGTATAAGCCTCAATACACACATCTATAAATAAAAATTAAGAATAAAGCTATTGTCATGTTTAATCTTAATTATCTTATTTTGTCATCCTAAGTGCAGGAAAATACAAAGTCAAAAGTCAGTGTAAAATTACCTATAGCATTCTACATTTTTAGCATTTCTACATAACACTAAATTCCCAAGAATGCAAATCTTTTGGCTTTCTAGAACAAACATATTTCAACATTGTATCACAATTTTAGAATTTAAAAAAACTTATTTTTTTTGGTTTCTTATATTATATCCTTATTCCCTCCTTCTTTTCCCCATCTTTTTTAGGACAGGGTCTCGCTCTATCACCCAGGCTGGAGTGCAGTGCTGTGATCTTGGCTCACTGCAGCCTCAACTTCCCAGGCTCAAGTGATCCTCCCACCTCAGCCTCCCAAGTAGCTACGACTACAGGCACACACCACCACATCTGGCTGTTTTGTATTATTTGTAAAGACAGGGTTTTGCTATGTTGCCCAGGCTGTTCTCAAAGTCCTGAGCTCAAGCGATCTGCCTGCCTCAGTCTCTCAAACTGCTGAGATTATAGGTGTGAGCCATTACACCTGGCCTCTTTTCCCCATCTTAAATAAACCTTTATTTTGGTACTACATTTATGTTCTTAAGATCCTTTTTTCATGTTTTTAGTTTCCAATCATATTTGTCCTCTTCATTTACATGTGCATGATATACCGATAAACCTAAGTGCCAATTTATTAAAGACATTTATTACACAAGGCAGATATTATTATCAGGGAACATTATAAAAACTCATTGTTAAAATAACAAAAATAAAGTCATTCATTAAATACATAGTTACAAAGCATCTATCATGAACCAAGACATTCTTCTATACATTGGGAATATAAGTGGATAAAACAGGCAAAAATCCCCTCTCTCATGAAGTGGACAATCTTTTCCAGCAATGCACTACATTTTTGAATCTTTGGACAAAAGCTGAGACGGGATCTAAAGGAGAGTTAAACAGAAGATCTCTAAAATTGGCTTCTCTCCCTTGAGATTTTAAAAAGTGTGCTTGGGTACTAAAGTTATCAAAAGAAAAATAAATACACAAATACATCTAATAAATACATTTAGAAGACACTTTAATATAAACAGAGAGACATCACGCTCCTCTCTGCAAAGGTATCAAGAAGAGTAAATCACACCGTATGCCTGAAAGTGCTTGTTACTACAAGGTGCTACAGTGAATCAATGCTTTAATATTATAATATTTGAGTATACCTTTTTTTTCCTAATGTCCTCTTGTTTAGACACTCGTTCATCAACTGCCCGAATTCCTTCACTGACAGATGATCTAAGGCTCTTAAAAGAAGAAAAAAAAAAAAGTACTGCAGAAATTGTTTCATAACATTATGAAATTTACACATTTAATTCAATTCCACAGGACTTAACACCTACAGGCCAGTATTACACAGATATTGACAAATTACAAAATATTAGACACAATTGCTGTTTTTGTCTCAAGATTTAGGGGGAAAATGACATATAAAGCCAAGGTCATGCAGGATCGGCTGCCGAAAGAAAATTAATATATATACAACGAGCATCACAGGTGGTCAGGGTAAAGAAAGGATAACCTGAGTCAAAGTATAAGGGTGTCTGGTGGAGGAGATGAGACTTGAGGTAGATTCTAAAAATTTGTGGATGCTGACAAGCATAGAGAGAAGATTATCAGAAGACAAGGCAGGAAGATAGAACAGTTATGACATACTTCAGAACCAGTGAGGAATACATCCAGGGGTAACTGCAGGCTTCAATTTGGGCAAAAGTAGGAATAAAACAGGAAGGGTTAATTCAAGAGGGCTATGACCAGATAATACCTTTAGACTAGATTCTACACATTTTAAGTACTAATATATCACGAAAAAGTTGTTTTGGGAAAATTCAGAATCAAGAAGTCAAGAACAGGAGGCAAGGAAAAGGGAGAGGTAATAGGTGAAGAAACATGTCTAGAAGCTAATGAATTAATCAGAAATTAGGGTCAAAATGAAAGTAATGGAAAAACTAGAATAAACTAGAGAAATCACAAAAATTCTATAGAAAAGTGAATTCATTCATCCCACAAATGTTATGAAATACCTATTAAATGTCAGCTATTGTGCAAGCCAATGAGGATGCAATGGTGAAAAAGATAGAAATAGTCTCATTTCTCAATGACTGCAGAATCTCACAGAGTAGCTTCATGAGTTGGAGGTCAAAAAGGAAGAACAGGTCTATTGCTAAACCAATCAGGAAAAAGATGGCTATAGAGACAGCTGTGGAAAGAGGGAGAGCATATGGTGCTGGCAGGTGGCAAGGTAAAGACTAGAGCCTGCAGGTGAGAGAGCAGTCAACAATGACAGAGCAGAATTCAGGAAAGTGAATCCACCTCCATGGGAGGCAATTTGGAGAGGACAGGAGAGGAGAGGAGAAGGCTGAGGACTGAGGCTCGGAAAACACCCCATCTCCAAGGCTGGGGGTAGGAAGAGGTACACTGAAAAGAAGGCAGGAGAGCCACCCAAGAGCCATGTAAAAGCCACCCAGAGTGTGGAATCCAACAGTGGATCACAAAAACAATTTCCCTTCCATGCCAAGAAGAAGTACTTTAAAAGCTTTTTGAAAAAATCAAACAAGACACAAACATCTGAAAATATTTGCTAGTTCAAGGCACAACTCGAGACCTCTCTTTTAAGAATTATTTCTTACCTGCCATTCCTATGGACTTCTAAACACTGACATTGCTATTATTCTGCCTTTTTTTTTTCAGCACTACACATGCACTGAATGTTTATGTATGTCACCTACTGTGAGCCTACTATGTGCCAGGGACTGTTTTAGAGGCTAAGTGCATAAGGCTACACAAGCTGCGCATGATCTAGTGGTGACATACACAGGTAATAATGGTGCAATGAACCAAGTTTATGACAGCTCCTCAAGGCTAAGACAGCATGGAAGTCACGGTGCCTGACACAGACTGTGGGGTGGACCAGCAGGGACAGGACAGGGTAGCACACTTTTCTGTTGAAAATGATGCTAAAACTCCCTTCTCTACTGTTCATCCGGATGGAGTCCCTGTCTCCAATGGCTTAGACATGGGAGTCCCAACTCACAGCAGACATTATCTCATAGGAACATTAAAATAAATACAATTAGTTATTACATTAATTGTATATTATCCTTCAGTTACATTAGGGTTTAAAGAGATTCTGTAGATAGTCTAGGAACCTAACAATATATAAAATATTATTTGAGAAAATATTTGTAAAACTATAAATGTTTAAAATAGAAGCTATTCTTAAATTAGTGACTACCTACATATGAGTGAGCTGACGGTAACAAGTTGAGTTTTCAAACAGCCTTCTCCTCCCCCAACATTTTAAAGCTATCTACTCCAAGAATCTGTCATCTTCAAATCAAACATAAATTTTTTTGGTTACAGTATCACACGCAAAAAAAAAACAGAATGATTTACAACTTTTCCGAGGGTATTATAATTACTAAACATTCAAAAAACAAAAAACAACAATCTAACAGATTAAAGGAATTCTTTTTTGGAGGGGCAAACAAGCATATCTTTATGGTAAACTGTTTAATGTTATTTGGGAAACTTACCAGAACCTCTTCTCGTAATTGTCCCAAAGGCACAGAAAGCTGGTTGAGGGCTTTGTCCATGCCAACCTAAAGGCAGAGATCATGTTGGCACACACACTTCACAATCAAGAGTAATAGCTAAGTATCTATTTAATGATCAATGCAGTGCTAGACTTCTGTTATTCCTTCTGTACAACAAAACGAAAACCATATATTGCTAAGTAACTAAATAACATGTTATTTTACAATAAATATTGTTGATAGAATGTGAAAAAACCTTTGATGTACATGAAAACTATAAAAATAAAAGAAGTCATAATAAATAAAAGCTTTCTTAGGCACAATTTGCCTCTGAATAAAATATTTTAATGAATTTGAGAAATTTTAACTGGAGATAAAGAGCTATCCGTCTGTAATTTACAATATTCAACCAGCTGATGTGAAAGTCTCAAGGACTCTATCTGTCCTAACCATTATAACCCTTGAGAAAAATCCAAATGAAATAGAATGGAAATAAAAATTTCTAGGTTTCTAATCCCACTACAACATTTATCTTAGATGTACATTTCCCAAATGCAAATATGGCTCATTAATTTTAATGCTTCTTAAAATTTCCATGGAGATGGTTACTTTCTGTACTTCTTTGGAGAGACTTTTCAAAGTAAAATAAAATAGGAATAGGATGACCAAAAGGCAAACTTTGGGAGTATTAAAACATAAGCACTTCTAACCTACTTTTATAAACAGCTGATAGCTCATGGCAAACTATTCTTACATTTTATAAAACCAAGCCTCCTAAAGATCAATATTGGCCAATGTTCTCTGAATCTAGCTCTGGCTAGCATATGTATCTGAAAGTCAATTAAACATTTCCTTAAGAAAAGCTGATATTTGCTCTTGCAAATTGGTCTAAACCAGAGAGATTTCACAGTAATCAGCAGCTAACAAAAACAACCACTCTGCTATTACTAGTCTTTGCTTTTTAATAATATCAAATTCAAAAAATATTCAATTTAGAATAGTCTTAAGTAAAAAAGTAAAATTGTATATCAAGAAAGTTGGTTATTTTATTGATGAGATTAGTGATCTCTTCAAATTTCTGTGAGGACATCAACGAAAAGGTTTCTAAAAACACACAACACTTCTAAGAACAAGTATGAGTGAGAAAGAAATTGTATGTGTGTAAATGGGACCGTGGATTTAAAGTTTACCAGGTTTGTTGAAAGATTGACAAAATCTGCATAATCCTTGTTGATGAGTTCCACCATGGCTGTTTTAAGAAGTTTATAGTAGAGCTCTAGGTCGTCTCTCAGTTCTTCCAGCTGGACCCGCTTCCTACAGTCAGACACAAAATGATCGACATCGAAATTTTCCTGAAAAATAAAACCGGAGAAGAAAAACTATGGCAATGACATCACAGTGACATATACAAATGAAATGGAAGAAAGAGTAAGAAAGCCCATTCCCTTCATTTACAAGGCCATGCTGCTGCAGGAAGAAAGTGTCTTCATGCATGAAAGTATGAAGGTGTTTGTCCGCTTTATAAAGGTGCCAAGAAGGGTGGCCCCTGACGGACAACATCCTCTCCTTTTGCCTAAAATTCTAAAAGTGAACTTCTTTTTCAAAACAACACAATTCAATCAGGTTCTTCTCAAAACAGAAACGTTTCCCCTTAATTTTAAAGTAACAAATGTTCAATGTGAAACTTTCAAACAACAAAGAATTACACTAAAAATCTCCATCAGAGTAAAAAAAAAAAATCACCCAAATTCTCATGCTGTAGAGATAAGCACTATTTTTTTCTCTACCTAACACTGTGATTCACATCCTTCCAGATGTTTCTCTATGTGTCACATGCACACACAGAATCTTAATATTCATGCTGTATGTAAACTGCTTTTCCCCATATAACAATATAACTTGGATGTCTTTTCATAATCCATATAAATTTGCGTTCATGTTTTATATGGATGTTGAGTATTCCACCAAACAAGAAGTTCAGGAGCTTGCGAAGCACACTGCAGCTCAGCAAGGCCGCGGTGGCCAGACTGCCAGATTTCTCCTCTCTGGGCAGGCCATCGCTGAAAGAAAGGCAGCAGCCCCAGTCAGGGACTTACAGGTAAAACCCCCATCTCCCTGGGACAGAGCACCTGGGGGAAGGGGTGGCTGTGGGCACAGCTTCAGCAGACTTAAACGTCCCTGCCTGATGGCTCTGAAGAGAGCAGTGGACCTCCCAGCACAGCGTATGAGCTCTGGTAAGGGTCAGACTGCCTCCTCAAGTGGGTCCCTGACCTCCGTGCATCCTGATTGGGAGACACCTCCCAGTATGGGCCGACAGACACTTCATACAGGAGAGCTCTAGCTGGCATCGGGCAGGTGCCCCTCTGGGATGAAACTTCCAGAGGAAAGAACAGGCAGCAATCTTTGCTGTTCTGCAGCCTCCACTGATGAAATCCAGGCAAACAGGGTCTGGAGTGGACCTCCAACAAATTCCAGCAGACCTACAGCAGAGGGGCCTGACTGTCAGAAGGAAAACTAACAAACAGAAAGGAATAGCACGTCCACTCAAAGACTCCATTCAAAGGTCACCAACATCAAAGTCCAAAGGTAGATGAATCCACAAAGATGGGGAGAAACCAGTACAAAAACGCTGAAAATTCCAAAAACCAGAACACCACTTCTCCTCCAAAGGATCACAACTCCTTGCCAGCAAGGGAACAAAATTGGATGGAGAATGAGTTTGATGAACTGACAGAAGTAGGCTTTGGAAGGTGGGTAATAATTCCTCCAAGCTAAAGGAGCATGTTCTAACCCAATGCAAGGAAGCTAAGAACTTTGAAAAAAGGTTAGACGAATTGCTAATTAGAATAACCAGTTTGGAGAAGACTATAAATGACCTGACGGAGCTGAAAAACACACCATGAGAACTTTGTGAAGCACACACAAGTATCAACAGCTGAATCAATCAAGCAGAAGAAAGGCTATCAGAGACTGAAGACCAACTTAATGAAATGAAGTGAGAAGACAAGATTAGAGAAAAAAGAAAAAAAAGGAAAGAATAAAGCCTCCAAGAAACATGGAGTAGATGAAAAGACCAAATCTGCATTCGACTGGTGTACCTGAAAGTGATAGGGAAAATGGAACCAAGTTGGAAAACATTCTGCAGGATATTATCCAGGAGAATTTCCCCAACCTAGCAAGATAGGCCAACATTCAAATTCAGGAAATATAGAAAACACCACAAAGATACTCCTCGAGAAGAGTAACCCCAAGACACATTATCGTCAGATTCACCAAGGCCGAAATGAAGGAAAAAATGTTAAAGGCAGACAGAGAGAAAGGCTGAGTTACCCACAAAGGGAAGCCCATCAGAATAACAGCAGATCTCTCTGCAGAAACCCTATAAGCCAGAAGAGACTAGGGGTCAATATTCAACATTCTTAAAGAAAACAATTTTCAACCCAGAATTTCATATCCAACCAAACTAAGCTTCATAAGCAAAGGAGAAATAAAGTCCTTTACAAACAAGCAAATGCTGAGAGATTTTGTCACCACCAGGTCCTGCCTTACAAGAGCTCTAGAAAGAAGCACTAAACATAGAAGGGAAAAACTGGTACCAGCCACTGCAAAAACATACCAAATTGTAAAGACCATCGACACTATGAAGAAACTGCGTTAACTAACGGGCAAAATAATGACAGGGTCAAATTCACACATAACAATATTAACCTTAAATGTAAACGTACTAAATGCCCCAATTAAAAGACACAGACTGGCAAATTGGATAAAGAGTCAAGACCCATCGGTGTGCTATATTTAGGAGACCCATCCACGTGCAAAGACACACACAGGCTCAAAATACAGGGATGGAGGAATATTTACCAAGCAAATGGAAAGCAAAAAGAAGCAGGAGTTGCAGTCCTAATCCAAAACATACTTTACACTAACAAAGATCAAAAGAGACAAAGAAGGGCATTACATAATGGTAAAGGAATCAATGCAACAAAAGCTAATTATTCTAAATATAGACGCACCCAATACAGGAGCACCCGGACTCATAAAGCAAGTTCTCAGAGACCTACAAACAGACTTAGACTCCCACACAATAATAGTGGGAGATTTTAACATGCCACTGTCAATATTAGACA
The DNA here is from genome assembly GCF_047675955.1 of Chlorocebus sabaeus. NCBI lineage: Eukaryota > Metazoa > Chordata > Mammalia > Primates > Cercopithecidae > Chlorocebus > Chlorocebus sabaeus. The sequence goes on along the minus strand of NC_132928.1, from coordinate 68,681,305 downwards.
GATTAACAAAACAGAAAATTAACAAGGATATTCAGGACTTGAACTCAGTTCTGGATCAAGATGACCTAATAGACATCTACAGAACTCTCCACCCCAAATCAACAGAATATACATTCTTCTCAGCAGTGCACTGTACTTATTATAAAATTGGCCACGTAACTGGAAGTGAAACACTCCTCAGCAAATGCAAAAGAATAAAAATCATAACAGACTCTCAGACCACAGTGCAATCAAATTAGAACTCAGGATTAAGAAACTCACTCAAAATGCACAACTACATGGAAACTGAACAACCTGCTCCAGAATAACTACTGGTAAATAATGAAATGAAGGCAGAAATAAAGATGTTCTTTGAAACCAATGAGAATGAAGACACAACATACCAGAATCTCTGGGACACATTTAAAGCAGTGTGTAGAGGGAGCTTTATAGCACTAAATGCCCACAAGAGAGAGCAGGAAAGATCTAAAATTGACACCCTAACATCAAAATTAAAAGAACTGGAGAAGCAACAGCAAACAAATTCAAAAGCTAGCAGAAGACAAGAAATAACTAAGATCAGAGCAGAACTGAAGGAGATAGAGACACAAAAAATTCTTCAAAAAAAATCAATGAACCAATGAAACCAGGAGCTGGTTTTTTGAAAAGATCAACAAAATAGATAGACCTCTAGCCAGACCAATAAATAAGAAAAGAGAGAAGACTCAAATAGACGCAATAAAAAATGATAAAGGGGATATTACCCCCAATCCCACAGAAATGCAGACTACCATTAGAGAATACTATAAACACCTCTAGGCGAAAAAACTAGAAAATCTAGAAGAAGTGGATAAATTCCTGGACACACACACCCTCCCAAGGCTAAACCAGGAAGAAGTCGAATCCCTGAATAGACCAATAACAAGTTCTGAAATTGAGGCAGCAATTAATAGCATACCAACCAAAAAAAGTCCAGGACCAGATGGATTAACAGCTGAATTCCACCAGAGGTACAAAGAGGAGCTGGTACCATTCCTTCTGAAACTATTCCAAACAACAGAAAAAGAGGGAATCCTCCCTAACTCATTTTATGAGGCCAGCATCATCCTGATACCAAAACCTGGCAGAAACACAACAAAAAAAGAAAATTTCAGGCCAATATTTTTGATGAACATCAATGCAAAAATCCTCAATAAAATACTGGCAAACCGAATCCAGCAGCACATCAAAAAGCTTATCCACCACAATCAAGTTGGCTTCATCCCTGGGATGTAAGGCTGGTTCAACATACGCAAATCAATAAACGTAAACCATCACATAAACAGAACTAATGACAAAAACCAAAACATTATGTCAATAGATGCAGAAAAGGCCTTTGTCAAAATTCAACACCCCGTTGTGCTAAAAACTCTCAATAAACTAGGTATTGATGGAACATATCTCAAAATAATGAGAGCTATTTATGATAAACCCACCATCAATATCATACTGAATGGGCAAAAACTGGAAGCACTCCCTTTGAAAACTGGCACAAGACAAGGATGTCCTCTCTCATCACTTCTATTCAACATAGTATTGGATGTCCTGGCCAGGGTAATCAGGCAAGAGAAAGAAATAAAGGGTATTCAAATAGGAAAAGAGGAAGTCAAATTGTCTCTGTTTGCAGATGACATGATTGTAAATTTAGAAAACCCCATCGTCTCAGCCTAAAATCTCCTTAAGCTGATAAGCAACTTCAGCAAAGTCTCAGGATACAAAATCAATGTGCAAAAATCACAAGCATTCCAATACACCAATAACAGACAGAGAGCCAAATCCTGAGTGAACTCCCATTCACAACTGCTACTAAGATAATAAAATACCTAGGAATACAACCTACAGGGGATGTGAAAGACTTCTTCAAGAACTACAAACTGCTGCTGAAAGAAATAAGAGAGGACACAAACAAATGGAAAAACATTCCATGTTCATGGATAGGAAGAATCAGTATCGTGAAAACGGCCATACTGCCCAAAGTAATTTACAGATTCGATGCTATCCCCATCAAGCTACCATTGACTTTTTTCACAGAATTGGAAAAAACTCATCTCAAAGAAGAGCCCGCATAGCCAAGACAACCCTAAGCAAAAAGAACAAAGCTGGAGGCATCACACTACCTGACTTCAAACTATACTACAAGGCTACAGTAACCAAAATAGTATGGTATTGGTACCAAAACAGATATATATATACCACTGGAACAGAACAGAGGCCTCAGAAATAACACCACACATCTACAATCATCTGATCTTTGACAAACCTGACACAAGCAATGGAGAAAAGATTCCCTATTTAATAAATGCTGTTGGGAAAACTGGCTAGCCATATGCAGAAAACTGAAACTGGACCCCTTCCTTACACCTTATACAAAAATCAACTTAAGATGGATTAAAGACTTAAACATAAGACCTAAAACCATAAAAATCCTAGAAGAAAACCTAGGCAATACCATTCAGGACATAGGCATGGGCAGACTTCATGTTCAAAACACCAAAAGCAATGGCAGCAAAAGCCAAAACTGACAAATGGAATCTAATTAAACTAAAGAGCTTCTGCACAGCAAAAGAAACTATCATCAGAATGAACAGGCAACCTACAGAATGGGAGAAAATTTTTGCTATCTATCCATCTGACAAAGGGCTAATATCCAGAGTCTACAAAGAACTTAAACATACAAGAAAATTGAATCTCCAATACAAGAGTTCATGAGAGGAGACCTTTAAGAAGTGGTCATGAGGGCTCTGTCCTCATGAATGTATTCAAGCTGTTACCATGCAAGTGGATTCATTTTTGAGAGAGGGTTATAAAAGTGAGTTCAGCCCTCTCTTGTTCTTGCATGCTCCTCCTATCCAACCTCTGCCACGTGATGCTCTACACCCCATTTTGACACAGCAAGAAAGCCTTCACCAGATTCGGCCTCTTGACTTGAACTTCCCAACCTCCAAAAATATGAGCCACATAAACTTCTATAGTTTATAAATTATCCAGTCCCAAGTATTCTGTTTTAGCAACACAAAATTAGACACTCACTAATATGGAGTGTCTTCCTAGAATCTAAAGTCAAACTCTGGCTGGGCACAGTGGCTCACGCCTGTAATGCCAGCGGTTTGAGAGGCTGAAGTGGGTGGTTCAATTGAGGTTGGGAGTTCAAGACCAGCCTGGCCAACATGGCGAAACTCCGTCTCTACTAAAAATACAAAAATGAGCCCGGCGTGGTGGCATGCGCCTGTAATCCCAGCTACTTGGGAGGCTGAGGCATGAGAATCACTTGAGCCTGGGAGGCGGAGGTTGCAGTGAGCCAAGATGATGCCACTGCACTCTTCCCTGGGCAACAGAGCGAGACTCTGTCTCCAAAAAAACAAAAACAAAAGCAAAAAAAACAAAAAATAAAGAAGTCAAACTCATTGAAACAGGAAGTAGAATTGTGGTTACTAGGTGCTGGAGAATGGGGACTGGGGTTGGGAGTAATGTCAAATGATATAAACTTCCAGTTATAAGATAAATAAATTCTGAAGTTCTAATGTATAGCATGATGACTATAGTGAATAATATACTGTATTCTTGAAACGTGCTAAGAGAGTAGATCCTAAGTGTTCTCACTATAAAAAGAGGGGGTTAACTATGTGAGATGATGAACACACTACCTTGATTATGGTAATTATTTCACAATGTATACACATTATCAAATCATCACACTGTATATAATTTTTATTTGTCATACAATTTTTATTTGACAATCATACCTAAATAAAGCTGGGGTGGGCAAGCAGTATGAAATCAAACCTAATTTTAAAATGAGCAAAAGATCTGAAAAAATGCTCAACATGAGTTATTATTAGGGAACTGCAAATTAAAACAAGACACTAATGAACAGAATGACTAAAATCCAAAACATTGACAATACCAAATGCTTCTGAGGTTATGGAGCAGTAGGAACTCTGGGAAGAATGCAAAATGGAAGTCACTTTGGAAGACAGCTTGGCAGCTTCTTACAAAACTAAACAGAGTCTTACCAATTGTGCTCCTTATTTAGCCAAATGAGTTGAAAATGTATGTCCATACAAAAACCTGAATGTGAATGTTTATAGCAGCCTTATTCTAACCGCCAAAACTTGGAAGCAAATATGATTTCTTTTAATAGGTAAACAGATGAACAAACCGTGGCATATCCATACATGGAACGTTACTCAGCAATAAAAAGAGATGAGCTATATCAAGCCACAAAGACACGGAGGAATCTTAAATGTATATTTCTAAGTGAAAGAAGCCAATCTGAAAAGGCTATATATACTGTATGATTCCAACTACATACGTGATATTCAGGAAATAGCAAAACTATGGAGACTAAAGAGATCAGTAGTTGCCTGGGGTTAGGGATGGGAGGGTGCTGGGGGTGCAGAGGGTGCCGAGAGACGGGGAAGAATGGACAGGCAGAGCACAAGGGATTTGTAAAGCAGTGAAACTGTTCTGCATGATACTGTAATAGTGGATACATGACACTATGCACTTATTAAAATCCATCCAATGTAGAACACAAAGAATGAACTCTTAATAAAAACTATGGCACTTCAGTTAAAAATAATGCCTCAATATTGGTTCATCAATTGTAACAAAGGTAAGATACTAAAGCAAGATGTTACTAGGAGAAACTGTGAAGGGGGACGCGGGACGGGATAGATGGGACCTCTATGCTTTCTGCTCAATTTTTCTACAAAACTAAAACTGCTCCAAAAAATAGTCTATTAATTAAAAAAACTAAGGTAGATAAACTTTTTTTACCTGAATAGAATAGTATCCACTTTTTGAAAATAAGCTATTTTAATTAAAAAGCAATATTTTTTAAAGTAGACTTTTTTCTTATTAAAATATATATGCCTATGTCTGAAAAAGCTGGAAGAAGTCAAGAAATATGGTCTGTAAGCCCAGAAATTAAAAGAAAAATCATTTCTCTTTATACTCAGAGATATTTCTGACTTAAACCCAGGTAAAGTACAAATGCCCCAAACAGCTAGAAGTTGACTAACAAATCATATACAGGATAATAAGACAGCAAAACAAACCAGCTGTGGAAAACTTAAGAACCATTAACTAGAATAGTAGTGACAATCAAATTTAAAACCAAATAAAGTTTAAAAGTTTAGCTGTTTTAATAACTACTTGCACACAAGGATGGCAAACAACGACTAACACAAGAGAACTGGGGAAGTAATCATTTAAAGCTTGCCTGAGACCCAAATATCAATATCCTTAACACTGAGAAAATTTCATAGAGCTTTTAACAGAAGACCAAAATTCTCCAAGCTGCCTCATGCTGAATGCCAAAAAGTAAAATGTTCCCCAAATATAGAAAACTATCAAATCATCAGCTACTGCAGCTGTGACAGAACCCAAATCCCCCAGACATCATTCTGTATTCATAATGATGGGAGGTACCACTAAGAGGGAACACCGAGCTGAAGACACGATCTCTGTCCTCAAAACATGTTCAGTCTCATTGAGATAAATACCAATACAAAATATGATGTGCTAAACTGTGGATTAAATAAACTATAGGTGGAAAGTCATAAAAGATTAGTATGAGCTCCTCTATGTCTGTGTTTCAAACCATTCTTTAAGACAAAGGATCAACAGATAACAATAAATGCCCCTGCATATTTGATAAACATTAAATATTCACTACGTGCAGAAAAATGAAACTGGACCCATATTTCTCACCATATATAAAAATTAAATCAAGATGGATTAAAAACTTAAATGTAAGACCTGAAACTATAAAAATTCTAGAAGAAAACCTAGGAAAAATTCTTCAGGACATTGGCCTAGGCAAAGGATTTACGACTAAGACCTCAAAGCAGATGCAACAAAAAACAAAAATAGACACATGAGACTTCATTAAACTAAAAAGCTCTGCAGAGCAAAAGAAACAGCAGAGTAAACAGGCAATCTACAGAATGGAAGAAAACATACGGAAACTATACATGCAACAAAAGACTAATATCCAGAGTCTACATGGGACTTTAACAAATCAACAAGAAAAACACAAGTAACTCCATTAAAAAGTGAGCAAAGGACATGAACAGACATTTCTCAAAAGAAGACATACAAGCAGCCAACAAACATATGAAAAAATGTCCAATGTAGCTAATCATCAGAGAAATGCAAATTAAAATCACAATGAGATACCATCTAACACCAATCAGAACAGCTTTTATTAAAAAGTCAAAAAACAACACTGGACGTGAGAAAGAGGAATGCTTATACACTGTTGGTGAGAATGTAAAAAGAAAATGTGGTACATATATACCATAGAATACTATGCAGCCATAAAAAGATGAAATTGTGTCTTTTGCAGCAACATGGAAAGAGCTGGAGGTCACTATCCTAAATGAACTAACTCAGAAAGTCAAATACCACATCATCTCCCTTCTAAGTGGGACATAAATGATGGGTACGTGTGGACGTAAAGACAGAATTCATAGACACTGGGGATTCAAAAGGGGAAGGGTTGGAGGAAGATAAGGGCTGAAAAATTACCTATTGGGTACAACATTCACTATCTGGGTGATGAGTACACTAGAAGCACAAACCTCACCATTACACACCATAACCACGTAACAAACCTGCACATGCACTTCCTGAATCTAAAATAAAATAAAATAAATAAGTAACAAAAATAAAACCACAATGAAATAAGCCCAATAAATCCAATAAATAAATAAAGATTCACAGCGTGACTCAGGCACTACTGTAATTACAGGGGGCACAGCAATGAAAAGCAAAGACAACATTCCTGTTCTCAAGGAGCATATATTCTAATGGAGAAACGAGAAAATCAACATGTAAACAAAAAAACATTATGAATAGTGGTAACTGCTACAAAGAAAATAAAATGGAACCCTATGAAAGTGAGTGGTGAAAAGGGGATAGAAGACCCTTACAGAGCGGTATCTGAGCTGAGATCTGAATGCCATGAAGGCACCAGCCACGGGAAAGACTGTGGGAAGGGAACCCTTCCTCACAACAGCAAGCTATGGGCAAAAACGTCCCTGGAGCTCTTCCCTCCAGCCCCTGCCCTCAACCCAGGGCTGTCCCCGGTGCAGGGTGGCCCCACGGACACACGACCCAGTTAGTCTGGAACTCGTGTCTCCCAAGGCTCATTCTAAACCTTTATTTGGTTACCAAATTACTGAAGCTTGAGAAATTCAAAATGGATGCTAAAGTGCTTTCCAGCATCTATGGACAGATGATCTTAGAAGTTGTATGAAATAGTAGCACTTAAGTGCTAAATAACTTATGTTTCAATGGATTCATCAATTTTATGTCTAAATCCTCTGTTCAATACTGTACCTGGGTTTGACGTATTTATGAGAAGGCAAAGAAAACCTACAACCTGTCCCTTCCCTTTAACAAATATTTGTGCTCTGTTCCAGCTGATTTCTTCTCTTTCTTTCTCCTTTTTACCCCAATGTAACACTAATGATAATCTATGTGGCCTTTCAGCTTACTTTCTCAACTTAATTTCTTGAGCGCTTAAGCAGAATGATCTCATTCTGAAGCGCTCACTGCTGTGGGTGTTTTAGGGACACCTGAGGAAGCCCAAGCCTCCGTTTGTGATTAATTTGTTTAGTTAAATCTTCACAGAAATTTGATGTTAAATGCTGTATGACTAGTTAAACAACAAAGATCTATTTACATCATGCTTATCTAACTTTGAACAACTATCCCAAGTAATAAAAACTCAAGGGACCATGAGTTCAACATTTTATTCAAGAAATACATTGTATAATATTGCAAGAAGTGACTTAGAAAATCGAAAGTCACAACTGCTCAGAAAGCTTTTTCTTTCTTTCTTTTTTTTTTTTTTTTTGCATACCAAAGAACTTCTTTTTACCAAAGGCCAACTGAATAAACTGTGTATGTCCAATGGTACTGATCTCATACCATCGAGAAAAGTATTTCACATTAGGAAATTGCTCCACAAATTTCTAAGGGTAATTAGAAAATTTCGTGACAATCAGTCTCAAATATATTCTTTATTTCTGTTGCAAACTGAAGCCAAAGATAATTCAAGCTTTTCATGAAGACTGAAAATGAAACCATGAACCTGTAAGGTCAGTATTTTAGTTGCTGTGAAATGATGGCACACGCTGTGCCGGGCACTCAGTAACACTGGGCTGTGCAGCTTTCACACCCACATCCGCTCTCCTGTATCTCATCTACAGGCCAAGAGTCCAGATCACTAGATGGGTTACAATTTGTTTTAAATAAGTGATGACCCTCAATCTTGTCCCTACTGATAAAATGCATGTGCTTTAGCATAGGGACTATGCAATATTTTGGGGCTGTTCTTACTATTCAAAATCACACATTCCAAAGTTCCTACCACCTAGAAAGGAACGCATGACACGATTATTTTTCCAGTACTGAAGCCTGGGAGTCAGGAGGTAAGGGCCCTGAGTTGCCCCAGTTAGTTGTGTGACTTTGGGGGAAGTCACAACAACTCTGGACCTCAGTTTCTTTATCTGCAAACGGGAAGAATCTACTACAACTGTACCTCTGTATCCAGGCATTCCACACCGTCTAATTCAACCAGCCACGAATTGAAGAGACTCTTTAAAAAAATAATGTAAAAAATAAAAAGTAACGCAAATAAAAATACAGTATAACAACGATTTACACTGTATTAGGTAGTGTACGTGATCTAGAGGTGAGATTTAAAGTATTCCAGAGCATGTAAGTAGGTTATATGCAAATACTACACCATTTACAAGAGGGTCTTGAGCATTTGCGGATTTTGCTATCTGTGAAGGGGTGGGAGATGTCCTGGAATCAATCCTCTGCGGCTACTGAGGGGCAACTGTAAGTTTCTTTATTCGCAGAAACATAAAATGACAAGAGCCAGAAACACTGCAAAGAGTACTGAGATAAGCATCACCCCATGACACAAATGAGGAAACAAGCCCACAGAGGCCAGTGATTTGCACAAAATCACACGTGAGTGGTCAGCAGAGCTGAAACTGGGGCCCACATCTCCAGGTCACTGCTATTCAATCAGCCAGGCATTATTCTCTTGGACACACCTCCTGTTTCAATATTCCCTATTCACACACTTACAATACAGAGCAGCCTCAGAACTACAGTAAGGGGTCCCCTTATCTGAGGGAGATACATTCCAAGACCTCTGGTCAATGCCTGAAACCAGACAGTACTCAAGTCTACAAACACTATGTTTTTTCAATCTGATAACCAAGATAGCTACTAATCAATAGAAACTGTCCATCAATGCAACAAGCTGCTCTGGAATACTTCCAAATGTTCTGGAAAATGCTTTCTCATGTCTTCATGGTGTACACAGGTGGCAGTCTGATTACATACAAGCACCTGTTACATAAAAGCACCGAGATGCGTTGTGAAAAGGGCACCCTGCCTGTGATGTAGAACATGGACTAGAAAAAGGCAAGAATGGATGCCAGGGGACTATAGTAAGAAACCACTAGATTATAATGGCCAAAGATAACGATGAGTCAGAAAGTGGGAAAAGAGGAGATGGAGAGAAGTAGACAAATTTCAGAGATATTTGGGAAGTGAAATCCTAAGGCTTAGTAACAGATTGGATTTGAAGAATGTGAGGGAGAGAGGTGTTATCAAGGATGACTCCTGGTTTTCTGACTCACAACCAGATGGATGGATTACCTCAGGTCTAGTATTACCTGAGATAGGTAATACCAGAAGAGAGCTAGGTTTGAGAGGAGGTTGTTTTTTTTCATCTTCCCCCGACAAATTCAGTTTTAAATATGCCGAGTTTGAGGTGCCACAGAGATAGCCAAGAAGAGATGGCAAGGTGCTGTGCACATGAGGCTGCAGATCGAAGATATCTGGGCCAGAAGTATGAACCTTTCACCTGTCTACACGTGGTCACTGAAGCTGCATGAAGTGGGTCACCTGGGGAAAAGTGCACAGCATGCGAAAAGGAACAGACATGTGGCTGAGTCCATAACCCACCAGTTAATGGTTATGAGGAGGAGAATGATTATGCAAAAGAGACAAGGAGACCAGAGAAGCCAAAAGAAAACCAGAAAGCACCAAGTTTCAGAAAGCAAATGAAGGAAGCATTTGGTCTACTGAGGTCAGGGAAGGAGGCAGAAAAGGGCTGGCGTATCAACTTCCATCTAGTTAACTTTGGTGAGAAGTCTTTAGTGGAATGATGGGACCAGAAGCCAGAAGGAAGTGAATTTAAGAGTGAAGGGAGAGAAAGTAAAGACAACCCTTAAGCATTTGGCTGTGAGATGGAACAGAGTGAGGGGCTTTAACTGGAGGTTGGAGGGTCCAGTAGAAGAAACCAAAACAGGAGTGTGTATGAAAGCCAATGGAAAGGAGTGTGGAGAGGGTGGGAATAACAGGGTCCTGAGAAGGGAGAGGGCACTGGATCCAAGCATGGGAGGCAGACTTCCAGAGGAAGGAAAGACCCCTACTGGGGTCCCCAACTACCTGTCAGGAACCGGATGGCACAGCAGGAGGAGCGCAGCGTGTATTTACAGCCACTCTGTATCAGAGCTCCGCCTCCAGTCAGATCAGTGGCGGCACTAGATTCTCATAGGAGCGTGGACCCTGCTGTGAACTGCACACGCAATGGGTCTAGGTTAGGCACTCCTTATGAGAACCTAATGCCGAATGATCTGTCACTGTCTCCCACCACCCCCAGATGGGACTGTCTAGTTGCAAGAAAACAAGCTCAGGGCTCCTCCCACTGATTCTACATTACGGTGAGTTGTATAATTATTTCATTATGTATTACAATGTAATAATTATAGAAATAAAGTGCACAATAAATGTAATGTGCTTGAATCATCCCAAAACCATCCCCTGCACCCCTGGTCCATGGAAAAATTGTCTTCCAAAAGTGTCAAAAAGGTTGGGGACCACTGCCCTACACAACAGGTTAACGATGGGAGTGAGAACAGGTACAAACGCAAGAATGAGGTTGTTGTCAGCAAGATGAAGGAGCTGCCGCTTGATGGCCTCTATTTTTTCTGTAAAACAGATGAAGTCATATGTGAGACAGGATGTGATTTCCACAGCACACCTAGGTAAGTAGGTTTAAGTTATCCCTGTTAGCCTACAACCTCTCTCCTACTACCAGTAACTTACATCCTAATTCATCTACCGATTGTCAACCCTCTCTAAGAGTGTTAGTACTTTTTCTTTTCTTTTTTTTTTTTTTTTTGATGGGGTCTCGCTCTGTTGCCCAGGCTGAAGTGCAGTGCTGCAATCCTGGCTCACTGCAGCCTTGACCTCCACAGGCTCAGGTAATTCTCCCACCTCAGCCTCCCAAGTAGCTGGGACTACAGGTATGTACCACCACCACTACAGGTATTAATTTTTTAATATTTTGTAGAAATGCATTCTATATTGCTCAGCGTGTATACTTTTATTAAGCTGACAAAGTCAGCAGCATCATGCCACCACCACCTTTGACCCCTCAAGTGATTTGTTCATCTGCCACTCCTGCTTTTTGATCATTTACGTAATATTTTTCACAAACTATCCCCTCCTGTATTTCTCAGATCTCATAAAAACCACTGAAATAACTTTTTAAGTAGCCTCCTGCTACCAGTCAGTTCCAATTGCAACATATATGATCACGCCATTTCCTGCTTTTAACCTGACTATAACTCCACAACGAATACTGCACCAAGTGCAAATTCATCAGTGTAGTATACAAGGCCCAATGCAACTTGCAATCAATCCCATCTCATCTAACTTTCTACTTTCCCAGTCTCTTTCCTGGCCATCCTTCCACATGCTAGCCACTGTGGACTAAGTGCTGTTTCTTGGCACACATGTCCTTCCTATCTACCATGCTAGAGAGCTAAAAAACATATCTCACTTATCCCTATACCTTCATGTCTAGACTGCTGCCTGGCACATAGCAGGTGGTCATGGAATGCCCACTGATTAAACAACTGCTATGATCTATGGCAACCTAAACGCAGTTTCCCATCAACTGACTGGATTTTCAAGCAGTCTCAAATCTCCCAACGCAAATGTCATATCCCAACCTTCTCACACGCACAAAACCTATCCAATTACAAAATGTGTTGAATGAGACACAAACACAGAAATATATCCTGGATAAATGTTCCAACCATCCTTTCTGCCATGGAAGTGTAACTTATATATAGTTACATATGTTTAAGGAAACACAAATTGCAAATAACCTTTATCTTCAAGCTCCACCTAAAAAATCAACATTTTACACAGAACAGCTGTTCTATGTATTTTCTTCTATGTATGTTGTCACTTTTATAAACACTATAAAATGTACGGCATATTCGTAGAGCCACGAAATATGCAATTGCTGGCATTCCAGCCACCCTCCCCCACCCCGTTTGCACTCTAAGTTCTATTTTAGAACTTACATTTCTGTGATTTCACTTACTGAAGCTGCATATACCAAAGGCATTCTGTCAACTCAGAGTGGGAAAGGTGGTGGGGTTAGTGAGTCAGAGAAGATGCTGGTGTTGAGCCTTAAGAAATCAAGAGATGGACAAGCTGAGATTATTCTGTACTCCGAGATTCTTGACGTCAACAACGCCCCCGATCTGTGTGTGTGGCCTTTCCTCTTCCAGGGCACCTCTCCCCAGCATGTACCCTTAGCTGTTTCTTTCCACCCTCATTTCAGGGTAGCTCTTACCCAGTGGGAGAAACAAAGGGTTTCTAGATCAATGAGTTGATTCTGTACATTCTTTCAGACATCCTAATGAAGTTACACCTTTTAGTACAGTGGTCTAATAGAAATATCACTTACAAGAATAAGGTACATTATTCCTGGGTATAGATAAGTCCTACACATTAAAAATGGTATGGTCACACTGGAGAAGATACAGATATACTTAAAAAAACAACAACAGAGCTTTGGAGATGTAATCTGAATGCAAATATTATCAAAAAGAGATAGGCTATTGTAGAAAAAGAGAAAACATTTTAAGTCACCAGGAAAGGCAGAGTAAGAGATTTCAACTCACTTGCTCAAAATTGTAGGTGTCTACTAACAAGCTAAAACTTTTCGCTTTTTAACACTGAAAGCGGCTACTAAGTGGTGTCAAAACTCCTAGTCCTCAGGAAATTAAATATAAACATTTTTTGAATGGTTTAAGTGCAGACCCAGAGGGTTACACCAAATAGATAGGCAAAGCTCCTCCTAGCTCTCACTCAAAGCCTGGCCATTTTCAAGGTTGTGCCTGATGAACTTTATCATCAGTGAAGTGTTTTCAGTTTATATTTCTTTTCTCTAAGTTTACGACCTACAACTACCAACTTCTTCAAATGCATCATGTAAAAAGAAGTACAGCAACTTCTTTAAAGAGTAATGGTTTGCTTTGTCGTACTGCAAGTCAGTAAGAATGTTCTAAGCTTCTAAAGATCCCACTCCGGAAGCTTTAGCTGAATGTTAAGCAAAACTTCATGTTAAGTTCTTTTTCTTTCCAACCCGAGTCCCTAGGAAAGTACGTGGGCTCAGGGATTTATTCAACACACACTTAATGAACTCCAAGACCCCGGTCAACAAGCTTCTTTCCGACAAGGGGACTGGCAATCTGACTGCACTGCACGGTAACAGGAACGGGTAACAGAGGCTTTGACATTCAGCTCAAAACCACTTGCCCAGAACTTTCAGGCCTTTTCATGTAACATGCACGATTTTACAGAAGTGCTTTCTCCAGGCTGCATCTGCCAAACCTGAGGCCAAAAGACTCATTGCGAAGTGCAGCGAGGTCTCGGAGGAGGACCAGATACGGAGCGTGCGCGGGTAGAAGCAGCAGCCCGAAGAGAGGGCCCCAGAGGGCACAGGGCAGAGGCACCCCCATGGCCCGGCTTCGGGGAGCGGAGGCCGCGCGCACCTTCATGAACTCGTCCTTGTCGAAGCAGAGCGTGTCCGGCCCCTTGGGCAGGTTCATCCTACTTTTCTCCATCCCGCCGGCCACCGCCTCTCAGTGCCAAGATCCAAGGGAGAAAACGCAGGAGGCTGCGCAGACGGACTCGGCGCGGCCACGGCCACCGCCAGTTTCCACGGCACAGGGGGGTCCGCTTCCGCCAACATGGCAGCGCCCGCGCCGCGGCCAATGAACGACGGCACCGCAAGCCGGCCTGCGCCTGGCTCTGGCCAAGAGGGCCACGGGGGCCGCCACTGCTGCGCCGGCTAGGCCGTGCTGCCCTCATGCGGCGGAGGGCGGCACTGCAGCCTCGCGCGGGCTCCTGCGAGGCTGCCCACCTCCCTAGGAGGCGTGGCTGAGCTGCAGGGGTGGGTCAAAAGGGGTGAGCAGGTCTCCCTCCCAGCCTACCGTTTCCACTGGGAAAAATTGACCTGCAACGCTTTTCCAGTGCCTTCTCCTCTGAGATTGCTCCGCTTCGTTATGCATGGCCAGAAGTTGGCCCTTTGGTTCTCAGGCCCGTTTTCCAGGTTGGACGTATCACTGGTCGCATTCTTCACCTCCCTGTGCGTGGTCACTGCTGCTGGTGGGCGCTGACGCCTCTGTGGAGACCCCCGCCCTTAGCCTCTGCACCCACAGAGAAGTGTAGCGTCTCCTCCACTGGGCTCCGTTACTGGGAACTCATAGAGAAGAATGTGGTGAACTAGGCAGCTTTAGGTCCTCTGAGCCGCTCCCTGTTCAACCTCGGGCTCCGTTCCAGGTGGGCAGTCTCTGAGCGCAACTTTGGGTCTTCAAGGGGCTTAAAGGAGTGCCTCGCTATCTGATTAAACACAGCAGACAAATACACGTGCATGCATATTTATTTTTAATTTTAACCAGGAATGGACACATTTTTGTGTTGTGGCCAGTAGCGGTGCAACCAAACCAATTTCTCAGACTGTCTTCCTCCTCCTCCCCCCACCCACCCCAATTTTATTCTGAGATGTTCTTCCTTTTTCTCCTCCCTTGCTTTTTTCTCCTCTTGTCCCTTCCGCTAGCTGTAAATACCGTGGTCAAATGATGATGATTCATTTTTCTTCTTTTCTCCTTGACATTCTGATGACTCAAACCACAAACCTCGCTTCACACTTCATTCTGCAAACTTTTCCTTCCTGCTTCTATTGGGGAATCTAGGCCTCTCTTCCCAATTTTTCTCCTTAGAGATAAGATTGACGCCATGATGGCTCATAAAAAGGAATGGGACAGCAGAGGACAAGACCTCACCAGGAGACTTTGTATTTCAAGTATCTCAACTGGAAAACTGGTCACTTAAAAACAAAAACAAAAAAACGTGGGCATAGAATCCAAAACGCTCTACTCCCTAGCACTGGACCTGGCAGGCCCTGTTGAAGAGCCTATTTCCTGCCAGTGTCTAGAGAACAGATGAACAGGATGAGAGCTGGAAGCTAGCTGGAGGATCAAACTATTCTGCCAGAGGAGCGATTGGGAAGAGTGCATCCTAAGTCCTGTTATGTTTGTTTGACTGGAGGAAATGACAACCTCATTTTCTGTTTAATTTTTTGTTTTCTCTTGTTATGAAAATTTTCAAACACACGAAAGTTTAGAGAGTGCAAGAACCTCACCCTAGGTACTTAGCACCTCTCTTCAACCGTCATCAACCTGTCTCCTCTGCCCCTCCCCACCCACCGCATCAAGACCTTCTTTTTTTTGTTGAGATATATATATACATATACATATATATATATATATATATATATATATATATATATTTTTTTTTTTAGATGGGAGTTTTACTCTTGTTGCCCAGGCTGGAGTGCAATGCCATGATCTCTGCTCACTGCAACCTCCACCTCCCAGGTTCAAGCGATTCTCCTGCCTCAGCCTCCCGAGTAGCTGGGATTACAGGCATGCACCACCACACCTGGCTAATTTTTGTATTGTTTTAGTAGAGATGGGGTTTCACTATGTTGGCCAGGCTGGTCTCGAACTCCTGACCTCAGGTGATCCACCCACCTCAGTCTCCCAAACTGCTGGGGTTACAAGCATGAACCAATGTGTCTGGCCCTTTTGTTGGAATATGTTTTAAAGCAAATTCCAAACACCACATCATTTCCTATCTCCTAATACCTCAGTTTACACATTAAAAGAAGAAGAAAAAAAAACCCTGACATTTTGTAACACCTAACAAAACCACCAATTCTAATAACCAATCTATACTGGCTCTGAAAGATGGGCCTTTATCCCAAGGTCACACTGTTAATAAGTGGCAAGTTGCAAACCCAGGCAGCCTGCCTTCACAGCCCAGTACCAAGACACAGGAGAGGATGCTGGATAGATGAAACAAAGATGTCTGCAACCCTGCCTTCTCTTTTGAGGCTCTGCAGGAAGTGTAGGTAAGCTGGAACTCGAACTCTTTCTTTCTTCACTGTAATTCCCTTCTGACATTGTTCAGAAATAAAATGAACCTAAATTTGTACAGACTGGTGGACTTATCTTGAGGATGCTAAAGGGATTAAGTGGCAAAGGCGATTGAGGGTCCCTGCTGCCTGCTCTCCTCCGAAGATTCAGAAGGGAGCCATCAGGACCCCATAGAGTGGGATTCCACTTGGAGACACAGAGAGTAGTGCAGACCACCACAGCCAGGAGCAACAAGAAAGACTTCAATGCTGGCATCATACTCTACACAGGTCAAAGGCAAGAGAGAAAGCCTACAACTGCCCAGAGGACATGGCCCTGGGTTTCCACTCAGAGCTGATGTTCAACTGGCACACACTATTTAGCTGTGCTACTTGGTAAATATTGCAACACCTCAAAGGTTGGTGAACGGCCTCTGTACAGAATCTGCTGCTGCCCTGACCCCTACTTGGCCTCATGATCCAGCCAAGGAACCACTAGAGGGTTAGTGCCTGGCTTAGCAGGGCTCCCTAGCCAGCTTCTGATTGGCTAATGTCTGTGCTGTTAAATATTTGTCTGCTGTTAAATATTTGAATGTCATCTCTGGTAGTGATACTTATTTCATAGTATTTGCAGGAAGAGTAAATTTAGAAGTGCATATAAAGCACCTACCTAATCAGTGCAAGACATAATATGGAATCTTTGTACCTGAGTTTTTTTCCCCCTTTGTTGATCTGTAACTTTCTTCAAAATGAGACTTTAGCTGACACATTTTTCCATCTTTTTAAGTCTCTCTTTTATATCCCCTAATTTCATCCTTTCTTGGCATTTCTTTATAAAGCATGCACCTGCTACTTCATTTCTAAGTAAATATTAATCCCCCTTTGACTTTGCATCTCTGGAAAATTTTTAGTTCCCTATTTTCAGTGGCATTGTGACAGGTCCTATTTTTTTCTTCCCACTCTCCCCTATTTATAGGCTCCACATTTTTGGCAGGTTTGCTATAGAACGCTCCAAAATTGCAAGGGAAATATTATGCTCAGGAAATCATAGGAGCATTTTCTCTAGTAATCATCACCAAGTTCTTATGCTGATCCTCTCCTGAACTGTTGGACTAAAGCAGCTGAATTTTCCAACAGCAACCAGAGTCGCCCTTGTTCACTACTGAAGGATAGGAGGGTTTCCGTTTTTAAATGTATCATGTGCTTGACCTGAAGGCTGAGGATACAGTCGGACGGTCCTGCATTCCTAGAGGAGGGCAGACATGGGGGTAGGGGTGGAGCAGGAGGGGACAGGGGAGACAGTCACCACCTTCAGGACCTGCATTCTGACTTGGAAAGCTCAATGAACCCAACTGGGCTATTTCAACATCTCCTATATTTTGTTTATAACTCTGCCTCATTCCAGAGTGAGTTTGAGGTGGTTTGGTTTGATTCCTGAACATTTCCCATGCCAATTAGAAGAGATTATGTTGGGGGGGGTCCCCAATTCGGCCTCGTCTCCCTAATCAACTAGTAAATGTTATAGGAATACCCAAATATACTTCCGTCTATGTTTTGTAATAGACCCCGCTCATAGAAATGGTAGGGATAATATCTTTTTCTTTTTAGCATTCCAGGGGAAATTGTGACTTTGAAATGAACCAAGAAGGTTACAGTTGTCTTCAGACGAAAAAGAGTCAGCCTAGCATGCCAACCCAGATGTGACTCTATGGTGTATCCTGTGCCTTTCTTGACTTTAAGCTGTTTTACAACTGTAAGTTGTGGATAACTGATAGCAATGCAAATAATAGTAACATTTGCCTATAAACATGCAAATAAATTTTATCCTGTGAAAGTACAGTTGACCCTTTTTGCCTCAATTTCCTTTGGAAAAAGTCAGTTTTGCATATCTTAGGGAATTTCATTTGCACATCCTTGGCTGTATATTTGTCTGGTCTTTAGATTGTCTCTTGAAGTGGTGGTAACATTTTACTAGTTCTCTTGTTAAGTACTGAGTTCAAATCTTTACAAGTATCCTTTTTATATTTGTATGAAAGTTATGATTTTAAAAAAGTATCCCTTAGCAGCATTTCAAATCATAAACTGTGATAGGATCCTCATAAATGAAAGTGCAGAGAAATAAAATCAGTGAATTTTAGAATTGTCTTCTGTGTGGCCAGCACTATGACAGGGGCTAAGAATGAATGAAGCTCGAGACTCAGCCTTTGACCCTGAAGAGCTCAGAATCTGCTTAGAGAGACACAACCTTCAAGCATGATAAATGTATGTGACTCTTCCACATTAGTGCTCCTCGGGGTTCTGCTAACCTTTCTCTTCCATGCTACCCTCTCCCACAGTCATCTCAGCTGTGCCCTTAGGGTTTCAGTCCTGGTCCACATACTCACGATTCTCCCATCACACCTTCACCATGTGCTTCTTTCCCCCCTCCACTAGACCCATGTATAATACTACTTCACTTTGATGTCCCACTGATGCCTCAAACTCAGCATGTTTGAAATTGATTCATTATCTTTCCTGAAAGGCCCACTTATCCTCCTTCATTTTGTTTCTTGATAAATGGCTCCACCAAATGCCAGCTGCATAAGCCAAACACCCAGAAATCAATCACAGAACTGAGCCAACCGGTCGCACTTTAAAGTACTCAGCCACAAACCTTAAATGGGTGTAGAGGCAGAAAAGGGGTGATCCCTTTCCTCCCCATCATAAAGGGTCAAGGCTGACACTGAAAGGAATGAGGCACATCCCCCATATATCTCCCAACTTCCTGAGCCCAGCACAAACACATTCCTCCATATTTCTTTCAAACTTCAGAAAAACATCACCTGGGAAATCTCCGATAAGGAATGCTAAATGTATAATGTTTACCAATTGTAATGCTGTAACCGAGAGAATTACCTTGTTCCCCTGTAACTTTACATATCCTGTTTACATCGGGCTATAAAAAGCAAGCACTCGCATTGTTCGAGGCCCTCTTGTATGCTGTGGAATGGAGGGACCAAGTTCAAACTTGTAGTAAAGATCCTTGCCGCTTGGCTTTGACTCTGGACTCTGGTGGTCTTCTTTGGGGAACAAACGGTCTGGGTATAACAACACTCCTATAACAAAAGACATGTTAGCGGAGAAAAGCATCAGAAATTTATTATGTGCCCACATGTGCACTGGAATCACACAAAACATGAAAACTCCAAAAACAGCCAGCTGGTTGATGCTTAAGTGTGCTCTTCATTGGGAAGAGGGGAGATGGGGGTGTAGGAGTGAAGTAATTTACAGGGGAAATCAATGGACCCAGAAGACAGAAATTAACCTGAAAATGATTCTCTTTGGAATTTAGATGAGGCCTAGAGGCAGAGAGTGTCTTGTGGAAAAGTGCATCCAGATGTGGTTGCACTCCTCAGTCTTCTTTCATGCGATAGAAAATGAGATTTCAGGAAATGAGTGGAGGGCAATTGTGTTCCTCTTTGGAAGTCTGGTTTCCAGGTAAATAAGGAACTTCAGAGAAGAACCTCATCCTGTGCTTTGGGAGAGACAAAGAACTGGAGCCAGAGAAGAGGATGGGGTGGTAGAGATCTTGAGGCTGCTTCTCCAGTTCAATGTGTCAAAATGCCGTATGTCAGGGCACCAGTTTCTGAGCCCGGGCAGGATACTTAGCAGTGACCGTGAACTCCCTTGTCTCTCCAGCGGGCTTGCTTTCCCTCTAATGAAAATGACTAGCTCATGCCTTCGAGACTTGCCTCAAGTTTCTCCCCTACTTCTTCCCCACAATGCCACCTTCCTCTTAGCTCGTGCCCTTATGTCACCTTTTGCTGGGGAAACAGAAGCAAACTGCCCAGGAATTCTCACATGTTCTTAGCATCAGATCAAATCTATAGTACATCTGTGTCCAGGTATTTTCATTTTTTATCATTTGTTCCACACACATTTATTAAACACCTGCTCTATGGTAGGCAATACACTGAGCATTGGTAATTCAGTAATCAACAGTACAGAAAAGTCCCTCTCATCATGGAATTTCCATTGTAATTGAACAAATGCACAATAAACTGATTAAAAACTAAAAGTTCATTAAAGATACAGCCGAATTAGTGGGAAGAGCAGTAAGAGACTGTCACAGGGGAGCAAGTGTCCCCGCTGTCGTGTAGCCAGGTCCCTCCATGGGGGCTTGGGACTCGTTCTCTCCAGCCCTTTCCAGGCCTCCACTCGGGGAGGTAACTCAATGCCTCCTTTCTTTTTTTTTTTCCTTTTTCTTTTTCTTTTCTTTTCTTTTCTTTTCTTTTTTTTTGAGATGGAGTCTCACTCTGTAGCCCAGGCTAGAGTGCAGTGGCACAATCTCTGTTCATGCAACCTCCACCTCCCAGGTCCCCTTTCAAGCAATTCTCCTGCCTCAGCTTCCTGAGTAGCTGAAATTACAGGCATATGTCACCATGCCCAGCTAATTTTTGTATTTTTAGTAGAGATGGGGTCTCACCATGTTGACCAGGTTGGTCTTGAACTCCTGGCCTCAAGTGATCCACCCTTCTCGGCCTCCCAAAGTGCTGGGATTACAGGCATGAGCCACTGCGCCTGGCCTCAAGGCCTCCTTTCTAATGGATCACTCCTGTCAGCAACTCTGAGTTTCCTGCACTGCTGTCATTCACAGTATAGCTTGTAAAATACTTCTTTATACCCTGGTTGCCCAACTTGGTTACCATTCCCCTGGGGATACCTGAAAACTCTCTATACAATCATGTACACAGATCATCTTAAGAGAGTCCCTTTCCAGATCCTCTCCTTCCATATACACTCTTTAGTAAAACTGATATGCCTAACAATGCATCGGATATCATTAGTGATAGATCTAATTTCCTTTTATTTGGGATTCATGGATCAGGGCAGCCACCATCCTACAATACAGAACAAGAGGGCCGGACACTGCAGTTCATGCCTGTAATCCCGGCACTTTGGAAGGCTGAGGTGGGCGGATCACCTGAAGTCGGGAGTTCATGACCAGCCTGGCCAACATGGTGATGCCCCGTCTCTACTAAAATATACAAAAGTTAGCTAGGTGTGGTGGTGGGCACCTGTAATTCCAGCTACTTGAGAGGCTGAGGCAGGAGAATCACTTGAACCTGGGAGGCGGAGGTTGCAGTGAGCAGAGATCACACCGCTGCACTCCAGCCTGGGTGACAGAGCGAGACTCAGTCTCAAAAAAAAAAAAAAAAAAAAAAAAAAAAGAACAAGGTCCCACTGGGAAATTGCAGAACAGGGGGTTTGGTAAGGTGGGAACAAGGAACCAGAACAATAGAATAAAATAAGCTGATTGGTTAACATCAGGTTACTTCAGGTGACTTTTCGTAGGGGTTAAAGCAGGGGAAACTTGCGTATGATGCTGACACGAGTAGACTGGAATCTCCTGTTTTCAAGAAAAACTGGTCTGTTTGGGGATCTATCTGTTCCTTAAAGTTTCAGTTTGATTAAACGGCAGTTAGTACAAGTCATTCCATTTTGCTTTAGTCTGGTCCGTTGAGGCCTAGCGCAGGAGCTCAGCCCAAAAAACTGGTCTCCCTTAATTTTTTAACAGAAACTTCAACACTTAGGACTTGCTTTCTTTCTTGTTAAGAGGGAAGGGTATCATTAGAAAAAGGGTCTTTGGGTTAATGTTAACATGCTCTGAAATCAGAAAAGTAGAATCCCTTTGGGTTAGTGACACTGATTCTTTTAAATTAAACTAAATTGCTTTGAGGGACTACCAAAAGTGTCCGGATACAATGGGGGTAGAAACACAAATCAGCATTTTAACAGATGTTTTTCAGATTCAGTACGGTTAAGTAAACAAAATAACTGAAATCTAGAGTTTTTTAAAAAATTAAATTGTATCAGGCAAGCTTTATTCCAATCAAGTCAATCTTTTCCTATATTTTTCAAATACTTAATATTTTCAACCTATAATTAGTTTTAAAACATATAGACTTATGATGAACTATTTCAGGTGTCAACTTAAAAATGTTCAAGATGGTACGTAAATTCTATCAGGAGGTGTGTGAGCAAAGACGTCTACTCCTGGCAACATGTGCTCAGGGTCTCCTGGTTCTCATTTCCTGTTCTTGTTTTAGTTCACCATGGTCACATAGGTGTTCCCCCTACCATTCTGGACCTATATCCTAAATCTCCCTTAAGGGTTACCCTTTCTTATCAGATCTCCACATTTTCAGATTCCCCAGAGCTTGATTCTGAGTCTCCTTCTATAGCCACGTGCTTTGTAGACCAGGATTTCTCAACCTTGGCACAACTGACATTTTGGGCTATATTATTCTTCATTGCATATTGTAGGATATTTGGCAGTATCCCTGGCCTCTAAACACTAGTTGCCAGTATCACTCCCGGCCTGAGTTGTGACTATCAAAAATGCCTCCAAACATTGCCCAGTGTGCCCTGGAAGCAAGATCGCCACCTCCTATGTGCCCTCGTCTCTCAGTTTCAGAACCACTGTTCTCGATGATT
This sequence comes from Chlorocebus sabaeus, assembly GCF_047675955.1. Classification (NCBI taxonomy): domain Eukaryota; kingdom Metazoa; phylum Chordata; class Mammalia; order Primates; family Cercopithecidae; genus Chlorocebus; species Chlorocebus sabaeus. The sequence goes on along the minus strand of NC_132928.1, from coordinate 68,658,486 downwards.
CTAGACAGTATCATTGGTTAAAGTACTTTCTGTAAATGGAAGGCTCTGAAGTTCTAATCCTGACCTGTTTGTTGAGCTCAGACTCATATCCAGCTGTCTATGGAATTTCTCCATGGAAATATGTTACAGACACCAGGTTTTTTAACACAGCTTTAACTGGTTCCCTCCTCTACCTGTTCCTCTCCTGGTTTTCTTCCATTGTAGTAAAGGGCATTCCCTCCTACCTAGTGGCTAGGGCCTCCACTTTTGGGATGACTTTTCCCTTCCCCTATTCCCATCTGTCAGCAAGTCCTATTGATGTTACCTCCAAAACAGAATGCAGACTTGATCGTTGCTCCCATATGAATCCAAATCCTGACGCGTGTGTGTGTGTGTGTGTGTGTGTGTGTGTGTGTGTTTTAACCTCAGTTACTGTCATCAGGCTTCCAGTCCCGCTACTCTATGGAGACAGCTGTTTTTCAAGGTCATTTCAAGGTCACTCATAATCACCACATTGCCAAATCCCTTAAGTCATTCTCAGACCTCAGATTACTCAACCTGTCAGTCCCAATTGACAACAGTAGTCCGTCTGTTTTTCTCGAAATGTTTCATTTTATTCACTTAGCTTCTGACTCGGCCTTTGTTTTCTGCCAGTCTTTGCTGGCTTATCCTGACCTCAACTTTTTAGCACCAATGTGCTCATGAACTCAGACCTGTTTTTGCTTAACTCAGAGCCTCCCTCAAGGCAAAGATGAAGGCATTGACTGGGCTATGTTCTCATCTGCAGGTTCAGCTGGGGAAGAATCTGTTTCCAGACTCATTTAGGTTTTTGGCAGAATTCATTTTCTTGCACCCATATGTCTGAGGGCCCTAGCCTCTTTTTGGCTATCTGTTGGAGTCTGCCTTCTGCTTCTAGAGGCCTCCTGCAGTTCCCTGCCACAAGACCTCTCCACAGTGGTTGACGAGAAGCCCTTTACTTCTTCAAAGTCAGCAGGAGAGCCTCTGACTCCAGTCAGCAAAAAAACAGACATATGTAACATGGTGTACTTGTAGTAGGAATAACCCCTTATCTCTCCGTATTCTACTAGTTAGAAGCAAGTCTAGGTCCTGTCTACTTTCAAAGGATATAACATAGGTCAGATGTCAGAGGGCCACCTTAAAATGCTGGCTAACACACCTTCCCTATCTCTACTCCCTGCACCGACAAGCTCTCCCAGCCTAAGGGCTTTAAGTAACACCCCTAATTTAATGACTGTCACATTTCTGTCTCTAGCCTGGACCTCATTCCTGAACTCCTGTCTTGTATATCCAACTGCCTACTTGTCATCTCCATGTGGATTTAACAGGCACCTCCGATTCAACACATCCCAAACCAGACTCCTGATTTCCTCTCAGACTTGCTCCTCCTATAGTCTTTCCCATCCTGGTAAACAGCAGCTTTATTGTTCCAGTGCTTCAGGCCAAAAATCTTAAAATCTTGCCAATCCTTATCTTGTTCACAGAATCCACGCATAAAATTCTGTGTGTTTTGCCTTCAGAGCACATACAGAATCTCACCACTTCTCCCCACCTGCCCATCTACTGCCTTGGTCCATGCCAGTGTCATTGGTCATCTAGATCAGAGGTTCTCACCTGGGGAAGGTTTTGTCCACTCTTCTCCCCATGGGTTTTGGCAATGTCTGGAGGCATCTTTGGTGGCACCACTGGGGGAAGGGTCACTACTGGCATCTAGTGGTTAGAGGACAGGAGTGCTGCCAAACATCATACGACACACAGGGCAGCCTCCACAACAAGGAATTATCTGGCCCCAAATGTCAATGGTGCAGAGGCTGTGAAACCTAATCTACATGAACGCAAATAGCCTCTGAACTGTCTCCTTGCCTTTACCCTTGCTCATCCTCCTGCGAGTCTATACTCCACAAAGCAGTCTGAGGGATTCTTTTCAAATTTAAGCCAAGGCAGGCCTCTCCTCTATTCAAAACCATACAATGAATTCTCACTGGTCACAGAGGTAAGGATCAATCCTAACGAAGGCCTTTGAGGACTTACGTGATCAGGTCCCCACTACTTCTCTTCCCTGCCTCCTACCACTTCCCCTCTTGCTCCATCCCTATTGATCCCTGTGCCTTTCTTCAAACACAACAGGCATGCTCCCATGTTCAGTTTGCTGTTCACTTTGTTTAGAATGCTCTTCTGCAGATATTACTGCTGCTCACACTTTTATTTCCTCCAGGTCTTTGCTCAAATAAGAGAAACTTCCCTGACACAGCCCTAATAAAATAGCAACCTGCTCCTATAAACCTCCACCTGCCATGCCCCATACCCTGCTTTACCTTTTTTCCTAACATTTATCAACTCTTAAGATAGATAGATTGATAGACAGAGAGATGAACAGATAGATAGATGAATAGCTAGATAGATGATAGATGGGTAGATGGATGGATACACAGATGATAGAGATAGATAGGTAGATGAATAGATGCATAGATTGGTACATGGTAGAGATAGATAAATAGATGATAGAGATAGGTAAGTAGGCAAATAGATGACATGTTAGATAGATAGATATAAATGGATAGATGAAAGAGATGGTTAGATATTTGTAGATGGTTGGATAGACAGATGATAGAGATAGATGATAGGTAGGTAGATAGGTAGATAGACAGACAGACAGACAGACAGATAGATAGATAGATAATTTGTCTGCTTATTGTCTGACTGCACCACTAAAATGGAAGCTCCATGGAGCCAAAACCTGTATCCTTCTTATTAACTATTCTGTCTCTAGGGTCTAGTATGGTACCTGGCACGTAGTAGGTGTTCCATAAATGTTGAAGGATGACTAGTTTCCTCATTTGTACTTTCACCTTCATTCTAGCCATTCTCCACACAGCAGTCAAAGGATATTCTTAAAATGTGAGAGGAATGCTATCACTCCCCTTCACCTACCCTTCCAAACCCTTGAATTGCTTTTTATTGCTCCTGGTTTTTTTTTTTTTTTTTTTGAGATGTAGTCTTGCTCTGTCACCCAGGCTGAAGTACAGTGGCGCAATTTCGGCTCACTGCAACCTCCTCCTACTGGGTTCAGGCAATTCCCTTGCCTCAGCCCCTCTGAGTAGCTGGGATTACAGGTGCACACCACCAGACCTGGCTAACTTTTGTATTTTTAGTAGAGACAGGATTTCACCACATTGGCCAGGCTGGTTTCGAACTCCTGACCTCAAGTGATCCTCCCGCTTCAGCCTCCCAAAATGCTGAGATTACAGGTGTGAGCCACTGTGCCCTGCTTATTGCTCTTAAACTCCATTTGATTATTTACAAACCAGGCCAGATTAAAATTTTAGTCTTTAATCACTGAAAAGATTATAGTATCATCACCACTAGAGACAATTTTCTAAACATGATAATGTTAAATCCTAAAATAAGTGTATTAGAAGCCTAACAATTTCAGTTTTTACCAAAATCTCATTAATCTTCCCGCCTCTGTATCTATCTAATCTTTTCCAACTGCCCGGTTTTCCCTTCTGTTTCGGGCCTTCACCATACTCTGCCAAAATTACTACAAAAGCTTTCCAATTTGTCTTCCCACCTCCGGCCAGATGTCTCCTTCCCTTCTCTCTCCACACCAATTCATTCTCCACATTAACTCCAAAATGATCATTCTAAAATATATATCCCCTTACATCCTTCTTCTACTTAAAATTACTCAAGATCTCTAAATTTCCTTAGTGAAGGATTTTTTAAGACCCATTAGTTGCAAGTGGCAGCAATCCAAAGCAAACTGGATTGAACAAAAGGGGAAAAAATACAAAGCAAAACTTTAAAAAAGGAATTTTCATGTTCACATAGAAAAAGATTCTGTGGTAGTTCATAGTATTCAAAGAAGAGCAGAAAACATAGAATTTCAGGATCAAGAAATCGGGAGTTAAAATCAGTGGAATTTTTTTTTTTTTCTCACTGCCTGTGTCTCATGTCTACTTGTCTCCATTGGACTGCTTTCTTCTTTAGTCAGCATCTTTTCAAGTGTCAGGGAAGACTGCCACTGCCAACTCTGTAATCACATCCACCAAAGCCACTGGCTTCTGTGGAAAGACAGTATCTTTCCCACCATTTCTATATCAATCCCAGGGAAGATTCTGATTGGTCAAATTTGGTCAGGTGGACCAATCAAATGTCCCCAACCAGACAGCATAAAGTGTGGGAGAAATTTCCCACAGACATTAGCAGGCTGTCTGCAGAAGAAGGAAGATGAGAAAACATAGTGGTCAGGCACAACTCAGTAGCTGATGGTTTCTGCAGTTTATTAAAGATAGCACATAAAGACCTTCCAGGTCTGGTGCCTGCCAACCTCTTCAACTCCATCTTAACCCACATCTTCCTCATGTTCTGTGATCCAGCCACAGTCAGCTACTTGAATTCTTGGGTGGCTTTTGCCTTCTTTTATCTCCAGCACATACCGCTCTCTGTACCTAAAACACCATTTGCTGCCTCATTATACAAAGATGATACTTCCACATTCTTCAGACCTTATTTCATACATTACCTCCTTCAGGAAATCTTTGTTTTAACATGTGGATTTTATTATTATTCAAGTGTAATGAGGCCAGCAGATCAGGAGATAATTATCCTTGAAAAGATCATTTATTACTCACAGTTCCCAAGAGGAGGGGGCATACCACATCACAAAGGGCCACATGGGAAGCACCAGGGTTGGTCAGGAGACCCAGGGAGAGAACTTTTGTGGTGGTTTTGTGGGAAGGAATGGGTGAGACAGGGAAGCAACTCTAGGATGGTCTAGTTTGAATAATTTCAACAGGCTCTGGGACACAGAGGTCATCTGTAGTTGTCTCACACCTGGCCATGAGGCGATTAGGATAGGAGAATAGTGGCCCTACATATGAGAGCCCAACAAGAGAGGAGGTTGTGGGGTGTGGGCTCTGGATTGGTTGGTTTTCATATGAAAGGCACACTCCGTGGCAAGTCATTTAATATCTCTAGGAATTAAACACTCCTAGAGGGGCAGTCTGTCCAGTGTCAGCAAGGCCTCAGATATGAAAGCATCAGAATACAGAAAGTAAGTGGCAGGGTTAATACAATATTTCCTAGTGTTTTTTTCAGCATCTTCTCCTAAATCAGGTTTAGGCATCTCTTTTTTGTGATTCCATAATACTCCTTGCACACTTCTGTGGTTGCAATGGCAGCAGTACCAGCAAGGATATCTTAACCAACAGCCCAGCAATCTTTGACCTTCAAACTACATCTAGGGAAGTGGGTAAGAATTTGAAATAATTTTGCTTGGAGTGGGGGTTCACTCACCTATGTAACCTCAACACTTTGGGAGGCTGAGGCGGGAGGATTGCTTCAGCTCATGAGTTTGAGACCAGCTTGGGCAACAGACTGAGACTTGTCTCTACAAAAATTTTTAAAAACTTAGACAGGCATGGTGCCATGTGCCTGTAGACCCAGATACTTGGGAGGTTGAGATGGGAGGACTGTTTGAGCCCAGGAGGTCGAGATTACAGTGAGCCATAATCACAACCCTGCACCCTGCACTCCAGCCTGTGTGACAGACCCTGTCTCCAGTAAAAACAACAACAATGAGCAAAATATTTAAGCCATTTAATTTCAATTTAATGGATATGTGACCTCATTTTTATTCTCACAGTTTTTGAGACTACACATTTAGTTTTCATTTAAATGTCTTTAAAATATTTATTCATTTTCTTTCTACTAAAATGATGCAAACAATACTCCTAGGTGTATTATACACTGAATTTTGACACTTTAAAGAATACCACCACATTAACGTATGCAGCCGTGATTAATTTATCTCTGTGCAGACTATTGAATAAAATTTTTCTCATCTTTATTGTGCACATAGTTGATCTTCCAAATATGTAATTAGTTAGAAAAATTGAAACTCTTAACTGCTCTTTTAAGATATTCATGCTTGTGCATATTCATGCATATACAACTGAAATGCATGGATACACCACTATCCCTCTCACTACTGACTATATAGTGCCTTATTGTCTTTATAAGTCACCTGCATGTGAATTAGGAAACGAAACTCCTTCTTCTGGGCAGATGCAGCTCTGTGTTGGGTTCATGACTTGGGGGCAGAGCATGGGATGGCTTTTGGCTCTCCTTGCTGCCTGGTCAATAATGCCTTGATCTGTACTAACCTGCCAGACCTTAGACAAAGGTGTTAAATGCACACTAGCTTTGCTCAAATGGGCAAGTCTCAACTCATCTTCCTCCCTGAGATCCTCATGCTATCCACAGGACAGGCCAGCCAGCCATGTAACAGCACACTATTGTGTAAAATTATACATCATGGTGTAGCTTTGTGTACTCCTTATAAAATGTTTCTGTTTGCATTTAGGAATATAAGCATGTATTAGACATTCTTAGTGATTCAACTTTGAAGCAAAGATTTTCTGTCACCTTTTTTTCAATTTAAATTAAAGAATACCCTGAGATTTCAAGGCAAAATATTATGAGTCAGTTTTTATTTGTAATTATTTACCTTTGCAAACAAAATTTTCTCAAGGAACAAAATACAAATGAATACAACATAAAACATAGATATAATTTGGATGCTGACTCTCTAATTGTCAAATATAACTCCTCATTCCATGTTTCTTTGTATCACCTTATGATTCCTATTCATTGACTAAAAATTAAGTAAATATTATACATTTTCAGTTACAAATTTATGGTAATGAAATATACTTTTATCAATTTTACATGTGATGGATCTTGGATTTTTTTTCCCCATTTTAAAAATTAGAATTTATTTTTTAGAGCAGTTTTAGGTTCACAGTGAAATTGAGTGGAAGAAACAGACACTTCCCATATACCCTTCCCCATTTCCCCACCATGCACAACCTCACCCACGGTCAACATCCCCAACCTGAGGGTACATTTGTTACAATTCATGAACCTACATTGGCACTTGAGGGAAAGCAGGTATAAATAAGACTTTGGCCGGGCCCGGTGGCTCACACCTGTAATCCCAGCACTTTGGGAGGCCGAGGCAGGCAGACGACCTGAGGTCAGGAGTTTGCAACCAGCCTGGGCAACACGGTGAAACCCTGTCTCTACTAAAATACAAAAAAGTAGCTGGGTGTGGTGGCGTGTGCCTGTAGTTCCAGCTACTTGGGAGGCTAAGGCAGCGGAATTGCTTGAACCCAGGAGGCGGAGGTTGCAGTGAGCCAAAATTGCGCCACTGCACTTCAAGCTGGGTGACAGAGTGAGACTCCATCTCAGAGGAAAAAAAAAAAAAAGACTTTAGTGATAGTTTCTAGTTTCAGGTAGTCTAGAAGGAATTCATTCACTCAAGGACTCTGGTTTCCAGAGTTCTTGCTGTGCCTCCCAGGTTTTAAAAAGGTCAGGCTGCACATGGTGGCTCACATCTCAGCACTTTGGGAGGCCAAGGCGGGTGGATTGCTCGAGCCAGGGAGTTCGAGACCAGCCTGGGCAACGTGGTGAAACCCCATCTCTACCAAAAACAAATACTAAGAAGAATACAAAAATTAGCAGGGCTATTACTTATTTATTTTGAGTGGCTGTAGTCCCAGCTTCTCAAGGGTTGAGGTGAGAGGATCACTTGAGCCCAGGAGGTAGAGGTAGTAGTGAGCTCTGATTGCGGGACTGCACTCCAGCCTGGGCAACAGAGCGAGACCTTGTCTCAAAAATAAATAAATAAATAAATAAAAATAAAAAGATCAATAGCAGGAGCACATGACATGGCTCACGCTTCATCTGTGACACAGGATGCAGAGTCAAAGGTGTAAACATTGTCCACATAGCAGAGAGTCGAAAGAGGGAGTTAGTAAGTTTCCCATATTTGGAATCGGCCATTTGTTTTGTTTTTCTTTTTCTTTTGAGACGGAGTCTCGCTCTGTCACCCAGGCTGGAGTGCAGTGGCCGGATCTCAGCTCACTGCAAGCTCCCGCCTCCCGGGTTTATGCCATCCTCCTGCCTCAGCCTCCTGAGTAGCTGGGACTACAGGCGCCCACCACCTTGCCCGGCTAGTTTTTTGTATTTTTTTAGTAGAGACGTGGTTTCATCAAGTTAGCCAGGATGGTCTCGATCTCATGACCTCGTGATCCGCCCGTCTCGGCCTCCCAAAGTGCTGGGATTACAGGCTTGAGCCACCACGCCCGGCCGGAATCGGCCATTTGTGGGATACTGACAAGTTTTGGTTTCTGAAGATGGAAACATCAATTTACGTTTTAATTTCTTAAAAAGAAACTAAAAAGTTAAGCAAGAGTCCACCCATTATTTGGTAGTGAGACTATAACACATTTCCATTTAACTTGAGCTCCCCCTCCTCCTTTTTCCATGAATGGGCCCAGGTCCACTCTGTGATCAGGTGAGGTTTGCTGGGAGTGAGTGAGAAAATCTGCAGAACCAGAATTGGGTCCCCCAAAGGGAAGAGAGCAGAAACCCCTCTTGTTCTCTTTAAGATTGACTGTGGGTAATGCAGATTATCTTTTATAAAAATGAAGTCAATACATTTTCAATTTGGCATGAAATTACATTCCCATGTAGGCTTCCATTCCTACTGTCAAACCATCAGTCTCAGGAAAGACAGCAGGTACCACCAAAAGCAAACTAGTCATCGATCATCTTTGAGTTTCACAGTTGGGTTTTTTAAAATCTACAGCTAGACAAAGTTTCTTTCTTTTAACCTTTTAAGAGTCAGGCCTGATAGACTCTAGGATAGAGTTTCTTTGACATACAGAGAATCTTCTTTCCACCTCTCAAGTTGAGCCAAGAAGCTTCATGTCTTTGAGTACAGGAAGCTTTGAGGGGTGGAGGTGAAGAGTTGGCTGGCTGAGCTTGCGGCAGAGCTCCTGGCTCCCCACGGATGCCTGTGGTGTGCAGAGGACATAGGAGGCCCCCACTCCTGGCGGAGACTGAAAGTAAGAGTAAGAGGAATGGGAGTGTGATAAGGCCACAGGACACTGGGACTTCACAACGGGATCCAGACTTCAGCAGCGGAGCCTACTAGACATGTCCATGACAACTCACAAGCCAACAAAGACCTACAGTGCCAGAGGATGCAGCACAGATCCAGGACCCTTCTGCCCCCCTGCCCTGGGATCTCCACCCAACCCACACCACTGTGGGGTAGAGATGGGGAGGGCAAATGGGAAAAGGGTGCCTTTACCTGGAAGGACTGGTTTACACAAATGAGAGGGCTTAACTCGGCCTTGAGAAGGAGATGCATTTCAATTGTTTGCAGGACTCTCTTTAAACTAGAAGAGACTGAGATCTTTAAACTAGAAGAGACGGAGATCTTTAAACTCCCCCACCCTTTGCTTTCCCTACAAGGTGGGGGTCTATGAGGAAGAACAGAGAAGAGAAATGGAGAAGCCACATTTCCTTTTCCCATATGACGGCAGTATATTTTCTCCCCCCATACAATTAGCAAAAAATATAAGAATGTGAAAGAGTGACTGTGATTATTAAGGCCTCAACCACAGAAGAGTGTTGAGGCTCTGAGAGAGAATCCCCACGGGGGCCCAAGGACACTTGCACAAGGCGAGTTTCATTCTGGGCTGGTGGCAGCTGACATAGAAGAGCTCTGTCCGCCATTTATAATAACGCGGGCTCATGTCCCAGGGAAGGGGTGTGTGTGCGTGAATTGAAAGGTTCTTGTCAGAAAGAGCAGAAACTTTGGCCCCAAAGCCAGACTCAGGGGTGGGCTGCCCAGGTGGTCGACAGGGGAGGCACTAAAACAACCCTGGAAATGTCATGAGATGAGATCAGCCTGTGCAGCTGGAAGGGCTACTCTGACGAGCAGCTTTGGGGCTTGTCAGGGACTTGTTTAAGTGACAACTGGGGGCTACTAAACTCCCTTCAAAAGAAGAGAGGGTACACCAGTGTTCGAAGCAGCACTATTCACAATCACCAGGTGGAAGCAACCCAAATGTCCATTGATGTGACACAGCTACGATGTCTGGGGCATATACCCTGGGGCTCCTCGTCTCGCGCCAGGAAAATGTGGGACACAGACACATGGGAGGAGTTTAGGAGCAGAGGTTTAATAGAAGAGAAAGAGATACAGCTCTCTCTATAGAGAGAAAGGGATCTCCCAGGGGAAAAGACAGCTGGTGGCAAATGCAGGGGATTTTATAGTCCAGCTTGAGGAGGCGGTGTCTTATGTACCTAGGGCTCACAGACTGGTTCAATCAGGTGTGGCATCATACCGTGCCTCATATTGCATGTCATAGCGTGAGGAAGGCTGGTCGCCCCACCCTAATCTTATTATGCAAATAGATTATCCGTGGCCAGTGTCATCTTGATTGCTCCTTACTATACATGTGGCTGGCAGAGAAGGGATGGTGGAACCGCCATCTTGAGCATGTCTAGTCCCTAGTTCCTGCTGGCTTTCACCCGCGCAAGCCCCCAACTTGCTTGTCTATGTCTGCAGCTCAACTTTAAAGGCTGCTCTTTGTTAGAAAATGATTTGGGCTGCTTTTCATTAAAAAGAAAAGCCTTACGGAGGACTTCTATACCCTTACTATCTGCCTAAGCGATTTTCTCTTAACTCCTGTATCAGATGGACGAATGGATAAAACAAAATGTAGTCTATCCATGCAATGGCATATTGATTATCCAGTCTTAAAACGGAGGGAAATTCTGACATATGCTACAACATAGATTAACTTTAAGGAAGTTATATTAAGTGAAATAAGCCAGTCACAAAAAGACAAAGACTGTGTGATTCCACTTATATGAAGTACCCAGAGTAGTCAAATGCATAGAGACAGAAAGTAGAATGACGGTTGTCAGGGGTCAGGGGAGCCTTATTGCAGGTGAGGACTCTCTGTGGTATCCTCAGGTGGCACAGGGCATTGTATGATAACATGTTAATCCATTAATCTGTGAATGGATTAATCCAGGGCAGAGGCCTCATGATCCGATCATTTCTTAAAGGGCTCACCTCAATACTCCACTTTGAGGATAAGTTTCAACATAAGTTTTGGAAAGGATATTCAAACCATAATGAGAGATGAAACTGGCTGGGCTTCTGGGTCGGGTGGGGACTTGGAGAACTTTTCTGTCTAGTTAAAGGATTGTAAATGCACCAACTAGTGCTCTGTGTCTAGCTAGTTTGTAAACTCACCAATCAGCACTCTGTCAAAACGGACCAATCAGCACTCTGTAAAACGGACTAATCAGCACTCTGTAAAATGGACCAATCAGCTCTCTGTAAAATGGACCAATGAGCAGGATGTGGGTGGGGCCAAATAAAGGAATAAAAGCAGACCACCCGCGTCAGCAGGGGCAACCTGCTTGGGTTCCTTTCCACCCTGTGGAAACTTTGTTCTTTCGCTCTTCACAATAAATCTTGCTGTTCCTCACTCTTTGGGTCCATGCCACCTTTATGAGATGTAACACTCACTGTGAAGGTCTGCAGCTTCACTCTTGAAGTCAGCGAGACCACGAACCCACTGGAAAGAAGAAACTCTGGACACATCTGAACCTCAGAAGGAACAAACTCCAGACACATCATCTTTAAGAACTGTAACACTCACCACAAGCATCCACAGCTTCATTCTTGAAGTCAGCGAGACCAAGAACCCACCAATTTGGGACATATTTTGGCAACCACGAAGGGACCATCGCCTATTGCCAAGTGGTGAGTACAATCAGACCCCTTTTGCTTGCTATTCTGTACTATTTTTCCTTAGAATTTGGGGGCTAAATACCGAGCACCTGTCAGCCAGTTAAAAGCAACTAGCAAGGCCGCAGGACTAAAGACATGGGTGTCAGGCTTTCTGGGAAAGGGCTCTCTAACAACTCCAGACTCTTCAGAGTTGGGAGCATTGGTTTGCCTGGAACCAGCTTCCACTTTTCCTGTACTTCTAGGCTAAGCTGAGGGTCAACAGAGAGGAAAGCCATTCAGCTCTGGGGTCCTGACAACAAGTTGGTTTACCCTGTGGCCATGAGCAGAACTCTCAAAGGCATGTCACCCAAGTGAGACTTGCCCATCTATCCTATCTATCCTCACTGTTGCCCCTGGATCCTAATGCCTGTCAGACAAACTTCCTCCCACCTCTCTTCTCCGAGGCTAGTCCTGCTTCTAAAAACTACTTCTTGTCTCTGGTACTTTTCTAGTTTCTCCTATAAGAATGATTTCTACTATAAACTCCAGGACTTTATTCCCTTCTTTAGGCACCCAGGCTCACCAATCAGAAAGACATAATTTTTGCCCAAAGCCCCGTCATAGCGGGGACTATCTGGAATTTTAGGATCCCTCCTCAGACAAGCAGGCCTAACAACAGCTATTCCTGAAGCTAGGTTATGGAGAGCCTCAGAAATTGTATCCTTCCTGTTCATATAAGTGAGGACAAACGGTGTCACTCTTCCAACCCTGGAGATCCCTTCCCTCCCTCAGGGTACGGCCCTCCACTTCATTTTTGGGGCATAACATCTTTATAGGACAGGGGTAAAGTCCCAGTACTAACAGGAGAATGGTTAGGACTCTAACAGTTTTTCAAGAACGCGTCGGTAAGGGCCACTAAATCCAATTTTTCTCAGTCCTCCTTGTGGTCTAGGAGGAAAACTAGTGTTTCTGCTGCTGTGTTGGTGAGCGCAACTATTCCAATCAGCAGGGTCCAGGGACTGTTGTGGGTTCTTGGGCAAGAGGTGTTTCTGCTGCTGCGTGGTGAGCGCAACTATTCTGATAAGCAGGGTCCAGGGACTGTTTCGGGTTCTTGTGTAAGGGGATAAACAAATCAAAACTGTGGGTGGTTTTGTCTTTCAGATGGGAAACACTCAGGCATCAACAGGCTCACCCTTGAAATGCATCCTAAGCCATTAGGACCAATTTGACCCACAAACCTTGAAAAAGAGGTGGCTCATTTTTTTCTGCACTACAGCCTGGCCCCAATATTCCCTCTGTGATGGGGAAAAATCACCATCTGAGGGAAGTACAAATTATAATACTATCCTGCAACTTGACCTTTTCTGTAAGCGGGAAGGCAAATGGAATGAAATACCTTATGTCCAAGCTTTATTTTCACTGAAAATAATTTTTCAATTTTGCATACACAACTATGCAAAGCTTGTAGTTTACATCCCACAGGAGGACCTTCAGCTTACCTCCATATCCTAGCCTCCCTATAGCTCCCCTTCCTATTAATGATAAGCCTCCTCTAATCTCCCTTGCCCAGAAGGAAATAAGCAAAGAAATCTACCAGGGACCACAAAGACCCCCGGGCTATCAGTTGTGTCCCCTTCAAGCTGTAGGGGGAGGGGAATTTGGCCCAACCCAGGTACATGTCCCCTTCTCCCTCTCTGATTTAAAGTCGATCAAGACAGACCTGGGGAAGTTTTCAGATGATCCTGATAGGTACATAGATGTCCTACAGGGTCTAAGGTAAACCTTCAATCTCACTTGGAGAGATGTCATGCTATTGTTAGATCAAACCCTCGCCTTTAATTAAAAAAAATGCTGCTTTGGCTGCAGCGCGAGAGTTTGGAGATACCTGGTATCTTAGTCAAGTAAATGATAGAATGACAGCCAAAGAAAAGGACAAATTCCTTACGGGTCAGCAAGCCATCCCCATTATGGATCCCCACTGGGACCTTGACTCAGATCATGGGGACTGGAGTCATAAACATCTGTTGACCTGTGTTCTAGAAGGACTAAGGAGAATTAGGAAAAAGCCCATCAATTATTCAATGATGTCCACCATAACTCAGGGAAAGGAAGAAAATCCTTCTGCCTTCCTCAAGCGGCTATGGGAGGCCTTAAGAAAATATACTCCCCTGTCACCTGAATCACTCGAAGGTCAATTGATTCTAAAAGATAAGTTTATTACCCAATCAGCTGCAGATATCAGGAGAAAGCTCCAAAAGCAAGCCCTGGGCCCTGAACAAAATCTGGAGGCATTATTAAACCTGGCAACCTCAGTGTTCTATAATAGGGACTGAGAGGAACAAGCCCAAAAGGAAAATCGAGATCAGAGAAAGGCTGAAGCCTTAGTCATGGCCCTCAGACAAACAAACCTTGGTGGTTCAGAGAGCACAGAAAATGGAGCAGGCCAATCACCCAGTAGGGCTTGTTATCAGTATGGTTTATAAGGACACTTTAAAAAAGATCGTCCAATGAGAAACAAGCCGCCCCCTCGTGCATGTCCACCATGTCAAGGCAATCACTGGAAGGTGCACAGCCCCAGAGGACAAAGGTTCTCTAGGTCAGAAGCCCCCAACCAGATGATCCAACAATAAGATTGAGGGTTCCCGGGACAAACGCCAGCTCATGCCATCACCCTCACTGAGCCCCAGGTACGTTTAACCATTGAGGGCCAGGAAATTGACTTCCTCTTAGACACTGGCGCAGCCTTCTCAGTATTAATCTCCTGCCCTGGACGACTGTCCTCAAGGTCCGTTACCATCTGAGGAATCCCGGAACAGCCTGTAACCAGATATTTTTCCCACCTCCTCAGTTGTAATTGGAAGACTTTGCTCTTTTCACATGCCTTTCTTGTTATACCTGAAAGTCCCACACCCTTATTAAGGAGGGATATATTAGCCAAAGCTGGAAAATTGTCTACATGAATACGGAGAACAAGTTACCCATTTTTTGTCCCCTACTTGAGGAGGGAATCAACTCTGAAGTCTGGGCATCAGAAGGACAATTTGGAAGGGCAAAAAATGCCCACCCAGTCCAAATCAGGTTAAAAGACCCCACCACTTTTCCTTATCAAAGGCAATATCCCTTAAGGCCTGAAGCTCATAAAGGATTACAGGATATTGTTAAACATTTAAAAGCTCAAGGCTTAGTAAGGAAATGCAGCAGTCCCTGCAACACCGCAATACTAGGAGTACAAAAACTGAATGGTAAGTAGAGACTAGTGCAAAATCTTAGACTCATCAATGAGGCAGTAATTCCTCTATATCCAGTTGTACCCAACCCCTATACCCTGCTCTCTCAAATACCAGAGGAAGGAGAATGGTTCACTGTTCTGGACCTCAAGGATGCCTTCTTCTGCATTCCCCTGTACTCTGACTCCCAGTTTCTCTTTGCCTTTGAGGATCCCACAGACCACACATCCTAACTTACATGGACGGTCTTGCCCCAAGGGTTTAGGGATAGCCCTCACCTGTTTGGTCAGGCACTGACTCAAGATCTAGGCCACTTCTCAAGTACAGGCACTCTGGTCCTTCAGTATGTGGATGATTTACTTTTGGCTACCAGTTCAGAAGCCTCGTGCCAGCAGGCTACTCTAGATCTCTTGAACTTTCTAGCGAATCAAGGGTACAAGGTGTCTAGGTCGAAGGCCCAGCTTTGCCTACAGCAGGTTAAATATCTAGGCCTAATCTTAGCCAAAGGGACCAGGGCCCTCAGCAAGGAAGGAATACAGCCTATACTGGCTTATCCTCACCCTAAGACATTAAAACAGTTGCGGGCGTTCCTTGAAATCATCGGCTTTTGCCAACTATGGATCCCCAGATACAGTGAGATAGCTTGGCCCCTCTATACTCTAATCGAGGAGACCCAGAGGGCACATACTCAACTAGTAGAATGGGAACCAGGTGCTGCAGAAACAGCCTTCAGAACCTTAAAGAAGGCCCTAGTACAAGCTCCAGCTTTAAGCCTTCCCAGAGG
This sequence comes from Chlorocebus sabaeus, assembly GCF_047675955.1. NCBI lineage: Eukaryota > Metazoa > Chordata > Mammalia > Primates > Cercopithecidae > Chlorocebus > Chlorocebus sabaeus. The sequence continues at coordinate 68,642,870 of NC_132928.1, read as the reverse complement.
ACAAAACTTCTCTTTATACATCACAGAGAGAGCAGGGATAGCTCTTGGATTCCTTACTCAGACTCGTAGGACAACCGCACAACCAGTGGCATACCTAAGTAAGGAAATTGATGTAGTAGCAAAAGGCTGGCCTCACTGTTTACGGGTAGTTTCGGTGGTGGCCGTCTTAGTGTCAGAGGCTATCAGAACAATACAAGGAAAGGATTTCACTGTCTGGACTACTCATGATGTAAGTGGCGTACTAAATGCCAAAGGAAGTTTATGGCTATCAGACAACTGCCCACTTAGATACCAGGCACTACTCCTTGAGGGACTGGTGCTTCAAATACATATGTGCGTGGCCCTCAACCCTGCCATTTTTCTCCCAGAGAATGGGGAACCAATCAAGCATGACTGCCAACAAATTATAGTCCAGACTTATGCCACCTGAGTTGATCTCTTAGAAGTCCCCTTAGCTAATCCTGACCTTAACCTATATACTGATGGAAGTTCATTTGTGGAGAATGGGATACAAAGGGCAGGTTATGCCATAGTTAGTGATGTAACCATACTTGAAAGTAAGCCTCTTCCCCCAGGGACTAGAGCCCAGTTAGCAGAACCAGTGGCACTTACCCGAGCCTTAGAACTGGGAAAGGGAAAAAGGATAAATGTGTATACAGATAGCAAGTATGCTTATCTAATTCTACATGTCCATGCTGCAATGTGGAAAGAAAGGGAGTTCCTAACCTCTGGGGGAGCCCCCATTAAACACCACAAGGAAATTATGGAGTTATTGCATGCAGTGCAAAAACCCAAGGAAGTGGCAGTCTTACACTGCCAAAGCCATCAGAAAGGTGAAGCAGAAAAGGCAGAAGGAAACCGTCAGGCAGATGCTGAGGCCAAAATTGCTGCCAGGCAGAACCTCCCATTAGAAATACCTACTGAAGGACCCTTGGTATGGAACAACCCCTTCCAAGAGATTAAGCCCCAGTATTCTCCGACTGAAACAGAATGGGGACTTTCACGGGGGCATAGTTTCTCCCCTCAGGGTGGTTAATGATAGAAAAAGGAAAGGTGCTTATATATGAAGCCAGCCAGTGGAAAATACTTAAAAGCCTCCAGAAAACTTTTCATATGGGTATTAAAAACACTCAAGGCCAAATCCCTATTTACAGGGCTAAATCTCCTCCAGACCATCTCACAGGTAGTCAAAGCCTGTGAGGTGTGCCAAAGGAATAATCCCTTGGTTCATCGTAAGGCCCCTTTGGGGGAACAAAGAATAGGTCAGTATCCTGGAGAGGACTGGCAGTTAGACTTCACCCATATGCCTAAGTCAAAGGGATTTCAGTACTTATTGATCTGTGTCGATACCTTTACAAATTGGATAGAAGCTTTCCCCTGCAAGACAGAGAAGGCTCAGGAAGTGATTAAAGTCCTAATTCATGAAATAATTCTTAGATTTGGGCTTCCCCAAAGCTTACAGAGTGACGATGGTCCAGCTTTTAAAGCCATGATAACTCAAGGAATTTCCAGGGCGCTAAGGATACAATATCACCTTTACCGTGCCTGGAGGCCACAATCCTCAGGGAAGGTTGAGAAGGCAAATGAAACACTCAAAAGGCACTTAAGGAAACTAACACTAGAAATCTCCCATGGCCTGCTCTTTTGCCCATGGCCTTGTTGAGAATCAGAAATTCTCCTCACAAAATGGGGCTCAGTCCACATGAAATGCTGTATAGACAACCTTTTCTCACAGATAACCTCCTACTTGATCAGGAAACGGCCAACTTGGTCAATGTTATAACTTCTTTAGCAAAATATCAACAAAACCTTAAAAACCTACCTGAAGGATGTCACAGAGACAAGGGAACAGAGTTGTTTCAACCAGGAGATTTAGTGTTGGTCAAATCTCTCCCCTCTACCTCCCCATTCATGGACTCTTTGTGGGAAGGACCATACTCAGTAATCCTCTCTACCCCAACTGCAGTTAAGGTTGCAGGAGTGGAATCTTGGATTCACCACACCTGAGTAAAACAGTGGACATCCCATGAGGAACCTGCAGGACTGTCAGCTCAGGAGTCCCAAGATCAGCCAGACCAGCCTCGATACACCTGCAAACCATTGCATCTCCTATTTTGGAAGGAAACATCCTAGACTAAAAAGGTTCCTACCACTGATCCTGAGGAAAAATCGCTTCCTCCTTAAAAAGGATAAGTGAAAATCTACATAATCTGTATCTTTAACACCTCTTCTTGACCTTTTAATGGAATCCTTTTACTATTTCATCATATTATTAAGCAGCATACTAATCATACTGTTTGTGATAGGACTATATACTGTAGCTCCTACCAGGACAAAAATCCTAAAGCACATCAACCTTGTTTCTATCTTCCTTCCTTCTGACAGCAATTTACTCCTACCTTTAACTCAGCCTGGACAAAATGATCTCGTCTTCCAAAGTGCCCTCTTTATCTTCCTATTTATTCTTTACCTATCTATCCTTCCTGCTTCCTTGGATACCTCATACAATCATCCCTCCCCTTCCACTAGCTTCTAATTACCTCTAAAAGACTCTCAACTTAACCCAGTCTCTGTTAAACCAGTCCAATCCTTCCCTGGAAAATGACTGTTGGCTTTGTATCTCTCTATCAACCTCTGCTTAGGTTGCCACTCCCATTCCTGCAAAAAAAAACTGAGTCTTTACCGACTTAACCTACCACTGTCATTATGAAGGAAAAGACCCTTTCTGACTTCTAAATATGCAATCATTAGCCAACTTCCCCATCTCCAATAGGACCAAGAATACCCTAACAGGACGTAAAAGCTGCAATCCAGCTTTTACTACTACCTATTACTATTACCTACTACCCTATCAGTGTAATTACACCCTACAACATCAAGCCCCAACTAATCATAGTAACTTCCGAGTCACCCAAACAGCTCCATTCAGATGGCTTGTCTGCTTCTCAGGGCCCCCAAAATCATCACCTCCTCCCTGCTTAACAAACAGTCCAGGTTTTGTAATGGCAAACATACTCCCTGCATGACCATTCACCCCTGCACCCCTCTGCAGCAGCGTCCCCACCACTAGTGAATGCCTTCTCATCCCCTCTTTCAATCACTCTCTCAAATGGTTCCTAGTAGACACAAAACATTTTTTTCTCCAATGGGAAAATAGAACACAAGGAGCCACTCAGTTTGCTCCCAACACCCCTTTCCAGCCACTCACTGGAGCTACCTTGGCAAGTACTCTAGGAGTATGGGAAAACAAAAACAACAAATTCACACACCTTTTTAACATACACAACCAGTTCTGTCTACCCAGCCAAGGTATATTCTTACGTGGAACATCAACCTATAGCTGCCTCCCCACTAACTAGACAGGCACCTGCACCTTAGTCTTTCTAAGTCCCAACATTAACATCGCCCCAGGAAATCAGACCCTATCGGTACCCCTCAAAGTTCAAGTCCGTCAGTGCAGAGCCATACAACTAATACCCCTACTTATAGGGTTAGGAATGGCTACTGCTATAAGAACCAGAATAGCCAGTTTATCTACTTTGTTATCCTACTACCACACATTCTCAAAGGATTTTTCAGAGAGTTTGCAAGAAATAACAAAATCTATCCTTACTCTACAGTCCCAAGTAGACTCTTTGGCAGCAGTGACTCTCCAAAACCACCGAGGCCTAGACCTCCTCACTGCTGAGAAAGGAGGACTCTGCACCTTCTTAGGGGAGGAGTGTTGTTTTTACACTAACCAGTCAGGGTTAGTATGAGATGCCGCCCAGCATTTACAGGAAAAGGCTTCTGAAATCAGACAATGCCTTTCAAACTCTTATACCAACCTCTGGAGTTGGGCAACATGGCTTCTCCCTTTTCTAGGTCCCATAGCAGCTATCTTGCTGTTACTCACCTTTAGGCCCTGTATTTTTAACCTTCTTGTCAAATTTGTTTCCACTAGAATCGAGGCCATCAAGCTACAGATGGTTTTACAAATGGAACCCCAAATGAGTTCAACTAACAACTTCTACTGAGGACCCCTGGACCAACCTGCTAACCCTTCCACTGGCCTAAAGAGTTCCCCTCTGGAGGACATTACAACTACAGGGCCCCTTCTTTACCCCTATCCAGCAGGGATAGCTCTTAGCTAGAGCAGTCATCAGTCAAATTCCCAACCGCAGTTAGGGTGTCCTGTTTAGAGGGGGGATTGCCAGGTGAAGCTGTCTGGGCTTTTGGGTCGGGTGGGGCCTTGGATAACTTTTCTGTCTAGCAAAGGATTGTAAATGCACCAATCAGCGCTCTGTGTCTAGCTAAAAATTTGTAAATGCACAAATCAGCACTCTGTCAAAACAGACCAATCAGCATTCTGTAAAACGGACCAATTAGCACTCTGTAAAATGGACCAATCAGCTCTCTGTAAGATAGACCAATCAGCAGGATGTAGGTGGAGCCAAATAAAGGAAAGGAATAAAAGCAGGCCACCGGAGCCAGTACCTGCAACCTGCTCAGGTCCCCTTCCACGCTGTGGAAGTTTTGTTCTTTTGCTCTTCACAATAAATCTTGCTGCTGCTCACTCTTTAGGTCCATGCTGCCTTTATGAGCTATAACACTCACCATGAAGGTCTGCAGCTTCACTCCTGAAGTCAGCGAGGCCATGAACCCACCGGGAGGAATGAACAATTCCAGACGCACCACCTTCAAGAGCTGTAACATTCATTGCGAAGGTCTGAGACTTCACTCCTGAAGTCAGCAAGACCGTGAACCCACCAGAAGGAATAAACTCCAGATACATCCTAACATCAGAAAGAACAAACTCCGGACCCACCATCTTTTAAGAACTGTAACACTCACCACGAGGGCCCGCGACTTCATTCTTGAAGTCAGTGAGACCAATAACCCACCAGTTCCATATACAATAACAAGTGGCAAATTTTATATTACGTATATTTTCCACAATTTTCTAAAAAATGGAAAAAAAGAAGAAGGTGGGTTCTATTAAGCACTGGGTGTGTTTTCCTGTATGAGGTGTGCCACTGGGATTTTCAACACCTCTACAATGCTGACCAAATTGTAGACCAGTTAGCTTGCCTGAAGTGCCTAGGGACATCGTCCAGTCCTGGGCAAGGGTACCTGTGGGGAGAGGCATGACTGCACTGCCAACTGGGCCCTTCTTGGGTGGCACTATGGGCCTGCCCATCTCAAGGTCAGTTAGATCTCCCTGGCACTCTGGGCTGGAGGTCTACAGACTCCCCCAGAAGGCTATGTGGCCACAGTAAGAGAAGCCATCTCTACCTGCATTCTCACTACCTCCCAGTTAGAAGGAGCGGGTTGATGGCAGGAGCAGATGTCAGGAACCAGCACAGGCCATGCAGGGGCATCTCAGGATTCTCTACAGGGAATAATGTAGCAGAAAAAGAACGAATCTCCTGAAACTTCAGGTGGGAATCAGAGTTCTCTTGATTTGAACAGTTTTACCTGGTGTTGCACCGCAAGATGGTAATGTGAAATATATTGTTTGCAAAGGGTAATTAGGGGCATCCAGAAATCTTAAATCCAAGAGAAAGACAGAATTGGGAGCTAGAAGGGCTAATCAGCTATTGAAGACGAGAGTAGGCGGCAGGCATAGGCTGGCTCAGAAGAATTTTTCTGAAAGATCTCCTTGTTAACAGCAGCCAGTTTTCACTGGCTCTAGCATGTATGTGACATTTCTTATCTCAGAGTGGCTTAAAAGTACTGCTCAGCCCTTGACAGAAGTTGCAGAATTCCGTTTCTACTTCACACAGGGAATTGGACAAAATGGATTCTAGGGTTAAGGTTCTCTAAATCCAAGTTAATAATGGTACTCCTTTATTATTTCTATTTTATTTTGATACCTATGGCATTCCTTGGAGATGCTATATTACTGTTGGGAGAAAAACTTTTCCTCTGTTAACTTAGGTCCAGATACCAGGGGTCTGCAAATTAACTGACAATTGATATATTAACAAAAGAAAAGATGAAGTTGATTCCCTTGTCTGTGGGAGTACTCAGTACAGATGAACTCACTGAACAGCTGGGGGTAGGGACTTACATGGCAGCTTAACCAGGGAAGGGAAAAGGTGAGGGTGAGGGTGGGGGAAAGATAGAAGATTTGTTCTAGGAGAACAAATGGAAGGTAGACAGTTTTTGATAAGGTTTGTTTATGCACCTTCTCTAATGGTCAGTCTCCTTCCTGGCTGGAAGCTTCCCAGGACAGGGGATTTGTTCTCAGAAGTCTCTGCCTTTAGTCAGATAAGGGAAGCTCCAGAAAGTCTTCTTTCTGCCTCTGCTGTATTTCAGATGTCTTCAATTTAAAGTAATCTTTATGCCGTCTTGGGGTGGATCCAAGTGGGTCCCTTCATTACTATCACTTCTTTTATGTTCAAATGCTGTTATAAGAATCATGTCTTGATAACTGCACAAAAATTTGAATAGGTAGAGCTGGAGTAATAATCGTAATGAGAGCTAACATTTGCAACAAGCTTACTGTATGTCAGGCATCAGGCTTAGCATTCTACATGGATTATCTAATGTAACCCTCGAAATGACAGCAGGAAGTGGGTGCTGTCATTTTTGCAGGAGGAAACTCAGGCTTGGGGAAGTTAACATGTGGCCGTGTGATCAAGCAGAAATCAAACACAGGCTCCTCTGACGGTAGAACCCGACTTCTTGTAGTAATTGTTTACTGCTGCATAATCAATACCCCCAATGCAGTAGCCTAAAACAATACACATTATTATTTCTCACCATGTCTGGGAGTTTTCATGAGGCTGACTTGGATGTTGGCTGAGTTGGCAGTCATCTGAAGACTTGTTTGGGGTGACGGGATCCACTTCCAGGGTGGCTTTTTCCTGTGACTGTCACACTGGTACCAGCTGTTGTGGAGGCCTCAGTTCCTCTCTGGGGACCTTGCTGCAGAGTGATCTAACTATGCAGCAGCTGGCTTCCCCAGAAGCCAAGGCAGCAGCTGCAATGCATTGTATTACTTATTCTTAGAAGCCACACACCACCACTTCTGCACTATCCTATTAGTCACACAGGATGGCTCTATTCACTGTGAAAAGGGACCACATAGGTGCATGGATTCCAGGAGTGAGGATCTCTGGGAGCCAGTTCAGGGCCAGCTACCACATTTCTACTACACTTTTCTTTCTTTACTATCAACCTAGGCAAAGTGCTGTGAAATGAAATTTATAGGAGGCCATAGTTTTTGACTGAGCTCACGCACTAATCTCCAGCAGACCAGACCAAACCAAACCAGAATGGAGTCACTCATGCTGGGTGCCATGTAATGAAACTGAACTTAGACATGGGACATTTTACTAAACAAGATTCACAGCAATCAATCCAAAGGGGCCTGATCAGCCTGAAGCAGTGTAATAATGAATTCCCATCTGCCTTAACCCTACAAGGAAAATAATTTTTAAATGAACAATCTGTTTTTTGTTCCTTGTTTTTGCTTTCTTCTGTCATTTGCTCTCTGTAAAGCCAACTTCCTCTGCTCAGCTCATTAGAGCACCTTTTTATTTAATAAATGTGATGCTGCCCGATTCATGAATTGCTAATAAAAGCCAATTAGATAATTAAACTGAATTTGTTGAAATTTTATTGCTTGACAGTGCTTAGACAGGCACCTGGCACTTGGAAGTCTTTCAACAAATCCTAACTTGTTTACATGAAAGAAAAATAAAAAATTCAGGACCCCAAACTATGCCAAAGAGAAAAGTTTAGCTTTGGAACTGAGTCACACAAAAACTGCCTTCATTTTGTTCCTAAGTAGATAGCTGCAAAGATAGAGGGCCACATATCTCCCCAGGTGGCCTCCCTCACAATTTGCTCATGAGGAAATTATTTGGGGGCCCCAAGATCTTTATTCTGAAACAGAGTTCTTGTGAATTTTACCCTGACAATGTAAATTAAGAGCTTATCTTCACAGGTGCAGGACAGGCAGGACTAGGAATCCCCCCTCCACTTACCTGAGACAAATGCATGTCTCATGACTGCTTCCCCTGGTCTCTGTTTACTTTATCTTATATAAAAATGCAAACTCACTGAACATGAGACAAGTGCATGGTTGACCGTGTTCCTCAACTCACTCCTTTAACATATAAAATGTGGATTTGATGAGTGCTAATCAAAGCCTCAAAAGGAACAAGAAAAAAAAAGAGATCTTTTTTTTCTTCCTTTAGGCTGGAAGCTGCTAAAGTACATTTAAAGGTTGAAATTAAGGAGCCAGTGGAGAGGATGATGGTGAAGATACAGGAAATATGGGGATATGTAGAACTTCAAAAGAAACCACATGCCACCTTTTGTTTACCCTTCCCCCCTTTTATTCTTTTTGTTTCCTCTGCTGCCCACTCTTTCCCCTTTAAATATCGAAGTCCTCAAACCCTGTTTGGAACAAGCACGAATCACAGATGTTCCTGTGATTCGTGTTCCTTTTCCCCAGGCACATCCTGAACCTTGGCAAAATAAACCTCTAAATTGATTGAGACTTGCCTCAGTCATTTTCTTTGGTTTACATGTCTGTCTTTCCTCCCAGCTGTTTTCCAGCCCTCAGTCATTAGTACATAAGAGTTGCACATCAGTGCCTAAAGACCTGAAGGCATTTTGGTAGTAGTGGAGCAAATGAGCAGATGACATCCCACAGTGAGATATGTGGTGTTAGACAAGGAGGAAAATAAATATTGAGTGTTGTCCATTGGTTTTGCAACTAAAAGCTCACTGGGCAGAGGGAAAATGCTTGCTTGCTGTAAATAGAGTAGCTCAGAGGAGTTTAAAGGTAGCTGCGTTGAGTAGATAACCATTATAGTAAATTTGAATGTGAAAGAACAGAGCTAGTGGGTAAGAGTGAAAGAAGGGATCTGACTTGATAAAGAGATTTTTTTTTTCTTCCTTTAGGCTGGAAGCTGCTAAAGTACATTTAAAGGCTGAGGTTAAGGAGCCAGTGGAGATGATGATGGTGAGCATACAGGAAAGAGGGGGATCTGTGGATGGGATAAGATCACTGGGGAGATGGTAAGAGACACTTTTAGTTATCCAGTGCTGGGTAACAAAGTACCCCGAACCTAAATTATTAAGATGGAGTTGGTTTTGTTTTGTTTTTGTTTTTCTTATAAATTTGCAAATTTGTGCTTAACTTGGTGGAGATGGTTTGTCTCTGCTCCACTGACCATTAGCTGGGGCAGGTTGGGGGCTAAGGGATGGAGTCATCTGAATGCTCGTGTGTCTGGTGGTTCATGCTGGCTGTCAACCAGGACATTAGCAGGGGCTGAGCAGAAACACCTCCACAAGCATCATGGCTGGATTCCAAGAGCAAGGACCCCAAGAAGATAGGTGGAAGCCTTACCACTTGTTATGAGTCAGCCTTGGAAGTCAGGAAGCTTCCCTTCCACTGTAGTCACAGGCCTGCTTGGATTCAACAGGAAGGACCATGTACCCACAGTGTCAACTTCCAACTCTAAGGAGAAAATGCAGGATGGGATATATTGGTGAGGTTATCTTTGGAAAATACAATCTGCCCAGATAATCTCTGCACAACTTGTTACTTGCAAGTTCAGAATGTTCACAATCTAGCTGTCTATCTCTTTTCTGTGCTCTAATATATGAGAAGGAGCTGACAAGTACAGCACAAGCACCCATTTGTGAGGTGTAGTGCAGTATGGAACACAAAAGGGGAACTGCCTGGGTGAAGCAAGGCACACCACTTCATCTACCATATTATCTGGGCTTGAGTCTGTATTCTGGAGGACAGCTGGAGAGCTCTGACTAATGGGGTCTGCTGTGCAGAGTGGCTAAATGAAGTCATTGGAGCCCCTTATGAGGAATTTGAAGATAACTGCTGTCATCGATATTAGCAGTCAGGAGTAGGAGCAGAAGCTGAAAGACACAAATAAAAGGCACTCAACTGAAGCCATAAGGCAGAAGTGTTTATGAGTAAGCAGAAGCTGTAACCTAGAGGGAATTCTGAAGACAGGAGGGAAGGTAATTCACAGTGCAGGAGTGGAGGAAGAAGGGACAATGGAGCCGAATCACAGCAATGACTGAGCGTGAGAGCGAGGCAGGTGCCTGCTGCTGAGAGTGACCCCAAGAGAACTCATGGCTTGAGATAACTCTCCAGGTGCCTGAGTGCCAGCCAGGGTGGCAGCCAACATGGAGATCTTCTTCTCAGCTTCGCTAGGTCTTCCTATACTGGGCTCTGATCTCCTGAGATTGGTAGACTTTGACCCAAGAGTGCCTATCTGGCACAGAATCTCAAAATTAACTTTAGGTGAACTTATTAGGGTGCCAAAGGTATATCTACCTAAAAAAATCAATACTTGCCCATAAACTGGAATTAGCAATATCTGGCAAAAAATTATAAACTGTTTTGACAAGTTGCAGGTGACTCGCTCTGTGTGTTCGTTCATTGTCTAATATTTGTAGAAAGACATTATAGTAAAGGATTTGTCTGGGGAATCCTACAATCATTTCACTCTGTAATATGCTCCTTGCAGATGGAAGGAGGGTATATTTTCTGAGCTGGTTAGCTGAAGGGCTCAAATCATAGCACACGTCTGTCACTTCCATGCACCCTCTCTCCTGGATCATATTTATACTCAATTGAAGTCTTTTGCAGCCTTCAGCGGCTGATCACCAATTGAGTGTCTGCCCTCCCAGTGGACCAATGTCTAATGTTACAGTACAGGACACATGGATTATTTCAGTGAGTTCCTGCACTAAGAGTGGTGTTGGCAACTTTTAGAAACCCACCCCTTCATCCTGGGCAAGACTTCCTATCATGTGGCTAGAAAGAAACATCAATGACATTTATTCTGTGACCTATGTATTACTTTGTATGTTGCCAAACATTCAGCAAGCTAGTGAGTGGTCTGTTTATTTGCAAGCTAGGGCCAGTGCTTCTTATCTCTGAAAGCTGAGTACTGCTATTGCCACCATCAACTGGTACAATCTTTTTTTTTTTTTTGAGACTGAGTCTCCCTCTGTCACCCAGGCTGAAGTGCAGTGGCGCAATCTTGGCTCACTGCAACCTCTGCCTCCTGGGTTTGAGTGATTCTCCTGCCTCAGCCTCCCAAGAAGCTAGGATTACATACAAATGCCACCACGCCTGGTTAATTTTTTGTATTTTTAGTAGAGACGGGGCTTCACCATGTTGGCCAGGCTGGTCTTGAACTCCTGACCTCAGTTGATCTGCCCACCTTGGCTTCCCAAAATGTCGGGATTACAGGCATGAGCCACCACGCCCGCCCAACTGGCATGAACTTTTAACAGCTTTCTAAAATAGTCACATATTCTCCTCTTATTTAGCTTCTAAAAAGCATTGTGTATTACTCAGCATTCTAACTAGCAGGAAATAATTTTATTAAAGAGTATCAGGCACCTTAAAGAACACAAGGAGGTCAAAGTCAGGTTTTATAGCTGTGCCCCCAACAGAGCTAGACATACTACACCACAAGGCATTCCAGAGAAACTGCAGTAATACCCCAGTTGTGGGCCTGGAGAGAACCATGGTCATGCTTGCTGTAAGGCGCTGTAAGGCTCCAACACTCTGCCTCCATCCTTCTTAGAAACAGGTGTATGTGGTACCTGTTTCTTCTTTTCCCATTGAAGCTTCATGTGAATGTGTCTGATTGACCTAGGACACATGCCCATGCTTAACTGTACCAATCTTTGGTAGCGATGACAGTTCTTAGCTTTTAGAGGTAAGAAGCATCAGCCCAAGCTTGCAAATAAATGGACCATTCACTTGCCTGCTGAATGTTTGGCAGCCTACAAAATGATACATGGGTCATGGAATAAATATGTCATAGATGTTTCTTTCCAGCCACATGATAAGAAGTCTTGCCCATCATGAGGAGGTGGGTTTCCAAAAGTTGCCAAGGAAGGATGGGAAAGAACACTTCTGGTTCCTACTTTGGGGAGGCAAGGCAAAATAGGGGAGATTCTTCAACATAGGAAGAATGGCCAGGAGATGCTGAGCAGTCAAAAATTATAACAAATGTAACTGTCACCAGATGACCAGAGGCATCATTTTAATGTCTTCGTATGGATATTATTTAACTTCTAAAAATTACAGAAAATTGCTAATTGTAGACTCACAGGAGATCTGATAACAGAGCACCTTTTAGATTTCTCTAGCCAGTGGTGTTGGTTGACTTATCTTGTGAAAGAGTCTTCTGAAATAGCTGTCTAGCTCAATTGCAGTACAGTTTCTCGGTTATTTCATAACCCGTTTGAAGCAGAGCTCAAAGCTCTCTACTCAGTGGGTGACTGCATAATTGTTTTAGTTCATTTGTTAAACATAATTGTTTTCCCTTACTTCTATCCTCCTCCTTTGATATATACTCTGCAACTAGATCCCTAATGAATATGGTTAGTGCTTCCCATGGTGTGCAAGGGATAGAGGCTGTGATGTTGTTGAGTTGAAGACATGTCTCCATTTCATGTTTCAGGGACTTAGACACTCAGGGACCAAGTTAAAAGAAGAGTTCTTCAATTGCTTTATTTGAACAAATTTTGCCTGTCATCATACTCAAGGGGAGCTAGACAATAGGGAGGAAGGCAGAGGGCACAGAACAGGCAGGGTATATCGTGTATATTGTGTTAACCTACCAGTTCCCTGAGTCACCCACCAACTCTGAAACTAACTATAAATGTTTAAACACAGATGCTATGGTTTAAATGTGTCCCCCAAAAAGCATATGTTGGAAATGTAATTCCTAGTGCAACAGTGTTGGGGTCTAATGAGAGGTGACTAGGCCATCAGGGCTCTGCCCTTATGGATTAATGTCATTATTATGGGAGTGGGTTCGTTATTACATATTTTTGTTTGTTTTGTGCTGCTATAAAAGTCTACCACAGATGATAATTTATAACGAAATTTATTTCTCACAGTTCTGGAGGCTAGGAAGTCCAACAACAGGGTGCCATTATCTGGTGACGGCCTTCCTGCACATGATGGAAGTCACCACATGGGTGAGAGAAAGGAGAAAGGGGGCCAAACTCAGCCTTTTATCAGGAACCTACTCCCACAATAACTAACCCACTCCTTCAATAATAGCATTAATCCATTCACGAGTGCAGGGCCCTGGTGACCTAAAGACCCCGCCTCTCAACACTGTTGCATTGGAAATTAAGTTTCCCACATGTGAACTTTGGGGGACACATTCAAACCACAGCATTGTGGGAGTGGGTTTATTATAAGAGGATGAATTTGACCCTGGAAAGGATGAGTGTGTGCCTCTTTCTGTCTCTCCCTCTCTTTGCCCTTCTGCCTTGTACCATAATATGATGCAGCAACAAGGACCTCACCAGGTACCAATGCCTCGTTCTTGGACTTCCCAGTTTCCAGGACTGTGAGAAATACATTTCTGTTCATTATAAATTACCCATTCTGTGGCATTCTGTTATAGCAACACAAGATAGAGTAAGACAACAGACATCCCAGTATATATGTGGAAGACAGAGTCTTGGAAACAACAAGTTAGAACATATTCTTGTGAAGAGTAGTTACCTGTAGTGATCCCTTGTGAATTTTAGACATCATACTTCTAGAGATCTCAGAGTGCTTTATAGACACTATCTTATCCACCCTTGTAATATCATCTATAAGATAGTTATTCCCAAGCCTGGAAGAACTAAAGAACATTAGATCCATGCACTCTTAGATATCAGAGGAGGTGCCAGTGAATCATCACCTTTTCTGGGCTCTAACCTCTACTGAGAATAGATACCAACAAAATTCAGTTAAATGTGTCAGGTATTTAGGGCTAGGTAGGTCAGTACAGCTTAGACCCAAGACCGAAAGGGAATGACTCTCCCTCTGAATTGAAAAGTGGTGTCCAGTGAACAGTCTACATGGCCTAACCCACTTTGCCTATCCCAAATATATAAAGATTTTTGCCCTATGCTTTTTAAAGAGCTTTTATAATTTTAGCTTTTGTGTGTAAGGCTATATTCCATTTCTAGATAGTTTTTGGATGTGATATGAGGTAGAAATGATGATTCATTTTTTCTTATATATATCTGGTGATAGAAGTGCTTCTGAGCCAGTGACAGAGTAGAGCTGGGCTGGGCCTTACCAACACATTTCCAGCAACAATCCTGAACTGCTTGTTTTCTGAGGAAGCGGATGGTAAATGATCCAAGGAGCTGAAACAAAATCCCCAAATTTAGCAATACTGTCTGCTGGATTTCTAGTTAGTTTTATTTGAAGTTCATACATTTTACCCTCCCTTAACTTTTTTTCTTATAACATGGATTCTGTTGAACCTCCCTTAACTTAGATAGATAGATAGATAGATAGACAGACATATAGATAGATAAAATCAATTCACTTCTTTAAATGAATCCTGAAAAATATTATAAGACAATAAGTTAAACCACTTACAAGAGTTTTGTTAGGTACTGATCTTTTGTTCCTAACCCTGTTCCCAGAAAAAATTCCTATTTTTGTGGGCAAAAATAGACCAGACACCTTTTCCCCACCCCATAGTGCAATGGAGTGCACAGAAGTCATGTTCAAATAAATCTTATAACTTAGATGTTACAGAGAACAAAATCATCATGAAGTAGATGAATTGTTGGAAACTGAGGTGCTCTGACTTAGCCTTTGCGTCTTTGACTTTATGCATGTTTGTACAGTTGTATATTTCTGATTATTATAATTTTGTCTATCAGATTAGCTACAAAATTTCACACAAGGAGCAGAGGTTTGTTGTTGTTCTTTTATGAAGAGTCTCAAAATTCTGCTTTAAAAAAAACAGGACTCCAAATGCATACAGCAACATTTATTCTTCACATGGGGCATATACACAGCATGTTCATGTGAAGTAGGTACCCATGAAACCTCAACAATTACTATAAAGTACAAAATTAAGCACCAAATGGATAGAATCATTAACAAGTGCTATGGGACTACAGAGGATACTGAGACTATGGTGTTCTAGGGTGGTCAGGGAAAGCTTCTGGAGGATATAGGCCTGATGCAGTCATTTAAGTTATGAAGAAGTCATCTCAGAAGGATCAGTGTGGGCAAGGGCATAGAAAAGGAGCTGAACATCACATGGTGGGACAGCAACTAGGCTTTCGATGGGACCATGAGCAACATGGTCGAGACAGGTAGCCAGGAGTCAGGAAGCCTCCTATCCCTATGGGATAGTTCCCTGAATAAGATATCACAATTATAAGACACGTGATTACTTTATATACCACTAACTAGAGATTTTTGCCAATTAAACTATGACATACCTTTGATTATAAGAAGCACCCCAATTTCAAAGATGTTAGAATGTGTATGGGGAGGCATAAAAACATGGCTGGGTGTGGCAGCAAGCCACCAAAATGACCACAAACATCCCTCTGTCCTTGTGTGAACACGCTCCCATAGTACCCTCCCAGATCTATGTGACCAATAGGATATGGTAGAAATGCGGATGTATGAATTCCAAGATTAAGGTCCAAAGACACTGCAGCTCCTGTTTTGTTCTCTCTCTCTCTCTCTCATCATTGGCTTTTGAGGATACCTAGGCAACCTGTAGAGAGAGGCTCATGTGATGAGGAACTGAGGCCCGGCAAAGAATGGAGACTTGCCAATAATCACACAAATGAACCTGAAAGTGAATTGTCCAGCCTTCAGATGACTTCAGTCCCAGCTGGGAGTTTGATAGCAACCTCATGAGAGACCCTAAGAGGGACCCACTTAACTAAGCTGCCTATAAATCTCTGACCCTCAGAAACTGTGTGTAATAATAATAATTACTGAAATATTTCTTGTTTTGAGCTGCTAGTTTGGGGGTAATTTGTTACATAGCCATAGATAGAATTAATGAATACCACATATAATATGTGTGTGTGTGTGTGTATATATATATATACACACATACATACATACTAGGTAAGTGTCAATCTGGGGCTCAGAAACAGATAGACTCATCTGATTTAAAGCATCCTCCTGATTTTTTCTCCCTGGCTGTCTGCAGATCACCTGCCACCACGAATGACACGGTAACTATCTGGACCAGGAAACTCATGACCAACCAAATACTTCAAAGGAAACAAATGGTCATAGATATCCTTAACACTGGGAAGGCAACAGTACCTAAGACAGAAATTCTGGAAAAATTAGTCAAAATATACAAGACCACACTGGATGTCATCTTTGTATTTGGATTCAGAACTTATTTTGGTGGTGGCAAGATAGCTGACTTTGGTGTGATTTATGATTTTTTTGGATTATGTAAAGAATCATGAACCCAAACATAGACTTGCAAGACATAGCCTGCCTCCATGAGAAGAAAAAGACCTCAAGAAAGCAGTGAGAAGAATGCAAGAATAGAATGAAGAAACTCAGGGGGTTGGCAAAGGCCAATGTTGGTGCTGGCAAAAAGCCAAAGGAGTAAAGATGCTGCCATGATGTTATCTGCAGACACCGTGTGGATTAATAAACTAAAAACTTTCAAGTGAAAGAAAGGCATCCCACTGCTTGCACTTAGACCTTGAAATGCCCCAGAATCAGGTGTAGAGATTAGAAATAGGTAATCACAGTGGGACTCAGGTGGTGGATGACATAATTGCAAATGAGGATGGTTTACGGAAGCAAGACTGGAACGTACTGAGCCAAATCAAAGAGCCTTAATAGCAGAGACAGCTGTCTGCCTTTGTCCTGAAACACTTCCTCTCCTTAAGGAGCCAACTTCAGAACAAAACCCCACTATATTTTACAGAAAGAATTAAGCGGAAATACTTGTACAAAGTGGGAAGCTCAAGGGTAGGTGTGGATTCAGGCATTTATAGAACACCAGGACTTTGGGAAGATATAAATTAGTGCTCACTCCCAGAGGACCCTGCCAGCCAAGCTAAGGTATTTTGACTTTATTATACAAGCAGAAGGCAGCCACAACTGATTTGAGACAGGAGAATTAGGTACTAATAACAACGTTTGGAAGATTAAACTGGCCATGTCATGTAATATGACTTCGAGTGAGAGAAGCTATGAAAGCCATGGCCAGTTTCCAATGTGAGGATATTATTAATAGTTTAGACTTAGAGAATCCAACCTTTCTCATCCCTCTGACCACTTGCCTAGCTCAGGGTCAAAGGTGAGCCTGACATCTCCATTCTCAAACCCCACCACATTTAGAAAACCCTCTTCCCATAGCCACTCACTCTCTCACGAAAGTTCTTCTGTAGAAATATCCTACAGGATAGAGTCTATCTGAGCTAATACTGAGCCGTCATGCTGATGCTGCAGTCTCACCAACGTACCTTAATGTAGCGGTTTCCCTGGGGTTCTTTGTCCTACATCCAAGAAAATTAAGGAATGCAGACGTAAGGGTGGGGTTGGAGTCAAAGTTGAATAAGCGAAAAAAGAAAGCGTTCTGCAGCAGAGAGGGGAGTCCAAGTGGATTGCTGGGTTACAGCTGAATTTAAAAGCCTTTTGTAAGAAACTGCTCTCTTCCCTGTAACTGTTTGAGTAACTTTTCTTACCAGTAAAGCTGTCTGTGCAATTCTTCTCTTATGCAGCTGTGGGTATGTCTCTAGGCAAGCACAAAGCGCTGCTTCTCTTGTTTGTGTAACTATGGGTTTGTTTTAGGTAAGCCCCTTTCCTCCCTGTGCAAGTTCCCACCGTGTATGTGCCTGTAAAGGGGAGGAAAGTTTTTCCTAGGAGCTCACTAATTGTACAAAGAACAGAGAGCCTTTGTGCTGGACCCCGTTTGCTTATCTGTTTGCAGGTGCAGCCTGAGTTTTTTTCCCAGGTTATTTTATTTTTGCCTGTTACTGTGACTTTTCAGGCAGGCCACTTCTGTGGTCTGAATTTTTCCCAAATGATTTTCCTTCCTTTCTCCCTCACTGAGAACAGGGCCAAAGGGGTGCTGGACTGTGGGAGAGGCTAAGGTGTGTGCAGAGACCTTGAAGAGGAAGGACAGACAGGTCTTATTTCCCCAGTGTGTGCAAGGAGGTTCACAACAGCTGATGTTTAGATGGGATCCTCGGACCTGCAAAAACAAAAGAAAGAAAAGCTCCCTATTGTTTATTCATCTAATAAGCTGAGAGAGACCCTAATGGTCCTCAAATTCAATTCATAATTTTGAAAATAAGGCCTTGAGCCCACCTAGTGGTCTCTTGCCTTCCAGGCCAGTCTGGTGGCACTTGCTGTTTACCTCTTGTTCTCCTCGAAGGAAGCTCAGTGTCTACCTGTCTCTGAGGGGAGCCATCCACACACGGGGGAGTGACTTAGCATAGGGTTCTTTGGAAAGGAGATGCTCACTCGGGTGTTTTTGCTTATTTTTTGGTAAGTTAAGAGAACTTCGTTCTGGTACCTACCACTTTCACTAGGCAAAAATCATGTTTACATCTGGGTGAAAGAGAAAAGGATTCCTGCTTAGTTTCCTTTTTGTGTCTGCACTTAGGGAAAAGTTAGCAGATAAACTCTACCTATTTTTTAAAAATAAGGCCAATTTAAGAATGTCAAAGGATTCATGTTATTTATTCAGGATTATTTGTTTTTATTCCTATACTTGTTCGACACTAGTATAGACTTATTCACCTTCACTTGGAAATTTTATAATTCTAACCCAAGGGAAAGAACCCTTCTTTCATTTCTGTAATCCATTTCCTTCTTCACATGTTTTTTTATCTCTTTTTTTCAGAAAGTCACACGCTTGACTTGTAACACTTCATACTACCTGAGAAGAAAGGAAAAGTCACTTTGTGCTTGACTCACGTAAGATGACTGAAATACCTGTTCACAAGATTAATAGCAGAGCATTATTTACCAACCTGTGCCTCTTATTAAACATCATCTTCTTCTCTTTATGTTTCACAAAAACAAGCTCTACAGGGATGTCTTTTGGCAATGTTGCAATCTAGTTAGCCGAATCATCCTTTCTGCTGAAAATAACTAAAAAGTTTGAAAATCAGAGCTTTCTTAAAAGCACTGATGAGCTGGCAAGAAACCAAGAAATACACAGGGCAAAATCTGAGGGGAAGTGGGAACTGAGAGAAGTGAACAGAGTCAGCTTTTAGCCTGGGGACATTTGCCAAGCTTAATTCTGAGCTTCAGTTTTCATTGCCTCTGGGAGCACCAGAGGCAGGAGGCAAAGCATGGGACAGCCAAAGTGGGACATCCTGGGAGACCCTCTGCCCTCAAATATGGTACCCTGAAGAACCCCTTAGTGCAGGCCTGGCGTGGAAACACATTGTAAACCAAAAGAAAATTCTAAGTCCCCCAACTGACTGAATGAACCTTCCACCCTTGGACAAGGGAATCCCAAAGAAACCTGAAAAACTAGTTCAGGCTATGATGGGAAGAGAGGTCAAATGTGTTATACCCTTCCCTTTGGAGTTTAGGCACAACTGACCAGAATTATCATTAAAATAGAGATCATAAGACGGACAAAACAGACTTTTTGTGGCAATAAGATACCGAATTCTGATCTGACTCTGGTATAGCAACACATGACAACAGGCCCTAAAGGAAATGAAAATATTTTTCCCCAAAGTATATTTCTTTGACATATTTTGAAATGGTCCTGCCAGGCCTTCTTTTGTGGGGGAAATCTGCATTTTGTAGAGAAGCTCCTTCCCTTTCTAGGTCTTTTCCTGATCAAAAAGAGATTTAACTGAGAATCTGACACCTTTTAAGATGCAAAAGGAGACATTTACCATCTATTCTTTCTGAAACCTGCCACCTGGAGGCTTTATCTACGTAACAAGAACCTTGGCCTATACCATGCTCCTTATCTTAACTCAAGCATTTCTTTCTGCTGACTTCAACTCTTTAGGCAGAGCTTAGCTCTTTCAACCAATTGCCAATCAGAGAATCTTTGAATCCATCTATGACCTGTGAGTTCCCACTTTGAGATGTCCCACCTTTCTGGGCCAAACCAATGTATACCTTGGATGTATTAATTTTTGTCTTTGTCTATAACTTCTGTCTCCCTAAAATGTATAAAACCAAGCTGTAACCGAACCACCTTGAGCATGTGTTCTCAGAACTTTTGGAGGCTGTGCTGTAGGCCATGGTGACTCATATTTGACTCAGAATAAACCTCTTTAAATATTGTACAGAGTTTGGCTTTCATTCCATCAGCAATGCGCACGTCCCCCATTACCACACTGTGGCGTTGCAAGGAAAATTGCTCAGTTTCCTGGTGCAGAACAGAGCTGGGAAAACCCACCTCTGCCAAGTTGTACCACATACACTTATGGGGCAGGGCAAACCCCAAAAGTGGGGCTCAGCTCAGGAAGCCACATGGGTCCTTGACTCCACGCAGGACGGAATTCAAAAGCAAGCTGACGAAGTGAAAGCAAGTTTATAAAGAAAGCAAAGGAATGAAAGCGTGGCTACATTGTAGGCAGAGCAACCCACATAGGCTGTTGATTGGCTATTTTTTTGGTTATTTCTTGATGATTTAATAAAGCTGCGGTGGATAATTCATGAGTTTTCCAGGGAAAGGGTGAGGATTTCGCAGAACTGAGGGTTCTTTTTCCCTTTTAGAACATATAAGGTAATTTCTTTGCTTTGGTGTTTGTAAACTGTCATGGCATTGGTGGGAGTGTCTTTTAGCATGCTAATATATTACAATTAATGTATCATGAGCAATGAGGTCACATTTGTCACTATCTTGGTTTTGATGGGTTTTGGTTGGCTTCTTTTTTGCACCTTGTCTTATAAGCAGGGTCCTGTAAAACAAGTCCTGCTTAATTCCTGTCTCACTTGCGGCACAGATTCAAACTATCTAGTTAAAACAACAACAATAACAACAACACACTCAGGGTAAAAATTTAGCTTCAAGGGACACTGGACTAGTGGTTTTCCAGGCATCTGACAAAAGTAAGTATAAATCCTTTAGGAAAGAATCTGCCCTGATTTCAGACTCAAATAATTTCCTCAAATAAATTTCCAAGGAAAACAAGTAGCTCACAGAAAAATATAATAAACATTTAAGGAAACAAGGTACTGTGAGGTGAATAAGCATAAACAACAAACAATAGAAACTGACCTGCAAAGACCTTAGATACTGGAATTATCAGACACAGAATTAAAATTCTTTTAATGTTAAAAAAATAGACAAACCTTAATGTCTAAAAAGATTTGAAAGAGAATGAAGTAGAATGTCTGGAAATAAATGTAATAATTGAAATAAAAATCTGCATCAATGAATTCGACACCACCCATGTTAGACATGACTAAAGAGAGAATCGCTGAATAGGAGTATAGCTCTTGATTTACACAAAATACCTCATAGAAAGAGAAAACCGTGGAACATTTGAAAGCAAAGTTATGAAGCAAGAAATATAGAATAATAAAGTTTAATATGGGTGTAATGAATCTTTCAGAAGTGAAGAAAAGAAATAATAAGACAGACATAATATTTGATAAGATAATGGCTGAACATTTTCACAAGCTTTCAAAAGATAGAAATCCATATACAGTAAGTCTGAAAAGTACTTAGCATAGTGGAACTGCAGAATAACAATCACAAAGAGATCTGGAAAGGAATCAGAGAAAAGAGAGAGTGCCTTCAAAGGAGCAGCAATACATTCAATAGGTCTCAACAGCAACAATAGAAGTGGGATGACAGCAAAGTTGTGTTTTCAAGTGTACTAAGAGAAAAGTGCACATACACACACACATACACACACATCCCTCCAGCTAAATTATGTTTTAAGAACATATTGTGATTCATAATAAAAAATGCATATTTTAGTCTTTTTCCCTATTTCCTGGCACAGAGCTCCTAAAGCCCTTGTAATTTCCTCAGCTATTGGGGTGCTAGTAACATCTTTTGTTCTAATACTTGGTCTTTGACCCCAATTTCTGACACAGAACTCCTAATCCCTTGGAATTTCTTGGGAGATAAAAGCATCTTTTGTTCTGGTGAGGTGACTCCCAGTGGGCTCCTGGTTGGGGGCTGGTCACCAGAAGGCCAAGCTGTGATTAGAAGCTTGGAATTGTCAGTCCCGCCCCCACCACCTCATCCTTTGGGATGGGAAGAGGATCTGGAGCTTAAGTTTGTAAGCAATCATTCCTATGTGATGAAGTCTTCATAAAAATCCATGAACTATAGGTAATACAGAGCTTCTGGGTTGATGACTACATGCGTGTGTCAGTGGGGTGGCACACCCCAATTCTTTCAGACCCTGCCATATGTACTCCATCATCTGGCTGTTCATCTGTATCCCTTATAATAAACTGGTAAACACAGGTGTTTCCTAAGTTCTGTGAGCCAATTTAACAAATAATTGACTGCAAGGAGGGGATCATGGGAACCTCCAATTTATAGCCAGTTCGTCAGGAGCATGGATGAATGGATGACAACCACCTGGACTTTTGAGTAGCATCTGAAGTGGGGGTAGTCTTGTAGGACTTTTAACTTGTGGGGTCTGACACTAATTCCAGGTAGATAGTGTCAGAATGCAGTTGAATTTAGGACACTCACTTGGTATCCAGAGAATTGGTTGATGTGGAAAAAACAAAAACAAAAACAAAAACCCACATACCTGGTCACAGAAGTATTGGGTATGAGTTTAGAGGAAAAGAGTTTATTTTTCCTATATTCAAGAGGTGAAGGCTAAATAAAGACATTTTTAGACTACAAAATTTGATGCCACTTTAGAGAATTAAGAGAAATTCTAAAGGATGTTCTTTAAGTAGAAGGAAGATGATATTAGACAGGAATTTAGAGATGCAAGGAATAAAGAAGAAAGAAAGTGAAATTATACAGGTAAATATATATTAATGGCCCCATAAAACTATTGCTTTATAACAGCAATGTTTTTTAGGCTTTATAGAGAATACATAACCCATCCCACAATTGTGCAAGGAGCAATCTATGTAACAAATCCATATTCACACACATAAATGCACACATATGTGTGCACACATATCCTAGTTGTTCTGCCTCCCTCATAGACTCTGACTGGTATAGTGGCTAGGCCAGCCTTTTTATTTCAGCCCCTACATTGGGCTCTAGAATATTGAGGAATACAACTGCGGGTGAATGAGGTTATGTATGGGAGTTTAACATATCGAGGCACGGGCAGCCTGTGTGGGCCTGGGGCATAGTTTCCACCTTGAATATAGCAGATGAAAACCTGTTAGAAAATTGCAAAATGCATAAGAGTCAGTTTGACTTAGATGGGTGTACAGTGAATCAAACTGCTCACAAACAAACCCTCTCTCCCAATCCACTGGAAGCATGGATTGGAAGACTATCTTGTGATCCCCACAACCAATAGTAATAACTAACACTAAGGCAGAGGCAGAGTACTAAGCCCTTTACATCCATTATCATGACCGATCTCCTAAATTACCCTGTGAGAGATTTCCTAATACTATCTCCATTTCACTGATTAGGACACTAAGGTTTGGTTGAGTTAGATCATTATCACACAAAACAGGGGTTAATGCATGCCCAGACTGTCTGATGTCCAGGTCCATACTGCCTGCCCAGAATGTGTGTAAGACAGTCATGGGGCTGAGCAGATCGAGAATGTAGGCAATAGGACTTGACTGACTCCAGTGAGCCTTTTCATAGGAGCAGGAGGTGATAACCGCCCCCACCCCCTGCCTTTTTTTTTTTTTTTTTTTTTGTAAGAGACAGGGATTCATTATGTTGCCCAGGCTGATCTCAAACTCCTGGCCTCAAGCGATCCTCCCATTTCAGCCTCCTAAAGTAGCTAGGATTAGAGGTGTGAGCCACCATACTTGGCCAAGAGGTGATAAACCTTTTTACCTGTTTCTTCATGGCTTTATCTGCTGGTGCAAGTGGGGAAGAATGCCACATACCTAGTCATTGATATCTAATATTGATATAATATAATGCCTACTATTATACCAGCACCATTTCCTCATGCTTTGGTACTCTCTGCCTATTTTGGGACAGGCCTATCCAGAAACAGTTGGTGAAGTTCTTAGGTTCTTTCACTTGAGCAGACCTGTGATAGGCACATCAACACCAAGGCCAGACACAGACCTAACTTGGGTCTAATCTCTTGCCAAGATACTGACCTCATTGGCACTGGATGGTCAGGTGTTGTTCCAAGAATGGCTTTTTAATCACTGTCTTTAGGGGAGGCATGTGAGAACCAGGGAGAGATGTGGGCCTCTTTCTAAGACCTTACAACCAAGATACATATCTGTGTGAAATACAAGTTTGATATGTTCTGACACCTTCGAATACTTATTTTGTTGTTTCTGATGAAATTAGCCCTAAACCATTGATTCCCCGACATTATTGCCTAACAGCCTCTTGCCTGGCACTCAAGGAATCTAGCAGAATTTTTCCTTTACATATTGAGTCACTGGAACCAAAACCTTTGCCTGTCCTACTGTCTAGTAGTCATCAACACAGACTGTCTGTTAAGTGGAGTTGAACTATTTTACTACAAGGTAATGATGCCTTGAGTCATGTACTTTGTACAAGAAAAGAGTCTGAAGGAAAATCTTTTTTTTATTATTGAACTTAGTTCAAAAGGTTTGACCTCATTAATCATTACCCAGACCAATTGCTTTTCTGTATTTTATATTTTAGGTTTATGTTTTTAGACCCAAACTTGGGGTTCTTCAGCCCCCCCTTTTTTTCTGTATTCTCCTTTACTTCCTCTCAATTCAAATTATGGCCATGTCTTTCTTAGCTAGCTGAAGAATTATTATCTTTCGTGCGTCTGTTTTCCAGACTTATGTATGAGCATTCATTTACTAATTCATTCAGTCATTCATTAACTCATTCACTCAATAGCTATTACCGAATACCTTCTATTGGCCGGACACTGGGACAGGATTAACGTAGATATGGTCTTTGCCCTCAAGAACCTCGTATGCCACTGCAGGGGACAGATCTGTAAGTCATAATAAGACAATGACAGAAATTCTAAATGGAATGTATGTGTTGGTACTAACAACACAGAGAGAAAACTGTACCCAACTCTTTGAAGACATGTCAGCATGTGCCTTGCTGAAACAGGTGACATTTAAGTCAAATCTCGAAAAAGGAGCACGCTGAGGTTTATTTCATGACACCAGACTGCCTCTCAAGTGAGAATAGAAAAAAAAATATCCATCTGATTCTGAAACTGTAAAGATACTGATGACCTTCGCAAGCGAGGTGGAGTGGAGCCAAGTGGGAGAGCTGAATAGCTGTAAAGGTGATGATCGTGGGAAACCATTCACAACTACTGATTGGGAATGAAAGGAGAGAGATGGGTCATAGCTACTTATGAATGAGACAGGGTTATGGATTTCTTAAGTTGGGAGGTGGGAGCATTTTAGCAAAGGAGACAGTAGAAAGGAATAAAAAAAATACAGTAACTTCATCTCTGGGAGAATTGTCTCTCAGTTTCTACAAAATTACTTATCTACTCTTCATCCCTTATTTATTTATTTATTTATTTTGAGACCAAGTTTTGCTCTTGTCAACCAGGCTGGAGTGCAATGGCACAATCTCAGCTCACTGCAACCTACGCCTCCCGGGTTCAAACGATTCCCCTGCCTCAGCCTCCTGAGTAGCTGGGGTTACAGGTGCCCGCCACCATGCCCGGCTAATTTTTGTATATTTAGTAGAGATGGGGTTTCACCATGTTGACCAGGCTGGTCTCGAACCTCTGACCTCAGGTGATTCACCCGCCTCAGTCTCCCAAAGTGCTGGGATTATAGGCGTAAGCCACCGTGCCTGGCCCCATTCCTTCTTTTTGATCTTGCCGTTTCTCTTACTTGGCTCTATTATTTCATTTCATTACCCTTCCTTGTTACCAGTTTGAAGATTATTATATGTGCTATGCTTTGCCATTGTCTTCTCAATATAAGTCTTAAGACCTAAAACCCATGAATACATTA
This sequence comes from Chlorocebus sabaeus, assembly GCF_047675955.1. Taxonomy (NCBI): domain Eukaryota; kingdom Metazoa; phylum Chordata; class Mammalia; order Primates; family Cercopithecidae; genus Chlorocebus; species Chlorocebus sabaeus. The sequence goes on along the minus strand of NC_132928.1, from coordinate 68,617,030 downwards.
CACCAAGTCAAGCTACATCCAAATCAAAGTACCCTAAGATTTACATATATTTGAGAAGTAAGCTCTTTATTTATGTAAGTATTCTAGCACCCTTAAGGAAGCAAAGTGCCAATGTGCCTGAAGAATCTTTGGGAGCCTGCCAGCCAACACTGGTTCAGCTTCTACCATGAGGAAAACATGGACCAGAGGCTGTGAGAAGACCCCAAATGTGAAACAGTGTCCTGGGCTCCATCCTTGAGGGTCATGTAATATCCATCTTGCAAGGCTTGATGTTTCCTGCTAAAACAGGTTTATGGAAGACATTTAAACCTTAAAAAATGGAAAGATAAGAGTCCATTTAGTTGCGTAACAAAATGTCAAATGAACACAGAAAATTATTATGCCCTTTGACCATCTTGATTCCTGGGGATCAGGGTATCTTTGGAAATTACCTCCACTTTCTGTCAAGGGCATTGTACAACAAAAACATAAGGATGGGAAGAAGAAATTTTGATTTTTTCCTGTGGTTCATAGATCAGTTACAGCTCCACATTTCAAAATGTCAGACCTGCTTTTACAAAGGCAATTTTGTTTGTAACTACATGAATAATACATAAACACACAGTTACTGGAAAATATTCTAATAATCAAGCCTATTGAATAAAATTTTATGAGTCCCCTTTGACACACACAGCAACCCTACTCTCTCCTCACTTTGGCATATACTTTTCTAGACCTTTTTCTAGACGTTTTTGCACCTGGATATGTGTAAATTTATTTATACATCTAATTTTAAATTTTAAAAAATATGTTGCATGGTAACATTATTAATCTGCAATTTGAGTTTTTTCATTTAACAATATAGCTTGAAAAGCATAACAATCTCATATATTTTTTGTATTCACTGAATAATATAATCTGAACATGTTGTAATTGATTTATTTAGCCCACCATTAGTGGATATTTAGGTGGTTTCCAACTTTTTATTTTTATTTTTTGCTATCTAAAAACAGTGCTGAAATGAACATTCTTGGGCATGTGCTCTTTTGAACATGTGCAAATATGTGTGTGGAATAGATTCCGTTGTTCCTACTTTCCATCATATTCTTTTTTAAGGTGGTGCTCCCTCCCTCCTCCTGCCCACATTCCCTTGGATTCTGGCTGTGTCTGTGGCCATCCTCTGACTTCTATATGCTTTTTTCCTGATGGCCACACCTGTAGCTTTCTTGGGACTACAGTCCTGAGCCACTTTGCTTACACCAGCAGACAGCCAGAATTGCCTGGGAAATTAGGTTCCTTTGGGGTAGGCCTTAGCAGATGACAGGTGGGACAGGTTATGAAAACCCAGCTCTTTCCCTTGAGTTGGGACATACTTGGAGGTGTAATGTGCATTTCAAAGCTCCTCTGCACCATCAAATTAAAGCTGGGATTTTGCCTAAAAGTACACTCTTCCTTGACTTCTCTCCCCTTTCTGGTTGCCCCACTCATTCATCAGCACTCCCATAACTCATCACTTGCGTATGAATCCTTGACTCAAGGTTTGCTTCTTGTGAATCCAGCCAAGTCAGGAACCTCCCTGTATAGAACAAACTTAGTACAGAGTTTCCTCCAGAGAAAGCACTGTCCTTAAAGATTGTCCCTGTCTCCCTTTTGGGAGTTGTATTTGTTTTACCAACTGGGATGGTTAATTTTATCCATCCACTTGACTGGGCCACAGGATGCCCAGATAACTGTTTAAACATTATTTCTGGAAGAGGTTAGCATTTGATTTGGTGAACTGAGAAAAGCAGATGGTATCATCTAATCCATTGAGGGTCTCAATAGAACAAAAAGGTAGAAGCACGTTGAAATAATTCTCCCTGACTGCTTGAGCTGGAACATCCATTTTCTCCTGCTCTCAGCTCTCCTGGTTCTCAGACTTTTAGAATTGGAATGGAATCTACACAACCAGGTCTCTGGCGTTCAGGCCTTCAAACCATTTGACTGGCTTTCCTGGGCCTCCAGCTTGCAGACAGCAGATCATGGGACTTCTCAGTCTCCATAATTGCATGAGTCAGTATGTTACAAAAATCTCTTTTTGTATGTCTTCCACTGGTGGTCCTTCTCTGTAGAACCCTGACTGTTACACCTATAGTTTAGAATGGAGTTGGAAGGTCCTAAGGCTTCTTTAGCCCATTAAGAGCCTATTGTTGTAGAGCCCTTGGGGAGTGGGGTAGGATGGTAGAAGGAAAGAGCAGACATCAAGTCTCTGGCACTGTATCCAGGCAAGAGCCCTGCTGCTTATGTCCCTAAGCTGCCGGTCTTCTAACCTTCTACCTTTGGCTTCAATTAGAGGCAGATAGAGGGTGTCTGGACAACAAATGAGTTCTGGAGACAAAAAAGGGAGAGCCACTGGTCAGTGAGGCCAATGATAATAAAGCCCATTTACTTTCCTTTCCCTGGTTTGCAGGTGGAAGGCAGCCTCTGCTCAATGTTAACTGGATCTTGAATGCAGCCCTGCCTGTCTAACCATCTGCAGTGTGACTTGATTGCTGCTGTGAGGGAAGCTGCTCACTTTTTCTTGCTTTGCCTCGCTTCCCTGTGCAGTGCCTCTCCACATCCCCTAATAAGAGCGCGAAGGAGGTGTTTGCCTGCTGCTTTCTGCCAGCTCAGTGCTGCTGCAATAGAGCAGAAACTTGGACCCAGATCTTCCATCCTCCATTATAACCCTCTCGGTAGCACTTACCATCACCCCTTGGTTGAAAGTAGAGCTGAAGAAACCCATTCTACACACACTTGCACATGTTCAACGGGGTATTTGCACAGGAATGTTCACTTCGGCATTGCTATGATCCTGAAGATGTGGCTATACTTCTAGTTTTATGGCCAGGACCGATTATGCAGCAATGTTTAGCCACCCATGATGATAACCAGAGAGCAGATCAGGGGCAGCTTATGATGGGCAGATGGAGTGGGGAAAGAAAGGAATGTATAAAATTGGCTCCAGGATAAAATCAGGGTCACATTGGTGAAGCTTGGAGAGATAACATAGCTGGCTTCCATCCCATTTCTATGACAACTTCCTACAAATTTCTGGAATGAATGCTGGAGAACACAGTAAAACTGAAGCTCCATCCCGGTGGAGATGGAGAGAGGATCATGATTATCACGGTGGGGAGTTCCTCCACACTGTCCTAAATTCTCATTTGACCTATAGATATTATCTTTAAAACTACTTGTTTTAATTTATCTAGAATTCACTTTTAGTAGCTAAGCTGTTTGTTTGTATAGTTACCTTCCCATTCTTTGTCCTCTACATTGTAGGATAGAATATGTCGTCCATGTGAAATTATAAACTTTAAAACCCTGGCAGCCCCTGATCATGTTGGTAATCCTGAGCAAGTCACTTAGGCTCTGTCCACCCTACTCGTTACCTCTACCTATCTTCCTCCAAACTGTAACATGGAGTAACTATTATATCTTCAAAGCATTTGAAGATTATGAAGATTATGCTGTTGCATCTGAAACTTGTGAAGCCTACCAAACATGCCTAAAAGTTGTTAATTTCTTAGAAAGATTTGCAAGTTAAAACTAAAAAAGAATACCCATTAATACAAGACTGACTTTTTAAATTTGTATTTTATTTTTAGAAACAGGGTCTTGTTCTGTGGCCCAGTACAGAGTGCAGTGATGCAATCATGCAGCCTTAAACTCCTGCAGCTCACTGCAGCCTTAAACTCCTGGGCTCCAGTGATCCTCTCATCTGAAGGCTGACTTTTTAATCATAGAAATGTTAAGTATGCACCTAAATATTTTAGTTTTTTTTTTTTTTTTCCTGAATCCACATATCTTTAGCTCACAAAAAGAGTCCTTATGGCCGGGTGTGGCAGCTCACGCCTGTAACCCCAGCACTTTGGGAGGCCGTGGCGGGCAGATCACCTGAGGTTGGGAGTTTGAGACCAACCTGACCAACATGGAGAAACCCGTCTCTAATAAAAATACAAAATTAGCCGGGCGTTGTGGTGCATGCCCGTAATCCCTGCTACTTGGGAGGCTGCGGCAGGAGAATCGCTTGAACCCAGGAGGCGGAGGTTGCAGTAAGCCGACATCGCGCCATTGCACTCCAGACTGGGCAACAAGAGCGAAACTCCACCTAAAAAAAAAGAAGAAAAAAAAATCCTCACATAAAATCGTTCAAAATGCCATATTCTGGCATTGCTTCCAAAGGTTTGAGTGTCAAATAGATCAAAAGTGGGTTAAAATGTATTTAAAGAATGAGCTGTGTGATCTTGGGAAAGAACTTAGGACAGGTTGGCATATATTAAGAATATGAAGACATGGAATATATTAATATATGAAGATACTCTCACATCTTTTCATCTATAGGCTCAATGACATCAGCAATATTAGCCTGCTTGCATGGGTCAGATTGGAAGCACCTGTAAGTCTGTATTAAGAGCAGCTTTTAAAACTCTGGCATATCCGTGGATGAAAGGCATGCTGTAAATAACATCGTTACATAGGTAAATTGTATACTTTTTGCAATATTTAAATGATTCAAGTGAGTGACTCTGTAATGGAAAGCACCATTATACAGAATGTGCCTGGGGAAGGTAACTGCAGCAACATTGCTGTGGTCTGAAGGAGAATGAATGAGCACTCATCCGCGAACCTCCTTTTCCATCCTGGCACCCTCAGTGCCTTGATGTGGACAATGAAACTGTTGCTTTATTTTCTTGCACCAGTTCTAACATTTAGGAATTGTCACAACATCCTCCCTTTATTTAAACAGATATTTGAAATCCAAATTATCTGAATTTATGAATTTATTAATAATTATGATCCATGACAGTACTGAGGGAGCTCTTTTATTTAAGAAAACAAGTGGTCGTAGCTGGGCACAGTGGCTCACACCAGTAGTCCCAGCTGCTTGGGAGGCTGATATGGGAGGATCCTTTGAGCCCATGGGTTCGAGTCCAACCTGGGCAACATAGTGAGACTCTGTCTTTCTGAAAACAAAACAAAACAAACTCCATGGTGTGATATCAATATTTGATATCCCTTTTGATAACAGTTGTATTGTTATTTCCCTAAAGTCTAGTGAATCTGATTAAGAGCGATTTAAAGCAAATATGAGCAAGAAAGGGGAAACCTAGGTGGACGCAGTTATTACTGAAGACAGCGGCTCTGGCAAGGAAAAGGGTATCTGGTGACTCACATGAGCGTGCGGTGAGGAAGGGAGCGAGGCATAAGACATGACCTTGGACGTTTATACTCCATCGTGTGGAATATGCAGAGTAAATCAAGTGAATCTGAGTTATAAGCTGGAGTGGAAAATCTAATTATCACAGAGATTTGGAAGATATTGCTTAAAGTGGAATCCAGAGATGGAGAAGCTTGTTCTACACAAAAGAAGCAGACAGTTAAGTAGCAAGGTTGGGTTCTATAGTACATCTGGATATCCACAAACCTGCCAGCAGAAATCTTGGTGGAGCATAGGGGTAAGGATTGAAGAAAAAATGATAAAAACAATACCCTATGGACATATGCTATAGGCCACTTGATCTGTTAGAGGGAATAAGTAATAAAGTTCCAGTGCAAATATTTTCGCTCACCGTCCTTAAGCTGAAACTACAGTATCCAGAAAGCTCTAAAAGGTTTTTGGCATGAATTATTTGGCAGCAAAGTTTGACCTGATATGAAACTGTTTAGAGTCTTTTTTGTTGTTGGGAGTGCTTGTTTCTGTAACTTTTAATTAAACAAAGTGCACCCACATGGGAGAAGACATTAGGAAATATAGATTCCAGTAGAAAATGAAAATCATGTATGGTTCCACTATGCAGTTATAAAAATGATTCATGCTTTGTTGTGTCTCCTGCCAGACTTTCATAGCTTTCCACCTACCTACTTACCTGCCCACCTACCTACTTACCTATACACCTACCTATTTACCTGCACACCTACCTATCCACACACCTGCCTACTTACCTGCCCACCTACCTACTTACCCACACACCTCCCTACTTACCTGCACACCTACCTACTTATCCACACACCTGCCTACTTACCTGCCCACCTACCTACTTACCTACACACCTACCTACTTACCTGCACACCTACCTACTTATCCAAACACCTGCCTACTTACCTGCCCACCTACCTATTTACCTACACACCTACTTACTTACCTGTACACCTGCCTACTTACCTACACACCTACCTACTTACCTGCCCACCTACCTACTTATCCACACACCTACCTACTTACCTGCACACCTACCTACCTACTTACCTGCCCACCTACCTACTTATCCACACACCTACCTACTTACCTGCACACCTACCTACCTACTTACCTGCATACTTACTTGCTTACCATGGCTACCATCCACCTATCTATAATTCCTAGACATGTAAATCTATCTATACAATATGTAGCTATTTTTACAAAGGCCAGAGTATACCATTGTATACAGCACATTGTTTAATGAACTGCTTTCTTTTTCATTAAGTGACAGATCACAAACAGCTTTTTATGAAATTTACTACACATTTTTTTCATCATATAAAATGACTGCTTTTATGGGAATATACCTTATTTATGTAACCAAACCCAATTTTATAACATTTCATATTTTTGTATTTTTCACTATCAAAAGCAATGCTATAATGAACATACTACTAACTAGATCTATGCAAATAATTATAATTATTTCCTTAGTATGAACTTCCAACTGTAAGACTGCAAGTCAAAAGACATCTTGCTAATTATTTTATAAACTTGCCAATTAATGCTCCAAAAAGTTTGTACTAATATGTAATCACCCCTCCAACATCTTATCACACTACCAATATGCTAAAACGCTCATTTTCCTGCAATCACTCAACACTGAGTAACAAAGTTAAAAATCTTTGCCAACCAGTTAAGTGGAAAATGATATTTAAATATTTCAGTTTCAGTATATTTGATTACTAGAGACATGGAGTACTTTTTCATGAATTAATCAGCCAATTGTATTTTTAAAATCTTTTTATTGAGGCAAAACACAAGTAAAGAGTACAAATCATAAGTATAGCTCAGTGAATTGTCACAAAGGGAATAATGCATGTAACAGACACAGGTCAAAAAGTAGGACATTACCAGCACCTAGGAGTCTCCTTTGCATCCCCTTCTGGCCACCCTCCTCACCTTCTTCCCCAAAGGGAGGAATTGTACCTTCATACAATTTCTCTATTAGCTACCTATTGCCAGAAAAATGCCGCATGACAAACCATCCCGAAATTCAATGGCTTAAAACAGCAATCACTTATAATCATGGATGAGCAGTCACTTATTGTCATGGATGTGTGAGTTAGCAAGAGTCAGTGATCCAGGCTGGGCTCAGCGCATTGGCTCTGCTACCCTGGGTTCACCTGTGTGCCTGGGGGTCAGCTGATGTAGACGGAGCTTAGCTGGGTCACTATCCTGACATCTAACATAAGAGTTAAGTTTTGCTTCTGTTAGGATTTTATATAAATGGACTCATACAGTATTTTTTTTATATCCAGCTAATTTCAGTCAGTGCTATTTTTAAAGTTTTGTCCAATGTGTGTTCAGGAGTATGTTTTGTACCAACTCACAAGAGCTGATGGTTACATTTTCAGAAATTTTGAAATTTATCTGTTAAACATAATTATTAGAAAAATTAAATTATAAAAACATAATTAAATTACAATTAAAAACACAGGTAATAAATACTCAAACTGATTACATCCTATCTGTCTAACTCCATTTTAGTATGGCCTCTGCTTTGGGGTTGTTTCTACCTGTTGTAATTCCGTGGAATACTCTATGACGACAGGCTATGGTGTGTTTCTTCCTCATCTTGTTTACAATTGTCACATGTTAGGAATAAATAGCTTAAAATTGGCCACAGCAGGAACCTTTGCGTCACAGAAATCAGAAAATGCTATAAATAAAAAGGGATGGATTTATTGTTTTTTTGATTGTCTAGACTTAAGAAAGTGGTGAAAAAATGTTAATATTGCAGATTAAACTTAAGTGTGTTGTGTCTGTGGCCATTACACTGAAGTACACAAAAAAATTGAGGAATTATTCTTCCGGTATTCAAAACCATTATCCAGTTCAGGATGATAGTTTGACAAATGAGAGAAGTTTTTCTCTCTTTTTGCTGAAGTCATTGAAAAATGACAGAAGCTTTTTTTTCTTTTTTTTTCTTTTTATTTTTTTGAGACAGAGTATTGCTCTTTTACCCAGGCTGGAGTGTAGTGGCACAGTCTCGTTCACTGCAACCTCCACAACTCCCAGGTTCAAGCAATTCCCCCACCTCAGCCTCCTGAGTAGCTGGGATTACAGGAGCCTGCCACCATGCCTGGCTAATTTTTGTATTTTTAGTAGAGACAGGGTTTTGCCATGTTGGCCAGGCTGGTCTTGACTCCTGACCTCAGGTGATCCACCCGCCTCGACCTCCCAAAGTGCTAGGGTTACAGGCATGAGCCACCAAGCCCAGCTAATAAATAAAAGGAGTTTTGACATAAATCTTTATTGTCTTTTGTCTTAGTATTTAACATAAATAAAACTATCAACTAACAATCATGACAGAACTACAGGTTCGAAAGTTTGGCAAAAATCAACAAAATCGATTGAGAATCAATTGGCAATATGGAATTTACAATAAGAAGTATTATATATTTTATTTTTTGTAAATTGTGTCTTATACATCCTTTATATTAGTAACATTTATAATAAGCATATATATATGCACACGTGTGCACACAAACATATATGTATGTATATCACCCTCCATCCAGAGATAGTCATTAAAAATTTAGGTACACCACTGGATTCATCCACATTGTATACTGTTGTGTGCAATAGTAGTTATTCATGTGCATTACTATATGGTATTCTATTGAATGATTATACTACAATGTATCTATTCTACTGTGAATGAAGCTTGGATAATTTACAGTTTTGTATTTAACAAATAATGCTCTTGAAACACTCTTTGGATGTATTTCCATACACATATGTACTTATTTCAGCTAGATATTGTATTAGTTACCTATTGTTGCTGTAACAAATCACCACAAATTTAGTGACTGAGAACAATACAAATTTAATACAATTCTGGAGGTCAGAAGTCCAAAAATGGGTCTCATTGAGCTAAAATCAAGGTGTTGGCAGGGCTGCATCCCCTCTGGAGAGTCTGGGGAGGATTTGTTCCCATGCTTTTTCCCGCTTCTAGAGGTTACTTTCCTTGACTCGTGGCCCATTCCAGAAAGCAATGGCATCACTCCAAACCCTGCTTCCATGGTCACACGGCCTTCTCTCACACTGACTCTCCTGCCTCCTTCTTTCCTTTGTAAGGACCTTCGTGATCACGTTTAGAGTCCAGGAGGATCATCCAGGATAATCTCTCTATCTCATGATCCTCAACCTAATCACATCTGCAAAGTCCATTTTGCCATGTAAGGTGACATATTCACAAGTGCCAGAGTTAAGATGTTAAAATCATTGCGAGCTGATTGTCTGCCTACCACAGATATATACTTTAAAATGGAATTGCTGGGTCATGGGCATTCATGTGTTCAGCTTTAAAAAATATTGCCCAATATTTTTTCCAAGTTGGACCAACTTAGTGTCCCACAAGCAACACATGAGTATTTTGGTTACTCCACATTTTCACTTGATAGGGTTAGTCCTCTTAATTTGAGCCATTTTGGTGGGTTTGCTGTAGGAACTCACTGTGATTTTAATTTGCATTTTTCTGATTACTATGCACATTTTGATAGGCCTATTAACTCTTTGAATGTCCTCTATTGTGACGTTCCTATTTAGGCCTTTTATTCATTTTTATTTTAGGCTGTTTGAGCTTCTCTTTTTGGCATACCAAAACATTAATATATATATATTCTGAATACAATCTTTTTATCAGTTGTGTAGCAAATATTTTCTCCACTCTGTAAATACATTTTCCATTCTGTTTATCATCATTTCTTGATGAACAGAAGTTCTAATTTTAATGTGATATGGTTTGTCAATCTTTTTCTTTATGGTTCATGTTTACGATGTTCTAAGAAATCTTTGCCAAATCAGTGTCTTGAAATTGCTTTCTATGTTATCCTGTAGTAGGCTTATTGTTTTCCTTTCCACATTACATCTATAGTCTATATGAAATTGATTTTTTTATGTGGTGTAATTTACTTTTTTTTTTCCCATGTGGATTGCAACCAGCCCAACCAGCCCAATACCATGTTGAAAAAAAAATCCCTTCCCCTAATACTTGCATTACTGAACATCTTTACACCTAATTGAGTAAAACAAAGAATGAAGCAATAATTTGAGGCATTGAATATTGTTATCTTCTCCCAGAAAGGATTAGCTTTTGTTTCTGCAGACAGTTTGGGGCAGACGTCAGCAGTCATAGATTGAGCTGATTGGATGCTAGAAGGAAGGATTATTTACAGTTTGTCCTTCCTTCAATGGTATGCCATTTTGGGGGTCCCAACTGCAAGCCTTGGGATTTACTGGGGCCTCTCCTCAGTGGATTTTAATATTTTCTCCCTGTCCCATAGGAGTGCTGATAGTTCTACTCAGCTTCTCAGACTTTCAGCTGCATTTTCTTTCAGCTTCTCAGCCTCTTAGGTACAGCTTTAGAATCAGCAAATGACTCCAGAGGAAAAGCAGTGCCAAATGTCAGCCTACTCAAAAGACACTGTTGGCCAGACATGGTGGCTCACACCTGTAATCCCAGCACTTTGGGAGACCGAGGCAGGCAGATCACTTGAGGTCTGGAGTTCGAGACCAACCTGGCCAACATGGCAAAACCCTGTCTCTACTAAAAATACAGAAATTAGCTGGGTGTTGTGGTGAACACCTATAATCCTAGCTACTCAGGAGGCTGAGGCATGAGAATCACTTGAACCCGGGAAGGGGAGGTTGCAGTGAGCCGAGATTGTGCTGCTGCACTCCAGCCTGGTGACAGAGGGAGACTCTGTCTCAAAAGAAAAAAGACACTGTGGCCCACCAGTCAACGCAAAGGCTTATGGTGGTCAGGTGATCGATGCCACAGCAGGCCCACCCTGTGGCTATTTCTCCAGTTCCTGAGGACTTGGCAACAAGGGACATGCTCATAGGAAATGTTGAGTCAAAGTCCTCGTAATGTCTTTTTCCTACCAAAATAGTAAAACAGAAACAATACTGCACTCCCAGGGGAATTGCAGAGATTAATGCCACCATCAAAGACTTGAAAGAAATAGGAGGGCACTGTCAATCACACCCCCATTTGACTTACCTGTCTGGCCTGTGCAGAGCCAGATGGATCCTGGAGGATAACTGTGAACCATCTTCAACTAAATCGAGTCGTGAGACTCCACTTGAAGCTGCTGTCCCCAGGCAGTGTCTTTACTGGAGCAAATCAACACAGTTTCTGGCACTGGGTATGACACTACTGACCTGGCTGATGCCCTTTCTCCATGCCAGTGTTCAAGGGCTACCAGAGAAGTTTGCTTTTACCTGTCTGGTCCAATGGTATATCTTCACAGTGTTGCGTCAGAGCGACATCAACTCCCCAGCTCTCTGCCGTCATGCAGTCCACAGAGATCTTGATCATTTTGATGTTCCACAAAACATCCCACTGGGTCCATCACACCGATGACATTGTGCCAATTGGCTGAAGTGATTGATCCCAATTACCTGGGTCGATTGGGCTGCTGCTATGCAATGGAGGCAAGGAGGACCGTGTCTGGAACCCAAGGGAAGTCATCGAGTCATCTCTTAATACTCCCCTGTCCAGCAGTAGACATTAATGGACAATGTAGTAACAAGGGAAATTAATTTTCTTTTTAATTAATGGATAATGTAGCAACATTTCCATTAATTGATGGACAATGTAGCAACCTTTCCATTAATCAATTGACAATGTAGCAACAAAAGAAATTTTTTGTGCATTAATGGACAATGTAGCAACAAAAGAAATTAAGAGATTAATGGACTATGTAGCAACAAAAGAAAAAGCAGCACAGCTGGGGACTCAGACCCTTGGGGAATGAAAGTTTGAGTCATTCTACCAGGTAGAAATCCCTGAGCTGCTGAGATTTGGGCCAGGAGGACAAGAAAGTTATAGAGCGGACTGTGGAAGAAAGAAGCCACAGACACCAACCACAAGCTCATGACAAGCTACAGAAGTGAGGACTGTAGAAGCCTGGCATGTTTTCTCTTTGCTTTCTGTATGCATATGTTTACTGACATGTACTAACTGTTCTTAAAAATCTCCTTCCTATTTTAAATTTTTATCCAAGTTGTTGGAGGTCAACTTCACAATTTAGTCTTTAGGTAATAGAATATTCCATGGGCCCATGACTAAATTTGAAGAGTAATCGAGGCAGTGATGGATACTGTAATTGGGGGTTTGCATCTTTTGGGATTTTGCATCTTTTGGGAATTTTGCTTCTTTTTTTCTTGGGGAAAAGGTGAGAGTTCCTTCCTTGTAAGGAGAACCATATCTTGTTAGGTAGAAATACTGAGATCTTTGGTTTTTGTATGACAGTCAAATGTGTGTAGAAGAGTGCATATGAAAGCTGAGTATTCGAAGGGGTAGTCTGTGTCAGGGGTCCATTTATGGCCTGTCAGCTCTAAATTCACCCTTCAGTACCTGCTGTGTAATAATGAACTGAGCTTTCAGGCTTTCCTCTTTTACAGCGAACACGATGTTAAGCTTCGTCAGTAGAGGGCAGTGGAGGGGCATTTAGGGAACGTCCTTTTAGCTGCAGTGGCTGTGCTTTGCTTTTCCCGCCTCGTTGCTCTGACCACCACTGTACTCTGGGCAACAGAACAAGACCCTCTCTGAAGAATAAGAGGAGGAAGAAGAAGGAGGAGAAGAAGAAGAAAGAAGAAAGAAGAAAGAAGAAGAAGAAGGAGAAGAAAGAAGAAGAAGAAGAAGAAGGAGGAGGGGGAGGGAGAGGAGGCGGAGCGGGGAGGAGGGAGGTGGAGGGGGGAAGGGCTGCCAGGGAAGGGGAAGGGGCTGTCAGGAGGCACCAGTGCTTAGTAATTAGGTACTTACATATGAGGTGCTGGAGTCAGAATGCCTACGTTCAAATCTTGCCTCTACCTTGGGCTTGTTATACTTCACCTCTCTAGCCCTTTGTTGCCTTATCCACAAAATAGGTATATTAGTAAGATTTTTAATAATAGCTAACATTTCCTGAGGGTTTATGAGATACCAGGTGTCATGCTTAATGCCTCAGACATGTGTTACATTTACCTAGGAGATAATATATTGTTATTATCCCTATTTTCAGATGAAGAGACTATAGTTCAGGAAGTTAACTTTCTCCATTATAGATACAAAAGGGAGACTAAGAATTCAAACTCAGGCAGAGGCAGAACCTATGCTTTTAGTTATATACTCCTCCAGCTTTCTAGAAAATGTTTGGAAAACAGTTATCTTCATCCATCATCACAAGATTTTCAGACAGGTATTTTCCTCCATGTCTGTCACACACAATTCAACTTCACTTTCTCTGCAACATCTCTTCAACTCTCTTGAGAAGCTCAGATGAAAAAGTGAAAAGCTGCAAATCCAGCAGAAAATCCTTTTCAAAGGATTTGTCTACTTTATTTTAATGAATTAATTAGAGAGACAGGATCTCAATCTGTTGCCCAGGCTGAAATGCAGTGGTAAGACCATAGCTCACTGTGGCCTCAAACTCCTGGCCTCAAGGGATCCTCCTGCCTCGGCCTCCCGAGTATTTGGGATTACAGGTGCAAGTCACCACTCCTGGTGGCTCTGTCCACTCTAAAAGTCACATTGGATTACTTTGAAGTGGTCGGACTTCTCATAATGCTGTAGTTTGAGGCATTTTCTTTTTGGCAAGAAGTTAAAGATCACAGGATCTTGCTGCAGGGGCCCAGGTGTTGATTTACCTTTGGGGCAATCCTCTGGCCTAGCATTGTGTGTTGTGGAGTTGTCTTCCTTTTCTTTTTCTTTTCTTCCTACTGTGAGCATGTCTGTGTATGTTCCACTCTGAGAATTACCATGTAGGGGAGTTTGAAAGTGTTGTTGTTGTTGTTGCTGTTGTTGTTTTTCTGGGCCTGAGAATTAAACTGACATAAGACACATCAATAGGAAAGAAGCATACGCGTTCATTTCATACAACTTTTTTTTTTTTTGCGGCATTGGAGCCTTCATAAGGAAACAAAGACCCAAAGATATAACTAGAGTCAAATACTTACATGCTGAGTTGGACAAAGAGTAGTAAACTGTGAAAATGTGATAAGGCTTGGACTGGGCAGTTAATTGGGTAGAGAAGTGACTAGGAAGATAAGGGCTAGTTTAACAAGGTTTGTTTGTACAAACTTCCCTTGGCTTCAACTTCTAGTCCCTGATGATAAGAATAATGCTTCTTTTGGCATAGGATGATATCTTTTCATATGAGAATTTCCTCTCCTCTTTAGAAATAGAATGAAGCTCAGAGTGATCTTCTTGCACCTGCTGTTTTTTTTAAGTGCCTTTAACTCAAAATAGTCAATATACTAAAGCTGCATATTTGGGACTTGCAAATTCTTAACCCCCTTCAGCTATTAGTAGCTCTATCGTGGTTGACTGCTTCTCTGTGTGAAGATCTGAAATATACAAAACATTCAAACTTTAAATGTTGATCTGCTGGGAGGAAACTGCCTCAAATATAAATAACCCTATGTAAGTGTAAGTCTTTTTATTCCAAATACCAAAAAAGGAAGGGAAACCCCAGGCTTAAAGTTGACTTGGTTTCTGTTCTGGTGAAGAAGAGGTTGGGATTATTTTTGTAGGATTTGAACTCCCACCATGAGGCATATCCCAACAAAACCTGCTAGGATGAAAGGCAGATTGCAAATCACTGAAAGTCATTTATATCAGTGGTTCTCCACCTTGCCTCTCCACTAGAATTCACCTGGGGAAATGGTAAAAATTCCCAATACCCAGGAGGATCGCATCTGGATCTCTGGAGTTGGGTCCCAAGCATCAGTATTTTAGTGTGCAGCCAGTACTGAGACTGCTGACACTCAGTGGCACTCTTCAAGCTTCAATGTGCCTGTGATGCATCTAGAAGTCTTGAGAAAAGGCCAGTTTTGATTCAGTAGCTCTGGGATGAGGCTTTTCCAGCGAGCTTCCAGGTGACGTGGATGCTGCTGGTCAGTGGACCACACTTCACATAGCCAGGCCCAAAGGGTGTATAGTTCTGCCTACAGAAATCGACACCAAAGGTCCTCAGGAACACACGACAAACTTGCACCCCAAGAGGGCTGGTGCCAGTCCGTTATCAGTTCTATCAGTGGCTGCTCATCAGAATCACCTTGGCAGCTTAGAAGAAGAAGTTGGTTACCACCCTGGCGATTCTGATTGATGGTCTGGGAGCTCTTAATCTATATTAAAAAGTATATCCCAGGGTGATTATGAGACACAGTTATGGTTGAGAATCGCTGTTAAAATAGCCAATACTAAATGAATTCATTCTTTCAGAAAATTATGGAGTGATGGGTTTGAGCTGTAGATTTTTGCAAACCAAAATATTTTAGGGTCTTGGCTTAGGACACTGGGACTATCTATTTGAAATCTACATTTATCCCTGGACACACATGAAAGTTTAAAAGACTGCATTGATTAAACATCTCAGTAAGTTAAGAAACCAACTTTAACTTCCATCCAAAAAGGTGAGGTGGTGGTAGAAAGAATCCACGCTGAATCCACCAAACCAGCTGCACATCCCTGCCACACACATACCCTACATAAACAAAACACAACACACACACCCTGTGCATATGTAACACACCCACAACATACATACATACTCCACACACACGTACATACACACCATACACACCCCACACAAAATACACAACAGACACAACACACACACACCACACACATACATACACCACACATACACAAAACACAATGCACACATTCCACACAAACACACCACACATAACACACATACACACCACACACACACCACACACAGCACAATGCAATACATATCACACACACACACATGCACACCCCACACCACCCCCAAGCACACCTCACCTTAACACAGTCTTCATTTCCTTCCAGCCCATGGATGTTTTTCAATGTAGATAAAGAGCTCCCTGACCAATAAAGCAGAGTAACAGATAGAAATAAAGATAGATAACACATCCAGAGAGACTCACAGTCTCTAAAGGCAGGAGAACGATGGGCTGCCCTCAGAGTCACACAGGAGACAGACCCTGAACCTGCTGGCAGCCTCATTTCTAGTCTCATCTCTCACAGACGCAGAATCTGCATCTTAAGTGCAGGAAATCTATCATATTTATCTTTAGCCATTTGATACAATTTTGAAGTTGCAAATTGAAGTCATCATTTCCCAGTAAAATTGTAGCTAAGTAAGAAACCCATATTCATGTCAGAATGTTTCTATTTTGGAATTTGTGGGTTTTTTAAAAATTTTTAAGTGACAGGAATCCAAAAACAGCTACTCATGTACTAAACAGAGCAGGTATTCGTAGATGTTTGTTATGAGGATGGTTGCAGCTCTGTTCCTGGTGGAACGTGGGAAAGTATTGGAAACTTCCCTGGGCCCAAGAAGAGGAACACAGGACCTTGAGTGAACAACAGAGAAGAAATGTATTTCCTTCCTGTATCTTCTGTGTAGTGAAGGGCGTCACCACTTACCAGTTGACAAAGCCGGACAGAAGTCAAAGTACTTGTTGAATGAGTCCTTGATTCTTCTCTTTTACACACTTACTGAATCATTGAGGTAAATTGATTCTACCATCGGCTACCACTCCCATCCACCAGTCTTTTGTATCTCGAGTCCCACTACTTTAAGTCAGGCTTGCAGTCTCTCTCTCTCTTTTTTTTTTTTTTTTTTTTTTTTTTGAGACAGAGTTCTGCTCTTGTCGCCCAGACTGGAGTGCAATGGTGCGATCTCGGCTTACTGCAACCTCCCCCTCCCAGGTTCAAGCGATTCTCTGGCCTCAGCCTCCCAAGTAGCTGGGATTACAGGTGACCACCACCACACCTGGCTAATTTTTGTATTTTTAGTAGAGATGGGGTTTCACCATGTTGGCCAGGCTGGTCTTGAACTCCTGACCTCAGGTGATCTGCCTGCCTCGGCCTCCCAAAGTGCTGGGATTACAGGCATAAGCCACCATGCCTGGCCTCGTGGTCTCTTTAAGACAAGCACAGTGCCCTTCTATCTAGTCTCCCTGCCTGCATGCACGTGGCCTCAAACCAGATGCCATGCTACCACCACCAGTGCGTTGATTCATTGATTTCAGAAGCTTTCTTGAGCATTGTCTGTGCATCAAATGCTGTGCTTTGCACAGGATGTAAACTGAAAATGAAATCCTAAGCCCCCTAACCAACTGAATGGACCCCTCTTGGCCAAGAGGACCCCAAAGAAACCTTAAAAATGGAGTTTCCTGCCATGACAGAATGGGAGGTCAGACACACCTCATTACACTCCCCCCACCCCTTCACAGTTTAGATACAACAACTGACAAGGATTAATGTCAAAACAGAGATTACAAGACTGACAGGGCAGACTCTTTGTGGCAACAAGATACCAAATTATAAACAGGACCTAAGCCAGGCCAGGCAAGGGTTAAATCGTGTGCCCCACAGGTCACTCTGACCAGAGCAGTGTTGCTTGCTTTTGCAGCCCATCTCTTGCATGACATCACAGAAAGATTAACTGACTTCCTTAACTTAAACATTCCTAGTGTTGACTCCAAATTTTTAGACAGAGCTTTACTTCTTTAATCAATTACAAAGTAAAGAATGTCTGAACCCACCTATGGCCAGTATGCCCCCACTTCAGGATATCTCACATTTTCAGGCTGACCCAATGTATACCTTCCATGTACTGATTTATGTCTTTGTTTATAACTCTTGCCTTCCTAAAATGTGTAAAACGAAACTGTAATCCAACCGCCTTGGGTGTACTTTCTCAGGACTGTGTTTCTCCAGGCTAGGGTCACTCATATTGGCTCAGAATAAACCTCTTTAAAATATTTTACAGAGTTTGGTTTTGCCATTAACACTGCAGAATCAAAGTGTTAAGGCTATGTGGTGGGTACATGAGATGGGTATTGCAAGATTTCAGGAGATAATGGAGAAAGAAAAACTAGCCCAGGCTGGCAGGGTCTGAACCAAGGTAGTAGTTACAGAAAGCAAAGACGGAGGATTTTAAAGGCACGCCTGCAGCATCACCAGAAGCACTCAGAGCTTAGTTCAACATGGGGCCCCTGCGTGGCTGGAAGGACTGTACCCCAGGGTCTGAAATTCAGGGAGGACTGTGGGAGGGTTGGTTAGGCCAGTTTGGACATGGTGAGTCTGAAGCTTCTGCAGCACATCCATGTAGAGGTATCCAGGAAGTTGAAGACTGGCTGAAGGTAAGGAGCATCTTAGTGATTCTTAGTGATTATCCTGGGACAAGAGCTGACACCACAGAAGTGGATGAAACTACCCTGAGAGAGTAGGGGAGACAGTGAAAAGCAACCACCGGTTCCTAGCGTGGGTAGAGTCCTGATCTAATTTTAGCATGAAGCCCTAGAAAGCTGCTTCTGCGTTTTCACCTCTCACATAAAGCAGAATTTTGACATGCCAGTGGACAACAAACATTGGGTGCTTCCTGGATAAATTCCTGGACACATCTAACCTACCAAGATTGAACCAAAAAGAAACAGAAAATCTGAACAGACCAGTAACAAGTCATGAAATTGAATTAGTAATAAAGTCTCCCAACAGAGAACAGCCCAGGACAGATGTTCTCACTGCTGAATTCTACCAAACCTTTAAAGAAGAACTAGAACCAATTCTTCTCAAGCTATTCCAAAAACTTGAAGAGGAGGGAATTCTTTCAAACTCACTCTATGAGGCCAGCATTAGCCTGAAACTAAAACCAGACAAGGGCACACACATGCATGCATGCGCGTGCACACACACACACACACTCAAGACTTCTCCTTGAATCCCTTTAGTCAATAAAGTAGGTAATCCAATAAAAAAATACATTTTTTAAATGAAACTCAATAAATATATTTTTATTTTGAGTGAAAAAATATTTTGATCTTAAGCCAGAGTACCGAATCTACGCTGAAGGAGCAAACTTCAATTATCCATGGGGCCCAGGACCTAGTGGCAGGGCAACAGGGTACAGAGAAAGCTGAGATCATGCCAGCATCCCCTCCGGACACCTAAAGGAGGGCTGTGGGGAACTAGCCTAGGTAGATTTAAAACAGGAGTGAGGGAGGGACAGGTTGTGTTGGTGATGCTTCTTTTGTGCTCCTCTAAGACCATTTGATGCTGTCTAGAAATGGGTATGAACTGAACTGGCTGATGCTCATCTTTGCTAGACATATCCTCCATTCCCAAGGACCTCTCTAGGTCATTGACATCTTTCCCTGAGGGAACTGTTGGAGCTTCCTTATGTGGGGTAATGTACTGGGCTTCAGTGCAAGGAGAATGACTCATGTTTCAGAGTGACACAGAACAGCGACCTCACTTAGGAGCCTGCTGGGCACTCCTACCCAGAAGCTTGAAAATAAAGACAAATTTTGAGTTCCTTTGAGAGAAGTTCAGGCAACTCCCTAGCCCTAAGAAATAGAAGAGTATCTTACTAAACAAAAAGATAATAGTAGCTAAAACAATAGCCAGGAAAGAATCATGAGATGTTTGGTTCCCTGTAGGGTCTAAAGATATCCGAACATATATCCGAGTTGCTTTTCAGGAACCCAGCCCCCCACCAAGTGGATCCACTGGCACACAGATCTCAGCTGGGGGGAAACTGAAGACAGAGCTCTGACCACAGTTCTTGGTTCTATCTCGAGGTTCCTGGAGGAAGTCATGCCCATGAACTAGAGCTAACATTCTTTTCTGCTGACCCCAAAGGAATAAACAGTTTCTCTTTCTTAACCAATTGCAAACCAGAAAAATCTTTGAATCTGCCTATGACCTGTAAGCCCCCATTTTAAGATATCCCACCCTTTTTAGGCCAAACCAATATGTAACTGCCACATATCGATGTACAGTTTTCCCTGTGGCTTCTGCTTTCCTGAAACTTACCCCTACCTTTAGAAACCCTTATGTGCAAGCCACTGGGGACATCAGATCTGAAGCGTAAGCTGCCAATTCTCCTTGCTTGGCGCCTCGCAGTAAATGCTTCACTTTCTCTCGCTGCAATCCTATGTCAGTGTTTGGCTTTGCTGCAAGGGGTCGGGGGACCACGGTTCGGTTCAGGAACAAAGTTATTTTCTCTCATGGCCACCTTTCTCCAAGGATTCAAGATGTACTGCAAAAATTGCCTTGGCTTGAGGGCCAAATTGCCTCTCTTCATATCCACAACTGTGTTCCAGGTCACCGTGAAAAAGCATGTAGATTTACTGACGGACACCATCTTGCTGTCAGGAATACCCTTTGGGCTGGGTGGGACCAGCAGTATTTGGTGGTCAATGGACTCAGCATTCTACTGGATGTAAAATTCCTGTTTTCCAGTCTGCTGCGTTGCATGCTGTCACTGTGAAGAGCTGTGACAGCTTGCTGCAGCCAAGACTGGCATGTTAAACAGTGGAAGTGACAGAGTGACTGCACCCTGATGCTGGGCAGGCATCATGCCCATCACGGAGCACTGCAGGGCATCCCTCTGAATATGCTCCCGGTGGGCAGCCCCTTGCTGGTTGCTACAGGTTTCCGGAAAGACCAGAGTGAAGGCTTGTCATCAGGGTCCTCTGAGTCAGTCTAACGTTCACTCATGTAGGTGATGATGGAAATGGAAAAGTTGAGGGGGCTCATGCATGGCTTGTTTGGGAGCTTTAGGTCTATTTCAGAAAAGGGACAAAATGCCTCTAAGGGACTTTCTCACCCTCCCTTCTCTCCTCAAATTTCAAAATGGCGGAAGGTGAAAGGCTACCTCTGAGATGAAGTAAGGACTCCTCTTAGGAGCTGAGGGGCCCTCCCATGCATGGAAATAAAGGAAGCTCTTGAGTTCCTTCAAGGGAAATTCCAGGCACAAAGTTAGCCCTGAAAATTAAATGAGCAACTTGATAAGCAAGAAGGTAATCATAATTTAAAGCAATAGCCAAGGAAGCTAGAGGTCAGGAAACGTCCTGTTCCCCATAGAAACTACAGATAACAGCCTAACATATGTCCCTGAGTCGTTTTTCAGGAACTCAGACCCCCACGAAATAGACCTGCTGGCACACAGATGTTAGATAAGGGGAAACGGAGGGATGAATGCTGGCCACCATTCTTTGCTCTAAATTTCTTAGAGGGGCCTGGAAGAGGTTATGCCCATGAGTTAGAGTTAACATTCTTTTCTGCTGATCCTAAATGTTTAGACAAAGTATCATCCCCTACTCACAAACCAGAAAATCTTTCAGTCCATCTATGACCTGTGGGCATCCCCGTCTCCTGAGATGTCCCACCGTTTTAGATCACACCAATCTATAACCTCCATGTATAGATTGATGACATTGCCTGCAACCTCTGCCTCCTCACCTTTAAAAACTCTTACCTGTAAGCCATCTGGGAGTTCGGGTCTTAAGCATGAGCTGCCTGATTTTCCTTGTTTGGCACCTGGCAATAAATGCCTCACGTTCTCTCAGTGCTATCCCAATATCAGTGTTTGGCTTTGCTGTGCTGGGCAAGTGGACCCCAGTTTAGTTCAAAACATCTTGAGCTGAAACAAGGGTCCTAGACAGAAAAGTCCCAGTGCTGCAGAGCAGAGATCAAGAGCAACAGCTAGGAACAGTACTGACCCAGCCGAGAATTGTGGGCAGTGCAGGACAGTTCTCTGGGTGGCCTCGGACCGACCCAGTTCTCCCCCTTTTCTTGCCTGTAGTCCACAGGAATAACCATAGGATGTGCTGGGAATGACATATCCTGAGACAGGGAGCAGGACGGCCCGGACCTGTTCCTGTCCCTCCTAAGGAATGTAGTGTATTGAGTTGGAGAGGCACTGTCCAGGCCAGTGCAGGCTTTGTTCCTCTCCCCACTAAAGCAGGGCACCCTTCGATGCTTTGCCACCTGAATCACATAGTCCCTAAGGGATATAACCCGGGGCAGGCTGCCTTTTGGGGTCCACCAGCTGTGACACAAAGTGGCACATGTGCAGACAAGACTCCATCTACCCTGAGCAGCTTTCTTGAGCCTTGGGGACCCGGCTTATAATGGATGAGACTTCTTCACATACCTCTTGTGTACGTGTGTTCTGCCTCAATGGACTCAGACACACTGGTGATCAGTGCTTCATGATCCTAGGCAGCAACATGGGCAAGTGTATATGGACTCCTGTGTCTCCTAGTTGGCATAATAATGATCTTTGCTTTTTACCATGCAGTCAGAGTCCTCTCCTGGGATTGGCGATTAGCAGTCCTGTACCACAGATGGGGGGCCAGGCACTCTAAGCAGTGGCAGAGTCCCTGGGCACCCACTGATCACTAAGCTTGGTCAACACCTCTGTGACCTGGGAGGCCAGAGAAGAACAGCATCCTTTCATGTTACATCTTAGGGCCACGTCTTCCTCCTCCCCTCCGCCAGTATTCTATGTGGGAGGAAGGGAACAGAGTTGGAAGAAACAACAGTGGGGCCAGGCTGTGATTTGCCCATTTAACAAAGAGTGATTAAAGCCCTGTATGTGCCAAGAAGTGTGCCAGCCAGTGGGATATCCAGGTGTCATGGTGAACACAATGAGCCACACCACAGGGGTGACATATCAGTGGGAATGCTTGTTTCCAAAAGCAACATAAAGAAATACACTACATAATGACAAATCATGGTAGGTGTTATGAAGGAAATGTTAATAACAAGGGTACAAAGGTGTAGAGTGAGTGGTGGGGTGGTGGCATCTTCTTAGGCATCTCTGAAGGAGAGTGAATGAGGAGCTCATTGCGCAAAAGGGAGCGGTGGAGATGGAAGGTGGAAGGCAGAGGCAAGAGCAAAGCCCCTGAATTTCAAAGGCCTCGGTGCAGTCAAAGAGCAGAAGGATGTGAGGGATGCAAGTGAGCAAGGGTTGGAGGGGCTTAAAATGAAGTTGAATCCACAGGGCTAGATCACACAGGACCTTCGGAGTCATATAAGAAGCTTAGATTTAATTGTAAAGGCAACGGGAAGCCATGGGGGCAAGTTGGGCTGGAAAGAAACGTTTGGGCTTCATGAAATTGAAAGCAAGAGAAAACTAGGGCAATCATAGGGCTAGTATAACGATGGTCTTCTGTTTATATCTCAATGACTTAAGACTGCTCTGTAAATCAGTTACATCTGAAGCATTTCCTGCTTTTGGTCCCTGGGTATTCTATCCTTTACATTAGTGAATCTCAACCCTGGCTGGTTAGTTACCTGGGGGAGCTCTGGAAAATTTACTGCTGCTGTGGTTCCATCTTTTGCTAATTAAGTCTGAATCTCAACCATAAATAAAGTTGACACATAAGTTACAGACTGGAATCTAATGTTGTAACTTATATAAGACAACAGTTTAACATCCATGAAATAGAAAATTGCATTCTCTTTACATTCGATGAGAGAAAAAAAATTTAAAACTAGGAGAAGATAATCGTGAAGACGAAGTAGATGCTGTTGATAAACTCCAAAAGATGCTCAACCTCTCCAGTAATTAGGGAAATGCTGAACAAAATAATAATAAAATGTTATTTTTCACCCACAAGATGGGTAAATAAAATGACTGATAATGACCAGGATTGATAAGGATGTGCGAAAATTGACGTGCTCAGATATTCTGGAAGTAGAAATTAGTTCAGCATTTTTAAGGAGTTGGCAATATTTACTTAAATATGAAAAGCATATGTCCAACAAGCCAATAATGCAGTAATTCAACTTCTAAGTTTCTCGCCTGCAGAAATACATGCTTATGTGCACAAAAACACATGTATGAGGGCAGCATCTTTTTTTAATGGAAAAAATCAGCATCTCCATTAAAAGAGAGACAGCTAAACAAACTATGGAATGCAATACTGCCTAGTTGTTTGAAAAAGATGTAGATCTTAGGATCTACATCTGGCAAAGAAATACGTCTGTTATATTCTTTTTTTAAAAGATAACATTGGTGTAATTTTAATTGAGAAGAAAAGCTTTGTCTGATATGTTCAGTTAAGAAAGCAAGCTGGAGAATATTATCTATGGTAGAATCAACTTTATAATCCTGTTATATTTGTGTGTGTGTTTTATACTATTTTGTGCATTGTTCTCTGTTTACCCCCACCTCAAGATCTTCAGTAATTTCTTGCTTCACGAGTCTTACAGGTCAGAAAACAGAAGCTGTTAGAAGTCAATAGGTCTTCCTGTGTTGTGTAAAATTCCGTATCACTGAAGAGATTACACTACGGTGTGCCTTTGAGAGTCAGAGAAGGGAGAGAATGCCTTATGGTAACAAGTAGCAAGAAAGAGCAAGAGATTTCCCTATGACTAAAATGGAGCAGGAGGCAGGGGCTTAGACAAGATAAGAGGGAAACTTCATATTGCTTGAGGAAGTAGCAAACCTCGATGAGGGTGAAACCTGATGTGCCCTAGGAGAAGGTACCTGTGCTTGTCAAAGCCACCAGTGCCCCTGCCTCAGACTTGGCACAGCATCAGAAAAGCCACTTGACCTGAAGGGACCTTGTGGGCTCACACAACAGAAGAAGACCTCCTTGGCTGGTATATATCCAGGAATCTTTGTGCCACTTGGGGACTGGGGAAGCCCTAATGATGGGAATGGGGGCTTGGATCCAGACTTAGATTTTTTGTACAAGTAATAGGAGTTAAGACCGTGCAATGGGGAAAGGATAATCTTTTCAACAGCGGTGCTAGGAAAACTGAATATCCACATGCAAGAGAAATAAGTTGGATCCTTACCTCATACCACATATAAAAATAAACTTGATGGATCAAAGATTGAAACATAAGACAAAAAACTGTAAAACTCTTAGAAGAGAACACACGGGAAAACCTTCATGACACTGGATTTGGCAATACTTTCTTGAGTATGGCCCCAATAGCAGAGGGAACAAAAGAAAATGTAGATAAACTGGACTCCATCAAAACGTAAGACTTTTGTGCATTACAATACAATATCACAAGACAATAGCAGCAGAGTGAAATGGCAACCCATGGATTGGGAAAAAAATTTGCAAATCATATATCTGATAAGGGATTGATATCTAGGATATATAAAGAACTCCTACAACTCAACAACAAAAAAACTAACCCAATTAAAAAATGGGCAAAGGACTTGAATACACATAACATCTCCAAAGAAGATATGAAAACAGCCAAAAGGGGCCGGGCGCGGTGGCTCAAGCCTGTAATCCCAGCACTTTGGGAGGCCGAGACGGGCGGATCACGAGGTCAGGAGATCCAGACCATCCTGGCTAACACAGTGAAACCCCGTCTCTACTAAAAAATACAAAAAACTAGCTGGGCGCGGTGGCGGGCGCCTGTAGTCCCAGCTACTCGCGAGGCTGAGGCAGGAGAATGGCGTAAACCCGGGAGGCGGAGCTTGCAGTGAGCCGAGATCTGGTCACTGCACTCCAGCCTGGACGACAGAGCGAGACTCCGCCTCAAAAAACAAAACAAAACAAAACAAAACAAAAAAACAGCCAAAAGGCCCACGAAGAGCAAAAGAACATAGCTTTCACTGCCTGGGACAAGACCCGCGTTACTGCTGGCTAGTTTGGGCAGCCTGCTTTTATTCCCTTATCTGACCCCACCCACATCCTGCTGATTGGTCCATTTTACAGAGAGTTGATTGGTCTATTTTACAGAGAGCTGATTGGTCCATTTTGACAGAGTGCTGATTGGTGCGTTTACAATCCTTGAGCTAGACACAGAGTCACAGAGTGCTAGTTAGCTAGATACAGAGTACCAATTGGTGTATTTACAAACCTTGAGCTAGACACAGAGTGCTGATTGGTGTATTCACAAACCCTGAGCTAGACACAGAGTGCTGATTGGTGTATTTACAATCCTTGAGCTAGACACAGAGTCACAGAGTGCTAGTCCTCCAAGTCTCCACTAGGTTAGGAAGATACAGTGTAGCAATTAGTGTATTCACAAACCCTGACCTAGACACAGAGTGCTGATTGGTGTATTTACAAACCCTGAGCTAGATGCAGAGTGCTGATTGGTTGTACATACAATCCTCCCGCTAGATATAAAAGTTCTCCAAGTCCCCATACAGTGCAGGACCCCAGCTGGCTTCACCCAGTGGATACTACACAGGGGCTGCAGGCAGAGCCGCCCACCAGTCCCTAGCTGCACCTGCATTCCTCAGCCCTGGGGCTGTGGATGCGGCCGGGGCCACGGAGCAAGGGGCGGCGCCGGTCGGAGAGGCTCAGGCCGCGCAGGAGCCCACCACAGGGGGAGGAGATCAGACATGGCGGTCTGCAGGTCCCGAGCCCTGCCCCACGGGGAGGCAGCTACGGCCCGGCTAGAATTTGAGTGCAGCGCCCGCGGGCCGGCACTGCTGAGGGACCCAGCGCAATCTGTGCAGCTGCTGGCCCGGGTGCTAAGCCCCTCACTGCCCTGGGCCGGGGGTGCCAGCCGGCCGCTCCGTGTGCAGGGCCCGCCGAGCCTGTGCCCGCACCCGTGCCCGCCAGAACTCGCACTGGCCCGCGGGCGCCATGTTCCCGCCGACGCCTCTCCCTCCACACCTCCCCACAAGCAGAGGGAGGCAGCTTAGGCCTCAGCCAGCCCAGAGAGGGGCTCTCACGGTGCTGCGGCGGGCTGAAGGGCTCCTGAGGCGCTGCCAGAGTGGACGCCCAGGCCGAGTAGGCGCTGAGAGTAAGGGCTGCCAGCACATTGTCACCTCTCAGCCTCAGTGGAACTGCTGGATCATATAGTAATTCTATGTTTAATTTTTTGAGCAACTGCCATACTGTATCATTCACCGTGAAGGTCTGCAGCTTCATTCCTGAAGCCAGCGGGACCGCCAGCCCAGCAGGGAAGAATGAACAAGTCTAGACACGCTGCCTTTAAGAGCTGTAACACTCACCAGAAAGTATGCGGCTTCACTCCTGACAGCGAGAGTACGAACCCACCAGAAAGAAGCAGCTCCAGACACATCTGAATGTCTGAAGGAACAAACTCCGGGCACACCATCTTTAAGAATTGTAAAGCACCGCGAGGGTCTCCGGCTTCATTCTTGAAGTCAGTGAGACCAAGAACCTACCAATTCCGGACACAAGGCTACACCCAAAAGAACGGAAAGCAGGGACTCGGACAGATATTTGTACACTCATGATCACAAAGCAAGATTATTCACAGTAGCCTAAAGGTAGAAGCAACCCATGTGTCCGAAATAAACCATACAATGGAATGTTATTCTGTCTCTAGAAGGAAGGAAATTCTGAAGCGTGCTACAAGATGGATGAACCTTGAGGACATAAGCTGAGTGAAATAAACCAGTCACAAAAGGACAAATATTATGTGATTCAACTTATGTGAGATTTAGGAGTAGTCAAATTCATAGAGACAAGGTATACTGGTGGTTTCCTTCCAGGAACTGGAAGAGGCGGGAAATGGGCAGTTTTTGTTTAGCAAAGTTTCACTTTGGGAAGATGAACAAGTTATGGAGATGTATGGTGGTGACTGCAAGACACTGTGAATGTACAGTCTCCAATTTACAATGGGCTGACTTCACGATTTTTCAACTTTATGATGGTGCGAAAGTGATACTCAGTAGAAACCGTACTTCAGATTTTGAATTTTGATCTTATCCTGGGCTAGCATGTGCAGTGGTATACTCACTCATGATGATGGACAGCGACAGCAAGCCACAGCTCCAGTCAGGGACACAATCACGAGGGTAAACAACCAATACTCTGCGGCGCACTATGTTGCCAGTATTTTTGGGATATGATTTTGCCAATCTATAGGCTAATGTAAGTGTTCTGAGCACGTTTAAGGTAGGTGAGGCGAAGCTGTGATGTTCAGTATGTTAGGGGTGTGTGTATGTGTTGTCTACATATATAGATACACACATCTAACATATATGTATACACATATTTATATATATATATATGAGAGAGACACAAGGTTTCTCTCTTGCCCAGGCTGGAGTGCAGTGGTGCAATAATAGTTCACTGCAGCCTCAATCTCCTAGGCTCAAGTGATCCTCCTGCTTTAGCCTTCCAAGTAGCCACCAGGCCTGGCAAATTTTTAATTTCTTTGTAGAGATATGGGTCTCGCTATGTTGCCCAGGCTGGTCTGGAATTTCTGGGCTCAAGAGGTCCTCCCTCCTTGGCCTCCGAAAGTGCTGGGATTACAGATGTGAGTCAACATGCCTGGCCTAGGTATATTAAATGCATTTTTACCTTATGATATTTTCAACTTACTATGGGTTTATCAGGACATAGCCCCATAGTAAGTCAAGGAGCATCTGTACTTACCACCACTGAACTGTGTGCTTAAGGTAAAAACGATACATTTTAAGTTATATATTTTTATCACTACCAAATAAAAAAGAAGACACAGGAAAAAAAGGAATGTAACATTTCATGTGACAACTGACTAGGGGGAATAAAGTCTACAGATTTCCTAGAATAAAAGGGTAGACAGCAGATTGCTCACAGTTTATCACTGGGAGAAGAGAAATTGCTTTCAGGGAAGGGCAGAAACCTTTAGTTTCACTCTTATGCCTCTGTTTTGTTTGAATTTTTGACCCTGAACATCAATTACTTTTGTGATTTTATTAGCTCACAAGACCTTTCTAATTGTGCATGAGTCGACATCACCCCATCTCACCACAGCCATGCTACCAGGTCCTACAGACCCTCATGCCTCCATGCTCAGGCTCCTTGGTCCCTAGATTTGCACCCCAGCTACTGGTTCATCTCAGTCCTTCACTGGCGACTCACTTCACTGGAGCACCCACACAGGCTGAAGCAGCACAGCCACGTGTCTCTGTGGGTCTCTGGCCCTTCTCCCAGCTTCTTCCTGTGCTTGCTCCTGCCACAGGCAGCAGGAGCTGCAGCAGCTGCCACCACCACACCTCTTCAGCCTCTGGTGGTCAGGCCCGGCTCTGCATTACAGAAAATTGCCTGACTGTTTAAAATTGATACATAATAGATGCACATCTTTTCAGGGTATTTATGATAATTTGATACGTTCGTATAATGTGTAAAGATTAAACTGGGGTAATTGAGATATTCATTGCCTTAAATATTTCTTTTCTTCATGCTAGGAACACTTATTTTTCTATTCTAGGTATTTTGAAATGTACAATAGATTAATGTTAACTATAGTCACCCTGCTGATCTATCAAACACTAGATCTTATTCCTTCTATCTAGCTGTATTTTTATACGTATTAATCAACTTCTCTTCATCGCCCTCCCTCCCCTTCCAGGCCTCTGGTAACCACCAAAGTACTTTCTATCTTTAGGAGATCCACTTTTTTAGCTCCCACATACAAGTGAGAACATGCAGTATTTGTCTGTCTGTGCTTGGCTCATTTCATTTAACATGAAGGCCTCCAGTTCCATCTACGTTGCTGCAAGTGCCAGGATTTCATTACTTTATGACTGAAGAGTATTCCATCGGGTGTATGTACCACATATTCTTTATCCATTTGTCCCTTGACAGGCACTTAGACTGATTTCATATTTTGCCTATTGTGAACAGTGCTGCAATAAGCCTGAGAACGCAGCTATCTCTTTGATACACTGATTTTCTTTCTTTTGGCTGTATATCCAGTAGTGGAATTGCTGGATCATATGGTGGCAGGCCAGGTCTCACTAACACAGGCCTCCGTAACAACTGTTTCAGGACTGACTGAATGATTAAGTTAAATATTAAAAGCTAAAAAAAGCCAGTGCCTTTATGCAAAGGCTGGAATGTAACAAAAGCCCACCAAGAGTTTTGCCTAGGCCTTTCCTGAACCTTAAAACATGATTAAACAAGTTTGACTGGGAATCTGAAGAAACTCCCCAGCCCTCCACAAACAAGTTTATTGGGGGTCTGAAGAAACTTCCCAAACCTCCATGATTTAGCAGGAGATGAGATAAGAGTAATCACCGCAGCACTTGGACCCATTTAGATTAAGTAAGCTTACTGAGGCTCCAGAGAAAGGTCTTCAAGACTCAGACCTTAGTTGTAGATGAAAAGAAGTTAATCACTTATGCCTTTAGATGAATGCACACTTACACGTAGACATATAGCTTAGAAGGTATATTAGCTCTGGGAACCTCTATAATTTTGAGTCGGTCTGGCAATAATTTCCAGGCCTTCTCCCTGTAACTGATTATAGAAATAAAAACTCTCTTCCTCCCCAGTTCATCTACATCTCATTACTAGGCCATAAGAAATAGCAGCCCGACCCTCAGTTTGGTCTGGGAACAAAAGGGTAGTTCTATTTTTAGTTTTGTGCGGAACTTACTCACCATTCTCCATATTGGCTGTACTAATTTACATTCCCACCAACAGTGAATGAGCGTTCCCCTTTCTCTGCATCCTTACCAGCATCTGTTATTGCCTGTCTCTTGGTTAAAAGACATTTTAACTGGTGTAAGAGGATATCTCATTGTGGTTTTAATTTACATTTCTCTGATGATCAGTGTTGGTAGGCATTTTTCATATTCCTGTTGGCCATTTGTAGATCTTCTTTAGGGAAATGTCCATTCAGATCTTTAGCCCATTTTTAAATCATATATATACATATATACACATACATATATATGTATATATACACATACGTGTATATATGTATATATACATGTATGTATATACATGTATACGTATGTATACGTATGTATATACTTATGCATACGTGTACATACATGTATATATACATATATACATACATACACAAGTATATATACATATATATTGCTATTAAGTTGTTAGAGCTCCTTATATATTCTGGTTTTTAATTCCTTGTCATATGAATAGTTTGCAAATATTTTCTTCCATTCTGTGGGTTTTCTCTTCACTTTGTTGATTGTTTCTTTTGCTGTGCAGAAGCTTTTTAGCTTGATGTAATCCCATTTGTCTATTTTTGTTTTAATTGTGCCTTTGAGGTTTTACACGAAAAAATCTTCACCCATACCAATGCTCTGGAACATTTCTCCAACGTTTTCTTTTAGTAATTTCCTAGTTTATGGTCTTAGATTAATGTCTTTATGCCATTTTGATTTGATTTTTGTGTATGGTAAGAGATAGGGGGTCTAGTTTCATTCTTCTGCATACGGTTGTCTGCTTGACTTCTTTTGACAACCTCTTTCCCTGGGTCTGGTCAAGTTGGTTAACAGCACCTTTTTCCTGCTTGGGAGAAAACATCATTAGCTGAGGCATTTCCGGACAGCAATCGTGGAAAACATACAGCCTTCAGAGCTTTGATACTAGGAGCCCTCTAATCAGAAGTTGTGGCCCTTTGAGGTATTGGAGTAACTTACAGAAGCAATGGCCAGCCTGGCTCTAAGTATGAGGGATTATAGGGTGCCACTTGTTGGGATGGGCGTCATCAGATGGAGGGTTTGGATGACACAAGAGGCAGTCTAAAGTAGGTTATATGTGAAAGACGAAATCCTCTTCTCCCATTTTCCATGTCTTATTCTCCCATTTTCCATGTCTTATTTTCCTCTGTAAATATCAGCTCACTTCAAACACCGTAACAACCTACATTGCTTGACAGAGCACGGTGAGAGTGTAACAGGGTAGGAGGAGTTGATCTGAGACTGAGACCTGTCATTTCACATGAAAATGTTTTGGGAGATTTTCTCCCAGCTTCTCCCAGTGAGCTCTGGATTTCTGGGGATATTCTGCTTGACATCTTGGCATTTGAGTCCCTCTCGCAGGATATCTTCAAAGTCACACAGATCCCACATTACCAACCAGGGGAATGCCCAGCATCCTATGCAGAGGGAGTGCCTGTGTCTGGTCTCCGTTCCAGTGGGAGGAATTGGAGTTGACATGGTGGTAACTCATATTAAGTCTGGAACAGCTATAACGCCAGGCTTCTGCTGCCCAAGAGGAAAGATATGCTAGGGTACACCACCTCTGTTTCTGAAGGAGCCACCCTCCATGACACTGGACACATTTCTCTTTCTTCTCTGCCTCTTAGAAGTCGTATAACCTCCAGATGGCTTTTTTGTCTCTCCTAATCTTGGTTTCTTCCTGAGACACGCTGTGGGGGCACTTCCAGAGTGTTTGAGGATTAATGGAGAGCCAGGTGCCTGCTGGTGCATGGCAGGTACTCAGCACCCTAGCAGAGATTCAGCCCCCTACTCTTGCCATCTGGAAAGTCACTTTTCAAATTGTTGATTATGCTTGTCCACTATAAGGCCTGTAGGCATACATAAAACTGACACGTAAACTCCCAAAGAAGAAGAGAATTTTTCCTCACACTCTCATGAGATAAGATTGAATAAATAGAAACATATTCAGTCTCCAGCTGTGGCTGAATCTGGCCAAGGTGGCCTCCCCCTTGTCACAAGGAGACTCCCCAACTGTGGCTATGGTGCCCCGTTTTCCATGTACCCTATTTCCCATGTGCCATATGGTGCCTTTATATAAAGTTTCACATTCTTCAATTATAGTGTTTAAAAGGGAAAACATCAATTTGCTTCCCTTGAATTTCTGATTAACTGGAATGATCTCTCCATTTCCTTTTTAAAATTTTGTTTTATGTGGTAAATATACGTATGCATTAGTCTGCTCTCATGCTGCTCTGAAGAAATACCGGAGACTGGGTAATTTATAAAGGAAAGAGGTTTAATTGACTCACAGTTCTGCACAACTGGGGTGGCCTCAGGAAACTTACAATCATGGCAGAAGACGCCTACTCATAGGGCAGCAGGGGAGAAAAATGCAGAGCGAAGGGGGAAAAGCCCCTTATAAAACCACAGACTTCAGGATAACTCACTCACTATCATGAAAGCAGCATGGGGGAACCACCCCCATGAACTAATCACCTCCCGCAACACGTGGGGATCATGGGAACTACAATTCAAGATGAGATATGGGTGGGGGCACAGCCAAACCATATCAACATAACATAAAATTTTCCATTTTAACCATGTTAAGTATCTATGTAGTTCAGCGGCATTAAGTTCGGTGGCATTCTCATTGTTGTGTGACCCTCACCACCATTCATCTCCTGATCTTTTTCATCTTCCCAAACTGGAACTGTTCCCATCAAACACTCGCTCTCCATTCCCCGCTCACTCAGCCCTTGGCAACAACCATTCTATTTTTCATCTCTGTGTGTTTGACTCCTATAGGTCCCTCAGATAAGTGGAATTATATTTGTCCTTTTGTGTCTGATGTATTTCGCTTAGCATAACGTCTTCAAGGCTCATCTGTGTTGCAGCACGTGTCAGAATTTTCTGCATCCATTTTTGCAAAGAGAAGCTTGTTCTCCACTGCGGTTGTTCATGCTGCTTTGCGCCGTTAGTCCTTTGTTCCCTTTCACTGTCAGGAAGAGGCAGATGGAAGGAGCATGACTGATCCACCCAGGCCTTCACATCTGTGTCCCTCTGAGCAGGCTTTTTTCCCAATTATGAGGGTTACCTTGGCAACTAATCGCTTTTCTAATTCTTTTTAAGGTTGTGAACTGATGACCAAATTACAAGGGCAAAAGATGGCAAAGGTTGAGCATACATGTATGGAAGGGGACATTGTAATGATTTTACAAAATACAAAATGATTCTGATGTGTTTTGTACATTTCATACTTAATTTAAGAAGTATCTTTGAGCACCCAACCAGGCACTGTGCTAGGCGTGGGATACAATGGGGAGCAAAAACAGATGTAGCGTACATTGAACCTGCAGGCTCCAGGGGGACAGACATTGATCCAAATAATCACAAACACAGCTCAACTGCTTGGAAAAAAGACCAGGTTTTTATAAAGCATAGTCCAAAGGCCCCAGCCTAGACTACAACATAGGAAAGGTGTCCCCAAAGAAATAACACATGAACTGAGACCTGAAAAATGAGTGAGATTTGAGTGAGGAGTTTGGGAAGAGACAGAGGCAGCTCAGTGTAGCTGAGGAAGTGTTCAGCATGGTGTCAGAGCAGATAAGACATTCGTCTGCTTCCTAGAATGATCCAGAAACTCCCTGTGTTTCCTCTGGGAACAGAGGACAATGTACCTTGCCTTTTGGCAGGTAGAGGCCAAGGTAGGGATAACACTGAGCTGGAAAATACCTTTATTTTTGGGTTTGGTATGTTCCTTCCCTGGGACAATATGCTTCAGAGGCAGGACACTGAACTGGTCTTAACCATGTCAGTGACCTGGAGTTGAGGTGGTAGGCGAGGTCAGAGCCTGGATCGGTATGGTATACAACTGGCCAGGTGGCCCCTGGGAACATGGGAGAGAGGGTCCAGCTTTGGGGAAAGATAGGAGCCAAGAACTAAAATCACAGTCTGGGCTTTAACCATCAGCTGGTGCTTAGGGCAATGCATTCGTAGCTGAGGGCTTTCTGGAGGAGACAGTCTGGGTTGGGGCTAGAACAGCATTGTGGCCAGAAGGCCCCAAGGCCATCATCAAGGTACATAGAAAGACCACCCTCAGATAGAAAGTTTCCCAATGAGTCACTGGAAGGACTCCCAAAACTCAGGTTATACTCATGGTTACAGCTCATTACAGTGGAAGAATAAATATTAAAATCAGCAAAGAGAAAAGGCATGGGGGCAAAGTCCCAGAGAGACCAGGCATATGCTTCCAGGTGTCCTCTCCCACTGGAGCTGCATGACAGGACTTACTTCTCCCAGCAATGATGTAACACAACCTATAGGAAGCATTGCCAATCAGGGAGGCTCCCTCAAGCCTTGGGGTTCAGGGTTTTTATTGACAATTGGCCACATAGGCATGGAATGTTCATGTGGCTGATCTCAGTTATTCAGTCTCCAGTCCTTCCAGAGGTCACACTGATATAGCGTAGCCCCAGGCCCCTACCAAAAATTGGATTGTTAACATATACTGTCCAGCATGGGCCAAGGCCGCAGGTACTCAAAGATACTGTTATCAGGCAGGATATTCCAGGGCTTGGAATTTGTCTCCCAGACTGCAGTCAAGAGCCAGTTTCTTTGGAATCTGCAGGGTTAGGACAACCCAAACCTGCTGTACTGACCCTTTACTGCACAAACATGAAGGCTGACTTATGGTCAGTGCAAGATGTTTGAGAGGAAAAAGTATCACAAAAAGAGAAAATGTGCCTTTGATAATTATCATCCTTTGCAAAATTCTGGTTTGCCTTTCCCTTGAACCTTAGTTCCCCACTGCTTATGAAAGGCCAACCCCAGCTTCCATGTTACTGTGGCCAGATCCCCTCACCATCCATGCCTGTCACCTCGCCTGAATTGGGCTGCACTGGGGAAGAGAAGGAGAAATCAAATCAGCCCTGATCAGATACGTTATCCCCCACTTTGTAGTCACTATGAGACTGGGCTGGCTCTGCAACGAAGCATACAGAAATCTGTGGGTTGCTCCCAGGGTTCATTCCAGCACTTGCTGTACACAGCTCGCAGATGGTGTTTGCAAGATATTTTATCCCCCACCTTTGCAGTTGCTGTGAAACTAGGCTACCCACTGTCTCCCCTCCACTTGCAGAATACCCTCCAACGCCCCCCCCCACCACCACCAAATAATGCTTATCTTAGCATTGAGAAATGTTCTTTATTAATTACCGGCCTCAGCATTTTACCAACCTGCTTCCACTTGCAACTCCTTAAAGGCAACTGAGCAAAGAGGACAACTCTTTTCCCTGTGAATGTTTTAAATACACTTTAACAAAACAAAATGGGTTTGAAACAGAATTAAAAGCCATTTTTACCAGTTCTTCTTCCCCACTCCCCACTTCACCATATATTCCTGTCATGCGTGTTATTGTTGTCTCACTTGGCAGTGAGATAATTTTCAGTTACAAATAAAAGTGCCTTTGAGTTTGCATTTACTGTATCTTCTCTTTCAGGTAAGGTCTTGCAGAGATACAATGTCAATCACACAAACTACTTCAGTTGTAGGTGTGTCTCTGCGTTAAGACTTTTTGGTATCTGAAATTGTTTCACATGTTCAGCCTCTCAGTAGGGCTGCAGGTTAGCATTACACACAGGTGATGTTCTGCACACTGGTATGGTGGGCTGGTCACTATCCCTCTGTTTAGTTACTGCCAGTGCCTACCAGTTATTAAGGACTTTGACTGTCACATTGCACTCTTTCTAGAAAGTGTGAGCCTAGGAGGCCCTGAGTTACACCCTGCTCAGTACATCAATTCTAAAATAACAAGATCTTCCTCATTCAACATCAGCAGAACAAAAAGCTTCACTCTAGGTGCCCTGCGCAGGCTCCGGAAGAGTTCACAATTCCAGAGCACTTCTTGAAATCACTCTTAGTGTTTACGGTGACCTACCTCTTGTAGAGTTTTGTTTTAGAGACTTTGCTCACCACTTGCAGATATGTGTATATCCACAGCCCCAGCATGTGTTACGGTCCGGATTTAGTTGCTTGCTGTGTGATAAGGACGCAAGTCTCCTCAAAGGCATGTTCCTAATCAGGGCTTTAAGTCGTAAAGGACGAAAGGCTACGGGGAGCTCTCCAACTGTGAAGTGAAGAATTCCCTACACCAGCACTTCTTCAACTCATGCTCTGCAGAATGGGGTAGGTACACTGAAAAGAGAACTCAGGCTCAAAAGCCTTTGGGATATAGTGGGTCGAGCAGTCTTCCTTATTTCAGGGCTTTACAGAGTCTTCAGTGTACTCATACAGATTGCAAATATGCCAGGGAGTCATAGTATGTAAAGTTTCTGATATATCTGGCCCAAGAACAGAGCATGTGTGTGTGTGTGTCTCACAATGTCCAGCTCCTAGTCTTGCATATTATTACTATTATTTGCATAAGTATATACACTATGTGATATATAATGTTGTTATTTGCATAATGTATGTGCTATAAAATGTACAACTGGATGGATTTTACTCCTAGGTGTAACATCTCTATACCACCAGCCGGATCAAGATACAGAGCATTCCCATCTTTTCAGAAAACTTCCTCATGTCCCTTCCAGTCAATGCTTCTATGCCCTTCCCTGACTTCCCTGACTTCTACCCCTGACTTCCGTCCCTTCCCTAACTTCTATCACCATAGAGAAGTTTTCTCTGTTCTTAAACTTCTTAGAAAGTGAATCATAATATTCTAGGTAATCCTGTGTCTAGCCTCTATTGCTTAACATGCTTCAAGATTCAGCCATATTGTTGCATGAAGCAGTTGGATTTTTCCTGGTTTTGTTTGTTTGTTTTGAGGTCTTTCTATGTTGCTCCGGCTGGCCTCGAATTTCAGGGCTCAAGTGATCCTCCCACTTCAATCTCCCAAGTAGCTGGAATTACAGGTGCTTGCCACTGCACCCAACTGAAGCAGTAGATCTGAAACAATAGTTTTATCCCTCTTTGTCATGGTCCCCAAAGCAGGAAGGATACAGAGGACCTATTAGAAGTGACTTCACGGGCACATTCATTGCTCTGACACAATCACAGGAATCAACTCGTATGTGAGCACCCACCTGTGGCAACAAGAGACTTACTTTATAGTGAATTTGTTCCAGTAGTCCTCTGTCAACTGTGAAGCAAAAATGGAGGCCTGTCTTTGTAAAATTTTAAACATTTTTTTATTTTAAGTTTTTATTTTTGTATTTTCTTTATTGGGAAGTCAATGTTGTGTTACATCTTGGGACACCTGTACAAACCTTAATTAGAAAATGAATAATCTTTCATTTTCTCCCTCATATGCTGGGGAAATGAAAATGAGTGTAAGACAGTAAGGCAGAGAGGTGAGCTCCAGGTTATTCACTTGCTCCAACAAATATTCAATAAGCATTGATTGAATGCCTAAAACCACACTCAATTCTAGAGACTAAAAAAAAAAAAAGAAAAATAGACGGTCATTACCCTCCAAGTGCTCAGAGGCAAATAGCTAAAACTGGCACCCAGTTCAGTGCCTTAATGCACTGTGAGTCCCTACCACAGGATTCTGTTTCTCATTGGTGGTCCTGACTACACGGCAGTACCATTATCTGATGTGTGGCTGTCCCCAACTAGAACTAAGCGAGAGGGGACTGTGTTTTATTCATTTTTGGCCACCAGCTTCTTCAAAATGCCTGGTTTATTCAAAGAAGCCATTCCACAATGAATGAATGAATGAATGAATGAATGGTGGAAGAAACGGCCGTGTCCTCATCCTGTCTCCATGGGTTATTAGCCATGTAACCTTGGACACATTCCGTGACTGGCCCTCGCTTGTTTTCTAATCTGTGAAATGGAGGTAGCCACACTTCTCTTGCAGGGTAGTTGGTAGGATTGAAAAGGCTACCTTGGTGAAGACTCTATCCTGGGCTGACACTTAGCAGATGTTCAGGACTATCAGAACATGAGGAAGAAAATCATGAACTAATGGTGTCTTCTGACCCATTATAGACTGAAGGAGGATGGACATATAGGGGTTTCCAGCCCTGATGACCTTTGTCCTCCATAAAGGAGGTCAGCCACTGAAGTAGGGGTAGATAGGTGAGCAGAGGCTGGGACAGCATGGGGGTTGTTTGGGGAAGTTTCGACATTGTGCATGAGAGTCATACGTGAAAAGTTTGTTAAGCTGTAACTTACAGAGTGGTTCCATTTTCCCCAGTTGAATTCAGAGAGACCATGGGGAGTGCTGCCTGGAGTTGAGTGATGGAGGTAACAGGCAAGGTGGAGGGACAACAGGCCTGGAGAGCCTATTTACCCAAGAGGAGTGACTGAAGCATTTACCTACCCTGAAACGAGGTGTGTAGGAAGGGAAGTAAAGATTGTTGAGGACAAAAGACAGGCTTTCTAGAAAGAAGGCTTGTGAAAGAGTTGTAAGGACATGAAGATTACAGTGTGAGAAGGCCCTCTGAAATTCACATATTGAAATCCTAACCTCTGGACCTCAGCAAGTGACTGTATTTGGAGACAGCGTCTTTAAAGAAGTAGTTATGTTAAAATAGTTATGTTAAAATAAGACAGTATGGGTGGATCCTAACCCAACACAACTTCTTACAAGAAGAAGAGATGAAGACAGAGACACACTCAGAGGGAAGACCATGTGAGGATACAGGGAGAAGACAGCTGTCGGCAAGCCAAGGAGAGAGGCCTCAGGAGAAACCAAGCCTGCTGACACCTTGATCTTAGACTTCCAGTCCCCAGAACTTAGAGAAAATACATTTCTGTTCTTTAAGCCAACCAGTTTGTGGTACCTTGTTATGGCAGTCCTTGCAAACTAACACAGGGGGAGATGATGGCATTTAGGACATTAGAGTAGAGGCAATTCAAGGTCTGGTAGGAATTTGGGAGTTGCAAGGGGAGAGTGCACAGCTGTCACTTGCACCATATTGTAAACTCCTGGAGAAGTCACTTTTTTTTTTTTTTACAGCTTTATTGAGGTATAATTGACATACAGTGAACTGCATGTATGGTTGGCCCTTGGCATCTGGGCTTTGCGTCCCTGGATTCAATCAACCAGGGATCAAAAATATTTTTAAATAAATAAATAAAATACAGATTTAAAAACAATACAGTGTAACAATTATTTACATTGTATTAACATTACGTTCAGTGTTATGAGTAATCTAGAGATGATTCAAAGTATACCAAAGGATGTGCATAAGTTATGAGCAAATACTATGCCATTTTATTTCGAAGGCTTAAGCATCTGCAGATTTTAATATTCACAGGAGGTCCTAGCACCAAACCCCATGGTACTGAAGAATAACTGTATTTTAAATGTACATTTCGATAAGTTTTGACATAAACACACACACAGACACACACACACACACACATATATACCCATGGAGCCATCACAATCAAGATAAATGAACGAATCTATATTCCTAAAAGTTTCCTGCATCTCTTTGTAATCTCTCCCTTGCGACCCACCCTGACCTCCCTCCCATCCCCAGACAACTGCTGATATGCTTTGTGTCACTATAGTTTTCATTTTATAGAATTTGATGTAAATGGAATAATATGGGAATAATATAATATGTACTCTGTTTTGTTGGTCTGGC
Organism: Chlorocebus sabaeus; assembly: GCF_047675955.1. Lineage (NCBI taxonomy): Eukaryota > Metazoa > Chordata > Mammalia > Primates > Cercopithecidae > Chlorocebus > Chlorocebus sabaeus. Next base: position 68,577,037 of record NC_132928.1, on the reverse strand, counting down.
TTCATAATAAATTGCACCTCAATCATCTCTTTATACCCAGGGCTAAGCATGGTCATCCAATCAAGAAATCAACAAATATTTTAGAGTGCCTGCTAGGTGCTTGGTCTTGGCAAAACTATTCCAGATACATAATAGTTGTTTAATAAATGCTGGGTGAATAGTTCAGTGAATCCAAGTAACATAGACTCTATTTTTCACTGAGATATAATTCATATATCATAAAATCAATCATTTTAAAGTGACCAATTTAGCGGTTTTTAATATATTTACAAAGTTGTACAACCATCACTGCTATCTAATTTCAGAACATTTTCTTCACCCCCAGGAGAAATCCCATACCCAATCCAACTCACTCCCCATTTGTTCCTCTCCCCAGCTCCTGGGAACCATAAGTCTACTGTCTCTATATAGAGGGGTACTTACTCTGGGCATTTCATATAAATGGAATCATATTGTGAAGGTTGTCAGAATCAAAATGGAATCATTTGTGTCAAAACCCTCAGAATTAGAGCCAGGGAAGTCCAGGAAGAGCAGGTTCTCACGCACATACCTGATAATAAAAACTATCACAAAAGACACTGCAAAAACCAGTCTTGCACAAAGGCCACCACAGCCTTGCACATAAAAAGCGTTTCTTCAGGGACATCTTCCCAGCAACAGCCTGTCCAACCTTGAACTGGCACCACCCTTGTTATTGATCCTTGTAGCCTAATATAATTATTTCAAATTAAATTATATGATCTTCTGCATTTTTCCTTTAAAAACCTTTGTCTTCTTTTATCTCCCCAAATATATCTGCCATATTCCCATTGCAATGCTTATTCTCAAACAAATATCTTCTATTTTTCAGAGTCTCTCTCTCTCTCTGTCTGTCTGTTATTTAGGTTTTGACATAATTTAGTGTCAGAAGTGAGACTGAAGCTGGCTCACCTTGGACAGATGGACAACCACTGAAATTGAGTGAATTGCATGCCCTGAGCCCTTTGGAGCTCTCCACCTCCATGGCTCACCTTTTCTGCCCCGGTGAATCTCCTCTCACATTCCTGGACTCCCTCTTTTTGGTGAGTTCTTTTGACTTTATTTGGGATCTATTTTGGTTATAAGACTACCTTCAATTTAAATTTAAAAATCGTACATTTCTCTTGGGACTATAAAAGTCTTTTCTGGCAAGCCCTTTCTGCTATAAAGATGAGTGTCTTTCTAGTTTGAGTACTTTGGTTTCTATAAAATTTGCATTCTGTGAGTCATGTCTTTTCTTGTAAATTTACTTTTTTTTTTTTTTTTTTTTTTTTCTGCTGACCTGGTTTAACATTTTCTTTGATCTGTGTGCCTGGCTTAAAAGTTTTGTGAGCACTCTTATTTTGATTTCATTTTGATTTGGTTATGCTTGTCTGTAAATAATTTGGCTTTTTTTTTACATTTTTTTCTCTCTGTTAACTTGTGAAAATCTTCTGGGAGCAAAGCATTCAGAATAGTGGGTGCAGAGTAGCCAATGAAAAGCTGATGTGACTATTCCAAAGACTACATGAAATTTACAAAGATGTGATGGTCCTCATGTGATGCTGTCAGTCATGATTCTGGTTATCCTGAATGCAATAAAAATAACTAATTTCCTTGTCAAGTGTGAACTCACATTAAATTTTTAACCGTGACTAACTTAAACTTTTGTCATCCACAGTTATTGCTTTTTTCTCTAAAAGCATTTATAATCAGTTGTAATCCAAAATTGCTTTTCATGGAAAAAGCTCTAACAAGCAGTTGTTTTTTTTTTTTTTTTTTGAGAGGGAGTCTCCCTCTGTCACCAGGCTGGAGTGTGCAGTGGCTTGATCTTGGCTCACTGCAAGCTCCGCCTCCCAGGTTCAGGCCATTCTCCTGCCTCAGCCTCCCGAGTAGCTGGGATTACAGGCACCCGCCACCACGCCCGGCCAATTTTTGTATTTTTAGTAGAGACGGGGTTTCACCATGTTGGCTAGGATGGTCTCAATCCCTTCATCTTGTGATCAGCCTGCCTTGGCCTCCCAAAGTGCTGGGATTACAGGCTTGAGCCACCGCGCCCGGCCCACAAGTACTCTTAAATACAGCTTCCTGATAACTTCTATACCAATGGACTAAATAAATATTTCCGAACTCTAACAAAACTAATAGGTTCATAAAACGCCTCATCAAGATCAAAGAAAGCAAAACCTAATTGCATAAAATTGAGTAAGTAATAAACAAAATGTTCCTATGACTGTTAGGTGGAACATTGTTGGTTCTCTGCTTAAATGTTTTGTTTTCCAAATTTAAGGAAACTTTTTCTCTTAAGGTATCTACAGTTTACAGTAATTTGGTCAAGTGTACTTTTGTAAACAAAAGTGTAAGCATTTACTTTTTCTCCCTACTCGATCTCTCCAAAATTTGGAAACTATTCATGAATATTTTATTTTTTATGACAGCATAATTTTTTGCATAAATTCAATAAGGATGTGCTGTGTTTATAACAGGACACAAGTGAAAACATCAGTTATAGTACCAAGGTTTTGACTGGGATGTCATAGTTAGATTGTTTATAAGTACTACAGGTGAAATCTGAAGTCTGCCTTGAGAGGTTTTTAAATCTGAGATTCCTGTGCAATGCATCACTATCCTTGTTGCGCTTATATAAATGATCAGACAAAAATCAATGAAACTAAACTTATTTTACAAACAAATTTGTCTCACTCTGGTTATCTTTGGTAAAAATGAAAAAGAGAAAACCTATAAAGCAAAAAATTATGTTTCCAGAAACATATATGTTATACCTGTTAGTCCTGTGCATTGTTTTCAAGTTTTTATTCCCTACCTATAGACTGGGCTAGATCTTGAATTCTTCTAGGTCCCTCCAATCCACTTTTTTTTTTCCATGGAATTACTAAAAATGGGAATCCCTCTGCTTCTGCAGCCCTATAAACTGAAATTAAATTTTAAGGGACAAGTTGCATGTCTGATGGAGGAGCTACATGGCAAGTTCATCAGACCACCTGATGCCATAATCAAAGACACTCCAGCTGCAATCCAGGATATAACGTTGCTGGCTTCATGCTGTGGACAGCTTTTCCCAAGGTGACAAAACAAGAGCCCTCATCGTAATGAGACTCCGGCTCCTCTTAGTTTTTTTCTCGTTTATGCCTATCTCTTTCGCTTGGCAGGATAATCATGTAATTAAAGTTTTACAGATACTACTGGGGGTACCTTGACAGAATCTGACCTAAAAATATTTTTGTCCACCTATTGGCAGGCTGAGGTGGGAGAATTGCTTGAACCTGGAAGGTGGTGGTTGCAGTGAGCCGATCGTGCCACTGCACTCCAGCCTGGGCGACAGAGTGAGACTCCGTCTCAAAATATATATATACATATATATTTTAGTCCACCTAACGAGTGACTTTAACACTATCCTCAATACACCTATTGCTCATTCTGTTTTAATTCAATCCAGTCATGAGATACTAGATGATAGAAATACTCTGTAGTATCTATTGGTTAAATAAGAAAATATCTGTGCTATTGCTAATATTACATGCTGCACCTGGATAAATTTCTCTGGGAACACTGAGACTCAAATACGCAAAATAATAAAACAGGCCACATCATTACAACAGGTCTCATGTAATTCACCATAGTCATTTGATTTACTCAATTGGTTGCCTTTAAACCTAGATTCATGGCTCACATTTGTTATATAAACTGAGATTATCATATTACTATTATTTTTACTTTGTATTTTCTTTTCTTTTCCTTTTTTTTTTTTAACTTTGTACCTATTGCTTGTCAAATTTCTACAACACAAATCCTAAGAAAAGGATGCTAGCCCAGCACTTTGAGATGATAATCAATGTTTATGGAACAGATAAGATTAAACTTAACAATGGACTGCAGGTAGACTTGAAAGCCACCCTTTCAGAAATTCCCTGTGGCTCAAATGTGGCTAAAAGAGTTTTGACACGGACTCCTAGTTGTCAATCACTCCCTCCATTGTGGGACCAGGCCAACCCAGGTCAGGTCCATTCTGGCACCAAAATATAACCAAAACCTAACTACAGGATTATTGATGAGCAACATGTTCAGAGAAATATCTCAATCAAAAGGAGAAAATGTAAAAGTTCTGAAAATCAAAATGAAGTCACTTGTGTGAAAATCCTGACAAATAGAGCCACGGAAAGCCATAAAGGAAAAGATCTCACACACGTCTATCTGGTAACAAGAACTATCACAAAAGACTCTGCAAAAACCACAACGCTGCAAACAGGCCACCACAATCTTACACACAAAAAAGTGCTGCTGCAATGGCATCTGTCCAGCTACTGCCTGTCCAGCCTTGGACTTGTGCTACCCTTGTTTTGATCCTTGTAGCCAAGGATAATTGTTTCCAAATAACTTATATAATCCTCTTCACTTTTTTCTTTTAAAGCCCTTGTCTTCCTTTACCTTCCCAAATATGCTTACTGTATTTTTATTGCAATGCTTACTCTGAAATAAATATCATTTAATTTTAGAGAGTCTCTCTCTCTCTCTCTCTCTGTTGTTTAAATTCTAACAACACAATATGCAGCTGTCTTTGCCTGTCTTTTCATTGAGCTAAGGTTTCCAGGGTTCTTCAATGTGTAGCATATGCCAGTAGTTCATTCATTTTTATGGCTGAAGATTATTCCATTATGTAGCTATGACTCATTTTGTTTAGCTAGTCATCAGCTGATGATGGACATCTGGCTCTTTTCTACTTTTTGGCAATTATGAATAACACTGCCATGACCATTCAAGTACAAGTTTTCTGTGAACACATGTCTTCAATCCTTGAGTATATACCTAGAAGTGAAATTGCTGGGTTATATGGCAATTCTATCGTTAACCTTTTTTTAGGAATAGTCAAACTGTTTTCCAAACAACTGTACTATTGCCCTCCCACCAGCAGTGTGTAATAGTTCCAATTTGTTCACTTCCTCGCCAACAATTGTTATTGTCTCTGTTTTGAATTTGAGCCATTTTAGTGGGTGTGAGTGGTTTCTCATTGTGGTTTTGATTTGCATTTATTTCCCTGAGGAATATGTTGAGTATCTTTTTATTTGCTTCTTGGTAATGCAAGCTCTTATTAATCTATTAATTAATTCGTGTATTTGAGTCCCAGCTGTGTCAATTATGTGTGGTCTTGGACAAGTTATTTTACTTCTCTGAACTCAGTTTTCTCATTCATAAAGTGAAAATAATAATCTCTGTCTTATGGGATTGTTGAAAGGACTAGAATGAATATATGCAAAGCTCTTGGCAGAAATTAAGAACTCAATGAAGACAGAAGAGATGTAAGTCAACATAATGAGTAAGTCAAATGATGCTGGAGTTGGGTCTTGGAAGGAAAGCAACATTCTAATAGGTAGAGGTACAAAGAAAAGAGATTCCAACCAGAATGAGTGTGAACAAAGAGGAAGCCACAGTACAGTGGGATGTGAGCAATTACTGAAAACTCTGCATAGATTTGGCTAGAGTAGTAGAGTTCTCCTTCAAGAGGAACAGTGGCAGAAAAAGGACTGGAGGGAAGGATGGACTCAGACACAGAGGTCAACAAGATAAGGGCAAGGGATGTGTGTCTCCTTGGAGTCCACCATGTGCTGCTCTGCTGTTGTCTGGGGACTGGGTGAAAGTCAATATTGCCCTGCTCAGGACCAAGAGACATTGTTACCATTGGCACTGCTTGGATGTTCCTGATGCTCCAGAACTTCAATCACTTGGAAATTACAAGGGTTTAGACGCTCTGTACCAGAAATGGGGCAAAAGCCGAATATATATTTATTTCTCCTTGTATGTGTATATATATAGAGAGAGAGATGGAGTCTTGTGGCCTTGAACTACTCCTGTCCTCAAGCAATCCTCCTCCTGGCCTCCCAAAGTGCAGAGATTCATATTTATATTTCTTATTATGTATTATATCATAATCTCATATTATTTTTATCTGACCCATCAAATTCTGCTGGAAGGATCTGGTATCACATCTTAGTATGAACTTAGCCAGTGAGTCCCTCTGTTATTTCTCTAGAGGTATCTTCACCCTCAGCAATCCTCCTGAAAGATGCTCATCCTGATTGCAGCACTATTCACAATAGCAAAGACTTGGAACGAACCCAAATTCCAATTAATGATAGACTGGATAAAGAAAATGCGGCACATATACACCATGGAATACTATGCAACCATAAAAAAGGGTGAGTTCATGTCCTTTGCAGAGACATGGATGAAACTGGAAACCATCATTCTCAGCAAACTAACACAGAAACAGAAAACCAAACATCAAATGTTCTCACTCATAAGTGGGAGTTGAACAATGAGAATACATGGGCACAGGGAGGGGAATCACACACTTGGGCCTGTTGGGGGATGGGGGGCTAGGGGAAGGATAGCATTAGGAGAAATACCTAATGTAGATGATGGGTTGATGGGTGCAGCAAACCTCATGGCACATGTATACCTGTGTAAGAAACCTGTATGTTCTGCACATGTATCCCAGAACTTAAAGTATAATAACAAAAAAACTAGAGAAAGAAAAGAAATCCCAGACCCACTGATTAGAATGCGCCATTTTCCCGGATCCTGTTGGAAAATGGCACAAGGCAGACGTTGACAATAAACAGGATGACACGTGAAATAGGATGATTCATTCAAACACAAAGACACTGTGGTTTCTCTTCTCCCAGCTTGTTTAACAACATCCTGATTCACAAGCACCCTTTGCTGGTGCTGGCTCTGTGTGGAGGAAGGCATAAGTTTAGGGGACAGATACAGCTGACTCTGCCTGTGACCACTGTCACCAGGGTTGCTCCCCAAGTTTTGTTTTAGAATCTACACCAAAGAGGCACTATTAACACATTACACGAGCAACAAGCAGTTTAAAGCCTGAGCTTGTTCCTGTGCCCACTTAGGTTTTCTGATTTTAAATGAGGCCTGGAGTGACGCATGTGGCTGCTCTGTTGAAGGATGAGGAACAGAGGCTTTTACAAGAGTTGATGTCTGCAGAAAATCAAACACCTCTTTTCTCCACAGGTGGCCAAAAGTCCAGGATGAGCGTTCTGTGGAAACAGAAGACAAAAATACACATATGTCCAGGAAAATGCTGCCAGCAGCACAGTATCTACAGCATTTCTCTTTCAGGGCTAAGGAATTGGATTACCCTGTGCCTCGTCTCTGACCACAGGAAAGACCATTCCTGGATTTACCCTTCAAGAGAGCAGTAGAAGCAGATCCAGCATGAAGTGAGGGACACGACCCCCCTTACGCTCCTGGCACATCTCCTAGGCTGAGGCCATCTCAGATCGGAAGACCAGCTTTCCAAAGCGAGTCTCCTCCACATCATGAAAGAGAAAAAGGTGAAACATGTGATGCCCTGATGGTAATAGGATCACAGATTCAAAAACATGAGGGAGGTGGGGCTGGACAAAGTCTTTAGGAGACTGCTGAATTGTTGACTTTATTCCAAGTCAGGATCCCAAGTAATCACTGAGCCTCAGTATAATTATGTGCACATGAGAAGCTATTTATTTCTTGCATTCTGCTTATCTTTGCCAAGAAAGCACTCCTCCCCCATGCCTTAAAATGCCCAGAAACATGGTTTTGGATGAGCCACTTGGAGGGCTAAGGGCACCTGCTGATCGAGGCCCATGAGAACACGCCAGCCCTGTGGGGAAAGTGTGGAGCTTATGTACCCACTGCCCTTTCCCTGCTCAGAGCAGGGCATCCCGATAGCAGCTATGAATGCCCCTGCTCTGAGCATCTCCCCGCCAGGCTCTGTGCACTCCATCAGGGTCCTCTTCTGAGCCTGGCACTGTTCACTTGGGCAGAGAGTCCACTCAAGCTCCAGAGTCCTTGGCTCCATTGGAAGTTCCTCCCGGGGCATCAACAGAGCCCTCTCCCCCATATCTATTGACTTTTAGGGAGCTAGGCCTGGGAAGCCCTTCTCTCTCCCTACACTGTGTTCATGCTGCCAGCCAAGCTGGAGCCTCTGCATTTTTTAGTCCAATTATTGGCAACTGTACAGGTTTCCCAGAACACCTGGCCCTCCTCACCCTCGTTCTGTGGCATTATTTAATCAAACTGGCTAGGACTATTTATAGCTCCCCTGAAAGGCAGCAGCCGCTCCATTCCCAGGAAAGTGGAACATTGAGACATTAAAGAGTATTTTCAAAAGAAAAAAAATGCTCTCATGGACTCCTGAGGTTGCTATCCTGATGTGTCTTCCAAAAATAGGCCTCCCGGACAGCTCCTCAGTGCCACCAGCTCTCTCTTCTGTGTACCTGCCACCTGCCAGGCTCAGAGTGAGAAAGCTACCTGCTACTGTTCCCAAATGGTCAGTTCTAATTCTCCAACCCTCCTCCAAACCCAGAAAATCCCAATATTCTTCCCTGGGTAGATACCCATCTAATTGAAACAGATGGAGTCAAGGGAAATAACTAAATCGCAACTCAACATTCCCTCTGGCGCAAGGAGTCAATGATTCTGGATACTCTGCCACTCTGTTCTCCATGGGAGCACCAAAACCCATCTTAAATACAACCTCTTTCGTGCTTTAAGACTTATGGAAGGAAGCCCAGGCTCAATGATTTGCTCAAAGTCCCAAATGCTCTTTGGACTCGAGGCATTCTGGTGGAGCATCAGAAAAATGTGTGGCTCTTAGCTAAGAGCCAGGGAGCACAGAAAAGTCCGAAGCTGGGCAGGTGCATGCTGGCTGGGCAGAAACAGTTACAGACCTTTGGAGATGAGGAGCAACCGAGAGGGTACGGTTGGAGAGCCTGGGGCAACAGAGCTAAGCATAGGGTTCAGGGGCAGACGATGCGAGCTCTCATCCCGACTTCACCACTATGTGTGATCTCAGATAAGTGACATGTTCCCTAACCCAAGTGTCTGTATCCTTGTTGTGTTACCTCTTATAAGAGAGTTAAACAAGACAAGTGGTCAAGAGTTTCAGGCATCACTCAGGAACTGAAGACTCAGGAACTGAAGCATGAAGAAAAAATTATAGAAAGAGGAGTATATACTCAGGAAAACTTGAATCTGTGCTCCCAGGTTGTAAAAACTAAAACTAAAAATAAACCACATGAAGGAGCAAGAACCAAGAAGAACCTTCACAACTCAGGGAATATTTTGCTTCAGCTGGGGAGCCCTCACATTTTCCTACTGTGTTGAAAGCCAGTCCACAAGTTGGCTAACCTGAGGCCTGCAGGACAGAAAAAGGGGACACCCCAAACTGCAGGGGAAGGAAGGTGCCACTGCTTCTAGGCTGTTTCAGGCATAGGGAGGTAAAGAGGCTGGCAAACATGGGACATCAGGCAAGAGCTAACAAGCTAGAGAGCACAGGCAAGACTAAACAGAAAACAAAGAATAATGCAGACAAAGGGACAAACGCTGTATGATTCCACTTGTTTGAGATACCTAGGGGAGTCAAACTCACAGTAACAGGCAGTAGAAGCGTGGTTGCCAGGGGCTGGGGAGGAAGAGGAGTTGGTGTTTAATGGAGATAGAGTTTCATTTTGGAAAGATGAGAGTTCTGGCAATGGATGGTGGTGACGGTTGCACAAGAATGTGAATGTAGTGAATGCCACTGGACTGAACATGTAAAAATGGTTAAGATGTAGATTTCATGTTATGGGTAATTTATCACAATAAATAATAGATGATAGATAGATAGAATTATACAAAACAGAACTGCAGACCAAAGAGTGTGGTACAGACCTCAGGGGTCTCTGCAGCCAGGGAGGGCATAAATCATTTTACACTGAAGAAACCAATGACAGTTTCATAAAGACAATAGGATTTCAGTTAGAATTTTGTGTTAGATAGGACCTCCTGGTTGTAACTATAAAAGACTCCACTCAAATTAACTTAAACACCAAAGGGTTGCTTTTTGTAAGGACTGAGTAGTAGCCCATAGACTCAAAGCTGAACAACTAAAGTCAAAAGGAGAAAGAAGGGCATCTAGGCCATCCTAAACAGGGCCTTAAAATCTTGTTCTCTTTAATTTTTGCCTCTCTCTGGGTATTGCCTTCATTCTCATTTATTGTAGACTGGCTTTCCCCAAGAGTGGAAGATTTAAAAATTTATCCCAGCCAGTTGCAGTGACTCAAGCCTGTAACCCCAGCACCTTGGGAGGGTAAGGCAGGTGGATCACTTGAAATCAGGAGTTTGAGACCAGCCTGGGTAGCAAAGCAAAACTTCATCTCTACAAAAATGAAAAATAAATAAAAAGTAGCTGGGTGTGGTGTTTCATGCCCATCTACTCAGGAGGCTGAGGTGGGAGGATCATTTGAGCCCAGGAGTCAAGGCTGCAGTGAACCATGATCACACAATTGCACCCCAACCTGGGTGACAGAGTGAGACCCTATCTTAAAAAAATTAAAACCTTACCCTGGGCCAACGGTGGCCAGGAGGACAAGATACTGTGACCATTTGCTCCTGCTAGAGCTACACGACTGGAGTTGGGAGAGATGTTCCCTCAAAGAAGGTGAGGTTCCCTAGAAACAGCTCCTGAGATAGGACGTGTGTGCAGGATTACTGGAGAGTGCTCTTGGGACACACGCATAAGGAAGAAAGGCAGGCAGGATTGGACAGCGGAAGAAGCTCACCCATAATGTGGTTACACCTGGAGCCTTAGCTACAGGGAGCTCTGGAGCTGCCAGTTGTCCCCAACTGAGACAAGGAAGCTGGACCACTGTGTCCCATTGACCGGTCGTTGTTATGTGTCATTTATACATATCATTTCCCTATGAGAAGGTATAACCTTGGGTGATTCCCAAGGAAGGACACAGCTACAAACCATCAGCAGCTGATATTCCCAGACACCAAAGAAGGTGTTTACTGTTTTAAAGAGGGCGTTGGGGGAAGTACCACAGCACACAGGACTGTCCACACTTCACCCTGTTCACATCTTATTTCTTATAATAAGTTTGTCCCTATGAGAACAACTGCTCCAAGACTTTGGTTGGTCTTATTTCAAGGGAAATTTACAAGAGAAGGTTGCATATTGCTCTTGAGGTTATATCTAACAGTCATCATCCCCTCCCCCTCAACCCATTCTAGATTCAACTCGCCCTTGGCTAGAGCCTGTTGGGGTGACTCAGACCTTTATCCTTGAGGAGTCTGAGACCCTGTTACCATGTCCTTCTTGGGCCATCATGGCTGTACTTATCCATTATCACCAAAACTGGGCATGAGAAGCACTAAGCCATGTCCCAGTAGATCACCTGAATGGTGAATGTATTTTTTCCTTCTTTCTCATGCAACATCAATCCTGCTTCTTCCTGATGATCAGGATCTATAATCCCTATCAGGATGGTGGCTGCTTTTCTCACCCACAGAGCTTGAAGTAAGGGAGATGGGCAGCCCATGCTCCCAGAGAGGGTCATTACAGTACTGATAAATAGTACATTCCTCCTCAGCCCATGGGGACACATCAGTGTATAATAGTTATTGCTTTCAGTTGTATTTGCTTTCTGGAGGGTGACAACCCATCTTCACAGGGAATCCTCCAGAAGCAGCATCTTAAGGGAAGTCTACCTCTCTGTCAGGCTGGCAGCTTCTGCATGATACAGTATGTAATTGGACTGTGTGCTGGTAGAATCTCTGTGCCTATGGCCACCCTTTTTTTTCTGTAAAGTGCCCCTTGGTCTGCAGTAATGTTTACAGGATCCTTTATAGATGGAATGAAATAAATACTTTGTAAGTGTTCATAATGGCTAAGGCCCTGTGGACAGGAAAGGCAGACCGTACTGAGAATGTGCATCTTCTCAGTTAAATCAATTGTACCAAGGGGTCTCCTTGAGGAATGTGTAAGTTGATCTTCTTGAGGAATGGTGCTATGTCAGAGGCTCAATGTCAGGTTGGACATTTGGCAGCAGAAGTAGCTAGGTGAGACTGGGTGGGTGGAAACTGTTGCTGCTGGGCCCATGTGTAGCCTCCATCTCTGCCATGCTGGCCACTCTGCTCACCCACCCCTTGTACCAGCACTGGAATGGTTGACATGAACTTGCTGAGTCATCACGTCTCTCTTGTTGTCTAGAGCCTCTTTTGTAATGGGTGCTCTTTGGTGACCATTAACATGGAATACATTCCCATGGTTCCATCCACACCTCCTTGTCTCTGACTTTCTAATCCTTCTCCTACCAGTCTCTGACCAACCAGCTAGGCCATGAGTTTTAGTATACTCTTATCTTGGGCCTCTTCTGTTTCCATAGTTGGGTGACCAGGTATGCTGCCTGGATCTACCCATTGGAAGAATTTTCCTTCACTGCTCTTTCAAGGTCAGTCCTGAACATTGCAGCTGCCATCTGTTTTCGGTATGCACTGACACAAGCTGACCAATCCATGAATCAAGCGCAGCCCTTTTCTTTCCACTGGTCACAAAGGAAACTCCCCTACAGCCACCACTGTGAGCTGGAGAAGAGGCCAGTGCAAGAGTGATGGGTGACATAAAGTTTGGGCTACCTGTTCACACAACTTGCTTGTGCCTTCTGGCCCCACTTGTGCTTGATCCTCGATGTACAGTTTCCATCTTATGATGGATTTCTGTTGGGCCATCTGACCTTATGATTTGGTGGGTCTGACAGAATCCAATTCAGGATGGGCATTTCTGGCCATGTGGTCACTTGACATTCAAGGTCATATGGTCCATTTACCAAGACCCAATAGTGTACCTGAAGTTGTGTTTTTTTTTCAAATTGAAACCATCTTTGCAAAATTTATAGTGAGAAACATCTGACATAACAGACTCCATCTTGCTTCTAACCCCACAAGCTATCTTTGCTCATTCCAAGCTGCTTGGAGAGGAATAGAATTCATAATTTAACTTTAGAACAAAGATGATAACAGCCCCTTCCTGAAACTAACCCCCTTCATGCTTGAGGACCAAAACCGCCTTTGTAAAACTAATAAAATATAACAATATTGGGATTGTGATGAGGGCCTGGATTCTGCAAAGATGTAGACATAGTTAAACTCTAACCAGTCATTGTTTTGTAACTTGCCTTTCTTTACTTACTACTCAGGAGTAATATAGCCAGGGTCACGAGATTCGTAACTTCCCCAGTTGCTTTTATGGATAACATCACTATTGTAAAATATAAGACTGATGTTTAAGATGTTTTTCAGACCTGGCATTCTGTATGAACCAACTGGCACCATCCTGACCAGTAACCCCACCCAGGAACTGACTTAGTGCAAGAAGACAGCTTCAACCCCCTATGATTTCATCTCTGACCCAAACAATCAATATTTCCCATTCCCTATCTCCTTGCCCACCAAACTTTCTTTGAAAAACTCTAGCCCTCAATTCTCAGGGAGGTGAATTTAAGAATTATCTCCCATCTTTCTGCTTAGGTGGCCCTGCGGTAATTTGTTTGTTTGAGACAAAGTCTCATTCTGTTGCCCAGGCTGGAATGCAGGGGTGCAATCTTAGCTCACTGCGACCACCTCACTGGTTCAAGCAATTCTCATGCCTCAGTTTCCCAAGTAGCTGGGATTACAGGTGTGTGCCATCACACCCAGCTAATTTTTGAATTTTTTGAGAGACAGGGTTCACCTGTTGGCCAGGCTGGTCTAGAACTCCTGACCTCAAGTGATCCACCCACCTCGGTTTCCCAAAATACTGGGATTACAGGTGTGAGCCACTGTGCCTGGCCAGCTCTGTGATAATTAAACTCTTCTTTGCTATTCTCAGTGCATTGGCTTTCTGGTCAGTGGGCAAAAAGAACCCACTGGCGAACTATAAGATGATGTGGTGTTCTCTGCTACAGGTGGCATGGACTTGCTCCAGAATTCTAGCTGTCTACTTTGTGATTCTCCTATTGAGGCTTGCCATAAACGTCACAAAGCATGTCTCCCCACCACAGATAACATTAGTCACTGAATCAAGTGGCCCAAGCAGCACAGCTGCACGCCTTGCCACCTGGATCTGCTGCAGAGCCCTTCTCCACTCTGGGTCCCATTCAGATCTTGGAGCCTTCCATATCACTCAGTGAATGCATCAGAGCACCTTCCCAATGGTGCAGTATGCTGCTTCCAGAACACAAAGAGGCCTACCACACATTGCATTTTGTTTTGTTTTGTTTTGTTTTGTTTGAGACAGGGTCTCACTGGAGTGCAGGCCAGGCTGGAATGCAGTGGTGCAATCATGGCTCACTGTAGCCGAAGTCCTGGGCTCAAGCAATTCTCACCTCATCCTCCTGAGTAACTGGGACTATAGGCATGCACCACCATGCCTGGCTAATTTTTTTCTTAGTTTTTATTTTGTAGAGATGGGGTCTTGCTATGTTGACCAAGCTGGTTTCTAACTCCTGGCCTCACACGATCCTCCTGCTGCAGCCTCCGAAAGTGTTGGGCATGAGCCACCATGCCCTGCCTGTACTTTCTTAATTTTAGGTATGAGATGCAATAATTTGTTCATCTGGTCTAATTAACATTACATTATTGATGTGTTGGACTAGTATGATATTCTGTGGACTATCCATACAGTCTAGGTCTCTTTGGACTAAAAGTTAACATAGCCCTAGGGCAATACCACAAATGTATACTATTGTCTGTCCTATATGAACACAAACCGTTCGTGATTATTCTCCCTGATAGGGTTGGACAAGCACTCAGTGAATCAATGGCCACATCCTACGTGCCAGAGGTTAATCTGCTCTAGCAAAGTTAACACATTTAACACAGTAGCTGCACTTGGGGTTGTTATTGGATTAGGTTTGTGGTTGTCCGCTGTCATCAGCTGTGAATCACTGGTGTTTGCAGAGACCAGACTGATGAGTTATGTAGGATTTCACAGAACCATCACTCCTGCTGTCATTGTTTTTGCATTCTCCATAGAATATGGGATTGTTTTTTACTTACTGTCTTGGCATGGTTAGGGAGTGGTTTTAAACCTTCTTCTGAGCCTTTCTTACTTTAATACTTTTTGCCCTGCAGGTCAAAGAGCCAATGTGAAGGTTCTGCCAACTGTCAAGCATGGCCACTCCAATTATTCATTTAGGGGCCCGGAAAATGACTTCCCAGTGAACTCCCCATAAGCTGTATGTGGATCAGGGCCCCAGATATCAATATTAATCCCAATTTTGTACCCAACATTTTTTAAAGGACTAGGTATTCCCCCTGCTCCCAATGCATGGTTACCATGGTTACCTGAATAAATGGCAATAGATCCCATTGTGGGAAGGTCAAGTATGCTGGTTAATTCCATATGTCAACATAGCTAGGTTGGCTACGGTGCCTAGATGTTTCTTTAAACACCAGCCTAGATGTTACTGTGAGAGTATTTTCCAGATGTAATCAACATTTAAATTAGTAGACTTGAGTGAAGCAGATTACTTTCCATTTGTGGGTTGGCCTTATCCAATCAGTAGCAGTCCTTAAGAACAAAGATGAAGGTTTCCCAAGAAGACATTTTCCTCCAGATTGTGAACATAGAAACTCTGCCAAGTTTTCAGCCTGCTGCCCTGTGGAATTGAGATTCAAGACTGCAATGCCAACTATCCTGAATTTTCAGGCTGCTGGCCCACCCTATTGATTTCAGACTTGCCAGCTGCCCTCTCTCTTTAGCTAGTGAGCTAGAAGTTTCCTAGATAAGTAGTAAATTCCCAGATGTATTACTCAGGCTTCCTCAGAGAAACAGAGTGAATAATAATATATACAGAACCAATAAAATACTATATGTGATACAAAGTATATAGTATATAGATGATATGTATATGACATCATATATATAGTATATTATTGGTTCTGTTTCTCTGAAGAATGCTGACTAATATATCCAGGAATTTACTATTTAGTACACTTGCTGCATTACTGCATGGTCCTTCCTCATAGGAACTTGATCTCTTCTTGAGTCACTGGGCTCCATTTCTAAGAAGTGGCTGAGGTTGAAAAACTAGGCAAGGAACTTTAACTTTATATTGGGAGGACTGCCCTCAGTCTTCTGATCAACGTTCCTTAATTTCTTTATACATTATATTATACTTATATTATACTTGTACTTTATACATTAAGCAACATTCTTGTCGGGTGCCCATTTGTCTTGCCTCTAGGGACAGCATGTTTTATGAACCATCTCTAGCTCTCGGCAGACCAGCTTCCCTATGCTGTCACACAGGCTTGCTCCTCATTGTGATAATTGTGCCCAGCTGATTTCTGATGTTTAATTATCACCCTCTGACCTCTATTATTTCAGGATCCTATCACTCCTATTGCAGTCATCATCCCTGGCTGACAGAGGACATCCTCCACTGAGCTTCTTGGCAAGGCTGGGATCTTCACCAGCGTGTTCCTTATGACTTTGGTAAACAGACATCCTCTGGGCCCTCTCACAGAGTCAGCTGGTGGATTTCTTGGCTCGCATTCTTGGCCTTGATCCATTTTAGGATGCCCACTTCTCTGAGTCTTTGAGGCTTTTCTCTTCCATCTGCCAAGGAAGTTATGATATTTCTATTTCACTTAATGTGAGCCATCACTTTTTGCAAGATCTTGAAAGCCTAAGATCTTATTAGCCCTGTTTCCCAGGGTGCTATTAACCCTGTTTCCCAGCATATTAGCCCTTGCCAGGATGCTAAATCCTTTATCATGGAAGAAGCTCCTATAATAATAAACCACCTTTCATCCAACTTTATCTCCTGTTTCCCCTCGATTTAGCACCTTCAAGATTCCATTCCAGGCATGCTCTCCCAGCTCCTGCAGGTATATGTTAGCCAGATTCTGCAGCTCCTTGGTCCCTCTATTTCCTTAGTAAGCCCAATACCCCATCAATAGACCTCCACAGAGATTTGACTTTTATAATTTGCCAGGATGGGAGGTGGGGTAGACTATGAGGGAAGCAAACTGTGTCTCATAAAATGTCAGCCTTACTTGAGGCTCCTGCACCATCTTTGAGCAAGGGAAAGAGCCATCTTCTAACAAGGGGAAATGAGTCAATTCTAAAGGACCAGCTGGTTCAGGGGAATCTGGGGATTCAATATTCTCAAACACCCATATCCAGACACTGCTGTCTCAAATTGCAGGGTTCTATTCCTTCCTCATGAAGGTCTTGACCATGGCATACATAGGAGACCTAGTGGGGTGGGGAATTCAACCATCCCAGAAACTCCTCTACTCTTAGGATTAAGTCCTGAGCCTGGTCTTCTCTCTGCTCTCCAGATGTAAGAGATTAAGTTTTCCTTAAAAGCTGCAAAAAAAACCTTTGACTTTCAGTATTGCCTTGAATTGGTGGTTAATTGCTCTGACTGTCCTTATGTCTCATCAATAAATCAAGAACACTCTGCATCAACCACCCACTTCCATAGTCCTCATTGCTATGATTGTCTTCATTCTCTCAAGCCTCAGAGATATTGCATCAGTCATGCTATCCCTTCTACTGGAAAGTCAACCCAACCCATCACTGATGGAACATTATGGCAGCTGCACCCCTACAGCATCACCTCCTACCACTGGTGATGGGATCCTTAGGCCAACTGGCCAGCAAGTGATCCTGCTCCAACATCCCCTTCAAATGACTCTAAATTAGAGGCTACTGCCTAGGGCCACTTCTGGTACTAGTAAATGGCCCTAGATTGGGTTCTCTGGAAAAAGACTCTGAGCCAGACTTTATGCTGAAGACTTTCTGCAGGTATGCTCAACAGATATACCTAGGGGAGTGAAGATGGCAGGACTGGGCAGAGGGAGAAGCCACCCTTCCCTGCAGTTGCAACTAAAACCTCAGGTGATCCTTTATGGAGTTCTGCATTGGCTGATTGTTGGCCACAGAATACCCCAGGAGGGGATGTAACCCTGGGTGAAGCTGTTTCCTGTGGCTGGGAGGGATGCAGATGTGAACTGTCACCTGCTAACATTCTTGGCCTCTGGGGAATAGACAGTTACATAGGCCTTGAAGTTGGGATCCGGGATGAAAACCAGTATCCCACATATAGCTCTACTATGAAAGGGTACTTGGCAGACAAAACAAATAGATGTCCACTTTAACCTTAAAGAATGGATAGCCCAGCATCTTGGGAGGCTGAGGCAGGAGAATCGCTTGAGCCCAGGAGTTCAAGACCAGCCTATGCAACATAGCGAGACCCCATCTCTGCAAAAAAAAATTTTAAAAATAGCCAGGCATGGTGGTTCATGCCCCATAGCCTCAGCTACTTGGGAGGTGGAGGGATTACTTGAGCCCAGGAGGTTGAGGCTGCAATGAGCTATGCTCACGCCACTATACTCCAGCCTGAGCAACAGAGTGAGATTCTGTCTCAAAAAAGAAGAAGAAGAAGAAAAAAGAATAGATAAGATCTGGATAGGTGTAGTGGATGGGGGAGAGAGCAGGGGTAAAGGCTTCAACATGGGAGTGAACAGGGACTATTCTAATGTGTAGGTCACCCACTGGGCAAAAGGGAGGGAGGTGAAAATCAAGTCTGTTTTGGATATTTGCAATAACAGAAAAGGTCTCAACTTGTCCGTGCCTAGTTGGGAAAAAAATTTTTTATATCTGGATTGTTCTGGAAATCCTGTGAAATTATAGCTTATGAAACAGTAGTGCTATAGATTAAATGTTTATGTCTCCCCACATCCATATGTTAAAATTTTAATCCCTAATGTGATGGTATTTGAAGATGTGGCCTTTGAGAAGTGATTAGGTCAGGCAGGTGGAGCCCTTATGAATGAGTCCCTTAGGAAAAAGACCCCAGAGAGCTCACCCACCCCTTCTACTATGTGAGAACACAGCCAGCAGGCAGGTCCATAAACCAAGAAATGGGCCCTCATCAGACACCAGCTCTGCCAGTACCTTGATCTTGGACTTGCCAGCCTCCAGAACTGTGAGAAGCAAAATTTTTTTCCTTATAAGCTATTTGGTCTGTGGTATTTTTGTTAAAGCAGCCTGTTATATTTTTTCCTAATTTGGTCTTAAGGTTCTCTCCTGAGGGAGGCTGTAAACTCTAGGCCTGCCCTGATGGGGCTCCAGGGGAGGTGGTCATGAACGTTTACTGTGTGTCTTTCATAGGATACTTCTTTATCCTAATAAAGAATGCCTAACTGTCTGGCCTGTGACCAGGGGTCCCTATCACAGGAAATCTGTTTCCCTTGGTAAATGCCTTTGTGGCTCTCGTCTGACCTATGTCCAGTTTCTTCCAAGTGAGATAGCCACTGTCTCAGGGAACACTGACCTGGAGAGAAGTTCGCTTCAGGTGTGTTGGTCAGATGAGACACAGAGGAGACGATGCAACAAAACACAGGAAATATCAGAAGCAGTGGATTACTTACAGATCCACAAGAGAAGGGGAGTACCAATAAAGTCAACAGGAAGACTGCAGGGGCAGGGCACTCAACCAGCAGGGGGAGTACCAGAGAGGGAAGGACCTAGGGACTGGGGCCTTTACTGGGGTCCCGGGTGTTACCCACGCAGGTTTCCTGCTGGGAGTTCTAACTGATGGTTATGGAGCAAGCAGGCATGAGTTCCATGGAGTTAGGCTTACTGAAAGATGGTCATTGCAGCATGTCTGTGCAGCCCTCATCGGGTGTGGGGGTCAATGGCGTAAGGTGCCACGTAGGCTGCATCTAGCTGTCCCATAGCAAAGCGTTCACCAGGAGGTAGTTTTTAAAGGCGGATATCTGGGTCAACCACCTTGAGAAATTGGGAAGAGGTGGGTAACTGGAAACTGTGTCAATGGTGACTATTCTTTGCTTCTGGTATAGGAAGGTTCAACTTGTATTCAAAATAGATGCTAAAGCAACGTAAAATTATAGGAATTCGCTACATAGCTTGAACGGATTAAGACAAGTAGGAATATACCAAAGATTGCAAATTCAAATGTGTACAGTGCTGACCAGGCAACATAAACAAGTAAAGCAGGCTGAATTTTACTCTTTCCACACAAACACATATCACATATAAAATATGCCCAGCCCCTGCTAGTCTACATGAAGGCTCTGAGCAAATTAGAAAGTGATGTCCCCTCTGGACTGATTCCGCCCCAAGCCAGGGGTAAGTGTGCACTGTATACCAGCCCTGACTTGTGCTGTTTGTGCAGGACACAACTTACACAACCATCAAGCAATCTTGCAAATATGTTCTGTTCCATTTTTCTTCAAACAGATGGTCTTTTCTACCTTTCATTCACAGAAGAAGCAGCAGGAAAATAACAGCAGACTTTCAGCCTCAGTGCCAGAATGATAACAGGGAGAGCTGGGGACTGAGACAAACTGGCAGCGACATGCTTTGTTGTGCCCAGTGGAATGCGGGCTTCTTGCTGCTACATTCTATAGTTTTCTCATGTTGTAAAAAAAATCTGAATTTTTAATGTGAAATATCCTGTTCTTTGTGGCTTCGTTTTTACTTTTATTTTTTAAAAAACATGGTTCCATCCTAAGAACACATACCAGCTGTCTGTTGTTTTCTATCTGCAGCCCTTTTGCAACTTGTCAATTAAATAGTAAGCCCCTGGGGGCAGCAGTCGGGGACCACGCTCACAAGACGTCTCAGAGTCTGCGATGCTGCTCAGCAGGACAGTCTTGTTGGTTTGGAAGTGGCGTTGAAGTTTTTTCTTCAGATCAAAATCAAAGAAGTCAGGGAAAAATAAAATAAGATAAAGATGCTGCAGAACAAAGTATTCATAGCAGAGACAGAGAGAGCTGAGTGCCTCAGAATTAGTGAAATGCTCTTCTCTGGTAATAAGTAAAAGGAGTGGCAGGCATTTTGCTGAGTGTATTAAAGCAAAGCAAAACCTCTTGGTAATAAAATGATGAAGACACTTTTACTTTTTAAAACCTAACCCTCAAATCTGAGATGTCTCAACAATGATTAATAAGGTTCCTCCTATAAAGGGAATGTAATCACCACTCCTTCAATTTTCTGATTCTCAGAATGAGAAGAATGGGAAATTAGCATGTTCTCTTCTCTCTGGATAGGGGTGCAAGTATATCTATTGGCCTAGGACTCCAAGGCCAGAGTTCTGGAAATGCATTAATAAATTCTTTATTGCAACCAACAGAACTCAAATCTGGTTACCTTAACCAAGAAGGGGATAGATTGAAAATATAATAGAGGAACACAGAATCCATATGAAGTCAGAGGCAAGGCTTGGAAAATGGCCGGGAAGAAAGGCATTCTCAGCTGGGCAATGTCGCAAGCACCGATAGTTCCAGCTACTTGGGAGGCTATAGTTGGAGGACTTCTTGAGCCCAGAAGTTCAAGGCCAATCCAATCTGGCAATCCAATCTGACCATCCTTCTCATTTTTATTGAAGTATCTAGTATCTTCATATTTAACGTAATTGCTAGTATGTTTGTGATAAAATTTATTATAGTTTAATTTTTGTTTCACTTTTTAATGTTTTTTCTACTCTCTTGGTTTCTTTGTGATTAAATATTTTTATAATTCAGTCATGCATTATTTGACTGTTTTTTATTGATAAATTACACTATGCACCCTGAACTTATTAAAATATCTTATAAGTTAATAATTTTGGTACTCCCTGGACAATGCAAAGACCTTAGAATATTTTAGCTATATTTATTCCTTTTGTGGCTTTCATACTGTTATTGAGCATATATATACACATATGCATATATCTGTATGTACACATATATATGCTTAAATCCAACTAGACATTATTATCATTATTATATGGAAATCTAATTCTTCTATTGGAAACTTCTACCTGGGATAATTTGACTTCTGCCCAAAGACTGCCTTGACTATGTCTTTTAGTGTAGGTTAGTGGGTGACAAATTATCTCCATATATTTGAATTATGAATGTGTGTCTGAAAATATATTTATTTCACCTTCCTTTTTAAAGATTACTTTTACTAGGCGTAGAATTCCAGCTTGGCAGTATTTTCTTTTAGCAGTTTGAAGACAGACATTGTCTTTTGCTTCCATTATTTTTGTGATAAATCAGCTGTCAGTTAATTTACAATTGCCTCTTTGAAGGAATGATGTCTTATTTTTTTCTACGTGCTTTAAAATGTTTGTCTCCTGTTTTCAGAAGTTGGAGTTTGTTGTGCCTATGTGTGGCTTTATTTGTATTTATCCTGCTTAGAATACATATAACTTCTTGACTCTGTGATTTGATGTTATTCATCAGTTTGAAAAATTTTTGGGGTGGGGCACGGCGGCTCATGCCTGTAATCCTAACACTTTGGGAGGCTGAGGCAGGTTGATCTCTAGGTCAGGAGATCGAGACCATCCTGGCTAGCATGGTGAAACCCTGTCCCTACTAAAAATGCTGGGCATGGTGGCGGGCACCTGTAGTCCCAGCTACTCGGGAGGCTGAGGCAGGAGAATGGCATGAACCTGGGAGGCAGAGCTTGCAGTGAGCTGAGATCCCACCGCTGCACTTCAGCCTGAGTGACAGGGCAAGACCCCATCTGAAAAAAATATATATATATTTGGTCATTAGTTACTCAAATATCTTTTACAGGTCCATTTCATATTCTCTACTGACTAGATATGCCCATGATATGTACCATACATCATATGACTTTTGTGTTCTTTTCTGCGTTTTAAAAATCTGCTTATCATACTTTTATCTGATTATTTCTTATGGTTTGTATTCCAGTTCACTATTTCTCTCTTCTATTGTGTCTAATCTGCTGTTGAACCTATTCATTGATTGGGTTCATAGAGTCTTTAATTTTAATTATTATAACTTTTTGTTATAAAGTTTCCATTTTGTCCTTTGTAGTTTGCATTTCTCTGGCCTATTTTTCATCCTGTTTCTAAACTTCTTGAATGTTCAAATCATAGTTTAAAATCCAATTCTGATCATTTCAATATCTGGATCTCCTTTGGGAATGTTTCTATTGTGTAATTTTTTATCTTCTTGGTTTCTGGTCTATTCTTATGTTTTTGTATGCCAGATCATTTTTAATTGAACGTCTGCATTTTGTATAAAACATGTTTTGAGATTCAATATGTTATCTTCAGTTTACTTATGCTTAAGGCAAGCAGTCAGGGTAGAGACGGATTACTTTCAAACAATTTGAGACCGAGTTGATTTGAAATTGATCTTTAGCACTTGTGAGAGCTGGTCTATTTCTGATTCACTTGTATTCTAGGGTACAGTATTTGAGGATCTCACATGAAAGTCTGGGATGTTTTCTGGGGCCATATTTCCTTGGTTATTACTGAATATCAGTTTTTGCCCCTGCCTCGTAGAGATGCCAAAAGTTATGCACAGCTTCTCAGGCTCTTAGTTGCTGTTTTCACTTTTAGAATAATTATAATACTGCCTCAAAGGGAGCAGCAAACATAGGGCTCGTTTTTGGGGGGTTCCCTTCTCTCCGGGATTTTGGCCACTAAGCTTTTGCTGCTTTGGTATCTCTAATGCTGGCAAATAAATTTCTTAAAAATATTTTTTCCATTTATTTGTTCTTTCTCAGTGGGAGGTTGATCAAAACAAGCTACTCTACCTTTGCCAGAAATAGATGTGCCCAGCATATTTTAAAACTAAACAGAATATAAAACAAATCGAAATATTAGAATGCGTCATGTAAGTATTGCTTCCTAAAACTTTTTGCTTTGGTTATATATTTATATATTTTTGTGTTGTGTATGGGTACAGATGTAAAATATGATGGTTAATATGGATCACGATCCAAAAACGTTTGAAATAAACTCCTTTAAAACATTCCAAAGTGTAGGCTCTGTGCTTTAAATTCAGCATAATACACAAGAAAAAGCACTGGCTCCTCAACTCAAAAGACATAGATTTACACCCTCACACTGTCTTTACTGAGCTATGTTAAAATAATCAAGACACTTATGCTCTTTGACCTCAGTTTATCTGCAAATTGAAAAATTTTGATAAAATATTTTATAATGTTCTTGCATCTTTTTTCTGTCAACTTCTCCAATTTAAAACTTGCTTAGGTTCTCTGTTTCTCATTTTCCTTACCTGTACATAGAAGCTGTGGAAATAATAAAAGTTCATAAGTGTATTACGCTATTTGCATTGCTATAAAGAAACACTTGAGCCTGGGTAATTTATAAAGGAAAGAAGTTTGATTGGCTCATGGTTCTGCCGGCTGTACAAGAAGTGTGGTGCTAGCATCACTTCTGGGAAGGACCTCAGAGGCATCCAATCATAGTGGAAGGTGAAGAGGGAGCAGGCATCTCACATGGTGAGAGCAGGAGCATGACAACAAAGGGGGAGGTGCTACACCCTTTTAAACAACCATATAGCACATGAACTCATTGAACAAAAACTCATTCATCACCAAAAGGATGGTGCTAAACTGTTCATGAAGATCTGCTCCCATGATCCAATCACCTCCCACCAGGACCCACCTCCAACACTGGGGTTTGTATTTTAACGTGAGATTTGGAGGGAACAAATATGCAAACCATATTAATAAGGAAGTACATTTCCCACATGTTGATGTCTTTGTAGTTGGGATGTGTCTTACAGGTGATGGCATCTTATAAACACTGCCAGCCAGTTGTGACACAGTGGTCACGGCCTGTGCACATGCAAACTTGGTCATAGCTGTTTATATTGTCATCACTTCAGTTGAGTATGTACATTGTTGGTACTACTCATATTAAAATTAGTTGCCACTTAAAATACCTCCAAAAAGATTACACTACACTTTAGCATTAAACTAAAAGTTTAAGGCTCAGAAAATGGCAGTAGAATGTAAATTTGATATCAGTGTTTGCCACAAATTGACTGTACTAACTTAAGGTGAAATAATTTTTTTCAGAATCTTGAACCCTATGAGGTTTCAGGTTAGAACTGACCAAACAAGTACCTCTATGACATTTAAAAGGTGGAAATGGGGCCAGGCATGGTGGCTCACGCCTGTAATCCCAGCACTTTTGGAGGCCAAGGTGGGTGGATCACGAGGCCAGGAGACTGAGACCATCTTGGTCAACATGGTGAAACCCATCTCTATTAAAAATATAAAAAATTAGCTGGGCGTGGTGGTGGGCGCCTGTAGTCCCAGCTACTCAGGAGACTGAGGCAGGAGAATGGCGTGAACCTGGGAGGCGTCGCTTGCAGTGAGCCGAGATTGCACCACTGCACTCCAGCCTGGGTGACAGAGGGAGACTCCATCTCAAAAAAAAAAAAAAAAAATGTGGAAATGAAATGTGGTGATTACCCTCAGATGGCCCTTGTGGTCAGATGCAGTGAAAGGTAGATGCAGAGGGGCCAGCAGATTCCAGCTCCTTCTTTGTTTTCATGGCTCAATTCCCATATTTATTTCCCTTTTCTTTTTTTTATTCAAGGATCAGTGTCCCTTCTTTCTTTATTTTTCCTATTTCAATAGCTTTGGGGGAACAGTTGGTGTCTGGTTGCTTGGAAAAGTTATTTAATGGTGATTTCTGAGATTTTGATATACCCATCACCCAAGCAGTGTACACTGTACCCAATGTGTAGTGTTTTATCCCTCACTGCCATCCCACCCTTCCTCCAGGTCTCCAAAGTCCATTATATCATTCTTATGCCTTCATGTCCTTGTAGTTTAGCTTGCATTTATAAGTGAGAACATAACGATGTTTGTTTTTTCATTCCTGAGTTACTTCACTTAGAATAATGGTATCCAACTCCATCCAGGTTGCTGTGAATGCCACTATTTCATTTCTTTTTGTGGCTGAGTGGCCCATGGTCTATATATACCACATTTTTCTTATCCACTCATTGATTAATGGGCATTTAGACTGGTTCTATATATGTGCAGTTGCTAATTGTGCTGCTATAAACATGTGTGTGCAAGTGTCTTTTTCATATGATGACTTATTTTCCTCTGGGTAGATACCCAGTAGTGGGATTGCTGGATCAAATAGAGGTTCTACTTTTAGTTCTTTAAGGAATCTCCATACTGATTTCCACAGTGGTTGTACAAGTTTACACTTCTACAGCAGTGTAAAAGTGTTCCCTTTTCCTCACATTCATGCCAACATCTGTTATTTTTGATTTTTTAATTATGGCCATTCTTGCAGGAGTAAGGTGGTATCTCATTGTGGTTTTAATTTGCATTTCCCTGATCATTAGTGATGTTGAGCATTTTTTCGTGTTTCTTGGCCATTTATATATCTTCTTTTGAGAATTGTCCATTCATGTGCTTTGCCTACTTTTTGGATGGGATTGTTTGTTTTTTATTGCTGATTCATTTGAGTTCCTTGTAGATTCTGGTTATTAGTCCTTTGTCAGATGCATAGTTTGCAAATATTTTCTCCCAGTCTGTGGGTTGCCTGTTTACTCAGTTGATTATTGCTTTTGCTGCGCAGAAGCTTTTTAGTTTAATTAAGTCCCATCTATTTATCTTTGTTTTTGTTGCATTTGCTTTTGGGTTCTTGGTCATTAACTCTTTGTCTAAGGCAAGGTCTAGAAGAGTTTTTCCAATGTTATCTTCTAGAATTTTTATGGTCTTGGGTCTTAGATTTAAGTCTTTGATCCATCTTGAATTGATTTTTGTATGAGGTGAGAGATGAGGATCCAGCTTCATTCTTGTACATTTGGCTTGCCAATTATCCCCACACCATTTGTTGACTAGGGTGTCCTTTCCCCACTTCATGTTTTTATTTGCTTTGTTGAAGATCAGTTGGCTGTGTTTGGCTTTAATCTGGGTTCTCTATTCTGTTCCATTGGTCTACATGCCTATTTTTATAGTAGTACTATGCTGTGTTGGTAATTATAGTGTTGTAGTATAGTTTGAAGTCACGTAATGTGATGCCTCTAAATTTGTTCCTTTTGCTTAGTATTGCTTTTGCTATGTGGGCTCTTTTTGGTTCCATGTTAATTATAGGATTTATTTTTCCACTTCTGTGACAAATGGTGATGGTATTTTGATGGGAATTGTGTTGCATTTGTAGATTGCTTTTGGCAGTATGGTCATTTTCACAATATTGATTCTACACATTCATGATGTGTTTCCATTTGTTTGTGTTGTTGATGGGATGTGTTTCCATTTGTTTGTGTTGTTGATGATTTCTTTCAGTAGTGTTTTGTAGTTTTCCTTGTAGCAATCTTTCACCTCCTTGGTTAGGTATATTGCTAAGTTTTTGTTTTTGTTTTTGTTTTTGTTTTTCCAGGTATTGTGAATGAGGTTGAGTTTTTTATTTGGTTCTCAGCTCAGTCATTGTTGGTGTAATGCAGTGCTACTGATTTGTGTACATTGATTTTGTATCCTGAAACTTCACCGAATTCATTTATCAAATCTAGGAGCTTTTTGGATGAGTCTTTAGGTTTTCTAGGTACACAATCATTTCATTGGCAAACAGCAACAGTTTGGCTTCCTCTTTACCAATTTAGATGCCTTTTGCTTTTTTCTCTTGTCTGATTGCTCTGGCTAGGACTTCCAGTACTATGTTTAATAGAAGTGGTGAAAATGTCTTGTTCCAGTTCTCAGGGAGAATGCTTTCAACTTTTCCCCATTCAGTGTAATGTTGGCTGTGGGTTTATCACTTATTACCATTTATCTTATATTACCTTGAGGTGTGTCCCTTCCAACTATGTGGTCAATTTTGGAATAAGTGCAATGTTGTGCAGAGAAGAATGTATATTCCGTTGATTTGAGGTGGAGAGTTCTGTAGATGTCTATTAGATCCTCTTGGTGCAGAGCTGAGTTCAATTCCTGGATATCCTTGTTAACTTTCTGTCTCATTGATCTGTCTAATGTTGACAGTGGGGTGTTAAAGTCTCCCATTATTATTGTGTGGGAGTCTAAGTCTCTTTGTAGGTCTCTGAGGACTTGCTTTATGAATCTGGGTGCTCCTGTATTGGATGCATATGCATTTAGGACAGTTAGTTCTTCTTGTTGAATTGATCCCTTTACCATTATGTAATGGCTTTCTTTGTCTTGATTTTTGTTGGTTTAAAGTCTGTTTTATCAGAGACTAGGATTGCAACCCCTGCTTTTATTATTATTATTTTTTGTTTTCCATTTGCTTGGTAGATCTTCCTCCATCCCTTTATTTTGAGCCTATGTGTGTCTCTGCACATGAGAGGGGTCTCCTGAATACAGCACACTGATGGCTCTTGACTCTTTATCCAATTTGCCAGGCTGTGTCTTTTAATAGGAGCATTTAGCCCATTTACATTTAAGGTTAATATTGTTATGTGTGAATTTGATCCTGTCATTATGATGTTAACTGGTCATTTTGCTCATTAGTTGATGCAGTTTCTTCCTAGCATGGATGGTCTTTATAATTTGGCATGTTTTTGCAGTGGTTGGTACCAGTTGCTCCTTTCCACATTTAGTGCTTCCTTCAGGAGCTCTTGTAAGGCAGGCCTGGTGGTGACACAAATCTCTCAGCATTTCCTTGTCTGTAAAGGATTTTACTTCTCCTTCACTTATGAAGCTTAGTTTGGCTGGATGTGAAATTCTGGGTTGAAAATTCTTTTCTTTAAGAATGGTGAATATTGGCCCCCACTCTCTTCTGGCTTGTAGAGTTTCTGCCAAGAGATCTGCTGTTAGTCTGATGGGCTTCCCTTTGTGGGTAACCTGACCTTTCTCTCTGGCTGCCCTTAACATTTTTTGCTTCATTTCAGTTTTGTTGAATCTGACAATTATGTGTCTTGGAGTTGCTCTTCTCGAGGAGTATCTTTGTGGCATTCTTAGTATTTCTTGAATTTAAATGTTGGTCTGCCTTTCTAGGTTGGGGAAGTTATCCTGGATAATACCCTGAAGAGTGTTTTCCAGCTTGGTTCCATTCTCCCCATCACTTTCAGGTGCACCAATCAGACAGACGTAGATTTGGTCTTTTCACATAGTGCCATATTTGTTGGAGGCTTAGTTCATTTTTTTTTTACTCTTTTTTCTCTAAACTTCTCTTCTCACTTCATTTCATTCATTTGATCTTCAATCACTGATACCCTTTCTTCCACTTAATTGAATCAGCTACTGAAGCTTGTGCATGTGTCACATAGTTCTTGTGCCATAGTTTTCAGCTCCATCAGGTCATTTAAGGTCTTCTCTATGCTATTTATTCTAGTTAGCCATTCATCTAATCTTTTTTCAAGGTTTTTAGCTTCTTTGTGATGGGTTTGAACATCCTCCTTTAGCTAGGAGAAGTTTGTTATTACCAATCGTCTGAAGCCTAGTTCTCTCAACTTGTCAAAGTCATTCTCCATCCAGCTATGTTCTGTTGCTGGTGAGGAGCTGCGTTCCTTTGGAGGTGCTCTGACTTTTTAGAATTTTCAGCTTTTCTGCTCTGGTTTCTCCCCATCTTTGTGGTTTTATCTACCTTTGGTCTTTGATGATGGTGACGTACAGTACAGATAGGGTTTTGGTGTGGATGTCCTTTCCGTTTGTTAGTTTTCCTTCTAACAGTTAGGACCCTCAGCTGCAGGTCTGTTGGAGTTTGCTGGAGGTCCACTCCAGACCCTGTTTGCTTGGGTATCACCAGCAGAGGCTGAGGAAGAGCAATTATTGCTCTTTTTGTATTTTAGTAGAGCCTGGGCTCTGATGCCTTTTGATGGCCCTTGCAGTGAATGACTCCAGCTTCCTTTGGAAGTAAAGCAGCTTTAAGAAGAGTTTTTATTAAGGAAGCATTAATGATGGAGGACTCTTGTGTAGTGAGGACATTTCTTTCTGCCCATATAACAGCACAGTGTGCAGGATATGGAAGGCATATTTAGAGTCAGTATAAATATTGATGCATAGTCCCTTTGCAAGAGTTAGGGCCCGAGTTAAGGCAATGAGTTCAGCTTGCTGAGAGGTAGTGGAGGGGGGCAGAGCAGTAGCCTCAATGATAGATGTGGAAGATACAGAAGATAGCCTGCCTTTGCTGGTGAGTGGTGATTAGGCCTGGTGGAACTGCCATCAATAAACCAAGTGTGATCAGGGTGAGGAACAGGATAGAAGGAAGTATGGGGAAATGGAGTGAATGTCAGGTGGATCCAAGAGATACAGTCATGGGGGTCAGGTGTGGAATCTGGAATAATGTGGGAGGATGGATTCAAGCCCGGGCCAGGAACAATGGTAATTGTGGGAGACTCAACAAAGAGTGAGTATAGCCGAAGGAGCTGGGGGGCAGAAAGTGCATGCACCAAGTGTGAGGAGGAAAACAGATTTTGAAAGTTATGGGAACTGTAGAGAGTAAGTGGAGCATAGCTTGTGATTTTGAGGGCCTCTAAAAGTATTAAAGCAGCGGCAGCCAACGCATGCAGACGTGAGGGCTAGGCTAAAACAGTAAGGTCAATTTGTTCGGACAGTAAGGCTACAGGGTGCAGTCCTGCCTCTTGTGTAAGAATTGTGACCACACAGCCCTGTACTTCGGCTGTGTGTAATGAAGAGGGTTGGGATGAGTTAGGGAGAGCTAGTGTGGGAGCAGATTTTAGGGCTGTTTTTTAAGGAATGGAAAGGGGAGTGGGGAAAGGATTTAGGATTTATGGGGTCAGCTAGGTTTATCTAGAACAGAATAATGGGTTGTGGAGGGAGGTATTGAGGACAGAAGAGTACATGGGTTTGGTACCACAGGGTGGATAGGCAAGACAATTTGGTTGATAAGGTACAGATCCTGAACTAACCTGTAAGACTTGCCCAGTTTTTGAACAGGCAAAATGGGGAATTGTAAGGAGAGCTTATAGGCTTTAAAAAGTCATGCTGTAACAGGTGAGTGATAACAGGCTTTAATCCTCTTAAAGCATGCTGTGGGATGGGATATTGGTTGAGCAGGGTAAGGGTGATTAGATTTTAATGGGATGGTAAGGGGTGCATGATCAGATGCCAAGGAGGGAGTAGAGGTATCTCATACTTGTGGATTAAGGTGGGGAGACACAAGGGGAGGATGTGAAGGAGGCTTTGAACTGGGGGAAAAGGTGGCAATGAGGTGTGGCTGTAGCCTATGAATAGTCAGGGAAGCAGATAATGTAGTTAAAATGTCTTGACCTAATAAGGGAGCTGGGCAGGTGGGGATAACTAAAAAGGAGTGCATAAAAGAACGTTGTCCAAGTTGGCACCAGAGTTAGGGAGTTTTAAGAGGTTTAGAAGCCTGGCCGTCAATACCCACAACTATTATGGAGGCAAGGGAAACATGCCATTGAAAAGAAGTTAATGTGGCATGGGTAGCCTCCGTATTGATTAAGAAGGGGACGGACTTACCCTCCACTGTAAGAGTTACCCAAAGCATCTGTGATGGTCCAGGAGTCTTCCGAGGCGATTGGGCACTGTCAGTCTTCAGCCACTAAGCCGAGAAGATCTGGGAAGAAGTCAGTCAGAGAGCCTTGGGCCAGAGTTCCAGGGGCTCTGGGAGTGGCTGCCTGACAAGTTGGACAGTCTGATTTCAAGTGGGGTCCCACACAGATGGAACATGGCTTAGGAGGAATCCAGGGCTGCAGGCATTCCTTGGCCCAGTGGCCAGATTTCTGGCACTTGAAGCAAGATCCTGGGGGAGGCGGTCCTGGAGGAACGCCTGGCCCCTGCGGTTTAGGCATTTTGAAGTTCTTGTGTGCTGGAGATGTGGCTGGGGTTTCTCTCACAGAGGAGGCAAGTAATTGCAACTGTTCTCTATTATTGTACACCTTGAAGGCAAGGTCAATTAAGTCCTGTTGTGGGATTGAGGGCCAGAATCTAATTTTTGGAGCTTTTTCTAATGTCAGGAGTGGATTGGGTAATAAAATGCATATTGAGAATAAGACAGCCTTCTGGCCCCTCTGGGTCTACAGCGGTAAAGCATCTAAGGGTTGTTGCCAAATGGGCCATGCACTAGGCTGGGTTTTCATATTTGACGAAAAAGAGCCTAAACGCTAACTGACTTGGGAGAGGTCAGATAAAGAAAAAAGAGCATTAACCTTGGCTATGCCTTAAGCTCCAGCCACCTATCTAAGAGGAAATTATTGGGCAGGTGGGGGAGGCCTAGTTGCAGAATGAAACTGTAAGCCCGACTGGGTGTGAGGAGGCGAGGTGATAGAAGGATTATAGGGTTGGGGAGCAGAAGCTAAGGAAGAATTGGGACCTGGCTCAGCCTAGAGAGGAGCAGCTTGGGGAGGGGGGGAGAGGTCAGATGGGTCTGTAGAAAATGAGGATTCACAGGACTCAGAGCTTGGGATAGAGACTGAAGGAACAGACAGGAGAGAAAGAGGAAAGATTTGGGATGAGTCTCATTGGGAGCAGAGATTGGGAAGGGAGTGATGCGTAAAAGAATGCCTGGATGTCAGGCACCTCAGATCATTTGCCCATTTTATGACAAGAATTATCTAGATCTTGTAGGATGGATAAATCAAAAATGCCATTTTCTGGCTATTTGGAATAATTGTCGAGTTTGTATTGGGGCCAAGCAGTGTTTCGGAAGAAAATAATATGCTTAGGTTTCAGGTCAGGTGTGAATTGAAGAGGTTTTACGTTTTTGGGAACACAGGCAAAGGAGAAAACGGGAGAATGGAGGGTGGAAGGTTGCCCATAGTGAAGGAGGCAAGCCCAGAGAAAAGAGAGGGTAGAGACATGGAGAGGGGGAGGGGGAGTGGGTGAGCAGTCCTGGGCTGCAATGTGGGTGAGCAGCCAAAGCAGGCGTCCCCGCAATTGACTTGCCACCAAGGGAATGTGAGTGAATGACCAAGGCAGGAGTCCCCGCAGTGATCAGACACGAATGGAGTGTAGGTGAATAATCAGGCAGGCATCCCTGCAATGATTAAACACCAGGGAAAGACTGTCTTCCCAAGTCCATGCCCAGCGCCAGAGTTTTGGGTACATGGATAAAATGTGTCTCCTTGTCTCTACTAGGGATGAAAAAGAACTGGAATTGGAAGGACAGGGAGATTGAAGGGTAGCGAGAGAGGAAGATTGAAGGGTAGCGAGAGAAGCTGGAGAACAGTGAAAAGACCACTTGCCAGATTTGAAATTGGTGAGATGCTCCTTGGGTTGGTTGGTCTGAGGACTCGAGGTCATAGGTGGATCTCCTCACAGAGTGAGGGTGAGGACAGGGGACTGGTCTCCCGAAGGAGTCCTCCTGTCCTGGCTCTTCAGCACCTAATATCACACACGTTCGTGTGGAGAGAGTCTACCAAACAGGCTTTGTGTGAGCAACAAGGCTGTTTATTTCACCTGGGTGCAGGCGGGCTGAGTTTGAGAAAGGAGTCAGCAAAGGGTGGTGGGATTATCATTAGTTTTTACAGGTTTAGGATAGGTATACAAAGTACATTCTTAAGGATGGGGAGAATATTACAGAGTACCTTCTTAAGGGCGAGGGAGAACATTGCAAAGTACCTTCTTAAGGGTGGGGAAGACTATATTGTATCAGTTAGGGTGGCGCAGGAATAAATCACAATGGTGGAATGTCATCAGTTAAGGTTATTTTCACTTCTTTTGTGGATCTTCCATTGCTTCAGGCCATCTGCATGTATACATGCAGGTCATAGGGAATATGACGGCTTAGCTTGGGCTCAGAGGCCTGACAAGGAGCTGGTACCATTCCTTCTGAAATGACTCCAAAAAATAGAAAAATAGGGAATCCTCCCTAACTCATTTTATGAGGCCAGCATCATCCTGATACCAAAACCTGACAGAGACACAACAAAAAAGAGGCCAATATCCCTAATGAACATCGATGAGAAAATCTTCAATAAAATACTGGCTAACCAAATTCAGCAGCATATCAAAAAGCTTATCCACCATGATCAAGTTGGCTTCATCCCTGGGATGCAAGACAGTTCAACATATGCAAATCAATAAATGTAATCCATCACATAAACAGAACCAATGACAAAAACCACATGATTATCTCAATAGATGCAGAAAAGGCCTTTGACAAAATTCAACAGTCCTTCATGCAAAAACTCTCAATAAACTACGTATTGATGGAACGCATCTCAAAATAATAAGAACTGTTTATGACAAACCCACAGCCAATATCATACTGAATGGGCAAAACCTGGAAGCACTCCCTTTGAAAACTGGCATAAGACAAGGATGCCCTCTCTCACAACTGCTATTCAACAAAGTGTTGGAAGTTCTGGCCAGGGCAATCAGACAGGAGAAAGAAATAAAGGGTATTCAATTCGGAAAAGAGGAAGTCAAATTGTCTCTGTTTCCAGATGACATGATTGTATATTTAGAAAACCCCATAGTCTCAGCCCAAAATCTCCTTAAGCTGATAAGCAACTTCAGCAAAATCTCAAGATGTAAAATCAATATGCAAAACTAACAAGCATCCCTATAACAGACAGAGAGCCAAATAATGAATGAACTCCCACTCACAATTGCTACAAAGACAATAAAATACCTAGGAATCCAACTTACAAGGGATGTGAAGGACCTCTTCAAGGAGAACTACAAACCACTGCTCAAGAAAATAAGAGAGGACACAAACAAATGGAAAAACATTCCATGCTCATAGATATGAAGAATCAATATTGTGAAAATGGCTATACTGCCCAAAGTAATTTATAGATTCAATGCTATCCCCATCAAGCTACCATTGACTTTCTTCACAGAACTGGAAAAAACTACTTTAAAGTTCATATGGAACCAAAAAAGAGCCCATATAGCTAAGACAATCCTAAGCAAAAAGAACAAAACAGGAGGCATCACACTACCTGACTTCAAACTATACTACAAGGCTAAAGTAAACAAAACAGCATGGTACTGGTACCAGAACAGATATATAGACCAATATATCTTACATGTACATAATATATTATGTAATTGCCTGTAACTTCTGTCTCCCTAAAATGTATAAAACCAAACTGTAACTCAACCACCTTAGGCACATATTCTCAGAATCTCCTGAGGCTGTGTCATGGGTCATGGTCCTCATGTTTGACTCAGAATAAGCCTTTTCAAATATTTTACAAAGCTTGGCTTTTTTCATCAACACATCTGTGTGCAGGTTTCTGTGTGGACATAAGTTTTCCACTCAGATAAGTAAACACCAAGAAGCCAACTGCTGGATCCTATGGTAAGAACACACTGAATTTTGTAGAGTTCCCATTGCTCCACATCCTGTAATAACCCAACAAGTTATTCCTGCCTTCTGCACAGACAAAAATCAATTCACTGAGACCATGCTGTTGCTGTAAAGAGTTTAATTGATGTGAGGCTGGCCATACAATGCAAGAGACAGAGTTATTGTTCAAATCAATCTCCTCAAAAATTTGGAGCCTGAGGTTTTTCAAAGATAACTTGATGGGTAGGGAACTAGGGTATGGGTGCTGCTGATTTGTTGGGGATACAATCATAGGGTTGTGAAAAATTGTCCTCAAGTATTGAGTCAACTTTTGGGTAAGGCCCACAGAGGAGTCACTGGTCTCGGTGGGGTCATCCAGTCATCAGAAATGCAAATGTCTGCAAAGACATCTCAAAAGGTCAATCTTAGGTTCTACAATAGTGATGTTATGTATAGGAGTAACTGGGGAACTCGCAAATCTTGTGATCTCCAGAATAATAGCTAGTAATTTTTAACCTATGCCTACATCTTAGTAGAATTCAGGCCCTTCTCATCCTCCTAACCTAGTGGTCTTTCATTAGTTTTACAAGGGCAGTTTAGTTTTGGGGAAGGGCTATTACCATTTAAAGTATAAACAAAATTTCTCCCAAGGTTAGTTTGGCCCACACTCAGGAATGAGCAAGGATAGCTTGAAGGTTAGAAGGAAGATGGAGTCAATTATGTTAGATTTCTTTCACTGTCGTAGTTTTGCAAGGGCAGTTTCAGTCCTCACCAGCATTTGGTATTGTCAGCGTTTTGGATTGGGCACCAACTCAAAACATGTAACTCCTTTTAGAAAGTCTTCCCATTTTTTTGAACTCTTATAAGGGAAGAGAGAGGCCCTCTCATATTGTTTTATACTCAGAAAAGGAAAGAAAAGCAAAACTAAAGGCAGGTAGCCCGGTGCCTAGGAACCAGACCCAAAACCAAGGAACCAGACCTGAAACCAGGCCTGGGCCTGCCTGACCTAAGCCTGGTAGTTAAAATTCAGCCCCTGACCTAGCAATTGACGTTATCTATAGATTCCAGACATTGTATGGAAGGACATTGTGAAACCTCCCCTTCTGTTCTGTTTCACTCTGACCACCAGTGCTCGCAGCCCCTGTCATATACCCCCTGGCTTGCTCAATCGACCACAACCCTCTCACGAGGATCCCCTTAGAGTTGTGAGCCCTTAAAAGGTATAGAAGTTAGCACCTGATGAGCTCGGATTTTAAGATGCTAGCGTGCCGATGCTCTGATTAAAGCCACTCCCTTCACTGTCTCGGTGTCTGAGGGGTTTTGTCCATGGCTTGTCCTGCTACACTTAGAAACACGTACAGACACGTCAAAAAATGTCTTGTGCATTTGATGTGGAGGTGTCATAGGGCAAACCCCAACATTGGGGTTCAGCCTGAGAGGCCATCTGGGTTTTCTTGGCTTCACACAGGAAGGAATTCAAGAGTGAGCCAACGGAGTAAAGTAAAAAAAAAAGTTTATTAAGAAAGTAAAGGAATAAAAGAGTGATCACCCCACAGGCAGAGCAGCCTCGCAGGCTGCTGGTTGGCTATTTTTATGGTTATTTCGCTATCATATGCTAAATAAGAGGTACATTATTCATGAGTTTTCCAGCAAAGGGGTGGGAAATTCCTCAGAACTGAGGGGTCCTCCCATTTTCAGACCATATAGAGTAACTTCCCATGTTGCCATGCCATTTGTAAACTGTCATGAGCTGAGCAGGTGGAAGTTTTACTGTGCTAGTGTATTATAATTAGCATGTAATGAGCAGTGAGGATGACCAGCGGTTGCTTTCGTTGCCATCTTGGATTCAGCAGTTTTAGCAGCTTTTTTTTTTTTTTGAGATGGAATCTCGCTCTGTTGCCAGGCTGGAGTGCAGGGGCGCGATCTCAGCTCACTGCAACCTCTGCTTCCCGGGTTCAAGTGATTCTCCTGCCTCAACCTCCCGAGTAGCTGTGACTACAGGTGCCCACCACCACGCCCGGATAATTTTTGTATTTTTGGTAGAGACAGGGTTTCACCATTTTAGCCAGGATGGTCTTGATCTCTTGACCTCGTGATCCGCCCGCCTCAGTCTCCCAAAGTGCTGGGATTACAGGCGTGAGCCACCGCATCCGACCTTGGCAGCTTCTTTACAGCATTCTGTTTTATCAGCGGGGTCTTTGTGACCTGTATCTTGTGAAACCAGACCTGCTGAACTCCTATCTCAGAGGCATAGGTTATCCTGAGGTTGTTGGGGTACAGAGGAGAGTAACACACTTTGTAAGGATTAACTTGGACGGAGAAATTCCTAACTTCGCAGGAATTTTGACCTAACCTAAAGCCAGCCCTCTTGTAGAAAACAAAGGCAGTGATTATGCATTTCTAAAACTCAAGTAGCAGAGCCCGGGGTGGGGCTTTTCTTCACACAGAAGCCACTGCTACTAATTGAGACAACAACGTGCTGATAGAGTGACCTCAGGGGCACCTGTCGGCTGAGAGCCTGAACTCTTACACAAAACCTCCCACAGAGCCACAAATTCACTCAAACGCCTGAGGTTGTTTGTGACAATACATATTAGAACTAAGCCATCAAATGGAGGAAGGATAGCTTTCCCCCTAGCTTCTGGCTACTCCCTCCTTACTGATTCAAAATGTCAGCCACATCTAGTGTGAGTCTCCTGCTTACCCTTCTCACTGGCTGTTCTTAAAGGGCCCTGAAATTAGGATAAAGATTCTATTCGTCAAAGCCCTGTGCCGTGGCTTGTACCTACAGCCCCAGCTACATGGGAGGCTTCAGTAGGAGGATCTCTTGAGCCCAGATGTTTGAGGCCAGCACGGGCAAAAAAAAGAGAGAAAAGATTCTATTAGTTGACTCAATTTTTCAAAAGAGTTTTGATGGTGAAGAAAATGAATCTGTTTTGTCTCCTTTTTTTTGAATTGAGTCATATTGCATGAAGCATCTTTTGTTTCCCTCAAGCCTGTTTGGTAATTGCCCCACCCCCATCTGCTCTGCGCTGTCAGGGAGAAGTGTTTTTCCTGCCATTCCATGATGGTTCTCTCTCCCCTCCAGATGCCCCCAGGGAGCCTGCCGGGCCCGCGTCTGTTCAGAGCTGCCACTCAATTTGGCACAGCTCAGCCAGCTTAGTCCAGGCAGCTGGCAGTCAGCTGAGAGAGGAGGGGCTGAGGTGCAGGTTGGGGCAGGCCTCCAAACCAAGGTGGGAGAGGAGGGCCTGTGAATGTCAGTTGTGAACACCTGTTCCCGCCTGAGTCGCCAATTACACGCAGCACTTACATTCCGCAGGTGTGCCAAGCCCCTGCTCCCTGCAAAGCACATTTTAGGTCTGGTAAGAGAGATGAAACATATGCATGCACACACACTGTATAATGTGCCAGGGTGACCATAACGAAGCCTGGCTGGCTGGGTGGCTTAAACTGTGAGAACTGACTCTCACCGTTCTGGAGGCTGGAAGTCTGAGGTCCAGGTGTCGGCAGGATCGGCTTCTTCTGAGGCCTCTGTGCTTGTCTGGTAGATGGTCAGCTTCTCCATGTCCTCACACAGTCTTGCCTCTGTGTGTATCTGTGTCCACAGTTCATCTTATAAGAATACCAGTCATATTGGATGAGGGCCTATCCTAATGACCTCGTTTTAATTTTATTACCACTTGAAGGACCTTATCTGTGAATATAGTCACATTCTCCGGTACTAGGAGTTAGGACTTCAACATCTTAATTTTATTCAGCCCACCACACACACACAAACACACGCTCACATGCACTCACACACACACACACATACACATTCACTTCCACACACACACACACACACACACACACACACACACCTTCTTTTCTCCAGGATTTTGATACTGCTGACCCCATGGGGAAAAAAGCAATTTCCAACCTCCAGCTTCTCCGCAGCATTACTTTAGATTACACCCAGGGGGTTGCAAAATTGCTCCTGACCTCAGTTAAACTCAGGACCTGGCTCTGGTTCTTGAGGGGCTATTTTTATGTTTTCTGCCGTTATGATTCTAACGTCCCGAAGAACAGGGCAGGGCGGCTGTGAGCTGTGCCTCCTGGATCTGGTGCAGTGTCTCTCAGAGAGGCCCGGGCTGCCTGCCTCAGGATCACCACGGATGCGTGCCAAAAATGCATTCTTGTGAATGTTGCCAATATGAAGAGAAGTGTTTGCGGTGATGAATATCTCAGTAGCCCTGATTTGATCATTACACATTGTATGCAGGTATCCAAATAGTCACATGTACCCCCAAAATATTGTATTGATGAAAGAAACTTCCATCACCTAGAGATAGCCAGTATTAACACTTCAAAAGAAAAAAATGCATTCTTTTGACAGCAATAAAAGTGAGTGAAATGCTGCCATACTTAACAATGTGGTGAATTCACCAGCATAACATTGAGCAAAAGAAGCCACCACACACTAATACATTTGGTGTGATTCCACTTTTAGCTGATATTTCAAAACAAGGCACAATTAATCTGTAATGCTGGGAGGGTATGGACATGACTGGGAGGAGGGTAATCATCTATTTGGATGGCAGTTATATGAATATTTCTCAAACCATATACTTTTGACCTCTGCAGTTTTCTGAGCATGTTATTCTCAACTTTAAAGGTGTATATAGGAAAATGTCCCCAGCATTTTCCCTTAGATTTTCCAAGCCACCGTTTCTCTTACTTTGAATTCTACTATTATGAAGCTATGGGGAAACAGTTTCTCTTTCCCTCTAGTAAATTGAAATCTCCTGAAATTTTCCAAAAGAATTTTACCAAGGACCATGGCATGCCAAACAAATACCAAAAAAGAACATTTTAAAAGGAAAAAAAAGTAGCTTATTTAGAACATTGGCTTTTAACACACTTTGAAAGTCTTCTGCCCTTTCATTTAACCAGCTGTGAGAGGGAAGGAAGGGGGAAGGGAGAAGGGAATTGTTCTGTAAAGTGGAAGATTCCTCTGTCCTCATACACATTTCCCTTCTTAAAGTAGGGCTCTTCAAACAAAGCACGCTTGCATACATATCTCGTCGAATATGTGCTGGATTTCAGGGACTGATTCACTTCAGAGAAGCACTCCTTTTTCTTGTTAGTCTCTGAAATTCCTGGTTTTCTTTAAGCTTAGTGAGATCCTGCATTTTGCAGGCGCCTTGCGGAGCACAGGTGTAAGGGTGCGTTCAGTGGGAACAACTTGCTTAGTCTGCTGAAGGCAGCAGGTGCTGTGGCAGGACAGAGTCCAGGGAGGTGTCACCTGAGCACACAGCTCCTTCCTTTCTAAGTTCTGCCCCCAGAGAGTGCAGCCCGGACCAAGCTGGGATTCTGGATTATTTTGGCCACAGGGGTGAGATGGTCAAAGTGACAGATTTCTGTGTCCCCCAAATAACCTGAACGCATCACCCATAGCAGCTAGTCATCTTGAGAAAACGTCATTCGTTCTGTGTAACTGAGCTGAATGAATTTGCAAAGAGGATGCATCCACACATACAAACCTGCTGTCCTCCCCTGAGCAGGGTGATACTGAGAGAGATACTAAAAATAGCTAAAGAATTGTTTTGTTTTTAGAAATAGAGTCTCACTGTGTTTCTCAGGCTGGAGTGATCATAGTGCACTACAGCTTCAAACTCCAGGGCTCAAACCATCCTCCTGCTTTAGCCTTCCAAGTAGCTGGGACTACAGGTACACCACCACGCCCCACTATCTTTTGTAAATTTTCATCCACCTAAAATGCAAAAGTTCACTCTTTGCTTATTAAAATGCATCAGAATCTCCTTATGCCTCAGCAGCAGCATCAGAACATCCTCTATCCAGTTTTTTAAACTATGTCTTCTTTTTGAAAACATTTATTGAATTATAATATACATACAGAAATTTGCATAGAGCATAAGTATACAGCTTGATACATGTTATCAACAGAGTTGCCTGTGTGACCAGCACGTACATCAAGAAGGAGAAGTTCACATGGGTGCCCCCCAGACCCCAGTCACCAGCACCTTTCTCAGCCAGGGTGGCCTCTCCTGATCCTGCCTTCTAACCTCCTGAGTTGGTCTCATTGTTCTTTATATGACTCTTGTGTGTGGCTTCTTGGCTCAATATTATGTTTGTGAGGGTCAGCCCTGTTGTCTGTGGATGCAGTGTGTTGTCCTTGATGCTGGGTAGTGCGTTGTGGGACTGCACCACAGACCGCTTGTCTATTCTATTGTCGATGCACATTTAAGTAGTTTTCAGGTCTGCCCATTATGAATGATGTTGCTTTGAACATTCTTACACTTGCATTTTGGTGTACATTTATATGCATTTCTGTTGGGTCTGTACTTACAAATGGAACTTCTGGGTCAGAGGGATGCATAAATTCAGCTTTAGTAAACTGTCGTATTAGTCCGTATTTTGTGGCTTATCTAAGAATACATGAAACTGGATAATGTATAAAGAGAAGGAATTTATTTCTGGCAGTTGTGGAGGCTAAGAAGCTCAGCATCAAGGGGCTGTATTTGGGGAGGGCTTTCTTGCTGGTGGAGACTGTGCAGAGTCCTGGGGTAGCAGAGGGCATCACACGGCAAGGGGGCTGAGCATGCTAACTCAGGTTTCTTTTCCTCTTCTTATAAAGCCACTCCTATGATAACCCATTAATCCACTAACCCATTAACTCAGGAAAGCCCTCATGATCCCATCATCTCTTAAAGACCCCACCTCCCCACATTGCCACACTGGGGATCAAGTTTCAACATAAGTTTTGGAAGAGACATTCAAACCATAGCACCAGTGTTCCAAAGTGGTGGTACCAAGGGACACCCCCACCCAGCAGTGTATGAGCATCTGGTGTTCCACACCCTTGCCAATGCTTCTTATTTTCCGTCTCTCTCAATTCAGCCAAAGAGAGCTCATTTTTAATGATCACTTACTACGTGTTAGGAGCTAAGCATTCACATGCATTGTCTCATTTAATTTTGCAGCAATCCTATGAAGTCATACTCATTTTCATAGAGGTAGAAGTAAGGTTGCTCAAATCGCTAAACTGCGTGGCCTACGCTGGAACCCACACTGGCTGGTCTCTGAGCCGTTGCTGTCTTCTACTACACTGGTTTTGTCTTGGGTGCATGATATGGTTTGGCTCTGTGTCCCCACCCAAATCTCATATTGAATTGTAATCCCCATATGTCAGGGGAAGAACCTGGTGGGAGGTGATTAGATCATGGGGCAGATTTCCCCCATGCTGTTCTCGTGATAGTGAGTGAGTTCTCACATGATCCGGTTGTTTAAAAGTGTGTGGTACCTCCCCCTTTACTTGCTCTCTCTCCCTCTCTCCTGCCACCATGTAAGACATGCCTTGCTTCACCTTCGCCTTGCACCATGACTGTGAGTTTCCTGAGGCTTCCCAGCCATGTGAAACTGTGAGTCAGTTAAACCTCTTTTCTTTTTCTTTTTCTTTTTCTTTTTTTTTTTTTTTTTTTTTTTGAGACAGTCTCACTTTCTCACCCAGACTGGAGTGCAGTGGTGTGATCTCGGCTCACTGCAACCTCCACCTCCTGCGTTCAAACAATTCTCATCCCTCAGCCTCCCGAGTAGCTGGGACTACAGGTGTGCACCACCATGCCCAGCTAATTTTTGTATTTTTAATAGAGCTGGGGTTTCACTATGTTGGCCAGGCTGGTCTCGAACTCTTGGCCTTAAGTGATCCACCTGCCTCAGCCTT
The DNA here is from genome assembly GCF_047675955.1 of Chlorocebus sabaeus. Taxonomy (NCBI): domain Eukaryota; kingdom Metazoa; phylum Chordata; class Mammalia; order Primates; family Cercopithecidae; genus Chlorocebus; species Chlorocebus sabaeus. The sequence goes on along the minus strand of NC_132928.1, from coordinate 68,534,485 downwards.
CAAAAGTGTGGAGATTACAGGAGTGAGCCACCGCACCCAGCCTAAACCTCTTTTTTTTTTTTTTTTTTTTATAAATTACCCAGTCTTAGGTAATTCTTTATAGCAATGTGAGAACGGACCAATACAGTGCGTGTAAGGCCAGTGCTAGTGCCTGTGGCTAGGAGCATTTTCTTCAGGAGCCTTGTTTCTAAATCCACGCCGGCAGTCACTGTACTTGTGCCTGATTTTCTGTTCAAGGTTTTACTGCCTTTCATGTAACCTGTGTTCAAGCACCTTAACCCCGTAAGAAAATGGGCACAGAGAGGGTCAGCTGGATGCATAAATGGAGAGCAGTCCCCAGACTCCTTCCTGTGGCTCAGTGACACCTCTTCCTTCTGAGGACAGCAAAGAGCTGGGAATCCCACACTGGCAGGACTGGATGCAGCACGCCCTGATGCTGCTGTTGTAGTGTAAGGAAACTCAGATGCAGTTTAACCAGCAAAGAGTGAGCTTTAGTGTTGTATCCAGATGAAAATAGACCTACATCAGCCATAAAAAAGAATGAAATCCTTTCCTTTGCAGGCAACGTAGATGGAGCTGGAGGTCATTATCCTTAGTGAATTAACTCAGAAACAGAAAAGCAAATGCTGCATGTTCTCACTTATAAGTGGGAGCTAAACAATGGATACACATGGCATAAAGATGGAAACAATAGACACTGGGGTCTCAAAGAGGGGAGGGTGGGAAGGGGATGAGGGTTAAAAGATCATCTATCTGGTACAGTATCCACTATTTGAGGAGTAATGGGTACACTAGAAACCCACTCCCCACCGGTATACCCACATAACAAACATGCACATACACCCCCGAATCTAAAATAACATTTAAAAAACACAAAAGACGAGAAATTTTGGCAAGGATGTGGAGGAAAGGGAATCCTGTACACTGTTGGTGGAAATGTGAATTGGCGCAACTGCTATGGAAAACAATATGGAGGTTTGTTTTTAAAAAAATCAAAACTAGAACTATAATACGATGCAGCAATCCCACATCTGGGTATATATCCAAAGGAAATGAAATTAGAATTTCATGGCCAGGAACAATGGCTCACGCCTCTAATCCCAGAACTTTGGGAGGCTGAGGTGGGAGGATCACCTGAGGTCATGTGTTTGAGACCATCCTGGCCAGCATGGTGAAACCTCGCCTCTACTAAAAATACAAAAAATTAGCTAGGCGTGGTGGTGGGTGCCTGCAATCCCAGCTATCAGGAGGCTAAGGCAGGAGAATCACTTGAACCCAGGAGGTGGAGGTTGCAGTGAGCCAAGATCATGCCGTTGCACTCCAGCCTGGGCAACAAGAACGAAACTCCGTCTAAAAAAAAAAAATTTTTTTTTTAGTATCTCAAAGGACAACCACATTCCCATGTTCATTGCACATTATTCACAATAGCCAACCCACAGAAACAACCTAAATGTCCACCCATGAGTGAACAGATAAAGAAAATGTGCTACTGTATATATAATACAGAATATTATTCAGTCTTAGAAAAATAAGAAAATCCTGCCATTGGTGACCATAAAGATGAACTTGGAGGACATCATGCCAAGTAAAATAAACCAGTCACAGTGGGACAAATACTACATGATCCCACTTTATGATGAATCTAAAATAGTCAAACTCATGGAAGGGAAGAGTGGAATGGTGGTTGCCAGGGGCTGGGGCAAGAAGAAACACAGAGTATTAGCTAAAGGGCACAGAGTTTTGGTTATACAAGATGGATAAACCCCAGATATCTACTGTGCAGCACCATGTCTATGGTTAACAATACTGTATTTTATACTCAAAGAAAAATTGCTAAAAGGGTGTATCTTATGTGTTCTTATCACAAAATGCTAATAATAATAATAATAATTAGAGAGAACAGGAAGAAACTTTTGGAGTTGATGGATAGGTTTATGGCATAAACTATGGTGATGTTTGCCATGGGTTTATACTTGTCTCAAAACTCACTAAGTTGCATACCTTAAATATCTACAACTTTGTGTGTCACTCATTCCCCAATAAAGTGTTTTTTTAAAAACTGAAGAAAATAGATTTACAGGGATTGGATTATAAAAGTGCTATCTATCAATTGTACATCTTGAGACTAAATGAAAGCAAAAAGGTATAAAGAAGGTGTAAACCAACTACAATCCTGCCCCAAAGAGATAGCTTCTTTAAAAGATACAATTTGGTATATTTTTCCAGACATTTTTCTATTTTTCTAAATATAAATACATGTGTATGTGTCTATGTGTACTGTTGAGAGACCAAAACAGACACTCCTTTATCAACTAAGGGGAACCCTAAGGTTAAGGAAACAAAAGTTACCTATGGGACAAGGATTCAGGGCCAGCTGGCACAGCAACTCCCTGAATCCCTACAGCAACCAGGAAAACCACACCTTTGCTAAACTCCCTAACAATAGGAGCTAGCCGGCAGATTGTCAGAGCCTTCCTAACTCTGACTGACAACTCAGACCACTGCAACTCTGTTGGACAGAGGACCAGACTTACAAATGTTATTTTCTGATAAGCAACTGTGGATCTTAAGCCAGTTTCAGCAGCCTATAGAGCCTGCACACAAATTGTCTTTGGGTCCTATAGTTCACCTTTTGATGCAAAGAGTCAAATTCCACCTCATTTTAATGCTAAAACCCTGCCACAAAGTGAACATGGGATGTATGTTACATATATGTTCACTTATTGTGCATGTGCTCAGCTCCTTCATAAATATGCATAGCTATTGCCTCAAACCTGCTGAATATGTATGGCTCCATTGTGTAATATAGACCCTGTGAGGCAGAAGACCCATCCTGCCCTTTCCCTCTTAGAAGAGAGAGTAACTCTGGTCCATGCCAGACACTATCTCTTGCTGATTTGCAAACTGATATTGCCAGTAAAGCTCTCCTTTCTACCGTTTAACCATCCCTGGGCTTTTGGACAACAACATACACACACACACACACACCCCGCCCCCCGCCAGTGGAAGCATCAGGACAAAGCCTGGGATGTGTCCATGCCTGGAGAGAAATATGGGGCTTCTTTGGCTTCTGAAGTGTAGTAAAGAATTTGTCTGGTCTTAGTCCGTCATTCCTGGGAGGTAACTCTAAAACCTTTGGGACTCCCCAAGGGATAGGAGCATGTTTTGCTACTATTACAAACCCCTTTCAACCCTACCTGAGTTTATGCTAAGGAGGTGACTCTATGGGCCTTTAAACAGCTTCAAGGGACTGGCCATGCCAGAAAGACCAAGCCTGTGGTTAAAGGGTTGGAAGTTCAGCCAGACCCTCTGATCTCCAGGGAGGTGAGGGTGGCTGGAGGTTGAGTTCTGTCACGTGGCTGGTGATTTACCCCATCCTGTCTCTCCATTACACTAGGTGGGTGAACACAGGACAGAAGCTTCTATGCTCATGACCCTCCTGGACCTTGTCCTGTGTGTCTCCTCATCTATCTGTTTCTATCCTTTATAATAAAACTGTAATCCTAAATACAGCACTGTCAGTGAGTTCTGTGAGTCATTTTAGTCAGCTCTTGAACCTCAGGGGTTGTGGCCCAAATTTGTAGCCAGTGGGTCAGAAATGCAGGCAGCCCCTGAGATTTGTGGCTGGCATCTGAAGTGAGGATGAAACCAACCCAATTTCCCCATAGAACAGATATTTATGGGTTTTTTTTTTGTTTTGCTTTGTTTTGTTTTTTTTGTTTTTTTTTTTTTAGTAAACATAGAAATTGACCTTCCTAGCTTCAGCCTGAAAGTTACATTTGTATATCTGAGTTCCTTCAGGCCTCCCAGATGGTATCAGGGAAGTGAAACTTACCAAATCACCACATCCAGACAGGAAGACACCAGACCCCTCATGACTGCCTAACCCACCATCTGCTTCCTGCTGAAAAACTCCTCTTCCTTACCCTTACTGTTTTCCTTCCCAGCTATATTAACCCCTAACTTTAGTTGGAGGCAGAGGAGGCAGCTGACCTCACCCGAATAAAGCCTTCTTCCTCAACAAAACTTGTCTCGGGGATTGGCTTTCTGAGCAGTGAGCAAAGGGACTAGACTGAACAGCTGGTGTTTGGTAACAAGGACAATCTTATAGAGAACTGAGCCCTTAAACTTTTGGGGTGTGCAGGAACCCTGGGTGGTGAGCATCAGAACTGAACTGAAGTGCTGGACTCCCAGCTGATGCCCCAGAATTGATGTCAGAAGAGGTTTCACGGTGTGAAACCAGAGCTCTGCTTCCTACTGAGGCATCCATAACAAGGGATGCTCCCAAATAAGAAGAGGTGTTGGCTCCTCGGCAGCCAAAAAAATGACAGCTCCCAATTTCAGATGGTCCGATCTATCTTTTATCAATATAGTGTCTTTTCCTAAATATTTTTTTAGATGAAGTCTCTGTCACCCAGGCTGAAGTGCAGTTACATGATCTGGGGTCACTTGCAACCTCTCCCTCCTGAGTTCAAGCAATTCTAGTGCCTCAGCCTTCCAAGTGAGTAGCTGGGATTACAGGCACCCTCCACCATGCCCGGCTAATTTTTGTATTTTTAGTAGAGATGGGATTTCACCATGTTGGCCAGGCTGGTCTTGAACTCCTGACCACAAGTGATCCACCCACCTCAGCCTCCCAAAGTACTGGGATTACAGGTGCGAGTCACCGTGCCCGGCCAAACTCCATGTATTGATTTATGACTGCCTGTAACTTCTGCCTCCCTAAAATGTATAAAATCAAACTGTAATCTGACCACCACAGGACCACTTACTCAAGGCTTCTTGGGATTGTGGTTTCACTGGACCATGGTCACTCATGTTGACTCAGAATAAAACATTTTATAGAGTTTGGTTTTTCTGTTAACAGCGCTACACATGATCTCTCTGAGCCTTAGCTTCCTCATATATAAAAAGACAGGCTTAGATGATGTAAGGTTTAGGGTACTTTTAACTATAAAATTCCATAAATTATATTTTGATTCTAGTTTTAAAAAATTAAGAAACTATTGCAGCCACTGATGATTCACTTATACACAAAATGACAAAACCCACACAACATATGCCTTTACATGAGTTTGAAATCTTACTAACAACAACAAAAAATGTGTTTGTATTCTGTATTGGTCATTTAATCAAATGGCTGCATGAAAATGTCCTGCCTCCACCCATTCTGCATCTAAACAGCAGTTCTGGACAATAACAGCTGGCTGCGCTGAACGTGGCTCGCTGAGAGGGCATGCAGGCCTCATGGAAGGGGCCAGCTTCGTGGCAAGGGAGGCCGACACAGTGAGTGGCTGAGCCATGACTTCACTCTGGACACACTTCTTCTGTTGTTTCCTCTCTTTCAACTTTCTCCAGGATTTCTCCTTACTGCCCCTAAACAGAATTCTGCAGTCTCATTGTAGAAACCACATCTTTTATTTTGTTTATTCTGATTCTTTGACATCTTAGGATCTTGTGGACCCTGGAGGGACTGCTCCTTCCAGGTTAACCAATTCCTTGAGAGAGTAAAGGACCAACTGCCAGTGCCTTTTAAATGCAAACCAACCCATCCAGAGCTCTCACTGCCCCTATCTCCCCTATGAGCTGTCATGGTCTGGCCACTATCCACCTGCCTCTCCATGCCCCAGAGCACACTGAAATTATTCAAACCAACCAAGCCTAAGCTTGTTTGCCCTGCCTTGCCAGTTCCTTCCTATTGAAATCACAATAAAGGCTCCTGCCCACAGACCCTCCCATCCCTCTGCCTCCTGATCAAGCCCGGTGCTTCCCCACATGGTCCTGTACAGCATGGAATGCTCTCTCTTCTTGGATCTACGAGAGACAAACTTTTTTCCATAGCAGATATCTCCTGATCTGTTGGCCTTACTATATCTAAATAATAATAATAATACCCATATTAAAAAACCCATGGTGCATTAATTCCCTGAATACTATCCCCACCTTTGGCCCTAAACCCTTTGGGCCACCTATCATGGCACCATGGACTGCCTTTGCATGCCACTTCCTTTCTGTTCCCAGATCGGCCTATGACAGATGAATACCAATGGTTTGCTTCATCTCCACATCTCTTCTGGCTCTGACCACTACACTTCTCATCACGTCTGCAGGGGCTGCTGAAGCAGTGAACTCAGACTGGCTACGACTTTGCAACTACCATCCTGAGTGGCAGTGGCCATCCACCCACGTACTCATCTCTTCCTGGAATTGAATTTCGCCATTTCTGCTCTTGCAGAAAGTTCAAAGCTCCTTTTTGATTCTTGGGTAGAATTTTGCTTCTCGGATCTTGAAGGGATGAGGCGACTACTCCACCCTCCTTACCTCTGCACTTGGCCTCTTGAATTTGCAGGTCTGGACTTCCGACATGAGCTGCAAAATCTCCATACTCACCCCTGTAACAGGCCCACATCCTGTTTTCTCACAGCCCTTACCATCTGCTCCATGGCCTGGAAGACAGTGTCTGGCACCCAGAGTGGTAAAGTGGAAAGGTCCCACAGGTGAGGTCAGTCCCCAGCCATCTCAAGACCTTCAAGTTGCCAGCAGGACTATAGACTCAATCTGTTAGGCCACTGGTGAATAAATGCCCCTCCCAGAAACTCGGAGCACCAAACACAGGTGCTGGATTACTCTGCCCCCAACAATTTCAGGGCTTGCTCTCCATTTCCATGGCCAAAAAACTCGACACTAACCTTGAGTCCTAGGTCAAGCTCTAGCTCACACCTGGGTGATGCCACACTGCAGTTGAAATGGCTTTTTCCTAGTTCCTGGGAGTCAATGCACAGAGCCTCTAAGATTCCACCTTAAGGTGTATAGCCTTTTACAGTTTGCAGGCTTCTCCTATATACTGTCTTATTTCATCCATGTGAAACAGGTGGAAAACAACTTAGCAGTAACACAAAGCAATGATAGATAACACAATTATAAAGTTTACTTTTCTGGATGAATTGAGGAGGGGGAAGAATGAGGAAGAGAAGGAGGAGAAAAGAGTTCAATTCATTTTAAATAACCAGTTAATTCATAGTATGAAGTTGGTTTTTCTCTTACTCACCCCAAGTTTTTCTCAAGATCAGGAGTAATGAGGTCTTTATGGAATAATAATTGTTATTTATACTTACATAATGAGTTGTAGTTTGTTGTTTTGTTTTGTTTTTGAAACAGGAGTCTTACTGTGTCATCCAGGTTGGATTTCAGTGGAGTGATCTCAGCTCATTGGAGCCTCCATCTCCCGGATTCAAGTGATTCTCCTGCCTCAGCCTCCCAAGTAGCTGGGACTACAGGCACCTGCCACCACGCCCAGCTAACTTTTGTATTTTTTAGTGGAGACGCGGGTTTCACCATGTTAGCCAGGCTGGTCTCAAACTCCTGGACTCAAGTGCCCCCGCTCCGCGTCAGCCTCCCAAAGTGCTGGGATTACAGGCGTGAGCCACCGTGCCTGGCCACATAATGGTTATAACTTACAAAATACTTCTGAGTCCATTCTCTTATTTAATTATTACTACATAGCTAATTCAAGATTGATGCTTTATCCCTATTTTATTAATGAGGAAATCCAGGCTCAGAAAATTAAAGTTAGAAAGCATTCTAAGTTGAGCATTCGATATCAGATGAATTAAAGTAGCCATAGTAACATGTTGAAATGAAAACAAGCTCATTTATGATTTCATCACAAAGTTCTAGTTCTGCCTTTCTGTCCTTTTTCCTTGCGTTACTTCTCTGACTCTGGTAAATTCTGTTCCTAGACCCACTTCCACACCACACCACAGTGGATCATGCACTATCTTGTGGTGCTCTGAGAGGATGGAGGCATGACCCAGGTGGGTGGGGGGTAGGAAAGAAGTGGAGCACAGAGAAATACTGATTGGGGGTCGAAGGATGGAGATGTGGCCTCAGGTAGCAGGGGTGTTGTTTACAAAGTGTTCACTCACTGAAGCGCAGATCTTTGGGGAAGACCATGCAGTGAATGCACAAGGCAAACTTAAGCTTAGCAGTCAAGTTGGTGAGAAAATAGTTCTTGTCCCATTCCTTGCGGGTATTCTTAGAGTGTATCCGTTATTTCTCTGGGTGAGGGCCTGTAGAGTAAATCATTTATTCATTCATTCATTTGAGACAGAGCGGGGATTCCTCTTAGGGACCATATGTCCCTGAGTTGCTTTTTAGAAACCCAGACCCCAAATAAATGGATCTGCTGGCATGTAGACCTCAAATAAGAGGGAATAAAGGATTGAACTCTGACAGCTCTTCTTTTTTCTAAATTTATTCCTGGGGGCCCTGGAGGAGGTCACACCCACAAGCCAGAGCTAACATTCTTTTCTGCTGATCTTAAAAAAAAAAAAAAAAGTTTTTTTTATTTTGAGACGGAGTCTAGCTCTGTCCCCCAGGCTGGAGTGCAGGGGCGCGATCTCTGCTCTCTGCAAACTCCGCCGCCTCCTGGGTTCACGCCATTCTCCTGCCTCAGCCTCCCTAGAAGCTGGGACTACAGGCGCCTGCCACCACGCCCGGATAATTTTTTTGTATTTTCAGTAGAGACAGGGTTTCACCGTGTTCGCCAGGATCGTCTCGATCTCCTGACCTCGTAATCTGCCCGCCTCAGCCTCCCAAAGTGCTGGGATTACAGGCGTGAGCCACGGCACCCGGCCAAAAAGGGTTTTTTTTTAAAAGACAGAGTCTCGCTCTGATGCCCAGGCTGGAATGCAGTGATGTAATCACAGCTCACCGCAGCCTCGAACTCCTGGGCTCAAGCAATCTTCCTGCTTCAACCTCCCAAGTAGTTAGAACTGCAGGCATGTACCACCATGCCTAGCTAATTTTTAAAAAAATTTTTTATAGAAACGGTGTCTCACTGTATTGCCCAGGCTGATCTTGAACTCCTGGCCTTAAGTGATACTCCCACCTTGGCTTCCCAATGTGCTGGGATTACAGGTGTGAGCCATGGCACCCAGGCTAATCCCAAATTTTTAGACAAAGCTTTGCTTCCTTAACCAATTATAAATCTAAACATCTTTCAATCCACCTTTTGATCTGTGGGCCCCCACTTCAAGATGTCCTGCTTTTTTAGGTCAGACTGATGTATAGTCTCCATGTATAGATTTATGACTTTGCCTATAACCTCTGCCTCCTCCCATTAAAAGCCCTTACCTGTAAGCCATCTGGAAGTTTGGGTTTTAAGTGCGAGCTGACTGATTCTCCTTGCTTGGCACCCTACAATAAATACCTCCCCTTCTCTTGCTCCAATCTCATTGTCAGTGTTCGGCTTTGCTGTGCTGGGCAAGTGGGCCCCAGCTCAGTTCAAAAACGCATTCACTCATTCAATGAATGCTGTGTTGCCAGCAGCATGCTGAAGATACAAAATGACATCACAGCCCTCCACTCACTGGGTGACAGTGAATAGGGTGGCAGACATCTACAGTGACCCCTGGGAAGGAAAACCATGCTTTTTACACCCTGAAAGGAAGTGACCCTCCAGAACAGGGATCAAAGCGAAGGGTCAGGGCTACAGTGACTTCCCAGATGCCCAACAGCCTTTCCCTTCCCAGAATTCCTCTAAGTTCATTTTTTTGTGAAGAGTTTGTGTTTTGTCTTATGTCAACTTACCAGTTGAGATCATTTCAATAGGCAGATGGGCCTTAAGGCATTTGTGTAATACTATTTGTGCTCTCCACACCATAGGGCAACTCCAGTCCCCTCTCTGCCTATGGCCACACAGGAAACGGGTGCTTAGAAGAATTAAGCCTAGATTGAATGGGAGAGTAAAATTAATCAAGCATTTACATCCCTCCTGGGTGAAGGGAACCTAAAATTGGGACCTCTTATAAGGCTGATTTCATGCAACACACATAGCCTGAGGCCATGGGGGAAGGTGATTAGAAGAGAAATAAATCACAGCACGGTTAGGGCTGTGTAGATTCCCTTCTCCTCCCTGCCTCCCCACCAGCTAAAGGAGAGCAGCTGAGCCTTTGGAAGCAACAACACCCTAAATAGAGAGAAAATTTCACACATATGCTCTGCAGATTTTCAGAAGATGAAATAATAAAGTACTTGTGATAGCAAGTAGCCTTTCTTGTATTATTTTTCAAAGACTGCTGGATTTAACCCCCTGTGGCTTCTAGGCTGCCCAAGTGAGTTCATAAACAATAATATTATTCTAATGCCTTAAGAGGCCATTCACCATTCTTTGCAGTAAGGTCATGAAAAATACTCATCACTGAGGTTGAGGCCTTAACAATTTCTGGCTCAATTTAAATCTAAATGATTAAAACAATTCTATGATATAATTCTTGAACTCCTGGCCTCAAGTGATCCTCCTCTCTTGGCCTCCCAACATGCCGGGATTACAGATGTGAGCCACTGCACCCAGGCTAATTAGATAATCCAACTGTATTGTATTGCTAGGGCTGTCATAACCAAGTACCATGGACTGGTGGCTTATATGACAGACATTTATTTTCTCACAGCCCTGGAGGCTGGAAGTCCAAGATCAAGGCGGTGGCAGGGTTGGTTTCCTCTGAGGCCTCTCTTCTGGGCTTGTAGATGGCCATTTTCTCCCTGTGTCTTCACGTGGGCTTCCCTCTGTGTGTGTCTGTGTCCTAATCTTTTCTTCTTGTAAGGACAACACCAGTCATATTGGATTAGGGCCCACTCTAGTGACCTCATTTTTCACTTAATTTTCTCTTTAAAGACCCTATCTCCAAATACTCTGAGGAACTAAGGGTCAGGGCCTCAGCATATATATTTTTGGGGAACACAGTTGAGCCCAAAACACCAACCAAGAGCTACTCTTCACACCAAAGCAATGGTTTACGTATTTCTCTTTCTTTACACACATAGGCCTATGAAGAATTCTGTGTTATGCTTTTCTCATCAACACTCTTCTGCATTCCATTTTTTTTTATCACGGCCTTCATATTCATCTTTCACAACATGACTGCCTTGTATCATAGAAGTGGTATACCATGGACAATATGGGAAAAATAGACACTGTGGACTATTAGAAAGGGGGGGATGGGTTAAAGAAAACTACCTATCAGGTACTGTGCTCACTACCGGGGTGACGGGATCTATACTCCAAACCTCAGCATCACGCAATATTCCCATGTAACAAATCTGCATATGTACCTCCTGTATCTAAAATAAAAGTTAAAATTTAAAAACAAAGTGGTATACCATCACATATTCTTAGGCATTTAGGTTGTTCCCAGTTCCTCAAATGTAAATACAAGAGAAAACAGAAACAGTCAATCAAACAGGCAGGCAGCTTGGCAGGGCAGACAGTGAGAGCCTTGCCATTGTCAGGCCCAAGCTTGTGTCTGGGCTCAGCCAGCTGTTACTGTGCAAACTTGGGAGGCTGGGACTTAATCTTCCTGAGAGTCAGTTTCCTCTTCTGTAGAATCATCCTATATTATGAGACCGTGAGAATAACCACATTATATAATATTTGCAAAGTTCTTAGGGCAAGGGCTTAAAGTGACTCCTTTCTTCTCTTGTTCATTAACATCTTTGTATGTAGAATGTATCTGTGACTCTTCAAAGTACCACCAAAATTCCCTCTACCTCCAAAAACATTGAACCAACTTACGCTATTATTGCCAAAGCAGCTGCATCTTAAGGCCTATCCCAGTTATTATTGCTGTGTAGCAGATCACCCCAAAATATAGTGTTGCCAAACACCAGTTCCTAATGTTCACTGATGCTGTGAGTTTGGAATGTAAATAGGTGTGAAAATAAATAATTCAAAATCTAAGCTGTTGGAACTTTAAATTGCTTTGAGCCTCAAAGGAAAGTGCTTATGAAACCTGAGTCACATGACAGGCAGCTGTAAACTTGGTCTCTCTGATTATAGATTAGCCTTCTTCCTTACCTACACTGTTTTGTGAAATATTGCAAATGATTAAAGGGTGTCAGGGAAGACCCCTTCCCTCTTAGTGTTGGTCTTTATTATAGATTAACTTCCCTCTTACCTTTTCCACACAAAGACTTTGTGATTATGTTAAATATACTCTTTTAAATTGGAAAGCAAATGAAAGCAAGCCATACAGAAAAGAAAACAAACTATCAAATTGTTAGAACTCATAAACCAGGCTTGTTTAGAAAATGTAATCCTGTTAAATTTCTTTATTTTCCTCCTATATAAGCCAGACCTTAACTTTTCACTTCAGAGCACTAACTCCATTTCTGTGGAATTCTTGTTTTCTGAATGATCATTCCCAGCTTTTTACTTGAATAAACTCTTTAAAGCTGATTCCAATCTTTTCACTTATTTCAGGTTGACACAGGGCATGAGGATGACTTGTCTCTGCTCCCCAGTGTCTGGGCCTTCAGCTGGGAAGAATTCATTGGCTGGGGCTGAGGGCTTCCCTGCTGGAAACTTCCCCACATCTGGTACCCAGGCTGGGTAGACTGCAAAGCTCAGCTCAGCAGAGGCTGTTGACAGGGGCACCTAGACAGGGACTTCCTAGGGAGCCTGGGCTTCCACAACATGTTCTGACCGTGGGTGAAAACCAGCACAGGCCCATCCAACTCCAAGAGAAGGCACATAGACCCCACTTCTCCATGAAGAAAGTGCCAGAGGACTTGCAGCCATTTTAATAAACCACCACAAGCCCCTTTGGTAAATAAGGGGGTCATGGACCAGGACACAGTGAGGGCTGAGCTGCCACCTTCTCTGTCTTAGAGAGCGGGGAAGGAGAACACACAGATGTTAACAATTTTTGCCCTGTGTGGGAACTAAATGCATTATTTCAGTCCTTCCAAACATAGACAGGAGCCCTTGTCATTCTGGGCCTCAGTTTCCCCATCTAAAATGAAGGAGTTGGAATGAACGGTCTTTTAAAGTCTATGTTGACTTTTTAAATCTAAGGTTCCACCGAGTCCCCACCCCTGTGATTTGGCAGATGAAAAACCTAGTGTATTGTTCTTAAAGACCACCTGAGCTGGAGCCACACTGCTCCCACCTGCCTCCCGGGCTGCTTCTTGACAGAGCAGGAGGTTCACCATCTTGGTCAAGCCCCTCGTTCTAAAGTTCACCTTAATCAAAAACCGGCTAAATCCAAAGATCATCAGCCTAATGGTTAAGGTCAGCATGACCTTAAATCACAAATAACATCTCCAACTAGAAACATTTCAAACTCCTCCCCACCCAGAGACATGCTAGTCCTGAGATAATCCTGCTCCAGCTGGGAAGATGCCATCCCCGAGATAACTCCCCTCCAGCCAGAAAGATGTCATCCCCAAGGTAACCTCCCCTCCTCCTGGAGACATTCCAACCCTACCATAAAACTTCTTCCTCACACAGAAATATTCCAAGCTTGTAATAAGCCCTCTCACCCTAAAACCAATATATACTCTTAGTCTGTAAGAGAGAGCGCTCCTGACTGAAATTGGCCAGAAGCCCCTCTCAGGTTTATTTTCTCTAAAATAAATCTGTCTTTAACTGTCAAGCTACATTTTGTGTTTACTTCCTCTTTCTTTAAAACTCTTACACTTCTCAGGCTGAAGGTCCTCTTGAGAGCACCTGTTGCAGTGCCTTCTTCTACAGAGGCTTTCCTTACACCAACTCCCATGTCACCCTCTCTCAATTCCATCAGAATTGAGTCTCCCTGAGGCTCTGCATCCAACTGCCAGGCTCACCTCGGCTTCCCTCAAAGACCCTCTGTGTTCAGGTCTCTCAGGTCTGTCCTGACCATCCCTCCTAGATGCATCGAAACAAAAATTTATTATAGGAAGCTTGGAAACATTATGCTAAGTAAAAGAAGCCAATTACATGAAAGGGCACTTATTTTATGATTCCATTTATACAAAATGACCAGAAGTCTATAGAGACAAAAAAAAAAGTCAATTAGTCGTTGCCTAGGGCTAGGCTGGAGTGGAGAAGGCAGTGTTGAGGGAAAACGGGGAGCTGTTGCTCTAGAATATTGGGTTTCACTGGAAGATGATTAAAATATTCTAAAATTGGTTTTGGTGACAATTGTTCGACTCTGTGAATATACTAAAAGTCAATGGGTGATACATTTTTTAAAAAGCTTCTCTGGTGGTAAAGCCCACTCTCCCAACCCTCTCACCCCCAGAGCAAGTGAGTGACAGGTGTCAGAACTATAGGTGTTAGACTCTGCTCCCACCTCTGCCCACTCTCCTGGTGTTCCTCCCGGAGCTCACCACCAGGTGCCACACCCAGGAAAAATGGAATGCAATTTAGCAGAGTTCTTAAAAAGCACCCGAGACATTACAGTTTCTATTACTACATAAGTGAGGGAAAATACGTATTCATAGCATATTTTATTGTTTGATTCCATCATTGTGTTTTATCTGTTTGTGTCATACTGTCAAAAACAAGATTCTATAATGCCAATCTGGCGTTCTTATTCTGAGAAGGAAATTCCAGGAAGTTGTTCAGGCATTTTGCCCCCTGAAACAGCACTGCCTGTAAGCACTTACTGTCTACATCACTCATGTGACAAGCACAAAGATCTGCCCTGCATCCTAAGTGTTGTCACTGAGAATCCTAAGTGTTGTCCTCTGAGAATAGGTCTGGGGAGGGCTAGGCATTATGGCTTATACAGCTGTGCTCTCCTTTTTCCTCTCTCAGCGAACGTCTCACCCTGCCATCAGCATCTTGTTTCGAGAAGGGCATAGACAGCTATGTGCTGGATGATGCTGAAGCATCTCCCTCCTCCTGGAGCCTGCATCCCTATCACTCATCTCCAGCCTCCTCTCCTCCCTCGAGGCCTTTCCAGCCCCACCTCACCATATCTCATGGATCTCAGGATGCTGATGTCTGGGATCCAATTCCAGGACCCCGGCTCTCATTTGAAGAGTAAGGGAGCACGAGGGTTACTTACCCTGCAGCCCCACAGTGTCCCTTGCTGCTGTCTCAGGGCTTCTCTTGCTCCCTGGGTACTCCTGTTAGCACAAGATAACACAGTCAAACCTCTTTTGGGCAGGATTCCAAAGCAATCACCATAATTCCTCCAGCTCCCAATATGGATTCACGTTGCTCGATTAAACATATCCGTTTAAAGTAAAAGCCTCATTAATATCCAGGGTTGTAAACACATTTTGTTTGGATAACTGCTTGCCTTATTGTTTTATTTGATTTATTCCTCTGCCAAACTCACATCATAAAGTCTCCTCTCCACTTAATTTAGCATCCAAACGAAACGCGCCTGTCTCACCAGGCCCACGCAGTCTTCAGGAGTGGAAAGTCTGGAGGGGATCTCACCTCTCTCACTCTTTCCAGTGGTCAAACTTCCCCCTTTCTTTCCCTGGGAAGAGGGCCCCATAATATTTCAACTCTGGGAAGATGAGGACAACAAAGCAAAACACAAAAGAATAAATGAAGGCATGCTTTCTGCATGGGACTTGAGGGACATTGGCTTAAATCCATCAAATTCAAGTTCAGTTCTGCTCTGGGCCAACCCCACTGCTGGGAACCTTCACTGACAGGCTTGTGGGATCATAGGGATGATCTTCCCAGGAAAAATGGGGATGATGATGATGGTGGTGGTGGTGGTGGTGGTGGTGATGGATATATACTAGTCCTATTCATATTGATGACATTATCCCTCCAGGGTCACAGCTAACACAGGGTCATCTTGGCCAGAATGTGGTGTTCTTTTCCACTTCCCCCCTAGATGGCTAACAGTCTTTCTTTCTTTCTTTCTTTTTTTTATGTAAGACGGAGTCTCGCTCTGCCACCCAGGCTGGAGTGCAGTGGCGCCATCTTGGCTCACTGCAACCTCCACCTCCTGGGTTCAAGCAATTCTCCTGCCTCAGTCACCCCAGTAGCTGGGACTACAGGTACTGCCACCATGCACAGCTAAATTTTTTTTTTTTAATTTTTAGTAGAGGTGGGGTTTCACCATGTTGGCTAGCCTGTTCTCCAACTCCTGGTCTTATGTGATTTGCCTGCCTCAGCCTCCCAAAGTGCTGGGATTTCAGGTGTGAGCCCCTGTGCCCAGCCTGGCAGTCTTGAACTTCTATAAAGAACCACTCTACACTGGGCACTATCCTGGCTGACATTATGTGCATAGTCCTGGACTTCACGGTTTTCCAGACGGGGGCACAGGGGGAAAAAAATGTCACTCTGGAGCTGACCCCTGTTAGTCCCTAGAGCAGAACTCTGATAATTATGGGGCAGGAGGGAGTGGACTGTGCTGTCTCTATTACACGCAAAGATCTACCCCCACTTTCTTGCTAGAAGAAGATTCTGATCCTTCTCCCTGGGGAGAGCTCCCTCCCCTCCCATGTCCTGAGAGAATGACCATGTGGGGGTAGTTTCAGGGAGAGCTCCTGTCCTTCGGGTGTGTTGAGAGATGGTGGATGCCTTTGTAGGGGATGTGAGTGCCTGTGCTGAGGGGCGTGTCTCTGCCCTTCTCCCTCATGCTCTCTAGAACATGCTGGGGGAAATGTGTAGGAAACCTCTCGATTCTTCTGATACAAATATTAAGGCAGGCGCCAAAAGTCAACATTCTAAAGGAAGGAGTGGAGCGTAAAAACAAAAACCTTTTATTCCTACAAATCAAGGCCACACAAATCTAGAGATTACTGGGAGCCCCTCCTCCATCTCTTTCACAGCGGTAAGTTGTGATAGGAAGGCTGAGGACAGAATGGTTAACTTAGGGGGCTCCAAAGAATTGCAGGGCTGGCAGCAGGTGTCAGCGGGGAGTGAAGAGGAGCTGCTGGGGACGCCCTGATTTATCCATCATCGGGAAGATCTGTGGGTGATTTCACGTTGCAAAATGAATTTGAGTTGATTGGAGATTACCACAAGATAAATTCACACTAACTTACCCGCATTCAAAATACATCCTGAGTGGGAAGGAAGGAATCTCATGGCAGAGTACACTCAGGGGCCTCCACCCCATGCCAAGGCAACCATTATTTCCTTTCCTGAGGACAATTATTTCCTCACAGAATGTTTTTGGCTGTTCCATCAAAATAAGTGCATGCACGGACTCCTGTCAAGCATGTGAACTTCATCCATCATGTATGATGTGGCAGGGGAGAAAAATGGTGAGATTCACTGGTTCAGATAATTTCCAAAGGCCCCCTTCTGATCTACAATTGAGGAGGTCGGGGCTGCCTGCCTTGGGGAGTGTTGGAGAGCGGAGCCGTGGCTTTCCACTCACTCTCACTTACACAGATGGGTTTAAAGCCAAAACAAAGGAAGCCTCCTTCATCTCACACACACACTGCCTTTAAAAAACACCCACAAGCTGCCTAAAATGGCTTTCTGGCAGTGAGGAGGAAAGAACACTAAAATGGGGGTTGAAATGGTCAGGGATGCCAAGACGCAGTCCCGGCTGTAGCAGAGACAGTCCAGTGCATTGTCTATGGAGTGAGGGGGCTAAGCTGCATCTTATTCACACTTCACATAAGATTAAGGTCAATTGTCCACACTACTGGGTGCAGATGGGTGCTGACACCCTGACTGCAACCGTTGAAGAAACCAATGACTGAATTCTTGGGCTTACAGGGTAGTGGATAACAAACAACTTGGTGAAAAGCTAAAACTGAAACTGCGCCCCAAAGAATAAGAAACTAGTAGCTAACATAAATTTTTGTGTTTGCAGGATAACAGATAAGAAAAAAACCAACTTGCTGAAACACTGAAACTCCCTCTGCTTGTGAGATCAAGAAAAGCCGGCTGAAATAAGTCGGAACCAAAGTGGCCAACTGGAGCTTTTGCAAACCGAGGTTGCTGACGTCAGAGCCTGAATTTCCACTGCAGGTTTCATTCTAACTCCCTCTGAATTTGCATATGGGACCCATGAGGTAGCATGGGGACATAATTGCGCATGCCCAAGACTTCGAAGCCCTCCCCTTTCCTTCCACCAATCACCTTCTGATCCCAGAATCCACCCCCTGAACATTTTCTAATAAAATACTGCCTTGAAGCCAGCCTGGGGAAATAGATTTGAGCTTGACTCTTGTCTCCTTGTGAGTTGACTTTCGACATAAAGCTTTTCTTTTTTAAAAACCCTGGTGTTACAGTACTGGCTTCCAGCACATTGGCGAGCGAGCCCCTTTTGCTGGATAACGGTGCTGATGGAGGTGATGGGGAAGCCAGAGCTCCCAGGCTACACCTTGGTGCTCTGTTAACTGGACCAAGGTCTGACTCCAAAGTCAGAGGGCAATTCGGAATTCTTCTCTTAGTGCCACCCATAGGATATCACATTAACCTTTAGCCTAATGCTGAGGGAATGTGGGAATTTGCCCAATAGTAATGATGCCCACTGGGAAACTATGTTCCTCCTGCGGATTACTCTCTGCCTACACATTCCTCACCCTGTGCCTTGCACATCCAGAGGCTACCACTGTATCCCACCTAATCCAACATCTTGCTGCAATCCTGAACAAGCTTCTGGACTGGCCTCCATCACTAAACCAACAGGAATCCTCCACTATGATCCAGCAGGGCCCTGCCTTGTTGTTTCTATGGTGACAGTTACCCATGAGTACATGGAGGGAAAAATAGCCACGTTTTAGCAGGTGCACAGTCCTAACACAACATACTGGTACTGGCTCATAAAGTTTTCTAGTTTTCCCTAAGACTTTTAAAATTAGGAACCAATATGTAACCGCTCAGAACACAATTTCCCTAGCAACCAGAGAAATGCCAGTCCCTCCTGTTAGGGAGGTTAAAAATAACATTGCATGTGCCACTGCAACCAACTGGAATCTCCAAATTCCCTTCTGTAACAGCCCCCTGGTCACAGCAGAT
Organism: Chlorocebus sabaeus; assembly: GCF_047675955.1. Classification (NCBI taxonomy): domain Eukaryota; kingdom Metazoa; phylum Chordata; class Mammalia; order Primates; family Cercopithecidae; genus Chlorocebus; species Chlorocebus sabaeus. Next base: position 68,515,770 of record NC_132928.1, on the reverse strand, counting down.
GCCCAACTCCCCAAATCTCATCTATCATCAACATAGCCTTTCCAAGGCACGAATGCAATTCACCTTCATAGAATTACTCAAGTCTCCTCTCTGCCTACAGAAAAAAAAGTCATAGTCAGCTTGGTCTGCATAAGCAGGGGCTGCCCTCCTTTCCTGCCTCTTTCCCACATAGCACCCATGTTCTAGGCATAAGCCTTTCCTCAAAATTCTCTGACCAGACCATATGCCTGCCTGCCTTCTTTCATTCTTTCTCTTCTCTTCTTTTTCTTTTTTCTTCTTTCCTTCCTTCCTTCTTTCCTTTCTTCCTCCCTCCCTCTCTCCTTTTTTCCCTTCTTTCCTTCCCTCCTTCTTTCCTTCCTCCTTCCCTTTTTCCCTCCTTCCTTTCCTTTCCTTCCTCCCTTTCTTCTTTTCAGTATGATTAGCATACAAAAACATAAAAAGAGCTTAAGTGATCAGTTCAATGAGTTTTGACAATTGTGTATGCAAGGCAAAAACACAGAACATTTCCACCACTCTAGAAAGTTCTCTCATGCACCTTTTCAGTCAGTCTACCACCCTTCAACCCCAAGACAACCATTTTCTGACATCAATTGCCATAGATTAGTTTTGTCTGTTTTTAAACTTCATAAATGGAATCAAACAGAATGTATTATTTTGTTTATTTCATTGTGTGGCTATGCTACAATTTAAAAATCTCTTCTTCTGTTGATGAACATTTGGTCTGTTTCCAATTTGGGATTATCATCAGTAAGGCTCTTATGAATGTTTTTGTGCTAGATTTTTTGTGGACACTTGTTTTTATATCTCTTGGGAAAATACCTAAGAGTGGAATTGCTAGGTCACAAGGTAGATGTGTGGTTAAATTTACTAGAAACCATCACACAGTTCTCCAAAGTGGTTATGCCTTTTGACTTTTTCATCATCATCTATGAGAATTCCACTTGTTCCACATCCTTACTAAAATTTAGTATTGTCTGTTATTTTTTTATTTTATTTATTTTAGCCTTTCTAGTATGTGAATAGTAGAATCTCATTGTGGCTTTAATTTGCATTTTCCTGATAACTAATAATGTGATTATATTTTCATGTGTTTGTTGTCCATTTGTACATGTTCTTTTGTAAAGTACCTGCTCAAGTCTTTTGTTCATTTTAAAATTGAATTATCTTCTTATTAGTTATTTTATTAATAACATATCCTGAATATAAACATTTTTTTCAGATATGTGCTCTACAAATAGTTTTCCCTGTTTGTGGTTTGTCTATTCATTTTCTTAATGGCATATTTGAATAGGCAGAAAGTTTTAATTGTAGTGAAGTCCAATTTACCGGTTATTTTTCTTTTATGGTTAGTCTTTTCTGTGTCTTGTCTCACACATCTCTGATTAACCCAAATTTGCAAAGAATCTCTCATATGTTATTCTAGAAGCTTTTTAGTTCTGGCTTTTTCATACAGGTTTTGGGTCAGTCAAATTGTGTGTGTGTGTGTGTGTGTGTGTGTGTGGTGTGTGTGTGTGTGTGTGTGTGTGTGTAGTGCTACAGACAGGGGTTGAGGTAGTTGCAGTTTCCTTTCACCATTGAATTTCTTTGGTGCCGTTGTGAAAAATCAGTTGACTCTAAGAGTATAGGTCTATTTCTAGACTTGGTTTTCTAGACTCTATTTCTAGACTCTGTCATTGACCTGGGTGTTTATCCTTAAACAATACCATGCTGTCTTGGTTACTGTGCTTTAGAGCAAACCTTGAAATTGTGCAGTGTAAGTTCTTTGACACTTTTCTTTGTCGAGATAGCTTTGGCATTTCTAGAGCCTCTGAATTTTCATTAACATTTTAGAATTAACTTTTCTGTTTCAAAACAAAGGTGCTGGAATTGATAGTTGAAACTGTAGATCAATTTACAATGAACAAACATTTTAAAATATTGAGCCTTCTAATTCATAAACATGGTATATCTCTCCACTTATTTGTGTCTTCATTAACCCCTCTCAATAATGTTCGTAGTTTTCAGCATAAAAGTATTACACGTCTTTCATTAGATTTACTCATAGATTTGATTAAAAATCAAAAGCCCTTGTTTGACTCCTCAAGTGCTGTTGTAAATAATGTTTTATTTCTAATCAAATATTATCACTTGTTACTTCACCCGTATACTTTTGCACATGTAGTTCCAGACGCACGGACTGCTTTTCTTCTTGTCTGTGTACCAGCCTGCTACTCTTCCTTCCAAACGCCACCTTCTCGCTGTCCTTCTAGGCTGTTAGTAATCAGGTCTCTACAGTGTGATCAAGGTCTGTGTGGGTCTGGTTGGTCCCATTTCATGTTTTAGAATGCTTTATCTTTATATTTGTCTAATAAATATGTAACATTTACACGATTTTTGGTATTCATGTCAATTCTAGGCAGCATTTTACAGTGATAAATTGTAGCTGCATGAAACTTTTTGTTCTGCCACTCATTAGGTATGTAATTTTGTCTCTTCATAAGTAAGAAGATGATGTGTACAACCATGTTTCTTGTACAAATTACACATTTGTAATGAGGAAAGCCTGGTTACTCATCTCCAGGAACCTGGAAAGGTAAAATGTGTTCAATGCATTTCATAGAGTACCATCAACAATTGGAAATAGTGAATTCCATGCATATATAGCAACATGACTGGATCATGAGAATAGTACAATTGGGCGGAAAGTAAGAAATATGTAACATAAAAGCATTTGTGTACATTAAAAATTCACCTAACATTGAAAAAATGCATCAAAACAACAAACCCTATTTTTCAAGAACACATTCAAATGAAAGTATACATTAGAATCATTGTAGGGGAGGAAGGGTGTGTTATAGGAGTGGGAAATCAGGGATAAAAGGAAATCAATTAACAAAGGAAGGGTCTTAGCAGGCCACTGATGACAACATACTGGAAAACAAGGAGTTGGAGAAACTCAAGCTACTGTTGTTAACATTCAAAAAAGAAAATAGAAAAGGTAAAAACAAGTTTTTGAGACGATGAAGTGAGATAATCCATTAAAAGCACTTAGCAAGTGCCTAGCACATAATAAACACTGAATAATTTTATTGAAGTGATATTAGTAGACTACTAATATGTGCCAAAAAGCACAACTCCATGTAGAAAGGGACCTTGTCTAACTTGTTTATCCCAATATCTTGAACACTGCAACAGTGCCTGGTGTATTGTAGATGCTCAATAAATATTTGTAGCGTGAATGACAGGCACTGAGATTCAATGATGAGCAAAAGCGATATTATTTCTGCCTTTACAGAGGTAATAGTTTGGAAGGGAGACAATCACTAATAAAAAATATTAAACAAATATAAGATTGCAACTGTGTCAAGTACAAGTGCTCCTGGTTCTATGAGAGTCTATTAATGGGATGATTTGAACTGGTCAGAGAGATCAGAAAAAGCTTCCCAAGGAAGTGACGACTGAACTAAGATGAGTAAGGATCAACTAGGTGAACAGAGGAGGATTATTTAGACAGGAAGAATAGCATGTGCAAAATCCCTGTGCCAGATAAGTGCTTGGTAAATACAAGAGCCTGAAAGAAGGCCAGTGAGCTGGGGCTCACAGAATGAGAGGCCCCAGTCAGTCAGGAGGCTAGAAAGGGAGGTGAGGTCATAACACTCAAGGCCTCGTCAACCATGCCAAGAAAATGTCTTCATTTTCCCTGCAATGAAAAATGGGTGAAGGGCTTTAAGAGCAGAGAGACAGAATCAGATATGGATTTTTAGACAATTGTTCAGGCATCAATCTGGAGCCAATTGGAGGAGCCCAGAGTAGATGGTGAATCTAGTTGAGAGGACACTGCCATAGCACAGGCGAGAGCTCACTGAAGCTTGCACTAGGCTGGTGTTGGAGAGAGAAGTGGCTGGATGGTAAATGGTGGCTAGAATCATGACTATCTCACTACTGATATAGAACATGGGGCGGATCCATTCAACATGGCTGGCTCTTAGATGTCAAGAAAAGTCTGAATCTTCCTGGAATAATTTTGGTGCTCATGGGAGGGTCTAATGGATCATAAGATGCTCAAAGCTCATTATGAGATGAAATCCTTGAACCAACAGGACTTAAAGTCTCCTTCTCCCACGTTTCCTGATACTATCTTACCACTTGACAATTGGAGGGAAATGGGGTCTATAACTATCTTAGTCCAAATGACTTTCAACCTAGTTGGTGCTGGTACTGGCCTTATTAATGTACAAATTCATGACATTCATCAACTAGCCTTGGAGTCTGTTGCTGCTAACAGGCCCCACAGCACCATAATATCTGCCTCCTGATCTCCATAACTTTTCTGATCACACCAGTCCAGACTACACCCTTGCCTGCCAGCAGGAGAGAGCATACACTCTGCAATCAGGCAGTCACCTACAGGATCAGGCCGGGGGACACCCCAATTCTATCCAGCACCACACCTCCCACAACTATCCCAGCCTGTCCTGCCACAACTGTTCTGAGACAGAGCTATGCTGACCTCTCAAACAAAGCCCAGTTCCATATTTGGTGTATGACCTCATGTTCTCAGTTTCTCCTCAAGAGGAGCTTACCCACACCCCCAAAACATCTGCACTCAAAGAAAAAGCCCACACCATGAGCCAAGCCAGTGCCTCGGCCTAGCAGTCATCCTGTGCATGCTGGCACCTCTTAATGCCCCAAAGAAGAGACCCTCACTCCTCGTCATGTGATGCCTCAACCTCACTTCTCATGGAAGGCATTTCATGATCATCTTCAGACATGAAGAACCCAAATATGTATGATGTCTCCTCAAAAGTCAATTGCAATGAATGTATGTAGCAAATAGAAAACATCAATAATTAGAGAAGCCATCATCTGAGTGGTGAATTGTCTCTCAGATCCTTCTTTTTCTTCTCCTGGGTATCAGCTAAGGGCTTCTCCAGTACGAAACTTGCCTTGCACCTCTGTGCTTTGGGACCCCAGGGGTATCAGTCCTGATCAATCAGTGAACACATCAGTCACCCAGTCAATCAGTTGACTGATTTTTCTAAGCCCCCACAGTATACAATGCTGCCTATGTGGACATAGAGTTTCCAGAGGAAGGAAGAAGATATAGTCCCTCAAAGCATAAGGATTGAGAGGTCCCTATTTCTGCATAGCCTCCTTGAATGCAGAGAGAAATCCATTCTTGCATGTTCAGAATAACTGCCAGCTGGGCAGGCTTGCTGCTCACTCTCCCACAACCCTGAAAGACCAAGGTGAAGTAACAAACTCTGCTTAAGCCAAGCAGCTAGGGAGCAAGCTCTCTTCCAGTCAAATCATTGATGTAGTCTGACCTGGACACCCTCTTTCTACTGACTCATAGATGCAAGCAGTTACTGTCTCTCTAATATCCAAATCTCATGATTCTACATTCCTCTCATTTTTATCTCACATGTATACATTTAAAAATGTTTAAGGGTCACAGCAGCTGTGTTAGTCCCTTTTCACACTGCTATAAAGAGCTACCTGAGACTGGGTAATTTATGAAGAAAGGAGGTTTAACTGACTCACAGTTCCACAGGCTTAACAAGAAGCGTGACTGGGAGGCCTCAGGAAACTTACAATCATGGCAGAAGGCGAAGGGGAAACAAGCACATCTTACCGTGGTGGAGCAGGAGAGAGAGAAAGGAGGGGAGGGAAGTGCCACACCCTTTTAAACAACTAGATCTCATCAGATCTCTATCACGAGACAGCACTAGGGGCTGGTGCTAAACCACTAGAAACCACCCCCGTGATCCAAACACTTCCCAGCAAGCCCCACCTCCAACACATGGGGATTACAATTTGACATGAGACTTGGATAGGGACACAGAGCCAAACCGTATCACCAGAATTACTCATAATACCCAAAAGATAGAACCAATCCAAGTGTCTATCTACAGATGAGTGAATAAACTGTAGTTTTTCCAAATTATGAAATATTCAGCTTTAAAAAAAGGAAATTTTGGCACATGTTACAATATAGATTTATTGAGGATGTTACGCTAAATGAAATAAGCCAGACACAAAAGGACAAACATTGTATGGTTCTATTTATCTGAGACAAGTAGAATTCAAATTCATAGAGAAGACAAGTAGCCTCAAATTCATAGAGATGGAAAGTAAAATAGTGGTTGCCAAGGGGTATGGGAGGTGGGGACTGGGAGTTATTGTTTAATTAGTAGAGTTTCAGTTCAGGATAATTAAAAAGGTCTGAAGATAGGTGGTGGTGATGGTTGCACAACTGAATGTACTTAATGCCACTGAACTGTATAACTAAAATATTTAATATGGTCAATTTTATGTTATGTTTTACTATAATTTTTTAAGTTAAAAAAATTATAAGGGAAAGACATAGCCGATGAGACCAATAGGCATTAATATGTTTGCTCATTGAAAACAAAGTTGATTGCACTCTAGGAGGTCATCTAATTGGCTGATCCTGGTGGGAACCTCTGCTCTGACCATTGGCCCCACTGCCACCCACCTGGACAATCTGGTCTTGGAAGTGTAGATGGAGCCTACGGGATTCACAACTTGTTTATGAAAGCCAGGCCAGAGATAAAACTGGATGACTGGATGGATGCCTGGAAGATAAAAGTTGCTGGAAAGACCAAGGACTATTGAGGAAGTATGGTAGTTTTCCACTAAGAAAGATGGTAGACAGGACCTCAGATATTGACAGCCCATCCCTAAATACTCCACTGGACATAAACACTATGGTATTTGCTAGAAGAAACCCTGGGAATGATCTGACTGAGTGCTCTCATTAGACAGATGAGGCAACTGAGATCAGAGGGGTTAAATGATTTTCCTAAGGCCACACAGATCAGAAGATGATCCATGACCTCCTGACTCTCTAACGAGTGCCCTTTCTACTCTTTTACAAAATAGCCTACATTCTGAGGGGGCCTCATCACCCCGAAACCTTTGTCACAGAGGACAGATACCACAAATCATTCCAGAACACCTGCAGCTGACACAGTTTACCTTTCCGTTCCAGCCTCTTTCTAAATTCCAATTCGTTCTAGCCATGAAAGTTTTATTCTGCCCTTGCCTGAGTAAACCTCAGCCCTGGAAAATCAATTCCATTGTGCGTCATCTGTGTCCCTCTCCTAAGTGGTTGGCCTCTGCTAGAAAATATCTCAGGACCACTCACACCAGATCCATTGCAAAGTGCATCCTCAGGGAGGCCCGCAGGGCTACTCCCCGATCTCTTTAGTTGCTCTTAGTCATTCTTTCTTGGTTCCCTCTCAGAGACAGCTCTGAATGTCCCCCTCACCTTAAGTTCCCTGGGGAGTTCTCACCTTACCATTTGTCACTGACTTCATCCAGAAAGTTGAGGTCAGTGGTTCTAAATTTATTCTACGCCACCCATCTCCTGACCGACAAGCTCGTGTCCGTCCCTGCCAACCTCCACTCCTCCCCCCAGGTCAGAGCTGTAGGGTCCTTCCTCCTGCCTCAAACTAGTGGGCTGCTCGAGTTCCAAATCCCTTTTCCAACCACCACTGGATTCTCCATCCATAAATGATCCCCTTTCTCCATCTTCAACCACCTCTTAACTAAGTCCTTCCTCTCAAATCAAAGCCTTCTTCAAAGATGTACCCACTTGATCCTTCAAATTCTCACTGCCCGTTCTCATCTCTGATTCCTTGGCTGCCTCCATCACTTGACAAGAACTGTGCTGGCTGGAGTCACACATGGTCCAATCCAGTAGGCGTGCTTAGGGGTGTTTATTCTTTTTTTTTTTTTTTTTTTTGAGATGGAATCTCCCTCAATCACTCAGGCTGGAGTGCAGTGGCACAATCTCGGTTTACTGCAATCTCCACCTCCTGGATTCAAGCGATTCTCCTGCCTCAGCCTCCCAAGTAGCTGGGATTACAGGCATGTGCCACCAGGCGCAGCTAATTTTTTTGGTATTTTTAGTAGCAACGGGGTTTCGCCATGTTGGCCAGGCTGGTCTCAAACTCCTGACTTCAGGTGATCCACCCACCTCAGACTCTCGAAGGTGCGTTTTTCTTTGCAATGCCTTGTCTCTGCAGCATTTGACTCCACTGACCTCTGCTGTTTTATGGAAATCCTCTCCTTCTCTCCCCCTACTTCTCCAACTATTCCTTCTTAGTTTCTTTCATAGCTTTCTCTTCCTCCACCAGCCTCTCAAACATTGGTGTGTAGAGAGAAATGGCTTAGCCCACCGTCTTCCTTTTCCCTGAGCAATTGCACCCATGCTTTTGGTGTCAACCCCTCATCTCCTACATTGGAATCTAGCTCTGACTGCTACACAATACAATCTAAGTCCTGTAATTTAGCATATAAAGACTTTCATGAATAAATCTTAGATTATGATTATATTAAATCAATTGTTTAGTAGATTATACTATTTAATAACATTATGAAAGGCCACATTGTTTTAAAGGGTAAAATCATGACTCTCAAGCCAATATAAAATGAGCACGAATCAAACAGTTTATTTTGCTCACTATTTAATCTGAGAAACAGAAACATGTTACAACCAATTAAAAGGAAAACTTCAAGAACAGACACATGCAGAGGCAATCAGCAATGTTAACATGAATTTGCTCAATAGGCACAAACCTGGGTTCTTTCATGGTGAGGAAGAGAAATTAATTATACTTCCATTGGACAAAATTAATTTTCATGTCTGTGGTCAAGAGTCATTTGTATTGATAACTAGGCCAGGTGGTACACGCCTGTAGTCTCAGCTACTCAGAAGGCTAAGAAGGGAAGATTGCTTGAGCCCAGGAGTACAAGTCCAGCCTGGGCAACATAGCAAGATCCCATCTAAAAAAAACATGAATCTGCTAAACTGCTTATAGTGTGTGAACTAGCTTAACATGATGAAAGTTAGAGAAGAGTATACTGGATAGGGCACTAATTTTTCCTACATGTCAAAGTCATTCACAATTTTTCCTGGTTGTCTATTTCCTCTCCTCAACCTGTAATCATAATAATCTCAAAAAAGTGTATTTTTGATCACCGAAAAAAGACTGGTCTCCTTAGGGTTGGCCTAATTATTACCATGGGGCAGCAAAATTGTTACTTAACCATAGATGCTTTCTTGAGTTTGCTTTTGCACATTTAGAACTTTGTATTATTGAATAACTACTGAGGCCACAAATTAATGTCTGCCTTAAAGTTTTCTTAAGTGATCTCAGATTTTTAAAAATCTTCTGCTACTTGCCATTCTGAGGCTGGGAAACTAAGCTTTGGAAACTCTTTCTCCAGGTTTCCCCTGCAGTCTTGTCAAGTTTGCTGAGGCTGTTGGCCCACCTCACACCTGTAAACCAGGTACCAGCCAGTTGTCCTGGGAGAGCTTTCTAGGCATTGATTGGGACACAAAGCAAAGTCAACTTGTGTTACCTAAAGTGGCTGGTCACGCTGGATTCAATAAGAATCCTTCTCCAACATGACAACTCCAGATGAGACCCTAATCACACAATCAACTTTCCCAACTGTGTCTTGCTTAAGAAAATGAAAAAAGAGAAGGAAAAAGGGAAAACAGTTTCTTATTGAACCTATAGTGTTACGGGGAGTAAGGAGACTCAATAAAATTTCTGATCTCTAGGGGGAAAGGATATCAGAGAGAATCAGACATCAATGAAGTAAGTTAACTTTATTTAAGAATAAATGAAATAAATTAATAAATTAAATAATTTTATAAATTAATAAATAACTGAAGTGAATTAGAAAGCAATGAGTTTTGAAAATTGAGTTAAAATGTTTCTCATTCTTTTCTTAAACTCACCAAAAGAACTTTATTCTTTTTTTTTTTTTAAGCAAAACACTTTATTTCTTAAAACACTTTTAAGTTGACGAAGAAATTGAGCAGACCATACAGAGTTTCCATGTACCACTCCCTCTTCACAGCCTCTCCTTGTAAGGGAGGGAAAATATATTTTCCTTAGGCATTGCTAGGTTCACGGTTGAGGCCCCTATAACAAAAGACAGACAGATATTCAGTGTATGTTTTACATGATAATGAGCCTTTATAAGAAAATAAAGAACCCAATAAGTGGGTAAACCTGTGTATTTTTAATGCTAGGTTTGATGAAGAAGTGGATAGTTGTGGAGAAGGATGATTGGATGAAAATTTGCATGATCTAATGGTCATAAACTGGGGGAACTTAGCAAGGCCTGTTTGTTCAGATTCTTCTCCATGTCCCTGTGTCTTGACAGCTAGGGATATTCCTTTTCTCCAGTACAGGGAGGGCACCTCTTTAGTAAGAGCCTTATGATCTGCTTTATGGGAAAGTCAGAAAATCCTTCCTAGATGTGACATTACTTTAAATACATATTTATGTTGATTTTTATCCATGATTCCTGACTCAGAATTCCCATAGCCCTTGTAATTTCTCCCCAAGGCAGGTCACAGAAACTAAAAATGAACTCTAATCTTCCCCCACCTGTCTGTCTTAGAGTTGGCCATAAGGAAATTCTCAGACCTACCTTGTCTGATTGCAGGCCATGCGACCCCAGTTTCAAAAGGGACCTTGCCCCATGCTCTGGAGGAAGGAACACTGCACAGAGAAGCCAAGAGGAGTCAGAACAGACAGGCCTTGCTGGGTTTGCCCACCCCATCTATTACTATTAGATCATACCTTTTTTGGCCAATCACATTTCTTTTTTTTTACTTTTATTTTTTGAGACAGAGTCTTACTCTGTCACCCAGGATGGAGTGCAGTAGCGTGATCTCGGCTCACTGCAACCTCTGCCTCCAGGTTCAACAGATTCTCCTGCTTCAGCTTTCCGAGTAGCTGGGATTACAGGAGCCCGCCACCACACCTGGCTAATTTTTGTATTTTTTGTAGAGACGAGGTTTCACCATGTTGGCCAGGCTGGTCTCAAACTCCTGACCTCAGGTGATCCACCTGCCTCGGCCTTCCAAAGTGCAGGATTACAGGCGTGAGCCACTGCGCCCAGCCCCAGTCACATTTCCACATGGGTGTTTATACTTCAGTAAATCCTATCCTATGAAGCCTCCATAAAAAGCCCATGGAACAGGGTATGGAGAGTTTCCAGATAGCTGAACCTATGGAGGTTCCTGGAGGGTTGCACGCTCAGGGAGGGCACGGAAGCTCTGTACTCCTTCCCCCATACCTCGCCCTATGCATCTCTACATCTTTGTAATACCACTTATAATAAACCAGTAAATGTAAGTAAGTGTTTCGTGAGTTCTGCGAGCCTAGCAAATTAGTCAAACTCATGGAGGGAGTCGTGGGAACCCTGATTTGCAGCCAGTAGTTGAGAAGCAAAGGCGAAACAGCCTTGGGCTTGCCATCGGCATCGAAAGTGGGAGACAATCTTCTGGGAATGAGCCCTCAGTCTGCTACATCTGCTGCTATCTTCAGGTAGATAGTTTTGAAACTAAATTGGAGGACACCCTGCTGGTATCTGCTGCAAAATCGCTTTCTTGCTGGTTGGGAGAAATCCCCACATATTCTGGGTTCACAAAAGTCTCCTACGTTCATTCTTATGGTGTGAAAACAGAGCAAAAAACAATTTGAGTTTTTCCCACTGACCCTAGATTTTATGGCTTGCTCCAGGGGGAAGGGCAGAGGGAAGGTGAGTGTGACCTTCTAGTTTCTGCTGTTTTCTCAAATGCCAAGATGCCGTACTTTGGAGTAGTGTGTCCTGAACCCCATCATCCTGTTATTAACATTATACATTAGTTTGATAAATTTCTTGGAATTGATGAACCAATCCTGATGTATTATTATTAACTGAAGTCCATAGTTTATACAGATTTTCTTAGTTTTTTCTCTAATGTCTTTTTTCTCTTTCAAGAGCCTATCTAGGATACCACATTCATTTAGTCATTATATTTTTGATATTTATTTCTTTTTTATTGTTGAATAATTCCATTGTTTGGATGTATGACAGTTTGTACATCCGTTTTGAAGGATATCTTAGTTTTGGTTGCTTCCAGTTTTTAGTGGAATTGTGAAAAAAGTTACTATAAACATTCATGTACAGGATTCTGTGTGGACATAAGTTTTCGAGTCAGTTACCTAGGAGTGAGACTTCTGAGTTGTGTGGTAAAACGGTTTAGCTTTGTAAGAAACTGCCAAAGAAAATGATATAATCTTCCAAACGGACTATATAATTTTCATGCCCACTAGCAGTGAATGGGAGTTGCTATTGCGCCACATCCTCACCAGAATTTGGTGCTGTCAGTGTTCTGGATTTGGGTCATTCTAATAGGTGTGTGGTGTTATCTCATTGTTGTTTTAATTTGCATTTCCCTAATGACAAAGGATGTTGAGCATCTTTTTTGTGTGCTTTTTTTTTTTTTTTTTGTCATTTGTACATCTTTGGTGAGGTGTCTGTTCAAGTCGTATTTATATTTATTTATGTATTAGACTGGGTCTCACTCTGTTGCTCAAACTGGAGTGCAGTGGCACAATCTCAGCTCACTGCAACCTCTGCCTCCTGGGCTCAAGTGATCCTCCCACCTCAGCCTCCTGAGTAGCTGGGACCACAGGCACGTGTCACCATGCCCAGGTAATTCTTTGTATTTTTGGTAGAGATGGGGTTTCACCCCATTGCCCAGGCTAGTCTCGAGCTCCTGAACTCAGGCAATCCTCCCACCTCGGTCTCCCAAAATGCTGGGATTACAGGCATGAGCCACCATGCCCAACCTTTTTCTTTCATAATTCAGCTGATTTGGGTCTTGTTGAAGGTTAGTATGCAGACATTATGAGCAATTTGTACACAATTCTTACTGCACATACCAAACATTTAAGAAGCCATGTAGTTTTAAATTCTTTCCTAAACAATTAATTTGGTGACTTTCCAAGAAATTAATCCTGAAAAAGTTATATCTAGAAAATTTACAGTCAAAAAAGATGTTGAGTACCAATATCTTCAAAGGTTGATAAGCTGTTACATTGTCTCAGTAATTCACATACTGATGTCCTACATCATATACCCAAATTTTCAAGCTTTCACAGCAAATTATTAATAACTAAGTTATTATGAAAAGTGGAATGCTACAACCAAAAGCACATATTCTGATAATGAGAACCAAGATCAGGGACCAGTTTTCTTTAAAACACAATTCTCCTAAAAACAACATGGGAATAGAAGGAATTTAAAATGTTCAAGGCAGATACACCATTCAGGATCAGCAATAGTTTTTGCAGCTTACTAGCAGCCTTGGGGACATCACAGCCTTCCATTGTTCCCCTCCGGTTTCTTCATGTTGTGGATCAGCTCCTCTCTTTCATTGTCCTATTGCTCCTGCTGCTGCCTGTAAATACACTTTTCTTGTGTCTGTTTCACATTCAAACGCCTTGAGCAAGGATATAAGTGATTCCGTTAGTCCCATCATCCAAGTTGCATTGAGTTGCCTGAGACTCTTGACCTTATAGATGACAGGCCAGCCTATAAATTAGCTAGTTCTGGAAAAGGCATCCAACCATGGTCCAATTACCTGTGAGCAGGTGGTGGGGGTCGCATGTGTCAGGCACGGAGTCCAAAGGGTAGGGCCCTTACCTTTAAGGTGTGCTCCCCGACTCTCAGAGGGGGCACAGTGCTTGTACAGGTTAGTTCAGGTTTTTCTTGGGCAAAGTGGGTCATAAGGTTTCTCCCATTAGTGATCCTCCCCCATCGTCATCGTTACTAATAAATATCTTCCCAAGAATACTCTAACATTTAAATAGAGGAACCCCTAAAGTACAAGGTCATTGAATCTAAATGAGTTTCTGGCTTGAGGGCCTATTTCTGCCTCAAATGCCCTAGTGCCTCAAATGCCATAGTACCTCCCAGAATTCTTTACTCCAACTGAGTAGAGACCTTAATGCTATTGTCTTCTCACTTTTATCATGTCAGAGCATGGGCATTGTAACTTGCAGGACGTATTAGTAGAATAAAGATTAAAAGAGGACCAGGTACAGAGGCTCATGCCCATAATCTCAGCACTTTGAGAGACCAAAGCAGGAGGATGGCTTAAGGTCAAGAGTTCAAGATCAGCCTGGGTAACATAGTGAGAACCTGTCTCTACAGAAATTTTAAAAATTTAAAAAGAATCTGGGTATGGTAGCATACACCTGTAATCCCAGATACTCAGAAGGCTGAGGGAGGAGGATCACTTGAGCCCAGGAGTTTGAGGCTGCGGTGAGTCATGATCACATTAATGCACTCCAGCTTGGGTGTCATAGCTAGATACTGTCTCTAAAATAAAATAAAACAAAACAAAAAGTAAAGAGGAGGAGAGTGCATTTTGGGTCTATCCACTCTAGACACAGGATTTCTCCTATTGGACATGCTACATTCCATTTCTAAAACTCACTTAGCCATGAGAGATGATAGATAAATCAATAGATAGTGCTTTATGCCTAATGATAATCTCAATGAACATTTGTATATGTCTTATTTTTACATGCATGCAACCTTACAACATCTCATGATATAGGCATCATTATGGCCACTATGTAGAGAAATGAACTGAACTGACAAGGAGAAAAGTTAAGTGGTAATTTATCCTAGATGTCACAACTGGTAGGTGAACTCAAAATTTCAACCCCAATAATTTGAACTCAGTCTTTCCACTATGCTATGAAAAGGCTCAGGAAAAGTGACGCTATCATTGCCTCCTGAAGACATCTCTAACAGTAATATTGTGTGTGCATCTCAGAAATGACCTCCAGTGAGTATGCAAGATGAGATGCAGTACGTGTGTGGGTATTTTTAGAATAAGATGGTGTGACATTATATCTTTGGCACCTCATTTAAGTAGACCATGTTTCCTAAAAAGGAGACATGGCTTTGTCACTTAAGCAAAGGCCTCTAAGAATCCTTCAGAAATATTAGGTTTTTTTAAATGAGACACTGTCTACAGAATAATTAACATTCCCCCTTCTTTTTCCTCTATGTTTAGTGAGGAACATACCTTCATGGGGTCCAAAGCAAGATATTTATCAAATAAGAGAAAAAAAAAAGTGATGTCAGCCAAGTTTGACCTGAGGATATTCCTCCCTTTTCTTTGTGTGTACTTTAAAATTTACCTCAATCCAGGACCAAAATATTTCCCTGCTGTTGTGCCCAGATCTTTCTCATCTCTGTTTGATGGCTTTTTGCTTCACAGCAAAAATCACAGGAGCAATTGTAATTAGAGTGCAGTCACATCTGCATTTCAAATGAGTTCAATCCATTTTGGTTCTCATAATTTTGAGGGCTGAATAAATAGTGCTCTTCCAGTTGTGAATGGCTGCAATACGGAGCCTCAGGAGAGAGGGAAACTGTAGGGTTCAACATGCTCTGAACTATTCCTGGCAGCCGCAGTACTGCTTTGAGGGCTCATTATAAGCCTGGATATTATTCTCTTTGCAACATTTTGAAATGGTCCTGAAGAGTTCATCTTTAAGCTGGAGCAGTTTTATCTGGTTATCTTAACCTTCACACAACAGTAATCCACTCTTTCCTCAAGAGAATCACTTAGAAAAACATATCCTTCACTTGTGACAGGCAACATACCTGAAATGCCAACATTAGTAATTTACAAAAAATTGTCAGCTTATTGTTTTGGTTTTCATGTAAGGCACCTGTCATGGAGGGAGGTGAAGCATGATTAGTGTTCCAAGGGCCATTGTAGAGTTGCTTGGGTTTAGTCATTGAGACACAAAGACCTTCCATCAAAATCAAAGGCTAAATTCTTGTTTCTGTCAGTAGGCAATTTAGGTGTCCTGAACAACCCTTCTGATTGAAATAACTACATTGTTGAATAAACACTACATTTTTCCTTTAGAATGCATTGCTGGATGGCACCGAGGTAAGATATCCACAGAGATACAAAACAAAGCATAACCAGGACCCTTGGGACTCAGACAAATGCAAAATTAGCTTTCACCTTGAAGGTATCTGCTGAAAACTGGAATACTTGAACTTCTGCTTTGAGGACAACATAGGCATGAAAGGCAAGATTAAAATCCTAGGGCCCAACCCAGTGAAGAACTTTATGCAAAATACCTGCATAACCCTGAGACCCCAAAGGGCTATAATTTAAATGTTAGGGTGAACTAAATATAAACCCTAGAGTGCAGAAAGTAAAGCCAGGAAACTTACCTATCTAGACTTGGTGCTAAACAACAACAACAATAACAAAATTCCTCTGAGAATACATAATTAAGATATTATAAGGGTTTTTAGTCCAAATTCACATAATGTCTGCAACCACCAAAAATCACAAATATATAAATATACTCAAAGTGGTCCCAGGTTGGTAACACTTCTAGGATGCTGTAAAAAGCAGATGCAAATTCTCTTTGATAGACTTCAGTCTCAAGCCAGCTTCTAAGAAGTCAAGGAAATCCACCTTCTGGATGCAAGGAAATTAGCCACTCACAGCACCAATACGAAAACCTGTAAGGAAATAAGGTACTGTGTGTGAGAATTAGCAGCTCCAGACAGCTGAAACAAATCCTCAAAAATAACTTGAAAATATGGGCTAGGAAATGGATTTCACATAATGACCATGAAGATATTTAAAAACCAAATAGAACTGCTAAGATTCAGAAAGCAATAAAAAAAATGAAAACTCAATGGAGGGATTAACCAGTAGATTAGATAAGGCTAGAGAGAAATTTAAGGAACTTGAAGATAGGCCAAAAATATTTTTCAGAATGCAGTTTAGAAAGATAAAGGAAAACAAAACATGAAAGAGGAGATAGAAACAAAGGCTAAAATGATAGGCTATAGCATATGTCTCAACAAAAAGTACCAACAGGAGATAGGCAGAATGGGTCATATTTTAAAAGACTATAAGAATGTTTTTAGAATTGTGGAAGGACACCAGTTTTCAGGTCCGGGGAACTCAATGAATTCCAAAATTGATAGCATATGAAAGGCTTGCTGTGTAAGAAAGAAAGATAAGCAAAGAAATTGGTGAATATGTACATCTATAATACAAAGCAATGCCAATAATATCTAATTTATAGGTAAAAAATAGTCTATTATTAAAATTCTGGACAACATAGAATATAATTTGAAGGGATGTTAATTATTATTAAAGTTTTCTAAGGTCGTCCTCCTACTGTTCAAGAGGAGGTTAAAGATGCTGCTTTAGTCTTTATAAGCTAAAAGTATATACTGGAAGATCTAGTGCAGCTATTATGAGGCTAGAAACTGCTCTAAAAAGAATAGAAACAGCAAATGCATCTTTATTGCAATAGTACGAATAACAGCAAAAGGTTGAAAACAGCCCATATGTTCGGTAGTAAGTAGATGACTCGTTGAATACACTATGAAACATCCACACAACAGAGTTCCTTTACAATAATGAAAATATGATTTCCAAACAAAGTAGAAAGAAAAAATGGGATGGTATGTGGAGGAGAAAACCCTCAATCAATCCAAAAGATGGCAAGAAAAGGACAAAGAAAACACAAATATAAAAAAGTGGGTGAAGAGAAGCATATGATAAGATTATAGAAAAGAATCCAAATCTGGTACATTGGCAACTATATTAATGTAAATGAACTAAATTATATAGTTGGAAGCAGGTTATTGAACTGGGTTAAAAGCATATTCTATGCATATGCTTATTATAAGAGGTATACCTAAAACATAAAGATCTCAAACTATTGAAAGCCAATGAGTGGAAATACATATACAAGGTGAATATTATCCCCCTAAAGCTGACAAATAGGCATTAAAGAAAATAAGTTTTGCTAGATATTTTACTAGCGATAATGATAAAAGGTACAATACATAAAAATGAACTTGTAGGACCTTAATGTTTAACTTCAAAATACATAAAGCAAAAATTGATATATCTGGTAGAAAAAAATATGAAAATTTGTCTCAAAAATGGGATATTTAAAAATCTGTGTAGATTATTGTAATTGACAAATCAAGTAACTCAGATGTTAATAAGTATATAGAATATTTGAACAGCACATTTCACAAGGTTTAATAACCTTGTTGAGAGAGAGAGAGAGAAACATTATACCTCAAAACTAGAGAAAACATCATTTTAAAAGACAGACAGGTAGGTGACTGGCAAGATGGCCAAATAGGGACAGCCCTGGTCTACAGTTCCCAGCAAGATCCATGCAGAAGGTAGGTGATTTCTGCATTTCCAACTGAGGAACCAGGCTCATTTCATTGGGACTGGTTAGACGGCGAGCTGAAGCAGAGTGTGGCATCGCCTCACCCAGGAAGTGTGAGGAGTTGGGGAACTCACTCCGGTAGCCAAGGGAAGCCATGAGGGACTGTGCCATGAGAAGCTGTGCACTCCAGCCCAGATACTATGCTTTTCCCATGGTCTTCACAACCCGCAGACTAGGAGATTCCCTTGGGTGCCCAGGGCCCTGGGTTTCAAGCACAAAACTGGGCAACCATTTGGGCAGACACCTAGCTAGCTACAGTGTGCTTGGAACAGCAGCGAGAGAAAACCATTCACTCCCCTGGAAAGGGGGCTGAAGCCAGGGAGCCAAGTGGTCTAGCTCAGTGGGTCCCACCCCACAGAGCCCAGCAAGCTAAGATCCACTAACTTGAAATTCTCATTGCCATCACAGCTGTATGAAGTCGACCAGGCACGCTTGAACTTGGTAGGGGGAGAGGCATCTGTCATTACTGAGGCTTGAGTAGGTGGTTTTCCCCTCACAGTGTAAACAAAGGCGCCGGGAAGTTCAAACTAGACAAAGCCCACCTTAGCTTGGCAAAGCCGCTGTAGCCAGACTGCCTTTTTAGATTCCTCCCCTCTGGGCAGGGCATCTCTGAAAGAAAGGCAGCAGCCCCAGTCAGGGGCTTACAGATAACTCCCAGCTCCCTGGGACAGAGCACCTGGAGGAAGGGGCAACTGTGGGCACAGCTTCAGCAGACTTAAATGTTTCTGCCTGCTGGCTCTGAAGAGAGCAGTGGATCTCCCAGCACAGTGCTCAAGCTCTGCTAAGGGACAGACTGCCTCCTCAAGTGGGTCCCTGACCCCTGTGCATCCTGACTGGGAGACACCTCCCAGTAGGGACCAACAGACACCTCATACAGGAGAGCTCCAGCTGGCATCTGGCTGGTGCCCCTCTGGGACAAAGCTTCCAGAGGAAGGAACAGGCAGCAACCTTTGCTGTTCTGCAGCCTCTGGTGGTGATACCCAGGCAAACAAGGTCTGGGGTGGACCTCCAGCAAACTCCAGCAGACCTGTAGCAGAAGGACCTGACTTTTAGAAGGAAAACTAACAAACATAAAGGAATAGCATCAACATCAACAAAAAGGACGTCCACACAGAAACCCCATCTGAAGGTCACCAACATCAAAGGCCAAAGGTAGATAAATCCACGAAGATGAGGAAAAACCAGCACAAAAAGGTTGAAAATTCCAAAAACCAGAACACTTCTTCTCCTCTGAAGGATCACAACTCCTTGCCAGCAAGGGAATAAAACTGGATGGAGAATGAGTTTGACGAATTGACAGAAGTAGGCTTCAGAAGATTGGTAACAAACTCCTCTGAGCTAGAAGAGCATGTTCTAACCCAATGCAAGGAAGTTAAGAACCTTGAAAAAGGTAAGAGGAATTGCTAACTAGAATAACCAGTTTAGAGAAGAACATAAATAACCTGATGGAACTGAAAAACACAGCATGAGAACTTAATGAAGCATACACAAGTATCAACAGCTGATTCAGAGACTGAATATCAACTTAATGAAATAAAGTGTGAAAACAAGATTAGAGAAAAAAGAATGAAAAGGAATGAACAAAGCCTCCAAGAAATATGGGACTATGTGAACCAACCAAACCTACATTTGATCAGTGTACCCGAAAGTGATGGCGTGAAAGGAACCAAGTTGGAAAACACTCTTCAGGATATTATCCAGGAGAAATTCCCCAACCTAGCAAAACAGGCCAACATTCAAATTCTGGAAATATGGAGAACACCACAAAGATACTCCTCGAGAACAGCAACCCAAAGACACATAATCGTCAGATTCACCAAGGTTGAAATGAAGGAAAAAATGTTAAGGACAGCCAGAGAGAAAGGTCAGGCTACCCAGAAAGGGAAGCCTATCAGACTAAGAGCAGATCTCTCTGCAGAAACCCTACAAGTCAGAAGAGACTGGGGGCCAATATTCAACGTTCTTAAAGAAAAGAATTTTCAACCCAGAATTTCATATCCAGCCAAACTAAACTTCATAAGTGAAAGAGAAAAAAAACCCTTTACAGAGAAGCAAATGCCGAGAGCTTTTGTCACCACCAGGCCTGCCTTACAAGAACTCCTGAAGGAAGCACTAAATATGGAAAGGAAAAACTGGTACCAGTCACTGGAAAAACATACCAAATTATAAAGACCATCGACACTATGAAGAAATTGCATCAACTAATGGGCAAAACAACCAACTAGCATCATCATGACAGAATTAAATTCACACATAATAATATTAACCATAAGTGTAAATGGGCTAAATGCCCCCAATTAAAAGACACAGACTGGCAAATTGGATAAAGAATCAAGACCCATCAGTGTGCTGTATTTAGGAGACCCATCTCACATGCAAAGACACACATAGGCTCAAAATAAAGGGATGGAGGAATATTTACCAAGCAAATAGAAATTAAAAAAAAAAAGGCAGGGCTTGCAATCCTAGTCTCTGATAAAACAACTTTAAACCAACAATGATCAAAAAGACAAATAAAGGCATTACATCATGGTAAAGGGATCAATGCAACAAGAAGAGCTAACTATCCTCAATATATATGCACCCAACACAGGAGCACCCAGATTCATAAATCAAGTTCTTAGAGACCTACGAAGAGACTTAAACTCCCACACAATAATTATGGGAGACTTAAATACCCCACTGTCAATATTAGGCAGATCAGCAAGGCAGAAAATTAGCGAAGATATTCAGGATTTGAACTCAACTCTGGACTCAGCTCTGGACCACGCAGACCTGATAGACCTCTACAGAACTCTCCATCCCAAATCACTAGAATATACATTCTTCTCAACACCACATCACACTTATTCTAAAATTGACCACATGATTGGAAGTAAAACACTCCTCAGCAAATGCAAAAGAACAGAAATCACAACAGTCTCAGACCACAGTGCAATCAAATTAGAACTCAGGATTAAGAAACTCACTCAAGACCACACAACTACAGGGAAACTGCACATCCTGCTCCAGGGTAAATAACAAAATTAAGGCAGAAATAAATAAGTTCTGTGAAAGCAATGAGAACAAAGACACAACATACCAGAATCTCTGAGACACAGTTAAAGCAGTGTTTATAGGGAAATTTACACCACTAAATGCCCAAAGGAGAAAGCAGGAAAGATCTAAAATCGACACCCTAACATCACAACTCAAAGAACTAGAGAAGCAAGAGCAAATGAATTCAAAAGCTAGCAGAAGACAAGAAATAAATAAAATCAGAGCAGAACTGAAGGAGATAGAGACACGCAAAAACCTTCAAAAAAATCGGTGAATCCAGGAGCTGGTTTTTTGAAAAGATTAACAAAATAGACTGCTAGCCAGACTCATAAAGAAGAACAGAGAGAAAAATCAAACAGACACAATAAAAAATGATAAAGGGATATCACCACCGTTCCCACAGAAATACAAACTATCATCAGAGAATACTATAAACACCTCTATGCAAATAAACTAGAAAATCTAGAAATTGATAAATTCCTGGACACACACACCCTCCGAAGACTAAACCAGGAAGAAATTGAATCTCTGAATAGACCAATAATAAGTTCTGAAGTTGAGACAATAATTAATAGCCTACCAATCAAAAAATGTTCAGGACCAGACAGATTCACAGCCAAATTCTATCAGAGGTACAAAGAGGAGCTGGTACCATTCCTTCTGAAACTATTTCAAGCAATAGAAAAAGAGGGATTCCACACTAACTCATTTTATAAAGCCAGCATCATCCTGATACGAAAACCTGGCAGAGACACTACAAAAAAAGAAAATTTCAGGCCAATATCTCTGATGAACATCAATGCAAAAATCCTCAATAAAATACTGGCAAACCAAATCCAGCAGCACATCAAAAAGCTTACCTACCATGATCGAGTTGGCTTCATCCCTGAGATGCAAGGCTGGTTCAACATATACAAATCAATAAACCTAATCCATCACATAAACCACATGATTATCTCAATAGATGCAGAAAAGGCCTTCTATAAAATTCAACATCCCCTCATGCTAAAAACACTCCATAAACTAGGTATTAACAGAACGTATCTCAAAATAATAAGAACTATTTATGACAAACCCACAGCCAATATCATACTGAATGTGCAAAAGCTGGAAGCATTCCCTTTGAAAATCGGCACAAGATAAGGATGCCCTCTCTCGCCACTCCTATTCAACACAGTATTGGTAGTTCAGGCCAGGGCAATCAGGCAGGAGAAAGCAATATAGGGAATTCAAATAGGAAGAGAGAAAGTAAAGTAAAATTGTCTCTGTTTTCAGATGACATCATTGTATATTTAGAAAACCCCATTGTCTCAGCCCAAAATCTCCTTAAGCTGATAAGCAACTTCAGCAAAGTCTCAGGATAGAAAATCAATGTGGAAAAATCACAACCATTCCCATACACCAGCAACAGATAAACAGAGAGTCAAATCATGAGTGAACTCCCATTCATGATTGCTACAAAGAGAATAAAATACCTTGGAATACAACTTACAAAGAATGTGAAAGACCTTTTCAAGGAGAACTACAAACCACTGCTCAAGGAAATAAGAGAAGACACAAACAAGTGGAAAAACATTCCATGCTCATGGATAGGAAGAATCAATATCTTGAAAATGGCCACACTGCCCAAAGTATTTTATAGATTCAATGCTATCCCCATCAAGCTACCGTTGACTTTCTTCACAGAATTAGAAAAAACTACTTTAAATTTCATATGGAACCAAGAAAGAACCTGCATATCCAAGACAAAATATCCTAAGCAAAAATAACAAAGCAGGAAGCATCATGCTACCTGACTTCAAACTATACTACAAGGCTACAGTAACCAAAACAGCATGGTACTGGTACCAAAACAGATATATAGACTAATGGAACACAACACAGGCCTCAGAAATAACGCCACACATCTGTCAAAGATCAACCATCTGATCTTTGACAAATCTGTCAAAAACAGACGACGAGGAAAGGATTCCCTATTTAATAAATGGTGTTGGGAAAATTGGCTAGCCATATGCAGAAAACTGAGACTGAACCCCCTTCCTTACACCTTATACAAAAATTGACTCAAGGTGGATTAAAGACTTAAATATAAGACCTAAACCATAAAAATCCTAGAAGAAAGCCTAGGCAATACCATTCAGGACATAGGCATGGGCAAAGACTTCATGACTAAAACACTAAAAACAATGGCAACAAAAGCCAAAATTGACAAATGGAATCTATTTAAACTAAAGAGCTTCTTCACAGCAAAAGAAACCATCATCAGAGTGAACAGGCAACCTACAGAATGGGAGACAATTTTTGCAATCTATCCATCTGACAGAGGGCTAATATTCAGAATCTACAGGGAACCTAAACAAATTTACAAGAAAAATTCAAACAACCCCTCAAAAAGTGGGTGACGAATATGAACTGACATTTCTCAAAAGAAGACATTTAAGTGACCAACAAACATCTGAAAAAAAGTTCATCATCACTGGTCATTAGAGAAATGCAAATCAAAACCACAATGAGATACCATCTCACGCCTGTTAGAATGGTGATCATTAAAATGTCTGGAAACAACAGATGTGGAAGAGGATGTGGAGAAATAGGAATGCTTTTACACTGTTGGTGCGAGTGTAAATTAGTTCAACCATTGTGGAAAACGGTGTGGTGATTCCTCAAAGATCTAGAACCAGAAATACCATTTGACCCAGTAATTCCATTAATGGGTATATACCCAAAGGATTATAAACCATTCTACTATAAAGACACATGCACAGGTATGTTTATTGCAGCACTATTCACAATAGCAAAGACTTGGAACCAACCCAATGTCCATCAGTGATAGACTGGATACAGAAAATGTGGCATATATACACCATGGAATAGTATGCAGCCATAAAAAAGGATGAGTTCATGTCCTTTGCAGGAACATGGATGAAGCTGGAAACCAACATTCTCAGCAAACTAACACAGGAACAGAAAACCAAACACCACATGTTGTCACTCATAAGTGGGAGTTGGACAATGATAACACATGGACACAGGGAGGGGAACATCACATACTGGGGCCTGTCGGGAAGTGAGGGACTAGGGAAGGGGTAGCATTAGGAGAAATATCTAATATAGATGACAGGTTGATGGGTCCAGCAAACCACATGACATGTGTATACCTATGTAACACACCTGCATGTTCTGCACGTGTGTCCCAGAACTTAAAGTGTAATAAAAAAAATTTTAAAAGAAGTAAAACAAACATTTTAAAAAGTTTTTTTAAAAAATAGACATACAGAATGCCTGTGAAAATTGACCTTCTCCTAGGTTATAATGGTATTCCTATCAACTTTTGAGGATTGCATTTTATGGTAACACTTTCTTTGAGCACACGCAATTATGTTAGAGAACATCAACAACAATAAGAAGCACCCAGAGAAAACTATACATGTAGACTTTAAAAATAGGCTTCTTTAAAAAAAAAGAAATTGTGTATATTTATGTATAAAACATGATATTTTGGTGTCCAAAATAGACTTTTGAGTCACTCCCTTGTCCAATTAAAAAAAAAGAAATGATAAATATTTAGACATAAATAACGATAAAAATAATACATATCAAACTTGTGGGACAGCCAAAACAGTACTCTCTTAAGCATTAACTAGAAAAAAGAATGTCTAAAATAAGGAGACAAGCATCCAACTTAACTTTAAGAGAAAGAGCACAGCAGAATACGTCCATAGAAAGTAGAAGAAAAGTTATCATAGCACTATTCACAATAGCAAAGATATGGCATTGACTTCAGTGTCCATCAACGGGTGATTAGATAAAGAAAATGTGAGATATATATATATATATTTATATATATATACAATGGAATACTATTTAGCCATAAAAAAGAATGAGATCATGTCTTTTGCAGCATCATGGATGGAACTGGAGGCCATTACTTTTTAAGTGAAACAAGTTGAATACAAAGACAAATATTACATGTTCGCCTTTGTAAGTGGGAGCTACATAATGTGTATACATGGATGTGAGTGTGGAATGACAAACAGTAAAGACTCAGAATGGGTGGGGTGGATAATGAGATATTATTCAATAGGTACAATGCGCATTGTTTGAGTGATGGATACCATAAAAGCCCTGACTTATCACTATGCAATAAATCCATGTGACAAAATTATTCTTGTACCCCAAAAATTTACACAATTTTTTAAAAGAAAGTAGAAGGGGAGAATGATAAAGCAGACAGTAATGATAAAGAAAACAAACATGCCTTAGAGAGTAACCATAAAACCAAAGGTTAGTTGTTTGAAAATGTTTAATGAATAGAAAATATCTGTTGATATTTACTAAGGGAAGGAAGGAAGGAAGGAAGGAAGGAAGGAAGGAAGGAAGGAAGGAAGGAAGGAAGGAAGGAAGGAGAGAGAGAGAAAGAAACAAACAAACAAAGTAGGAAAGAAACAAAGAAACAGAGAAGGAAAGAAAGAAAGAGAAAGAGAGAATCAGAAGGAAGAATCGGAAGGAAGGAAGGAAGGAAGGAAGGAAGGAAGGAAGGAAGGAAGGAAGGAAAGAGAGAGAAAGGAAAGAAAGGAAAGAGAAAGAAAGAAAGAAAGAAAGAAAGAAAGAAAGAAAGAAAGAAAGAAAGAAAGAAAGAAAGAAAGAACGAACGAGAGAGAGAGAAAGAAAGAAAGGGAAGGAAAGCAGGCAAGAAAGGCTCTAGTGAAGTAAGTTAGAAAAGAAAAGGAAGACACAACTACAGACACTTCTGAGACAATATAATTATTATTATTATTTTTTTTTCTGAGACAGAATCTTGCTCTGTCGCCAGGCTGAAGTACTATGGCGTTTTCTCGGCTCACTACAACCTCCGCCTCCCTGCCTCAGCCTCCCGAGTAGCTGGGACTACAGGCATGTGCCACCACGCCTGGCTAATTTTTTTGTATTTTAGTAGAGATGGAGTTTCACCATGTTGGCCAGGATGGTCTCGATCTTCTGACCTCGTGATCTGCCTGCCTCAGCCTCCCAAAGCTTTGGGATTACAGGCGTGAGCCACCCACGCCCAGCCAATAAGAATATTCTTAACACCTCTATGCCAGTGCACTTTTAAAATTAATGAATTGGGCAAATATTTTTTAAAATACAGTTTATCAAGAAGAAATAGAAAATAGGAAGAGTCTTAAAATGATTGAGGAGATTGAATCAGTCATTGAAAAGTCTTCCCTCAAAGAAAACACTAGTCCCAGTTGGTTTCACCAGCAGTTTCAGCAAAAATACAGAAAAAAAGAATTTAAATCTTACTACAACTCTGCCAAATCATTAAAAAAGAGGAAAAAATCTCCATTCACTTTGTGAGGTGGGCCTGACTTTGATACCAAAAATCCAATAAAGAACAATATGAGAAAGTAAAATTGTAGGTCAATCTCACCTGTGAGCATAGATGCAAAAATCCTCAACAAAACAAATGAAATTCAGCAATATATAAAAAGATGAACACATCATGACCAGTTAATGGTTAATTCTCAGAAAAAAAGATTAGTTTAATATTATAAAAGTGATTTATGAAATTCACAGTAGCAGATCAAAAGATTAAAAATCATATCATTATCTCAATAGATACGGAAAAGCATTTGAGGAAGTTCCATATCTAATCATGGTAAAATCTCTTAGCCCACTATGAAGAGAAGGCAACTGTCACAACCCAATAAATAACAAACATCATATCTAATGACAAAATGTTGAAAACATTCCCTTTAAGATTAGGAGCAAGACAAAAGTAGTTAGCTTTCCATTCAACGTTTGGCTGTGAAGTATGTCTTCATATCCTTCTAAAAACAAGGTGGAAAAACGTGTGTATATTATGCTACCATTGTGTGGATATGACTACATAGATATGTCATGCTTACATATGAATGAATGCTTACATTCAAATAAAACATGAAAGGTAAATTTAAATGGCCCACTTCCATTCAATATTTTACTGGATATGCTAGAACAAGCAATAAGGTAAGCAAAAGGAAATATATAAATATGTAAAAGGGGAAACAAAACTGTCATTATTTGCTATACTATGATTGTACAAGTAGGAAATGTAAAAGAAACCACAGATAAATTATTTTAACTAATAAGAGAGTTAAAGGGTTGCTGAATAAAATTAGTATGCAAAATTTCCCAGTGGTGAGGGGTTTTGTAATATCTAGCAAAATTACACATGCATTTACCCTTTCAACCAGAAATCCTGTTTTTATCAGAACCCATATGTCAATGATAACCTAGCAAAATGAAAAGAACGCACAAGACTGGTCATTACAGCATTATTTGCAGTAGCAAAGAATGGAAATAACACAATAGTCCATCAGCAAGAAGCTGGTTGAATAAACTGGTTGCATATGGCATATCCGCACGATTGAGTACTTGCAGTTAAAACAGGAATGAAGGGCTAGGCGCGGTGGCTCATGCCTGTAATACCCAGCGCTTTGGGAGGCCAAGGCGGGCGGATCACAAGGTGAGGATCCTGTCTCTACTAAAAATACAAAGTATTAGCACGCCCCTGTAATCCCAACTACTTGGGAAGCTGAGGCAAGAGAATTGCTTTAACCTGAGAGATAGAGGTTGCAGTGAGCCAAGATCGGGCCACTGCACTCCAGCCTGGGTGACAGAGCGAGACTTCATCTCACACACACACACACACACACACACACGCACACACACACACACAGGAATGAGGGCTGGGTGTGGTGGTGCACATCTGTAATCCCAGCACTTTGGGAGGCCCAGGTGGGAGGATCACTTGAGGTCAGGAGTTTGATACCAGCCTGGCCAACATGGTGAAATCCTGTCTCTACTAAAAATACAAAAAAATTAGCTGGGCGTAGTGGCACATGCCTGTAATCTCAGCTACTCAGGAGGCTGAGATGGAAGGATTGCTTGAGCCCTGGAGGCCAAGGTTGCAGTGAGCCAAGATTGTGCCACTGCACTCTAGCCTGGGTGACAGAGTGAGACTCCATCTCAAAAAAAAAAAAAAAGAGATATGCGTTTATACCCTGCTATGAAATATATCTTCATACCCTTCTAAAAACAAGGTGGAAAAACGTGTGTATATTATGCTACCATTGTGTGGATATAACTATATAGATATGTTAGCTTACATTCAAGTAAAACAAGAAAGATAAATTTAAAACTGAAAACAGAGAGTTTAAGGAAAGGAACAGGAGGAAAAGAAAAATGAAAACTAGACCTATCTGAATACAACTTGTTTTGTAGATTTGATTTTGAAAATATGGAAATGTTTTACATAATTATGAAACAAATAATTCCTAGAAATCAAAAGCAAAATAAAACAAATTTAACTGTATATTGAGTTGTTGGCATAACCAGATACAAAAAAAATTATCCTAATTGACTTTGAAACATAATTTGATGATACATTTCTAAAGAAATGTATCCTAAGAACAAAAATAACTCTAAAATATGTAATCACATTGCTAATAAAAATACTGCTATTGGCACTTCGAAACAAATATAGGTAGTTGAGAGAGAGAGAGAGAGGAGAGAGAGAGAGTGAGATGAACAAATAAGCAACTATATAGATGTGGTTAGGAACTAAGATTTCACTGTCAAATGTAAAATCAAAGTTAATTAACTCACAACAAACTTAATATTTAATCATTTAAAATCTTAGCTTCGTCCATTGAAAAGGTCTTGAGCCAATGACCAACCATTAGCAAGCAGTGCTTCTAACACCAGAATGACATCTTTAAACATCATTTCTGACCCGCAAGAACCAGGGCTCCTTGGTGATGGGTGATTCTAGGTCTGGGCCAGGAAATATACAAGTTGGCAGCCAACAGCAAGGAAGCTGTCAAAGACAGCTGGGGTTGCATAAAAGGGACTCAGGAGCAAACTGCACAAACCTCCAGGGGCCAAACAAAGGAACAATTTTAGCATTACCAAATATAATAACAACTAGGGAAACTAGGGATTTTAAAACAGCGCATATATTAAATTCATGAGCTGTTAGTGATCGGAAAAAAAACACACAAATGAACATAGGAAAACCTATGGTCACCTTTAAGGATACTAGGAATTCATTAATTTGAAAGGTGATGTATAACCTCTTCCTCAAAACAACCAAATAGTTGATGAGAAAAAGTTTCCCTTTAGTACTATTTATACATGAAGGAATGAAAAATTAGAGTATCTTATTTTTGGAAACCCTAATGAGCATCAGTGACTGTTAACATCACAAAAACACACAACCAGATATTACGTGCCTTGTGATGGAAGTATTCTATGACTGCCTGTCAAGTTATTCCTCCCACCCCACCAACAAAATGGCAAACTTGAATCTGAACAGGACTTAAGAGCTAGCTATCAATTGACAGGAAAAACAGAGACAGAAGAACATATTAACCAATGTCACAGAGATGCAATTAGCTAAATCCAAACCAAGGTACATAATAAAGGCCAAATGGCGCAGTTTCTTCAACAAATAAAACTGCAAGAAAAAAAAAAGTGGAGTCTGGGGGGAGGGGCAGCAGCCCCACAATTTCATCAGTGCCCCAAACTTCTTCTATCTTTCTGTTCCTCCATCATCCTTACATTGAGACTCCCACCATTACGGTCAAGAGCCGGCTGCTCCATCTCCAGATACTGTATCCATGTGTAGCCCACGTCTAGGAAGGAAGGAGGAAAGGGCCCAATTCTTGAGAAGCTTTGTCTGTTTTGAAGCTCTTTTCAGGGACTTCTAATCCTGACTCGAGTGGTATTAGGTTTCCTGGAACCCCCAGCTACAAGAGAATCAATGGAGATGAATGTTTTTTTAACTTGGCACATTGTCTCTTGAAAAACATTAGTGTTCGATTGTTTAAGGCGAAGGGGAGAATGGATATTGAGCAGCAGGCTTCCATGGTCTCTGGCAGGGATAAATTTGTTTTGTCCCGGTGCCACTGCTTCAGTGGATGAGATAGAGACATGGCTGGAGTCCAGATCACAGCTTATGGCTTGGAACAGAGGGACATTTCTGACTTTGAAGGAAAGCTGAGATTGCTTTTGCATTAGTATTTGAACCAAAGGAGCTAACCAGCTACAGTCTTCATGTAATAACGTCCACAGTCATAAACTGTCTTCCTCTCTTCCCTAAATTCTGACATCCTTACCCTAATGCCATTAAACATAAAGAATTGTCATCAACTCTACAAGTTTAATTTGCTGCTTTCTAGACATTGATACCCATTATAACGTCTATTTGGAGGTGTTCTTCCCTTTTTAGATATGTCATATAAAAATAGAATGACATCCTTTTTATTTCAATTTAAATGTTTCTCCTACTTCAACAGAGTACTGAGAATGAAATAAAATCATATTATTAATACCATCAAGTCTTAGAATTTATAGTTATTACTAGTCTTCTATCTACCCTAGAGAATTAAGCTGAAGTCTAGAAATCCTTGTCTTTGTATCTCTCCCTATCTTCCTTCTATCATAGGAGAAAAGAGGATTTTTAAAAAATTAATATGCTTTATTTTTTAAAACATGTTATATGTTGAACTGTGTCCCTTCACCCAAAGATATGTAGAACATCCTGGTACCCATGAATGTGACCACATTTGAAAATGGGGTCTTTGTACATGATCAAGTTAAGATAAGGGCATTAGGGTAAGCCATAATCCAATAATGACTGGCATTCTTTAAAAAGGGTAAATTTGGACACAGACACAGACATGCGCAGAAGGAAGACAATGGGACGATAATTCTGTAATGACAGAGCCTAAGAGGACTGATGTAGCTGTCAGCCAAGGAACGTCAAGGACTGCCAGCCACCTCCACAAGCTGGGAAGAGGCAGGAAAGGACTCAGTCCATGAGGGACCCTGGCCCTGCCAACACCTTGATTTTGGATTCTAGCCTCCAGAACTGTGAGGCAGTAAATGTTTGTTTGAAGCAACCCGGGTACATGGCTGCGGCAGCCCTAGAAAACTATTACAGAGCAGTTTTAGGTTAGCAGAAAAATCGAGCAGAAAGTTAAACAATTCCTGTATAATGCCTTGTGCACACTGACACAGACTTTCCCCTATTATTTACATCTTGCATTTACAATTGCATCACACCAATTGTTACAATTGGTGAGCCAATATGGATACATTACTATTAACTAAAGCTCAAGGTTTACAATAAGGTGGCTCCTTGTGTTGCATATTCTGTTGTTCTTGTGCGGACATGTTTTCAACTCATTTGGGTAAATACCAAGGAGTGTGATCCCTGGATTGTATAGCAAGAGTATGTTTTTCAAAGTGGCTGTATCATTTTGCATTTCCCCCAGCAATGAATGAGCATTCCTATTGCACCACATCCTTGCCAGCATTTGATGCTGTCAGTGTTTTGGATTTTAGCCATTCTAATAGGTGTGTAATTCTGAGAACAAAAACTGTTTCTCTATACTCACACAACATTCACTTCTGACCCCAGAGGTGGGTTTTTTCCCACACAAAAATTCAATTAAATCTTGACACTATCTACCTGGAGTTAACATCAGACCCACCAGTTAAGGGCTCAGTCCCACAAGGCTGCCCCCACTTCAGAAGCCAACTCCAAGTCCCCAAACCACTTGGCTTTCTGACTGACTAGCTATAAATTCATAGGGTTCCCACAATCCCCTCCTCAGGTTCAATAACCTGCTAGAATGGCTTCTTTAGTCATTCTAATTTAGAGAAACACTTGGCTTATGTTTACTGGTTTATTATAAAGGATACAACACAGAAATAGCCATAGCGCAAGTTATGGGGGATGGCGGGGAAGGTGTACAGAGCTTCCATGCCCTCTCCAGGCATGGAAGCCTCCCAAGCACCTTGATACGTGCACCAACCTGGCAGTTGATCAAATCTCATTATCAAGAGTTTGTATAGAGCCTAATCTCCAGTCCCTCCCCTACTCCCCTTGCAACTTCCCAGAGGTCAGCGTACAGGGTTGAAAGTTCTAACCTTCTAATCACTTGGTCTTTCTGGTGACCAGACCCATCCTGAGGCTATCCAGGGGCCCTACCCTTAGTTACCTCATTATAAACCCAGGCATGATCAAAAGGGGATTTTTATAAATAACAAATGACATTCTTATCACTCAAGAATTTCAAGGGTTTTAGAAGCTCTGTGCCAAGAACTGGAGACAAAGACCAAATTTATTTCTTGTTATACCACAATAATAGGATCTCTTGGTTGCTCTAATTTAAAATCTCCAATGACATATGATGTTGATAATCTTTGATGTGCATGTTTGCCATCAATATATCTTCTTTGATGAAGTTTCTGTGCAGATCTTTCACTTATTTTTAAAATTGAGTTGATTGTTTTCTTATAGTTGAGTTTGTATATTCTGGATATTACTTCTTTTTTTTTGGAGATAAGTCAGGCTTTTTTGTTGTTTGTTTGTTTTTTCAGAGTCTCACCCTGTCACCCAGGCCTGAGTACAGTGGTGCGATCTCAGCTTACTGCAACCTCTGCCTCCTGGGTTCAAGTGATTCTTATACCTCAGTCTCCCAAGTAGCTATGATTACAGGCATGTACCATGATACCTGGCTAATTTTTGTATTTTTAGTAGAGACGGGGTTTTGCCATGTTTGCCAGGCTGGCCTCGAGGTCCTGGCCTCAAGTGATCTGCCTTCCTCAGCCTCCCAAAGTGCTGGGATTACAGGAATGAGCCACAGATGTGTTTTGAAATTTTTAGTCTGTAGCATGTCTTCATTTGCTTGATAGTGTCTTTTGCAGCACAGAGTTTTTAATTTAATGAAGCACAACTTATCATTGTTTTCCTTTTATTGATTGTGCTTTTTGTCCTAAAAAGCCATTGCCAAACCCAAAACCAAATACCTTTTCTCCTATGCTATCTTCTAGAAGCTTTATAATTTTGTGCTTTACATTTGAATCTAGGATCCATTTTTTGTTAATTTTTATGAAGCATGTGAGGCCTATGTCTAGATTCATTGATTTGCAAGTAGAGGTCCAGTTGTTCCAGCACCATTAGATGAAAAGACTAGCCATTCTCCACAGTACTGCCTTTTCTCGTTTGTCGAAGTTCAGCTGACTATATGTGTGTGGGTCTATTTCTGAGCTCTCTAGTCTGTTCCACTGCTAGATCTGTTCCATTGATCTGTTTGTCTATTCTTTTGCCAATACCACACTGTCTTGATTGCTGTAGCTTTATAGTCTGGAAGCCAGGGAGTATATATCCTCTGACTTTGTTCTTCTCCCTCAATATCGTGTTAGCTGACATGGATCTTTTGCCCTTCCGTATAAACTTTAGAATCAGTTTGTCTACATCCACCAACTAAATTGCGGAGATTTTCACTGGGATTACATTGAATCTATAGATCAAGTTAGGAAGAACTGACATCTTGACAACACTGAGTCTCCCTACACATGTACATGAAATCTCTCTTCATTTGCTTAATTATTTGATTTCCTTCATCAGATCTTTGTAGTTAACCTCATTTAAGTCTTTGCATATTTTGTTAGATTTATACCTAAGTATTCCTCTCTTTTTTTGGTGCTCAGGGAAGAGGATTTTTATAAGAAAATAAAATTAGAAAGCTTAGCAATTACAGAGATGTAAAGTAAAAGAAGAACAATTAAGCTGCATAATTCAAGGCATAATTCCAAATGCAAAACAGCAAAAGAACAGAATACAGTTTGCTAAATAGGCATAAAGAAAACCCCCAAAGGCTTCCTTAGTGAAACAAACATGTGGAAAACAAGCTTGAGATTCAGAAGTAGAGCCCAAGGACACAGTTCAGGAATAGAATTGACGTTCTAGAGAGCAGAGCGTGCCAGGCTGTAGGAGCCCATTTCACACACCTGGTACCACATCCCAGAATGGTCCCAGGCAAGTCCAGGGGAGGGAGGGAACGGAAAGGTACAAGCAGGGTCCAACAAACCTCCAGGTCTCTTTGGAATGGGTCAGAAAACCATGTTGACGATCTGAGACACGACCTGTTCTGGGAAAGCTTAGAATCTCAGACAGATAATAAGGAAATGCCAATTTCTGACCAAAATTATGCATCTCATCTCACACACGAGGACGACCAAGATGAAAGAGCTATCATGGGCCATATGCTGTTGACCCAGTTACAACTTGTATGCAAACTTATCTAGGAGAAGAAATTGTCTTTGTTAACAAGATGCTTGGTGGTAGAGGTTGGCCTCTAAGACCAGAAGTTTCAGAAAACTAGCAAACACATGAGACAGTTAAACTGCTCTTTGG
Organism: Chlorocebus sabaeus; assembly: GCF_047675955.1. Lineage (NCBI taxonomy): Eukaryota > Metazoa > Chordata > Mammalia > Primates > Cercopithecidae > Chlorocebus > Chlorocebus sabaeus. The sequence goes on along the minus strand of NC_132928.1, from coordinate 68,481,381 downwards.
AGAAATAAAGATAGATTTTGGCATGGGGGCATGCTGAGAATAGAGGGGAGGAGAGAAAGAGGAAGAAAAAACAGGATGGTTGAGCAGTATGTCATGGTACCAGAAGGAGTGAGCTATGGTGGGAAATGCCCGATTTCATGATGTTTGCGACCATTTCAAGGTCTTTTGGGTGCTGTCACATACACTGAACCTTTCTTCATCTTCCTCATCAGTTGCCCAGTGGCTTGGTGTGAAATAAAGATTTTGGGTGGAAATCAAGGAAAGAGAGGTGAATTCTACATCTGGGTCAGCACAGAGGAAAGAAAGAAAGAACTCACAGGAAATAAAACATGATTGATCTCAAAAGGGTCTTGCAGCAACTCAAAGCCAGGTGTGACCATGAGAATATATATTTCAGAGAAGACTCAGACATCTTGGGTAAAACGCAGGCTATGAGGATCAAGTACTCAACTAGGTCACCTAGGAAACCAAACCCAAGTCTCTCTTTTTAAAAATAATGACAACTTATGTAAAATGAGTATTTATTAGGCTTTGTGTCAAGCAATTTACAAAAATTATCTTCCTTTGACTTTATAACTGTAGGAGGTTGGGATTCTTATCATTATCTTGATTTGAAAATAACAAAATTGAGACTGAGAGCAGGTAATAACTTGCCCAAGGGTACTCTGTAAGTGACCAAGCCACAGTTTGAGCCCAGGCTGTCTGACTCCAAAGCTCCACACTCACCTGTGATCATTTACAGCCTGTTTTTTGCGTCAGCTGCCAAGAATGAAATGAAACCAATTAAGAGGTCAGGTGATTCACGAAAACTCTAAAATTCTTGCTGAGGTCACCAACCATTTTCCCATTATGAAATCCAATGGGCTGACTTCAGGGTAACAAAAGAAGCAGGATCCAGTTTCTTCTTCTTCTTCTTCTTTTTTTTAAAGATAATAGTTAATATTAATCATGCAAAAAGCACATGCCAGATGCTTCTTCCCCTCTTTGGACTTCATTTTTCTCTTTAGCACTTATCGCCACTTGACATTCTATATTTAACTTGCTTATTTGTCTATTGCATCTTCCCCAAGTAGCTGTTCCCTACAGCAGAGATTTTTGTTCTGTTTTACTTACTGCTTACACTTGTAGCAGTGTCTGGGAAATGATAGCTGCCTGATAAAGATTTGTTGAATGAGCCTTAATATTTAACAAAAACAGTACAGTAATTTGGAGGTGTGTTAGGGGCTCTTTAAGAAGTTAAACCAGCATCTGTCCTATGACCCAGCAATTCCACTCCTAAGTCTTTACCTAAAAGAAATGAAAATGTGTCCAATAAAAGTCCTGTGAAAGTTTCATATTATCCTTACACCTAGTAGCTGTTAACCAAAATGTGACTGAGTCAGGGCTCGGCTGATTAGAGGTTTATTTAGCTAAAGCTGATTAGAGGTTTATTTAGCCAAAGTTGAAGACATGCCTGGGGACACAGCATCTGTGACATGCTTTTTCCCAAAGGGGGTTTTGGATATTTGGTATTTAAAGGGGAACGAGCAAGCAAGAGAAGGAAAAAAGGAGTGAGGTAGGCAATGAGGCAGATGGTTACATTCTTGTGACGCTATGATGAGCCTCAGTAAATCTACATTTTACATGTGAAAAGAGGAAGTAGAGGGAAAAGTCAATTATGCATCCTCCACACTCAGTAAATCTACGTTTTTTTGTAAGATAAAGTAAACAAGTGAAGAGAGGGACTAGAGGAAATGAGAGTATGACACGGGTTGTGAATTACAGCTATCTGTTTGGGAACAAAGGGAAGACAGTATTGGTGACTCAGTTCCCAAGCTTAACTTTCCCTTTGGCATAGTTTCTATTTTTCCTTCACATAGCCAAAAACTGGGAAAACTCAAATGTCTATTAACAGGAGAATGGGTAAATAATGCCAGTATATTCCTTAAATGGAATAGAACTCAGCAATAAAAGAACAAACTACTGATACAAAAAGCAGTATGTATGAATCTCAAAAGCTTATGTTGTGTGAAGTAAGCCAGACAAAGATGTACGTACTATATTATTACATTTTATGTGACTTCAAAGAACAGCAAAAGCTAACCTATGGCGACAGAAACCAGAGCAGTGGTCACACAGGGTGCTTGGACATTGACTGGCAGGGCTGTGGGGAGCTTCCTGGGGTTAGGGAGGTGCTCTTTAATCTTGTTTTGGGGAAGCAGTTACAGAAGTGTAAACAATGCTGAAACTTATCAAATGGGCCACTCAAGACATGTGCATCTTATTATGTATCAATTATAGCTCATTTTAAAAAAAATCTGTTTTCTAAATATTAGCCAGATAGAGTTGGAGAAGTATTTCTTTTCTCTTGGGTAGCTCTAATAAAATAGATCCTATTTTCTTTTCTTTTCTTTTTTTTTTTTTTTTTTTTTTTGAGACAGAGTCTCACTCTGTCAGCCAGGGGTGTAATCTCGGCTCACTGCAACCTCCGCTGCCCGGGTTCAAGCGATTCTCCTGCCTCAACCTGCTGAGTAGCTGGGATTACAGATGCCTGCTGCTGCACCCAGCGAATTTTTGTATTTTTAGTAGAGACAGGGTTTCACCATCTTGGCCAGGCTGGTCTTGAACTCCTGACCTCGACATGCCTTGGCCTCCCAAAGTGCTGGGATTACAGGCATGAGCCACCGCGCCTGGCGTAGAATCCTATTTTCTAGCTAGGAGACGTCATAGCCTCTGTCTCCTCATATGTCATATGAGGAATATCATGCTTACCAAATGGAATTTTTGTCAGGATTAAGTAAGGTAAGGTATATAATATGCTCAGCTTCTTAGTATCTAGCACAAAATAAGTGCCCCATAAATGTTAATCATCTGTCTTGGTATTAAAAATAAAAGACAAGGCACCAGACTGATTGCTCTGCTCCAACTAATTCAAGGTTTTGGCCATCTTTTATGCCCACTGGCAATTTTCTGAACGTGTTCTTTAAATATTGAAAAATTCAGTCTATAAGACCACAAGTGCTTTTGACCTTGAAGCAAAGCAAAACTAGGTCAAATGGAATCAATTTAGATAATGGCAAAGTTAAAAGTCAGTTCTGAAATCTGTTCCCTAAACTTCAGATCTACCCTTTTATTTTTAAAGCAGTGAATTATAGGAGTTACTCATTGACAAAACCTTTTAAAAACTGTCATTTTGATTCTCAAAGTAAATGCCTAGTAAAGGTTATGAATTTGTTGGGTGCTGTCATTTCATTATTGTACAGAACAAGCATCATTATTGGTTGATTTTGCATTATTGACCTGTATAATGAATTCTGTCGCTCTGTCGTCACAGCTGAGTTTGTTCCAGGGATTCTGCATGGTTGTGTTAGATCTTTGTTGCAGCTCCCTCAATTCATTTCCCCAAGGGACAGCATAACACAGCCAGGTTAGCAGATGCCAGCTCTAAGTCAGGCCATGAGAACAAGTTCTTCTCTCCTGCAGGAACCACGAGGTTAGAGGAGGACTCCGGGCGTCCTCTATGCCTGGAGCTGTGTGTGGCTGGCAGCCAGGTCTGAGGACTTCAAAGTCCTCATCTGAGAGCCTGAGGATAGTGTCGCAGTGAGCAGTGACCATCTGGGCCAGTGGTGCAGGGGTAAAAGAATTTACCAAGACAGTTGTAGGTAAAGAAAGGTAGATTTATTAGAGAAAGTAGAAAAATACGTTGCAAGTTGCAATGGGAAGAATCAGCATAAGAGGAGCGGACTGCAAGGAAGCAAAGCCCTGCTTGGGTTATTACAGAATGGAACTTGAGTTGCTTGATAATGCCAAGGTATCCGGAGCTAACTTGCATTCTTCTGTCAGCCAAGGTGTTTGATAAATTGAAGCACTTGATGAGAAGCAGAAAGTGTGTGAGTTATATACATTATCTATGCAAGAGGGCTATATGCTCTGGGCCAGAAAAAAAGGCGGACCTATAGCTAATCTGTTTTATCTCTTTGCTTTCCCCTGGTCTCAGCAGCCTGCCTCTTCTTCCCTAATTAGGACTCCAGAGGTAGCATGAGGTCAAAGGACCTGGGTTGACTTGCAATCTGATCATCCCCAGGCCAACCAGAGGTGTCCTAATTCTCTGGCTTTGGAGGGCATATAAGAAGAGTCCCAGGCCAGGCGCGGTGGCCCATGCCTGTAATCCCAGCACTTTTGGAGGTCAAGAGATCGAGACCATCCTGGCCAACATGGTGAAACCCCATCTCTCCTAAAAATATAAAAATTAGCTGGGAACTGGTGGTGTGCGCCTGTAGTCCCAGCTACTTGGGAGGCTGAGGCAGGAGAATCACTTGAACCCAGGAGGCGGAGGTTGCAATGAGCTGAGATCCTGCCACTGCACTCCAGCCTGGTGATAGAATGTGACTCCATCTCAAAAAAAAGAAAAAAGAGAGAGAGAGAAGAGTCCCAGACCGACACGTCTCCATCCTCCAAGTCTCTGTCCAGGAAGGCACTGCCTTAATGTGGAGAATAGTATCTGGACAGCACAATACCTCCTTCACGGTCTTTCCACCATGATTAGGCTTGATCACAGGGTAGCCAGGTTTGGAACAGATTATGGCACCAGGAAGAAGCAGCTAATGCTAGCCTCCACCCCTTCCCTAGTTCTAACTACTGGTGGCCTCTTCCAGTTACATTCCCAGGAAACTCTGCCAACCAAATTCCCAAGATTTGCCTTCTACCTACATGTTTTCTTTGTGACCTGGCACATGCAATGCTATCGGAATTAATAAGTAGAAACATGAGACCTTCCTTCCCCTCCATCTCAGAAATGCCATGTGCTCTGTTTATGGATTAAGGTGAATATTACGGAGCTTCTCTGGCCTTGGGTGAGTTTTTCTTTCTAGGTCTTAATTTCCTTTTCTATAAAATGGGGGTGATTTTACTTACCTCATAGGGTTGTCCTAAGAATTAAATGAAGAAACAAATCTAGTTCTTAGCACATTGCCTTCAGAGTGACTGCTCAACAAATGGTAGCTATTGTTGTGTCGTAATTATTTTTACAATAACATGTCACATGTTTTACAATAACTTGCTCCCTCTTAGTGATAGTCCCCTGTTAATATCCTCTCCAAGCTTTGCTATTATGTAGGATGTCTCAGTCATGTTGGTTCCCAGGAGGTTGTCCCTAGCCACTCCCAAGCTCCCCTCCCACAGAATCCTACCCTTTCTTAGAGCTCATCCCCTTTCAAAGGAGATGGAAAAAGGGGATCTAATAATGTACAGTACATAGAGAACACTTCCGAAAGCCTAAAACATCCTCCTTTCTTCCTATGACTCAATTTCCTCATATAAATAGCAAATGCAGAACCAATTATGACCTATCTGGTGGGCAGAGATTCAGGAACTAATAGGTTAATATTAGTAAAATCATTTGAAGTCACCTGACAAAAAAGTTCCAAGATGGTACGTGCAAGGCGTTTCATGGTTTCCTACTTCTGCAAATGAGTGAATTATTCCTTAAGCAGCATGAGAGACATAGAATGACAATCTCACAGAGCTGGAAGGGTCCATGGAGAACATCTAGTCTGCAAAGTGTTGAGGAAATATAATTAAAAGAAACAAAATCTCCCAACTCAGAAATCCTCTCTACAAAGGTAGTAGAAACAGAAAACAGTTTCATTATTGAATAAGCATTAAACCAGAATGTGACACACATCACAATGTGCGACAAGAGTGCAAAGACAAAGAAATCTCACCCCATTATACAGCCAAGCAGGTCTGGCTCACACATATAAGCTTTCAAGGTAAACTATAACTAGTCTTCAAGTAAGAGGGCTTGGCAGCATTTTTCATCACACAGTACCTTCTAACTTTATTACGGTAATGGGGAGTCCACCTGCGTTAACTTTATCCGGAGAAACAAACTTCTCATATCTTTATAACAGAAAGTAAGACCAGGTGCAATGGCTCACACCTGTAATCCCAGCACTTTGGGAGGCCGAGGCAGCTGGATGGCTTGAGCCCAGGAGTTCAAGACTAACCTGGGCACCACAGTGAGACCCAATTTCTATAAAAAATACAAAAATTAGTTGGATGTGGTGGCTTACATCTGTTGTCCCAGCTACTCAAGAGGCTGAGGTAGAAGGATCGCTTGAGCCCAGGAGGTTGAGGCTGCAATGAGCCGTGATTGTGCCACTGCACTCCAGCCTGGGCAACAGAGCAAGACTATGTCTTAAGGAAAAAAAAAAAAAAAAAAACGGAAGGTAGTTTTGCAAATTGGAACAAGTAGCCCAGCAGAGTGAGGCTTTTACCCTCCCAAGTAGGTTCTTACTCTCTCATAGGAACTGGGAGATAGGGATGCTATCTCCCTTGATATTGCATTTCAGAGATAGCTCCCAGGTCTTTGAGGAAATATTTCTGAACTGTGAGACAGACCAGAGGCTTATTAAGCCATTATAAAGAATGACTTACATTTGAAAAAGACAGAAAAAAAAATTGAAAGAAAAGAGAGAATGAAGAAGTCTCTTCTTTTAATTTCAACAGGAAATTAAGCCTCTAATTTTTAGTTTCTGTTTGCCCTTACACCACCCTGACCCAAATCCTAGGAAGGCACTCAAGTTGGGGTTATGAAACTGAAACAGGACCTAGTTCGTTGGTTTTTTTTTTTTTTTGCTTTTTAACATATAAGCATGTTTTTAGAGAGAGGTCTACAGCTTTCATAGATTCTCAAAGATTGAGTGACTCAATCCTCTTATTTTAGACATGAAGACATCAAGGCCTTATTAAATAAAATTTATAGGCAGCTGTTGGTTTAGATTGAGCTCCTGCACTAAGCCCAAGAGACCAAACCAAAGTGGAGTCACTCATGCTACAGTTCCATGTCACCAACCCAAAACTAAGTTGTTTACATGACCTTCTGAAAAATCAGGAGGGTGAGAGAGAATTAGCCAAATCTCCAAACAAGCCAGTTTTAGCTGGCATGATAAGGGCATCCCCTCTGCTTTAGTCTTTACAAGGAAAGTATCTTTGAAACAATCAATCCACTTTTTGTTTTGTTTCTGCTTTCTCAGCCCTTTCCTGTCTGAAAAACCAACCTTCTTTGCTCAGCTTGTTGGAGTATTCATTCTGTTATAGAATCAGGTGTTGCCCAATTCTAGACTCATAAGTAAAACCAATTAAGATCTTTAAATTTGCTGTAATTTTGTCTCTTGACAGCCTGAAGAGAAAAAGCGTGGCTTTTCCAAACTAATTTAAATGTGGTTACATAGAAAGAGATCTACTGTTTGTTAATAGGAGTCGTGGGACAACTGCTTCCTTGCTGTCCTGCATCTTTTCAGCCCATCTTCAGGCAGGCTCTCCCAGAATCTAGTGGGTTTACCTAGAATTTCCAAAACCTTCCTACTACCTATACACTACACTCTGCCATGGAGAAAGGGTTGCCAGATTTAGCAAAAAACAAGACAACCAATAACAAAAGACAAAAAAAATCCCAAACAATGATGCCTAGTCAATTTTAAACAACAAATAATAATAACAAACAGCAAATAATAATTTCTTCTTAAGCATGTGTACCCTTTCCCTATAGTATGCAAGCCTTGGAACTGGGGGTGTAACAGTACGGCGTGGGGACCCACCATCTCATCTTGCTGCAGAGAATTCTGTTCATAAGTCCCTATGTCCCTATGAAATGCTTCTTTAGGAGAAACTGGAATTGTCAGCCTCTTTCTTTGGTCTCTCTGCTTCCTCAGCATTTAGGAGTATGTTTGCCTAGACCTGCTCACTGCAGAACCACCAGGCAGTACTCTCTGGAGATAACAAGGACAGACAGATGGTAGGCCTGACCTGTAGCACATGTAAGTACTGTTTTTGTGTAATTGCTCATTAAAGGTTGGGTCTTCTGGGAGCAGAGACCCAGAGCTCCAAGCTGGCCTAAGAGTCAGGGAGGCCCCTAAGGGAAGCACTTAAATCTATGACCCATGGATTAAGTAGTTATTTTCTAGGTAAAAGGAGTGAGGGAAATGTCTAACGTGAAACTTGGGGGTTAAAATACTGTACCTCCTAAAGGCAGTAAGAGGGACTGTGGGATTCCCTTTTTATTTATTTATTTATTTATTTATTTATTTTTATATTTTTGCCTCATCTTGGCTTACATCTTTGTTTTTTCATTTATTTATTTTATTTTATTTTTGTTTTTATTTATTTTTATTTTTTATTTTTGAGATGGAGTCTCACTCTTGTCACCCAGGCTGGAGTGCAATGGCGCGATCTCAGCTCACTGCAACCTCCACCTTCTGGGTTCGGGTGATTCTCCTGCCTCAGCCTCCCACGTAGCTGGGATTACAGACGTGAGCCATGACACCAGCTAATTTTTGTATTTTTAGTAGAGATGGAGTTTTGCCATGTTGGCCAGGCTGGTCTTGAACTCCTGACCTCAAGGTGATCCAACGGCCCCAGCCTACCAAAATACTGGGATTACAGGCGTGAGCCACTGCACTTTTTTAAAAATTTAAATTTAAAATAAAACAAATTTTTTTTTGAGACAGAGTCTCACAGTGTCACCCAGGCTGGAAAGTGCAATAATGCAATCAGAGCTCACTATAGCCTCAACTTCCCAGGCTCAGGTGATCCTCCCACCTCAGCCTCCTGAGTAGCTGGGACTACAAGTATGTGCCACCACATTCAGTTAATTTTTTATAGAGTCAAGGTCACACTGTGTTGCCCAGGCTGATCTGGAACTCCTGAGCTCAAGCAATCTTCCCTCCTCAGCCTCCCAAAGTGTTGGGATTACAGGCATGAGCCACTGTGCATAGCCTGAATTTAAATTAAATTTTTAATTTTTGTGAGTACATAGTAGGTGTATTTAAGAGGTACGTGAAATATTTTGATACAGGCATACAACGTGTAATAATTACATCAGGGCAAACATATCCATCACCTCAAGCATTTATCATTTCTTTGTGTTACAAACAATCCAATTATATTCTTTTAGTTATTTATTTTATTTTATTTTTTGAGGCAGAGTCTTGCTCTGTCGCCTAGGCTAGGGTGCAGTGGCACAATCTCAGCTCACTGCAACCTCCGCCTCCCAGGTTCAAGCAATTCTCCTGTCTTAGCCTCCCGAGTAGCTGGGATTACAGGCACCCACCACCACGCCCAGCTAATTTTTGTATTTGTAGTAGAGACAGAGTTTCACCAGCTTGGCCAGGCTGGTCTCGAGCTCCTGACCTCGTGATCCACCTGCCTCGGCCTCCCAAAGTGCTGGGATTACAGGCACGAGCCACTGTGCCCAGCCTCTTTTATTTTTAAATGTATGATACATTATTGTTCATTGTAATCACCCTGTTGTGCTATCAAATACTAGATGTTATTCATTCTCTCTAACTATATTTTTGTATCCATTTGTCATCTCCACCCTACCCCCTGCCCGCCCCCAGGGATTCCCTTCTTTTCTGTGAAGGTTGCACAGTCAGAAGCTGGAAGAGGTTATCCAGCATGCAGGACCTGATTAGACCCCTATGACACCTTGCAGAGAATTAGAAAAGAATGCCCTTTCCAAAAGGGAAAAACTGGCATTACTAAATTGTTTGTTTTTCAATAATAATAATCAAAATGAAACTAATCTGTATAGATTTTGCAAATTAAGTTATTGAAGGTAAAATGACACAAAATGGACATTTTAATCACAATAATTAGAAACTCAAAGTCACCAGACTATAAAATACTTACATATTTTGCTTTCATGACAACAAGGTGAAGATAGTTTCATTGCTTACTTGCCCCAATACCCCGTTTTCTACAAACGTCATTGTTAGACTTGACTGCCTTTCTTATGCCATTATAGGCCTTCAGTCTTTTTCAATACATTTGAATTCTGAGAAACTATATTGGCAAACTTAAATAAGTCCTGAGAAGTACAGAAGTATGTAGAGAAGTGTCTGATAAAGCCATTGCTGCAAATGTATTAAAATACCTCCACAGAGGACATACTAGACTTTAGAAAGTAACTTGAGGCTTTTAGCTCCTTGTATGTTAATATCCCATCAGTTTCACATTGCTTATATACAACATACTTGTTTTGTAAATTTGCACATAGTAGAGTGCCACATGTGCATTATGATTCTCAAGCACTTGGCATCTAGATCACTGGTAGGTCACCATGCTCAGGATCATAAACCTGTCTTCGGAAGGCGACACTGTTGTAACAAAATAAAAAGAAATTTACTTTCAAACTAATTTGGGATCATAGTTGGGCTGATCATGGGATTTGAAGATTAAATGAGTTTTCCTTGTCTTTTAAAAGTATTTTTTACATTGGAGAAGTTAGCTTCAATGTAAGAGGCTTTGCAATTTGCTTTGTGTCCCTAAAATATATCTTATAAATATTGTCTCTTCATTTTTCTTCAAAACACTTTTGAATCCCATTGATGTTTTCAAGAGCATTGTGTACATTGAATCTTGGTTCCTGTAACTCTTTGTTAATAATATTAATTTTACTTAATATACTATAACAAATGTATTCACTCATATTATTCTTAATATTCAATAAAGATGTAAGTTGTAGATTTTAGCCAAAAGTATACCTTCAAAATGTATTTGCTCAGCAAATAAATTTTAGTTATGTATGTATATGTATGCATGTTTGAGCATAAATAAGAGGTATAACTTTGGCTAAAATCTAGAACTTATATCTTTATTGAATATTAAGAACCTCTAAAACAAAATTGCTGACAGCAATGGAATTTCCATGAGATGAAGGCACTAATTTGACTTTCCCAATGTGTATTCAATAATATTTTTAATTTATGTTTGGTAAATGTGTTTTCAACACATTTTTCAGTGAGGTTGAAAACAGTGGTATAATTTTGGGATAGCACAAAAAGTGTCAGTGGTATCAAAATATTTGTTTTCCTGCACTGTTTCCTACAAAGTTTAAAGAAGGCACAGAACCTGATGCGAGGTGTCAGGGTTCGAAATGAGTGAAGAGGGTGTCCCTCTGTCAGGGCAGCCTGGTATGGGGCCTCTGAGATGGTTGTCCCCACGGGGTGGAGTTGGGAGCAGCAGCCCAGTGCCAGGAGTCAGAGTGCCTGCTGAGGGGAAGCTTGGCAGGGTGTCGGAGGCATAGCAGGGTGAGGAAGGTACCAACACGGATAGAGGCAATGCAGGGCAGAGAACCTGAGCCTGTGAGGGTAAAGAAGGCATCGGCAGGGTAGATGCAAGACTGGGTACATACAGGCGAACTGGTCAAATTATGTAAGCATCTAGAGAGAATGGGAACCAGGTTAATCAGGTTTGGAGAAGGTCATTACAAATATGGAAAGAGGGAATAAATTAGAATTAACCTGTATATTGGATTGACATAGAAAGTAATAGCACAAACTCAAGTTCAAAATATATATATCGATAGATATAAAAATAAATATGGATGTATGTATGCTCAAACACATACATGTATACATATGTAAATACATGCATGTATATATTTAGCAATATGCATTAAATTGCCTGAGATCAGTGGCATCCCAATAGCAATGAGTATTTCTAGGGCCCAGGTATTGGCTTCTAAGTTCCATTTTCCATTAAAGGGAACCAGGGGAATAACTGATTCCCGGGCTGGATAGGAAAATACAAGATAAACTCGGAACACCTTGTAGTGCCAAAGTGCTCAAAGAATGATGAGGGCTTGTCAAAAGAACACCAAAATCAACATAAATGGGACTCCCGAAGGTCGAACTGGGGATAACACAAGTATCGAAATAAAGATGGTAGGGCCGGGTGTGGTGGCTCACACCTGTAATCCCAGCACTTTGGGAGGCCAAGTTGGGTGGATCACCTGAGGTTGGGAGTTCAAGACCAGCCTGACCAACATGGAGAAACCCCATCTCTACTAAAAATACAAAAAATTAACCAGGCATGGTGGTGCATGCCTGTAATCCCAGTTACTCAGGAGGCTGAGGCAGGAGAATCGCTTGAACCTGAAAGATGGAGGTTGCGGTGAGTTGAGATCACGCCATTGCACTCCTGCCTGGGTGACAACAGCGAAATTCCATCTCAAAAAACAAACAAACAAACAAAATTTTAACAGATTATAACCCATAAAAAAACAGGAAAACATAAGTCCATATAAAGAGAAATTAATAAATGGGAAGTTGGGTTAGGAATTGGATATTTACGTAGTGTTAAAGTACCACCCCACAAAATATTTCTGAATTTTCAAAGGGAAAATAACTGTAACTGCAGTAGAGAAGACCTGCTCATGCTACCTTAATCAAATGATCAAATTACACCAACAGGGCATGGTGGTGCACACCTGTAGTCACAGCTACTTGGGGGCTGAGGCAGGAGAATCGCTTGAGCCAGGAGTTTGAGATTGTATTGTGGTATGACCGCACCTGTGACCAGCCACTGCACTGGGCAACAGAGCAAGACCTTGTCTTCAAAGAAATTTAAAAATAACACATTTTTAAGGTGGAAAAGAAATGTCACAGAAAACAAATTACATCATCAGTACTGGGACAAATTCAAATCCTATGTCACCTCTGACAAGGCACTGAGAACACGGCATCAGTTCTGTGCTATTCCTCCCAAAGACGAAGAACCTGGGTCTAATCATGAGGAAACGGCAGATAAATCCAAAGCAAGAACATTCTAGAACATAAGTGTCCTGTGCTCTTCATAAGTGCCAAGGTTATGAGGGTCAGGAAACAACCGAGGAAGTGTTCCAGACTGAAGGAGACTAAGAGATCAACAACCACATGCCACACATGACCAGTTATCAAGCAATCAACAGAATATGTGTGGGGCTGTGGATTAAACACTAGTAACCCATCCATGTAAACATCCAGGTTTCGATGTTTGTGCTGTGATTCTGTGGGAGAATATCCCCATTTGTAGGAAATACACACAAAAGTCTTCAGGGGTGATGGAGCATCCAAGTTATCAATGAACTCTCAAATGGTTCAGGGACAATAAGAATCTTCATTGTCTGAGTTTTGACTGTTTAAAAATAAAAAAGCTGCTGGACAAGGTGGCTCACACCTGTAATCCAAGCACTTTGGAAGGCAGAGGCGGGAGGCTCACTTGAGGGCAGGAGTTCGAGGCCAGCCGGGCCAACATGGTGAAACCCTGTCTTCACTAAAAATACAAAAATTAGCTGGGCGTGGTGGCTCGTGCCTGTAATCCAAGCTACTTGGGAGGCTGAGGCATGAGAATCGCTTGAACCCAGGAGGCAGAGGTTGCAGTGAGCCAAGATCGCACCACTGCACTCCAGCATGGGTGACAAAGTGAGACTTTGTCTTGAAATAATAATAATAATAATAATAATAATAATAATAATAATGTACAAGGGAAGGAGTATAGACTGTCCCAAAATATTTTTAAGTACCTTCATTTAATCTACTGTGTTTTCCATGCATATTTGTAGCTTAGCTGTATTCCTGGCTCAAATCATTTTTTACTAGAGTCAGTCTTCATAGGTGTTTTGTAGTATTTCAACTTAGAATGTAAAATTTTAAAGTAATACATATGTAATAAGTATGTAATTTATATAGCAATAAAATTTCCATATCATTGAAAGTAATTGCCATAATATAATTAGCAGACCATTTTGTAGTAATTTCTCACAGGTCTGTGTAATACTTTGTGGCTTATTAATGATAAATGAATATTAGCTATTAAAACTGTATTTGAGCTCTTTTTTATTCCACATATAAGTTAGATCATGAAATATTTTTCTTTCTGTATCTGGTTTATTTCACTTAGCATAATGTCCTCCAGGTCCATCCATGTTGTGGCAAATGGCAGGATTTCCTTCTTTTTTTAAGGCTGAATAATATTCCACTGTGTGTGTATGTCTCTGTGTATATATATACATACATACACACACACACATATATATACACACATACACATATATGCAATATGTATATCACATTTTCTTTACCCATTTGTCCATAGATGGGCATTTAGGTTGTATCCATGTCTTGACTATTGTGAATAATGCTGTAATGAACATAGGAGTGCAGTCATCTTTACGAGGTGGTGATTTCATCTTTTTGGGGTTTATACACAGAAGAGGGATTGCTGGGTCATATGGTGGTTCTATCTTTAATTTCTTTAGGAACCTCCATACTGTTTTCCATAATGATTGTACCAATCTACATTTCCACCAACAGTGTACTGGGGTTCTCTTTTCTCCACGCCCTTACCAGCATGTATTATCTCTTGTCTTTTTGATAATAGCCATCCTTGCAGGTGTGAGATGATATCTCATACGGTTTTAATTTACATTTCCATTATGATTAGTGATGTAGTGTACATTTTCATATACCTGTTGGCTATTTTTGTGTCTCTTTTAGAGAAATGTCTGTTTAGATCCTTTGCCCATTTTTTAATTGGGCTTTTTTGTTTTCCTACTACTGAGTTGTAAGAGTTGTTTTAATAAATTTTGGTTATTAACCCTTTATTAGATATGTGGTTTGCAATTATGTTTTCCCAGTCTATCGTTTGCCTTTTCATTTTGTTGATTATTTCCTTTTTTGTGCAGAAGCTTTTTAGTTTGATGTAGTCCATTTATTTATATTAGCTTTTGTAGCCTAAGCTTTTGGTGTGATACCCCAAAAATTATTGCCAAGGCCAATGTCAAGAAGTTTTTTCCCTCTATTTCCCTGTATAAGTTTCATGATTTTAGGTCTTACATTTAGGACTTTTTTCCATTTAGAGTTGATATTTGTGTATGGTGTAAAATAAGGTTCCAATTTCATTCTTTTGCATGTGGAAATCCAGTTTTCCCAGTACCATTTATTGAAGTGACTATCTGTTCCCTATTGTGTCCTTTGGTGTCTTTGTCAAAAATTAGTGGACCATGTATGTTTGGATTTATTTCCGGGCTTTCTATTCTGTTCCATTGGTCTATGTTTCTGTTTATGCCAGTACCATACTGTTCTGATTACTATAGCTTTACAATATACTGTAATTTTAAATCAGAAAGTGTGATGCCTCTAACTTTGTCTTTCTTTCTCAGTATTGCTTTGGCTATTCAGGGTTTTTTGTGGTTTTATATGGATTTTAGGATTCTGTGTTTTATTTCTGTGAATAATGCAATTGGAATTTTGATAGAGATTGCATGAAATCTGTATATAGATTTGGGTAAATGGGCACTTCAGCAATGTTAATTCTTTCCATCCATGAAGATGAGATATATTTCCATTTATTTGTGTCTCCTTTAATTTTTTTCATCAATTTTTATAGTTGTTAGTGTACAAAGCTTTCACCTTCTTGGTTAAATTTATTCCTAGGTTTTTTATGCTATTTTAAATTTGAATTTTTTATTGATTTCTTTTTCAGCTAGGTTGTTCTTTGTATATAGAAATGATACTGATTTTAGTATATTGATTTTGTATTCTACAACTTCACTAAACTCATTTATTAGTTCTAACAGGTTTTCTGTAGAGTCTTTGGTTTTTTCTACATATAGAATCATGCCATCTTCAAGTGGAGGTAATTCTACTTCCTTTTAAACTTAGAATGGCTTTCATTTATTTTGCTTGTCTGATTGCTCTCACCAGCACTTCAAGTACCATATTGAATAGAAGTGGTGGGAGTGGGCATCCCTGCCTCTTTCCAGATCTTAGTGGAAAAATTTTGGTTGTTTCCCCTTGATTATGATGTTGGCTGAGGGTTTTTCATAAACAGTTCTTACCATATTGAGAAACTTTCCTTTTATACCTAAATTGTTCAGTGTTTTTAATCAAGGAAGAACCCTGAACTTTGTCAAATGTTTTTTTCTGCATCAGTTGAGATGAGTATGTGGTTTTTATCTTTCATTCTATTAATGTGATATACCACAATGGTGTTTTATTTTTAATTTTAAGATATCATCAGTACATGAATCAGAAAAGCAGTTCTTTGTCTAGAAGCAGCTTATTTTAGAAATTGTTTGAGCAAAAAGGTCTTTCATTTATCCAACTTGACTTTTATTACACAAAGCAAAACACCACACAGGCACCTCCCACCTAGCATTAGTTAATGCATTCTTGAAAGTCAAAAGCAACAACATAATAGTCTTTCCTCCATTATTTTAAAAGGGCAAATTTATCACACAGAATATGTCAACAGAAATGTATATGTCAATATCTAACCAACTTATAAGACAAACAAAAACAACGAAATGCCTATACGTTAGTGACAAACTCTAAAGGAATATAAAATGTTTAAAACATTGCTTCTCGATCACAAAACAATTAATACACTGTTAAACAACATTTGCTCTATATTCAACAGCAGGTGAAGTTTGCATGCATCGTTATATTAGCATTACAGCACAGCAAATAACATATAGCAATAAATGGTTTTCCTAGGGAAAATGCAAATGAAGATTACAATAAATTAAGAATATTACCTGTAATGTTACCTGCCAAGTAAGGTAGACACCTGGAACTGACAAAACTTGAGAAGCTACTGCTGCAGATGTCCCTGGATCCTGGTAAATCTTCAAAGGAGTTGGTGACACATCAGGATGAAAAAATTCCCCAGGGGATCTCGTTTACACTGAGAGCTTATGGGCAGACATTTCATTGTAGGGTATTATCAAGGCATGAGGCCATTCTTAAAGGCAAGACGTTCCATCCTATGGCTTCATATTAAGAATAGGGATAGCATTGCTTATACTATCTTAAACCAGTGATGTTCAGGGGACGATGTGATGCTCTTCCAGGTCTTCACTTTAATCTTCTTCAAACTCAGTGATCAATAATCCCTCACTATATATTTTTTAAAGAACTCTTTGACATCTTCTCACTACCTCTTCCAAGGTATCTGCTTTTGCAGGCATCACAGCTTTCCTGGGCATCCACCGGCTCTTCAGGGTCTTTGAAATCAGCCACAAATTGCAGGGCTAATTTTTTTCATAATCCCATGTTGTTTGTAGAAAGACTCTTCGCTATGGCTTCTCAATGATAGTGGAGGTTTCATCTGCAATCTGGGCCAGGACTGGGAATTAATTTTCATATAAACATCAGCTAAAATTTTTGTATTGAGAAATATGTACATTCTATAAAAGTTGGGCTTAAAAAAATACAACAGTCTACTATGAACCCCATACTACTGTGGAAAGAAGCACTTTATCTCTGCCTTTCAGAAAATTTTTATAACACACTGACTGAATTTTTAAAAAGAAGGCAGTTTTATGCTACCCACCCAAGAAAAATGCCATAATAAGCAATAAATTGCCCATCATTGGAGTCAACAAATTAGTAATTTTTTAAAAATTTTCAAAATAACAAAGATATCTGTAATATTAAGTTTATCTTCTTAGTTGCGGAGCCTTGTGCAGTGCACAATATGAACAATTTTACATGGCAGCCAGTGATCAGATTCGTACATCGATTCTTGGCATTCCATTCAAAGACAGCCTTGCACACGGTAGCTGCTCAATAAGATGCTGACAGTCTGGCAGGATGGTGACTTCAAAGCCCACTTCCCTATTTCAGGCATCTTCCTAGTCCACTTCAATAATTCATTGGCATGTGCTATAGTCTGAATGTGTCCCCAAAATTCGTGTGATGGAGATGTAATTCCCAATTTAATAGTGTTCAGAAGTGTGGCCTTTTGGGGGGTGTTTACAACATAAAGGCAGAGCCTTTGTGCTCCTCTTGTGCACTTCTGCCATGCAAGACCCAGTGTTCCTCTCCTCTGGAGGATTCAGCTGTCAAGACACCATTTTGGGAGGAGGTACCAAGTCCTCACCAAACACTGAACCTCCCAGTACCTTGATCTCAAATTTCCCAGCTGCCAGAACTGTGAGAAATAAATTTCTGTTCTTTATAATTTATTCAGTCTCAGGTACTGTGTTATATAGCACGCTTAAATTTTTTTATAATCAGAAAATCCTGCAGAAATCTAAATCCATTTTCTCTTTCTTTCCCACAGAAAAAGTCCCATACAACATTCTTCTTCTCTCCATCAGGAAGTAGATTATGTCGAATTCTAAAACTCTGCTGCTTTTGATCACTATAACTCTTTGTTTTTCTCCCTACCTTAAGCCCTCTGGATGGTAAAGAGTTCTCTAACACTCATCCTGCTAGCATGTGCTATGATTCCACTTTCTCCTCCCCAAACAGTCAAGTTATGTGTTTCCCCTAAAGGTTGGTTTCGCAGTTTTGTTTGTTAACCTGGAAGGAGCCCTCAAACATTTACTTTGATTTGTGGAGCACTAATGACTACAAGAATTATGTGATTAGACTGATTTTAAGTGACATACATTTTTGAAGTTTTGGTTCGTTGAGTCTGGGATGAGAGGTTTGGGCCCTAGAGTCGTAGCTTCCAGACACTGATGGAACTGAATTCTAGATCAGGGGACCACGAACAACTGCTCTCTGTCTCCTCTAATCATCATGAAGAAATTTCTTTTTTAAAAAAAATCTCTATTTTCTCACTTTAGAAATAAATCCTGGGGTTTAGCGGTAAAAATCAAAGAGCCATATTTCTCTTTCAGAAAGTGTCCTGCAAAGCAAGGCTTGAAAGATAGCTCAGTGAGGTGTGGGAAGAAAATATTAGAAGTTTCGAATTAATTTAGAAGTTATATAGAAGTTTATTTAATTTTCATGTCACCCTTTTAAATGTTTATCTTTTACATACCATTTATAATGCACACAATAATTTAGTACAATCGTGTAAGCAAACAATTTATAAATAAATATTAAATATACATTTTTATATATATATATATACTTACATTGGTGGTATGTTCTCAATAAAAATTGCTTTTTGTAAAGAGAGTTACATAATAAAAAATGTTTGGAGATCACTACAATATGGACCCCAAGTCTCGTTTCCCTCCATCCACAATGTGAGTTGTTAGCATGCCTTTACCACTATATCCGCTCCCTAAAATATGCCCTCTACAGCATTTGGCTATCATTCCCATCCGAGGCAGTCACTGCAGGCTGTGCTGAGATTACCTTGAGGAAAGGGGTGGACCAGGTGACTTTGCTATCTCACCTCTGCCTCCATCAGCAGTTCCACATATTGAAAGGCCAGTGTCACCCAGTGTTTGCAAACACAGGCACTGGAATCGGAATGGGCAGAGATTCCAGCTGCCCTCTTAATAGCTCCAGGCCCTTGGGAGAGTTGTGTGACTTCTCACCAAGGCTTAGTGCTCGTCCATAACACGAAGATGAAAATAATGCATCCCCAGTGAGCTGTCCTAAGGATGATGAGATAATGCCAGTGGGAGCTCAGCAGCTTTCAATAAGCAGAGTTGTTCTTAACAGTAGCGATTGAGATTACAGCTATTATTCCTCATAATAATGGAACCCATGACTCCAGATGACTTTAAAGCAGTCTCTTTGCCTGGATACTCAAGATTAACCTGCTTTAAAATGATTCCGCTCTGCTGTGAAGAATGATTCAGCCAGCTGCCAGTGGATTTCTTTGGAACCCTTTCTGAACGTTTGGGATTCTCCCTGGAGAAACTTTCTCAAGGAAGACAAAATGAAGTTATACTTTCTCTTCAAAGGAAATGGCAAAATGGTTAATTTTGCCAATTAATAGTGTGTTGGGCATAGAAGGTGCTCAACAAGTATCATTTATTTGATAAATCATGGATTTTGAATGAAGCCTATCTCTTATATCTAAAAGTAACATAAATAGTAACAAAAATAAGAAAGGTACACTGGTGGCCAATGACATGTAGTTAACCTTATCCCTGCTCTATGAAGCCAAGAGCTTAATTAGATTTGAACGATTGAGTAGAATATGATTAAGAACAAACACCAACGACGTGCCCAAATGCTCAGTTTCTCTTCCTGTTAATTTTCTGCTAGAACAAAACAAAAGCCCCAGGGAGGTTTATGTTGCTACTGAACATAAGGGGGCCAAATCCCACACTAGGGAGCCTTGAGAGTTGTTTTGATTGTGGGTATGTGGAGTTATATGGAAGCGCAAAGGATGGCTCACCATATGTTTGCAAATATATCTCAGTCCATCTACTAAGGTGCACAAGAAATATAATTTTAGTTTTCTGAAATGTGTTTAAATTTCTGTTTCAAATGCAATTTTGCCTATTATTATGGGGTGCATTGTGTCCCCCAAAAAATTATATGTTGAAGTCCTAACCCCTAAGACCTCAGAATCTGACTGTATTGGGAGATAGAATCATTAAGGAAGCAAGGCAATTAAAACAGGGTTATTAGGGTGGGCACTAATCCAGTATGGCCTGTCTTTATAAGAAGAGGTAGTTAAGACGCAGATACACACAGAACTATGACCATGTGAAGACACAGGGAGAAGACAGTGCTCTGCAGGTCAAGAGAGGCCTCAGAAGAAATCAACCCGGAGGCTGGGTATGGTGGTTCGCACCTGTAATCCTAGCACTTTGGGAGGCCGAGGCGGGCGGATCACCTGAGGTCAGGAGTTTGAGACCAATCTGGCCAACATGGCGAAACCCTGTCTCTACTAAAAATACAAAGATTAGCCAGGCATGGAGGTGGGCACCTGTAATCCCAGCTACTCGGGAGCTGAGGCAGGAGAATCATTTGAATTTGGGAGGCAGAGGTTACAGTGAGCTGAGATTGTGCCACTGCACTCCAGCCTGGGCAACAGAGCCAGACTCCATCAAAAACAAGGAAGGAAGGAAGGAAGGAAGGAAGGAAGGAAGGAAGGAAGGAAGGAAGGAAGGAAGGAAGGAAGGAAGGAAGGAAGGAAGGAAGGAAGGAAAGAGAGAAAAGGAAGAGAGAAAGGAAGAGAGAAAGGGAGGAAGGGAGAAAGGGAGGAAGGGAGGGAGAAATCAACCCAGCCAATACCTTGATTTTGGACTTCCAGATTCCAGAACTCTGAGCAACACAGTCTGTAAGACTCTGCTATGGCAGCCCTGGTATACTAATACACCTATGTTTCAGAAATGGTCTCTTTCACATTGAGGGTCCTTCCCTTTGCCCTAAGGTTTTATTTCATTTGGGGGGTTGGTGTGGCGCTACTGTGTCAGGGCAGGAGGCAGGGAAGGAGATCATGGGCATTTGCCCCACAGGGTCATCCAGTTATGGCACAGTTGTTCCTAGGTCTGGCTATAGAATTTGCAACCTCAGTGCAAAAGGAAAATATAGGACCCTTTGATCAAAAAGCATGAAGAAAGCACTGTTAAAGACACTAAAATAGAAAGCATTTTTCTTTCTTCTGGGGTCTCTCTCTTGGCTTGCCATGGTGTTTTTATTTCCTATTTAATGCTGCCCTAAGTAAAGAAAAATTTGAAACTTTAATCATCAGCATGAATTTTACCATTTATCTTTAGAGACTGCAGTGCTAGCTTTGAATCACTCATATGTGGACCCACCAGAATGACACAACTCAATCTCACAACTAGTATAGGCATATGGATTTTGTTCTTCACAGAAGGGTGGAAATCCTGCACAAAATGAACTCAACTGCTTTTATTTCGCTTCTTGATGCACACACATTCTACCAACACTCCTACCCCTGGCTAACTGATGAATAAGGAAGGGCTGCAAAGACAAGGAACTATGGGTTGCCCTATCTGTTCCTTTCCTTCTATGTCACCATTCTCAGCGTAAGTGATTGGCTGAGCCTGGGAAGTAACAGGAGCGTGGAAGGATATTCTGAGGTTCCTGGTTGTTCATATTTCTGAGAACACCATTGCCTTCTTTCTGCATTTGGTGCAAGTTCTGGTGTGTGGGGAGCATGTGGCCTCTGAGGGTGGCCCATGCCCTTCTTTACTGAGTGGCAGATGTCACTCACTTTGCTTGTATTCACTGCCTCCCTCACATTGTCCTGGGTAACGCTGGGCTCATGGGCACCCTGAATGCTCCGTGCAGATGAGGAGGCTAGAAGTTCAGGACACAGCCGTCATTCTACCTCCTATGCTCAGAAACATGCTCCTCTGTCCCACTAACTTTACTCACAAAACACAAGTTCAAAGATAAAATCACTGAAAATCTCAACCCATCCACCACAGAGCACAAGACCCAGCTCTAGGCCCTCCTGAAGGCAGGTCTCTGTGTCTATGGATTTCCAGTCTGAAGTCAGCCCCGCCTGTCCCTCTACTTCCTCTCCTCAGCCACCTTCAGGCTTGGAGACTAGAGTCAAAACTAAAGGAATGTGTCCAGTTGTTCTACAACTACAGTGGATGGCATGTTTTCAATACCAATTGACTGGTTGTTCTCAGCATGTTTCAACCCCCTCCCAATCCCCAGGTTTTACCTTTTTTTACTTTATTTAACTGCACAAGATATAACATTTTGTGCTCAAGGAATGAGGGAATAGAGGTTAGGGGAGAGACCAGAGAAACCTTAGTCTATTCTCAATTTTTAAGTTTCCAAAGACTCTTCAGTAAACGGAAAGGGTTGTGGCATAGACAAGAGATTTGGAAGAAAGCATGGTGATAAAAAGAAATTGTCTTGCTGGGTGCGGTAAGTCATGACTTTAGTCCCTGCTACTCTGGAGGTTGAGTTAGGATAATTGCTTGAGCCAGGAGTTCAAGTCCAGTCTGGACACAGAGCAAGATCCCCCTTCTCTATATAAAAAAAAATATAATCAGTCAAGATTGGAAAACAATTCCCAGGCAGAGGGAGCATGGAGATTTGGCGGGAAATCCAGAGAAGGCAGCCATCAGAGGTTTCCCTGGAAGTAGGCCTTAATCAAATCCCTAAATCCCAGTGCTGAGCCTTGGGAATTAATGAGATTAGTCAAAGATCATTTTATATATACCACAAAACCACAGTTGTATGAGAACAGTTATAACTGTGAAAGATAGAAATTATATTTAAGATAAAAGCATATTTTAAATATATCAAATGATATATTTAATCATAACAAATGATAAAGCCAGAATAGAGAGAAAATTCTTGAATACTTGTATGGTCAGTTAATAATTACCCTCTAGAGTGTCTACATCCTAATCCCTGGAACCTGTGAATATGACCTTACATGGCAAAAGGAACTTTGTGGACATGATTAAGAATCTTGAGATGGGGGATTATCCTGGATTATCCTCATGGGCGATAAATATGATAATAGAATCCTTGTAAAAAGGAGACAGAGGAACATTTGACTACAGAAGGGGAGTCAATGATGTGGTGAGGGAGCAGATATTGAGTGATGCTCTTTAAAGATGGAGGAAGGGGCCACAAGCCAAGGAATGCAGGTGGCCACCAGGAGCTGGAAACAGCAAGGAAATGGATTCTCCCCTAGAGTCTCCAGATGGAACCAGCCCTGCAGACACCTTGATGTTAGTGTAGGGAACCTGATCTGGGACTGCTGACCTCCAGAACTGTAAGCGAGGTGACAATGATGAAACAGAGTAGCTTTGTTCTCCATTCTCAGGTTTACCTTTAGTTCACTCTTGCTTTGATCCTTGGGAAGTCTCTGGAACAAACAGATTTAGGAGTGCATATATCTTTATATTTCTTTCTTCCTTTTTTTTTTTTTTTTTTTTGAGACAGAGTCTCACTCTGTCAACTGGACTGGAGTGCAGTGGCACAATCTCAGCTCCCTGCAACCTCTGCCTCCCAGGTTCCACTGATTCTCCTGCCTCAGCCTCCCGAGAAGCTGGGATTATACGTACATGCCACCACGCCCAGCTACTTTTTTGTATGTTTAGTAGAGATGGGGTTTCCCCATATTGGCTAGGCTGGTCTCAAACTCCTGACCTCAAGTGATCCACCCACCTCAGCCTCCCAGAGTGCTGGGATTATAGGCATGAGCCACCGCGCCTGGCTCAATCTTTATATTTCAACACTGATTTATGTTGGTGGAGCAGAGACTTGGGCCTAGGAGTAGGGGGTGGCTGGAAAAGGAGGAGGCCAGAGCTATCCAATCTTTCGAAGATCCCACAGTCTACATTTTTTCAAGTTTCTCTTAATGTCACCTGTCTCTGCCCAAAAAGGGGATACTTTAGATGACTTAAGTGGCCTGGAGAATAAACCTGCTTCACCATCTCTTGCAGGCCTGGATGAGTGACCTGAAAGGTGAATGCTATTTGTGCTGAGGTAGAAAAGCTCTGTATGCTTCATGAACAATTCTGCATTGGCAGAATCTTATACAGTAGTGTAAGGTTGGTCTTTCAACAGGGGCTGGGCCATTTTGTGAGTCTCTGCAAACACCTGCTCCTCTTCAACAGCTCCAGAGGGCAGTGCTGCATCTTGAGATAAACGTAAATAAGTATATTAGATTTCTTTATGTATGTATGTATCTTTATATCTATATCTACATATATAAATATAAAAATGAATATTATTTGGAATACTGATTCGCCCTCTATTTTGTCAAGATAACATTGTTCCCAACTTCATGACGTCAATGTAACATTCTCGTTTTTTTTTTCTTTTCTGAGACAGAGTGTTGTTCTGTTATTCAGGCTGGAGTGGTGCCATCGTAGCTTAGTGCAACCTTGACCCTCCGGGCTCAAGTGATCCTCCTGCCTCAATTTTCCAAGTACCTGGGACTGCAGGTGCCACCCTACCTGGCTTTGTTTTCTCTTCTTTTTGTAGAGGAAGGGTCTCAAACTCCCAGGTCCAAGCATTTCTCCTGTCTTGGCCTTCCAAAGTGCTGGTGCGAGCCACTACATCCAGCCACATTCTCTTAATTAACCCTCACAACACCCCTACCCTTTAGATGTTACAATTAAGGTTCAGTGAGGTCCAGTCACTTGCCTAAGGTCATACACCCAGTATGTGGCCTCCAGCTTTGGTTAAGCAGCCCCAGTGGCACTGGGGGATTTGGCTGGTTCTCTTTGACCAGGAAGACAAAGCCGGAGGATGAAGGCAGAGGCAGACACACTGGAGTGGAGTTGCTGGGGGGAGTCTGAATTGGTCTTCTTGGGCTAAACGAAGGTTCCTTAGAAAGAGTCCTATCACCCAGAGGAGGAGGCATCCCACTGGTCCAGAGTGGGCAGGAATCTAAGAGCAGAACTCTCCAAATTGTGGATTGGGGGTGGGCCTCCTGGGAAATGCTTGGCCAGTAGGGAGCACTGCCTTCTCCATTCTGCAAATGTTGTAGGCTCCCTCCCACCTGATAGCTTTCTGCCCACTTGTCATTCTTCCCCTTAAACAGGGTTCTCAGGAAAAGGCCTGACACGTGCATCCAAACAGCAGAAATTCTGCAAATGGCATGCCGCATTGACCTATGCCCAGAGCTTTTGATTATTATGAGGGCACAAGTAACCTTAAGAGAAATTAATACATTTTGAGCACCAGCAAAATGACTCCAAGAGTAATGTAAGGGCTGGCTATCATTATTGGACCAGAAATACTTCTGGGAGTTGCTCTTAACATCCCCCCTTCATTCTTCCTTCTCATCTGCAAGTGAATGCTATGATGTTTAGGTTTCCTGAAGGAAACATGGTTGACAGTAAACCGTGGGTGGCCCCTGCGCTTAATTCATCCTGAACAACAATTAATACTAATGGTTTGAAGGATGGATATTTTCTTGGGCAGAGGAAAAAGCTGAAATGGAACATATGAATCAGCCCTTCTACCCTGGGTATAAATTATTAAAGCCAGCAGTTACCCCTCATGTGCAGCCACTGTGATTTAGAGATCACTGATAGTCCCTAAGTAGGAGTGGGATAGGGAGCAGGTGACAGTCAAAAAACCATAGGTAGCCTCCATTAAGAGCTCAGTTTGGAACTGGACTGCCTATGCTCTTTTCTTTTCTCTTCCTTTTTTGTGACAGGGTCTCTTCGGTTGCCCATTCTGGAGAGCAATGGCGCAATCATTGCTCACTGCAGCCCCGACCTCCTGGACTCAAGCGATCCTCCTACCTTGGTCTTCCAAAGCACTGGGATTACAGGCTTGAGCCACTTTGCCTGATCTGAGTTCTAATTCTGACTCCATTGTCTACTAGTTGAACAACATTGGAAAATTGACTTCACCTCTCTTAAGTGTAAGTGTTGTCATCTACAAAATGAGGGTCATGAGCATATTGATCTTATAGGGTTTGTTGTGAGGGTTAAACCAGATACTCCATGTAAATCATTGAGCACAGTTTCTGGTACACATAAAGCATACATAAAACTTTACTTTTTTTTTTTTTAAAGCAACATCCCACTATGTTGTCTGGGCTGGTTTTGAACTCCTGGCCTTAGGGATCTTCCTGCATTGGTCTCCCAAAGCCCTGGGATTACAGGCACAAGCCACTGCCTCTGACTAAAGATGATTATTATGTTTATGGACCTCCATTTTTTAGCCTTCAGTAAAGAACCAAATGTTGTTTCTAAAAAATACCCACTACTGGCCGGGCGCGGTGGCTCATGCCTGTAATCCCAGCACTTTGGTGGGGCAGAGGCAGGTGGATCCCCTGAGGTCAGGAGTTCAAGACTAGCCTGGCCAACGTGGTGGAAACCCCATCTCTACAAAAATACAAAAATTAGCCGAGCATGTTGGTGGGTGCCTGAAATCCCAGCTACTCGGGAGGCTGAGGCAGGCGAATTGGTTGAATCCAAGAGGCGGAAGTTGCAGCGAGCCCAGATCAAGCCACTGCACTCCAGCCTGGGCAACAGAGTAAGACTCTGTCAAAAAAAAAAAAAAAAAAGAAAGAAAGAAAGAAAAAAACCACACTACTTAGAATGTTATGAGAAAGAGGTATCTGTGTTGACCTTTTTAGAATAAAGTGAGACATCCTTTTTGTTTAAACCTTGATGAAAATGTCCTAACCTCTGTTAATTAGTGTGCTGCTTTAGTAATTAGAACAAACATTAGAGAGCAATGTTTTTCTGATAATTGTGTTGCTCATTGTAATCAGGGGCATTATTAATCCCAACATTAATGCCTATAAAAACAATTACCGAATGGTTTATCAGTAATAGAGAAATGATTGGAGGTTACACTAAATTTGATGAAATCCCTAATACGAGTGTTTCTTCTTGTGGTTCTATTCTCTTTCTCCCACCATGAGTGCAGTTGTGTTCCACCTAAGTGATGGCTCAGGTTTGCTACATGCATTTTGTAGATGTCTAGCCTTTTGATGATGATTTTGTAGGAGCCATTCTTCAGTATTCTCACAGTAAGAAACCTGAGGGATAGATGTGACTTTATACTAAGTCCACAACAATATGTCAGTTCAAACCCTAGTGCTGGTCAGGCGCGGTCGCTCACACCTGTCATCACAGCACTTTGGGAAGCTGAGGTGAGCAGATCACTTGAGGTCAGGAGTTTGAGACCAGCCTGGCAAACTTGGTGAAACCCTGTCTCTATTAAACACACACACACGCACACACACACACACATACACATTAGCTGGGCGTGGTGGCTCACGCCTGTAATCCCAGCTACTCGGGAGGCTGAGGCAGCAGAATAGCTTGAACCTGGGAGGCGGAGTTTGCAGTGAGCAGAGATCACGCCACTGCACTCCAGCCTGGGTAACAGAGCTAGAATCTGTCTCAGAAACGAAACAAAACAAAAAACAACCAACCAACCAACCAAACAAACAAACAAAAACAACCCAGTGTTGACCTTAAGTTGCATTTGTGTCATCCATGGGGTTGTGAATTCACGAGTGCTATGAAAGGCTCCCAGCTAGAAGATCCCTCTCTGCTTCTTAGAATACCTGGGATCCTACTGCTAAGCACTTTGTTCATTCGTGTTAAGCACCAACCTGCAATTTCTCCTTTACAGGCAAATGCACTTTAGGGATGGTACCTGTATCAGATCCCTTTATTTCGTTGGAGAACAAGTAGAGTGGGGTTGGTGAGTTTAAAGTAGGAAGATATAGCCTTGGGGACAGGGAATAGACACAAGACAAACTTACAAAACTGGGAAAGGGGCTTTGGAATCATCACTGGCTCACTAAATTATCCCATTTTCTAAGAATAGGAAGATCTATAATAACTTCCGAAATGTTTTTTTTTTCTTCACTCTAAATGTCTCATGATGTTTGCTTGTTGAAAAAAAAATTAATTTCAAACCCTGGGGAAAAAAAGGTAGGTTGAAACATTAATCAGAGTTATTTGTGCTGCTTTGCAGGTGTCTAGTTGCCTTAAATTACTTTGTGAAAATGTTAATTATCTAAACAACTTAAAATAGAAAAAAAAAAAATCCCATGATAAAAAGCCATTTATCCACCTCCCAACAGTTTCTTTTTTTTTTTTTTTTTTTTTTATTGAGACAAGGACTGGGTCTGTCACCCATGCTAGAAGGCTGGAGTGCAGTGGTGAAATCATGGCTCACTGCAATCTTTGTTTCTTGGGTTCGAGCCATCCTCCCACCTCAGACTGTTGAGTAGATGGGACTACAGGTATGCATCACCACGCCTGGCTTATTTTTGTTTTTTGTTTGTCTGTTTGTTTGTTTTTTGGTAGAGATGAGGTTTCACCATGTTGCCCAGGCTGGTCTCGAACTCCTGGGCTCAAGCAATCTGCCCATCTCAGCCTCCCAAAGTGCTAGGACTTCAGGCATGAACCACTGTACCTACCTCCATTTTAATGTACTTTAATTCTTCCCCAAGTCCTCACTTCCTTCCTTTGCTGGCACAGATTCCATGCCCATCATTAGGATCAATCTCTCAAACACTCCTGCTCCGTCATACATATGTGTCAAAACCCCACTTTGGCAAAACCCAATCCATTGTCAACCCTATTTCTGAGCCTGACAACTGAATGTAGTTGGAGAGAAACATAACAATGGTGGCCCATTTAACGTTAAATTCTCAACCACAAACCAAGATATGTTTCTCTCCAGTCCATTGATCCTTGAACTCTCCTAGATAACTATTTTGACTATTCCACACCTTTCCTCAAACTCCTAGCCCAGGGATCCTCAGTTCTGACTGCACTGTTAAGTCACCCAGAAACCTTATAACACACCAGTGCCCAGGTCCCACCACCAGAGAATCTAATTTCCTTGGTGTGTCCAGGTGCAGTGGCTCATGTCTATAATCCCATCACTCTGGAAGGCTGAGGCAGGTAGATCACCTGAGGTCAGGAGTTTGAGACCAGCCTGGCCAACATGGTGAAACCCTGTCTCTACTACAAATACAAAAATGAACCAGGTGTGGTGGTGGGCTCCTGTAATCCCAGCTACTTGGGAGGCTGAGGCAGGAGAATCGCTTGAACCCAGGAGGTGGTGTTTGCAGTGAACTGAGATTGTGCCTTTGTATTCCAGCCTGGGTGACAGAGTGAAACTCTGTCTCAAAAATAATAGTAATAATAATAATTTACTTGGCATGGACCAGACCCTGGATATAAGTGTGTTTTTGAAACTCCCCAGGTGATCCTAACATACAGCCAAGAATGGAAGCTAAACTCCTCGCCCTCCCTTCATCAGGTAGATCTCATGACCTGGCTTCCCACTTCACTAGAAAATCAAATCGGTAAGTAAAGAACACCACAGCAGACTTCCACTAAATCAAGGAATGTGCCTGCATGGAGTCTTTACTCCACTGCCTTCTACAAGAAGACAAACCTTCTACTTGTGCATTCCAACTCGCCACCATTCAAGCAATCAAGGATTTTGCTTTGGCAACTGTTCCCTTTCTCTCCAGCATCTCTCCTATATCCTTTCTATTGAATCGTTCCCACAATCGTTCAAACATTTGATTTTTTTTTTTAAATCCCTCCCTCTACTCATTAGCCCTGTTTGGCACCTCCCCTTTCTTCCTTCCTTTTCAGCAAAACTCCTCAAACTTTATATTGACTCAATACCCCCATTTCTTCTCCCATTCTCAGATCCACTCCAATCATAGTTTTGTCTGCTCACTGACAAACCCGGCAGTTAATTCTCAGTCCTCTTCCTATATCTCCTAGCAACATTTGACAGTTATTTGAAAGTATTCCTCCTTGAAGTACTTTCTTAGCCACCAGGACTTTACTTTGTCTCAATTCTCCAGCC
Organism: Chlorocebus sabaeus; assembly: GCF_047675955.1. NCBI lineage: Eukaryota > Metazoa > Chordata > Mammalia > Primates > Cercopithecidae > Chlorocebus > Chlorocebus sabaeus. The sequence goes on along the minus strand of NC_132928.1, from coordinate 68,451,604 downwards.
TTCTCAGTCTCCTTGAGGGATTCATCTGCCTCATGTTTAGACACCATGTGCTCTGGGAATCCCCCTCAGACCCATTTCCTCCGTATTTATGCTCCGTCCCTGGTGGTTTCATCCAAGATGTATCTGGGTCCGGTGGCTCATGCCTGTAATCCCAGCACTTTGGGAGGCCAAGGTGGGTGGATCATTTGAGGTCAGGAGTTTGAGATCAGCCTGGCCAATATGGTGAAACACTGTCTTACTAAAAACACAAAACTTAGTCCGGTGTGGTGGCAGGGGCCTGTAATCCCAGCTACTTGGGAGGCTGAGGCAGGAGAACTGCTTGAACCCAGGAGGCAGAAGTTGCAGTGAGCCCAGATCAAGCCACTGCACTCCAGCCTGGGTTACAGAATGAGACTGTCTCAAAACAACAACAACAACAACAACAAAGCAAACAAGATGTATCTACCGTCTATCTGCTGATGGCACTCACAATTTTATGTCCAGCCTAGACCTGGATGAACTCCAGATTCCTGTTTTCAACTACCTGCTTTCCAGACCCACTCAGATGTGTTAAACTCTACATGTTGAAAACCAAGCTATTGTTCCTCCTCTTTAATCCTGCTGCTCTTGCAGTAGCCCATGCAAACAACAACAGCAAAGCCAAAACCATGGAGTCCTTCTCAACTCATCTCTTTCTCTCACCGTCCACATTTAATTCTTTCATAAAAGTTGTGGGTTCTACCTTCAAGACATATTCTGATCTGACTAATTCTCATCACTTCCATCACTACCAGTCTGGTCCCAAATACCCTCTTTTATGGCCTGGACTATCGCAATAGTATCTGAACTGGTCTTCCTGATTCCACTTTTCATCTGCTCCAGTGTATTTGCCTCTAAGCAGTTAAAGTGAGGCCCTTAAAATACAAGTCAGATCTTATTTCTCTGTTCGATGCTCTCCAGTGGCTTCCCATTTTACGCAAAATAAAGTACAAAATATTGCAAGATTTAACATCCAACTCTTCGATTTCATCTGCTACCACTTCCTCTCATCTCTGTCTCAACCACATCTGTCTTCTCATTGCTGACTGACCACAGCTAGTGCGCTCCTGCTTTGGGTGCTTTGCACTTGTTTCTCATCCTTGAATGAACATGGCTTGCTTCTTTAATCCATTCAAGGTTCTGCTCAAATGTCACCTTATCAGAGCAACTTCTCCCAACCAATTTATACAAGCTTGTGCACACATACACACACTCCACTACAATCACAACCACCATCAGTCTCTGTCCCTCTGCTTTTTATCTCTTGTCAACAACAGGTATATACATACTTCCTGGGTTGTTTATTTTTTGTCTCTTCTCTCCCCACCGACAATTTGAATGTAAGTGCTATAAAAACAGGGTCTTTGTTCTCTTTCTCTGATTTATTTCCAGTGCCTAGAAGGGAGCCTGGCACATAATAGAACTCAATACATATTTGTTGAATTAGTGAGTGAATGAATGAATCAATCAATCAATCAATGAAAAAGTCAGATCATCTCAATCTGAACACAAGGGAATTTTCTCTAGAGTTTCCCAGAGAATTGTCCTGTTTCCTTCTTTCTGCCTCTCTGTGTTGGCTCCTAGATAAATTTACTACATAAAAGCATTGTGAGAGAGGTTGGACCCTTAGGTCCCTGAGTAAGATATGACCCCAAATGTCACACTGTGCCATGCATATTCTCCTCTGACCTCCTCCCCAACATGTGGGCCACCGTCCAGCAGCTGCACTCTTTCTCCCCCTACCCTCTCCCAGGAGCTTCTCCTTAGCTGTAGCCCCCTCCTTTTGGGTGATGAAGGCAACGTGGGGGAGAAGCAGCAGTTCCACTGACTCCATCTCTGCCTTCTCCATCCATAGTGACCGGCAACATGTAGACTTCCCAAGCCTCATCTGGCCTGTGCAGTCTGGAGCTGGCCAGGGCACTCTCTGCCACATTAGCATTCATGTTCTTTTCTGTGTCTTGCCACAGCTTGACTATTTGCAAAATTAAGACTTGTAAAACTACCAAGGAAAAATATATACTGTATTCTATGGCTTCTAAGATGCCCTCTTCCTTTTTTTCACATTTCACATCTCTAACATCAGGAATGTCTTATAATTGGTGCTGGGCAAGTGAAAATCCCTGTGCAGTTAACAGAGTCTGAGTCTATGCCAACTTCACTTCTATTCCTAGGGCATGCCTGACCTCATATACCCCTTGGTGTGCCAGGCCACAGGCCTTCTGAGAACCACTGGAGGAAGGAAATTGAATCTAGTTATTGTATGTAAACCTTGGATTAGGTAAAACAAAACAAAACAAACAAAACACCAGCATCAAGATCTTATTTCTCTGCTCTATACTCTCCAGTGGCTCCCCATATCACTCCAAATAAAATCCAAAGTCTTGCAAGATTTAACACCCACCCAACTTCCTCTTTGATTTCATTTGCTACCACTTCTCTCTCAGCTCTGTCATCTGCCTCCTCAGTGCTGACTGACCACAGCTAGCATGCTCTTGCTTGGGGGACACACAGAATGGGAGGCCAGTAGCTTGAATAAGTTAGGAGCACTTGCATAAGAAATGCAGCATACCAAATGCTCTGAGTGACTTGGAGGAGCACATTGTGGAGAAAACCTGGGCATTGACAGCTCTGAGTTAGAAAGTAAACAAGGGTAGTGAGATTCTGAATGTGAAATTCAGAAAACTTTAACCAATTAACTTATATTTTATCTGTATGCATGCAATAAAGTGATACATAATAAAAATCTGTCCAAAAATTATTATCAAATAGCTTTTTTCAATAAGTTTAAATTATAATTAGAACAGAAAAGAAACCATTGTATCATAGTTTCCTATGGCAGCACTTTTTCCTTTTTGGTGATACATAAAGCAGTGGTTCACTGTACCATGAAAGGAGGTTTAGACTTAATGAAATATGGTGATTAGCCCTAGTTACATAAAAGCATGAACCATTGGTTTAACAAAACCTAAGGAATCTACTACACAAATGAATGGCTTTTTACTACCTTGAGCTGTTTGGGAAAACCATAAAACCAAAAGCTCAATATTAATCTAAAATTATTTAATTATATTTTATAATTAAATTATTTGGAAGACGTTTTCAAATGACTCAAAGTTAAAAGATCTCAGTGTGATATCGATTCTATAATTACTCTCAGAAATGATGCTACTAATAAAAGTTAATGATGTAGAATCAAAATGGTAATTATCAAATAGGAGGATGCCAGCCAGAGGAGAAAGTTTTTTGTTTTCCAATTGTTTTGTCCCCTCACTCCTTCTCTTACCACAGTGAGAAGCAGTCATCTGTTTTCAAAGGTTGGAATGTATTTACTTTTCTTGTTTGGAAACACTGGCTTAAACACATGTACGTCCTATAAAATACTTCACTATAAGTTGAAATATTCATCTAATTTTTATTAGACAAGTTTTGAAGTAACAATTTGATTTCTCAGTGTTTCTTTTGTGACCATATAATCCTCTCCTCAGTGTTGCATGCAGTGTGAGCTACAAGCATTTGTGAGCCTAGGAAGCACAAGGTCTCAAGGTTTCCTGGGGATTAGTACTATACAAATGCAAATTAGGGACACTGGAAGACTCTGTCCATCCTTGTCACTGCTGTTGTTTTGTTCCCTGGTTCCTTATGGGTAGCAAAGCAATTCATTGTTTTTAAAACACATACCTTAGCTGTTGACTTTTTCATTGGCTAATTGGAGAAGAAAAGAAGGAACTCTTTCCTACAGATTTTAACTCTCTGAATCCCATTCAATTATTTTTTCCATTCAACTATTTTAAATAGATAACATGAAATCTTGCAGGAGCCTCACACGATCCCTAATTGTAGAATTTGAACTTGAGCTATGGAGTCTTATTCTTCTCCTTGCATCTCCAATCTATGCTTTACTATCACCCTTTTTGATAAGTCAGATTACCTGTACCCTCTTCAACATCTTTCAGCTGGTTAGCACAGTATATAGGTATGTTGGAAACCAGATATTTTCTGTGGCTTAATTCTTCCAAGGGAGTAGAAATGCTTTGCAAGCACTTCCTCATTTTTCAGCCAATCCACATAGTAAGGAATGTTCCATGAATCTTCTCCTTTTTATATATTGTCTATTAGTCATGATCATGAATCCACGGCTGTGCAGAGCCCCTGATTTGGAAGGAGGAACCACGGGGGCTGGGGAGGGGAGCGCATGAGTGAAGGTTCCTGCTCGACCCTAGAACTGACCCCACTTGGCAAAATGGTCCTTCACCCTTTATGCATTCTTAGAAATTGCAACATGACTTCCGGTTTCATGTAACTACAATTTAGTTAATGCCCAGTAGGATTTGTAAGCCCTTCACATCTCTGAGGATTTATTTTATTTCAGAGTGAAAGTGACTTTATGGCCCATTTACCTTTAGTGTGACTTATTGCATTATTTGAAGAGGGTGGAGGGGAGCAAGAAGACAAGGCAGTCTCCCTTACGTGTATCGCCATCAACAGGATGACCACCACACATGCCTGCCCAAGGAAGAGGGGCGGATGCAACCTTTCTGTGCTATTGTTTATGAGAGCACTGAAGCCTGGGTGATCATGCAATATTTTACCAGATGAGTGTTTCAAGTGTGTGTGTGAAGGAGATGTTAAAATAGAGGTGTGAGAGTAATCAATATTTGGAAGTAATGGATATTTTGAGTTCAAAAGATGCCACACGTCAACGATGATGAGGAATGACTAGCTACTTAACTCCAGTGCTGGCACCCTTAAATTACAGGGATACTGAAGCGAGACGGAGTTAGCATCTGACCGGCGACCAGCAGTGGACCGGCGAGGCGGGCTCCTAATTAAAGCTAGATTCCCAGAAGCTGGACAGCCCCTGTATTTATGGGAGCATGCGGTGCAGCTGGCGGTGACCCCCAGGAAGCCTCGAGCAGCCGCCGCGGGAGTAGTGACCTCGGGCCCGCCGCCTACCTGGAGCGTTTCGGCGGCGCCTGGTTCAGAACCACCGGGGCGGACAGCTCCCTGGAGCCGCACGCGGACTGCTGAAGCCGACCGTGAGCGGGGTGGGTCAGCGCTCTGTCAGCGGACCCGGACCGCTGGAAGCACCCGGGGCGCCCTCCCCTCCTGTCCCCCGGTCCCGCCCTTCCCACCCCGCGCTGCGCGTGGCGGTCCCGGGCTGCGCGTCCTTGCAGGAGGAGACCGGCCCTGCAGCCGGCGGCCCTCCCCCTTCCCGCGAGCCCCAGCTGCGCGCCCCGCCCCGCCCCGCCCCGCCGAGGAGGGTGGGGGCGTTCCCCGCGCCGGGCCCGCCCAGCTCCCCCGCGGCCGTTCGGGCTCGGCTCCCCATTGGCCGGCGGGCGGGAGGTGCGAGGGGGCGGGGCCCGCCTCCGGCGGCTCGCGCCCGGGAAGGTCGGCAGCCCAGCGCCGGAGGCCGTGGGGAGGGCGCGCAGGGACGCGGCAGGCGCCGAGGAGACGCAGCCGCGGCGGTGGCTGTAGCGGCGGCGCCTGGTCTCGGCCGCAGCCTTTGCGTCCCGCCCTCGCTGGGTCGCCCCTGCCACCCCCCTCGCGCGGCTCGCCTCCCGCCGCGGCCCGCAGCCTGCGGCGCCCGAGCTCCGAGGGCGCTTTCCCGGGCGCTGGGCCCGAGGCGGCCAAGACGGCGGGCCGGCCGGGCACGGGGCGGCGGGCGCTCTGCTGCGGGCTGCGCTGGTGGGGGGCGGCGGGCCGCGGCGCGGGCCCGGGGCCCGGCGCGTGCGGCTGGGAGGCACTGTGGGGGTCGGGCGCGCGGGCGGCGGCCGGGGCCATGGCCGAGGGCGGCGGGGGCGCGCGGAGGAGGGCGCCGGCGCTGCTCGAGGCTGCCCGCGCGCGCTACGAGAGCCTGCACATCTCGGACGACGTGTTCGGCGAGTCCGGTCCGGACAGCGGCGGGAACCCCTTCTACAGCACCTCGGCCGCCTCGCGCTCCTCCTCGGCCGCCTCCTCGGACGAGGAGCGGGAGCCCCCTGGACCCGCAGGGGCCGCCCCGCCGCCTCCCCGCGCCCCGGACGCGCAGGAGCCGGAGGAGGACGAGGCCGGCGCGGGCTGGAGCGCCGCGCTGCGGGACTGTCCGCCCCCGCGCTTCGAGGACACCGGCGGTAAGGGGCGGTCCGCGGGTGGGTGTCGGGGGCGGTGCTGGAACCCGGCGCGGGGGAGGCGTGGGTGCTGGGGCGGGCGAGTCCAGACGCTCCGTGGGCTGGGTTGTGGGTGTCTCTCCGGAAACAAATGAGTCTGCAGGAGTGGGGATCGGTCTGACTGCGCCTGGGGGCTCCGAACCCTTGGGTGGAGAGGGTGAGGCGGAGGCAGTGGTCAGCTCTTTTCCAGTGACAGGGTCGTCGGGTACCTTTTCCTTCACTTCCTGGGAGCACCCCAGCCCCTGCACGGGAAGCCTGTCACACCTGTGGGTCGGACTTTAGGGGTGGATTGAAGTTAGGCTTTCCTAGTTGAGGGGGCTTTACTGAAAGCCCAGCGTGGCTGGTGGAGGCAGGTGGAGTCATTTTTTCACTAACAGCCGAAGAGCGAGCCTTATGGCAGGTGACGGGGGCGAGACAGGTTGCAGATGGCCCAGTGAGAGTTGAGGGAGAGGCCACCCGCAGTGTAGTTTTCTCCTTAATCGGAGAAACTTTCCCTGTCCGCGCTATTCCAGATCTCTTGTTAAGAATGGGGAGGAGTGAAGGGACCGATTGGGCAGCGTTAAGGTGTTTGCTTTTCCGCCAGAAGGTACTTTCAGGTGTGTCCTGCTTACCACTGTGGTCACAGACAAGCTCCGAATACCTGGAGAAGGTGGCTGGGGTGCTGGAAGCTGCTGCGGCTGCCCCACTCCTCTTCACTGCCTGTTTTTGTGGGAGTTGGCTGTTGAAATATCACCACTTCCTCTGCAGAAGCTCCGCAGCCTCTGCCTTCTTTGAAAGCTGCAGACCAGCCGCCCTCTCATGCTGGTGTTTCTTGTTCCACGGCCTTCTGTAGCAGGCCCGTGCTCCTGCATGCTGTGTTCTTCCGTAGAAGTGCGCGCAACCGGTGTTGATGAGGGCCAGGGAGTGGCCGCGGTGGGCATGATGCGGCTTTTCCTGTGGCCTTCTCTGATGATTGTCCAACCGGTCAGGAATACGGCACATGGGAAGGCAGGCCCAAGGGACCTCCAGCTGGTGCCTGGACTTGGATCTGGACATCATGCTGCAGCCTGCTGGGAGGCCGGTAGGGTTAGCTGGACTCTCTCAGTAGGGAGTGGTCTGCAGACCTCTGGCAGGCTGCGGTGTGGATGTGTGGAGCTAAAGCTGGGCTTGCAAAGTCACAGTTAGCTGTGCATTGCTTTGAGGGTGGGTACATTTTAAAGCATATGCATTTGGGCTGTAGTTAAGAGCTTGGGAATTTTCAAAATCATTGACTCTGTATAGTCCTTTTATACTGTCCTATATTTTCCAGGATGTCATTAAGGCCTCCCGGCCCTAGACAGCTGTTTTCTGTATTGGCTCTTTAAGAATTGTACCAGTCCACAGACCTGGTTTGGCAGACTTTATTCCGTGAGCATCTGTGATCTAATTTCGATCCTGGAAACATTTGAGATACAGGTCCACCTGGGACTGCACAGCAAGTCTCTCCGTGTCTCAGGGCAAAATAGAGAACTTGTACTAGGTCAAGCCTAGTTATGAATAAGAATCCTGAATGTGCTGATTTGAGAAGGGTGGGCACACTGAAATAAATTGTAAATCCATCTTATATTTCTTAGTAACCTTGAAATGGGAGAAATTCTGCAGCAGAGCCATTTAATCCAGCCACCGCAGCACTTATGGTCATGAAGAGCAGGATCGTGTGTCATTTAGCATTAGGTTCAAATTCTGCTTCCTGCAGATGCCCACTGAGTTCACACCTGTACCGAAGAATCAGTGAGGCCCTTTAACCAAAGACATTAGTGGTTATTGCCGGTATTTTTACCCAGTTTTGTTTTCCTGCCCTGTGTGGGAGCTTGCCTTTTAAGTCCACATCTGATTTAGAATTTCCTCTTTGCAGATTTCATCCTGAGGGAAATTTGGAGTGGTGAGGAATGGAGGGATGAGGTCGATGGCCTGTTAAAACTTGAATTTGGATTTCCCCAAAACAATGGAATATGATTTATGGGGGCTGAAAATAGATGCAGAAGCGTGGGTTTGGTCAGAGAAAATCCTTGCGCCTACCAGTGTGGAGGAAGATGGATGTGTTTATTAAGAGGCTGAGAGCTGCACCCCAGCCACTCTGAGAGCAAAGAGGATCAGCCTGCTGGGGTTTGCCAGAGCACAGTATCTAAAACGCTCGGACAAGCGTGCGCTCCTCACTTGCAAAGAATGCAGCCTGGATCTCTCTTCCGTCTTTGTTCCCCCGTTTATTAACAAATCTCACTGGATGGGTAGAGTGGGGTGGGGAGGAAAGCAAGCAGGTGGCATTTCTATCTCTAATCAGGCTTTATAATGGAAAATTTTTAATCCAAATTGCTCTTGCTGCTGGAATCAGATGAGGAAAAAACAAAATTCGAGATCTGATAGAGGCTTCTTGCCTTGCTCCTACTGTAAAAACAGGTATATGTGTATGTACATAAATGTGTATTTTATGGAAATGTGCAGGTATGTAAATGTGTGCATGTAACTGGGTATTGTATGCAAATGTGTATTGCTTGTGCTAGGTTTTTGGGTTTTTTTTTAATCAGAAGGATGACCTAGAAACCTTTGCAGAGTCGCTGTGCATGAGGGAGGTAGACACTGGGGACCATTATGAGTTGTAGTGGGAGCCGCCACATCTCCCCACACCCACCATAAGGGGAGTGCACAGGGTAGGAGATGCTTGGTGGCCAGCTGAGAGGAGGAGGGGAAGGAAGGGAGCCGTGCTAGTTCCTGTGCCAGCCCATAGAGCACCATTTCTGTAGTTCAGGTCGGAAATCCTAGCCATTCTTCAGGCTGTTCTTGTCTTCCCAGCCCTTTCCTTCTATTTTTCAGTGTATTTAGCTTCCTGGATCAGCCTCTCCAGAAGTGCAGCCAGGAGTTATGGGTGGAGAGGGCCCTTGCTCACTCCTCTTGTCTCCTCTCTCACCTCACTTAGGTTCTGGTTGTGCATTGAGGTGTGGATCCTCTCGGGATGACTTAAATGCACACGCTGTGCTTGCCAGGCTAGCTGTTGGGCTCTTAACCCCTGTGGAGATGCATGATCTGCCTGGGAGCTGAAATGCCTACTGGGAGTGCAGAGCCTAGGACCTTCTCTTAACCAGACTTGCAGCATATATCCCCCCAAAATAGCCCCCTCAAGCCGTCAGCCTGCTTGCCCACTGTGCAAATAACCAACACAGCATGTGAGCTCACTCTTTGGAAACAGAATGAAATTCAGGCCCGGCTGCTTTTTGAGCCTCTGCCCTTTTGGTTTCTTATTCTGAGCAGTCTTGTGATTCGTTTCTCGGAGGAGGCAGAGGAACAGACAAGATTTCACAGATGCTCCAGGGCTTCCGTCTGGTTTGTCAGTCCTTTGTCCAGGCTGGCCGGGATCTGAGCTGCTCGCTCTTTCTATTAGAGGTTGGACTTCATAGAAGGGGGGTGGGGGAGAGAGGGAGAGAGAGAGGGAGTGGGGTGGGGGGGGGGGAGAGAGAGAGAGAGAGAGAGAGAGAGAGAGAGAGAGAGAGAGAGAGTGTGTGTGTGTGTTCTCCCCCCATTTACCATATCAGCAACCCTCTAATCATTCAGTGGGGAGGTATGACCTTGAGCAGCTGGAGAGAAACATAAGGCATTGGAAATTAACATTGTTGAATGTTTTATCTTTACAGTTCGTTGTTGGTTTAGAGCCTTTTTAACAAACAAGAAAAGAAAAATCTTTTTCTCAAAACCAGAATTAAACTGAGACCCTTGGCTCCAAAGGGGTTTGTGAACTCAGAGACCTGGAACCCTTTCTATGGGGTTAAGTATAAGAAGCTGCTCCTACCTTTAGCTCTGCACAGGATTCTGTGGCTCCAGGAGGAACTTTGAGTCTTGGTGAGCTGCAAGATAATCTTGGGCAAAGCTACATAGTAATCAAGTGCAAGACTGTGTGTCATCTTGCAGTAGCTGCACAGAATTCAGAGAAGGGAGCTTCCTGGGAGAGCTGTTTTGCTCTTTTCCCAGGAGTCTGTTCATGTAGGGGGTGAAACTGGAGCTGCTACTGCTAACCCTCAGTTCTCATTTGTCACTTGTGTTTTCATGCATTATCATCAGACTATCTTCACAAGGACTCTGTGGCCGAGAAGTTGCCACTGCCATGTGACTGGGAAAGGAAGTTGCTGCCTCCACTTTCCTGGGGTTGATGAGATTACTGGGTTAAGTGATCACCATCTAACTAGTCAGACTCAATAATTCAGGAAATGTAGTGCCTTTTTTTTTCTTTTACTAGAACTTTTTTCAGTAAAAAATATTTTTATAGTTATACATGAATTGCTTTTAGTTTTGGGGGGAAGGGGATACAGTTCTATGAGTTTTAACTCATGATTTGTGTAATCCATACCACAACCAGGATACAGAAGACCAGAACCTTGCCAGGGTGTTGCTGGTATAGTGGTTGGCATAGCTACCTTCCAGAAGAGGAGAATCTGGATTCTTCTCTAGCTCCTTGTTTAATCCTTGCTGCCCTGAGTTGTCCTAGTGAGTACTCAGAGCTGTTTTTCAGGAGGTGGGGCTTTGAAGACTGCAGTAGCAGCTCCAGTTTCACCCCCTACATGAACAGACTCCTGGGAAAAGAGCAAAACAGCTCTCCCAGGAAGCTCCCTTCTCTGAATTCTGTGCAGCTACTGCAAGATGACACACAGTCTTGCACTTGATTACTATGTAGCTTTGCCCAAGATTATCTTGCAGCTCACCAAGATTCAAAGTTCCTCCTGGAGCCACAGAATCCTGTGCAGAGCTAAAGGTAGGAGCAGCTTCTTATACTTAACCCCATAGAAAGGGTTCCAGGTCTCTGAGGTCACAAACCCCTTTGAATACTCTGGAACAGGTGGTGAGGTCTAACCCAGTTTTAGACTCTAAAACTCACTTTTTAGACTTCTTTTTAGAGGCACGGTCTCACTATGTTGCCCAGGCTGGACTCAGACTCCTGGGTCCAAGTGATCCTCCCGCTTCAGCTTCCTGATTAGCTGGGACTGAAGTTGCATACCTTGTTACACCTTTGTTTTTAAGGACTGTGATTGTACATTATTTTCTTATTAACAAGTTACATATATTCATTTTAGAAAATGAATAAGAAAAAGGATAAAAATTGTATTACTCCATTTTCATGCTGCTGATGAAGACATACCCAAGATTGGGTAATTTACAAAAGAAAGAGGTTTATGGGACTTATTCCACATGGCTGGGGAGGCCTCACAATCATGGTGGAAGGTAAGAAGGAGCAAGTCACATCTTACATGGATGGCGGCAGGCAAAGAGAGAATTTACCAGCAGGAGAAATGCCAGATGCTTATAAAACCATCAGATCTCGTGAGCATTCACTCACTATCATGAGAACAGTATGGGGGGAACTGCCCCCATGATTCAATTATCTCCACCTGGTCCCGCCCTTGACATGTGGGTTTTATTACAATTCAAGGTGAGATTTGGGTGGGGACAGAGAGCCAAACCATATCAAAAATTGTGAAAATCAAATTATCTTCCTTTTCCCGGAGATAATCGTAGTTGACATACTGAATATGTGCTTCATATATCTTACATGTTGTTGAGGGACCGAATTTTTCATTGTAATTAATATATTGTGAACATTTCCCATTTAAATTTTAGAACAATATTTTCATTGACTCTGTAATACTCTAGGGTTTGCTTTTGTTAGGATTGAGCTTATTACCCTACTTCTCATTCCTCTTTTTTTGCTGTTAAATTAGTGCTGTGGTGAACATTGTTAAGACTTAAGTTTGTTTTTTTGTTTGTTTGTTTTTGAGATGGAGTTTTGCTTGTTTTGCCCAGGCTGGAATGCAATGGCACAATCTTGGTGCACTGCAACCTTTGCCTCCTGGATTCAAGTGATTCTCCTGCCTCAGCCTCCCAAATAGCTGGGATTACAGGCACACACCACCATGCCTGGCTAATTTTTGTATTTTTAGTAGAGATGGGGTCTCACCATGTTGGCCAGGCTGGTCTCGAACTCCTGACCTCAGGTGATCCACCTACCTTGGCCTCCCAAAGTGCTGGGATTACTGGTGTGATCAACCATGCCTGGCCTGATGCTTAAGCTTATATACCCATCCTCAATTTACTCCTTAGCATCAAATGATAAAGCAATATTGAGGTAAGGATTTTGCACATTTTAAAGGCTTTTGATATCTTTTGTGAACGAGTCTTCCAGAAATGTACCTTTTTATGCCCCTGCCAGCAGTACCCCAGAGAGTCCATTAGAACATCCTGTTTATAAGGCAGCAAACCAATATGTGATGCCCACCAGTAAGATGGCTCTTAGAGGAGTATTTTGTTTTATTTTAATTTGTATTTACTTTTCACCTTTTATTTTAGACTCAGGGGATACATGTCCAGGTTTGTTATAAAGGTATATTGTGTGATGCTGAGGTTTGGAGACTGATTGAGCCTGTCACCCCTGTGGTGAGCAGAGTACCTAATGGGTAGTTTTTCACACCTTGCTCCCCTCCCTCTCTCCTTTAGGAGTCCCCAGTATCTATGTTTGCCATCTTTATGTCCATGTGTACCCAATGTTTAACTCCCATTTCTAAGTGACAACATGCAGTGTTTGGTTTTCTATTCCTGCATTAGTTCACTGAGGATAATGGCCTCCAGCTGCACCCATGTCACTGCAGAGGACATAATTTCCTTCCTTTTTATAACTGCGTGGTATTCCATGGTGTATGTGCACCATATTTATCCAGGCCACCATCAGTGGTCACCTGGGTTGATTCTACGTCTTTGCTATTGTCAATAGCAATGAACATACTGTAATGAACTGTAATGAACATACGGGTGCATGTGTCTCTTTGGTAGAACAATTTATTTTCCTTTGAGTATATACCCAGTAATGGGATGGCTGGGTCAAATTGTTCAACTATCAGTTCTTTGAGAAATCTCCAGAGTTGCACTAATTTGCATTCCCACCAACAGTGGAATGATTAAGTGTTCTAGGGAATTACTTTATATAATGAAGCTTGTGTGTGTCATAGCACACATAGATTGCATGAGACATTCGTGCACAGCACAGTGCATTTTTAATGGGTATACCTATGTCACTACCACCCAGATCAAGGTAAAGAGTGTTCCTAGTTCCAGATGCAGTAGCTCATGCCTAGCCTGTAATCTCAACCAGTTGGGAGCTGATGTGGGAGAATTGTTTGAGACTAAGAGTTTGAGACCAGCTTGGGAAACACAGAGAGAGCCCGCCTTCCCTAAAAAATATTCTGAAACATTAGCCAAGCATGGTGGTGCATGCCTGTAGTCCCAGCTACTCTAAAGGCTGAGGTGTGTGAGGCTGCAGTGAGCTGTGTTTGTACCACTGCACTCCAGACTGTGGTACAAGCTGACAGAGAGAGACCCCATCTCAAAAAAAAAAAAAAAAAGAAAAAAGAAAAAAGAAAAAGAAAAGAAACATTCTTAGCATCCTGAAGATTCCTACCTACCCCTTCCCCTTCAGTACCTCCCTGTCCCCAGAGGTAGCCATGATTCTGAGTTCATCACCATTACTTAATTTTGCCCATTACGTTGTTCTATCTGTAAGATTCATCCATATCACATAGAGCAGTACTATCTTTATATTGCTGTGTAGTATGCCACTGTACAAATATACTAGAGTTTATTTACCTGGTGTCCTATCAGTAGACTTTTGGTTTGTTTCCAAACCTGAAAGCTGCTACAAATGTTCTTGTACGTGTTTTCTTGATGTTTGTATACATCACTTCCTTGGACATATATACCTAGGAGTGGGATTGCTAGGCCATAGATTCAGTGTATATTTACCCTTAGTACAAGGTCTTTCAACTTGGGCCAGATAATTCTTTGTTGGTGGGGGGCTGTCCTGACCATTGCAGGATGTTTAGCAGCATCCCAGACCTCTACCCACTGAATGTTATTAGCACCCCTCCTCGCCAGTTGTAGCAAACAGACATGTCTCCAGACATTGCCAAATGTCACCTGGGGGGCGAAAGCACCAGGTATTGAGAACCACTGCTTTAGGAAGTGCTGCCAAGCAGTTTTCCAATTTACACTCCCACCAGCAATGGATGAGATGTGCCTCATATTAATTCAGCCAGCACATTGAGCCCTGCTGGGATAAAACGATAAGTTAGACATGTCCCCTGGGGTCCAATAGGAGAGACAGAGTGAAGGAAAAGAGATAAGCGTCTCTGGTGAATGCTGTGATCAGGGTAAACATGGATTTCTGCCGGATTCCAGAGGTGCCTTACTTCCTCCAGCTGGGCTGGAGAAGAGGCGGCGTTTCTGGAGGAGGTGGCCCCTGAGCTGCACCTTGAAGAACAAATAACTAGTCAGGTGAAGAGGGAGGAAAAGTATCTCAAACAAGAGAGCCATTTGAGCAAAGGGGAGAGAAGGCATGCATTTTGCTCATGGGCAGTTGCACTGGCCCCTAAACTGAGCTTCCTTACTTGAGACTTTCGTAGTGAAAATATCTTAACATTTAACACCTGTGATTGTTACTATTGCAAGTAACTGTAGCTAGAATCCAAACTCCAGGTTCAGGCATGGATGTAGATTTACTTAGCAAACCTGGATCCCACAAGGAGGGGGATTTGCCAAGCATATTGAGAAATGAGTACTTAGGGCAGAGTCCATGGAGAAGTGCTGGGGTCCTTCCTTTAAGGAAGGAGGAGGGAAAATGACAGCAGAAGGGAATGGGATAAAACCTTTATTGGTGACAGGAACTACAACATGATCTTGGGGGTGGGAGAATACTGGAATACCTAAAATATCAGACTGTGGAGAAGGAATGCTTGCCTATCCTCCCACAGGGTAGAAAGAGCTTTCCTTCCCCTCATTTGTGAGTTGCAGGAAGAATTATTACAAAAGAATGAAAAACTGGCCACATTTAGGTATATATTTAAGAAGTTACTTTCATGAAAAAGTTTAGAACTACAGATCCTTCCACTTCTTATATCATTGCCATTGCTGCCAACTTTAGCCAAGACAGTATCACCCCTTGGCCAGGCTGGTGAGGCTTTCATCCACTTGGAATCTTAGCCTCCACCTGTGTTGATTGTCCCTGCCCCAGTTTCACTTTCCCCAGGCTGTGCTGGAAAAGTGATGTTTTACAAACATGAGTTAATATACTCCTCTGCTTAAACTCCTCCAGTAATTTCCCATCCAAACCGAAGGGAAATCCAGATTCCTTAGCGTGACCTCCGGGTCTGTAGGTCCGCCCTCGTCTTCCTCTCCATTGTCACCTTGTGGCACGCGTCCTACCATTGTCACCTTGTGGCACGTGTCTACCATTATCTCTGGCCACATGATCTTCTGTCTGCCGGGCCCTTACGTGGAATGTTCTTCCTGACTCTCGAACGGCAGCCCTTGCCTGCTGACTTGGTCTTGGTTCCAATGTCACTGTCTCTACCCGTCTAAAATCACCACCTTCCCTCTGGTCTCTCCTAGCACTCATTGTCACCTGCATAAACTAATTTATTTATCATGTGGGTGGAGACCTTGGACATTCTGGTCACAGTATTTGGTAAAAATGTGGCAGGTGCTCAGTTATTTTTGAATGATTGAATGAACAAAGGAATAGATGGACGCAGAAGTAGATTTTTAAATGGGTACGGGATTCGGTGCCAGTAAAAAATGTTCACAAGCTGAGCATTTCCAACATCCAAAATAGTGGAACAGTTGATCAGGCAGCTCCATGAAGGAGTGAGTTTCTTACCCTGGAGGCACCAATGCCACCAAATACAAGGATTTCTATCCTGGATGGAAAACCAAACTTGATGGCTACTGAGGAATTTAATACAATCTTGGGCTTCTACAACCTGCTCACTTCCTAGTGGCCCAGAGACACCCAAGATAGGCAGGAATCTATTAGGAATTTACAGGGAAGCCAGCTGCTTGCACCCCTTTATTCATTTAGCAAATGCTTGTATGTCACTTATTATATGCCAGATGCTTTTCTAAGCACTTTCTAACTTATGTAATCCTCACAACCATCCTGTCAAGTGAATACTGTCGTTATCCCTATTTTGAAAATGAGGAAGTGAAGCTACAGAGTGCTCAAGAGTAAACTGGTCCCTTTGATTAGGGGCTAGGAAGAATCATATCAGAGCAATGAGTGTGGAACATGGTATATGTGGGTCAGATCAACTAATTTATAACAAGTCCCTTGCAAAGGGCTCTGAACCAAAGATGATCACTGCATAGCACACCTGTCTTCCCCCATTGCCTCGTATCCTGGGCAGTGGCTGCACCTCTTATGGTGAGATGGGACTGCTGCCTGCTTTCTGAACAGTGCAGTGTAAGCAGAAGTTCTCACCGAGGTCTGTCATCTGCCTGCCCATGGGAGAAGAGAGACCCCCACGGGCAGATAACAGGCCTCAGTGGGAAGTGGTCACTGCACTCATCTCTGCCAGGCAGCAGACAGGAAGCCAGTAGATAAATTCAATTTTCATGATTCAAAGTCTCCAGCAAGCTTCCCTGGCAAAAGCAACTGCAAGTAACCAGAGGGGGAAGAAGGAGAGACCTATTTTCTCAAGTTTGAGAAACAGGGTTACAAAGAGAATATAAAGGAACAGGATACAGGGAGATTTTCTGGGAGGAAAGACTGTCAACAAGTGGAATCACCCAGAGAGTGGTTAGTGGGCATCTTTCTTATTTGAGCCCTTTTTTTTTTTTTTTTTTTTTCTGGAGACAGGGTCTCGTTCTGTCACCCAGGCTGGAGTGTACTGGTGTGATCATAGCTCACTGCAGCCTTGAACTCCAGAGCTCAAGCCGTCCTCCCACCTCAGTCTAAGACTGCAGTCTCAGCGGAGTCTACAGATAGGTGCCACCATGCCCACCTAATTTTTTTTATTTTTTGTAAGGACAGGGTCTCACTGTGTTGCCTAAGCTGGTCTAAAACTCCTGGCTCAAGCCATCCTTCCACCTCTGCCTCCCAGAGTGCTAGGATTGCTTGCATGAGCCACTGCACCTGGCTTATTTGAGCACTTTATGCATTTGGGGAAGGTGACATCTTCCACCAGTGCCATCTTAAATAAGTGTTCCCAGGAATTCCACTGCTGAGTTTGTGGGGGTGGATCACGTGAAGACGTTAGGTTCTGTGAGTAGACATTCATTTCAGAACACACGTGGAAAGCAGTCTCCATCTCTTTCCTTATCTGATGTAATGACCCTTGCTTTCTTCAGGTCCCAGCATCGAAGGTAAATACAAATGTCCTATTTGGTTTGCTCTGTAGTGCTGGTATTTCAGCTGAATTGCCTGTGTGTTTTCCTTGGCTGCATTTTCTTAGGC
The DNA here is from genome assembly GCF_047675955.1 of Chlorocebus sabaeus. Lineage (NCBI taxonomy): Eukaryota > Metazoa > Chordata > Mammalia > Primates > Cercopithecidae > Chlorocebus > Chlorocebus sabaeus. Next base: position 68,434,162 of record NC_132928.1, on the reverse strand, counting down.
GAGCTGGGGTGTTGGAGCACAGTCTGTGGCATCTTAAGGGGATGTGCATTCAGAATGCCAGTGGAGACCTGGAACAGAACCTCACTGGAAATTGAGACAACAGTTGTTTTTCTTTAAGATCGAAAGAGGTAAATTATAGGTAGATAATAGCAAGGGTAAACTCACACCCTGTATTGTAAATGTATAGACTCAGTCTCTTCTAGAAGTGTAGCAGAGAAGAAATACAAACATTTTGAAACAGATTATGTAAATTTAGGAAGAAGGCAAATTACATTGGGGAAATTGGAATAGTTGAAAGAGTGCAGCCCCCATTTCTGAAGGTGGTGTGTGGGATGCTTTGGTGGGAAGGAGGGAAGATCTGCAGCTGTCTTTGGTTCTGCCTCTCAGAAGGCATTGTGATGTGCACAGAGCTTTGGAGACACACAGACACTGGCCCCAGCTCTGCCTCTAGATTGTCATCTCCCAGAGGGGTGACTCCAGGCACCGGATGGGATTATATAGGGTCCTACACAGGAGACACTCAGCCAAGTATCCTTTGCACATCTCTTTTGGGCTCCTAAGAGTGATCCAATGTTTGTGATCCCAAAGGACTAACCTAAGTCACATGCACCTTGGGGTGTGCCAACGTTCCTTCACCCCATCAGTTGATCAGCTGCAGAGGTAGAAATTTTAACATGAAACTAAAGTAGAACAGCCCTGAAAAGAAAAGTTTTTCAGTGTAGGCTTCATATCTTCTTTCAAATACATTTCATACATTTGGCAGATATTTATAGAGTGCCTACTCTGCACCAAGGCACTATGTTAAAAACTGGGGATTGATAAGAGGAAGAGGTTCTAGCCCTCAAACAGCATAACTCCTGGTGGTGAAGACAAACACCTGATCCACAAGTAATTGTGATGCAGTGTAAGAGTTGCTGACATGAGCAGGTTGTCCTAGGTCCTAAGGGAATACCCAGGAGGAGACAGCGTGAAGGCATCTTTAGAGCCACAGAATACATGATGGATGCAGATGGTACCAAGGGAAACCAAAAGATGACATGAAGTTTCATGCAGTATATGTTTTTTTAAAGATTTAAAAAATTTCTACTGCATTTGCTTTTTCATACCTGCTCTCAATCATAATCTTGCCTGTTTTTGCACATCCTCCCTCTCTTCCCCTCCCCGCCCTTTTCTGAGATGGGGGTCTCTGCTCTGTTGCCCAGGCTGGAATACAATGGCGTGATCACAGCTCACTGCAGCCTCTACTTCCCAGGCCCAAGCAATCCTCCTACCTCAGCCTCCTGAGTAGCTGGGACTATAGGCATGTACCACCATACCTAATTTTTTGATCGAAATTCTGCTCCTTAACAGCTCGAGAATATCTCCCTCTGAGACAGAATAGGGAGGTTGGCAAGCCAGGAGTCTGGCTCCGGATGGGAGTGTGGATGGCTGTGCCTGAGTTCTGATCTGCCACCAGTAGTCTGATTCATAGTTCCATTAGGGAGTGCAACTAAAGGTAATATGTACCACAAAGTACAGTAAGTCCTCACTTAACATCATCAGTAGGTGGTTCTGCAACTTTAAGCAAAACAATGTACAGCAGGCCCTTGAATAATGTCTTTTTGTTATAATGTTGATGAGAAAAAATACTGGTTTTCTTACATTATTTTGCTTGAAGTCACAATTTCCAAGAACCTGTTAATGCCTTACTGTATGTTACCCTGAAACTTGGACTGGGAAGGCAGGTGGTGGTTGTGCAGTTCAAAACAAAAGGAGGGCTTTTTATTAGTAGTTGTAATATTGCATGCGATCTGTTAAAAATTATGCATGAGAAAATATATACAGTTGATTCTTGAGCAACACAGGTTTGCACTGTGTGGGTCTACTTATACACAGATTTTCTTCCACCTCGGCCAACCCTGAGACAGCAAGATCTGCTCTCAGTCATAATCTTGTCTGTTTTTGCACATCCTCCCTCTCTTCCCCTCCCCACCCTTTTTTGAGATGGGGGTCTGTGCTCTGTTGCCCAGGCTGGAATACAATGGTGTGATCACGGCTCACTGCAGCTTTTACTTCCCAGGCCCAAGCAATCCTCCTACTTCAGCCTCCTCTTGTGTCCTCCTCCTCTTGTGTCCTCCTCCTCTTGTGTCCTCCTCCTTTTCCTCGGCCCACTCAATGAAGATGAGGAGGATAAAGACTTTAGGATGACCCATTTCCCCTTAATGAATAGTAAATACATTTTTTTCTGCCTTATGATTTTCTTGATAGCATTCAACAGTAGGCTATTAGTAGTTGAGTTTGGGGGAAGTTAGAAATTATACATAGATTTTCAACTGTGCTGGGGGTCAACCCCTCAACCCCTGCATTGTTCAAGGGCCAACTGTAATTTTATTGATAAGCATTAATATAATATTATACATGGTTCTTGACTGGAGTCCTTTTTCTGACCCTTTTCCCTTTTTTGTTTGGAATTTCCCTCCCTTCTCCTTCTCTATCTCTGTCTACATAACCCATGTAGAAAACTTGGTACTCATACATGACACATTTTTGCATACATGTACGTGTGTAGGGTTTTCCTTTTGGGGGGGAGTTCATTGTTTAACAAATACAGGTTCGTTTTGTATACCTTTTGTCAAGCTCTTCTCATGAATAACTATCTTCTATTTCTATTTTACTTCATTTTTAAAAACTCATTAAATGCCTTTTTAGCATTTATTGCTGTTATTGCTATGATTCTATAGTTTTTTGCATATTTAATTTGTTGAGGAAGTGAATTTTACTGATTTTCTGGTACTGAGGTACCCTTATGTTCCTTGGATAAACCCAGGTTGGTCTCAGTATGTAGATCTCTTTGATATACAGCTGAATTCTGTTATTTGGTAATATTAGTTCGGAGTTTCTGTAACAAATCAATCATAAGCCAGGTTTGTTAATAGTTTCTCATCTCTCAAGTTTGGGAATTAAAATTATGCTTGGTTTCATAAATTGGTTTATTATTTCTTAATTGCCTTTTGCCATTTAATAATAGAATTACGGGTTAGATAAAACTCAGCTGTGAACCTGTCTGGTCGTAGTGCCTTTTTCTGATTTTTTCCACTTATTGAATCCGTTTGATGATTTATGTTTTCTTAGGAAATCATCTGTTTCTTCTAAGGCTTTCAAATTTGTTGACATGAAGTTCCATGCAGTATATATTTTTAATGGTTTAAAAAATATCTACTGTATTTGCTTTTTTATACCTGCTCCCAGTCGTAATCTTGTCTGTTTTTGCACATCCTCCCTCTCTTCCCCTCCCCGCCCTTTTTTGAGATGGGGGTCTGTTCTCTGTTGCCCAGGCTGGAGTGCAATGGCGTGATCACGGCTCACTGCAGCCTCTACTTCCCAGGCCCAAGCAATCCTCCCACCTCAGCCTCCTGAGTAGCTGGGACTACAGGCATGTGCCACCATACCTGACTAGCTTTTTTTCCTTATTTTTTTGTAGAGACAGTCTTGCTATATTGCCTAGGCTGGTCTTGAGCTCCTGGGTGCAAATAGTCTTCCCACTTCAGCCTCCCAAAGTGCTGGGATTACAGGTAGTGTGAGCCACTGTATCTGGCCTCTCCCCCTTTTCCTTTACTCTTTCCCCTGCCTTTCCCCTCACCACCCCCACCACACTCACCTTTTCTTTATCTTATCCTTAATTGGGCATTTGAGGGGTTTTTCTGTTTTATTGGTCGCTTCAGAGAGCCAGCTTTGGGCTTATGTGTCCTTTTTTATTTTTTATTAGTTTGAACTTTTATCTTTTTTATAAAATCTTCCTTTTGAAGTAGAAGCTGTCCTTTTCTAATTGCTTAAGATTAGTGCAAAGTTCCTTTTTATTTGTAAAATACCTTCATTAATATTGAAGGCATTTGACACTAAAGTCTCCTCAGAGAAAATCTTCTGGAGCGTTCTATAAATTTTGATATGAAGTGTTCTTTTTTCCATTGCTTTCAAGATATCCTCCAGTTCCCCTTTTGATTTCTTCTTTGACTAAGAGTATGTTTCTTAATTTCTAAGTAGTTAAGATTTTTTGGTTACCTGATTATTTAATCCTAATTGTATTGGACTGTGATCAACGAAGTATCCTTTAAATTTTTAATTTTAAAGGTTTGCAAAGGTTTTCTTTGTTGCCAAATATGCAGTTAATCTTTAAAAATGTGGCATAGGCATAAGAAAAAATGTATATTCTTATTTGAGGGAAGTAAGGGTATCTGTTGATCTGTTTCTCTTCTTCAGGTCTTTATTGTTTTCTCTCTGGGAAATATTCTCATTTGAGAAATAACTTTTTGTCATGTTCTTGAATTTTAAGAATTTTTAGTTGCTGTATTATTTGGTGCATACATACGTCTACCTTTTACGTTTCTTCCCAAACCATAAGTTTAGTAATATCACTCTATCCATCAGTGCCTTTAAGCTCAAGTCCAACTTGTCTACTGTTAATTTTGCCATCCCTGTCTTCTTCTTTGCATTTGCCTGGTATCTTCTTGTTTTGTGTATTATTTTCAACCCTATTTGTCCTTATAGGTATGTCTCTTGAACAGCATAGATTTATATATATATTTTTAACATAACCTTATAGGCTCTTTAGTTGAATAAATCAATCTGTACACATTTAAAGTAATAAGAAATAGGCTTGATTTTATTTCTTGCATCTTATTTTTATTGATTCAGCTTTTATTCTCATTTCCCCATTTTTGATGTTTTGATCAAGTTATCCTTTTTTTTACTTGATAATATGGAAGTTCTTCACTTTCCATTTTTTTAGTAACAGCTTTATTATAAAATAATTCAGCCTTTTAGTGTGTACAATTCAGTAGCTTTTAGTATATTCACAGTTTGTGAAACTATCACCACAATCAGTTTTAGAACATTTTCATCACCCAATAAAGAAACTTTAGCCATCTAAATTACCATCAGTCTCCTTTCTGTGTCTTTAGCTTTGCCTATTCTAGACAATTCATATCAGTGGAATCATATCATACATGGACTTTTGTGACTGGCTTCTTTCAGTTAGTGTAATGTTTTCAAGCTTCATCCATGTTGTCACATGTCTCAGTATTTCATTTCTTTTTCTTGTTGAATAATATTCCATTGAATATATATACCACATTGTATTTATTCATCACTTGAACATTTGGGTTGTTTTCATATATTGGCTATTATGAATAATGGCAAAACCTTTATGTACAAGTTTTTGTGTGGACATAGTTTTCATTTTTCTTGGGCATATACCCAGGAGTGGAATTGCTGGGTCATATGATAACTCTGTGTTCAACATTTTGAGAAACTACCAGACTGTTGTCCAAAGTGACTGCACCATTTTACAATCCCAGTGGCAGTGTATGAAGGTTCCAGCTTCTTCATATTCTTGCCGGCACTTGTTAGTGCCTGTTGTTTTGATTCCGGCCTTCCTCGTGGGTGTGAAGTGGAAGCTCATTGAGGTTTTGACTTGTGTTTCCTGAATGACTCGTGATGTTGAGCATCTTCTCATATGCTAACTGCCTATTTGCGTATCCCATTTGGAGAACTGTCTATCAAAGTCTTTTGCCCATTTTTAAATTGAGTCATTTATCCCATTTTTAAATTGAGTTCTTTATATGTTCTGAATATTCCTTATATAGTCTTTTCATATATATGACTTCCAAATATTTTCTTCCGTTTAGTGGGTTGTCTTTTCACTTTCTTGATGATGTCCTTGGAAGTACAAAAGTTGTACATTTTGTGACATCCCATGTATCTCTTTTTCTTTGTGTGTGTTTTTGGTGTCCTAGCTAAGAAACCATTGACGAGTTTCAGATCACTAAGATGTAACCCTGTGTTTTCTTCTAAGAGCTTTATCATTTTACACTTACATGTACATCTTTGGTATATTTTGAGTTTTTTTGGTATATGATGTAAGGTTTCCACTTTTTCTTTTGCATGTGGATGTTCAGTTGCTTCAGCACCATTAATTGAAAAAACTGCTTTTCCCCCATTGAATTATTTTGACACCTGTGTCAAAAATCAATCGATTGTAATTTATTTTCCATTTTAATAACTGTCCCTTTCTTCTTGACTACTTCACAATAAAATGTGTATTGCTCTAGAGTCATTTGAAAACAGTATGCTATTTCCCCAGGTAAGACTACTTTCCCCTGAACAAGACCTTCTATGTCATGAATTCTTATTTAACTTTTATCATACTCAGTCCCAGAGATTGACTGCTGTTCTTTTACATTACATGCATACATACACACAAGATACATCAAATATACATTTTGTCCAAGTGAGTAAATGTTTGCTTAAGTCAAGACGAAGCCAATTATGGAAGGAATTTCTAGGATACAGGAGTACTGCCTGAACTTTTGTTTAAAAAATTTACACTGTATTAGATCCAAAATTATAAAGGTTGACAAGGTAGTATAGGTATAGTAACCTCTCATGCTGTCAGTGGCTTGATTGTACCTTTAGTCACTCTGCCACGTATTTGTGAAAATTAAGGGAAATTCAGTTGGGACTGGGGACTGGGCAAGGCAATTTGGGCTACAACTGTGAACACAGGGTACTTCTGCCAGTGACGTCTCCACCATCCTCTCCAGCAGTAGCTCTCTGAGGTAAAGATTTACCTTCTTTTCATCTCCTAGACTTGAGGATTTGACCAATCCACAGGATGATGCAGTTTCATGGACACAAACCCATGAACAAATCCTTGATTCACTGCTTTAAGGTATTCTTTGAATATTTTTAGGAGTAAATTTCAGGTGTTGCCCCCACTATAATTTTTACTTGTGATATTTCTGCATGCAATTGTTTCCTCTCACAGTCGCTTGAGGAAAAACTAGGAATGTGGCAATGGAACAATATGTCTGTCTTTCAAGATAAAATCATTTTTGAACTTCTGTCTGCATCTCAGATTTTTTTTTTCTGTGAACATTAGTTTTGGTGTCTTCCGTAAAGAGACAATAGATATCATGTAAGAAACACTTATGCTCTCATCACATATCAGTTTGGTTACCCAGAATTCCCTGGGCCAGCCAACCAGAAAGGGAGGGAGAAACATGGCTGATTTCCTCATTAATCCAGCAAGCAGGCTGTGAGACTTAAAGGCCTGGATGTGTTTGCACAGCCAAATGTCTGCTGTACAGACACAGAAGGAGCACATTAATTCAAGGAAGAGTATTTTTTTTTTTTTTCTGTAACATGGTTTCCAGGAGGAACTTAATAATCAGGATTCATAGCTTGGGCAAATCTCAGCAATTCTTCATCTTTAACTACTGAAAATGATAATTTGTTCACGATAATCATTTTAACAGCCATTTTGAGTGTCGCTTTAGTCTCCATAAACTTAAAACTATAAGGAATTGTCTTAAGACATTAAGAGGTCTATTATTGAAAACAAACATTTTTCTGTAACTCTTTTCTTCAAACCCTGAATATTATTTTTTAGTCCCAGATTGAAAATGATGTATTTTGGGCTGGGGCATGGTGGTTCATGCCTGTAATCCCAGCACTTTGGGAGGCCAGGGCAGGCGGATCACCTGAGGTCAGGGTTTCAAGACCAGCTTGACCAACGTGGTGAAACCCCGTCTCTACTAAAAATACAAAAACTAGCTAGGTGTGGTGGTGCACGCCTCTAATTCCAGCTACTCGGGAGGCTGAGGCAGGAAAATTGTTTTTGAATGTGGGAGGTGGAGGTTGCAGTGAGCCAAGATTGCACCATTGCACTCCAGCCTGGGCAACAAGAGTGAAACTCTGTCTCAAAAAAAGTGATATTTTCAAACTTGATTGTGAAATTTTTATCTCTGAATTTTTAAAGTAGTGTAGTTGAGTTTTTGCTTTTAACTCATCATCACCAGATGAATAATTCCCAAATAGGAATGTTTCTTGAAATAGTTATAGCCTGAATAAAATTAAATGACTATAAAATTACCCTAAGTACTTAAGGGCTATTTAGTATTATGAAAGCTAATATATGAAATAATTCTCCAAAGATTATAATTATGATACAATCTAAACTCTATTGTTCTGTCTTGTATTATTACTTAAATTTTATCACTATCATTTCTAAAAGGATAAATATTCTTTCTAAAGTTATCTGGGCAATATACTCATAATATTTCTGTTAACTGTCATTCTGTTTCTCAATTTATATACTTGAAGTCTTAATTTCTTAATATTTTTGCCTATAAAATTAGCAGCTTTACAGTCTTTAATTATTGCAACACTTCACTCTTACAATAATAACTAAACATTTCAACTTTAACTAACAGAATTTCAAACTGTAAAGCACCTTAGCATATTTTTAGTCGGAGTTGCATCTTAGAATTATCTGTAAAAATAAATACTGTGGCATTAATTTAAAAACTGAATTGCATGTCTTGTGCATGTCACTGAAATGCGTTCTGCTTAGGCATGATGAGAATCTACACGATTAAATGACACTAATCACCCATCAAATCAAGGGTGTCAGAAACAACATTGAAATAGGCATCAACCATTCACCCCTGAGAAGGCCCAAGACCGTTTGGCTCGTTGGTCATCAGTTCTTCCTTCTCTTTTCTCACCATAAGGTCTTGGTTCTGGTCCATATATTTTTAGAGACCATTTTTTACTGTTATCCTCAGCCATGGGGGCTGTTAGTATATACAGCTGGTGCTTGAACAACACAAGGCTTAGGGGAACTGACCTCCCACACAGTCAAAAATCTGTGTATAATTTTATCTCCCTAAAATCTTAACTAATAACAGACTACTGTTGACTGGAAGCTTTACCAATAATATAAATGGTTAATTAACAAATATTTTGTATGTTATATGTATTATATACTGTATTCTTAAAGTAAGCTAGAGAAAAAATGTTATGAAGAAAAATCAGAAAGAGAAAATATATTTTCTGTTCTTTTAGTGGAAGTGGATCATCTATGCCTTCTTCAGGTTGAGAAGGCTGAGGAGAGAAGGATGAGGAGGGGTTGGTCTTGCTGTCTCAGGGGTGGCAGAGGAGGAAGGAAATCTGGGTATAAGTGGACCACACAAGTCAAACCCCTGTTGTTCAAGGGTCACCTGCAGTCTGAATTTTTTTCTTCATATATCTTTTTTTTTTTTTTTTTTTTTTTGAGACGGAGTCTCTTTCTCTGTTGCCTAGGCTGGAGTGCAGTGATGCAATCTCAGCTCACTGCAAGCTCCACCTCCCAGGTTCATGCCATTCTCCTGCCTCAGCCACCCAAATAGCTGGGACTACAGGCGCCCGCCACCACACCTGGCTAATTTTTTTGATATTTTTAGCAGAGACAGGGTTTCACCTCTTCATATATCTTTTTTTAAAAAAATCATGATAGCTGAGTGATACCTTGCCTCGGGAAGCCAATCTTTTTTTTTTTTTTTTGAGACAGAGTTTCACTTTTGTTGCCCAGGCTGGAGTACAATGGTGCGATCTTGGCTCGCCACAACCTCCACCTCCCTGGTTCAAGCGATTCTCCCGCCTCAGCCTCCTGAGTAGCTGGGATTACAGACATGCACCACCATGCCCAATTTTGTATTTTTTGTATTTTTTGGTAGAGATGGGGTTTCTGCATGTTAGTCAGGCTGGTATCGAACTCCCGACCTCAGGTGATCTGCCCGCCTCGGCCTCCTAAAATGCTGGGATTACAGGCATGAGCCACCGTGCCTGGCATTTTTTTTTTTTTTTTTTTTTTTTTTTTTTTTTTTTTTTTTGAGATACGGTCTTGCTCTGTCTCACACAGGCTAGAGTACGGCAGCACAGTTGCAGCTCACTGCAGCCTCAGCCTCCTATACTCAAGCGATCCTCCCCTCCCACCTCAGCCTCCCAAGTATCTCAGACCACAGGCATCTGCCACCACACCTGGCTAATTTTTTAAATTATTTGTAGAGATGCGGTCTCCCTATGTTGCCCAAGCTGGTCTTGAGCTCCTAGGCTCCAGCAGTTCTCCTGTCTCAGCCCCTGAGTAGCTGGTATGCATGTTTTCTCATGGCATGTATCTAGAGCTTGGTGTCTTCACTGCCCCTGTTCATCCATCCCTTTTCCTCCCAGGTCTCAGGATGCACCCTCACAGTCTCATAGCTTGACGCCTTCCACCCTGCATCTTCCACTCTGTTATTTCCTGGTCTTGATCTTTTGAGTGAGTAATTCAAGAATCCTATGTGCCCACCTTCTTCTTCTTGAATAGTTGTTTAGTTGGGAAATCATGTTTTCTAGTTACAGGAAATCCTTTTTTCCCCTCCTGTGTATGTTGCGGTAGAATCCTCTTGAGCACTATAATTATTTTAATTGAAATTCAAGTTGTCTGTATCCTCCAGTAGTTCCCTCTTTCTGGGGGTGTGTGTTTCTTCTGGGCTGTCCTCCTTGTATGTTGCTGAGACTCTTGGAAGGGGTTATCACTCTTTGTAGGCTCAGGGGGCCTGGGTCTGGTGGAGCACTGGTAGGGTTGGCGGGCCTGCCATGGTGGGAGAGAAGGCGGCTCTTCCTGTGTCCAGAGCGGACCCTGCATGACCTTCCCTTTGCTTGTGGGCTCTGGGACTGGCAGCTCCACCTCCTGCGCAGCTGCTGCTTTGCCCCTGGAGCCTGGGAATCCAGACAGAGCACTCGGGATGGGGCTGGTTTTCCTCCAGGGCCCACAGGTCTCCCCAGGCCAGCCTCACCTGAGGCCTTTGACTCTAAGATCCTCATCCTGAGGCTCTTGGGCTGGCCCCTCCAGCTTGAGAGGGAGGAAGCCCTACACTCGACCTCTCCAGCAGGAAGCACACTGTGTGCACCCAGCCACTTCTTCTCAGTGCTGTAGAGACAGAAGGGGGACAAGTGGAGGGTGGGGGGTGATACTGGGCTCAACCGTCTTCACTCAGATACCTGAAAGGCTTGATCTCAAGGAAAAGAGTAAGCATTGATAGGGCAGCACTCTACTTAAATTATTTTATTTCACACTTAGGTGTAAGTATTGTTATCCCCATTACACAAATGAAACAGATGTTGGGAGATTAAGAAACTTTGACAGGAAGTAGTAGTGGTGGAGTCAGGAATCGAACTGGGTGTGCTTTGGTCAAACTCTCAGGTGCTTTTGCAGCCACCCATGTTTCTGTTAGAGAAGAGGCCTGGAGGCATGCCTGTCATACAGTAAGCACTTGGTGTTCGCTGTTCTTGTCTGGTAGGACTCTAACGACCTCACAATGACATACCGATGGGCAGCTGGGAAGAAAATGATAGAGTGATGTGTGGTTTACAAAGACTTGATCTTGTAGTTGCTTGGATGAAGACAAGGATCCATTAAAAGCAGAAGTCTCCCTAACAAACCTCATTCTGGAACATCAAGTTCAATGGCCATATAAGCAGTTGCTCAAACCTGCCATATCATTGGCAGAGAGTCACATATGTTCTAGCAGACTATATAATCATTGAGACATATTAAAATGTTGCTGGCTGGGCACTGGGGCTCATGCCTATAATCCCAGTGCTTTGGAAGGCCAAGGCAGAAGGACGGCTTGAGCCAAGGAGTTTGAGACCAGCCTGGGCAACATAGCGAGACCCCATCTCTACAAAAACTTTTAAAAATTAGCCAGGAGTGGTGGCATGTACCTGTAGTCCTACCTACTTGGGAGGCTAAGGCAGCAGGATTGCTTGAGCCCAGGAGTTTGAGGCTAAACTCAAAGGCAAAGCCCCTTCCTGCAACAGTGAACTCTCTTCACACCACTGCGCTCCAACTTTGGTGACAGATCAAGACCCTGCTATAAAAGAAAAAAGTTAAAATGTTGCTGTTGCTATCATTAAAAGCTTTTTGCTTTGGTCTTTAGAGATAACTTCTCACTCTCTACCTGAAGAACTGTTCCTGGACCTTCCCCAAGGGTAGTGAGGAGAGGCGTTAGGCCATGTGGACTTCTGTAGGCCTGCTTAGGCAGTCAACTCCCAGGCCCACTCCCTCTAGGGTGATGACTTGTGTGTGGACATGCATGTCAGTTTCATTTAGAATCAACTCACACGGACTCTGTAGCTCACAAGAAATGTGGTTACAGAATTTGCTTAGTAATGCTTGGCATGATCATTTCTTGTTTTTAAGGAAAGACTGGAAAAATCTGAGCCTGAAAGGCTTCATCTGGACTCAAATCAAAACTCCCTTCTCTCCCCCTCCCCGTCACCCACCACTTCCTGGCAGTAGCTTTGGCATCTGGGGCTGCTTCTGTCTTACAGTGGGAGGCACTTCAGGAGCCCTTGCCCTCTCCCTCTCCACAGCTCATCAGAGTCCATCCAGCTCTCAAAGGCCAGCAGCCCTGCCTCTCCTGGCCTGGGAGCAGTGGATGTCAGCCCTGTTGGCTCTCGGTGTGCCAGGAGGTGTGTCGTGTGGGGAAGTGAGTAGCACAACTGCCTGTGTTGCCAGGGCGCCTCCAAACCCATGTGCAGGAGAAAACCGACCCCAGGAAAGAAAGCCCCGTGATTAGAAGTCAGCAGATGTGGCCGGAGGCCTGAGGGCTCTGATGTGGGGAAAGCCCGGGCAGCAGAAACCCTAGAAGGTTATGAAGGGTAAAACCTGATTACTTGCTGAGGCCAGTGTGTTTTCAGTGTTTCTTTAACCCACAGGAAGTCAGAGGTGAGTGAAAATTTCGTAAAAGAATTCTTTATTCCTTCTGGGTCTTGCTGCCTTTTGATCTTGGCATAGGACAAGGGTCTGCTCGAGGGTTCTTTCTTGAATCTTTCCTTAGTGCTGTTTGCTGTTCATGCTCCTCCCTGGCCCCAAGCAACAGGCCAGATGAGGCCTTCATGGGACAGGTCGGGAGTTCCCCATGAGAAGAGCCACCTCAACGGGGATGAGCTGTCCCTGAGCACGTAGTGCCGGCTGGAGGCCGTGTTATACATGTGCGCATATGCTGACCTGCCATGAGCGCCTCCTGTGTCCAGTGTGCATTGTCTGTGCCCCATAGCAGGTGAGGGGTGGAGCCAGGATGTGTTCCTGTGACCCAAGGGAGCCCGTGACCCAGGTGCCAAGGCCAGCGTCCTTAACTCCCACCACGCAGCTCCCCTAACGGTGAATGCAGCCCAGTCCCCTGTCCTGACCATCTGCATAGGGCCATTCCTTCTGGTAAATGTTAGGTATCAGGTGGGAGGGACAGTGAATGAGGAAGGGGACAAGGACACTCTCCAGGTAACTGTAGATAATGTGCGTGCTTCTCAGGGTGTTGATAGAATCTCGTGGGCTTTAGTATCTAGGTCAGAATTCTGACTTGTTAGTTTGTAGTTATGTGTTCTCTGAGTTCGGTTTCTCGTTTATAAAGTAGAGAAACTTCAACCTGATTTACTACAAGGTGGTCGTGAACATTGAATTGTGCAGCCTTTTTGTTGGAGATGGGATCTTGCTATGTTGCCCAGGCTAAAGTGCAGTGGCTATTCACAAGTGCAGTCAGCACACTACAGCCTAGAACTTCTGGTGAGTGATCCACCCACCTCAGCCTCTCAAGTAGCTGGGACTGCTGGCACGTGCCACCGTGTCCAGCTTAAATTGTGCAACATTTATAAAACCTCTTTCTTAGTGTCTGACACATGACAAGTACTCAGTAAGTATTGGCACTTCTCCTGCTACTGTTCTTTTGGGACCACACAGTGGATAGTGAAGCACCCAGGTTTTAAGTCTTTACTGAGCACCCATTATGTCTCAAGCACCGTTTTGGGCTTTTAGAATACATCAGTGAACCAAATAGATTCTGGCCTGCATGATCTAGAGTGGGTAACAGACGATGAGCAGTAAACCAATAAGCAGATGGCATGTTAGAAAGGAAATGTTGCAGGAGAAGGAAACAGTAGGCGGGTTTAGGGGGCTTGAGAGTGGTGGGGGAGGGGTGTAAGGCATCAGTTGCAGAATTAAATAGGGTGGGCAGACCTGATTCAGAAGGTAAGATTTGAGCAAACCTCCCAGGCAGTGAAGGAGTTGGCCCAGTGCATTTCTGGGAAGGTGAGATCCTCGCCATCCAGGTGAGGCACCTGGCAGTGTGAGGCCTGAGGCGGGAGTATACCTGGTGGGCGAGGCGCAGAGGAAGGAGGAAGGTGGTCAGAGAGCTGCAGGGTGGAGGCAGGGCATAGAGGGCCTTGCAGGCTATGGGAAGAACTTGGCTTGCACTTTGAATGAGATGGGGAGCCTTTGGTGGATTTTTAGCAAAGGGATAACATAGCCCTGTGTAAGTTTTAAAGAGATGCTGTGAGTGCCAGGTTGAGAACAGACCCTAAGAGGACAAGCGTGGGATCTGGCTCCCACGATAACCTGGCAAGAGATGGTGGAGACGATGAGACGCCTTCAGATTCCCGACATGTTTTGAAGTTAGGACCAGCTGGCTGCCCCGATGGATTGCATGTTTCGACCGTGGGAACTGAGTGTTGGAAGGATCTCCGGCAATGTGGGCAGGAGAAATAGGCGTCATTTTGTGAGTTTGGACTGAGTATCATGTGCCCTCAGCAGCGTCCTGCGGTCTGCGGGGATCCTTCAGTCACTTGACCCTACCCCCACTGCACATTCCTGTGGTCGTGACTGGTGACGGTGGGAGTAGCACTGGTAGCAGATGTCTGAGAGAGGACCAGACCAGAAGGCAGGCTCTACATGGTCTGTGATGGCTGAGTTCAGGGGTGTCGAGGAGATGGCATGTACCTGCCTTCTCCTGTAAACATATAGGTAACCAGACCCATGGGAGGGCTTTGGAAGAGGGTGGGGCCATAGTGAGGGGTTAGGTCTGCAGGTAGCCACCTCCCGCGGGAATCAGCTCCCCAGGGCATCCCTGGGCTGGACCTCCTGCTCAGAGCAGTCAGCTCTGTGGCAGAACAGACTCCCTGAGAAAACGCCAAGTGTGTATCAGCAAAGTTGGGGGCTGTTCTCATGGAGCAGGGTTGCCAGACAGAATACAGGACACAGTAAAATTTAGATTTCAGATGGAGAATAATCGTTCAGCTTAAACTTGCCGGTCGTATCAGATGGGCTGTATTTACATGTGAAAAAAAATTACTTGTTGTTTATTTGAACTCCAAATAGCGCTAGATATCCTGTATTTTAATTTGCCAACTCAGGCTACTGTCTTGGTGTGTTCTTGCTTGCTGATGAGCTGCACCTGAGACTTAGCCGGCTCCCTTAGTAACCTGTGAGAGTTGCCAAGAAACAAGACTTTGAAAGAGCCATTGAATTTTGTGGGGAAAAGGTTCTGCTGGGCTCCTGGGTCTGTCTTTCCCAGTTTTCGGAGCCTGGCCCTGAGCTCATCGGAGCACTCTGCATCCAGCTCTTCCGCTTCTCTTTCAGACCAGCTGCTCTGGGGGACTCCATGCCGGCCCATGGCTGGGTTTTGAATCTTATCGAATGTGACAGTGCGGGCCCTGAGGGAGGTTGTGCTGAGGACTGCGAGCAATGCGCAGACGCTCGAGATCTTCACCCGCTGAAAACGCAGTTCTGGGAGCTGTGGGGTGGGGTCACTGCCAGGAGCGCATAGGTCTTGGATGGGCTCTGCCTACTGAGGGCTTATGGTCTGGCCTGCTGGGGAGAGGACCTTGCCCAAGACCCCTGTCTCTAGTTCTGTCCTCACACTGCCTAGTTCTGTCTAGTTCTGCTGAACAGCGCCTCCCATCTGTCACAGGCTGAGTTGTGTCCACCCCAAATTCGTATGTTGAAGTCCTAAGCCCTAGTACTTCAAAATGTGACCTTCTTTGGATATAAGGTCTTTAAAGAGGTAATTAAGGTAAAATGAAATCATATGGGTGGGCCCTAATCCAATCTGATTGGTGTGTCAATAAGAAGAGATGAGGACACAGACACACATGGGGGAGCCCATGCGGAGACGCAGAGACCGCCCTCTGTGAGCCAGGAGAGAGGCCTCAGCAGAAAACAAACCTGCCAACACCTTGGTCTCGCACTTCCCGCCTCCAGCACTGCGAGATAATAAAGTTCTGTTGTGTAAGTCACCGTTCTGTGGTACTTTGTTATGGCTGCTTAGCAAATGAATGTACCATCCTATAAGATGAGATGTGCAAGGCTAGAGAGGAAAGCAAGGCAGGGATGCTGAATTCTGGGGATTCAGATGGAGCGGTCTCAGCTCTGTGCCACTCAGTGTTTTGCCAACTGGGACTGTTTCAGGGTCCTGTGGGTGTGCCTGGGTGCCAGATGTGCCATTTCAGACTGGAAGGGAACCCATTAAAGCTGGCCTTGCAGACCTGTGAGAGGGGAATGACTCCTCCAGGGCAGACGTGGCGATGGCTTCTGAGCAAGAGGAGTCTGTGTGCCCATGTAGGGGACGCTTCCCCCAAAGCCAGCTCTGTGCTCTCACATAGAGCTGGAATCTTTTTCTGTTTTTTTTTTTTTGTTTTTGAGACGAAGTCTCACTCTGTCGCCCAGGCTGGAGTGCAGTGGCAGGATCTCAGCTCACTGCAAGCTCCGCCTCCCGGGTTCACGCCATTCTCCTGCCTCAGCCTCCCAGGTAGCTGGGGCTACAGGCGCCCGCCACCACGCCAGGCTAATTTTTTGTATTTTTGGTAGAGACGGGGTTTGACCATGTTAGCCAGGATAGTCTCCATCTCCTGACCTCGTGATCCACCCGCCTCGGCCTCCCAAAGTGCTGGGATTACAGGCATGAGCCACCGCGCCCGGCCTAGAGCTGGATTCTTCCTGGCGGCATCCTGAGGTTAAGCTTTAGAGAAGGCAAAGCACATAAGGAAAATGTCATCCGGCTCAGAAGCTCTGAGCCTGCTGATCTTCCTTGAGGAGGTCTGGCTTCGCTGTGGGTTTGAGCTGTAACATGCCTATGGAAGAGACCACCATCTTAAATCACAGGCCCACGGTTTTTGCATCTGTGTATGCCCAGATATTCCTTGAGGAGATTTGGGGGAAAATATCCCAGAGCTATTTTTATGGCAGTGACATCTTTGGGTAATTAAAATTATTTTTATGTCATTGTTCTTAGGCATGAACTTGATAAATATTCTTAAATCTTCTCTGTTGCTTGGATTAATTTGCCATTTAAAGATTCATCTTTATAAAAATGTCACTTTATATGTCAAAAACTAGGAATTAGAAGACTGGGTAGATTTAAGGAAATGAGCAAAGCTTGATTCTGTATTGGTTTTGTTGTGCTTTAGAACTTCAAATGATGAAAGTTTTACCTTTGCTACTTGAATGCTGTGGTGGTATTTTTGCTTTGAATTCCATCGTTAGGGAGACAATTAGAAAATGTAACCTGTGAGGTTAGCAAAGCCAGGGTAGTAGTTCCACATGGTAAATCGGTACGGCTTGCAAGGTGGGCTCCAGATTTCTGATCGGGAACAGTGGGAAGGAATTCCTCCACGTGGTGGGGGTGAAGGCATGGTGTGAGCATACAGGCGTGTGTGCGGGTGGGTGATGGGAGGCCTCAGTGGCGTCTTGATTCCCAGCTCTTGGAATCGGGTCACAGAGAGCAGAGGATTTGGCATAAACCAAGATGATCTCCCTCCCTCTCCAGTGGCAACAGTATGCCTCCCAGCTGTCCTTAGAAAGGACCCACGGGGTGTGACTCCAAAACCCTAGAAAGGGCCATAGATGTGGGACATTTCCAGGAGTGCTCTGATTTCCTGATTTCCAGCATGATTTTAAATGTGAGTGGCCACTGTACATAGCACCTTGCTTACAGGCTCTGCAGTCTGATCCACGCAGAATCCCATGGGGAGGGTGCCTCCCTACCAGTGTATGCTCCTGGTTTTAAATGCAAGGAAATGGAGGCTCTGAGAGCAGAGTGGCCTTCCGGGGTCTCATGTCAGTACACAGTGTTTCAGGTGGACACCACGGTTTTGTAACTCCAAGGCCCAGGCCCTTCCTGTGATGCCCCCATGTGTGCCGTCCTCAGGTGCCTCAGCATAGGTGTGTCTCTGGGTTAAGTGTGGTCTCATCTTCAGTAGCTTGTGGTCCATGCAAGATGAATGGGGGGCACCAAAATGTACTTTAGCTGCCAAGGGGGCCGGAAGGAGAACTTGACAGGAGTATGGGTGAGTGGAGGAGGACCCTGGCTGCAGAAGTATGGGGATGTTGAGGGGGAGGAGGATAGAGTGAAAGGGATGATGGTGGGGATGGTGGAGGAGGGTGGAGAGTGAAAGGGAGGAGCTTGGGGAGCAAAAGGGGAGGAAGATGAAGAGAGTAACTTAAAAATAGGGCGTAGAGGAGAAGGAGTGTGGGGGTAAAAGGGAGGAGTGCGGGAGTAAAAGGGAAGAGTGTGGGGGTAAAAAGGAATGTGGTGGGTAAAAGGGAGGAGTGTGGGGGTAAAAGGGAGGAGAGGGGGGTAGAGCAGTAGGAAGAGCAGAAAGAGGGAAGCAAAGGGAGGATGGAGAGTGAAAGAGGAGCTTGAGGTTGGGGAGGACGGTGGGAAGTAAAAAGGGAGGAGCTCAGGGATGGGGAGAAGCATGAGGAGAGGAGGGTGGGAGTGAGAGAGGAGCTTGGGGATGGGGAGGAGTGTGAGGAGAGGAGGCGAGGAGGGAGGGAGTGAGACGGCTTGGGGATGGGGAGGAGTGTGAGGAGAGGAGGGGAGGAGGGAGGGAGAGGAGCTTGGGGATAGGGAGGAGTGTGAGTGGAGGGAAGGAGGGAGGGAGTGAGAGAGGAGCTCAGGGATGGGGAGGAGCATGAGACGAGGGGAGGGGAGTGGGCAATGAAAGGAACTTGGGGTTAGGAGAGGAGGGCAGGGAGTGAAAGGAGCTCAGGGATGGGAAGGAGTGTGAGAAGCACAGCGGGAAGAACTTGGAGGACCCTGGCCAGCTGGGGGAGGAGCAGCACAGGGAGGGGCTTGGGGAGCAGAGGTGGGGTGTGGGCAGCGGGAGAGAAGCACCATTAGCAGTGCTCCACAATGAGCAAATCCTAGGAGTAGGCTCCCCCACCTCACATTCGAAAACCGCCACTCCTGTAGCACAATAGAAGGGCAGAGTCAGAGTTGGTCCCTGTGGAGGCTTTTAGGGGAAACGAAACACAGGTTCTTGAGGGTACTGGGCACGTTTACCTAGCATGCTTCGCCCTAGTCCTCAGGCCTGAGACAGGAGGGAGCACCCTCACTGGCCCTGTGGGATGATCCCCATCCAGGAGTGGCTGATCTCCAGGGAGATAAAATAGGCATTTTTTTGTTGAATATGGGTATGGGATGTGGGGCGACGTTCTCTGAGGAGCCATAGGTAGAATTTGTATAAAAGAAGTCCATGTTTCTATAAGATCTGTAGCCCAATCAGAGGCGGAATGAGCCAGAAGAGCAGGAGAGCTGGAAGCCTGCAGAGAACACCAGCCTGGGGCGGGTGTGGCAGACTCTCCGGCGGGGAGCCAGTGAGGGAGAGAGCCTTGTGAAGCCACCTCTGTTTCTAAGCAGGCTGTGGACTGGCGGGCCCCGGGCCTATTATTTCCTTTTCTGAGCTCCTTGTGAGTCTCCTAAAGTGGACACTACGATTGGGTGGAAGCCTCTGGCAGCAGAGACCCTCCTGTGTCCTGTGAGAATCTGTGAGCCACTTCCTTAAAAGTGGGATGGTGAAGTGTCCTAGGGTGAGCCTCCTAGAGTCTGCCTCCTTGCCTCATCCTCCCATCCCCGCCAGTGGTCTCCTGTGTTGAGTGGTTGCACTGGCCCCTGAGCACAGCACTACCCTCCCCCTCCCCTTTCCCTTCTCTTCCCTTTTTCCTCCCTCCTTCTCCTCCTCCCCATTCCCCTTTTCCCTGCTCTTCCCCCTTCCTTCCTCCTCCTCTCCTCCTTTCCCTTGGCTTCCGTGTCTCCTCCCTCCTCCCCCATCCCTTCCCCTTCTCTTCCCTTTTTCCTTCCTCCCCTTCCTCATCCCCTAACCTCTCTTCTTTTCTTCCCCTTCCCCTTCTTTTTCCCCTTTCCTCCTTCCTCCTCTTCCTCCACCTTCCCCTTCCTATCCCCCTCCTCTTTTCCTTCCTTTCTCCCTCTCCCCCTTTCCTTTTCCCTGATTCCCCCCCACCTGCCCGCTCTCCCTTTCCTCCCTCTTCCTCCTCCTCCCCTTCCTCTACCTCTCCCTCCAGTTCCTCCTCTCTTGCAACTGCAGTTGGAGAGCTGTCTCCGCCTGCTGCTCCAGGCTCGGGCTGAGCCCCATGGGGTCTGGTGTGCTGTCAGCCAGGCCTGCATTCCTGCCGCTGGGCTGAACTTCTCTAGCTCGGCCCCTGCTTCCCGGGCCAGAGAGCCAAGCGCCGTGGGGCGTGTGTCTCCATGGTGAGGTGGACCCTCAGGGCCTCACGGAGCATCTCCTTCGGTGAGAGCAGGCCGCTGCTGAGGAGTGGGCGTGGAGCACAGGTTTTGGTAATGGGAAGTCCAGACAGTCCTCTGGTGAGGGACACGCTTGCAAGGAGCCCCGGAAGGACAGGCAGGAGGAGGCAAGGGCTGACAGCCTCAAAGTTCCAAAGCAGCTGCCCTCCCAGGGCTCCTGTGAGCCGGAGATAACAAAGCTCGGGTGCTTTGTAACTCAGCTTTGGCGGGGGAGAAGATCTGCCTAGAATTAACTGACATCTGAAGGCTTCCTGTCAAGCAGGCCTATCATCAAAGCCTGGGGCTCATCAGCTGGCCTCGGGCTCTGGCCTTCCCCAGCTTGACTGTCACCCAGTGGGAAAGAAGGAGGGAAGATGCAGGGGTACGCGGGGCACAGGCATCCTCTTATCCTGGAGGGAAGCCCCTCCAGGGCCGCGGGTCAATGCTGATCCCCAATGGACCCGACTTTCCCCACGCCTCTCAGGGCAGCCCCTGTGTGGGGGGATGTGGCCAGGAAGCACTGAGGTTATCCGAAGCTGGTGGCAACTGGGGATCAGCCCCATGACACATGACCAAGGCACTCTTAAGAGAAAAAAAATCAAAGCAAGTAGGATTTTCGTTTGGAGATCTGGTAGTGAAGCTTCACAGTCCTCGTAAGCCTCAGTTCAGCCTTTTCCTATAAAAAGTTCATTTCATCTTCTGTTCCTTTCTAACCGCATCATTAAAATGAGCAAACGCCCAGCAGGACTCCTGTGTCGGGCTCCCTTTAGGGGAGAAGGGCAGCTTGGCCCCCTTCTCTGGGGCAGGCTCGGGCCACTGCTGAGCGTGGAAGAAAGACATGCAGCGTGGGGCTCGTTTCTTATTGAATTTCACGAAGATCAGTGCCAGGCGTTTGGGGCTGCTTGATAATTATAAAGCTTCTGCCATTTTTTGGCTACTAGAAATGGTGAGGAAGAGGTTTATTTTTCTGGAAATAGCACTTCCGCCTAAGTGCACCAAAATACAGTAGGAGCTGTGTTTTATGGATGGCCAAATGCAGCGCTCTCTCCTTGGTACCTCACAGTTTGGTCTTGGCAATTGTTTTACTACAGGAAGCAAAAGCTCCTCACTGAGGTCTTAAGGTGTGAGGAGGAGGGAGAGGAGGAGGAGGGAGAGGGGTGAGGAGAAAGGGTCTGATTTGACGTTTGCTTTCTGTGTCATACTTTTCCTTGAGTCCAGGAAATTCACACGTAAGGTGCACCTTAGCATATACCATTTTGTAATGATGCAATTTGAGAAATTCTCGATCTGTAAAACTTCTGTTACATCCCTGCAGGGAAGGAGACAGCAAACTCATCTTTTTTCCTAGGGGAGAAAATGAGGGGGCAAAATTGGAAAATTGCTAAACTATCATCCCATGTGCAATTTCTGAATCTTTCCTAAATGTTTTGATGACTAAAAGGAGGGTGAGTCGGGACCATGTCTCAGGCCCTCGGAGATGTTACCATTAAGTTCCCATCTGTGTTGTTGCAGATGTCAGCGACGGTGACAGGCTGGTAGCAGCTCCCTCCCACCCCACCCCCAACACTCAGGCAAACTGTCCTACCTTGGCAACGTGCCCTGGTGCTTTCCTGATGAACCGAACTCAGTCACTATGACCAGTCGGTATGAAATGGAGGTGGATAAAATCTGGCACTGAGGCTGGGCGTGGGTAGCTCATGCCTGTAATCCCAGCACATTGGGAGGCCAAGGCAGGCGGATCCCTTGAGGTGAGGAGTTTGAGACCAACCTGACTGACATGACGAAACCCCATCTCTACTAAAAATATAAAAATTAGCTGGCTGTGGTGGCAGGCGCCTGTAATCCCAGCTACTCGGGAGGCTGAGACAGGAGCATCACTTGAACCTGGAAGGCGGAGGTTGCAGTGAGCCAAGATCAGACCACTGCACTCCAGCCTTTTTTTGAGACTCCATCTCAAAAACAAAACAAAACGAAACTGGCAATGAGCCTCTTCTAAAACACACACCCAACCAGTGGGCTTCTCGAGATGTCCCAGCCAGCCTTCCCCAGCCCCATGATTCTGAGCTGCAGGAGCAACCCAGGCTCCCTGGAGTGGGCAGGTAGGGATGGGCAGGGCTTAGAGATGCTGCAGGTGATTCTGATACCGCCTCACCCTCTGGGTGAGATACCTGACCTTAGACTTGAGTTTGCCTTCACCCTTTGAAAGCCCACTGGGAAAGACCACCAGTAATACACCTATTGTCAAACAAACGTAGGCTGATGTAGTTTGCTGCAGCCAGAGAGGATGCACCCCAGGAGAGGGGTGAGATGTTCAGGTGAGGTGAGAGGGGTTGGGAGGAGCCACGAATGGGGTTTGGGCTTCTGCTGGTGATTCTAAGGAGGGTGTGAGGAAGCTGAAACCAGCTCTGACGGAAGGCTGTGTGGACCCAAAGGCATGGGTGGGTGAGAGAGCATCTGAGTCCCTTTCACCTGGAAGACAGAGGCTCACCGTAGAACTTTACTGGCAGCAGTAAAGAAGCAGTGGTCACCCACTTATGGTGGGCAGAGCGAAGGGTATTGAGTTGTTCTTCTGGTCGCAGGGCTCCCCCCCTCTGCTGTGTCCCACCGTGTCACAGAGCAGCCTCGCCTGATGATTGGTACGTTGTGGGACCTATCGCAATCTGACTGTCAACCTCTAACTGCAGAGCTGTGTTCTATGTTCTCACCCTCCCACCTTCTGACTGTGTGATTCAGGCAAGTCACTCATCTTCTTGGCCTCCATTTCCTCCTTTATAAAAGGGAGAGGAATGAGGATGATACCTTTTCTACCCTAGGCAGTGTCACTTTGGGACAGGGTAATGTCCTCAGGTCCCATCCCAAATCGTTACAAACAGATTCCATTCTTCCACATCCTACACCACCTATACATTCTCAATAGTGTATAAGTTGAGCTGCTGTTGACCAGTTGGCATAAGGCTAAACTTTATTATTTTAATGAACATTTACTAATTGGATTTTTCAACCTACTTTTTATATTATGGAGTTAATACCACCTTATTCCGGGCTTGAACATTTCCACAGCTCTTCTAAACTTTATTTTCTGGGTACTGTTCCCACAGTGTCTAAGGAATGAAAAAGCCCTGCTTCTCTTCTGCAGACATCCTGAAGGCTGTGAGATCCTGCAAGTCCAGCGACAAGGTTTGAGTGTCGTCAGAGCCCTTCATATTTTATGGAAAGTTTTACATATACATGCGCATTGACGTTTATAAGAAAAATGTTGGCCGGGTGCAGTGGTTCACGCCTGTAATCCCAGCACTTTGGGAGGCCGAGGCGGGCAGATCACCTGAGGTCAGGAGTCCGAGACCCGACTGGCCAACCCGGTGAAACCCCGTCTCTACCAAAAATACAGAAATTAGCTGGGCATGGTGGCACGCGCCTGTAATCCCAGCTACTCAGGAGGCTGAGGCAGGAGAATCGCTTGAACCCAGAGGCAGAGGCTGCATTGAGCTGAGATCACACCACTGCACTCCAGCCTGGGTGACAAGAGTGAAACTCCATCTCAAAAAAAAAAAAAAGAAAGAAAAAGAAAAGTGTCATCACCTGCATAGAACCTCCAAGGGTTTTGCATCATAGCAGAGATTTGCATCGAAGCCTTGTGAAATGTGGAACTTGAGGGAAGATGGTCAGTTGGAGGGCTAGGCCCACACGCCTGGTCTCCTTGCAGCAGCGGTCTGAGCCCAGGGCAGCTTCCTCCCAGTCTTTCCAGGGCATTGGGGCAAGAGATGGGCATAGGAGAAAGCCCACTCGACAAGACCTCGTGTCTGAGGGTCCCCCGGATCCTGCCCTTTCCTGTCTCTAGCCCAGGAGGCCCCTCCTTCTTTCCCCATTTCTGTGACCTGAGTCAACCAGAGCCCAAGGTGCTGGCAGCTCCTCTGCTGCTTTTCCATCCAAGGGCGTCACGGCCACCCTGAGAGGTAAAACACATGGCGTGCAAAGAAAGCAGCCTCCCAGCCTCACCTTCTGTGCAGTTCATTCTTAGGCATTTAAAAATGTGGCCAACAGGCCAGGCACAGTGGCTCACACCTGTAATCCCAGCACTTTGGGAGGCCGAGGCGTGTGGATCACAAGGTCAGGAGATAGAGACCATCCTGGCTAACATAGTGAAACCCCTTCTCTACTAAAAATACAAAAAATTAGCCGGGCGTGGTAGCGGCATCTGTAGTCCCAACTACTCGGGAGGCTGAGGCAGGAGAATGGCGTGAACTCGGGAGGTGGAGGTTGCAGTGAGCCGAGATCGTGCCACTGCACTCCAGCCTGGGCGACAGAGCGAGACTCCATCTCAAAACAAACAAAACAAAACAGAAAAAAAGTGGCCAACAAGGGGAAGTGGCCGCAGTTGTCCTGTGCATCCAGTGGACGATTTGGTGCGCGTCTGAGTCGGGGGGCAGTGCCTGTCTCACTCAACCCCATCGATGCTTGGCTTGCAGGAGGCCAGGGTCCTGCTCTCAGCCTTGTGGGAAATCCATGCACCCCAGCTGCAAAGCATGTCCGCTCTTGTCCTTTCCAAGCTACCCTCTGTGTCGAGCCTCCCTAAGTCTGTGATCTTCTAAAACTGCAGTTGCCATCTTGGCCATCCTCATGCACAGCCCTTCAGTGGCTCTCCGTTGCAGTAGAGCAGAGATGCACATTTCAGCTTTCGGGCCAACATGAATTGGTTGGGGAGGGGCTGCTGGGAGCAGCAGAGAGAGCTGCACACTGAGTTACATCCATCACTGGGGGACACGGGGAGCAGCCCCTTGATGGCACCCATTTGCTCTCACTGGCCTGTCAAAATACACAGCCCCTCCTTTGCTGCCACATCCCTCCACATAACTTCCCCTCCAGTTATGTAACCTTATGGCTAATTCCTGAAAATATTCTTCCCCATGTGATCTGCTTGGCTGATACCTCGTTACCTTTTGGAACGCAGTTGCAGGCCCAAGCCTAGGAGCTTGTCGGAACATTCAGAATGAGGTTGTTGGACACTTCAGGCTTGAAAGTAATGATGAAGGTGCTGCTGAGACCATGGCTATTCCACTTCTTCCCTGGGGGCTGTGGATCTCCCTAACCTGAATCATCTGCCTTCTGCAAGCTGTGGCCTCTCTGTGTCTCTGAATAGCTGGAAAGTATTGCATAGGGCAGAGCCCAGCCAGGTACCTGCCAAGAAACAAGGTGAGTCTCTTTTTTCCCACCAGGCCTGGATTAGTCACTTGACCTAACGGCCTGCCGAGCCTCCCCCCAGCCTGGCCTCCTAGATGCTGGGTGTGCACAGACAGCTCAGTGAGGGTGGGGCCACCTTGTATTCTGCCCCCTTTATTCTTTATTCTGCTTCTAAATCTAAATCATGCTGACTCCTTAATAAGTAATTGAATCAGGGTCAAGAGAGAAAGGTACTATCAGTAAGCCTAATTTATTGTTGGCTCAGAAATAATGAATCCTGGAAATGAGGTTATGAGGAAGACCATTTAGAAACATGAAAAGCTTTAAAGTACATCTCTTGTTATGTTTCTGCCTGCTTGCCATTTAGAAAGTTAAAATTTTATGTAAGTGACACTCTGTATACCACTTCCTATCTGCTAGACTATAAGGTTTATTGAAAAGAAGTGCTTCCAGCTCCATGCTCTAAAACAATCCAGCATCTAAAAATAGAAGGAAATGGGGAATGCTCCTTTTCAGAGCTCAGTGAGGCTCTTCTGGGCCCCTAAGGTAGCAGGGACACACCGTCTCAGTTTGGAAATGTTTGGTTAGGAACTTGAACTCACTTCTACAAGCAGTGCTATTTATGTGGGTAGAAGGAGGAAGATAGTGATGCCATACATATTCCCCTAATTCAGCCTTCCTTTTCCAAAATCCTTTCCTGCCATTGAAATGTAGCCCAGTGCTAGGCAGAACACCATGTTTGAAATCGGGGCTATATTTATAACACATTTCAAAGAGATAATGTCTAAATATATAGAGAGGTCTTACCAAATCGAGAAGAAAAATGACAGTCACCTCCAAGGCAAAACCAACAAAGGACCTAAACAATTTGTTTAATCCAAACAAAAGGCCAATAAGTAAATGAATTTCTGTTTAACCACACTAATATTCAGAGAAGTTAGCCAATGGTGATGAAGTACCATTTATTTCTATCAAACTGTCAAAGGTTGATAAGGACAACTGTTAGGATTTGCATGGAAAACGGGCACTCCCACTGCTGACAAGAGTGAAAGTTGGCAACTTCCATCAATGCTCTTAAGAAAAGCATCTTCCTCTACTACTGTGCCCTGGGCAGATTACCACACGGAGACAGAGACATTTGGTATAAGAATACACATCACAGTACTAATTAGAAAAGTGAAACTCATATATTCACATCATAAGAGGTTGGTTGCCTAAATTATACCGCTTTTTTTTTTTTTTTTGAGATAGGGTTTTGCTCTGTCACCCAGGCTGGAGTGCGGTGGCACAATCACAGCTCATTACTGCCTCAACCTCCTAGACTCAAGCAGTCTTCCCACCTCAGCCTTCTGAGTAGCTGTGACTACAGGCATGCACTACCACACCTGCCAAATTTTTTGTAGAGATGGGGTCTCGCTGTGTTGCCCAGACTAGTCTGAAACTCCTGAGCTCAAGTGATCCTCCAGCCTTGGCCTCCCAAAGTGCTGGGACTGTAGGTATGAGCTACCGTGCATAGCCATAGCACGTTCGTAACATGGAATATGAGGGAGCCACTTAAAATGAGGTAGTACAATACTCCTTAAACTCTGAAGGGTGTACAAGTTGCTGGGGAACCTGTTAAAATGCTGATTCAGATTCAGCAGGGCTAGGGTGGGGCCTGGGAATCTACATGTCCAACAAGCTCCCAGGTGATGCTGCTGCTTTAGGGACCACACTTAGGGTAGTCAGGATGGAGAGGAGGTGTGCATTTACTGACAAAACACTTGTGTACTATGTGATGTTAAATGGGGGCAAAATCAGGTTATAAAGAAGAGGGCCTGCTCTTTTGTATATTTTAAATGTAAAATATACACACACACTCTCCCTCATTTTATCTGGACAGATATTTACCAACATGCAAACAGTATATAGCTCAGAGTGGTAGGGATTTATGGTATTTTCCTTTTGCTTATTTGTATTTTCTAATTTCCCCTATAATAAATGAATCACCTTTGTGTGCTCTAAAAGGAGTTGGGGCAGGAATCAGCCTTGGCTCAGCACTGCTGCGACGCCTGGTGCCCATCCACACGGGCCGTTCTTGTCTTGCCTTCATTTCAGTGGAATCTCAGTCATGAGTCCTTTTCTGAAAACCTTTCTGCATTAGGAAGGGAGGTGGAAATACTTTAAGGACTTATTTCATTTTTCCTGTCACGTAAAAGCTGTGGGTCTGGCTCTTTAAAATACTGCTTAAAATTCTCCCTTAAAAAGCAAGGCAATTACTTGCCAATCCCCCGCTGTAGGAAGGAAACCTTGTAATTACCAAGCATCTGTCTCTCAATTCAAAGTCAAGGCCCCACAGCCAGAAGACACTGTGATTCAGCAAACAAGAGGACAAAGTGAGTTCTGCGGGGGGATCTACACTGAAATCCTAAAATAACACGTGCGCGAGACTGAAATTGCAGCCCCAACGTTGGGTGTAAATATATCATATGAAGGAGGAAAAAAAAAAAAAAAACGCCTCTTCATGTGGCATGCTGGGCTGACTGGCAAAATGAAAGGCAGCAATTTTAACTGTCACCTTCACTGAAAGCAAAGTTGAGTTCGATGATTAAAAACATATTTACTGAAATACTCCTATAACCAGGGTCCTTGCTACAGCTTCAAGAAAAGTGAACAAACAACAGCGACTAAGAAGTCAGCAGGCCCTTCACCAACACCAGTATTTCTGGAAACAGCTTTTTAGAGCAATGGGTTAAGCACTACTAAAAGGAGGAAGGGAGGTAGAGAAGGGAACTAATATTTAATTAAGCACCTGAGTGCAGAGAATTTAACACACACAATACCCATTTTATAGACGAGAAGACTGAGGTGAAGAGGCAGCGTGGTGTTGTGAGCATCAAACACACCAAGCACTCTTGTTCTGCTCCTTATTGCATGTGTGGCCTTGAATGAGTTCCTTCTATCCTTTAAGTTTTGTTTATTTGTAAAATGTGGATAATAAAACTACCCCCTGCTCCCGCAGGGAACTGAGGGCACCTATCGCTGCTGTCCAGCGTGTGCCCAGTGCTCAATGGGTGCTCAGCAGGTAGGAAACTCTGTTAGGAGGGATCGTATCTTGCCCAAGGATACCTCGTTCAGCCTCACATGCCAGGGGCAGAATTTGAACCTGGGTTGGTCTCTCCCCAGAGTCCCTGTACACAGTCTCACTGCACTTTGCTGTGCCTGCTGGCCAAGTTTCCACACATATATCCCTCAGATCTCTTCTCCCTCCCCTATCTCCCACGTGGTGCAGTTCACCCAGTGATCCAGAGTCAGAACGTTGAAAGTATTGGCAAATGTTCCCTCTTTTTACTACTCTGGTTTGTTGATTTGTTAGCATGACAGTCAGTAGTACTTTTAAATTTAACCTAAATGGTTGAAATACATAGCATCCAATACTTCCCCAGTTGCTCCAACCCTCTTTGCAAAAAATATTCCGCCAAAGAAATCGGGAATCTTTCTGTCTGTGCAGAAAACCAGCTTGTTTTAAATTGGAAGGCTTTTCAACTGTGCTTGGACGGACAGGACAAGCATGCTGTTTCTCCGGGTTCCATCACCACTGTTGCTTATCCCCGAAGTCACACGGGAGGACCGAGCCGGATCTGCTGTCTTCACCTGGGCTTCTCTCACCACTGGCTTCATCTCCTCCTCTCCTCACCCTGCCGCCCACACAGCTTTGTCCAAAGGCATCAGCACAGTGTGTCTTTCGCTGGAAAGGTTTTGTTTGGGAAGCCAGAAATAGAGGCAGAAGCCAGGCAAAGCTCTTGGGGCTCAGACCCCTTCAGAAGCCACTGGTTCCCGATGCTGTCTCTGCTGCTCTTCAACTTTGAGGCATTGGGAGTCTCTCAGGGGACTGTGGGGTCAGCATGGTGGCTCACCCCTGTAATCTGAGCACATTGGAAAGCTGAGGGGATGGGGTGGGGTGGGGTGGGAGGATCGCTTGAGCCAGGAGTTCAAGACCAGCCTGGGCAACATAGTGAGACCCTGTCTCTACGAAAAATACAAAAAAATTTTACGTAAGCCGGGCTTGGTGGTGCACTTATAATCCCAGCTATTTAGGAGGCTGAGGTAAAAGGATTGCCTGAGCCCAGGAGTTTGAGGTTGCAGTGATGCATGTTTGCACCACTGCACTCCGGCCTGGGGGACGGAGTAAGACTGTCTCAAATTTTTTTTTTTAAATTGCTGGGCATGGTGGCCTGTAATCCCAGCACTTTGGGCAGCTGAGGTGGGTGGATTGCTTGAGCTCAGTAGTTCGAGACCAGCCTTGGCACCATAGCGAGACCCTGTCTCTACAAAAAAAATTTTTTTTAATTAGCTGGGCATGGTGGTGCATGCTTGTGGTCCCAGCTCCTCTGGAGGCTGAGGTGGGAGGATTGCTCGAGCCTGTGAGGTTGCAGTGAGCCATGGTTGCTCCACTGCACTCCGGCCTGGGTGACAGAGCAAGACCTTGTCTCAAATACATACATACATACATACATACATACATACATACATACATACATAAAATAGAAACAGCGAGATGGCAGAGAACCATTGCCCGGACAGCTGCCCCACCAAACTCTAGTCAGGGAAAGTTTTAAATACAGAGCCTGCATCCTTACAGTGAAGCAGTAACATCTGACATTTAAAGATCCCTTCCTGAACATTCCTCTTCTCCCCCCTCCCGTAACCCCTTTCCTAGGACCCATGCCCCCATTCTTTCTGTAACCTGAAGAGAGTATATAAGCTTCTGTTACTCATTGAAATGTTGGGTCTTCATTCTGAAGACTCCCATGTATATACATTCAGTAAATGTGTATTCTTTTTCTCCTATAAAATCTAAAGATGACTGAACACCTTGCGCATGTTTTCGTAACAGACTCACCTCCTCTCAGGTGACCAACCACCCAAGTTTACCTAGGATTGCCCTGGTTTCAGAGCCGAAAATCCAGGGCCTAAGGAAACCCCTTTGTTCTGTGTAAACGTGAATAGCTGGTCACCCTGTATCCAGTGGATCAGTGAGCCAGTTCTCTGAGATCAGGGGTGGCCAGAATACAAAAGCCAGAGTTTCCTTGCCCATCATCAGTGTGGCCTGCTCAGTGCAGTTCATGTGCTCACGGTTGGCCAGCTACAGGCCTGGCACTCAGTGACTCTTCTCCTTACATGACCATGGAAAAGCACATGAGTGGACTTTCCTGAAATTCCATCATTAGGATATCATTCCTTTACAAGACCTTTGTTTCCTGTTAAAAATTGAAATACTTCAAAATGCCCAGGTAGAGGAACAAATCATTAGTGAGTACGTTCATCAAGAACCACAGGCGATTCTGCAGCAAGACACTCACGGCTATCTCTGAGCTTGTCCGGGCTCCGTGGTTACATGCTGGGCTCCTGCTGGCCTGGGAACTGCGGTAGGAAGTAACCACGCAGGCTGACAGGGAAGAATCTGGCAGGACCAAAGCTTACAGTACTAACGCCCAACAGTCGTCCACAGTAGAAAGTTAAACTTTGCATGAGAAAGATGTGAAATCTTTGAGAATCCAGAGGAAGGAAGCAATTTTTTTTTTTTTTTTAAAGCGGTGGATGGCAAAAGTTTCATGACAAGGGCAGCAGCTGAGCTAGGTTTTGCAAGCTCTGTGAGAGTGGATGTGGGATGGGAGAGGGACAGGATTGGGTACTCTAGCCCGAGGGCGCAGCACGCCGTGACCTCAGCATGCTGGGTGAAGGGAAGAAAGGAAATGAGAGGGGAGGGGCGGCTCACACTTTGTCCCGGATGCCCAGCTGCAGAGTTGCAAGGGAGGAGAACGTAGATGGCGGCTCTGGGAACCCTGGGCGTGGAGGGTGGCTGGGACTTGGACTAGGCACAGAAGGGCTCCCCTGCTCTCAGAACAAGGAGTTCAGCCAAGTTAGCAGTAAGGACACTGATAGGACAGAAGAAAGTAGTGGGTGGTTTTCTCATCCCACTGCTAAGTGCCTGGGCCAGCCAGGGAGTCTGCTCAGGCAGGGATGGGGGAAGCCTAGGCTGGCAGAGGGTCCAGCCTCTGATCAGGGTTGGGGTGTACAGCTGGTCCACTGCAGCGTGAGACGTCCAGTGCCGGCCCCTGGCCAAGATGCTGAGACTGAGAGCAACTCCATCACGGCAGGCCATCCAGGGAAGGAGGCTGCAGAAGTTGGAGCTGCTCCAGAGTGCAGGCAGCAGCAGCTTGTGCATGTTCCCCAGGGACACCCAGAGAGTCGGCTGGTGGCATCTGGCTGGGATGCCAGTCTGTTGGTGCCAGGCTATACCTGAGTGTGCTCACAACCTGGCAGCGGGACATCCTGAGAAAGGAAGTGCTCTGGGCTTGGAGACAGAGAACTCAGGTTCAGTGCTGGCTCTAACTTTATAGTCCAGGTAAATTTCGCAACCTTGTTTGGCTTTCAGTTTCCTTATCTATAACGTGGGCAAAATGATAGGTATTTCAGGGTTCACTGGGAGAAAGGCAGGAGTGTGTGTGACAGTGGGTTTATAAACTGTAAGCACTGTGCACATGGATGGTGTTTGCCTCATTGTCACTCCTCTGTAGGGAGAACACGGCCACAGACGGCCACCCACTCCTGAGCTGGCCTCCCAGAGCCATCTGTGTCCACAGGATCTAGCACTCTGACTCTTCCCTTTCCCGTTTCTGGGTTGATTCCACCCATTGCTGTCTCCTGGGCCACTTCAGCTGCTCCTGTCTTTATTCCACTTAAACTTTCTCTTCCTCTTGACTGTCGAGCCCTTTGGCAGACAGAGCTGGGCACAAGCTGTGATGGAACCCAAGACACAGGGTCTTGAAAGCAGAGATTGATGCACCTGGTTCTTGAGTAGAGGTGTGGGTGCTGACCTGCACAGCTTCCCTCTTCAAAACCGGGCGTGCATTTGCTTACAGGGTTTTCTTGGAAACCCTAAAGCCATAACCTGGGCTTGGCATGGATAGTACCTTGCATCTCCTTTCTCCTTCCTGCAGATGCACAGATTCTTGGCAGCAAGAGTGAGGGGCTGTTGCTTATGTTGACTTGGAGAGCCGGGAGGAGAAGGAGGTGCTGTTTCTGCCCAAGACGGTAGTGGTGGGTGTCGAGTTTCTTCCACAAGTGACCAGCCTTTAGGGTGGGCTCCTGGAAGGGACCCTGCAGGGCCCCACCTAGGTATGCCCTGCCCAGAGGGCCCAGCACAGGGAGGCAGAGCACCCTGTGGCTGCCAATGACACTGGTCTGGCATCTGAATTAGTAACTCACAATAGGATTAATTTCTGTGTGTAATTAAGTAAAGAAAAATAGCAGGAAAGTACTGCCTGTTTCTTCCACACAGGGTTTTGTTTTCTATCCTGTGATTATAAGGGAAGTCCATTTGACTTCATTAACTTAGGAAGTATCTAGCAGACCCATTCATCTGGGGCTGGCCTCCTATCTGCCTTTGGACAGATGCTTCACAAACTCCTACCAGGTGTGTGACATTTGCTGAGCTCTGGGTCTGCACATGTAAATAGCACATGGCCCCTGCTCTGTGGAATTGCCTAGCCCTGTCCAGCTCTGCACAACAGGTAAACATGAAATCAGTAATGACAATCTAGTGTGCTGAGGGTAATAATGAAGGTGCAGGAGCCAGACTTCCTGGGTTCAAATCCCACCACTTGGACAAGTTCCTGAATCTCTGGCTTCAGTTTTCTTCATCTGTAAAATGGGGATGATGATAAGATTTCGGAGGGGAGGATGCAGATTAAATGAGCCAACGTGTCAGTGCCTAGAAAAGCACCTGGCACTGTAGAGGACATGCTTGGTAACTGTTGGCTCTGTTTATCAAATCAGAGAGGCGGATCAATCACTATGAGGGTGGAGAGGAGGTAGGAACTACCTCTGGAGTGTTGACAGGCTAGTTGGGCTGGGTATTGAAGTAGGAATGTGTGTGTGGACGATGACCAGTTAACGATGCAAGAGCAAGGAGGCCTGAAGGGCACTGCATGCTGGCAAACATGAGTATTTTAGTACAGCTGAAACTGAAAAGGTACAGAAAGTGGAGGTAGGCATTGAAGAGCCAATGGGGCATTTCAGTGAGGGGTGTGGTATGATGAGAATTGTGTTTTTGAATGTTAATTCTAATAATGATGATGGAAACAGAGTCTGATTAGCAGGCTACTACAGTCAGCCTGAGGAGATGCTGAGGGGACCTGGTGGGGAGCTGGCATCCTGGAATGGGCAGATGGGACTTGGAGAGAGTAATTTGAACGTGGAGCTTATGGATGGGATGTGAAAGTGGAAGTGAGGAGCAGGGGTTGAAAGGAGGTCTCCAGGGCTGTGGCGTGAATTACTAAGTGAATGGGGTGCTGGTCACACAGTGGGAGAGCAGGTTGGGCAGGCAGCAGGTGGGTGAGGTTTGGCATGCTGGGTGCAGTCTTTCCTCCCCCAAAGTTGGACATCTAAGGGTTGGCTCAGGACAGTAGCTAGACTGGGAGTAAGAATTGGAAGTCATGTGAGTGAGGCCATGGTTGGTTGTGAGGCCTCAGATGGGTTCCCTTAGCTCCCCCCAAGTCCTTGGGGTGGCTTCGTTGAGCAGAAAAAGGTTCCCTCAAGGTGACTGCAGCCCTGCAGGCTCGTGACTTGGCCATCAGCTCCTTTCACCTTGTACATACATCACCTTGGGACCCCAGGCAATGGCTGCTTTCTTTGGGTTGACTCATCAGTGTCTATGAAAGAGTAATATTGAACCTATTCACAGGGTTATTGAGAAGACAGAAGGACTGAAGGCCTGTGAAAGGGTTTCTTATCTCATCCAGACATTATGGTCTTTGCCCATTTTAGGAAATGTTGGCCATGCTGAGAACTGCAGGCTGCAAGGGAAGCCTCCATGCTCAGGGCTGTACGGCAGCTCAGAGAAGAGCTTTTATGGGGGCATTTGTCCTTGCAGGGTTTGCAGAGAACAGACAAGAAGGAGGCAGTGGTTCAAACAGAGGGGGAGAGAGAGGTGGCACCTTCCTTCAGAGAACTACACACAATCAGGAGAAATCCCAGCTCACATCTCCAAGCTGTCCCACTGATGTCATTTCTTCCCAGACCCTAAGGCATGCTCAGGTGCTTGTAGGTGAACATATATGAACTAGCTATGTGGCTCCAGGTAACTGGGAGATTTCTGAATACAGAGAGAAAAGGGATTGAGTTATGACCTTAGGGGATGGATGATGGGAGGAGGTTATTTTATCTTTGTACTCAGCATCAACTTGGCAGCAAATCCTGTTTATGAAGGAACCACCTGATGACCATTTCATTATAATCCCTGCAATGGCAGTGATGTGATTTCTTTGTGCTATGTTAGATCCTTTGTCTACCAGAGAGGTCAGGGAAGGTGGGCATAGAAGCAGTCCAATACTAGCTCTCATGTGGTAGTTTAAAATCCTCATCAGAGTCCAGGAGGTACATGAACATCCCCAGATAACTTCTGCTGCTCTTGATTCCAGAAGTAAAAGTGTGTTTGGTATTTGTCTGCTAACCTGTGACATGCTCACCTGCTGAGCTTTCTGTACTTGGACTCAAGGGGGTAGCCAGAAAGCGCTCTCAATGAGGAGTGCATGTTTTCTATTTTTAGTCTGTATAAATATCACATTCCTCCTCCTCAGACTCAAACTCAAGCCAGAGGTGCATTCTTATTTGGCCTTACTGGTCTTTAAGAAAGAGCCTGATTACCATGTCTGCATTGGGAGACACATGCCCAAAATGTTAGCATTGCATCAGACGGCATTTGTAATGATGGCCAGCGCTTATGAGCCGGATGCTGCACTGTGCTTTATGCACAGTATTTCATTTTATTCTCACAATGATTCTTTGAGACGGATACTCTAATCTTCGCCATTTTACAGATGGGGAACTGAAGGCTGTGTGGGGTTATGTACCTTGACTAGGGCACCTGTTCGGTAGGTCAGATATGCCTGACTATAGAACTCGAGCTCTCCGTGCAAAGTGCTCTTGGGGATTCTGCAGGACCTGAGTGCCGTTGCTCAGCATAGCGCTCGGCCGGGATGTGCAGCCGAGCAATTCATTCACAGTACAGCTGTCTTAGTAAGGCCCTTCCAGCTCTGGGCAACAGATGTTTTTCATCCATGTGTTATTGGCATCATCATCATCATCATTACAGCTTCTGCCTTTATGAAGGATTTATCATGTGTTGATGTCAGCATTTCACCTGGATGGCCATTGCTGCTTTGTGCCTATGACAGTCACTGCTCACCTCTCTGATTCTGCAAACCACAGTGGCACACAATGTTGGAATCAGGATTAAGTTGTCTGCAGGACATCTGTCCCTTTCTGCTGTTGGAGGTAAACCACCATTCCCTCTTATCTCAAGGCATTTGCTTCAATGAGTCGAACTCAGCACCTTACACCTGTGCACTTAGGCGCTCATTGATGGATCTAGGGGCCGTATGCACTTGCAGTTAGGAAGGGCCTTTTTCTGCACCCAGTCAGACTGGCCTCTGCTCTGCACCAAAGGCAGGCAGCTCTATGCCCAGAGAAGTGCTCTTTCCTGAGTGGGCCCTTAACTTGCTAGCTGACCATAATTGTAGCTGCTGTTTATTAAGCACTTAGCCAGTGCCTGGCACTGTGTTAAGCACTTTATAAATGCCATCCCGTGCCTCCTCCTGACAGTCTTATGAGCAAAGGAGGATTATCCCCTTCTTAGAATAGGAAGAGTAGCAGTGAAGTTAGGGCCTGCTTATTGCCTGGATAAAGCAATTCGTTTTTTTGAAGAGCCAGAAAGAACCTTAGACATCCTCAGTCCAACCCCTTTATTCTGTAGAGGAGAAAACTGAGTCAGCTGCCTGGTGTCTCACTGCTCATGGGAGGTGAATCTGGACCTGAGCCCTCCTGTCTCCATCTGGTGCTTGCCTCCGCTCTGCTCTGCCCACCTGCTGTCTGAGCACACAACGCCGCTGCCCAGCTCAGCCCCAGGCCTCGGGCACAGCATACAGCCTCTGACCCTGGAGTTGTGTGTTTGCAGTGATCCTTGGGGTAGAATGAACATTCTGAACAATGGTGATAGGAGCTGACCATTCAGTGACAGTGACTGCCCTGGGGGCAGCTCTGCAGAGGGCAGGAACCAGCCAACAAGAAGCCAGAGGCCAGGACCTCAGGCATCTCATGCAGGATACACAGCCAGCAAAGGGCAGATTGACACCCAGGCTATTGGTGCCAGAATCCGCTCAGCCACTCTAGCTGGTGTGGGAGGATCATTCTGAGGTGGTGTTGGATGATAATTCTACTTTCTGCAGAATTCTGGGCTTCCAAGTGTGGAAATCTGGAGCTTGGATAGAGCAGGTCAGGTGAGCTCAGTCCAGGAAGACAGGACTCCTCTGAGACAGGTGAGAGAAGCTCCAGGTTTGATGGGAGGCGGGGAGCAGCCTCCTGCCAGCTTGGAGTCCTCTCCTTAGTGAAGTGTGCTAATAAATTACACAACACATCAGCTCTCTCAGGTATTCTTGGAGCTGTGCCTGCATGGAAAGGAAGGACTCCACGCATCCCAGCTTGGACACCCTGTGACACTCTGCCCACGCTCGGCTCTCTCTTTTGCTCCCTGTCAAACAAAGAGGCTGTGGGATGACCATGAAAATAACAACAGCCGCGACAGTAGGAATAGCTGCTATTTCCCGAGCCCGTGCTGATGTGCGCTCACTCACTTAATCCTTACAGCTCTGCAAGGTAGGCGGACTGAGGCATCTCACACAGGGCACACAACCAACAAAGGGCAGATTGACACCCTGGCTGTTGGTGCCAGCATCCACTCTCAGCCGCTCTAGCTGGTGTGGGAGGGTGGAAGGATTTAAAAATAAAAAACAAAACAAAAAACAGTAGAAGTGCTCCCAACAGCTGCCGACACTGGTACGTGTCTGGGGGAGGGAAGAAAAAAGCTCTCTTCTTCTGTCTGCCAACGACCTCCTGGATATTTTCTGCTTTCCTTGTGAGCTTCTTCCATATATTTAAAAAAAAAAAAAAAAAAAAAGTCAAATAGAAAGCTCAGATGATCTGGTGTCTTTAAAAAGTCAAAATCTAACCTGACCATCTATTTATTTTGCATATAAGGGATTAGGAAGATGCTGAGTTATTTTCCTTTGTACGTCTGAAGCATACAATGCAGAAATTTCAGCTTGCTTTCTGGGTTTAGGACCAAGTCACGACTAATTGGAAGACGAGAGTGTAGTGCAGGAGGGGGTGACTTCCTGGCATTTAGCTGCTGTCCCCCCACCGCCCTCCACCAGCAACTCATCTGTATACACTCCCCTCTAATCAGGGACCTTGCTTGTGTTTTGCCAACAACTGCTTTTCCTTCCTGGAGACTTGACAGGCAATACCATGTGTTACGAAGAGACGCATTTACAACCAATGGAAAGGACAAACAAGTATTTGACTGTCATATTAACATTTGAGGGATTCTTTTAGTTTTTTCAGCCTGATTAGAAATTCATCTTTAGAAATTAGAGATCTCTACTGCTTTCAGTCTCCACAAGTGCGGATGCTTTTGCTTGTCTGCTGTCTTATTCCTCCTTGGAAACTTAGATCAGGGAAGTGGGAAGTTCCAAAGAAGAAAGGGCCGGGCATCCTCTGGAAATGTATGAGGAGATTTCACTCCCTGAGCAGGCAGTGGGCTCAAGGAGGGCCAAGGCCTGGACCCCAGGCCTGCTGTCTCCTCATGGGCTCCTGTGGCCTCCTATTTAAGGAATAAAAAGCTTATTTAAGGACTAAATGTTGTCTAAGGAGTATAAGTTGACGCTGAGGCAGACAAGGTGGAATACACAGAATATCAGCCGTGGCAGGGAGAGAAACTTCCTGATCCTGCTCTCTGGTTTCGCAAATGAAACTGGCCCTTTACCTGGAAAAAGGTGAGAAGACTGTCGGGACCCC
This sequence comes from Chlorocebus sabaeus, assembly GCF_047675955.1. Lineage (NCBI taxonomy): Eukaryota > Metazoa > Chordata > Mammalia > Primates > Cercopithecidae > Chlorocebus > Chlorocebus sabaeus. Next base: position 68,395,895 of record NC_132928.1, on the reverse strand, counting down.
TAATGCCCATTTCTTTAAAATAGCAGCTGTTGTTCTTTTTCTACTCATAAAAGCCATATATTTCATGATATCAATTATTTCCAGAAATTGTATTGAGAAAAGCATAAAGAACAAACTGGAGATCACCTGTAATCCTACCACAGCAAGGGGATCATGGCTGATGCTTAGCTTTAGATTCTTTCATTTTGATTGCATACCCACTTCTTAAAAGTTTTAAGTAAGTTTGGATCATACTATTCGTATTGCTCTGTAATCTCTATAAAAGGTGTTCTCATGAAATTTTTTTTTCTTTTTTGATACAGAGTCTTACTGTGTTGCCCAGGTTGTAGTGCTGTGGTGCCGACTCTGCTCTCTGCAGCCTCCACCGCCTGGGTTCAAGCAGTTCTCCTGCCTCAGCCTCCTGAGTAGCTGGGATTACAGGTGCGCACCACCACGCACGGCTAATTTTTGTATTTTTAGTAGAGACAGGGTTTCACCGTGTTGGTCAGGCTGGTCTCGAACTCCTGACCTCGTGATCCGCCCATCTTGGCCTCCCAAAGTGCTGGGATTACAGGCCTGAGCCACCCTGCCTGGCCGAGAGTTTTTTTTATGTTCTTAAATATTCCTCAAGAACATTCCTTTTAATGTAGAGAGAGTTCCATATCATGGATGTTCCAGGCTTTTTTTGATTCATTCTCGATTTGTGGGCATTTCATTTATCTGCATGGTTTTGGTATTATAAAACTCACATCTGGCCAGGCGTGATGGCTCACACCTGTGAGGCTGAGGCAGAAAGATTGCTTGAGTCTGGGATTAGAGACCAGCCTGGGCAACATAGTGAGACACCAACTCTACGAAAAATTAAACTAAAAATTAGCCGGGTGTGGTGATGTGCATCTGTAGTCCAGGCTACTGAGGAGACTGAGGTGGGAGGATTGCTTGAGCCCAGGAGTTTAAGGCTGTAGCGAGCTGTGATTGAGCCACCGTATTCCAGCCTGAGTGACAGAGCAAGACACTGAATCAAAAAAGAAAAAACCTCACATGTATTACTGATCATTTCCATCAGAATAACTTCAAAAAATAGGAACATTTTACAAAGTCATATTTCACCTTAAAAATTTAGTACCTGTTTATATTTCCACAAACACAAAATACGTTTCTTAAGCTCTAAATAACACTGGGAGCTGGTCTTTTAAGCACGCTCAAATGTTTGGGGAGAAACTGTCTTCCTGGTTTGTCCTCCCGCACTGAGCATGGCTGCTCCGTGGCCCTTGGCACCCTGGTCCCCCTCACCATGGCAGTCATTGCTCAGCAGTCACAGGCCCCGGGCAGCTACTGACTACTGGGGCCAACACAGGACCCAAAACCTATTTGCCATCTCTGGATCGGGGATTGACACCTATTCTGTAGTGATGTGCGAAGTCCTGCTGCGCTCGTTCCTGCAGAGGTGAGTGTGTGAGGTGCAGGTGACACGGGTTGCACCTGCACAGAGTGGTTTTGGAAACACCACGAGTGATACTCCTGTGAGCACCTGAGCAAACGCTGAAATGCAGAATTGGAACCCTACTCACTGGCATTGCCCATACCTAGCAGCCACTCTGTTCTCACCCCACCACCGGAGTGATTTAGGAAGTCAAAGCCTTTGATATTCATGAAGCCTTTATTAAAGCGAAAACTCCTTTGGGAAGGGACCTGAAGGCTTTATCCACTGGTGTTTCGTTCTCCATCAAGGTCTCGGCAGAGCCGCATAGTTAGACTGGGAGGAGGCGATGTGTAGAGAGGGGGACCCACTACAGAGGAAGGCTGGGTCAGGGAAGAGGTGGGAGGAAGAAGGCTCCTGCAGGGCCCTGAAACGTCATTGCCCAGTGCCTCAGGTGACCACGGCAAGGATCTCTGAAGGGTCTCACACATCACTTATTCTGATCATCTTCTGTCCAGGAAATGAGTCCATGGCACGACGAGGGTGAGTAGAGTAAATAACTTCCATTTCCATCACTGTTTCCATCATGGAGTCTGTTAGCAGAGAACATCTCTAAGGAAGCTGTGAAATAATTAGGATTTATATAGAAGTGGGGCAGCCTTTCCCACTGTATCCACATCAGTTGGAGAGTTTCCGCTGGAGAGGAGTATTCTGTGTTCTTGACATTTACATAGGGGTGCTCTCCAGGAGCAGCTCTTTATCAGATCGGAGAGCACTCTGGGATGATGGTGGGGGGGGGGGGCGTTCTTCTTGCATGTTGCTAGGTAAGGTTTATAGTGTTCTGCATCTAACAGCTTTCACTTTTGATTTTTCACTCTAGATTGTTTGTCTTTTTGCATGAAGATCAAGAACGGTTGTGTTATGCTTTGCAACTGACCTGTCTAAGGTGGGATCCCCTTTAACAGGAAGAGAATACAGAAAAATTCAGCAGCAGCGAAACTGCTCTGTAAACAGGCTCACAGTGCAATCTAACTTGGGTAATTTGATTTGTTGGAAGGTGAAAGCTGAGCTGCAGAGTACCCTGCTTTTTCAATCATAAACGCCTTCAGCTTGTTCTTTTCTAGGCTGATGACATTAGAAATGCGTTTGCTTTGTGTGTCACGGACAGTTCTCTTGGGCATTGCCTAGAAGACCTGCTTGCTATCACTTGTGCTGTATTGGAATGCTTAGATGATACAGGCCACTGAGTGTTGGTTGGGTAGAGCTTCCTGTCCACGGGAACCTTTTATATTCCCAACCCCTCCTCTTCCATTCCCAACCAGCCTCTTCATCCTCTGGGCTCAGGTAGCTTCCCCACAGGTTTTATTAGCACTTAAGGTACTGTACTGAGGTGGCGAGCTTCCACGGTAGGGCAGCATCATGCGGGAAGGAATCATGATTCAAACCCAGGCTCTATCACTCGGTGGATGATGTTGAATGATTTCTGCAAGCTCTGTGCCTGTTTCCTCGCATGTAGAATTTCTCTTGGAAATATGATGTTATCCTACATAACTCCCCAGTGATGTGGCAGTTCCAAATTAAGGTCAGTGTTCCCTTCACATACCGGACATCTCAAAATTAGTACCTTGCAGAATTAAAGAATACACCTTGGAGGCTCCCTTCATGAAGCAATAATCTGACTCTTGTCCAAGTTGAACAACTTTATTGGGAACAAAACAACTGCCTCTGGGTTTCTGTTCATCTGTTCTTTTAAGCAGTGAAATGCTTGTGTCCAGGAGCCAAGTGGCAGTAACCTTTGTGTCTTCAGTTCTTCCAAGAATAGGTGTTTCTTAATATCCCTGATTGAATTAGAACTCAAGTCCCAGCTGGTTGCCTTCCACTGGCCAGAAGCTGGCTCCTGGAACTGGCTCGATGGCCTGGCCAGACTATCTCAAGAAAGCTGCCTGTCCTCCTGCCCAGCAGCTGCGTCTCATCTGAGGGCACCTTGTCCCATTGCTGTGTTCCTTTTTGTGAAAACCCCATCCTGAAACTGCATAATTTCAAGCTTAGGAAAAAAAATAGAATTGCCGTAAGATGGGGCAAAATTAGAATAGCTTTTGTATTTGAAAGCTAAAACTCTTTAAGTATGCACAGACAATTGTCGGAGCTTGTTCTCTTGCAAACAGAAGTCTTGGCAAGCTGAGGTGAGTTTAGACAAATAACAATCAGTCTCCCTTTTGAAGTGAGCAGGGACCGGACTGTGCCTCTGAAGAGGGTCTATGAGTACCCCAGTCCTGTCCAGACTCAGAAGAGAAAAAGGAGGCCCCGAGGTCATGCCAGGAAATGTGATTCGGCCAACCATGTTTTGCTTGCCTACTCTGTCTGTGCCTGAGGGCTTTCGTTCTATCTAATACATGGGACCGGATCCCGGATAGGCAGCTTCGAGAGGCATATGTGAACACCAACGGGGCTCTTGGCTTTCTGTGTCATTTCCATAGAGTTCTCCTTCAGTTCTTAGCCACGTGCGTTGGGGCCATGAGTGCACTGAACAGCACAGTCTCCCAGTAAGACCACAGTGTGGTGGTCAGCGGCAGAGGCTCCAGAGGTGGACCATCTAGGCTATTTCTAGTTCTACCAGTTACAAGTTCTGTGACCTCGTTAGAGGCTAAGAGTTAAGGCACATCCCTTAAGCTCTCTGTGACTCAGTTTCCTCTTCAGATAAATGGGGGTTAAGAATAGTGCAGATCTCATAGGTTTGTCATCAAAGAATAAGTGAATCAAGTTATGTAAAGCAGACAGAACACAAGCCTGGACATAAACACGTAGAGCCATATGCATGTTGGTTCTACAAAATAAATATACATGATTTGCTTCTGTTTATTGATAAATAAATAGGATGTTTACCTTGGTAACACTTCTGGAGCTGGGCTCTGGAAGTGTGACCTTGAGAAAGGGGAGGGGCAGTGGGACCTGGAGGGCAGAGTCCCCACAGCTCAGGAACTACAGCGCTGAGCTTTTCCTTGTTTCCACGGGGAAAATGAAGAGAATGGTACCAACTGCCTGGAGGCCACGATGGGACCAGCCGTGTCAGGGCAAGGCAGGTAGCGCCCTGCCCTGTCTTGACTGCAGCAGCTGAAGGGGAATGCAGAGCATCTTTCCTGCTCCCCTGCAGCTCCACCCCCGTCCTTTCCCTCTGGTCTCCTTTTCCGTGTTACGTTCTGCATCTGCAGAGGTTCCTGTCTCTGTCATCAGCCCAACTCTCCTTGTGAGATGAGGAAGCTGAGCCCTGTGCCCTTGTCACTTATTTGCCCCTGGGCAGACAGTGGCTGGGCTGCATTATTTCTCTCCTTCCCATCATCCTGGTATCTGTGTCTCCATCCTAGCTACCCTTTTCCTTATCTCTTCGTTTTCTCTCATTCTTTCTCTCTCTCATCCCGGTGTGGGCGGGGATGCAGGGAATTCTAGGGATATAATTAGTAGCCAGGGAGAAAGCAACTCCAGCCTGCCTTGGTTTTTTCTTGGACCAGTTGTGGCGAGATAGGACCAGCACTGTCTGTCCATGGGATGCAGTGAGTACCCCAGGGTTGTGGGAAGGGATCAGGACCCCGCCGGTGGACCCTCCCTACTGCCTCTGACCCCAGATATACTGTGACACACTCTCTCCCTGTCCCCAGCACACACAAACTCGGAGTAAGCACAGAGGGCCTGATGGGGGAAGAGAAGGAGCCAGGTGTGGGGTCAAGCAGAGCAGGGCTGCACAACTTTGGCAAGTGACTGGCCTGCCTGTTAAAGCAGGTAATGGATTGCACCAGTGATTCCAGCCCTGTGCAGTGTGTTTCTCAGGATGATGCACCCGCCTGGCAGAGCAAGCTGCTTGGGATGGGGAGGGGAGCCTGTGACCCGGCCCATGCCCCTGGTTGTGGAGGGGTGAGCAGAAGACAAGCAGTCCCCCGACCCCTAAGCCTGTCTTATAGGCATGGCTCCACGTGGATTTCGTTGATGTCTTCATCCTCCTAACATACAACCTTGACATTGCTGCCAAGGAGCTGCTGCTTAAGCGGGATTCCTGTCCTGGGGTGGAAGTCTTCAGGTCTCTCCCCCACATCCACGGTCTGGGTTCACCTTGTGATGTGACATTTACCTTTTCATTTGGGTTGGAAACAGCCAGACCCTTTGGGGCCTTGCAGTCTTCTGGCTTCACCTGAGATTCTCATTCTCTCTGGCCTGTGGTCAAGGCCTTCTAGAGGTCAAGACAGGGGTTGTGCCACTTCCTTTTTGTTCATTTGCTTCTTTGGGCTCCCAATAATTTTTACAGTACTAAGATAGGGTTACAAAAATGGTAGCACATTTTTATGTCCAACCAATTCTGTGTATCCCTGAGACCATGTGTTGAAGCTCACTTGTATATAAGTGAGTTTATATACAAGTTGGGGTCACTTTATAAGAACAAAGGCCTACATTCCAAGATCTTGGGGATCAAGAGGTCTGGGCCAAGCGCACACCCTACCTCGGCACATATACACTCACTCATATACACACACGTTCCCCCAGCCTCACCAGTGTAGGACCTGCCTGTACCTCAGGCTGCCAGAAGGGGCTCCTCACCCTAGACCTGGCCCAGGCATTACGGACGCTGTCCCTCTGTCTTTTCTTTTTCTCCCTCATCATTTTCTAGCAAGCACCTTCAAGACTTTGACTTTCTCTGTGTGCTGCCGGGATGCTGTTGACTATCTTCAAGCCCTGAAGAGTCATCATGCCCCTGTGTCATTTCATTTCCCCACTCATTCACTTGCTCACTCACTCTGCAAGAAGTGCCCCTGGGGCCAGACACTGTGCTAAGCCCTGAAGATACAGCAAGGAACAGGGCAGACAGTGTGGACCTTAGACACACTTTTTCTTTTAACTCCTCCCTAGGGATTCACCACAAATGACAGAATCCCTGCAGACTTCCTCTAAAAATACTCAGATTTTCATGTTTGCACTTTAGCAGTCAGACTCCTTGGTCCTGCCCTGCCAGGCCCCACACTCTTCTTGGTTGCTTTTTGGGGAGGGGCCACTTGGCCTCAGCAACACACATTTCTAAGAATTTATTTTAGGCATGGAAGAAGTCCCAAGTCCATATATATTTCAGTGGTCAGCTTCAGCCTTTTTCCATCTCCCCAAGCCTTCTCTGTCCTCCACCTTATTCCTCCTCCACAGCCGCCTCCTCACCACCACCATCTGCGTGGTCAGAACTTGAGCACATCCGTGGAAAATCAGAAGCAACCACAGAGCTAAAAAGACCCAGCCTTCTGGGGAGTATTCATTCCTGCCTATGTGGGGTGTGGTGTGGCACGGGGAAGAGAACCCCCAGCTCCTTGGTGTCCAGTTTGCAGGACCTTGAGCTCCTTGGTGTGCCAGCTTGCCTGACCTTGAGGAAGTTCTCTTCCCTGAGCCTCTGCATTCCCCTGCAGAGCAGGAGTCCAGTAGCCCTGTGCTTGGCTGTTGTGAGAATGAAACTGGACCCGAGAATGCTCTCTGTAGTGGTTGATATGATGAAGAGCCTCCATGGGGTATGCCGGAGTGCTGCTTTTCTGTCAAGGACATTCTTGGAGTATAATTCTTGAAACCTAGACGATGGAGCACCCTTTTTAAATTTTATTGTTATTTTTTAAGAGACAGGGTCTCTGTCGAGCAGGCTGGAGTGCAGTGACGCAGTCATGGTTCACTGTAGCCTCAACCTCCTGGGCTTGAGCAGTCCTCCCACCTCAGCCTCTCGAGTAGCTGGGACTATAGGCACGTGCCACCACACCACACTATTTTTTTTTAATTTTTTGTAGAGATGGGGTCTCACTATCTTGCCCAGGCTGGTCTCAAACTCCTGGGCTTAGGCAGCCCTCCTGCCTTGGACTCTCAAAGTGCTGGGATTACAGGTGTGAACCACTGTACCCGGCCAGCATCCTTTTTATCGCTCAGATTGCTCCCTACGTGGCTGGTGACATGGTCCCTTTCTCCATTGCCTTTCATGGAGGAAGGACTAGGGTGGTCCTTGGAGGGCGGGAGAATGTGTGCCATGGTACATGGTTTGGCAAGTTGAGGGCATCGGTGGCCTCAGCCGGGGCCCAGTGAACAAGAGGAGGCAGACCTGGGGAAGGAGCCTGAAAAAACAGCAGCCCAAGTGAAGGAAAACTGAAATGGACCCGATTTGATTGCGATTGAAGAGCTGCAGAGGGTGTCACTGGGGCAATAAGCGGGGAGGGAGAAAGCTGTGAAGTCGTGGAAGAAGTTAGTAAGTTACCTGGGTTGTCCCTCCCATCGCAGCAGGTCACTATGCGTGAAATGGGGCCTCTCCTCACCCCCACCTTCCTCCTCATCAGGTTCCACGGAAGTGGGAAAAACACTTCTGCCATCCTTTTGGTACCCAAGCAGAGGCTTTAAAAATACAAACTCGTGAGAAATAGACACAGTGCCTAAATGAAATATAAACTGTGGTGGCTACGGCTGCTGTTTCGTAACAGCCATCTGTACGTCGGCTCCCGGGAAGGGGACAGAAGCCTGAGATGAGGGATTAGCAATGCTGTCGTGGGTGTGATCAGATACCATTTATGGGGCATTACTAGAAATCAGGCACCATGCAAGCCATCTCATCCCACTTAATCCTCACACCAGCTCTGTGAATTCCACACCGTGGCTGTCTTCACTTTACCAACAAGGAGACCAAGGCTGAAAGAGGTGCGGTAACGTGGCCGAGGTCACACATCTCATGAATCCAGGAGCTGGAGCCTAGTCCAGGAGCTCAGCTTTGCTGGACAGCAACTAGTTCAGAATCATAATGGGAGGCTTTTGCATAATAATTTACATTCCTCAAAGTACTTATGATTGTCTTATAATTAGTCTCAGAAGTTTGTAAATAAGGCTAGGTAGCTAGGCAAGTTACCAGTGAAAAAACTGAAACCTAGAGACACTGCAGCTTCTCAGAAGTTCAGATAGATAGTGGAAAAAAACAAGAACAGGATCCAGCCCCACCACCCACCATGCCCATCTGCAGGTAATCCATCTCTCATCCCTACAGACAGCACTACGTTTTAGCTTTGTACTAAGGATGAGTGAAATCTATGGTTTGGGTAGCAGAGTATTAATATCTTACTGGATGAGCTTGGTCAAGAGGAGAGCAGATGAGCTTTGTGATGAGCAGCCTGGACTGAAGAGAACCATAGCACACATAGGCATGGCAGGACTCACAAATTGCCACGGATTAGCCCTGTCCCCTCCTGGCCTTTTAGTTTATTGCTGCTAAGGGAGTCAGATCACAGTGGGGCTTTCTGTTCGCAGGTGTTCATTCATTTGACTGACGTTTGACATTAGAGGATTTGCCCTGCCATCATCCCTGTGCTAGGTACAATGTTTGCAACCCTTCCTGTGTAATCTTGCTGTTTACATTGAGCCCCAGATCTGGCTGAAGGGGTAAAAATCCTCCTTTCCATCTGTGTAAACATGCATGACCTGATCTCTGCCCACTGACAACATCCAAACAGTCATTCATCCACATGACATAGAATGTCAAATGCTGCTACTCCACATAGAGGTGGGGCCCCCATGGGAGAAATACATGTGACGGGGATTTTGATTGGAGGGCCCTCAGGCCAAGCATGTGGCAGTATAGTGCTCACCTTGGAGAAGACTCTGCCAGCCTTTATTTTCCGCTGCCCCATCGTTAACTTCGTGCCCTCAGAGATGGTCGAGCCCACCTCTGCCTAGCAGAGCACTCCCGAGAGATGTCTTTAAGTAGGTCGTCTGCAGGTGGAAGGCACTTGAGTTGGCCAATCACACAGAAATGAAATCTTACATGTCGTGTGAGAATGGCTTTTTTATGTGTACGGGTGCCTTGTATGATAACTGGTTTTGAAGGTTAGCTGCCTTCAAATGGTTGGTACATTGGGTTTTGGGGGCATTGTCACCCATTTTCTGTTCACCAGCCCTTTGTCACATGACCTCTAGTCAAGGTTATGGATTTAATATCTGTATTAGTCAACTGATTCTCTTTTTTTTTTTTTTTTTTTTTTTGAGACAGAGTCTCACTCTGTCGCCCAGGCTGGAGTGCAGTGGCTTGATCTCGGCTCACTGCAAGCTCCGCCTCCCGGGTTCACGCCATTCTCCTGCCTCAGCCTCCCGAGTAGCTGGGACTACAGGTGCCCGCCACCATGCCCGGCTAATTTTTTGTATTTTTAGTAGAGATGGGGTTTCACCATGTTAGCCAGGATGGTCTCAATCTCCTGACCTCGTGATCTACCCGCCTCGGCCTCCCAAAGTGCTGGGATTACAGGCATGAGTCACTGCACCCGGCCCTTTTTTTTTTTTTTTTTTGAGATGGAGTCTCTTTCTGTCGCCCGGGCTGGAGTACAGTGGCATGATCTCAGCTCACTGCAACTTCTGCCTCCTGGGTGCAAGCAATTCTTCAGCCTCAGCCTCCTGAGTAGCTGGGACTACAGGTACATACCACCACGTCCAGCTAATTTTTGTATTTTTATTACAGGGTTTCACCATGTTGGCCAGACTGGTCTTGAACTCCTGACCTCAGGTGATCCACCCACCTTGGCCTCCCAAAGTGCTGAGATTACAGGTGTGAGCCACCATGCCTGACCAGCTTTTATTTAAACTTTTAGGGACTCCATACAACTATTCTGTGGTTCATATGTCCTGTGAACAACTTCAGCTCAGATGCTGATTCTAAAGCTATTTTCTTTGTATTGCTAACTTCTTTGCCAACCACTGTGTTGTGTTAGCATGAGGAATGCCTTCCAAGTGCACAGACACACGCGTGCACATGCATGCAGTTTATCTTCTCTGTTCGTAACAAGCAAGCCCTGCTGCTTGATACATTTATGCAACTGAAGCTGTACCTGAGTTTTCTGGCAGTTTCTGCATGTTTTCTAAGGGCTCTATGGAATGGTTAGCCACTTCAAATGTCCTTGGTTGGAAGATACCATTTAGGAGGTTAACACTAATCTGAACGTAATTTTGGAATATCCATAGGCATGTAGGTCAGACCTGTGCAGAAAGGGGAAGCCTTCACACTCCTCACAGTCATCCAGTGAATTAGATGTAAGTTATTTCACCTTTCTACCCAGATTGAAAGGTGCCAAACCCAGTGGTGTCCGGAAGTGAGCCAGGACTCAACCCCGAAGGCACCTACCACTGTGGGAATACCCCGATAGAGCTGAGAATCAAGTTTGTTTATTTTGGTCACTTAGTCGTGAACAAAGAGGTTGAACAAGGGAAAAAGTCTTTGAAGCACTCAGTGACTGAGTGGCTGAATTCTACAGTTGCGACTTGAACCCCAGGTGTTTACTAAGTAGACAATAGGCTTGTCCTTCATCTCAGCCACATGGGGGAAGGAAAAAGGGATGTGAGAGAAATGGTGACTACTTTAGCTGAAGATAAGGACCAGCTGCAGCTGGCATTGAGCAAACAATGAGATTGGCTGTTTCCTACATTGCCCTTTTATAGAGTGTAACTTTGTGTCTGAAATGATAGGAATATTTTTGTGGTGTTGTAGAACATTCCTCTTATATTTTTGTACCTGTTTGATTTCGCCTGGAGATAAATGATTCCATCCTCAAGCCCTTCATTTAAAATATTGATTCTATCTGTATCGCAAAACGGCTGACAGTTTGAACCAAAAAATACCAGCGTATGCAAAATGCCCTTTTCACCAACCCCCGCAAAACCAGTGCTTGAGGCTCTAAAGGGCTGCAGTTTAGAAGGCACATAAAGCCACCTTTTTTTTTTTTTTGAGATGGAGTCTTGCTCTGTTGCCCAGGCTGGAGTGCAGTGGTGCCATCTTGGCTCACTGCAACCTCCACCTCCCAGGTTCAAGCAGTTCTCCCTGGGCCTCCCGAGTAGCTGGGACTACAGGCATGCACCACCACACCAGGCTAGTTTTTGTATTTTTAGTAAAGACAGGGTTTCACCATGTTGGCCAGGCTGGTTGCGAACTCCTGACCTCAGGTGATCCGCCTGCCTCGGCCTCCTAAAGTGCTGGTATTACAGGCATAAGCCACCATGCCTGGCCAGAGCTACCCTTTTCTTCCCGATGGGGTGGGGGTGGGGATTAGTCCCACCTGTGGGGTGCTCAGCTGGCCTCCAGATCTGAATGAAGGGAGACAGCAGGAGCGGCTCCCAGGAACTGCACTGCCAAGGCCCAGAGCTGCCATCTTGGCTGTGTGTGTGACGTCACGTGACCCTCTTACCCACTGTGGGGCGGTTCCCAGTTGATCATAAAGAAACTGAAATGCAGAGAGGTTGTGTGTCCCGAATTCTCAGGCCATCTCTTACCTGGGACTCTGCAGGCCCACCCCCACTTGATTTCCTAGATGGTGTGGGCATCCTCAGGGACGTGACCGAGAGGTGTGCCCACCGTGTTATCTTTCACTCCTCGTCCCACCCACCCACTCAGGCCTCCCCAGACGCAAAGGTGTCCCTGGCTGACGTAACCTTGTCACCAGGCATTAGCGCGGGGACTGTTGCCATAGAGACCCGATGCTTCCCACTGAACTTAGAAAAGATGCTCCTCCCCTTGGGTGGGCCAAGGCCTCTCCCCTCCCCTTTGTCATCCAGTGGTCAACAGGTGTAAGAGGTAGACATGCTGTATACGAGGCTCCAAGGACACAGAACACACCAGCCTTGACCTCTGCCTTCACACTTTACCTGGGGTCGGGGGACGGGCCACACAAGCAGACCAAAAACGAGCATGAGTGGCCGATGGAACAGCTGTGAACTGTGCTAAACCCAAGGAGAGGCACCGAGTCAGGGCTGAGATGAAGAAGCCGGCCTGGGGGTCAGGAGGGTCTCCCAGAGGGTGATGCTTCTTGAAGCTGGAGCCCCAAGAGGGCTTCCTTCCAGGAGGATCAGGCCCTGGGGTGGGAAAGAGCTTGCCACGTCCAGGTCTGACACAGACTTCCCTGGTAAGCCTCCACAAAGGTCTGTCATCCAGGCCAGAGGCAGCGACTGCTGTGGATAGAGGCAACAGGCCTGCCTTGGCCGCCCTGTAATCCATTCCCCGTGCCCTGCACACCTGTAGGGAAACTCAGTTCAGAGCATGGAGGTGAAGGAGCCGGTAGAGGAAGTTAAATCCCAGCCAGGTCTCACCTGACTGCGGGAACAGCCGCCAGATCCTCCCCGACCCCTTGTGCAACAGCGCGAGCCTGCTGAAGTTGCAAGAGCATGGTCACGTGGTGCTCACAGCCCTTCACTGGCTTCCCGCACCCTTGGGCAAGTCTGAGCCCTGTGATAGCGACCAGGCCCTCACGCCCCACTGATGCCTCCAGCCCCACCCACTCCCCTTCCTGCTCAGTTGCACTAAATTCAAGGCATTCTCACTGGCCACAGGACCTCTGCATGAGATGTTCTCACTGCTGGAAATACCCCGAAACTCCCCACTGGGGCTGATGGCTTTTCACCAGTCACCCTTTTAAGCCCATCTCAGGGAGTGCCTCCAGGAAGCCTTTAGGATCCTGCCTCCCCTGAGGCCTGGGTTTGGGGCCCCTCTTGTGGGCACAGCTCTCCTCCAAGCCTGGATCCTTGTCTGCTGCCTGCTCCTCTTACTACCTGGTCAGCTCCTGGCAAGGGAATAGCGAGTCTTAACTCCTTTCTACTTTCAGGATCCATATGGTGCTCAAATGCCCATTGAATGAGTGGTTTCCCTAATTGCCCTTGCATTACAATCCCCTTTATAAATGGAACATCTCCTTTTCTAGTCACTGCTGAGGAGAGGGAATCTGTTTCCTCTCTTGGGGACAGGGAGAGAGGGGATCCCTTTGGGGGATTGGGCATTACCAAGCCACTATACATGCTGCCCTGGATCTGAGGGAGTGGGGAACCCAGGTAGGTGGTGTGATGGGTGCCTTGACATGAATTGCCTGGTGGGGCAGGGGAAGGAAAGGACATGGCAGAATGAGTTTTGTCTGGCAATGCACCATCAGCATGCAGAACCCTTCACCCTAGCCCAGACACCGAGGTATACTGAAGCAACACCTCCTCTTCCTCCTCTAGTTCTCCCCAACCTCCTCCTTCCCAATTCCACTCTGCCTTTGATTTTTTTTTTAACTCACATGGGTTCTCCATTCCGCTTCAGAGTTACTATAGCTGTGCATTTTCATCCTGAGTTATTCCCAGCAACACATGAGCACTGTGGAGGTGGAGGGAAGTTTTGTGTTTGGGAGAGGGAGGAGGATGGGAAGACCATCCCATGACTTCAGTTGTATGTGGGTACCATGTATAGGAGAGCCATGTAGATGGGACAGAAGGGCTGCTGCTAATAACCGCAGCAGGTGCGCTCAGGCTGGCCTGGGAGGAAGGCCTCCCCAACCATGAGTCACTTAGAGTGGATGCCCTTGGGCTGCATCCTTCCAATTCTGAGGTCCCATTCCCTCAGTTGCCAAATGGGATGCTGCCTCATGTAGATGTTACGAGGATTACATGGGTAGTATCTGGGAAAGCTCTCCATAAACAGATCCAAGTCTTATCTTGGCTGGGGGTGCTGCCCATGCCAGGGCCATATTGTTAAATGGTGCTTGTTATTAACTTGTTGATAAGGAGTGGCTGTATTAGTCCATTCTCATGCTGCTATGAAGAAATACCTGAGACTGAATGATTTGTAAAGAAAAGAGGTTTAATTAACTCACAGTTCCGCATGGCTGGGAAGACCTCAGGAAACTCACAATCATGGCGGAAGGGGAAGAAAGGCACCTTCTTCACAGAGCAGCAGGAAGGAGAAGTGCAAGCAGGAGAAATGCCAGACGTTTATAAAACCATCAGATCTGGTGAGACTGTCACAAGAACAGCATGCAGGACCCGCCCCCATGATCCCGTCACCTCCCATGAGGTTCCTTCCCAACACGTGGGGATTACAATTCAAGATGAGATTTGGGTGGGGACACAGAACCAGACCATATCACTGACTCCTGACTAGCATTTCTTTCCTGCCTTCCCTCCCTCCTTCCCTCCACAGGTCACAATGATTCACCTGTGCCAGGACTTTTCAAATCCCAGTAATCATAGCAACTCAAAGAGGCTGGACAGAATGCTCGTAAATCAAAAACAAACAGTTAAGAGGGAGCCGGCCGCTTCCCAGTATCTTCATGAAGCAGCTGGCCCAGGCCAGGGGTTGCATGTGAATTCATTTTGAAATGACCTGGGAGGCAAAATTACTTTCAACATAACTTTAAGCAGAGAAAGTTCCATTCTGCTTCATCAGCATGATGTAGCAATTAAAATGCCGGGTTTCCTCCTCTTTGAGCACTATCCTTGAATAATTGACGGCTACACCCACCAGAGGCTGCAAGGCTCTGCTGAAATAAAATGATTTTCATTAGGAGTAGGTGTGGAGCTTCAGGCTACACCTGCGGAATCGGCCCTCATTCTTACTGGCCTCATCATGCCAGCCAAGACCTCTTCCTCCAAGACCTGTTTGGTGCCCAAAAAACAGTTGGTGAAAGTGATGTATGTGGTGCCATTTTATCCTCCAGGCCTCTGTTGCTTCTGTAAAATGCAGACGGTTGGAGTCTTCCCTGGAAAGCCCTCGGCCTGGCTGTCAGTGAATTTCTGTTGATGATATCTCGATAAAAGTTACCAAGCCTCGGGAACCTCCCTTACGGCCAGGCACCAGGCGAGGTGCATTATTCACATGATCTCATTTATTTCACGTTTCATGACAGCCTTTCGAAGTAGGTATTTCTGTGTGCATTTCTACAAGAAAACTAGAGCTAGGAGGGATTAAGCAATTCCTCTAAGACTGTGCAGTTAGCTAGAAGTAAATTTAGGGTGTCAGAGCGCCAAATCCATCAATCTGATTCTAAAACGCTGTCTCATGCACATTGTCTCCTTTATTTTTCTGCAGAAACTTGTTTTTCAGAAACTAAATCAGTAATAAAGGAAGGTTGGAGAGAGTGATGATTAAAATCTGAAGAATGAGAACAACTTTTGTTAGAAATCGATATATAGGTGAGGTGCAATGGCTCTCACCTGTAATTCCAGCACTTTGGGAGGCCGAGGCAGGCCAGTCTCTTGAGGTCAGAAGTTTGAGACCAGCCTGGCCAGAGATAGGCGAAACCCTGTCTCTACTAAAAATACAACAGTTAGCCGGGCGTGGTGGTGGGCATCTGTAATCCCACTACTCAGGAGGCTGACGCAGGAGAATCGCTTGAACCCGGGAGGTGGAGGTTTCAGTGAGCTGAGATTGTGCCACTGCCCTCCAGCCTGGGCAACAGAGACTCCATCTCAAAAAAAAAAAAAAAAAAAAGAAAAGAAAAGAAAAATCGATATACAGATGCAATAGAAGCAAATTTTGTTTCCTACAAATCTCTACATATAGTTAGTGTACCTTAGGTTACTACATAGAATTGTAAGCCATAGCTCTTTAAAAATGTATGTGTGTACACACACACACACAGAGTCATGCTTAATGACACGGATACATTCTGAGAAATGCATCATTAGGTAATTTTGTTGTGCAGACATCATGGAATTTATTTTACAAACCTACATGGCACAGCCTCCTACATACCTACACTATATGGCATAGCCTGTGGCTCCTAGACTACAAACCTGTGCAGCATGTGACTAGTGAATACAGTACAATAGGCAAGTGTAACATAATGGTAAGTATTTGTGCATCCAAACATATCTAAACATAGAAAAGGTATGGGAAAAATACAGTATTATCGTTATATGGAACCACCATCCTATGTGCAGTTCATTGTTGACTGAAACATCCTGGTATGTGTGTGTGTGTATGTATTCAAAGGGCTTCATTCGTCAAAAATTGTGAAGTTTTATCCTATATGTGAAATTATCTAAATAAGCCCCTTCAGATTTAGTCTGTAGTCACCACAGAGTTACTGCATAGGGAATGCTTAATGAAAATTGCTTTTTCCTAGGTGGAATTTTTCAGGCCCCAAGTGGTGAAAGTGTTTTACTTACAAAACCGCTTCAACTTACCAGAAAATGAAAGCCAGAAAGCTATAGCCACGCCCCTGTGTTAGAAACTCCACGTGTCTTTGCATCTCCTCCCTGCCCTTATGTGTCCCTTTCTCTTCAGATCAGTATTTACCGAATGTGCCAGATTTGTAAGAACTTGCGTTCTGCCCCCCATTCCCAGGGAAAGCATGGCGTCTGCAGGGGAGGGAGGAGCCCCGTGTGATGGCCTGACGGGAACAGGAGGGGCTGTTCTCTGCTGTCTAGGGGGAGTGCTGGAGTGCCTTTTGTTTTTAGTTGTTATATATATAAACATACTTATACATCGATGTATTTGTAATATCTGTATTTTTAAATGCATGTGTGTGTGTGTGCACCTGTGTATATATGTATGTGTGTATATGTGTATATATGTGTACATGTATGTATGTGTATATGTATGTGTACATATATGTATGTATATGCATGCTTCCTTGTACAGAGAAGTACCCCAGACTGGCAGACAGTGCTTTTAATTTGTATGTATAAATATGCATATTTTAATTTTAAAACGTTGATATATACATTTATACGATATATATCTCTAAACATACACATTTATGTGTGTGTGTACATATCTAGTTAAGACTCGGCTTGTGCCCCGGGTGTGTGAAACTCCCCAGACCGACACGGGTTCTGTGCTACGCGGGTTCTGGCGAGCAGGGACGCGACTGCGCCCCCCGAGGGCTGTTCTCTGGTCTGGTGTGGAGATGCAGGCTGCACCTTGCACACCGGATGTCGGGGCCGTTCGTTCCGTGGTGTCTGGGAGGAGCTGCGCTCCCACACAGAGAGCAGGAGAGCCGGCTGTTTTGGAGCAAAGGGGGATATAAAAGCTGCGGGAGCCAGCACTGTCGGGTGGTTGCAGCAGCTTCTGGAAGGTTGGAGGGGAAGACGGTAGCACTGGAGGCAGCGGGGGCACTCGGGCAGGGACACAGGGATTGGAAATGCAGCCATTCTGGTGTTGAGTCAGGGTGTGGCGGCCGTCCTAAGGAACGCTCCGCCTGGCTTTGAGTTTCAGGTCCCACCCGAAAGATGCCCCCCAGCGCCAGTGCCGTGGACTTCTTCCAGCTCTTTGTCCCAGACAACGTCCTCAAGAACATGGTGGTGCAGACAAACATGTACGCCAAGAAGTTCCAGGAGCGGTTTGGGAGCGACGGAGCCTGGGTGGAGGTGACGCTGACGGAGATGAAGGCGTTCCTGGGCTACATGATCTCCACCAGCATCTCCCACTGCGAGTCCGTCCTCAGCATCTGGAGCGGCGGCTTCTACAGCAACCGCAGCCTCGCCCTCGTCATGAGCCAGGCCCGCTTCGAGAAGATCCTCAAGTACTTCCACGTCGTGGCCTTCCGCTCCAGCCAGACCACGCACGGGCTCTACAAGGTCCAGCCCTTCCTCGACTCACTGCAGAACAGCTTCGACGCTGCCTTCAGGCCTTCCCAAACCCAGGTGAGGCCCGTGCGGAGGTAAGGGCTCGGCCAGGTGTCCTCGCTCTCTCGGCCTAGCCTTGTCTGTCGGCAGGGCTTTGGGGTGTTCTTCCTGCCCTGCCTGCCCTCTGAGTTCACTTCAAGGTCACCTCTGCTATTCTTCCATTCCATTAATACACATAATCCAAACGAGATCGAAGGGGAGTAGTAATAATAGCTCCAGCCCTCAGAGAAGTCAGAATTCAGTGTTTTGCTCTGAGAGGCAATCTTCCTCCTCTTTTCTCCCTATCCTTCATTTAATTATACTTTCCAAATGATGTTTTGCTCAGGTGAATATTAATTTTATTGTCATATTCTCTGAGAATGACTTCACCTGTTGGCGATGAAAGGAGGCTAGAAGCGTCCTGGGTGGCAGAGGGAGTGAGCCTAGAATTAGAACCATTCTTCAGACTATCGGGGGTTACTTATGGCCACACACAGCAGAGCCAGAGTCTTTGGATGAGGGTTTGGCAGAGTTCCGGGCATCACTGGTCTGATTCCCTAATACTTTCCCCAACCAATTCCAGAAGAAAAGGTTCTGCCTACTCTCAGCTCCCGAGCCCCTCCCTGCCTTCCGCTGGTATCCACTTGCACCTGGGACAATAGCACCTGGCCCTGGGGAGACAGAACTCCAGAATCTTCCTCAAAAATTGCCCTGCTGGTCTAGCAAACCAATGAGATGGCTAATTTCCAGAGATGTCTGTAACCCGAACCAGGAAGTTCTTGGCCCATGTGGGCCCCATTCCCTTTGACTTGGTCTGTGTGGCAGCAGAAGTTCAGTTCAATTTTATGTATGTGTTTAAAGACCCATCGCACATCTCTCTCTCCTGTGCTGCTTCTAAGGCTCTTCTAAATAAACCTCCAATTCTTGTTGACATTCTCCTGTAGGTCCTCTCTCTCTCTGTAGTGTGCCTTCCCCACACACAGCTAAAAATCACAGGGTTTTGTGGGGAAGGTAGTGCCCTATTTCATGTCTGCTGGAGCCTTCCATTCTCTCTGGATCTTTCTCCCCACTGTCTGGTGAACGTGTTAGGCTCGTTACGATTTCCGAGTGTTTGCAGCATGCCTTCTGGCCCCTGGAACGCCTTGCCGCCTTCTCTCTGCTTTGCAAATGCAGCCACTCTCCAGGGCCAGTGTAAGGCCCACAGTCCCATGTGGATTCCCTGCTATCTGAATTCCCCTCAGTAATTGATGGAGCAGCCAGATGCCACTGTGCCTCATCCTCCAGTGTGTCATTTACCTTCCTAACAAGAAGTGGAAACTTTCGAGGACATGAGCCCTGCCCTATAACAGGCCCTGTGATAGGCCCAAGGACGGGCCTGAGCACATTATCTTTTCTTTCACTAAATACTTGCTTGGTTGAAAATGAAGCAAATGAGAGACAGTTGCCTGGATGTAAGAGAAAAATAACACATTCAGACCATGCTGGGGTCAAACATTTGGAGAGGTGCTGCAGAAGGCCCTGTGCACACTGTGCCTAAGTATCTGTCAAGAGGTATCTGTAATGGAAGTCCAGGGTGAGTGCCCGGCCTCTGTGACACACTGCAGTGGCCACTAGGAATTCTGAGATTTGTGGGCCCGCCTCTCTGCAGCTCCCAGGCATAGGTACCCTGAGGGGAGGCCCAGCAGCGTTGCTGAGCCCGGCTGGGTGGGCAGTGGCTGGACTGCAGGTGGGCAGGTAGGCAGGTGTCCAAGTGAGCAACTCTGCCCTCCTTAGCACATGGCTCAGATGGGCAGTGCTGGATTAACAGGAACAGGGAGAGCCTAGAAGGATGATCGTGTTATTCTGCTGCTCACCGCTTGTATTTGGTTCCAGGTGATGAGGCTTGCAGAAGCAGGGCCTGAGATGAGGCTTAATCTGGGGAAGGGCTCTCGGGTCATGTTTAGGGCTTTTTCCCCTTTACTTTTGCTTTCACATTTCCACCTCTTCCTCCTGCCTCTCCTCAGGCTCATTCTGCTCTCCTTCTATTACTTTGTATTTTGTTTTTATTTTACTGTATATGGGAAATTACATTTTCTTCCTGCTACGTTTTCTACTTGGTACTCCTCCGTGGCAGTGACGATCCCAGCAGGACTCTGAGCTCTATCTAGAAGTCCAGCCGAAGAGATGCTGATACAGGAACTATTGCTAGGGGCGCAATCGGCATTAGGGGAGACCCGAAGGGAGTAGAGAAGGCTGTAGCCCAGGGAGAGGCCTCAGGGCAGGTGGGCAGAGCTTTACCTTGAAGAAGCAGATCTATGGCCACTCCTTGGAGCCTATTTTTATTATGCCATTTCTTTTTTCTTTATTGTCTTATTGGGAAAAGTTATATAATCATGTTATCAAAAAGTTGAAATAGAGGAAATAAGTTTGAAATAAGTTGAAGGGGCTGATCATAGGCCCCTCTCCTTACTCCCTTGCTCTCCGGCCTCTTTCTGATGACTCCCACTTGGCTGAGCAAGCCAGAAACTAGGGGCAAAGAAGCTGGGTGGGATAGTTTGTAAGAGGCTGACCTCCAGGCCTCAGCGCAGGGTCCGCAGGATGGAAAGTGACCCTGGGGGGCAAACACAGAACACCCAGCACACCCCAGTACAGCCTGGGGCACGAGGCTCTGGGAGAGTCAAAGGGTTGACTGGTGCCACGCAGCCTGTTGCACCAGCTCCGTGTCAGTAGGCGTGGAGCAGGGTAAGTCAAAGGAGATGAAGTCATAACGAGAGTACGGTTGGGTATTTACTATGACCAGAACCTCATGCTTCCTGGGGCTTCCTGTACATCACCTGTGCCCTCCGTTCCCTGGAGCAGCAGCCTGCCCCATCTGCTGAGGATGCCCTGGGCTTTCCAGTTTGGGTGGGCCTGGCTCTCCCAGGGACTTGCAGGCCTTGTCATTCCCCAGGCTGCCAGCATTGGCCCGCCCTGCTCGGCTCCTGCATTTATGCTCTTCTCAGAGACACATCTGCCACTTAAAGATGGAAGAGGGTTCTTGTCCTGATCCTTGATTGGAGAAGCTGGAGGCTCTAAGGGAGCCTTGGATTCCTAGCTTTCCTGCTCTGTGAAAATCCCTGTTGGACCCTGGAACATTCAGCTCACAGAGAGGCAATGATTTGCTTGTAAGCCTCAGGGCTTTCTGGGAGGGTCTTCCTCTCTGCCCGCAGACACAAGTCGGAGCAGTTCTCTTCCCATTGCCCTCATCAGGTGTGTATGGATCAGAATCCCAGGAATCATTCTGCACCCGTCCCTTAAACCATCCCTTGGGGCTGCACTCCAAACACACAGCACACTCACCTCACACACTCAGCTCACTCACACCCTCCAGCCTGCAGTCTTGGGAGCCTTTTTATTCCAGCAGCTGTGACCCTTTGGTATGAGTTTGGTCTTAGAGTCTTCAGAGGATTCCCAGAATCTAGCAGTAACCAAAGCAGCTGGTGTGTGTGTGTGTGTGTGTGTGTGTTTCTACACAAATAAAAATGGGGAGACACTGCATCTCCTCAAAACTGGAGCCAGATTAATTAGAGAAGTATTTTCGGGGAGGGATTATGCAAATCAATAAATGGATGTTTTGTCTTTCCCCTACCGTACATAACCACCCTCCATACCTCAAACCACGCTTGTCAAGCACAGGAGGAGGCTCAGGAGATACGGTTGTGTAACAGAGAAATGCTGACCAATCTGTAGCCTGGAAGAGAAGCAAGTGGTTTTTCTGGCCGGCAAAGTTTTTGGAGCTTTGGGGAGCATGCCGTTCTGTGCTGCATTTAGTCATGACACGTTCAGAATTCATTTAATGGTGGTAGAAAAGGAAAAAGATCATTGAGGGTCAGCAGTTCTTGCTGGCCCTTTTGCTTTGATGAGGCATGTGATTAAATATAAATTTGCAACTGATCATATGTTCAATGCAAGTGGAACAGAGGTGCACTTTCTTTCTGAAGAGAATGAGAGAGGGCAATTTTCATTTTCTGTGGCCTCAGAGGACAGAGTAGGAGGCACGTCTTCGGCAAGGATCATTGGGCAGGGAAAGGACAGGCAGAGGGCTTTTTTATGCCATCTTCTCCCTTCTCCATCTGCTCCCATTCTCCCACTGTGTGGAGGACTTGTCCATTGCACTTGAATAGTTCCAAATGGGGCTTTGAATGTTTAATGAGCTACAAAGAGCCAACGAGTGCAAGAAACCAGGCGTGAGGGCCAGGGGAGATGTTGCAGCCAGGCCAGCCTCCCAGCCTTCCCCTTCACAACACAGGGGAGACCACATGTGATGTCCCCACATGTCCATTAGTAGAAAAACTGAGGAGGCAGGTATGCACTGCTAAGACTGAACAACGCAGGGCTGTCACTTCAAAAATTGAATGCAAGGTACCTGTGCTTTCAATTTGCATTCAACCTCCACCCATCTTCCATTCCTAGAAGAATGGAAGGATATTGTCCACATCACACATGGTAAATATCCTCCGTTTCGTCCTTGGAAGACCTTTTTCTGCCATCACCTGGGAACTTGTTGGGAACACACAGTCTCAGGCCCAGCCTCACTGAATCACAATCCACATTTTAGCAGGATGCTCAGGTGACTAGTTTGTTGAAACTTTTTCTGTAAATAGCCAGACAGTAAGTATTTTAGACTTTGTGTGGGTTGTGTGACTGATGTTGCGTGTTGTCAGTTGTGCTATTATAGCCCCAAAGCAGCCACAGACAATATGTAAACAAAGGAGCATGGCAGTGTTCCAATAAAACTTTATTTACAAAAACAGACATGGGCCAGACTAGGCAGTAATTTGCTGACCCCTGATCTAGGGCATCGTGTAGAGTTCTGGGAATCATTGCCTGCACTCTTCATTTCTGTTCCCTACAGATGCACACTCTAATTCTTAATTAAGCTTGAGTTGGGATCAGGGAGGGAAGTGTAGCACATCCCTGAAATTTACCCTAAAGCCTCCCAAAAGAACTTTACTTTGAAGATAAATGGCCACTCCTTAGAGCCTATTTTTATTATGCCATTTCTTTTTTCTTTATTGTCTTATCATTGGGAAAAGTCATATAATCATGTTATCAAAAAGTTGAAATAGAGGAAATAAGTTTTAAAATTGCCTTGGGAATTTTGTCAGAAAGGACATGACAACCCAGAGGAGAGCCAGAGGCTGTGCATTGCAACAGGCCAACAGGTAACTGGGTCATTTGATGAATGATTTATTAAAAGAGGAGGTTCCGCCTGGAAGAAGGAGGTTGTGGGCTGACACGAGGGCTGTCTTGAAAATCTAAAAAAAAAAACCAAACAAACAAACTTTTTTTTCTTTGTTTCTCACTGGGCAGAAGTCACATCCTTAGGTTTAAGTTAAATATCGATAAATTGTGGATCAGTGAAAGACTTTTTTAGCAGTTGGAACTTTCCATGAGTGAAAGGCGCTTCCATGAAAAGAAGTGGGTGCCCATCACCAGGCATGTCCAGCCAGAGGACACAGGACCTGTGCCAGAGATCCCTCAACCAAATGAGAGTTGGGACAAGGGACCTTAGGCCAATAATAATAACAATAATAATAAATTGCATTGATGAAATATTTTCTGTGTATCAGGGCTGGTGCTATTTTGCATGAATCTGAATCCTTTCTTACTACATCCTTTCTGGAAACAGTAGTGTAGATAATAATACTACCCTCCTATAGATAAGAAGGGTCAGGATCAGAGAGGTAAAGTAACTTAGTTAAGGTCACAGAGCTGCTCAAAGGCAGAGGCTGATTTTGAGCTCCAATCTGATGAGCCCTCAAGCTCATGCTGCCTTCTGTGAGAGCCTCCGCTTTTTCCCTCCTGGCAGGTGCTACATGAACCCCTGATCGATGAGGATCCTGTATTCATTGCCACGTGCACAGAGCGGGAGCTGCGGAAGAGGAAAAAGCGGAAATTCAGCCTCTGGGTCAGACAGTGTTCTTCCACTGGCTTCATCATCCAGGTGAGCCCTGGGCTGAGTCCGAGGAGGGTCGGCGAAGAGGGTGGGGGAAGCAAATCGGGGGAACTTGGGCTCATCTGGTACCCAAGAACTTGCTCACATACCCTTTTCACTGTGTGTCCAAGTCCATCCAGATGCTCCTGCAGAGGCCAGGGCTGGGCTGCTCCCTCCTCCCCGAGGCAGCGGGTAGCCAGCCCTGGAGAGGCTGCTGCCACACCTGGCCCCGTTCCCTGCACATTCTTCCTGCAGACTCAAGCCCATCTGGGTAAATGACTCATCAAGGCTCAGTCCCTAGCAATGTTGGCTAGAAGTGTCACCCAAACAGTGGGTCATATGAGGTGACTACCATCTCCCTGGAGGCTGTCCCTCAAGACTTATGGACTCGTGGCTTTGAAACTTAAGGCTGTGCCAGGAGGCCTCCCCACTCCCACCAGGTATCTACCCAACCTTCCTCTTGCCAGGATGCCTTCTTCACAGACCACCACCAACAGCCTGCTGGTGAAACTGTGAATAACCTTCCCCAGGAGCATGTGCCCGAGCCATCGGCTCTGGGAACCAGCATGGCCAACATGGGTGCATGTTTTATAAGAAGTGCCTGAGCTCTGCTTTTTGTGATGATACTCCCAGGAAAAGCATCCGAGGTTGAGCTGCCAGGAGCAGTAGGGTACACAAAGGGAGATGGTGGGGACAGATAAACACCAGAATGTGGTGCCTAGGTGACGTCTCCGTGCCTAGTTTTTCATCCCTGCTGCCGCAGTGACACTTTCTCTCATCAGACAGGCAGACCAGCCCTGTGGTGACAGCTGACCGCACGCTCACTCGCTGCCCTCGCTTGACCGCATCTCCAGGCCCCAAGGCACAGGGTTTTTGCACTTCCATCTTTCCCTGAACTAGAGCAGGATCGTAGGAAGATTCCAGCGAACATCTCCCTGCCACATCCACTCCAGAACCACAGTGGGGAAAGTGTACTTGCTCCAGGAAAATGTCTTCCCTCCAAAGCACCATCTCGGCTCCGTCTGCAGGTCTGAGGGACCTTCAGTCTGAGTTGGGGCCAGGATCTCAAGCCAGACTCTGGGGCTCTGCTTGCGCATAGGCATTGTTTGGGGTCTCGCCAGACTGGACCTATCCCAGAGCAGAATTCCCTCACTCCTGGAGGTGCAGCCTCAGCTCCTTGTCCCCTGACATTCTCCAGAGTCCTCTGCCATCTCTGTAGCGCCTTTTGTGATGATACGCCCATAGGGTACAGGTGCATCGGATTCATTTTATATGAACTTTCCAAAGGGACATTCATTCATTCTTTCAGTAAATATTTATTGGGCACCTGCTACCTGCACACGTTGTGCCAGGCATTGGGATATGCAGACCTGGTCCTGCCATCCTTGAGGTCTGCCTAGGTAGCTTTTTTGTTTGGTGTTTTTGTTTGTTTGTTTGTTTGTTTGTTTGAGACCAGGTCTCACTCTGTCACCCAGACTGAAGTAAAGCAGCATGATCATAGTTTACTTCGCCCTCAACCTCTCAGGTTCAAGTGATCCGGTCACCTCAGCCTCTCAGGTAGCTGGGACCATGGACGTGTGACACCATTCCTGACTGGTTTATTTTTATTTTCATTTTGGTAGAGATGGAGTCTCACTGTGTTGCCCAGGCTGATCTTAAACTCCTGGGCTCAAGTGGTCATCCTGCCTCAGCCTCCCACAATGCTGGGATTACAGGCAAGAGCTCCCATATCGGTCCTGTGTGGCTTTGGAACAGATGTTTACATGCGGATCCTGTGTGCATTTGGCACCACTTCTTTCTCCCTCTACAGTTAGTGAGGAGCTAGAAATCACATCTGTCACCAGAAAAGGCCACAGATCTCTCTCTCTCAGTTCAGATTCGTTCCCAATTTTATAAAATCTATCAAACCCACATCTAAAATGTAAGAAGTTTGGGTTGGTACCTTGAAGTTTCCTTTCATTTCTAAAACTCTTGATTCTAGGAGGTTTTGCAGCAATGTGAAGGTTTGTTTTTAGAAGCCAGAATTGAAGCTGACAACTCCCAGTCAAAAGCAGTGTCGCTTCCACCACTGCCAGCGGCAGCCCTCAGAACGTGCTCAGAAGTGCAGAGCCAAGGAGGCAATTAATTACCTGGCAGTTTCAGGCTGTGCTGTGACAGGACTGGCATGAGAACTTTCTCAGCCCCCGCAGTCCCTCTCTTTGGTCCTAGGTCCAGCTGAAGGTGCCTGTGGTGGGCACAGAGCAGGGAAAGGACATCTCTGCCCGTGAGGAGCCAGGAGATGCAGAGGAGGAGCCACATGGCCTGGGGACAGTTGTTTTCATAGTGTCCTGCCCCTTTTCGTGGTTCTCCAGGTGCTAATCTTGGTTTGACAGCTTTTGAAGGTCAGCAGCCTGGGCAAGCACAGCCCTGGGGCAGAATAATACCTTACACGTCAGAGCTTTCACACCCGCAGTTCCCTGATCCTCCCCACAGCCTTGTAAGACATAGAGAGCAGGCAGTATTGATCCCATTTCTTACAGGAGGTGACTTTGGCTCACAGGCCTTACCTGCCAGGCAGCTGGTCAGCGCAGAGCTGGCTTCTCCCCTGGGCCTCGACCTGCCTCTTCCCTCATCCATCCCCAAGGCATCCATAGCCCCTGCTCTTGCATTTACCTCCCACGTGAACTAGCTGCTCAGTCATTGCTCTGGAATATGGAGTTGTCATCTAGAAACTCAAGGGATGGAATTAGGTAACCAGTGAGATCCCTTCTATTGCCATTCTATGATTCTCTTCTTTGTAAATGTCATATGTGAGGTTCTGTACACAGGCCATTTTCTTCATTGTAGTTCCTCAGATGCATTGAGCTCTCCTGAATGACTTGGCAGAGAAGCTCAGTTGCAGCTGGCCGTGTTAAGGGTCATCTCCCACTGTGCTGTGCTGTGCTGTGCTGTGCTGTGCTGTGCTGCTAGTGCAGCACCTGCCCCACGCCCTCCTGTTTCTGAGGTTGGCTTTGGCCCGTAGGATGCAGGCAGCTGTGGTACGTGAAAAGATTGGAAGGGGCAAGTGCATACCTCTCCTTTTTTGGCTTCTCTGCCCTGGCCATGAGAAAATGACCAGGATGGATCACCTGGGTCCTGAAAACCTGGGAGCTTAGTAAATGTTTATTACATGGCATATCAATTTTGTGGTTGTTTGAGGCCCACTGTAATTGACCCAGGAGCCTTATCAGTTAGGTCTGCACAGCTGACCAGATAACTTTCTTCCAGCCACTCTCTAATGTGGACCGAGATGAAGTGTTGAAGGGGCGGTGGGTGTCCAGGTGTGTTCCAGGAGAGCCCAAATGATGCATAGACATTGTTGCCCCAGCTTTGTAGTTTCATCCTGCCAAGACCCTGAGCCTTTGACTGGCTCGACTGCATTCTTCTGACAGGCGGGGCGACTGCGGGATGAGCTCCACTTCAAAGATTCTAGATGAAGGGGTGAGTGAGAAAAAGGAGTTCCAGATTGGCCAGTGGTCCCAGAAAAGGTCTGTGGGAAAGCTGAATGGGAACTCAGTACAGCCAGCTCAGATCATCAGGGCCTCAGGCATGGTCAGTTGATCCCCACAAGGGCATTTGGATGAGAAGGAAGAAACTAACAGTTGGGCAAAAATAATAATAATGGTGATGGTGTTTAGAAGAGCTCTAATAGATTAGTATATTTTTATAGGTGTAATGCTCTTGAATTCATTTGAAGGGAAGTCTTTGATGAAAGTGGTTAAAGATCTTAAATAATTTAACTAAGAGAATATAGGGAGGCATGTGGTAGGATAGAAGTGAGAGGAAGAGATTAAGTTAACTATAGTTCTGAAAATTAAGGTGCTAATAACCTGCATTGCTGAGAATGCAGGAAGCAAACAGTAAGAAGTTTTGAAGAGAAATAAGTAATCAGATGAGAAACAGACACAGCTTTACTGCAGCGTGTGAGTGACCCCACCCACAAATGCCATCCCGCTCTGAAACCTGGTCTTGCTTATCTGTCCTCACATTCCTCTTCCTAGTCTTCTTCCAGCAATCTCTGAAAAGAGGCACTGGTTCAGATGGTCAGGCTTCATCTCCCACTTGACATTTGTAGGGCTGTCCTGCAGAACTGCTTATCTCAAAAGTCTTTGAATCCAAAATGTGCGTTTTGGTGTTTCACCAAGCACCCAGCACTTGGAAAAGAGTCAGCAGGCGAAGATGCTAACCTGCAGTGCTCCAGGCCAATGGAAACTGTCAAATGAGGCCATTCACGTTGCTGTGAGAAGTAGATTACCGCACGTGGATCTTCGGGTCTTTGGTAATTTGGTCAACTTTAATATGAGGAAGGGTAAGAAATGAAATATATGTTGTGAGGGATAAAAAGAGAGGCATGGTTCTGTTATCAACAAGCATAGCTTTTTGTGGTGGTAAAATGCAGATAACATAAAATTTTCCATTTTCACCGTTGTTAAGTGTGTGACTCAGTGGCACTAAGTACATTCAGTGTTGTGCAGCTGTCACCATCATCCTCTCTAGAACTTTTCCATCATTGCAGCAGATGAGGGCACATCTCTTAGCTGCATAGCACACTGATACCTAGAAGTGGTGGATCTCCCATGAGCCCAGGTGCCTTCCAGATTCCCTGTCAGTGCTTTGGGAGCTTGGAGGAGGGGCCGTGGTCTAGTTGCAAGCTCTACTCTATCTCCCATGAAGCTCGTCTCACTTCCCTGGGTCAGACTGGCCACGATCTCCAGCTCTCCCAGGGCTACACGTGGGGCTCCCAGGGAGGGACAGATGAATGGCTGGGACAGCGCATGTGCTTCCTGGCCCTCAGCCCTGTCACCGTCTGTCTGCATTCCATGCAGGGTCAGTACTTGCGGTCACTGACTTGTAGCGTTGTTGAGCCAGTCCGTCGTCCAGCGTCTCTGTGGGGTGCAGGGATGCCTGGGAGTGCCTGTTCTTTACTTCCTGCCTGAGCCGGCTTTCTAGCTTTACCCCTTGATATCAGCCAGGCTTGGGGATGTGATGGTCACTTTGATGTCTCAACTTGGCTGGACCATGGTACCCAGCTATTTGGTCAAATAGTAGTCTAGATGTTGCTGGGAAGGTATGCTGTTTAGATGAGATTAAAATTTAAATGGGTGGCTTTTGAGGAAAACACATTAGCCTCCATAATGTGGGTGGGCCTCAGCCAATCAGCTGAAGCCCTTAAGAAAGTGATTGCTGGCCGGGTGCGGTGGCTCACGCCTGTAATCCCAGTACTTTGGGAGGCCAAGGTGGGTGGATCACCTGAGGTCAGAGTTCAAGACCAGCCTGACCAACATGGTGAAACTCAGTCTCTACTAAAAATACAAAAAAATTAGCTGTGTTTGGTGGTGCATGCCTGCAATCCTAGCTACTTGGGAGGCTGAGACAGTAGAATCGCTTGAACCTGGGAGGCAGCGGTTGCAGTGAGCCGAGCTCACACCACTGCACTCCAGCCTGGGCAACAAGAGTGAAAAATCCATCTCAGAAAAAAAAAGAGAGAGAGAGAAAGAAAGAAAAAAGAAAAGAAAATGAAAATGATTGCTGTACCCCTAGAAAAAGGGAATTCTGCCAGCAGAGGGCCTTTGGGCTTCACAGCACCTTGTCCCTGAGTACCCAGCCTGCTGGGCTTCCCTGATTTTTGGATTTGCATGAGCCAGTTCCTTAAAATAAATACCTCTGCCTCTTCCTCCCACTCTCCCACCCTCCCAACTTCCATACATAATTGTGTTTATATACACACTACTGCTTCTGTGTCTCGGGAGAATCCTGGCTACTACAGGGGGCTTCCTCTGGCCAACCTGGTTTATTCAGGCCTGTTTGCTTCTCTGATTCTCACTGCTGTTGACCACCTGGGAGTCTGAACTAGAGGGCCAGGGCAATACTTTCTTCAGTCTTGCTTTCTTTAGCTAATAATCTCTATTTATTTTTATTATTTATTTATTGGTAAGAGTTGGACAGGTCCCTGTTTTCAAGAAGTTTTACAATAAAGAGATGGGAAGATAAGACTTGTACCAATGCAAATCTAGGCCTGGACTGTTTGGTTAACCACACCACCATAGACTGAGCTTCGTGCTTGGCCCCTCAGAACTAGAGATAGAGGGAGCCCTCACTGCCTCTCCAGTAGGAGAGATGGACACGTTAAAAATACTCATCGACATAGAGTGACAAGTGCAGTACTGGAGGTATGTCTGTACATCGCAGGGCTACAGGAAGGCACGTGCAGGGGTAAGAATCACCCCCAGAGGCGTATATGGCAGGGTGTGTGGTGTGAAGTAGAGAGTAGCCATGAGCTCTTGCCACAGGCCAAGCACCAAGAACCCAACAGTTTAATAGCAGCACTTAAGACAAGAATAAGCAGGCAGGGAATTATTTATAACGTAGAGCTCAGGAAATCTTGAGATATGCTTGCTCCTTGGGTGCAGAATGCTGGGTATATATGAGGCCACAGCCAATGCCTTCTTTTTTGCCTTTCCCACTGCTATTTACCCAGGCTGGCTTTCCCACTGCTAGTTACCCACTGCTAGATACCATGGTGCGCTTAAGACAGCATACGGAAGCTCCTTGACTTGTAATGGGGTTACGTCCCTGTGATAAACCCCTAGTAAGTTGAAAATATCTTGTGAGGTTAAGCACAGTGGCTCACACCTGTAATCCCAGCACTTTGGGAGGCCAAGGTAGGCAGATCACTTGAGCCCAGGAGTTCAAGACCAGCCTGGGCAACATGGCAAAACCTTGTCTCCACAAAAAATATAAAAATTAGCTGAGTGTGGTGGCACACACCCGTAGACCCAGCTACTTGGGTGGCTGAGGAGGAAGGATCCCTTGAGCCTGGGAGATGAAGGCTGCAATAAGCCATGATTGCACCACTGCACTCCAGCCTGGGTGTCACAGCAAAACCCTATCTCAAAAAAAAAGAAAATGTCTTAAGTCAAAAATGCATTTAAAGCTGGGTGCAGTGGCGAGTTCCTGTAGTACCAGTAATGTGGGAGGCTGAGGGAGGAGACTGCTGGAGGCCAGGAGTTTGAGACCAGCCTGGACAACATAATGAGACTCCACTTCTGAAAAAAAAAAAAAAAATGCATTTAATATAACTAACCTACCAAACTGTGTAGTTTAGCCTCGTCTACCTTAAACATGTCCAGAACACTTACATTATCCTGCAGCTGGACAAAATTAACACAAAAGCCTCTTTTATAATAAAGTGTTGAATATTTCATGGTAGTTTACCCTCATGATCACCTGGCTGACGGGGAGCTGCAGCTACTGCCACCACCCAGCACCGCCACGCAGCATATCACTAGCCGAGGAAAAGGTCAACATTTGAAGGAATTTCTACTGAATGCCTATTGCTTTCACATGATCATGAGGTCAAAAAATCTTAAGTCAAACCGGTGTAAATTAGAGACTGTCTGTATTTATTCTGTGTCACAGGCCTCCTAAGGACTGACCTAGACGTCAAAACACCCTCCAGCCCTACCCTGTTTGCAGAGGGGGTGCAAGCATGGGAGCTAGCCAAGGTTCCCTTCCTCTCCCCTCATCTGCAGGCTCCCCTGTGAGCCAAGGAGATGAAAAAGGAGAGGTTTATACGATGATGAATCTTCCAGTGTAGGGAAAAGCCACCTAATTGGGCAATTGGAGTTCCTCGATCCAAGATGTTGTGGCTGCTCATCCTGGAAGGCTGTGCCCTGTCTGTGGATGGAAAGAAAACCCTCCAGCAGTTCTCTGCAGAGACTGCTGTTCAGGCTTCACAATGTCAAAAAGATCGAGGATCCAGCAGGAAAAATTGGCCAACAGGTTAATGTTCTGTCGACCTTTAGTGATTAATGCAGCCCCAAGATTCTTTGGAGCAGGGAAAAAAAATGGTCCATTATTTTCTTTTAATGGTATAATCTAAAAGAGCAGATTTCTCCTGTTTGCACATGTTGGGCCAGGCACCTGCCTCTGCAGCATGAGACCAGTGTTCCTATTGGGATGTTGACAGATGGACAAACACCGAGGAGGGGCTGAAGAGCAGATGCCTGGGAGGTGTCCTGAGTGGTGTCCTGAGTGGGGCTTGGAGGGACATAGGGAGGTGTCATCTGAAGAAGACAGGACAGACTGTCTTCAGAGGGCTCGGTGGCTGTCATGTCAAGGAGGCAATTCTGGATGACAGCCCTGCTCAGTGGAGGCAGGGCTTCAGGTTCACGCTGGGCATTGACATACTCCAGAAGTAGATGGGCTTTAGAAGCCAGAATTCAAGATGGAACCCCCAAGCGAAAGGACCCCTGCTTCCTACCCCCTGCACACATCATGGAATCTGTCCAGGCAGAGCCTTCATGACATCTGTGAGGGACACTCTGAATGAGGTCCGTGCGCCCCGTGCTGCTAAGCTAGCTGACCTGGAAGCCCCTTTCCTTCCTCAGTCTCATCTGTGGATTCTGGCAGCTGCTTCTGGCATTCAGGAAAGAATAACGAACATCTACAGAGTGTGTGTTGTGGGCCAGGCCCTGTGCTTAAACACTTCACATGCAGTATTCATTTTTTCTCCACAAGGGCCTCATGAGGCAAGTAATGTCACTGCCACTGTTTCTCGGTAAGGAAACTGAGGCACAGAGAAATTTGCTACCTTGCCTAAAATTACATCTGTAAAGCAGTAGACCTGGGATTAAACCCAGCCATTCTGATCTTAGATCCCACCTTCTTAACCAACAGGCTATGTGGACTCCCCCAAGGAGAGAACTTTTCCTGATTTAGACTAAAAGCAAAGTATCTTTTGTCCAGCTTGATTGTTGGTAGGACAGTGGTCTAGCATCCATGTCATTGATTTCCCTTGTTTTGAGACATACTATTTATGTTGAAAGAATTTAAGGAAGGTGCACTAAAGTGTTTTTTTGCTTATCTGACTCAATCTTTGTACATACTAAGTGAAATATTTTGCTCTTGACTGATAACTAATTGAATTGGCTCTAAAAGTGAGGGCCACCGTGGAATTAATTGGTTAGAGTGAATTTTGCTTGTGGATTCAGAAGCTGGGCAGGGCAGGACTTGTGTCCATTTGTTTAATTGTGCAGTGAGGAGGATGCTGGCATGAGATCCTGTCCAGGTTGGATGCAGTAAGTTGAGGATGGGATTGGCTGAGGTAGAAGACATCACTGTGGACCTCTTTGTGTCCTTGAGCAAGTAGCTGAGAACTACCTTCTTTCTCCATCTTTTGAATGAAGTTGATCCACCTATACCTCTTTACTGTATAGGACTTCAAAGATGACAATGAAGTATTTATTAAGTGCCCACGTAAGTGCACCAGGTACTGAGTGGATCAGATTCAGCCCTCTCCTTAAAGAACTTAGAATCTTCAACTGCACGGACATGAGTGTGTACAGAGAGCCCACATGCTGATACATGTCCCTCCTCCAACCTGTCATTTTGAAAGAACCACCTCAGGCTTTGAGCTTTGGGATGAGATGAAGGCAAGGCTCCCACAGGGGTCAGCGGTGCTGAAGGTACAGCCAGAGAGGAGAACAACCATGAACAGACTCAGCATATGAGCTCTTCCTGGGCATGGTCATGGTGAGAGGCATGAGAGAGAAACTGGACAATGAGAGATGAAAGTCATCAGTATGGTGATGACTTAGAGACTTTGCTGGAAGCCCCAGCTAATACACGAAGATGGCACAGGCAGCATTGTCCAGCAGGACTCTCTGCAGTGATGGAAATGTTTCATATCTGTGCTCTCCATGACGGCAGTTCCTAGCCTCATGTGACTGTTGACTATTTGCATTGTGACCAGTGTGGCCACAGGACTGAATTTTTCATTTTAGTTAATTTAAATGTAAATGAAAACAGCCATATGTGGCTGAAGGCAACCACACTGGGAGCACAGTTACAGAGCTTTGCTATATTAAAAAATCACTTCTATGTACACAGTTTTCACTTAAAGACAACGGCCTTGCAAGGTGCATATGGTGGTGTTGTCCTTACAGATAAGGAAAGCAAGGCTCAGAGCAATTAAGTAACTTGCCCCAAAACCACAAGCCAGTGAATGACAGCCTGTGCCCATGTATCCTAGCACTCACCCTCCCTGCCTCAGTTCCTCTCATGACAAGTGACTGTCATTTACAATTCACAGCTCTCTCAAGTGGCTGTCCCGTACAGATGTCCCAGGTGACAGCCGCACACACCCCCGATCTCATTCTGCATCTTCAGTGAGTGCAGATCATGCACTGCTGTGCTGTTTCCCCACAGCTGAATTACTTACACCTTCATGGCTCCTTGCACACTAGCGATAAAAGACTCAAGGAAGGGATCACCAGTCCCTACAATGTGATACCCTTCCCCCAGATATGCTCTTCACTGAGGACACTGATTTGCTTCTGTGCTGAAAGAGAAGTAGGGTCATTCATTGGTCAAGACTAGTATAGCTGAACTAGGCTTTCTCCAGTTCTTTGTGTTGGAGAGGCAGGAGGGTGCCCCGATCCCAGCAACAGCTTAGTGGAACTATCAGCTGGGGAGTCAGCAGCTACTGCCACTAGCCTTACTGTTCGTTTGAGAAGTTGAGGGAAAAGATGAACTGGATCCTGCCTCTGGAGGTCTGGGGGCATTTCAGGAGAGCTAAGATAAATGCCATGTGCTGTATGTGTCCCCCAGGGTATTAACTGCTATAATCCATATTTCCTAAGATCCTTTTTGTTGTAATGTCAGTATAAAGTATGCAACATTGGGAATACTAGTCTGGGGCAAAGTATAATGCCATATAGTAATAAACTTTCATGCCTACTTTCCTAAATATATGCATTTAAAAATTAATAAATCGTAGGAGCAAAACAAAGCTTTTTAGGAAAAGTGAAAAGCTTGGCAACCACCAAATGGTACATTTTCCTGCCCTAGAGATACTTGTCAAACAGTCTTGTAGCTCAGAAGTGTCTATGGCTGGCTGCATTTTGCCCAGTGATAGGAAGTCACCTATGTCTACACATTTGGTGGAACCATATTAGTATGGTAATGCTTTCTCTAGAAATGTCTAGGGAGATATCTGACTTTTTGAAAAGCAGACCAGGAAGTAGTCACACATCTAAGTGAATGGTATTTCCTTCCGTGTCATGTCTGGGGAACTCTTGTAAAAAAGTACCCAACCCAGTGTCTGAATACATGTGTGGGTTTCCAGTGATTCTGCTGTGTCTCAGATTACTGGCAGGATTCCTTAGGATAGTCTCTTAAACCTGGACGCAATCATTAGCATAGCTTGTATAGCTTAAGCATTTGTAGCAACAGGGCATGGATGGGATAAGACTTCGTTGGAGGTTGCTCATCCAACTAAGGGAAACAAGTTACTGCCTTTGACCACTGACGTTATTGTGTCAAAGCAAACCAGGACCAGTCAGGTACCGGACCTGCCTGACTGTCAGACCCAGCAGGACCTCTTGGACTGAGCCTTTTCCTGGCCAGATTTTGACTACCTTGCCAACAGTTTTTTTCTAAATCATGCCCTCAGCTGAGACTTTCAAGGTTACCATCTTTTGTATTTATTTAAATGAAGGTCCTACTTTATGTTCACTTTTAGAAACTCATTATTTTATAGCAATGAGTGCCACACATTTGGGACTCTCTTCGGACTCTCCTTGGTGCCACTTTTTGGCTGTATCCTTCTTCCAGATTTCCTAATAAGAAATCTTTGACCTTTGGCTCAGCGCCTGTCTCCTTTGCCTCAGTGCCTTTGGCTCAGTGCCTGTCCCCTTCTCCTGTGACATCCCAGTTGAGTGTCTACTTGTTCAGAAGAGACTGGCTGGAGTCTGGAAAAATGGCAGTTTTCAGAGGTGCATGTGTAGACACGAGGCTGAGTAATTTCAAGACAGTCCTGACAACAGAGCTGCCTTCCGTATCCTACCCAGGAGTTGTAAAATCTCAGCTGCACATCACTGGCATTTGGGAAAATATGTTAATTCCAAGACAGCAAGAGGCTGCCCTGATTCTCAGAGTCATCATCATCTCCAGGTGTGGAAATGATGAATAACCATTCACTGAGACCCTACAGACACTGCAAATTCCAAATACTCCTATGCTTGAGTAATCCTGATAAGGAAGTTATTTTATAATTCTTTTTAGTGGGTCTTTTTCTGATTAGGTTTGTATTACATATTTAACATCAAAAATGTTAAAAGTCCAGCATAGCTGTCATTCTAATAAATACTTTTTATACAGAAATAGCTGTTTGAGTGTATAGTCAACATATCTGTATAAACACACACATACACACACACTTGCACTGTTTTATAATCTGGCTACTTTACTTGCAATGATACTGTGAACATTTTCTATGTTAAATATTTTTTGTACATGACATTTTTTTAAAGTGTACCACATTCCATTATACCTACATATATAATTTTAACCAGTCTCCTCTTCATGTAAGATAATTAGGTCATTGTTAATTTTTTTACCATTATAAAAAACCCTGAAATGGACACGGTATTTTATATATAAATCCTTTTAACACATTTCTGATTGTTACCTTGGATTGAATTCCTGAAAGTGAAACTCATGAGTAAAATAGCATGAATATTTTTAAGGTTTTTACAAGATTTATTTTTAAATTAACAAATAAAAATGGTATATCTTTATTGTGTACAATAGACTTTGAAATATGTAGACACTGAAATGGCCAAATCGAGCCAATTAACATATATGTCACATCAGATAGTTAACATTTTTTGTGGTGAGAACACTTAAAATCAACCATCTTGGCAATTTCCAAGAATATATTGTTATTAACTGTAGTCACTATGTGATACCATAGATCTCTTGAACTTATTCCTTCTATCTAACCGATTTTGAATTCTTTGACCAATACCTCCCCACTCCCACTTCCATCCCCCAGCCCCTGGTAACCACCATTCTACTCTCTCCTATTAGTTCAACTTGAAGTTCACATGTAAGTGGGATCATACAGTATTTCTCTTCCTGTGCTTGGCTTATTTCACTTAGCTTAATGTCCTCCAGGTCCATGTCGTTGCAAATGGCAAGATTTCCTCCTTTTTAAAGGCTAAAGAGTATTTCATCTTGTGTATATGCCACATTTCCTTTATCCACTTATCCACTGATGGACACTTGTGTTTCCATATCTTGGCAATTGTGAATAACACAGCAGTGAACGTGGGAGTGCAGGTATCTCTTAGAGGATCCTGATTTCAGTTCCTTTGGGTGTGTACCCAGAAGTAAGATTACTGGATCCTATGGTTTTTCTATTTTTAATTTTTTGAGGAACTTCCATACTGTTTTCCATAACAGCCATGCTTCAAGGTCTTTGATTCATGGGCAAAATTTCCCTCCAGAAAGTTTACATGTATTTATACCAAGTCACCACAGTGCTCATTTCCCCCACATCCTCACTGACGCTGAGTGTTTGGACGGGGAAGATGTCGTTCGCTGTTGGTCTTCATGAAAGTACATTGAATCAGTCTGTTTCCCAGGAAGTAAAACTGACGTCATCTCCACTCTGCTGGTTTCAATAAGGTGGGGAAGCAGTCCATTTCTCAGCTATCACGTTGTAGTTCTTCAGATGCACAGAAGTGCCTGGTGTGGAAGCAGTGTGCCCCAGTGTGTGTTAGAACTCTAAGATACAGGCTTCCTGCCCCTGGTGTGCACACACTTCCCCATTATTCGCTCAAACACTAACGTGGGTGTTGATGAGAAGGAATTTGGATTTTGCAAATGTATTATGGTCCTAAATCTGTTAACAAGAAATTATCCTGCATGGGCCCAACCTAACCAAGTAAGCCCTGAAAAGGAACCAGGCTCTTCCTAACAGAAAGCACAAGAGGGATGCAGCTTCAGGAAGAGTCCCCATTGCTGGCTTGCTTTTTTTTTTTTTTTTTTTTTTTTTTTGTGAGACGGAGTTTCACTCTTGTCGCCTAGGCTGGAGTGCAATGGCATGATCTTGGCTCACTGCAACCTCCGCCTCCTGGGTTCAAGTGATTCTGCTGCCTCAGCCTTCCGTGTAACTGGGATTACAGGTGCCTGCCACCACACCTGGCTAATTTTTTGCATTTTTAATAGAGACAGGGTTTCACCATGTTGGTCAGGCTGATTTTGAACTCCTGACCTCAGGTGATCACCCGCCTCAGCCTCCCAAAGTGCTAGGATTACAGGTGAGAGCCACCATGCCTGGCCAATCATTGCTGGCTTTGACGATGGAAAAGGTCATGTGGCAAGGACTACCAGTTGCCCCCAGGAGCTGAGAGCAGTCCCTGGCTGACAGCCAGCAGGGACACAGGACCTGAGTCCTGCAGCCATAAGGAAACAACCTGAATGCAGATCCCAAGCACCAGATGAGAACCCACCAGTCAACATTTTGATTGCAGCCTTGTGCTGGCCTGAGCAGAAAAGCCAGCCATGCCCTGCTCAGACCTCCAGCCTACAGAACTATGAGCTCATAAATGGACGCTGTTGAAGCCACTGAGTTTGTGGTCATTTGTGATGCAGCAATTAAAAAACAATACACAGCATTTAAAACTTTGAGTGTAGATATCTGTATAGAAACCACAGGCAACATGTAGCTGTGTGTGTTAATGTATAAATAATCCGTGGCAGGCTCAGATCCATCAAACTTCTCAAGCAGTTCTGGTTTGCAGTGACTTACTGTCATCCAACACCACATTTTATGTTGTGTTGTGTTTGTTTCTTTGTTTGTTTAAGATATTCTCGCTAAGTCACGTTTCATGCACCAGTACTGGAGGATTTTTTGAACATGCTCTTCTTCAGTCCATTAACTTTCCTGCCTCTACCCCTTTGATGATGTTCATGGAACAGCATGAAACAATGATTAAAAATTGCTCACACACATCCTCTTTGTTGGCCCTGGACTCATGGGCAAATGTTTAGCCCTCAGTCCTGTCTCCTTTGCACCATGAGGGGAATCAACCTCTTCTGCCTGCCTGATGGGGGTCACTGTAAAGAACAAATTAAACAGTCATTATGAACATACCTTGTGAATTAAAAAGCTGTATTCAAATGGAAAGTACACAGATACGTGTATTCCTAACAGGTGAGATTGCCTTTAACTTTATTTATAGTGAATTTAAATCATTCCTGTGTTTGAAAGCTGGGGAATGTGTTTGCACAGTCCCATTACCCGCAGCTGCTTGTTCTTTTCCTCCTCCGCCTTGACCTTTCCAAACTGAAGCATCTGGCGCTGAGTCACCAGTCGCCAAGGCCACGGGGTGTGCTTGGGGGTGACCTAGAGCCCCTGTGAGCTGAAAAGATGATGGGGGCTTTTCCACGGGCTCCCAGCCTGATGACTGAGACCCGTGAGACCCATGCTTGCTGAATACTCAGGCTCCCAGCCTGACACTGCTGTGAGCACGCTAACTTCTGTCTGTTTCTATTAAAGATTTACGTCCACCTGAAGGAAGGCGGGGGCCCAGATGGCCTGGACGCACTGAAGAATAAGCCCCAGCTCCACAGCATGGTGGCCAGGAGCCTGTGCCGGAACGCGGCAGGCAAGAACTACATCATCTTCACCGGGCCCAGCATCACCAGCCTGACGCTGTTTGAGGAGTTTGAGAAGCAAGGTAAGTCAAGTGGGGAGCTAGTGGGCACGTGGCCCTGCCTCCGCCAGGAAAGTGGTGGAAGACGTTCAGGTGGGGGTACAGATGCGTGGTGGCCAGCACAGACCACAGGATGCCTAGGTGATGAGGCCCTTCCTTGAGGGAACAGATGCATCTCAACCACCCTGTGTGCTGGACCCCGCTGGGCACTAGAGATTGCAAGGTGTGTGAGCCACGGGCTCAAGGTCTAGAGGACGTGTCTAGACCTTGTGCCAAGCTCTGCCCGGTCTTTGGGGCATTTCTTTGTATGTCCCCTGTTGGAAATCTGCAGCCATCAAAAGCCTGTGTCCCCTGGGCACAGCTCCTAGTAAGGTTCTAGGAAGTCTCTGGAACTCACCCATCTCTATAATGTGACCCCTTCCCAGGAGACAGACAAGAATTGTGTGAAGACAGGGAACAGTATAGTGAGCCTCAGAAAAGTCTTAGGTACTCTGGGTGCTCAGGTGCTTGGTGCAT
Organism: Chlorocebus sabaeus; assembly: GCF_047675955.1. Classification (NCBI taxonomy): domain Eukaryota; kingdom Metazoa; phylum Chordata; class Mammalia; order Primates; family Cercopithecidae; genus Chlorocebus; species Chlorocebus sabaeus. Next base: position 68,356,123 of record NC_132928.1, on the reverse strand, counting down.
GTGTGGCAAAGACTAGGCAACCCTTCCATGACTCTGGAGGAAATAGGGGCTATAGAAAAAGAAGATCTGGACCAGTTCAGGGAGCCCCGTGGCAAGCTGCCTTGGCCTTCACTTTGTCCTGCCTTTGGGGATTTAGATCTGGTCCACTCAGGAGAAACACAAAAAGTGCCAGCTCTCCTGCAGCAGCCACTAGACTAGAATTACAGACCTTTTGCTCAGCAGCAGTCAGACATCTGGCCTTAAAACTAGACCCTCTTAAATAATGAGATGTAGACAGCTGACATCCTGGATCCCTGACAACTGCAGTGAGGCTGGACTTCACTTTTTGCTGGCCTCAGCTGCATCTTACTCATCTGCAAAGCCCAGGGCTCAATAGTTATTTGTTGGAAGAATCAAGGGTAGAGAGATCAGACGATGTGAAGTGGGGCTCTGAAAGTAAAGCGAGAGAAAATTGGCCCTGAAGCACAGTACCCAGCTGCTTTGGAAGAATGGTGGGTTCTCTGTTCGAGCTCAGAGTGAGAACCGGGACTGCCATCTCTCCTGCCGACTTGTGCAAGGCTGAGTGCAGGTACTGCGAGTGTGATGTTTATGTGTGTTCCAGGGCCTGTTCCCTGCCTCACACCATCAACCTGGACTGAAAGTAGAGGGGATATATGTGTGTTTGTGTGTATGTATGTCTGTGTGTGTGTGTCTGTGTCTGTCTTTGTGTATGTCTGTGTGTGTCTGTGTATGCATCTGTGTATCTGTGTGTGTGTCTGTGTGTGTCTGTATGTGTATGTCTGTTGGTGTGTATGTGTGTGTCTATGTCTTTGTGTGCATCTGCGTGTCTGTGTGTGCATCTGTGTGTGTCCATGTGTGCATCTGTGTGTTTGTGTCTGTGTGGCTGTGTCTGTGTGTGCATTTGTATCTGTGTGTGTACCTATGTGTGTCTGTGTGTGTCCGTGTGTGCATCTGTGTTTGTGTCTGTGTGTGTATGTGTGTCTGTGTGCATCTGTGTATTTGTGTGTATCTGTGTGTGTGTGTGTGTACCTGTGTCTGTGTCCCTGTGTCTGTATCTGTGTGTGTGTCTGTGTTTGTGTCTCAGTGTGTGTCTGTGTACTTGTGTGTATGTGTCTGTGTGTCTGTATCTGTGTGTGTATGTGTGTGTCTGTGTATGTGTGTGTCTGTGTACCTGTGTCTGTGTGTGTCTGAGTCTGTATGTGTGTGCATCTGTGTTTTTGTCTGTGTGTGCCTGTGTACCTGTGTCTGTGTCTGTGTGTCTGTATCTGTGTGTCTGTGTGTGTGAGTCTGTGTTTGTGTCTGTGTGTCTGTGTTTGTGTCTGGGTGTGTGTATATGTATCTGTGCGTATGTGTGTGTGTCTGTATCTGTGTGTGTGTGTCTGTGTATGTGTGTGCATCTTTGTGTCTGCGTGTGTGTCTGTGTGTGTACCTGTGTGTGTGTGTGTGTGTGTACCTGTGTGTGTGTGTCTGTGTCGAGTGGGGTGGATGCCTTGCAGACAAGGTGGAGTGGGGATGCTGGAGGACTATCCCGGGCCATCAATATGATTCCCAAAGAGCTGGGTGTGCTGCTCCTGTGGTTCTGAGAAGGGGATGCGTCTTGGCTCAGAGAATTAGGAGGAGGATGGGAAAAGAATCTTCTAGCTGGAAGAAAATATTTAGATATGGAATTTGGATTTTTTTCAAGAGAAGGTTAGGTAAGAGATAAAAAAGATCTCCTTGCCTATTTTTAGAAGCGTCTAAACTGACTGAGCTCTTCACCAGGGCATCATCATGTACCTCCTCCGCCATGACTGAGGGCAGTGTCCTCCAGCGTATCCGCAGGGAGGGTCACTAGTGGCTGCACCCTGCCTCCTCAGGACACAAATCGCATTGGTTGGGGCCAGCATCCCCCCACCCTGGGAGACTCTCACAGGCAGCCAAGGTTGAGGAGAAGAATCGGAGCTGAGAGTCTGGTTGTCCCTCCTAGGGTCACACAGACCGTTGTAAAACAAAAGCCAGAAAGGACATTCCTAGAATAATTCCTGTGTTTATAAAGGGATAGAGTCATGGAAACTTGGGTGCTGCTGGGATATTCTTCTTTCCTTCTTAAGAACATGCAGCTTCTCTTTGGCTGGTGGTGTAGACTGAGCCCCAGATGGGTGGTTTCGGACACCCTTGCCCTTGTTCATGTCATCCTCCTCCCTGTTTCTAAGAACAGATACTCATTTTTACATCTCAAGATGAGAGTAGCTTGAGTGGTCATGTGCGGTTGCTAGGAATGGAGCTGCGAGCAGCAGACCCCTCCTCTTTTCAGCAGTGAGACTCGAAAGCACCTCCAGTTGCATCTTCCTTCCCACCTGCTACCAGGAAAGGAGTTCGGAAGAGGGAAAGATTCATTCAGCTGTCCTTCTTCTGGTGCAGTGTGGGATGCGGGGATGAGGAAAGCAGATGCATGGGATATGGGATGTGTTCAGATGACTGATGGCACTGTCGGTCCTCCAGGAGCTGAGCAGAGAGTAAAGGCTGAGATGGCTCCTAGGGTCTCTGTGTCACCTTCAGGCTGCTGGGGAGCAACTGAGTGCCTGTGGCCCCTGTGGCCTTCTGGCCCATGATGTGGAAGGACCTGAAAGGCCTCGAGTCCAGGATGGAAGTGAGCAAGTCCACGGTGGACGTTTGTTCATACCGGTGTCTACTGCCCACCAGCCACCGCATGCCAATCTTCCAGGCCTTAGAGACCAAGCACAAGCTCCTGCTCTCTCAGGAAGCTCTCCACCCACTCATGGAAGGTCACTTGGTTTAGTTCACATTCTTTGATCGTTCTTTCCTTCACATTGAATATACCTCCCCAAGGAGATGAGGGCTCCATCTGACAGCTTCCTGGGGTGCGGTGTGGACTGGCTCAGCACTGGGCTTGCAGCCAGCCATGTCTTGGTGACGCCATTAGGATGATGTAACCATGGCCAGGATGCTGGACAGTCCTGGGCTTCATGCCTGTCTTTACCCTCCCAGCTGTGAGTCTGGGGGCCTCGCCCTTGTCGAGCCTCAGTTCTTCTCTAATGTGTGTGCCATAACCTATGGAGTGCAGAAGTTTCTTGAAGTAGATGGGATGATGAGTGCACATGCGTAGTGCTGTGCTGGACACTGAATAAGGGTCCAGGTGACAGCTCCTGCTGCTGCTGCCAGTATTGCTTGTGCTGTGATCCTACACGCAGTCTTAGCATACTGTATGTTCTTAGGGAGGGACCTGGGGAGATCGCCACAGGGAGAGACAACAGAGGGATACGAGACCTCAAAACTCCAGCAGTCTCTTCTAGAGGGGTCTCTAGAGGGTCTGACTCCCAAGCATCAGCCTCAGAACCAGGCAGTCCCGTCCTTTCCTTGAGGGTGCACAGGGCAGAGGAGCCACTGGCATCTCCAACCATGGTGAGTGTGTGATTCTTCATCCCTCTCCCCCCAGGGATTTACTGCTGCGGCTTGCTCAGCGTGCGGAAGAGTGACTGCACCGGCCTCCCACTGTCCATGCTGACCAACCCAGCCACGCCCCCGGCCCGGGGCCAGTACCAAATCAAGATGAAGGGGAACATGTCCTTGATCTGCTGGTACAACAAAGGACATTTCCGCTTCCTGACCAACGCCTACTCCCCGGTGCAGCAGGGTGAGTGCCGGCCCGCCATTGGCACCGCAGGGCGCGCTGGGTTTGGTTGAGCTTGGCCGAGCCCAGCGCTGCGGTGGATGTGGCGTCCGCTGTGGGCTGTGCTGCTCTGGGACCAGACTACCCTCGGTTATTCACCAGCGTCTGGGGCCACGCTCCTAAGCGTGGCGGCTGCGTGGAAGCAGCGGGTAAGCAGCGAGGGAAGAGCTCCCCGTTCGTTGTAAGCTGTTGAGCGGTGCCAGGCTGACGGGGTTTGCAGGTGGCTCAAGCAGCCCCTGGAAGCCCGCAGGTTGTACGCGGGGTGTGATAATGGGCTGCATTTGAATGGCATTCACTTTATCATCGGGGATTCTGTGAAAAATCTGTTCTAATGGGAGGAAAAAAATCCATTCTTATCTTTCAAGGTCTTCCTTAGAAGTTAAGCATGTGCGCTGTCTGGTCCGTCTGCTGTTCCCTGATTTCTTCATTGCTTTTACTCGGGATTTAAAATCCATTCATAACAAAGGGACTTACTTAGCGAGGAGCCTATGCTTAAAGTAACGTACAGTGAAATCATCACTAAACCATTGCAAAGAACACTGAAAGGACTGAAAGGACAAAGGGGCCCTGACAGAAATGTTCTCGGCTGCGCAGTGCTTGGGGGCAGCCTCCCCTGCCTTTCCCGGAGGCTTTCCTCAAGACAAATGACAGCAAATGAGGTAGAAAAGAAAGGCCTCTTTCCCCTTCACTACTAAAGGGACGCTGCCAAGGAGCCCGGTGTTTGTGTGCGGATTCGTGCTCTCACATGTATGTGTGTGTGGAGTGTAAGCTTGCTTGGCATGTTGTGTGTGGAGTGTGTATGTGATACACGTTTGTGATGTGGGTGTGATATGTGTGTATATATTGGTGTGTACTGTGGTGTGGAGTGTGTATGTGATACACATTTGTGATGTGGGTGTGATATGTGTGTATATATTGGTGTGTACTGTGGTGTGGAGTGTGTATGTGATACACATTTGTGATGTGGGTGTGGTGTGTGTATGTATTGGTGTGTACTGTGGTGTGGAGTGTGTATGTGATACACATTTGTGATGTGGGTGTGGTGTGTGTGTATATATTGGTGTGTACTGTGGTGTGGAGTGTGTATGTGGTATGGTATGTGTGGTATGGTGGGTGTGGTGTGTGTATATATTGGTGTGTTGTATGCAGTGTGGAGTATGTGATATGTGTGTTTCTGTGACCTGTGTGTTTATATTTGTGTGTGTGGTGTGGAGTGTGTATGTGATATGTATTTGTAGTATGGTGGGTGTGGTGTGTGTGTATGTATTGGTGTGGTGTACTGTGGTGTGGAGTGTGTATGTGGTATGGTATGTGTGGTATGGTGGGTGTAGTGTGTGTATTGTTTGTGTGGTGTGCGCTGTGTAAGTTTGCATGGTGTGTGTGGTCTGTATGTTGGTGTGTGTATACACGTGTTTGTCTATGTTATGGGCATGATGTGGTGTGTGTGGTCTGTATGGTGTGGTGTGTATATGTTTGCATGGTGTGTGTGTAGTCTATATGTGTGGTGTGTGTATACATGTGCATGTCTGTGTTATGGGTATGGTGTATGTGTGTGGTCTGTATGTGTGGTGTGGTGTGTATATGTTTGCATGGCATGGTATGTGTAGTCTGTATGTTTGGTGTGTATATACACGTGCATGTCTATGTTATGGGTATGGTGTGTGTGTGTGTGTGGGGTGTGTATGTTTCTGCAGTGCAGTTTGTGCATCTATGTTTAATATATGTTGCTAGTTTATTTCCATCCTTCACCTCCCGCCAACTTAAGTTGCATCATGCCTCAGTGGAGATTGCAATCGAGGAACCCCAGCAGATGGGTGTCAGTACTCGATTTGGGTGTAGAGGGCTGCAGGGAGCTGTGCTCTTGAGTGCTGTGTATAGGATCAGTTGAAGAAAGGTTTGAGCCAGGCATGGTGGCACCCACCTGGAGTCCCAGCTACTCAAGGGGCTGTGGCAGGACATTACTTGAGCCAAGGAGTTCAAAGCCTGCCTGGGCAACATAGAAAGACCCCCATCTACCAAGAAAAAACAAATAAAGGAGGAGGAAGAAAGAAGAAGAAAGAGGAAGAGGAAGTAGAGGAAGAAGAACAGAGATAAGGAAGAAAAAGAAAGGCTTGGAATTGGCCTTGCAAGCTGAAGGCTAGAGTTTGGGTTGAACTTCCAGACCCCAGTCATTAGGGTGTTGGTTCTGGGCAAGGGAGTTTCCAGGGAACAAGTTTGAGAGTCAGGGGCAGGAACTGCTTCCCACCAAATTATTTTGTTTATTTATTTATTTTGGGGACAGGGTGTTGCTCTGTCACCCAGGCTGGAGTGCAGTGATGCTATCATAGCGCATTTCTGCCTCGAATTCCTGAGCACAAACAAATCTCCCACCTCAGCCTCCCGAGTATCTTGGACTAGAGGTGCATACCACTGTGCCCGGCTAATTTTTTTTATTTTTTTGTAGAGACGGGGTCTCACTATGTTGCCCAGGCTGGTTGCAAACTCCTGGCCTCAAGCGATCCTCTAGCCTCAGCCTCCCAAAGTGCTGGGTTTACAGGCATGAGCTACCGTGTCCAGCCCCACCAAATTATTTTAAGTGATGGCCTCTGAAAAGGTGTCTCAGGGCAGGACATCACATTCATGTGGGCTCAGTGAAAGGAGATAATGAAGAGAAAAGAATGTAGCTGGAGACGTTCAAAATCCTATCCAGGATTTAAGATGACAAATGTTAAAAGCCTATTTTTAAGGGTTGGAGCTCTTAAAGCAGACACCAAAGGAACATGTAAGGAGGATATTGATGGGGGAATTGATTTTTAAATCTGTTGTAATTTAGTGTTGTGTTTAGTGTACTTACAATTTCTGGATCCAAAGTATTCTATTTTACATCATAAAGTTCAGAATCCTAGCGTCCCTTAAAAATCCCAAAGAGTATGACCACAGCATCACTGTAGCCTCCCCACCTCTGGGGACCCTTGTGCCCTCCCCTGGTACCTCTGGAAAGCACTCCGGGGAAGTTCACACTTGCTCAGTGAGCACTTCAGGTAGGTGCTTCAGGTGGGCACAGACCTGGGTGTAGCTGAAATGAGCAGGAAATTGCCCGGGGGAAGGTAAAGTTCGTAGCTGCTCCTCCCCAGGAAATCTGTTTTGGGGTTCACATCTTAGAGTTCTTTTTCTCATGAAGAGAGATCATCTTCTGTACCTAGTATTCCTTCCCTTTGGGTGTGCCATAATTTCTTCAGCCAGTGTCCCTATCAGTGATCCACTTTTTCGCAGTATTAATAATGATACAGTGATGTCTTCATACATAAACATTTGGGCACATCTTTGATCACTTCCTCAGGGTAAATCCAAAAGCGGAAGTGCTGGGTCGAAGGGTGGGACCGATGTCAAGGTTTCTGGTGATGTGTTCAAGGTTTTTGGTGAAGTACAGGCTGTACTTCTGTACCATCGCAGTGGGCACAGGTTGCACCTCCAGCTTTACCAGCACTACTTTTTTATTCTGTATTTGTCATTCTGATGGGTGAAGATGCCCCCAGATTTTAAATATCAATCACTCTTATTGCTGGAGAGGTTACACATTTCTCCATGTGTTGATTGGCTAATTTCGAGTGGTTTCTTTGTTCCTTACAGTTTTCCTTTTGAGATATTTGTCATGTTCTCATTCACTTGAAAGGAAGTTTTCTGCCTATTGGACATTGTTTTCTGTATTTCATTTCCTGTTGTTTTTATTTATGATTAGTATTATTTAACATAAAAATAGTTTTCATTTCTCCATAGGCGGATCTGTTGATTTCTTCTCTGCTCTCATGCTTTAGGTCTCTCCTCTGTCCCAAGGCCAGATAAGTATAAGTTCACCTGGCTGTTTTATGGTATAATTTTGTGCTCTTTACCATAATCCACTTCAAATTGATTTTGACGCATGACCTCAAGTGGGCCTCTACTATTTCGTTGTTGTTGTTAAGTGGCCAGGGTGCATTGACCCGGCAGCTGCACCTCTGTGCCTAAACCGTTTATTGAGTAATTCATCCTTTTCCTATTTATTTTAAATCTCACTCAGGGCCAGGTGCAGTGACTCATGCTTATAATCCCAGCTACTCGGGAGGCTGAGGCAGGAGAATCGCTTGAACCCAGGAGACGGGGGTTGCAATGATCCAAGATTACACCACTGCGCTCCAGCCTGGCCGACAGAGCAAGACTCTGTCTCAAATATGTATATATGTATCTCAGATGATAAACTGAAACATCATATATTCTAAAGACTGCTTCTCAGCTCTATGTTATATTCTGTTCTGTTATGACCATATATATTCTGGTTGAAGTTGAGCAGAATTTCCAATTTTAGGAAATATGTAACTAGGTATGAACATTTTAGGAATTGGTTTATTATTTTTTACTCCAGATTCTAAGGAAACATGAACCTTTTTATCACAGAGTGTGAGCATATACACAGGCTTTTTATCCCTTTATTTTATTTTATTTTAGTTTTTGAGATGGAGTCTCCCTCTGTTGCCCAAGCTGGAGTGCAGTGGTGTGATCTCGGCTCACTGCAAGCTCCACCCCCCAGGTTCGAGCCATTCTCCTGCCTCAACCTCCCAAGTAGCTGGGACTACAGGCGCCCGCCACCATGCGCGGCTAATTTTTTTTATTTTTAGTAGAGACGGGGTTTCATGATGTTAGCCAGGATGGTCTCGATCTCCTGACCTCATGAGCCGCCGGCCTCAGCTTCCCAAAGTGCTGGGATTACACGCGTGAGCCACCATGCCCGGCCTGCACAGGCTTTTTAAAAAGTTAAATGCAGGCTGGGCACAATGGCTCACACCTGTAATCCCAGCATTTTTGGAGGCCAAGTTGGGAGGATCACTTGAGTCCAGGAGTTTGAGACCAGTCTGGACAACATGGCAGAACCCCATCTCTACAAAAAATACCCCCCCCCCCAAAAAAATTAGCTGGGCATGGCATAGCTGTAGTAGTCTTAGCTACTCGGTGAGCGGGGGAGCGTGTTGGTGGGGCACTGAGGCAGGAGGATCACTTGAGCCCAGGAGGTAGAGGTTGCAGTGAGCCGAGATCATGACACTGCACTTCAGTCTGAGCAACGGAGTGAGACTATATCAATAAAATAAAAAATGTTAAATGCTGTCACATGTCAAGGGGTATTCCCATTGTGAGCCAAACCCTTTTGCTTTTCTTCCGAAATCCACCTTGGGTCTGTCATCTTCCTCCTGGAGTCTGCCCATTTAGGATTCAGATTCACTAAGACTAATGAGAATGCAGAATGTCTGTATATGAATGAGTCAGGTCTTGATTCATTCACTTAAATTTGCAGAAGGGTAGCAGGAATGTCAGTCAAACCACTAACAGCCGAGGAAGGTGTTAAGACAGAACAGCTGTTAGATGGGAAGACAGGGCCATGTGGATCTTGAGCATCACAGAGACAGACATGGAGAAGACAGACATGTGTGCAGACCCATATAGCATTGAAAACAGCGTCCACCACGAAGTCGTGCCTGATGCACACGCCATTCTCAGTGATTCACTCAGTCAAGACAGTCACTATCAGATTCCCTCTTGCTAATGTTGCCAATGTTAGCAATCAGAAGGTGTCACAGGACAGCTGCCTTGCCTTTTTCAGCTGGGGTACTATCTGAGAATCCAAAATATCATGGGGAGAGGAGGGTGATCTGGTTTATAAACTGGGGAAATGCTCAAGGAGAGGATGCAGATCTGGTGTGGAAATAGCTCAGTTTCAAGCTGAAACCCCCATGTTAAATTTAAAATGATGAAAAAGGATGGGAAAGAAATGAAGAGTTAAAGATGGTCTCCCATGTTCCGTGGTGAGGCAGATTGGGACAGTGGCAGTCCAGGAGCCTCAGCTCTTATTGGGCTGAAATCAGGAGGTGAAAAGCTGCAGGGTCGGTGGCTATGCGGACGGGTCTGTGGGAAACCCTGAGAATCTTCAGAGCGCAGCCCTGACTGACTCACCAGAGACACTAATGACTCAGAGCGGGGCATCCAGAAGTCCCAGGAAAGGAACTGAGGGGATTTCCGTTTCTTTATAGGGATGGTCACCTGCTCACATCCACGTGGAACCCTAAAGGGGCCAGAGCTCCTGAGACCCAGAGAAGGTTGTCACTGGAGGTCAGGCAAATCAAAACGTAGCTGGAGATGGGAGACCTGCACGGGCCACGTGCTGGGGCCTCGTGTGTGAAAAGGGGTTCCTCCCACTTGGTCTTGGAGGTAGATGCAGCTGAAATAAGGGGCCGGGACAGGAACCCTCAGGAGGGGCATTGGAGAGAGAGACGGCAGTCCTCGGGCACTGCAGGCTCACACGCCCTCCCTCAAGCCTGGCACGCTGAGCCCTGGAGAACCCCCCACTGCGGGCCCCCGACAGCAGAACATCTCTCAGGAGGAGGGGCTCCATAAGCAAGCGAAGGAGGCCATCGTCTTCCTGCCAGGAGAAAGCTCCAGTGTGGGGGCCGCCGTGGTTTTCTGGCCCTTGGAGAGCTTTAGGAAATGCGTTGCCGGGGCCGCTTCCCCGGTCCTGCATCTCCAGGGCAGGCTTGGACAGCTCAGGTTCCCACAAGCTGGCCAGTGTTTCTTCCGTGTGAAATGCTGCTGTTTCTGAGGAAAGAAGGAGAGAGCCCAGCTCAGTGTATATAAGCGGATCTGCGCGACCCTGGTCTCCTCAACCACAGTCCCTCAGTGAGAGTTGTGGGGGCGGGAGGAGGCTGGACCCAGACGAAGCTCCAGTGGACCTGCAAAGGACATGCCTGTTTTCCTTTGACCGTGTCCATTTAAGTATTGCTGAAATTTCACAATCCTGTGAGCTAATCCCTTAAAAAAGAAATACAGAAAAATGGCACTATGCCCATAGTCCCTTGCTGCTGTGAGGGAAGGCCAGCTCAAGGAAACGGTAGGTCAACTCCAGCCACCTTTGCATGGCCGTGGCTGTGTGGAAGAATGCGTCCTTCCCATCTTCCATGTTGTCTGCGGTGGGTGGCGCATATGGCAGGCCTTGGAAGCCAGAATGGCCTGTAGTGGGCTTGGCAGCGGGGCAGGGAGGGCTCCTGGGTCTCTGTGTGCTTCTCAGGCCCTGCCAATGGGATTTGTTCATCTTGCCGTGACCTTCCCGGTGCCCCTGGGATACATTCCCAGCTGTACTTAGTAGAGGAAAAGGTGTTTGAGGGTGTAGGGCCCCCAAAGTTCGAAGAGGCATGAAAGGATGGAGCTGGGGGATGGGAGGGTTGGAAAGGGCAGCCGCCTCCTGCTTCTGAGGCTCTAATTCCTTTTGGCTGGGCATGGAGGCTCGCACATGTAATCCCAGAATTTTGGGAGGCCCAGGCAGAGGATCACGTAAGGCCAGGAGTTTGAGACCAGCCTAGGCAACATGGTGAGTCTCTATTTAAAAAATTGTTTTAATTAGCTGGGCTTGGTGGCACATACCTGTGGTCCCAGCTCTTCGGGTGGCTGAGGTGGGAGTATCCCTTGAGTCCAGGAATTTGAGGCTGCAGTGAGCTGTGATCATGACACTGCACTTCAGCCTAAGTGATAGAGCAAGACCTCATATCTCAAAAAATAATGATAATAATTACACCCTTTTGCTTTTTTATTTTTTATTTCATTTTGAGACAGAGTTTCGCTCTTGTCACCCAGGCTGGAGTACAGTGGCAGCAATCTCAGCAAACGGCAACTTCCGCCTCCCAGGTTCAAGCGATTCTCCTGCCTCAGCCTCCTGAGTAGCTGGAATTACAGGCATCCGCCACCATGCCCAGCTAATTTTTGTATTTTTAGTAGAGATGGGGTTCTGCCATGTTGGCCAGGCTAATCTTCTGGCCTCAGGTGATCTGCCCGCTTCAGCCTCCCAAAGTGCTGGGATTACAGGCGTGAGCCACTGTGCCCAGCCTCCTTTTCTTTTTTAAATTGACAATAATTGTACATTTTCATGGGGCACATAGTGATGTTTTGATACATATAATGTATGGTGATCAGATCAGGGTAATTGGCATATCCATCATCTCACACACTTATTGGGAGATTTGTCAAAGGATGCAGAACCACAACTTAGGAGGAGTGAGGTCTAGTGCTCTGTGTGGGGTGACTCTGCAGTCACCTATGTGGAGCGATGAGTTGCCGACACCCTTTGGCTTTGATGAAGGCAGGTGGAAAGGGCTCCGTGGTGCTCTCTGACCTCATCCACCACTTCTTCTTCCCAGCACCCCTCACCCGGCCTGACAGAAGGGGGAGGGAGGGAAGAGTGAGTCCTGTCGCCGCTTTCACTCTTTCAAGGCCCAGTCTGGTGCAGCACCCTTCCCCGTGCTGCTTAGAGCCCCTTCAGGCCTGCCAGGGTCCTGCAGGCCTGTGAACCCCCATGACTTGGGCTGCTGTGTCTGGGCTGGCATATACCATGGCACTCACCTGACTGATGCTTTCCTCAACCCCTCTGAAGCACCTGATGGTTGGTGCTGATTGTTCTTCTTCAACTCTCCCTCCCCTTCTCCTCCTCGCCATCCTCCTCCTCTGCTCATTATTAAGTCGGGGGCAGCTAAGCTGAATGAAGATAGGCACATTTATAAATTGGCATTAGGAGGAGGTGCTGAGGAAGGGGCTTATCTTGTCTCTCGCCTTCAGGAGTCATCATCAAAAGGAAGAGTGGGGAGATCCCATGCCCCTTGGCCGTGGAGGCGTTTGCCGCTCACCTGAGCTACATCTGCAGATACGATGACAAATACAGCAAGTAAGTGGCCAGGTGCCTCCATCACAGAAGGACTCTCATAGTTGTGCCATCTCGGCATAGATGTCTTGGCAGATGATCACTAGTTTCTGCAGTGTAAGAACTGCAGGACGAAGACCCTGGGAGGTAAGATCCTGCCCTCAGTCTGGGCATCTGACCTCACCTGTGCACACCTTGGCTTACATGGAAGTCCTCTGCCCAGGTACTGTGTGTCCTCCGCTCTCCCAATGCCAGGTTCACATTCCCTGTGCCCAGAGGCACTCTTCCCTTTGCTTACCTGAACCGAGCTGTCCCTCAGCAGTGAGCTTAGACCCCAGCCATTGGCATTGCTTGCCCCAGTCCTCTGTCCTGAATTGCTGTCCTCCCCCACACCCCTAACACACTGGGCATCAGCTCGGGCACTTCTACCCCAAGTCACATATCTTTTAGCATGGGTGCCTTAATTTTCTCAAATATGAATGCCTGTTTAGATCACCAGATGTGGTCTCATGTTCAGTATACACATAGTATGTATAGTGTACACACAGCATAGACAAGATCTACAATGTGCAGACGTCCAGACACCCATGATGTCACCCCCGACTTGGTGCCGCTATAGCCACCATGATGGGAACTCAAAAAGCTGTTGAACATTAAAAGTATTAAATCACTGGGATTGAGCCTTACCACTTAGAACAGGGTTGGACTAACTCAAAATCGGATATTGACTGAACCCTCTTTGAGGGTAACCTATACTTCCTGGCCTTTTTCATGATAAAGAGGGAAAAACAAGGACCTGGTTCTCTCTGGAAAACTCAGCCTGTGTGTGAAAGGTAGCCCCACTCCTTAGTGATTCATCAAACAAACCTTTGTTGAATGCCTACTATGTGCTCGGCACCTTGCTAAATTCCGTGAGGTTGTTACAAAGACATTGGCATTTAGTTCACTGAGCACCTACTATGTACCAGCAGCTTCCTGTGTTCTATGAGGTTGTTCTAAAACAGCTGGCATTTGTGGAGTAGATGTCTGTGGTGCCTGCTGTGTGCTGGGCATTTCAGTTATAGTGAGATATTGAGGATACTGATCCTCCCATACTTTATGCACGGTGCTGAGGCAAACTCACAAATGGAGAAGACAGTGCAGTGAGTGAGGCCTGAGGCTGGTGCTCCCAAGAAGGCCAGTGTCCTCAGGGTCCAGGTGGGCTTCCCGGAGGGGCGACCTCTGTACTTTCATCTGCAGGGATGGCAAAGGTACACTCGGGAACAGGGTACACCCTGCAGGGGCCTGGAGCTGAGGAAGAGCTTGGCCTCGAGGGAGTGGCAGCTGCACAGGACACACAGAACACAGCCTTGCAAGGAGCATTCAGCAAGCAGGGAATCTGGAGGGGCTGCCAGGTGCCTGTCCACTCCGGGGCTGTGCACCACCCCAGCACACCTGGTACCCGGCTTTCGGGTTCTCCTCCAGCAACCTTGTTGTTTTCACTTCCTTGGTCTTAAATGAAGTTTATTGTGACAAAGCCCCCAGCTAGAGCTCACCTAACATCCCAAGCCTGACTCCTGCCCCCACAGCCCTCCTGCTTCTGTCGGGGGTGAGCCTGCAGTGTCGCACGGGCCATGCTGAGGGGGGCATTTGGGATGCATCTCCGGGGGCCATGAACCATCAGGTCAGCTGTTCTTATCCCCTCTGTCTTCAGGTATTTCATTTCTCATAAACCAAACAAGACCTGGCAGCAGGTGTTCTGGTTCGCCATCAGCATCGCCATCAACAATGCCTACATCCTGTACAAAATGTCAGACGCCTACCACGTGAAGAGGTACAGCCGGGCGCAGTTTGGGGAGAGACTCGTCAGGGAGCTGCTGGGCTTGGAGGACGCCTCTCCGACCCACTGATGCTGGGGTCGCAGGACTCGGTCAGGGGAGGGGTGAGAGGGGGAGGAGAGCCTGCCGTTCCAACTTGCCCATCAGAGACCCGGAGATGGCCTGGTGTGTGGTTTGCTGCCTGGGAAGGATGCACAGGGCCTCTGGAGGGACAGGACGGACCTGGTCAGAGGACGGTTGCTGTCCTTATTTGCATTCCAAGAAGAGCACGTCCTCCCTCGGGAAACAGTGCCGCCAGCATGGTGAGCACCTACACCCAAGTTCTCAAGGGCAGATTCTCTCCTGATATCCGTGGAGCTTGGGAGGCAATGTGGACTGTGACTGCGAAGGAAGGCCCTGTGGTAGAATGAGCTGGAGCATGCTCTAAGAGAGGTGTCTGCTTCCTGAAGATCTACAGTAGTCTGGGACGTGGTTCAAGTTCATGACTTGAAGGAAGCAAAGACGCCCTGCTTGGTTACAGTGGCTTGGGTGTCGGGGGAGGCTGGGGAGTTTTCCAGCACTGGCCTCATGTGAACACCTTTGAGCCGGTCTCTTAGAAGAAGACACACATCCTGGGTGTGCAGTAGTGAAATGGGGAGTGGGTGCCCATTCTGAAAAATGAGGCATTCCTGCTCATTCCCTCTGCTTAGCTGGTGGGCAGGGGAGAAAGGGAAATGCCAAAAAATTGGAGTGAAGGGTGATGCTATTTTTTATTTTTAAATATATCTTCAGGTTATTTTCTTACTGTTGCTTCAGATCTAATGTAAAAGGCAGATGTCCCCTCCTCTCCACCCCCCTCGCCAACCCCGGCCTCAGTCACGGCTCCTTGCATGATCACAGTTCTGTGTTCTGGCCTGTGGCAGGGCCAGGAAGGGCCGCTGGCTTCCGAACAGACGTGGTTGCTCTCCACGAGGCCCATGGGGAGCCTGCGGGCCCTAAGCTTTGTCGCAGATGTCATCATTGGCAGAATTACTTGTCTTGAAAAATATGTAGCATTGCTGAAACACACAACCGAATTCTCTGCGATGGCCATTTGCTCATTGTCTTTCCTCCGTGTGTAGTGAGTGACCCTGTTTGCCTTCTCAGAGTGGCCCCTCAGAACAACAGGGCTGGCCTTTGAAAATCCCCAAAACGGGACTGTGGTGACAACCCTGGTCAGGTGTTATCTGACACGAGGGCCGGAGGCGGTTGCTGACCGCAGGCCTGGAGAGGCTGCATGCCCAACGCTGGCAGCGAGGCTCGTGTGTCCCCAGGCGGATCTGGGCTCTTTCCCAACCCAGGTTTATGCATCTCCGGGGAAGCCTCGGTGCCAGAGTGGTGGGCGGATCTGACCGTCCCCACAGACCAGAAACAAGGAATTTCTGGGATTACCTGGTCCCCTTTCAACCCAGTTTATGTAACCACCTCATTTTTTACAAATGCAGAATCTATTCTACTCAGGCTTTGGGACTCTGTTCCTCGTCCTCACTCAGTTACTGCGAGTGTTGCTGTCCGCATGCTCCGGGCCCCACGTGGTTCCTGTGCTCTAGATCACGGTGACTCCCCCACCCTGTGGTTGGAATTCGATGCCACGGATTGCAGGCCAAATTTTAGATTGTGTTTCCAAACACCCTTGCCGTGCCCTTTAATTGGATTGAAAGCACTTTTACCACATGGAGAAATATATTTTTAATTTGTGATGCTTTTCTACAAGGTCCACTATTTCTGAGTTTAATGTGTTTCCAACACTTAAGGAGACTCTAATGAAAGCCGATGAATTTTCTTTTCTGTCCAAACAAGTAAAATAAAAATAAAAGTCTATTTAGATGTTGATTCTCTGTTAATACGTGAATTTGTTTAAAAGGTCAGGGAACAGGCAGGGTGCGGTGGCTCACGCCTGTAATCCCAGCACTTTGGGAGACCAAGGCGGGCGGATCACAAGCTCAGAAGACCGAGACCAGCCTGGCCAATACGGTGAAACCTCATCTCTACTAAAAATACAAAAATTAGCTGGGCATGGTAGTGAGCA
Source organism: Chlorocebus sabaeus (assembly GCF_047675955.1). Lineage (NCBI taxonomy): Eukaryota > Metazoa > Chordata > Mammalia > Primates > Cercopithecidae > Chlorocebus > Chlorocebus sabaeus. Next base: position 68,339,903 of record NC_132928.1, on the reverse strand, counting down.
CCTGTAGTCCCAGCTACTTGGGAGGCTGAGCAGGAAAATAGCTTGAACCCGGAAGGTGAAGGTTGCAGTGAGCCAAGATCGTGCCAGTGCACTCCAGCCTGGGTGACAGAGGGAGACTCCCTCTCAAAAAAAAAAAAAAAAAAAAAAAAAGGCCTCGAGTTTTAACAATGTCTTCCTGTGGTCCATGGGACATTATACTAGGGTCATCTTTCAAAAGTCAGGCAAGTCGTATGGAAAGTCTTGGTGGCTGGGTCATTCTGAGCACATGCATCCAGTTTACTGACTAGATCAGTCCAGGCCTGGTCACCAAAATTGAGTAACTCTGCAGCATGCAAGAGGCAAGAAGATCGCAGGCCCCCAGGACAGAGCCTGGAAGGTTCTGAGTCCTTCCTGTGTGGCCCATGTGTCACCATCCTCCCCAGGGACCCAGGCTCAGCCCCCAACAGTGAGGGGGGTCGCCAAGGCCAAGCATCAGGCTGAGAGGAAGCCAGGCAGGCCCGGGAGGACCATGGGGACCTGCCACTCCACAAGCCCACTCCACATTCTCCTCCAGTCTGCATTCATGGCAAAAAACCTTCTCCCCACTGGCCTGGGACTGGGGCGAGAACAAGTCAACGACACACTGATCAGGGAGGGAGAAAGGTGACCTTGGGTGTGGTGCCTCCCAGATCTGTCTCCTGCACCCTCAAGGGTGCTGTGTTGGAATGAAGGGTGTGACAGTGGTGGCTAACAAGCAGGCACACTTCCAGGCAGCTTGGGGTGGCCCCTCTGCCCCAGAGCCTTACTCCTCACAGGAATCCCTGTGGGTTAGGCATGGACTCTCACCACGCCCAGGTGGAGAGGTGCAGTGGCTCACCTAGGTAAGCAGTCCTGGGTTTGCCTGATACAGGAGGCTGCGTCCTAACTGCTATGGGCACTGGCTGTCCTGATTCATCACGAGGATGGGGAATTTTATCCCTGACTTACCTGACACCTTTCTAGGGAATTTTTCTCCTTTCCATATCCAATCCTCTCTGCTGATCCAAATACTGTAAACACTCATTATGAGCTCTGGGACATCACCCTCCACCTGGGTGCTTTTCTCATCCTAGATGGAGGTAGGTGTTTTGGAGCTTAACAACGACTGAAGCTAAAGTTCGCCTGGTAGGGAGCCACCATCCTGGGGGGCATTTGGACACGGAGAGTCCTTGGCTGCGCCAGACCCTGAGCCAGAACCACAGCACTTTCCTCACCCAGACGGCCCCAGCTCGCAGCATGGGGAGAGTGGGATGGGGTGGGGAGTGGAGTCAGCTATGGGTCTCATCAGAGTGCCCTGGGATCTAGGCCAGAGGCACTGTCTTCACCCACATGCCAGCTTTGTGGTTCTGATCCCTCTTCCTTAAGCAAGGGCTTGCCAAGCCTTGGCGGTGGAAAGCCTTAGCCTTGTGTAGTGGGAGTACCAAATGAAAGAAGTCCCCAGAAGTTCACAAGGTAGTGGCCAGGGAAAGTGCCCCAGTGCCCTCGCCTCACCGGTGGCCTCTGCAGCCCTTTGGAAAACAGTTCTGTGAAGAAATCTCTCCCGTTATGGCCCTGTGTCAATCAATGCGGGCTTGGCTGTCTACCCAAACACCTTCCGTCCTTATCAGGAACATAACCGAGGCTTCTCACTTTTGACTCCATCACTTAATCCCTTTTTCTTTGTGGCTTCTGTGTGTCTCATCTTCGAGAGTATTTCTCAGCCTTCTTTGCAGGTATGTCATTCTCTCCCAATAAGAACTAAAGAGTATCAGGTACCAAAGTGCCACTTAGAGCTGTTGCCATAAAATAGCACCGGAGAGGGAGCAAGACCTCTGGCCCTGCAGCTCGCTGCCATTTAGCCATCTGTGTGTCCCTCCCTCCCTGGGGTGCCCAGTCCACAGCCCAGTTCTCCAGCAGCCCAGGCACATTCTCCTGGCTCTGACCTCTGTCTGGTGGTGGCCGGGCAGCCTCTCTGAGTGTAGGACGGTGGTGCTGGCGCTGGTGGCGGCTGTGTGTGAACTGTGTTCCGTGGGGGTGGGTGTATACCCACGTTCAGGTCTTAACAAGGAGACTCCCGTCGCAGGTTTGATTGTGCACTCCATCTCACTAGCTACTCTATGAGCAGATACCATTTTTCAGGTTTTTTCCTTAGTTGCTTGGAAGCTTGACCTTTTGTGCATGTATTTGGAGATGAAAACAGAAAGGGTGGGGAGAACCTGGGCTTGTGTGAGAGACCTAGGAAGGCGATGGAGGAGTGTGTGCGGCTTCACTCGCATGTCAAGCCTCCGGGCTCCCTCAGGTGGGAGGGGCATCTTGTGGTCAAGGAAGTTCAGTGAGGAGTGAAGGAGTGAAGGGTGAGGCTGAGCCCAACAGAGAAATCGGCCTCGGCCCTCCCCTCCCCAAGGGTCCCCCCCGGGCAGCGCACCTCTGTTCTTGGTGCATCTCACTAGTCTTTCATTCGTTCTTCTGCTGTCTTCACCCAAGCCTCGCTGGACTAAAGGGTGATGGTTAGTGCGCAAGGAGGGTTTCTGTTCCAGCAGGTCATGTCTCCCTGTATGGTTACTTTGCTGAGTGCTCAGCATTGTCCTGGGAGTTGAGAACCATCGGTCCCTCTTTTGTGATGGGAACGTGACGCTCCGAGAGCCGTGGTGACTCTACAGAGTGTGCAGCCAGGTTGACCCTCACTCCGTCTGCTCCAGGGCTTCCTGGCTCTCAGCCACTACTGCTTCTGAACTGCTACAGGCCAGGTGTTGTGCTGAGAACTAGGCACACATTACCCCAACGTGATCTGTGCCCTTGAGGGTGCCATGACTGAAGCCCATGGGGGGCACAGAGCAGGCTGATTCTCCACCGAAGGAAGGCTCCAGCCAGGGGCCGAGACCCCGTGTCGGGGAGGTGGCAGTTGGTGTTGCTGCTGGACCTAGCAGCCCCCGGATGCTCCACCTTGCTTGGCAGCCATCACATGCATCTGGCTTAGCACATCCCTGCAAACACAAGAGTCTGAGCCTCCTCGAGAGGCTGCAGTCACACTGCGTTTGACGAGGACTTGCCAACCTGCAGCTCGCCCTGAGAGCCAGGTATGCATGTGTTTATCCGGGGAGCACGCCCCAAACATGAGCAGGGACAGTGTTCCCAGCTATCCAAGAGGTCATGCCCAAGCCAAAAGGAAGGCTGTAGCTCCTAAACACGAGTAAGTTTATTCCTTTCACTTCCACAGTGTCCTATACTTGCTTCTGTTTTCTCAAAGGAAGTATGGTGCCCACCTCCTCCTCCAGCCTGACGATCCATGTGAGGGTTCCTTGTTCCCAGCTCAATTCTCATGTCCACCTTCCTCCACTAAGAAACAGCCAAATTTGGGCAAGAGTCGTGGTAGGAAAAAACACCCTAACTGGGCAGATGAGCATTTTTCGCTTTTTGGTTGATTCTTTCTCTAGGCTTTCCTGTCTTTTTAAAACTACTTCTAGCTTCCCCCTTGAGAACTCCCTCCCAGTGGGTAGAACACAAAAGGGATGAACAGTGGATGGAAGCAGGGGACACAGTCCCTGTTATTTCAATAGATTATAAAGATGGGCCCAGAACAATTGCGTACAGTGTTCAGGGTAAATTGAAGATCTGGAGTTTCAGGATTGTTAAGGCAATATTTAGTCACTTTGCTCCATCTAAACATAATGCCATAGAATAGTGTGACTTTTTAGGTTCATCACTTTATCCACATCAGAAGTACAGTGTCCACTTAATACATATATACATATATATGTATACATATATAATACATATATGTATGTATATACATACAGTGTGTGTACATATGTGTACATATATATGCATATATATATATACACACAGTGTCCACTTACTATGTATATATCTTGTATGTGTATGTGTATAATACACACACACACACACACACACACACATGATAAAATACAGAGTCTACCGCACAATAAGCCTCTGCTGGGTCCTTAGCAATCAAACCACATGTCTAGTCCTGGCCGCCATTCTACAACAAAGTACGTGGGCCAGTTTAGGGGTCCAGGAGGGCTAGGATGGTGGGTTCGCATAGAAACCAGGTGAGGGAGGAGCAGTCCACAGGACTGGGGTGATGAGCTGGTGAGGCAGTGTTCCAGGAGGGGACCTGCCACTCACAGGGCTCTCCTGGTCACCCTTGGGATACAGCCAGACTTGATGTGAGTGGCTCCCAGGGCCGAATGGGGACCACTGGGTGCATATCCCAGGAGGCAGCCTTTAGCTCAGTGGGGAAAGCAGATTCCAACCTTAGAGCTGCCCAACACTAGCACAGGGCACCCCAGAAAGGAGGGGCCCCTCTGCCTTTACTCAGTGTCTCCAACTAGAGGCAGCTGGTTTCTGCAGGGAGCTCTGGCGGGGGAGGGGGGGTGCAATTCCCAGTGGGGAGGGGTGACCCTACTGGGCTCAGTGGGCTGGCAATGCTGATCCTCACTAAGAAGAGATGAAAATAGCCAGGAAGCTAAGCCCTGGCTCCTGGGCTCCTGGGCAGATGCTTAATGAGGAGGAAGAAGGAACCAAAATCATGAACACAACTGGCTCTCTCAGGGGAGGCCCTCACCCTCCACGCTCTTCTTCCCCTTCCTCAAATGGAGATTCACACTCCCTCCTAGTTCAGGAGAGCCGCCATTCACAATGAGGAAATCCGTGTCAAAGAATCCGGAAAGACTGCTATTCATCGTGAGAATTTTGTTTCCACCACTACATTACATTGTTTCTTCTTGTTTTCCCTTCCAATTTCCAGTTAAGAATCTTTCACAGAAAAATTTTATCAAAAACTGCACAGATAGCACACAGCTGCACCCCCATTTGGTGACACGAAGCATACCCTTCTATGAAGATTTTGACTTTACGCCAAGGCATGATTTTTTACGCCAAGACGTGATTTTGACTTTACGCCAAGGCAATACATTTTTACAAATTGTGTATAACAGGAGCTGAATTCTGGGTTCTCAAATGTGAAATATGGCAAAAAAAAAAAAAAAAAAAAAAGATTCAGGCATCTTGTCATGTGATACTTATTTCTTCAACCAAGTTTGTTTACAGTCACTGCCTTTGAAATGCGGTCAAATACATTGTTTTCTTCTCTCTAGTAGTCTTTCTTTGTGGGTGGCTGATGAGGGAGGGAGGATACAGGACAGGACGCTCATGAAAGCATGATGAGGTCTGTTGCTGGAAATGAATAGCGAGGGAGGTCCGCCAGGCCTGGGAAACCCACCCTGGGGCTCTCTGATAAAGAGGGAATGACAGGGCAGGGGGGTCTTCAGGGGGCTCAGGCATGTGCTAACACCTTAGCTTCCTCAACCCTGCCCCCGATCCTGGGAAAAGCCAAGGGGATCCCCACAGGGGTCTTCCTCCTCTCCCCTCCCATCTTCCCTCCACCATCAGACTGGATTCTGCAGCCTGTACCTCCTCTGGCTGCTGTCATTACCACGGCCCTATGGGTCTCTGCTATTCTCCTCCCGCTCCTCAAAAGGTTCCAGAATCTGGGTGAGCGCTGTTGTCAGAAGCTGGAACAGGAGGAAGCAGTGTTCAAGAGCACTGGTGTATGCAGAATGCCAGGACTCCAGGAGAGCTGCAGCTGCCTGCTCGTGACTGGACGGACCTCACCATGTCCCCGGTTCCACCAGCAAATGCCACCCAGTCAGATGCTTTCATTATTGCAGTTCAGAACGATGTTGGCTTTAGCAGCGTTATCCTGACAGTCACAAAGTGGGCATTGTTTTTCTTATCATAGAAAATCTCTATATAAAGTGAGATGACGGATTCCATTTTCCAGGGTTTTTTCTGTTTTGTTTTTTTTAATCACAAATGATTTTGAGGGCTGAGCACAGTGGCTCACAGCTGTAATCCCAGCAGTTTAGGAGGCCGAGGCAGGAGGACCACTTGAGGCCAGGAGCTTGAGACCAGCCTGGGCAACACAGTGAGACCCCCATATCTACAAAACAGAAAAAAATTTGAGAAGCTTGTGCTTCTCCATCTAACATAGGAATTCAAGTGTTTTTACAGCACAGTATAACAAACATTATTCCTTGTTTTTCTATAAGCCAAAAATAATTCTCAAACACTCTTAAAATGTTAATGAGTTCAAATCTTTGCAGGCTCTTTAGTAAGCACTAAATTTACCTTTACTTTTGTTGTGTTTATCCCTGATATAATCATTTATTTTATAAAATCAGTGCCTTCCCTTCTCCGCTATCTTTTATATGTCTGCCCCTCATTTTCTTTTCCACATTTTGTGGCCGCTGACTCTATTCTTCGCAAATAACTATTCTTTCTCTTCCTCCCTCCTCTTCCTCCCTCTCTTCTTCCCTTCCCCTCTTCCCCTCCCCCACATTCCTTTGCTGAGCACAGGATATTCCATGTCCCCCTCTGGATGCCCGTCCCCCAGCCCATCACCTGGCATACAGGTTCTCGAGCCTCAGGGTTCCCACAGTGCACAGGGGCCTTACCCTCTCAACAGTAGTAGGGTGAGGGTGTAACCTTTTGTATCCAAGACATTTTGAGGGTAGAGACATCCAGAATGAGGAAAAACTTCAACAAGGAGGATTCAAAAAGCCAATTTATAGATGAATGTGATGATGGGATTTAGTTTACTGATCCCAGGGCCCAGCCTGAATGCTGATCACATCTTCCAGTGGTGCTGGGGTGCAGTAGCTCATGCCTGTAATCCCAGCACTTTGGGAAGCCAAGGAAAGAGGATCACTTGGGGCCAGAAGTTCCAGACCAGCCTGGGAAACATAGTGAGACCCTGTCTCTTAAAAAACGAATAAAAAAATTAGCTGGGCTGGATGCTGTGGCTCACACCTGAAATCCTAGCACTTTGGGAGTCTGAGGTGGGTGGAACACTTGAGGTCAGGAGTTCAAGACCAGCCTGGAAGACATGACAAAACCCTGTCTCTACTAAAAATACAAAAATTAGCTGAGCATGGTGGCGCACGCCTGTAATCCCAGCTACTAGTAAGAGGCTGAGGCAGGAGAATCACTTGTACCTGGGAGGCAAAGGTTTCAGTGATCCGAGATGGTACCATTGCACTCCAGCCTGGGTGACAGAGCAAAACTTTGTCTGGAAAAAAAAAAAAAAAAAAAAAAAAAAAAAAAAAAAAAAAAAAAAAAAAGCTGGGCATGGTGGCATGCACCTGTAGTCCCAGCTACTTGGGAGGCTGAGGCAGAGGATCGCTCAACCCCAGAAATTCAAGTCTTCAGTGAGCGTTGATTACACCACTGCACTTCAGCTTGGGTGACAGAACAAGACCCTGTTTGTTTAAACACACACGCACACAAACAATAAAACAGAACCATCTCCCAGGGGTGTGGGCCTTTGGGGGCATGCACAGGAATAAACAAAAAAAGAACAGCTGTTTTCTAGTTTGAATAGAAGAATAGTACAGGGCAAGTGGACTAAGTCACTCATTTAAGAAACTTTCATTGAGCTCTTCTAAATCAGTAAGCACTGTGCTAAACATGAAGGGGATAAGCAAGGACAGTCTTTGCCATCAAGAGCTGTCAAATAGTGGGAGAGACACAAACACATTATCTCATGTGGCCAGAATAATAATAGTATGTAAAAATTAATCAAGGGATGATGCCCATATTTTCTCAACCACAAATGGGGATACATGAATTGTGTTCTGTCTCTGGGGCAGAATATTTTAAAAGTAATTGTTATGGGAGACTGACCTGGCCAGAGAGAGGTCAGGTGTGGATGTTATTCTACGAAATGAGTAGACTCATTTTTTGAAACAAACCCACGTGTCACTAGCTGATTTAGGGCCAAAAAGCTCAAGGATTTGTCACTGGGAAGATCTTGGGCCAATAGATATGAGCCTGAAAATTCTGCCCTAGTTAAACCAACCTGACAGTACAAGGCAAGAGAATGTGAAGTCTATACACATTAAAAATTTCTGGTTCCAATTACTGGGGAGGCTGGAGCAAGAGGATCACTTTAGCCAAGGTAGTTGAGGCTGCAGTGAGCTATGGTCACGCCACTGCAGTCCAGCCTAGATAAGACACAGTGAGACCCTGCCTCTAAAAATTAAAAATTGAAAAAGAAATCTGCCTAAAGGAACAGTAACCAATCTGGAGGGAGGAGGCTCTGGATCCTGAAGAAGCCAAAGGTAACTGGACACAGGATTTTTCTGTGCCAAGCATTTCCAAGTTAGGCTGTGGCTGATTCACCTCTCTGTCCCCCTCTCACACTCTCCCCAGTCCCAGGAACTAGAAAAAGATGGAGAGTTGTCCTTCGCCGAGTTGCCCCAGCCCTTAGCAGCAGTCTGGCCTTATGCGGCCTGAGTGAGGCCCAATGCTGGCAGTGGCTCTGTTCACACTCACCCTCCAGCAAAGCAAAATGTCGAGAGACCAGGAGAAGGGAGTCCAACCCCAAAACGGGCAGCCAGTACCTGCGAGAATAAGTGTATTTATGGAGTTAACAGGATGGAATACTTCAAAATCCATGATGCCCTGAAACTATATGTACATCTATTAGGCATCAATTAAAAATTGTCTTAATGAAAAAAATAAAAATTAAAAATCCAGGATTGTTGTCCTGGCATGGATGGAATGAAGAAGGGCCCAGGAGAGTGGGAAGGTGTAGGCAGCTTTATCTGATTTTAACAGTGTTAAAACAAAAAATACGTAATTAACAACCTGCTCTTCAGGCTCCCAAACCAAATTTTCACCCTCCCCCTTTTCAAAGTCTGTCTACCTTCTTTGAGATGAAGCCTTTCCCATAGCTTCCCAGCAGAGGGCAGCAGAGGACACCTTATGAACCTCCACCCCCTGCACACCATAGCGCATTCTTTCAACCAAATGCCTTTTGAGTTTGGAGTGGACAGTGTTCCAGGCACTGTGGACACTGCCCTATATAAGACAGACGAGGTCTCTGCTGGTCCAGAGCAAGAGATGGAAACAAAAATCAAAGTCATCAAGACTATAGAACCTAAAGCGATGGGGACAGGAATGGAAAAGGGGCTTGCTGAAACACATTTCGGCTTCCAACCAGTGTTTACCACGACTTCTTAGCGGCAGGCACTTCTGGGGACAGTCACCAACACAGAGGCCCCTGCCTTCATGGAGCTTACGTTCCAATGGGAGGAGAGAGCACCGTAAACACAAAAAGGGTCACAAAATCTTTTTTTTTTTTTTTGGAGACAGTTTCGTTCTTGTCTCCCAGGGTGGAGTGCAATGGCACGATACCGGCTCACTGCAACCTCCCCCTCCCAGGGTCAAGTGATTCTCCTGCCTCAGCCTCCCAAGTAGCTGGGATTACGGGCATGCACCACCACACCTGGCTGATTTTTCTATTTTTAGTGGAGATGTGGTTTCACCATGTCCGCCAGGCTGGTCTCGAATTCCTGACCTCAGGTGATCCACCCACCTTGACCTCCTGAAGTGCTAGGATTACAGGTGTGAGCCACCACACCTGGCCTCAACAGAACCTTTTGAAGGACATCGAGTGTTACGGAAAAGGAAAACACGGAGCAGGATCTGGGGAGTGCTAGGGAGTGGGGACAGCAGGCTGGTGTAGCCAGGCTCCCTGAGAGGCCAGACTGGAGCAAGGTCTAACAAGAGGGACTGCCAAGTGACTCCGAGGACCCACCCCAGTCCAGTCCTCAGCCGTTCTGCGTTGGAATCACTGCAGGTGCCTGGGTTCCCCCCGAGGCCTAGGTTGAGGACCGCTGGTCTAGAGCAAGGCTCCTGGACAGCCCTGTCTCTCGTCCCTCATGACTTCCTCTCCATTTTACAAATGAGAATAGCGATGCTCAAACACACTCACACCTCCCTGAGTAAAGGACGGTCAGGATTTGAACCTAGAACTATTTAAACCCAAAGCTCCCGCATTTCCTCAACATCACACCCTCTCCCAGACCATGTGACTCATCTGTCTTTTGGAAAATATCTAGGAGCAAGCAGCTCTTCCTGCCACTACTCCCAACAAACATCTGGATTGTTCTGTGTCATTGGTTAACTTGCAGGGACACAGTCAAGGTGGTAAAGAGGTCATGCCTCCTGATCTGGGACAGCTCAGCCTCCCCCTGACCCCGTATGACACTGTGGGCCACCAACAGGCAGCGGGGACACAGTGGGGCCACCCAAGCTTCTGAGGTTTTCCCTTCCTTGGACCTTTATTGCCTCCAATGCACAAGACACCAGGGAGCTAAGGTTGCACTCTCAGAAGGAGGCATGAGCTCCAAGACAGGACGTCCAAGCCCACCTCCAGCCCAGTTGATGTTGGCAAAAAGACTTTAATTAATTTCTTTATTTTGGGGCACCGTTCCAGCAAGCTTCATTGGGGAATTCATGTCTCATTTGCAAGCCTTTCCTTAGCCAATGTGGTGGCATGTGTGGGAGACAGACTGGCAGCACCCACAAACTGCTGCGAGATGGTGAGAAGTGAAGCCGGGCTGGGGCCTGCAGGGCTCTCCCAGGACCCGCACCGCCTCTGGTGACTCTGGCCATGCACAAGAAACTGTGGGGCGCGGAGAGCAGGTGACCTGGGGCCTTGTCAAGCCACAGTGCTTACTCCCAGTGTGCACTGGGATTCTCACTCGGCTGGCTGAGCCCTGAGGTGCTTTCAGTGAGGACTCTAGTACCTGGGAGCTCCAGTTCCTGATGTCTCACAAGGACCCTGGGAAGAAAGCTGGGCAGGTATTCTTGTGCCCACTGGGTAGGGGGGAAATGAGGCCCAGAAAGGCTGTTGACTCCTTTAAGGTTCACAGCATGTACAGTGAGTCTGAACCTGAACTCAGGGCTACAGATGCAGTCTTGAGCACTGCCACCTGCATGCCCAGGTCATCCAGGTATCAAAAGTCACATGCAAAACCCTCAGGACACCATGAAACCCAGCAGAGGAAGGGTTTCATTGGCCGAATGGTCTCTCTCCCTCCTGTGTTGAACACATGGTTAGGTGGCACAGCCCCAGGGCTCTCAGAGGCCACAGTGATGTTGGTTCAGACTCAGCTGCAACCACAGTGGGCAGTGCTCAGCCCAGGGGACCCATCCCACTTGAGACCCTTATCCAGGCCTGCAGCCCATGGGGCCAGGTGGGATCTGTCTGGCTGCTGCTCTGGGCCCCGTGCTCTGGCCTCTCCATCTGAAAGGCAGCACCAGAAAGGGCATGGAGGGGAGTGAGGGGCCTGGAGGGGCGTGGAGTGGTATGGAGGGGTGTAAGGGATGTGGAGAGGAGTGGAGGGGCATGGAGAGGCGTGGAGGGATGTGGAGGGGTGTGGAGGGTTGTGGAGGGTTGTGGAGGGGTGTGGAGGGGTGTGGAGGGGTATGGGCCGCTTAGGTTAGCTCCAGACAGTCCTGTGCCGCCTCCATCCCCAACCGGCCTCCAAGGCGCTGGGAGGCTGACTTTCCTGGGCTCTGGACAGGGTTGTCTGCCCTTGCCTGGGGCCAAGTCCCGCCAGGAAGGATCTTCCTAAGATGCCCCAGGATGCCTGATGGCTCTTCCTGTGGCCCAACTGCAAGAGAGCCCTGGGTAGCTCTGGAACCCACCCCCTCACCCACTCAGTGGGAGGAGGCCCCCCAACCAGTGTCAAGGGGGCAGGAAGCCCACAGCACCCTGACAGCTGGCACAAAGAGGTCGCCTATCCCCCAACTCTATCCCCAGTGTTCCGAGGGGGTGCTGAGCCCTGTGCTGGGGCTGGGACCAACCCACTTTGCAGGGTTGGGGGCTCAGCTTGTTCTGCTTGGTCTTTAGAGACACAACTGAAATGGAAGCAGAGCCCATTTTCACATGGTGCCGGTGCCCTTGGCCTCCAAAGTCCAGGGGAAGTCAAGGACTGACTGGTGTGGTGGCTCACACCTGTAATCCCAGCGCTCTGAGAGACTGAGGTGGGAGGATCACTTGAAGCCAGGAGTTCGAGACTGCAGTGAGCTATGATGGCGCCACGGCACTCCAGCCTGGACAACAAAGCCAGACTCTGTTTCTTAAAAACAGAAAGAAAAAAAATTCAAGGCCTGCTGGAGCCAGGCAGCACTGGGGAGGGCTCGGGACAGGAGGGTGCGGTTCTGGAAGCTTAGCACCTCCAGAGCCTGGCTGGGCAAGACCATGGAGGCTGTCTGGAGTGGCCCCACACTCCTGCCTCCCTTTCCCTCTTTCTTCTACCTTCCTTGTACCTATCTGAAGAGTCGTTGGTGTGGGAAGACAAGCCCCACACTGTATCCCCTTTCCCAGGGCCTGATAATGTAAGGTAAAGTAGAAGAAACATACTTTTAGCATAACATGGATCATACAGGTCATATTCTAGGAAGATGCCAATATTTTTGGTATGAAGGCGCTAGACTTTCTAAAAGATTCAACTCCAAGGAGGCTGTCTTCCGTGGTCTCTTTTTCTTCCAAGCCACCCTCCCCAGCCACAAGCAGCAGCAGAATCCAGTGGAGCTGAATGACAGGCGGTCCAGCCCAAAGTGCAGTGGGGACGGGGACAGCAAAGGTCTAAGGGATGTGGGGAGGGGACATGAGAGCCATATTTAGGGCCTGGGAGAGCTGAGAGGTGCAGAATAGATTTCGGGAGCCAGTCCTGGATCCCTCCTTCCTCCCGCCTCCCCACCCCTAGCCCTGCAGGGTTCAAGATCACTTGAACCTTAAGAAATCCCTCTCCTCTGAAATCTGTGTGTGCCACCAGCTGCCCCTCTTTGTGGAGGGTCCATCCTTCCTTTTGGTAATAAGGGACACTTGCTACTTAATGATTGGACTAATGCCTGCAAATCTCCTGGTTCAAGAGTAGGGGCTGAGAACTCGGTGGATATTCCGGAGAGGGATACAGCACACCCGGCGGGCCCAAAGCTGACTGTCCACGTCCAAGTGATTATCCAGGAGGCACTGCCTCCAAGTCAGACCAGAAGGCTTTGACTAGGTGTGATGACTAAGACTGTACTACAATAGGGGAGTGGACATCAGGACACAGGACCTGGCCGCCAGCCACCTGGCAGCCGGACACTAAGCAGGATATTAGACTCCTGCTTGGCTCTCACAACTAAATCACAAGGTGCTTCCGCCTTTGCACAGGTCTAAGTGCCAGGGAGACAGAGCCAGCAACAGGCCCAAGCGTGGTTAGCCCAATAGGACTTTGCAGGGAGGATGATGCATCTTTCTTTCCGAATGTCTTTTTGGCACAAGGGTAAACAGCATTCTTCCCAGAATGGTCCAGGTTAATCTTGCCGAGAAATAGCAGCCCAGATAGAGGGACCTCCTCAGGGCTTCTCCATTATCTGAGGATTGGCTCCCACAGGAGGAGTGAGTTACAAATAACAGATTCTTCCTTTGCTCCTGCAGATAGTAGACTTGATTGACATCGTGAGCTGCCTGCTGGAAGGAACCCCAGGCAGCAGGCACTGCTTCCCCTGATGGGATCTGAAGGACCCTGAGCACCCTCTCTACTGAAAAGAAACACCATCACTGCTCCCACCTTAGATCCTCTCTGCTTTCACTCTCTAAGCGTCTCTTATTTAAAACTATCCCCAAAGGTAACATAGAAGAACTTTCCTCCATTAACTATTTAATGACAATTAGTTGCTTGCTGTCATTCATTTTCATTCACCTGGTTAGTCATTCAAGGAAGAAGCAACTTTAACGATTTCCTGAATGCCCAGCATGCCATGACCAGGAAGACCCAGGCAGAGGCAGAATTGATTTGCTACAGTGTATTGCGGTGAGTTCCAGGGGAGTGACCAGGAGAAAACTAGGACCTGAGGGAAGCTGTGGAGGGAGGGAAGGCCTTCGACATAGACAGGGAGTGAGGGAAGGTGTCGGGTAGGGAGCCAATGAGTGAATGGGGTTGGGTGAGGGAAGGAGTAGTTGGGAGTCAAAAAAGTGGATTAAGCCCCAGTGCTGAAGGGCCTCACAGGCAGGAAAATCATTATTTCTTCTGTAGGGCAGGAATTCAGGGCTCCAACTGCAAGGAAAATATTGTTTTATGTATGTATATGTGACCTTCTTTTTCTTTCTGGGAAGAAGTCCATAGATTTCATCAGATTTACAAAGGCTCCATCAACCTGCAACTGTTTAAGCTTAAGTGCCCTTGCCTCAGACTTTGAATTTTTTTTTCTCAGTAAACTAAAAGCATTGACTTGTTTGTGACGCTTCCTGCTGGGCTCCAGGTGAGGTTTGGGGATACACTCTTGGAAGGCTACATCAACTCTACTTAGAGATGCTTTTAATGTCTCCATGAGACCAATGAGTTAAACTCCTGTCATTGTAGATGACTGTCAGTAAACATCCTTCCTTCCCCGTTTTGCTGTTGGCACAACCTTTTTTTTTTTTTAATTACCAAAAGATAATTGGACATGTCATCATAAGAAATTCTTATTAGTATTCATGCATTTCATAAAATGATGAAATTGACCTTCACACATCTTCCTTTCTTCCTCCACTCCCACCATGACAGGGCATTGACTGCTGCCCTCTGAGTCTGGGAGAGGTGACCACTGTGCATCAATTGAGTTTTACTTTCAGAGCTTGATATAGTTTGGATATTTGTCACCTCCAAATCTCATGTTGAAATGTGATCCCCCTTGTTGGAGGTGGGGTCTAATGAGAGGTGCTTGGATCACGGGGTGGATCCCTTAGGAATGGCTTGGTGCCATCCCCATGGCAATAAATGAACTCTCGTTCTATTACTTACCTTGTGATTTGGTTGTTTAAAAAAAGCCTGGGGCCAGATGCGGTGGCTCACGCCTGTAATCCCAGCACTTTGGGAGACCGAGGCAGGCAGATCACTTGAGGTCAGGAGTTCAAGACCAGCCTGGCCAACATGGTGACACCCCATCTCAACTAAAAATAGAAAAATTAGCTGGGCATGGTGGCAGGTGCCCATGATCCCAACTACTCAAGAGGCTGAGGCACAAGAATCACTTGAACCCAGGAGGCACAGGTTGCAGTGAGCCAAGATTGCACTACTGCACTCCAGCCTGGGTGATTGAATGAGACTCAGTCTCAAAAAAAAAAAAAAAAAAAAAAGCCTGGGGCCAGAATTTGTGGCTCATGCCTGTAATCTCAGCACTTTGGGATACCTAGCTGGATGGATCACTTGAGGTCAGGAGTTCACGACCAGCCTGGCCAACATGGTGAAACCCCATCTCTACTAAAAATACAAAAATTAGCTGGACTTGGTGGCGGGCGCCTGTGATCCCAGCTACTCAGGAGGCAAAGGCCTGAGAATCTCTTGAACCTGGGAGGCAGAGGTCGCACTGGGCCGAGATCACACCACTGCACCCCAACCTGGGTGACAGAGTGAGACTCCACCTCAAAAAAATAAGTAAATAAAATAAAGAGAGCCTGGCATGTCCTCCCCTCTCTCTCTCTTGCTCCCTTTCTCTTGCCATGTGTCATGACAGCTCCCCTTCCCCTCCCACAAAGATTGGAAGCTCCCTGAGGCCCTCAGCAGAAGCAGATGCTGGTGCCATGCTTCTCTGCAGCCTGCAGAACTGTGAGCCAAATAAACCTCTTTTATTGATAAATTACCCAGTGTCTGATATTCCTTTATAGCAGTGCAAAATAGATTTATACAGAGCTCTTTCTAGGCCTTTTTACATACATGCAGCCTTCTTTTTCTTTTTTTAAAACATTAATTTGATCAGATTCTTTTCTTTATTATTATTATACTTTAAGTTCTAGGGTACATGTGCATAACGTGCAGGTTTGTTACATATGTATACTTGTGCCATGTTGCTGTGCTGCACCCATCAACTCGTCAGCACCCATCAACTCGTCATTTACATCAGGTATAACTCCCAGTGCAATCCGTCCCTTCTGCCACCCCCCATGATAGGCCCCGGTGTGTGATGTTCCCCTTCCCGAGTCCAAGTGATCTCATTGTTCAGTTCCCACCTATGAGTGAGAACATGCGGTGTTTGGTTTTCTGTTCTTGTGATAGTTTGCTAAGAATGATGGTTTCCAGCTGCATCCATGTCCCTACAAAGGACACAAACTCATCCTTTTTTATGGCTGCATAGTATTCCATGGTGTATATGTGCCACATTTTCTTAATCCAGTCTGTCACTGATGGACATTTGGGTTGATTCCAAGTCTTTGCTATTGTGAATAGTGCCGCAATAAACATACGTGTGCATGTGTCTTTATAGCAGCATGATTTAGAATCCTTTGGGTATATACCCAGTAATGGGATGGCTGGGTCATATGGTACATCTAGTTCTAGATCCTTGAGGAATCGCCATACTGTTTTCCATAATGGTTGAACTAGTTTACAGTCCCACCAACAGTGTAAAAGTGTTCCTATTTCTCCACATCCTCTCCAGCACCTGTTGTTTCCTGACTTTTTAATGATCGCCATTCTAACTGGTGTGAGATGGTATCTCATTGTGGTTTTGATTTGCATTTCTCTGATGGCCAGTGATGATGAGCATTTTTTCATGTGTCTGTTGGCTGTATGAATGTCTTCTTTTGAGAAATGTCTGTTCATATCCTTTGCCCACTTTTTAATGGGGTTGTTTGTTTTTTTCTTGTAAATTTGTTTGAGTTCTTTGTAGGTTCTGGATATTAGCCCTTTGTCAGATGAGTAGATTGCAAAAATTTTCTCCCATTCTGTAGGTTGCCTGTTCACTCTGATGGTAGTTTCTTTTGCTGTGCAGAAGCTCTTTAATTTAATGAGATCCCATTTGTCAATTTTGGCTTTTGCTGCCATTGCTTTTGGTGTTTTAGACATGAAGTCTTTGCCCATGCCTATGTCCTGAATGGTACTACCTAGGTTTTCCTCTAGGGTTTTTATGGTATTAGGTCTAACATTTAAGTCTCTAATCCATCTTGAATTAATTTTCGTATAAGGAGTAAGGAAAGGATCCAGTTTCAGCTTTCTACTTATGGCTAGCCAATTTTCCCAGCACCATTTGTTAAATAGGGAATCCTTTCCCCATTTCTTGTTTCTCTCAGGTTTGTCAAAGATCAGATGGCTGTAGATGTGTGGTATTATTTCTGAGGACTCTGTTCTGTTCCATTGGTCTATATCTCTGTTTTGGTACCAGTACCATGCTGTTTTGGTTACTGTAGCCTTGTAGTATAGTTTGAAGTCAGGTAGCGTGATGCCTCCAGCTTTGTTCTTTTGACTTAGGATTGTCTTGGAGATGCGGGCTCTTTTTTGGTTCCATATGAACTTTAAAGCAGTTTTTTCCAATTCTGTGAAGAAACTCGTTGGTAGCTTGATGGGGATGGCATTGAATCTATAAATAACCTTGGGCAGTATGGCCATTTTCACGATATTGATTCTTCCTATCCATGAGCATGGTATGTTCTTCCATTTGTTTGTGTCCTCTTTTATTTCACTGAGCAGTGGTTTGTAGTTCTCCTTGAAGAAGAACTACAAACCTTGAAGAGGTCCTTTACATCCCTTGTAAGTTGGATTCCTAGGTATTTTATTCTCTTTGAAGCAATTGTGAATGGAAGTTCATTCATGATTTGGCTCTCTGTTTATCTGTTACTGGTGTATACGAATGCTTGTGATTTTTGCACATTAATTTTGTATCCTGAGACTTTGCTGAAGTTGCTTATCAGCTTAAGGAGATTTTGGGCTGAGACTATGGGATTTTCTAAATATACAATCATATCATCTGCAAAGAGGGACAATTTGACTTCTTCTTTTCCTAACTGAATCCCCTTGATTTCTTTCTCTTGCCTGATTGCCCTAGCCAGAACTTCCAACACTATGTTGAATAGGAGTGGTGAGAGAGGGCATCCCTGTCTTGTGCCAGTTTTCAAAGGAAATTTTTCCAGTTTTTGCCCATTCAGTATGATATTGGCTGTGGGTTTGTCATAAATAGCTCTTATTATTTTGAGATATGTTCCATCAATACCGAATTTATTGAGCGTTTTTAGCATGAAGGGCTGTTGAATTTTGTCAAAAGCCTTTTCTGCATCTATTGAGATAATGATGTGGTTCTTGTCTTTGGTTCTGTTTATATGCTGGATTATGTTTATTGATTTGCGAATGTTGAACCAGCCTTGCATCCCAGGGATGAAGCCCACTTGATCATGGTGGATAAGCTTTTTGATGTGCTGTTGAATCCAGTTTGCCAGTATTTTATTGAGGATTTTTGCATCGATGTTCATCAGGGATATTGGTCTAAAATTCTCTTTTTTTGTTGTGTCTCTGTCAGGCTTTGGTATCAGGATGATGTTGGCCTCATAAAATGAGTTAGGGAGGATTCCCTCTTTTTCTATTGATTGGAATAGTTTCAGAAGGAATGGTACCAGCTCCTCCTTGTACCTCTGGTAGAATTCAGCTGTGAATCCATCTGGTCCTGGACTTTTTTTGGTTGGTAGGCTATTAATTATTGCCTCAATTTCAGAGCCTGCTATTGGTCTATTCAGGGATTCAACTTCTTCCTGGTTTAGTCTTGGAAGAGTGTAAGTGTCCAGGAAATTATCCATTTCCTCTAGATTTTCTAGTTTATTTGTGTAGAGGTGTTTATAGTATTCTCTGATGGTAGTTTGTATTTCTGTGGGGTCGGTGGTGATATCCCCTTTATCATTTTTTATTGCATCTATTTGATTCTTCTCTCTTTTCTTCTTTATTAGTCTTGCTAGCGGTCTGTCAATTTTGTTGATCTTTTCAAAAAACCAACTCCTGGATTCATTGATTTTTTGGAGGGTTTTTTGTGTCTCTATCTCCTTCAGTTCTGCTCTGATCTTAGTTATTTCTTGCCTTCTGCTAGCTTTCGAATGCATTTGCTCTTGCTTCTCTAGTTCTTTTAATTGTGATGTTAGAGTGTCAATTTTAGATCTTTCCTGCTTTCTCTTGCGGGCATTTAGTGCTATAAATTTCCCTCTACACACTGCTTTAAATGTGTCCCAGAGATTCTGGTATGTTGTATCTTTGTTCTCATTGGTTTCAAAGAACATCTTTATTTCTGCCTTCATTTCGTTATGTACCCAGTAGTCATTCAGGAGCAGGTTGTTCAGTTTCCATGTAGTTGAGCGGTTTTGATTGAGTTTCTTAGTCCTGAGTTCTAGTTTGATTGCACTGTGGTCTGAGAGACAGTTTGTTACAATTTCTGTTCTTGTACATTTACTGAGGAGTGCTTTACTTCCAATTATGTGGTCAATTTTGGAATAAGTGCGATGTGGTGCTGAGAAGAATGTATATTCTGTTGATCTGGGGTGGAGAGTTCTATAGATGTCTATTAGGTCTGCTTGCTGCAGAGATGAGTTCAATTCCTGGATATCCTTGTTAACTTTCTGTCTCATTGATCTGTCTAATGTTGACAGTGGAGTGTTGAAGTCTCCCATTATTATTGTATGGGAGTCTAAGTCTCTTTGTAAGTCTCTAAGGACTTGCTTTATGAATCTGGGTGCTCCTGTATTGGGTGCATATATATTTAGGATAGTTAGCTCTTCCTGTTGAATTGACCCCTTTACCATTATGTAATGGCCTTCTTTGTCTCTTTTGATCTTTGATGGTTTAAAGTCTGTTTTATCAGAGACTAGTATTGCTACCCCTGCTTTTTTTTGTTCTCCATTTGCTTGGTAAATCTTCCTCCATCCCTTTATTTTGAGCCTATGTATGTCTCTGCATGTGAGATGGGTCTCCTGAATACAGCAGACTGATGGGTCTTGACTCTTTTTCCAGTTTGCCAGTCTGTGTCTTTTAATTGGAGCATTTAGTCCATTTACATTTAAGGTTAATATTGTTATGTGTGAACTTGATCCTGCCATTATGATATTAACTGGTTATTTTGCTCGTTAGTTGATGCAGTTTCTTCCTAGCCTAAATGGTCTTTACATTTTGGCATGTTTTTGCAATGGCTGGTACTGGTTGTTCCTTTCCATGTTTAGTGCTTCCTTCAGGGTCTCTTGTAAGGCAGGCCTAGTGGTGACAAAATCTCTAAGCATTTGCTTATCTGTAAAGGATTTTATTTCTCCTTCACTTATGAAACTCAGTTTGGCTGGATATGAAATTCTGGGTTTAAAATTCTTTTCTTTAAGAATGTTGAATATTGGCCCCCACTCTCTTCTGGCTTGTAGAGTTTCTGCTGAGAGATCTGCTGTTAGTCTGATGGGCTTCCCTTTGTGGGTAACCTGACCTTTCTCTCTGGCTGCCCTTAAGATTTTTTCCTTCATTTCAACTTTGGTGAATCTGGCAATTATGTGTCTTGGAGTTGCTCTTCTCGAGGAGTATCTTTGTGGCGTTCTCTGTATTTCCTGGATTTGAATGTTGGCCTGCCCTACTAGGTTGGGGAAGTTCTCCTGGATTATATCCTGAAGAGTGTTTTCCAACTTGGTTCCATTTTCCCTCTCACTTTC
Source organism: Chlorocebus sabaeus (assembly GCF_047675955.1). Classification (NCBI taxonomy): domain Eukaryota; kingdom Metazoa; phylum Chordata; class Mammalia; order Primates; family Cercopithecidae; genus Chlorocebus; species Chlorocebus sabaeus. Next base: position 68,319,625 of record NC_132928.1, on the reverse strand, counting down.
AGGCACCCCAATCAGACGTAGATTTGGTCTTTTTACATAATCCCATACTTCTTGCAGGCTTTGTTCATTTCTTTTTCTTCTTTTTTCTTTTGATTTCTCTTCTCGCTTCATTTCGTTCATTTGATCCTCAATCGCTGATACTCTTTCTTCCAGTTGATCGAGTCGGTTACTGAAGCTTGTGCATTTGTCACGTATTTCTCGTGTCATGGTTTTCATCTCTTTCATTTCATTTATGACCTTGTCTGCATTAATTACTTTAGCCATCAACTCTTCCACTTTTTTTTTCAAGATTTTTAGTTTCTTTGCGCTGGGTACGTAATTCCTCCTTTAGCTCTGAGAAGTTTGATGGACTGAAGCCTTCTTCTCTCATCTCGTCAAAGTCATTCTCCGTCAAGTTTTGATCCGTTGCTGGCGATGAGCTGCGCTCCTTTGCAGGGGGAGATGCGCTCTTATTTTTTGAATTTCCAGCTTTTCTGCCCTGCTTTTTCCCCATCTTTGTGGTTTTATCTGCCTCTGGTCTTTGATGATGATGGTGACGTACTGATGGGGTTTTGGTGTAGGTGTCCTTCCTGTTTGATAGTTTTCCTTCTAACAGTCAGGACCCTCAGCTGTAGGTCTGTTGGAGATTGCTTGAGGTCCACTCCAGACCCTGTTTGCCTGGGTGTCAGCAGCAGAGGCTGCAGAAGATAGAATATTGCTGAACCGCGAGTGTACCTGTCTGATTCTTGCTTTGGAGGCTTCCTCTCAGGGGTATACTCCACCCTGTGAGGTGTGGGGTGTCAGACTGCCCCTAGTGGGGGATGTCTACCAGTTAGGCTACTCAGGGGTCAGGGACCCACTTGAGCAGGCAGTCTGTCCCTTCTCAGATCTCAACCTCCATGTTGGGAGATCCACTGCTCTCTTCAAAGCTGTCAGACAGAGTCATTTGCGTCTGCAGAGGTTTCTGCTGCTTTTGTTTACTGTGCCCTGTCCCCAGAGGTGGAGTCTACAGAGACAGGCAGGTTTCCCTGAGCTGCTGTGAGTTCCACCCAGTTCGAGCTTCCCAGCGGCTTTGTTTACCTACTTAAGCCTCAGCAATGGCGGGCGCCCCTCCCCCAGCCTCGCTGCTGCCTTGCCACGAGATCGCAAACTGCTGTGCTAGCAATGAGGGAGGCTCCATGGGCGTGGGACCCTCCCAGCCAGGTGTGGGATATAATCTCCTGGTGTGCCTGTTTGCTTAAAGCGCAGTATTGGGGTGGGAGTTACCCGATTTTCCAGGTGTTGTGTGTCTCAGTTCCCCTGGCTAGGAGAAGGGATTCCCTTTCCCCTTGCGCTTCCCAGGTGAGGCAATGCCTCGCCCTGCTTTAGCTCTAGCTGGTCGGGCTGCAACAGCTGACCAGCACCGATTGTCTGGCACTCCCTAGTGAGATGAACTCAGTACCGCAGTTGAAAATGCAGAAATCACCAGTCTTCTGTGTCGCTCGCGCTGGGAGTTGGAGACTGGAGCTGTTCCTATTCAGCCATCTTGCTCCTCCCCCCAATTTGATCAGATTATACATATTTGTCACTTTTTCTGTTATCATTGATCTTTATTTATATGTGTCTACACTATTTTTAAATGATGTAATATATGCCACAGTATATATGTACAAAGATATCAAAATGATTCCCCCATTGATAAGCTTTTAGGATACCTGGCTTTTACAAAACTTGCTGCGTGATCCCTGGCCGTATGTATTTTTGTATCCATTTTTTAGTATTTTTGTATGATAGAGTCCTCAGGGTGCAACTGGGTCTTGACTTTTCTTGTATTCTTCCGTGTTTTTTCTAAAGGCTATGCCAGTCTATAGTTATATTTTCACCTATGAGAGTACTCATTTCCACTTAGCCAAAGCAACACTGAATACCATCAGTCTTTTTAGGTTGTGCCAAGATAAAGGATGTCAAGTTTAGCCCAGAGTGGTGGTGTGCACCTGTGGTCCCAGCTACTTGGGATGCTGAGGCAGGAGGATTGCTCAAGCCCAGGAGTTCAAGGCTGCAGTGAGTTATGACTGCACCACTGCACCTGCACTCCAGCCTGGGTGACAGAGCGAGACCGTTTTATTAAAAAAAAGAGGATAAAGGGTGTCGAGTGTACTCTCATTCTTATGATGAATGTATTGCTGCCTCCTTGTAAGTCACGCATCTTTTTCTATGTTCATTGATCAGTTTTATTAGTGAGAAATCAGATGTTCAGCATAGATATTTCCTTTCAGCATGGAGTGCAGACCCTGTCTGTGGATGTCAGCTGGTTCAAGTGACCACAGGGAGTGTGGCACGGGGCAGGCTGGTGTAGCAACACCCACCCCAGGAGGACCCTGGGCGGGAGGCAGAGTCACACACTAACTGTGCTGCAAAGCCACTTGAGTTTTTAAGTGTGGAAGCAGCCTCTTGTTTTTTTAAATATGGAAGCAAGCTCATCTCTTTTCTTTTCTTTTTTTTTTCTTTTTTTCTTTTTTTTGACGGAGTCTCACTCTGTCTCCAGGCTGGAGTGCAGTGGCACGATCTCGGCTCACTGCAACCTCCGCCTCTCAGGTTCAAGGGATTCTCCTGCCTTGGCCTCCCAAGTAGCTGGGACTACAGGTGTGCACCAGCTAATTTTTGTATTTTTCGTGGAGACAGGGTTTCATCATGTTGGCCAGGACGGTCTCGATCTCTCAACCTTATGATCCCCCCGCCTCAGCCTCCCACAGTGCTGGGATTACAGGCATGAGCCACTGCACCTGGCCCTCTTGTCTTTTTTAAAATAATTTTTTATTTTGAAATAGTTCAAGACTCACAAAAAATTGTAAAAATAGTACAGAGAGTTCCCTTGTACCTTCATCCAGTGTCCCCCGACGATGATATCCTACACAACCATAGCACATTTTCTAAACCAGGAAATTGTTCATATACTCTGTATCATTAACTCAGGCACACGCCATCTTAGGGTTTCACTCCTTTTTTTTTTTTTTTTTGAGACAGAGTCTCACTCTGTTGCCCAGGCTGGAATGCAATGGCACGATCTTGGCTCACTGAAACCTCCGCCTTCCGGATTCAAGCGATTTTCCTGCCCCAGCCTCCTAAGAAGAAGCTGGGATTACAGGTGCCCGCCACCACTCTCGGCTAATTTTTGTATTTTTAGTAAAGATGGGGTTTCACCATGTAGGCCAGGCTGGTCTTGAACTCCTGACCTCAAGTAATCCAAATACCTAGGCCTCCCAAAGTGCTGGGATTACAGGTGTGAGCCACTGCACCCGGCCCTACCCATTTTTAAACTTTCTCTCTCTTCCCTCCGTCCCTTCCTCTTGGTGTATAGACCTATGACATTTAATCACACATGTTGACTCCAGTAATCACCACCTCAGTCAGGACGCGAAACTGTCCTATCTCCCCAGAGAAACTCCCTTATGCCTGGACCAATATGTTCTTCTTTCTTCTTTTTATTAAGATGTAAACATGTATGATAAATTGTGTAAATTGTACTATCAAACATATAAACTGTAAAATAAAAAATAGTTTAAAAATTCACTTTTACATAATGGCTTTATTGAGCTATGATTTAGAAGCCAAAAAGCCTACCCATTTGAAGTGTAAGGTTCAGTGGTTTTTTGTATATTTACGAGGTTGTGCAATCATCACCATAATCTAATCTTAGAACATATTTTTTTATTCCCCAAATAATCCCCGTCAGCAGCCACTCCTCACCCCTCATTCCCTCACCCTCTAACCCTCAGGAACCGCTCGTCTACTTTCTGCCCCTGCAGATTTGCTTATCCTGGACATTTCATGTACGTGATATTGTGTAACGTGTGGCCTTTCGTGGCTGGCTACTTTCGCTTAGATTCTTCCACGCTGTGGCGTGCATCAGTACTTCAATCTTGTGGCTGAATAATATTCCCATGTAGGCCTACACCACATTTTATTTATCCACCCATCATCAGTTGATAAACATTTGGTTGATTTTCACTTTTTGGCTATCATGAATAGTGCTGCTATGGGATTTGTGTACAAGTTTTTGTGTGGATTTAATATATTTTCATTTCTTTTGGTAGACGGCCAGGAGTGGAATCTCTGGGTCATGTGGTGACTCCACAGCTAATCTTTTGAGGAACTGCCAGACTGTTTTCCAAAGCGGCTGCAACGTTTCACGATCTCACCAGCAATGAATGAGAGTTCCCATTACTCCTCATCTTCCCCAACCATTGTTATTGTCCCTTGGATTCTGAGTGAGTATGAAGTGGTGTCTCACTGTGGTTTCAATTTGTGCTTCTCTGACGACTAATGATGTCGAGCATCTTTTCATATGAGAGCTCTTTTCAGAAATTCACTTTAAGGCGGGTGCAGGATGCATCCCTGTAGTCTGAGCTACTCGGGAAGACCACTTGAGCCCAGGAGTTCAAGGCCAGCCTGGGCTACATAGCGAGACCCCACCTGAAACAAACAAACCTTACTTTAAAACTTAGGTGGAGAAAGTATGGAACAGAGGCAAGTGTGGCTGCAGAGAAGCCAACCTGCTCCCACCAGGCATGAGAATGCCAGTGCTGGGCCGGGACTCACTGAGGAAGAGAGAGGGAAACTCATAAACTAGGATCTATTTTGGAGGAAAGAGTAAGAAAGGGCAATTCCCAGGCCTTGGGGAGTCTGTGCAGACTGGAATCAGAAGCTGAGTCCCTCACTTCCAGAGTAGCACAATGTCCTTTACTCTTATTTAAGTCACTTCGTCTTGCCTTGTCACTTAGAGCACCACTGAGAGCTTTTGGAAGAGTTCCTCAGTGTCAAAGATTTGAACCTGCCGTGAGGAGAGGACTTGGACTAATTCAATGTACAGTTTACAATGGTCAGAATTAGAGGCAGATTTGGGCTCCATACAAGAAAATTTTGTCTAATGGTCTGAACCATCTGCAATGAGTTTTACCACTCCAGCTGCTGTGAATCTGTTCGCCAGATGGTGAGCTGTCAGTGTGTTTTAGAGGGGCTGCCCTCAAAGGAAGTGATGGCCAACTTGATGGATGGTGAGGTCTGCTGTGACCCCAGACTCACCATCCTTAGGATGAAAGTTGAGACTACATACTGTATTAAGACAACCGGGTGCTTTCACATGGTGCCATAGTATCTGGACCCGTAAATGATTACTGACTGGGAGACAGTGGGTCCTCAGCACAGTTCTGGGGACTCTGGGGTTGCAGAGAAGCTTAAAGATAAAAACAGCTGACATCGTTTTAATGCCACTTATTAAGAACCACACATTCTACTAAAGGCTTTAACACACATTAGCTCTTTTTAATCCTAACAACAACACTTTGAGGTAGGCACTCTTATTATCGCTAATCGGCAGATGGACAACTGAAGCACAGAGAGGTTAAGCAACTTGCTCGAAACCACACAGCTTGTAAGTGATCAAGCCAGGATGTGAATTCAAGCAGCCTGAGTCCATGGCCCATACTTTTAATTATTACACCACATGGCTAAGATGTGGTTGCAGGTAGATTTCAGCCAGCCTGTAAAAACCGGCTTTCCTCCTGTGGAACCACTTAGAAAATACACAAGGCAACGTGAAATTCAGAGGTCGTTATTGTGGCTTCTTAAAAGTGCAATTTGAATGGAGAGAGCACAGAGCTCAAAGTATGGCCCCCCGAGTTGATCTGCAGGAGGAGTGAGTAAAGAGGCCGGATCTAGAGGAGGGGCTGTCTCGGGTGCATCCTACCTGGGAGGAAGCTTCCGTAAAGAAGTGGGAAAACTGGAAGGGCCTTGCCGAGGCCTCCAATCAGCTTTAAAGATTTGAACCTGCCATGAGAATAAGACTGAACTAATTCAATATAGCTCAGGGGTCAGAATTAGAGGCAAATTTGGGCTCCATACAAGAGAATTTTGTCTAATAGTCTGAACAATCTGCAATGGGTTTTACCACTCCAGCAGCTGTGAATCCATTCTGTGAATAGCAGAGCTCTAGAGAAGGTTCTAGAAGGAAACCCGAGATGGCCGGCAATTCCAGCATGCTGCGGTGCTGGAGGTGGACACCCCAGGCACTCTTTACCCAGAGACCTTGTGGAGAGAGAGGGCTCTGTGACCTTCCCGCTGCTCTACTGCACAGAGACCCTGTCCAACAAAGAGCCAGAGATCCACCTGCCGACATCGTGGACAGGCTGCCCTGACCATTGGAGCCCAGCTCTCAGTGCCCTCAAAAACACAGGATACTTAGCTCATTTAGAGGCTTTGAGCCTGGGTGTGGTGACTCACACCTGTAATCCCAGCACTTTGGGTGGCTGAGGCAGGCAGATCACTTGAAGTTAGGAGTTCAAGACCAACCTGGCCAACATGGCGAAACCCCGACTCTACCAAAAATACAAAAGGATGTGGTGGTGGATACCTGTAATCTCAGCTACTCAGGAGACAGAGGCAGGAAAATCGCTTGAACCCAGGAGGCAGAGGTTGCATTCAGCAGAGATCGCACCATTGTACTCCAGCCTAGGTGACAGAGCGAAACTCTATCTCAAAAAAAATAAATAAATAAAAATAAAAAAAGAGAAAGAAAAAGAAAAAAAAAAAAAAAAACGCTTTGAGTTAGATTCCAGAGGGAAAGCAGCCCCAAAGCCCACAGGGTGGCCTGCCTGGCTGGGGACCAACCAACCTGCAGAGATGCCAAGATCAGCCTTGCCAACCCTGTCTCACCTTGCTTGAACTGTGGTTCTCAGGCCCTATAGGTGGTCAGGCCCTTGGAGGCCACAGCACTTGTTAGAGAACACCAGGCACTGTTGACAGGCCACTGGAAATACCGTAAATGTCTATGCACCACGGACACAGAGCCGCACCGACTCCGGCATGGCCAGGTGGCTGCCGATGCTGAACACGGGACATGCTCGTGGGAGCGGAAACTCCATGCAGAGGAAGGCCCAGCTGGTCTTTCTCCTTTATTATTTTTTTCAGACTGGGAAAATAAAGCCATTGTTCTATCACCCCCGTGGAAGTTCAGAGTTCAAGGGAGGGGACTGGAGAGCAAAGGCCTCCAGAGAGCAGGTGAGGGGCTGCCAAAGCCACTGAGCCAGAGAGCAGGGTGCTCAGCCACCATGTCTGGTCTGGACAGAGCTTGGCCCCCCTCCTCGGGCTTGCTGGGTGTGCCTCCTTGATTCCTCCCCGCCCTGTCCCACTCGCGCCTGTCAGCGGCCTGGTGGTGAAGGGGAAGCTTTCTCTGCTCAGCAGGCCGGGCTGTCTTTACGCCCAGCCGGGTGCATCCTTGCTAGGCACTGAGTTGACAGTGTGACCACCCCGGCAAAGCTAGTGTCTCACGCACTGCAGAACAGGCATCTTCCAGCAAGAAGGGTGAAGAGGTCCCCAGGGTCTTTCCAGCACCCCTGGGAGAGGCGGGAGTCTATGAATAAAGCCTTGGGCACAGCTGGGACAAAGAACTTTTTCTTTCAGCATAACTAATGTGAGAACACCATCACCTGCTTCCATCTCTGGGGAATGCATTTTCTGAACTGGTGCTGGCCTCGGCCCTCCCCGTGCACACCACCTCTGCTTCAAATGGGAAATCCAAACCTCTCAAGGCCCAGAGGCTGTTTGTTTCTCTTTTATTTCTAAGGCATCCACCCAGGAGCGCTAGAGAAACCTACCTTTCCTGCTGTTGGAGTCTTCTAGGACCTCCCTCTCTCAGCAAACTACGACCAGCACTGTGCTCGTGATCAGCGGGCTGGTGCGCAGCGGTGGGGATGGCATCAAACCCCCACGGCCCAGGTAACACCCTCATTTCAGTAATGGCCCATCATGATGGCAGGCCTTAATGGGAGGTGTGGTGGGCAGAACGAGGAGCCCCCCACCCCCAAACAAAGAGGCCCACCTCCTAGTCCCCGGGACCTAAGCCTATGTTACTTTTCACAGCAAACAGGAATTCAGATAGCAGAGGAGTTCAGGTAGCAATCAGCTGACCGGGAGACAGGGAGAGGACCCTGAAATATCATCACTAGGATCCTTGTGAGTAAGAACCCTTCCCAGCCGTGTTCACAGGGGAGACACAGCTGTGAAGAAGGCAGGAGGTGCAACGTCGCTGGCTTTGATGATGCACGGAGGATGTAAGCCAAGGGGCATGGACAGTCTCCAAAGGTTGGGAACGGTGTGAAGTGGAATCCTCCCTCAGAGCCTCCAGAAAGGACTACAGCCCTACAGATACCTTTACTTTTGCCCAGGCAGGCTATGTCAGACGTCTGACCTCCAGAACTATAAGGTACTACATTTGTGTTGTTGAAGCCACCAAGTCTGAGGTCATTTGTTACAGCAGCAACAAGTAATCAATATGGAGGTGATTTCAGGCCCTGGAGGGATTCTGAGGGCAGTGGTCACATTCAGGAGTTTCGAGTCAGCACAGTGGTGACAGGCGCCCAGCACCTTACTCCCTCGGGTGAATTTGCAGAAGAGCGGAGAAAGCAGGTTTCATGCAAAGAGGAAGAACCAGGGAACAGTCACATCAGAGCATCTGCTTTTGTCCTTTCCGAATGCACAGGCACAGATCAGCTTGGAGAACTCGCTTTTGTGTTTCTGGTTCAAGGAACGAAGCCCTCATTTCTCCCTGTGCTTGTGAGGAACAGGAGTCAAATGAAAGTTTAAGAGGATGATGCGGCTAGAAAAATCTTTGTAATCATGAGTACGGTCTCAGGGGCAGACTTTAGACTTTGCCCAGTTTATCTGTCATCAAACAAAGGATCATAACAGGGACAGGTTCACTGTGATCTGTCTGCTGGGAAGAGCCTCACAACCAGTGTGGAGACACAGAAAGGACAGTTGGGAAGCACGTGGTTCACCTCTCTCCAGGTGAACCGCTTGGCACGGGGCCACTGTAGGAAGATCTGGCACCCCCGGGCCCTTTTTCTGCCTCTTCCCTCCCTCAGGCTGACCCTGCATTTAAAGCAGTGGAGGTAGGGCCTGGTTGTCAAAGTGACAGCACACATACCCAGAGAGAGGAAGTCACTCTCCAATGGAGAGAGGATTTCTGGCCGTGGAGTCAGTACTTGTGAATTTCCACCAAGCTCTGTTATTGATGATGATCTCGAGCAATCATGGGTTCCCCTTAAGCCCCGGGTTCTTTATCTTTTATGGAAAGAAATGACTGACTGCCAGGAGTGGCTGGAAGGGCCTGGATGCTTGCTGGGTGCCCAGCATCGCATTATCAAATGAGATAAAAGTGTGTGCAAATGCTTTGTATGAAGCACAGTCTTCATTTCCTAGGGCTACTGTTAGAAATCACCAAAACCTTGATAACTTAGAACAACACAGAAATGTTCACAATTTTGGAGGCCAGGCTTCTGAGACTGCACTCCCTACAGAGGCTCAGGGAGAATCTGTTCTTCGCGTTTTCTCACTCCCTGGGGCCGCCGGCGTAGCCCGGTGTTCCTTAGCTTATGGATGCATCTCTCCAATCTGTGCCGCCATCTTTACATTCCCTTCTCTTCTCTGTGTGTGAAATCTCCCTCTGTCTTTCTCTCTTTTTTTTTTTTTTTTGAGACGGAGTCTCGCTCTGTCGCCCAGGCTGGAGTGCAGTGGCCGGATCTCAGCTCACTGCAAGCTCCGCCTCCCGGGTTTACGCCATTCTCCTGCCTCAGCCTCCCGAGTAGCTGGGATTACAGGCGCCCGCCACCTCGCCCGGCTAGTTTTTTTTGTATTTTTTAGTAGAGACGGGGTTTCACCGTGTTAGCCAGGATGGTCTCGATCTCCTGACCTCGTGATCCGCCCGTCTCGGCCTCCCAAAGTGCTGGGATTACAGGCTTGAGCCACCGCGCCCGGCCCTTTCTCTCTTTTTGAGGCAGGATCTTGCTCTGTCTCCCAGGCTGGAGGGCAATTGTTCAAACATGGCTCACTGCAGCCTCAACCTCCTGGTCTCAAGTGATCCTCCTGCCTCAGCCTCCTGAGTAGTAGGTACTACAGGAATGTGCCACCATACCCGGCTAATTTTTTGATTTTTAATTTTTTTGTAGAGAAGGGGTCTCACTGTGTTGGACAGGCTGGTCTTGAACTCCTGGGCTCGAGTGATCTTCCTCCCTCAGCCTTCCAGAGTGCTGGAAGTGACAGATGTGAGCCACAGTGCCCAGCCTGCCTCTCTTTTATAAGGAAACTTATGGTTGGTTTGAAAGCCCATTTGAATAATCCAGGATCATTTTTCCATGTCAAGATACTAAATCATAATTGCAAAGAATCTTTTTCCTTATAAGGTAACATTTAAGGCTCTAAAAATTAGTACCTGTGATCTGAGAAACCAAAATAGACACCCCTTTATCAACTAAGACAGACCCTAATGTTAAAGAAACAAAAGGTACCTAGGAGTCGAGGACTCGGGGCCCAAGTGGCATGGCAAATTTCTAAATTCTTACAGCTGTAAGGAAAACCACTGTCTTGCAAAACTCCCTAACAATAAGAGCTATCAAGCAAATAATCAGATCCTGCCTAACTCGGCTTTACACCCCAGACCACTACAACTCTGTTGGACAGGGGACCAGCCTTACAAATGTCCTTTTCTGATAAACACCTGCAGACTTGAAGCCAGTTTCAGCAGCTTATAGAGACTGCGCACAAACTTTGTTCACCTTCTGACTTGAGCCAAATGCCACCTCATTTTAATGCTAAAACCTTGCCCCAAAATGAACACAGGATGTATGTTATATAGATGGTTACCCATTGCACATGTGCTCAACTCCCCTCATAAACATGCATAGCTTTTCCCCCAAACCTGCTGAATATGTATAATTTTTTGGTGTAATGCAGACCTTGTTAGGCATAAAACCCAGCCTTTCCTTTCCCCTCTGAAGAGAGCACCTTCAATCCACACTGGAGATGATCTTTCCCGGTTTGCAAGCTGATGCTAGCAGTACAGCTCTCCTTCCTGCTAGTTAGCCATTCTGATGGTCTTTTGGATAACAGACCTAATATCTTTGGGCAGGCCATTATTCAGCCTACCAGAGTTCTCCCTTGGGTCTCCAAAGATTCATGTCTGTTCCACGTGCAAAATATATTTACCCCATTTCAACGTTCCCAAAAGTCTCAATCCACTACAATCCACTCACATCCAAAATCTCATCTAAATCTCATTAACTCAGAAATTCCAAATCACAGCATCTAATTAAGATATGGGTTAGACTCTGGATCTGATTCATCCTGGAAAAAAAATTCCTTTCTATCTCTGGACCTGTGAAACTAGAAAATTACTTATTTATTCCAAAAGCAATGTTGGGACAGGTGTGGTATAACAGTAAAACAATGATAGATATTCCCATTCCAAAAGGGAAGAGTGAAAGGAAGGAGACACAAGTTTCACACAATGAGGGACTCCAGCAGGCGTTCCAGCAGGGCAGGTTCCATTAGGGCTCGGGGCTGGCGATAACCCTCTGTGGCTTGGGCCTCCACCCTATGGGCTCATGGCTCCTATATGAGACCTAATATCTTTGTGTGGCAATTATTCAGTCTACTATAAATATAGGTTGGTGCAAAAGTTACTAAACGTAATGGCAAAAACCCCAATAACTTTTGCACCAACCTAATACTATCCAAGTGTTAGCTGATAGTATTGCATCAACTGTATCAAAGTGTATCTATTTATATGTTTATTCTTGTAGAGACAAGGTCTTGCTGTGTTGCCCAAGCTGGTCTTGAACTCCTGGCCTCAAGGGATCCTCTTGCCTCAGCCTCCCAAGTCTCTGGGACGACAGGCATGACCCACCCTGCCCAGCCTCAGAGTATTTTTTTTACTAACAGTAAAACACTGTCAGCACAGTTGTATCTTAGTGATCACCAAGACAAGTCTGACTGAAGGGCATTGCTCAGGCCATCTGGCCCTCATGGAACTAAACGTTCTGGCCCCTTCTTTCTTCCTGGTCTGCAGGTCAGCTCTGGCTGATGCCTGGTGTGGGTGGGATTATGAGCAGAGGCAAAGCTGACTTGAACTGGATGCACAATCTCTGCACAGCCCTTCACAAGCTGTTTCATTCCTTGAGCACGTTGTACCATTCCAGTCTCTCTCCAGGCCCCTCTCCCCGAATGCCTGGGAGCAGGATAAGGGATTGACGGCTCTTGTCCTGAAGCTGTTTACCTATTTGCTCACAGCACCTGCCAGGTCACCGAGTCTAAGCAATTCTATGGTCATTCTGCCCTCTCCAAAGAGCACGTTTTCCGATGGGGAGACACTACAGATTCTCTCATGAATGACATCCCAGTCTGCTGCCTCCTGCAAGGTCCTTGCCAGAAAGTCTTTCTGCAAACGATGGTTGGAAAGACCCAGACTTTGAAGAGGCCAGCATAGTCCCTGCAGAAGGAGGCCAGAGGCAGGTTGACACGGGCCTCCTGGTGTGAAAGTTCCTGGGATCTGTCTCCTCCCACAATGACAGCACCACAGCAAATCCAGCATCCTTAGGCTGAGAGGGTGATGGGGCTGGCGCCCATCCTCAGGCTTAGCTTCTCGTTTCTCTCCAACTGCGTTCAGCTGCTCACTGACGCCCGCCTGCTCATTCCCCCTGTTCACTGACTTCTCTGCCTCAAATCCCACCTGTCCTGGGTCCTCAGAGCCTCCCAGCCTGGATGCCAGCGTGTCCCAGCCTGGATGCCAGCATGCACGTGGTTTCATCCTGAAGGCAGTGAACATCTCTGTGTTTTCCTAACAGAAAGATGCCTTCATACAAGGTTCTCAGGGAAAAGCATTGACAAGCTTATTGGAGGGGGCTCTTCATCTCCAGGACGGCAGCACCACCCCCCTGCAAAGTCCGGCCAGGCATCGGGAGCACAGGTGCCTTCCACTAGAGCATGCTGCCTGGTCCACACATGGACACGGGTGCATCCGGCTCTCTGGGTCTCTGCCTTCTCTTGCTGCCTGTGAGGCCATCTTCTGATTCTCAGGGCAGTGCAGGGTTAGTTAGCAGCGGATGAGTCAAGTTAATGAAGCTTAATAATCAGGTTAATGAACTGTGGCTCTCCCCTCTGGGAGACACATTTTAGCAGGAGCCACCACAGGACAAGTGATTTTAATAACACCACAGGTGTCGTGCCAGCAAGACAGGTGTGGACACGCTGAGAGGGGCTTTTCAAAATCTCTCCATTTCATTGCCCAGGCAACGGCTCTTAGAAAGACCTGGCTTTGGACCCAGGCCACTTACATGCAGGCTGTGTCCGTGAGATTTCCCATCTGCTCCTGGCTCTGAGAGTCTCTCCACGGACACCTCAGAGAGGCCCTCCCTGGAATAATGCACCCCTGAGGTGGCCTCACGATTTGGATTTGCTGCCTCTGGGGTTAACGTGGCTAAAATTAAAACAAAAACAAACAAAAAAACATGTTTGGGGAGAAAACATCTGAGTTTTTAGAGCAAGAGAAGGAGAGAGGAAGGGAGGGAGAGAGGCAGGTTGAGAGAGAGGGAGACAGAGAGAAAAAGAGAGAGAGGGAGAAGGAAAGAGAGGGAGTGAGAAAGAGAGGTCGAGAGAGAGACAGGTAGAGAGAGAGAAAGAAAGAGAGAGAGAGGAGGGAAAGAGAGAGGCAGGTTGAGAGAGAGAGGGAGGGAGAGAGAGAGGGAAGTGAGAGAGGGGACAGGAAAGAGACAGGTAGAGACATAGAGAGAGAGAAGGGAAAGAGAGGCAGGTAGAGAGAGAGAGAGAAGGGAAAGAGAGGCAGGTTGAGAGAGAGAGGGAGGGAGAGGGAAAGAGAGAGAGGTGGAGAGGGCAAGAGCCTGCGAGAGGCAATTAATGACAGTCAGTCAGGTATATGAGACCCAAGCTGCCAGCCTGAGCTTCTCTTCTCCCAAAACGGCCATTATGAAAAGGGCCTTTTGATGGCATCACTCTGGCAGTTGTGCCCCAGCCCTTCTCCGACCTCGCCTCGCCGGGATGCGGCGTCCTTCTCAGGAGCCCTGCTGTCCCTGGCAGCAGGAAGAGGACGTAGTGGACATTTCCTGATTCTACTCACCCGACGTGGCTAGAGTCCCAGAAACCTCTTTCCTCCCCTTCCTCACCTGCTCAGAGTGTCCAAGGGCACAGGAATAGAGGATCCGAGGTCATGTTGTCAGTCGAATCCAATGGAGAGTGTGAGAAACTGGGTGGCAGAGCAGCCCCCCAGGGTGAGGGGCAGAGAACAGCCATCCTAGAAGAGGACCTCCCCCTCCCCGCCTCACCGCTCCTTCCCTCACCGCTCCCCCCTTCACCACTCCCCGCTTCGCCTCTCCCCCCAACCCTTCCCTCCCTCACGGCTCCTTCCCTCACTGCTCCCACCTGTCACCGCTTCCCCCCTTCACCGCTCCCCCCCCGACCCCTGCCTCCCTCACCACTCCCTCTCTCACGGCTTCCCCGCCTCACTGCTCCCTCCCTCACTGCTTCTCCCCCACCACTTCCCTCCCTCGCCACTTCCCCCCTCACCGCTCCCCGCCTCACCGCTCCCTCCCTCACCGGGCTCCCCACTTCACCGCTCTCCCCAGGGAGCTGGCCCTATACCCAGCCCCAGGGAGCTGGCCCTATACCCAGCTGCTTCCTTAAAGAGTGAACACAAAGAAAGTAATTAAGCAGTTGAAATTCTTCAAAAGGAAGAAGTTGTACTAAGATGATGTCTTCCTTGTTTTACACACAGGGTTTCACTCTTTCCCGTAGGCTGGAGGGCAGTGGCACAGTCACAGCTCACTGCAGCCTCCAACTCCTAGGTTCAAGCGATCCTCCCACCTCAGCCACCCAAGTAGCTGGGACTACAGGCACACAACACCACACCTGGCTAATTTTTTTATTTACTAGGGTCTCACTATGTTGCCAAGGCTGGTCTCGAACTCCTGGGCTCAAGTGATCTTCCTGCCTCAGCCTCCCAAAGTGCTGGGATTATAGACGTGAGCTCCTGCCCCAGGCCTAAAATGATTCCTTAAACACACTTCTTAGTTCTATTTCCTGGCCCTTCGGTGAGGTGGAAAAGGGTGGCCCAGCCTATCATTTTATTCATCACCCAAATCTTTCATCCAGGAGAAGAACAACAGAGAGGTTAGAGGACTGTGTTTAGGTGGGTTACATGCAGCCCTTTTTCTAAAGTGCAGAGAGGGAGCCAGTGGCCTCAGCCCCAGCTCGGTGTCCCTGAGGGATTCTACTTTCTGGGGGAACCGTGCAGATCAAGGCCTGATTCGTCACCTCCATGAGCTCTCACTGTCCGCATTTGAATACTCTCTGCAACCCTTATTCATTTTGTTACCTACTTTGATTTTTAAAATGTCTGTCACTCAAAGTCCTCTGAACTAAAAAATTCCAAATTGAAACTACGAGGTGCAGATCCATGATATTTAAAACCCTTCAAGCAGCAGAAGGGGGAATGGTTTTCTGAGGAAGCAGGTCATGGTAGAGGGGGAGTGAGAGAATCTCACCACCCCACGGCTCTAACTTTGTGAATTTCCTTTTTTTCTTTCTTTCTTTCTTTTTTTTTTTTTGAGACGGAGTCTGGCTCTGTCGCTCAGGCCAGAGTGCAGTGGCGCCATCTCGGCTCACTGCAAGCTCCGCCTCCCGGGTTCACGCCATTCTCCTGCCTCAGCCTCCCGAGTAGCTGGGACTACAGGCGCCTGCCACCATGCCCGGCTAATTTTTGTATTTTTAGTAGAAACGGGGTTTCACCGTGTTAGCCGGGATGGTCTCCATCTCCTGACCTCGTGATCCGACCACCTCGGCCTTCCGAAGTGCTGGGATGAGAGACGTGAGCCACCGCGCCCGGCCAACTTTGTGAATTTCATTTCCCTATTTAACCGAGGAAGAAACTTGAGCACAGAGAGCAGAGATGGCGAGACTGAGGTCATGTAACAGGGTCCACATCAGAGCCATGAAGCATCCAAGGGCACAGGAATAGAGGACCCGAGACCATGAACCAAGCAGTCCGGCCCCAGAACCACAACCTGAGCCCTACCCACTACGGCTTCTCCCCGCCGCCATGCGACTCAGTAATAACCCTTTGGTATGAAGTGCGGGCAATCCCTATTGTCTAACGGGGGTGTCAAACTAGCCACGGCCTGAACTAAGTGCCCTGTGCCTCCTCAAAGTGTGATTCCCAGGCCAGCAGCATCAGCATCACTTGGGAGTCATTAGAACTATAAATTTCCACCAGGCACAGTGACTCATGCCTGTAATCCCAACACTTTGGGAGGCCCAAGTGGGGGATTGCTTGAGGCTAGGAGTTTGAGACCACCCTGGGCAACATAGTGAAACCCAGTGTCTCCAAGACATACAAAATTTAGCCAGGCATGGTATTGTGCACCTGTAGTCCCAAGCTACCCAGGAGGCTGAGGTGGGTAGATTGCTTAAGCCTGAGAGTTCAAGGCTGGAGTGAACTATGATTGACACCACTGCACTCCAGTGTGGGTGACTCTGTCTCTAAAAAAATGAAGACGAGGACGGGCATGGTGGCTCATGCTTGTAATCCCAGCCCTTTGGGAGGCTGAGGCGGACTGATCACCTTACATCAGGAGTTTGAGACCAACCTGGCTAAAACATGGTGAAACCCCATCTCTACTAAACTACAAAAATTAGCCGGGCGTGGTGGCAGGTGCCTGTAATCCCAGCTGCTCAGGAGGCTGAGGCAGGAGAATCACTTGAACCCAGGAAGCAGAGGTTGCAGTGAGCTGAGATTGTACCACTGCACTGCACTCCAGCCTGGACAACAAGAGGGAAACTCCATCTTAAAGAAGAGGAAGAGGAAGAAGAAAAAGAAGAAAAAGAAGGAGGAGGAGGAGGAGGAGGGGGGAAGAAGAAGAAGAACAAGAGGAAGAAGAAGAAGAAGGAGGAGGAAGAGGAGGAGGAGGAAGGAGAAGAAGAAGAATAAGAAAGAAGAAAGAAGAAAGGAGAAAAAAAAGAAAAGAAACATGAATTCTCAAATCCCACCCCAGTCCTGTCGAATCAGAAACTTGGGGACTGGGCCCTTGGAGTCTGTTTTAACAAGCCCTCCTGGAGACTCTTCTGTGCACTGAGGTTGGGGAAGCACTGGTTTGGTTTCCAACCCAGCTGTACTTTCTGAGCCTCTGGGGAGCTTTGCAAACACAGCAGGGCTTAGCTCCAGGGATTGCAGGTGGACATCTGTTGTTATTGTTGTTGACTCCCAAGGTAATTGGAATATGCAGCAAGGTTTGAGAAGCACAAGTATCATACAAAGAACAGGGCTTTGAAGTTCGAGAGCTGGGTTCAAATTCCTGTTTGGATGTGACTCACATATGCCTTAAGCTTTCTAAGTCCTACTTGGTCTATCTGCTGAAAGCTGGAAGTGAGCCCTGAATGAGAAGCTGGCATCGTTTCTGGAGCATGGCAGGTGCCCAGTGAACATTATCTCTCATCTTCTAAGCTCCCAGCACAAGCACGGCCCCCAGCTGATGCCGCATGGGAGCGTCGGAAGGAGGACCTAGATGCTGGGGAGCGTGTCTTGGGATGGGACCTTAGAAGTCCTGTCCGGTGCTGAAAGCTGACCATACGGACATACAAGTGTGCACCCTGTGCCATGGGGTTTGGAGCTGGCAGGAGGTGCAGCTGAGCCGTGCATGTGGCATGTGGGAATTACGAGGGCTCTGGCCTTGTATGCATCAGCTTGGGGCTGCCAGAATGAAACAGTGCAGGCTGGGGGGCTTGCACAACGCACAGCCCCGGATGCCAGAAGTCCAGGATCAACGTGTTTGCAGGGTTGGTTGCTCCTGAAACCTCTCCATGGTGTGGGACGGCTGTCTTCTCCCTGTGTCTGCACGTGGCCGTCCCTTTGTGTGTGTCTGTGTCCGCATCATCTCTTAGAAGCATAGGAGTCAGACTGGATCAGGGCCATCCTCATGACCTGCCCACCTCCCTAAGACCCCACCTCCTAATACCATCGCGCTAGGGGTTAGGATTGCAACCTGTGAATTTTGGGGTGGAGGCACACAGACATTGACTCTGCTGAATTGGCCTCTGGTTGGCCCCTTGTGGGATGAAATGAGTGCTGCAGTGAAGCTCATGAGCAGGGTGGCCCTGGCAGGTGTGCAGTTAGCTGTGGGCCAAATTCCACATCTTCAGCTCTACAATCGTGGGTTTCTCTCAAACGTGTGAAGTGCAGACAGCCTCAAAATCCCCGGTGCAGAGGGCTGCGAGAGTGGGAGGGAAACAGTGGCTACCCACGCCACCCCTCAGCTCGGCCCTCTGCCCCAGAGCCAGAAGCTTCCGGAGAGTTCTCTGGCCCCTCGCTGTCCCATCAGCCCCAGCTTCTCAGGTCCTTCCCAGACATCCCCACCTGAACCAGCGGCCACATCCCCTGTCCTCCCCTCCTCCAGCCCCGTGTTCCTCATGTGAGGAGGGTGTTCCTCACCTGCCGGCATCAGACTAACTTCCTTATTGCCAAAAATCCAGGTACCTCTTCCCAGAGCTCACCACGCTCTGGCTTGGGCCACGGGGCAGCCTCATTTGTCCCGCACCTTCCTTCCCTTCCTTCCAGCTGCCTCTGCCCAGCCAGCAGCGTCTTGCTGGTTCTTTCCAGCCTGTGTGTGGATCTCTATTTCCAGGCCCCCGTCCTCCCTCTCTCTGCTGTCCCCGTCTCTGGTGGTCTCTGACATCACTTCTAGGCTGTGAAAATGTAAGGCTAACACCTCCACCCTTATTTCCCGGGTCCCCGCACCATCCCACATTCCCTGAAGACTTGGCAGATGTGGAAATCCCATTGGCTCCCCTGCTCCAGTCCTTTTCCTTCTGGACGGCCCCACAAACCTGCAGGGAAAGCTGGGGAGGTTCATGGGAGCCGGGCTGCAGCTCTGGACTGGCCTGGATCAGGAGGCAAATTAAAAAAAAAATTTTTTGAGACAGGGTCTTGCTCCAGGCTGCAGTGCAGTGGTGCAATTATGGCTCACTGGAGCCTCAAACTCCTGGACTCAGGCAGTCCCAAGAAGGCCAACCAGAGGGGTGCGCCACCATGCCCAGCTTATTATTATTATTATTTTTGTAGAGATGGGGGTCTCACGATGTTGCCCAGGCTGGTCTCAGACTCCTGGGCTCAAGCAATCCTCCTGCCTTGGCCTTCTCAAGTACTGGGATTGCAGGCAGAGCCACTGCGTGGCCAGGAGGCACTTTTCATGCTTCCCCTCTGATCCTGACAATGATGTTCCAGGGTGAACAGAAGGATCCCCATTTCACAGAGTAGGCTCAGTGACATCTCACGGTGACACAGGTGGTGGGTGGCAGGATGCAGCGGTGGAGCCCATCTCTCCCACCCCTGAGCCTCCTGACTCCTTCCCTCCAGCCCTCAGGAGCCGGCGGCAGTGACTCCAGCTTTCCCTATTAGCAACAAGAGTCATTGCCCCTCCCCTGGCCACGACCAAAGGCCCATTTCGCTTCCCATCACCTCCTGTTCCCGTGTCCTCACTGGACCAGAAAGAGGACAGTCACAGCTGGGTGCTTAACTTGGCACTGTGTGGGTAAATTAGGCAAATGACTTAGCTGATCAGAGCCTCAGTTTCCCCAGGGGTAAAATGGGGGTAACAACGTCTTTGTGTAGAGATGAGAGGTTATCTGGATTGTGGGACACCCATTCCAGGGCCTGAGTAGTCACATCCAGTGTCACCTCTTCTGTTCGCCCCTTTTCCTTTCCCTCAAGCCTTTCTTTTCACTCCTGGACTTCACTCCTGTGTGGCACCCGACAGTGGTAGCCACGCGTTTACGTGCTCTGTCCCCAGACGGGCTCCTTCCCATCCTGCCCGCCCTCCTGCCGCAGACCTGGCAGGCCCAGATGAGGAGCTCAGAGAGGCATCAGGCAGCACCCGGCCTGCACGTCCTGAGCTGGAGTCCAGGCCAAGCAGTCTCCGAGTGACAGTTGCACGGTCGAGGCCACGCCCGCAGCAGTGCAGAAACACCTCCGTCTCTCCACCTCAAGTGGGACTTTGTGAAGGTCCTCACGTTCTGTATTCCGGCTCCTTGCCTGCCAAGCAGTCTTCTGCCCACTTCCTTCTCACGTGGCTTCAATAAGGAGAGAAGCTAACCAGCAAAATCCCACTCCCCTTGGCCCACGTGTCACAGAACAATGGGTGGGCGCTGTGAGGATGGCGTGGCTTCTCTACAGCCTCTGAGTGGCTCAGCCTCACCCATCTGCTAGGGCACCCGGCAGCTGTGATTTCTCAATATAAATGCAAATCAGGTGACCGACTGTAAGTCTCGTGGCTCAAGCAGCGCCTGTCCTCAAGGGCCGTCTGTTCCCGTTTTTGCTCTCAGAATTAGGATCAGAGCTCTGGACAGCTGACTGGGTCCTAGAGAACACCCCTTTGACCCCGCAGCAGGGAGGTGACAAAGTCGCGGAGGCTCCAGGACGGTGGGGACCATACATCTCACTGACATGGAGATGCTTAGAATTTAGGGGGTCCAGCAACTTAGATGGGAAAAATGACGTTATTTTCACAGCCTCCAACTGAAATGGAATATTTCCTTCTGCTACGAATGCCGACAACAAAATAGGAACTTTGTCACTAATTTAAAAATCACAGATATTTTCATCACATTAATTATTGCAGCTTTTTGAAAACATGGTTTATGCTCATCACTACTTTAAATTATGGCAGCAATTAGACAGGAAGACTTGTTATTTAATGCATTAAGAAGCACATATTAGGAAAATATTTTGATAACTGTGTCTCGGTATAATGAGTCTTCTTTGTAATCGCATATAATCAATGTGTTTTATTCATCTGAATAAATGAGAGGAGGCACTGAGTTGATGGCTCACGCCGAAGGAGTCCGTGGTATCAACAGGGTGAAGGGGCTCAGCAGGGTCTGCGACGGCCTCTCTTAGGACGAAGGAATCCTGAGACCACGCTGCCACCCGTCCATCTGCTGCTGCCAGAATTCTTCCAGCGATGGCAAGTGCAGTGGGCACTAGGCTGCTCAGTGAGTAGCCATCCTTTCCGTGTCCTCCTTGCCAGCAGAACCCACTTCCATGACATGGGAGGAGGCGGGAGGTGGCTGCTTCCTGGCTTCCCAAGGACGCGGCTCTGGGCAGTGGAACTTGGGAAGACTAAGGGGCGGGGAGTCTAAGGGGTGGGATGGTCATTGGCAAAGGTGCATCTTCCCTAAGTCAGAAAACAAAGATGCACAGGAGGAAGCATGCTCCAGGTCTGTTGAGTGATAAATGTTGGACGTTTGTCCACTCCAAGTCTCATGTTGAACTTTGACCCTCAATGTTGGAGGTGAGGCGTGGCGGAAGTGTTTGGATTTTGGGGGTGGGTCCCTCCTGAATGGCTTGGTGCCATTATCACAGGAGTGAGTGAGAACTGATTGTTGAAAAGAGCCTGGCTCCTCCTGCCCCTCTCGCCATGTGATGCCTGCTCCCCTCTGCCTTCCACCACCAGTGGAAGCTTCCTGAGGCCTCCCCAGAAGCAGAAGCTGGAGTCATGCTCCTTGTACAATCTGCAGAACCATGAGCCAAATAACCTACCGTTTCCAGTATCCTTTACAGCAATGTGAACAGACTGAGTCCCGAGTACCCACTGTACCGAAATGAACCACGGTGGGAGGGGATGGAGGGGAGGGGCGGTTGGACAGGGAGCAGTTTGTCCACAGCAATGTCAAGTCCCAGGATCAACATGGAATTCCATTACCTTTGGATTTATTGTTATACAAGACAAGATCTCCTTTAATTTAACCTCCATGTAGGTGGGCTTTTTATGAAAGCTGTCCAATGGAGAATTCTCCCAACTTGAGAGCAAAGAGGACGGTCTCGGGGAAACTCCACAGTGGCTTAGGTGCCCCCCAAGGATTCTTTCCACGCCCTTCAGCAGGCTGGTGCCTTGTTGAGACTGGGTCTTTATTCCTGAAGAGGAAATCATGGCTACTGCTCTATGATGCTCCTTATAACCGCATCCAGAGTCTGGTTCAAATCTGACTCACCCATGGGTGTCACCTGCGCTGTAGCCCCTGCCCAGGCCACTCCAGCCTGGGGCCCCAGGAGCTCAGGCAGAAACTGCTGAGCGAACACTCCTATTTACCTCTTTGGAACCCTGGGGGAGACAGCAGCTTTTGGAAACAGGATGTATGTTACTTGCAGGCACACACAATGTGTAAAATCAAATACATATACATTGTATTAGGAGATTGCTGAGAAATAGGCAAGAACTGCTGAGAAGAGAGTTTTTTCTTCCTTCTGTAGGTTAAGTCCATGAACAGAAGAGTGTGTCAGAGGCATTTTATTTTTCTGGCTGAACATTCTTGACAATGTGAAGTTATACTGCAGAATCCAATTGCTGAGTTGGGTTGGGTATTTCATCCTGAAAAGCGTTGCAAGCCTGACCCTTTCTGCTCCAGTCAGGAATTCCTGCCATTCCCCGCCCCCAGAGCCTTCCCCAGCATTCACAATGCTCACGCACGGGCCCGCCTGCCAGTCTGTCTTCTTCCTCCTGTGCTGTGCCCATCAGGGGGTCTTGCTGCTATGTCCCGGTGCTGGGACCTCTCAGACGCTGCGCCCCTGCCGGCAACGCTCTCCCTCGCCAAGTCCCAATTCCACAGAACCTTCGAGACATGGCTCCAACAAGGGTGGACCACCCCCTACCTTCACTGCCCCGAGAGCCTGCATTTGGCATGTCCTATTTGTCAACATTTAACATGTTTCCTCCTCACCCTAGGTCTTCTTTGGGACTATCAGCACAACAGTTTTTCAACGAATAGTTACCGAATAAATAAACCTCTCCCTGTTATCAGAGCAGGAACCACGCACGGGATCCCTAGGGAGCTCCGGTGGGTGCTACAAAACGATGCCGAGAGTTACTGTAGTTTTCTCAAATGGCAGCAAATTTTTAGTGTCCAAATAATAAAAGGAAAGAAAATGGATTACATGTGGTCTCTAGAAGGCTTCAGACATTCATTTGGGCCAGTCCTGCCAGTGATCAACCTCCTACCTCACCCCAATCTCAATCAAAATTGCTAAATAATTGGGCCGGGCACAGTGGCTCATGCCTGTAATCTCAGTACTTTGGGAGGCCGAGGTGGGTGGATCACTTCAGGTCAGGAGTTTGAGTCCAGCCTGGGCAACATGGTGAAACCCCGTCTCTACTAAAAATACAAAAAAGTAGCCAGGTGTGGTGGTGGGGGCCTGTAATCCCAGCTACTCGGGAGGCTGAGGTAGGAGAATCACTTGAACCCGGGAGGCAGAGGTTGCAGTGAGCCAAGATCGTACCACTGCACTCCAGCCTGGGTGACAAAGTGAGACTCTGTCATGAAAAAAACAAACAAAAAAAATTGCTAAATAATTGGTCAAGGTTATGTTTCCTTGAACCCTTGTGGGGCTGTTCAAATGTAGGTATTTTTGTTTCTGTTGTTGAGATGGGAATCTTGCTTCGTTGCCCAGGCTGGTCTTGAACTCCTGGGCTCAAATGATCCTCCTACCTCAGCCTCCTGAATAGCTGGGATTACAGGCACACACTACTGTGGCCTGGCTCAGATGTAGGAATTTAAAAGATAACAAAAGGCTGGGTGCGGTGGCTCATGCCTGTAATCCCAGCATTTTGGGAGGTCGAAGCTGGCAGATCACTTGAGGTCAGGAGTTTAGGACCAGCCTGGCCAACATGGTGAAACCTCATCTATACTAAAAATTCAAAACATTAGCCAGGCATGGTGGTGAGTGCCTATAATCCCAGCTACTTGGGAGGCTGAGGCAGGAGAATCGCTGGAGTCACTGAGATGGAGGTTGCAGTGAGCTGAGATTGCAACACCACACTCCAGCCTAGGCGACAGAGCAAGACTCCATCTCAAAAAAATAAATAAAATAAAAATAAATAAATAAATAGTATCTGAAGAAACTGAGAGAGGCTTGGATGGAACTGGAGAGCCCCAGGTAACTGGTAAACAAGTCTATAAATCTTAACTACTTGAAAAACTGTAAAAATATTTGCCTCCCTGGTATGAAGCACAGGGTCTGGGTTCGAGTGCTAAGGGGCAGGTTCCAGGCAGGTACACAGGAAGGACCTGACCTTGAGCAGGCTAGCAACTTCCCTCACTAGCTTCCCCTGTGGCTGTAAAATGCAAATGTATTTAAGGGCTTGGCTGGGTGCCTGGCACATCATAAAACACTCCACAAATGATAATGATTAGTATTACAAATAAGAATACCCAACCAAAGGGCACAGCAATAAAAGCACATCTGCAAAGGGTGATAAGAAACGGCCACTGAGCAGGAGCTGCAGAAGGCTGACCCCAATCCCAGTCCCCACACCCACCCCACCCAGCCCTCACACGCTAGGACAGACTCTGGCCAGCAAAGCGCAGTATCTAGAAAGTATCTTCTCTTTTTATTTAAGTTAAACAATTTTCAAGGATGGTTTCCATCTATAAAATGGACAAAGTACAAGCTCTGTACAGCAGTTCTTTTTAAAAATCAACTGGAAAAAAAAATTACCAAACTATATTTTGAATTTGCAAAACATACTCACAGATACCATCATCTGAGCTTTTATGAAGACGTAAGAAAGGACCACCACAGAGAAGACAACTCACTTCGGCACGCTTTGCTCGAAGGGCCCTTAGGAAAGAATTCTGAGTTTTAAAAACAGGAGTGGGAGGGTGGGATAGTCCCGATGACTAAAAAATAACGCAACCACAGTAAGTCACTTTGGCACACTGTGTCATGTAAACATAGCTCACCGCAAAGGACCCCTCCCCAGCCCACCTCTGCTCTTGACGCCCGGACCATCCAAAGCCACCCCCCAGCTCAGGGACAGGACGCTGCCCCCAGGGCATGGCCGCACAAGGGCCTGGGTAGACAAATCTGATGACACGAAGGCTGAAAGGACCTGGGGGTGCGGGCAGGGTGAAGGTGTGGGGGCAAAGGATTAATCAAAAAACTTGATTTTAAAACGAGCCAGATTCATCCACTTTTTTTCCCCTCCTAACAGCAGTAGTAGCTCGCAGATGACAGGGTCTGACAAAAGCACCTGGGTGCTGGGGGCTAAGCATGTCCTGCTCTGGCCTGCATTCCACAGCCTCGCACAGGTACCTAAGGGGGTTTTCCTCAGGCTCCCCCAAAGAGCCCACTGTGAAAGACAAAAGCGTGCGGAGTTACTCCGGCGTGGGGCCACACTGCCCACTCAGGACACATCTGGTTCCATGGCAGGGGAGGCGGGAAGAGACCTATAGGGCAGCCCTCCAGCGGCCCCCCCTTCTACCTCCGGGCCGCTGTCCTACAGTGCACACCCATGGGGCTCCTGCCGGGGAGGAAGACACACAGTGGCCTCTTTCATACAAGACACAGGGAGGAGCATGGCACCGGCACAACCTCCCAGGGCGGCTCCTAACTCCAAGGCCGCCGCTGTCCCTCCCTCCGAGGGGCCTGCTGGTGTGCCTATCGGATGCTTTTCTCAGACTGCCAGGCCGTGCCAGCCTCTCTGAGACTGAGCATCTGTGTGTGCGGTGCTGGAGAAGGCGGCCGGGAGTGCAGGAGGAAGCAGGGCACCAACCACAGAGTGGCAGGGTGACGAGGAACATTCCCGAGCACCCAGGCAGACGCCAGGCACTCCCTGTTACGACTTTTGGTTCATAACTGTCTGTGGTTTAACAGGACCCCAAGGCTCTTGTCTCCTGCCCTGAATCCTCAGTGTAAATGAGCAGGTATTGTTTGGTTCTGACCTTTCCTAATTCTTTCCCCAAAGCCCCCTGAAGCAGTCACGTTGGCCAGGTGGGGTGTGGGAGGAGGCTGCGGGCAGGGCAGGACTCCCTGCCTGGCTGGAGCTCCCCAGGCCAGCAGGTGTGCAGGACTGTGAGCCAGGCCTGTGCCCAGGCTGAGAGGCTCATTCCTGACACTGCTGGCCATTAATTCTGAAGGCCCAGCATGCAGGGTTGAGATCACAATGAGGCCAATGCTAGCGTGTGACAGCTGCCTGGCATCATTGGTCTGCCCTGTCGCCAGGGGGCAGCAGTATCGCTGGCTCACATCGGGAGCTATGGGGTGTTGTTTATATTCCTTAGAGAAAAGAAATTTAATGTAAAAAGACCCAAAGTGATATCTGTCAAAATAAGTAACCCCTCCAGGTTCACAGATACACACAGCACACAAAGTGGATTCTGATGCACAGTAGTGACTCTCAGGCTGACTGACACCCAACAGGGATGCCGGGGCCGAGGCCGGTGGTCTGGAGGAAGCCCCCCCAGCTGGCCACAGCAGTAGCACCAACTGGCTGATCAGGCTCCAGGGGACAAAGGCCACTTCCTCCCTCCGTGAGAACCTGGCCCCACCGGGCTCTGGCCCCTTCTCCCGGAAGCTGCGAACGGCTTTGTGGGGAATTTACAAGATGATGATGATCTACAGAAACCATAGGGAACTGACCGTACATTCTTTCTACAGAAACCATAGGGAACTGACCATACATTCTTCCTACAGAAACCATAGGGAACTGACCGTACATTCTTTCTCTATATAGCTTTATATTTAGCGTCCCACCTTAGAAAACTTCATCCTCAGAGATAGCAAGTACATCAGGTGGAGGGGAGTCTGGACCAGGAAGACACTTGGGAATGGAGGAGCAGAGAGAGGGGCTATGGACGTAAACCTGCCACGTGACACGACTCGGCATTGTGGAAACCATACGTGATTTCGATGGGATCGAAAATGGAGATTTCAAGAGTTCTCCTCGCTCCCCCGGGCGTGTGTGCCCCCTCCTCCCGCCCTGCCCTCAGCTCGCATGTGTCTGTTCAGTTGCTTCTTCTACCCTCCCCGGTCGGCTGTTGCTGGATGTCACACAGTTGCGGAGCCGGCGGAAGTGAAAGCTGGAAGGAAGAGGGGCGCTCCGGCCTGGGGAAGGGGGCCCAGCTGGGCTGCACCGAGAGGAGGGGGAGGGCAGTTCTCGCTTCTTGCCGCTGTTGTGTCTGCACAGTCGTCCGTGCCTTGCCGAAGTTCGACTTTCAGACCATGATGGAATACTGAGGTATATTAGTTTCGCGGAAAGTTTAAGAAACATAATCAATAATGTGATCACCAGACGCCACCCGATGGTGCAGGAGACAGGACGGCAGGGCCTCCCGGGCCCTCCTACTGCTGCAGGTTGAGCGAGAACTTCCACTGCTGCGAGAGGGCTGGGCCGCACACCTCCACGCTCAGGCCCCCGCTCTTGGCCGTGCGACTGTCCAGGCACAGGTTGCTGCCCACGTGCCTCAGCTTGGAGTTGCCCTCGATCTGTTCCCATTTCTGCAAGACACAGGAGAATGCCTTAGAGTGTGGCCCCAAGCAAAGGAGTACAAACAGATCTGTGTGAATTCAGGGCCTTGTGCTGCTGCTGGGGGCCCAGGAAGGAAATGTATTCTCTGCCTTGGATCAAAACTCAGAACCTCTCTTGCCCCAACCTTTCTGTGGGTGTCCCCTCCTCTGAGCCCCAGCACTCTGGGCACCCACCCCTTCGTCATTAACACAGGGATTTGATGTAGGGGAATTTGCATGCCTTCATAAGAAAGCTTGATCCAGTGATGGTTCACCCCAAGAAGAGATCCACACAAAGCAGAGCCAGCTCCTCCCCTGGCTGCTGGGAAGCAGCCCTGCCTGGAGGCCTTAGTCTGGGCACCTCCATGCTCCCACTTAGGGCTTTCTGCTTGGGGCAGCCAGAGGAACCATGTCAGGCCACATGTCAGGAAGAGAGATGCTTGTGTGAACAGAACATAGGGTTGAGAAGCCTATTTCTATGCAGTCTGTTCTCTACTGGTGTGCAAGCTCCTTGGTGGATATGAGAAACTTGTCTCTGCTACCCTTGAGGCCCCTGGTGCTCTGTATGGCGGGGACCAGTGTTTGCTGAGTTCCGAACATGCCGCTTGTAAAGTATAGGGTACGATGCCTCTTTACTAACACTCAAATCAAGCAAACAACCAAACTCAACCCACGCACCCGTTACCCACCAACCAAGCCAGAAATCAAAGCACACAACCCAGCCTGAAGGAAATCTGAGGAGCCCTGTTTATACCAAGTAACATAAATACCCCTTTCAGCCTGAGTGCGGGCAGCTCACGCCAGTAATCCCAGCACTTTGGGAGGGAGGCTGAGGCAGGAAGATAGCTTGAGGTCAGGAGTTCAAGACCAGCCCGGGCAACATAGCAAGAATTCACCTCTACAAACATTTTTGTAAAAAATTAGCAGGGCATGCCTGTTGTCCTAGCTCCTTGCAGGCTGAGGTGGGAGGATCGCTTGAGCACAGGAGTTTGAGGCTGCAGTGAGCTATGGTCATACCCACCCCTGCACTCCAGTCTCAAGCAACAGAGCGAGATCCTCTTAAAAAAGAAAAGAAAAATCCCCATTTAAAAATCTCTAATGTTTGTTCTTAAAAAACAAAAAGTAACCATTTTTTTCCTCCCCAAAGCTCTTGTTTCAAATAATGAAGTCTGTGGTTCTAATTAATTTTTTATACTCTGTGCACTAAAGCTCCTTCACCTAAGTATTTTTTGCAAATCCTTTTGACATTGCAGAATTAAATTTTCTCACTCTTGCCACCCTTTCCCTCTTTGACTCTGCAAATATGCACATAATACGAAAACATGGACGTGCCTGGAAACCAAATATTCCAACTGCAAAGCCAGTTCAGCTCCAAGATAAAATTTGTAAGGAGCTTCCTCTCCAGGGGCCAGTGAGTGAGGCAGGGAAGAGCCGGTGCAAGCAGAGGAGCCCAGTGTGGGGACCCGACCTGTGTGAACCACCACAAGGATGTTGTCACCTGGACCCTGCCTTCCTTATTTCCATCCACCTGCTCACCTGGAGTTCTTGCCAACAGGGAAAGACAGCGCAATCAGAGGAGCCAGGGGAGGCTTTTGCTAAGTGCCCATCATTTCCTCTTTCATTTCCCACTCCCTCGTTTCTGTCAATCACCCCTCATGCTGTTTTTCTCCATTATCATGTAAAGTGTGTATTGAGGCCGCCCTGTCACTCTGAGCGGCCAGGAATCTTCTCAACAAAGAATTCGGAATGAACGGAATCTGATTCTGGCCACTGGAGGGACTGCCTGTCATGTGTCAAATCATCAGCTAAATGAAGAACCGTAGAAAAACAATAACCAAACCCCAGCTCCGTCTCGCACAGGTGGCCTTGTGGGCTCTGATGTCTGTCTGATGGGACTGTGGTGGCGGGGGTGCAGCACAGATTTTCAAGGTAGCCAGACCCTACTGAAATGGCCCCCACATCCTCTATAATAGCCTGAGTCTTGGGGTTGAAAACCTAACAGATCCCCATTTAGACACGCCATACATCCAGAAAAACTTCTTACTGATAGGTCTTCTCATGCTTCACGAAGGTCCTAAGGCATGTCAGTTACGGTTCCCCAAAACTGGGACTGAGGCAGAAACACCTGTCAGTTCTTGAAATTAAGCAATATTGAAGTAACCATTTGTTTTTTAAAAAGGTGCCATAAAGTCATCACTTTATCAATCCATTACATCCAGACAGCTCTGCTCCGTTACATCCCAGGGGAATGTGTTTGAGACTCACCCAGTACTTGGCTCAGCAGATGCCAGCCTTGCCCTCGAGGAGCTTCCTCTTGAGGGGCCAGTGAGGGAGGCAGTTTCTAGGTGGTTTGGGTCCAAGCAATGGTAGCCTTCTCTTGTTTAACAGGCACTCCCTTACACATTTTGGTATCAAGTTATCAATACAGATGGACATCTAGAGATGTGGATTATGACCAGAACCCTACAGAGGGGCTCCCGCTGCCAGGAATCTGGGACTCCGCAGAGCAGGGAAGGAGGAGCACCCAGAGCTGGCGCAGGGCTTTGGAGACAGACAGGTGAAAGAGGGCCCTCTGCAAGCATCTCCCTGACAACTGGGGTCTGAACAGGGGACTCGGTCCTGGCCTGGTCTTCCCAGATGACTCTAGGTTGGAGGCAATGACTTTCTGAGCCTCAGCTTTCTGTGCTGTGAAATTAGGGTTGGACTAGAAGCTGGCTTAGGCTCTTGGCTCCAGTAGGCTCTGAGCCTCAGTTTCCCTACATCCCATCTATCTCTAAGGACCAACTGTAAGAACAGGAGCAGGCATTCCAAGTATGGGCATGCTAGGACGACCTTTTGTGCTTGCATTCCCATTCTTAACACTGTTACCCCATGCCTTGAGAAACGGTGTGCCCACAAGCTGCCACAAGGGAATATGTCAGAGAAAACCAGCTTACAAGGCAGGTAGAAAGTCTGTTCTGAAATGTTTAAAGAAACTGTGTTTATATGTGTATGTGTGTGTATATATATGTGTATACATGTGGCATGTATATATGTATATGTGACATGTATATATATGTATATATTGGTAGTACTATGTATATGTATATATGTGGTATGTATGTATATCTGTGGTGTTATGTACATATAGGTGGCATGTATGTATATGTGGCGTGTATATATGTATATATGTGGTGTGTGTATATATGTACATATACAGCATGTATATATATGTGGCGTGTATATATATGTGGCGTGTATATATGTATATGTGGTGTTTGTATATTTGTGGCATGTATATATATGTGGCATGTATATATGTGTTTATATGTGTATATATGTGGCATGTATATATGTGGCATATATGTATATATGTGGCATGCATATATGTATATATGCATACATGTGGCATGTATATGTGGTTTGTACATATGTATATATATGTGGCATGTATATATATGTGGTGTATATATGTGTATGTGGTGTTTGTATATATGTATATATGTGGCATGTATATGTATATATGTGGCATGTATATATGTATATGTGGCATGTGTATATGTGTATGTGTTTATATGTGTATATATGTGGCATGTATATATGTATGTGGCGTATATATATGTGGTGTGTATATGTGTATATATACATATATAGTGCGTATATATGTATATAGTGTGTATATATGCATATGTGGCATGTATATGTATATATGTGGTGTGTATATATGTATGTGTGCATATATGTATATGTGGTGTGCATATGTGTATTATGTGGTATCTATATATGTATATATGTGGCGTGTATATGTGTATATATGTGTGTATATATATGCACACACATACAGACACACACTTGCATTATGTATCGAGTACTATCCATTTGAACATTAATCATTTAGAATTTCTGTAAATTTAAATGGAAAAAAGTATTTGATGATTAAACAAAAATAGATAATTTCTCTTTAAAATTTTCAGTGGCATAGGGAAGAGAATGAGAACATAATCAGAAATAAGCAACAGTAGGCTTGTGGCTTAAGTCCAATAGGGCAGCTAGACATTATTCACAGTGATGCAAAAGAACACCTAAATACACGCAGAGATGGATGCTTTGTGAGGCTGCGCAGAGCAAGAGGGCGCAGGCTGTGGCTGCCCTGGTTAATCATGGGCACCCACGGGTGCTTGCAAGCCGTACCTGTCTGCTGTCATTTTCTCGGCAGCCCTGCAGCTTTATAAGAGAGCCCGGTGCCCGGTCCACCACAGTAAGGCACAAATCCATGTGCTTCACCGACTTCTCCTTCGTCAAGGCCCATTCCTGGAACACAAAACTAGAAGTCAGAGGCGTGCTATGCACAGGGCTGTGAAAGGAAAGAAGGGGCACCAATGAGGGCTCCAAAAGGAAAAGGGTCAGGGTGAGGAGCTTAGATTCAGAACCCCTGAGCCACCTGAGAACGAAATAATTACTTTTTGCTAAGGGCAAATTTATAACACCAGAGATGTGGGAGAACCTCACAATTGAGCAGTCAGTTGGCTGAGTGATGTGCAGAAGTGCTTTGAGGACCTCAGTAACTAAAATAAAACTATTAACTATTTTAGCCCCAAATACAAGTTAGACTGCCTTGTTCATTTTTCTATAATTCAATGCGAACTGTAAAAACTGTGGCACAAGCTTGGTTATACACCAGGTAGACAGGCGGCAACTGGTCTACCCATGCTATTTTGGGATGACTCTGCCCTCATGCAGGTATGGCCTGCAAACAGCATTGATGAATGTGGACTGTAGTAAATAACACATTGCATACTGAAGCAAAATATATCACGTATAGCCTCCTGAGTGAATGCTAATTGATCTATGGATGCTCATGAAGCCCTCTGAAAACTGGAGGAATAGATCTATGCATTTCTCCGCACACATTACAGCTAAATTTAATTAGGTGCTATGTGCCAGGCATTATTTTCAGCCCTTTATACAACAGCTCCATGAGGGCTACTATTATTCTCATTTCACAGATGAGAAAACTGAGCTAGAGAGTGTTTAAATCACAAGCCCGTGATGTTAACAAACAGAAACACATATATACGTATAAACACACACAAGTTATAGGCTGCGACAGGGTGAGAGGACAACCATTTTGGATACTAAACAAGACATGGTCCCAGGTGGCAGAGGAGGCCAGAACCTGTTCTGGGCAGGGCCACAGCAGGGACTGGGCTTCTGACCATCACTCTCCACTTGTCCCACTCAAAGGGATGAACACCCCCTAATATCCAGAGGCAGCAAGGCCCTTTCCAGCTTAAAACCCCACAGGGACTCACTATCCGCTTCCATCCCCTTCCATTCTAAGCCCCGGCACGCTGCGGTGGCCCTCCCCTCCCTCCGTCTGTCTGTCTTTCCATCGGTCTGTCCCATGACCACCTGCTGCACACCTGCATGACACAGGCGCTGTCACACAGCCAGGCTCACTTTCTAGTGGGGAAAATGAAAGGCACACAAATACATGTATTCTGTAACTATTATGTGCTATGAAGACACTGTTTTTCTTTTTTCTTGGTTCTTGGAAACAGAGTAAGGCAAGGAACAAACAGTGTTTAAAGAAGCCTCACTGCCTAGTACCTACATCATGTTGGAACCAATAGTCCGTCGTTAGAAAAACATTAAAAGCTGACGATACAGCTGGGTGAGGTGGCTCAGGCCTATAATCCCAGCACTTCGGGAGCCAAGGCGGGAGAACTGCTTGAGGTCAGGAGTTCGAGATCAGCCTAGGCAACATGGCGAGACCTTGTACTAAAAATAAAAAATAAGTTGACTGGGTGTGGCAGTGCACATCTGTGGTCCCAGCTACTTGGGAGGCTGAGGTGGAAGGATCGCTTGAACCTGGGAGGCTGAGGCTGCAGTGAACTGTGATTGTGCCACTGCATTCTAGCCTGGATGACAGACCGAGACCCTGTCACAAAACAAAACAAAACCAAACCAC
Source organism: Chlorocebus sabaeus (assembly GCF_047675955.1). Lineage (NCBI taxonomy): Eukaryota > Metazoa > Chordata > Mammalia > Primates > Cercopithecidae > Chlorocebus > Chlorocebus sabaeus. The sequence goes on along the minus strand of NC_132928.1, from coordinate 68,286,542 downwards.
ACCCTAAAGATTCCAGCATTCAGACCTTACATAACCAGTGGCGGGGTGCGCCATCTCCAGCCCTCAGCATCAGCAGAGGGGATGCAAAGGCACGGATGCCCATCTAGGAATCAGTGAAGAGACCTTCACCTGTCTGAAGACTTCCTTCTCCCCTAACAGGGAGGGAGGCTTGGGCAAGCCTGCTCACTTCCCGGGTCTTTCATTTTCTCACCTCTTAATTTGTGTTCCTCACATTCTACTCCATGAGGAATTCTAGGAAAAACGGATTCTAGGTCAAATAAATTTGGGAAACAGATGTGTTGCGTTTATCTCTTGGAAATTCAGTCTATTAAAGGCTCTGAAGAGTCCTAGAGTAGAAGCACCTGCTTGGCCTGTGCACTGTGGCATCCCAAACATGGTGTGGAGGGAGCCCTGACCCACCCACTCCTGCCAGCCACATTCTTTGGGGAAGGCCACCCGACTTTGAGTCGAATTCCAACATTCTATGATGTTGTCATTCAACATGGGTGAGTTCCAGCCAGCTCTTCTAAGCACCCACAGGCACTCCACATCACCCATCCTCTAGGACAGTATAACACCATAAACATAATTATTTGGTCTCTGCCCCTGGTTTCTGGCACAATCACAAGGCTCCTAAAACCCTTGCCATTTCCTGAGCCACAGGGGTTTTCAGACCGTCTTTCATTCTAGTGTTTGGTCTTTGACTCCGGTTCCTGACAGACAGCTCCTAATCCCTTGGAATTTCTTGGGTGATGGGAGTGTCTTTTGTTCTAATGAAGCAACTCTAATGGGCTCCTGGATGGGGCTGGTCACCAGAAAGACCCGGTTATGCTGAGAAGCTTGAAACTGTCAGTCTCCCGCCACCCCATCCTCTCGGAAGGGGAGAGGAGCTGGAGATCATGCCCATGTGATGAGGCCTCCGTCAAAGTCCCTGCACTCCGGGATGTGGCTGCTGGACATGCGGAGGCGCTGGGAGAGCAGCACACCCGGAGAGGGCACACCTGGAGAGGGCACACCCGGAGAGGGCACACCCGGAGAGAGTACACCTGGAGAGGGCACACCTGGAGAGGGCACACTGGAGAGGGCACACTGGAGAGGGCACACCTGGAGAGGGCACACCCAGAGAGGGCACACCTGGAGAGGGCACACCCGGAGAGGGCACACTGGAGAGAGTACACCTGGAGAGGGCACACCTGGAGAGGGCATGGAAGCTCCGACACCCCAGCTCCACACCGTGCGCTATGCATCTCTCCCATCCAGCTGCTCCTGGGTTTCAGTCTTTCCTAATAAACAGGTAAACCAGGAAGTCAACCGTTTCCCCGAGTTCTATGAACTGTTCTTGAAAATGAATGAATTCAAGGTGAGGTTGTGGGAGCCCTGAGTTAAAGTCAGACAGCAGGTGACAACTTGGGACTTGTGACTGGCATCTGAAGTAGGAGCATCTTGTGGGAGGAAGCCTTTAACCCATGGGGTCTATGCTAACTCTGGGTAGGCAGTGTCAGAACTGAATTGACAGGTAGGACACTCAGTGTCTGCAGAGAATTGGAGAATTGCTTGGTGTGGGGGGAAACGCCCACATGGCTGGTATCAGAGGTGAGAAGTTTGGTGAGAGTATAAAGGAGGAAAAGCAGCTTGTTTTTTTCCTATTCACTGGGTCACAGAGTATGGAAGGCGTGGAGTGTAGAGAGGAAGCCGTGGGTATTTCCCATATGCAGATGGCGTTCAGGATGGAGAGGGCCAGAAAGAAGCACATTGTTCTGTCCCTGCACTCACAGGTGCCAGGGACACCACCAGGACATGTGAAACTGTGGCACACAGAGACGCCCACTCACGATGAAGAGGAGAGTCCTGAGTAAGGGGGACAACGCTGGTATGGAGAAGGGTTCCGGACTGTCCTTGGCAGCAGGTGTTGGCAGGTGCTGGATGGTCTGCTGACACCCAGTTAAAGATCATGTCTGAATGTTTCTCTAACCTCCTTGCTATTGTGTGCTTAATTACTGTAAAGCAGACTTTACACAGGATTCCAGAAAAACTAATTCAGCTGGGCAAACAACAGAGCTGGTTGCCGTTTTGTTCTTCTGTTGCATTTCAATTATCTGAATTTGTAAAATAAAGTTCATAAATATTTAAGAAATGCTTTTTTGAGCTGCCACTCTTAAAAGGCATGGCCATTCATTTTCTCATTTCCTGTGTGTCTGCCAAGGTTCAGCAGGAAACCAGATAACAAACCTCACTCTTCCAAAGCACCAGGCCCTATTTTCAGTTGGGAGATATTACTTACCCTCTCGTTTCTCATCCGTGTCACATGCTATGCAAAAAAGCATCACTTTCTGTCGGTTCAGAGAGGACTCACGCGCAGTGGGTTTGTGAGCTGGAACATCTGAGCCACACTGTCTAATGTGCTAGCTACAGGGCACACGGGGCCATTTACATTTAAATTCACCAGAATGAAATGAAATTAAACTTGTAATTCACACTAGTCATATTTCAAGTGCCCAGTTGCCACAATGTGGCTGATATACTGAATGGCAGATGTGGAGCATCCCCCTCACAGCACATGGTTCTACTGGAAAGCACTGATTAGATAGTAGCCCAGGGAGTAAGGTGCTCCCAAGCTGAGGCTGTAACATGCACCAACATGCATCATGTCATCCTACCGTCTCACGTCACATGGTATCTGCTGATGTGTTCATCTTTCCACTAGAAAACCCCTGCTCCTCAACTCCCATTTTTAAAAATTTTTATTTATTTATTTTTTTGAGACAGAATCTCACACCGTCACCCAGGCTGGAGTGTAGTGGTGCAATCTCGGCTCACTGCAACCTCCACCTCCCTGGTTCAAGCGATTCTCTTGCCTCAGCTTCCCAAGTAGCTGGGATTACAGGTGCCCACCACCATGCCCAGCCAATCTTTTGTATTTTTAGTACAGACAGAGTTTCACCATGTTGACCAGGCTGGTCTCGAACTCTAGACCTCATGATTTGCCCATCTCGGCCTCTCAAAGTGCTGGGATCACAGGCATGAGCCACCGTGCCTGGCCCTAATTTATATTATTTTAGAAGCACAGTCTCACTCTGCCATTCAGGCTGGAGTGCAGTGGTGCAATCACAGCTCACTACAGCCTCGACCTCCGGGGCTTTAGCAATCCTCCTGTCTCAGCATCCTGAGTAGCTTGGACTACAGGTACAGGCCATTACACCTGGCTAATTTTTTTCTTTTTTTTTTTGGTAAAGATGGAGCTTCCCTATGTTGTTCAGCCTGGTCTTGAACTCCTGGCCTCAAGCAATCCTCCTGCCTTGGCCTCTTAAAGTGCTGAAATTACAGGTGTGTGCCACTGCACCAGGCCAAATCCTCATTTAGAATCACTTGGTAGCTCTTAAAGATCTGGTGGTGCCCTCTGACCCTAGACAAATTAGATCAGGCTCTCTGGGCACAGCAACTGGCATCAGCATTTAGTAGAAGTTCTCTGGGCAGGCTGGGTGTGGTGGCTCACGCCTGTAACCCCAGCACTCTGGGAGGTCGAGGCATGTGGATCACTTGAGGTCAAGAGTTCGAGACCAGCCTGGCCAACATAGTGGAATCCTGTCTCTACTAAACATACAAAAATTAGCCAGGTGTGGTGGCACGTGCCTGTAATCCCTGCTACTTGAGAGGCTGAGGCAGGAGAATGGCTTGAACCTGGGAGGCGGAGGTGGCAGTAAGCCGAGATTGCACCACTGCACTCCAGCCTGGGCAACACAGCCAAACTCCATCTCAAAAAAAAAAAAAAAAAAGGTTATCTGAGCAATTCCAGGATGTGGCCATTGGAGAGGGACTGAGAGCGGGCAGGGAGTCACCACTTACTGCTGGAAATGAAGGGAAAGCTCGCGTGTGAGAACAGTAATGGCTGTACCGTTAGCAAAAAGGAAAAGCAAAAGCAGAGTGGGAGAAGCACCCTGCAGATCCAATCTTGTTGATTCCTTGGCACAGCCCTTCACTGATCCCTGAAGTTCGTGCAGAGGTGAGGAACGGGTGCTCTGTGTCAAAGGTCTGTGCTGTGGCTGCCCTCAGCACTGTGCCCTCTGCTCAGTGCCCCCACCGTGCAGCGAGGAATCCTGGAGACCCTCTACTGGGCAGGACGGGGTGGGGGGGGCGGCGAGGGCCACAGCCCTGAAGGCGAGACACAGGCTGTCCTCCTGAGGGCAGGTGAGGAGGGTCACAGGCAGCAGCTGCACAAGTCTTTGGTTCCCGTAGACCTGCTGCCTCCACAGGGCCCGGACTGTCTCGTGTTACCAGCTGTGCAGTAATTAAGGAGCAATGCTGGCGGTGGGGTGAGCCAGTCACAGAGCCTGACGCATAGGGGATGAAGCTGGGGCCAGAGACTCTGATGACCAACTCTCTCGGCTGGGGCCTGGACACACGCTTCTGTTTAATGTGCTGTAGCGTAAGGTGTGTGTGTCGCTTTCCAGCAGAGGCGCCGACTCAGAAAGGAGTGACCTCTCCAACCTTCCGTGAATCATTAGAACATTGCAGAGTGACAGCGGGAACTCCAGTGATTAAACACGGAAGTGAGGCTGGCCAGAGATCACAAGAGGCCCAGCACCCAGACAGTACGGAACCTGGGTGGGCACGTCATCCATTTTGTCATCCACAGACCAGAGGTAAGCTTCACCCAGCCCCACACGAATTATCTACATGTCTGTGTTTGGTGCAGTCTGCATTAATGCTGTGTGACCGACCAAGCCCTGCAGCACCGTCTGTCTGGTTTAGACGAAACCCAGCTTGCTGAGAATGAGAACCAGCACTTCCCCCTTCCTCACGGAGCTCCGCTTTTCTGAGGGCGTTTTGGTGGATTTTCACTAAGTTCTAGATGGAAACACATAAAACATCTCTCTCCAAGCTCACTGCTTTCCAGATCTCAAGAATGAAGCCCAAACCGTGAAAACACGCTGTGATCAGTGTAGAAGGAACACAGCCTGCGAGACGCCTCCTCCAATCACACCTGGACCACAACAGGAGCCACAACAGCACCGCACAGCGCCCTCCATCACCTCTGAGTGAGTCCCTTGGGCCCCCACTTCCCAGCAGTGACTGAGAACACAGTTAACGGCAGGGTCTTGGAAGGAGGGGCTACAAAGACACAGAAGCACGGTCACAGTGGAGACGGCACCTTCCCTTCCGCCTCTGCCCACCCCGCCAATACCAGCTGGCTCCTCCTCCTTTTACCCGCTTTGTCTTCCACTCTCTTTGTCCTTCCCTCCCTCTGTAGGGGTTCCTCCCTCCAGGTGACTCCTGACATTGGTGGGGCCTGTGATGAGTACCCAGGGGGGCTCAGCTGCTACAGTGTGAAATACCTAAAACTGGTCCATCAGGCTACAGCCAAAGGCTGGCTTGTGTGTGCACCCACACCTGAAGCCTGCTCCCCGGGAGTGTCCTCACAGCCCAGAGGCTGCACACAGACGCCAGGGCCTGGGAGCCTGGGAATGGCATGCAGTCCTGCCATGCGGCAGAGGGAAGCCCATGATTAAACATGGAGGTAAGGGCAACAGGAATAACAGGAGGTGCAGCCACTCGGACAGCACAGAGGTGAGCAGGTGCCTCCTCTGTTTCATAACCCACAGTGGCTCCTCCACTGTGAGGAGGCGAGGGATTGCTTTGTTTACCTCCTAATCCCTTTCTCTAACAAAATAGTACCGCCAAGTAGAAAACCCTCCAACAGTATCTCTCAAAAGGACAGAGATCACTGATATGAAGTCATGTATAGGAAACAGAGAGCAAAACAAGCTCTGCATTTGAGTAACAGAGAAAAAGAAGAAAGAAGCAGCACATGAGTCTAGGTGCGTGTGCATAAGGAAGAGAGGGGGACTGAGCCCAGGAATCATGAGAAGAGAGCTGTTGTGTGAGAACGTGATGAGCGTATGTGCTATTGTGTGTGTGTGTGTGTGTGACACACGTGCACAGGCACTGGAAGCACACTCATACCTGTCAGCAAACCTGACCCACTGGCTCTTTCCCAAACACAGCATCACATTTAGCTATTCCAAACCATCGAGACTGCTGATGCTGATATGGAGAATCCAGGATCAACTCCACCAAAACCACATGAGAAAATGAGGCTGTCTCTTATTTTTCTGACTCATCAAAGCCAAATATCTTCTATTTAAGGGCTGAGGATTTAGGGGAACCTGGGCCAGGCCCTGGCTACCTGCCCCATGCCCATGCTGGCCGGGTACTGGCCCAGTCAAGCCCCAGGCAGGCAGGTTCCTCTCTCTCTTCTAATTTAGGATGTCCAGGCCACTGCAAGTAACTGCTAAAACCACATCACCAAGTGAAGAAAGGAGTCAAGGTATTTGTGGATTGCAGTCTGCCTGGACACTCACTTGGGAGGCACACCCAGCTTTACACAAAAGCACATGCCCCCTTTCAAAACTACTTCCAGTTAAAGAAAGTTAAGAAATCAATACATTCAGGATACATACACGGAGTTAACCTGCCTTTTTAAAAACTGCAGGCTCTCCCAGTGCCAGGCAAGTTTTCAGGAAGGGGGTAAGAGGACACAGGATTTTCACCCAATCCCTATTATTATCTCATGGGAAAAGTGTTTTTAGAATCCAAAGTCTCAGCTGGACCCATCAAGCCTTCATTTTTGTCTCTCCTTTGCGATGACAGGAGAAGAGAAGGTAGGTTGTTTGTTTGGTTTTTTTTTTTTTTTTTTTGAGATACTTTTTTGCTCTTGTAGCCCCGGCTGGAATGCAATGGTGCGATCTCAGCTCATAGCAACCTCCGCCTCCCAGGTTCAAGCAATTCTCCTGCCTCAGCCTCTCGAGTAGCTGGGATTACAGATGCCCACCACCATGCCTGGCTAATTTTTTGTATTTTTAGTAGAGATGGGTTTCACCATGTTGGCCAGGCTGGTCTTGAACTCCTGACCTCAGGTGATCCAACCACCTCAGCCTCCCAAAGTGTTGGGATTACAGGCATGAGCCACCGCGCCTGGCAGTTGTGAGATTTTATGCCTCTAGGAAAAGGTGTGTATGTGTGCAACTGAAGCAATTAATACTGAATATCTTTTATCTAAAGCTATTATTATCTAACAGGCAGGGGCTGTAACTAGCAGCTGCCTTAGTGCCCACAGTTAAGAATCTGTTACGTAGGGATACCAGGCTGGTGTAGACATCATATTCTGGGGCCAGACACAGAGGCAGAATGGGTGCTTTGGGGTTGAGTGCACATGGCTGAGAGGACAGAGCTGGCAGGAAGAAGCCCAAGGCCCTGCAACCAGCAACTGTGACCAGTGCACCCTTGCCACTGCAGCAGAGCCTGCTCCGAAGCTGATGACAGAGCTGATGCATCAAAGTGTGTGACATCCTATCTGGCCCTGGGCCTGTGGCCAGCAGGAGCCAGGCGCTTCCTCAAAGACATCACTCATCCCAGGAGAAAGGTGGTAGCCAGGACTTCTAACCTCAGGACCCCCGACTCCTGCTCTCTCTGGGCCTGCAGGTGACCTGGCTTCCCCATGCACATACCTGGTTTCCCCCAGCATTGTGACATTCATAAACTCCAACCACACCATCAGCAAAGTGTCCCAAAGTGTCGAGGCAGTTAGTTCCCTGCTGCAAGGCCCCAAAAGCTATATCCTGATGGTCTGGAACCCTGAAAAACAAGGTGAGAATCACCTGCTTAATTGCACATGACCACCAGCTCCCGTCCACCATCCCCTTTGCTCAGCAGTTTCATGACAGGTGACAGGAACAAGAGAAAGACCCAGTGGCCAGGCACCGTGCCCCTTCCTACCACAGGCAGTGTGTGTCAGGGACACGGCATTTCTCCCCGGCTCTGGACTTCCAACATTTAAGACTGTATGTTGGAGAAGTATTCTTTATATTCTATATCAGGTCTTTTTTTTTTTTTTTTTGGAAAGGAAGGAAAAGCTCCTGATACTCTTCAATGTTAGTCTTATTGGAAGTCATTTAGAAAATCAATGTGGCCAGATCCTGTTGCCTTGAACTTTCCAATACACGTACAATCTGACCTTTATCCAGTCAAGACAGGAAAGGTGAGTAGACTTGTCAGGTGGCCTGATGCGAACAAAGCCACAGCCACGAGGAAGAACAACATGCTTGAGAACCAGATCCGAACCTCAGCCCACCTCTGCCAGGTGCTGGCTTTCAGGCAAGACTCCCTTTCTCTGAAGCTCGATTTGCCCTTTCGTAGGCTACGGGCTACCCAGATCTGCTGCAAGCGTTACATAAAACATTTCGTGTAAAGCACGCGGCCCGGTGCCTGGCTCGTAGGAAGCACTCAGTAAATGGCAGTGATATTACACACAACAAGAGGCTGGTGTCTCCCTCACCCCCCACAGGGAGGGGAATCAGATTTGCCAGCTGGGATGGTGCTCAGGTGTGGTCTTCAGTGGGTGCAGGGCCCAGTGTCACTACAAACCATGGGTGACCTCTGTGAGAAACTGCAGCCCACTGCGACTGAAAAAGCAAAGTGAGTAGCATAGTTGGGTTAAAATCCACTGAAGTGAAGCCCCGCTTCGGCTGACGGAGTTGATGATCAGCGGTTTCCCACTGGTGACCACTGCTGCTCTTAATCCCTGCAAAAGCCGTCCTGCGCGGCAGGGATCCGAGGGAGAAGGACGCTGTGTTCTCTCCTGTTCTCCTCCTAGGGGGCATGGGCCACCTGGCGCCTGACATGTTACTTGAAAAGCAGAGAAAATGGTTCCAAAGAGCCAAGTGAGCCAACAGGAGCAACACGGAGAGGCTGCATTACCTAACTGTCCAACAAATCTCCATGACAAGGGAGCCGTTAGCGGAAAGATAATGGTGGCAAGTCTTGCGTTCGCAGGCACTGTGCTGGAGATATGTGAGCCGCAGTAAAATGCTCTGGGAATATTCAGAATAAGGAATGTGCCGCATTAAGGCACGACCTGCCTGACAGTCCTTTAAGAAGACGAAGTGCAGGTGGCTCCTCCACCCCAGCGGATCCACAGGTCTTCTCAGGAGGTTATCAGCGGGTCCCTCCAGATGGGAGCTCGTATTCGCTTAAAACAAGAGGCCGGGTGTGGAAATAATGCTCGGAGAGGTGTTTCTGCCATGAATCCTCCGGAGGGACGCAGGGCAGCGGCATTACTACTCCTGTCTCACACGTGATTAAGCCAGCTGGGAGGAGGGAGGCACGTGGGCAGGTCCCCACGCTCGGAGCCTTGTTGGGGCCATTACCTGCTGGCCCACAGGAGCGGCAAGGGTGAGCGCAGCAGATCAGAGGCGGGCAAAGGCGCCCGGCATGGGGGATCGAGGGCTGGCCGCAGACAGCGCACACTTGCGGAGGCTGGAGACTGCTCCCAGACACTCAAAAAGCCTGTCAGACACCAGTCCTCCGGGTCACCCAGCCCATCACCTTGCCAATGGAGAACAAGCCAAAACCAAGGTGAGGCCCAGGGACTGCCTCTGGGACTCTGAAGCATGGGAGGGCAGCTCTGCAGGACGGAGAGAGCAGCAGGCCAACTTGGGAAGAGATTCTCAGGTCCACGCCACGGGGTGAGACCACAGACTCTCACTGGGGCCCAGGTGCCCAGTCTCATGCCTGCAGCACCACCTCCATTTCCCCTCTGCTGCTTCTCTGGCCTTACTGGCTTCTAAGCCCTTACAAAGTGAAACCCCACATCCCTGGGGACTTACCTTAACTCTGGATAGACATTTTCAAGGTACCATTTGAAAGGCTTGCAGCTAAGTTTCTTCCTAAGCTCCAATCTGCTCTGAATACTGGAGAAGAGGGAAATAAGATTCCTTTATAAATTTTAAGAATAGACGGGCTTTCTACATCAAACTTGAAAATCTGCTGAGGAGATCGGGGTTGGGGCAGGTGGTGTGGTGTGGATTGCCCACGCTCCTGTGCCCACAACCCCTTCCCGCCTTGGTACCTGGGTAGCTGTCCTCAACCCTGATGGCAGTCCCTTACCTCCCACCCCCGCACCCCAAGAATCCCCAGTAATTGTGAGAACGCAGAACTGCCACTTACTTTCCATAAGGAACGTTTCTAGCGGAAGGCACTGCTGCATAATAGAAATTTTTGTATTCATCCATCCAGACCTCTGCTGCCCGGCGGGTGTTTCTAGAAAGAAAATAAATCTTGAGGTGTGATTTGCTTTCTTTCTGTCTGCATCACTCCATTTGCACCTGTCTGCTGGAGTGTGACTGAGGCGGCTCCCTCTGGATGTGCAGCAGCTCCAGCTGGGATCACGGCACACAGCAGAGGGCGGGCTGTCCCCACCAGCACCTTGAGCTGGATCTGTGGGGAGCCAGCGTCAGCCGGTGCTTACTGAACCACTGGAATGGCTTTCTTGTCACACAGATGGTCAAAGGGCAAAAGGCAGAGTTGAAATTACAGCACAAGCTGTTATTTTAAAGGAGGGACTGGGGGCTGTATCATGAAGGACAAAAGAAAGTCACTCTTTAAAAACTCTCGCATCACGTGTCCACAGAGCCTGGGGCCGCAGAGCACAGCAAGGAGATTCCAGGCCCCATGGCCTTCTCCACCATGGCTACGACACTACCAGACAGCTCTGTGGAAAAGTTCAGACTACATAAGAGTTCCTGGGAAAATCACTTTCTTTTCTGCAGGGCTGAGCGGCAAGGACTGCCATGTTTGCACTAGAAACAGTGACAGGAAGGGGCGGTAGTTCCACGCCCCGTGTCTGTGTGCAGTGGGCTTTTATTTTTTGAGACGGAGTCTTGCTCTTGCTGCCAGGCTGGAATGCAATGGCATGATCTCGGCTCACTGAAACCTCTGCCTCCCGGGTTCAAGCGATTCTCCTGTCTCAGCTTCCTGAGTAGCTGCGACTACAGGCACATGCCACCACACCCAGCTAAATTTTGTATTTTTAGAAGAGACTGGGTTTCACCATGTTGGCCCGGATGGTCTCAATATATTGACCTCGTGATCCACCTGCCTCAGCTTCCCAAAGTCCTAGGATTACAGGTGTGAGCCACCACGCCCAGCTGGCTTTTCTAGAAGGGAAGAAAACCATGTACTTAAATCTCATGGAGAGAACCGTGATTTGCCATAAATAAAGCCCCTGGGACAAGCTACTCTTGAGTGTCTGACATGCGTTAAAGGCTATCATCTGCATAGGTATCAGCAGCGCATCCTGCCAAGAATTATCTTAAAGCTTCCATGAAGTAGCAGGCACACAACAAACCTCTTTGCCTCCATATTCTGGTCTCAGCTACAAGGTAGGCTCCCACTTCAGGCTACAGCCAGCCCTCCTTAAGAATCCCATAGAGAAGGCACCGTGTTCTTCCAAAATAAATACAGTAAGGAGGCAATGCTTGCCTTTTAAAATAATTCCTTAAAATGGCAAACCTTTCAACTGATCTGAGATACCATTATTAAAATAATTTCTGTACGGGGCCTATATCTAAGGTGATATATATACTTTCTCATTTTAGGAAGTGGAATATGGACTATTATCTACAATGCCTTTCAACACAGATAAGAAAATATGAATGCACCTATTCTCTGACCCAGCAGCTCTACTTCTAGAAATTTCTCTCAAGGAAACAATCAATTAGGAATGAAATATACATGTGAAAATATGCTCACTTCCGCTTTGTTTATAATAGCAAAAAAAAAAAAAAAAAAGAGAAACTGTATGACTAAATATGAGGAAGGAATCAAATGAAATATTCTGTGACCACTAAAACACAAGTGTGCATCTTACATGTTGACATAAATGATGTTGTGGATTTGTGGGAAAATAAAATAGTTTGCAGAATTGCACATAGTGGATATGTGTGTAGAGGCAGGAGAGCCAGTGCGCAAACAAGAAAAATAGATACTGACAGACAAATTCATCAAATTATGAGAGCGTTATGGCACAACTGGTTTGGCGATGAGACTGATGAATTTTTACTTTCTCTCTGTTAAAAAATATACAGATACAGCAATGAGCATTTAAAGTGTTGGGGGATGCTGGATCATATATATCATTTCTCAGAAGAGACACTAAATACTGTTAGTGAGGTTTTGGGGTCTTGCTAAGTGACCTCAGCCTTAACTTATGCCTAGTCAGTTTTTAACCAGTTATTAACTTAAATACTTGTAACATCTGGCACCTGGATTTCCCCAACAGGGAAATGAAAGGATTTGATTCCAGAATGTCCTAGGTTCCTTTCAGCCTTAATGGCTTAAAGGTTTTATGAACTCTGGTCACACTGTTTTCAAATCACTCAAGTTGTGAAGTGTAAGTCACTTAAGAATTCCTAAACGCAAAGCAATTCTTTCCTGTCTTCATAATAGAAAAGGATAACCAGGCAGCCTCAAAGAATGACCTCCACGTGCTACTCAGTGCTAGTTCCTTTTATTCATGTATTTATTGGTTCACTCAGGTATTTATTTGGTATCTACACCAAACAGTCTCAGTGCTGCAGATACAGTGACACCTAGGGAGACTCACTTTTATCCAGGCCCTCCTTGTTATTGCAGGTATTTGCAAGTATTTAGGTAGCGAAATATTATACATTAAATGTCATATATTACAAGTTGGGCATCCCTAATCCAAAATGCCCTAACATCCAAAACTTTTTGAGCACCAACATGAGATAGTGACGAAACTGCCTTTGCAAAAAATGTAACAATGACAAAATTGACAGTTTAAGGGATCTGACCTGACTGACTCCATCTAACTTCTAACGTCTAAACTGCCCTTGTTCATTCCTGGGCACAGGCAGAACTAACTTTGGGAGAAACTTAGTTTATAGTTTAACTTTAAAACAAAGATGGTAACAGTTCTTTCCCCAAACAAACCCTCTTTTTGTCTGGGTACCAGACTGCCTCTGTTGGACTAACAAATCAGCCACAGATGTGCAACTTCCCCAATTACTCCTGCAGATAACATCACCATTGCAGAACCTAAGATTGGCCTTTTGTGATGTCTTTTCAGGCTTCTGCACTTCTGATGACTCCATCCAGATCTCCAGCTGGTCCTGTGGACCCATCCATCCAGAAGCAGACTCCGCGAGCACAAGGACCATTTTCCACACCCCTGTGATTGCACCCCATCCAATCAGCAGCACCCACTCCCTAGTCCCCACCTCCCTCCAGATTACCCTTGAAAAACCCTAGCCTCTGAATTTTGGGGGAGATTGACTTAAGTAATAAAACACCAGTCTCCCACTTAGCTAGCTCTGTGTGAATTAAACTCTTTCTCTATTGCAATTCCCATCTTGGTAAGTCAGCTCCACCTGGGCAGCAGGCAAGATGAACCCAGGGGGCGGGCACAGTGACGCCTTTGCTTTCTGATGGTTTAATGTACACAAACTTTGTTTCATGCACAAAATTATGAAACGTATTAAATTAACTTCAGGCTATGTGTATAAGGTCTACATAAAACAAACAAATTTTGTATTTTGACTTAGGTCCCACCCCCAAGATATCTCATTATATATACATATATATATTCCATATTCTGAAAAAATCGAAAATCCAAAATATTTCTGGTCTCAAGCATTTTGGATAAAAGATAGTCAACCTATATAGGAGATTAAGAGAACTTGCAGCTGGAAAGAGACCTCAGAAATACAGTCATATAATTCCAAGTCTTTATTTTTCAGATGAGTCGACAGAGGTAAAGGGCAGCCTGGCTGAAGGTCAACAGCAGGGCTTTTTAATCAGATCCATGCTGCCCCAAAATAATGAAACCCTGGGTCAGCTTCTTTTCCAAATCTTGAGAATATAGGCTCCTGGGCTGCAAAATACAATTGAAAAACTTTCTCTTCTAACAAAGAGTGCAATGTCTTGAGTACTTTAACGTACTGTTTTCTGAAATCCCACTGTTTGCTGGGAGGCTTTGGTGTGGGGTGTCCGAGACGTTATATAAAGAATCTCATGCTGCCCCAGGAAAAAGCACATATATCCACGTTTTTGTTTGATTTTGTAAAGCTTATTGTGTAAGATCATATTTTTGTTTTTAATAAAGAACAAAAATGAAGTTTCAACATTTGTGAAGAAACAAACTTTTTGAGAGAAGATAATTTGGTCAGAAGCATTATTTGTTATTTTGGCTTCTATTAAAGTTTTCTCAGAAATCAGATTCCCTGTCCTAAAACTCTGACTTCTGTATAATAGGTATATTGTATAAGCTGTACTTTTAAGAAGTTTAAACATGGCCAGGCACGTTGGCTCACGCCTGTAATCCCAGCAATTTGGGTGGCCGAGGTGGGCGGATCACCTGAGGTCAGGAGTTCAAGACCAGTTTGGGCAACATGGAGAACTCTTGTCACTACTAAAAATACAAAATTTGCTGGGTGTGGTGGCACATGCCTGTAATCCCTGCTACGCAGGAGGCTGAGGCAGAAGAATCACTTGAATCCAGGAGGCGGAGGTTACAGCGAGCTGAGATCGCACCACTGTACTCCAGTGTGGGCAATGAGATTGAAACTGTCTCAAAAAAAAAAAAAAAAAAAAAAAAAAAAGTTTAAAAATGGCTGGGCACGGTGGCTCATGTCTCTAATCCCAGCACTTTGGGAGGCCAAGGTGTGCAGATCACCTGAGGTCAGGAGTCTGAGACCAGCCTGGCCAACATGGTAAAATCCCGTCTCTATTAAAAATACAAAAATTAGTTGGGCATGGTGGCACATGCCTGTAATCCCAGTTACTCGGGAGGCTGAGACAGGAGAATCTCTTGAACCCGGGAAGTGGAGATTGCAGTGAGTTGAGATCGCACCATTGCACTCCAGCCTGGGCAACAGAGCAAGACTGTCTCAAGAAAAAAACTAGACAAAAGATAAGCTAGCAATCCCCACACCCACACCTACCCCAAGGCTTTCCCTATTTCAGTAGGGGCAGCACGCCAGCACAGTTGTGTAACAAAGCTCCTGGGCATCACCCTAAATTAATTCCCTGCTCTACCTCCCTTCTCTCTGCCACCCTATTAGCAAAAAACTGCCTGCCTCACCATGGAGCTGGATCTGACCCCATCTCCACTGCTACACACCTGCTCCAGGTACAGCCAGGTGCTGCTTAATGACAGGGACACAATCTGAAAAATGCATTCTTAGGCGATTTCGTCATTGCGCGAACATCATAAGAGTGTATTTACACAAACCTAGATGGTGTATTCTTAATGTACACCTAGGCTACGTGGTACAGCCTATTGCTTCCAGGCTACAAACGTGTAGAGCAGGTGACTGTCCTGAACACTGGAGGAAACTGCAACACAATGGTAAGTATTTGTGTATCTAAACATAGAAAAGGTAGAGTAAACACACGGTATTATCATCTTAAGGGGCTGCTGTCACCGACCGAAACACTGTTACAGGTGCATGACTGCATCACATCTCTGGCCTGGGCTACTCCAACAGTGCTCACAGGACCCTTGTTTCTGGCTCCAAAAGTAGAGGGGACACTCGTACCATAGTTTCACCATAGTGTCACCTCCTGGCCACCCTCTGCCCAGCAACCACACGGACCTTTCCAAAGCATAAAACAGACATCAGGCACTGCTGAAAAGCCCCAATGGTTTCCTCCAGAATCAAATAACATCCAACGTTTCCCATGACCAGCAAAGGTGCACAGCCTGGGCCCGTCTAGCTCTTCTGCACCTGTGCACTGTCCCCTCACTCTCTAGGTTCCAGCCACCCTTGGCTTCCACTCTGCCGATATGCCAAATGCACTCTTACCTCAGCAGCCCGGATGTGCTCCTCCTGCAGGGAGTCCAATTCCTCGCGGTCCCAGAGTGACCTCCTCCCACCTTTCAAGTCTGAACTCACGTAACACCTCCTCAAGGGTTCTCCTAACCTGAAAACCTCTCCTTCTGCTTGTTCTAATCATGCCTGACCACATGACTGCATTTTATCTTCTTCACAGCATTGATTACTATTTGAAATTACCTTATTTAGCTGTGTGTTTTGCTGTCTACACTCAAGAGAAGGCAAGCTCCCTGAGGTCTGGCTTGTACAATGTTCTATCTTTAGCACGTAAGAGAATTCCCTAGGAGAACACTTGGCTTGACAGAATGGCTACTTGCTATTTTACTTTCAGAAAGCCCTTCTGTTGGCATCTTCATGTTTACTAAACTATATCTACTGGCCATCAAGAATGGTGACTCTGTATCATGATGTCTTGTGGTATACACATTTAGTACAGCTTGACTTTTAATATTTGCTATGGTTTGAATGTCTGTCCCCTCCAAAACTCATGGTAAACTTTAATTGCCATTGTAACAGTATTAAGAGGTGAGGCTGTTTTTTTTTTTTTTTTTTTTTTGAGACAGAGTCTCGCTCTGTTGCCCAGGTTGGAGTGCAGTGGCGTGATCTTGGCCCACTGTAAACTCCGCCTCCCGGGTTCAAGCAATTTTCCTGCCTCAGCCTCCCAAGTAGCTGGGATTACAGGCGCCCACCACTACGCCTGGTTAATTTTTGTATTTTTAGTAGAGATGGGGTTTCCATGTTGGCCAGGGTAGTCTCAAACTCCTGACCTCAGGTGATCTGCCCATCTCGGCCTTCCACAATGCTGGGATTACAGACATGAGCCACCATACCCAGCTGAGGTGAGGCCTTTAAGAGGTGACCTTTTAGAGGTGACTATGCCATGAGGGCTCCACCCTCATGGGTGGGATTGATGTTATTATAAAAGGGAGAATTTGGCCCCCTCTTGCTCTTTCCTCTCCTGCCATGTGATTACACATTAAGAAGACCCTCGCCAGACACCAGCACCTTGATTTTGGACTTCTCAGCCTCCAGAACTATGAGTCGATAAATTTCTGTTCATTTTAAATTACCCAGTCTGTGGTATTTGGTTAGAGAAGCATAAAATGGACTAAGACAATGTTGCTTTTAATTGTACCTTGAATGGTTTTATATATATATAAAATGAACTTTCTTCTTAAAAAAAAATTTCCCATAACATTTTCGGGGGGGTGGTGTAAGAGCCTTCACGCCCATGAAGATTTGTCCAACTACCACCACAACCAGGAGATAGAACAGCTCTGTCCCTCCTCCAAACATCCCTGGTGCTGCCCCTCTGCAGTCACACTCCCTGCTTCCCTGCCATCCCCGCTCCTGGCCACCACTGGTCAGGCCCCCATCCCTACAGCTGTGCTTTGTATGAGGCTGTGACATGAGCGGAATCATATATG
Source organism: Chlorocebus sabaeus (assembly GCF_047675955.1). NCBI lineage: Eukaryota > Metazoa > Chordata > Mammalia > Primates > Cercopithecidae > Chlorocebus > Chlorocebus sabaeus. The sequence goes on along the minus strand of NC_132928.1, from coordinate 68,269,423 downwards.
TAACTGCTCCTCTCACTCAGCACCATGCCCTGGAAAGGTGCCCAGGTTGTATCCTGCATCCGTGGACTGTGCCTTTCAGGCGTCCAGGCTGTATCCTGCATTCGCCGACTGCGTCTTTCAATTGCTAAGTGGTATTCCATTGTATAAATGCACCACACCCACTGAAGGACATCTGCCCTCAAACAGCCCAAGGTCAAGTCCTGCCTTCAGGGTGGTCAGCAATGTTTTAGACCCTGCTCAGCCTTTCACTACTTACCGGGCAAAGACAGTGCCGCTGCCACCCGGGAACGTGTAGGGGTGCTGTTTCCGGAACACATGTCCCACACGGCTGCACGGGATGATCTCCAGGCTGCCACCACACTGCCACACGCGGAACGAGATCTCTGAGATGATGAACAAGACATGGGTGACTGGCAGAGCCTGGGACGCCGCTCTGCAACAGCAGACATGCCAAGCAGGTACAGAGGCCCCCCCCACCATCCCATCATGGGGCTCCCATGCCCTCCGCTGCTGAAGAAGACCTGATAAGGACCTCCCTCTTTCCAGAGCCTGATCCAGAACTCTCTACAGGAGAGACATCTGACATACTGGGATCTCTGGACCACAATACAGCCAAGAAAGAATGTTCATGGGGAAATATTTTTCAGATGTGGAGTAGAAACCTTGAGACAAGAATGCTTCTTGGCCTATTGTAAATATCAAGGCCTCCTGGCATAAGATCATGTATACCCAGTAGCATCACAACTACTGACCAATGAAACACGTGTGCTGAATTCCTCACTAGCTGGCTCACGATCATTTGCACTTGCTTAGTATCAACACTGTGGGAAAAGGCAACACTGAAGGTATATAAATATGTACAATTAAGCTTGATTGTTACATATTCTAGACAACCATATATATCATCTTTCTCTAAAACTTATTTTTAACAGACTGAACCCCAGGATGCATCTTGGCTTTTCCCATTCAGGGAAAAATAATCCCTTCCCTCAAATGGCAAAGCTTATTAAAAACAAAACCCTGTGCATGAGCAGGCTCAAGCCTCCTGGCAGAGTTTGGACTTATGGACCATGGACGTAGGGACTGCCTGAAGGACTACAGTAGTGATCAAAGACAGTCAAGTAACTGACTGATACCTCCACGCTGCTCACAGGCTTGGACCCGTCAGTAACCAATTGGCCCAGGTGGAACGCTCCCTGGGGAAGGCTGCTGTTCACCTGCTTCAACACAGAACTGATCTGCAGGAGGAATGAGACGTGCAGGGCTAGGCACTACCCATACCTACTTAAACACACAGACTGCCCTGGCCACTGGAACTTCGTAGAAGCCTAGACTGACTGGTGCTTCTTTCGTGACACACAGGTACCTTCCAACCAGATACCTGCCCGTATCACCACTGACTAGGTGAGTGACTGGAGTCTGAGTCAGGGGTCTGACTGAATGCAAGAAACAGATTCAGCAGAAAAACTAAGATAGGATTTTCTGAAAGGCAAAAACCAGTTTTTCTTCACAAGGTTTGTATAATACAAAAGGGAATTTTCTTCTGTATCATCTAAGATCCCTAAGAACATGTTAGGGAGGCAGGACAAAAATCAACAGAGTTACTGCGAATGACAGGACTTCACTCTTTTTCTGGCTGGATAGTATTTCCAGGAAATTAACTGAAATAAGAACAGAAAGTTGAACACCATGTTTTCACCCATACATGGAAGCTAAAAAACACTGATCTCATAGAAGTAAAAAGTATAATGGAGGATAGTAAAGGCTGGGAAGGAAGGAGTAGGGATTTGTTTAAGGATACAAAATTATAGCTAGAGAAGAGGGATCCTGCTTGTGTTCTACAGCCCTGTAGGGTGACTCTAGGGACTGATAATATATTACATAGTTTCAAACAACCAGAAGGAGGATACTGAATGTTCCAACACAAAGACATGATACATGTTTGAGATGACAGATACGTTAATTTCCTTGATCTGATCACCATACATTATATGTATTAAACCATCACTATATACCCCATGAATATGCACAATTATCTTCAATTAACAAATTAAAAGAAGTACAAATATTCACATATAAAAACTACAGTGTGTGCAGCCACTGTCACCAATGCAGACAGATCAGAAAAAGGGTGGGTCCATCACAGACCATACAGTGAATTGATGGCAAATCCTGCAGTCAGCCTAGTTATGGCAACAGGTGCCCAGACTGCCAGGCACACGGCAGGAAATACAACACAGGGGTCAGAACACCATGAGTTTCTACTTGGGTCCAGCAAACTAATGCCTCACTCACTAGGAATGGGTGATCCATGCAGCTGTTACAGGGCTTTAATAAGCAGCTCTCTTGTAGTAATAGAAAACGTATGGTTACAATCACACAAGCATAAGCAGTCAAAGTTTCTGACTTTACTTTTTACAGTTCCCAACACAACCTAAGAAGTTGTCGGCCAGGCACGGTGGCTCATGCCCGTAATCCTAGCACTATGGGAGGCCGAGGCAGGCAGATCGCCAAAGGTCAGGAGTTCGAGATCAGCCTGACCAACATGGAGAAACCCTGTCTCTACTAAAAATACAAAAAATTAGTCAGGCGTGGGGGCACACGCCTGCAATCCCAGCTACTCGGGAGGCTGAGGCAGGAGAATCAGTTGAACCCGGGAGGCAGACATTGCGGTGAGCCAAGAATGTGCCACTGTACTCCAGTCTGGCAACAGAGTGAGACTCCACTTCAAAAAAAAAAAAAGTTGTCTCTATTTCAGAAAATAAAATTTAAATATCCATTTGCCTCACCAGAAGATTTAGAATCCGGGACTAGGAAATCCCCTTGGCTTCTCTATGGTGAGTCTGTTAAGCCAACGTGGGATCCTTCCAGGGCTTTTCTGGGATATTTTCAAGGCTAAGTACAACTACAGTTATCTCCTGTGCTGATTTCATTTGAACCCTATAACTTTGAGGATAATTAGTAAAACTCAATGTCTTTTTAATTAGGCAGTTAGTGTTTACATCTTGGCTCTGAGACCCTGGGCAAGGTGCATGCCCTCTGCAGACCACACTCCGTTAAGAAAGCACAGACAGATGATTCCCTGGAAGTACTTAGCACCATCCTTGCACCGCAGGGATGTAGAGAAGCACAGATAATGCCCCCAAGGAGCCTTACCCCCTGTCGTTAGAGATAAGGGTTCAGTTCTTAGTCCTCCGTTTTAGTTGCTTAAGTGACATAAGGACTTACATGATTAGGAAAATGGGAAGCTCTGGTCATTCCAGTGGGGCACACATTGAGGAGGTAGTTTTGGATCTTACTTGGGCCTCTCTGAACCACACACCTCTCCCAATGCACACCCACAAAGGCCCCTCAGGCCGGCAATGGCTAGCAGAGTGTACGGCCCCCAGAAGCAGAAGCCAGAGCAGTGCTAAGGAGAAAGGCTCATGGCATGGCCTTCTCATGTGGAAGCCTTTGAGCCCACTGAACCTCATGGGGAGTCCAAGTCCTCGGCATAACCCAGGAGAGCCCGTCACGGAGGGAAAGACAGCCCAGTCTTCCTGGGCGGAGATGCGCTCTTGCTTGCAGGGTTCATCCTCACCCCAACCTGAACCGCTCAGGCCCTAGAACCTCCTAGGCACAGCTACATAATAAATACAAACACCAAACCACAATAAAGCAGCTCCTTTCAACAAATCTTCCCCCCAGTCTCTGGGTGAATGCCTCCTTAGATATTTAAATCAACACTCTTCCTACACGATGACACAAAATGCTGGCTGATGTCTCATTTCAGCTAACGGTATGCACACTTCTGAAAACCACACTGCTTCTGAAAAATGGCCACCTATGTGACACGCTACCCTACTGTGTGACCCTGGCCTGCCGGATTTCCACTAACCCAGTAGGAGATACCCATGGAATAGGGTGACAGAACTCTCTTTAGAGGGTTAACAATTCTGAAGCCTTTTGTACTCAAATGACTTCAATTCAAGCTTTCCCTAGAGGTTGATGTATCATTTTAAAACAAAAACCCAAAAGGAATTTGACTCACGGTCCCTCCACCCACGCAGTATAGTAATTGAGCCTAAAGAAGCTTTCAACATCAAACCAAGGCAGAGAAATCCTCAAAGATGAGATGGTATCACTGACTTCAACATCATAAAACAATGGAAAAATAATAGGCTAGGCTAGTCTTGTCTTTTAAAGTAACAAAAATTTTCAAAGTCTTAAACTATGAAAAATGAGTGGCCTCATTTTTTCCTCTTTCCTTCTCCCCTGTCCTCCAGGGTACACTCACCCAAGGACGAATGTAAGTGAACAACACGCGGCAGCCCAGGAGAATTCACTCAGAAAGCCAAGCATTTGAAACAAAAGGCTTTAATTGAAACAAGCAAAAAACCAAGAACTCCCCCACCCCAAACCCTAAACAAACAAAAGAAATCCTTTTATCTTTTATGCAGCAAATATAAGGCTACCAACATAGACCACAACGTGTAAAATTTCACTGTGCCTAAACCCAGGTAAAAATGATTTGCACGGGGTATTTAAAAACAAACAAACAAACAAAAAAACAAATGAGAACCATTCACAAAGGTAGTCGAGAAGGGATTAAGGGCCAAGGCCTCCCTGCCCCATCGGATTTTCATGATTTCAATTCAACCCCACCAGCCTTGCCAGGGTTCATTTTCCACTCTCCACCACTCAGCACGAATCCAAGCTCCTGGACTGTTTCCCTCTGTTTCTGCAAGCCTGCATTACAAACACTTGGGTTCAGATGACTTGAAAGACTTTGCATTCCCTTCAAAGACTTTATCTGTATTCTGGCATCCTCCACTTTAACTTAGAGAGGCACATTTTAATGCCCAACCCATTAGACTTTCAAGAGCAAAAGGGGTGTTACGTATGTGTTTGCAAGGATCGATTAAGCCCAGTGAATGGTCACTCTGAAGCCTTTAAATTTTTTTTTTCCAATTGGCATCCTGCCTTTTGCAGAGCTGAGGCACTTCTCTGTCCTGAGATTCGAGGCTTGTACATACCTAGGTTCTCTCCTCCCCACACATCCATCATCATGTCGTACTTCCCCAATTCTTCAAAATAGAACTTATCCATCACAAACAGCCCACCAGCAATCATGGGGGTTCTAAAGAGGCAGAAAGAAGAGGGGGGAGGGAGGAGAGGGCAAAGTCAAGGTTAGATTGCCAGCACCCTTGTGCCAAGGCCAAGCCTTGATTCCCTAACAATAAGCTGACCTTCAGAACAGCCACACTGCCACTGTTTTCTGCTCAGTGCCCAGGGTGCCGCTCTCTCTGCTTCACCACTGCTGCCTTCAAATGCCTCCCCTACTGTCCCTGCCTGGATGTTCCCACAGTGCCAGGGGCTGGACTGAGCCTCCCCTATGTGGGAGTGACTGCTGGGGCTGGATCACTCACTGACACGCTGCCAGAGGCAAAGAACTCGGCCTTTCTGTGTGTGTTTCCTTATACGGTAGCTACGAGGATTGCAAAAAATCATGGGCATAAAGCCCTGAGCACACTTAGGAAATGCTCCAGAGTACCAGCTCTCATTATCACTATCATAGATGAGGCTCCACCTTCTACAACGGAACCCACCATGCTCCTCACTTCATCACCCCAGGAAGTGGCTGACAACAGATGTACGCTGAGCTCCCTACTTTGTTCCCAGAAGAGACGCTGTGCGAATTCAGTGTAAAGTGCTGGGAAGGTCTATAGCACACTGCAGATGTTGGCTAAATGTCAGCAAATATATTTCAGTGCTAAGTACTCTGTGAATGCTCTCTCACTTAACTGTGTGCCGACTTGGAACGGCTAGAGAAGGCATCCTGACTCTCAACCAGGAAGCCCACTGCCCGGCCTGGGAATCTTAAAGCATGGGCTTCATGAGCATGGGTTCCCTCCTCTGCAGGAGAGCAAAAGCCTGCTGGGCAGTGGCAGCATAAGTCTCCTGCTGCCCACCAAGCCCCTTTTCCTGGGCCTGGGGTCGGCTTGGAGATCCTGTTCGGCTACAGAAAGGCTCCACAGTATCAACACACAGGAATGCACAGACCTAGCAGATATGCCTTAGAAACCTATGTGAGACTTCGACTGTGGAAAAGAAATCTCCAAGGACTTTATTCTATGACCTGGTGGAAGGTGCTCATCTTTGAGCTGAAGGGAAACGGGAGGGCAGAAGGTGAACGGCCCCACTGGGTCTCCAGACGGCACAGGCCCAGCAAAGAAGCCAGAACCTGGGGTCTCATCCGGGAGAGGCACCCTGAAGGATGCTGGCACTTACTTTATAGGGGCGACTGGGTTCCCCTGCCGCGACCTTCTCTGCTCAGGCGTCATGTAATCCCACTTGAACACCAAGTTCCAATCAAAACCTGCCAGCCAGGAAAAGAAACAGGGTGTTGACAAGAGACTGGCCACTTCCTCCCGACACCCCCATTCCTCACAGCTTAAAAATATTCGACGTTTGGACAGAACTCAATGAAAACCACAACAAAGCCAAAAAAGAAGGTGTGGAGGAGAGAGAAGGGGACTAGGGGCGTGGGTGTAACTGGAAGAGAGAGACCGGCAGGGAGGGTGAATGTTGAAATCTTCCTGCCCCTCCCTAAAGAAAATGTGAGTCAGGCTTTTCTAATATTGAAATGCATAAGAACAAATGAAATATGGGGAGAGAACTGGGGTCTATGTGGTGATCATCAGGGCATGTCCAAGGCCCGTAAGGATGTGAGGACAAAGAGCATCCGCTATGAAAATCAACCCGTGGCACCTCCAACACTGCCCCAGGCGAAGGGAATGCTGGGGAGGGAACGAGGCTTTGTCAGTCCCCTGGGCCAGCAAACTTTAGACTGTATTTGCAGCAAGAATGGAGTGGGAACACGCTGGGAATATGAAAACTTTAAGGGAAAATGAGCCAGTGGAAGTTGTCAAGCTGGGCAAATAAGCTTCAATTTCAGATATATTTGGCACCTGCTGCATTTCATTTTTGGAATCCACAGATACCTGAGGATGGAAGAGCCTGAACCCTGTACCTGGACTTGGTTGTGGGCATCTGCAGGGCCTCAGGTCTCGCGCTCGCTTGCAGGGTCACATGCATAGTGCCTCTTGGAGGCCAGTAGGCCCCACCTGCGGAAGCTGTCCTGGTGCATCAGGAGGCCACTTCTTGCCAAACACATGGCTCATGGTGCTGCATTTCCAATTCCAAGGGTCTGATAGCCAAACCTAATGACTCTAGGGCCATGCATCTTTCAATCCTCTTAAGCTCTCTGCCATCAGGCTTTTTGTCAACAGGGTTTTTGCAATGTTCAAGTTTGGATTTGTCTGCATGCTTTGAATTCACAGTCCGTTCTGACAGCCCCAGTGACTGAAGCCTGGTGGGTGGAGGTTTCTGAGCATCCTGGGCTGGCCAAGAATTTATGGCTCTGGACAAAGAGGTCTCCCAGCCCCCTCACTGCAGGATAGAGTGGCCTCAGGCAAAGAGACAGGGAAATGGACAGGGGCCCAGGTGGTGGGGACAGGAATGCATAGCGAGGAGACCCCCACGGGTCCCTGAGCTGGCTCTTATCACAGTGCCTCAAAGGCCACGAAGGCAAACCAGAAAAACAATGTACTGGCTGTTTCACCAACAGAGAAGGTTAAGGATGAGCTGACATAACCTTTCCTTTACTTTTTTGAGGTTTACTATTATCTTATTATTTACTTTATTAATTTGGTCCAAAGAGAGAGGCTACAGCAGATTAAAGATCTGCTAAGAATGGCATCCTTTTCTAAAGGAATTTCATAAAAAGCTCTTAGGGTGAATGTGGTCCCATTCCTCTGACCCAGAAGACCTGCACCCCCACACGGAGCACCTGGCTGTTCTCGCCCCTGCTCTGACATACACAGCTGCTTTGGCAGAAATAGAGCCCGGTAGATCTCAGCTCTTCCAATACTTGGGGAAATAAAACATTCTGAAAGCCAGGCTTTCTCGCTATCTAAGGATGCCTCCTCTTTAATGTCCCCAAACATTTTACTTCTTACCATTCGCTGGGAATCTTTCCCGAATGCTATGTTTCCCATCATAGGTACAGTCCTCCAAGCATGCCCGCCCTCCCGCTGATGTCTAATTCCATTACGCCCTGTGTGGCCACCACAATTATCATCCCATTTCCCAGATGGGGAAGCTGAGGAGCAGAGGCAAAACGGCCTGCCCATGATGACGCGGCCTGCAAGAGGCAGGTGGGACTGAGGGAGGTAGCTGGGGAGGGAGTGAGGCTTTGTCAGTGTACAAATAAACAGGGTCTCACTCTGTCTCCCAGGCTTGATCATGGCTCACTGAAGCCTTGACCTCCCAGGCTCAAGTGATCCTCCCACCTTAGCCTCCTGAGTAGCTGGCATGCCATCACATGCAGCTAATTTTTTTGTTTTTTTATAGAGACAAGAGTCTTGTTATGTTGCCCAGGCTGGTCTTGAACTCCTAGGCTCAAGCAATCCTCCCACCTTAGCCTCCCCAAAGTGCTGGGATTATAGGTGTGAGCCACTGCACCTGGCCAAGGCCCTATTTTATAGTTTTACTGTCTTCTTTTTTGATGTTAGACCATCAGTTGACCCTCTGCTCAGTGTCTATCTAGAATAGTCCACCTTCACACAGATGAAAGCTCTTTGAGGTCTTTGATAATTTTTAAGAGGGTGAAGAGACAAAGTGCTCTTGGGGCTCCAGGGCAGGTGCTGTGAGGACATACAGGAAACTGGCGTGGTCATTCCAATGAAAGGGGACCGGGGTGAAGCAGGCACAGGTGTTGGGCTGGGAAAGAGGGGTAAAATAAACCATGATATATGCAAGGGGCTGTATCAGCAGAACAGGGTCACATGTGGGCCTGGTGAGGGAGAGGGGACTGAGGATGACACAGGTGTCCATCTGAGCAACCAGCAAGAGAACAGCCTGTCAGAGAAATAGCCGGGATGAGCAGAGAAAGCAAAGACAGGCTCCAGCCCCTTAAACCCCACAAAGCCTCAGCTCCGTGAAGTTTCTCACCCCAGACTCCTGCAAGGAGGGCCTCAACATCTCTGATCAAAAAGGATGCCATATCTGTTCATGGAACCACATGGCTCGCAAAAGCGACAGAAGGTCAAGGAAGAGGAGAAAGGGAAACCCAGGAAGCTCTTTAAGGGAGCAAGCCTATTTTTTTCTCTTTATGAAGTCCTACTTGTTAAGCACACAGGGGTTTTTTACTCAGAACACACACTATGGCGTGAACACTGTTGTCACTGTCACTCCTGACAATGAGAGAGAGTGGTGATCAGATGCTGGTGTAGACGGGACGAGCTAGGAGGGGCACCATGACAGACACCTACCGCCCTTCAAGTCAGCAGATGCCCCCACATACTGAAAGTTGTCCATATTAATGACATCGATGATGGGTGACACAACCCGAGTCCTGTCCTAAAATATAAACAAAGAGAGGAGTAGTTATCAAAATCCAGCGAAACAAAAAACCTGCCCAACCATAGAAGGCATTAGGGTTAGGCAGGCACAGGGCAAACCCGACTGGCCCTTACTACCTATTACCCTAGGCCTGCAAGAACCCAGCCTCCCCACCCAGACCCACAAGGTCTTGCTCTTGGCCACCCGCAGATGTGTTGTGGCCCGCTGGGAGGCAGGGAGGGAGGTCAGGAGTGGGTGTGTAGCAGGAGTCACTCGAGGAGTGGAGACACCCATGGTTATGGGACAGGTAGCCATCAGTTCACCCAGCTAAAGGTGAAAACGGTGTTGCTGTGTCCCAAGGGTCATTTTCTGTTTGCCCAAATACCATTAGTGATTTGTGAGCTGCAGTAAACCTGAGGAATGGAATCACTGCTAAAATGCCCATACATCAAAATTAGGAATATATTTCTATGTGGGAGTGTGTGTGCGAGAGGTGGTAAGTACCGATATTATCACAGCAGAAGGTTAACCAAATCAACTAGAGATTTCCAGATTCTAAGTTTGCCTTATCTGTAATTCTATCTTTTTTTTCTGAGACAGAGTTTCACTCTTGTTGCCCAGGCTGCAGTGCAATGGCATGATCTTGGCTCACTGCAACCTCCACCTCCCAGGTTCAACTGATTCTCCTGCCTCAGCTTCCCGAGTAGCTGGGATTACAGATATGCGCCACCATGTTCGGTTAATTTTTGTATTTTTAGTAGAGACGGGGTTTCTCCATGTTGGTCAGGCTCCTTGAACTCCTGACCTCAGGTGATCTGCCCGCCTCGGCCTCCCAAAGTGCTGGGATTACAGGTGTGAGCCACTGCACCCAGCCCCTGTGATTCTATATTTAAAAAAAAAAAAAAATATCCCCCTAGACTGAGCCATTTCTTTATGCCATATTGTCATCATTCTGGTAAGAGTTTGTGAACATAAGGCCTTTTAACGTCTCTAATCTCTTTAAGTTCAAATGACAGATGCTGGTGAGAGACCCTGGACTGTGCCCCATGCTGACAGTTAACCAAAGAGCAAGTGCTTTCCTTGAGCCACTTAGAGAACCCTTATTGGTCAGAAGAAAGATTTAGAAATACGACTTAGTAACATAACCAGCAGAGCTAAGAACATCAGAGGAACAGGTGAAGGATCATGCTAATTAGGAACACGCAAACACTGCAAAGCTCCGTAATGCCCAGGTGCAAATTTACAGGGAAAAGTAACCTGTGTGGTGCATTGAGGGCAGAGAAGAACACAACTTTCCTTGCCCGGCTCAGTCTGGTTCTAGGTGTAGGAGTTAAAGAATATAATCTACCTTACATTTTGTTTCATCAGGCTAGATTTAGTGAAAGTGAATAGGCTTGGCACTTTCTCTCCTTAATTTAGGAGCGGGTGTTCAAAGCAGTTCTGACAATCTGACCACAGAGCTGAGTGGCCTTCGCACACCCAAACACTGCTGTGGCAGTTTTGGTTTTGACTGTGCTTCCCTGAGAGAGAGCCTGGCGGAGCATAGCCAGAGAGAGCAAGAAGTTGTGGGGTTGGCGTGGGTGGGGATCCCAGGACGGGTTCTTGTTGGATATAGCTGTGTGCATATGTATTAAGAGAGGGGCTCAGATAGGGATTTAATGGAACTGGCTTTGCAATCCTGGCTCTGTCACCTGTATGATCTTGCATACGTTATTAAAGTTCCCCGAACCCCAGCCTGTTTACCTGTCAAACGGAGATAACAAGTGCATCAAAGGTAACATATAAAAAAGGTCTATCATGTAGCCCCAACTTGATAAAAGGTAGTGAATACGATTTTCATAATTCCTAGTAGCTTGTGGTTACTTAGTATTCCATGACTCAAAGCCCATCAGCTACCCTTGCTATGCTTAGGCAGAACTACTTGTTCATTTTCTATTTCCTTTCATTAAGTTTGCTTTATCGCCCACAAGGAAGTGCTTTCTTGGTAGGAAGGAAAGAAAAGTCAATAAAACAAGCAGAAGACAAGAGAAATGACAAAAGGCCAAATGTAATATTAGCAGTGATGTTTCTAGAAAGCAGAAGGTGCAGAGGAGTAGCCGCGGATCACCCTCTGACGACCCCACTGGTCCCTGTATGCTTCCTAGCCGCCCCACCCTCCCACAGGAGCCTGGAAGCCTGCTGGGCTAATCTGCCCTACTCACTAAGAGCAGAGAGGTGGCCCCAGGAACAGCTTCCCCAGCACCCCCCGCTCTTCGAGCTGCAAGAGACGGCACCTACTAGATGCCGGGCAATGTTCTAAGCACTCTGCGAAGCTGTAGGCGGGGAAGGAAACTGCTCCCGTGAAAAGGGCTGCCTTCAACTAATCAGGCTCTCACCAGCCTCTGCTGATCCTCACCTCCTACCTGTCAACGGATGGTTCCTCCTACTGATGGATTCCTACAGCCAGTAAAACAGTCTTTCTACAATGCCCCAAAGGCATTTTCTTTCTGTCAAGGAAAACTGCAGATGGCGAGCTCAGCCCCTGCCAGCCCTGACGCCCCACTCTCCGCGTTACACCTCCCGTGGGCCATGCTCCCCTCTGTCCCCTCTACCAACCACCCACCACCTGACCCTCCTCCCCATCCCCGTCATCTCACCTCGGCCACCCTCTCCAGGAGGGGCTCCAGCCAGTGTTCATTACACTCGCAGTGACTGTCTAAGAAGGTCAGGACCTTGGCTTGGGCAGCATCGGCCCCCCGAACCCGTGAGCGCATCAGGCCTGTGGAGGCGAGGTGGAAAGCACGTCAGGAGAGAGAAGCCACGGGGCCAGCACGCTCCCGCGCCGACCGGTGACGCCTCCCTGCCCGCAGCTCTGCAGCCTGCTTTCTGGGCACGGAGGTTACTGTAAACTTGCTGGATGAGATCAAAACTGCCCCCTGGTCACCAAGACAGATGACTGTCAGAACTTTTAATTTCAATAGTTATATTGGATGACTGGGAGGACAGCGTTCCTAGAACTACTGTCTTCTGAGAAAGGCCTTTACATTACTGAAGTCTCCTTTACCAAGTAACCAAAACGTGGAACTTTTAAAACTACATTCCTCTGACACAGCAACAGTTCTCTAACTAACCGGGCTAAGGAAGGTGTCACCCAGAGACTTCCAGTGCTAATGGTGGTGATTTTAGTGGTGATAATATTTGTAACAGTGTTGTGAATATCTCTGTCTTCTAAGACTTATCAGGAGCCAAATAATGCAAGTTGCAAAGTCCTGCTGTCTGCCCACACAAAATTAGTTATACTATTGGTCAAATCTACAATTTATATACTTGTGATCTGTTAGTAATGTGCATGTTCATTATGACACAAAATATAAATAGTGTATTTCAAAAATTAGCTGTGGGTGGTGGCCTGTGCCTGTGGTTCTAGCTACTTGGGAGGCTGAGGTGGGAGGATCACTGGAGCCTGGGAAGTGAGCCATGACTGGGCCACCGCACTCCAGCCTGGGTGAGAGTGAGTCCCTGTCTCAAAATAAATAAAAAATACAATTAAATAATAGTTTATTTATCCCTGGATGTTGTGGTCATAAATGACTTTTGCTATATATGCTGGGCTTTCTATGTGAAGATGATGCAACTATTCACAATCTGTGAGGACAAGGCTGCTAAGTACTTTTTTCCGCAGTCAAAATGGGTTTTCAGTGATTCCTATGTGACTGCATGCTAGAATAGGGAAAAAGACCAAAGATTTCAAGTTGTGATCATTGCAAAACAACTTCTACTGGGCAAACCTTTGCTCTGAAAACAATTATAAACTCTGAGCAAAATGTAAAAAGCAGCAATTTGAAGGCCAGAAGCAGACAGAAACTAGACAGGATCCAACCCCTTAAAAAAAGAAAATCACACTGAGCGAGCTCCATGTTTATATGGCGTTTTTCGTGAGGATGTTCTCCAATCCACTGCAATGCAGCCTTTATTGGCTTGAGTTGTCAGAGGATAGAGAGTTCAGAGCTTCTGGTATCTGGAAACTGAAGGAGGAGATCCTGGAAAGGAGGTAGGCCCCAAATCTGGCAATAACCTACTGTTAAATCTTTGGCTGACTCCTGAACCATGCAGGAACAAGTCAACATGAAAAGCAACAGTTAGAAGGCAGAAAAAACTACGTTTCAGTTGCTATCCACTGCAGAGAAAATGAAGTTTGGAATTTGAGTCCTGCCAAGTATGACATGCTTGGTAAAGACCTCAGTTCTTCTACAGGAACTTCAGAAAGACCACACATAGGAATATAAACTATGTATCATGAATAAGGGACTCATAAAAACAGACTCATGGCTGGGCGTGGTGGCTCACGTCTGTAATCCCAGCACTTTGAGAGGCTGAGGCGGGTGGATCACCTGAGGTCAGGAGTTCAAGACCGGCCTAGCTAACATGGTGAAACCTGTTTCTATTAAAAACACGAAAAATCAGCCAGATGTAGTAGCGCACGCCTATAATCCCAGCTACTCGGGAGGCTGAGGCAGGAGAATTGCTTGAACCCAGGAGGCAGACGTTGCAGTGAGCCGAGATCGCGCCACTGCACTCTGGCCTGAGCAACAAGAGAGAAACGTTGTCTCAAACAAACAACAACAAAAAAAACAAGAAAAAAAACCCATACTCATCCTAGCAAAGTTAGCAAAGTACAAAAAAAGCCTACAGAAGTTCAGCATCATCATCTGGTAATTTAACTGCCCAGTATAACAAAGATGAATACTCTTTAGAGAAAGATAACATAATTCAGTGTGTCTACAACATATCATCCACAATGTCCATTATAAAATTAAAAAATCACTACACATGAGAAGAAATAGGAAAATGGGGACGACACCAAAGAGAAAAAAAGCCATCAGAAGTTCACCCTGAGATGACCCAGATGTTGGAATTAGCAGGGGAGAATTTAAAAGCAGCTATTATGTTTAATAACTCAAAGGCAACAATTGTAATGAGTGAATGGGTGGGGAATCTGAGCAAAGAAATAAAAACTATAAAAAAGAATCAAATGGGTATTCCAGAACTTAAAAATGAAATTATCTGAAATGAAAAATCCACTGACTGGTCTTAATATCAAAATGGAGATGGCAGAATGACTAGTGGACTTGAAGATGGAACAGAAATAGATCCATCTGGTGGACAGAGAAAAAAATTAAGGGGGAAAAAGTCTAGTGTTCTATGGGACAATTATCAAGTGGTATAACATATGTGCAACTGAAGTTCAAGAATGAGTCAGAAAAAAATACATGAAGAAATAAAATGCCAGCCATTTCCCAAACTTGGTGGAAAACATCACCTTACATATTTAATTTACATCAGCAAACTTGAAGCAGGATAAATATAAAGAAAACTAAATCTAGGCATATCATAATCAAATTGCTTTTAAAAAAACTATAGATATAGAGACAACCCGAAAAGCAGCCAGAGGAAATGACCCACAACATATAAGGGAACAACAGTATGAATTTTTTGAGATGGAGTCTCACCCCGTCACTCAAGCTGGAGTGCAATGGCACAATCTCGGCTCATTGTAACCTCCACCTCCCAGGTTCAAGCAATTCTTCTGCCTCAGTCTGCCGAGTAGCTGGGACTACAGGCACATGCCACCATGCCTGGCTAACTTTTGTATTTTTAGTAAAGTCAGGTTTCACCATGTTGGCCAGGATGGTCTCAAACTCCTGACCTCCTGATCCACCCCCCTCGGCCTCCCAAAGTGCTGGGATTACAGACGTGAGCCACCATGCCCCGCCTGGAGTGAAATCTTTAAAGGGCTGAAAGAAAAATTGTCAACTCAGATTCTACTCTGAGAAAATAGCCTCCAATAACAAAGGAGAAAAGAATTCTTCAGATAAAACCTGAGATTGTGTTGCCTATGAGAAAAAATTCTAAAGAAAATTATTTGGGCTAAATAAAAACTCCAATCTATGGAAAGAAACATATACTACAAATGGAAAATATGAGGATAAGCTTAACATATCCACATATTCTTCTCCTTATTTAATAGATACTGACTATTTGAAGTAAAAATGTAACACTGTATCGTGGGGTTTAAGACCAATGTAGAAGTAAAACGTGATAACGATAGTACATAGTACATAGGAAAGGAAATGGAAATAGTCAAAATGGATATTGACTCTTAAGCAGATTGTCGTAAGTTAAAACTGTATGTTGTAATTCTCAGAGCAACCGTGCATACATGAAAAGTATTGCTGAAAAGCTATAAGAATAATTCAAATGGAATACCAAAAAAATCAGTGAATCCAAAAGAAGGCAAGAAAGTAGGAACACAGTTACAAAAAGCAAAATGCACATGATACAAATAGAGAACAAACAGCCAAAGAGCAGACCCAAACCCAATCATAGCAATGATTACACCACATGTAAATGAACTACCCTTAATCTGGGTGGGCGCAAATCTAATCAGCGCCAGCACAGCCAGAATGAAAGCAGACAGAAGAACTCAGACAGAGACTGGACTGGCTTGGTCTCCCGGCCTACATCTTTCTTCCATGCTGGATGCTTCCTGCCCTTGAACACTGGACTCCAAGTTCTTTAGCTTTGGGACTACTGGACATTTGACCACAGACTGAAGGCTGCACTGTCAGTTTCCCCACTTCTGAGGTTTCGGAACTCGCACTGGCTTCCTTGCTCCTCAGCTGCAGATGGCCTATTGTGGGACTTCACCTCATGATTGTGTGAGTTAATATTCCTAAATAAACTCTCATTTATATATACATGTATCCTATTAGTTCTGTCCTTTTGGAGAATCCTGACTAATACAAAAGCCAAACATTGGTTCTTTTAAAAGATGAACAGTCGACGAACAGCAGACAGATGAAAAAAATAAGAAGATATAAATTGCCAAAATCAATAAAATAGTAATACTACTCCGACAAACAGTAAAAAAAGAGACAATATCATAAGCAACTTTGTGTCAATAAATATAAAAACGCTGGTGAAATACAAAATTTCTTGAAGGACAATCACCAAAACAGACACAAAAAGAAACAGCAGATCTGAATAGGTCTATATCCATTAAAAAGACTGAATTAGTTATTGAAAATCTTTCCATAAAGAAAAGTCCTGGTCCAGATTGGTTAATTTTATTAAACATTTAAAAAAGAAATAATTAAAATATTATACAAACTCTTTTAGAAAATAAAATAGAAGGGCACACTTTCCATCTTGTTTTATAAGGCTAGTAAACTGTAATGCCAAAACTGGAAAAATACATTTTAAGAAAATTACAGACCAATATTTCCCATGAACACAGGTATAAAAATCCTTAACAAAAATACATTAAAAGGAGGCCGGGCGCGGTGGCTCAAGCCTGTAATCCCAGCACTTTGGGAGGCCAAGACGGGTGGATCACAAGGTCAGGAGATCGAGACCATCCTGGCTAACCCGGTGAAACCCCGTCTCTATTAAAAAATACAAAAAACTAGCCGGGCGAGGTGGCGGGCGCCTGTAGTCCCAGCTACTCAGGAGGCTGAGGTGGGAGAATGGCCTAAACCCTGGAGGCGGAGCTTGCAGTGAGCTGAGATTCGGCCACTGCACTCCAGCCTGGGTGACAGAGCGAGACTCCGTCTCAAAAAAAAAAAAAAAAAAAAAAAAATTAAAAGGATACTGTATCATGACCAACTGTGGCTTATATTAGGAATGCAAAGCTGGTTTAACATATGAAAATCAACCAATGTATTTCACCATATTAACTTTAACAGATTAAAAAAGAAATACCACTTGATTATCTCCACAAATGCAGAGAAAAAGGTTTAATTCATTATTAACATGGTTTTTGTCCTACTATTGTCATTAAATAGCTGCAGGACCTTGAGAAAGCCACCTCGCCTCTTTAGGCTTTAGTACTCCCATCTGTAAAATGAAAGTACTAGGCTCTCAACTTCCACTGTACATCGGCATCATTTTAGTAGCTTTTAAAAATGCAGCTGCCCACGTCCCACCCACAAAAATCCAGAAATTTCTATTTAATTGTGAATGAGGGCAAGACATGGTCCTAAATTCCCCAGGTGCTTCTAATAAATTGCTAGGTTAAGAATCAATGCACAATAAAATCCACAGAATATTGATCCGAAGACTGCTCTTTCACTACCATAATATAATTTTAGGCAATTAATTTACTTTGTCATCTAGCAGCATCACTACAAGCACTTTGTGTGTATGCTTAAATAGATGGGCTCTTATACACACACACAGGTACACATATACATGAGTGTGTGTGCAAGTGTGCACATATTTTCTCATTCAATTGTTACAGACTTCAGCGGTTCCATATAGGCTTCCCATAATCTGGCTTCTCGCAACCCACCTTTCTCATGCCTTCTCCAACATACCAATATGGGTTCAACCCAAATGAACATTCTAGTGGAAAGTTAATACTGAGAAGCATTGTTCTGATTTCTCAGCAGTTTAAAGACAAAGACACTGTTAGATAAGGCTAGTAAGTGATTTACAGTGCCAACATTATCTCTCTTTCCTCCTTCCCCACTTCTCCTCCTCTTTTTTTTTTTTAAAGCCTGTGCCAGATGATGGGGTGGGATGGCAGATACTTTGGGTTTAAATTCATAAAGTTATTTTGAAGGTTGTTTAGGGGGCAGTAAATTGTCCCCTTTTTGGTTTATTCCAGGCTTGGTGGACTGATGTGAGTCTGGCAAACAGAGCTTGTTTAGAAGGCAAGGCTGATCCCACTGTTTATGTATCCTGAATGTCTAGGTTGATAACGCTAGTTGGTTAAAATATGATGCTGTTCTAACAGGCTCAATCACCGTGTTGGCCAGTAAGATTCTTGGTAAGAAAAACTTCACTCCTTGACTCCAGCTGGAGGGCATATATAACGAGAAGAAAGAGTTTTGCACTGATCAAGGAATACAATCACCACTCCTGGATCAACAGTCAGACTTAAATAGCAAATGTGGCATGGGCTCCAAAGCTCTGAGATTTTCCTATACTGAAAGATTTCTCCCGACCATAGAGGAGCCTAACAATTCAGTCATCAGGGTATCTAATAGTACTGACGCACTGGATGTTAATTACATTGTGACTGGAGCTTCCTTCCCAGACACTCCAAAGTACTGCTTTCCTTCTTTACAGCCTCTCTTCTAACTGCCAACAAAATAGTCTTCATGAGCTCAGCTCCAGCACAGATAAGACTGACAGAAGGTTCCAAGGCTGGCATTTGCAAAATCGCATAAGCATATAATTGCAGTACTCTCCCCCCATTTTGGATGGTTCACCTTCAGCAGGCTGTCAAACTTGAATTCCGGTTATTTTATCAGATGCCTGGAGCATGGAGTCACTCAACTTCTTATTGCTAAATCTTTGTTTTTCTTCTAAACTTTTGTACTCAAGGGACTGATAAAACTTCCTAGGTTGTGAAAGAAACAAGCCAATTTTCTAAATACATAAATAAAAATGTAATTTGATCTTGCTCTAATATACAAATAATTTCAATTAGTCAAGCTTTTAATGTCCTTCCTGTGTTTGCTGGGAGAAGTCTCCCAAGTGGCTCTGGTAGAGGGAGACAGAAAAAAAAGCTAGACAATTAATTGCTCTTTGAGCTAAAGCACTTCTTTACGTTATTACTGGGCTCAGGAAAAGTCAGAATTCAACTGTCTTGGTACTCAATTAAGAAGAATCTTACCTTCTCGTCGATCATTTCTAAGAACTCGCACTTTCTCAATTTTCCCCAAGAGAGCCCCGTCCTCAGCTAGGAAAAGAAAAGAAGCACGGCATTATGAATCTGGAGTTCATAAAGGGCTTTGCATTCAACCACAGCATTCTCAATCATCTAAGGGCCGATTATCTCCTTGGGGCATCACAGAGGCACTTCTTCTTTCTGTGGATCTGATTTCTGGCTTGTTCACACCTCATTAGCACCCCTGCTACACTACAGGAAGACTGGTGCCCAGAGAAGAGCCAGACACAGGGATGAAATCAGTGTCAGTACTCACGATCATTGCTGTAGTCATCCACCAAGATGATTTCTTTTATGAGATGGGGTGGGCTTTTCTTAAGCACACTAAGAAAAGACAAGAAGATAAAGTTTATAAGGTCTTTTAGGGGTATAAACTTCTGGCCTGGGGTAGGAAATTCTCATATCTTGGTCCTAACCCTTGGTTGGAGGAGCTACCCATCACACCCTGTGTGGAGCAGTCAGGAGACCCTGTCTGCAGCCCCCACTGACAGCCCTGGCCTGACTGTGCCTGGGACACGGCTAATGTTTTAACACCCCTGACAGGTGCATCTCCTGGCCTCACCTGACCACAGTCCTCAGCAGGGCCGACCTGGCTTCATTGTGAAACGTGATCACCACACTGGTGGCCGGCAGATCCACTCGCCACTGCTTCCGCTGACACCTGTAGGAAGAGAAAGATGGTCCCCTGAACTACAACCCCCAGAGAAGCCACAGCTTGTTTAGCCCTTGAGAGAACAAGTAGACCCACCAACTGGGATGGACACGCTATGATTAACTTGTTATCTGCAGAAGTTCCTGGCCTGTTCTGAGATGAACTGCCAATGGGACATAAGGAAACAGAAAAACACAACCGGAGTTACGTTCTGAGAGATGAACGATTCCGGCAAAAAGTAACATATTGAGAACATCTTTCTAACACGTTAAAAAAAAGTGTTTTAAAACAGTGAAATCCCATTTCTAGTCTCAAGCAGATACACCTCTAGAGATGCGCTTTTCACAAATTGCAATCGTAATTTCTGAGGGGCAGAACCAACTGTGTGCCACTGCTCTTTTCTTGTTTTCTACATTGCCTACAACAAGCATGTGGTACTCCGGTGATATTTGGAACTTGGCTCTCACCATGAACAGCGGACCCACTGGAGGTTTTCCCTGCCCAGGACAGCAGGGATGCATGTCCCTTGTCCTGGAAGGCCATCCCCAAATACCCCAGAGGGCAGTGGTGAAGTGAAGATGGGGAGATGGAGTGACGGTACAGTTAATGGGACCCTGAGCCTGCCTGAGCTCTCCTTTTCCTGTAAGTGGTAGGAAGGAATCCTGGGATCACCTCTGCACAGAAGCTGATTCGGAGGCCAGACCTACAAAGCAGGGGCAGATTTCAACATTGCACCTCTCAAATTTGAGCTCTACAGACAGACACAAGACTAGAAGAACAGTTAGTAGCCTTTTTTTTTTTTTTTTTTTTTGAGGCAGGGTCCAACTCTGTCACCCATCCTAGAGTGCAGTGGCATGTTCACAGCTCCCTGTAGCCTTGAACTCCTGGACTCAAGTGATGCTCCTATGTCAGCCTCCCAAGTAGCTGGGATTACAGGTGTGCCATCACATCCAGCTATTTTTTTGATTTTTTTGTAGAGATGGGGGGGTCTCACTCTGTTGCCCAGGCTGGTCTCGAACTCCTGGCTTCAAGCAATCCTCCCATCTCAGCTTTCTAAAGTACTAGGATTACCGGCGTGAGCCACGGTGCTCAGCCAGAATAGCTATTTTTAAAAATAGCTGATAGGTGTAGGTGGAAGATGCTAAAGTATCATACACTAGAAATAAGCAGTTGAGGTCTACCAGGCTCAGCAGAACCCATCAGGAGGAACCCTTCAAGGCAGAGTCTACAGACTTGAAGAGCAACCTAGTACAGAGCAACGTTCCCAGAGAATCTTGAGAGAAAAACACACCTGGGCAGGACTGACAGCCCGCGAGGACTTCTGGAAACACTTAATTTCTGGTTTGACTGCATTCAGAGTTACTAAATTGTAATATTACTGATACCAGCTTGGAAAAGAGGCTTTGGCTTCAGAAAAACAGTTCTTAAATGGTGATATTGATGCCCTGTGGTCATGAGGATGGACAGTCTTGCCTGTGAGGTGGCAAGAGGGGCCTGTTCGTCTGTCCCATGCTGAGGTTCCCTCCCTGATGGCATTTATTATTTGCACAATGTTCTTGCAACTCTAGCAGTTAAACACACTGCCACCGGAATTGAAGAAGCAGAAAATCTTTGTTGAGGCTCAGAAAATGATACCCCAAATTATATTGCTTTGGCATGCTGAGTGCTTTGAATCAAGCAGATTCAGAGACCTCAGAAATGAGCCTTAGAACCAAGGTCTCTCTCTCATCATCTCCTCCCCACCCCCTCCAACTTCCCTTGTCTCAAGTTCTCTTATCTGCCTGAGGGAAGTTCATCCAGAAGACTTGCAATTGCCTTGGACCCCCTCTCTGGAATCTACATTAACCAGAGATTAACTCATATGGCAGAAGAAACTAAAAGCCCACACCAAGATCCCACTCCTGGAGAGACTTTTCACTTATTCTTTCAATTATTCTTCTAAAGGCTGTCACCTGATTTACCTGCATGATAAAATAACCTCTGTTCTCAGTGGAGTTCTGCCCCTCACCTTCCCATAACTTGTCACCACCTCCCTGACACCCTGGAGGAAATTTGTTCCAGGCTATTGTCTGCATTTCCATCCTAATCATCTCCCCTAAACATCATTTACTCTTCTAAAATTGCCTACATCCCTCACTTGCCTCTCCCCTATGAAGAGAGTATTTAAGCTTCAACCATCTGGCCCTTCTTTGAGTCTCATATTTTGTGTGGCTACTGTGCACATTTGCACATTAATAACAAATTTATTAATCTATTGTCAGTTTATTTCAGCTGACATAAAGATTCAAACCTTCACGGGGGAGGGACACATTCCCTTCACTCTTATGCCTTCCATGGGACCAAGACGTTTTTTAAAAATTATGTAGGGTTTTTTTTTTTTTTTTAAATGGAGTCTTGCTCTTGTCATCCAGGCTGGAGTACAGTGGCACGATCTCGGCTCACTGCAACCTCCGCCTACCGGGTTCAACCAATTCTCCTGCCTCAGCCTCCCGAGTAGCTGGGGCTATAGGCGCCTGCTACCATGCTTCACTAATTTTTGTATTTTTAGTAGAGACGGGGTTTCTCCATGTTGATCAGGCTGGTCTCGAACTCCTGATCTCATGATCTGCCCGCCTCGGCTTCTCAAAGGGTTGAGATTACAGGCATGAGCCACCACGCCCGGCCCTAATATAATCCCACTGTAGCTCTTAATATTGTTTACCACAACCATGAATTATCTGCTCCCAGAATTAGAGATAATATCTATCTAAGATGGGAAATCAGTGGACAAAGGAGATAGATTAAAAATGTATACACATTTGGAACTCAGCCATCGCTAAAAACATTTAAGGAGTTAAGAACTGAAGTGGATGGTCTAGCAGCTGCCAAACATTGACCAGCAATTCCACAGGAATGGCCGCACCTTCAGAGAAAGTGTGCAAGAGACACTCGTTTTCCCTTGTGACTACTTCAGAAAAGCGAATTTTGAAAAGAAACATGAAAAGCAGTGCAATTAAAAAGCAATTAGGTCGGAATCACAAAATGAGCTTCTTTTGTTTATTATAGTTACTGTTTTAATTAACCATGAGGAATTGCACAATATACTAGTTGTTTGGGGGGAAACTCTTCACTGTTGTTTGGGGGAAAAATACAGTCAGGAATTAATATCGAACCTCATTAGAGCTCCTGACAGCTAAGTCTTTCCTGACAAGTAGACTGATAGGCTGGTTTTTCTTTTTTCCAATTTTAAGAATTAGCAGATTGTTAGATTAAGGAAGTGAGAATCTGCAAGACTTAAACTGTAAACAAATTACCAAAGAATGTCATTCCCAAGAACCCAATCTGTAATGCTAATGAAATAAGGACTCCGCGCTAGGAGGCAGCTATCCTCTGCAATTAGGTCCCACTTAACACAGCGGGAACTGCTGAGCCGAGCAGACCTAGGTTGAATGACTTACTCAACATGGGCTTATGCAGCCACAGGAGAATTTAAAAAGAGACATAAGGCAGCATTTTTTCATGCTAAATCGTAGTAAACGGAACCGATCCAATCACGTCCTATTCTCTCATTTTCCTTTTCTCTGCAGGAAGCCTCATCTTCCAGGAGGGTTTGGAAGTCTCACGGGGCTCTGGAAACGTTTTTTAGAACACGCATAGCTGCTGCATTCATATCATTTTATTAAAATTCATCTACATATTCATAAGGTATCCATTTTTGCTAGGAACTGGCATTCAGGAAACTTAAGAGGGATCCCATTTTTAAGGCAAAGAGAGATAAAAAGTAAAAACTAAGAAATATTTTACATCCCAGAGTTAGAGAGAGTGTGTGTATGTATATGAATTTAGATAATAAATCCTCACATTGAGCCAAGAAGGTGGGGTCGGCTTGAAGAATGTCTTTAAAAAGAAAAAGAATAAATTTTGTATTTAAAGAGTCATATCCCTGCCAACCAGTCTTCACTACTCCAGAGCTGGTGAAAGAACACCCAATATAGTAACTCAACAGGGGAGCCGGCTGCCAGGGGCACTTTCATACTTGAGCTTTCTCTGGGAATTGAGTAGAAACTGTAGTTGATTTGAAGTCAGAGGCAGGAAGAGTGTGCAGTAAGGTTTGTTCTACCAGACAACACGGGCTAGAAGCAGCGACTCTGAGAAGAGTGGGCGGGGTTTCGGGCTGACTTTGTGGGCTCAAGTTCACTTGAGTGTCCAAGGCTCTGGTGCTAATGTGATCATTCTGCAAACTTCCTGCTCAGTAAAATGGAGGCTTTAAAAACTGGACATATAAAGATTTAAGAATCTTTTATTTAGCTTTAAATTTCTCTGACATTAGATGGCTTTCAGTACCTGAACTCTTGGTTAGCCAGAAATGGAAAAAACTGGTGAATCTAAACCACCACATTGTTTAGTGAGTCTCTCAGGGTGGAAGAATGAATCTGTCTTTGCGGTAGATGTTATACCTGGGCTTGATCAAGATATCGATGAAATAACCAAATGCAAGCTCTTTGGACTGGGAAGCTCCAGCTTCTGTCCAGTATCACAGAAGGCTGTTTCACCGTGTGGGGAGGAATAAAGAAACAGGTTTCCTACTCTACCCCGGGGAAGGCCACGCCCCACCCTCACTCCAGGTGACCTCGTGTTTTTGCAAAGGGCCCTTGGTAACCTTGGTTACTGTGTGATGTGTGACAACTAACATCACTCCTCATCTGTGAAAATGGCCCTTACAATCTTGCCTGGTTATTGGGAACACCAAATAAAAACGTGTGAAAAAGGACTCTGAAAACTGTCAAGGTCACTTTAATGAAAGCAGGGTTATAATTCGCATTTGGCAGCTGTGTGTCAATGGTGACTGGGAGGTCAGAGTGGAGCTTTCTCTAGTAACTTGGAGAGGCAGCCGACGGGACAGGCTCTGAGACACCTTTCAAGCCCACAGGCTGCAGCGGCTCTGAGTAGAGAATACACTGTCAGTTAAAGGGTGAAGTGTTCCCAGGCAGCAGCAGCTCTGAGTAGAGAATACACTGTCAGTTAAAGGGTGAAGGGCTCCTAGGCCTGCAAGAAGGGCTCAGTAGATGGAAAGGTGGGAGAAGATGGAGAAACATATTTAAATAAACTCTCTTTAAGAAAGAGTTCAAGAACCTCTACAAGGCCCAGAGAGGGGATGTGGCCAACAGTAAGACCACACTTCTTATGAGATAGCCATGAAGACCAAACAGAGGGTCACGGGAAAGAAAAATTCCTAGATGAATACGCACCATCTCCCTGAACTGCCCTTGTAAGTCAGATTTTGTAAGGAAAATACTACACAACTTAACTGATTATTAAGTGAGCATTAGTTTATGCCTATACAAAGACAGAATTCAGTCATGGAAGAGATGGGGAATAGATACTTTCAAAAATAAAAAAGGAAAGTTATAAACAATGCCAAGCCTCCGCAGGCACTTTCTGGGTACCCCGTGCTAAGGGGCGTGCTCAGTCCCTCCCTTAGGCGGGCAGGCACTTCCAGTGAAGTCCCTCTAAGGGAGTTGTATGTTCTGATTGGGACTGGAGTCCCATATAGGAGCAAATCTGCTGGCAATGGGACTGTGAAATGCTGGTCTCCACAGCAGCTACATCTAACTGCGTGTCTATGAGCAGGCATTTGCGCTGTGGCTCAGGTTCCTGTGGAAAAACTCCAGGGCAAACAACACGAGGATCATGCAAGGTCACGGTATTTCCAAGGCCCTGATTGCTGTGATATGTATTTACAAATTATCATATTGGCATTCTAGATACATTCAATTTGTAAACTGAGTTTGAATCTGCCCCTGAGAGACAAATCTTGTTTTGATTTGCTGGCAAAAAACTAAGAAAAAAAAAGTTTCTGGGTTTGCAAAGCTGAGGGGCAAGTCTTAGACTGCAACAAATTCACCAAGGCAATAAGCCTCTGGTGGCCTCTTGGTAGTAACAGACATCACTGTGTGTTTATGTGTGTAAAATATTTCATGCATAAAATTCAGAGATATTATAGAAGCATCCATGTACCACTCTGCTTGCCAAGTCTTAATATCTTGCAATACTGGCCTTTGATTTTAAAAATTTTAAATAACATGACACATGACAGGATGACAGGTAATAATTACAGCCCTTACCTCAATCCTCATCTTCCCCAGGGGCAATCACTATCTTGAATTTGGTGCTTCATTGTTATACGTGTATTTTAAATAAAGTACCCATGTACATATTCATAAATTATATCAAGCATTTTTCTGCATCTATTCGAAGTTTGCAGAGATGGCACTGTGCTGTGACCTGCTGTTTTCACCTTTTGGGAGGTGCGTTTGTTCTGACATAAACAACTCTACTTCATTCACCCCCACTGCTATACTGCTTTCCACTGGAGGAAGGAACACACCACACACATCATCCCTTTTCTGCTGATTATCTATTCTCTCCGTTAGAAACAGCGCTGCAGTGGACACCGTATTTTTAGATAGCAGAGAAACTTTCTCTGCATTATTTACCCACGAGTAGGACTACTTGTCACACATTATGAACCTCTTCAACTGTACTTGACATAGCCAACTTAATCTCAAGGGGCTGGACCTAGTGTCACTCCTGCCCAGACCCGCATGAGATCATACTGCTCTGTGTTCTCACCATCCCATGTTTTAAAATTTCGCCAACCAGATTGGTATGAAGTAGTCATCATTTTAACTTTCATGTACTTGATTACTAGAGAGGCCACATATCATCTTGTATGCCTAGGAAGCTGACTAGATTGTTTCTGCTGTTAATCGTCTACTCACGTTCTCTGTCCACTTTTTGATTAGGTTTTACCTACTATTTGGCTGTAGGAATTTATACGCTCTGGACATTATCCTTTGTCAGCCAGATGCATTGCAAAAATCTCTGTGGCAGATGCTTTAATTTTGTTTATAATGCTTTTTGTCAAAATACTTTTTAAGAGTTTTCAAACTGTTGATGCTGGGGTAACAATGTTCAGGAAAAGCTTTCTTAACCGAAGGTCATTAATATATTGTTGTAAATTTTCTTTCAAATGTTTAAACTTCTACAAATGCTTTTAACAGGTTATAGCAGGTTATATATCCTTCATAAACATTGAAGGATTATGTATATCCATGTATATCGTGGAGAAAATTACAAAACATAACTGAAGGACATTTAAAAGTGCCCAGTATTACAGAAATATTAGTTTTCTTCAAATTAATACATAAATTCAGTGAAGCATCATGCAGGGTTTTTTCATGGAGCTTGAAGAGCTTATTCTTAAATTCATCAGGAAAAGCACATGGTCACAACTATCCACTGGAGTCTTGAAGACCAACACATAGCAGGGCAACATGCGCGAGGAGCTGTGAAGGATTACTGCAGAGCCACGGTGATTAAGGCAGCGTGGTACAGGTGCAGGGTTACACACACAGATGACCAGAACAGAAACGGATGTAGACAAGTTCCATGCTATCCTTCATATACAGAGGAAGGAGATCTATAATCTCCTTTTTTTCTGTGTAGATAATCCATGGCCCCAGCATGATTTAATAGTTCATTATTCCATCACTGATTAGTAATGCCACTGCTGTCACACCAAATATTTATGTCTACATCCGTTTCTGTTCGGGTCATCTATGTGTGTAACCCCGCACCCGTACCACGCTGCCTTAATGATGTGGTTCAGCAGTAACTCTTCATGGCCCCTATCAGGCGATGTTCTTCAAGACGCCAGTGGATATTTGTGACCATGTGCTTTTCCTGATGAATTTAAGAATCAGCTCTTCAAGTTCCATGAAAAAACCCTGCATGACATTGCACTGAATTTACGGATTAATTTGAATACATTAGTATTTCTATAATACTAGACATTTTAAAATACCCTTCAGTTATGTTTTATAATTTTCTCCATGAAAGTCTTGCACATCTTTGGCTGCATTTATTCCTCCGTATCTAACAGTTCTGCTTGCTACAGTGAAAGGAGTCTCTTTTCCTATTACATTTTTGAATTGGCCATTACTGATACCTGTTTTTGTATGTGGACTTTGCATTCAACACCTCACTGTGCTCTATTTGTTCTGATAGTCAGTTTGCAGGTTCTCTTAGATTTTCCACAAATCAATACATCTACATTTTGTCCCCGTCTTTCCATTACTCACACATCTTGTGATTCTTAAGATGGCAGTGATTATGGCCTGCAACACAATATACAATTTTTAAAAGTGGTAAAAAACAACCTTGCCTTGATCCTATCTTTAAATTGAACACAAGTAGATTTTTATCATTCAGCTTTGTGTCTGCCACAGATGTTTCACAGATGCCTTTCATCAGGTGAAGGAAACTCCCTCACGAGTGCTGAATCTTACTGTTTTCCCTCCCGCATCCATTAATATGACCTACAGCTATTCTCCTTCAATTTACTGAGAAAATATATTACATTATTTTCTGATATTCAAATATTTTTACATTCCTAAAATAAACTCTTCTTGGATATGGATATATGTGTGTGTGTGTGTGTGTATACAAAGCTGTATCAGATTTGCTAGTATTTGGTTTAGGATTTTCTGAGTCTATAACCATAAATTGAACAATTTGCTGTTCTTATACTTTCTTTTTCTGGTTTCATAGCTAGGTACTACTGAAGGAAATAGGGTAGCTTTCCTCCTTTTCTATTCTCTAAAACAGTCTGGGTTTTATGCAAACACATTTGAGCTTTGTGAATTTTTGAGAAAGCAAATTTTTTATTGTTGAAAATTTCTTTTGATGGTTTGCACTTATTCATATTTTTTTATTAAGAGATTTTGGTAACTTAAATTTCCCTAGAAAATTATCAATTTCATGTAAGTTTCAAATTTATTTGCATAAAAGTATACTTCTAATTTTCTTATGATCTTAGTTATATCTGCTTTTTTACACCTAATATTAATGTTTCTTCTCTATTTTTGCTAATCAGCATTTTTAGAGATTTATATTTTTTAAAGATGAAGCTTTATATAGTACTCTCCAATGGATTTTTAGTTCATTAATTTTTTCTTTTACCTTCCTTATTTCCTTCCTTCTACTTTCTTTAGGTTTACACCCTGCAGTTTTTCCCACCTTCTTCAGTCACAGAGTGGATCTGAGCTACTCTGCATAAGGAAAAATGGTTAAAAATCCAAGAAAATTCTACAGCTGAATAAACACAGGCAGTTTTCTCAACCATTAGATGGGTGAGTGAAATGGGAAGGGGGAGAGATGTCCGCGGGTGCGATGACTAGCTCCCCTAACTTACTTTGGGAGGAGAGTGGCGAGGCCCCTGCCTCTGAGCCAGGCCAAGGCACCTGCCTCCACATGTGTTCGGAAAGATGGAGCAGCCCAGGGAGTCCTGTAGCCACTTGGAGCTTTATTTCTCCAGGCAACACAGCACCTGAAAGTCTGAGAGTCTCCATGTGCACCCATCAGCCAGGCGAGATGAGCCAAGAGAGCCTGTGGGGGCATTAAATTAGCCAGCAGGGCCAGAAGTTTTAAAAATCAAAGGAACATATTAAAATAGATTCTGTTGCTTGTCAGCCCACCTCCCCATTCATATACAGGTATTGGGTGGGAGGGGGAAGGTGTTAGCACCTCACGATGCTGGGATGAAGGCTCTGGACACAGCTGGTGATGCAATGGAGGCGGTGAATGCCTTCTGTTTCCTTGCCCTCGTCCATAGAAAATGCTTACGTGATTCCCATTTCAAGGGAAAGAAAAGGGCAGGCAGGTCTGTTGTTTCGGTGACTGTCCTGGCAGCCTGATGCAGCTGCCCATGGACACAGAATGTCCATATATGCCTCTGCTGTGAAGCTGGGGCTCCAGCCAGGCCGGAGGCAACTGCAGGCTGGGCACATGCTCCTCATTCAGGACGTGATTTGCTTCTGCGGTAAGGGCAGCTGCTTTAAGGCCACAGATTTCTGATTATCACAAAGCTCTGACGGTTTAGTGAGCATAACACTCATTCATGGAGATTATGAAAACAAACACGCCTAGGCTCTGGCTGCCTCTCCCAGCCCATTCTGAATAAGTAGGTCTAGGTGAAACCTGGGAATCTGAATTTGAAAAGGCCCCTGAAGACAAGGCTTATACAGGTTGCTCTTAGAACTCATTTTAAGAAACACACATGGGATGCCGAGGCGGGCGGATCACGAGGTCAGGAGATCGAGACCATCCTGGCTAACACGGTGAAACCCCGTCTCTACTAAAAAAATACAAAAAACTAGCCGGGCGAGGTGGCGGGCGCCTGTAGTCCCAGCTATTCGGGAGGCTGAGGCAGGAGAATGGCGTGAACCCGGGAGGCGGAGCTTGCAGTGAGCTGAGATCCGGCCACTGCACTCTAGCCCGGGCGACAGAGCGAGACTCTGTCTCAAAAAAAAAAAAAAAAAAAAAAAAAAGAAACACACAGAAGAGTGAGAGGTATTATTAGTGCAACAGTTCTCTAATATGGAGCCATAATTAGACTCATCTGGGGAGCTTTGGAATTGGACCTGGAACTCTGGTATTTGACCATATAGAACAGAAAAACTCTGCCTCCTCCAGATTTTGATTTCCCATTCGCCCTCCCTACCACAATCTGACCCCCAGTGGTCATCATGCATGAAGTGGCCCAATCCAGGCTGTATTCCTCAAAGTCTACCATGACTATGAAGCCTGACACAGACAGAGTCAAGACTAAGCCACTGGGAATAAGGCCTCAACATGACCAAGCTGAAAATAAGATCTAGCCCAAGCTGGAGTCTGGATCCATCACAAGGCAGAAGGGGCACTGGAAACAGGCCCTCCTCTGCCCAGCCCCAGACTGGGCTGGGGATGAATCTCTCAACCTCAGGGCACTTCCACTAAGGCCCATCCCAAACAAGATGCTCAGCTTCATATTTTCAAGATGTGTTGCTATGGAGTCTACAGAAAGTCTAGGCAGGCTACTGGATAGAATGTAAACTGGAAATGGAAGCCAAAAAAAGGAAAATGGAAAAAAGTTCACTAGCTGTTATATAATGTTCATTTAATTAAAACATACTCTGAATAATCCTCCAAACAGTGATAATGGCATAATATTCCACCAAATCCACTAATTTCTGATTAGTTCTAATAGCTACTGAGTTTATCCTACACAGATCTTTCAAAACTAAACAGAACCAAATCCTAAGACATTTAAAAACCTCTGCAGGACCCCTGTGAAATCAGGCTTCTTAAAAATCTGGTAGTCAGGAGATTTGAATAAGCTCCGTTAATCACCTTAGGTTTGTCTCACTTTGAAATTATTAGTCTAAAATAGCTTTCTTGCATACTGCAGGCTATTGCATTCTGCAACACATAGGAGTCGGAAGCACGTTCTAAAACAAAATGTTTATCCTCCCCGTGACACAGGAAACTCAAGCCTATCATATTTACTGTACTCCCTTTGAAGTCCTCTAATCCCATTGAAAAGCCAAGGGGTTCTAGAGGCAAAAAACGTGCACACACACTCGGGCCAAGCGGAGAATCCAAACACACACTTTTCGCTCACCAAACACTCCACGCTTCGGCACCGACCGCAGAAAATAGGTGAGTATTCTCCACCAGAAGAGGAAAAACATTAGGTTTCCCCTTGAAGCTTTCAGCAAGCCATCGTTTGATGGAATAAAAATGTTTTTCTTCATTCAAAGAGCACCATTTGTCCTTTATTGCCTCCAGTTTTACCGACACGAAATTTTAGCTGAAAACTTTTCAAGAGTCAAGAGCTATTGAAAGTTGAGAAAATAACAGCCCTGGATGAAGCCATCTGAGCTCTCTCATCATGCCTTCCGAGGGCTGCACTTCAGCTGCTCGGTCCCACTCACTATTTAAGGCTGGAGTCATTTCAGAGAGACCAAATTATTATTGTCCTTTAAACTTTCATTCCTCCTGATGCCAGGGGACAAGCTGCCTTTTCTGGACGGAGGCTCACGCTGCTCATCAGACAATGTGAGCACTGTACATTCCATTTCTTCCCTCTTGCTAGTCCCCTGGGACAAGTGGCACCCCTAGTCCTGCTAGAGTAACTGCAGTAACTCCCTCTGCCTCCTGGTGCCCACCATCGTCCTCTTGGATATGTGAGCTCCGGATTCCAAGCTGTCTGAGGGTTTAGTTTTTACTTCCATTGCTCCATGAAGAGATGTGCTTTTACTTTTATCTGCTCCTGCCTGTCTCAAAGTGGTGAATCCTTTAGAGCACTTTTCTTAGGGGTTATTCAGGCAGTTGCTTTTCTTTACTACCCTACTCTTGCAGTTCTCCCCCATAAAACCTGGGCCAAATAATGTGTGACCACTGAGCAGTTCTGATTGCCCCAAGTGGACAGGAGGAAAGCTTAAGTTCTGTGGAGGGTGATGTTTTAGGGCACCACTCTTTTTCAGATACACTGAATTGCTCTGTTTTGGTCTGTGGTTAAAAAGACCAACTTTTCAGTTGGGCGCGGTGGCTCAAGCCTGTAATCTCAGCACTTTGGGAGGCCAAGGCGGGAGGATCACCTGAGGTCAGGAGTTCGAGACCAGCCTGACCAACATGGAGAAACCCCATCTCTACTAAAAATACAAAAAATTGGCCAGGTGTGGTGGTGCATGCCTGTAATCCCAGCTACTCAGGAGGCTGAGGCAGGAGAATTGCTTGAACCAGAGAGGTGGAGGTTGTGGTGAGCCGAGATCGTGCCATTGCACTCCAGCCTGGGCAACAAGAGCAAAACTCCGTCTCAAAAAAACAACTTTTCACTTAACTCTACGATTACTAGTAATCAAAGGCTGCATCGGATTCTACTCTTTCCAACGATGAAAGACAAACAGGTCATCTAGTCATGGATAAGAGTAAGCATGTCAGTTTGAAGTAAAGGAGTCACTATTTTAACCCTCCCTTGGCCCTGGCCTATTGGGGGTTCACGTAAAAAACAGGGACACCCAACTTTGTCTTGGCATGACTTGTTCACACCCTCTCCAGGCGAATCCAGTGTCTGGTTCTCCTAAACTTTGTTCATGTCAAATACAACAGCATTCTTTTGGAATCTTGGATGAAAAAAATCAACTTCCCGTTGATGACAGAATGGAACGTTACGGTAAAGAACAAGAAAGTATTTGGTATATGGCTCCTAACACAACAGTTACCGCATTTATGTCTGGTCCTCGTGACTCTATTATAACGTATGCCTGAAGGTGCACGCGCCCTTCTGGATAATATGAAACAAATACAAGTCTCCCTCTTGCTCCTATCTTAGAGATTTTGTTTTGGGAGAACTGTGAAGCCCCAGGGGCGAGTCTCGATTGGCCTAAGACAAACTCATGTCACCAGCCTCTTTCACAGTCACAAATAGCCATGACATAGTTCTGGTCCCTGAATTATAACAGAAAGTGCTAGAAGGGATTTCTGGGAGACATTTAGGTTGCTGTTAAGAGCAGAGAGACACTCAAGAAAAGCCCATTTCTGGCCCCCAGCTTCCCGCCTTGAAAGCGATCACATGCGTGGAGCTATGGCAGCCTTCCTGCAACCATGTAAGGCAAAAAGGATGCAGCTGAAAAACCCAAATGCTGAAGATGGTGCTGAGGAAGGTCAGAAAGAGCTCCCAGGTGAGGGGAAGCCGACTTAGATGGCCTCTCCAGGTATTTTGTTAAATAATTTAACATCTGTTTTGCTACAGTATCCTAATTGATACAACATAATAAATGAAAAAAATCAGAATGGCTTCCTGTTTCTTGGCAACACTAAACCAGTCACAATGAAACAACACATACAAAGTTTTAAAGGAAAAAAAAGACACAACAAGAATTCCATGCATTATGAACTTATGGTTCTTATGAAGGGAATGGAAAGCAATTCTCAGGTAAGCAAAAAAAGGCTCAAACAACAGAATACAAGAACAATGAAGTGAAACAAAATATGTTGTCTGTACAAGAAACACGATGGAAAAAGCAAGAGAAAAACGAAATGACATTAAAAATTAGATGACAGACCAAAGATAAAAATGGCTACAAGGCCGGGAGTGGTGGCTCATGCCTGTAATCCCAGCACTGTGGGAAGCCAAGGCAGGTGGATCACCTGCGGTCAGAAGTTCAAGACCAGCCTGGCCAATATGGTGAAACCCTGGCTCTACTAAAAATACAAAAATTTGCCGGGTGTGATGGCATGTGCCTGTAGTCCCAGCTACTTAGGAGGCTGAGGCAGGAGAATCGCTTAAACCTGGGAGGTGGAGGCGGAGGCTGCAGTGAGCCAAGATCACACTACTGTACTCCAGCCTGGGTGACAGGGTAAGACTCCGTCTCCAAAAAAGTCAATGAATAAAATTAAAAAAAAAAAAAGGTTAAGAGTCTATTAAACTTTAGACCATCAGGTTGGCTTAAAAATCAAAATATATGCTGCTACAAAAGATAAATGATAAACCTAAGACAAAATGGCATCCAAAAAAAAAAAAAAAAGAAAGAAAATCAATAAAATACAAAAATATATCAAGAATAAGTGAAATAAAGTAGGAGATTAACATTTATGCAAAGCAAAATGTATGGCAAAAAAGGACAACTTGTTCAAGGACAGCCTGGGCAACACAGAGAGCGCCCATCTCTATTAAAAAATAAAAAATAAAAAAAAATAAAATGGGGTAACTTTATGTCAATAAGGGTATAATCCATGAATATACACCTTCTAAGCCCCTCATGCTTAGAGATAAGCAGAAACTCCTAGCACTGTAATGTGAGTTTCAAACGCTTTTGTCAATAATAAAGGTTTTGAATGTAATCAATCAGGTGGGTTGAACATGTACATTTGAACTTTGAAACGAGTATAGATGTTACTAGCCTTTAAAAAAATACCCATCAAATATTCACAGAAATGAGAAGTAAAGATTGTAGCCTCTAGGGGCAGGCTGTTGTTTAGACCTTACCACTGCCTGCTTAATGGGGCAAGTTCTGTTTCTCTAACTATCAAATCTTAGTAACAATAACAACAGTACCTACACCTCATAGGGTTGTTGTGAGAATTAAATGAGTAACGCATGGAAATTGCTTAGTATAGCACCTGGAATAAAAATCTCAATTAAAGGTAGCTACATCTCATGCCCAAAGTAAAACCCTCCATACATGCAAAATAATAACATTACAAAGTTGTAATGTCTGACTCCACAGCAATAAAGTGAGGGGGAAAAAATCCCCAATGACCTAAGTTTAAAAAGATAAAAAGAAAAAAAAAAAAATCAGTTTCTTACCATTTTGAAACTCTTTCCTAAATAAGTAATGTACCCAAAAAGAAACCAAAAATAGAATTCCAGAGTGGTGAGAAATAATAATAGTGGTCCTTTACAAGTAGGTTTAAAAATAACCAAAATTATCACACTATATTTCGTATGATGTGAGACTCAGCCAAAGAAACCACTCAGAAACCAATTAAGTAGACATGAAGTAAACATTCAACATTCGATTCTCATGTGGCAAGAGGAGCACAGAGGAAAGCAGAGGGAACAGGCACACATGAATGCATTACAGGGAAAAGCAGTGGAATGTATATAAAGTCCCAGCACTTGGATGTCAAGGATGAAACGAAGAAAGAAGGAAGGAGGAGAAACCAGAGACACATCACTGGCATTTTTAAAGAAGAACAAAGGGAAAAGTTGATAATTAATAAAGATTTAAGTGCACATACATATAACACTATGCCAATAAATCTGAAAATCCAAGGGAAATTTATTCTTTTGGGAAGATACAAATCAAATTAATTCGAGTAAAACACAGAAAAACTTAATGTATGTCAATATTTACGGAAGAATTTTAAAAGGTTATCAAAGGATTACTGTAATTAAAATAAAAATAGCTCTAAGTTTAGATGACTTTGAAAGGTGAGCTCCAAGAAACAAATAACTCCTTTGCAAATCAGTTTTTCTGAAGCACCTGAAGAAATTTAGGAATTTGTTCTAAATTCATTTTACAAAGTTAACATAATCTTGAAGCCAAAGCTAAATGAAGGAAGGAAGACGGGAGGGAAGGAGGAAAAGAAGGCAGGCAGGCTGGCCGGCCACAGATAATTTCAGCTATGAACCTTCATTCAAAACCTAAAATAAAGCAGTAGCCAAACTCAGCAATAAATTGAGTAAATTGTGGTACATTTTCAGAACCAAATAACACACTGTCATCTCAAATAACATTTCCTTTTAAATGAGAGAGCGAAGAGGTTATTCAAAAATATTTATCCCAACACTATTAGCATTAAAAAGGAAAAGAATCTAGCAGTCCATTAACAGAGAGCTAGCTAAATAAACATAAAATGGGATATATAGTTTTTTAAAAGGGAAGTTACATATTTAACAGTCCTAGAAAATATTTCCTATGTATTACTGAATGAAAAAAAGCAGGCAGGTAAACAGCAAATACAGTGTCATTTTATTGTCATTGTATTTATATAAAATGACATACATCGAACATCAGAGGGTGTGACGCAAATTAGGAAGGACATTCACAAGGGAGGAGACGATGTGAAGCTTTCAGTTTTTTTTTTTTCTGTGTGTAACAAACATGTATCTACTTTTAAAAAGTTTTTTCTTTAAATAAAAAACCGGTTTTGAGTAATTCGGTGTATTTAAAGAAAGAAGAACTTGGGGAGTTCGTGATACAAGGTTGCTAACAGCCCACTGTGTAGACCATTGGTATCTAGGTGAAACAGAGACCAATTCAGAGATTTTAGCTAATATTTGGCCAAGATAAGGTTTGCCAACAATAGAAGGCAGATCATCACCATCACCGTCACATCTTACCATGATTTCCTTATGGCGGGTCTGACTAAGCCCAAGAATGGACCAACCCTAACAGAAGTGCCTTCGTTTGATGGCACCACCATGCACTGGCCTCCAGGGGGTGCCTCTTTGCAGATAGGATTCTACAGTCAACTGGGTTAACTGAGTGATTCCATAAAAGCAGCTACCAAGAGAGATCTAGTTCAGCCCA
Organism: Chlorocebus sabaeus; assembly: GCF_047675955.1. Taxonomy (NCBI): domain Eukaryota; kingdom Metazoa; phylum Chordata; class Mammalia; order Primates; family Cercopithecidae; genus Chlorocebus; species Chlorocebus sabaeus. The sequence continues at coordinate 68,232,771 of NC_132928.1, read as the reverse complement.
GACAACACGTGGGGACAGTGAGTGAGCGGCAAAGCCTACCAGGAGCTGCGCTGGGTGCTAACCAATCTCAAGGGCAACCTGTGCACCAGAGGCCCTGCAGGAGATCAAGCTGAAGACCACCCCCAGAGTTTCGACTCCCTTTATGTCTTGTCCCCCTCTCTATAGCATGGGAACCCAAAAGTAGGCTCTGGTCCCTCCAGGACTGGCTGTTTATCATGTGGCAGCAGAATCAATGGTACTCTTCTTTATTTACCTAGCGAGGGTCCATAATTCCTAATCTGTGATTCCAACATTAAAAAAAAAAATCCTGGAAAAAAATCTGTATCCTATTGGGTGACAAAGCCTGCCGTGATCTGAATTATGTGGCAGTAAAACCTAACCTGATGTCTGTTCTCCTGATTTATCCCGCTTGGTATGCATATTCATGTTTCGCTGCAAAAAATATTAGTGTGTTTGATGACAAGGTACTGTCTGAAGATTAAAAACATTATTTCACAAATTGTGCATATATCATTAATACCCCTCTATATTTTTTAAAAAAAATCTGAATTCCCTAAGAATTTAAGTGAGGAATTAGAAAACTGTCTAATTACAGATCGTCTCTGTCCCAAAGTAGCTTATGCAATACCTGGAGAAATCATGCACAGCTGTAAAACAAGAAAGCCCAGGCACAGAGACTCTTGTTGGGGGTGGCAAGGTCTCAAGTGAGGGCAGCAATCCCATGGCATGGGGCCTGTCAGAAGCGGTTCTTTGGAAGAATCTAGGTGAATTGTGTTTTAAGGGACACACCCATTTAGAAAGGTTTAGAAGGGCAGTGGAGAATAACACGAATGAAAAAACGCTTTGCAAAGAATGCCCCCACATCTGGAATGCATCCACATCAGAAGTCTCAAGAAAGGTACGCGGGTGGGGAAGGCAGGACTGGCTACTGCAGGCCATCTATGCAGGGCCCAGGAGAGGGATCCAGGTGCCCTCACCATAGGTTAGTTCTTATGTGGGAGGGGCATACAGAACACAGGCCTGGGGGAGGTAGTGAGAGATCTGAGGAAGCAGGTCCAGTGACTCAGAAGGGAGGACAAGGGACTGGACCAAGAGTGGCAATGAGAGGAAAGGGTTAATTTGAGAGGGATGCCAGAACAGAAAGCCACCAAGGCCACTTGGGTAGCTCATGGTCCCACGCGCCAGTACATGTTGGCCAAGCAGCATTAGGCAACCAGGGCATTGCTTTATTCTAGCCTACAGCAACATACAGGGAATTTTCCAACTTCAACAGGATGCACTTACATGTGAATATTAAGAACAAGTGCCTTGGCCTTTGCACTTCAAGAATTACCAAGAATAAAAAAGACTTGGTTTAAAGGGACACAGCAAAGATGCCAGAGGAAATTCAATCATCATCATAAAGAAGAGGCGACAGATAACAAATCCAGTGTCCCTTAAGCCATCGGTCCCCAACTTTTTTGGCACCAAGGAACAGTTTCGTGGAAGACAATTTTTTCTACAGATGGTGGAAGGGGGAGATGGTTTGGGATAAAACTGTTCTGTCTCGGATCATCAGGCATTAGATTCTCATAAGGAGCCCACAACCTAGATCCCTTGCATGTACAGTTCATAATAGGGTTTGTGCTCCTATGAGAATCTAATGCCCATGCTGATCTGACAGGAGGCGGAGCTCAGGCGGTAAGGCTCGCTCATCCCCTGCTCACCTCCTGCCGTGTGGCCCAGTTACTAACAGGCCATGTGTTGCTGCTACTGGTCCACGGCTTAGGGATTGGGGACCCTTGCTTTAAGCCTATTTTGGTAACCAGAAATACCTCCACATTTAAAAATACACATTCAGGGATAGATAACAAAATGATTTTAAAACCACCCATAAACGTTGACAATCTCAACTGTGTAACTTCTACCCAGGCTTGCCCCCTGAATTCCGGATTTTTGTGTATCTTCATCCACCTACTTGACAGTTCCACTTGGATGAAAACTTCCCTCCTAATCTTTCCAGCAAGGCTTCCTGAATAGCAGCTATTCATTTAGTACTGATTATGTGCCAGCCACTGTGCTAAGTCACTTACAGGTGTTAACCCACTTAGTCCTCACAGCAGCCCGTGAGATGAGTTTATCATCACCTTAACTTGTATCTGAGGAAACTAGGGCACGAAGGAGCTAAGTGACATGCCAAGATAGTGCAGCTGCTAAAGGGATAACTGGGATTCCAACATGGCAGACCTGGTGCCAGCATCCACACCTTAACCAGGAAGTTGTACTGCTACCTGCTCAGCAAAGGACAAGTCCATTCTTCAAGTTATTTGGTCAAGAAACTCAGGGGCATCCTTCACCCCTCTCTTCTTCACACTCCACATCCGATTTAGCATATCTTGTCATCTCTACCTTCCAAAGGCATCCAGAATCCAACCACCCCTCACCACCTCCATTGCTAGTTCCCTGTTCTTAGCCACTGTCATCTTGGCTGGATCATGGCAATAGGTTTCTCTGCTTCCGGCCTTGTATTTCCCACCCCCCCCCCCCCAATAAATCTGGTGTTATCACAGCAACCTTTTAAAAGACTGACCCTTTAGAGGCCTAATTCAGGTCATGCTGTTCCTCTGCTCCCAAACCTACAATGGCTTCCATCTCACTCAGTGGCTGCTATGATTTGAATGAGTCTCTTCCAAAATGCAGGTGTTGCAACTTAACAGCCAATGTAGTGGTGATAGAACCTTTAAGAGGTGATTAGATAATGAAGGCTTCTCCCTTTGCGAAAGGAACCAAGGCCCTTTAAAAGGGCTTAATGAAGGGAGTATGTCCCTTTTTTGCCTTTCTGCCTTCTGCCATGTGAGGACACAGCCTTTGTCCCCTCTGGAAGATCCACTGTTCTTGGTGCCATCTTGAAAGCACAAACCAGATTCTCACCAGACAATGTGAGCCTGCTGGCTTAAAGATCTTGGACTTCCCAGCCTCCACACTGTAAGAAGTAAACTTCCGTTCTTTGTCAGTTACCCAGTCTCAGGTATTTTGTTATAGCAGCACAAAACGGACTATGACAAAGACAAAGCCAGTGCCCTTACCACGCGCCTCCAGGCTCCTAGGGCTTGGTGCCTTGACTCTTCTCAGACCTCACCTCCTTCTACTCTTCCTCATGGCCTCCTGCCTAGCGACTCTGGCTTCCTGCTGTCCTTTGGATAGGCCTGGCACACTACCTCTTTGGGGGACTTTGCCCTTGCCACCTCCTCTGATGAGAACTCTCTTCCCAGTTATTCAAATGGACACTCCCTCGTCCCTTCCCTCAGGTCTTTGCCTAAACACCTTTCAGTCAAGGAGACCTTCCCTGATCACCTGCTTAGTACTAAAACCCTTGACTCTTCCACACTCCTAACCTCCACCGCTTATTTTTTTTTCTCTTCTGTATTTAACATGCTTTTTAAAAACCATATAATTAATGATTTATTTTATTGTTTTCTCCCCCATCCTCTTAATGTGAGCTCTATGATGGCAGAGTTGTTGGTTTTTTAATGTTTCGTTCTCAGCTGTTTGCCCAGTGACCAGAAAAACACCTGTCATGCAGTTAGCACTCAAATCTTTGCTAAATAGATGCATAAATCCAAGAATAAAAAGAAATTTTCAGTGAACATAAAACTTTAAATCCAAGTACAATATTCCTATTGGGATATTTCCTTTTTTAAATAACGTGAATTTCCAAAGAGGTGTGGATTTTCTCACATTATTGTCAGATGAAGAGAATCATGACTCATTCAATACAGTTAAGACAGTCGTTACTATAAAAGTCTGAACTTTAAATTTTACAGATGGCAGCGGGGATTATGGGCCTCATGGGTTCCACCATTAACATTTAACAACTCCAGAGTGCAGGCCGGGCACGGTGGCTCACGCCTGTAATCCCACCACTTTGGGAGGTAAAGGCAAGAGGATCGCTTGAGGTCAGGGGTTTGAGGCCAGGGCTGGCAACGTAGCAACACCCTATCTCTACTAAACAATTTTTTAAATTAGCTAGGTACAGTGGCGCATACCTGTAGTCTTAGCTACTCAGGGGGATGGCGTGAGCCCAGGAGTTTGTTACAGTGAGCTATGATCACACCTCTGTACTCCAGCTTGCGCAATGGGGTGAGACCCCATCTACATCAATAAACAACTCCAAAGTATATGTGAATTGTCAGTTACACCAGTGAACAGAGAGGTGTTTTGGCTTAATAATGAATGTACCATAAACTGACAATGCTGCTTCTTTTAAGTTCATTAGAAACGTCACAGATGTAATCTCTGAAACCATATTCAAGTGAAATATATAGCCTAAATGACAAAAAAAAGTTAAAATAAATTTTATAGTACTTTGACTGTTTCCTAAAATATACAAAACCCTTCCATTGAAAAAGAAAGTTGTTCTTCCAGTTTCGTGGTTCCACGACGGGGGAAAAGTGATGGGTTTTAAATGGATAGTTGAAGTAGGACAGTTTGTTAGGACCCAAAGATTGATCTCATTTATCAAGCAAAACTCTGTTGACTCCATTTTTCCTGGTCTAATTTCTTTCTGAAATAGGTAGGATCACTGCTTCATGGCTATTTCCACAACTGTTTTTGGTTCTATGATAAAACAATACAATACCATCTCAATGTGACAGAGGCATTCACATACTGGAAGGCGAGAGTCTGCCAGGCATGTCACACATTTTGAGAGCAAAGCGTAACAAAGTAACAGTTCATTCTTTACTCAAAGCTGATATATATACAAGCCACTAGTCACTATACTAATGTCCTGTATCTGTGTGATGTATGTAGTTTATGTGTACATCTGAGTCTAATGAAAATGCTGTAAGACAGGCCGGGCAGGCATGATCGTTGTTTTACAGATAAGAAACCCAGGGTTTACAGAGAGACTATTTTAACTTCAGTCTGGGAGCTAATAGCTGGTTGAGCTATTACTAAAAGCGACACATCCCAACTTCAAGCCTATATTTCTATTTACTCTCCTTCGAGATAGACATTACTGCTCAGGGCAAAATTTATAAACTGCCAAATTCGGAGTGGATTTGAATTCCAAATACAACACCCAGGTGTTTTTCCTGCTTTTAGTGACAATAAAGTTCCTTGCTGTAGACCAACCTACTCACTAAAAGCAACCAGGAATTGTGGATGAAATACACTGAAGAATCTATTTGAAGGCACTGGAGAGCTGGCAAAGCAGCCAAGTGTTGTGAGGTCAGGTTTCCAGAAAGGAGAAGCACCTAGAGAGGAAGGCCAACATTCTCTGATCCTCTTCCCCTCAAACAGCATGGAGCCAAGCGGCCGACAGAGCCTGGCCAAGCACAAGCAATGGTCTTGTAGGTGCAGAGTCAAGTGAAAGCCTCTGGAGGTGCCATGGGGCTGTGGAGGCCAGAAATGGACTTCAGGGCTTGTTGAGGAAACTGGGCTCTGATAAATATCCCAGACTTCCAGGTCGAATCATGTAGGGCTACTTCCTAGTGGCAAAAGAGAACTGGAAACTCACCAGCTCTCTCATAAAAGACCAAAACCCAGCTTTATACCAGCTCAATTCCATACTTGATCAAGGTGACCTGCCCTATTTTAACTGCTTGCCAGAGAACAAAACTAAATCCTCTTTGGAGGAAAAAGTCAGTGAGGGCCCTGAAATATCTCTGTATTTATTCATACACAACAAAACACAATCACTGAAATGAAGAATTCAGCAGTGGATTTAAAAGCAGACTAGACAGAGCAGAGGAAAGGATCAATGAACAGGAAGCAGGCCAAAAGAAATATATCCAGACCGAGACACAGGGAATCAAAAAGAATAAAAAGTACAGAAAAGAGCTTATGAGGGACAGAAGAAATGTAGAAATATCTAACAAAGATGAAATGAGGGTCTCAGAGGAAGAGGAGACAGAACTGCAACATGGCAAAACTGACAAGGCACGAAGCTCAAGAGTCAGGCAATTCCACAAATCCCAAACAGGTTCAGCGCGAGGAAAACAACTTCTAGGCATATTACGGCAAAATTGCTGAAAAAAAGAAATATCTGAAAAGGCAGCTGGAAGGAAAAGTCAAAATGTCTTCAAAGAGAACAAGAAGACTAAAAGTACATTTCACCAGAAACAACAAAAAACAGAAGACAACTGAAAGACAACGTAAAGGTGCTGACAGTCACCATCAACCCAGAATTCTGCAGTCAGTGAAAAGACTTCGAAAACAAAAGCCGGGGGTGGTGGCTCACGCCTGTAATCCCAGCACTCTGGGGGGCTGGGGCGGGCAGATGGCTTGAGGTCAGGAGTTCAAGACCGTCCTGGCCAACATGGTGAAGCCTATCCCTAGAAAAAATACAAAATTAGCCAGGCATGGTGGTGGGCGCCTGTAATCCCAGCCACTTGGGAGGCTGAGGCAGGAGAATCACCTGAACTGGGGAGGCAGAGGTTGCAGTGAGTTTAGATTGCACCAACGCACTCCAGCCTGGGTAACATGAATGAGACTCCGTCTCAAAAAAAAAAAAAAAAAAAAGTAAAGTGAAGATGTTTTCAGACCAACAAAAGGATAGAATTCATTGCCAGCAAACTGGTACTAAGTGAAATACTAATGAAATACAGAAGGAAAATGGTCTTAGGTAGAAATATAGAAATACAAGAAATGAGGAGCAATGGGAATATAAATATGTGAATAAATCAAAAGGATATTTACTGCATAAAACAATAGAAGATATTCTGTAGAGTTTATAAAGAGAGAATTAAGCTGAATGACAACAGGAGCACAAAGGGCTGAAGGTTAAGTGGGAGGTAAATTATTATAAGGTCTGTGCATTGTCTAAGAAGTAATAAAATTATTCATTTACATTAGGTTCTACATGTGGACTTGCTAGTCAAGAATTTAGCAAACCAATAGAGAAGAAAATACTTAATGTAGAAGGAAGATGAAAGGGAAAAAGAAACACAAAACAGGTGGAACTAATAGAACACAACCAGTGAGATGTTGGTGTTAAACCCCAATAAACTAGTACTTAACATTAAATGTAAAAGAACTAAATACACCAAATAAAAGACAAAGATTGTTAGAGCAGATGAAAGTCCAAAATCCAACTATAGGCTACTTACAGAAGATGCACTTTAAATATAAGGACATAAAAAGTTTGAAAGTGAAAGCATGGGAAAATATATTACCATGCAAAACCATGAAACCAAAGAAAGACGGTGCAGCTATACTGATATTGTAAGACAAGCAGCATTACCACTGATAAGAAGTGCATTTCATAATGATAAAAGGGCCAGTCTACTAAGAAAATAACAGAAACTCACCAACAAGTCTAAAATAGAAAGAACAGAGCCCTATTGCAAATGGTCTAGAGGTGGTTAGGTTATCCTTACTAGGCTACATAATTGTCTGTTTCCTTGTCTGCCTCTCCTGCTAGACTACAGTTTCTTGACAACAAAGATGATCCTCATGGTCATCACTGCATTCCCAGGATGGTGGCAGAAAGGAAGGACTAAAGAATAAAGAAAGCAAATTACACAACTCATTTAGCATCATCGTGCTTTTGCCCAAACCATAACCCAGAGTTACAGATGGGGAAACTGAGCCACACATGTGAGCAGGCACTCAGGTGTTAAGCTTTGAGAATACATTTGCTAATGATCTTTGAAAAGGAGACGTGAAACAGGCCCTTCAGAGATGCCAACATTGACACAAACGAAATCTCTATAGTCAAATCAATAGTCTACTTATACCAGTCTCAATGTATTCTTTAATTCAGATGGAGATAAGGCCTGAAATAGTCAAAAAAAAAAAAAAAAAAAGGAGGAAACATATAAAGGGAAGAAAAAGAATGATCTGTGGTTGAAACCAGAAGTTGGTTTTATAAAGACACAATAAACGAGCCCGCTGATGAATAATGACATAGCTTTGGTGTGAACTGTGCACATCAGATGCAAGTTAGAACCTGGAATGAGTTGGTGGGGGACCTGTTAAGCAAGGAACCATTATTGCTGGCTACTTTCCACTCCCCACATCTCATTATTTCTCGCTGAGCCTGCCAGCACCCTTCCAACAGCAGGCAGAGATGTCACACTGACAGGCAGAGATGTCACACTGACTGAACACACAAGTAGAAGTCTCACTTCCTGAACAGCATCAGCAATGTTCCAAGAGAACAGAAACAGAATGCACTCTTGCAGTACATTTTCTTTGAGAATCTGAAACTGGAAAAGGAAAAACAACCCCATTTCTTCTTCACTTCTCAGGATCCCATCAACGTGTGGCCAGCTTCCCTTAGGAGGTTGTTTGGCTGCAAGTTACCAACAACCATCTCTTTTTTTTTTTTTTTTGAGACGGAGTCTCACTCTGTTGCCCAGGCTGGAGTGCAGCGGCACGATCTCGGCTCACTGCAAGCTCTGCCTCCCGGGTTCGCACCATCCTCCTGCCTCAGCCTCCCGAGTAGCTGGGACTACAGGAGCCCAGCACCACCCCTGGCTAATTTTTTGTATTTTTAGTAGAGACAGGGTTTCACCGTGTTAGCCAGGATGGTCTCGACCTCCTGATCTCATGATCCACCCGCCTCGGCCTCCCAAAGCGATCTCTTCCATTTTTTAGGTGCATTCAGGCCTCATGCCAAGACTCATGCCTAAAAGCCAGGAGTATAAAAGACCCTGGGAAGAGCGGACAGTAAGGGAGCCACAACTATCAGACAGAACCCTGAGCCAGGGATATAGAGCACTCTAATTCCTCCACCAGGGAGGCCTGTTAGAGCTCAGTCAAGCGGCTCACCTCTCTCATCCGCCTCACAGACAAGTGATAAAACTTCATGGCTAAATAACTGTAACATCCCCAGGGGCTAAAGGCTCTCTAGATACAAGGTGGTGCCTTATGAGGCCCTGGGATATCCCAGCTGCCTGCCTCTCCCTAAATATGTTCCTACTGACAATGTGAAAAACGGGAAAGGCGACCTCTGCTCTGCAAACTGGGCTTACCTCCCGCTGAACCTGACTCCTGCGTGCAACTCTTCTACTTTCTGGAAGTGGGGTCTGAGTTCCGAGCCTTCTGGGAACTGGTCTATGACATCATCAGAAGCATAGCATCCCTACCCACTTTACAGGAGTGTGATACAGAATAAATAAAATTTTTAAATTTTTATTTTTAGAAATAAGAGTCTCACTCTGTTGCCCAGGCTGGAGTGCAATAACATAATCATAGCTCACTGCAACCACAAACTTCTGGGCTCCAGTGACCCTCCCATCTCAGCCTCCCAAGCAGCTGGGAGTACAGGGGCACACCATCACACTAGAGTAATTATTTTTTTTTTAAAGACGGGGTCTCACTATATTGCCCAGGTTGGTCTCAAGTTATCCTCCTGCTTCAGCCTCTCAAACACCTGAAATGACAGGTGCGAGCCACTGTGCCCAGTCTTAAATAAAATTAATGCACACAAAAGGCTGAGCACAGGCCTTGATACCAAAAAGTGCTCATGAACTGTTTTGTTATTGTGATTATTGAACAGACTTTTAAAGATTCGCTGTTACACCACACCCAAACTCCACCAGCCCCACAGCCACAAACGCCAACAAAGCCAGAACAGCTAAGCCTAGAGAAGTGCCTGTCCCCACATGTGACACCCCGCGTGGCCTCCCATCTCCTCCACCAGGACTCTGCGGTGCAGCATACAGAGTTGGAGTTGGGCTGCAAATCAGTGTGGGAGGAGCGGGTGCTCGGGCCAGCTCCACCATGGAGCAGTGGCTCCGTCACGAGAATCTCAGGAGGCCAGCGGTGCATGTTTAGGAGACACCGCGAGCTGCCGAGAAGTACAACAAAAGGACAAGGCTCCAGCCCTGCCTGGATCTCCAATCACACTCCACTGGGGAGCTGTGTGGATTTCCCTAGATCTTCTGCCGCCCCTAAAAAGAAAACTCCGCGTCCCCTAATAGTTGCCTTAGCCAAAGCTTCCCTCCAAGCTGGCTGACTTAATGCTGAAAACCTTTTTCTTGGCTTCAGCAATGTTTGCTCTTCCAGAATAAGAATGGGAAGTTTGGACTTTATCTTTCCCCACAGTCCTTAATCCTGATTAACCACTCTTAAAACAATTGACATCAACGCTGACATTCTAGTGAGAGTAAACAGCACAACCCAGGCCTTCAATGTCTGCCCTCTTAAAATGCCCCTAAAAAACAAATAAAAGAACACACCCTTAAGAGCTCTGACCTATGTTTTGGCTGCGTTAAAGGCAGACATTTCAAAAGTGGTCAAAATAGAGTTCTTTAGCGACTCTTCTAAACAAAGGCTGAGACACTATCATCTGTAACTGGAGTAAAAACAACATATTCTTGGCTTAAAGATAAACCGATTAGATATACAACTTGGACATACTTGTCTCAAAGAAGGTTCCTTTGTGGGGATATGGTATGGGCGCTGGTATTTCAGCTTGAGACACAAAAATGTTTCAAAACCCCACGTGTGAAATGTAGTTGGGGGCCAGGCAGAGAAAAGCTTTCTAATAACTAAACGTTTGAAACCCGAAGGAAACCTGTTTCTTTACCAGGCAGGTCTCGTTTTTAAAGGATTTAATGAAATAAGTGAAAAGGAATGGTGTCTAGTAGACAGGGGAAAGAAGAAAACAAAGAAAATGGGTTTCCCCCCTAAAGATTTATTTCATTTTACATATGTAAACAACTTCAAAGTAAACCTTCCCGAGTTTTCCCTAGTAGAGAGAAAGATTTCATAAACTTCCTGGGTTCCTCTACTTTATTTTCTTATCAGATGCATTTCCAGGCAAAAAATCAAAACCCTCCTGGAAAGGAGTTTGGATCCCAGAAACGCTCCAGCCTGACGACACTCACTTCCTAAGCACAGCGTACTCTAAAGAAGGCATCAAGGGAATGTTACCCCAGGAACCTCCGAACCAGATAACACTCGTGGGGGGTGGGTGGAGGGGGGGGCTTCAGAAGAGCTTAAGAGAAAATGTAAGCACATGTTACCCAAGTCATTTCAGGATCTGGCTGGCCGGCCCTCCCACTGGCCTGCTGGTCAAAATGTATCATTTCCACTCTGTATTAGTCAGCTTGGCCTGACAATACCACAGACTGGACCTTAAACAATAGACTTGTTTTCTTTTTTGGAGACAAGGTCTTGCTCTGCCACCCAGGCTGTAGTGCAGTGCAGGCTCAACTGCCTGGGCTCAAGCCATCCTCCTGCTTCAGCATCCCTAGTAGCTGGGACCACAAGCGTCAGCCACTATGCCCAGGTGACTTTCGTATTTTTTTGTAGAGAGGGGTTTCGCTGTGTTGCCCAGGCTGATCTCAAACCCCTGGACTCAAGCGATTCATCAGCCTTGGCCTCCCAAAGTGCTGGGATTACAGGTGTGAGCCTTCTCCAGGCTGGAAGCTCAGATCAAGGTACCGGCAGATCTGGCTCCTGGTGAGGCCTCTTCCTGGCTTGTAGGTGGCCCCGCTCTGCTGTGTGCTCACATGGGAGGGAAAAAGATCTCTTTCCATCTTCTTCTTCCTATAAGGACACCTGCCCCGTAGGACAGGTGGATCAGGATGGGGTGGATAAGGGCACCACCCTTTAGGACCTCCTGTAACCTTAATCACCTCCACAAAGGACCTGTCTCCAAATACAGTCACTCTGGGGTTTGGGACTTCAACGTATGAAACTTGAGGGGGCACAATTCCGTCCATAACACACTCATACTTCCACGGGGCTGCCAGTCAGAGGGACAGAGACTTCCGACGGGGCCTGTATGGGCTACAAAGCTCAGGAGGTGATGGCTTTCAACCGTGCCTTTGAGGGCTGGCTGATGGAGAAGGCAGGTACGACTCAGAGCAATAACAGAAAAAAACAAAAAAAAAACTTCCAACATGCATTTTTTTTTTTTTTTTTAACTAATGGGGGGAAATAAGTAAATGAGGGCTTGACAGGAAGCCCTGTGGCCATTTGGGCAGGACAGTTTCTTCAATGTGCCAGACCAATCTGGGCTATACGAAACATGTGGCTTCATTGGACCCTGGTGGTAAATGCCAGGAGCACCCCACGGGTATTCTAACAACCCCCGATCCTCCACCCCCACATTTCCATCTTCGCTCTGGGTGGGTGGCACAGCTCGAGGCTGAGAACCACTGAATTAGACACACCCCTGAGGCTCCTTTTAGCTTCACAGTTGCATCGTTTCATGAAATTATATCTCCTGATCACGGGAACACAGCCTAAAATAGTACGCAATCTACAGTGTTAGACTGTCCTCAAGTGTCAGCCGTTGGCTCCAGATTCACAGCTAAAGATCTCAATGTTGGAATCGTCCGGGGCTCAGGCCTTGGGCCCCTTCTGTCTGCATCCATTCCCTTGGGCTTAACACCCAGCCTCACGGTTTTAAATGCCATCCATACGCTGAACATTTCCAAATTTACATTCCCGCGAAGACCTTCCTCCTGAACACCAGACACATATCCCACCACCTACCAAACAGGTCCACCCACACGGTGCGGCGTTAACGTGTCCAAATTTCCCCACACCTGCTCCACTCACAGCCTCCCCGTATCTCAGCGGAGGAGACTGCAAGTCTTCCCTTGTGCCAGCCACAATCCTCGGCACCCTCTTCCAAGCCATATCCCCGTCCAGACCATTAGCACATCCTGTTGGCCCCACCTTCAGAATACGGCCCACCTGATCACTTCTCACCTCACCAATGCTACTTTCCATCGCCTTCTGCCTGGACAGTAAGTAAGAACAGTCTCCCAATGCAGAGAGAGAGAGAGAACAAACACTTACTACAGAAAAGAAACTTCAGAATTCCCACTGGGTTAATTTGCTTTTAGGTCTTGATAATTTATTTGAAATTTCCAAGCAAGAAGATTATTTTTTTTTAAATTGAGAAACCATGCAGAGATCACTGTTAGACATGAGGGATATCCCAAATACCCTGGCTGGATCATGACACATCGTAGACAGGTATCAATATCTCACATGTACCCCCAAGATAGATAGTAACTATATCAATTTAAAAATACAAAAAAATAAAAAGAAAAGAGATCGTGCTTTCAAAACTAGGATGGGGCTGAACGTGGTGGCTCACACTTACTACCTCAGCACTTTGGGAGGTCAAGGCGGGAGAACTGCTTGAGACCAGGAGTTTGAGACCAGCCTGGGCAACACAGTAAGACCCCATCTCTACAAAAACTTAGCCTAGCGTCGTGATGTGCACCCACGGTCCCAGCTACTCGGGGCAGGGGCAGGGGCAGGGGCAGGGGCAGGGGCAGGAGAATCGCTTGAGCCCAAGAGTGAAAGGCTACAGTGAGCCGAAATTGTGCCACTGCAGCCTGGGTTGACAGAGCGAGGCCTTGAAGAAAGAAAAGAAAAAAAAAAATAAGATGGGCTATCATCTTTCTAATATCTAAGAGAGCCTAATATATCCTATACATAGTATTTAGTATTTCACTCATAGCTGGCTTTTGTATGCTTCCTGATTCCATGTAAATATTTCTTCTTGGTACAATATATTTTATACATCTAGAAAGGTAAATAAAGCATAGCCCAGAATTTTTTGTTTGTCTGTCTGGGAGGCTCTGAAGCCTTGATTCCTTGTATCTATTCTTGAGGGTAATAAAGGACGGTTTATAATGGCAGTTTTCCATCCTGAGAGAACACAAACACAATAAGGTTATTTGTGGCCCAGCTTGAGTTCACATGACCTTTATACTTAAATATTCCCCTTTCCTTCTCCTGTATTCTTTTATTATTCTTCATATCTTGCACGATTTATTGGGCACTCAGTATATGCCAGGCACTCTGCTAAACAATTCACTCACTCAGCAAATACTTATTGAATTTACTGAGAGCCTGGAGGTGTCTGAATAACAACCCTGGATATAACAACTCACTATTTGGAGTAAAGACGAAAGAAGAAGAAAATAAGTAAAATACACAGTGTGTAGGTGGTGAGAGGACTGTGGAGAAAAATCAAGCAGGAAAGGGGGATGGGACGTTTTGGAGAGGCGGTCAGGGAGCTGAACTCCTAGGAAAGACGGTCAAGGGATACCTCACTGAGGGGCTCAGGGGAGGAGCAACCAGCCCACGTAAACGTGTTGCTTAATCTTCGTAGGTTACAGACAGAGTAATGTTATGTCATCTTATAGATGATAAAGGTCACAGAATTAAGAACTGGAGGGTCTGAGACTTTTAACCCAGGTCTGTAGGACTCCAAACACCTCATTCTTAATTACACTCCACCTGTACTGCTTTCAGATTTATCACAACTAAGGACTGAATTCTACTGTGCAAGCATTTCTATAGATCAACATGAAGGGACATACTGCAGAGACAAAAAACATTTTATATAGAAAGGTCAAATTCTGTAACAGCTCTCCATTAGATATACTGGGAGAGAAATTCAAAGAGGTAACCCAATCTTCTTAACCTGACATTCAACAAGAATGGTAATTCTAGAGCTTACACTTCGAGACACTAAATCGGCTCAGCTCTAGGCATCCAATTGACTATGGATAGACTTTAATTTAGCCCAAATCCAACAAATGTGGAAGGCATCCCAGCTGCCCCTTTAACACATGCAAATGAACATGACACACTGGCTGGAACTAAAATTAAACCCACCTAAAATGTATCCCACACTGTGGGATGAATATTCAAACATCTGTTTGGACAAACTCATATTTCAAAAACTTTGAAAAAAAAATATGTACATATAGTTTTGGGGACTTTGTAGGGACTTGCAAGAGAGGCAGATGAGAAAGCCAGCCCACAGGCTGATGAGCCAGGAGAAAGAACACCATTCTTCTCTCAGCTCAGGATACGTATGTAAAGATAAAATCTCGGTGGGAAACTAGCTCTTAAACCACATGGCGAAAAGAAATTCAGACCGTCTCATGCAGATGTCATGTCAAGCAGTCAACTGAAGTCATCAGGGAAGATTTTTGCACTAGATTCTGCTAGACTTTATTCCCCTGAGTTTAGGCCAAGTCCTTCTTAAAAGCTATACGGACCCTTTCTGGTCTTAAGTCAGTACCTCCTAATCACTGGGCAAGTTATTAACATTCTGGGCGCTCCGTTTCCTCTCTGTGTATGAAGATAAGCTTCAAGCCTACCTTTAAGGGTGGCGCGGATCGTGTGGGTGGGGGCCGGAGAAGCACCTGGCACGGGCTGCTTGTCCTGGTTAGCCTGGGGATGGGCTGGCCGTGGGGAAGTACATACCTGGGACCCTCTGAAAAAAGTGAAAGACCCTGTCCCCAGAAATGCACCTACATATGCACCTGCAACCTTGCACAGAGCTTCGGCCTCAACGCTTTCACAACATCCCAAAGTCCACGCATGGCTCCCTGGAGGTCCTTGGACCCCAGCTTGTCACCCCTTATTTTAGATACAGTATTTAACAGTTAGTCAAGCTGACTTTAACCAGGACAGCATAAGGACTGAGTAGAGCTGGCTTTAGAAAAGAAATTAATGGATGACAGGAAACATTAATCAAAGACAATCTTTTGGAGTGGAGTTAGGAAAATGATGAGATTCTTAACATTAGATAAGATATGTATGTTTACATATACTTGTATGTATCAGATATTAACACACACACACACACACACACTTTTCCCTGGCCCTAAAAAAACTGTAAAGCTACACATTTCTTAAATATGAGCCGGAATAGGTGAACACAGCTGACTAGAACCCAAAGAAAACTGTTAAGAAAGGAAGCTCCTGGAAGTCAACTGGCACCTACACTGTCCATAAAGTTCCTTGAGAGTAGAAGAGAAAAACCCTGTTTCACTGTATGCAGTGTGTGTGAACATAGCTTCACTGGCCGTTTGTCTCTCTCCACCTCTGCCTCCTCATCAGTCTCTGAAACTCCTGCCCATGAAATTAGACCCTTGCTGGCTCTCTGGAAGCCCCATGCTATCCTGGCAGGGCTTCTGCACTTCCTTCTTCCTGGGTGTCCCCAACCAATTCACCCCTCCTGGGACCTGTCCTGACCCTCCCACCCTCCTGAGTGCCTCAAAAGCATTCATGCAAAGTAGACTGTCCAACCCCTGGAGCTACACGACCTCACTTCCTGGTGCACCTGCCATCCCTAGCAGCTGGAATGGGGCCAGATTTTTCTGGCTGAAATTCTAGGATCCGAGCACAGAGCCTGACATATGGTAGATGTGTAATCCATATTCCATTCGCTGATGAATGAATGACTCTAAAAGTAACTTAGCAGGAAGATATACCAAGCACCCAGGAAAACAGCTGCCTTCAAAATGCAGCTCCTTATTTTTTAATAATCTGAAACAAGACTAATTCACTAAGAATTCCAATGTGAATGGCCTCCCAATCAAGGTTCTTAACAGCAAACCTTACAGGTAAGGGATGACAAGGAGGATTACGAATATCACTTTCCTGATACATGGTGACAAACACTGTTTTTAAAATGCCTAGCAACCTCCTGAGCTGAGCTTCATAGACCCCGAAGTACTCTCCACCCTCAAGATCTCTAAAGAATAAAAAAGGGTGGGAGTGGTGGCTCACGCCTGTAATCCCAGCACTTTGGGAGGCTGAGGTGGGTGGACCACTTGAGGTCAGGAGTTTGAGACCAGCCTGACCAATATGGTGAAACCCCGTCTTTGCTAAAAATATAAAAATTAGCCAAGCGTGGTGGCAGATGCCTGTAATTCCAGATACTTAGGAGGCTGAGCCACAAGAATTGCTTGAACCCAGGAGGCAGGGGCTGCAGTGAGCCGAGATTACACCACTGCATTCCAGCCTAGGCAAAAGAGAAAGACTCTGTCTCAAAAAAAAGTAAGAAAGAAAAAAGGGAGAGGAGAGGGGAGGAGAGAAGAGAAGAGAAGAGAAGAGGAGGAGGAGGTCAGGAGATCAGTGGCTCATGCTTACAATTCCAGCACTTTCGGAGGCTAAGGTGGGAGGATGACTTAACGCTAGGAGTTCAAGAACAGCCTGAGCAACATGGCAAGACCTCACCTCTACCAGAAAATAAAAATAAAAATTTTTAAATAAATAAATATTATCAGGGTGTGGTGGTGAATACCCATAGTCCTAGCTACCTAGGAGGCTGAGATGGGAGGACTGCTTGAGCCAAGAGTTTGAGGTGACAGTGAGCTATGATCGCGCCACTGCATTCCAGCCTGGGTGACACAGTGAGACCCTATCTCTAAAAATACAAAGAAAGATGTTGACAAGAGCCTTTCCTTCAGTATAGGATGTGGAGAGGTGGCATCTGTCCCTCCTGTGTTTCTGCTCAGTTTAACATCTACTGTGCTGGGTAGTTCATTTCTCCTTTCTAATCTCTAGAGCATTTCCCAATAAGCAGGAATTTAGATTTTCTTCCTCCAAGGTTGGGAACAATGACAAATTTTGCATTTTTGTGAATGGATCATAAAAATAGCAAGTTATCAGTAAATATAAATAAAGCCAGTCATGCAACTCTCTTTCTGACTTCCATGCTCTGGTCAGAAACCCACAGCCTCTGCACACTGCCACAGGGCACCTAAAACTAGAACTGGATCTAGAACATCCTTCCACTAACTGGGGGTGACATTCCATTGCCATATACCTCAGGATTTTTCCTAGTTTTACAACATAGATTCAATTTCCCAGAGTAATGGGGAAGTTCTGGCGTCACAGGTGAAAGCGACGTACTAGTTTCTGTGAAAGCAAATGAAGCTGCAGCGGGTGCCTGGTGGGGTACTTACTGGTCATGCCGGGTGTCAGGGATAGCTCTGTCCATTCGCAGCTTATCACTCTCTACTTGGTTGAACTTGTTGCGGGCGTAAGGGTCCTGCCCGGAGCGGACCATTGTTCCTCCAACATAAGCTTCCTGGTTAAAGTCTGGCCACCGTACTTTCCCTAAAAAGAGCAGAGCAGAGGGTAGGGATGAGGGAAAATGTGATCAAGTGTTCATCACAGAGACTGCAGTAAGTGTTAAGAAATCACATCCGTGGCTTCTTCACATAGTGGCCATTTAAAAAAAACTAGCTGAAAACAGCACAAGCAAGCATCATCCTGTCTACAAGCCAGAGAACAGGAAATTGCAGGTTTGCTGTTTACAGCGTGAAAGTTAAAGGCTTGGGGTACAGGTATCTGTCCAGTGAACAAAGTAAAATCAAAGTACCCATGACTGCGGCATCATTCGTGTTCTCTATAAAAGGAGATATTCTCAGCTTGTCCCACCTTCCCAGGGATTATAATGTTGACATTATCTCAGGTAGGGTGAAGAAGATCGTGTATAAACTACACATAAGGTATTCCATCATGTAACATCAGGTAACACAAAAATAAATGTTTATACAAAGAATAACCCCTAAGAACAGGATATCAAAACACCCTTGGTGAGACCTTGTCAAGGGGTCCTTTTTGCAGCTGTTGGTATGCCTGACCCCACGGGGAGAAAGCGAAGGATGTGGCTCCCAGAGGTGTCCCCACATGCACAGCAGGGGCCTGGCCATTCCTAACAGCCACATCATACTTGTTCTCTTCCTGGAAGGAAGCAAGCCAGGGCAGCCTGCCTGTCCCCTGGCACTGGCCTGAACCCTAGAATGTGAGGCCCAAGGTTCTCCAAGAACACACCACTGCACTGAGGAGCCCTAGCCTAGGGTAGAGGCAGTGGTGGTGACCAAGGAGCACTGAGGGGAGAGCACTGTGGGCGAGTGAAGTCGGGATGAGCCCCAGTGTAATAAAGGCAGAGCCAGAGACCTGCACGAAGGCAGGACGCTCAAACAGCAGAAGAAAGGCGGAAGGAGAGGCAGACTTGAGGCAAGGAGAACATATATGATTCTGGTCAACCTGGGTTTCCATCAAGCACCATTCACTTTGCAACCTATATGATCTTGGATATGTTATTCGTTGTTTGAAATGAAGTTTCCTACAAAATAAGTAAACAGAGTAACAAAAGGTTCTTCATGAGGACTTAATGGCCTATGATGTTCCATTTCATAGATATGACAAACTAAAAAATAATAATAAACACCACCAACAACCCTGTTCACATGAAACTCATACATTTTCCAGTGGCTGGAACTGCCATGAAGAAACATAAGGTTGTTACGGGGGCAGGGAGCACAGGGTTCCTGTTCTTTATGGGGTGGCCTGGTAAGGCCTAACAAGAAGATTTTGAGCAGATAACTGAACAAAGGCAGGGTGTGGGCATGCAGCTCTCCGGGAGAATAGGGCACTGCAGTGCAAAGGTCCTAGTGTGGGCATGAGCATGCCCATTCAGGAACCAGCCAGGCGGCCAGTCTGACTAAGAAGCATGCAAGAGCCTGGCCGTCAGAGCCAACACTGGAGAGGGGAAGGCAGGGCTGCTGGCAGCTACACAGAACAGGGAAGCAAGGGGGAGACAGCTCTTCTGCAGCATGTCAACCCTTGGGTCGTGCAGTTGACCCTGAAAACACAGTATGATAATAGCATGTGTACCTCCGTATCTACTTTCCCAACAGAAATCCCTCATTACACAATTGAAGGACCACTGTGTTCCTTTCTCTATTTCAGAGATGAGGAAACTGAGAATCAGTTACATGTAATTTGTTCAAGACAGAAGAGTAAATTTTCTATCTAAAAGCTCATCTGCTTCTTGTTGCAACTGTCCTGCGAGGTCAGAACCCCCATCTCATCACAGCTGGTTGCCGTGGAAATGATGCTCAGGGGGGTCACAGAAGCCTGGCCTCTCAAACAGAAAATCAGTTCCAAAACCCACGAGCCTGGCTACAGCAATGATACCACGGCCCCAGTAAACAGCTGCCTGCGGAGCCGGCCAAGGTGTCAGCATTTTCTTATGCCTCAAATAAAGTGTTTCCAAAACGTTTTACTGGAAACATGTGTTCCGTGCAAAGCCCATCCTAAAAATACTGCCTTCACCCTCATGTATTTTCAAGGATGAGAAGAAAAATAACACCCACCTGTGCTCAAGAACGAGCAGCCTCGACTCCTCACCAGTGAGTTTATCCTTTCACGGACTAATACAAAAGAGGCTTTGAAGCTTTTGTTAAAATCGAAACCAGCAGCACCTACAGCAGAATTCCAATGAGCTGGTTCTAACAAACGTGTTTAATGTCCTGAATACCCTGCACCACGGAACTTTGAACTATGGAATAAAGAACCATGACGGAGTCCCATGCACAGCCAGAGAGGAGACCGCCACCTGAGAGAGGTTTCAACCTACCATGTAACTCTTACAGCCTACTTGCTTCTCACCGGTGTGCTGGGGACAGCAAGGTCTGAGGACTCCGGTTGGTGTGGACCTGTGTGCAAGGAGAGCAGTGGCCATGGGACAAGGCCTCTGCAGAGCTCCTGAAGCTTCCATCCCATTTCCACCCAAATATCTTTTTGTGCTCTCACATCCCCACCGCCCTTCTGGAATTAGACCATCACAGCAGAGGGTCTGCAAGACATCTAATGCCAATCAGTCACAGGGTGGCTCAGACCCTGGCCTGCGGTGCATGCCAGGTGACTCCACGTGAGGTGTCATGCTAGATCCTGCAGGGAGAAACAACACACACAGGCCCGCGACCCATGCTGTGGACTTCATGTTCTAGGAGATGGAAGGAGACAGACAAGAATCAAATGACTGCACTAGGCTGGGTGTGGTGGCTCATGCCTGTAATCTCAGCACTTTAGGAGGCCGAGGCGGGTAGATCACGAGGTCAGGCATTCGAGACCAGCCTGGCCAACGTGGTGAAACCCTGTCTCTATTAAAAATACAAAAAAATTAGCCGGACATGGTGGCAGGCACCTGTAATCCCAGCTACTTGGGAGGCTGAGGCAGGAGAATCGCTTGAATCTGAGAGGCGGAGGTTGCAGTGAGCCCAGATCGTGCCACTGCACTCCAGCCCGGGCAACAGTGCAAGACTCCGTCTCAAAAAAAAAGAATCAAATGACCATACTAATAAATGTATCAATAAAAACTGAGCTAAGTGCTCTGAGGGTGAGAAATCAAGCATCTAACGGAGGGATCTTATCTAGACTGGGAAACCAGGGGTGGTTTCCCTGCAGAAGGAATATTTGTGCTGAGATATGAATCATGAGTAAAAATGAACTAGGAGAAGCCCTTAAAACCTCAGAAAAATAGTATCTTTCTTCAGTACCCAAAGACTACCATGAGACTACTTACCGGTACCCTGCCACACCCCCTTCCTTTGACACACAAGCATCTTCAACAGGACCCTGGTGTGGGCCCTCCCTTGCCTTGTGGCAAACTCCCCGAGACACACCGCCGTTTTACTAGAGACAGACTGCCAAGAGTATTTCTTTCATAAAAGCTTAGCAGTACTGGAATACTACAGGGGCTTTCAAGTTTGCTTGACAATGACATACATTTAACACTGTGACCCAGGTGTCACAACGCAAACATACACACCCAACTGATACAAAAGTCTCACAATGCCAAACTCGCCCTCACTATATGTGATGAACAGATCTATTTTTGCTTTAGGTATCTCACGAAACTGGCTTCACCACCTAATAATGGGTTACAACCCATAATCTGAAAAACGTTAAGCTAAAGAACCATTACTAAAATTGGTTATTTCTGTACTACATAGAATTGCTAGGTTGAAGCCACCCCTGGAGGCAAAGGCAGGAAAATCCATGGAGAACAAGATTTGCAGAGGGCACATGCGCCCCAGCCCAACCCCAAGCAGACAGGGACGTGGCGAGAGGTAGAGAGTGGGGTATGAGTCAGAGGTTAGAGAGAAACAGCCACGAAACAACCAACAAAACGTCTGAATATATCGCCTTCCTAAAAATATGACATGACATCCATACATCATCTTGTGCTTTTATCATCTTTTTAAAAATCTTTAAAAATAGTTCTGGAAATTAAAGAGCTTTAGAAAATAAAAATATATGAGAATCTCGGGAAAATGGACTTGGCTAAGCAGAAGCAGCTGATGGAAAATACTTCAAAGATATAACATTTTACACGAGGAGGCAGAAACTAGCTTCATCACCAAAGATGACAGGAAAATAAAACATACATTTAAATAACATGAGAAAGGTATTTAAATAACATGAGAAAAGAAAGACAGCATTACCCTAAGAAGGGCTGTGAAAACAGTTTGCTTATTAAATAAGGTTCTGAAAATATTTTCGATGAAATTTCTTTCCAGAAGATAGACTTCTCTTAGATGTGATCTTTGAAACCAAAGAAGGAATTGTTTGACCTCACCAGCCTTGAAACCCCTGATTTGGTGAAAATGAGCAGCTTACAGCTGATTATTCTGCAGACACGACAAGTCACCTGTCTGCAACCCCATGCTGACCTACCTGGGCTGGAATGAGGACTGTACTAGTCCCAGTCAAACCCTCAGGCGGTCCCACAGACTGCTCCGCTCCCCACATGCATGGCCATGTCCTCTGAGAAGCAGTCGGCCCACAAGGGTCTCGCTGTCCAGGGCTGCTGTCCTGCACACACTACTCCTCGTATTCTCCTGGGCTGCTGTCCTGCTGCACACACTACTCCTCGTATTCTCCTGGGCTGCTGTCCTGCCCGCACCACTCCTCATATTCTCCTGGGCTGCTGTCCTGCCCGCACCACTCCTTATATTCTCCTGGGCTGCTGTCCTGCCCGCACCACTCCTCATATTCTCCTGGGCTGCTGTCCTGCCCGCACCACTCCTCATATTCTCCTGGGCTGCTGTCCTGCCCGCACCACTCCTCATATTCTCCTGGGCTGCTGGTCCTGCCCGCGCCACTCCTCGTATTCTCCTGGGCTGCTGTCCTGCCCGCACCACTCCTCATATTGCTCCAGGCTCCCCTTCTCCACCCCAGGTGGAGACAGAGCTCCTCACCTCACAGACTCAGTCTCGCCCGCAGTACCCCAGCATTCCACATGCACAGTCCGCAAGCACCTGTCAACGGCTTTACTACTGAGGGTCGCGTCCTGGGTCGAAGGTACCGGAGGCTGACCGTGAAAAGGAATCCAATCCTGCGTGTGACTGGGAGGAACGCAGCTTCGTGTTAGTTCTTACACATCTCGTAGCTGCGCGCCGATCCAGCCGCATCTGAGACATGCTGTGGTCGTGCGCCGGACGCTTACTCCTACGCCTCTTTTGCTCATTTGCAGGCATTTTTTAAATGTGTTCCACCGCAAAGCCTGTCAGCCCTTCCGAGTCTGCCTACCCTATCAGTCAGATCCCTGGCTGGAGCACGGGGGAACAGAGGGTGCGGAGCTGGCCAACGGGGGTCCAGGCCAATGCTGTGTCACCGATTAGGATTCAAGGACTCGAGCAGAGGAGGAGCCAAACACACGCACACACGCACACGCGCAAACACACAGCACAAAATCCAAGCATGAGGGTGAGCCTGGTTCACTGACTCCCTCTGACACTCTGGTCTGTATAAAATGGAAATAATATTCCACTTCTGGGGTTGTTATAACAACTAAATGAGGTGACCACAGCAAAAGTCCTACACTACTAACTCTGATATAAATTCACTGATATTTACAGGCAGAAATGACGATACACAGAACGCCCCGGCCGCGCTGATGTAACCCCCTATGCCCTCACCCAGAAAGCACTCCTGGGAACCACCCAGCCACCAGGCGCTCTGTGACACCCATGAGGGGTGTCCCACTCTGCAACTGACCCCGGGAGGTGAGCAGGAAGCATAGAGGGAATCCCTGCCTTCTTCTTGGGGTTCCTGTGGGCTCTGCCTAGGTGAGCAGGGGTGCGGACCTGCGGATGCACTGAATTCCTGCCCTGCCGTCACCCACAAGTACCTCCTGCCCTCCCCACAGTGCTGTGAGAAGACAGAAGATGGGGCCAGTGGATGATTTCACCTACGTTTACACTTGTATCCTTCCATTTCCATCTGCTGCTCCCAAGAAACACCTGGAAATAATAACTCAACGTCACTCTCTGCTTGTTTCAGGCAGGGGGAGATGTGAGACAGGTCCCATGTCAGGTGGAGTGGGGAGGAAGACAGGCTTGCCCTGAAGCCAGGGGTGTTAGCGCTGGAAAGAGGAATAGTCTGGACACAGCCCACTTTACAAAATGGAAATGCCAGGGGCCTACTCTAAGAGAAAATTAGTTTTACTATCAGTCATATCATGATCAGTCAGGTCCTTACGTTTTCCACTTAAGCTGTTTTTAACATTCCTTGGCGGTATTGGGTCTGAGAAACCCCAGGACTGTGCAGAGACGGGAGGCACCAGCCCTCTGCCCCTCACCTGTGCATGTCATGGGCACCTTCTTTTGCCATTTTCTCCTGCTCCCTGCATCACCCAGAGGGCTACTGAGGGCCACAAAGCCTCTGGGGGCTCTGACACAGATGCTGAACTACTCCTGCTCAGCGGGGATGGTGTGAAGAGAAGTGGGACCTGCCTGCTGATGGCAGCTTGTGTGCTGGACGGGGCGAGAACGCAGGAGCCTATGTCCCCAGGTGGAGCTGTATCTTCCCATCTCCTGGTGAGACCCAGACCCACCCTCTCTCAATCCTAGGGTTGGAAGAATACTAAAGGGACGTCTCGCACTTGCTGTCCTGAGGAATGTATGGGTGACCTCATAAGACAGACGTTTTATTTTGGGTCTTAATTTTGGAGAAAAACAATCCACCACCCTCTATTTCCCCAAGTTGAACAGAAGAGCCCAGTATAGTGAAAATGTCAAGCCCGAGCAAATGTACAGAAATTAACAAACGCCTCACTGGAAAGACCCGCCATCCAATAGTGCGGAGGAGATGAGACAGCTCCATAACCAAAGTCAAGGTTCCAGGAAAGCCCCGGAGAAGGGCACTGGGCCTGGGTCTCGAAGCGTGAGCAGGAGCCTGCCAGATGCAGGTGGGATGTAACGGAAGACACCTGGAGACAGGGAGACCCAGTAGGGAGGGACGGCAGGCAGGAGGTGAGGGGGCCCTGTGTCCAATGGCTGCAAATCCTCTAGCCCGGGCTGAAGTACTCAAACCTTACTCTTCACATTCTAGAGTGCACAGGATATTTGGAGCAAATGAGTGCTGATCTACTTTACACTCTAGGAATGTGCCTCTGGCTGTGGAACAAAGGATGCTCAGACGGGAGACGAAAGCGAGGAGGCTGAGTACCCTGGTGCAAGCATGTACAGCCCAGTGCACATCTGCCCCTGCTCATGAAGGCCCTGCCCCTATCTGAGGATGTGTCCCCAGCCAAATGGCATGTCACCTCCAAGCCAGCCCAGCCCCTGCAAGCCCCAAACCCACATCCAGGTCTCTGCTCACCTCCGGCCTGCGTGGCCAGCAGTGCCTCCCCAGCATTTCCTCCTTCTCCAGGAGGAGCCACCGTGGAATCTGTGGCGGGGCAGGCACAGCACCTCTCAGGAAGGCTGTCCTGCTTCCACTAACCTGGCTAGCACTGCATTACAGTTTTGTCAGTCCCGTCTGCAACCCCAGAAGGTTTACCTGGGAACCCTTACTAAACCTGGTCTTCCCAGCCACGCCTGCACCACCGACGCTGTGCATACTTACAGATAAGGTGGGGCCACTGCGATGCTGTGTCTACCCCTCCTGCCAGCTGAGCTGCCTCTCAATGTGGCTACCTCCTCCAGGAGCCCTCCCTGGGGTCCCCAGCTGCTGCCTCTCTGCACCCTCTCTCCTTTCTTTCTCCTCTCTCTGCTAGCCTCTTCCTGCCCCCTCACACAGAGCTCCATCCCAACCACAGCTTTTCTAAAACCCTCTTGCCGGGGGGCCTTGTAAGTGCTTCCACTCTTCTGTCTAATAACTTGAAATTCCACTGAGGCTAGAGCTCAAGTTTAACCACATCTAACTGCCGCTGAACACAGGAACAAACACAGAGACAATGGTGTTTGCTCCTGCTCTGCTGGCACCTCAATGACTCCCAAGTCACTCCCCAGAAATTTGAGCCACCTCTCGGGTTCTGGCTGTGCCCTCCCTGTGTTGACCTTGGTCTGGACTTGGAGACACATTCACTGAAAGCCATTTAAAATGAGTCCTGTCACTCTCCACCTGGCTCAGGCTTCAATATCCTTCTAACCTTGTTTGCTGTACCCTTTTCAGTTTGGAGATCAAGTCTGGACAGAGAAGATGGAGGCCCAGTGGGAACGGGCAGGCTCCGCTTCCTCTCACTGCGTAGCTGGGATGTTCTTCTAGCTCTCTCTCCTCCCCTTGTGTCCACAGGCCTATGCTTGTCATCTCCAACACTGACCCCTCCACATGCACTGGAATCGGCTGCCACAGCTCTCTCTGCTCCCCACGGTGGATGGAGGCCCAGCCCGGAAGCTGCTAGACAGTGCATTTCAGTAATAAATGAACATCCTGCTAAGCCCTATAGGTGTTCCTGCAACTTGTTCTGACACTGTTCCCAGAGGCCTGTGGCACTGTGGGGAGAGTGTCCCTCCCCTCCTGGCCACCTTGCAGCTGCATCTGATGTCTGATAGCAAATGGAGGCCAGTCCATTTGAAGGGCTGGGCTAACAGCAAGAGGAAGCGAGATTCCTTGCCCACTACCTTTGGAACGACGGCCCTAAGGCCTTCCCTTCTTATCCCTGTAGCCATGAAAAACAATGTACACAATCAGAGAGGGGATGGGCCCAGGTTAATTCTTCTGCCTCTGAGAGAGAAAGGCCAGGACTGGGAGAGACAGACAAGTCCTGGCTCTGGACTCGTGCAGGAGAAGGGGGTCCTAAGGCTGGTGCTGGAGGAGAACTTCCTGCCACTTCTGTCTGCCGGTCCATTCTGTAGGATACATCCCTGCCCACTATCCTGACTCAGCCACTACCTGGCCACTGCTCCCTTGGTTACACAGACTTCAGGCCCAGTAATTTTTTCTTTTTTTCTTCCCCATCTTTGACTTAGTTGACATGCCTCCCCACTGATACCCTTCATCACACCTGCTATCGTTCACGGCACAAGGTTTTGTGCTTTGGTACCTCCTTGGGTACAGAGTTTCTTCTACCTCCCGTAACCCATCCACCGGGCTCTGAGTTACAGCTGCCTTTTCAGAATCTGTTTTTTCCTGGTTTCGTTTTGGGAACTTTTCTCCCTATCTTATCAAGGCTGGAGAGCAGCACGGCATGCCTCGAGCAGAGAGTGGCTGGCGACTGTAACTGCACGGTCCATGGTGCCTGGGAGTGGAGGCCGACCGAGCACAGGCACTGAGGCCCTGGGAAGGGTGCTCGGGGCCCCGCCAGCATCAGCTCTGTGGCTGACACTCTAGGACCTGGCTGTGGCCAGAGACACACCAGACAGGGGTCCTAAGTGTCACTCAGGACACCATTTCCATGGGACAGTTCATTCTGGGATCCTAATAACCAATCCTCAAGTGAACTTTTTGAAAAAGACACTTTTATCATCAGGGGACTACTTGCATTTGGATGACTTATTCAAATAAACATTGGTTTAAAACAATGCTGCCATTCCAAACAATGCCACTTCTTTCTTAATATTTTTATTTTTACTAAACCTCATATTTGGGGGGGGGGGAAAAAGAAACCTATTAAACTGACCCTTCAAAGAATTAACATCACAAAGCACATGAAGACCCAAGCACACAGAGGCTCATGCAAACCCCAGCACAGACAGGCATGCGCACACCCCAGCACACAGAGGCTCCCGCACAGGCACATGCACAAATGCAGTCTTTAGAGGACTCTCAGTTGCGACTGTCCTTCAGCAGCAGATCGTGACGTTCTGGCACATGTTCCCGGGCAAAAAGCTGTCATCTACCACCCGCAGGTGTACAAAAGGAGGGGAGGTATCCTCCTGGGCACAGGTCCCATCGCGCAGGAAACTGAGAGTCTCAGTGGATTCAGGCTGCAGGAGGCTTCGGGATTCTGTACAGGTATTCAGTGCTGTACTGCAAGTCTTCATTCAAATCCTCCCCAGGAAAGACAGCTTAAACAAATGTAAAGCTACCCTACGTAAAACAGAGCAACCACTGGGAAAGCAGCCAAGGAAGGAAAACAGAATGTATTTAATATCAAAGGACAAGGCTCTCAGATTTATTTTAACCTCTTGGTTGATCTCAAATTGAATGTAATTTTACTGTGCTTAAAAGGAAAAAAAAAAAATCCTACCATTCTTCCTCTAGAAGGTCATAATGCTACACCATGAAAGAAAAGACAAGGGCTAGGCCAGGATTACAAACAAATAGATCCATTTCAATTACAAAGGCCCATAAATTATGCTTTAGTATTTGTCACTGGATATCTGGTATCACAGGAAATTTTCTTCACCTGTGAGAAAGCATCTCTTGAAATAAGGAATCCCACACATCCATGATTAAAGATTAAAAAACCAGGAAATCCAAAGAAGTGATAAAAAGTTATTTAAAAGAAAACCTAAGAAAATATCAGATGTTATAGAGGAAACAGTTTTCATTTGTTTAAAATTATCTGTGCTTTCAAAACAACTAAAACTATACCACAAAACAGTATCAAATTGATAAAGTGCAGTAAATCTTCATGTATGAACCATCATATATCTCTTCTCCAAACCTGAAATGAAAATTCTTCATTTTCCCTTATATGGTGTAGTACTTAACCATAATAAATTTAGCCTATTATACATGGTCTTGACCAATCTTCTTTTTTTTTTTGAGACGGAGTCTTGTTCTGTCGCCCAGGCTGGAGTGCAGTGGCCGGATCTCAGCTCACTGCAAGCTCCGCCTCCTGGGTTTACATCATTCTCCTGCCTCAGCCTCCCGAGTAGCTGGGACTACAGGCACCCGCCACCTCGCCCGGCTAGTTTTTTTTGGTTTTTGTTTTTTGTGTATTTTTTAGTAGAGGGGGTTTCACCATGTTAGCCAGGATGGTCTCCATCTCCTGTCCTCGTGATCCGCCCGTCTCGGCCTCCCAAAGTGCTGGGATTACAGGCTTGAGCCACCGCGCCCGGTCCAAACTTTTTATCTTAAATATCAGAAATAATATCAAAGTGAATCTACTGCCCAGAATCCCGCCAAGAGATGAAAAAGACAGAAGGAGAGAAAGAGAGCATCTGTTAACCAGTGACTACTTGGTCTGCTACTTCATACAGGACCTTGTCCACACCATACCATAACCATGTCAAATATGATGGTTTCCGCTTTACAAGTTAGGAAACTAAGGCACAGAAGTTAAACTTATCCAACATATCACAGCTGTAAGATGATGGAACCAGAACTCAAACTCCTAATTATGCCCAATCTGTGTTCTCTCCACTGCACCCGACAACTCACTTTTAAGTGGGGGAAACTGAAGTGAAACACCAAAAAGCAACCCCGCATGCCTGTGCAGTTCCCAGCTGCCCAGCCCCCTTTCAGGTGGCAGTGCCAGTCCTGTCTCCACCCTGGAGTGACTGAGTCTCTGACTTTGAGAGCACGTGTTCCTGTCTCTGAAACCCTGGCACCACCTGTTGTTGGATTCAGAAGGAACTGTGGACATCGTCTCTCCAGGTGTGAAAACTTCTCCATTACAGTCCCCAGTGTCCAGCCACAGTTTAAGAGGTGCTGAGCACGGGGAGCCCCCCGTTTCAAAAAGCAGCTGTTTCACTGCACAGCGAGAACTGTTGGTGGGGGCTTCCTCAGATGAAAACAAACACTGCTTCCTGAACAGGCACAGTGGCTCATGCCTATGACCTCAGCACTCTGGGAGGCTGAGGACAGGGGATCACTGGGGCTCAGCAGTTCGAGATCAGCCTGGAGAACACAGCGAGATGCTGTCTCTGCAGAAAAATTTAAAAATTTGTCTGGCATGGTGGCACATACCTGTAGTCCTAGCTACGTGGGAGGCTGAAGCAGGAGGGCTGCTTAAGCCCAGGAGTTCGAGGCTGCAGTGAGCTATGATTGCAGCACTGCACTCCAGCATGGGTTGGTGAGACCCTGTCTCAAAACAACAGAAACAAAAAAAAGCTTCCCTCTAACTTCTGCTCAAATGCAAAAAACAGAAGTCTCAAATAAAAAGAGAAAAAAAGTCATCGACCTCTTTTATATGGTAGCCTTTCAAATATTCGGGCATCACGCTCCCACTTCCCCTTGGAAGCCCTTCTGGAAAAACATCCACAGTTATTGCACGTGTTCCTCATCGGACACTGCTTCCGCTTCCTCAAAATCAAAGTCACTGTTAGCCGGACTAACCAGTTTATCATCTTCCCTGAACACTCTGTGCTCTGAAGAGAACAAAACACTCCGGCTATGGGGCAGCAGCCCGGGGAACACTGGATGTCATGTGACTGCTTCTGGACATTGTATTTCGACTAATAAAGCTTAAGATAACTATTTTTAAACAGCTCCATTACATTTCTGGTTACTGATCTCAGCCCTTGGTCTCCACTTTCTTGCTTGTTGGAAGGGAAGAAAGACAATGGAAGACTTCTTCTTCAATGTTGGCTAGAGTAAGAAAATAGGCCCCCCCATGGAAGACAAAATGGCAACCAATATTTAAAAATGCATGCACTGCCATTGACCCTGCAATTTCACTTTTAGGAATTCATTTCAAGAAAATAATCATGGACATACAAAGATTTACCTCTCAGGATACTGGCTGGAACCCCTCTTTATGTCCCACAACAAAAAATAAGTTCAATGAGCCGACGGCTGTGGAGATGTTGCTGCCATTAAAATGCTACAGGAGATGTTTACGGACATGAAAAGGAGTTCCCGATATATAGCCCAAGCGGAGATGGCACACCACGGTGCTGTATTTGTAAAAATGTAGCTGAAAGCAGATGGTAGGGGACTGCCCGTAGGAAAAGGCCCCATTTCAGGAGGGAAGAGAGAGGAGGGTGGCCCCCTGATCAGGGAGCCAAAGCCCATGAGGGGCTCTGAAAGAGAGATGGGCATGTGTGGAGAAGCGTCTCAGCAAATCCCCCAAATCTACTGAAATGTTAGTCACCTTGTGGATGACCTGAATTTTCATAGAAATTCATGGAAAGACTGAACTTTGAATGTGGGATAAACTCAGGACCTGTTGTCAGAGAGGCCAAATGCTTCAGGAGCATTTGGTCCCAGGAGCCAACTCTAAGAAATTGCGTGCAGGGCCTGAGGCTTCAAGTGCCTGGGTCTCGGCACGTCCCATGCAGAGGAGACCCCTTCGTCTCAGCGATGGGGGCAGCACACGACCTGGGTATGCGTCCAGGGCAAGTATGGAGGCACATGTGGTGGGAGAGGAATGATGGTTATTTCTGGATGGTAGAATTATGAATATAATTTTCTTATTTTTGCTTATTTGAATTTCTAAAACCTACAATACACATATTGCTTGCTTTTTAAAAGATGCTTCCCTGAAGACACTGACAGCCACTTATTTTCCTTAGGACAACACTGTGGAGATCACTGGCCTCAGGCCTGGCTCATGGAGACCTATGTAGATTTCGCTCCCTACAAGTGTCACACGATTCCACCCCAGACAACATGTATCACAGGGCACATGGTTCACAGAGACCGGGAAGGGAATTCTGACCTACAACATGGGTAAACCTGGAGGAGTTACGCTAAGTGAACAAGCCAGAGATAAAGGACAAGTACTGTAAGGCTGCGCTCATATGAGGGACCCAGAGGAACCAAATTCATAGAAACAGGAATACCAGGGCCTGCGGGAGGCAGGAGTGGGACACTGGAATTGCACAGGTAGTTTCCATTTTGCAAGATGAAGACAGCTCTAAAGATGGATGGTGGTGATGACTGCACAACACTGTGAATGCGCTTAAAGAAAACGGACCTGTATGCTTAAAAACGCTTAAACTGGCAACTGTAGCATTATGCATCTTTTACCACAATTAAAAAAGATAAATGCACAACGCCAGAACCCATTAAGTCACCTAGAAAAACAAAGGGTCGGGGAACATTTCTCTCTGATGCTGCAGCAATGCTGAACAAATAACACAAGTGGTTCATCTCATCTTTCTTCCGGCAGGTGGGAAGTAGAAAAGCTAAAACATCTCTGTTAGGATCAGTGGCAATTCACACCCTGGATTTAAGTTCTCTTAACACATTTCATCATTCCCATTTCATTCATCTTTACGTGAACATCAGCAATTTCTGTTCTGAGAAATCCACTGTCTGGGATAACTGAACCAGCAACATATCCGGGAGGGGTGGCTGGGATGAAGACACAGCCCAGGACCGGGATGGGGAGGGGCCTCAAGGAGAATCCCGATGGCCTCAGGACTCTCTCCTTTCTGAACTCTCTCCCTACCCACGTCTCTCCTAAGCCTCAGGCCCTTACACAAGGTTACTAAGGAATACGAGGATGACACTAAGGTCTCATAAAGGCATAGAGAAAATCTGCTCCAAAAGCCCACATTGACCAAAGGGTGAGAGATGTCCAACAAGAACCTCATCAACAGCTGTCCTCAGAGGCAGACCTTGGCCTTCCAGCCCCTACAGCTGCCCCTGTTCCTTCTAATGGCCCCGCTCCTCTACTGGCCCCTGCTCCTCTACCGGCCCCCCACTCCTTTGCCAGTCCTTCTGCCAGCTGGCTGGCTGGTCAGATTCACGGACAATTACGGGGAGAAACTTATTTTTCAATCCAGAGGTTTTTCCACACCAAGGGGAAAAAATGAGATTCTTCTCTATCAGATAGATTTCCAAAATACAAAATATTGACTAATATACATACTCTATTTGAAGACAATATTTTAAAAACCAGCGCTAAAAAAAAGTTCAGTGGTTCCAAGTAGAAAGCATGACGCTGAAATAGAAGCAAGGGTCACAAGAGCTTATGGGCAAAAACTCATCCACAGTAGACCTGAAATGTGGTATGAGGCTGGGGGGAACTATAGAGATATATTTTTACAGCATCTAAAAGAAAATAAAATTGTTGATTCTAATCTGAGAATAGAGATGAAAGGGAAATAGGAAGACAGAGTTAACAGAATCGAAGAGTTCTAGAGCAAGAACGTATCTAAATTTTACAGATGAGGAAAATAAAACCCAAATACTCCCTAAATACTCTAAGGCCACAGGACTGGTGGCACAGCTGAGCCTAGAGCTCCCGGTCACTATCCTTGCTCCAAACCCCGATCCTGTGCTCCCAGGTTATTGTTCTTGTCCCCATTCCATGACTTCCAGCTGGGACTGCCACTTGGGTGGTATACTTTATCCAAATTCCAGATTCTTCCCCAAAGTATGATGAATGAGACAAGAAATAGAGTGAAAACAATAATCTGGGTTTTTGTGACCATGGCAGCCCCAAGAGTGGTAGTATCCAAAGTGGGGCCACACAAGACAATCTTTTGAGGCAAAGAAAGAAAATGACAGACATTGTCAAGTATTTTCCTCATCCTTTATAATAGTTTATTTTAAATACACTTTATGATACAAACAGGAGGCCGGGAAATACTGGGTAGGAGAGGGCGGTCCCTGGCGAGGGCCACACCGTCAAGCCTGGAATCGGGGGGCCCAAAGTGAGAACACGCATTTCTGTTTTCCTGCCTGAACGTTGCCTTTTCCAAAACCACCCTGGCCTGCCCCATCCCCCATCCTGTACCCATAAAAACCCCAGGCCCTACCGGCAGAGCAACAGAGAGAGAAGAAACAGCCGAATGTTGGAGACAATCAGCTTGATTTCTGACAGACAGCTTGACAGTGGGACTTTGGAGAAGAGTTTGGCCGGGGACAGCAGGACTCCAAGGGAAGACCACCTTCCTACTCCATTCCCTTTCTAGCTTCCCATCCCACTGAGAGCCACTTCCAGCACTCAATAAAGTTCTTCACATTCACCATCCTTCAATTTGTTTGCACAAACTGATTCTTCCAGGACACCGGGACAAGAATTCAGGTACCAAGAGGGTGGATGCAAAAGGCTGTCACCCTGACCCTGCACTGATCTAACAGTTAAGTCATCTGTGGACAGCAAATCAAAGAGCACACTGTAACATATGTCCTATGGGGCGCCAGGGGTCACAGGTACCCCCACCCAGATGCTGCTGGGGAGCTGCACAGAGTTCTACTTCTGCCAATGCCCAAAAGCACTCATCTCAGCCCCTGCACCCACTCACCTGCGTGCTACCCCTCCCATGAGGGGCTGAAGGCTGTGGGCTGAGTCCTGTGAAGGGGTCAAGGGAACTATCCCATTTCATTTAGAATGTATCAATAGATCCATATGTCAATATGCATGTAATTCCTAAGTGAGCATTTCAATACATATGTGTGTCGGGGGTGGTCTAAATATATGTTTGCTCATAGAGCGTGCGGTCAGAAAACTGGAGGCTGTTGGCCTGGAACATCACTGCTCTGCCCTATTAGATCTGGCTCCTTCATCTGTCAGTGGATTCTGTGGCCATAAAAGCATTCAGCTTGGTGTCATGTCTTCCCGCCCATCTGTCTACAACTGCTACATGCCCAACACACAGAACACAGGAAGCCACTGAGCTTCCTGAACAACCCACTGACACACTGGAAAGTGCCATGGCCAGTGGATTCTTGCAAACCATAAAACTTTAGCTGTGTTCCTCATGCTTAGGGAAAATTATTTTTCAATCACAAGAAAATTTCTAACAAAACAAAATTACGTGCATGCTGGTTTAGTAAGAAAAATGGTTTCAACATAAAAAGGAAAGAAAGCCTTCGGCAAAATAAAAAGACATTGTGCATTTATCAAAAATTACTACTAATAACTCAAAAGACAGGCAAATCAGTACATTCCGATCTCTTTGAAGATAAGAAAACCAACTGTATGCAACAGTTAAGGATATGAAAGGCAGAGTCAATGTGAGCACTCAAATGATTTTAAATAAGGTGTGACTCTTAATGGTCAAATCCAGCCTATGACCTGAAGATGGCTTTTCCCTCCCTCTCTCTATTTGCCTGAAAACCATCAGAACACCTGTATGTTTTTAATAGAAGATAATTCATGGGAAGTCTCTCATTAATCCACACAACAGATGTGTATATCCTGGCTTCCCATTATTATAATAAAGGAATATTAGTTAACCATTCTATTCAGATACTCCCCATTGTGTGGGCAATGTTTACTTTACATATGAAAGAACTATGGCTCAGGGCTTCATGACTCATCCAGGAGCTGGAAAGATGACAGGGAGGCCGACTTAACACACAAACTGACTGCATGCAGGCGCCCAGTCAGAGCTCTTGGAGGAGACACTGACATACCTGCATCTGGTGTAGCTGGGACAATGCAGGGGAGGGCACAGACGAAGGAGGGGCTTGGACTCCCTGGGGTGAGGCTTGTCCCGCCACAGTCAAGAACGTGCAATCACTCTCACCACCACTCTCACCACCAAAGCAAACACTTCATAAATGGACTTCCAGTTCCCGATAGGCATGTAAGGAGCTTGAAAGTCGTTACTCTGTCCTAACAGTAAAAAGCTGAATAAAATGAAAAATCAGCACTTCTTAGAGATCTGTCTTGGATCTGTTGCAGAAATGTCACAAGCCACAGCCCCACAAAATGGGACAGGTGAATACAGGGAATCACAACTCACTGGAGTGGAGGCCTGTAAGTAGAAGCCCCTGAAGATCCACTACGGGGCTAGGAAAACCTAAACTGGAGTGGAAAATTTCTGGAGGCTCACTGTGGACAAGCCTAAGAGACTAAAAACTCCAGGGGGAACCCAGTCATGGGGGTGGAGGAGGGGTGGGCAGCTATATTTGTGTGAGTTTTACCTCCTGGAGCTCTACCAGATCCTCACAGTGAACACTGGAGAAATATCCCCTCATGCTTACAACAGGGAGAGGGGAAAATAACCATTTTGAAACGCCAGGGCGCTGTGTTCTTATTAATAAGGCCTGCCCTCGGGAGAAACTATCTAAACAGGGACTAAACTGCTGGCATTTATCAGAGCCTGTCCAATCTGAGGGACAGGAAATAATCAGCCCCTGCTAGACTTTAGTATCACCTAAGGATGTGGAGAAGGGGAAGCTGAAAAGCAAATGTGAGGTTCACAGCCCAGGCACAAAGGCTCCTGAAAAGAATGAGACCAAATCATAGGACTATAGTAAGCTTTCCCT
This sequence comes from Chlorocebus sabaeus, assembly GCF_047675955.1. Taxonomy (NCBI): domain Eukaryota; kingdom Metazoa; phylum Chordata; class Mammalia; order Primates; family Cercopithecidae; genus Chlorocebus; species Chlorocebus sabaeus. The sequence goes on along the minus strand of NC_132928.1, from coordinate 68,196,918 downwards.
CCCACTACAGCTTAACATGGCACAACTAAAGGCCTATTTACCAGGGTCCCGTGCACCCAGTCCATCACATCCAGTTTTCAACATAAAATTACAAGGCACAGTAAGAGGTTAAACACACACACACACACACACACACACAGAGTTTAAAGAGACAGAGCAAGTATCAGAACCAGACTCAGATACAGAACAATGTTGGAATGATCAGATCAGGAATTTAAAACAACTATGATTAATATGCTAGGGACTCTAATGGAAAAAGGAGATAACACACAAGAACAGACAGATAAGGTAAGCAGAGAAACGGAAATTATGAGAAAGAATCAAAAGGAAATGCTAGAGATAAAAAACAATGTAGAGAAAGGAATGTCTTTAACGGGCTCATTAGCAGATAGGACATGCTGATGAAAAAAATCTCTCAACTTGAAGATATGACATTAGAAACTTCTAAAACTCAAATGCAAAGACAAAAAAGATGAAAAAAATTGAAATAATATCCAAGAACTGTGGAGCAATTACAGTGGTGTAAAGATGCATGATGGGAATACCACAAGGAGAAGACAGACAGAAAGGAACAGGAGAAATACTGGAAGCAATAATGACTGAGAATTTCCCCGGATTAATGTTGAACACCAAAACGCAAATTAAGGAAACTTAGAGAACACAAAGAATGTATAAAGGCTCCAAAAACTACACTGAGGCATATCATACTCAAATTGCAGAAAATCAAAGATAAAGAAAAAAATATTGAAAGAAACACCTTACCTATCAATAGAGGAGCAAAGAGAAGGATTACAACTAATGTCTTCTCAGAAACCATGCAGGAAAGAAGAGAGGAGAGGGAAATATTTAAAGGGCTCAGAGAAAAAAAAAAAATCACCACCTAGAATTCTGTACCATTTAAGATTCATCTTCAAAAATGAAGGCGGGATTGAAACTTCCTCAAACACAAGTTGAGGGAATTTGTTGTCAGTAGACCTGCCTTGCAAAAAATGTTAAAAGTAGCTCTTTAAACATAGGAAAATAACATAGATCAGAAACCTGGATCTACACGAAGAAAGGATGCATCAAAGAAGGAATAAGTGAAGGTAAAATAAAAACTTTTCCTTTTTTTTTTTTTTGATTTGGAGTCTTGCTCTGTCACCCAGGCTGCAAAGCAGTGGTATAATCTCGGCTCACTGCAGCCTCTGCCTCCCAGGTTCCAGCGATTCTCCTGCCTCAGCCTCCTGAGTAGCTGGGACTACAGGCATGCACCACTACGCTTGGCTAATTTTTGTATTTTTTGTAGAGACGGGGTTTCACCATGTTGGCCAGGCTGGTCTCGAACTCCTGACCTCAGGTGATCCGCCTGCCTCGGCCTCCCAAAGTGCTGAGGTTACAGGCATGAGCCACTGCTCCTCGCCTATTTTTCTTATTCTTAATTGAACATATAATGGGTTGTTTGAAATAATAATAGCAACAATATATTCTATCATGTATTCTTTTATATATTATATACCTATGCTTATGTGTAAGTAAAATGAATTACAGCAATGATATAAGGGATGGGAGGGAGGAATCAAGAATACTTTGCTATTATAAGATACTTGCACTACCTGTGAAACAGTATAGTGTTATCTGAAAGAAGACAAACTAATTTTTTTAAAGACATATAATAGATACGCTGAGAAGGGAGAGAAAATGGGATTATACAGAAAGCTTAATTAAAATGACAAAAGGCAGAAAAAGTGTGAAAGGCAAAAGTACAAACATAGAATAAGGGCAACAAATAAAAAACAATAACAAATATAGTAAATATGAATTTAAATACACCAACAATCACTTTATACATCAATGGTCTAAATACACCAAAGAAAATACCAAGATTGTCAGTGAGAAACAAAAAATAAGTCCCAATTATATGTTGTCTACAACAAATCCACTGCAAATAAAATAACACACATAGATCAAAAGTAAAATGTTAAAGAATGGCCTTTACCAAGAAAGGTTAGATCTATCATGCTAACACTAATCAAAAGAAAGTAAGAATAGCTATATTAATTTCTGACAACGTACACTTTAGATCATGGGCATTTTTAAGGGATCAAGAGAGCATTACACAATTATTTTTTTAAAGTTTGTTTTCCAAAAAGATACAACAATCCTTACTGCGTATGTGCCTAAAAAGAGCATTAAAATACATGAGGCAAAAACTGATAGAACTGCAAGGAAAAATAAATGAACTCACTGTTATAGTTTGAGCCCTCAATAGTCCTCTATCAAAAATGGGCAGATCCTGCAAGAGGAAGCTCAGTAAGGACAGAGTTGAACTCAACAACACCATCAATCAACTAGATATAATTGACATCTATAGACTAATTCAGTCAAAAATAGCAGAACACACATTCTTCTCAAACTCATATGGAACATTCACCAAAAGAGACCACATTCTGGGCCATAAAGCATACCTTAACAAATTGAAAAGAACAGAAATCAGACTGTGTGCTCTCAGAACACAATACAATTAAACTAGATTCAATAACAGAAAGACAGCTAGCTGGGAAATCCCAGAGTATGTGGAGACTAAACAACGCCCTTCTAAATGACACAGGGGTCAAAGAAGAAATCTCAAGAAATTTTTTTTTTAATTTCCAAGCTAAAAATGAAAACAGAACTTAACAAAATTTGTGAGATAACAGCAAAAGCAGTGCTTGCAAGGATATTTATAGTATTGAATGCATAGATTAGAAAATAAGATCTAAAAGCAATCATCTAAGATTCTACTTTTAAAAACTAGAAAAAGGAGAAAGTTAAATCCAAAGTTAAGTAGAAGACATGATAAAAAATTATTACAGAAACCAATACAATTGAAAACAGAAAATCAATAGAAAAAAAAAAAAAAAACAATAAAACCAAAAGCTGGTTCTCTCAAAATATCAATAAAATCAATGAACTTTTAAGCAGGCTAAGTGAAAAAGAAAAAAGGCACACTTTACCAATATCAGAAGTGAAGGTGGGGATATCACTATAGAACCCATGGATATGAAAAGGACAATAAGGAATAGTATGAACAACTCTGTGCCCATAAATTCAATAAGCTGGATGAACTGGACCACTTCCCTCCAAAGACACACTCTGCCAAAATTCACATGAGAATACACAATTTGAATAGGTCATATCTATTAAAGAAATTGAATCAATAATTAATAACCTTCCCAAAGAGAAAGCACCAGGCTCAGGTGTGTTCACTGATGAATTCTGACCAACATTTAAAGAAAGAAATTATACCAATTCTCTACAATCTCTTCTAGAAGAGAGAAGCAGAAGAAACACTTCCTAACTCATTCTATGAGGCCAGCATTACGCTAATACCAAAAACCAGACAAAGACATTTAAGAAAAGAAAGGTATGGCTGGGTGTGGTGGCTCACGCCTGTAATCCCAGCACTTTGGGAGGACCTGAGGCAGGCAGATCACCTGGGGTCAGGAGTTCAAGACCAGCCTGGCCAACATGGTGAAACCCTGTCTCAAAAAAAAAAAAAAAAAGAAGAAAGAAATGAAGGGTACTGATTAGTAGCTCTCATACAACCATATGCAGGAATGCTCAACAAAATAAAGCAAATCAAATTCAGCAATGTATAAAAAGAATTACACACCATGATCAAGTAGGATTAATGCCAGTTATGCAAGACTGGCTCAACAAATGAAAACCCATTAACGTAATCCATCATATCCACTGGCTAAGGAAGAAAAGTCACATGATCATATCAATAGATGCAAAAAAAAGCACTTGAAAAAATCCAACACCCATTCATGTTACAAATTCTCAAACTAGGAATATACGAGAACTTCCTCAACTTGATAAAGAATATCTACAAAAATCCTGCAGCTAACATCATACTTAATGGTGAAAAACTGGAAACTTTCCCACTAAAATCAGGAACAAGGCAAAGATGACCCCTCATCACTCTTCTTCAACATTGTACTGGAAGTCCTAGCTAATGAAATAAGACCAAAAAAAAAAAAAGTATAAAGATTGGAAGAAAATAAATAAAACTCTCTTTGTTCATAGATCACACGATTGTCTACGCAGAAAACCTGAAACAATGAACAAAATTTTCCTGGGACTAATAAACAATTACAGCAAGGTTATAAGATGTGAGGTCAATATACAAAAGTCAACTGCTTTCCTATATACCAGCAACAAACGAGTGGAATGTGAAGTGAAAATCACAAGACCATTTACATTAGAAACTCCCAAAATGAAAAACTTAGGTACAGATCTGACAAAATATGTATAAATTCTATATGAGGAAAACTACAAAACTCAGATAAAAGGTATCAGAAGAATTAAATGAAAAAATATTTGACATTCATGGGGAGTAAGACAATATTGTCAAAATGTCAGTTAATCTCAACTTGATCTATAGATTCAATGCAATTTGTGCCAAAATCCCAGCAAGTTGTTTTGTGGATCTTAACAAACTGATTCTACAATTTATAGATTTATATGGAACAGCAAAAGATCTGGAATAGCCAAAACTACCTTGAAAGAAAACAAAGGTGACTAACACTACCCGGCTTCAAGACTTTCCATGGAGTCATGGTAATCAAGACAGTGTGGTAGTGGCAAAATAACAGACAAATAGATCAATGGAAGCAAATAAAGAGCCCCAATATAGAACCATATGAATATTGCCCACTAATCTCTGACAAAGGAGCAAAGGCAATAAAGCGGAGAGAAGAGAGTCTCTTCAGCAAATATTTCTGGAAGACCTGCACATTCACATGCAAAAAAAAAAAAAGAACTTAGACACAGCTCTTACACCTTTCACAAAATTAACTCAAAATGAATCACAGACCTAAATGTAAAACACCAAAGTAGGCCAGGCGCAGTGGCTCACGCCTATAATTCCAGCACTTTGGGAGGCCGAGGCAGGCAGATCACCTGAGGTCAGGAGTTTGAGACCAGCCTGGACAACATGGCAAAATCCCATCTCTACTAAAAACACAAAACTTAGCTGGGCGTGGTGGTGCACGCCTGTAATCCCAGCTACTGGGAGGCTGAAACAGGAGAATCACTTGAACCTGGGAGGCAGAGGTTGCAATGAGCTGAGACTGCACCACTGCACTCCAGCCTGGGCAACAGAGTGAGACTCTGTCCCAAATAAATTTAAGTAAATACACCAAAGTATAAAACTCATAGAAGATAATAGAGAAGAAAATCTAGGTGATCTTTTTGTCATGGTGAAGACTTTTTAGAGAAAACACCAAAGTCATGACAATGAAGGAAATAATTGATAAGCCAGATTTTAATCAATTAAAATCTTCTAGGACACTATCAAGATAGTGTCTTGAGACTATGAGAAGATAGGCCACAGACTAGGAGAAACATTGACAAAATACATATCTGATAAAGGACGATTATCCTAAATATATACTTTTAAAACTCAATAATAAGAAAATGAACCACTGGATTAAAAATGTGCAAAAGGCCTGAACACCTCAGAAAAGAAAATATACAGATGGTAAATAAGCATATGAAAGATGTTCAACATCGTATGTCATTAGAGAACTGAAAATAAAAACAAAAGTGAAATACTACTCCACACTTATTAGAGTGGCCTAAATCCAGAATACTGGCAACACCAAATGCTGGTGAGGATGCAGAGCAACAGGAACCCTCACTCACTGTGATGGGAATGGAAAATGCAACAGCCACTGTGGAAAACAACTCAGCAGTTTCTTACAAAACTCAGCATACTCTTACCAAATGATCCAGCAATCATACCCTTTGGTATTTACCCAAATGAGCTGAAAACTTATGTCTACTTGAAAACAGGTATATAGATACCTATAGTAGCTTTAATCGTAATTGCCAAAACCTGGAAGGAACCAAGATGTCCTTCACTAGGTGAATAAACAAACTAACACACCCAGACAATGGAATATTATTAATTCATTAAGAAATGAGCTATCCAGCCATGAAAAGACATGGAGGAACCTTAAATGTATATTAAATATTAATATATTATATTAATACATTAAAATAAATATATATTACTTAAATATATATTACTCAGTGAAAGAAGTCAATCTGAAAAGCTGACATACCCTATGATTCCAACTGCATGACATTCTAGAAAAGCAAAACTTCAGAGGCAGCAACAAAAGGATCGCTGGTTGCCAGGGGCTGAGGCGGGAAGGAAAGGATGAACAGGCAGAGTATGGAGGACTCTTAAGGCAGTGAAATGACTCTATATGATACTACAATGGTGGGTAAATGCCATTGTGCATTTGTCCAAACCCACAGAATGTGTAACACCGAGAGTGAACCCTAATGTCAACCACAGACTTTTGGGTGATGATAATGTGTCAGTGCAGGTTCATGGATTGTAACAAACGTACCACTCTGTTGGGCGATACTGACAATGGAGGAGGTTGTATGTGTGTTGGGGGTGGGGGTGCAGGAGGTATACAGGAATTCTCTGTACCTTCCCTTCAGTTTTGTTCCAAAGCTAAAACTGCCCTAAAAAATAAAGTCTATTAAAAATATTTCATGAACTAATCATACTAAAATATACTTTCTACTAACATTCTATTTTTATTTTCTCTTTCAACACATTTTGGTCACCTCCCATTAAAGCTTTAACTTGACCACCCACTAATGGGTCCAATGGAAGTCGGCAAAGCAGTGCTCTAGGGCGGTGCCTCCTGTTGACCTATGGAATCCAGCCTCTCCCCACAGACCATCTGCTCCAAGAGCCACGCTCAGTCCACTCCCAACAACGTGCTCAAAGCCAGATGGCTTCCTGGCCCCTGGCAGTACCTGGAGGGAGGGTCTCCATGCTTTGTGCTTTCTCTTCTCCATTGCTGTGATGAAGGTCTTTCTTTTTAATGGGGTCAATTTCATTCCAGTCCTCCTGGGGGAACAAAGACACTGAATGAGTTGCCTGGTTCTTCAAGCACACCTTCGTTCATCAGTTCAATACACACTGAGTCTTTGGAGAGTAACACTTGGCCCTAGAGATGCACTGATGAGGAGGAGGGAGGGCCCATCTTAAAGACCCCACACCCCAGAAATTGTTAGGGAGTCGAGATATAAGGGGAGAAAAGTATGGGCATGACCTTTCCCAAGGGTTTGCATTTCCCTCTCCATTTTATATTTGTATTGTGTATCTGTGGGAAGGAAATACTCCAAAAACTCCCAGGGCTTTGGGGATTTGTGAGGGTGGAGAAGCGAGATAGGGGAAGTGGATTAAATGAAATAATTCTAGAGTGGTTAAATTAAAACCATTAAAATGAAGGTAGTTCTCCAGACATGTTAGGTGGTTTATGGAGATCTTAGGACCAGATTCTCCCTAAGGGCTCCTTTGAGCTCTCCTCAGAGAGTGTGAAATGATTTAATTCCATTGACTAACACAAGAGCAGGGGGTAGGGCCACCAAGTTTTTTCTAGGGCTTACTCTAATAGGACTGCCACTGAAACAGAGATACATATTAAGGACTTAATGTGAAACCAGAATAAGGTAAAAGCTCTGGCAGAATTTATTCAACTCATCTGGGCAAACAATTTACTCTAATTTATCAACATTAAATCAGACTAAATAACAACTGCACGACCACAGAGCTAAATATATTTTCCCACCACTTGGAATCTGATTTCTGTGACTAAAATAAGAAAGGTTTCTGTATACAACCCAAATCAGAAATAACCCAAGGCTAGTAATTTTCCCACCAGACTCCTGTGAGCCAAGCATTGTCAATTGGCCATTTTCCTGAGCAGATGCGATTAGGCTGAAGCGCAGCAGTAATCCCTCCCTGCGGGGCGGGGGACCAGATCTCCAAGGGTTCATTCCACCAGCACTCCTCCGGACCAGTGCGGACTGCATGCTGCACACGAGTTCACCACTGGAGACGTTTCGGTTCTTTACTTAAAATGTAAAGTGAGATCTGCAGAAGGGTAAACCTCAGGGCCTGGGCCAAATGACACATTTTTTCCAAATGCAACTTCCTCTGCCAATAATCTGCAGTTTTACTCAAGAGGTACGGTAATTAGAGAGAAACTGTGCTTAAGCCTCCCCCATCTCTCGGCCAGCTTTTCCTTCCGCTGCTTCTCTAATGAGGCGATACAGCTGGGTTGATCACATCGGGGCTGCCATGGAAATGGCAGAAGAGGAAGAACTGTAGCCTTGGCGGGCTGGTGAGAGAAACCATTCTGCAGCCGGGGGTCTGAGCCCCACCCACCCAGCAGAACCGCCTTCCTGGCCTTTAAGTGCCCCAAGTACTTCTGCAAGTCTTATCCCACGCTGCAACAAATGTATTAAAATGCAGCTGTATCCCAATTTAAAGAATTTTTACTGCAAAAAAGTTTGGAAAAGATGTATTTATGACTTGGCTTTTGAGATTACTTGGCTATAAAGAAATTTTCAATTTACTACTGGCAGTGATTTTGTGGGAACCCTGGCAGATAGGCAACAGTGAGAGAATTTAACCCACCAACTGGCTTTACAAAGTAAGGAGATACGTGTGAACACTAAATCGGCAAAATGAAGTTACTACAGTCACACTGTGCAGACTTTTAATTAAGCATTAGTTTTTATTTTGAGGCTTGATTGTAGCATTGTGGCTGATAATTCCTACCTCTTAAGCCCCCACCCCATAGGCATCTGGCCTCCTACGTACACCAGCTAATGGATCAAACCATTTAAACTTGTAGCTGAATAAAATCAAAAGTGAACATTGCCAGTGGGGCTGGTGACCCTAGCATATTTTCTACATGTAAAAATAAAGTCATTATCTGTAGTCATTATCGGACATTTGCAGGTCAACCATCAGTGTTTTCCCAGAAAATAAACTTTTTTGTGTGTGCCCACAAATAAGATTGATTTGCCCATAAGTAATGCTCCTCACCCTCCCTTCTTCCTTCCAATCAGTGACGCCTACTATGAAAGTAGTGCAGGGTGAGCATTCCTCAATCTCCCTTCTTCCTTCCAGTCAACGACGCCTACTATAAAACTAGTGCAGGGTGAGTTCATGCCCATATAATTAGGGCATGACAAGGTAGCAAGCAGATGGAACAAGTCGTGCCATTTACGAAAACCTACTATGCGCCAAGCATTGCGCATAGACCCTCTCTCATTCCTGCATTTTATAATTCCTGTCTTACAATGAGGACACATAAGATAGGCTAAGCAATTTGTCCAGGTTACACAGCTGGTAAAAAGCTAAATCTGGCCCTTTATGTAAGTCAGAGTGGGAATGACAGGCTAGGGCTCAATTTAAACTAAATTATAAGAACTTGATTCTCAAAATGTCATAAAAACTCAAGAATACATTTCTAGGAGGTCACTCACAGAGGATGGTTTTGTTCTGGACTTCCAGGTCAAAAACTGCAGATTATCATCTTAACTACCTGCTCCTAGAGTAAAAGCAGGAAAGGGGAGGAGGAGCCCCCAGGGAGGAGGAGGGGGAGGGGGAGGATGGGGAGGGGGAGGAGGGGAGAGGGAGGGGGAAGGGGAGGAGGAGGATAGGGGGGAGGAGGGGAGAGGGAGGGGGAAGGGGAGAATGAGGCAAAGAAGGAGGGGAAGGAGGAGGAGGGGAAGGAGGGGGAGGGGAGGACAATGAAAAGGAGGAACCACGTGGTGGCTGCTGCCTAACACAGTATTTATGAGGTGCCAAGCCCCACTCTGGACGCTGCACATACGCTCATCTTCCTGCAGTGCTATTACTATTCCAATTTTACAGGTGAGGAAGCCAAGGCACTGAAGTTTAGTGTTCATATGAGGCTGGATCCACACCCTGGGGAACTCAGGGCTGGAGTTCATGGTCTCAGTCATTTAGCTGTACTGCCTCCAGATAAGACAGCTTCCTCTCTCCCCTAACTAAACAGCCAAAGTCCAGTTAAGACATTGTACTAACCATTCATCTCAGAATATGTCTGGTCACTAGTAATAAATTCCTGCAAAGATGGCTGACTAGGTTCACTGGCTGACAGAGCACCCAAGTTCAACCCACCACTGGTCTGTAGATGCTTGTCTGCTTGTCTTGTCCCACTCTCTTCTCCCCACCCCTACCGAGGGCCTTGGCCTGGTATTAAGAAAGTCAGCTCCTAGAGACACAGTGGGGACCAGGCATTTTGGCCTGTGTTGTGCAAAGACACCCACAGACAAGCGTGGGCAATGATGGCCCAGAGACACAGGCCTGCGTAGAGCAGGGCCCCCAGGAAGGCTGTGCGCAGAAGCAGTACCTCGGTGGAGACCAAAGGGAGGCAAGAAGGAACAACAGGGACTAGTGGTGGTGGGTGTACCAGACAGATGGAACAAGGGAAAGATCAAAAACAGGAAGGCACGCAAGTGGCAGGATAGTCTGAGACCTGTATTCTAGAAACATCACTGTGGCTACAAGGTGAGGGCAGACTAGAGGACACGAGAGCGCCCAGGAGGCCATTTCAGTAATGCAACACGGGAAGATGGCATGCTGGACCCAGTCCCGGTCCCAGAGGGACAGAGCAGAGACAGGTGCAGCTAGGAGGGGCTGGCAGTGCAGCAGGAGGAGTGCGAGGGGGAAGAAGAATCAAAGATGGCCCCACGTTTCTGACTGCAGCACTTCCTACGCAGGTGTGATGTCCACCGAGAAGAAATACAAGGAAGTTGCTGGGTAGGGTAAGAAGAAATGCTAGGAAATAAAGAGGAGTTTGGTTTGGAAAGGATGAAGCTACAAAGAGATACCAAGAGGAGGCATCTGCAAACAGATGGAGGCACAAATCTGGGGTTGTGAAAAGGCCCAGGGTAATTAAAGCTACTGGTGAGCAGGAGGGAGACCACCCAGGGAGGGTGGGGTGTCAGTCCAGGGGAGAGGAGAGCCCAACACTGCAGGGACAAGCAGGAAAGGAGGAGACCCCACATGGCACGTGGGGAGCAGTGCTGGCCTCAGAGCCAGAGCCTTGGGTTCCAGCCATGCCTCTGCCAATGGCAGTGGGCGTCGAAGTCTAACTTCTCTAAGATTAGAAGGCTGGGCTCAATGCCTCCTGCCCAGCGGGTCCCTGCCTGCCCAGCGGGTCCTTGCCTGCCCAGCGTTCTTGTGTAGGCGATACATTCAGTTAGCACTTGAGGTTCTTTTACATTTGCTACCTGCTTCGCCCATGTTTGATATTCAAAAAGATTACGGGTTCTTTGAGGGTAGGAAAGCCGTCATATTCCTTCTGTATCCTTATGGTACCAAGTGCGCTGGTGGCCTTATGGTAGTTGCTCAATAATAAATGCAGCTGAAAAAAAACACCTCGCCCTACTTACTCAGATTGATTGTCCCGGCTTCGCCTACTCTGCAGTGGAAGCTTTTCGTTACAATCCCCCTCCCATACATTTACATACATTATAAGACTGACTTACACTAGTGTCGGCGCTGCTCAAAAATGGAAATGTACTGAATGCAAATGTATGAAGAAGGCTCTTGCGCCCAGTAGCCACTGGTATCCTGGCTGTGCTACCAACAGAACTGCGTGTTTTCTCCCTTTTAAGGGGAAAACGATGCCGTGACAGACAGGTCCCCTTTTTAGTGACAAGTATAAACTGCTGAGATTAGAGACGTAATGATGTGGTTTATGCTGGGTCAAAAGTCACAGAGAATTCAAAGCCTGCGATCTTGTAAGCCCGCTTTGATTTCCCAGGATGCAGATCCATCTCTGCTTTGTTTCCACCACCCTCAAAGGAGGGATGTTGACAGTGAATGCAGAATGATTACCCCACAGACAGATGGTGCTTCGGGAAAGTGTGGACAAGGGAGGGCTCGGCAGCTCTGACCAAATACTGCATTCCATCAGGGAAGTTTAACCGGGGGTCTAGGATGCCCTGCCAAACAAATGAGAAACGCGGGGCAGAACACTGCTGCCCTGCCTGGCATCACCCCTTGGTCCAGAGTGTTGGATGCATCCACACGCAGCCTCTGGAAAGACCTAGATGCCCTAAAGTATGGTGCTGTGGTCTTCTCTCCCTTTGTAAATGGCATCTGGGCCAGTTAATGAGAACTCTCCTACTTACCAACTTACCCCACTGGTAGTGATTATTGTTATCAGACATTTTAATCTGGTTCAAAATTATGTATCCCAAAACTTCAAAATATGTATCTGGCCATGTTGTTCTTACAAATGCACACAACAGAGGCACAAATGGAATTAAACTAGGCCATGGGTGCAATCAGATGGGAATCCACAGCTGAGCGACGTCTACTTACCTGCCATAATCAGAAAGCACAGCAGCTCAAATTCATCCTATTTCTAAGGAGATAAAAGAGCAACGACATCTAAATACTATGACAATATTTTCAGGAGTACTAAACCCAATAGGTGAGTTTATTAAATAGTTACGGAAACAATTAAGTGTAAATATAGGTTTAACTGTTAATAGAATATTCCCAGTATAATCTGTCTCTGATCCAAATAAGAAAAAAATAAGAAGTGTTCTTGCCTTGGTTGCCAAAGGCAAGGTGGTCAGGGGAGTGGAGGAGGAAAGGTGCTATAGGGGTGAGGAGGTACAGTGGCTGGAAGAGGAGCAAGCCCCTTAGGCACTATTGATCAAATCTGTGTGTGCAGGGCGCTGTGCAGTCCAACCACTGGTTTCCCAGAGGACTGGAAAAAAAGGATCCAGAAGAGCTACATGACTTATCAGCTGCTGCAAAACACATGACCTCAAAACTCAGTAGCTTAAAACAATAAATGTTTATTACCTCACACAGCATCTGAGGGTCAGGAATCCGAATGGTTCTGGCCCACGATTTCCAATGAGGCTGCAAAGATTTCGGCCAGGGCTGCTGTTGTCTGAAGGTTTGCCTAGGGCTAGGGTCTGCTTCCAAGATGGGTAACTCACACAGCTACTGCCAGGAGGCCCCAGTTCCTCACTGGGGTCCATCCAATAGGGCTGCCTAAGAGTCCTCCCAAGAGGTGGCTGGCTTCCCCAACGAATATGAGGAAGAGGGTACATACAAGAGCAAGGGAAACTCTCTGATGCCTTTTATGGCCTAGTCTTAGAAATCACTCACTGTCTCACTGTCTGTCATAGTCTGTTCATTAGAAATAAGTCACCATGTCCAGCTCACGTGACATCGGGTTTGGTGGAGCCGAGACTAGCCTCCAGTTTAGAGAGGAGGATAATAAAAATTTGGTTAATATTTAGAATATTCTAAAACCACCACATTTATGAATGCCATAAGGCTTGCTAGTGGCAGAGCCTGCTGTACCTAGCCAGTCATTTCTCTGGGGCAGGGGTGAGGGGCAGGGGCTGTGAGGTGATAGAAGCTCAAGAGTTGAGTCACAAAAGCAGCAAGCCTGTGCAGCAAAAGTGTTGCTTCATCTCACGCTGTCGTCTTACCCGTGTCCAATATAAACACAATTACCACCTATGGTAACATTTCTGAATTATGAAACACCACTAAAATAAACATGCTTACACACATAAAACTAGATAATAACAAAGAATAAATGTTATGTGTATTGCTAAATCATCCAAAGCTGCTTCCATATAATTTAAATGGCGAACATCATATTTGTTAACAGAGATATAAAAATATTACTGTGGGAGAAAACAGAAAATAAATGGGCTGTTTTTAATCTCTGCTTACTGAAATATATGTTGTCACTGTTAAATTATTTCAGCTGACTAGACCACATGGTCAGAGGCAGATTAAATTACCAAAAATACCATCTGAATGCTACTTGATTCCCTTCTCATCAATTGTCTAGTTTTCATTGTTATTTGATGACTTTTCAGTAATTACCCCTACAGCCAATCCATACAGCAACCCTCGAGTTTTGAGGGAAAAAAAAAACAGGTTGCCAGATATTTTTAAATGAGGTAATAATTTATATTTCACAGTCCATTTCTTAAAAGGGAAGACGAAGCTAAGCTGCCAAGCTAAGACATTATGAACTAACTAAAACACTGTTTACTCGAAAGCAAATTTTTACAGAGTAGACTTAAGTTTCTTGCTAAAGACCAAGACCTCTCCAATCAAGCATTTTCCCTATAAAGTGACCCATGGGAGAAGCAGAAGGACTATTTATTATTTCTAATTCTTCAAGGTTGGTGTTCCACCAGGATAATGTAGAGGAATAATCTTCAGTTCTTCTCACAAGAAGGCAAAAAAACTGTAACTTTCCAAATAGGGTGTGTGACCTATTTATAAACTCACAAAATTAGTTTTAACTCACTGGGAAACGGTCCTGAAAAAAACCACCAGCGTTAACTAGGTGATTTCATTTGGATATTTGTCTCCTCCAAATCTCATGTTGAAATGTGATCCCCAATGTTGGAGGTGAGGTCTGGAGGGGGTGTTTGCGTCCCGGGGGGTGGATCCCTCATGCACAGCTTTGTGTTCTCCCCATGGTAAAGGAAATAGTTCACACAGATTTGATCCTTTAAAAGAACCTGGTTCCTCCTCCCCTCTCTCTCTTGCTCCCTCTCTTGCCATGTGACACACCTGCTCCTCTTCACCTTCTAACATGATTAAAAGTTTCCTGAAGTCCTCACCAGAAGCAGATTCTGTTGCCATGTTTCTTGTACAGCCTACAGAACCGTGAGCCAAATAAACCTCTTTTCTTTCTAAATTACCCAGTCTCAGGTATTCCTTTAGAGCAATGCAAAACAAATATACTAGGCTAGGAGATCACTCTGAACCATGGCAAAAGTTCTCCTAAAACCAGAAGCCTGTACTGTGTAAAGCACTGGTATCTATGCATTTATAAAAGAGATGAGTTTTTGCTTCTTAATAATTCCCACTGAAAGCAACAACAGTTTGGTTTGCAAGAAAGAGTAGTATCTTTCCTCCTACTCATCATTAGAATAGAAAGGGAACATAATACACTTTAGAGACCAGAGACAGGTTTCATTCAGTCTCTCAAATATTTTTGAAGCACATTTTGTTCCACATGTAGCAGAAGTGGCCATGGGCCCTCCTAGTTCCATCACCTAGTAAGAACAGGTAAAATACAGGTAGAGGAGTAAGATCAGCCTACTGGAAGCTTTGAAAGCTCCAGCCCAACAGCTCCCAAACCTTTACTTGGGCAAGAATCAAAAGATATGAAAGGTTTAAGAATGAAGACCTGGGTAGTGTACAGAGTGAGGAACAAGGCAGAAAGGCCGAATTTTGGATTTCCCAAGGCCTGTTCCTGCCCCGGCCAATATAATTACAACTTTAGGGAATGGGACCCAGCCTTGGGGGTTTTTCTAGAAACTCCCAGGCAGTTCTCAGTGTTCAGAACCACTGGGTTCATCCATGCATTTCCAGTTTCACTTTCACTACTCCAATTTGGTTTATGAAACTCAATGTTGCAAAAATGAGAGGAGGGCAAATTTCTATGTTGGATTCAAAGTCACAAACTGCTTTATACGTATTCCACTTGCTCACAAAGAAAAAATATGTTACAATAAAGGTCCCCACCTCACTTATTTTACTGTGGAACCTCAGAGAAAAACAGGCTGATGGGGAATAACATGGGGCTGCTCAACATTTGAGAACTGTTAATGACTTGTGCTGAAGTCATGAACTACAATCGTGTAATTATTCATCCTCAACCATTTAACTTCTCTAACAGGCAGAAGGCCTGGTGAATCATTCTGCACATTCATTCCATGCACAGTCCGTCAACTGCCTTCATTTAACAAAAATCTTCCTATTTAAATCCCTACAGCTACGCACAGATGAAATGGCCATCAGTGACCTAGCCAGCTGAGTCTAGAATCTCTGGGCATAGAAAATGCAACTAGGAACGGTTTGCAAATGCATTGGCACATCCAGTAAATCCTGGTCTATCTCTATGACTTTAGGCAACTCAGGCTGCTTCTCTGAGCCTCAGTTTCCCAAGATATAACATGGAAATATAAGAACAACTCTATCCCATCCCCTTTGAACTATAAGGCATGACACAAGTTAGACATTAAGTCCCATTATTAAGAACATTAAACTTGCCTTCTTCCAATCTGAGGATCTAGCCTTTACTCCTCTTCCAGTTACTATTCAGTGCTACTAAACTTCCTTTCCTCTCCATAATTAACTCATTCACCAACTTGTTTAAGAATTTATGCATATTTTACTTCTGTGGTCTTCCTCTCCCAAACCCATAACCCTCATCTAATCATGAGAAAAAACATCAAACAAACCCCAGACAAGGAATATTCTAAAAAATCCCTGACCAAGTCTCCTCAAAACTGTCAAGGTCATAAAAAAAAGAGCAAAGTCTAAAAAAGTGTCACAGTAAGAAGACATGATCACTAACTGGAATGTGGTATTCTGAATAACATATTAAAACAGAAAAAGAACACTAGGGATGTTGCAAAAAATCTGAATAAAGTGAGAACTTTAGTTAATAAATATCAATACTGGTTCTTTACAATAAATGAATCATACTAATGTAAGATTTTAATAACAGGGAAACTGGGTATGGGATATATAGGAACTCTCTGCACAATGTTCCCAATGTTTCTGTAAGTCTAAAACTGTTCTAGAAAAAAATAAAATTGTAAAAAATTACAAAAATGTGTGCATAATCCTATTTACCTAATGGGAAAGCAATTACACTGAAAACTCCTGGACCAACATCTGTCAACCATGTATTTCTAGGGTGCCTGTTCATTTTTAATGGCAATTTGAAGCCCTCTCCCCTCCCTCTTCATTCAAGAAAACTCAGGTATAAATCTCTTTATAAATGGTCACTCGAAAGCCAAATCTCCCAATGAGAATAATCAGCTCAGCTCCAGGGACATGAGGGGCAAGGCCTCAGACGAATCTATTCCACACCACCATCCTCTCTTCAAGAGCTGCCAGACCATCCTAAATGTTTGTGCTCGGCAGAGAGGACCTAAGCAGAAGGTAGCCCAGAGAAAGGGAGCACAAGGGATGCCATTCGCTTGCAGCTTTTCCTCATTCCTAGGTCTAAATAAGAGTTTATGAAGCAGGTCAGCTCTTAGCTCCTGGTGATAACTTCCCATTCCTGAAGGCAAGAACAGCAGGTCCTTTAAGAGATGATATATAATTCTAGCCCTAAGTTAGCTGAGCGCCTGACACTTTAAGGAGTCTTTTATGGCTCCATTCTCTAACACTTGCTCTGAGTCCACCGCCTCCCCAGTCAGGGGGTGGCACACAAAGCCCTCTCTCAGCTGCAGCTCACTTCTTGTTCTGGGTTTCTCAACCACAGCTGAAGCAGGTTCTCTTACTTTAGAAAAATGGTGAATTTCTGCAAACTGGACTAGAAAATGTCTCTTTATTAAAACAAAAGGGGGGGGGTACTTTAGAAAATTCTTTCTCCCATGACTTATGTAAAAATCAATCGCATTTTAAAAATTTAAAAATAATAATCATTGCCAATAGGTAAGAAAAAAAGGTGGGAGGAGAGAGGTGAAGCCCTCAGGCGGCACTTGGTGATGAGCAGGACCCAAGGGCAGGAGCAGAGCAGCCGCAGGGAGGCCAGCAGGAGGCAGCTTCATCAGCCAACCAGGCTGCAGCCCTGCACATTTCACATCCCTGCTGCTTCACCTCCCCTTCCTCCTATCACCACCACGCTCCTCCACGCTGGGCAGCTCCCTGACCTCCATGTCAATACACCCGCAAAGCTGCTTTCCTCCCCACTTCACCTAGGTCTCACAGAACTAAAGTGCAATGCTCCTTGTCACCAGTAGGTGCCGCCATCTCCCACGACCATCTGGTTAAATCTCTCCAGCGAGGGCCTAACTTCCATACAACTGGTTCCTTCCTAGGCCAGCTCTGTAACCACTGAGTCAGACCTGGCTCCGGGCTGGGAGTGGTGGCTCACGACTGTAATCCTAGAACTTTGGGAGGCCAAGGCGGGAGGAGAGCTTGAGCCCAGGAGCTCAAGACCAGCCTGGGTAACACGGTGAGACCCTGCTTCTACCAAAAAAAAAGTTAAAAATTAGCCAGGTGTGGTGATGCACAGCTGTAGTCCCGGCTACTTGGGAGGCTGAGGCAGGAGAATCACCTGAGCCCAGGAGTTTGAGGCTGCAGTTAGCCAGGATCACATCATCGCACTCCAGCCTGGGCAACAGAGTAAGAGATCCTCTGTCACCCCCCACCACCAAAAAAATAAAACACTTGACTGTTTTGAAGAGCATCTCCAAGAAAAAAAAAGAGTCTCAGAATGATATGCAAAGAGCCCCAAGAGAGCTGAGGGTTACAAACGAAATGGAAAATTTGTAATTAAGCTTCTCCCCTGACTTATCTCCTCACAAATCATTATAGAGTTGGAAATTCCGCAGTACAGCCAACCCAAGTGTGAGTGAGAGGGACTAATGCTTATTCAACACCCACCCCAGGACTAGTACTAGTATGTTCTCTCTTTTACTCCTCACAACTCCCCCACTATAGCAATTCTCCCCCAGCCTGAGGTTCTCTGTACAGCAATTACCCCTTCTCTTCAAAGGGAGAAACCTCACACTTCAGCTGACTTCTCTCTGGGGACCATTAGAATTAGACCTGGATTTTGGGAAAAGGGAAGAAAGCAAGGAAGTCCGGGGAGAGGAGAGGCTTTCCCAAGCTGCCCTGGGAGACAGCGGAGGGCAGAGACCAGCACATCACACCGCTCGTCACAGCAAGCAGGGAGAGAAGACACGTCTGCATGCTCACTGAATCCCTGGAGTCCACTGTCCTGCCACCGTCTCTCCACGGCAAGGCCGAGGCTGTGCAGCCTGAGGACTGATACAGCAGACGTTTGAAAAAGGCCTGATAAAGTCTTTTAAAGTTAGTGAAAGGATGGGACCCACGTGGGATGTTTAGAAAGATGGTGAAAGTAGCTAGAGACGAGAAACACCATGTGAGGCATACCGTGCAAAATGAGTGCTATCTGCACCCAAGAAAAAGAAACTCATGAGTGACGCTGCGGGGAGGATTGTCTGAAAGTTTCTAACAAACGAGCAATACACAGGGACTGTATGTTTCTCTTTATTCATTTAAAATGTACATTTTCTCATTAACATTTTATTTGCTAAGGGTTCAGCAGCTATTAGCTGTGTGACTATTACCCCAAAACCCTATAAGGACTGTCCCAATTTATTTTTTCAAAAGGTATTTTTTTTTTTATTAATTACAAATTCTTCTTTCACAAAGGATTTGTGCAGAGGATACTGTCATGCCTTATTAGCCCACTTTAAAGACACGTAAACACAGGAGTTAAGGTGGCTCATACAGTCCCATTGAAGCCCAGACTCCATGTCGACCTGATCCAAAACAATGGTTTTCCACAGTTGCAAGCTCTTTTCTTAGAAGGTTATTTCAGTCAGATCACAGTAGCTGAGCGGAGCACGTTCACATCATGCCTAATATGAGTGACCTACAACAGGACTCCATACAGAAACCTCCAGCCCTGTGAGGCATCTACCAGCCCTTTCCAGGGGCTCTGGCCACCCCGAGGGCCTCCCTCCCTCTCGAGTGCTGCCCTGGGACAGGTTGACCAGTGCCACCCAGGGATAAGCTGTGAGATCCCCAACCTCTGGCGCCACTCATTTGTATGTCTATTCTCTGCCTTCAACAGCTGGGACAGTTTCCATACCATCTCAATACTTGGCATCACAATACAGGCTGCAGATATATCACTATCTTATTTTAAAAGCAAAAGGACACAGTGTAAATTAAACCTTATCGGAAAGCAACTTGGCTTGGCACCCAACATCAAGAACTAGAAAGCGACTGAAAATCTTTAAGCCAATAAATCTCACTTCTGTGAATTTATCCCAGGGAACTAACCTAAAATAAGGAATAAATCTTATGCACAAATACTGCAGCATTATTTGTAAGAGAAAAAAACAGAAGAAACTTGGAACATTCACCAATACAAGGTTAATTTCTGTTAACAGCCCCTTCCAAGAATATTATGCGCCCATTAAAATTATAAAGATCACAGAGCCACATGCAAAATGCTTATGTTAAATGAAAAAGCAGGAGACAAAATTTTACGTACACAAAGAAACAACTATATAAAAATCTGTATCCATATGGATTAGCCTGGAATGAAATGCACAGGAATTAAAATGATTGTGTTAAGAGCGGAGAATGATAAGTGCTGGCTCTCCTTCTCAAACTTTCATGTTTTTAAATTATCTTCATGAATCGCTGAATAGTTTTAAAAATTTAGCACAGACATGTTAAAGTTGCAACTTCGACCTTATGCAGTATTTCACATCATTAAGGGATCTTATTTGGCCGGAGGTTCCAAATGCTGCCCAAAGCCACTACAGGAACCTATGGGGCAGGAGACACAAAAGCTGTTTCTAGAAACAGGTGTGAGCTGGCCTCTGCTTTTAGGTTTGGGGTCCAGGCACTACTGGAGAATCTGAAGTAGCCTCTCTTCTCCCTTAGAATTAGAAAAAGGGCCCAGAGGTCGGGCGTGCTGGCTCATGCCTGTAATCCCAGCACTTTGGCAGGCCAAGGCAGGAGGATCACAAGGTCAGGAGATTGAGACCATCCTGGCTAACACGGTGAAACACTGTCTCTACTAAAAATACAAAAAATTAGCCAGGTGTGGTGGCGGGCGCCTGTAGTCCCAGCTACTCAGGAGGCTGAGGAAGGAGAATCGCTTGAACCTGGGAGGCAGAGGTTGCAGTGAGCCGAGATCGCACTACTGCCCTCCAGCCTGGGTGACAGAGTGACTCCGTCTAACAAAAAAAGAAAAGAAAAAAAGGAAAAAGGTCCCAGAGAGCACTGCGCTGTCCTGGGCAGGAAAGAGATCGCATGATCGGATGCAGTCCACCACGACCACTGAGAGGCTTGTCTCCTATGTGTACATCACTTTCCCTATTGAATCTTTGCTTTTTCCAAGACACGGGTCAATCACCAAAGTGATCGTGTGTGCTTATGACCCCTGTTAGCAGTAAATGTGTACAGGGAACCTGGGTTCTCACAGTGCTTTTATGGGCAATCACACACACAAGGAGAAAAAGCAAAGCACCTGCCTCTACTGGGTAATTCCCCATGGGCCCCACAGCCCTTCTGCCCCCAACCCAGAACATGGGAGTAACAGCGACAGTGATGCCACCTTCACAGAACTGGCATTCACCAGGGATTTTCCACGTGCCAGGCATTGTAGAGTAGCTACATGTCTGCAACTGCAGTTACGTATGTGTTCTTCACAATATCTTTAAGGTACGGTATTAATACCCCTTTTATTAAAAAAAGATGACAAAACTGAGACCCCCCCCCCTCAAAAAAAAACCCAGAAAAAACAAAAAACAAGGTCAAGGGCACACAGCTAATCGGCAGTGTATCCAGTGTCACATCAGGGTGTGACTGGTCCAGAGTCCAGGCTCCATCCCCCACCCCCAGGCAGTTCTGGGACAGACAGACCTCGTGTCCACATGGTTGGGAAGGCTAAATCCAATAAGCTCATTGACACCAAGTGACTGGCACAGGCGTGGCCCGCAGCGGCCCAGTCAGTGGGGAATGTCCCTCTTTCCTCTTAGCTTCCCTGGTCCACCTTTGGAAAACAATAATTTTACTAATATCTCCTTTTTAAAGGTTGCTTCTCTTCTCCACACACTTCATCTCATTTGATCCTGATGGGAAAGCTGAAAAGAGAGTGAGCTGCTGTGAGCAGCTCAGGCTTCGAAGGCAAATTCAAATTCCTGCTCTGGAGCTTGTAGCAATAGGAACCGTGTTTTCTGTCCAGTCATGTGGAGGAATTAAATAAAAGAACATATATGATGATGCCAGCAGTGTCTGACACACAGAAGGCTCTCAACAAAAACTGAGCCCAGAGCCACACGACTGCCTGAGAAGTTACACTGCACTCCCTCATACAGCTGGGAACGCTAAAGCATGAGAGATCGCTGGAGTGACCTCATCCCACGCTCTCTGATGAGCAACAGTGCTGCGAACACTGACGGCTCATCTTTCCACTGCACCTCAGCCCCAGGGAGTCCATGGAATTCAGGAGTGGCCAGTGGCCCATTAGATGTGCCTGCTCCATGGAACTTGTTCCAAGTGGGGCCTGGATCTCACCTCACTGCACATTAAGGTTGGAGAATTTAACAATTCCTTTTCACAAAAGTTTGTTGTTGTTGTTTTAATGCGGAGTTTCAAAGAACGTGTTTACCTAATTCTTATCTTTCTGTAAGCCAAAGATTCACGTGTCCACTGACTTAGAAATGCAGGAGTCAAGGAGAACTTTCCCCATCACCCTCTGAAGGTTCACTGAAAACTCAACTTGAAAAAGTCAGATTAATTAGAGAAAAGGCATATACACTGATTTAATGTGTATACACTGATTTAATGTGTATACACAGGAGCCATCAGAATGAAGACCTAAAGATACAGGGGAAATTGTCCATTTTTATGCTTAAGTTCAACACAGCCTTGTGGAAATATGACTTGACAAAAAGGGTAGGTTCCAATGCTAACAGACTGAGTGGGGAAGCCCAGCAAGGCCTGTCCATCTAGATTTTTCTCAGTCTCTCTGAGCAGCATTCCTTCATGCTGGGTGGGGGTGAGACCCTCTCTGGAATGGGGGGTCTTATGACCTACAGTCAAACAGGTAAGTCACACACTGTTTTTATAAACAGTATTTATGTAGCAAGGCAGAGGGAAAGTTACCGTCACATTTTCAGGGTTGATGGCTGGCTTTGGGGAAAGTTTTGGGCTGGCAAGTTCTGGTTCCTAGGACCTGTTTTAGGGAAGAGGGGTTCTAGCTTCTATGGGCAGCCTCGGGGAGAAGGAGACTGGCAGATAGAGGGCAGGAGAAAATGAAACACTTTTGCTTCTGAGGACTTCATTTTGGGATATTGTTTACTGAGCCCCAAGAGAAACTAGAAAGAACTAGATTTAGAATTCTAAAACTTTATAAATTATTCATCCATCTCAGTAGCATCACTCAGAATGCTAAATTCTCAGAGCATGAGAAAGAGCGTATGGAAAATGTGTGGAATGTGGTAGATGATCAGATACAGGAGCTTCACTGTAACACCCTGAAGAACCTGGGATGTGTTGGGCCAGATGAATTAAGTGCTGGGAGATTCACAGGAAGGCTGGTTAGTCTTCAGTGCTTGTGCAAATCTGCAAAGATCACCTGAGTGAAATCTATAGGAATGTGGAAACTCATTCATGTCTACACAAGCTTGTTCAACAGCACTATAATCCTAAATCTCACCAGCAAAACCAATGCACTGGGAGTGCCAAGATTTTTTTTTTTTTTAATTTTTACAGAATTTTGCTAGTCAGTCTTACTTTAATGATACCCCATATTCTTCCAAAAACAATTGGGTGGCTTAAAACAAAAGACGTAAATAGAAATACAAAAGAAATGGATCATGGTGATTGAGGAAATGACCAAGTAAAAATGCTGTGGTCAAGCTGAATTTTTAAACTTTGAACTTCCCAGAGACAGAAGTAAAACAAGTAACAGAAACAAGAATTAAGGTGTAATGAGATCAGTCATAGCCCAGAGACTTCATGTATGGTCTCAATTTAACTTCACAACAATCTCAGGAAGGCAAGTATCATCATATCCATTTCACAGATGAAGAAATGGATGTGAGTCACCCGCCAAAGGCACCATGGTCAGAGAGTAAGTCAGAATCTCAATTCAGGCTGGACTTTGAAGCCTGTGCTCCAATTAAGCATATGCTCACCATCCAAATGAAGTCATGAGTATCTTAAGAGAGACTGAAATTCCGCTGCTACATTCCAAAATGTACCATGAAAAGAATGGATTCTGGGTACTGGACTGCAGTGGACTGAAGTGGCCATATTTCTTTGCTACCCCTGAACGGCCAGCTGGAGTCAGACTCTGGACTAGGCCGCGTGATTTGCTTTGGCCAATTAGATGCCAGCAAACACGAGACAAGGAGGGGCTTAATATGCACCTTCACATTGGATGTGCCCTCTTAGAATGCTGCCCTGAGACCACCGTGGTATAAGGAAGCTGGTCTATGCTACCGGGGCATGTGGAGAGTTGAGGAGCCCCAGACAGCAGCTAGTAAATAGTATAGGACATGTGAGGCCACCTTGGACCAGCCAGCCAACCCTGCTATCACTTGACCACAGGGCACATGTGAGCCCTGGGGAAGTCAGCAAAAAGACTGCCCAGACAGTCACAGGATTGTAAGAAGTAATAAATCATTCCTGGGTTAGGCCATTCCATTTGGGACAGTTTGCTAAGGATCAAAGATAAGCGAGACATGAATGCAGAATGAAATAATACAGGAAATCCTCAACAACAACTTTACAATAGATAGGAAGTAGACTGTATACGGCTGTTGCCCATAAAAACACTGGAGACACAACATGAAAGGGCAGTTCAGTCAAAAGGACTCTGTATGGAGCAAAATCTAGTGCTATCCACAGTTTGTGCCAAAAAAACCCTATTTGGGGTATTATATCCCCTTTCATAACACAGAAAAAGGGTCTGACAGAGCCTGTGCATCCACAGGGCTAAAACAGTTTTTTAGCTTTAGGAGCCATCTCTGATAGTACCAATGTATTAATCTGAAAATTCTTTTGAGTCTTTTGCTAGGAAGAAGTGATGCAAAGATCATGGTATACAGGGAGGCCCTGGCCTTCAGAGATCAGAGGTGAGTGCAAGGCATGGTGTCTGATCCTGGCCACGTCCAACGCCCTTCCTAAGGCTCACTCTCGCCTACAGAATGGGGATAGTGGTCAACAGTCACCGCAAAGGATTTCTGTAGACACCTGGTACCGTGTCTGGCCCATCCTACATGTTTGATAACATCAGGGATTGTTGTTAGCACTGATGGAAAATCTCGATACTAACAGTAGAATCATTTCACTATGACAGAGACAATGGGTTGGAGAAGCACTTTGTGGAAGGGAGCGAGGAAGGACTATGAGCAGATGATGGTGGTCATCCTGGAGAAGGGATAATGGTCTGATCAGTGAGCAGAAACTAAGGACACTGGCCTAGGAGCTGGGGAGGAAGGAAGCACCTGGGTGGTGTGGCTGCTGGATTCAGAAGACACCCCACAGAGAGAACTCCCCACTCCCTTCAGCAACTCTTGGCAGTCCCAGAAGGCACAGGAGCTGACTCCTCCAGAGCAGGGAGCAAAGCTCTAGTAAACAGGGATCCAGCCAAAGGCCAGCCAAGCTGGCACTTCCAACACGTCCACAATGAAACAGCGATTCAAGGAAGAGGAAGGTCACTGCACCCAGAGCCAGTCAGCCTGCAGGTGGGGGGAGGTAGACTCGGTATCTTCTTCCTCAAGCTGACCAACAGGCACTTGGCCTCACGTCACATGAGATATGTAGTCCATCACCTTCACCATGTACTGCCTGCCCAGTGGGAACCACGATGGCTCGGGGTGATCTGGCACCCTGAGGTCACTGCACACTTCATGGTTTCCTCCCACCCTATGTAGGCTTGGTGTGGACCTCATGGCCCAAGCTTAGAGCAAAGTGACTGTGCCCCACCCTCTGAGAAAAGTCTGACGCATCTGATCCTCAACTAACCAGAGTTTAGTTTTAAGTGTCTCTTTCAGAATAGGTAGAAATGAAAAGCAGGGATCCAGACAAAGAAACAAAATAATTGGGTGAATTTCTCCGGTTGACCTAGCCTCACACTCAGGGTCTCTTTCTTCTGATCCTTCTAATAAACTCAGGGGAGTACTAAACACTTTAAGAGAAAAAGCAGTAGAAGGTTTTGCCTTCATGTGCAAAGATGAGATGTGATGGGGCATTAAATGTGATTGTGGAGAAAGGAGCAACCATTGACCAAAACCCTGTCAATTCCCAGGTAAATAAAGCCTCACATCAACAGCAAAGGGCTGCAGCCAATAGGGCAGGGGTAGAGCGTCCTTTCCCAGGGCTGGGTTAAACTCAAAGGAATGTTTGTGGATTACAAGTTAAAGTGTACGCTTTTTTGAATGCTCTGTTTCAACCACTACTCTCTCATCCAAAAGCAGTGTCAGCAACCTCACCAGACACATGCCACCTGCCCCTTCACCTACTTCAAACATCTGATGTAAGAATAATAAATTGCTGTAGAGGCCATTGAAATCCAAAGCGGCATGGGGGCCGGGGCACTGCTCAGACACACTAGGTCCAAGGCTCAATCCTCTTTGTTGCCAGCTATTCACGACTTCGTGTGCAAATGAACAAAACCTTTCAGATGGCATTCATCCAACTCACTTGTAGGCTGAGGGTACGAAATCTTTATCTGTGATGGGAGGTGGCAGAGTGGGTAGGGGTTGCAACATACAAGAGCTCCAGAAGGAGAGAAAGGACCTGAAAGGCTCCTGATTTGCAAGCCTGACTTGGTTTACGTGGAGGGAAATGACAGGAACACTTACAGGACACTTTGCTAGAGCCCCAGGCCTTCTGTCCCATGGGGCATCTCCAGCTCCATGGCCCTGACCAGGTGCTTCCACTCCTGTGGATACCAGGCTCCCTGGAAGAGTCTCAGGTCAAGAGAGGGAGCCCAGGATAAAAAGATTGTGCAGATCACAGTTGCTGTGCATAAAGTTCAGCAAAGTGCCTCAGGAGGCCTAGCTCTTAATTCTATGTTTAGCATTTTTCCAAAATAAAACAAGTATTTTCATGCCTTAGTTTCCCCATCTCTGAGAAAAGACAGCACATATATAAATATAATCAAGTCTAAGCTCCAGTCTCTCTGGCATCCTACAACCAACTGCTGTGTTCAGGCCTTATCTACAGACTAGAGAACTGCACTAGTTCCTGGCTGGAACCTTTGGCCTCTTATATCCCCACGCTACCCATCCCTCACACAACACGAAATGCCCCCTTCATCCTGCCCCCTGCTGCCCGGGCCTCCCGAGGGCTCTCTGTGTTCCACCACGCCCCGTGCAAACACTTCCCTTTCAATGCCTCTGGAGTCACAGTTCATCCTACCCATTCAGCCTGATCTGTGCTCAGTTCTGGCCTCTTCCTTGATGGTTCTCCACATATAACAAGATCCTTCTCACTTCCCTGACTTGGCTCATGATTTTTTTTCTCTGCTTTTAAATTAAAAGTATAATTTACATACAGTAAAATTCACTCTTCTTAGTATCCAGATCTGGGAGTTCTGACATCTGCATATAGTCATGCAACCACCACCAGAATCGAGATACAGAACAGTGCCACCACCCTCCAGAACTCCCCTGAGTACCTTTGTAGTTAACTCCCTCCTCCAGCCCCTGACAATCCTTGATCTGCTTTTCCAGAATGTCGTAAGAATAGAAGTATACAGTATGTGGCCTTTGGACCTGGCTTCTTAAAGCACATGATGTATAGAGAGCCATCCACATTGTGTGCACCGTGCTTGTCTCCTTTCCACTGCAGGGGGGGTAACCTGCTGCATGCTGCATTCCACCGTGTAAGCAAACCACAGCTTGTTTATCCATTCCCCAGTCTTGGGACAGTTACATAGTTTCCAGTTTTCACAAATATGAATAATGCCATTATGAATCCCATGAGCACATAAATTTCCATTTCCCTTGGATAGTATCTAGGGGTCGGATTACTGGGTTGTATGAGAACATGTGTTTAGCTTTATAAGAAACTGCCAAACTATTTTCCAAAGTGGTTGTACCATTTTGCATTCCCACCAGCAAGGGATGAGAGTTCCAGTTGTTCTATGTCCTTGCCAGTACTTGGTGGTGTTTTTGCTTTTTTTTTTTTTCCCCCAAAGCCATTCCCTAGGTGTACGGTGACATGATGCAGCTTTCTGTAAGTCTGCTTTAATGGTGCTTACGACACACCAGGTATCATGCTCAATGGTTCACACATATCTCAATTAATGCTCACTCAACACTACACAGTAAGTTCCAATGTCTTCTCTGCTTTTAAATGCATCTAAACTGAAGTGGCATCTGAACCAAGGTCAAATGACCACAATACACATGGCCTTAAATGACAGCCTTCCTGGGATGGTCTTACCGACTCCTGCGGGGTTCTCCACAATTCTCTCAGGCTCTGACTCAATGTTACCTCTTTTGTGACAGTTTCTCCAAATCAAAACATAATACAGCCCAGTCTGACCTTGCGTCTTACTGCACCTGATCAGCTCTCTAATGACAGAACCAAAGTATTTTCAAAATAGTTGATTTTTCTTATCTCCCAAACAAGATGGCTAGCTTCCTGAGGCCAGAGGGTCTGTCTCCCCAACAATTCATCTTCACATTTTAGGGACTGACTGAAATAAATCAGTGTGTGTAGACAGTGTCCTGACATCAAAGGAGAAGGTGTGCTATTAAAAAAAACCACCACCAACTTGCTTGCCACGGCCCAAGTTCCACATTGCTTTCTAAAGCCACAACCTGCAGGTTACATTCTGCCCCTGCATTAGAAAGTAAAGCCAATTTAGCTGCAGAAAATGTGATAGGTTAAGGGCCAAAAAAATAAACTGATCCATGACAAACGATAATAAAATATCCAGCATCTAGGAAGCATGTTGAAAATGCTGGCAACTTTATGAAGGAAGAATCAATTTTAGGAAATGAACGTTGAAGGCAAAGAAACACAAAAAGGAGTCTCTTTTGTTAACTCACCAATGAATATATCCTACCAAGGACAAGCTGACTTCCCTAGGATGACACTGCAAACCACTGTGGAAGCCAGAAACAGGCCTAAAATGACACAGTGGACTTCAGCCATGTAACCAGCCCAATCTGTACGATGCAAGGACAGTTTTCTCCCCAAGATTCAGGATCCAGGTCTTTGCCATAAAACACATACACACACACACACACACACACACACACACACACACGCTCCCGCTCGCGCGCGCGCTCTCTCTCCCCTCCTCCCTCCCTCCTCTGCTCCCCTATCCCAAAACCACACTCTCTCCAGACACCAACCCCAGAAGGTCATCACCACCCAGAGGCCAGGTCTACATGGTGTTCCAGTTGCATCTCAAATCAATGACTCTCTCTTCCCCCCCCTAAAAACACAAAAGCTTTACTCTTCTATCACCCACCTACTGACTGAGTCCCATGACGAGGCCACAGTCTCTCCCACTCAGACAGAGCCCATCACACAGGCCCTTAGCACGGATCCCATGGTTTTTCTGATCTGACACAATAGTTCCCTCCCCTCTCCATGTGGCAAAATCACTACAGAATTAGTCCTTTTAAAGCAAGACTTTTTTCCTCCGCTCAGAACTCCTGGGTGAACTGTTTGGAGGTTGACGCCGAATTTCTCTGTGACCCTCAGAGTGCCCTCACGACCTGGCCCTCAATCTAATCTCTCTCTTCCAGTCAGGATGGGCCATTTGTGATCTTCTGTGGGGTCCTTTGTGCTATGCACTTGGGAGCCCAGTTTTGGGTTTATAATCACTCTTTCTCTTAGAAATGGTCTTCAAATGACAAAAGCTCCAGTCCTCACAAAACCTAGCTCTGCTCATGGGACTGTTCTGGGACAGTCCTGCCCTGTCCCTCCCAGCCCCAAAGGAGGAGACCCTGTCCTGACTGAATCATTCTTGATCTGTTTTGGAAGATCCTGAAAGAAGCTAAAATTTCGTTATCTTGACCCTCTCTGAATAAGGCAGTTTTAAACAGCTACAGGTTGAATTGTATTCCAATTTTCAGTTCAAGGACAGCCAGCTGAAACGATGACCGGGATTAAGAGATGAGCTATAATTAGGGAGAGGCCCTCTCTCCGGGAGGTCAGCGGCAGCAGGCAGGGCCCCACCCCTAAGCGAAAACCTGCGCAGAGCCTCAGGCAGCCAGCACAGAAGAGGGCGGGCAGGAGCCAGCACAAGCGGCTCTCACAACCCCAGGCAGGACCCAGACGGTGACTGCCTTAGGACTTCCACTCCACAGACGTGACAGAAAGTGACGCTTTTACACAGAAGGGATCCCGAGGACCTGGGAAATACTTCCGTAGAAAACTGCATGCGCAAACGGGGTGGGGGGTGCACGGGGCGCAGGGCAGCCTCACCTGGGAGGACCCTGATGTTTGGAAACCAAAGCCCCAGACCAAGACCCCATCCAGCAAAGACCCTGTGGTCACAGAAAGTCTTTTTAAGTGCTAGTACATAAATATTAGAACTGTAAGGGGCCTTGGACAGTCATGCCAAATGATAAAACCACGTTACCAATGTGATAAGGTGAGTTATAAATAACCTCACAGAGACTACCTGAGTAAGTATGCCAGGGCTGCCATAATAAAGTACTACAAACTGGGAGGCTTCAATAACAGAAACTCACTGTCTCACAGTCCCGGAAGTCTGAGCGCAAGGGGCGGCAGGGTTTGTTCCTTCCGAGGGCTGTGCGGGGAGGAGCTGTTCCAGGCCTCTCTCCTTGGCTTAGAGATGGTGCCTGCTCTCTATTCTCTTGTCACTGTCTTCCCTCCACGTGTGTCCAGCTCTGTCTGAATCCCCCATTTCATAAGGACACCAGTCATACTAGAGCCCATGCTGACGACCACATTTTAATTTGATTATATCTGTAAAGATCTTATCTCCAAATAAGGTGACATTCTGAGGTCCTGGGGGTTAGAGCCTCATTGTCCTCTTTTATTGGAAGGATACCCATAATAATACCTCCTCTCCCAGAAATGTCTCAGAAGGGGCAGAATAGGCAAATATAAGGGGGTCCAGAGATCTCTCACCTGAGGCAGTTTGGTCACATTCCTTCGGACCCAAGATTATTTCTTAAAAACACTAATGGCGTCGGCTCTGCACCAAACTCTGGGAAAGCCGGAGCAGAGGTTGACAAGCTAAAGGGCCCGGGTTTCTTTTCTAGTAAGAACATGGTCCACGTGGAGAAAAACTTATCCACTGTGGATGAAGGGCCTATGTCTCAACTGCAAGCACAGGGTGGACGACAGCTTGACTTCTGACAAGACTGAACGCGGAAATACTGAAAACGTACAAAATCCACATCCCCATTGCACAATGGGAATATGCTCTTGGCCTCACAGCTCACCAGACACTGATTATGCAAGCTCTTTTCAAAAAGCACTGAGGCCCCAAGAAGCTAATCTGACAGAGACTTATTATTCTCCAAACAATGGGTGAAAAGAGAAACCAATTCTGAGTCTTTATAAGGTAGACACCCACGCAGACAGACCCACACGATAAATCTGCATGAGAGTTCGTAAGAGGCACTGGGCACCAGTAGCTTTTTTGTTGTTGTTTTGTTTTTACCAGTAGCTTTTATGAACGTATCAGTTCCACCAGACCCCTCCACAGAGTGAATGGTGAGTACCACCAACCAGGGGCCCCTGAGACCATGCCAGGAGGACCGGGAGCAGGAACAAAGGCTGTAATCCATCTCCAAGAGCGCAGTGGCCTGGGCCAGACAGACTGAGCTCACTGTGTCTGACAAAAGAAACTTTTCACAACCGAGACCTCTGGGTTGGAATTGTGAAAAGAACTCAGGGGCGTGGGGATGGGAGGGCACTTAGGGGCCTGATGATTGGTGAATCTGGAAGGCATCCTCAGATGTTCTCGATGAATTAATTCCCCAGTCCTTTCAAAAACCACCACCAAGGTCACCGTAATGCTCGTTTCTACACAGAAAGCATTATGGGTGTTTTTTCTCTTTTTCTCTAATACATGAAAATGTGCTTACTGTGATGAAAAATGAAACTAAAAACGCAAAGAGACCCTTTAAATGTTGAAGGCTGATCCCCCCATCAATGGCTGTTGGAGTGTGTAGGTGTCCAGTCTGACCACAGGAACACTCCTGCATGTAAGGAGAAGAGAACCGATCATTAGCAGACACGTGAGTTTGTCTCAGGCATGGCAATGGGCCTATTCATTTTCATTTTCTCATTTAATTTCATCTCATTTAAATGTATTCAGGCCAGGGGCAGTGCCTCAGGCCTATAGTCCCAGCTACTCCCAGACTGAGATGAGAAGATTGCTTGAGCACAAGAGTTCGAGATTACAGTGAGGCATGATCACGCCACTGCACTCCAGCCTGGGCAACACTGTAAGACCTCATCTCTAAAAATAAAAATAATAAATAAGATGTAGATAAGTATTCAGAAGGACTGAACACAGTTTAGCCCAAGTCACCAAGTATTGATGATGCCTCACTCACAGTGGACACACACACTGAAGGCACAGAAAGATGGAGTGATTCTTCCCAAACCACGGCCATAGATACAGGCAGGAGGGCAAGAAACTGAAGCACAAGGAGGGAAAGGAAGGTCAAGGAAGGTGAGCAAACGAACCTCACGTTACAGCTGAGGACAGGGCTGGTGCAGATGGTCCCTGCCCCACAATGGCAAGCGGTTCAAAGAGGAAGCTACCTGAAAGTGGACCCAGGCTGAGGAGTGTCCCACTCACACAAAACACGAGTCCGTGTAGGAGCTGGATTATCTAGTTCTCTGATAGCTTCTTTTTATTTCCCTCCTGGCTATGCACTAAACCTAGTAGCTTTCAAACTTTTTCACCAAAACCCATAGTAACAAATAAATCTGATGTAGACACCCAGCCCCCAATGCATGTATTTAAATATATATGTTATATAAATACACGCAAGCCCATCCATCCACATATGGTGTCATAAAAGACTACCTACTCTTACATGTATGATGTGCTTCAGTATTTTCTATTTAATTATTCATCATGAATACTGACACCATTCTCCTCTACTAGTTTCATGATCTACTGAGTCACAACTTACAATTTGAAAAACCGTGTCCTTATCTTTGAAAGAGTCAGGTTCAAGATTCTAGCCAAGTGTCGGATGCGCTTACAGGCCATGGTTCCAAGCCCGATTCAAAGAATTAAATGGAGCCCATCAGCCTGAGTCCCCGGAGAGCTTTCCCTTTTGTAAGAGGCATGTGAGCCAGAGCAACTCCATCTTGAATAGGAGCTGGGTAAATTGAGGCTAAAATCTACTGGGCTGCATTCCCAGACAGTTAAGGCATTCTAAGTCACAGGATGAGAGAGGAGGTCAGCACAAAATACAGGTCATAAAGACCTTGCTGATAAAACAGGCTGCAGTAAAGAAGCCGGCCCAAACCCACCAAAACCAAGATGGTCACAAGAGTGACCTCTGGTCGTCCTCACTGCTACACTCCCAACAGCACCATGATAATTTACAAATGCTGTGACAACGTCAGGAAGTTACCCTATATGGTCTAAAAGGGAGAGGCATGAATAATCCACCCCTTGTTTAGCATATCATAAGAAATAGCCATAGAAATGGGCAACCAGCAGTTCTCGAGGGTGCTCTGTCTATGGAACAGCCGCTCTTCTTTCCTTTACTTTTGTAATAAACTTCTTTTCACTTTGCACTGCGGACTTGCCCTGAATTCTTTCTTGAGCGAGATCCAAGAACCCTCTCTTGAGGTCTGGATTGGGACCCCTTTCCCGTAACATTGGTTCATCTGTAGCTGAAGCCATCAACGAACTGAGGAGCTGTGCTTTCCTTCCTTAGCTTACGTGGCAGGCACGGGGACATGTGGGGGAGATCCTCCAGAAGAAGGCACTGCTGTAGTGAGAAACAGAAATTCTCCTCCCAGGGCTATCTTGGGGAGGCTGGGTAGTCAGAAAATCATTGCTTCTTGAGGAAACAGCATTGTTTACAAAACAACTAGACCATGCATTACCCTGAGGGCATTATCCTGTGCTCCAAAG
This sequence comes from Chlorocebus sabaeus, assembly GCF_047675955.1. Lineage (NCBI taxonomy): Eukaryota > Metazoa > Chordata > Mammalia > Primates > Cercopithecidae > Chlorocebus > Chlorocebus sabaeus. The sequence continues at coordinate 68,163,406 of NC_132928.1, read as the reverse complement.
CCACCTTACATTTCTGGCTTGGCCATCATCCTGAGCTTCCTGGAGGCATTACATGGACAATGGGACCCTCATCTTCTACCAACACCCTGTCACGGATGTGCAGCACTGTGCTGCGATGCCAATGGCGGTCAGAGCAAGTGACACAACAGCGGGTTCTACTGGGACACTTCTCCAGGGTACTTTCCTACAGGAAGACATCCCGGAGGTCCAGAAAGTTGTAGGGGAACGGTGGCCACGGTGATCATCAACTGTAATCATTATGTTGGCAAAGCTATAAAATCCAACCCAGGACACCATACAAGATCCTGAACATATTTCCACAAGAGGAAGAATATTATCTCCAGAAAGCAACCCAGGTAGTGCACCTTCAATAGAAAAGAGTTCGACAAATCACACAAAGGTACAGACACCTGCATGCGGGGTGCACCAGCCTCATCCTGAAGAGCTGTGAATGGTGGCCCTGGCTGGGAATTCTCTAAGTTGCTCTGGGACTGTGAAAATAGATTCCTCAGGGAAGCAAAGAAAAAGATGGATTCCTTTGTGCTCAGAAGACGGCAGGCTTTCATCCAGAAAACTGCACAGTCAGAGCCAAGCAGTCAAAGCCCCCATTCTGAGCGCCAAATCCCTGGGTAGGAAAAGGAGTGCATGTCTGTGCCTCCCGCCATCCGAGGAGGCCAAGGAGACGCTGAATGTTGCAGCGCATTCTCCCACGAGGAGCCAGGCGCTCCAACTGCTCCACAAAGGTGTCTCCGACAGGATTATGAGTAGAGCTTCAGGTCTAAAAACAAACAAAACAAGAACGCTCTACGGAAGAGGTGAGACTTTCCTTTCAGAATCAAGTCACACATCCCTCCCCAATTCCCAACTCCAACTCTAACAGAGACATTCACTTCTCTGCAAAGGTTGCGGACAAAAACAAAGCGGGCAGAAAGAGGAAGTGGAAGGAGTTGTGGTACTATGTCTTTTTAAAGCAGCTGTTGGAAACCGTTTCAAAGGTTAAAAAAGGATTTTTGTTTTATCCAAATATAAGTTTCTGGGAGGAAATATGACACCTTGGGCGATGTATGAAGTCATGCCTTTGATTCCCAGCCTGTCAAGCCTCTTCTAGGTGTTACATCTCAGGCTTCCTATGGCGAGGGAAAGAGGGAAGCTTCAGTACAGAGAAACGGCAGCACACGGAGGTGGGCAGCTCTGCAGTCACCAAACAGGCGATGGCTCTCCTGGCCCTAGAGCGGGGCCAGTCTTTTAAGCCACTCACGGGCTCCACGTCCAGGAATGGAGAGCACCCTCCTGGGCCCCACCCAGTAGCCCCACAAGCCCATCCAGCCATCCTCACCCTGGGGTCTGTCACACCGTGTGGCTGTCAACCTCTATTACGGTATAATTAAGTAAGACACCAACCGTGTTGAGAAGCGTTTCTGAGAATTAAATCAAGAGTGAGAAGCCCTCAGAGGCACCCCTATGCGTCAAGATCAGTTGATCTGATGGCCACCAGAGATGCTCTGCTGAAACAATTCAGTGAGTCTGCCCAGGGACAGCTCTGCCAGTCTCTGGAGACAGAACTCTTACATGGCAGGAAAGACCAGAGGGAGGTTCTGCTGTTCTTCACGCCAGGCTGTTCTAAAAGTGAAGAGGGCTTGGCTGCAGTTTCCCACTCTGGACACTGAATGATTCAATGTATCTGTCTATATTTACATGGCTGAGGCATAAAACAACAAACCAAAAAGCCCGCTCTCATTAAGCCCACCTAGGCAACACTGCAGCAGGACACATACAAACCAATAAGGCGGTTTTTAAAAACCCTCAAAATCCAAGGTCCCTCAACCGCTTGTTGTAGTCAATACATGCCCCTGTCTATAGTGGCTCATCCTAGATTCACTGCTATGGAGAAGGAACATGTTTAGGCAGAAATCTTGCTGCCCTCAACACCAGACCTAAGAATCACTGTAATAATATGATGCTCAAACCACCACCAAGCTATTGGCAGCCTGTAATAGAAACACCCCACAAAACAGCAAGCAGGCAGCAACCATCACCAACCCTCCAGGGATGCTCCTGAACCCAGTGCTCAACCACACAAGTCAAATCTAGATGGCCTTACAATGTTCTCCCCGCCCGTTCCAGGAGAGACAAGGTCAAGACCATAAAATGACTTCAGGAGCCATAAAACCAGAAGCAGCACATTCTGAAATCAGGCAATCGAGAATCAGACAAGTAGGCCAGGCACAGTGGCTCACGCCTGTAATCTCAGGACTTTGGGAGGCTGAGGCAGGTGGACTGCCTGAGCCCAGGAGTTCGAGACCAGCCTGGGCAACATGGAGAAATTCTGTCTCTACAAAAAATGCAACAATTAGCCAGACGTGATGGCACATGCCTATGGTCCCAGCTACTCAGGTGGCTGAGGCAGGAGAATCACTTGAGCCCAGGAGGTCAAGGCTGCAGTGAGCCATGATCACTCCAGTCTGGGTAACAGAGCAAGGCCCTGTTTTAAAAAAAGGTAGGGAGGAGGAGGGCTGGGTATGGTGGCTCATACCTGTAATTCCAACACTTTGGGAGGCTGAGGTGGGTGGATCTCTTGGGCCCAGGAGTTTGAGACCAGCCTGGGCAATGGGGTGAAACCCTGTCTCTACTAAAAATACAAAAATTAGCTGGGCATGGTGGCACACACCTGTAGTCCCAGCTACTTGGAAGGCTGAGGTGGGAGGATCACCTGAGCCCAGGGAGGTCAACGCTGCAGTGAACTGTGATGACACCACTGCACTCCAGCCTGGGCGACAAACCTTGTCTCAAAAACAAAAAGAAAGAAAGAAACAGAAAACAAAACCCCTTGAAAAGGCTGACCCACATCCTGGAGGTAACTCGGGGAAGGTGAGTGAGGGACCTCTAGAAGCAAGGCGTGGAGCTGCCTCTGCAGCAACGAGAGAGAGCACCTGTTAAACGAGGGCTTTCCAGGGCTGTGGGATGCATCCAGGTTACTCATGACTTGTAGATTTAGAAAAGGAGTCTACAGTGAGGAAGGGACTGTGCAGAACTACTCCAGCCCTGAAAATGCCCCCTTTCCCTATCAGGTTTCTGGCTTCAGCTCTGGGAGGAAAATAACGCAGTGCCACAGGGCTCTCCCTCTGAGTGCATTGTGCACGCCCCGAGCTAGCCACTGATCCGGTTGTCCTGGTGGGCAGCCTTTCACCCAAAGTCCACCTCGCAGCTCTCAGCTATGCAGTACCACTGTCTTTTCAGATTTGAAGCTAAATTTAAAGGGGAATGGGGAAGAGTGTGGGCAAGTGGGAAGCAGGTGTCCAGTGGGGTTGGCCACACTCACACCGGTATATAAGAGGGCTGCCCCTGAATATACTATTAACAGTGACTATCCTAGAGGTTGCTGAGTGATAACAATTTAGGAAACTAAACAGGGACAAAGCCTGGGGACAGAGCATTTGCCCTGAAGGTGTGGACGTGTGCTAGGAGCACCTCCCACTGCCAACCTCCAACAAGCAGTCACACCTAGAAACAGCAGCTGAAGATGAGCTCTCTTCACCAAGCCTGCGATGCCTTCCAGGCTGGGAGCCAGCACTGACCCACCGGCAGAGCTGAGGCCCTCACTCAGGAGACGGAAGCTCTCCTTCAAAAGGAGGAGGGCAGCAGGGCAAGAAGGAGGGCTTCTTGGAGGAGGAAGGCAGCTTCTCTCCACAGTGATCCTTTAGCCTCAACCACTGCCGGAGAATGTGGCTGTAAAACTAGCCAGACACTGTTCGCGGAATTGAAGATTAGGCCAGGAGTGGCCCTGGCCTGAGACTATTTTAAAACAGAGAAGAAAAGCAAAGCCCCTGCAGGACCAGGAAAGGAGAACCAGTGGCCAAGCCAGGCACATGGCAGAGCAGGCCGTGCCCTTGAGGGAGAGGCAACACCAATCTCAGCCCACAGCAGTGCCGTGGCAGGGGCTCTAGGAATGCCGGCCAAGAGTCAAGGACAGCAAAGTGAATACAGGCAAAGCCACACCTTAACCCCTAAGTAGGCGGCTTTCAGCTAGAAGGTTTGAACACAATGAATGTTGAATAAAATGAAGTCCTTATAATTCACAGTCGATCTTGGAAACTAGAAAATGCCAGAGGAAAGGGTTTCAATTTCTCAGTCCAGTGACAACATTTTGGAAGGAACACAAAGGTAATTCCTCCAAATTGAGAAGGCTGTCAAATCAGAGAGCATCATTTTGAGAATTGTCATCTGAAATCTCCCCCAGCTTGGCACTGCCCACCCCTCATCCCCAGCCTCTCACCAGCTGGCCAGATCTGCAGACACTGCCTCCTGTTTCTCTAACTCTGGACCCTCCCTCCCAATTCACCCTGCCACAGCTGAAGGCCCACTTCCCCTCTCATCTGGGCTCTAGTGGCCCACCTGCCTCCTGTCTGTCCCCTTCCCCTCCCCCAGGACTCCCCCTGCGCAGTGCAGCCAGTGGGACAGACACTGAGATCGGACAGTGCAGAAGGTAGCCAGCTCTGGACTGCAGCATACAGGACCCTGCGTGGTTCTTACCTAACCTCCTCACCGGTCACATTTCCAGCATAAAGCATCCCCGCCAACATGTGGGGCCACTCTGAGCTACGTGCAGCTCCTGGCATGCCATTTCACTTACACGCACAACCCCCCCACCATGCCCTCTCTCCTTCCCACCCCTCCCCCTGCAGCCTGGGCCATCCCTCCAGGTTAGTCCCAATGCCGTTTTATTATGCACCTTACTGCACTAATTTTTTTCCTTTTCCTAAATGCCCCAGCTCCCTGAGAGCCGAGTTTGCAGTGTGTGGTCGGCAGAAGGTGGCTGAGTTGTAAATGAACACAGGAGTGCTTCCCACGCAGGCTTTTCCGAGCCCATACCTGCTTCACTCCAACCGGGTCAGGAAAGGAGGCAGGCAGTGGCCTCCGATCAACACCTCCAGAGAAAATGAAAATACTGTCCATATTAAGGAAATAGCCAGAAATATGATTTAGCTATTAACAACAAAAAAAAAAACTGAAAGAGGAAGAGGGGTGACCAGGCACACACAAGACAGGAACAGCCGCGCACAAGTTCTCAGACCTGGCGCGGGAGAGAAGGCTCGGGACTCCTCCCAAAGCTTCCTCCTCCAGGGCTCCCTAACGAGATACATGAAAAGGGAGGGGAAAAATAACCACAGTCTTTTAGCTTATCAATTTCTCACATCCAACTCCAAACAGCAGATAGTACAAAGACTGTCTTTTTCATTCCTAGCCCAAGAGGAAGAAGGAAAAGTGCTTATTTTTAGCCAAGCCAAAAAACATAAGCAGCTACAGATCAATAAGGAGCAAAGAAGAAAAAAAAGAGCCCTCACAAGAAAGCAGAACCTCAAAGAACACCAAAAGCGGGTCCACTAAAGCCCAAAGCAGCCTGGACGAGGAGTGGACCGACGTCCTCTCTCTTAATCACAGGACAATAAAAATGCAAGCGAGGAGCGTCTTTAAAAGGCACACTTCCCAGAGGGGCTGGGCAGGTAGGCAAGAAAGCCAGAAGTGCTCTCATTTCTTCATAATTAAGTAATTACAGGGACCTTGTTTCAAACATGGTATTTCCAAATCCAGATGGAACCACTGCCACTAGGAAGACAGCTGACGTTCTGGGCCTGCCTGACATCTGGGCTTGCCTGACATCCTGCTCTGCTGCATCAAACACCACGTGGGGCAGGGCCCCCATGGGTGCTATGCCAAGGTGGGTGGCTTTCAATCAACAACCTAGCTGTGGACAAGAATCTCAAAAGGCAAAAGAAGACTGTATAAACGTCTAAGCCCTGACCTCAGCGGAGGAATCCCCAGAGAACCACTGAGTTCGTTGCATTCTCTAAAAGTCTATGTATTTATTACAACCATCCCTACAGTGTGATAACAACAAAAACAGAGCGAAATGGGGGACTGGCTTCAAATACCAGATGGGAACCAAAGGATGTGGGGGAAGACAGGATTTCCAGGACAAACCCCCTCGGAAGGCCCAGGCCCGACTGCCAGGAGCATGAGGCCTGGCCCGGAGACCCCACAAACTTAGAGGTTGGGGGAGCTGACAGTGCACATTTCTGAGATGCTCCCTGAGAAATTCAGATTCGGCCAGTTTGCACTGGAACCTGCCTGCTAACAAGTAACACGGGGCGATTTGGGAATGGGGTTGGGGAGGGGGTGCCAAGGACAATCTTGGTACTGAGGCAGGAGGGGCCCACAGGCACAGGGGCGCTCTAAGTGTAACACGATGAGTGAGAGCCTGCAGATGCTGCAGCGGAAAACAGAGGACGCAGCTCTGGAGGGGCCGTCGGGAGACCCCTGGGATGCTCCGCCGGGCCTCTCACCTTGGTTTGTAGGTTACCAAGCAAAAGAGGAGCCTGATGTCACTACACATCTCACCTCAAGGCCTGCAGGGAGATCACTGAAGGCTGCCAAAGATAAGCTCATCCTTCCCACAGAAGCTTAGAAGCCACTGTATCAGCAACACCATAACCTGTGCCCCAAATCAACCACCTACTCCCAGGCTTTTTAATACTTTATAGTTGCTCTTCAAATCCCTTAGTCTCTAATTAATCCTCGCCCCACATGAGAACGCTGGCACAAGATTAGTGGTACTTACTTTAAAGCAAGCATCACAAGAAGAAAAATAACATCTGAGATTTGCTTTAAAACACACCACTACCACCCCTAACTCCCCATCACACACACACAAGCACATACAGGAAAAGACAAAACAAGCATGGTGAAATCCTGATGGGTGCTTGGTACCTAAGAGTCCACAGCGCCTATTTTTGCAGATGTTGGCACAATAAAACTTTCTTAAAGAAAAAAATACTCAGGTTGGCATAATTATTACAACCATAATCCTACTTCCAGTGGCAAGGAACACAAATCGCCCTTCATGTGCTGGCACCTGCTACTCCGAGCTTTTATCATTTGGTACTTTGGGTGACGCTGGCTCTGTGATACTCTGGTTATAGAGAAGCTGAGTGCAGTAGTTCTCGGTTTCAGGCACAAAACAGGACAAATGTTCTGGATATTAACTACTCTCTCCACGTAAGTATTAACATTTTCCCTTTCATTCTCAAACACACTCAGGTCTGGACACTAAACAGCATGGTCCCTCTAGATATAGGGAGAGGGTTGTGAAATAACAGAGTCAACTCTTTGACACATGGCCCAGAAGGCAGCACTGAAACATCTCCGACCCCAACCTGCTCTGCCTCCTGATGCAGGTGTGGCCAGGAAGATCTGCATCAAGCCACGTCCTCGAGACACAGCTATCAAGCACCCGCAGGTGCTGCTTTTGTAAGCAGAATATGTTCTGGCAAATATAGGAGGCATCATTCTGAACGTCCTAAGATGTGTCACCTCCATTTAAAATAGCACTATTTTGAAAGTGATTAGAATTTAAAAGTTAGCAATCAAAGCCATTACAAAGAGAACTGTTGATATCTGACAAACAGCCAAATAACAGGAGGGACCATCATCAGGAAAAGCAAGATGAAACTGTTGACCGCTGAGCAGGGTGACAGTTAAATTCTGCCTGTCACAGCTGGGGGTGTCTGGTTGGCTCATCAATGTCACCCACATGTGTGTGGCAGATAAAGACAAGCACAATACCCTTTCGGTTATCAGAGTAGCAACAGAGGCCTGGGAGAACTCAATGCTTTAATAAGAGCGTGGGGCTGACACTTCCCCATGTGAAAAAGCAATACGCTGCGTAAAGCCAAGAAAAAATCCAGGTAGTGTTCAAGCCGACGGACAACCTCTTTCTGCTTGGCCTCTACTGCACCTGCCATGCCTCTTTACAGGGCAACAGCAGCATCCACAAGAACTTCAGCAGGGCCACCTTGCAGTTCTGCATGGGACTTCAGGACCCCCCGAAGGATGGGCAGCGGTGCTGCGTGACGGTGTGGAACCTGCACACACCGCGCCCTGTTGCTGCTTCTGCTCTCAAATGGCACCAGTTTTGCATTTCATCCCTAACAGCTGCTGCAAACGACTGGACATCTCTTACCAAAAAATAACTGCACCTTCCAGAGAAGCTCTCAGGCTGTGGATTCCCCTGATTTTTCACACGCGGAAACTGAAAGCCAGAGAGTGAGGACCCTGCTCAAAGCCCAGATGCTCACCAGGGATGGGGCAGACAGAGCCCAGGACCCCAATTCCGAGGATCCACTGCAAGGGAAGGGCTAGAAGGTTCAGTCTCTGGACTCAGGCTCCAGAAGCCTAGAGGAGCCAGCACCATTCTCTCGACCAGCTGCTAAGACACGGATGTGGGCAGCTCTCCAGCCCACTCCCCTAAAAACAGTTTGAACCAGGGGTGGGCCCAGCCTGCAGGCTGCTGCCACAGGAAGGAAATGGCTCTCCTGGAACTCCTGGCGCCCAGGACCCAGGGGAGCTCAGGGCCCTTCTCCCAGAGTATGGGCCAATTCCCACATAGAGAGCATCTGGCTTTAAATGAACAGAAAGAGGATAATTTATAAGCCAGTGTTCAGAAAAACCCAGCCTTCCCCACAGTAAGACCGGGGACAAGAAGTAGCTGACCAGCAAGTACCCAGAGAGCGTTCAGCAAATGAGCACGCGAACTTAGGGAGGTGAACAGAGCAGGCAATGACCTGCTTAGGAAAGCTACACTTTAGAGTTCCAGACTCAAGGGCAGGCTATGTTCACCCACGATGTTCTCGATACTTAAATGGTGCTTACTCTGCACATACTATGTACACCTAATTATATTAACCCAGGTCCCCTCAGAACGGCCCTAGGAGGTAGGTACTACTTTTTTCCCCATTTTACAAAGGACAAAACAGAGGCACAAAGAGGTTAAGTTACTTGCCCCAGATCAAGAGTGATCAACTGGCAGGGCTGGATATAAGCCTGCGACCTTAATGATTTCATCACACAGCCTCTGTGCATGGGGGGCACAGCGAGTCCCCCTACACAGACTACTTGGTCAGTGCCACTCTAGACCCAACTGGAGTTCTCGCAGACCCTGTGTGGCCCAAGGGCGGAAGAACGCTGATATGGAAGTAAGTGGCCTGGTGGACGAAGGCCATCCATCAAGCTTCCTGGCTGGGATGCCACCATTCTCCTTCCCTACCTTCCCCGCCCCCCACAGGAAGTCCTAATCCCAAAATGCAGCCCAGCTTTTTATTAAGCAGTGTGGTGGCAAGGTCTCGGCCAGGGGTGGTAACAAACCTGTAATCCCGGCACTTTGGGAGGCCAAGGCAGGACGATCACTTGAAGCCAGAAGTTCAAGACCAGCCTGGGCAACACGGTGAGACCCTCACCTCTAACAAAAAAACAAACAAAAAATTTGCCTGGCATGGTGGTGAGCACCTGTCGTCCTAGCTACATGGGAGGCAGAGGCGGGAAAATAAGCCCAGGAGTTTGATGCTGCAGTGAAATAGGATTGTGGCACTGCACTGCAGCCTGGACAATAGAGCGAGACCCTGTCTCAAAAAAACAGAAAAAAAAAAAGGAAAAGAAAACAAAAGAAAGTGAGGTCTTGAAGAGATATCTGTACACCCATATTTCATAGCAGCACTATTCACAATAGCCGTAAGGACCCACGTGTCCATCAACGGGTGACTAGATCAACAAAATGTGGTCCAACCATAAAACGGAATATTCAGCCTGAAATAGGGAGAAAATTCTGACGCGAATACTGACACGTGCCACAACATGGACGAACCCTGAAGGCATTATGCTAAGTGAAATAAGCCAGTCACAAAAGGATAAATACTGGATGATTCCACTAACATGAGGGACCTAGAGGGGTCAAATTCATGGAGACAGAAAGTAGAAGGACGGTTGCCAGGGGGAGGGGAGGGGAGAAGGGAGTTAGTGTTGAATGAGACAGTTTCAGTTTTGCAAGATGAAAGAGTTCTGCGGATGGGTGAGGATACTGAGCTGTAAATTTAATGATGGTTAAGACAGTAAACTTTAATGGTGTATGTATTTTACCAACTTTTAAAGATTAAAAACAAAGCAAGGAACCCAGCCCGGGTCTGGAGCCAGAGCCTGAACGACTCCCTTCTGCGCAGTGTTAAGATGGACAAGCTCTCTCCTCCCAGCTGTAATACGAAGACTCCGGGACACACTGTCAGCAAATGTTGCCAACAAAACACATCAGTTCCTACTATTCTCCTGTGGGCTGATCTAATTCACGTTCACTCACACCCCCCTTGAAGAAAGAGAATGTCTTTAAGCATGGTTATCTACAGATCTATGCATTCTTGTTTCCTTTGTGGTTTGTTTCAAAATAGACACACATTTGCAAGGAACGCTGGAATTTTTCAATGATGACACAAAAGCAGAGAAAATAAGAATACAGCTATTTCAGAATTCGAAAGGATACATATCTTCCCTTCCACACTATCACTCAGTAATGGAAAAGAGGTCCTCTGAATACACTGAAATACTGTACAGCTGGGTTGTGTAATGGCATACACTACTGGGAGTCACATTATTTTGTGTAATGCTAAATGATTTAGACAATTCATTTACTACTGAGTCATACACAAGCTTCTCCCTGAGGAAAAGGGGAAGGGAGGGGTGAGAAGAAAGGTTCGAATGATCTTTAAACACTTGACACAGACAGAACTCATTGTGGGAGGGGAGAAGATAAAACCAAAATACACGTTTGTAGAGAAGCCTCCAGCTGTGGCAGCGCGTCACTCCAGGAAGTACAGGCTGGAGGAAGGGCGAAGTTTTCCCGAGCTCCACCAACAGTACTCCTGGTTCTGAGACTGGATTTCTATAGCAACGGGCAGCAGCTTCACGGGAAGTCAAGCACCACTGTGCTCCCATCCCCTCAGCAGGACGGAGACCACTCTCCGTCACCTGGGCACTGCTGTCCAGGGGCTAGGGCACTGGGAAGGGCAGGCAATTGGCCCAGGGCGGTGGAGCCAGGCAGTGGCAGAGGTAGGAATCCAACTCCAGGCCTTGGCCAAACCTACCAGCCACACTACTGTCTGTGTACACACTACCTGGCAGGGACTGTTGCCTGGTTAACCATCATCTGTCTCCAAACATGAAGCACAGGCTGGCAGAGGTGAGCCATCCCCTAAACCCAAGCCCGGCCCCCTTCACCCTGCCTGCCCTGCCTTGGGATTCATGCCTCCTCTCAGGCAGTGGTGAGCTGGCCATTAAAAAGCTGACCCCCAAGGGGAAGAAAGAGGTGTCCAAGAAGCAGGCAGAAGCCCCGTGGGGCAGGGCGCACTCAGCAGACAGTTCCAGTCCAGCTGCTGCAGGGACTCGGCAGCCTGAACCAGGGACAGTCTCTCTGGGCCTGCGGTGGTCGCAGGATGTCTGAGGAAGGCTGGGCTGATTCATCTTTATGGTCCCTTCCTTCCAGGGCTACTCAATTCTGTGAGTCTGTGAATGTACAACCTGAATGACCAGCCCACAGGACAATTAAAGGTTCCCAGGAGCTGAAAGAACTTCATTCCAAGTAGATTCTTTCCATAACAGCCCAAAGCAAAAGGACTCTCCATAAACCTGAGTAATCTTCATAGCTGGGAACAAAACTGGATTTCCTTTAATACACCAGTCAATCCTACCTTACCCCTTAGTCCAGCAACGGCAAATTACTAGGCTCGCAGTGCTTTGCTTGTATTTTCCTTGGAAGTTTACCAAAAAACAAAAAAATCCCTTACTATTCTACTGCTCTTTCCATTGGTGGCCATTTTCTCACAATTCTAGCTGTTGTCAGTAGAACAGGTGTTGGGTCTGGACTGCGTGATAGGCTTAGAGTTTCCAGCCCAGTACAAATACGAACAGAAGGCGTTCAACCAGACTCAGCAACTCCCTCCGCTGGCAGAAACCTCTACCCCGGTCAGGTGCTCTGCACACTCAGGCCAAAGCACCAACAATGACTGGATTCTAACGAAAGCTGGAAAACAGCCTCACCTCGGCAGATGCACCCAAGAACCAAGGCTTTCACTCTGTTTTTCCTTTAGAGGCTGAAGAGGATGGGGTAAAAACCACACGATGTTCTCCAATACTGCGACTATTTGCAATTCAGAACTATCAGCAATTAATCACCCATTCTAAACACTCCACACGAAGTGCCCATAGCCCTGAAAAGCACACAGCCTTGCAAATCCACTCACTCAGGCCACTAGACCCAATCCACTAGTCCAAATCCACTGGACCCAAAGGGAACCTCAGCATGCGCATGGTTTTTCTGGCTCTGTTTTAATTTCAAGATGTTTGTCCCAGTTTACCTATATAACAAACTTTCACACGGATCCCCAAACCTAAAAGTTGAAAATAAAGGCTGCGCGCGGTGGCTCACACCTGTTATCCCACCACTTTGGGAGGCCAAGGCAGGCAGATCATGAGGTCAGGAGTTCGAGACCAGCCTGACCAACATGGTGAAACCCCGGTCTCTACTAAAAATACAAACATTAGCTGGGCGTGGTGGTGCACTACTCAGGAGGCTGAGGCAGGAGAATCGCTTGAACCCAGGAGGCGGAGGCTGCAGTGAGCCGAGATCGCGCCACTGCACTCCAGCTTGGGTGACGGGGGGGACTGTGTCTCAAAAAAAAAAAAAAAAAAAAAAAAAGAATAAAATTAAAAATTAAAAAATAAAACTAACAACAACAAACAAACAAAGATGTGTATGTCCCAGTTTTCCTTGATTCAGATGGCTCTTTCTCACACCTGCTTCCACGCTTCCCATGTGTGGGGTATGGGCGGTTCTCCTCCAGGCCCGGCGCCAGCAGCCTGGCTGCAGAATAACCGTCCTTCCTTCCTGGGGCAGAAGGAGCGAGGTGTTGCTGAACGCAGCGGCTGAGACCCTGAACTCCAGACTGCACTGTGCTGTCTTAGCCTAGAAGAGGGGTCTTGGTGTGTCCCATGCAGCCTGGAAGTTGTGGCAGGGAATGGAGAGGGATCGACTTCTCATCAGAAGGGACACATGTGGCCAGGAAGGAGCACTTGGCTTCAACGACAACATCGGGATTCTTCAGATTTACTAAGAGGACCCTGATGTTCTCACCTACATGTCTTCATTCAAATGTAAGTCTCTGAAATGGGATTAGATACTGTTCAAACAGTGAGGTGAGGGGACCTTAGCCGTGTGAAGTGACTGTCAATGGTCAACCGGAAGTAGCAGCTAGAAAATGCCAGAAGCTCTTGTCGGTTTCCTCATACCATAACCCCCGTGAGGGTCGACACTGAGTGCTCTTGTCAGAGGTGTTCCAACCAGAGCGACTCCATCTTGAAAAGGGTAAAAAGGGTAAAACCTACTGGCTGCATTCCCAGGAGGTTAGGCATTCAGGAGGTCAGCAAGACACACAGGTCACAAAGAACCCGCTGATAAATAAAACACGATGCAGTAAAGAAGCTGCCAAAACCCACCAAAACCAAGATGGCAACGAAAGCCACTTCTGGTCATCCTCACTGCTCATTATATGCTAATGATAACACAATAGCTAAGACACTCCCACCAGTGCCATGACAGTTTACAAATGCCACGGCAACATCAGGAAGTTTCCCAAGAAGGTCTAAAAGAGGGAGGAACCTTCAGTTCCAGGAAAATCTCTGCCCCTTTCTCAGGGAACTCATAAATTGCCTACCTTTTATTTAGCATATGATCAAGAAATAACCATAAGTATACTCAGTCAAGCTGCCCATGCCACTGCTCTGCCCATGGAGGGGCCATTCTTTTGTGTTTTGTTTTGTTTTGTTTTTTGTTTTTTTGAGACAGAGTCTTGCTGTGTCACCCAGGTTGGAGTGCAATGGCATGATCTCGGCTCACTGCAACCTCTGCCTCCTGGGTTCAAGCGATTCTCCTGCCTTAGCCTCCCAGGTAGCTGGGATTACAGGCGCACACCACACCACCATGCCTGGCTAATTTTTGAATTTTCAGTAGAGACAGGGTTTCACCATGTTGACCAGGCTGGTCTTGAACTCCTGATCTCAGGTGATCCACCCGCCTTGGCCTCCCACGGTGCCGGGAATACAGGCGCTCTGAGCCACTGTGCTTGGCCTTGTTTATTTTCTTAATAAACTCGCCTTCACTTTACTCCATGGACTCATCCTGAATTCTTTCTTGCGCAAGATCCAAGAACCCTCCTCTGGGGTCTGGATCAGGACCCCTTTCCAGTAACACTTGGGCAATGGCAGATGAAAGAAGAAGAGGCTACATACAGAGGTCTGGAAAAGACGCACGCAACGACATGCAAGGTGTTTTTTCTATTAAGTCATCACTGAACAAAATCCAAGGAGAAAAAGGTAAAATGGATGCAGGAGAATTAGAATGAAGCATAACTGCTTGTAAAACAAATCAAAACTAAGAACCTAGGAAACTATAATAATGCTGTTTAAAGACTTGAAGGAAATCTCTATTTCCAACAGCGTCAACAGAAATCAAAGGAGAATATGTTTCAATTTTCATGAGTGAAAGATAATAAAAGTCAAACCCTATACAACATCAATCCTGAGCCAAATCCTAGCTTATCTGTACTTTTTTCTTCTCCTTTTCAATGTGTATAGCTAAACCGGGTTGCAATCTAGAGCTGAACTCATCCAGAAAGCACGGCAAACATCCACAGCTGTGACAAGACGCTGATGAGCCTGTCGCAGTGGGGTCTTGCTGCTCCCACTGGGGAGAAACCAGGAGAATGTAAGTAAAAAGCAATGACCCTTCCGCAAATAATTAAGTAATTCACATCCACCCCTTGAAGAGAAAATAATTCCTGCCTTGTCGCTGTGACAGCCTCGGCTGGCTGCCCAGCTGAAAACGCCCAGCAAGCACCTGCTCAGCAATGCCAGGTGAGGAGGAGAGAGGTCACCACTGCAGCCTGCAGGCTCTCTGACCATGGGTACCTCCATGCCAGACCCTCCCAACCACCCAGGACATCTGGCCCAAACACAGCATGAATCAGAAGTGGCTTCGGCCACATGTGCCACCTCTGTGCAGGCTGCCACACAGAACCAACCCCACCCCAGCCTACATGAAGCTCCACGCTCGAGCTCCAGAGTAGCAGGACATGTCACTGATTCCTCTCCACAAGGCATGTGTGCCTCCTTGCACCCACTCAGGCTCCAGTGAGAAGCACTATTTGGCTCCCCCAAAGCTTACTGGGGGGAGGTGGGGGTGGGAACAGTCCACACGCCTGAGTTCCACTCCCCAAGGCAATGAGTGTGAAAACAGGAGCTCCAGCAGGAAAGAATCAGACTTTTGGTTCAAGGAAATGGTCTCTTAGCTTCGGAACAGCCCACCGACTATGGAAAAATGCTCTCGCCCCCAACCAGGCAGGGCCTACGTGTCTGGCTTCACTGCGCGTGTGGTGAAAGCATCCGTGAAGCAGAGTCCCGGCTGAACTGTGGGAAAAGCGAAATGCACAGACAGCTGGCTCTTCGGTCTGAGGGTTATTTCAACCTGTTCTTGTTGAATGACCTTGGACCAGATAAATGCCGTTGAGCTTTCCGTATAATGGCACTAGCAGCAACCTCTTCCCACTCGCCTCTCTCCAAGTCCCTGTGAAGTTACAAACATGCGGTGTTCGGAAAATTCTAATAATAGCATCAAAGCAGAACATTGCCCCCGTTATTTCTGAAGTCCTCTCTCACACCCAGCGCTTCAGAAGGGGCAGAGCAGAGCCGCCGTGGAGTGTGTGATCTGAAGACAACGCCTCCCTCATTAGGGCTGGACGTATTCCGACAGGGCAGTCTGTGGCTCTGCATGGGGGGCAGGGAGGGGGTGCATGCATGTGCTGGAACTCACATCCGGGAGAGAAATCGGGGCAGACAGGCCTCATGGACAAATATGTGCTTTGAAACACTAGGTTCAATGTCTAAAGAGTACAATTCAACAACTCAGGAAACCAGGCACAGGCTCCACTCTCTACTGGAGATCTACGGCAGGATTACCAGAGCACGGCTGGTGCCAGACATGTGCTGACAGTGATCTGGGACAGTCAGACCAGAAGCAAATGATCAGGCACGTCCCAATCAATGTGGCACTAAAACGACGTATGCAGCTTCGATCGTAGTTACCTGACCAACCCCCAGAAGAGTGAAAACCTAAATTTCCTCTGCTGCGCCACCCTCCAGCTCCTGCGAGGGACGGGAAGGAGGTGATGTTGACGGAATGCCTCCTGTAAACCCAGGAAACTCTGCTAGGGCTTCACACATGCAGCTCATTCAATTCTTCTGACAATGCTTCGGAATATATCCTTTTATCCTCACTTTACAGAAGAGAAAACTAAGGCTCAGAAAGAGAGCACTTGGCCAGGTACAGCAGTTCATGCCTGTAATCCTAACACTTTGGGAGGCGGAGGTGGGGGGCTCGCTTGAGACCAGGAGTTCAAGACCAGCCTGGGCAACGGAGTGAGATCCCCATTTATTAAAAAAAATGAAAAAATCAGCCAGGCATGGTGGTGCACACCTGTAGTCCCAGCTACTTAGGAGGCTGAGGCAAGAGGACTGCTTGAACCCAGGAGATCGAGGCTGCCACACCACTGCACTCCAGCCTGGGTGACACAGGGAGACTATGCCTCAAGGAAAGGGAAAGGGGAAGGGGAGAGAGCATTCATCTGAGATCCCTCAAGTGATAAACGGCAGAGACTGAATTCAAATCCAGAGCCAAGCCTGCCAGACTGCAAAGGGCCCCCACTCTCAGCTCCACAAGGGAGCAGGAAGATGTGTACATCATTAAGATCATTTTGTGCCTCCAACTCCCCGCCGTGTGATTTCCACACAGAAACCTGATTCTGACGGTTTCCGTGGCTCATGCCCGACAATCCACTGAAAGAAAAGTAAAAAGCACCTCAACTGAACGCAGAGTTTCTCTGTTAGCACAATGGAAATGAGATGAAGAAATGGTTTCTCTTCTAAAACCTGCATCACAAAGTGGAATTACAAAGAGAAAATAGAGCTGTAGGAATCAGTCCAAAATGAAGATTCTGTATCCTCAGAGAATAAAATATGGGTATCCATGACTATCTTCCTCTACACCCCTTGCAACCTCACCCCTGAGTCTAGGACACTGTCTCTACCATTTCTCACCCCCCATGAGAGTCAGGACCAAACACCAATTCCAGGATGCATGGCCTTTCCTGTTCCGGCGTCTCTGAAATGGGGAATGCATCTTAAAATTGATAAAATGATGGTGCATCTTAACAATCCTTAGCACCTAAAGGCTCAAATTAATACATTAATATTGCCTTGAAATTATATGAGCGCAATGCTTTAGATGATTTGAAACACTCTCAGATACTTTGTCTCATTTAAGCTTCACAACAGGCAGGCCAAACAGGTTTTTAGTTCACACTGATCATACTCAAATACAGCGGTGAAAGTGGCTGACACAGACGACTCAGTGATTTCTCTAAGCAAGTGGTAGCACCAAGACTGGCCTTGGATTTTCTGAGCACCAGGTCCACGGGGAGGAATCCAATACTGAAGTGCAGACGACACGGGAGCGAGGCTGGTGGGCTTGCCCTGACACCTCGCCTGCTCACTGCTGTCCCACCCCACGCCCAGCTCCTCTCAGTCACACAGCCAGGCGGGCGAAGAGTACAACTGTGAGATGTCTCGTGAGCTGATACAGAAGGAGTTTATAAATACCGAGCACTACTGGCCTTAAACAAAGCTGCTCCTCTCCACCAGGTCTGGGTTGGATGCCCTCTTCCTGGGCCCAGTCCAGAATGAAGGGAGGATTGAGAGGGACAGACAACAGGTAGATAGATACAGCTTCTCTGAAAACAAAGAAATAACAAATGGCTGTCTCACCTGAACAACTGGTTAGAAACCGGGAGAAGGGGATAAAACCAACTTAGAGCTGCACTTCTCAAAAATACCAAATAGGCCGGGCGCGGTGGCTCATGCGTGTAATCCCAGCACTTTGGGAGGCCGAGGCGGGGCGGATCACGAGGTCAGGAGATTGAGACCATCCTGGCTAACATGGTGACACCCTGTCTCTACTAAAAATACAAAAATTAGCTGGGCATGGTGGCGGGCACTTGTAATCCCAGCTAGTCGGGAGGCTGAGGCAGGAGAATGGAGTGAACTCGGGAGGCGGAGCTTGCAGTGAGCCGAGATGGCACCACTGCACTCCAGCCTGGCAACAGAGCGAGACTCCACCAAAAAAAAAAAACAAAAAACAGATTCAGGTAGATGAAGAGTTAAATATCAAATCAAGCAAAGCAACCAAGTATCAGAGTAATATGTAATTAAGTATTACTTATCTGATTTCTGGATGAGACAAGCATTTCTAAGCTTAAAAGAAATGGAGGAAACCAGAAAGCAAAAGAATGAGGATTTAACTACATAAAGTTAAGTCTCCTCTCTATTTTAAAAACAAAAGGAAAAGTGTGGGGAAAATATCACCTAAAATTAGAGAAAGGGTTGCAATTTGTAATACTTATTAAATAGTTAATACAAAGTATGCAAAAAGCAGGCTATGGGATCAGATAACACACATAAGACACTTTTCAATTCAGGAGAACTAAAGAAATCAAAATTGAGGCCGGGCATGGTGGCTGGCTCATGCCTGTAATCTCAGCACTTTGGGAGGCCAAGGCAGGAGGATCACCTGAGGTCAGAAGTTCGAGACCAGCCTGATCAACATGCAGAAACCTTGCCTCTACCAAAAACACAAAAAAATTAGCCGGGCGTAGTGGTGCATGCCTATAATCACAGCTAATCGGGAGGCTGAGGCAGGAGAATCGCTTGAACCAGGGAGGTGGAGGTTGCAGTGAGCTGAGATCGTGCCACTGCACTCCAGCCTCCAGCCTGGGCGACAGAGTGAGACTCTGTCTCAAAAAAAAAAAAAAAAAAAAAAGAAGAAGAAATCAAAATAGAAATGTCAACTACCACCTAGGCAATAAACAAAGATTTTATTTGCAAATGTTAACAATGTGGCAAAGGTACAAAAGAGTCTTCTGGTCTGAGGGTAAACTGGTACAGCCTTTCTGGAAAGGAGTTGAGAACATCTATCAAAAGCCTTAAAAGTATTCCAACTCTCTGACCCTGTAATTCCACTTTTAGAATCTATTCTAAGGAAGTAGTGAAGAATGTATTGCAAAGGTTTACACAAAAAGGTTCATCGTAAGTTAAAAGACCAAATTAGCTAGGTAGATTGGACATACCCATATAATGTTAATAAAAGATTTTTAGATCATGTAAAAATACAATATAGTGTTAAAATTTTCAAGGCAGAGAAAAAAACCAAGCTGCAACATATTGTTACCATGAGTATATTAAACAACCAAACAGAATAAAGCCTAGAAGGCACCGTGGTGGGGATGCTTACGTGGCATGAATTATGTGTTCCTTCCTCCTGCTTCCTTATGTTCGGCTGTATTTTTATAATTAATATGCATCAGTTCTATAACAGGGTGGAGGATGACAGAGGAAGAATCTTATCCTCTCATCCCACGCTCAAGAAACACAATTCCAGGGCAAAAGAAAGACAGCACAATAGACACTTGGATATTCTTAGAGGAATTTAGAAAGAAGAGAAACAACCAATATAGCAGTCCTTTATTTTGCAACAAAATGGTCACATTTTTTAAAATGGCTGGTTTAATTCTTTCAACCACTGGTTTGCACCTGCTTCAAGAAACGCACAGATCACCTTTTCCGTTTATGTACCACTATCTTCCACTTCCTTCCAAGCAAGCTACAAGGCAGTCTGCATGTCACCGCTCTAGTACAGTCCCTTCCTCATGGCTCCCAATCTCACATTCTCAGCAAGGCCCAGCTCTGCAGGAAAACCGGAGGAAGAGACAGAGCCAACTGGAGGGGGTGCAGGACTCGGCCTCTGTGGGCTTTCCCAGGGTTTAAGGAGCTACGATGGAAGGCAGCCTCATCCCACTGTGAGGCTCCCAGTATCAGCTGGAGAGATGGCCACCAAGCCCCTGGACAGGAAACGAGTCTGGTGTGTTCTTCCCCTAGGAAATCCGGGTGATTTAACAGTTCTCAGGCTGCATGTTTTGGTCTCCCCTACCCCTATCTCTTTTGGGGCAGTGAAAACCAGAAGAGTGTTACCCCCCAGGACCCTCTTGCTGACTGCCACAGTTACTACTTAAGACCGTCATTACAGCAGTTACTACTGTTACTGCTACTTGAGACCGTCATTACGAGACTGAATGAAGGGACGAATGCAGAAATAACAAAAAACAAAAGTAACTATTTTAAGGAAAGGCTAGCATGGGGAAGAAGAGGGAAGAAGAGAGAAGAAGAGGAAAAAGGCTCCCTGCTTCTAGTGAGCAAAGGCAGCCCCCTAAGCGTCTACAGCACTTTGTATTTATTGGGTAACAAGAGCAGGAAGGAGGTAACCATTGGTCAGCTGCTTAATTGACCACAGGTTCATTTTGTTACTAGCAGGCTTCAATTATGCCTAATTATAAGAAACACTTGCGCCTGGGTTGTAACTGCCCTCAGCATCCCTTCTGCGTGGCAGACGCAGTTTGTCAGTTTGCCTACATTCTGCATTTACAAGAAACAGTTTGTTGCTTACTTATATAGCCTCCAGTGGTATACTGAGTTGATCACCACCCTCACTCTTGCGGCCTCCAACAGGACCCCACACCTGGACCAGCCAAGCCCCTGCCTTATCTCTCCAGGGCTTGTTACCAAACCAAACTTCGGTCTACTTGCCTGGTGCAGTGGAGCGAAACGCTGACATCAGGATAGCAGCAAGACAGTGCGAAGTCTTTTTGGGGGTTGTTTTTTGTTTGGTTGGTTGGTTTTTTGTTTTGACGGAGTCTCGCTCTGTCGCCCAGGTGAGGTTTTAATTGCAGGGTGCCAAGAAAGGAGAACTGGGCGACTAGTGCTTAAAACCTAACTCCCAGATGGCTTACAGGTAAGGGTTTTTAAAGGTAGAGAGGTAGAGGCTACAGACAAAGTCATAAGTCAATACATGAAAGCTCTGCGTGGGATTGACCTAGAAAGGTGGGATGTCTCAAAGCAGGGCCCACGGGTCAAACGTGGATTCCAAGGTTTTTTGATCTGCTATTGGTTAAGGAGGCAAAGCTTTGTCTAGAAATTTGGGATCAGCAGAAATGAATGTTAGCATCTGGCCTGTGGAAGTGTCTTCCTCCAGGCCTCTCAAAGAAATTAAAAAAAGAAACAAAAAACTGACGGTCAAAGTTTTGTCCTCAGTTTTCCGTTACCTGAGGTCTATGTGCCGCAGACAGCATTTATTATTTGGTGGGAGTCCAGGTTTCTAAAAAACGACTCAGGGACATATGTTAAGGCATTTAATTTTTATAAAAAACAAAACATTTTGTGACTAGCTTTTTAGATACCATTTTAAACTATCTTGTTTATTAGGTTGTTGATTTCTTTTTCAAGCCTAGCTAGATGCCTAGAATTTTTTTAATACCTAAAATTTTTAAATTTTTATATTGGAGGGTGCCTGGCAGGCTCCTAAGAAGGGTTCCTACCCCATCTCAGGCTCAGCCTCCACCTTTCTGGTCCCATGAGATGCAGGGCAGTCGCGGGTGTGGGCCAGCCCTCCCATTGCTTTCCCATTTGAGACCCTGCCTACCCCACTCAGCTTCCATCCTGACCCAGTTTGCAGCTTCGCTGGTGTCCCACAAACTCATTAAAGTGGTTTAGCCACGGTCAGCCAAGCTTGACTGAACACACAGGAGCTGTCGCTGAGACTTCCAAACCTGCTGGAGTGTAAATTCCAGACTCTTGATAGGCAGAAATCCCACTGCGGGCACAGCCAGGCAGCAGCTCCGGGCTGCTTGTCCTTCTGCTCCTGCATGGGAGCGTCCTAGTCAGGCGAGACACAGGGGTCAGCCCCCGACCCCCGGTGTTCCCAATACCATGTGACTCACACTGGCTGACTCCCTAGTAAACCCCAAACTGCCTCTGTGTCAAACTGGTGTTCCTTGAAGCGCGTCACCCAACAGTGGGGGTAAACACCAGGCTCCCAAACCCTTCACAACCTGCCGAGCACAGGGAGTCCTTAACATCTGCCAGTGCCCAGCAGCGTCCAGAAACAAGCATCTAATGAGTGGTTTCTAAGTGCCAGACCCCATGCTAAGTCCTTCTCCTAAGCCACTGGGTGGCTATTATGAGCCAGGCTATGATGGCTGGGGCAGTGGAGTGGGGTAGGTGAAGAAATCCCTCAAAACCTTATCATGTGAAGCAATCAGAGAGGTTTAGCTTACAGAAGAAAGATAGGGATGGTAGTAGAAGGCGGCATGAGAAAGGTCTTCAAATAGCAGAGAGATTTTCATGTGCAAGAGGTATCAGGACTAGAAAGTTCCACAGTGATGGGCATCGGCTCACTCAAAGCTTCAGAGACAAGAGAGGACTGCAGGGATGGTTGATTTGGACTCCACGTTCGACAAGTAAGAACATGGAGGTCATGAAGATCTCAAGGCAGTAATTCTGCCATTGTGCCCATTCAGTGTACTTCAGCAGATGGGTGATGCCTGTCCATAGGAAGCTGCAGAAGCAATGCCTGCTCTGTGGAGCTGGGAGCTTGGCTTGGGGACAACCTGTGGTCCTTTCAGATCCAGTGCACTGATGCTGAGTGACTAACGGAACTCAGCAGCCTCTTCAGTGTCAGGGTAACCAGTCACAGCAGAAGGACACTCGGCCAACCCCCGGCAGCATGCAAAATACACATGAACAAACCTGCACATGCACCCTGAGTCTAAAACGAACACTGAACTTATTTTTTTTTAATGATGGAATTCTGGGGGGAAAAAAAGGTAAGGACCTTTAGGTGTACTGTTTCCTCTTGAAAGACTTAAATTTGTGGGCCAGGTGCAGTGGCTCATTTCTATAATTTCAGGACTTCGGTAGGCCGAGGGGGGAAGATCACTTGAGGTCAGAAGCTCGAGACCAGCCTGGGTAATACAGCAAGACCCCATCTCTACAAAACATTAAAAAGTTAGCCAGGCATGGTGGCACACACCTATAGTCCCAGCTATGTAGGAGACTGAGGAAGGAGGATTGCTTGAGCCCAGGAGGAGTTTGAAGCCTCAGGGAGCCACGATCACACCTCTGCACTCCAGCCTGGGTGACAGAGCAAGATCTCATCTCTAAAAAATAAAATAATAAAGAGTTAAATGTGTGCATTTTCTACACCAGTAACTAACAGGTTATGGGACAGGAAAGAAAAAAGTCTTAAGAAACAGAAAAATTCACAGCATATCTGCAGTCAGAATTTGGCTTTGAATCCTGGCAACACGATCTATTTTGAGCAAGAGACAAGTTTTGCTAATTCCTAATGAGCCAGATTAGAAACAGACTACAAACGAACAGCAAACTCATCATAAAATTATGAGAGAGCCCAAAATACACCGAATGACTGATGCATCGCTAGCAGCAGCATTTGGCCACTGAGTAAAAGCAGGGTGTGTGCTTCACAAGTGTCGCGGGGGCTTCAGGAAGAAGGAGCTGGCGGAAGTATTGCTGATAATCCAGAAAACCCTCTCCACTGACTCAAACATCCAGAAAGTGCCAGGCTGACCTGCTCTCAACAGTGCTGAGGCAAGAGATGGTCCTGAACCAGAAAGTGCAGGTTCCCTGGATGGGGCCCGGGGTACCTCACATATAGGAAGATGGGGGCTCAGGAAACCTGTCCTGAGCTGACGCTCTGGCAGAAAGAGGAACTTCCGAGAGGAGAGGAGACTAGAGCAAGGAAGGACCTGAAGACAGATACCTCCCAGCCAACACTCAGGCCCCTGTGACACTCAGGAGAGACCAGCTTGGGGCAAAAAGGAAAGCCCACCTCCCCCCAACCCCGCCACCCACACACACCCTTATGAAAGTCCCTTCTCTAAGATCATTCCTGCTTCACCTTCTCCCTTACCTCCCTGTCCAAAACCCAGCAACTCCAGAGGCAACCCAGAAGCCAGTGGCTCCATTCCTGGTGCACAAGACCCAAGGGGCCCACTGTATTTAATAAGCAGCCATGCAGATGCTGGGCTCTGTGGCCTCCACAGAACAGAACTTCAGGGAAGAGGCAGAGTCCCCCCAAAAACTCCAAGTGGCTGATGGCTTCAGGGCCACAAAATCCATATAACATTAGAGAACACACACCTACCCTTGTAAACACCATGACAAGCGAAGGTCCTGTTTTCCTCCATAACCCCACGCACATTCTCCAGCGCACTTGCCTTTAGAAGCACCTGCACATGGTGAGTGGGGCGTGACAGGGAGGCTATGCTACAGGACAGATGGCCCCAGATGGCCAGAAGGGTCCTAAGAGGCCTTCCGGGGCCTGATCATCCCTGGCCTCATGGGCATTGGCAAGGATTCCAACACCCTTCCTACAGTCACCCAGCTGGTGATGAGAAACTCCAGAGAAGGAAAGAAAAGCTGCATCTGGGACGAATCGTCCCTGTCAGTCTGTGCCTGCATCCCCCGCACAGCCCGGGGCCACTGGGATAGATGGCTGCTCAGAGGGCGCCAAGGGCCGAGGCGGCTGGCTTTACAGCAAGGACTGAGGGGAGGCTCTGTCTTGGCCTGTAAGACATCCCATCTTACATGCCACATCAGCAATACCATGGTGATGAGGAATGAGTTACAGCGCAACAATTCACACCTCAAAAGAGTTCACACACCCAGAAGTGTCTGATGAACTGACCATGGGAGCAGATCACTGAGGAGGATTACAGCAAGCACCACTGCAAGGGGCTCACATAGATCCAGTTCTTTAAAATTAAATACAAATCCCTCGGCCGGGCACAGTGGCTCACACCTGTAATCCCAGCACTTTGGGAGGCCGAGGCAGGTGGATCATGAGGTCAAGAGATCGAAACCATCCTGGCTAACATGCTGAAACCTCGTCTCTACTAAAAATACAAAAATTAGCTGGGCATGGTGCCACACACCTGTAGTCCCAGCTGCTCAGGAGACTGAGGCAGGAGAATCACTTGAACCCGGTTGGTGGAGGTTGCAGTGAGGCAAGATTGCACCACTGCACTCCTGCCTGGCGAGAGTGTGAGACTCCACCTCAAAAAAAAAAAAAAAAAAAAAAATCTTCAAAATGAATTTTAAATCAAACTATACTACTAAGAGAGTCTTCCGCAGAGATGAAGGAGGAGGTATCAGTTTATCACGTACCACCAGCTCAGGCAGGGCTCACAGATTTAGGGTCGCTACAAAGTCCCTGTTTCTGAATAAAGTAGGGGTGCGTTGGTCACACACCTCTGTCTCAGGCAGCAATGGGAGGCAGGACATTTGTTTAATGGGTTTTTCCCAGGCGCTAAAAGCAGTGCAAAATATTAACATCTATCTAAAAAAAGTGGGGGTGCTCCCCCCACCTCCATTCACCCTCTACCAGGAAGAGGAAACCGCCAGACTGAGCAATTAGGTTGCAATTTTACAGGAAAGGTTTAGGTCTGAAAACGAGTGTCAGTCCCACAAATCCTTTTCTCCTCACTCCAAATCCTGAAGGGGACGATCGTCCTGGCCACTGCTGAACCCGCACTGGGTGCAGTCACTCCTTGACGTGCCTCAGTCTCTCCTCAGGAAAGTGTGCACGTGGGGTTATACGGGCTGGAACACTCTTACCCACCAAAATCTACGACCTCCGATGAGAAACTCCCACTATCCCTTTGTACAACTTTAGACTTTTGTCAACATTGACATTTCCCATAGATGTGATATTACAATCCCACGCACACACTTTCCCAAGGAGAGACTGAGGCACGTGAGTGAGGCTGCCTGCGGGAGGATGGCCTTCTGAACCGCTCTCACTCCCGCTCGGGCTTCTACCTGCAAGGTAGGATGGAGGTGGGGGCCTCTCTTCCCACACCCCAAACCCTCCTGAGGCATCAGCATCCATTAGTCCCCAACTGCAACCCCCTTATAAAACAAAGGTCACTCTGTTCCCTGGTCTCCAGGTCTCAAGAATCCAGGCTCGCAACCTTCCATCCCTCCCTCTCGGAGCACCCCAGCAGGCCCCAAAAAGTGCATGGCTGCCCTCTCTCCTCAACTATACACATCACCAAGCCCTTTCCACATTCTGCAGAGGGGTGCCTGCCCCCCATGATCTGGCCCTGCCTGTGTCTCCCCTCTGGGTGTTCCTACAGCCCTCTCCTAGCACAGCACCCCCACATCCCTGCTCTGGGAAGTTCCCATCGCCATCTCCGCAGCCCTACTGGGGCTGCCCCCGTACACATCTAGGGAACCTCATCATTCTTTAAGTGTGGCTCAGGGTCTCTGTACCGAAAGGCCTCCCTGCTCCTCGCTCCTCTTTGGCTGTAGCCCCCACACCCGTCCTCTGCACAGCGCCTCTCCATGCTTGAAGGGTCACTACCTGTCTGTGTGCTGCCTCCACCCAACCTCTGAGCACTGGGCAGGGAGCCACCTTTCTTCGTATATTCACATGGAACAAAGAGAGGAAAAGAAAGACAGGAGAGAGACATTAAAACTGCCAATAATCCCTTCTAGGAGTGGCACACGTTCCAATCCTGAAGAAACGATGACACGAGGCATGGCAAGAGTTTTAAAACAGTTCAGCTTTTCACTTAACCAGAATACTGGATGTCACTATTGGAAAGTGCTCACAATTTTTCATCTAAGCTGAAGTTGCCTGTTCTCCTTCCTACCTTAACACAGTTTCTCGCTGCCTGAAGGCAGCTCCTAAAACCCCTCTAAGCAAGCAGCACTCTTACCCACCAAAATCTATGACCTCTGATGAGAAACTCCCACTATCCCTTTGTACAACTTCAGATTTTGTCAGCATTATTGACGAAATCCCATAGATGTGATATTACAAGATACAAAATTTAAGACACGATCTTGGCTGAAAGACTCACAATCCAAACGCAGTAAACCTTTCATCTCTCCTTATTCACTCTGCCTTTAATTTAAAATATGTGACTCTGTCAAACACCAGCCAGGCCTTGCTACGCTCCTTAGGGAGGGGTCGCTAGGAAACTGCAGAACTTGAGAAACACAGGGACATTCTAACCAGCTATTCCTTCTTTCTCCCCACAGCCCCCTCCCTTCTCTGGCCTGTACAACTTCCTTAGTCCCATCTCTGTTACTTTGATTTTGGGAAAGGGATCCTGCACTCTAACTGCGTGATGGGTTATTGCATCTTCATTTATGAATTCTCCAATCTGGTATTCACTTTCAAACACTTGGCCCTCTTTGGCAGCCAACAATGCATAACCAGGCTTGGGAAGCCTTCGCGTTTGACAAGAATAGAGAACAACCACTTAGCGGAGACTAGGTTACAGGTCACATGGAGTCTTTCCAACTTCATCAACAAATAAAGCAAAACCTGAGTGCAGGGCTGTGGTCTGTTTGGTGGACGAGAACAACACTCTTGAAAACAGCCAGTGGTACAGACACCACGGTGTGCTCTTCCAGTGTTCAGAGGGCTGATGTGTGCACAGTAACCACAGGGCCACAATCCTGAGTTACTAACCGCACCGCTGGGTTCTCAGAGAGAAAGACCACATTCCCAGACAGACCGGACCCTAGTCTGCCATGGGGGTAATGCAGGTGGGACCTTCACGGCAGGTCCCACCCGACCCTGTGACTCCATTTTGGTTGCTGAATTCATAAGAAGGACTCAGGCCAAAACAAAGTGGGAGGTTCCAAGACTGTGGCTTTTATTCCTCCTAGGATCTGCAAAACTTCAGAGTGCTCAGGAACAGCAGGAAAATGTACTGCCTTGGTTCCAAATCACTCTAATGAGAAGTGCTGCCACCTCCTCCAAATACCTGGAACCAGGGAATCACTCCCATTAGGCCCCACCATAGTTCTTTCTGGACATGATGCAACCTGAGAGATTTTTCATGCCACAGGTAGATTTAGGGAGAACTCAATTATATTTTCCTTGCTTTAAGTAACATTAACATGCCACTGGTGACAGGGGGACACGCCAGTTTGTCACAAGTCCAGTACGACCACAGATCAGGTCAGAAGGGCTCTTGCAGCAATGTTTTGCAACACACCAGCACGCAACATGCTTAAGAATTGGTGTCTCTCCCTCTGCTGTCTCCATGTCTCCATCAAAATTAAAGAGAAGAAAATAATAAAATGAACCCCCAGAAAGTACCTATCAGTACTTGCACTCAATTCATTTCCATCTAAATCCAGGCCGGGTAATATTCTTGACATTGTATAGACCTGATGACAATGTCTTTACTTCTTTTTAAAGTTGAGCCAGGCATGTGACTGGTTTAAGGGCCACTTAGTCCAAAGGACAGGGAGTCATATCTTCAGGTCATCCTCACGTCACTATCCACATGCTTTCATTAAGTGGTCAAAGCCGTACGTTTGGAGTTACAGAGTTCACCAGACAAACAGAATGACTAAGAAACCAAAACCAGGTGTTTTCACATTTTTAGAGTCCCCTGACAGTGTGGTTTGGGGGTTTGGTTTCTGTATCACATCTGCTGTGTGTGCAGGTCATATTCAAAACCACGCATGCTGAGAGACTAGCAAACAAATGCAATGATCATGAGGTTAAAGCAGACAAAAGAAAGCAATTAAAACATTTCCACTACCCACTATATAGGAGAAGAACATAAGTACACCTGTTGCCTTCTAAATAAAATATATTTTTTTCCTTTCCATAACAGTAGAAAGTAAAGCAGAAATGAAGTCAAGGTCTATTTCCACAAGGACTCAAGCAAGCAAGGCAATACCAAACGGGTACAAAATGAAAGACAACTGAAAAGCAAAAGTAGGCTCTCAGAGGTCTGCAAAGCTCGGTGTCTAAACTTAGCTGTGCGGGCAACACACACACAACCGGTATACGTCAGTTATTTTCGAACCCCAGAACTCACATAAAGACATGACCAACCTGCACGTGCCCCTCTTCAAAGCAGTCCCCTGGGGAGACCCTTGGTATTCCCATGACACTGTCATCATTCAAAATATTTCTGGAACTCCCCTAATGGGTTGGCCCCCAGAGCCAACAGCATAATGTTCATCCTCTAAAGCACATCTGCTTTTTGGAAACAGCTAACAACCACTTGGAGCCAAGAGTCACGAATAAGGCAGGTGATTGAGCTTGGAAATTTTGTTCTTGGTTAGAAACTCACAGTGGGCACCAAATGGCAAGCATAATTTTCTCATAAGGCTCATGGACTAGCTGTGACCACAATGCCAAAAGCAGAGGTTCAACAATGTTCTGAACACTGAAAATAAGTGTGAAGCCTCCTAAACAGCATGTTTGAAACTCGCCACTTTGAATACACTTGTTCTGATTAGCCTATTACAACCAGCCCTGTGTCTTTATAACGATATCTAGATAAATCACTACTGCATATCCCCAACTCAATGTAGCCCCAAATAAGTTATTATTAACAAGGGGACATGGGACACTTCAATTGCCAATCAAGAGGCGATAGGCCACAACCCTGCACAGAGATGTCTGCATTCCACAGGCAGATGTCAACGCCCAGGAGTATGTGCAGACATAAATACGTACTATACGCGTGTGCAGCTATCTATATATACACCACAGATTCACAGCTCATCCCAAATCATCCTTAGTGGGCTTATCCTAAATATAGATAATCAATTCAATGTTAATAATAGCTGAGGCCTTTAAAATGCTCTGGAGGAAAACACACACACGGATGCAGACACACACACACACATGCACGCACACACACACGCACAAGCACACACACACGGATGCAGGCGCACACACGCACACGGGCACACACACATAGATGCAGACACACGCACATGCGCACACACACGGATGCAGACACGCACACACACACGGATGGAGACATGCATATATGCACACACATGCACATGCGCACACATATATGGATGCAGACACGCACATGTGCACACATGAACATGCGCACACATGCACATGCGCGCACACACGGATGCAGGCACACATGCACACACACACGGATGCACACAGATGCACACACATGCGCACACACACGGATGCAGACACGCACATGCACACACGCACGGATGCAGACACACACATACACACACGGATGCAGACACACGCACACACACACGGATGCAGACACGCACATATGCACACAGCCACATGCGCACACACATATGGATGCAGACACACGCACATGTGCACACATGCACATGCGCACACACACGGAGGCAGACACACGCATATGCACACACACACGGATGCAGACACGCACATGCACGCACACGCACGGATGCAGACACGCACATTCACACACACATGCACATATGCACACACACGGATGCAGACACACATGCACATGCGCACACACACGGATGCAGACACACACATGCACACACACACGGATGCAAACACATGCACACGCGCACACACACACACATGCACACACACACGGATGCAGACACACACGCACATGCACACACACGGATGCAGACACGCACATTCATACACACATGCACATGCGCACACACACACGGATTCAGACACATGCACATGCGCGCACACACACGGATGCAGACACACACGCACATGCGCACACACACGGATGCAGACACATGCACATGCGCGCACACACGGATGCAGACACACACGCACATGCGCGCACACACACGATGCAGACACACGCACATGCGCACACACACGGATGCAGACACATGCACATGCGCGCACACACACGGATGCAGACACACACGCACATGCGCACACACACGGATGCACACACACACATGCGCACACACACACGCACGCACGCACACACAGAGCCACCCTTACGCATTCCTGCACGCTGATCCACTATGGTTTTCTGGTTGCCTTATCCCTGGGGGGAAAATTGTGTCAAAAAGGTACACCCAAGAAATGTAAGCTAAACACTGACAGAGGCCTTCCCTGGGACACTTGTCCCAAAATGCTATGATTTGAAAAGATGGTGGGGGTCACTGAGAGACCAGGTCGGGGGAGAGAGAGGAGCAGCGGAGCCGCCACTGATTTGGAGGCCTCAGGGCTTGGGATTTATGTAATAGATTTTCTGAACCTCAATCTCATGGAGAATGAATTCTTCTGAGGGAAAGCTGTATCTTTTCTTTTGTAACCAACTACAAAAGAATTGGTCCACTAGCCCCTATAGTTTGCCAAATACACCCAAGGAAAGCACCCAGCTGGCTGTCCACCCATGCTTGTGGGGCAAAGGTTTATGAGGAAAATGGCATCCTCTCAATTCCCGGCAAACAGCCTGTTCATAAGGTACAGCACCGCTCAGGAGGAAGGGTGAACACTGGATTCAAATCCTAAACCCACGGTCCCAGCTACTCAGGAGGCTAAGGCTTGAACGGTTGAGCCCAAGAGTTCAAGGCCAA
This sequence comes from Chlorocebus sabaeus, assembly GCF_047675955.1. Lineage (NCBI taxonomy): Eukaryota > Metazoa > Chordata > Mammalia > Primates > Cercopithecidae > Chlorocebus > Chlorocebus sabaeus. Next base: position 68,132,176 of record NC_132928.1, on the reverse strand, counting down.
CCTGGGCAACATAGTAAGACCCTGTCTCTTAAAAAAAAAAAAAAAAAAAAGGCATAACAGCGTTTAAATAAAACTACAAAGGGAAATATAAATTTATATATCAAAAAATAAATGTTATAAGATAAATAAATTCTAAATTCCTCCTCCCCTCTTCTAGTTGTGTGACCTCAAGCAAGTTACTGATGCTTCCAATGTCCCAATGTCCCCTTTTTGGGATATATGCAAAGTGGGGTTTGCAATTGCACTCACCCTCCTGGGGCTGCTGAAGGGACTGACTCCGTGGGCATGGAAAGTTCCCAGCACAGTGCCTGAATTACAGTGAGCTATTATTGCTTATGATGATGGCAACCTATCTCCCTGATGCGGTGAAGGGAGGGACAGGCACACACCAGCGACAGCTGCCCATCCTCTGGTGCCTGGAGTAGAAGAGCTGCTCAGAACTAAAGGCAGACACTGATGTTCTCCCCGACAAAAACAAAGCCTTGTGAAATGCACACCTGCCTAATCCTCTCCTCAAACCTTGCTTTGAGTATGCTGGAATGGTGGTAGGGTTCTCTTCCTCAAAGAGGTAACCCATCAGAAACCTGGCAGGCAAAAAAAAAGACGGGAGTGAGGGAATGCAACCAGGATGGAGACGGAAACAAAAAGGGAAGGGAAAAATCAAGAAGGCAAACAGGGGAGGGCAGGAAAGCAAACAGAGTTGTCTGTTCATGCACAAAAGCCTGCTGGTGCTTCCTCCAGTGCAGGGCGCCTGCCCCACCGCCTGCCACGGTGCTAAGACAGCGCCTCCTCAGGTGTGGTCCAGGGACCCATGCAAAGCCTTCACATCCCCACAGGCATGTGCCAGCACACAGCAGGCATGTGCAGCACCATGGCTCTTGCAGAAAAGAGGAAAGAGCTAGAAGCAGGCCTCCAGATCCCAGGGAGTGCCAACAGGGAAGTGGTTCCATGCCATTTGGACGCTGGCTGGAGCTCATTACTTTAAACATCCTCCCTTCAGAGGATGATCAGGAAAGAGTACGTGGCCAGCAGTATGCAGTGCCAGGGAGAACCGCTTGGTGCGTACCATTCTAAGACATATTTTCATAAATCCGGAGGAAGATTAGGAGTCCTAAACCACAGTTAACCAATTTCTGGCCTAGTGTTTACATCAAAGTTTGCTTATAAGCCACTCAGCCTATCAAAATATTAAGGAAGTCACTGGGAATTTTATTTTATCCAAGGGGTGGAAGCAGTGCCAACACGATCTAGCCTGAGATTCAGCTGTGTCTGGCCATGTGCGACGACCTGGGGCCACAGTCACTGGAAAGAAGATGCCTGCAGGGCATTTAGTGTGTGTGCAGGAGGATGAGGGAAGTTTTCTCTCTCGAGCAGCCTGGGGAGAGACTGAGGAGAAAGGAATGCTGCTGCTTGGGTGACCAGCCCTGGGGAGCTGTACATCCCTGAGTCCTGCGGAGGGAAGAGCAGATCGGAGCCGAGCAGCCGTTTTCATGATTGATCTGCTGCTTGGTGTCCAGCTGGCATGGGCGACACTGGAGGGGAGAGGCACATGACTCCACTTAGACATGGAACACAGTGTTCCCTGAAGCCGACTCCGGGGATGCGTGGACAGGGCCGAGGTACCAGGAGGGTGTGTAGTTTGGCAGGTTTGGGAGGTAACACCCTTGGCGGGGACTGCCCTCTTCTCAGGAAGAGCCCTGGAGGTGGCTGACATGGGAGCAGATGACATCCATGAGGCAGGCCAGGATCCAAGGATATCCAAGGGCTGTTCCTGATGGCCACCTCCTGGACCCCTGGAACTGAATGGGTGGAACTTTGAGAAGAGACAGGGCAAGCTGGTTAACACTGTTACTATGTAACCTTACAACACCAGCTGCTGAGGCCTGGAGAAACCCAGGTGTAGCCTTTAACAGTGCCCCACCCTGCCCCGCCCCGCCTCCCCGTCCCCCACATGCAAGAGGCTAGTGAGGACTGCAGTGTACGGTGGCAGACACTCAGAGATGCTCCGGCCAGGTGCCGAGGGCACAGGGGAGGAACAGGAAAGCAGGCTTCCCCGAGCCCAACAGCGAACTGCAAACACTTCCCAGCACAGAGAACCAGGGCTCTCTGGGAAAGGCTGACTCCAGGTCTGGGGCAGGAACAGACAATGTGACCCCGGGAATCTTATCACACCATACAGTAACACAGTCCTCAAAGGCCATGACAATCACACCAATGGGATGTAGGGCCCACCTCAAGCAGCTTTCACTGACCAAAGCTGGGAAAATGTAAACCCTAATAATAATAACTGGAATAAGCTGAAATGCAAATGTGTAAGTCCACATAATGCCACAAAACCAAATAAGCAGAAAGCCCTATCTGGTTACCACTAACTGGAAACTGATAAATAAAAGGAAGAAACTGACATGGGTGTTATCTTCCCCCATGGACAGTACCACAAGGTAAACAAATAATGGACAGGGAGGAGTTCTCATTATACAAACAGTCTAACAAAGAAATTACAAACACAGAATTAAAATATTACAAGGTTGAAAGCCTAAAGAACTGGGAGATACAAGACACTGAGTATCAATGGTTGCCTCCGCCACAGAAACCCAGTGCCGTGTGCCTCCAGGTCAAAGAGTGTAGCACAGACCCCACGTGCAAGCAGCCTCGCCCATCCCTCAAAAAGGAAGAAACAAATCAAATCGGAATCTCACCAAGGCTCTACACCCGACTTCCCACCTGCAGGAAACACAGAGCACAGAGGAACATGGAAAACCACCCCACGGAGAGGCAAGCCACAAAATCCAGGCTGGAAAACAGTAAGGCAATTTCCAGCTCCCTTCACAAAAACCTGCACGCACAAGCCAACAAAATGACCAAAAGCAGAGGGAAAAAAGAAAACTCTGATTTTCAAGATTCAGTGGTTGTATGAATCAACCACAGTGGGTAGGTAACTTAATATATAAATCCTGAATTAAGAAAAACTATAAATACAGGTATAACATTTATGAACCAAATGGAGATTTAAGTGATAATTAAATATGGATGCTCTTAAGGAACTTGTTAATTGTTTTTAAGTAAGACTTATGGTACTGTGAGTTCAAACTATCTTTTAGAGAGACATACTAAAATATTTACAGGTAAAATGAGATGATTTCTGGGGCCCATTTCGGGGGTCGTCATGGACAGGACAGGGCTGACCACAGGCTGATCGGATAAAGGCAGGGTGAGGGGCAGGCAGAGTTCATTATACTATGGAGTCCAGTTACATATATTTGAACTTTACTGTAGTAATCTTTTTTAATTGGGCTAGGGTGAGAGGAAGGGTGTCACAGAGGAGGTGCCATCTGAACCGCATCTTACAGGGTATGAAGGCCGGATGGTGCTCCCACCGAGACAGCGCGGCGAGGAGCCATGCGGGGAGTGAACCGCCAGCCAGTCCCTGTAGGACAAAGGCAAAAAACAGTTGAGGGTGGAGAGAGGTGGGAAGAAGCCAGGGTTCCAGGGAGATAAGGAGCCCAGCCATACTTGTGCTTCTGGCCCTACAGGGACTCTGGTGACCCTGCAGATGGTGGCACTGATGGGACCATAACAGAGGGGCCTCCCAGGAAGGCACCACAACAGACGTGGCTGCTATGTGTGACTAACCACCCTGGTCAAAAAATAGGCTTGCACACTTTGGAAGGCAGTTTGGCAGGATCTTACAAAACTAAACATATACTTTCTATACAGTCCAGCAAATGCACTCCTTGGAATTTATCCAAAGGAGTTGAAAACTTATGTCCACACAAAAACCTGCACACAAATGTTCATAACAGCTTTATTCATAATTGCTACAATGTGAAACAACCAAGATGTTCTTTGTCATGATGGACACATCTAAAGCAAATGGATTCACTGTGGTATAGCCTGACAATGGAATAGTATTCAATGCTAAAAAGAAATGAGCTATCAAGTCATGAAATGCCATGGAAGAACCTTAAACACGTATGACTAAGTGAAAGAAGCCAATTTGAAAAGGCCACACACTGAATGACTCCAACATTCTGGGAGAGGCAAAGTGATGGAGACAGTAAGATCAGTGGTTATCAGGGGCTGGGAGGGAACGGTGAACAGGGAGCGCACAGACAATTCCAAGGGCAGCGAAGCTATTCCATACAACACTGCCCAGAACAGAGTGAGGCGAATGCTTTCATCAGACACATATATCTTGCTTTACTGCACTTCACACTGATATGCTTCACAGATACTGTGTTTTTTACAAACTGAAGGTCTGTGGCAACCCTACATCAAGCAAGTCTATCACTGCCATTTTTTCTAACAGCGCATGCTCACTTCATGTCTATACGTCACATTTTGGCCATTCTCACAATATTTCAAACTTTGTCACTATTATATCTTATGGTGATCTGTGATCAGTGGTCTTCGATGATACTAATCATTTTGGAGCACCATGAACCACATAAAATGGCAAACTTAATGGATAAACATTGCGTGTGTTCTGACTCCCCCATCTCCCTCCCTCTCCTCAAGCCTCCCTATTCCCTGCGATACCACAATACTGAAATTAGGCCAATTAGTAACCCTACAATGGCCTCTCAGTGTTCAAGTGAAAGGAGGAGCAGCTCATCTCTCACCTTAAATCAAAACCTCATTAAGTTTAGTGAGGAAGGCCAGTTAGCTAAGTGCGAATGCAAAGGAAAAGTTCTTGAAGGAAATTGAAAGTGCTACTCCAGAGAACACATGAACGATAAGAAAGCCAAACAGGCTTATTGCTGATACAGAGAAAGTGTGAGCAGCCTGGATAGAAGACCAAACCAGCTGCATCATTCCCTTAAGCCGAAGCCTAATCCAGAGCAAAACCCTCACTCTCCTCAATTCTATGAAAGCTAAGTGGGTGTGAGGAAGCCGCAGAAGAGGGGCTGAAAGCCAGGAGAGGTTGGTTCATGAGGTTTAAGGGGAGAAGCCACCTCCACATCACAAACGTGCAAGGTGAAGCAGCAAGTGCTGATGGAGAAGCTGCAGCGAGTTACCCAGAAGATCTAACTAAGATCCCTGATGAAGGGGGTTGCCCTACAGCAGCCTTCTCTTGGAAGAAGATGCCACCTAGGACCATCATTGCTAGGGAGGATATGCCAATTCTTGGCTTCAAAGCCTCAAAGGACAGTCGGATTCTCCTGCCAGAGGCTAATACAGCTGGTGACTTTAAGTTGATGCCAATGCTCATTTACCATTCCGAAAATCCTAGGACTCTTAAGAATGATGTGAAATCTGCTCTGCCTGTGCTCTACAAATGGAACAACAGAACATGGATGACAGCACATCTGTTTACAGCACGGTTTACTGAAGATTTTAAGTTCATGTTGAGACTGCTCAGAAAAAAACAGACATTCCTGTCAAAAGACTACTGATCACTGAAAACACACCTGGTCACCCAAGAGCTCTGATGTAGATGCACAAGGAGGTGAATACTGTTTCCATGCCTGGTAACACAACAGCCATTCTGCAGCCGATGGATCAAGCAGTAATTTCAACCTTTAAGTCTTATTTAAAAAATACATTTTGTGGCCGGGCGCAGTGGCTCATGCACTTTGGGAGGCCGAGGCGGGTGGATCACGAGGTCAGGAGATGGAGACCATCCTGCCCAATACGGTGAAACCCCGCCTCTACTAAAAATACAAAAATTAGCTGGGCACGGTGGTGTGTGCCTGTAATCCCAGCTACTCGGGAGGCTGAGGCGGCAGAATTGCTTGAACCTGGGAGGCAGAGGCTGCAGTGAGCCGAGATCGCGCCACTGCACTCCAGCCTGGTGACATAGCAAAACTCTGTCTCAAAAAAGAAAAGAAAAAGAAATATGTTTTATGAAACTATAGCTGCCACAGTTAGTGACTCCTCTTACAGATCTGGGCAAAGTCAAGTGAAATCCTTTTGGAAAGAATTCACCCTTCCAGTTGCCATTAAGAACATTCCTGATTCACAGAAAAGATCAAAATATCAACACTAACCAGAGTTTGGAAGAAGTTGATTCCAACCTTCATGGATGACTTTAAGGGGCTCAAGACTAGAGTGGAGGAAAGAACTGCAGATGTGGTGAAAACAACAAGAGAACTAGAAGTGGAGATGACAGATATGACTGAATTGCTGCAAACTCATGATAGAACCTGGATAAATACATGGAAGAGCCAAGAAAGTGGTTTCCTGAGACGGAATCTATTTCTAAGGAAGATGCTGTGAGCATGTCAAAATTACAATAAAGGATTTAGAATAAACTTAGTTGACAAAGACGTGGCAGGGTTTGAGGGAACTGACTCCTATTCTGAAAGAAGTTCTACTGTGGGCAAAAATGCTAAACAGCATCGCATGCTACAGAGAAATATTTTGTGAAAGGAAGAGTCCATCAATGTGGCAAATTTCATTGTTGTCTTATTTTAAGAAACTGTCATAGCCACCACCTCAACCTTCAACCACCACCACCCTGATCAGTCAGCAGCCATCAACATCTGGGCAAAAAGACTATGATTCGACTTGCTAAAAACTCAGATGATCCTTAGCATTTTTCAGTAATAAAACATTTTTAAATTAAGATCCATACATTGTTTAGGCATAAGGCTATTGCCCTATTCACAGACGGCAATGCAGTGTAAACATAACTTTGTATGCACTAGGAAACCAAAACTGTGTGTGACTTGCTTTACTGCTGTATTTGCTTTAATGAGATGGCCTGAAATCAAACCCACACATATCTGAGGTGTGTCTGTACATTTGTCCAAACCCATAGAATGTACAAAAGCAAGAGTGAACCCTCCTGTAATCACAGCGCTTTGGGAGGCTGAGGCGGGTGGATCACAAGGTCAGGAGTTCAAGATCAGCATGGCCAAGATGGTGAAACCCCATCTCTACTAAAAATACAAAAAGTAGCTGGGTGCGGTGGCATGCGCCTGTAATCCCAGCTACTCAAGAGGCTGAGGCAGGAGAATCGCTTGAACCCAGGCGGCAGAGGTTGCAGTGAGCCAAGATCGTGCCACTGCACTCCAGCTGGGTGACAGAGCGAGACTCCATCTTTAAAAAAAAAAAAAAAAAAAAAAAAGAGTGAACCCCAATGTAAGCTATGGACTTGGGAGACTTAAGGATGTGTCCAGTGTAGATTTGTGGACTGTAACTGTGGTGGAGGGAAACTAATAGGGGAAGCTAGATGTTAGGGTAGGGGGTATACAGGCACCCCCTGTACCTTCTGCTCAATTTTGCTCTGAACCCAAAACTGCTCTAAAAAATAAAGCCTATTGAAAACAGATGTGCACGTTCTGCATGGTACATAACCATCCATCTTTACTGCCATTAATGCCACAGCACGTATTTAGTACCAAGATCCAAGAGCTCGATTCAGCATTCTGGACCAGACTGAAAGGTGAGCTGAGTGCGTTTCCTGGGTCAGTTGCATCATTTCCAGCCCGCAGGCCAGTTCTCCAGGTGGCATCCAGGACTTACGAGATCAAGGGAACATCTACCTGCTCCACCACCAATGCTGTTTCCCCTGTTCATGTCATGGCAGCGCCAGGTTCAGCCCAAGCCCCTCCTCTTGCTGAGAATCCCTCCTACCTCACTACAACTTAGAAATATCTTTCCAACATACAGACGTAATCGTGTGGGAAACATGTGCCCATTTACGAACCTCAAATGCCTCACTGAATTCCGCCAGTGAAATTCCCAGATGACAAAGGGTGAGATTTGTTCTCTTCTTCCAGGGCTCCGTCTTCACCAGGGAAGATTCACCTGGGAAGATTCCTTCACAAGGAATGGCCGGAAGCCACCGGGTGACGGCAGAGAAAGGAACGACCAAACCTCCCACTAGAATGAGGCATGGAAACACCAGGAAGCTGAACTGAAAACCTGACCCTGAGTGTGGCCAGAGGAATCACCGTGGCCCATTTCCAAGAATCTCAGATTACCAGAGACACGGCCAAGTGGGTAGAAACCCCCTGTCCTAACTGAAGCCAGCTCCGAACTGAAAGGAAACACACGTCAAAATCGGCTTTCCTTCAAATGAGAATCTGACAGCCAAGGCTGGAAACGCAAGGGTTTTCATTCCATGACGTCAAGCTCTGCACGGAGATGAAAGTCCTTCATTCACTGCCTCACCCTGTGAGTCAGATGCTCAGCACATGCTGACGTTATTCTGGGGGGGGAAAAAAAAAACAAATCCAATGACTTGCCCTGAGCCACAGCCACCGAGTCACAGGCAGAACTGGGAAGAGGCCTCGCTTCCCACATGTGGCAAGGCCAGTGACCCCTTCCCCGAAAAGCACCTTCACAGAGATCATGACCTCTTTTATCTAATCAGGTGCAAATTAGCTGCCAACACTCCCTGGGCTTCTGAAGGCAAGGAGAAGAGCATCTGAAATCTGTATACTGTCTGTGCTGGGGAAAGTCCCAACAGGCAACATTGGCCCCCAGACACATTTAGCTCCTCAAGAGCCACTCAGCAGCAATCCATCCGTCCACTTCTTGAGCACTTTGCATGGGACACTGGGCTGCACTGTCATTGCTCAGCCGTTGTCCCACATGGCTCTTTAGCTGTGCTATGTAGGCTTCTTGCCCCTGCAGGTGGGGTCAGGTCTTCTTCTTATCCACCTGACTCACCATAGCTGGTTCTCAAAAACAGCTCCCAGCTGACAGCAGCTCTGCCCTGTGGCTCCAGGTATAAACTAGAGTTTGCCTACCACACAAGTGCTGTGCAAACTGGATTCCTGAGTCAAGGAGAGAACAGAGAAAGAAACTGGTACAAGGAAGACTGAGCCCTGGAAGAAGAGAAGAAAACCACTCTTTTTCAGCAGCTCCTCCCTATCCAAGCCTGACCTTCACAGCACCACGCAGAGCAAGTCAGGCAGTTCCGGCACCAACAGAGCTGTTCAGAGCACAGAGCCAATGGGCCCAGCGCTGGGGCTCTACCTCTCCCTCCAGATGCTGTGCAGCCACACAAATAACATGGGCTTAAGACACTTCCTCAGGCCAAAACACCTGAAGAAAGCCCCAGACAAACACACATGCAAGAGGGCACACAGAAGGTGCTGAGACCTTCACCTCTGCCACAGTTATGAGGTCACTGGTCCACGCTAAACAGGCAGCAGAGCCCAGAACAAAATCCAGGCCAGAATGAGGCTGTCCCAGACACTTCCTAAGGGCATGGAGACACTCTCTTTTACTGGAAAAGATGCTTGCTTGGTATAAGATTTTGTCCTGGCTCACAGCCCAAGAGCGGACCAGAGGAGCCAGGCCTGGTCCCTCCCACCCCACCCCCCCCACCACACACACCGTGTCACCTACCCCCTGGGCCAGTCCACAGCAGACAAGCTGCAGAGCAGGAATCTCCACAGCACAACTATGCTTCCTCCACTCAGCCACCCTCTCCCTCCTCCTCCCTTCACCATCCTCAGCCCCACAAACAAGAGAAAAGGTCTCTGTTTAAGTCACTTGGAAAAGAACGAATCACAGCCCAGCAAGGGAAGAGTGGCTTGAAGTGGCTCTCACAGCACACTGCCTGTGCGGCCAGATCCCTCTTCCACCGCCCTCACCCCAATCCTGCCCATTCAGACCAGGGGTGAGCATCTCCGTCAGAAACAGGCAGAAACGCTTTCTGATCTCTGGGACTCCATGAAAACAGGAACAAGCTACATGCTCCACACACACACTCTAAATGCAGGCCCCCCAGCACCTCCGGGTGCAGGCTCCCTTTAAGAACTACCCACCCCATATGCAGGCTGCTCTCCCTTTCAGGGTGTGCCTGGAGTGAACACGCAAACTAAGCTAAGCTAATCGGTTTTCTCAAGAAGGTGCAGGCTCAGCCTATGCTAGGAGATTAGACCCACAAGTAGACACAGGAGTCCCGGCAGAGAAAACCGCACCGCAGAGAGAGGAGAAAGCAGCCACCAGGCCTAGAGGAGCAGAGCTGAGATCCAGCTGTGGCCACCGTGGACTGCGCTGAACCCAGGTCCCAGTTCTCATGCCTTCTGAGGCCAGTCAGCCTTCTTCCTCTCAGTAACATGAGACACGCCCCCCCACGCCCCCACAATAAATTTCCTTTTCTGCTTACGCCCGCCTGCACAGTAGGCTGCTTTTGCTTGCAATCAAGAGGATCTTTAATAAGGAGATACGTTTTTTAAATAAATAAATAAATAAATAACAAAAAGAGGCTACTGGTATGTGAATCCTGGGGGCCACTTCTTAGCTAAGACAGGAAAAAACCATCTTGCAACCAGATATCAGGTCCAAAGCTCTAGATTTTGTATTCTGGTTATCTCTCCCTTTCGTCAGTGACACAATCTTCCATTTTTGATCTTGCACAAATTTCCCGAGTGAACCAGTGTTCATTTTAAGAAGCTTTGGTTTCAGGCAATCTGACAATTCATTTAATGCAACAAGCTAATCAAAGTGAGAGGTGTAACAGCAAACTTACTTCTGTTCAAGTATTGGCTCTGGGATTTAAAAGAGTGAAAGTCAGAAGTTAAAACTTTGAAACAATCCCTGATGATTTCAGCCAGCAAGAGAAAGACTACTTGGGTACATGCCCTGAAGGAGGGATGCTTTCTCAGACCATGCTTTTGAACACTTTCAGAGTTTCATTGAGCAGAGCTTTCTGAGGAGGGTTCACCTTGAAATTTAAGTATATACACATGTACATTTGTACATGTATGCAAACACACGTGTACACAGACAAATGCAAACACACTTATGTTGTACTGCATAGGTGCATGCAAACATATGTGCCACACACACGTGTGTATGCAAATGTGCATGGGCAGTATGTGAACATGTATGTGCCTACAAACACATACTGATGTACTCGCACGTAAGTGCACACTGCAGTTTACATGCATGTACATGCAGGCACGGTGTGCACATGTACATACATGCATACTATGCACGTGCACATACGTACATGTGTGCTATGTACATGTATGCACGCACAGATATACATGTGCCATATGCCCATGCCACATGCCCATATGTACATAAATGCAAAGATACATGCAGTGTGTACATATGTATGTACATGCACACAAATATGCACGCACTATATATACATATATATGTACACACGCATGCACACACACACACACACTTTCCTGTAAGTCAGGTATGAACAACAATTCTAATTCCTTTATCAGCTTCTGCCTGGTAATGATGTCTTGTACTTAAAGAGCATAAATTTTCCCCCAAAGGTCCCATGGTCTGTCAGTAGCCTACCCAGAGGAAACTATATACTGCAAGCCTCCCCAGTTTTCCAAAGTCAGTCTGATGTCCAAACTCCTCTCAACGCAAGCTCAATATATTTGCATTCCCAGTCTCTTCTTACCAGAAAAGACCCTAGAAAAATCTATTGAAGACCAAAAAAAAAAAAAAAAAAAAACCACAGAAAAGCACAGCTGAGAGAGACCCTCAAGGCTTAGGCATAGAAAAAGTCTGTGGACCAAATAAATAATATAACAGCGCACTCCAGCAGCAGTGAGCAGTTCTGCATTATCACTGCATGCAACACACCATTCTAAGTGTTCTGGTTACAGTAACTCACTTAATCCCCACACAAGGCTTTGGTTATCCCCATTTAGTGTAAGTGGGGAAACGTAGTGCAAAGGTCAAGCACCTCCAACATGACAGCACTGGGATCCAACCCCAAGGGGCCATGCTTGAGCCATCCCACGCCCTGTCCTCATGTGACAGTAGTGGGGCTCCCAGGCCATCAAAGCTCACGACAGCTCTAGTGACTCAAATGAGAATGGCCCTGAACACTCTCTATTCATCCTCAGAGCAAGCACAGAGCAGAGACAGAGATCCTTTTGGTCCCCCTAAAATGTCCCTGACACGGCCGGGCGCGGTGGCTCATGCCTGTAATCCCAGCACTTTGGGAGGCTGAGGCGGGCGGATCACGAGGTCAGGAGATTGAGACCATCCTGGCTAACAAGGTGAAACCCTGTCTCTACTAAAAATACAAAAAATTAGCCAGGCGTGGTGGCGGGCACCTGTAGTCCCAGCTACTCAGGATGCTGAGGCAGGAGAATGGTGTGAACCCAGGAGGTGGAGCTTGCAGCGAACCGAGATCACGCCACTGCACTCCAGCCTGGGTGACGAGCGAGACTCCGTCTCAAAAAAAAAAAAAAAAAAAAAGTCCCTGACACAAAGGAAAAACACAGGTGAGGAGGGGAGGGAATGAGTCACAAAAATTAAAAACCACCATAGTATATTTAAATGAGCTATTAGCCATACTGAGAGAATGAGCAAGAGCACTGAGTTTGAGTCCCTCAGGAAGGACACTTTCACCCCACAGCTGCTCCTGGGACAGCTCAGCCTCTGCACAGAGAATGGCTGCATCAGCCTGTGGGAGGCACGCCCAGCTCTGCCAGGATGCCGTGGTTCCCAGTGATACCCCAGAAGGGTGTACACCAGGTCTGTTTCACATCTCTGATCTGCATGACAAGAAACAGAAACAGAACTTGAGAGACCCACACGTCCCAGAAGAGGTCAAATGTTAGCAAATGCATGAAATGAGCTTGTTCGGCTTTCTGACTTGAGGCTCACTGACTGCCTCCTTGACAGTGTTCCTTCCTTTTTTTTTTTTTCTTGGAGACGAAGTTTTGCTCTTGTTGCCCAGGCTGGAGCGCAATGGTATGATCTCTCAACTCACTGCAACCTCCACCTCTCAGGTTCAAGTTATTCTCCTGTCTCAGCCTCCAGAGTAGCTGGGATTACAGACACCCACCACCACGCCCAGCTAATTTTTGTATATTTAGTAGAGACGGGGCTTCACCATGTTGACCAGGCTGTTCGTGAACTTCTGACCTCAGGTGATCCACCTGCCTCAGCCTCCCAAAGTGCTGGGATTACAGGCATGAGCCACCACGCCCGGCCAACAGTGTTCCTTCTTAAGTCTACTCCTACCCTGCAGCCATACATCTGGTGGTGGACAATAGTCCCTCTCCAGTCTTTCCAGGTCATTAGCTGGTCCCAGACAGACCTCTGTCCCCTAAGAACCTGTTCATGTGACGGGGCTGCCTTTGTGGCACTAGTCCTGACGTCCCACGTGAGTGGCCTACTCCTGTTAACCACCACACCATGTCCCTGCTACACTCCCGAGGGAGCCTGCAGGGCCCCCAAACACCGCTGCTGCAGCTGCCACCCCACCCCACGCCTCCCTGCACCCGCTCACCTGCAAAGGCAGGGAGCACACTGGGCAGCTGCACCCCACCTAGGGGCTCCGCAGCCGTGGCTCCCAGGGAGACTCCCACCACTGGGCAGAGCCTTCCAAGGCCCAGGGGAGGCTACTGGTGGAGTGGGAATTCAACTCACTGGGGTGCTGCCAGCTAAGTGTTTCATGGGATTGAGAAGAGTAAAACAGTCCATCTAGAAAACGTTCATACTGTTTGTGAAACTTCATTTCTAACATATATATCCTGCTCTACGTCTCACCCTGTCATTCAGATGGTCTCCAACTTACCATGACTCAACTTACAATTCTGACTTCACGATGGTGCGAAAGCAATATGCCTTCAGTAGAAACTGTACTTCAAATCTGGAATTCTGCTCTTATCCTGGGCTAGCGATATGCGGTCGGATACTCTCTCACGATGCCAGGCAATGTCAGTGATTCACAGCTCTCAGTCCACCACACTGTCATGAGGGTAAACAACTGATACCCTACAGTGTGTGGTGCTGTCAGCATTGTTTGGATATGACTTGCCCAACTGTAGGCTAACGTTTAAGTGTCCCGAGCACACTGAAGGCAGGTGAGGCTAAGATCTGATGCTTGACAGCTGAGGTATATCAAATGCATTTTCAACTTCAAATGTTTCCAACTTACAGTGTGTTTACTGGGACATGATCCCATTGTAAGTTGAGGAATATCTGTGCATATATCTCATCCTGTATATATCTCATCACGGATGGATGCTCCTTGACTTACAATGGGGCCACATCTTGGTAAAGCCATTATAAGTTGAAAATATCATTATATCAGAAGTACATTACGGACTTATGATATTTTCAACTTATGATAGGTTTATCAGGACATAGCTTCATTGTTAATTGAGGAACGTACTGAATGTGTATCACTTTCACACCACTGTAAAGTTGAAAAAGTGTAAGCCAAACTATCCCCAGTCAGGGACTAAGTGCATCGTCTTCAAAACATGAGGAAAACTTCCTAGGAGATCTTCATTTTGAGCTCACTTGTATGTCCAATTAGAACTGCTCTTTCAGGACGGTGCCTGTTGCTTCACAAGCAAACCAGTTCCACGTGACTCAGGGTGCAAGCTCCTGGCAGCAGAGCCTGCCTTCCACTTCTGTGTTTATCATGCCCAGCATCCCATCCTCACGCAAGCCAGTGAGCCCTGTGAATGAGTCCGCCCAGCCTGGGCAACATCTGTGACCCCTTTCACGGCATTTTATGATGCATGCAGGTAACATTCACCTGTCTGTACCCACACAGAAATGGGGATCCAGAAGTGCCCACAGCTGCAAAGCTGGCAGGGCAGACAAGGTGACCCAGGATTCTCAACTCACAGCGTAACCTCCCTGAAAGGCAGCCTCACCCACCAGCACCCCAAGTCTTAGCAGACCCTTGATTCTAATTTTTAAGGTCTCGAGAGTAATAAACATCTTCTAGGAAGATTTCTGTTTTAACTATTCACTTAAGCGACCCTCCAAAATTCCTGCTAAAGCACCAATATTGAAACCACTTTTAATCACAGGTAATAGTTCTCCTTTCTTTAATCAACAGCTTAAACCAACCAACCAACCAACCACACACACACACACACACACACACACACAGACACAGACACACAAAGTCCACAAGAAGAAATGAGAATTTTTTTTTTTTTTAACATTCTTGCTCTGTCACCCAGGTTGGAGTACAGTGGCACAGTCACAGCTCACTGCAGCCTCAAACTCCTAGGCTTAAGCAATGCTGCCGCCTCAGCCTCCCACATAGGTGGGACTACAGGTGTGTGCCACCACACCTGGCTGTTGGTTTGTTTTGTTTTTGTAGAGATGGGACCTTGCTCTGTTGCCAAGGCTGGTCTCAAACTCCTGGGCTCAAGTGATCCTCCTGCCTCCTCAGCCTCCCAAAGTGCTGGAATTACAGGTGTGAGCCACTGTCCCTGGCCTAGAATTCATTTTTTCCCTCAGTAGAGTCCCTCCCAATCTGTGTAAGTGGCTGATTCTCCTGCAAGGAAGAAGTCACCATCTGAATTCATCAGTCAGTGCCTGAGGCTGGCGTCCTTCCTTACCTCTGTAAGTCACCTCACTATGACATTTAAGATTGTCTATTCCAAAAGCACTCATCCTGCTGACAAGACACACCTTCTGAAGACAGCACCTACAGAGCCTGGGATTCCACTGCACTGCAGCTCGGAGCCAGCTTCCTTTTGCCCAGTCCCTGGGTTCGGGAGTCAGATTGCCTGGATCCTCAAGGAACGCCCCCATTGCTACAAGGAGCCCATAGGCCTCTGCCTTATCACTGAAAATACGGGGAAAATAATAGTGCCCTGTTCACAGCATTGTTTAATGATACGGTGCATATAAACAGAATGAACTTAAACGTTATCATCCAGGCTAAGGCACCTGTGGGCATGAAAGGGTGCATGTTCATCCCCATACTGGACAACAGACACACTCCAGCACTGTCCAAGCTCACCAGCACGCACTGCCTGCCTGCTTACTGCAGCCTTAGCACAGAGCTTAGCAGGTGGAGCTGCTTAGGGCTAATGACAGGAGAGGCCAAACAACAAGAATATCAACAAATGCACTCTTACGAATGCCTGCCATACAGCAAATGCTCCATAATTATGCATTACTGTTCTATCATCCTGTTCCCATCTCAACCTCCAAAAGCCTTTGATGTAAAATAAAATGAACAGTCTCCACTGCCTCACGGAGGCAATTAAAGCTAAATACAAAACTAGAAGCCCTAAAGTCACAACCTCAGGTAGCTGGGTTTCCTGGTCAGTGGGCCAGACCAACAGCAGTTTCAGCACACTGCCGGAACTCAGAGCCTCAGGGGTACAGGTATTCATCCCAGGCCAGGAGAAGGCATGGCTCCTGGAAGCAGGCACTCAGCCTGTTATCTCCATTCAGTACTGTTTCTCGGACTGAAATCTTTAGGCAATTGCACGCTGTCCTCCATGGGCACAGTCACCCTTATACACAGAAATCAACTTGCTGCTCAGAGATACGCAGCCGATCCACGCATGCAGGGAATACAAAACTCTGCTATCACTCCAAAGTCCAAGAAACAGAGCAGACAATGCCTGGAAATTCTGCACTGCACGGCCATGAGCAAAAAGAGTTGGCATGACCTAATGCACTGTGTCACCAAGTGGTTAATATGCAACTATTGCACAAGATCTGCTTCTAAGAAGTCAGGTCCGAAGACCGGACTAAAGAAATGAATCATCTTTCCTGAATTACTATGAACGCTATGGGGGCCCAGAAATGTTGAGAATAAAGGTGTGTGGGAAGAGGCTGGAGAGATGAAAGTGTGCATGCTGACTGGCACATACAGCACTGGATCTGGCATCAGACAGGACTGGTCTGTCCCCACCACTTCCTAGTTGTCCATCTTGAACAAGTCTTTTGACTTCTCTCTGGGTGCCAGTGTCCCAGTTTGTATAATGGATATAATCATGCTTATGAGCCGACAGGACATGAACCTTGATGGAGAATGCAAACACAGGTGCTCAGGTTCTCTGAAGCCCCAGAGTGAGACAGCACCGATAGAAGCCCTCACTTTCGAATGCTGACGTTTATACAACTCCCACCTCATCCGCGCTGACCACTGCGAGAAAGAAGGTGGGACGGAGAGACTATATGTTCCCACAGGAGCTTACGCAAGAGCAACACGGTTCACTGAACCGCAGGAACCATCAACTCTAGGGAACACCATTAATTTTATGTGCCACTCAGGAAGAGAAACATGATCAATAAAACCCTGAAACACCATCCATGGAACACGCATCCTGATTTCAGACATGTTAAAACAGAGGGGTAAAATGTGCATTTTAGAATCAATGAGATGGTGCGACAAGAGCCCCCAGTGGGCCCCAAAGCTCAGGCTCTGGTCCTGACCAGACGATGTCCAAGACCAGCTTGAGCCCACAGAGAAGTGGGTGTTTGGCTGCTCTTCAATAACCTTGGGAACCTGTTTGCATTTCAGACTCCCTGTCCCTCCTGGAGAATGATTCAGTTGCTCTGAAAGGAGGTCTGAGCACCTCTCTAACACACCCTGTCTGTGCCAGCTGGGAAAAGAAAGGCTGGCTAAATAGCAGAATGGATCTAACAGCACAGCAGCTTCCCTTCCACACCCCCAGCCTCTGGCATCAGGATGCACCTTACGGGAAGGGCCGCCGAGCAGAGCCGAAGGTGTGGTCTGAATCCACAGTGCCACTGTGGCCCTCCTGCCTACACTTCCATTTCTGCTGTTTCTCTCACACTTTCCCCCAACTCTGATTCATTTTCCGAGTATGCAGTTGCAAAACCTACGCTTAGAATGGGGGGAATGCAAGCGTCCTGTGTAGCATTTCCCTAAGTCAGCTGTGACTCAGCCTGGCAAGGGCCCAAGTGCCTTCAGAGCAGCTTCCTGCAAAGACCAGTAATGACGGGCCAGCCGCTGCACACAGACACGAGCCAGCACCTCCACAACTGAGATCCAGGGAAGGACGGGATCGGCCTCCTTCCTCCAAGCACTACAAATGTCATTTACATTTTGAAGCCACTGGGGACACGGGTGGAACTCCATGAGCTGGTGAATTCTGCATTCCAGGATTTCTGAAGCCTATTAAGAAAGGAGAGCCGGGGTGGGCGGCCATCACGAAGCAGCTCCAACCACCTGTTTCCCTCCTCCTGAATTTCCCCCACCCAGCACATCACATTTATTTTATGACTCGATACATCCAACAAGGCATGGCTTTTAAAGCTTCCCATTTCTGATGCTACAGAGCCAGGAAACCGGGAATCAAGATCATCAGGCTAAAATGACAGCCGCCTCCCTCTGAGGCCCACCAGCTGGTTCTGAGAACCTACTGCACCACCATGGAAAAGGGATTCTCTAGCCTTCTCTACCCAAATACCCCAGAAGAGAAGACTTCAGCTTTTTAAGATAGTGGTTCCATTAACCTTTGGAGAAAGGAGGAGAGACCCCGTTTGGGGGAGCTATGCCAAATAAAGACAGAGCCAACCTCCCTGCCTCCCTCGGCCCCCCACCACCCTAGAGCCTACTGACCCTTGCAGAGCCAGCACGCTGACTCCTTTGGAGAGCACCATAAGAGAAGCTTCAGGATGCTCAGGAGTTAGAGGGAAAATGCAGCCATTTACCGAACAGAAGCACACGACTGTCTCGTACTCAGTAAGCTCAAGCTGAATCAATTAGTTAATTAAACCTGATACAGGGCTCTGTGGGGTTAAGATCTTACACCCTGTGTAAAGAACACTGCTGAAGAAGGAAACAGTCGCTCTGGGAGATGCTGCTGCCAAAATCAGTGGAAGGTCAGGTAGGAGCAGCTCTCACAGAGTAAATGACTAGGAGAAGGGAAGGAATGAATAACAATCCATTACCTAATAAGGGGTTTGTCTGAACCAGCTAACTTGTTCCAGAATTGAGGCCAAAATCAGGGTTAGCTGCAACAGTGCCTACATGATAATTATGTGCTTTTTTTTTCCTTTTGGTTTTGTGTGTGTGGTTTTGGAGGGATAGGTTCTTTCATTTTCTGTTTTTGTGTGCCACCTACTTGTCTTCTTAGAACCACACACAAAATCCCGCAGGAATCTCTTTCCTGGGAGCAGAACTCATGCTCTGGTGAGCCCCACAGACACAGACAGCCTCTGCAGCCTGGTGGCATCTGTCCCAGAACCAACCAGGAAAAAAGGTGACTTGCGTTTTTTCCCAACCACCGAGGCTGAAGATGGAAACCTGTTCACAGTTGCAGATGTTGGCTGGGGAGAAAAGGTGGCTGCTGCAGGAAAGCATCTCAGTGCTCAACCCTGTCGCTAATTATTGCTGAATGAAAAATAATCATCTTTGCACAACTGCAGCAAGGTTGCTCATGGATACAAAGTATATCAAGGTGAAGAGCGTAAACACCACACTAAAGGAGTCATGATGTACAAACTGAGATTCCATGAACGTTATTAACACCTATTATGGGGATTTTGGATTCCTTGAAATCCAGGGAACAATTATTAAAACATGAAAGGACCACAACTGTCTATTCCTGCAAATAGCTCCTAGCAACTGTTTTCCTGGACTGTCTCACCTAGGAGGTAGTAGAGGCTCTTTACAATTCCTCCAAATCCAAATTTGATAGAGTTATAAGAGTCTCTTACTGCGCAGTGCTGTGTTCTAAACACGATCTCAGGAAGGCCAACAGACCTCGGGCTTAACCTCAATATGAGCCACAGTGAGTAAAATGTCACTACAGGTCACATGCAGAGTCATCAGACAACACTCTTGTCCATGCTACCTTCTGAGTATTCTCTAGTCTTCTCCCATGGCCCAGCCTCTCCACTGTCCCTACAAAGAGAAAGCCCTCCACCCCTGCCCTGCCACGACTGCTGGATGTCTTCAACCTTTCCACCACCCAAGACTCTGTTACTTACCCCACACAATCTGTTTCCATCAACAGCTATGAAAAAACTGAGAGTGATTTAATCTGTTCGCTTTTTTTTTTTTTTTAAGGCTATCAACTGTCTTGAGTTATCACACTAAGTGTCTGTCATTCTAATTGGATGCAGAGGTGTTTTTACAATAAGCCTGGGTAGCTTTATGTCAAATCAATGAACAATTTCCAACCACCATTTGTAAATAATAATAAATCAAGGACTCCTGAAATGGAACCCTCAAGGTATAAACGTTCCCCTACAGAAGCCCATCTGCTGCAAGTTCTTCCAGAAAATAAACCTGGAATTCTAAAACCTAAAAGAGGAAATGATCCATTTGGGCTTATAATTTCAGAGACACAACTTCACTCTTAAGACCAAAATTGCCACGTTTATTTTGATGCTGCAATTGCTGTCTCAAGCAGAAACTCCCCTTATGTTGCTCTATTCCCGATTCACAGCATGAAAAACTCTACGTTAGGCCAAGGGTTACTGAGCGCTCAGTGTGCCAGGCCCTCGCAAGGCACTGGAGACTGCAGTGAACAAGACATACCTGCCCTCCTGGGGCTTCGTCTAAGCTCCCCTTTTCTGATTTTGAAAGGAAGCTTGTTTTTCAGGAGGGAAAAAGCTTCTTCCAAGGGAACAGGCAAAGTTTTGAGCTTTGCATGCCCTTAAAACTTACTAGCACCTAAAATTAGCTTCTCTGATAGAAGATCTCTCTTTGCACTTTACACAATGCAGAAGGCTCACCAAGAAGGGCAAATTGTGCCCGCATCCACCAGTAAAAGCATTCGGAAAACAAAGAGGAGAGCTAATTTTAGGAGGCAGCATTTTCACTCAAACTACTTTTTGTGCTTCTGTCTGGCAAAGGGACAGAATAGAAGGAAACTGCCCCCACTAAATCTCTCCTACGGACTGTCCTTACTACATACACATCAATCCTCTCCCAGGCCAAACGCTCCAAATTACCAGAGGAGGAGGCCATCTTCTATGTTTCATGATGAAAGAGAGGGCAATTCTCAGGAGGAACAAGAATAATTATACACAACAAAAGCAGGAACAATAATCTGTCAGAGACTTACAGAACACACAGTTCCACTTAAGATACATTTTTCCTCCATGATTCTTATGCTGTTTATTAAACATTTACTTTCGGCCCAGAGTTTGGCTGATCAGGACCTGAAAAGTTGTTAAAACACCATTGGGATTGTGTCAAGAATCTTTTAAATCATCTTAAAAAGGTATTTGTTTATCTATCTGACAAACTGAGAATATACTCAGCAGGCTTAAGAATTTCAGTTCAACAAACACACTTTGGTACCTGAGGCACTCAGGGGTGGGAAAACTGAGTGTGAAAAGAGGGGCACACAAGTGACCAGAACACAGGGGCATCCAACAGGAGCTGGGTGCAAGCTCCAGAGGCCCTGACCCCTCAAAGGAAGAAAAGGACTGGCGGTGGGAGAAAACGCTTGTTTAACATTTATGGCAAAAGCCAGAATTACAATGAGGCACCTTTGCCATATGACACACTGAGGAGTATGTAGAATACATGCATCTATATAGGCACACATGTATGTGCATATGTATATCCAGTCATGTGCCACTTAACAATGGAAATCTGTTCTAAGAAATGCATTAGTATGCGATTTCTTGCTCGTGTCATCAGGGTGTACTTACACAAACCTAAATGGTACAGCCTTCTCCACACCTAGGCTAGATGGTACAGCCTTTGCTCCTATGCTACAAACCTGTACAGCATGTGACTGTCCTGAATACTGTAGGAAACACAATGGTATTTGTTATCTAAATATAGAAAAGATACAGTAAAAATACAAGATTATAATCTTACGGGACCACTGTCACATATGCAGTCTACTGTTAACCGAAACGTCCTTATGCAGTACATGGCCGTATATGCATGTGTACATGTATGTTTCCCATATACTTCCTAAATGTGTACTTTTGTTTACATGTACATGTACACATGCATATATACTTATATGTACATATACACACATCGATTTTGGAGTGAGGCAGCCCTGCATTTTCACTGCACTTCTCAAACTTAAAGCCTTTGTGATTTTGAGCAAGTTATTCAGTTCCCTGTGCCTACACATTTGCAGAATCAGGTGAACACTACATACACCTCACAGGATTATTTTAAGAATAAAAAGATACCCTGGGCATCCCCCATCCTGCACAGTAGCAGGCACAGAGCTGGTGCAGAACTGAGTTTCACCAATGTCCTACGGAGCCATCTGAGAAATATTAGCTCTATTTTAAAATTTAGAAAACATAGAGTGCTTAAGCAAGCTACCTGGAGTCACAGCAAATTAAAACCACTTCCAGGACTTGATCCCTTCATTTTTTAAACCATTCATTCGACGATCTATGGAACTCCTAGTCTGCACCACAGGCTGTATGAGGAGCTGGGAACGTATCCTCAGATCCACACTGGCCCTTACCCTAAGGGAGCCTAGGTCTTGGTTAGGAATAAAAAATGTCATTACCTATTCACAGGTGCTGTGCCTGCAACACCAAGCCCCAGATAAAATAGTTCCTTAGAGTCAGGAGGTCTCATAACTCTATAATGGAAAGAAATTGGAAAGGAGGCTGTGGCACACTGCAGACATGGGGACAAGACTGGCCCTTCCTACAGGCATCAAGCCCTGAGTCGCCCTGGGTTCAGCCAAGCTATCTTCAGAGTCAGATGAGGCACTGGGCATGCCTGGTGGGCAGCACACCACTAGGAAGAAGGCAGACATCTCCCTTCCAGGAACCAAAGCCAAAATATTGCTAAATGGGCCACAGCAAACCTTCTGAGGGAACGCACCATTGCTAAAAGGCTTGTACTGACTTGGCCATGGCAATGGAGCATATGCTACCCCCAAACCAGGCTTCCCAGCTGGCACTTCTTGGGAATCACAGCTTGGGACGGGTGGAGAGCTTTGCTGAGGGGAGAAAAATCTCCAAGCAAAGCTGTAGCACTGTATGGTCTTGGTGGATTCACGAAACACCATTGGTGTATTCACATTTTTGAGAAACTTGCAGCAGAGAGTGTATTCAACTATGCTTTCCCCAAGAAATCTGACCATGGCATGGTCTACTAACATCAGACACCCCCATCCCGGGACTCGGAAACCCTGGAATTGCAATCATGAAAATAGTGTAGCAGCCTGTGTAAGCAAATGGGTTTGACAAAATGTACCAAATGGTGCCCTTAAGGGAAGCAAACCCGGGGCAGGGCCACGACAGTGCTTCAGGCCTACAGCAGGCACAGAGCACATGCAGCACAATACGCACTTTGTAGAGCTGCTAACGTAGCGATGACTGGTGTAACAGAGGAAACTAGGGAGGGCCAACTCCTTGAGAAAGAACTTGAAAGTCCTTGGCTACGTGAAGCTGACAGAGCTCTGATCTCATCTCATCCTCTCATGTCGTGATTCCGTGTGATCGGGAACATCTAAAGGGGGACACGTGACCAGCCCATTCAATGCACAGCTCAACCTATACGCCACTTCCGCTAAAATTGCTTGTCAATCACCCAGATTCATATAGAAGTGAATTCCCCAGTGCCTCATACCACATCTTGGTCAACTCCTGGCATACAGTCAGTGCTTGTGGAGGCTAAAGCAACTCCATCTTGGATGCTAATCTTCCACGTTGGCTTCTGATTAACCCCTGGTCCAAGAAGGCCTCTAAGACTCCCCATTTATCTATTATTCCTGTGTAAGAGCGGGTACTTAAGAGTAAATCCTGCCCTCAGATCAAACAACCTTGATGTTATCTTACTTCAACTGTCCTACATATCCCTTTGGAACCACCCCTCCCTCCCCTATGGCATAGAAGCTCTGGGTCTGGGAGGTAATGGCGTGGGGCTCCACAATCTTGTCTTACCGCTGCCCTAGAAACAGACACGGCTTCTGTTTGTACGTCTCTATTAAATGTTTCTTTCTAAGAAACAGGATTTGTCAGGCTCTTCCTTCAGCCTCTCAGCTTCCTCGGACTTTGGAGTAGTTTGCATAGACCTGCCTTTCACAAAACAGTGCTCAATATGTACATTCGGAAATGGATACAGCAAATCTCCGCACTACACAATTCGCATGCATGCATTCTAAAAAGAACACGATCCCACAGTATAGACCTCATACTACATACAAACAGAGTTGACCAAAAGGAGAAAAGAGAGAGAAAAGAGAAAGCCACTCCTGTTAGGGTGCCGGCATTCCACAGGAGTACGACGTTTCCTTCCACATTCATTCTAGAGAACCCACATGTTATTTAAGTATGTCTTCAAACCTCATAAACCCCATGAATGATCCCACATAATTCAAACCTGGGCTTAAAAGTGTGAGTGTAAATTGTTTGAAGTTTCTGGAAGAACTAAGTTATGCGAAATCTCTACTGTAAATGTCTACCAACCCAGAATACAAACAAGAAAGTTCAGAATGTATTCTGGTTATATCGACAAACGTTTACATTCTCTCTTTACAAAGGACATTCATACGTATTAACTCATTTTGATCCCTGAAACTAAAGCAGAATTAGCAGCATTATCTGTTGTATAGCGACCAAACCTAAGGACTCAGAATTTATAAGTTGTCCTAAATTGCCAAGCAATTAAAAATATAATGTATATTTGGTGCATGTTACTGTAATTCTCCACTATCAAAAGGTATTTAAAATTTTCCTGAGATACCAAGAATGAATGAAATTATGATGTGTCATTTGAATGTTAAAATGTAAGGAACAGCATTACTAGTCACCATATCCAGAAAGCGGAAACAACCCAAAAGTCAGCTGACAGATAAATGGATACACAAAATGTGCACATGCGCATATTACTCAGTCTTCAAAAGGGAACATTACTCGGCCTTCAAAAGGAAATTCTGACACACACTCTAACAAGGATGGATCTTGAGGATACCATGTTAAGTGAAATGAGCCAGTCACAACAGGACAAATACTGTATGATTCCACTAACAGAAGTATCTAGAGTAGTCAGATTGAAAGACAGAAAGTGAAACGGTGGTGGCCAGGAGCTGGGAGAGTAGGGATTGGGAGTTTTGTTTAATGGGCACAGAGTTTTAGCTCTGCAAGATGAAAGAGCTCTGTGGATGGACAGTGGACATGGCTACACAATAATGTGAATGTACTTAATACCACTTAACTGTACACTTAAAAATGGTTGAGATGATAAATTATAAATTAAAGATAATGAAAAAATAAGGAAATATATTTGGCTCATTAAAAATTGGGAACCTCAGTATGATAAATATTCTATCTCCTGAGCAAACTGCCCAGTGTTTTCATACTCTGGATTGACAGTTTTATTAAAGGGTTTGGTGTGTAATGTTATGAGGGCACTGATGATCCTGGGCCTGAATTCAGAAGTGTCAAGTGAGTCCTTTCTCTTTTTGTCATTGTGCACCCCCTCTTCACAGCTGTAGCTTTGGACAGTAACTTAGTATGATCCTGAAGTTCTCCCGACAAATTTAATAAGAGGAGGGAATCATTTTGTTTGCTTCTAAACAAACCATTCAGACAGAAATGAAGGAATTACTCATTCTGCAGAATCTATTTACCATCTGTTGCTAAAGGAAGTCTTTACTGAATGAGAGGCTGGGCTGGAGGACCTCTGAGTGAATTAAACCCTAAAAGAAAACACGCCATCTAGGTTTCAAGTCACTTTGATCCTATGATTGTATGTATAATTCGGACCAAACTAATTCTATCTTTGAGAAGTGATACATAAAAGAATATTAAGAGGATGCAACATTGGGGGTAGTTCCCAACCTGGTGCCCCCAGGCTGCCAAGGATGGGAGCAGGGAGGGAGGTTGGAAGAAATTAATTATGAATTGAGAAAGACTGACAGAGTAACAACAAAAAAAAAACTTTCAAACAGGATGATGGTGATGAAATGCAAACCTTAAAGAGAGCCTGGTGGGACGGAAAGAAGGGAGGGAGGGGAAAGGGGAAGGAAGGCAGGAGGGGAGAACAAGACGGACGAGGGAGCCGCAGATACCTCCAGCCTCCTGCCCTCAGTCAGCATGGTCTAACCACACCGCCCCCATGACTCCCTTTGATGAGATATGCATATTAACAAATATCACATTTAAATCACTTAAGCAAATGACTAAGCTGCAGTGATAAAGAATTTGCTTTAGTTGTAATTACCACAGATAAGCACATACTTAATATCTTTGGTTCAGTAACTAGAATCTTCTTAAAAGGAAAAATTTTCCACCATGGCTCAACCTCGGCTGACAGGTGCTAGCGAGAAGACAAAAATGCAGGCTGAGGTATGGGTCCCCTCCAAATCAAAGGGCCCCCAGGCAAGCCCCCCAGCCCAGCAAATGGCTCACTCCCAGCAGCCAGGCCCACAGCCCTGGGCTCACGGGAAACAGGAGTTCCAGGTGCCATTCTTGCACAAAAGCCCTCCCAAAACGTCATGGCTTAAACAAGTTCTTACGTCCCACGGTGAGACCACAGGTGCCTGGTGGCTGGGGCTCTCTCACCTGTCTAAAGCCTCGGCCTCTCCCTCCCTCCCCTCCAACGTGTCTCACCCTCCGAGAGACCCCACACGGTTTCTTTCTCCGGCAGAGCAGCCTGGACGTCTTCTAGCATGGCAGCTGGGCCCCAGGGGACCCAGGTGGGGCTACCAGGCCCCTCAAGGACAGGGCCTGCACCACGCTCAGTGTCACATCCACAGCAGTCTACTGGTTCAAGTTTGACACCAGACTGACCAGATTCACAAGGCAGGGAGGTGAGAAGTACATGCCCACGGCTGGAGACCATCTGCCACCACAGGACACTGGAGTCACCAACCCCTCTGCAGCCAGCCAACCCAGAAAGACGTTCCACTTCAGAACTTTTCAAACCTCGTCTGGGGAGTGGACTCCAACACTGGGGCTCGTCACAGAGCAGCACACTAGGATACTAAGAGTGGGCCCGGCCGAGGAGCCCACAGGGGTGGGTCTCAATTCCACCACTCCACCACTTCCACACGTGAGACTGCAGGCAACTCAACCTCTCTCCCTGACAGCTTCATCTGTAAAATGGGGATAATAAAAACGCCTCATGGAGTTTCTGTAAGGATTAGGTGAATTCACCCATAAAAGTGCGTGAAAGCGGGTGGCACACGGTCAGCACTTGGGGTTACTATTTTTACTCTCTGCTAGATGGGTCACCCTGAAGTCCACCCAAGCCACATAAAGGACAGCGTCACAGCCCCGTGGGTCTGCTGCCACCGTCCACATTCTGCACGAGCTCTCTCTGCTCATGGGGCTCAGGGTCGACACTCTCCCTGATTGCAGCTACTCTGTCTTAACCAACACAACCAGAGACAGAAAGGAACCATCTGAGGACCAGCAGGCTCTGAGCAGAAGGGCCAGTTTGTAACAGTACAGACACTCCTGTGACCGTGAACTATGGATATCATCACAGCCCGTGCTTAGCGCTCTACCTGCATCATCTCCAATTAATCCTCACCCTCATTAGGAGCTATGGGCACATCTAACACAGGTAAGGCGAGGAATCGGAATCTACTTCCTGTCTCTAGG
The DNA here is from genome assembly GCF_047675955.1 of Chlorocebus sabaeus. Classification (NCBI taxonomy): domain Eukaryota; kingdom Metazoa; phylum Chordata; class Mammalia; order Primates; family Cercopithecidae; genus Chlorocebus; species Chlorocebus sabaeus. The sequence continues at coordinate 68,104,987 of NC_132928.1, read as the reverse complement.
TGGGGAGATCATCCTCTTTGCAGACGTGTCGGGAGGATTAGGCAAAATAACACAACGGACCTAAGAAGATTCAAGGTAAATGCCTCACACCCTATCTGCTTTCTCCCTTTCCCAAACTGTCTGGCTCTGTTTCTCTTGTAATAGTTTTAATTCTACTACATATACCCTTTTCTAAAGTTGGCTGTCCAGATGCGTTGCGAAAGCATATGGTGTTTTTGTTTTTGTTTGACACGGAGTTTCCTTCTTGTTGCCTGGGCTGGAGTGCAGTGACGCAGTCTCGGCTCACTGCAACCTCCGCCTCCTGAGTTCAAGTGATTCTCCTGCCTCAGCCTCCCAAGTAGCTGGGATTACAGGTGCCCGCCACCACGGCTGGCTAATTTTTTGGTATTTTTAGTAGAGAAGGGATTTCACCATGTTGGTCAGGCTGGTCTCAAACTCCTGACCTCAGGTAATCCGCCCGCCTCAACCTCCCAAAGTGCTGGGATTACAGGCATGAGCCACCACGCCTGGCCAAAAGCATAAGTTTTTCAATAAATAAAAATAAGGCCAGGCGTGGTGGCTCATGCCTGTAATCCCAGCATTTTAAGAGGCCGAGGCGGGAGGATCACTTGAAGCCCTGAGCTTGACACCACCCCGAGCAACACAGCAAGACCCAATCGCTAAAAAAAAAAAAAAAAAAAAATTGCCAGCATGGTGGCACACACCTGTATTCTTAGCTACTCAAGATGCTGAGGCAGGAGGATTGCTTGAGCCCAGGAGATTGAGGTTGCAGTGATGTTTGTGCCACTGCATTCCAGCCTGGGCGACAGAGCAAGACCCTATCTCAAACACACACACACACACGGACGAAACAGTATTATTACCCTCATTTAATAACGGATAAAGCTAAGGCTTAGAGAGATTAAGTACTGTCACGTGTGGCTTAATGACAGGGATACCTTCTGAGAAACGTGCCCTCAGGTGATTTCATTATTGTGGAAACATCATAGCACTTACACAAAGCACTTACACATAGCACTTACACATAGGACTTACACAAAACTAGGTGGTATAGCCTACTACACACCTAGGCTGCAAACTGGTACTGCTTGTTACTGTACTGAATACCGTATGCAACTATAACATAATAGTATTTGTGTATCTAAACACAGAGGTACAGTAAAAATACAGTATATAATACAATAAAAATACAGTATATAATCTTATGAGACCACCATTGTGTATGCGATCTGTCACTGACTAAAATGTTGTCGTGCTGAGCTTGACCATATCTTGCCCACATTTGCAAGGCTGGTAAATGGCCCAGGGTGGATTCACAGCACTTATGCAAGTCTGCCCCTTAGCAACCACTCTGTGGTGCCTCCCAGGAGTGAAGTAGCAGGAAGCACAGGGAGCACAGCCCGCAGCTGATCTAGTTTTACCCTTGGCCAGGTCAGGGCTGCAGAAAGCTAGCTACAGTCAATCCTTTTCTCCTCGAATTGCCTTTACACAACTGTGGTTTAATGTTTCTGCTTCTGCTTCAGGTATTGATTTAAATAAATGGCCAGGTGTGCATCTCTGCATTTGGTTTCTGTTATTTCTCCCCCCGACAGACACTATTATCATGTTCAATGACCTTTAAGTTAATATCCACTAGATTCTTATCAAGCTTGAAGGCTAAGAAAATGTTTCTCTCTCTCAAGAAAATGTTTCACTGTATTATCAAATGAGAACTATGGAACCCAACTTGCTTCCTTCCTTGCTTTGGCTACCAAGATACAACTGCACGTTCAACTGAAGGAGCTCCCCTCGGCTTAGTGTCAGTAGACATACGCTGAAAAGTATAGGGGGACTGGAGCACCATCGGCCAGTTCTTTGGGTTTCAGCTTCCTGACCTATAAATGGGGGTAACATACCTACCATGCAGGATTATGCTGAGCATTAAACTAAACACAGATGGCAAACTCCTAACCAGGATCCGGCTCCAGAGGCGTGCCCAATGTTAATTCTCCTTCATTCTTTAATTCTCCACCCACTTCTTTTTTCCTTCACCTTTTTATCTCTTATCCCCTCTACCCCTAAATTTTACCCTAGATTTTTTAACTCTTATTTTAATGAATCTGTGTTTACATACAATATACTTTTTCTTATAAGCTGCCTTGAATCTTCTTAGAGATATATGTGGCTTAAACATGTAATAGCCATGATCTACAAGTTGAAGGAATACTGAATAATGGACACACAATTTAGAGATAAAGTTTAGAAATGTCACCCTTGGCCGGGAGCGGTGGCTGACACCTGTAATCCCAGCACTGTGGGAGACTGAGGCGGGCGGACCACCTGAGGCCAGGAGTTGGAGACCAGCCTGGCCAACATGGTGAAACTCCATCTCTACTAAATATACAAACATTAGTTAGGCGTGGTGGCACATGCCTATAATCCCAGCTACTTGGGAGGCAGAAGAATCATTTGAACCCGGGAGGCAGAGGTTGCAGTGAGGTCATGCAAGACTCCAGCTCAAAAAAAAACCCAAAAACAAAAGAAATGTCACCCTCTAAAAATAAAGCCGAAAGAGCCAACAAAATTAATGACATTAGCCATCTGCGGTGATCTTTCCAGGAAAGAACTCAGTCTGATGATTTAGAAAGTAGCTAATCAGAGGAGTTATGTCTCGAATCACATAGAAGAGCCTAACTAAAATCAGAAAGATCAGTGCAAAAAAAGAAATCTAAAGGAATATAAGGTGAACTGTAATCCAATTAAATATAATATGTCTATCTCATGAAATCATTTTGCTGACTGATAACTAAAGAATGTTGAAAGTCAGATGTATTAGGATCCAATTAGAATGCAGAAACTACATAAGCTTTTTGAACAGAAGGGCTTTAACATAACTGGGTAGAAAGTCAGTAACCAGGTAACTGGGTGAGAAAAAGGAAAATTCCAGGTATCAGGGAAGTAGCAAGGACTGAGGGAACAAAGGGAACGGGTTAGACTTAACCTTAGAAGCGTAGCCAAAGAGCCCTGAGGTACAGACCTCCTTAGGGGAGTGGTGGGATCTGCAGGGAGTGTGGACAATGAGGCTGGCTGGCCAGTGCTGAGATAACCGAAGACTGAATTCAACGGCTACAGCTGGGGCAACAGGAAGGACCAAAGCCCCATCTTACTGGTGCTTCTACCGCTCCCTCCTGATGGAGGCGGCCCGGAAGCCACTGGCAAAGCAGCCGGGATTTGCGGTCCCAGCTCTAACACTGCAGAACAGAGCACAGAGTCTGGAGCTGAAACAATAATTTCATAAATTGCACGTTGGGATTTTTGAAAAATGAATCTCCATCACTACCCTAGGAGAGGGTATTGATTCTATACACAGAAAGATCCCCAGAACTAGGAAGGCCGATGCATCAAGATTCCTCAGACGGATAGAAATAGACCGACAGAAAAGGTGGCCGATAGAAAATAGATAGAAATAGGCCGATAGAAAAGGTTTGCTGAGGATCGGGCGCGATGGCTCACGCCTGTAATCCCGGCACCTCGGGAGGCCAACACGGCCGGATCACAAGGTCAGGAGATCAAGACCATCCTGGCCAACATGGTGAAACCCCATCTCTACTAAAAAAATATATATATATAAAAAAGTTAGCCAGGCATGGTGGCACACACCCGTAGCCCCAGCTACTTGGGAGGCTGAGGCAGGAGAACTGCTTGAACCCGGGAGGCAGAGGCTGCAGTGAGCTGAGATGGTGCCACTGTACTCCAGCCTGGGCAACAGAGCGAGATTCTGTCTCAAAAAAAAAAAAAAGAAAAGAAAAGAAAGAAAAGAAAAGGTTTGCGGAGTACACACACCCCAGGAGCAAGGGCTTTCTCAGAGAGGCACAGTTCTCATCAATTAATGAACTGTCATTCTTAGTAGTATCTTACAATTCTGATGCATGTAAACCCCAACCCCCCATTGATAACTCCTAGAAGGAACTAATAACATTGAGTTTCCAAACCTATAAAACCAAGAGTGATGCCTTAGACCCACGATGATTCTCTATCTCAAAGCTCAGCCTGAAATAGCCCAAGGGTCTCTCTCTTACTTTAACTCATATTTGATTACCTGTGATTTACACACTGGAAAATAAGATATTTTGAAGAAAATAATCAATAAGCATCGACTATTTCTGCCAACGTGTTACACATACACAACTGCACAGAAAAGCACAGACAGAAACCTTCAACTTCTTCCTGGATCAACTTACCACATTCCTAAGTTCTGACCAGCTTATTTGCCAACAGAAAATTTGAGTCCAGGAACTTGGGGAACCTCAGAAGCACCAGTCCTCCCCACCCCTCCTTCCCTTCCCATTCTTCACCTCCGCACACACAGACATTATTTCTCCTAGGAGTTAACTACAGAGACAGCAGGATACCCACTCTGGTAGCAGGTCCATCACCTTCACCCGGCACATGCAGAGGCTGTGGAGGGGCAGCAGGCTCTGCTGTGTGCGATGCTTCGTATCACCCACCTACCCCAGTTCAGACTGGAACACACGGTTATGTTTATTTCCCACCAGAAGATAAGTGACTCACTCACAGGGAGTTTGACAACAAATGTCAAGGTCCTTCAATCATAGAAAGTTCTCAGCACTTCCTATCAGTTCGGACATGATCCAGAAGAGGTTGCCTGGGATGATTTTTCCTTGGAAATTACATTAATTCTATCTTGGTGACAGACACCCACATATGGGGTCAAACCTTCCCTCATCCAAAAAAAGATGATAATCAAAATCACAAGATACCACTTCGTATCAGTTAGGATGGCTACTATCAAACAACAGAAAATAACAAGTATTGGTGAGGATGTGGAGAAACTGGAGCCCTTGTGTACAGTTGGTGGGAATGTAAAATTGGTGTAGTCACTGTGGAAAACAGTTTGAAAGTTCATCAGTATATTAAAAAACAGAACTCCCATATGATCCAGCAGTTCCACCGGGTATACTCCCAAAAGAATGAAAAGCAGGGTCTCGAAGGCAATGCGCACACCTGTGTTCACAGTAGCATGAATAGCAAATGTGTTGGCAGGTGTTAGAAGCGTAATGCAAATACACAGCGTTGTATGTCCATAGAATGAACTATTACTCAGCTTTAAAAAGAAAGGAGATCCTGTCACATGCTACATGGATAAACCTTGTGGATATTATGCTAAGTGAAATAAGCCAATTCAAAAGGATAAATACTGAATGACTCCACTTACATGAGCTACCTAGAATAGTCAAATTCGCAGAGGCAGAAGGCAGAACCATGGCTGCCAGTGGCTGCAGGGAGGAAGAACGGAGAGTTACTGTTTTTTTGGGTACAGAGTATCAGTTTTGCTAGATGACAAGAGTTCTAAAGATGGATGGTGGTAACAATGTGAACACAATGTAACTGAACTGTTCTCAGAAATGGCTACGGGTGCTGTGGCTCACGCCTGTAATCCCAACACTTTGGGAGGCCGAGGTGGGCGGATCACTTGAGGTCAGGAGCTTGAGACCAGCCCAGCCAACATGGCAAAACCCCATCTCCACTAAAAATACAAAACAAACAAACAAAACAGCCGGGCATGGTGGCGTGCTCCTGTAGTCCCAGCTACTCAGGAGGCTGATGCAGGAGAACCCGAGAGGTGGAGGTTGCAGTGAGCCGAGACTGCACCATTGCACTCCAGCCTAGGTCACAGAGCAAGATTCCATTTCAAAAAGAAAAAAAAATGGTTAAAATGGTAAATTTTGTGGCCGGGCGCGGTGGCTCAAGCCTGTAATCCCAGCACTTTGGTAGGCTGAGGCGGGCGGATCACGGGGTCAGGAGATCAAGACCATCGTGGCTAACACGGTGAAACCCCGTCAAAAATTAGTCAGGCGTGGTGGTGGGCACCTGTAGTCCCAGCTACATGGGAGGCTGAGACAGGAGAATGGCGTGAACCCGGGAGGCGGAACTTGCAGTGAGCTGAGATCGTGCCACCGCACTCCAGCCTGGGCGAGAGCAAGATTCTGTCTCAAAGACAAAAACAAAAAAAAACTAGACAGAAGTGGTAGCTGCACAACTGTACTAAATGCCACTGAACTGTATACTTTAAAATGGCTAATTTTATGTTACATGAATTTCACCTCAATAAAAATGAATTAAAAAAAAAAAAAAGAAAACCCTGTCACACATAACAACAGAGATGAATCTTGAAGACATCATGCTAGTGAAAACAAGCCAATCAGAAAAGGACAAACATTACAAGATTCCACTTACATGAAGCACCTAGAGGTGTCAAGTGCGTAGAGGCAGAAAGCAGAATGGTGGGTGCCAGGGGCTGGGGAGAATGGGAGTTACTGTTTAATGGATACACAGTTCCAGATCCGCAAGATGAAAAAGTTTCACAACAGGACTACACTTAACACTACAAAACTGTACAGTTACAAATGGTTAAGACAGTAAACTTTATGTTACATGTTTTTTACCCCAAAAATTGTTAAATAAAGCAGAAACATTGGGTGGGGGGGATACAAATATGTTACAATAGAATCCAGGATTGCTCAACTGCTGAATACCCCAGTCCACCCCCATATTCATTTAGCCCAGAGCCTGTAAGAAAACTTGTATTTTCCTTCCGTTCTAAACTGTCACTTAATATCTGCTGTTCATTGTTTTCAGTATTCTCAGAGTTTCCAGAATACGTACTCATAGCTAAAAGTATCATCCAGTAATCCAGCAGGCATTTCATTATATGCCCATCAATATTTAACTCTGAATATTAAAGCAAACACCCAAGTATTCCAAAAGAGAAGACCAAGCTCAAGCTCAAAGCCCCCAAAAAGTCCAAACGGATACTCAAGGGCTCCGTGATCGTCAGCAGTTACTCCCAAAAGATGGAGACTCTCAGCGATGCCTTTCTAACCAACTGTCCCCAGACCTGACTGAGAGTCATTCACACAATGGGGAGCTTTTTTAAAAACACACTTGGGCCCCACAGCCAGATGTTCTGACTGAATCAGTCTGGGGTGGGTAACAGGCATCTATAGCCCAAAGTTTTCCCCAGGTGTTCCTCACACACAGCCAGATTGAGAACCGCTGGATAACAGTGCGTGCTGGCAGTTATGGGGGAGTAAAGGGAAGAAAGACAGGTGGCAAGGAAAACCAATTAAGGTGGGGGGAGGCGAAGAGAGCAGAAGGATGTTAGGCTCCTACAGTCCTTGAAATTTAATTTTAATGCAGTAATTCGAGTGCAATCAACAGGCACATTCCTTCACCCTGCACATATTTCATTTGTGAAATTCAGTAATTAGTACTGGTCATCAGATGAGGGAGCTCTTAAAATACAGAAACTAAGCATGCCCCAGCAGGCCAGGCCCCTTCCCTATGGGGAGAGTGTGCACTGGTTTGGAAGGGGCGGTGCCAGACGCTGGCTTGGAGCCTGCTGCATGAAGAAGGGGTAGAAGTCAGCTCCCAGCCAGGACTTTCCCAGGTGAAATACCTCCCTCCCTGGGATGGGCGAAGACCCCTCCCTCACACACTCTACTGAGCTCTTTCTCCCTACGTGCCTGGGTGTCGGGTAAGTGCTCACCAGGCAACATCTCATTGAACCCTTGTGACAGCTTCATGCAGTAAACCCTGTGATAAATTCCATCTCGTAGAGGAGTAACAGAGACACAGAAAGGTACTTGTCTAAGGGCACACAGGTAAGTGGCAGGGCTGACACCTGGGCCACTCAGTGACTCCAAACCTCAGCACTGCCCACACCAACTTTCTAGAGCACTCTCAGTGGTCCCTAATAGCACAAACAGCATGGCCGATGCACCACTGAGTACAAAGAGGGCTGTGCCCCGAACATGTGAATTAACAAGTTATTAATTGCACCAAGAGATCCAATCCAGGAGATTCAGGCTGCAGCAAAATCCTCATTTCTGCAAAAGTTATGTCCTGAGCAGGGGTGAGCCAAGGAGGCACAAAAAAGAATGAAAAGGAAAATAAATTCCCTTAAAACATAGGAGGAAAAACAACTGCTCATTTTACAGCTGTTTTCCTCCTTTGCCACTAAGAACATCCCCCTAAAAACTGTAAAATGGAGAAAGCATCAATCTCCAAAGAGTGAGCAATGCAGACAGTTCTCACACAAGGGCCATCTCTTATCTTGCCCTCCCTCTACCCCCTAGACTTAGGCATTTTTCCTCACTCCAACTCCCTCCTTGCCCTACCTCACCAGATAAAGGGCTGGCAGAATGACCAGAAGGTGCTCTGCTGGGTCGTCAGGCTGAACTAACTACCTTTCAGCCCAGAGCTGAGCAACGTGCTGTATTCCTAGTCACCATCACTCACCCTTTCTAAACTCTTGTTGAAATGCCTCCAGATTCCAGCCCTCCAGGAGCTCGTATTATTCTCTACCTACAAACTTGCCAAATAATTGAGAGCAACATTTTCTCAGTTTCACCCCTGGCACCCTAGGAATCCCAAGCCCTGGATTAAAACCTTGTCATTTGCTCTGTGAATTCCATGAAGGTGGATGGAAATCTCTCAGCACATTTCTGGTGGAACCCGAGTTCCTTCCTTAACCAGGTAGGTCAGCAAGCAGTTTCCAATCACCTTAGGGGCACTGACAGAGCTGTGAACACATAGTGAGTCCACACTTTTGGGCTCCAGGTATTGCCTCAGGTTTCCCCAACATTTCACAAACATAAATCCATCTAAATCCCATCTGTCAAACATCCTTCACTCCCAACGTCTACACCAGAAGTCAGTGGCGTATCAAAACAGTTTTGTAAGTGGTTGGCTAAAGTATAGAGCATTAAAGTAACCAGCCAGGAGGAGCTCCAGAAGATCCAAAATGCAATGAATAAGAGAACTCCCCTTCCCTAAACAGTAGACTGCCCTAGACCTCAACCTAGACAATCGTAAACATTACCGCCTACATTCAGAACCATTTTCCAGTGATGAATTGGATCATGCCAGACCCCTAATGAACTTCTATAGGGATGGCACCAGGTCCAAGAAGCTGAAGGAGACCTAGAGCCAGCAAATGAGACACAGGGGGCTTATGAGTGGGAAACCTACACACAAGGATGGCCCAGTGGCAGCGGACTGGGCAGGAAAACTGCAACCGCTTGAGGCCTGTGGTTTATAAACAGCATTTCCACCTAGCATCCTTTAACAGCCTCCACAGGGAAACCTTCATTTAACCCAAAACAAAGGGCCTCACTCATCCGTATGCCCCGTGTTCCACGGGACAGGATGGGAGCTCAGATGTTCCTCATAAACAAGGAATGAATCTCCAGGTTGGCCACTCCCAGATTCCTTACCTCAAAACTCCAAACACATATTCAGGTGCGTCTGCCCCACAGGGTCACTGTCAGTGTATGCTTCAGTTATTGTCATCAGGTATGTCTGCCATCCACAGTGGTGAAAGGAGGGTTAATAATAAAAACCTTTGCTAAAGACAGCCAGAAGAGATGAGACTGCTTACAAACAACTGATGATTCTATTCCTCATCAGCTCTCTCCTATACCTCAGCATCCCTGCACAATCTTTCTCCACTCCTCGGAGACGAAACGGCACCTCCACCTTTAGTGCACAAGGATTTAAGGGCTTAACTTACAAATACAGCTGGGGTCTGTTAAGCTGCGAGAGCAATGCAGCGTGTCTGGACGGAAAAGCAGACATTCTTGTCTCCCCTAATTCCATGTTCACCCTGCACCAGGGAGAAAAAGCCAGACTTGCACCCAGAAATGATGTCGACTACCAAGCATGCTGCCAAACCACAGCATGTTACCAGTCAGAGACTCAGCATGCAGATCCCAGCAGAAAAGGGCAAAATGACTTGGTAGCTCATAGCTGAGTCACCCAGCAGGCGAACAGCTGAAGGAGAGTAGGAGGGGGCCAGGGGCCAGGGATGCCTTGAACCTGTGCGGCATGGTCCCCCACGTGGTAGACCCTCCACAACCCTGGCTCTCAGCCATTCTCCCCTGAGCCCACCAGTCTCAGCCTCATCTGCCTCGTCTAGCAATGTCTCGGTGCTGAGCCAGACACAGGAAGTGCCAAGGCAGACAAAATAAGATCCTAAATGCTTACTATCCCCCAGCTGCCTTGCTGACCTCACGTCCCATTCACCAGCCTGTCCTCCTCTGGTTGCCCAGACATGCCAAGTTCATTCTGGTGCCAGGATCTCTGCACAGGATCTTCTCCAAGCCCAGACAGCCTTCTGCCACACTGGATCACTCTGGTCACCAGGCCTCACCCATAGGTCCCCTCCTTGGCCCTTCCTGATGAGGACTCACCCCTCATGGAGCCCCGCTTCACACTGTCTGATACTGGCATGACCGTCCCCCACCCTGCCCTCCTTCCAGAATGTACACCCCTGGGCCCATGTTAGCCTGGCTCCCCACTGCCTCCCTGCTATGGGAGGGGCCGAGCCTGTGCCGGCCTCAAGACACTCACCGTCTAGTGGGACGCAGGGGATCAAATTAAAAATTACACAGAGGCTCCAGGTAGATCAGGGAAATCTTAGGTGTCCAAAGTGACACGCAAAGGGGGAGGGCTCCTGGAAGTGCAGACCCCCACCTTCACAGGCATGTACACCAACATCGGGGTGCTGGTGGAGATGAGCTCAGGCCCGTCCATGGCTCCAGCTCTTCCATGTGCAGCAGGCACCACTTCCTTCAGCTTGCACTCAGGTCAGAGGACAGACAGTGGGACCCCTCCAGCCCCCTCCCAGGGGAAGGGCTAACAGAGGCCCACCAGGATTTCTAATCCTTCTTACAGAGTTTTAGTTGGTCCTGAACAATCCAGATACTCGCAGTAAAAACAGAGTAACCCCCCACTGTCATCCTCTGAAGAAACTAAATGCTCAGAGCTGACCATTTCCTTACTCTCTGGGTACCATTTAACAGCAAGGATGGCTTTCTGAAGGAAAGATCAATGCCTTAAAATGAGGATTCTAAATCTTCAAATAGTTTAACATACTGCAAGCATCAGGGGGCCGCATGTGACCTTTCAAAGTTGTTTCTCAGATCATCTCCTCTGTTCTATCAGCCTGGCTTCTTATTTCATCATTGGGCCCCCCTGCTCCATCATCCCAGCCCCCGCTCCATCATCCCAACTGCCTGCTCCAACATCCTGGCTCCCCTGTTCCACCACCTTGGCTCCCCACTCCATCATCCTCACTCCCCGCTCCATCATCCCAGCTGCCTGCTCCATCATCCCAGCTCCCCACTCCATCATCCCAGCTCCCCGCTCCATCATCCCACTCCCTGCTCCATCATCCCAGCTGCCTGCTCCATCATCCCAGCTCCCCACTCCATCATCCTCACTCCCCGCTCCATCATCCTGGCTGCCTGCTCCATCATCTGGGCTCCCCACTCCATCATCCCAGCTCCCCACTCCATCATCCTCGCTCCCTGCTCCATCATCCCAGCTGCCTGCTCCATCATCCTGGCTCCCTGCTCCATGATCCCGCTCCCCACTCCATCATCACGCTCCCCACTCCATCATCACAGCTGCCAGCTCCATCATCCCAGCTGCCTGCTCCATCATCCTGTCTCCCTGCTCCATCATCCTGGCTCCCTGATCCATCATCCTCACTCCCCGCTCCATCATCCTGCTCCTCACTCCATCATCCTGGCTCCCTGCTCCATCATCCCAGCTTCCCTGCTCCATCATCTTAGCTCCCTGCTCCATCATCCCGCTCCTTACTCCATCATCACGGCTGCCAGCTCCGTCATCCGGGCTCCCTGCTCCATCATCCTGGCTCCCTCCTCCATCATCCCAGCTTCCTTGCTCCATCATCCCAGCTCCCTGCTCCATCATCCCACTCCTCACTCCCTCATCACGGCTGCCAGCTTCGTCATCCGGGCTCCCTGCTCCATCATCCTGGCTTCCCTGCTCTATCATCCCGGCTTCCCTGCTCCATCATCCTGGCTCCCTGCTCCATCATCTCAGCTTCCCTCCTCCATCATCCCAACAGCCACGCTCCATCATTCCAGCTCCCTACTCTTTCATCTCAGCTGCCCTGCTCCATCATCCCAGCTGCTCTGCTCCATCATCCAAGCTCCCTGCTCCATCATCCCAGTTCATCATCCCGACTCCCTGTCCATCATCCTGGCTACTTGTTCCATCATCCTGGCTCCCTGCTCCATTATCCAGCTGCCCTGCTCCATCCACAGCTGTCCTGGTCCTGCTCTATCATCCTGGATCCCCTATTCTCTCTGCAAGCTCCCCTGATATATCAGCCTGGATCCCCTGCTCTATCATCCCAGCTGCCTAACTAGCACTCCAGTGTGTATGTTCCATGCATATGACTTCCTCTGAGCAGGAGCAATGGCTAGGTTTCTACGCTTTGTCCACGATTTATATGTGTGCCTCCCTCTCCTGACAACCACTACACTCCCTTCCTGGAATAAATAAATAATAGAGAAATGATAAAAAGTACTCTCCTCTGACTCAGCACTAAGAAAGTAGGGACAAGGAGAGCCCACTGCAGGAGGAATGGCGCACTGGGGATCTCTCCAACGTGGGCCGGCTCCAGAGGCCCTAGGAAGACACGAGCAGCCTGAATGGCTGTGGAACTGAAAAGGTAAGGCAGGGCTTAAAGCCAGACACCCATGCAATCACCAACCCATCAGTTCACTCAATCACATCCATTAATCCATTAGGCCTGCTTTGTTCTATGGTGCCCCTGGGAACTTACACAGCACTTTGACTAATTAGAGAACCTTAAAAATGTAACCCAAATGTGACACCGGCTTCATTTAGCACCACAGCTTCACCTGACACAAAGAAACAGAGACCTTCCCAGACAAGGCAATTCCACATGGCCCAAAGGAGAGAGACGGACCAGAGAAGAAGGAAGGAAAAGCCTGCCTCACCACGGGCCTCTGCACCCGATTGACACTCCTAGTCCAAAAACTCGCACCTGATGTCACCAATGACCTACAGGTCTGCTCCAAGCAAGACCCCTCCTGGGTCAGAGAAGCTGAGCCAGACCGGCCCCAGAAGTACCTGCGGGAAGCGGGAGCAAGCACAAATAAACGCCCTTACTAAGCTCATCAGCATCATCTTCACCAGCTCACTAACTCCCTTTTCCAGATGAGGAAAGGCAAGCCAGTGTCCCATAGCTACTCCACAGTAACAGCAGGATCTGAACCTGGTCTAACGTGACAGGCCAGGCTCCCAACCACTGTGCCATCCTTCCTCGTCATGGTTATCACGACCAAACATCCGGGTTTTTACACAGGTTATTCCTCCTTAAAATCATCACAGAGTGTATCTATTGATCTGCAATCCAGTTGTTGAGTTGTCTTAATTAGAGCCATCAGCAAAGCCACAGGAACACTTTGCTAACTGACAGAACTAGTCCTCAGCCCTCACAGGGGGGCTTTGTTGCATTGTCACAATTATTAATTTGTCTTCCACTTGTCACTCACCTACAGTTTCAAAAGCAAGCCAGAAACTGAACTAATGAAAGAACATTTACTAATTAAAACCTTGCGGAAAAGTTTTCAAATAACACGCTATATTCAGATAGTTAACAGCTCAAGATGTTGAAAAATTCAGTTGCCAATAAGAGTATTAAAAAATTAAACAGCACGCACTTAAAAATCATACCCCTGTATAATTTTTAAAAGACGAGCTGAAAAAGATTAAGGGTGGAACTGGGAAATAATCTCCCGGCCACCGAACCCTGGATGGGGAAAGGGCTCTGGCCTGAACCTACCTGCAGAACCCCGGGGGTCACACGGTCCTCACACCAGCTGGCTGGGGGACCCCGCCCAGCTTCCTCATGCTGTCTGGGGCTCAGATTCCCCACCTGAGGAAGAAGCAAAGGGCTGCAGGAGCCCCTTCATCCTCACACTCCTTCCAAGACAACCCACCTACCTAGGAACGCCTGTTTCAGGCATGGTCTGCGGAGGCTGGAAGCGCTTTCGAGGAAAGTAGGTTGGTTCGCTTTAAACCTGGCAGAGGAGGCTGGCTCTGGCGGGGGGGAAAAGGAGCCTCTGGGCTCGTGAATGCCTGCAACGTGTCACATGTGGTGTGAGAGCACACTGGTGCAGCTTCCCCAAGAACCCGTGTCAACACCTCCCCGCCTTTAAAGTGACAGTTAACATTCAACAGCAGTTAACACTTTTAAGCACTTACTATGTATGTACCAGGCACCATTCTGAGCATTTTACATAAACTAATTTATTCATCACTGAACAACCTGATGATAGGTGAATGGGGAAACTGAGGCACTGAAGGGTTAAGTGACTTGCCTGAGGCCACAGAGTTAACTGGATAAGCCAGAATGCACACTCAGAGTCTGCTCTGGAGCCCAGGCCAGTGGCCTGTGTGCTATGCATCCTCTCTGCCATGTCACAGCAGCCCCAGAAAGACACCCAGACCTAGCTGTCCACCAAGAGCTCCCATGCACAAGCCTCCTGGGCTTCTGCTGTCAAACAAGGCTATGGCCAGAAACAGGCAAAACTGCTTCCAAAGCCCCCAGTATGGATTTACAGAGTCACCCTGGCAACCTGCTGATGCTACACCTTCCCTCGGGCACCAGGACCTAAAGGGCAAGTGGTCAGAGCAACCACTGCTTGGGACATCACACTGCTTCATGCACCGGGCCTGATGTCAAGGTCTGCTCCCTAGGTCAACAGGACTTGAATTTCTGCAGAAAGTTCCGACTCTGAACACACATCGGTCCTCCACCAAGGCGTCCCCTTCTCCACAGTAACCTAAAATAAAAACTTATACGGCGGATGAGAGCTTTGCTTCCAAACAACTATGGCACATTTGATAATGATGTCGGTGCTTTGCAACACTGGAAAAAAAAAAATAGATCCTTATTAGATCATCAAAAATACCCTTCCGGGGCGAGCACAAGGAAAATGACTCCACACACTCTCCACTGCCAGATGAGGAGAAAATACTCTAAAATAAAACCTATGTCTTAGATACAAATACTACTGCAATTATGACATATGCCAAGTCACACTGATTACCAGGAAGAGGGGAAACTTTGCCTCTATTCCTTTTCTTTCTAAAACAAAGGACACCCAACTCACATCTTCCTAGGCAAATGCTTAGTGACCCAGATTACTTCTTGATCCATAAGAACGTGAGCTCCTAAGTTAATGAAGCGCAGACAGAGACCGAGCCTCAGCAGCCCTTGGCATAGGGACATTCCTCATGAGCCCAATTCTGCCTCCATGAGCCCAATTACGAGGCCTGGACAGCCACAGTTATGTTCCTTTCATGACAGCCAGCCTCAGGCCTGGAGCTTAGACCACCCAAGAACCCAGACTTGAATTACATTCTCCTCCCAGCTCTCTGCTTCTCGGTCATCCACATCAGCAGTTTCAATAAAGGTTTAGTAGATGATCACCAGCCCCAGTAATCAGCACCTTCCAAGCCTGAAGCTGGCAGTTCTGCATCAGCAAAAGGGAAACCTGCTATTTGTAACTTGATGTTTCAGAGACCATAGCTCTAAGACCAGGACAGCCAGGGCTGACTTTCTCCAGAGCCATATTTTAGGCAGGTGAAGGCACATTGAAATTCTAGTCCCAACTTTGCTACTGCATGACCCGTGGGGCAGGCTAATAACCTTCGGGTCCATCAGAAACTGTGTGTGAATGTGGGAAGAAAAGCTGTTCTTTTCTCCCCAGCTGTTCATTCTCCCAGGCATGCTGAAAAGCAAGATAAATGAGCAATGGCTCTAAAGCGTTCCAGACATCTCAGAGACAAAGCTGATATAAATTTGAAGTACTAGGAATTATACCTTACAGAAGACACACAGTATCATAATTTGCTGAAATCTCTCATTTACAAATACCATGTAAAATAGCCTTTAGCGTTAATATCTTGTTGGGAGAACAAAAAGGACTAACACATGTTTATTAATGGTCTCCCACTCAGCTTCCCAAGTCATCCACAGCTCCTGATGGACAGCTTATAACCGCAAGCAAAGCTGCCTAGCATGAGTGAAAAATCTGGCAGAAAGACTGAACATAAAGAGGTGCCTGGCAAATGAGAAGGGTGTAGTCAAGACAATAAAACATCTGGCTGGGCGCAGTGGCTCACGCCTGTTGTACCAGCTACTTGGGAGGCTGAAGTGGAGAATCGCTTGAGTCCAGGAATTTGAGGCTGCAGTGAGCTATGATCACGATCATGCCACTATACTCCAGCCTGGGTGACAGGGTAAGACCCTGACTCTAAAATAAATAAATAAAATGAAATAAAACATCTACAGTGAACTCTGGTGGGTAACAGGGTCTTTGGTCCACAGGGCAGTCTGCTTAGGCAGAAGTGATCTCACAGACCACCTGAGCTCATTCTGTACCACGAGAGACTGCACCAGGATTAGCAATTTCCAAAGAATGTAGATACTCCTCACAGAAGAAACAGCAACCAATGTTGCTTCCCTGGTAATACAGGTACTAAGCCAGGATCTAACGTGACCTCTGAAGCTCCCGATGAAAATATCTGTGGAATATCCCAAACTACAGAAGAGGTGTGAGGCCGAAGCACCTCTGGACTAATGCAATCACAAACCCTTAGAGCTGCTTTTTCCAAAAATACTAGTTTTCAGCTACTTCTTTAATTTATGCTGCATACATCAGTAAATCTCTTTTTAAATTTTTTAAATGAACTTTTCAAAAGTACACAAAAACAAAACAGTAGAATGAACTCCATGAATCCACTGGTCAACTTCAACAGCGCATCTGGCTTCCTCCATGATTCTCCCCCAAATATGATACATTGTATCCACAGTTTGTATTGTTCTTCAAAAAATAAGGATTTTTGAATAATATAACCACTAATAAAGTAGGAATTGCCTTAATTTCATCTTCTTATTCAGTCCTTGTTCAACTTACCCTTAATTTTAAAACAAAGTCTCCCTCTCAAAATATGTTGGTTTGTTCAGTGATTGTAAGCATTCCCCTGAAGATGCCAGCACTCAACTTGGTAACCTGTGTACAGAAAATGCTCAAGGCCGGGCGCAGTGGCTCACACCTATAATCCCAACACTTTGGGAGGCTGAGGCAGGAAGACTGCTTGAGCCCAGGAGTTCAAGACCAGTCTGGGCAACATAGTGAGACATCATCTCTACAAAAAAAAAAAAAATCAAAAAAGTTAGCTGGGTGTGGTGGCGTACACCTGTGCTACCAGCTATTCGGCAGGCTGAGGTGGGAGCATAGATTGAATCCAGGAAGTCAAGACTGCAGTGAGCCATGATCACAACACTGCACTCCAGCCTGGGTGACAGAGCCAAACCCTACCACAAAAAAAAAAAAAAAAAAAAAAAAAAAAAAAAAGGCTCAAAAATGTTTCTGAATGGGTTCATACTCATCAGCTCATCAGCTGCTCTGTCAAAAATAAAAACCAGAAGAAGAACTTCAGTCGATGTGGATTCTGGGAATCGGGAGTAAACAGGTGAAGACATATACATTAAAAGGAGGATTCCCAGTCTTCTTTATCAGTGACAGAAGGCTTGAAGCCGAGTTCTTATAAAGGTGAGCAAGTACAGTCATCCATCAGTATCCTCAACATTGGTTCCAGGAACCCCACTCCCCCGACCAAGGATAGCAAAATCCATAGATGCTCAAGTCCCTTATATAAGATGGTGTAATGTTTGCATATAACCTAACATACACCCTCCCTTATACTTTAAATCATCTCTATATTACTTATAATACCTAATGCAGTGCAAATGCTAGGTAAATGGTTGTTATACTGTATTGGTTTTTAAATCTGTTATTTTTATTCTAGTAGTGTTACTTTTTATTTTTTCCCCAAATATTTTCAACCCAAGGTTGGTTGAAACTGCAGATGTGCAACCTGCAGATATGAAGGCCCAACTGCAGTGTGACACATGAGAAAAGGAAAGGCTGTAATTGGTCAATTCTAAGATGCCCTTTTTTCAGCCACCCCCAATTGGAATGCGGCTCACGATCGATGATGTCGTCAATGCCATGGGCTGGACGAGGCCCATGATGCATTATTACCAGCCCATGCTCAATCATCCAAATCTGCAGGACATACACATCAATGACTTAGAAGAAAATCCCAGAAACAACAATGAAGCAAGCACTCTTAATCCCTAAAAAACAAATCATGGTGGGATAGGAATGGATGGTAAATTGAGGAGTTAGGCAAAATTCCCAGAAGAGTCAAAAGCTGGCTACCTCGACTTAATTGCCAAGCTGTCTTCACAGTCCAGAACCAATGGCTCTCAGTGTTTTTATGGATTATTTTCCTTAGGAAATGCTACATCACCAGCGCTCTTGGTGGCACAGTGGATGACTCTGAAGAAAATAGGCACTAACATCTGAGTCAAAAAGTGGCTCAGAGTGCTTGGACTCTGAAAAAGTTTTAGAACACTTTGCTCAATGTATTTCACTTATATTTTCCTTTGTATCTATCTATGCCCGAGAGTGATATATGGAAAAATCGATGTCTCAGTCTGAAAGAGCTCTTTCAATAAGTAGAAAATAAGAACGCCAACTGATAAGAGCCCATTGTGTCACAGTTCAATGGACAGTGTTTTTTCTTTCCTAGTGGTCCACAAAATAATGGCATGTTTGACAAATAATGGCCTCTCAGAATTGATGAAAAAGGTGTATTCCAGACACAGGGGAAATTAGTGATGATCTAAAGTGAGACAAGAAGACAACTAAGTGAGCTCTCTGGCATAGGGGATGGTGCAGGACAAGGGCGGGAGGGGAAGGACAGTGCGGCAGAGCAGGCCTTTCAAAGGTCACAGATCAAAAGCTCAACTTCTAGGTCAAGGGGAAAGCCCTAGAGGCAGGAAGGAGTAAGACAATGAGACTGGGAGGCATCCCAGGCTAAGCCAACCCTCTCATCATCCAGGACAACCATACAAATCCCCCCACCCAACAGTCATCTACACTTACCCAAATCCTGATAACAGAGTACTTAATTTATGGGCATCTCCAAAACACAGGCCTTTAATTTGCACTGGCTCCTCAAGCTCTCACAGGGCAATTTAGCTAAGAAAGACCCTTCATTTGAAGTGCGTCATTTTTCTAGGACAGCACCCTGTCAGGAAGAAAAGAGTTCACTCCCTGGGCCAGTCTCTGACGCAGAGAGGAAGAAACCTCGATGGCCACTCTTGAATGCGAAGGCCTCTCAAATTACCTGTTCTTTTTGCCACCATGTAAATGCTCCACTTGTTTTATCCAGAAGTACACTGGACGCTGGGTGCCTAACCATCTCAATGGTTTTATGGGATTGGTAACTACCAATCCCATAAAATATCTAATGACCCCTCATAAGTGAGAATGGCCTCTATGAAAAGCACCTGCATGCCCTCACCTTGAGAACCAGGACCAGCTACAACTTCCCACAGTTCCACCTCCCTAAGTGGCTGTGGGTGATGAAGTCACATCTCCACTTTATTGTTCCCAAGTACAATACTATCAATCACAGAAGCTCAGTGTTACCCACATTGCCAAGAATAACCCCCATCTCCAAAGCCTGGGTACCAGGCAGGCATCTGATCTCTGGTTTCCTGCAAACATGAATCAACAACCCCCACTCCCACCCCCCAGCAACTCCCAAAAATCACATCACAGTGGAAATCCTGTCCTGGAAAAAGCGCACAGGGACCTAGGGGGAATCCTCGTTAAACAGCAATATGTGCAGAAAGCACTTTAAGAATGTGTAGTGTTCTTCCACGGTGCACCTAACAATGAATGACTGACCCAATCCAACTTGGCGCTTCACAGAAGTCGGCTCAGGAATCAAGAAATGAGATTGTTCCACAAGCATATTCTACAAAGCTGATCGGCAAATTAAACTGCTCGGGCAGCTGCAGGTCCATAGTAAGGGAGGCGATTATGACAGTACACACAACCTTTTAACCAGGATGCGTTCGTGCCTCATCGAGGAGACCAGAACGAGAACAGGTGACCAAGATGTCCACAGCATGGAGGGAAACTCCACCACTAGCCAACCAAAGGCAACATCCTTCGGGAAAGAAAACTGGCTCGTTTGTTTAGCAAAAGAAACCAAGGAGTAGAGAGATCACCAAAAAGAGGCTGGACAAAGCTGAAACCAGGGGCTGCAAATGAAGCCGAGGGAACCACAATGGCTCCCTCTTAGTCTCAGCTCCAATCCTGCCTTCCCCATGAACCTACGTGATCACCACTTTAATAATGCAACTACCCTTCCGCCCTGATTCCTAATCCCCACGCACTGCTCTGTTTTTTCCACAGCATATAGCACCTTTCTGCACACTACGTAACTGACATTGTATCTACTGTCTGGCTCCCCACAGCTCCCCACTAGAATGAAAGCTCCAAGACCACAAGGATTTCATGTCTGTTACAACCACTGGTGCACTCCCAAACACTCAAGCAGTGCCTGGCACATAGGAGGGTCTCAAGAGATACTCATTCAAAGAATCAGTGAAAAGAACCAGAGCCAGTTTTAATCTCTGCTCCTTCCGGAGAGGCAGCTGAGGACTGCTGCCTTCAGGAGAGGCAGAGGCCTGGAAGGTAAGAACACAAATTCCCTGGAGCAAAAGGTAAAAATGAAGAAAAGAGCGGCTGGGTGTGGTGGCTCACGCCTGTAATACCAGCACTTTGGGAGGCCAAGGTGGGTGGATCACCTGAGGTCAGGAATTTGAGACCAACCTGGCCAACGTGGTGAAACCCTGTCTCTATTAAAAATACAAAAATTAGCCGGGGGTGGTGGCAGGCGCCTGTAATCATAGCTACTCAGGAGGCTAGGGCACAAGAATTGCCTGAACCCAGGAGGTGGAGGTTGCAGTGAGTCGAGATCATGCCACAGCACTCCAGCCTGGGTGACAGAGTGAGACTTTGTCTCAAAAATAAAAAATAAAAAAAAAAAAAAAAAGCAAAACAGACCAGCACTACTATCAAAGCATTACCGAATGCGCATCTGCTCCAAGATGCCTTCCAGGGACGTTCCAAACGAGGCCGCAGTACGAGGGCACTGCTGAGGCAAGGAAGGGACATGGGAGGCCCAGGGAGCAGGAGTAAGCCAGGTTCACTGATGGCTGCCAGAAACCCTCGGCCAGGAGTTGCAGAAAAACCCCACTGCCTCCAGAGGCCCTGAGGAGATCGCTTCCACCAGACAACCCTGGGTCTGCCACCTGTGAGATCTGTGACCTTGGAAAAGTCACTTAACTTAAAAAGCCTGGAAAAGCTTTTTAAATGTAAGCCCATGAGTGAGATTCTAGGTGACAGTTTTTGTTTTTCTCCAAATCCGGCCCTGATGAATCACTGTCATCTATGTTTCAGCATGCTAAGAAACCTAATCCATAGAAAACACCCCATGCTTCTGGGGCCCGTACTAGTAGACAGGACTAAGTGCAAAAATGCCAGTGTTTCACCCTGTGCTGCAGGAGGCAAGAGCCAGGCAGGAGCACAGTGCCACCTGCTTAGAGCAGGGAACCCCAGAAAGGTGGGCGCCCATCAGGGAAGACAGGTTAGTGCCTTGAGTTCCCGTTTATTTCCATGGTTTACAATAGAAAAAGGTGGGAGAGGCTTTCTGGACTAGGCAGGTAATCTGAAGACAGCTTTCCTGCCAACTCCACACTGGGTTCATCATGAAGATCAAGCACAGGCCCAAGGTGAGGGCATCTTCACACTGTTAAGAGAACAAGGTCAAATTTCATTCTAAGGACAGGGGTGATCACTGGTGAGCACACACCAGTGAATTCAATGTAATTCTCCAGAGAGGAGAGTTCCCCGCCAGGTCCAGTCGATCCGAGACCCGTTCAGGAGGGTTTGCATATGGAAGTACCAAGACATCCCTTCTCCTTAAAAACACCTCACCCAGAAGGCAGTCTAGAGGCAAGGCCACAAGATTACAATGGTGGAACCAGGACTCTCAACAGTAACACCAAATCGAAGACTTACTCAAGGGGAAAAGGGATTGTTCCCATCATGGAAGTGGGGCTAGGCCTCCTTCTATCCAAGTGGCACATTTTCAGGGGTGATAATCAGCACATTCACTATGGCACAGGCACAGAAGTGGGTCCAAGAGGCCCCTCAAGTGGCAGGATTCAACCCTTTTACTGCTGAACATGGGAAAGAGATCCCAAGGAAAGATCAGGGCAGCTAGGAACTGGAGGGCACTCGGGGGGGCCTCAAGACAAAGCATACGTGCCAACCAGCATGGAAGTGCCTCACATGTGTGTGGCATGGCTATGCCACTGTGTTTCCATCTGCATATCCACTGACTTGCATGGCTCAGCATCACCCACACAGAGCTTCCAGAAGAGGCTGCACAAGGACAAAAGCACAAAAACGAACAGGGAGCGTAGACTTGGCCAGGTCTGTTTTCTCATCACGTGAATTCTGCTGGGCGCTCCGGGAGACTTCACAGGCTTTTCCCAGGAATACCTAGCTTCCCTTCCTGGGATCTCAGCCAGAGCCTCACAGTCAACTCCTGCGTACACCTGTGTCTCAGTCCCAGGCAGCCTCACTCCCCACCCCACCACACCTCCTCTCACTAAGCCCACTGCCTCTGGACTTGCTAGAAGTTAGGCAGAACAGTGGCCTTGCCTGCTCTGACACTAAAATCAGTATCTTCCCAAACTGACTTCCCTCTCCCCAAAGCCCTGAGAAACATGAGCAGTAGCAAGAAGAAACTAGGTCTTCCCTGACCCTATCTCCCCCACCCCCTCTCCCATCGTTTTTCTGACCACCTCTTTCTCTGTTCCAAATGGGAAACCAACCACTCACCCATCACTCATCCAAACAGGAGCTAGGGTGGAGAAGCTGACAGTGGGTCTGAGGACTCAGAAAACCTTCTCCAGCCTCCCAGGTGTCCCCCACCCCACGGTCCGCAAAGCCTGGGCAAGCTGAGCCCACTCCGTGCTGGGTGTAGCAGCAGCTTTTCCATTTTGCTCAAAGGTCTAGGGAAGAGCTCGTTACTTTTGCACTGTTCAGCAGTCACACAATCTGTTTCCATTATGTTTGCTGACCCGGGGCAGCCACAGCTTCAGTCCAGAATAGGGAAACTTTATTTTCTTTAAAGAGAGAAATTTATGTTCCAGTGACATTGTCAGATGATCTGGCTCCACAGTGGTTTTCCCTGCTACTGTCCTCCGTATGTCAACTTCAAACTCTCACTTCAAGTGGACTTTTTAAACGCCAAACTGATGATAGGTGGCAAGGAGTGGTACTGGTGTCCCCCTCCGCATCCACCCAGACACGCTCACAGATTTTTGACACCCATTAAACCACATGAGGGCCCCAGGCTCGACCTCAAGTCACGCATGCTTCCAGTGATCACAGCGACCTGCCCTTCTAACAAAAGGGGCAGGGATACAGAGGGAGAGTGGCGGAGCTCAGAACCTGGGACCCCACTACAGGAAACCCTTACTCAGACACGTCCACCCACTGGTGGACACTCCAACTGCCTAACCACCAAGGCAAGCTGCACCCTCCACTCACATTCCTGATGGCTGCCCACTACTGAGATCCCCATTCTGACACCACAACTGGGTACGAGAGAGAGAGCTGGCATGGTGTCTGGACAACTTCCCAAAAAGTCCGTCTCTAACAGCATTTAAGATTCATAGCCCAAACCCCAAACAAACCAGTCAAATCAATCTCAGAGGTGAGGATGAGGGATTAAAAAAAAGAAAGACAACCATTTTCCAGAAAGCAAGAAGTATATCAGGAATATCGTCAACTTAAGATTCCTGGTTCACTATACTTTCAAGGGGATATTCAGGCTTTTACTTTTTCATTTTCCTCTTTCAGAGACAGCAGTTATTCAGTACGCACTAACAGTATTTAATTCTCCAAACAAGGCCATGAGGTAAGAATGATTATTTCCACAGCAAAGATGAGGAAACTGAGGGTCAGAGAGGTTCAATGCATCCGTGAAGGTCACCAAGCACAAAGAGGTAAACAGCTAGGTCTCACTCAACGCCAATAAGTGGATTTGTGCCATTTCCCTTTATTTGAAAGTCTACTACTAGCTCAGAAACATTACTGGTTCCCAAATTAAGAACCAACAAGTTAGCTTGGCATTTGAAGCCCGTTACAATTTAGTTCTGAATTTCTCCAACTTTACACCCTAACGTTCCCTTCCATGTGTACCATGGTCTAGCCTGGCAAGGTCCTTCACTGTTCCAAGAAATAACCTGCCCGCTTTCCCCCATGATTCCTAGAAGATCCCACCTAAAGTCCCCCACACTTGGACTCTCGGGCAAGGGCTACAGGACTTGTGCCAGCTCAGGGAATAAGGGTGATGCTACTGTGCAAAGTGGACAGGCTCCCGGGGCTCCGGATCATGTCCCTCAACTAACACTGCCCCTTACCTCCCAGCATGTAGGCGCACAGGCAAGGGGTCTCGGGCTCCACACTCTTACAGCAGAGAGAAAACCCTTCCCTTTCCACCCTAAACAGCCACACTCCACCCACAGGCAGCTTCATTTCCAGAGAAATCCCTTCCACTCTTCTGCGGCTCCATCCACTGCCAGCATACCAAAGCCCAGGGGAGACTTAACATGCTTAAAAATTTAAAGCATTTAAGAAGCTCAAAGGAAAGGAACCCTTGAAGTGCAAATCATCAATTTAGGGGGAAAGAGCAAAATATGGGGGGAAAGGGTATGGACACAAATGTAAATGAAATGTAATTTTAAACAATATTTTGCATAAACTGCTTTAACAGACATGTCCTCAACCTGGGTGTTGAGTCCTGAGTTGTGCGGCAGTGCCTGAGACTGGTTTTCAGCGCTCCCTCCTGCTTAGTTTATTAAACCTGCAATCTGAGGTGAGCTGGCTCTCTGGGTTTTGACAAGTGGAGAATAACAGTTCTGTGATGAGTTACTTAACAGGCAGGGCACACAATGACAAGCCTGGGCTGGGCTGCTGAAGCAGCAGAAATCCTAGTTGGACTCCCCTCAAACGATCCCCAAAGCCCCATACTGCAGCCTTGTACCCTATGAAAAACGTCAGGATGTGCAGAAATTGGCTAAATATGGAATGAGAGCCCTGACTTGAACGGTATGAGGCAAGAGAAAAAATATAGGTCCACTTATCTCTAAAAAACTATAGCGAGCTTTTAAATTCTGCCTTTCTGTGCATGGCCCGCTATCTTTTTTTATGTCCATGCTTTACAAGCCAAACAAACCACGTGCTTTTTTTTTTTTTTGGTATGAGAATGAACTAAATTTAGAGACACTTCTAGTGTCTAAATCCATGGAAACAATTGGGGAGGAAAGAGGACTACACGATTTTCCAATAGATCAGGCATTCTCCTATAGATCACGATTTCCTATAGGATCAGGCATTCCTATAGGTCAGCCCTATAGATCAGGGCTCTATTTACCCCCTTCAGAAACCATCTTCCCAGGGTCCACCACACAAAGTTAATGAGTCCTCCACTGCAATTTCAAAAGCTATTGCATTTACACACCTCTTCCTCAACTGACAAATCACTAAAGCATTCTAAGGGTTAGGATTAAATTTTATGGTTCGTTGACAGAAAGAATAGAATCCCAAATCACCAATCTATAGGTAATTGTTCATTTCCTCCACTTTTTCTACCTGGTCTCCCTACCTTTCTATATTGCCACCAGGAATTCTTTAAAAAAATAAAAAATAAAAAATAAAGAAAAAAACTAAGAATCACACACTTCAGGAGTGTCTGAAGACTTCTGCATGGAAGACCCCTCACACCACCCAGCAACTGAAGCCCACCAGAGTGAGGAATCAGCCTCCGGGAGGCGAACAAGCACGTTTGCTCTTTCTAATCACGTGTACTAATGAAAGTGGCAGACTAAGGAAAGAGAAACGCCAAGAGTGGCTTAACGTGTTTGGTTTTCTTTGCATGAAAGGCAGAAAGCTTTGCCAGGTCTCACCAGCACACCAGGCTATGCAGAGTGGCCAAGGCACAGTTTACTGGGAAACAAAGTTTTAAAAAATCATTCCAGTTTGACACGATTATATCTCCGAATGGACTGCACGACTTTTGGTGGCTGCATGCTCTTTGCTGTTCAAGAATAAACCAAGTCTTCGCATACATATACTACCTATACCATTTTTTACAAAAACAGCGCTAACAGTACAGTGTCAGCTCAGAAGCTAGGCCGATTCAGCACGTGGAAAGACGGCTTTATTTCACAAGTCCATGTAATTTACCAGAAACCAAATAAGGCACTCATTCCACCTAACATCTTCGGCTATGAATGAATGAATGAAGCAAAGAAAAAGCCTCTGAAGCAGCCAAACCCCAGTGTGGACATT
Source organism: Chlorocebus sabaeus (assembly GCF_047675955.1). Lineage (NCBI taxonomy): Eukaryota > Metazoa > Chordata > Mammalia > Primates > Cercopithecidae > Chlorocebus > Chlorocebus sabaeus. The sequence goes on along the minus strand of NC_132928.1, from coordinate 68,078,777 downwards.
TAGGGGTCTGACTTCAGAACTGAAGTCTGTTCATCTAGTTAGTTCCCTCTGGCTTGTTTCAGCATACCACTCTCTTGTTCCAACCCAATCACCCGTTGTCCATCTCCATTAACTCAGAATTTCCTGGGTTTGCGGTGACACTAAATGTCACAGTAACGAGGGTTACAGGAATTCGGAAAAGAGAACGCTGCTTTCAAAGCCAAGGAGCCAGTAAAACACTACAAACGTCCCCAGCCGGCATGCTCCAGCCCACAGCCCGACGCCCTGCTCTCCCGGCCGGCCGCAGGACCGCGCCGTCCCGGCTCCTCTCAGCGCTCAGCATCCTCCCGAATGCCCAGGGCCCGGCCAGCCGGAGCGGCGGGACGAGGGCGCGGAACCGCAGAGCAGCTCACACGGTCCCCATAGCCGGATCACCCGGCCCCCGGAGCAGCTTAAAAACACATCCATAGAAGAGGGATTCTCCCTGAAGCGGGGAGTGGGGATGGAAAATGCAAGCGCAGGAGGCCACGTCCGGCTCCTCGCGCGGGAGAGCCGGGGGCCCGGTTGGGCAGAGGGTAACACTGGGACCGCAAGGGGACGGCCGGGACTGGCCTCGCTCGGGGCGCAGGGGCGCACTAGCCCCCGGCTCGCACGGGCCCTGGGGCTTTAGTTGGCACGGGAGTGGCCGCCCCTGACCCCCAAAAGGTAAAGGGCAAAGAAGGTGGCAGAAACAGGGAACCCACGCCCCGCGAAGTGACAGGGGGAAAGGGACGACGATTTGCAGCCGCTGGTATCAAAGGGCTGAAAAGAAACTTGGACTCCTCTCTCCCGCTGTACATGACGCGTTGGAAAGGCGGTCGCCTCTCTCTCCTCTCCTCCCCACCCCCTTTGTGTTTCCCAACACCCCCATCCCTAAACTTCCAAAGGCAGGGGATGGGGCTCCCGGCGGCCGGACAAGACTCGAATTACGACAAGCAGAGAGAGGAGTGACGTCCACGAGAGGGGGCGGAGGGGTGAGAAAGGCTGCGGGGGCCGCCCTCTCCGAGCCCGGCGTGCGCAGAGGGGCCGGGTGCACCCCTGCCCTGGGCACTTGGCGCGGAGGCCCGGGACTGGGGCGGGCGGCTCGAGCGGAGGTCTGGGCGGAGGAGCGTAGGGGCGGCGCGGAGCGGGCAGGGGACAGGGGCGCAGGGTGGGGGTGGGCGCAGGGGCCCGGCCGCGGCAGGGCGCTCCACTCACCTTCCTACCGGCGCCGCCGCCCGCTCCCCCGGCCAGCGCGGAGCCGCCCCCCGAGTACATGTAGTAGGCGATGCCCAGCACCCACAGGAAGGCGAAGCAGAGCAGCATCCGCGAGCGCCGCCGCATTCTCCTAACTCGGCCGCCGGCGGGCCGCCGCTGCTCGCGAGTGCTGCCTGGGCCGGCCGCGGGCGCGGTGGGGGCCGGAGGAGGAGCGGAGGAAGGGGAAGGGCGCGGCGGCGGCTCCTCCTCCCGCGCGGGGCTACTGCTTGGCGGCGGCGCGCACTCGGCGCCCGAGCTCCGCCCCGGGCCGGCGGCGCCGCGCGGCGCCCGAGCAGGAAGCGGCGGGCTAGGAGGCGGCGAGGGGGGTCAGGGAGCAAAGGGCGACCAATCGGCTGCGGCTGCGGGGGCCGGGGCGCGGGCCGCGGGAGGGGACTGCCGCGTCTCCATGGCTGCAGCACGCCAGGCTCAGTCGGGAGGGCCTGGGCGCCGCCCCGCCCCCGGCCGCCCGCCCGCCCGCCCGCCCCCTCAGCGTGCTCCCCCCGCCGGCCGCCCCCTCCCCCGTGAGTGACAGGTGGCTGCCCCGGGACCCGACTGGAGCGCGCGCACACGTGGGCACAGAGCCTTGCTCACGCAAACAGGGCCTCTCGGTTACGGGGGCGGTAGTGGCCCCGGCGCTTCCTCCCCAGACTGTCACCTCTTCAGCCTTGGTCTTTGGGGCCACCTCAGACCCTTAACGGGCTGGCTGTTATTGGTCCACTGACCTGAGTTTTTGGTGCAAACCGCCCGCCTGAACCCGACTTTGCTGCTGCTTGCTGCAGTTTTCTCACTAATCTTGCAGCAAAACATTCCTGACCCGCTGGTATCGGTTTTATTTATCTATTTAGGCAGATGTGGAGGTTTTGAGGTAGGAACTGAGAAGGTAATTTTCAAAAGAACATTTTTCTGTGGGTGACAGAGCTATCAATGGTAGAGTTGTTCTTTTCAATAAACGCGAAATGAAGAAGAAAGCAAGCAATAAGATATTGTTTAAAATCTTTTCATTCTCATTCATTGCTTTCTTTAAAAAGCACACCAAGCATCTTTAATGATACAAGAAAACGATCTGTCTTGTAACAGAATCTGTTAACCTTGGTGATGCCCTTGTAACACGCAGTTTCCAGTGTTTCCTAAGGAAGAGAGAAATTTTACTTAGAACTTGATATGTTAAATGTTTTCAGGAGCTTCTCAGTCAGAGGATAATGGCAGCTGCCTGAATATATCCCTACCCATATCCTCAACGAAACAAAAACAAGCCTTCAGCATTACTTAGAGAGAATACCATGAACTGAGCATTAAATTACTTAAGTAGAAGAAAGAAAAGACATCAAATTCCAACTGAGCTCCCTCCACTATTGCCAACGACTTAAGTGAAGTACAGGGTTGTCATCTCTTTATAAATAGAAAGTCCAACACCAAGAACTAAAAACTGAACAGAGGTCAGGTGCCTTATTGATCAAGGGAAGAGATTTGAAAGAAAAAGGGACAAGAGGTGGGAGCCTTGAAGGAGCCTTGCTTCTGGGAAAAAGTCAGATAAATACAAAAAAGATAGTGTCCTTCAGAGGCCTGGCAATGAAGGGAAAGAAGGAAGTCAGAAGGGAAAATTACAAATCCTGCAGAAATAAAAAAAACCGCCAGTCCCCTCCCCTGTATTTCAGTACACAGATAAAAGAGAACACTCTTGAACTGGCAACCCTGCCTCAAAATGACTAGTAATAGAAAAACATCAAATCAACTGCATATAAAGATTCTGCAAAAAGAAAACAGAAAAATAATCACATTTCTGATGATAAAAAAATAAATCATAACATTTTCGCTGATGAAAACCCGCACAATAAAAACCATGAAGCATAAAAAAATTGTAATACCACATATCGAGCTGAACAAAGTGTCATGTATTTGTATACACATATACACACACACACATAGCTAGAATAAGAAATTTCAAAAACTAAAGACACACTAGACAAAAATTAGGAAGAAATGCAACAAGGGTTGAGCAAATTCAAGAAGGAAATTGAAAATAATGACAAAAACTATCCCAGAAACAAAGAATAATTATAAGGTGTACAAGGGAGAATATATTCAAATGAAAATATGTAAAAGGACACCAAAGAATGGCAAGAAAACAATCAAGAAATTGAAAATAATATAAACATAGAAGTAAAAAGGTTCAGAGAGAAGAGGTTAAAATAAAAGCCAGGAAAGAAAGACCAAAATACACGTAACTGGAGTCCCTAAAGTACAAACATTAAACAATAAAACCTAATTAATATTAAAACTATAACCCCAGAAAATAATCCAGGAATAAGGGAAAATTTAAATGTACATGTCAAAAGTGACTTCCATGTACCTTGGGAAATGATCTGGAATTATCAACTCCAAAATATATTTTAGTAAAATGATTAGATTTTAAAGGCAAAAAAGATCAAATTGCTTATAGAGATAAAAATTTATGCTGGCATCAGACTTCTGAACAGCAACAGGCAAAGCCAGGCAACAGTGGCGCAGCATTAACAAGGAACAAAAGTACCAGGCAGGCCAGGCATGGTGGATCATGCCTGTAATCCCATCACTTTGGGAGGTCGAGGTGGGTGGATCACCTGAGGTCAGACCAGCCCGGCCAACATGGTGAAACCCCATCGCTAAAAAAACATGAAAATTAGCCGGGTGTGATGGTGGGTGCCTGTAATCCCAGCTACTTGAGAGGCTGAGCTGGAAGAATCGTTTGAACCCAGGAGGCAGAGGTTGCAGTGAGCTGAGATCACGCCATTGCACTCCAGCCTGGGTGGCAGAGCAAGACTCCATCACACACACACACAAAAAAAGTACCAGGCAGTGATTTTTATACCCCAGCCCTCAAGGGTCAAATTTACAGGCAAAGAGATGTGACCTGAATGCAAAAATTCAGAGAACATCACACACATGGGCCTTTCATGAGGCATCTTAGAGAACGAGCTTCCTCCAACCAAGAGACAGCTGAGGAAGCCAGGAGAGTGACTAGCGGACAACATTTTGTAATTCAGTTGGTGAAAGAATAGTGTATACACATTATACTTTCTGATAAACTTAGAACAGGTGCAACTAATGACAACTGGAGGAGAAGGGGAAGAGCGAAGGGAAAATAGAATGATATCATTGTCTGCAATATTAGTAGCAGGTAGGAGTGAAAGGATACCATATAAAACTGACAGACCAGATGTTAAAAGGTTAGAAACAAAAAATAGGAATTAAGGGTAATATATTTAAAATATAAGTAAAAATCACTAAAAATATACATATTCCCAAATATTGGAAACCCTATTCTAAAACCCCAAAAGTTCTAAAAACAGCGAATACATACCAAATAATGAAAGAAACACAGTAAGTGTAGCACAGTGATGCAGTAGTTATAAAAGGAAACAATATGATAGAGCTGAGACCAACCCACATCAGTCATACCAATTTACAAGTGGGCTCAGTTCACCCTTTAAAAGAAAAGATTTTCAAATGTAGGCATAAAAGAAACCCCAACTCTAAAAAAGCAGGTGCTGTAATTCTGATATCAAACAAAGTAGAGTAGGCCAAAAAGCATTACATGAGATGAAGAGGAACAATTTATAGCCCAAAACCTCACTTCCTAAACACTTATCAATTACATATCATTAGGATTTGATCTGCAAAGTAAAATCATTATTAGTTTGATGGAATAAGGGATATATGATAGGGATTAAACTTTAGACAATGTTAGAGGTAGAAGAAAACAGGTTATGGAAGTCTTTCCATTGTACATGGGGCACGTCTGAAGTCGCTGTAGTTTGTAGACCTGGGAATCAGAAGAATAGCTAGATGTGACATGGCGCACTTCAAAGGCAAAGTTTAAACTACAAAGACAAAATGTATCTCATGAGAACAACTAGAATTCATGAGGACAAACTGTAATGTACCTCCAGTGTTGATTATGGAAAAAAAACACACATAACAAAAACCCACAGTGAGCTACCACTTCATATCCATTCGGATAGCTATTATATAAAACTTTTTTTTTTTTTTTTTTGAAATGGAGTCTTGCTCTGTCGCCGAGGCTAAAGTACAGTGACATAATCTCGACTCACTGCAACCTCCACCTCCTGGGGTCAAGCCATTCTCCTGCCTCAGCCTCCTGAGCAGCTGGGCCTACAGGCATGTGCCAGCATGCCCAGCTAATTTTTGTATTTTTAGTAGAGACAGGGTTTCACCATATTGGCCAGGCTGGGCTTGAACTCCCAACCTCATGATCCACCTGCGTCAGCCTCCTAAAGTGCTGGGATTACAGGCATGAGCCATTACGCCCAACCTATAAACCATTTTATAAATAAATAAATAACAAGTGTTGGTGAGGATGTAGAGAAACTGGAACCCTGCTGTCGAAAATGGTGTAGTGGTTCCTCAAAAAATTAAATGTAGAATTACTATGTGATCCAGCAATTCCATTTCTGATTGTATACATAAAGGAATTGAAAGCAGGGATTCAAACAGATGTTTGTACATCCACATTCATAGCAGTGTTATTTACAGTGGCCACAGGGTGGCACAACACATATGTCCATCAACAGATAAATGGACAAACAAAATGTGGTATATCCGTACAGTGGAATATTATTCAGCCCTAAAAAAGAAGAAAATTCGAACACATACCAGAACATGGATGAACCTCAAGGACGATATGCTAGATGAACTGAGCGAGACACAAAAAGACAAATACCAAATGATTTCACTTACATGAGTTTCCTACAGTAACCAAAATTCTAGAGGCAAAAAGTAAAATGGCAGTCACCAGGGGCTTGAGGAAGAGAGGAATGGGGAGTTCTCATTATTGTTTATGAGTTCGGAGTTTCAGTTGGGGATGATAACATTCTGGAGATGAATGGTAAATGTACTTAATGGCACAGAATTATACACTTAAAATGGTTGCGATAGTAAATTTTATGTTACGTGTATTTTGTCACAATTTGAAAAAACCACAAATGACAAGTTGGGAGAAATTATTTCCACAACATTATGGATAAAAGGGTAATATCTCTGGCATACAAAGTACTTAAACTTTAAGGAAAAACCCCAAATCTCCTATAAAAAATGGAGAAAAGCATAAACAGACAATTCATAGTAAAGATCTACAAAGAGTCCATAAACATATGAAAAGACATTAAACTTTTCCTATAATAGAGTTGTAAATGAAAACTACAAAATATACTATTTATCCTCCCATCAAACAGGTAAAAAAATCAAAAGCTTGGCAAAACATTCTGTTGGCAAGACTACAAAAAATAAAATAGAATAAAATAAAATAAAATAAGGACGATATCTGTGAACAGATATAGGGTAATATCCAGGATATTTTGTTAAAGGAGAAAAGGAAGTTGTGGTAGGGTATATATCATCTGCTACATTTTCTGTGACAAAGAAGGGACTAGAAAACATACATGTAAGTGTTACAGCTCTTTTAGAACTTGTCTAGGTTTGCTAGTTTTCACTGGAAAACACTCCATGCAGAAAAGAAAAGATACATGTATCTGTGTATTTTGGCAAAACACACATACACACTCACGTATGCAATAGTGGTAAACCAGAAAGCAATTGAATTTGTTACCTAGAAGGGGTGGGAGGGAAAGGTAGAAGGGATAGGAGAAGAATTGATGCTTCTTTGAGTATACTGTTTTTCCAGGCTTAAATTTTGGAAACATGATAGTGTTCTCTATATTTAAAAAAATAAATAAATAAATAAAATAAAATCAAGAAAGCTGAGGGGAGAGGAATAAAAACTGAATTCAAACAGAAATATCTGAATCCCATTACATTATAAATGAATAATATAAAGGTTAAAAAATCAATATTCATAACTTTAAACAAAGTATGCCAGCTATGTGCTCTCAGACTAGAACTGGAATTTTAAAACCCTTTATTTTTTTCATAGTGTTATGGGTATAGCAATTAAATTATTTTATGCATAGCATGCAATTGAGAAAATCAGAAAATACATTGTTTTGGGGAGCTAGGATTTTCACTATGGAAGAAGGGCGATATAGTATAGTATGGGATGGAAGAAGGCAAGAAAGATTCCTGTGGAGTAGATTTGGAATTAGATATAGCAGTATGAACTCATTATTTCATATACACACACATATCTATGCTCATATGGTTGCATATTTAAATAAATATGCATATATATTTCCTAGATCTGTCCACTTAAAGGGCACCAATTAATAATATCCCAGTAGCAATGAGCACCCCTTGCACCCAGATCTTGGTTTCTAAATACCATTCTCCACTGTAAGATTTCACTGGAGAAATTATTGATTCCAGGACTGGAGTCTAGAGGGTATTAAATGAGCCTGGAACATCTTGTTGTACTAGAAAGTAAGGAAGGGCAGAAAGAGTGAGAGAGAGAGAAAGAGAGAAGCAGAGAGAGAGAGAGAGCACAATGTTAACAGGACATAGGAGCCAGCTTGAAGGGGCCCCACTGGATAAATGTAAGACAATATATGCATCAAAATAAACACTGAATAAAGTAGAAATCTAGGTATACACAGTGATAATAAATAAATGGAAAAAAGGGAGAACTCTTTGAGTAGAATGCCAACTGATAGACATTCACGGAAGGGTGGATCGCCATCGCACAACTATTGCAGTAAAGGTTTGTTTGGAGAAGACACTTCAATGGATGCTCAAGTGGTTAGGTGAGGAGTGTAATGAAAAGGAGGAGATTTATAAGGTCTTCAAATGTCTTTCAACAGACATTTGTTAGTTGCATAATAGACATATTATTCATTGCTGGGTGTGGGTGGTGGTGGTGAGGGGGATGGGGGAATTAGTAGCTGGTGGAGAAACAGGCAGCACCTTGGCCAGTTGACCAAACCTAGCATCACTCGTGAGGGTCAGATGGATATCCTGAGTCTGCAGAGACTCTGAGAAGGTGACAGCATCATGGTTTTTGTATTCTGGCCAAGGATGTATAACCTGATTTGTGAATAAATATCAAGAAAAAAAATTGGGGAATATTCTGTAAAATAAGTGGTTTGTATTTTTCAGAAATGTCACTTTGTCTATTGTGAAAGACAAAGAAAGAGTAAGGAAATGTCCCAGATTAATGAATCCAAAGAGACGTGATAACTAAATGCAATAAAGCCCCTGGAGTGGAGAGTAAAAATACTGTGGAGAACATGAGTAGGACAATGAACAAAACAGGACTATGGACTATAGAGTGGGTAATATCTTAGTCTGATATACCATGGTACAGTATGGTAAATAGCATAATGTTAAATTTTCTGATTTTGCTAACTGTGCTATAGTTGCATAGAAGAATGTTAGGAAAGACGATATTTATTAGGAAATATAAACTAAAGTGTCAAGGGTTAAGGGGCATGACATACACAAGCTGCTTTCAAAAGATTCAAGAAAAATATAGACAGAGGATGATTTTTAAAAAAAGTGGCAAAATAGTCTGGATAAAGGACATAGGTGAATTCTCTGCACTATTTTTGCAACTTTTTTTGTACGTTCGAAATCGTTTTCTTTAAAAGTGGTTTTACTTGCAATGTGGCGACCCTGAAGTTTCATTCTGCTGATTAGGAAAAAGGCAGAAACCTGAAAACATTCCACTGCAAAAACCACACAGCCCAAGCCTCCAAATGATACTACAACTTGCTTCCCTAGGCAGCTGGCATATATACATCCCCTCCTTGTCTTTCTTCTACCTTCATTTACTTTCCTAACACATCTCCACAGACACTTTCAACCACTTGTGCATGATTTCTAGTGTTTACAGGTAAGTAGGAAACTCTGTACACATTGACTTGCCCTTTTGTCAGACCCTAGTACTGTTCAGCACCGTGGCTGTCATTTATCAATGTAATATTTTCATGCCAGAAGCCCTTAGGGCTTTTTCCTGACTGTATAGTACAGTAAGAACACTACGTATTTGTAGCAGCACATAAATATAGCTTCAACATTTCTGCTGCCAATTCACTGTACCAGTTACTATTATCAGAGATGTTGGGAGCCCTGTACAATTTAATGATACATTGTGATTTTGCACAATAGAACCTTTCTTATAATCTGATTGTCCAATTTCCCTTTTTCTAAAATACTTTAAAGGAGGACAATACCCAATCAGGAGAAAAGGAGAAACAAAATTATGACTGCTTAAAAGGAACAAAATATTAAACACTGAAATTGGATAATTGGAAATCATTTGCATACCCCTCCTACCAAACTGAAAGCACTTTTCTATGGAGGTTATTATAAAAAGAAGATGTTAAAGAGCTTGCCCACGCCCTATCATACTCCCAGGACCCACAACGGGCTGTCTTTAATGAGAGGGAACACTTCGAAGTACTACAGTTCTATCCTCAGTGAGCAGCTCTTAGTGACACTAAGCTCGAAATCCCCGCACCCAGCGGACAGTGTTAACCACCTGCTGCTGTCTTCCCAGAAATTGCTTGACTTGAATTGTGGCTGAGAAATAGTTTATCAATGTGATTTAGGTGAAAGGAATCGATTGCCCTGAACATATAAACATTAATGGTGTGCTTACCATATGCCAGGCACTGTTTGTGTATTATTTTATTAAATCTTCACAACAGTCCTATCAAGTAATGCTCTCACTATTTCAGTTTTATAGCAGGGTGCTGTTAAGTGCCTTGCCCAAGGCAGCTCAGCGAGTAGCAGAGTCAGGGAGAGTGAGTCACTAAGAGGCACTTGGCCACATGCCGTGTGGGGTGGGGGGGGGGATGCCCCCGGGGAAGGAATCTTCCCCGTTAGGCAAGACAGTGGTTACCTGCATGGGGTGGGGCAGGAACACAACCAAACACAGCATCATGGGGGCTTAGGGGATCCTGGGGACATTCTGCTGAGAGGCAGTCTTCTTGTCCCCATCTTCCCCACTGTGTACCCTCTCATCTCAGGTTCCCAGGGAGTATGTCACAGTGCCACCAGCCAGCACTCACAGCACTATGGCCTCTGCTGATGCCCCACCAGCCCAGGCTGCCCCTGAGTGAGCCTGAGAGTTGGGCCTAGGAAGGAGGAGGCCAGTGTCAGGAGTGCTAGGAAAGGAGACTCGTGGTTAAAGATGCCCCCATAGCCCCAGACTTAAGGGCATGGGTGGACTTTAGTGAGTTCTATTTATTCCTTCAGCCGTAGGGGCTACGAGCACCTTGCCCTGTCCACATTCCACATAGATGATCTCCAGCCAGTGCTTTTCGTTCGTGTACACTCCTGTATCAGAGCCCTTTCCTCCCTATGTCCTGGGGAAAGGAGCCAGCGGAACCCTCTTGGCCCCAGATGATACTTCCCTAACCCCAGCAATGCCCGTTCCCATTTCCTACCCGTCCTGCCTGTGGTTGCTACCTTTAGGGTAAGCTTCTTCCCAAGAGGCCCCACAGCTCCTCCAGTAGCTGGTTCCTGGTGTGCCTGCCCCTGCCCCCAGGTAGATACGACTCTTGGGTGAACTTATCTCTGGCTCAGCTTAGACCCCTGCAGGTAGTTTACAAAGCACTTTCACATGCATGACCTCAAGGTCTCATGAGGTGTAGATTACTCTGCTCATCTTAGAGGATGACAAACTGAGACTCAGAAAACTCAGGCAACTTGTCCAAAACCATCCATGTAATTAGCCAATGGCAGCACCAAACACAGACCCAGCCGGTCATCTCCCTCAAAGTTCACAGCCTCTCTCCACCGTCCCCCACCTTCAGCTGCAGAGTTCCCAAGACTGGTCCCACTGCACATAGATGTTCTGAGAAAGTCTCTCGTTTATTTATAGTTTATACTCCACTCACTTCCAAAGATAATTGGAGACATTTTACAGAAACCCACAAACACATATACATAAGATGTGCAGAGCTGTGTAGGCAGACCACGTAACTCATGAGGGATTTTCCATTCCCCCCTCCCCCTGCCAGATTGCAGATCTTGGAGAGCTTTTTAAAAATAAAATTTCTCGAGATTCCCATCCCAGACCTACTGAATCAGAATTGCCAAGAGTGGAACTGACTAGTGTATAGTGTTTCCATTTGCCAATGCAAGTAGACAAAGGAGAGTAGAAACAGGGATTTTAGAAAGAAACAGAGCAAGCATACACTGTGGAGCTGTGGGGTTAGAAACTCTAACAGCTATGTGGGGGCTCATGGCAACCCTCAGAGTCCCAAAGCAACATCTCCCTGGTCCTGCTTGATGATGGACCTGGTCTACCCTAGAAACAGCCCATTCTGGGGGCCTGAACATCCCTTTGTCGTCCCAGAACCAGAGAATGCAACTCTTATGTGAACTGTACATCTTGACTATACCTATAAATCCTAACAGATCTGTGGGGAACTAGGACTAGAATTCCACTTTGGAAAGCAAAGTCATTGTCTGAGCAAAAGGCAAGCTTTTCCAATTTGAGAATAAATGAAGGGATATTAGATTATATTTTAGAGTTATTGTTAATTTTTTTAGCTGTGATATTGCTATTGAGGTTACTTAGAAAAATGTCCTCATTCTTAGGAGCTGTGTGCTGGAGTATTTATGGGTAAAGTTCTTGATGTCTGCAACTTACTGTCAAATGACCCAGCAATGAAAGTATTTATATTGTAGAGAGTTATAAAAATGTAGGCATAGATATAGCAAGAGATAAAATCAAATGTGGGGAAGCACTCGTTGCTGGATCCAGGTAGAGAGCATAATGGGGTTATCATTCTGTTTTTTTCAACTTTTATCTATCACTTCAACTTTTCAAAATGAAAAGCTGGGAGAAAAAGAAAAAGAAAGAGCACATGAGGAAAATCTGGTGAATAATTGCAGTGCAAATCATAACAACTTTTATTGAAGAAAAGAAAAACCCAGACATTGTAGCCAGACAGAAACATCCGGCATGCTCAGCAGGCTGTCAGTCAATCAGTTATTCAACAGTTATTCAACAGGTGTTTATTACAGGTCTGTGCTGGGCCTAGGACTTCTACAAACAGTGAGGAAAAAAATAAAACCAAAAATGTACCCTATGGGTTCCTGTCCTTGAGCTGCTAATGATTAAATTCAGCTCCATGAAGGTTTTTTGTCCTGGATATAATTCCTTGGGAGGTTTTCTAAAAGCACCCAAATTATAGCTCTGTTAGCAAGCAGGTTTCTTTACCAGGCAGATTATCTTTGTTAGAAACTTCTGAACCAGGAAGATGAATGATATAGGATTCTCCAGGATGTCAGAAAAGAGAGATTTTACTAAGAAAAGTCCTTAGATCAGATCCCAAATAGACGCAACATAAAATGGTGCATTTGGAAGACCTAGGGAGGGGAACGGAGGGCAGAATTAGGTCATTGTTAAGGGTGAATGCTTGACCTTTGCAGAGGTAAGTGAAAGAGGAGAGCCCTGGAGAGAAGGGGGCTCAAAAGAGGGGCTGGATGAGTCTGTAGACATGATGAAGATGGGCCATGAGAAAGGGATCCCACCACAGCTCGTCCTATTCAAGAACCAGGCAGTGACCTGGAAGGACAATGGGAAGGTCTCCATGAATCACCTCCTCCAGAAGGAGGCCAGGCCAGCTACCGGTCAGATTGACCAGCCCAATTATAACCTCAGGGGCATTTCTGCTTAAGAAGGTATGGGGAGGGAGAACATTTCTGCCATGTAGGAGATTGACAAGTCTTCAACCACTTATGAAACAACTGGAGATAAAAGGTTGAAAGTATAAACGCCCATTGAGATAACAATCACCAATTCCACAAATATTTATTGAGTATTTACCTTGTGCCAAGCTCTATTCTAGATTACTGGAGTGCACGGATGAAGAAGGCGAAGAACATCTCTGCCTTCAGAAAAATCTCATACCTTCTAAGAGTGAGTGTAGTGCACACAGTGCAGAGGGAGTCAGTTTCAATGCATCCATGAAGAAAAAGAGCAGTCTCCCAGGTCCAGCCACTCTGCAGGAGGTTGGGGAAGTGCGGGGGTGGAGATGTGCGCCTTTCAGGGGCCTGACAATGGTGCTGCCGAAGCTTAGGTTGGAAATGAGGAGGCTCTGCATGCCAAGAGCAAACTTCCCAGACTGCAGATTCTCCCCAAGATGGGTCTTGTTGACTTCAGAATCGGTAGAGACAAATAGAAACTGTGCATTGAAATATTTCTGACATGCAGCTGCAAGCTGGCAGCTCTGCTTAGAATGATTTATGAAGACGTTTTGTTTTTATTTTTGAGCACAGTCGATTTTGAATAAATGAGCCTTGTTCCTGAGGAATTTCTAATCAGCGTATCACTGTATAAACCAGCCTTTACCCTCAAGGAACTTATTTCTTTGTTTGACAAACAGAGCATGCATATGTGAAATAGATAGCAAGGCAATAAATAAAGTGGCAAATGCTGGATATGGACACTTAAGAGGTTAACAGAAAATGTAAAATGATATATGACGGACAGCAAGCCAGGTTGCTATCAAAATCTCTTGGGGATTCCCAAATGATAAAAGGTTTATTGTCCTTAATCTCTTGCTGCATTGATCCCACTTTTAAATCAGGAGCTGCCCTCAATTGTTGTTGGGAGAAGTCAGAGAACGGACCCATTGGTGTGGGCTGGAGTTCCAAGGAAGGGTCGAGGGGAGGGTTTGAGTTGGGCTTTGGAGGATGGGTACGGTTCAGACATGAGGGTGAGCGTTCTGGGAGGTGTTCTCAACCACAGACAGCTGTGGTGGAGGAGAACAGGCCCCGGATCCTGGGCCGATGCAAATAGAGCTTGGCTCTCAGGCTGCTATACCTGAACTTGATCCAACAGCTAAGAGAGGGGTGGTGGGTTTTTTAGAGCAAGGGAGTGGTAGGATAAAAGCAACATTTTACAAGATTAATAGGTGATTTCAGGACCTGTTGGGGTAAGGGGATCAGTCGGTGCTCTGCAGCTGGATGGGGGTGGGGCGGATTTGAGCTCCAGTCAGGTCTCTGAGGGAGCAGGAAGGAGTCAAACAAGAACTGGCTGGGAAGCAGCAGCAGCTGGACTTGAGTGGGAAGGTTTAGGCAGGAAAGGAGACTCGTGGTTAAAGACGCCCCCATAGCCCCAGACTTAAGGAAATGGGTGGACTTTAGTGAGAAGTTCTATTTATTCCGTCAGCCATTCTCTATTAGGCGCTTGCTTTGTGCCAGGCACTGTTCTAGAAACTTGGGTCACATCGGGGAACAAAACAGACTTAGAGCTGGGCGTGGTGGCTCGCCTGTAATCCCAACACTTTGGGAGGCTGTGGTGGGTGGATCACCTGAGGTTGAGAGTTCAAGACCAGCCCGACCAACATGGAGAAACCCCATCTCTACTAAAAATACAAAATTAGCCAGGCGTGGTGGCGCATGCCTGTAATCTCAGCTACTCAGGAGGCTGAGGCAGGAGAATCGCTTGAACCCAGGAGGTGGAGGTTGCAGTGAGCCGAGATCATGCCATTGCACTCTAGCCTGGGCAACAAGAGCGAAACTCTGTCTCCAAAAACAAAACAAAATGAAACAAACAAACAAACAAAAACAGACTTAGGTCCCTGCTCTCCTGGGGTTCCTATTGTAGTGCAGTGGTGGATGGGGAAGGGAGGGACTGGCGGTAAGCATTCAACACAATGAGTAGATAGAGTAAATACAAATCGGCCCTTGAACCACTTGAGGTCTTCTCATATGTGGATCTTCTGCCACCTCTGCCACCCTTGAGACAGCAAGAACTTCTCTTTTCCTCCTTTACTTCAGCCTACTTAACATGAAGACCATGAGGATGAAGAGCTTTATGACGATCCATTTCCAATTAATGAATAGGAAATGTATTTTCTCTTCCTTATGATTTTCTTAATATTTTCTTTTATCTGGCTTACTTTATTGTATGGACACAGTATATAAGACATATACACAATATGTGGTCATTGGTTGCATATGTTATCAGTAAATCTTCTAGTCAACAGTAGGCTATTAGTAGGTAAGTCTTGGAGGAGTCAAAGGTTATATGTGGATTTTTGACTGCGAAGGGGGTCAGTGCCCTAGCCCCCATGTTGTTCAAGCGTCCCCTGTAGTGTGTTAGAAGGTCACATGTACACTGCACACAAGGACAGGTGGAGCAGAGAAGGGGAGAGTGACAGTGAGTGTGGACTCAGTGGCCACCCCTGATATGGTGAGGAGGGAATATCTGAGCCCAAACTAGAGGGAGGTGAGAGAATTAGCCAAGCAGGCACCTGGGAGAAGGGTCTTCCATGCAGGAGCTAGAGCAGCCAGGTGAAGTCTCCCAGGCAGAGCTTGTCCAGCCTGCATGGTGAATTGAGAATAAGAAGGAAGTGGTCAGAGCTCGGTCAGAAGGTCACAGAAAGTTGGAGAATGTAGGATCCTGCAGGCTGCTCTCAGGATTGGCTTCTACTCTGAGTGGAGGCTTTTGGGCAGAAGAGCAAACATACCTGATGCTGGCTGCTATGTTGAGTTTGATTATAGAAGGCAGTGGCGGAAGCAGTCTTTCGGACCTTTCGGGAAACTCTCCAGCCAGCTGGTACTGAGATCAGTGTGGGAGCAAGCAGAAGAGAAGAGCCAGCAGTGAGGGTGGAACCAGCAGGGTTTCCTGATGGGTGGGAGGTAGGGTTTGGGAGAAAGGAGGTAAGGTTGGTTCCAAGATTTTTCCCTGAGCAATGAAAATTGGTGGCTGGCTGCCCTCAACTCCATTACTTGTTCACAATTCTGGAGATTGGAAGTTCAAGATTGAGGTGTCAGCAGGGTTGGTTTCTCCTGAGGTCTCTCTCCTTGGCTTGCAGATACCCCCTGAATCCTCACATGGTCCTCCCTTGGACATCTTGGTCCTCCCTTGGAGTGCATCTCTGTCTTAGGCTTCTCTTCTTGTAAGGACAGCATTCATATGGCAGTAGGCCCTAATGACCTCTTGTTTATCTCTTTAAAGGACACGTCTTCAAATACAGTTGTATTCTGAGGTCCTGGAGGTTAGGACTTCAACATGTGAACTTTTGGGGGGAAACAGTTTAGCCCATAATATAGAGAGATGAGATTATATCAGATTTCCTCCTGACATGGTAAAGCTAGAGGCAGAATAAAGCTGCAGTGAATGTGGGGCGGGTGCTGTTAGCTAGAACTTCCCAGCAAATTACAGGTGAGGTCAGAAGCAGCCATGGTTAGGAGTACAATAAACAGAATCACCCTCCTCGCCACTTAAGCTAAACAGGGCAAGGACAGGAAAAGTGGTCAGGTTCCAAAGGACTGGTTCCCAGAACTGGGATATCCACAAGAACCAGGTTCCCATGTGGCCTCTCAGAGCCTCCCGATCTCTTTTGCTTGGTTTCATGACCATCTAAAACACCTGGTTTTCTCCACTACAGCTTTTGACCTTGCTCTGACAAGGTCAACCTTGGCCCTCCCAGGCCTGGTCTCAGGTGGCTTCTCACTGTCACCACCTAAAAGATTTTACGGACGATCCCTGAGGCTCAACTCCAGAATCCTAGGAATTGAAAATCTGCTTGGTGGAATCAAGGAAAATGCCTACCTCCGCTTCAAACAGCGAAGGCTTGGGGAGGTCAGTGGGGGACTGGATGGGAGAGCCGTGGAATGCAAATAGGCCAGAGGGGCCCATTTTAGATGCACTGCTGGAAGGTGAGGGCTGGGGTGAGGAGAACAGAGTAGAGCTGGGACCTTGAAGAGAGAGCCAGAAATCTCCTGGCACACACAGAGAGCCAGTCCTCTCTCCTCCACAGAGAGCCAGTCCCTGTGGACATAAGCCGAGGGCTCAGGAGAGATGAAAGGAAGCAAAGCCGGGGTCTGAATGGCTATAGGAGTGAGAAGCAGAGGCACACAAAAGAGAAAGTGAAAGTTCTATTGACAAGACAATTTAGACCAGGTAATATTTTATCCACTGCAATTACACAGAATGAGGCAGAACAATAGAGAAATGAGTGAGGTCTCAGACACTTTCAAGTGGCTGATGGAAATCATTTATTCTGGAATCGTTTCTTTCATGTTCTTAGAATATATTGGGCACTTCAGGCAACTTACTATAGAGTATAAAATATCTTATATATATATAACAGCAGAGTATGTGTCTATCAAGTGGTTCAGCCCAAATGCAGAAACCAATTTGCTATAGAATGAAATGGATCTGCCCAAAGTTGGGGAACATTTAGAAATATTTTTAAAATAGATAAAAGTCGATATTTTAAAAATATTTAAAATATTTAAAAGTTGATATCAAAGTTGATGTTTTAAAAGTATCAACTTTGGTTTGCTGTTGTTGTTGTAATTTTTTTTTTTTTTTTTGAGACAGAGTCTGGCTCTATTACCCAGGTTGGAGTACAGTAGCATAATCAGGGCTCACTGCAGCTTCAACCTCCCAGGCTCAAGCCATCCTCTCATCTCAGCCTCCTAAGTAACTGGGACCACAGACACACACCACTACACCTGGATAATTTTTTTTTTTTTTTTTTTTTTTTGTAGAGATGAGGGTCTCACCATGTTGTCCAGTCTGGTCTGGAACTCCGGGGCTCAAACAATCCTCCCACCTCGGCTTCCCAAAATGCTGGGATTATGGGTGTGAGTGACAGTGCCTGACCTCAACTTTGGTTTTGATGAATGACATTTAACAGATGAGACTGGTCTTGCCACCTTCTTTGCCTCTCTCACCCATCAAAGGCAAAGAGCTACCTGTGACAAAGGGTATCACAGCAGGCGTGTTGTACTCTCTTGGGATCTGAGCTTACTTTACTCTAACATGGACATCACAACACCTATCCTGCCTGTCTTTCCAGGCAACATAGGAGGGGCTCACCTGAGACACAGTTTATGCAAGGACTTTTCAAAGAGCAGAGTGAATGTGTCCCCTAGGGTATGTGTGACATTCTCCTGTAGTTTGTTCTACAACCATGGCAGGCAACCGTGGTGGTGGTGGACAGGGGTGGGTGGTCCTCTTTTATAGGCTGAGCTGCAAATACAGGTTTTGCACTAGGTGTCACTGTAGTGGAGGCAGGCTGGCTGCCAGCCCAGACCTGTTGGGGACTTGTCATGTCACATGTGATTCAACAGCAACTGCAAGTGAGGTTGACAGAGCTGTTCCAGATGCTGAATACTGTAGGGCAGACAGTTTGATAAATGACTCGTGAAACATCATCTTCTATGCCTCTCACTCATTACTTCATTCAGATATGTATTCAGGGACTTCTAGGCTTATTACTTTGTCGTTTGGACTTTGGTGCCATAGTTGCAAGAAGTTCATCAAGGGTTAAAAAATTAAATTCATTCTTTAATTTAATAAATAGTGGATTTTATTGCCCCCCTTTCTATTTGCTTATTTTTCACATCTTTGTCCCTGGCACCACAAGGTGAAATATGGTAAATCTGCAATCCTATGAGAAAAGCCCTAGACATCAGACCTCGTCCTCTTGTGAATAACCCCAGGGTACTCGCTCTCAGTTTAGCACAGTGGCTCTCACATAGAAGCTGCTGAAAGTCTCTGTATCAAGGAGGGAGCTCTGGTTGCAAGCCCAATTACAAGTGCCTTATCTTGCTTATGGACCTGGAAAGTCTGGGTATGATGCTTTATTGTATTAAATACATTTGTCATTCTTGACTGCTCAAAATTGCTTAAACATCCTCTCCACATTTCCGGTCATTCCCCACATTGTAAATCCCACCTTTCCAATGAAGAGACCCATTCCCTCTTGCTGCTAGGGAAACAGATTCTATCACTCAGTTGCACTCTCCTGTAACTTCTATTGGGAAGTAGGGTGACCAACCATTCTGGTTTGCCTGGCACTGAGGGAGTCTTGAATGTGAGACTTTCTGTGCAAAAATTGGCAAAGTCCTGGGTAACATGAGCTGAGCTGGTCACTCTATTTGAAGCCAGCTATAGAAGACAAGGGCTGGGGGCATCCATTGTGCTGGCCCAAGCAGAGGCAGCTCAAGTCGATGGCAGTAACAGTTACCATTTCACATCAGTTCTGCAAAGGAGAGCTGGAAGCTGTCCCTGTAAATGCAACCCAGAGACTACTTCCGACCATTCTCTGAGCCTCTGAATAGTCTTTATTATATTACTGCCTTTAAACTATCTAAAGAGAGCTCTGTTGACTGACAAGACAGGCGGACTTCGCGTGTAGTTAGTCAGTGGCTTGGAGGTTCAGTGATGTCCTCGAAGACTGTGTCCACCTCTCCAATCTTCTGTCCAGCTCAGGTGGCTCCTCTTGTGATTTCTGGATGGCTGCCATGTGCAACAAGGGCTATAACCTTTCCTCACTGATATCCACTGGAAAAGAGAGAGTGCTTCTGGGCCATAATTCCAAGCAGACCCCAGAAATTTACCCTGATTGCATGGACTTAAGTCATACTTGCTTCAAAGTATAGGCTTTATTATTATTCAGATATGATGAGGCCAATGGGTCATGAAATGGCCGTCACTGAAAAGACAGTTTGTTACTCACAGTTCCCGAGATGAAGCAATCCCTGCTGGTGCAGGAGGAAACACCAAGGTGGATCTCAGGGTAGAGGGAGAGAGGGAAAAGCATGACCAGGAGCCTTTTCTGTGGTTTCCATAGGAAAGGCTAGGCAAGGCACAGTAAGCAGGGTTAGGCCTGGCTAGTTTGAATAATTTCAATGGGCTCAGTTTGAATAATTTCAGTGGGCTCTGGAGTGTAGGAGCTGGCCTAAGTTGGTTATACCAGGCCCTGGGTTGATTTAAGGCACAGGAATATTGCTTCCTGGAGTGGCCAGAGCCAGATAGGAGAGGTGGCTCAGAGTATGAGCTCTGGATTTGTTAGTTTGCCTATGAAAGACCTGGGTGGACCTTTTGCTACTCTATCTCTGAGCCCTAGACGAGGCAGTCTCTCTCCAGTCAGTGAGGACCCAGATGTCAGAGCATCAAGAATACAGAAAATAAGAAAATATAATTAATACAATACTCTCACCAAAATAATGAGATGGCCAGAGGAATGGACAGTGCTAACTGGCTTAAGGTCAGTCAAGCATTTCCCAAAGCGCTTAGCCTGTGTTGGCAAGAGGTAGATGCCGGAATTAAAATTGGTTTTCTGTTAGGCAGTGGAGAGGTGGGAGGAAACAGACACTGGTGAGATCACAGTGAATGTCATGACATACGGCTCTTGCTTTTGCTACCTGTAAAACCTTAAGGTTTTGCTCAAAGGTGACTACTAGCATAAAGCCTTCTGCAGACCCAGCCCACAGAAACTCTCTCCACTCAGTGTTGCTCTACTATTGAGTACACCATGCACACATAGATCCCATATCTTATTACATGGTAATGGCTCTTGTACCCATCCATCTCTCCTACTATCCTGGAAGATCATGAAGGGCTAAAGCCCTGCCTCATACATCTCACTGTTGTTCTCCAGCAAACCATGGTTGCATGCAACCTCGTACCCAGCAGTATGGGCATTGCAGACAGTGCTACTGAATGACCAGTCCCTGATTTCAGGGTGTTTAAAGCCTGGCCTAACCAGGAACTCTGTTCTGTGAGAACTTGGACTACAAAAATACAAACATCTCTGTCTTGTTTTGTTTTCTTCTTCATCTTCCTCTTTCTTCTTCTGCCCCTCCTTCTTTGTCAGTTGCACAGTGCAGAGGACTCAGGCCTCCAGCTTTCTTGAAGTAGTCTTCACCTTATCGTTGTATGTCTGTCCCCTCAAACCTCCTGTTGAAATTTTATCTCCGTGTTGGAGGTGGAGCCCAGTGGGAGGTGTTTGGGTCACAGGGGCGGATCCCTCATGAATGTCTTTTGGTGCCATCCCCAAGGTAATGAGTAAGTCCTTGCTGTATGAGTTCCCACAAAGCTCGTTGTTAAAAAGAGCCTGGCATCTCCCCCCGTACCTCTTGCTTTCTCTCTTGCCTTATGATCTCTGCACAGGCTGGCTACCCCTCAGCTTCCATCATGAGTGGAAGCAGCCAGAGGCTTTCACCACATGTGTAATCTTCCAGCCGGCAGAATCATGAGCCAATTGAACCTATTTTCTTTATAAATTACCCAGCCTCAGGTATGCCTTGATAGTAACACAAATGGTCTAAAACATCAACACGTCTGCCCACCCTTCTGTCCTTAGAACCCAGTCATCACGGAGCATCTTCCTCCCCGGAAGCAGATGCCCTTACCTGCTTATTAAAGACTGAGCGAGGTTGGGTAGGGGGGTGGCCAAGACCGGCGTCTGATGTGGAAAGAGGTTCTCCACTTGGATCAACAGAGCAAGCAGTTTGAAGTAGAAGTCATGGCTCATTATTCAAAGGCTTCTTCCCATCATGTTCTTTCACATAGGGATGAGAATTGAGAAGATAACTTTTCTTTTTTAATCAAAGAGAGCTCACAGTTAAAGTACTGAAAGAGAAAACTTGTCATTTTGAAATGAGCAGGCCAGTTGTCTCAAAGGAAATTATTAGCATATTTCAAGAACAGCATTGTTAAAGCAGACTCGAGAGCTCAAAAGCATGAAAATCAAACGCTACACGTTAAACAGAGGAGATCAATCAGATCCTAGTGCAGAGGGCTTGGAACTCACAGACATCCACAGCAGGCGTTTTCCTTGATTGTTTTTCAGCTTCCTTTGCAGCTGACATGATTGCAGAGGGGCCCAGATAGCAACTCCTCACCTGAGGAATGCAAGTGGATGCCCAGGAGGGAGGAGCTCCCACAGTCCTCCCAATAATCTGAGAAAGCAGCACGGCACCGGGAAACACGGGAGAGAAAGATCCACACCCCAACTTTTCCCAAGAGTAGTCTATGGAGCACCTGGATCATGAGATGCTCTGTAATCAAATATGTTTGGAAAACGTTACATACTCTAAATCTTCTTACAGGTACATTACATATTTTGGCGTTGTCAAAAGCCCTGAGAAGTCCTGCAATAGAAGAACCTGTTTAACTGCTGCTAAGCCTGGGATTCTCAAACATATTCAGCCAGACAATTTTTTTTTACTCCAGAAAACATCCGGTGAACTAGCATTTCATAGCACATAATTTAAAAAATATTGCCCTGCCTCATTTTCAGGCTTCACCACCATTTTCAGACTCTTCTTCTCTGAAGATTTTTTTTTTTTTTGAGATGGACTCTCACTCTGTCGCCCAGGCTGGAGTGCAGTGGCACAATCTCAGCTTACTGCAACCTTTGCCTCCGGGTTCAAGCAATTCTCCTGCCTCAGCCTCCTGAGTAGCTGGGACTACAGGCGCTTGCCACCATGCCTGGCTAATTTTTGTATTTTTAGTAGAGTTGGGGTTTCACCTTGTTAGCCAGGATGGTCTCAATCTCCTGACCTCGTGATCCGCCCGTCTCAGCCTCTCAAAGTGCTGGGATTGCAGGCATGAGCCACCGTGCCCGGCCTCCTCCCAAGACTTTCTAAGAGAATCACTGTCAAGTTTGAAAAGACCCTGCAAGTCAGGCCCGGCATTAAGGGGAAAAGTCCAGCACTGTCTAGACGAGGGGTCAGAACAAGGCTGCAGACAATCAGAGTGGGGTTCCCAGGGCATCGTGGCCCAGGCTCTGGTGGAAATGAGAGTGATTCGCAGCACATGGCGGGAGAGAAGGCCTGACTGGTTGTGTAGACTGACAGCCCTTGATGGGGTGTGTGGGAAAGCCCCAACGCTGTTCCCATGAGGGGCTCTGGAAACTCAAGTCACCTAAGGCAAATCTGGATAGAAGACAGTGGCAGTAGATTCTGTGCCCCCAATAGAGAGGATGTTTCTCCTAATACACAGTGTGTCATCACCATCCTTGGCTCAGGGCTTAACAGTGCAAAGCAGATAGCTGTCAGGCACCATTGCAGACACCTGGGTGGGACTGAGGCCACCTGGAGGGACACCTGTACTGACATAAAAAGCAGTGAATTAAGAGGCCAGGAGCCTGCCTGGCAGACAAAGTCACTATTAGTTGCTAATGCCAAGAGAGAAGGTAGGGAGTCAAGGCAAGAAAATGAAGGGCACTGTGCCAGCTGTGTACAGTTGTGTGGGTTGTACACTATATGGGGAGGTGGGTCAAGGGGGTGAGCCAGGGCTAAAATCTAACCTAGGTTCCATCTGCCAGGCTAGAAGCCCTCATGTGGGACTACACATGAAAGGAACCTTTTACTAATTCACACAAAGTCTGATAGTCGGGGCCCAGATGGGCGGGATGCCGAACCCTAGCTTGTGAAGTGAAAGGAACAGGGGATCTGGCTGGGGTCTTTCAGCACACTCACCATGCAAAGTTTGAGCAAAACATGGGTAAGAAACTGACACTGTAGGCAAATCCAAAAATCCCAAGCTGGTAAGGGCTGGCAGCTAAACAAGACACAGAGAAAAGGGCTCAGTTCCAGTCAGCCCAGGTGAAGTCAACTGTCCTAACAGTGCCTCTTTGAAAGCTCCAAGTCTCCGCCCTTGGGTGCTGTTTCACAAGAGTTGATGGCGTGGTTCTGTGACCTACACGTCTGACCATGTGTGACCTCTCTTCGTCGTTTTTTTTTTTTTGAGATGGAGTTTCACTCTTGTCTCCCAGGCTAGAGTGCAATGGCACGATCTCTGCTCACTGCAACCTCCGCCTCCCAAGTTCAAGTGATTCTCCTGCCTCAGTCTCCCGAGGAGCTGGGATTACAAGCATGTGCCACCATGCCTGGGTAATTTTGTATTTTTAGGAGAGACAGGTTTTCTCCATATTGGTCAGGCTGGTCTTGAACTCCTGACCTCAGGTGATCCGCCCACCTCGGCCTCCCAAAGTGCTGGGATTACAGGCATGAGCCATCGAGCCCACCCCAATTTTTGTATTTTTAGTAGAGACAGGGTTTCACCATGATGGCCAGGCTGGTCTCGAACTCCTGACCTCAGGTGATCCACCCACCTCAGCCTTCCAAAGTGCTGGGATTACAGGTGTGAGCCACCACGCCCAGCCTCTTCTCTGTTTTTAATAGAGTAACAAGAGCCAAGGATCTAAGGAAGCCTTTACAGGCAGACCTGGGAACAGGACTGGAAATGCAGCCCTTTGCTCTAATGACATTTAGAGACAGCCCAGAGGAATGACTTTTCAACAGTGCTCAATGTCTATGAAGCTTGGGTTTTATAGAGCATCGTCTTACAGGTCTCATGGTCAAAGGCATCATTTCAGACATGTTTAGTGCTGCCATTCAAGTTACGTATTTCTTTGAGGGACATCATGACTAACCTATGGCTTACAATAGGGCCCCTCTCACCTGGTCACCAGTGTTTTTTTTCTTCCCTAATCAGCTCTACTTTACCCTCCCTGCCTCCTCCAGTCGATCTTTAAACTTTCACCATTTTCTTCTGTCACATACCATTTTTACTGGATGACTGTACCTCCCACAATATAGAAAACATAAATGTCACCAGAAATGAGCTTCTCGAAGCTTTCTACCAAGTATCACAAACTTTAGTTCTAATGGCATTTATTCTTTGCTCGTTCTCTCTTGTCTGCAGAAGAAAATCTCTTTTCCAACTTAAAGAAAGAGATTCGCTTGATTCTGTCTGACCTTCAAGCTACTTCTCTCCCGCTCTCTATCACAAAACTTGTTAAAAGAGCATCCGAGACTTCCACTTTTGCCCATGAAGGACTACTGGGGCCGGAATTACCCTCCCACTTTACACAACTTGAAAACTGGACAAAATGATAAGAAATCATGGTTTTTTTTTTCCTTCAGAAATTGGACAATAGGCAGTACAAAATTGAGATTGCTGAGTGAGGGCAACAAACAAGATTAGTCCTATAATTGCCCCAGCTAAGTGCCAGGAGGCAGTTTCCAGGCTGTAGCGCAGGAAGCGGTTCCCACACTGTCTGAGGATTACTCTGAGCTCAGGAGAAAGAGATCAGAAATGGGAGGGAGGAAGCCAAAGTGGTTAGAATTTGTGGAACAGAATACTGCAGAAAAAAAGAAGGAGCTGCACCAAGAAATAGCTCAAGAAACCTGTGGAGGAAACCAGGCACACCTTTAGACGAACACTGAGCTGCCCACATGTGAAAGGGAACTACCGGACCTGGGTAACTACTCTGCAAAGCAGTAGGCTAAACATTTCTGGTGCTCGCACATAAGCAGGAATAATTCGTGTTCCCACTAGCCAAATGGACAGAACTTACAATAAATACACAGGACAGGAAAATACCATCTTATTAGTTGGGATAAATTATTAGCCTTAGACTGAAGGCTGCCCCAGACATGCCCCCCAAATGCTTGATAGCAGCCTTGAAAGGAGCAAACTGATTCCAAATAACTTAATTGTCTACCAGAACTAAGTCCAACACTTTTTAAAGGAACACCAAAAATTTCAGCACCCCAAAACGCAAATCCCAAAATATTCATGATCCGATCAAAAATTGCTAGAAATGCAAAAAGCAAAAAAAAATGAACGATTATCAGGAGAAAAAGTAACTGATAGAAATACCCAGAGATGAAAGAGATGATAGACATGATAGAATTAGCATATAAGAATACTAAAACAGTTATAAATAAGTTCCATTATACAAGAAAGTAGAGGAAAAGGACAAATATGATGAAGCAATAAATGAAAGAATGAAAAAACCTGAGTGAAACTTATAAAGATGAAGAATACAATATCTAAAATATGAATATAGTAAAATATTATGTGGGATAAAAGGGATCATTTCATAATAATAAAGAGATCAAGTAATCAAGAGAACATCAAAATGCTAAATATGTATTAACCTGATATCCCAGCTTCAAAAGAAATTGAAGCTGATAGAACTGAAAGAAGAAGTAATCAAGTTCACAGTTATAGTTGGAGATTTCAATATATCTCTCTCTCTCAATGACTGATGGAACAGGAAGAAATAAAATTAGTAAAAGTATACAATATTTGAACAACACTATCAACCAACTTGTCATTTATGTAACACTCCATCTCAGAATAGCACAATATACATTATTTTTAAGTGCATGTGAAACATTTACCAAAATAGACCATATTCTGGATCATAGTGTAAGTCTCAATGAATGTAAAAGGATTTAAGTCATACGAAGTAGGTTTTCTGACCACAAAGGAATTAAACTAAAAATCACTTACAGAAAGATACCTTAAAAATCCTCCCAAATGTTTGAAAATTAAACTACATACTTCTAAATAACCCCATGAGTCAAAGAAGAAATGACAAGAGAAATTAGAAAATATTTGAACTAAATAAAAATGAAAATATTTACACCTTAAATATACACAATAAACAAAGAAGAATCTCTGAGGGTGAAAAAAAAATGAAAACATAACATGTAAACATCTGTTGGCTGCAGCTAAAACAGTACTTAGAGAGAAATCTGTAGTATGTCATGCTAATGTAGGTAGATAGCTTGAAAATGAATGAACTAGCTTTCCACATAGCCCTATATGTATTAGGGAAACTATATAGTTTAAAACTTAGTCTTAGCAAATTAAGGCTAAGTTAATCAGAAGAAACAAAATAGTAAATAGTTAAAAAGAAACTGACAAAATAGGAAACAACAACAATAAAGAACAATCAATGATAGTAAAAGCTGGCTGGACCTGATGGCTTATGCCTGTAAACCCAGCACTTTGGGAGACTGAGGTGGGCAGATCACCTGAGGTCAGCAGTTCGAAACCAGCTTGGCCAACATGGAGAAACCCCGTCTATACTAAAAATACAAAAAAATTAGGCAGATGTGCTGGTGCACGCCTGTAATCCTAGCTACTTTGAAGGCCAAGACAGGAGAATTGCTTGAACACAGGAGGTGGTTGCTGTGAGCCGAGATCGTGCCACTGCACTCCGCCCTGGGTGACAGAGTAAGACTCCATCTCAAAAAACAAACAAACAAAACTAAAAGCTAATTTTGTTAGAAGATAAATAAAATTTATAAGACCCCTCCCCTGTGAGACTAATATGATATAAAAAAAGAAGAGATGAAAAGATAAAGAAAAAAATTTAAAAAGAGAGAAGACACAAGTTACTACCATTAGGAATAAGAGAGGGGCCACCACTTCACCTTTGATAAATATTAAGAAGATACAAGGGAAAGGTGTGGACAATTTAAGTCAATAAATTCAACAAATGGAATAAAATGGACAAATGTCTTGAAAGACACAAACCTCACTTGAGAAGAAATGTTACCAATAGCCCTGTATTTATTAGGGAAATTAAATATGTAGTTTAAAACATCCTCAGCATAGAGAGTAATTTTACGGTGGAGGAACCTGGCAAGCCTGACTTCAGCAGGAGAAAGTTAGTATCAACAGTGATTCCAGTTAATATTGCATACCGTGGCGTGATGTGATGGCAACAGCGCTTTACCTCTGTAGTCTTCCTCTCAAAAACCCATCGTCCCAGTATAGTCTCAGAAAACATCAAACAAAGTCCAGTGGATGAACATTCTACAAAATTCCTAACCCATATTCCTCAAAACTGTCAAGGTCATTGAAAACAAGGAAAGTGTGAAGAAACTGTCACAACCATGGGGAATCAAAGGAGACATGATGACTAGAGGTAATGTGTTACCCATAACAGAAAGAAGACATTCAGTAAAAAGAAAAGGTGAATAAAATATGGACTTTCATCAATGATGACAATGATAATGCATCAGGCCCGGCACCGTGGCTCACGCTTGTAATCCCAGCACTTCTGGAGGCCAAGGCAGGTAGATCACTTGAGGTCAGGAGTTTGAGACCAGTCTGGTCAACATGACAAAACCCCATCTCTACTAAAAATGCAAAAAAATTAGCTGGGTGTTGTGGTATCACCTGTAGTCCCAGCTACTCAGTAGGCCTAGGCAGAAGAATCACTTGAACCTGGGCAGCAGAGGTTGCAGTGAGCCAAGATCACACCACTGCACTCCAACCTGGAGAACAGGGCAAGACTCTATCTTAATTAAAAACATAATAATAATAATGCATCAATATCAGGTCCTAGTTGTGACAAATGTACAATGCAAATTATCAATGGTAGGGGAAACCAGGTATGAAGTATATGGAAACTCTTGATACCAACTTCACATCTTTCCTGTAAATCTAAAACTATCCTATGATAAGAAGTTTACTGAAACACACACACACACACACACAGACACACAGAGAAAACTCCAGGCCCAAATGGCTTCACAGCTAAATTCTACCAAATATTTAAAATATAAATAATGTCAATTCTACACAAACTCTTCCAGAAAATAGAAGAGGAGGGAACATTTTCAACTCATTCTATGAGGCCAATATTGTTCTGATACCAAAACTATACAAAGACAGTAGAAGAAAAGAGAAGTACACACCAACATCTTTCAAGAACATAGTTAATGAAAATTCCTGACAAAAGTTTAGCAAATCAAATGTAGTAATATAATCCAGAACACATGATTATGAAGTAGAATTTATATCAGGAATGTAAGGTTGGTTCAACATGTGAAAAATTAATGTAATTCATCACATTAACAGACTTAAAAAGAAAAGCCAGGCTGAGTATGGTGGTTTATGCCTGTAATCCCAGCACTTTGGGAGGCTGAGGCAGGGTATCTCTTGAGGCCAGGAGTTTGAGGCCAACCTGGGCAACATAAGTGAGACTCTGTCTCTACAAAAATTAAAAAATTAGCTGGATGTGGTGGTGTACACCTTCAGTCCCAGCAACTCAGGAGGCTGAGGCCAGAGGATTGCTTGAACACAGCAGTTTGAGGTTGCAATGAGTAATGATCAAGCTACTGCACTCCAGCCTAGGTGACAAAGTGAGACCCTGTCTGAAAGAGAGAAAGAAAGAAAGAAAGAAAGAAAGAAAGAAAGAAAGAAAGAAAGAAAGAAAGAAAGAAAGAAAGAAAGAAAGAAAGAAAGAAAGAAAGAAAGAAAGAAAGAGAGAAAGAAAATATAGTCATCTCAATAGAAAGAGCATTTAACGAAATTTAATACCCATTTATGATTAAAAACACTCAACAAATAGAAGGGAAATGGAATAAAAATAGAAGGTAATTTTTCTCAGCCTGATAGATACATGCTTAGTGATGAAAGACAGAATGTTCCACCTCTAAGATCTGGAGCAAGGTAAGGATTCCTGCTTTTGCGCTTTCTGTTTCATTTTGTACTGGAGGTCTTCATCAGTGAAATAAGACCAGAAAAAGGAGTAAAATGCATAGATGTAAAAGTGAAAAATAAAACTGATTGTATTCACAGATGATGTGACATGATTATATATGTATAAAATAGTAATGAATATACAAAAATGGTAGCAGAAGAGGTGAACTTAGCAGTGCCAATATATAAAAATGAGTTGCATTTTTATCTACTAGCACTGAACAATTTGAAAATTATATTAAAATATATACATATAAATATATACATATAAAATATATACAATATATTTACAATTGCATCAAAAGAACAAAATATAGTGATATATTTCACAAAATATGTACATGACCTGTATACTGAAAACTATTTCATACAAAACAGTGCTGAGAAAAATTAGAGAAGACGTCAGCAAATGAAGAGATATTTCATAGGTTGGAAGACTCAGTAGTTTTTGATGTCATTTATGGCCAAATTTATTTATAGAATCCAAATCACAAGAATCACAATCCCAGCAGATTCCCTGGGTAGACATTTAGAATAGCAAGTCCTTTCTCTTTTCTTTCTTTCTTTTCCTTCCTTCCTTCCTTCCTTCCTTCCTTCCTTCCTTCCTTCCTTCCTTCCTTCCTTCCTTCCTTCCTTCCTTCCTTCTCTCTTTCTCTCTTTCTCTCTTTCTCTCTTTCTCTCTTTCTCTCTTTCTTTCTTTCTTTCTTTCTTTCTCTTTCTCTCGTTCTTTCTTTTTCTTTTTTTGTGGAGATGAGGTCTCACTACATTGCTCTGGTCTTGAGCTGGGATTATAGGCATGAGCCACTATGCCTGGCCTAGAATAGCAAACCATTTCTAAAATTTTCATGGAAGTGCCAATAACCTAGAATAGACAAAACAATTTTGAAAAATAAGAACCAAATTGGAGTACTCACACTATCTAAGATTTGCTATGCAATATTCAGGAAAATGTGGTATTGATGTGTAGATAGACATATAGATGAAAGGGACAGGATGTCAGCCAGAATGGCAGAGTAAGCACCTCTGAAAATTCTTTCCTCCAGGACAATGAGACGACTGCTTGATTTATGATGGGGTTATGTCCTGATAAATCCATTGTAAGTTGAAAATATAAGTCAAAAATGCATTTAACACACCTAACCTACCAAACATCATAGCTTAGCCTAACCTACCTTAAACATGCTCAGAACACTTATAGTAGCCTACAGTTGGGCAGAATCATCTAAGACAAAGCCTATTTTATAATAAAGTGTTGAATATTTCATGTAATTTGTTGAAGACTGTACTGAAAATGAAAAGCAGAATGGTTACTTGGGTACTTCTGGTATGGTTTCTACTGAATGCATATTGCTTTCACACCACTGTAAAAGTGAAAAATTTTAAGTTGAACCATTATATATCAGGGGTTGTCTTTTATGACAAAATTTGTCAGAACAACTTTTTCAGTTCTGGAAGTTAACCAAAAGCTTGTAGTGTTATAGAACCCAACTGGGATCCACGTGCTCCGTGCAGCAAAACCAGATATGCACACTGAGGTTTTGCAGTGGTCGAAAGGAAGGCATTTATTTGAATGGTGCCAAGCAAGGAGAACCAGGCAGCTAGGGCTCAAATCCTGACCTCCTCTATGGCTTGCAGGTGACAGTTTTTAAAGGCAGGGTTAAATTTCAGGATAGCAAAGTCACAGGCAAAACTGTAAATTAATACATGGAGGTTATACATTGGTTTTGGCCAAAAAGGGCAGGATATCTTGAAGTGGGGACTTACAGGTCATAGACAGATTCAAAGGTTCTCTGATTTGCAATCGGGTAAGGAAGCAAAGCTTTGTCCAAAAATTTGGAATCAGCAGTAAAGAACATTAACTGGCCTGTGGGTGTGACTCCCTCCAGGCCCCTCCTGAAGAAATTTAGAACAAAGAGCAGAGGTCAGAGTTCAGTCCTTGGTTTCCTCTTATCTGAGGTCCATGTGCCAGCGGAACTGTTTGGTGGGGGTCTAAGTTTCTGAAAAGCAACCCAGAGACACATGTTAAGATGTTAGCTTTAGTTTCCACAGGGAACCAAACATCTCTGGATTCTAACTTCTTTGGCTATTATTTTCAAGCTACTAACATTTTCTTGCTTATCAAGTTATTATTTACTTTTCAAGGCTAGTTAGGTACCTGGAATTTCCCTTAAAGGAACTCAAGATTTTCCTTAATTTCCATGCTTGATGGGGGTGGAGGTGAGGGGGCTCCCAGGCCCCTAAGAGGGGGTCCTTGCTTCATCTCAGTAGCAATCAAGAAAAACATCTGAATCTCAGTAAGAACATTGAGCTTTGTGATGTTTTAACTTTCCCTATTCCCATCCCACCTAGCCAGGTCTGCAATAACCTTGAAAACAACAACAACAAAAAAACAGCCCACAATAACAGTAGGCCTTAGAGAACTGTGGGATACAATCAAAATTACCAAGATACTCATAATGACAGTCAGATAAGGAGAGGATAGAGAGAAATGGGCAGAAAGAATATTTGAAGAAATAATGACTGAAAACTCCCCAAATTTGGGCCAGGCATGGTAGCTTACGCCTGTAATCCCAACACTTTGGGAGGCTGAGGCGGATGGATCACCTGAGGTCAGGATTTCCAGACCAGCCTGGCCAACATGGTGAAACCCCATCTCTACTAAAAATACACATACACAAAAAAATTTAGTCGGGTGTGGTGGTGCACACCTGTGGTCCCAGCTGCTAGGGTGGCTGAGGCAGGAGAATTGCTCGAACTTGGGAGGCAGAGCTTGCAGTGAGCCGAGATCGCACCACTGCACTCCAGCCTGGGCGACAGTGCAAGACTCTGTCTCAAAACAAAACAAAACAAACAAACAAACAAAACAAAACCTCCCCAAATCTGATTAAAAACATCAATCTACACATCCAAGGAGTTTAACAAACTCCAAGTACGATAAATACAGAGAGAGCCACTTCTAGACACATCATAATCAAATTGTTGAAAGTCAAACAAAAAGACAGACTTTTGAAAGCACTAAGAAACAAGCAACATATCAGGTACAAGAATACCTCCATAAGAGTAGCAGCTGACTTCTCATTGTAAACCAGAAAGGCAGAAGCAGTGGGGTGATGTATTCAAAATACTGAAATAAAAATGACTGTCAATCAATAATTCTATATCCAGCAAAAACATTCCTTCAATGAAAGAGAAATTAAGACATTCCCAGACAAACAAAAATTGAGAGAATTTTTTCTAGCATACTTGTCCTGCAAGAATTACTAAAGGGAGTACTTAAGACTAAAATGCAAGACCACTAGACAGTGACTTGAATCCATGTGATAAATAAAGAACACCTAAAGGTAACTCCATGGGTAAATATAAAAGTATAAATGTATTTTTTTTGTTTCTAGCCCCTTTTCCTCTTAACTGATTTAAAAGACAATTACATAAATCAATAATTAGGCCCAACGTACAAAATGAAGAGTCCAGAAAGAGACCATAACATATATGGTCAATTGATTTTTGGCAAAGATACTAAGATAATTCAATGGGGAATGGATTGCCTGTTTAACAAATGGACTAGAACTAAGTTCATTCTAAAAATGAACCTTAGACCATATATAAAAATTTACTCAAATTGGACATAGACCTAAACCTAAGACCTGAAGCCATAGAAGAAACTTCTAGAAGAAAAAGTAGGAATAGATTGTGACTCATGTTGAGCAAAATTTTTTTTGATAGGACACAAAGCACTGTCCTATAAACTATAAAATGGTAAGTTGATAAACTGGACATCATCAAA
Source organism: Chlorocebus sabaeus (assembly GCF_047675955.1). Taxonomy (NCBI): domain Eukaryota; kingdom Metazoa; phylum Chordata; class Mammalia; order Primates; family Cercopithecidae; genus Chlorocebus; species Chlorocebus sabaeus. The sequence continues at coordinate 68,045,784 of NC_132928.1, read as the reverse complement.
ATGTCAGCTATTTCTCTTTAGAAAACACTGATAAGGTAAAGGCAAGCCACAGCCTGGGAAAGAATGCTTGTGAAACATGTATCTGATAAAAGATTTTAATCCAAACTCTATGAAAAACATTTTTGCATGTGTTAAAATATATATAAACATGACATTTACCATGTTAACTATGTTTAAGTATGCAGGTCTATGGTACTGAGACAAAATCCAAAATCTACCTTTTGGGGTAATTTTCCAGACAGGTAGGTGATCCTCCCTTTGCTGTTCATTCTCCTGAAGGTTCTAGGCTACTTTTCAAACGCAGGAAATTACCTCATAAAGCAATATGCCTGCCATCCTCCATGATTCAGAGTAGCATGTCACCATGAATTTAAGAAAATAAAATCACCGACCACAGTAAAATGGATTTAATGGTCACAGTGGTGTTCATAAAACACCTCAGCTTCTTAAGCACAGACTTTAATAATTTAATGTTTTTTTCTGCTGCGACACTAAGATTTTCTGAGAGAGAGAAAGCCAGCAGTAAGATAAAGCCTACATCTTCCTCCATTTTCATGGCAGCAGAACTAGTGTCTCTCCTGCCATTCTTTTTGCTGTTGTTGTTGAGATGGAGTCTCGCTGTGTCGCCCAGGCTGGAAAGCAGTGGCGTGATCTTCCCTCACTGAAACCTCCGCCTCCCGGGTTCAAGCGATTTTCCTGCCATTCTTAACGATGCCTGGCTATAGACGTCTCTTTACACCAGCGCCCTGTCTGGGATGTCTGTCTCCTCTTGCTAAGCAGGATAAAGGCCCAGTTCTTAAAATGTTTAGCAAAGAAAAAGGATTTCAGTATTTCCAATTGGTCTAATTTATTTTAAATTCTGGATCCATACTTTAAAAGCAAAATCAACTAACATGTAATAACATAAAAACCAAACCAAACCAAACATCTAATAACCAGCCATATTGACCAGATACAATATGTTTCACAATCACTAGCTCTCTGGTGGACTTATTGTTACTAAAATTTTCCACTTAAAGCTTTATATCCAATATTTTAAAATGTATTTTAAAATTAAAAATTTGTATATAGAAAGTAATACATATAAAGCCACTCTAAAAATTTGGAAAATAGAAAATAAATGAAGAAGGTAACTAGTATTACCCATAATTCCACTGGCCAAGAATTACTGTTAGCAGTTATTTAATAGGCTTTGTTTTTTAATGCATATGGACACAGATTAGGTATATTTATAAGAACATACTGTATACACTCTTTTATAGGCTGTTTCTTTTTCTACGTTTGATAATTTACTATGAGCACTTAGTCATCAGATTGTTCTCCAAAATAGTATTTTTAATGCTTTTTGTAGCATTCTATCACATGCGTTTCATCATTTGTACAACCTAGATCTAATTAGCCAGGTGTGGTTGCTCATGCCTGTAATTCCAGCACTTTGGGAGTCCAAGGCAGGTGTATCATGAGGTCAGGAATTCAAGACCAGCCTGGCCAACATGGTGAAACCCCGTCTCCACTAAAAATACAAAACTTAGCCAGGTGTGGTGGTGCACGCTTGTAATCCCAGCTACTCGGGAGGTTGAGGCAGGAGAATTGTTTGAACCCAGGAGGTGGAGGTTGCAGTGAGCCGAGATCGTGCCACTGCTCTCCAGTCTGGATGACAGAGCAAGACTCCATCTCAAAAATAAATAAATAAATAAATAATATAAATAAATAAATATCTAATTTTAAAAACTCAGTTATTTCTATTTATTTGCATTTAAATAACACATACTTACGTATTTATCTTTAGTACATCTCTGTTTTCATAGGATGAATTCCTAGATGATATAATTTCCTAGATGATATTGATGATAAATTTCTATAATTTCTGAAGAGATAAACCTAGGACTTTGACATTCGCTAGAATGTCTTGGGCATTCCAATCAAGAACCTGTTCCTCCAATAAACTCCTTTCAGATAGTTCTTATAGTTCAGCTGCAATCCTGTTACTCGCTGAAGGCCTTTAATAGCATCTCCTGAATCAGATATTTATTTCTTCCCCTGTCATTCCTACATCCTTTTTCCACTTATATACCAGGTGCTATCTGGTATATAAGTATATACCAGATATAGTGATATATATATCTGGTATATAGGTATATAAGTGTATAACTGGTATACACTGGTAGAGATAATATATATCTCTACTCCTCACAGTGCCCTGATGTAGGTAGTGTTGTCTTCATTTGATAAATATGGAATTTGATATTGAGAGAGGTTCAAAAACTTGCCCAAGGTCACATCACTAATAAATGGTTATTTTAATCCCGGTGTGCAAAGTCTATTCTTTTCCTTAGTGGGTTTCACTAATGTTCTGTCTAACTGCAACAGAAGCATCATGGTTTAGATCACACAGGCTCAAGCCAGTCTGCCTGGATTTGAATCCCAGTGATTTGAATCTAGCCTGTGACCTCACGTAAGTTATTATCCTTGTCTGCATTCATTTCCTCATCTGTAAAATGTGCATAATAATAGTACTCACCTCATAGGGCTGTGGTGAGGATTAAATTGCTTAATATACATAAAGTGCTCAGATTTTTGCCTGGCACAATGGAAGGATTAATAACTTTCATCATCATCATCATCTTTTTGTTGTTGTTGTTATAGTCACGGTTGTAGTTTATTGCAGTGAAAGGATACAGATTAAAATCAGTAAAGCAAAAGACACATATGGCAGAGTCCAGGAGAAACCAGCAGGAGCTCCTAGTTATTCTTCAGTGGTGCAGTGGTACAGACAGCACTTAATTCTCCTAGGGCCAATGTATGAAAACACATCATCATCATTACTGTTGTTGTTACTGTTAGTGTTACTATTACACTCCAGGCAAACCAGCGACTAGTCATTTCCCAAGCTTAAGTTCATTTCTAAATCTATGTCTTTGCTCACCCTGTTTTCTACTCTTGGCATGCTTGTCCCATCTTTTCATGTGACTAACTTTGTGGCTCTCTTTCTTGATGAAACAGATGAAACAAATTCTCCCTGTCCTTCCATAAGCGCTGCCTTCCTCATCATTGCCTGGTCTTTCCCTCTTCCACCACTTGTCATTCTTTTATGTTGTTCATCCTATCTGTCCTGTTTTGCAGTCTTGCATGTACCTGTTTACTTCCTTACTAAACCAAAAGCCCACTGAGGGCTGAGGCTGTCCTGGGAACTGTCACGTATTGTTGTGAAGTGAAGCCAGATAGAGCATGTGTAATGTCCAGGTCTGTTCCTTTACTGGCCCCATTTCTAGCTCCTGAAAGTTGTTTCACTCCTCTGTGTCATGTTTTTGTTCACCTGTAAAGTGGACATTATAATGGGAACTACTCTGTGGGATTATTGGAAGGATCAAAGGCATATAGAGGCCAGGTGCAGTGGCTTATGCCTATAAGCCTTACACTTTGGGAGGCCAAGGTGGGAGGATTGCTTGAGCTCAGGAGTTCAAGAACAGCCAGGGCAACATTGGTTGGTTCAAGACTAACAGGTCCAACATTTTGTAGGACCCTGTATCTACAACAAACAAACAAAAACACAAAACAAAAAAACCCTACAAAAATTAGCTGAGTGTGGTGGCATGCAGCTGTAGTCTTAGCTACTTAGAAGGCTGAGGCAGGAGGATCCCTCAAGCCCAGGAGTTCAAGGCAGCAGTGAGCTACGATAGCACCACTGTACTTCAGCTGGGGCAACAGCAAGACCCTGTCTAAAAAAAAAAAAAAAAAAAAAAGTAATATGTCTGGACCACAGTAAGTGCTCAATAAATGCTAGTAATCAAAGGTGACATAGTAGGCACTGAGGAAATGTTAGTTGAGTGAAATGCAGGCACTCATGACTCATGCTTGGTCACTAGACATTTGTTGAATGGTCTTCTCTTTTGTATCTGCTTGTAAAGCTATGTAGATTCGCTCTGGTTATTAACTGGTATGATTAGGGATATTGCCTAAGACTAGTCTTGTTTGAGATGGTGATGGCAGTGAGAGTGGTAGAGGTAATGGTTGAGCTCTAACCTCTGGGTCAAAAAAATGAAAATATTGGTAAGTCTTGGGGGAAATACAGGGGAAAAGCTCTCTGGCAGACAATTCTTTAAAATTTCTCCAGAAGTCAAACTGTTCTGGGAACACACACTCCCTCTGATGCCAACTTCAACCCACCTGCCCTGCTGAAGGTACACTGGGCTACAGCAATAGGATCTTGGGCTCTGAGGGCAGCATCCAAAGAGGAGATCAAGCATACACAGGCAGGAGGGAAGCTGCAGTTGACCAGTGACATTTTGTGGTTCCCTAGAACTCTTCACTCAATCCCAAAGAACAACAGAACCACCCACAGTCCTGTTTGCTTGCTCACATTCTGACCTCTGGCTGTACCTGAGATTACTTTCCCACGCTCAGGCTTTCACAATTTCCCTCTCTCTCTCTTTCTTTTCTTTTCTTTTCTTTTTTTTTTTTGGAGACAGAGTCTTACTCTGTTGCCCAGGTTGGACTGCAGTGGCGTGATCTCGGCTCACTGCACGTTCCGCCTCCTGGGTTCATGCCATTCTCCTGCGTCAGCCTCCTGAGTAGCTGGGACTACAGGAACCCTCCACCACGCCCAGCTAATTTTTTGTATTTTTAGCAGAGACGGGGTTTCACCGTGTTAGCCAGGATGGTTTTGATCAGCTGACCTCATGATCCACCCGCCTAGGCCTCCCAAAGTGCTGGGATTACAGGCGTGAGCCACTACGCCCAGCTCACAATTTCCCTCTCTTAGTTGGGTGTATACAGTGTTAAATAAAACGTATGGGAGGCCATTATTTTGAACTAAGCTCTTGTGCCAAGCCCCTACAGACAAACCAAAATGGAGTCACTTGTGTGAAGTGCCACATGATCAAACTGAAACTTTAAAAAAACAGAAAAAATCCCCAAGTAGGCCAGTTTTTCCAAAAGCAGATTTAGAGCAACCAATCTATAAGGGCCCAGTCAATCTGAGCTGGCATGATAAGGAAGCCTCCTCTGCTTTAGCCCTTTCAAAGAAAGTAACCTGAGGTAACCTGATGTTAACCAACCCACTTTTTCTGTATTAAGCTGTTTCCTTGTTTCTGTTCAAGTTACCTTACAAAAACTGACTGTTCTGCTAGGCCTAGTGGAACTCCTTCTATTTTTTTAGACAGGATGCTGCCCAATTCATGAATCATTAATAAAAGTCAATTAGATGTTTAAACTCCGTTTGTTGAAATTTTGTTTTTGGCAGCAATCTGTTTTGGTTCTTTTAGTGAATACCCTAAGAATCGCAGATATGTTTCTAATGTATCAAAAGCTAACGTTAATCTGCCTTTACCTTTCTTCTGGATAACATACTGCCTCTCTGCAAAAATTACTGTTTTATACCACATAGTGCTAAAATCAATTTTTCCAACCATGGTGATTGAGCCCTTCCACTATTAAATGGGCTACATTAAGGGAGGTGAACAGGTTTCAATTTCCAGGCCAACATCAATCAATTTGTAATAGAGTTCTGGGAAGGATTCTAAGGCAAGGTTCAGGTTCAGAAGGGGGTTAAAAAAAAAAAAAAAAAAAAAAAAAGCCATAAGGTATTCTACAAGCAAAGGATGAGCCCAGTAGAAATCAGGGATTGGATCTAAGATTAATCAGGCGCGGCCGATGAAAGACTTTAGCAACCCAAAGGCTCCCCAAGGGTTAGGGTTTCCTGGATTACCGCAGTGCATTGCAATCTAAACTCACATGATCTCCAAGCAGGAGGGCCACTCCACGTCCAGAGGTCCTCTCCTGGTGAGAAGGCACACCCCACAAATGGAGATCTGTGAGTGATGTGATACTTGTGCTTATACCAGGCTAGTCACCATCGCAACAGGGAAATGGAAAGATTTATCAGAACAGGAGAAAATCAAACAGAAAGGAGAGTGAAAACACCCAAGCAAAAAGAAATGCCCACTGCTGAGACAGCCAGGTGGGACGGGGTCCCGGGAGAAACTCTAACCAGCCTGCGCACTGGAAGGCGCGCAGGCTGGAAGGAGCGCACGCTGGAGTGGAGCCACAGAAGTTTGTGCCGTTTGAGGGGGAGGAGCCCGGCTCCTCCCCTTCCTGTGTGGAACCCGCGATTCAGTTCGCAGGCGGAAAGCACACTAGCAGGGACTCTGGCTTCACCGAGAGTCTCTGTTTCCCCTTTACTTCATTTTTCACCCAAGGAAACCCTGCCTTACTGACTCTTCAGATTGTCTGCGAGCCTAATCTTTTGTGGCCGTGGGACAAGGACCCCGTCTTTAGCTGAACTAAGGAAAAATCTCGCAACACTGCTATGAATAAAATGTAGGGCACTTGACCCACTGACAAGGGTGGGAGGTGCAGGGATGGGGCCCAGCCCTGAGGTGGCCTTAGGAGGCCTGGGTCCTATTTCTTCTGATGATCAATATGTCACTGTCAGATTTCCTTAAATTACTGTGGTGTGAAATTGACTCAGAGAAAACAAGGCTAGTTGAGTGTTGAGTGACAGGTGAAAAAGAAGATAAACCCCCTCCTGGGCATAGGCTTTTAAAACTGGAGACCTGTGGTCAGGTGAAGTGGTGCCTATAATCCCAGCACTTTGGGAGGCCAAGGCAGGAGGATCTCTTGAGCCCAGGAGTTTGAGACCAGCTTCGGCAACACAGTGAGAACTCATCTCTACAAAAAAAAATTAAATAAATAAATAAAAATAAAAAGTAAAAAAAAAAAAAAAGAATAACCAGACATGATGGCGTGTGCTTGTAGTTTCAGCTACTTGGAAGGAAGGCTGAGGCAAGAGGATCACTTGAGCCCAGGAGTCCAAGGCTGCACTGAGTTATAATCACACCACTGTAATCCAGCCTGGGCAACAGAACAAGACCCTGTCTCAAAATAATTAAATACGTAAATAAAGATCAAATTGGAGACCCTTGTTTCCCGAGTCAGCACTTGGGAGCTCCTGGAAGTTCCCAGGGAATGACACCTCCATTCCGTTCATTTGCTGACAAGATAATCCGCCCTCTGGGTCACTCAGGGCAGGGAAGAAAGTCTGATTTCTTCCCCTTCTACTCTGGAGGCCTTGAAAGCTAGAGGGAGAGACAGGTAAATAGAATGGAACCTTCTAGAGAAGTCGGCTTTCTCTAGAGGCAAGGGCCGTGCATGTTGAGCTCCAGTAAGACACAGGTGGATACAAACTGAGCAAGCCAGGCACTGCTTCATATTGCTTCTGAAAGAGACATGAGCACAAAGTGACATTTCCTATCACTTCTCTAGACCCAAAATGAAAACACTGAAGAAGAAACCAGACCTAAAAAAATGTGAAGCTTAATTGGGGTCTGGTTCTTAATCATTCTACAGTGCAGACTCCCCTTACCACCCAGATCCCCAAGGCACCCAGTCCTCTCGTGAACCAAACTGAAGAAAGAGACCAGGCTTCCTGAGCTGCTGCTCCAACTCCTTTGTGGCCTAGGATGTCTCTAGATAAAAATGACTGGGAGCCCCTTCTCTGAGAGGCTCACTAAAGCCAATATAAATGAATGTCATTTTTAATGTCCTTTTATTTCTCCTTCTCTCCACCCAGCTGTAATCAAACCTGAACATCAGAGGCACATTCGTGTATCAGCCAATCAATTTATTTCTGCCTTCCATCCAACTAGTGCAAAATGTCATCTAATTTAAAGCTTAATCAGGTGAAGCAATTAATACAATACGGGATTTCCACCCTCTGTTTCATGTACAAATAAGAATAAAATATATTTACTAGAATAATTACTAGTTTCAAAGTGTCTAATAATCACTCCCAGCTGGGAGCAAACCCTTGGAGAGAAGAGAAGGTAGAATTAACTCAGGGGACAGATCAAGAATGTGCTATTGATGACCAGTTGTCTAGGAACCAAGAGGCATCTACTCACTGGTGAGAACCCCTGGCTCAGGCAGGCCTGGAGGGCAGGCAAAACTCTGGCAAGATCACTGAGCCTGGGTCTAGGGGGACTGAGATAATCAGGGTTCTCCAGAGAAACAGAACCAATAGGATAGACATACAGATATATAAAAAGATATGTATGATGAGGGACTGATTCATGTGATTATGGAAGGCGAGAAGTCCCTTGATCTGCCCTCTGCAAGTTGGAGGACCAGGAAAGCTGGTGGTGTAGTTGCAGCCCGAGTCTGAGAGCCTGAGAGCCAAGGGGCTGATGGCGAAGTCCTGGTTTCTTACACCAGGAGTGCTGATGTCTCAAGGCAGGAAAGGATGGATGTCCCAGCTCAAGCAGAGAGAGCAAATTCACCCTTCCCCTGCCTTTTTGTTGGATCTGGGCCCTCAAGGATTGGAGGATTCCTGCCCACATGGGTGAGGGCGATCTTTTTCATTCAATCTGTTAGTGGTGGCGAATCCCTACGGTCTGCAGCAACCTCAGTTCTTGCTTCCTCAAAAGAAAGACTTTGACGGAGGGGTGTAAGGCAGAATGAGAGACCGAGGCAAGTTTTAGAGCAGGAACGAAAGGATATAAAGAACTCTTGGAAGAGGGCCAAGCTGGTGACTTGAGAGATTTGAGTGCCCAGTTTGACCTTTGGCTTGGGGTTTGGTATGTTGGTACACTTCTGGGGTCTGTGTCACTTCTCCTGGGATTCTTCCCTTGGGGTGAGCTATCCCGCATAAGCAGTGGCCTGCCAGCACTGGGAGGGGCCTCATGTGCAGTGTGTTTTCCAACATTGTGCATATGCTTGCTTGAGTCATTCTTCCGTTACCAGTCGAGTGTTCCTAGAGGAAGGTCACATAGCAGTTAAACTCCACCGTTTTGCCTCTTAGCGTGCGTGCTTAACCTACTCGCCCAGCTCCTGAGATCTTGTCAGGAAGTGGCTGATCACTGGCTTCACGTGTTTTCTACTTATTGGGAGACTGCATTTTACCTGGTGCCAGCTGTGCCCAAAAATTATCTTAGAGAGACAGTTAACAACTGTCTGGCCATCACCTGATGGTTGCCTAACATTCCTGGTTGTTGGGGGAGACTCTCCTGCTCTGCTTATGTCTGCCTAAATACCTATTGTAACAAATCCGCCAATTGAAATGCTAACTTCTTCCAGAAATACCTTCATAGACACACCCAGAAATAATGTTTTACGAGCTATCTGGGCACCCTTTGGCCCAGTCAAGTTGATGTAGAATTAACCATCACAGTGACCATCTGTTCTTAACAGGCTTAATCTGGCAGCTCTGGACCAGGGAAAGGGGCAGTGCATTTTGCCTGTGGAGGTCTGTTTCATCACCTGCAGCTCCTTGTGGGAGTCTTGGTTGTCTTCTTGGGTCAATGGGGTCCCGATCTCTAACTCATCATCGTTGTTACAGGCACCACCTGAGGTAACACATGGCCAAGAACACTACAAGCTATAAAGCGAGGCATAGATGTTATATTTATTAAGTGAGACCAATTACATAGTAAACAGTTGTAGAAAATAGTGGAATCAACTAATCAACCACTTATATTAGAAACCTCATGCCAGCAAAGCACAGGGAACACAAGGACATGTGAAGACGTTGGTGGTGCTCGTAGTAACGTGGGAAAGAGGTCAAAGGAGAGGTTTGGGCAATGGGTGTTGTGTGAGTTCTGAGAAGAGCTCGGTGAAGTCAGAAGAGAGTAAGGATTTGAAATCAGTGAGGACAAGGCGGGAACTCTTCTAGGTAGACAGAATCATACCATTCGTTCATTCATTTTGAAAATTATTTGCCCAACATATGCCTATTGTATGTTTGATCTGCATCGGGCATAGAAGGAAATGCCTAAAGGCAAGAATGTGCAGTGCATGCTTGAAGTCTCTGAATAGAGCTTGGAAAGGAAAGAAAGAGAGAGAAAGACAGAGAGAGAGAGAGAGAGAGAGAGAGAGAGAAAGGCAAAGGGGAGGAGAGGAGAGAGAGGGAGAAAGTGAGCTAAAGGCATGTTGTGGCCAGATTGTGGTGTGCTCTGCATGAAAGCATGGTTTTATTCTGTAGGTGCAGAGTCACTGCCCTTGAAGACAGAACAAGGAGAGTGAATAAGTCTTTCCCTCTGTTTTCAGTGGATGCTTACCTTATGAATGGAGCCGTATTTAAGGAGCAGATTAGGAGGTATTGAACAGCAGACTGCCCAGATCAGAGATGCTTTTTTAAGTTCTAGGAGGCTATGAGCTTCCAGAGTTGTGCCAGTTCCAGGCGTCTGAATTACAAAAGGACATGGCTGGCTCAAACCTGGTCCCTGCCTCTATGACCCACAGTTCTTTCACATGCAGGGAAGTCCTGTTCCGAGCTCCCTGAAGCCTTTGACTGTTCAAAACCTCTTAGGATGGGGAAGATTCTTGGGAATAAAATGCATCCATCCTGGGAGAGGTTCGTAGGGGAGCCACTTTGTTGTGAGGCAAAACAAAGGGCCCTGATGGATGGCTGGGCCAGTGAGTGTCACCTGCAATCAAGGAGTCAGTGATGTGGAGGAGGGGCTTTAATCACACTTGCTTCCAATGTGTTCTGAGTGTGCAAGGAAGATGAGTACAAACCCAAGCCTTTATTATTTCTTCATCCTCCCCACTTACTGCTGGGTAGAAGGTTGGTTGTATGAATTGTGTGATGGTAGAGATGGCCTGAGGCTGTCAGGGAATCTGGTGGCCTGGTTTCTATTGCTGCTCTCTTACTAGCTGGTCATAGGACTTTGGGAAGTCACTTGATCTGTCTGAATCTCGGTTCACTCACTTATAAACTGAACGTTTTGGGATTAGAGCTGTGGTCCTCACCTGGAAGGTGGGTGTTAGCAGATAGGTACATCAGCCTCCTGGGGAAAATGGAAGGGTAAGTATATGGACTGAATGTTCATGTGCCCCCAAACGTCACATGTTGAAATCCTACCCCCCAAGGTCATTGTATTAGTCCATTTGCATTGTTATAAAGAATACCTAGGTAATTTATAAAGCAAAGGGGCTTATTTGGCTCACAGTTCTGTAGGCTGTATAGAAAGCATAGTACAGCATCTGCTGCTGGTGAGGCTTCAGGAAGTCAAGATTATAAATCATAGTGGAAGGGGAAGAGGAGCTAATATATCACATGGCGAGAGAGAGAGAGAAAGAGAGAGAGAGAGAGCAAGAGGGAAGGGAAAGAGAGAAGGGAGGTGCCAGGCTCTTTTAAGCAACCAGATCTCACATAAACTCATAGAGTGAGAACTCACTCATTACTGTGCGGACAGCACCCATCCATTCATGAGGGATCCGCCCTCATGACCCAGACGTCTCCCATTAGGCCCATGTCCCACATTGGAGGTCACATTTCAACATGAGAGTTGGAGGGGGCAAAACATCTAAACCATATCAGTGATGGTATTACGAGGTGAGGTCTTCGGGAGTTTATTAGGACATGAGGGTGGAGCCCTGATGAGTGGGATTAATGCTCTTATAAAAGGGACCTCAGAGAGTTCTTTTGTCTCTTCCACCATGTGAAGACACAGAAAGAAGGTACCATCCATGAACTGGGAAGTGGTCCTCACCAGACACTGAATCTGCTGGCACCTTGATCTAGGGCTTCTCAGCATCCAGTAAGAAATATCTGTTGTTGATAAGCTGCCCAGTCTATGATATTTTGTTATAACAGCCTGAATAGACCAAAGTAGTAGGCATATGTAAATTTAAAATCCCACTCTGGAATTTTGATAGTATTGACTTCACCTCCCTGGCAACCTCTACTCAACTCACTAACTCCTCCCACACAAGGTTGAATGGGGATGTTGCTAGAAATGGCTGCTGGCTGGATGAAAGTTGGAAGGTTAGGGCCCTCAGGAGCCTGGTCCCCTCACCCTGATGTCCTGAAATCCATCACTGACTTTTTAAATGTCAGGTCTGGTTCACACCTGATCGTTATCATCCCTAAGGCAAGTGAAGCAGAATTGATCTCCTGTCTCCATGGAGGAACTCAACAAAGGAGGGAAATTTTACAGGAAATAGCTAAATCTTTAGTTTGTGAGGATGCTGAAATTCAAGACATTAATCCCCAAATGTCAGCATGTCTCCACAAAGTTGTAAATGAAGCAATTACATGGATTGCCCAGACACTAAACTGAAAATTCCAGAAACTTCTACCATAAGAACGTTTTATGGAAATTAAAGTGAGAGGGGAAGTTTTAGATTCTGGCTTCTCTCAGGCTTTGATTCCAGTTTTCCCTTTTTAAGCTCTCACCCATGTGTGGTCCATGCTTGCCGAGCCTCTCCCCTTCCTCCACTAGCCTCTTCCTTCTCCCCACGTGATCCATTACTGAAGCCATGCTTCTCTACCCTGTCCTTTTTGCCCTCACCTTCCTTCATATCTGCTCTGCACCTGCCCTGCCTGGAGGACCAAAGGCTTCATCCCAGTGCCACTGTACACTGCTGGGAAAAAGGACTCAAGCTAAAATGAAACAGTGCCTCATCAGATTTTGAGGGGTCTGCTCTTCCTGTTTGGAATCATTCCTCTAGCACCTTCCCATCAGTATTTCCAAACTTCATCATGTTTCTCAAACCTCCTTCTGCTTCCTTCACAGAGCAGCCTTGCCTCTTACTCCATCAAGAAAGCAGAGCCCGGCCAGGCGCGGTGGCTCAAGCCTGTAATCCCAGCACTTTGGGAGGCCAAGACGGGCGGATCACGAGGTCAGGAGATCAAGACCATCCTGGCTAATACGGTGAAACCCTGTCTCTACTAAAAAATACAAAAAACTAGCCAGGTGAGGTGGTGGGCGCCTGTAGTCCCAGCTACTTGGGAGGCTGAGGCAGGAGAATGGCATAAACCCAGGAGGTGGAGTTTGCAGTGAGCTGAGATCCGGCCACTGCACTCCAGCCTGGGTGACAGAGTGAGACTCCATCTCAAAAAAAAAAAAAAAAAAGAAAAGAAAACAAAAAAAAGAAAGCAGAGCCCGTTTGCAAGTAGCATCCTTCTTCCCTTGGCTCCTCAAACAAACCAGCCCCCGACTGGGTCTCCTTTTCTCCTGCCTCAGGGCACGGTGTCCTCCGATCTAGCTCTGACCCCTCTCTCTTGTTGCCTTGGGAGACTGAGCTGTGGATTATTCCTCCTGCCCTGCCCTGGTATGGCCACCTCCTCCCCTTCCTGCCAGTTGATAAGCAGGAGGGAGGGAGGCAACAGAGGAAAATGGCCCCTTATGGTCCAGCCCCCAAAAGAAAACAGCTGCAAGACAAACCAAGTTTTCTTTCCTTCATATTTGTAGTGTAATTTTATTCATTGAGCCTGCATTTTTCTCTATTTTATCAGACTCCTTTTTTATTATCCTTGCTTGGCATGAGGATCGGTTCAGTACATCCCCAGGGCATAGTAGAAAAGAAGAAACTCTGCCCTATGCTAGAGAAATCTCTCCAGTATCAGTGGAAAATAATCCTCTGATCCTGTTAGTCTGCCGGTAGCATGCGCTCTCCCCTTCCTTCCCTTCCTCTCCGCTTTCCAGATGGAAAAGTGACCACATCCGCTGTTCTTTGCTCTTGCTCGGTCCACATCTCACCAGCGCATAGTACTCTGCCTCTGGACATTCCTCTAAAATGGTCTTACCCAAGGTTCTTGGTGCCCTCCAGTTGTTAAATCCAATGCAGTTTTGATTTTTTGATTTTTTTTTTTTTTTGCTTACTATTCCAGAGAACATCTTCTCTTCCAGGTCCCAGGCCACAGCCATCCTCATTTTCCTCTCGGTTATGAGCTGTTCCTTCCTGGAATTCTCTGCACAATCTTCTTTATCTTTCTGCCTCTTAGAAGTGAATTTTTTTTTTGTCTACTTTCATGACCCCAGCTACCATCTATTTCCTTATAATTTTCCAAACCTCAGTGTATTACCTGGAACCTTCTTTCAGAACGCAAGGCCCAAATTGCTCACGGCTTACTAAATCTTCAATCAAATGTCTCTCAGGCACTTGAACCTCGATCAGTATCCTCTTCTCTAAGCATTTTCTGTCTTAGCCCATTTTGTGTTGCTGTAACAGAATGCTTGAGGCCAGGTAATTTATTTTAAAGTGGTTTCTTCTTTTTTTTTTTTTTTTTTAAGAGAGGGTCTCTGTCACCCAAGCTGGAGTGCTTAGCTCCCTGAAGCATCTGCCTCCCAGGTTCAAGTGATTCTTGACTTCAGCCTCCTGAGTAGCTGGAATAGTACAGACGTGTGCTACCACACCCGGCTAATTTTTGTATTTTTAGTAAAGACAGGGTTTTGCCATGTTGGCCAGGCTGGTCTTGAACTCCTGACCTCGTGATTTACCTGGCTCAGCCTCCCAAAGTGCTGGGATTACAGGCGTGAGCCACCGCGCCCAGCCAATATTTTTATCTTTTAATGAATGCTTCCATCATACATGTGATTACAAAGTTACCTTCCTTTTATCTATGCAGCACCTTCTTCCTTTGAGGCCTCATCACTCTCTCCTGCAACATAATCTATTCTAACGTGGGTCAATATAAAATCCAAATCTCTCTGCAGGGCCAAGAGGCTATTCATGACCTGAACAAGAAGAAAAGACAGGGGACCTCTCGATACCCAAACTAGGTAGTCAACTTTTGGTCCAAGTTGTCTAGAAACAAAATCAAGAGTCTACAGAGTTTGGTTTTGTTTTTTAAATAAAAGAGATAAGTAAGATATGGAAAATCCATAACAACCAGGGGACAAGCCTGGGCCTTGGAAGAATGCAGGGCACAGAGGTTAGTGGGGCAGACTCAGCACGTGTGGGTATGTGGCTGTTTTCCTCCAAAGTATCTGCTCCAATGACTCATATTCTCCCATTGAGGTTGCTCCTTTGAATTCAATGGCTTTTTCCTGGAATGTCTTCTATTGCCTTGTACCCTGTAATACAGCCCTCTTGCACCGTGTGTTTAATAAATACGTACTCTTTGAATGAAATGATGGCTGTGTCTTCTGGAATTAGATGTTATAGTAACAAAATTGTATCCAACAAGAAACTAGCCTGGATGAATTTACACTGGAAATCAGAGAGCAAGCAAGCAGTTGGACAAAGATCATAGAACATTTATGGAGGGATGCAGGGGTGGGTTGGGGTAAAGAGTAGGAAGATCCACAATAAGGTGGGATTCTAGGGAACAAGTTGGGTACTGGAGGCCTTGCCTGGTCTCATTTCACCCTACCCTTACCAGCACACCAAGGACAGCAAGACCACGGGGCGTCTTCTCCCTGCTCCAGTCACACTGGCTTGATGGTTCCAGGAGCCTACCAGGCTGCTCGATCCTCTGGATCTTTGAACATGCACCTCCAGCATTAGAAGAGCTCTTCAACCTTGCTAGGACTCTTGGTGACATCCTCTTCTCCTTCAAGGCTCAGCCTAGATAGCATCTCCTTGGGGAAGGCAATGGTCAGGGAAGGGCTTTCCATTGATTTCTTTCAAAGAACGCCTCAAGTTATAACTGTCATGTGAGCTGTGGTTCCTTACAAAACAAAGTGATGCAAGGATCTAGTGCCAGTGCTTTATTCAGGAGGTCTGACCTGCGTGGAGGGGAGGGAGGAGTCACTGTGCACGGTGATGGGCTGCTCTGCTGGCTCCTGCTTCCTCATGTGCTTCGAGGGACACAGCCGGTCACTGGGCAGGAGCGTCCACTCACCATCTGGCACAGCTTAGACAGGATGCCCTGAGCTGACTGCAGAGAACAATCACAGGGAGGCAGAGGGCATGTGTCTCCTCTCCTGCTGTCCTTCACTCCATGAGTTTTGTTATCTCACCCCTCGGAAGTCAGATGTCAAGACCAGCATGGTGGCATTTTAACTAAAGTCTGGAAATGTCTACAGGAGACATCCACTCAGAGCACGTGACTGGTTGTCATCCAGAGGACAGAGATCCACATTCTCAGGACAGGTGACAGGTCAGCCCCAGGAGCAGAACTACATGGGCCTAAGAGGGTCCAGCTGGCCATGGTGGTGGCAGAGGTGAAGCAAGCTGCAGAAGGCCCAGGAGATGCTAGTGCCAAGAGATGGGAAGATACTTCTGACACGGCAGTTCCTACATGGATCATGCCTACTGGTCACCCGTTGGACCAGAAGCGTCTTGGAGGTAGATGCCTTGCCTGCCTGGTTTAACAATGTGTCCGCAGGCCCAGGAGAGCATCTGGCACAAAGTAGGTGTTGAACACTTGCCTTGATGCACCAAGTTCACATGTCACACATGCTGCTAAGCTTCCCCCGGTGTAACCGAGTAAATTGCTCATGCTTCTTGCTCCCCAGGTGATTTGGTTCACCTTTGTCTTCACAAGTTGGCAGCTAGGCTGTGAAGACCCCGAGGGTGCAGAGCATTTCTTTCCACCTTTGTTTTCCTAGTTCCTAGTTCAGCACCTGGCATATAGTAAATGCTCCACAAACATTTGTTGAAATTCATGCAGGACTGAGGTATGGATGCAACCCGAAGAGGTGGGGGACTGGACTGCAATTATTTTATCACTGGGCTCACATGACTTGCAAGACACTTTCCTGTGCTGCTTGTTAAGAAATATGTGCAATGTACAATATCCTGCTTCTAGCGATTTGAAACCATGTATTAACTGTAGTCATCCGACAGTGGTATAGAACACCAGAACTTATTTCTCCTATCTAGCTATAATTTTGTATGTTCCCCAAACAAAGAAATGTTAACTGTTTTAGGTGATGGGTATGCTAATTACCCTGATCTATCACTATACATTGAATGTATCAAAACATCACTATGTACTCCATGAATATGTACAATTACTATTTGTCAATTAAACCAAAAACAGGCACTGGTACAAAAACAGGCACACAGACCAATGGAACAGAATAGAGAGCCCAGAAATAAGGCCGCACGCCTACAACCATCTGATCTTCGACAAAGCTGACAAAGACAAGCAATGGGGAAAAGACTCCCTATTCAATAAATGGTGCTGGGATAACTGGCTAGCCATATGCAGAAGATTGGAGCTGGACCCTTCCTTACATCATATAAGAATATCAACTCAAGATGGATTAAAGATTTAAAGGTAAAACCCACAACTATAAAAACCCTGAAAGACAAACTAGGCAACACCATTCTGGACATAGGAGTGGGCAAGGATTTCATGAAAAAGACACAACAAACACAATTGCAACAAAAGCAAAAATTGACAAGTGGGATCTAATTAAATTTAGGAGCTTCTGCACAGCAGAAGAAACTATCAACAGAGTAAACAGATAACCTACAGAATGGGAGAAAGTATTGGGAAATTATGCACCTGACAAAGGCTAATATCCAGCGTCTATAAGGAACTTAAACAAATTTATAAGAGGAAAACAACCCTATTAAAAAGTAGGCAAAATGCATGAGCAGATACTTCTTAAAAGAAGACATCCATGCAGCCCACAAGCATATGAAGAAAAGTTCAATATCACTGATCATTAGAGAAATGTAAATGGAAACCACAATGAGATACCTTAAACCAGTCAGAATTGCTATTATTAAAAAGTCAAAAAACAACATATGCTGGTGAGGTTGTGGAGAAAACTGAACGCTTTTACACTGTTGCTGGGAGGGAAATTAGTTCAGCTATTGTGGAAGACAGTATGGCAATTCCTCAAAGACCTAGAGGCAGAAGTACCATTCAACTCAGTAATTTCATTACTGGATATATACCCAGAGGAATAAAAATCATTCTTCCATAAAGACCCATGCACGTTTATGTTCATTGCAGCACTATTCATGAAAGCAAAGACATGGAATCTACCTAAATGTCCATTAATGACAGACTGGATAAAGAAAATGTGTTATATATATACCATGGAGTACTACGCAGCCATAAAAGAGAATGACATCCTAACTTTTGCAGGAACACGGATGGAGCTGGAGGCCATTATCCTTAGCAAACTAACAGAGAAACAGAAAACCAAACACCTCATGTTCTCCCTTCTAAGTGGGAGCTAAATGATGATAACTTATGAACACAAAAAAGGAAACGACAGACACTGGGGTCTACTTGAGGGTGGAGGGTGGAAGGAGGCAGAGGAGCGGAAAAAAATAACTACTGGGTACTAGGCTTTCTACCTGGGTGATCAAACAGTCTGTACAACAAATCCCTGTGAAATGAGTTTTCCTGTGTAACAAACCTTCACATGTACCCCCAAACCTAAAATAAAAATTAAAAAATTATTTGCCAATTTAAAAAATTTTTCAATTTTTTTTTTTTTTTAAAACAGGCTGGGCATGGTGGCTCATGCGTAATCCCAGCACTTTGGGAGGCCAAGGCAGGTGGATTGCGTGAGCCCAGGAATTCGAGACCAGCCTAGGCAACATGGCGAAACCCCATTTCTACAAAAAGTACAAAAATTAGCTGCGTGTGGTGACGCCTGTGGTCCCAGCCACTCGGGAGGCTGAGGTGGGAAGATTGCTTGAGCACAGAAGTTCAAGACTGCAGTGAGTCATAATCACGCCACTCCACTCCAGCCTGAGCAACAGAATGTGATCCGTCTCAAATAATAAATGATTAAATAAATAAAAAAGGAAAAAAAGAAAAAAGAAATACGCACAGCAAAATCAAGACACCCTCGACCCACAAACTACCAACTCATTTATTCATTTCTCACTTGTATCAAGGACTTTCTTTTCCGGCACTATTCTGGATTAGATAACCTGAAAACTTTCTTGTTTGTCGAATACCTAGAAGTAATGATCAATATGTAACAACTGATTTTTTGAAACGCACAGTTAAGCTTTTAAGAAAGTAAGGACACTCTTCAGTGGCAAAAACAAACAGTGATAGTCATCCCTCGTCACTCGCAGATTCCGTATTGCTCATTTGCCTACTTGCTAAAATTGATTTGTAACCCCAAGATTAATTACTTGGGGTACTTTCGCAGTCATTAGCAGCCATGCACAGAGTGGTGAAAAATCTCAGTGGCCGGATGAGAAGCTTCTAGCTGAGGTGGAAAGAGGCAATGATCTGCCTTCTTGTTTCAGTTCTCAGGCTGCAAACAAGTGTTCTTGTGGTGGTGTATTTAATGCCATGCTTTCCACATTTCTGTGCTTTTTGTTTGCGACTTTGCTGTTGAAACGGCCTCCAAGGATAGTGCCGAAGTGCCATCCAGCGTTCCTAGGCACTGCAAGGCTGTGATGTGCCTTACGGAGAAAATAGACGTTAGAGAAGCTTCCTTTATGCATAAGGTGTAGTACCATTGGCTCTGAATTCAGTGTTAAAAAATCAAAAATAACATAAAAAATACAGTTGTGCATCGCTTAATGATGAAGATACATTCAGAGACATGTGCGTTTAGATGATTTTGTTGTATGAACAGCAGAGTGTACTTACACCAAGCTAGACAGTGTGGCCTCTTACATACCTAGGCTATATGGTACGGCCTATCGCTCCCAGGCTCCAAATCTGCGTAGCGTGACTGTACTGAACACTGTAGGCAACTGTAACACCATGGTAAATATTTGTGTATCTAAACACGGGAAAGGTACCTTAAAAATATGGTTATAAGAGATGAAAAATTGTACGCTATCTAGTGCACTTACCGTGAATGGAGCTTGTGGGACAGAAAGTTGCCCTGTGTGAGTCTGTGAGTCAGTGATGAGTGAATGGGAAGACCCAGGACAGTATCACACAGTACCGTAGACTATATACACCCTGTACACTTAGGCTACACTAAATTTATATTTTAAAAACTTTTCTTTCTTCAAAAATAAATTAACCTCAGCTTACTGTAACTTTTTTTACTTTGGAAACTTTCAAAATTTTTACACTTTTTGAATCTTTTGTAATAACACAACTTAAAACACAAACACATTGTACAGTTGTACAAAATCTTTTATATACTTATTCTATGAGATTATTTCTATTTAAAATTTTTAAAAACTTAAAAAAAGTTATGTTAAAAATTGGGCCGGACGCAGTGGCTCATGCCTGTAATCTCAGCACTTTGGGAGGCCGAGGTAGGCGAATCACCTGAGGTCAGAAGTTCGAGATGAGCCTGGCCAACATGGTGAAACTCCGTCTGTACTAAAAATACAAAAATTAGCCGGGCATGGGGGCGGGCACCTGTAGTCCCACCTACTTGGAAGGCTGAGGCAGGAGAATCGCTTGAATCCAGGAAGTAGAGGTTGCAATGAACTGAGATTGTGCCACTGTACTCCAGCCAGGGCAACAAGGCGAGACTCAGTCTCACACAAAAAACAAACAAACAAACAAACAAACAAACAAAACAACTAAGACACAGACACACACATTAACTTAGACCCACACAAGGTGAGGATCATCAATATCCCTGCACTCCACCTCCGCATCTTGTCCCACTGGAAGCTCTTCAGAGGCAGTAACATATCACTATTTCCTATGGTAACAAGGCCTTCTTTTGGAATATTTCCTGGAGGACCTGCCTGAGGCTTTTATTGGGATGTCACGCTTTTCAGACATATATGGTCATGGTGATTTGTTTGGTTTCTTTCTCTCTCTTTCTTTCTTTCTTTCTTTCTTTCTTTCTTTCTTTCTTTCTTTCTTTCTTTCTTTCTTTCTTTTCTTTCTTTCTTTCATCATAGATTTGCTTGTAAGAAGATAATGCACCATGAACATTCCTGTGTACTAATGAAAACTTTTCAGCGTTGGGGTTAATGTTTTCAACTTTTTAAGGAGCTTGTTGAGGTCTGCAAAATCTTCTGCTAAACCCTTCACTGAATTTTTGTGGGTGTTTTCCTTCTTGTTCTTCTACTGATTCCTTTTACTTGACTCTTCTTCAGATATGTGTTCCCGTTCCAGCTCCAACAACTCCTCAGTACCAATTGCTCAGGGTCATGTCATGGAGCAATAGGAATTTCTCAGCTCTATTATAATGTTATGGGACACTGTCATATATATGGTCCATCACTGGCCGAGATGTCATTATGTAGCTCATGACTGTGCAGTCAAAACAAAAACACACATAGAACAAGGTTATGTATTGATCGGTTGGTGAAAATGTTGTCACTGGAGATTTATAGAAATCAAACCCTATATTGCTACCAGGAGCACGTTTCTGTATTCCTTGATTCAATATTTGAGGTGGCTTTATGGAACATAACTACTGAAAATGACGAGAATCCACCTTATCTATTAATGGAAGTTCCGGTACAGAATAGAGAGAAAGGGAAAAGGTTAATATTTGAAGGAAAATGGCTAAAAACTTTCTAGAATGGACTTCAGACACAAATCTTCAGATTCATGAAGTGCAATGCATCCAAGCAACATGAATAAAAGTAAACCCACACGTAGATTCATCAGTGTACCTGCAGAATACTCAAAGATATTAAAAGACCACGGAGAAAAAGATGGCATAAAAAGTAAATGCTACTAGATTGACATTACAGTTCTCAAAAGCAAGAACAGAAAGTAGGATACACTGGAATTTCATTTCAAAATAAGTGATACCCTAGAATTCTATGGCAATATAAACATTATTCAAGAACCAGAGGAAAACAAATGTATTTTCAGACAAACAAGGATTAAAATAATTTTCAGCTAGCAGAACCGCACTGAAATAACTACTAAGTGTGTATTTCAGGAGTAAGGAGACTGAACCCAGAAGGAAACAGTGGGCTGCAAGGAAGGAGGGTGAAGAAGGAAATTAGTAGACACAGGAGTAAATCTACAGAGACGTTCACTGTATAAAACAAACGTATATAGGGTTTAAGCAATATTCTCAACCTTCATTCATTCAACAAATATTTATTAAGCATTCAAAATGTGCCAGCAATGGTTTTACATGCTAGTAATATAGTGGTGTATTAAAAATTTTTTTAAATGCCTGCTTTTATGAAGTTTATAAATAAATAAGTAAAATATTTAGCGTGCTATATAATGACACATGCAATGGAGAAAAACGAAGCAAGGGCGGAGGATAGGGAGGGTTGGAAGGGAGGACAGGAATAAATAAAGCTCTGCCCTTACAGTGTGAGTCTAGACAACTAAATGGATAATTGAACTTTCATAGCTGCAATGCAGGTACCCTGAGGTTTTGGTGTAGAGACTCTCTGTTCTCATCTCTGCCTTCACCATCTTGGAAGAAGGGCTGCCTTTTCTTCCCCTTTTCTTTCTAATCCAAAGTAACTTTATATCTATAAAGTCATTATATATATATATATGATAAAAAAGAAAGGCATGACCGTATGAGTGACCATCCCTGACCTCCTCCAAGAGGGACAATCCTTGAAGGTCAGTGCAAGTGGCAAAGTCATGGGAAGAAAAAGAAATCACCATTGGGCAATTTGGGGTAGAGGGTTGCTTGCAGCCAATCTTGTAACTCACAGCTTTAGGGAAAATGTGACAATCTAACTGAGCAGGGATCCGTGGGACTAAGGAAAGTGCCCTAACAGAGTTAATGAAAATTGCAAGCCAGGCTTTAGGCAGAATTATAGTTAAGCATTGACCAGGTAGCACTGGTGCCCTTCAACCTCCTTCCCCGCAGCTGCTAACTAACCAAGAGCTATGTAGCACACTGGCCACCTGCTCCCTGCCATTCCTATAGATAGAATTTCTGATGCTGGACCTTTATACTGGAGAATTGCTTAAGGTGTTCTTCAGATTCTGAATTCTGGCAGAACGATTGACGCCAATCGGTCTGAGGACCCCCACCAAAGAACTGACTCAGTACAGAAGTGTAGTTTCATCATCAATGTCCCCCTTCACTTATCAACCAATCAACCACCTCCACATCCTACTCCTTCAACCCTCTGGACCCCTGAAAAAACCCATCCCTACACCCGCCGGGGAGTTGGAATTGAGGTTTCCTCCCATCTCCTCGTTCAGGTACCCTACAATTATTCAACTCTTTCTCTGCTCCAAACCTCAGTGTCTCAGTAAATTGACTCACTGTGCATCAGGCAATGAACCCAGCACCATTACACTGAGAGAGTCTGGGTAATTCAGAGTGTTCAAAATTGAGTATTTGGAAGGGTTTGGGAAGGAATGAGTTTAAATCAAGCTCTTTTGGGGGAAAGTAAGAAACAGATTTTACAGGCTGCAGCCAGTTGTAAATTTGTTTTAATGCCAGAGTTTCTAAGAAGTGGATTTTAAATCTATAAATCAGTTTTATTTATGAACTTAAACTTGATCTATTATTCTTTCTCTTCCTTTTTAAAAATAGGCCAAGCTTGCCTGGTGTTCTTTGGACAGTAAAGCGGAACAATTTTGCAATATCAGAGGTCCCCAACTTGTATAACTTAAAGTTGTCTGATTTATAAAGAATATTTATAAAGAATTTTCTACAATGGGGGCTCCCTTGTCCTGCCTTCCAGGCCACTGCTGTGGTTGAGGAAGGTGAGGGGCACCCCCATGCTTGGCTGAGGACAGAGCCAGGGAGAGGGAGGGCACCCTTGGGACTTATAACCACCCTCCACCTCACTGGTGAAGGGGACTTTCACTGACCACACTGGCAGTTCACTTCCATCCAAACAGAGTCTCCATGGAAAAGTGAATTCTGAGTTACAAAGAGCCGATTTTAATCCAATTTTGCAAGTCACATCCACATGGGAGGGATGCCAAAGAGAATGATGATGACATGGGACCACAAGGAAGATTCCCTGCTTTGTTCAAGGAAAGAAGCTCTGCTCTCAACTCCCAGAATACTTAGCCTCATCTTGGAGGCTGAACTTGGCTCTGGGTGGGGGATGGGAAGAAGCTCACAGCACTCGCCCTGAAAGAGACCAATCCACTAACAGAGGACGGGGGCCAGCAACAGGTGCCTTAAGCAAACAACCTAGCCAAACAAAAAAGGTGAGCCGCATCCTGAACGACCCTAAGCAAGCAACCTGTTATTTCCCTTTTGGGAGGTCTGAAGCAGGAGGCTAGCTGCCTCTCTTGGTTTTGGGCAATGCTTACCTCTGGGGGAGAAGGGTTTAAGGCCTAGTGAGTCAGAGTCGACCATGCTCAACCTGGCCCTGATTTCAGTCTCTGCTCTCTTTGTCCCCTAAACCTTGTGAGAAAGTAGCAGACACCTGATACTGCAGGCTCTTCTCACTTGCCCTAAGAAGATGGGAACCTGTCTTACACAAAGGGGAGCCTGAAAGTGGTAAATTCCGCCGTCTTTAAGCCAGCCACTAAGGATTCTGGTCACCAGAATCACCTAGAGAGCTTTAAAAAAACAGGGATGCAGATATTTGGCTCCACTGCAGACAAACCGAATCAGGAATTCTGGGATGGGGTCCAGGAATGCATACTTTATGAACCTTTCCAGATGATTCAGATGATTAACCAGGTCAGGGGAAATCTGACATAAGGAGCCCAAAAAGAATTCTCACTCTGGTGATTCAGTCATTAAAACTCTATCGGCACATGAAGAACTCTTCCAAATCAATAAGAAAAATATGAACCACCCCACAGAAATACAGACAAAAGTGATTTCCTTAAAAGAAATGCAATGGTCAGTAGCTACATGGAAAGATGTTTATCCTCACTAATAAAGAATTGAAGCAACCAGATATAATTGTTTTTGCACAACAATTAGCAAAGATTTAAACACTGGGTAATTCTGAGCATGGCAGGATGAGAGGAAACCCACACTCTTGTCTGTTGGTGGGAGTGTGAACTGATGCAGTGTGTTTGGAGAGCAATTTAGAATCTCTGTCAAAATTTTACATGAATGTAGCTTTGATGAAGCACTTCAAGGATTTTACTCTGCAGATATAATTGAAGCAGCGTGCAAAAGATACATGTACGCACATGGTCCTTGCAGCATTGTTTATGATAGCAAGGCCTGGAAACAACCCACAAGTCCACCAATAGGAGACAATTGTACATTATGGTACAACCACGCAATGATTATTATTCATCTGTTAAGAAGAACAGGCTAGACTAACATCTACCTATCTCTGGGGGATGTTATTTTGTGAAAAAATAACAAAAAAGCAATTATGTATGGTTGGAATCCATTTTGGGTAAAACAAAATAAAGGTAGAAATGGCATTTGTGCTTATATGTGGATAGAATACTGAGAAAGAAGTTTGGGAAACTGTAAAATGAAGTTACTTCTGGAGAGTGGAAATAAAGATTTAGAGAAGAAAGGTATCTTTTATTTACTTTTCACTTGTCAACATAATGAATTATTTGAATTTTACCATGAGCATATATTACTTTTGTAAAACAAAATAAGGCAAATGTACTAAAATAAAGAAGTTAAAACATGCATATACACAGCTACTATGAGTATGGTGACTACCTCACTCTCTGGTCTCACTCCCTGGAGCAGAGGCCCCTAGGGTGGGGGCCACACCTCCTGAGCCCGCCTCTGAATTTCACTGCAGCCTCATGGACTAGTCCATGTGAACTTAACTCCCTTCCAGCAACTAGCACTTGCCACAAGCCTGTGTCCTTTCACTGCCTACCCCAGGGCCTTTACTGATGTCCCTTGAGTCTGACACCTGAGAAGGACAGGAGATGCAGACTCCCAGGAGCAACCATTAATGGTGACGGAGTGTGGGGATAAATGCCTCAGTCCCACCCTTCAAAGCGGCACTGCAAGGCATCCTGCACCCTTCTCAAAGGACCTGGTGAGGTCCTGCCCTCCTTGTCTGCAGTGATGATCGTGACAGCACACTCATCTCCATCTCCTTACCCTGCTCCCTCCCTCACACTTCCAGGATCAGCACCCACATAAACTACTTCACTCAGATACCCACCTTGCAGGGAACCCAAACTTAACCACCTCTTCAGAAGGAACCGCAGGTTCCTGAAAGCCACCCTTTCCTAAGGCTCAGGCGAGGCCACATTGAGGGTAGGAGGCTCACTGATGGCAGCAGTAATGGTTAAGAGATTGGGGGAGATGTCAGGCATTGTGCTGGGGGATTTGCACGGCTGCCTCGTGTCATCATCCCAGCAACCTGCAAAGTGGATCATTTGGACCCCCATTTTGCACTTGAGAAAACAGGGATAGCTGGGGGTCCCTAAGTCCAGGTCTCAGGGAGCTGGGATGACAAATAGGTAGGGTCCTTGCTTCAGATGGGGCCAGCTCATGCTCCTCGGGCCCTTGATTACAGGGTGTGGTGCTCACAGTCCTGCAGGCTTTCCAGAGGGTCCTTGCTTCAGATGGGGCCAGCTCATGCTCCTCGGGCCCTTGATTACAGGACGTGGTGCTCATGGTCCTGCAGGCTTTCCAGAGGGTCCTTGCTTCAGATGGGGCCAGCTCATGCTCCTCGGGCCCTTGATTACAGGGTGTGGTGCTCACAGTCCTGCAGGCTTTCCAGAGCAGCAGCAATCAGGTGACTTGTACAGAGCCAGATGAACAAATCTAAACTGGGCAAAACAAGACCAAGATATCAAGATGTAAGAATCAAGGGGTAAAGAGGTAGAAGAAGGTAGCTCCTTTTTTTTTTTTTTTTTTTTTTTTTTAAGGCAGGATCGTGCTTTGTCACTGAGGCTAGAGTGGAGTGGAGCGATCATGGTTCACTGCAGCCTTGACCTCCAGGGATCAAGCGATCCTCCCACCTCATCCTCCCGAGTAGCTGAGACTACAGGCATGCATCAGCATACCTGACTAACTAAAAAAGTTATTTTTTATAGAGACAGGGTCTTACTATGTTGCCCAGACTGGTTTGCCCAGACTGGTCTCAAACACCTGGGCTCAACCGATCCTCCTGCCTTGGCTTCCCAAATTGCTGGGATAATGGGTGTGAGCCAATGCACCTGGCTAGAAGGTATTTCTTACCAGGAAGCAGGAGGAGATACAGTTGTCCAGCCTGGCCATGGAGACAGGTGTTACACGGAATGTTTGTGTCCACCCAGGATTTCGCATGTTGAAATTCTAACCCCCAAGGGGATGGTGCTAGGAGGTGATTAGACAGAGACTGGGTCATGAGGGCAGGGTCCTGTGAATGTGATTAGTGCCCTTAAAAGAAAAGAAAAAATAGGAGCTGGCTCTCCATCTCTCTTCCCTGTATGGAAGGATATAACGAGAAGATGGCCATCAGGAAGCAGCCCTCATGAAGCATCAAATCTGCTGATGCCTTGATGTGGGATTTTCAGCCTCCGGAACCCAGAGGAATAAATTTCTGTTGTTTAAGCCACCGAATCTATGGTAATTTGTTACAACAGCCCAAAGAGACCAAGACAAAGAAGAAAGGAGAAGGGGATGGTTCAGGGAAGAGCTGGAACCCAGGACTGGGGTACTAACTTGAGGAGGGGTCGGGAGCCCACTGGACAGCTCTGGTCCGTGGGCTATGGACCCCTCCTAAAGTTAGTAACTTACAAATAAAAAAATTTTTTTAAATTTAAATTTAAATTTTAGATTCAAGAGGTGCATGTGCAGATTTGTTACAAGGGTATGTTTCATAGTGCTGAGGTTTGGTGCAGCGCTTCCATTGATCCCATCACCCGGATAGTGAACGGGGCACCCAGAGGAAGGTTTCCAGCCCTTGCCCCTCCTTCTCCCACCTCCGTCTGGAGTCCCCAGTGTCTGTTGTTGCCACCTTTACATCCATGTGTACCCAGGGGTTAGCTCCCACTTATAAGTGAGAATATGTGATCTTTCATTTTTCTGTTTCTGCATTAATTTACTTAGGATTATGGCCGCCAGCTGCATCCATGTTGCTGCAGAGGACATGACTTCCTTTTTTTGATGGCTATGTAGTTTTCCATGTTGTGTATGTGCTGCCTATTGTTTATCCAATCCTCCATTGATGGCACCTAGGTTGCTTGCATGTCTTTGCTACTGTGAATTGTGTTGCAATAAACATACGAGTGTAGGTGTCTTTTTGTTAGAATGACTTATTTTTCTTGGGTATATACCTAGTAATGGTATTGCTGGCTCAAATTGTAGGTCTATTTTTAGTTCTTTAAGAAATGTCCAAACTGCTTTCTACAGTGGCTGAACTAATTTTCATTCCCACCAACAGTGTATAAGCATTGAACACCTTTTGTAATCAACTGTCATCTAAATGAGGATATGCTTCCTGCAAAGCCACTGTGTTTGCTATGCAAATGTGGCTTCCAGATGAATTCCTAGCTCTCCCCTTCTGGCCCTAATGCCACTCAAAGATTCCCCTTCCCGGTAGACAATCTCAAGTTCCCTTTAAAGGAACTGTGGGTTCAGTGGCAGGAATCAAACGTTCCTGGTTGTGACTTCCCTGGGGATGGCCCCTCGGGCCGCAGGCATCGCACACTCCACTTTTCTGCAGGTAGCCTCTGGGAGTCTAAGATGACTGCTGCAGCCAGACACAAGCTCCTGGCCTCGAACCATGGGGCCCTTCCAAAGTCTCATGGGTAAGAGGTCAGAGAAGGGTGCCAAGTGGGGAAGGCAATTTAGAAGAGCAAGGGAAAACAATTTGATGAGGAGACAGCTCCAGGAAGACAATGGTGTTCGTTTTTTTACACGGACAAAGGCTCCATGTGTTCCTTGAGTAATTTTTATTCAACAGGGTGTTTTAAGTGGGTAGACAAACAAACATCTGAACTGAAGATTAAATACACTTGTCCCAGGGAAGAGCATCCTGGACAGGAAGACCACCTTCTTGGTGGGTCTTGCCTCTGCAGGCTCCAGAGGATGGAGCGATGTGTGAGTCTGAGCACAGTGGGCCTGGCAAGGTGAGAGCCGGCAGCAGTCTGGTGCATTGAGGTTTCTGTGCTCCAGAAAGCCGAGCTCAGCTCAGCCTGGATAGGGACCTACGTTTCTGCTGCGGTGCTTCCGGCAGCTGAAGGTTCTGATCTTCCCTTGTGGTGCATATCCTGGGAGGGGATCATGGTTGTTACCATTCCTCATTCCGTCTGGGCATGAGGGCTCCGTGAAAGGTTTTGGAAGAGAGAGAGAGGAGGAGGAATGGGATGCGCTGAATTGTGCACCGCCCTCCCATCGACATGTTCAAGTCCTAATTCCCAGCACCTCTTAATGAGACCTCTATTTAGAAATAGGGTCGTTGCAGATATAATTAGCGAAGATATGGTCATTCTGGAGTCCTTATAAAGGGAGACCTTATAAAAAGGGAGAATGTGGAGGCAGACGTGCGTGCAGGGGGAACACCATGTGAAAATGAAGGCAGAGATCAGGGTGATGCTTCCATGAGCCACAGAATGACAACGGTGGCCAGCAAATCATCACACGCCAGGGGAGAGGTGTGAGCAGGTGCCTTCTCACTGCCTTGAGAAGGAACCAACCCTGCCAACACCTTGATCTCAGACTTCCAGCCTCCAGAACTGAGAGACCATAAGTATATGTGGGTTAAGCCAGCTAGGCTGTGGTGCTTTCTTACACAGCAGCCCTAGCAAAATAATACAAGCCTAAGGATTATGGTGGCAACATGTAGAGAAGAAAAAGACTCCTCCAGGGAGCCTGGGGCCTTCAGGCAGATGCCCAGGGACTGGCAACCAATGATAACAATGCCTAATCCAGCCAGGCCAGCTCCGCTTCTCCACGGGAGTTGGGGGAGACATTTTTGCCTCCTCTCACTTTGATTCACCTATCTGCATGTGCGTTCAAGATAGGAAAGAAAGCTAAGCTCCTTCAAGTCTCCTGCAGACCATCTGCTCATATTAGGACGTAAGAAGTTAAAGCTATTTTTGGTGTTATGTCAGGCAGGATGGAGATAGACACCATTGGGGATAACCAGCCACTGGAAGGAAATGTGAACTCCTGTCATGCCTAGCCTTACTTTTGGCATAAGTCAGTATTTTCGATGGAATACTACTCAGCCACAAAAAGAAATGAATTCACGGCATTTGCAGCAACCTGGATGGGATTGGAGACCATGATTCTAAGTGAAGTAACTCAGTAATGGAAAACCAAACATTGTATGTTCTCACTCCTAAGTGGGAGCTAAACTACGAGGATACAGTGGACTTTTGGGACTTTGGGGGAAAGGGTGGGAAGGTGGGGAGGGATAAAAGACTGCACTTTGGGTACAGTGCATACTGCTCAGGTGATGGGTACACCCACATCTCACAAATCACCGCTAAAGAACTTACTCATGTAACCAAACACCACGTGTTCCCCAAAAACCTATGGAAATACAACTTAAAAAAAAGTTAGTATTTTATCTGCCTGCAGTCTGCCTTCTTGTAGGATTTGGGGTGAGTTTTGGTCCCCACACCATGTGAAAAACTCTTGTGATAATTCATTATTTTTCCAAAGAATCTCCCTGAGCCAAATGTCACTGCCTCTAAGATTGTGGTTTCATGCTAGAGCAGGTGGGAAAATCCCAGAATGTTCAATAGGATTACCTACAGGACGAATATCTACAATGGACAGAAATGGTTCTAGTCTGAGAACACAGCCCTTTGGAGCACTCTTTAATGCCGCCAGGCCTTTCCTGGGGGCTTTCCTCGCGAGGGGAGGGCAGAGGGAGGTCTGCAGGCAGCGCGGACAGGACACTCTGCTGCCATTGCTGAAGCCCTGTGAGGTGGACCTCATGTCCTCCTCCCTCCCTGGCCCGTGGCTGGGCCCTGTGCTGAGTGTTGCAGGCTGATGCCCTCCAGGTGGCCCGAGGTGGGTGTCCAGCCTGTCAATGTCTCCTCAGGCCACAGAGAAGTACCCAGCACTGCTCCACTCAGAAGCTCCCAGCCAAGCTTGACCTCCTCACATCCCCAACCCTGCAGCCTGCAGAATGACTTCTCTCTCCTTCCTTCCTCAGCTGGGAGTACTGGACAGTCATCTTTCTCGTCACCTGCCTCAAGACCTCTACACAGTCTGTCCCTTTTGCCTCACTCAAACTTGCCAATTGCAGGCCACTGGCAAATTCTGTTAGGTCTCTCTGACAAGTTCTCTCACGTGTCTTCACTTCTTCCATTCCGTCTGGCTCATCTGGAGTCCAGATCTTCCCTGTATCTCTCTGGCATTGCCCCACAGCCTCCAGACTTGGCTGCTACCTGGTCCCTCTCCCCCATCCCTGTGCCCTTGGCCCAAGAGTCTCTTTCAGAAAGTACAGCTGCCCAGGTCGGGCACAGTGGCTCACACCTGTAATCCCAGCATTTTGGGAGGCTGAGGTGGGCGGATCATGAGGTCAAGAGATCAAGACCATCCTGGCTAACATGGCGAAACCCTGTCTCTACTTAAAATACAAAAAGATTAGCTGGACGTGATGACACACGCCTGTAGTCCCAGCTATTCTGGAGGCTGAGGCAGGAGAATCATTTGAACCTGGGAGGCGGGGCTTACAGTGAGCCAAGATTGCGTCACTGCACTTCAGCCTGGCGACAGAGCAAGACTCCATCACAAAAAAAAAAAAAAAAAAAGACAGCACAGCTGCCCAGCTCCGACCCCTTCAATGGCTCTGCAGTCGAGGATTTGGAATTGAGCAGTGATACCTGCACCTCCCGCACCAACCCTGTCGGAAAGTTTGGCAAGAGGAAGGAAAGAAACTCCTAGCCCTTTGCACAATACTGCCCTGGGATTATGCTGTAGTAGAAACGTACGTTGTCTTGCCCCGTTCTACTCAGAGACACCTAAGGGAGAATGGGAGAGAGTGCAGGCCCAGGGCAGGAGCTAGGAGCCAGCTGGGGGAGGAACTCAGGGAAGTGAGGGGCACAGTGCCCAGTCGGTGTTGATGCAAAGGCGAGTCGGGGTCTGCAGTGAAAGTCCAGCAAGAGGGCCCCAGAGTCCCCACCTGAAAGCAGTGGTGGCGAGCTGGAGAGTGACTGAGGTTAAGAATTTCCATCTTCACCTCTAGTTTGCTGTGGGAAACGGGGCAAAGCTGAATCATGGGAAAGAGAGACAGGGGGCTAGCTCTTGGGTGGGGAGCTTAGGCCCTCCCACAGCTCTGAGCTGGGACCACTTTTGTGTTGACTCCAGCTACACAGAGACAAGCACCCTCCCACACTGAGGCCAGCAGAGGTCTCCTGAGTTGTTGCCTGAATTCGTACCTCCTTTTCTCCTCAGGGCTCTTCTCCCATCTCTGAGCACTAGAAGTTCAGCCATCAGTTAAAGACAGCTCATGTGTTGCCTCCTCCAGGAAGCTTTCTCTGACTTCCTGAGTCAGGATTAACCTTCCCTTCTCTACACTCCCTGTATACTTTGTTCTATCAAACCACTTATGACATTCATGTATTTTTATATTGTGTGAACCCCCAGAACTTGGCATAGTGCTTGATGATACGCATTAAATAGATGCTTACTGATTAAATGAAAGGAAGAGTGAACACACAGATACAGTGAAAACTGCTCTTCCACCTCTAGTCTATAAACATCTTGGAAATAAGAAATACGTTTGGTTACCCTGAACGCCTCCACAGTAGCCAGCGTGGTCTTCCACCTCGTCGCTTCTCAATAAATGTTGGCTAAATTGTTAATTTCATGGAGCTTGTGATTATAATAATCGCATATCATTATTTTTACCCGCCTTCTACAAAAAAGAATGAGGGGAAATCTATTGTCCTGAGCTTACTGCAGTTATGTTTTCTGCATATTTCAGGCGGTGTGAATTATTCAGAGCTCTGTCACCTGCACTGGGGCACAAGAGGTGGCCCCGCTGCCTGGCTGCTTTCCTGAAGAATGCCAAACACACAGTACCATGAGCAGCTTGGATCCTGCGCAGCACCTACCTTTTGGTTATTTTTGCAACTCTTTGCACGTCTCTGATCTTATTTAGTCCTTTCAGTGTCCCGGAGGCGGAGCCGGTGCAGATCCTGTTGGCTTTGTTTCCTAGGTGAGGAGAGAGGCACCCCTGGGCTGTAGGATAAAGGGCCTGCCCTGGGCTGGAGATGCAGCTGACTGAAGATCTGGCTGTGTCCAGAGCCCAGGGTGCCTCTTGTCCAGTCCAGGGACAACAAGGCCCCACCACACCTCACAGTCCTCGGGGCCAGGCTTCCTGGGTCTGCTTTCTTCTCTCCTGTGGAATAGCAGCTCATTCCAGCCCTTTGAGATCCCAAGACAGGAAACCAGGACGAGTTTGGTTCCCAGCCAAGGCAATCTTGCTGACCCCTCAATGCAGCAGGAGAGCCCAAATACAGCCTGTGCTACTGGGGCTTTGTTGAGAAATGTCCACCAGCCCCACCCTTGTCTGAAACGGTATCACCTCCCACTTCCCTACTCTTACTCTCAACGCTTGAATTTGTTTCTTTTCAAACTCATAGCTTTTGCAAACCACTGGAAGGAAGAATTAATCTGGAATGTTAAGCCTCTCAGTGTATTTGCCTCTGCCTGCAACCTGGAGGAGTAGAGTCGAGCTCCAATCTCCTTGTTCCTAGGGAGATTGTAGCTCAGCTTAAGACTCACAGCTGCAGCCTGGTGCCACTTCCTCATAGACTGGGCATGTCCGATGTCCTTGCTCCTCCTGCTGCACCTGCAGGGGGGCCTGGGAGGTGGGACCCCATTCATGATCACTTGCAGTGAAGGACAGCCTGCTCTGTGCCAGACGTTGTGGGGAGTGTTGGAAATCAGCCTTGTGTATATTTCTCACTGAGGAAACAGAGGTTCAAATTGTTAAGTGGTATACTCAAGGCACATAGAAGCCTGTTCTGTCTGACTCCAGGCCTGAGCACTTAATGGACCAGGTTTTAGGGCCAGGGTGCTGAGGCTCCCTTGGAGGGATCAGACCCAGAGGGCTTGCCTTCTAGAAACTTCTATTCTCTCTGCAGATGTAAGACCTGCGATCAGACACTCAATTTCCAATTTACCTTTATTTTCTTGCCTTGGGCACAGGGCGCTGATGCTAGCACTCTACCAGCGCTACTGAATCCTAGCAACTTCATTTCCTAGCAGCCAACATCATGGCCTTAAGATGTAAAGCCCTGGTCTGACCCCCGCACTCAAGCCTGGGAAACTGTGGCATAGAGGCTGGCAGCAGGACCCTTGGACTTGTCTGCACAAGGTCTAAATGCTGGCTCTACCTTTGATGTTCTGTGTGCTCTAACTGCTCTGTGCCTCAGTTTCCTCATCTGAGAAATGGGGGTGTGAGGGGCTGAATCACGTCCCTCCAAAATTCACGTGTTGAAGCCCCAACATACAGCACCTCAGAATGTGACTGTATTTGGAGACAAGATCTTTAAAAAGGTAACCAAGGTAAAATGAGATCATTGGAGTGGGCCCTAGTCCAGTATGACTGGTGTCCTTGTAAGAAGATGAAGATACACAAAGATCCCCCAGGGATGCTCACACACTCAGAGGGAAGACCGTGTGAGGACACAGGGAGAAGACCTCCATCTGCGAGCCAAGGAGAGAGGCCTTAGGAGAAACCAACCCTGCCAACACCTTGATCTCAGACTTCCAGCCTCCAGAACTGTGAAAAAAATAAATGTCTGTCTTTTAAGCCACCCAGTCTGTGGCACTTTGTTATGGCAGCTGGAGCTGGCTAACACAGGGGGTGTTTAGAATCATAACTATTTCAGTACCCATCCTGGTTATGTTCATCTTGGAACCAGACTGCCTGGGATCGAATGCCTGCTCATGCATTTACGTATTCTGTGTTTCTGAGCACATCTCTTAACCTTTCTAAGCTTTAGTTGTCTAGTCTGTGCAATGGGGATACTCATTGCACCTGCCTTGCAGGGTTCTATGACATTTAGAGAGCTCATTAAGTGCTGAAGATGGCAGAGTTAGCAAATGTCTGAGCAGGAATTCGATCCCAGGTAATACAACGCCAAAATGAATGCAACCAGAATGACTCTGTGGCAAGTCAATATTTTTTAATCATAAACTGTATCTCCCTAGTCAATAAAAAATGAACATTGTAAAATGTAGAAATAAAAGTAAAATTGCTCTCTGGATGTCACTCGTAGCCAGAATATGACTTTTCTTTGGCCAGCGAGCCCCGGAGGAGTAGGAGGGCTTTGTGGCTGTCTGCCCATGGCCTTCAGCTATTTGCATCTCATAAGGAGCTCCCCAGACTCAATCCTCTGCTGCCTTCCAGCTAATCCACAACACAGAACTTCCAGAGAAAATAACTGCAAAAACAGGAATGATTTACTAATGTTAGGCAAACATTGGCAATGGGACCCAAAGTAACATTGGACATTGCTCGTTTGTCAAATGGAAGCAGTTTCTCTCATGGCTCCTAAGGCATATGAGTTGTTGGAACTTGTGTTACTTTTTTTTTTCTTTTTTTTTTTTTTGGCAGAGTCTCACTCTGTTGCTCTGGCTGGAGTATAATGACACAATCATAGCTCATTATAACTTTGAACTTCTGAGTTCAAGTGATCCTTTCCACCTCAGCCTCCCAAGTAACTGAGATTATAGTGTATGCCATAATGCTGGTTAATTTTTAAGTTTTTATGGAGGCAGGGTCTTGCTATGTTCCTCAGGTTGGTCTTGAACTCCTGGCCTCAAGCTACTGTCTCACTTTGGCCTCCCAAAGTGCTGGGATTATAGCTGTGAGCCACCACGCCCAACCTGTGAAATCTTGTAGACTATTCTGGTGGAGCATTACAGAGGTACCTGACATAGCAGTGCTGGGCATGTTGGGTGAGTCTTGTTACCTGTGCAGGTGCTGGGGACAGGTAAGCCCACTTCAATTAGAAACAAGCTTGGCCCTGGGTTGAATCTCTATCTAGCTCCTCTGAAGCCAGGGTAAGCCCTTACTCAGATGCTACATCCCAGTCTGTTTAGGAGCTGAGACGTGACCACATCAGCAAAGCCCAGGCTTTTCCTTAGCCCTATCAAGTGAGTTTCACAAAGGAGGCATTCGCATCCAGTTAGGAAGCTTCCCCTCTGTTTGACTGGCATGCGGTTCCCCTGGGTTTGGGCCTTGGCTACCTCTGGGAAGATTGCTGCTACATACTGGAAGCATCACAAAAGCCACACTCAACAAGCATCCGCCAACTTTACCGGTACCTTAGTTAGATTGAAAAAGGAGACCTGTGCTTCCTGTTTCCCGACTGAGAAAGGCAACTGTGTCTTCTTACATTCTTATTATTCCCAAGGGGTTAAGTTCTCCTCACTTTCTCCCACTTCCCCTCCTAATAAATAATTCACCATGGGGCTGAAATAAAGTATGTAGTCAAAAGAGACGGAAAGCAAGGGAGCAGAAATCCTGCAACCTTGAATACAGTGTTAGCTTCTGCGAAGGC
This sequence comes from Chlorocebus sabaeus, assembly GCF_047675955.1. Taxonomy (NCBI): domain Eukaryota; kingdom Metazoa; phylum Chordata; class Mammalia; order Primates; family Cercopithecidae; genus Chlorocebus; species Chlorocebus sabaeus. Next base: position 68,009,891 of record NC_132928.1, on the reverse strand, counting down.
TGTAATAGAGTCTGCATGGGGTGGGCGTCCCAGCCGGGGCCGGTCACCAGGAGTCCACACTCCACAGCTCTTCCACTGTCACTCCATTTCCTCACTTTCAGCAATGACATTTCAGCCTCTGAGTGGAGGGCAGGTATTTGTTGAGGCGGCTCAGCCAATACATTTGACCTTCACAAGAAAAAAGTAAGAGATCAGGAGACAGAGAGAGGGGAAGAAATTCTCAATGCATTATTTCCTTTTCTCCCTTTGGCAGAACAAGTGCTGAGAAAGAATTGCCAAGAGGCAGCGTCTGCTCCAAGTGTAGCGATTTAGTACAAATTCACGATTTCCTTTTTCCTTACTTCCCTTTTGATTAATCATGGGAAGGTCTGAATGTTTCCCTTAAAGAATCATGGCCCAGAACTTTCCTTGGCATCAGTTACAACTGCTTCTAAAAAGGTTCTTGTAGTTCTTTGAGTTTGCTTCTCAGAGTGCTGAAAAATGGTGCATAACCAAAGTGACTCAGGCCTCTTTCACGGAAACTGGGTAATATTAATCCTCCCATTCTACAACTGCAAAACAAGAGATGAACGAGGTTAAAGGCCCAATTCAAATAGCTCTAGCTCACATATCGTGGGGTCTGGAGATTTAAGGTTAGTGCATAGGGAAGGAACAGAAAACAGACCCTTGGTTGAGGTGGCATCTCCTAAAAATTGTTATCACAGCTCTTAAAACCCTTATTTCTCACCTCATTGGTGAGCAAGCAACAGGGCAGAGATGTGCTGCTTACCTAGTGACCACTCTTGCCACTGATGGGGCCATGGAAGAGCCACTAGACCTGGCTGGGCACAGTGGCTCAGTCCTGTAATCCCAGTACTTTGGGAGGCTGAGGCAGGAGGATCTCTCTAGCCCAGGAGTTCAAAGCTGCAGTAAGCTATGATTGCACCATTGTACTCCAGCCTGGGTGAGAGAGTGGGACCCTGTCTCAAAAAGGAACCACTAGAGCTAAAGCCAGGAGACCCTGCTCAGCCTGGCTTGGTTCCCATGGCCCAACCTCTACTTCTCAGAGTGACTTGGGCGAGTAACTGCCCCTTCTCTCTGGACCCTCACTCTGAGAAGGTGTACCAGCAGGGAGGGCTCAAAAGTTCTGCATGAGAGTTGCTGGGCATAGCGATGTGGCACCCTCTCCTCTCAGTCCTCCATAATTCACTGATGTGTTGGACAGATCATGTTAGCAAATACTTTTATGGCGTTTACTCTGTGCCAGGCTCTACACTAAACCTTTGCATATGTGCATGAATTTTGTTTTTAACCTTACAACAAGGAGCTGGCATTATCATTCCCATTTGCAGAGGAGGACACTGAGGCACAAAGATGTGAAACTAACAGATTAAGAGTTTAATGCACAAAGAAATCACCTTCCCAAGCTCACACAGACAGTGCGGAGCTGCGTGAGGCAGCCTGGCCCCAGCACTGTGCCTTGCCCTGGTAGCTCTGTCCTCTAGCTGGATAGCTGTGTCCTTCCAACTGCCCTCCTGGGAGGCTACTGGAGTCAATAGTCTTTTGTGCATCTTTTCCAAAAATGTTGCATGGCATTGATACGTATAAATAGACAAAAATATAAATTGTAGTATGTATACTCTTCCTTTTTGCACCAAATACAATGACTTTTTTTTTTTTTTTAATAAACTGAGTCTCACTCCATCACCTGGGCTGGAGTGCAGTGGCGCTATCTTGGCTTACTGCAACCTGTGCCTTCCAAGTTCATGCAATTCTCCTGCCTCAGCCTCCCAAGTAGCTGGGATTACAGGCGCCCACCACCACGCCCGGCTAGTTTTTGTGAGTGTGTGTGTGCTTTTTTTTAGTAGAGATGAAGTTTCACCATGTTGGCCAGGCTGGTCTCGACCTCCTGACCTCAAGTAATCCACCTGCCTTGGCCTCCTGAAGTACTGGGATTACAGACGTGAGCCACCACATCCAGCCAATAACATGATCCTTTCATATCAGCTCATATAGAGCTCCCACATTCTTTTTAACAACTGCATAGTATATTCCATCATATAAATCATAATGTATAAACTCACTTCCTGATGCATATTTAGGTTATTTTCATTATTTTACTATTACAAGGAGTACTGTAATGACTATTCTTGTAGATATATAATTTTGCATAAGTTCAGTTTGTACAAAATGACTGCCCCAAAGATATTCATGTTCTAATCCCTGGAACTTTTGAGTATGTTATGCTATATGACAAAAAGGATTTTGTAGATGGAATCGAGGTTATACACCTTAAGAAAACAAGGTTACCTGGGATTATCTGGATGAACAGCCTCATAACATGAGCCTTTGTTATGGTCTAAATATATGTGTGGCCCCCAAATCATATGTTGAAACCTACTGCCCGAGGTGATGGCATTAAGAGGCAGAGCCTTTGGGATATGATGATGTCACGAGGGTAGAGCCCTCTTGGGGTTAGTGCCCTCGTAAAAGAGGCCTGAACCTGGGCACGGTGGCTCATGCCTGTAATCCCAGCACTTTGAGAGGCCAAGGCAGGCGGATCGCCAGGTCAGGAGATCGAGACCATCCTGACGAACATGGGGAAACCCCCTCTCTACTAAAAATAGAAAAAATTAGCTGGGCGTGGTGGCGGGTGCCTGTAGTCCCAGCTACTTGGGAGACTGAGGCAGAAGAATTGCTTGAACCCGGGAGGCGGAGGTTGCAGTGAGCCAAGATCATGCCACTGCACTCCAGCCTGGGTGACAGAGTGAGACTTTGTCTCAAAAAAAAAAAAAAAAAAAAAAAAAGGCCTGAGGGCACTTGGTTGCACTTCCCACCATGTGAGGACACACAGAAGATACCATCTCTGAGGAACAGGCCCTGGTCAGTCACTGAATCTGCTGGTAAGGAAGACCTTGGACTGCCCAGCCTCCAGAACGGTGAGCAATAAATTTCTATTGTTTTCAATTTATTTTACCAAGTCTCAGGTATTTTGTTATATCAGCCCACACAGACTAAGACAGCTCTTCAAAGCACAGAGCTTTCTCCAGCTGGAGGCAGGAGGGATGAGGGAATGCCAGAGAGATTTGAATCATGAGAAGGACAACTCACCATGGCTGGCTTTGAAGAAGAAGGAGCCTTGAGCCAGGGAGTGTGGGAAGCCTCCAGATACTGAGAAAGAGCCTCGGCTGGCAGCAGCAAGGAATCAGGGACCCCAGTGCTACCATTGCATGGAACCAAGTTTTACCAATAACCTGAATGAGTCTGCAACTGGATTCCTCACAGGGCCTCTAGATAGGAGCCCCGGTCAGCCAACACCTTGACTTTAGGCTTGTGGGATCCAAAGCAGAGAAACCAGCTGAGCCATCTGGCTTTCTGAGCCATAGAAATGTGAGATAATAACTTTGTGGTTTTTTAAACACAAAATTTGTGGCAATCTGTTACAGAAGCAATAGAAAACTAGAGCATTGCTGATTACTTACAAGTAGAATAGCTGAGTCAAAGAGTACATGCAGGGACAGATACTGTCGAATAGCTCCCCTTGAACTGAGACCTGCCAGAAGATACCTATTTTCTTGAAGCCTCACTTTCTATACCAGAAAAATGGGAATAACGACAACCTTGCGGCTATTGTAAGTATGAGAAAATATACACAGACATTCATATGTGTGTACACACACGTGTGTGCCTACTTACATGTATGAGCATTGTATTAGTTCATTTTGCATTGCTGTAAAGGAATACCTGGGGCTGAGTTACTTACAAAGAAAGAGGTTTATTTGGCTCACAGTTCTACAGGCTGTACAAGCGTGGCACCAGCATCTGCTCAGCTTCATGGAGGACTCAGAAGCTTTTACTCATAGGTATAAGTAATGGTCTTTCTACCATGTGCATACACATGCATATTAGAGAGAATACTTCCATACTTTGCTTGTGGTAGGTGTGTTAGGTTGTTTTTGCATTTCCATAAAGAAATACCTGAGGCTGGATGATTTATAAAGAAAAAAGGTTTATTTGGCTCATGTTTGTGCAAAGCTGTACAAACATGGCAACACCATTTTCTTGGCTTCTGCTGAGGACCTCGGGAAGCTTATAATCATGGTAGAAGGTGAAACAGAAGCAGACACATCACATAGTGAGAGCAGGAACAAGAGAGCAGGGAAGAGGGCCCAGACTTTTTAAAACAATCAGACACTGTGTGAACTAAATGAGCAAGAACTCACTTATCACCAAGAGGATGGTGCTAAGCCATTCATGAAAGATCCGCCTCCGTGATCTTCCACATGACTTCCCACCTCCAACACTGGGAGTCACTTTTCAAACGAGATTTGGAGGAGACAAATATCCAAACCATATCAGTAGGTCTTCCATAAGTGACAGTTACTATATAGTTTCAGAATTAATTAAAATGCATCTGAACATTGTAACCATTCGTTTACAGATGGAAAACTAGGCTCAAGATCGTCTGGCGGTATGTCCGGGGTCAGGCCACAAAAGATGTGAACCATTATTCCCTCAACCCCAGCAGGGTGTGTTTTTACCCTGCTGACCTTGTCTCCAGATGCCTGGGGACAGTGACAGGCCCCCTTTCAGGGAACAGGTGTCCTTTCCAGGTTGAGCACTGTTCCACACAGCCTGTTAACATAGTGTCGCAGCCTATCCCTGGGGGGATTACAATGTTCTCCCTGCTGCAGAATTCTAAGGGTGCCTTGTATTTTCTTGTGGTGCGAGGATTTGAGTGATGAAATACAGAATTCAACAAGAAATGTTGCCAAGACAACAAGGTTGCAGAACCAAGACTTTTTCTTTCTTGGAAAGAAATAGAAAGGATTATTATAATTTACCTCTCCTTGGGGGCAGGCCAGACTCTGGATAACATGAAACTTGAGTTGAATCATTTTTAGATGATTTATCTAAGTGGCTCCCAAATTTAAGTTCACATGCTGCTGTATCAGAGTCACCTGGGGTGCTTGTTAGGAACCCAAAGTTGGGGTCCTCCTTTGACTTGCTAACTCTGAGTGTCTGGGATGAGGCCTGAGAATCTGGTTTGGAACAAGCTCCTCTGTGTGATTCTATTTGTATCTGGGTATGGATGCTAATGTTCCAGCATCTTGGACAGAGAAGACAGTGGTCCAGGCTGCATGAGCTGAGTGACAGGAAGCCCCTAATAGAAAGCTCTTTCCTTGGAGCCGCAGTCCTTCTTACTTGAATTGCCACCAGTTCAGAATGCCATCTCAAAAAATAAAACTCAATGCTTTCATCAATGTGACAGTTTTTCAAGCACTTGAAGGCAAGTATATTCACAGCATCAGACAGGCTCCCCAAACTCCTCCTGGGAGGTCAGAACCTTCTTCTACCTCCCAGCTGCCCTTATGGCAGTGCCTACCTAGGTTTCTTCTCTTTGCTTCCACATCTTTTTGTTCATTTTATTCAGGGCCCTGTTTTCTTCCATGTCAGGGCTCTATAGGGTTCTGCTCATGCCATGCTGATTTGTTCAGGAGTGCTAGTGGATTGACGAATCACTCCACTTCTACATATGTTGTTAAGTGGAGTCTTCTGGTAGTAAATCCAATGGTTGCTGTGATGGTGAGAATGTTATCTGCTGGTGGCACGCAACTGGAGGGGACACTGGGCTGTGGGAGAGCCTGGGAGGGTACCTGCAATTCTATTATAGTGTCCATGACTACAATAAATTCTTAATTTGAGATGATGAAACAAAATGTCTGCGTATCCCTGTCTTGTCATTCTAATATTCCAGTTGTCTTTGTTCTATCCCTGTTCTAACCACTTCTTTGTTGAAAACTTGGGTTTCGTGTCCCAGTATCCATTCTTGTTTGTTTTGTCTATAGGATCAGACATTGCTTGTTCTTAGTTATTGATGTCTCTCTCCACTTTGTGGTCACATGGTGGGAACATTCCATGAAGATGTGGGTTATGAATTAAGTTCTCTAAGAGCTTCTGTGATCTCTTAGACCTATAATTCAGGTAATAGGTGAGGTGTGGCTGTGGGGCACAGCCAGGCAAAAAATTTTTTACACACATATAACTAAGGAGACACAGGCCGGAATACTATCTAATCAATCAAGTTTTTTCCTTCCCTCTTTTAAAACATCTATGAATGTATATGTGCATGTCTATATACACATTATATATGAATATAGACATGTATTCAAACAACAATGAATATAGATATATATTAATATATAATGAATTTATATAAAGTCATATATAATGACTTTCAGCAACACCAAGAGATCAAAGAACAATGAATCCACTTGACAGAAGAAAGAACTGAAACTCAGAAAAGGAAAATAAAAGTCAGGCACAGTGGTGTACGCGTGTAATCCCACCTATTTGGGAGGCTGCAGTGGGAGGATCACTTGAGCACTGGAGTTCAAGACCAATTTGGGTAACACAGCAAAACCTCACCTCAAAAAAAAAAAAAAAAAAGTAAAATGACATCTCTATAACTACAGAGTTAATTGTAGTAATTGAGTTAGAACTAGAATGTGTAGAATATTTTTACGGTATTTTATTACTTTATCGTATTTCTCATTAGGTAATATACATGGTTCAAACATCAGAATGATATAACAAAGATACATACTGAGAAGCCTGCGTGTGCCCCTGCCCCGTCTACCTCCTTCCTCCCCGTCTGCCCCACCCTCAGCTTTGTTTCTTGGGTATCCTCCCAGCCTGTCTTCATGCAGATATAAGAAAACATAAATGCATATCATTATTTTGCACCCTTCCCAAAGGTAGCACATTGAATACACTATTCTCTATTTTTTCACTAATGAAATCCTAGAAAGCTTATTCTTTATTATTATCTTTTTTACAACTGCATTATATGTACTCCCTTCTGTGAATGTACCGTAGTTGTTTTTCGTTTGTTTTAACACCTTGATTAAGATATAATTCACATACCATAAACTTCGTGCACTTAAAGTATATAATTTAGAGGGGTTTTATTTAGGTATATTCAGAGATGCACAACCATCACACAGGACTGTAGCTTTCTAACCAGTTACCTCGAAGAAACAACTTGGGTTACTTCTCATCTGTTACTATTATGCCCACCCCTGAGAGCTGCAGCAAACATTGTGTTTTTTGTCTCTTTGTACACATACTTGGTCCTTCTCTAGGATATATATGTGGAGATAAAAGAGCAGAAGGATTGAATGTCATGCACACTGAAAATGTTGATAGTTACTTTGTTGTCCAGGTAGACAGTGCTAACTTATTTTATCACAAGCCACAATGGAGAAGACCCTCCTCCCCAGTTCCCCTCCAGTGCAGGATATATTTAAAAAATTTTTTTTTACTAATGTATAGAATAAAAAGTGACATATCATTGTCATTTCAATTTAGGGTCAATTATACTTCTATTGTAAAAATACATTTTCCACAGTGGTGGCCGGCCTCCAAGACGGCTCGTGAGGCCCCAGGCCTCCCTCGTATGTTCGTCTCCCACAGTGAATCGGGGCTGGCCTGTGTACCTGACAGAGCTCAGCAGGAGCGATGTGTATGACTTCCAGGGCCAGGCACCACCTGAGCTTGGACCAGTTGCTTTAGGGGGAGCCAGCTGCTGTATCATGAAGACTCTCTGTCCAGAGACCCATGTACCAAAAACCAACTAGGCAACACCAGCCCACCAGCTGTGTGAATGAGCCACTTTCAAAGCGGATTCTCCAACTCCGTCAAATCTTCCGATGACTGTGGCCCCAGCTGACATTGCCTGCAATCTCAGGAGAAGCCCTATGCCCGAAGCACCTGGCTGAGCCACTCCTGAATCTCAGTCTTCAGAAAAAGCGAGAGGTAAAAAAAAATGGTGATTGTTGTTTGAAGCCACTAAGTTTTGGGGTGATTTGTTATGTAGCGATAGATAATTGCCATATTCATCAATGTGGAAAGCATAACTGCTAACTGTTAGATGGTTTAATAGAGAGCAAGCTATAAATACGCATACTTAGATACAAAAGGAATTACAAAAGTAATGATGCTTTCTATCTCAGCTTTCACTGTTATTGGTAATTATTTGCTGTGGTTCCCATTTTCCCTCTTCCACTTTAAGGAGACATTACCGGTATGCCTGTGTACAGTCTGTGAGTGACAGAAAGCCATATATCACTCCTGAGTTCCAAGCTGTCTGTTGCAGCTGGATTCAACTTTGCAGCTTTCCCAGGAGGTTTGGGATCAAGACTATTAACCTCCCGATTTCCCCTGATCTGACAGCAGGCATCAGTTTGCCTCCTTGGGTGTAAATGCTGGGGGGCCAAGAGGAGCTTCCATCCTTAATCTTAGGGCTGTATTCAGTGGAACTTGCATTTCAGGTACAAGCATTTCTGGACTTGCCTTCTGGCAATGGCACAAATTACTTGTGATTGTTTCCTTTTCAAATGGGACAAAGATTTTGTTTTGTTTTGTTCCTACCTGACCCACTTCTCTGGCCCAAGACCTGCCCTTTCTGGTCACCTCTGCATTGAGCTGTCCTTGGTGTTCTATGCGAATGTGTCTAGCTTAACAAAAAATTGATAGAGAACAAAAAATCAGTAGTTGGCATTGGGAGGCTCTTTTGTCAAGAAAGCTATTAATTTACAGCCACATTCTGCAGTTAAAAAAAAAAATCTCAGTTATAGAAGAGCCTCATGAAAAAGAGGGATGTGCACAGAGGTTTTCTCAGGAGCCCATGGCAGCCTGCTTGTCAATATCCACGCACCCTCTTCACTCAAGCAACCTTGATGTAGAGGTTACTTTGAACAGAGCATTAAAGATTGATGAGCGATGAACCACACTACCAGGGTGCTGGCAGTTTTCAAGCCCGACTTTTCTAGAGACTTGTCAGAGTAGCCAGATATTTCTATTTTAAAAATCTAAAAACTCATTTCAAAGGCCAAGTTTTAAAATAGGGCCATATGAATGCTTTCCTCATGGCCGCAATCCCTCTTACATGCAGAGACAACATTTTCCTGAGGTGTGAGAGCTGTGCTGTCTGATACGGTAGCCACCAGCCAGGTGTGTCGATTCCAATCTAAATTCAGGAGCTGGAACACCTGCAAACCTAGCACTTTGGGAGGCCAAGGCAGGGGATCGCTTGAGGCCAGCAGTTCAAGGCCAGCCTGGCGAACATAATGCAACCTCATCTCTACAAAAAGTAAACACAATTAGCTGGGTGTGGTAGCATATAACTGTAGTCCCAGCTACTCTGGAGGCTGAGATGAGAGGATTGCTTGAGTTGGGGATTTTGAGGCTGCAGTGAGTTGAGATGGTACCACTGCACTCTAGCCTAAGCAACAGAGTGAGACTCTGTCTCAAAACAGACAAACAAACAAATAAATAACTAGGTGCCATAGTTCATCCTGTAGTCCCAGCTACTCCCAGGCACTTGGAAGCCTGAGGCAGGAGAACTGCTCGAGGCTAAGAGTTTGAGACAAGCCTGGGCAACATAGCTGGTCTTTAAAAAAAACATTTTTTTTTTTCTTTTTAATCAGCCAGGTGTGATGGTATAGTCTCAGCTGACTGGGATGCTGAGGTGGTAGGACTGTTTGAGCCCAGGAGTTTCAGGCTGCAGTGAACTTCGCTCATGCCACTGCATTCCAGCCTGGTTGACAAAGAGGGACTCTGTCTCTTAAAAACCAAAAATGTAAATTCAAAATCATTAATATTAACTAAATTAAAAATCCAGTGTCTCAGTAACACTAGCCGTATTTCCAGTGCTCGTTTGCCACATGCGACTGGTGGCTGCTGTGCTCGAGAACGCAGCTTGTAGAACAGTTCCATCATTGTGGAAAGTTCCATCGGGCAGCTCGGCGTTGGGGTTTTTCTTGGTGCCTTGTGTGGAAACAAAACAGAAAAACATTTCCCTTCCCCTCAAAGGGCTGAGATGCTAGAGTCAGACTTCTCTGTCTCAGATTTAACTAACATTTCCTAAATAGGGAAACAGGAAGTCTCTCTCCTAACCAGGGAGACTCAATGGTTAAAAATAATCAAATTTTGGCAGGGCGCGGTGGCTGGCTCACACCTGTAATCCCAGCACTTTGGGACGCCGAGGCGGGCGGATCACGAGGTCAAGAGTTCGAGACCAGCCTGATCAACATAGTGAAACCCTGTCTCTACTGAAAATACAGAAATTAGCCAGGCGTGGTGGTGTGTGCCTGTAACCCTAGCTACTCACGAGGCTGAGTCAGGAGAATCACTTGAACCCGGGAAGTGGAGGTTGCAGTGAGCTGAGATTGTGCCACTGCACGCCAGCCTAGGTGACAGAGTGAGACTCCATCTCAAAAAAAAAAAAAAACACAAAAATCAAATTTTTAATATTGACTATATACAATGGCCAAGAAGTAACTCTTCTGGGTAAAAATCAAACAACAAAAAAGAACAATAGAACAGAGGTTCTCGTAGTAGATGTTTGAGATATTTTGATAAATGGAAGAGAGTGAGTGCTTTCCTACCTTATAGAAGCAACGCTTGGAAGAACTCCTTAATGCTTGCAAATCCTTTTGGAGTTGGAAAGCACTGTTTCCTAAATGCCAAATGCTATTTCATTATTTATTAATATCAGTATTAATAACAGGAAAGTAAACGCTTTTTTTCTGATGGGCTTTCTTCTGATATGTGAGTTCCAAAATATATTTTGTGCATCCAGCTCTTCTAGAGTTTAAGGGGGGGAAATAAAACAAACAAACTCAAAAAAGAACATATGGAAAAACTGCCAGGGAAATAGACACTGTCTATTTATAAGGTACGAGAAGCTCCGTGTTTTATGCATGTCTCGCGCAATCTCAAGTTGCTGTCAAGACTACCCCTCTTCAGGGAGCACTGGGCACTTTAGGAATGTGGACTGACTTCTTGCTGAACAGGAACAAACCTATTTGAGTGGCACGCCCTCAGCCAACATGAATCAATACCAATCGGCCTTAAAAGTAATGGCTAACATTTATTGAGAGCTACATCCCAGGCTCTGTGTAAAGTGCTTCATACGCATTATCTCACATAATCACACAATTATCCAGAAGCTAGGTACTATGTTTTTATCCCCATTATACAGATATGCCAACTGAGGTAACAGAGGGTTTCCTGAGGGCAATTGGGAAGGTAGGAGGAGGCCAGGGAACCAAAGCTTTGTGGGTTGAGTTTTGCATTCTGTGGAGGAATTGGGCCCTAATGGGTTCTAGGGGAAGCCCTGAGCAACCCTGTTTTGCTGTCCAAAAGGGAGGACAATCCGCTTGAGACCCCAACATTCATTTCCAGCTGAGGCTGCAATCAGTGATCCAGGCAAGAGGGAGAAAAGAACTCACAAATGAAAATAAAAAACAAATCATGGTTTTCTGGAGCCTCAGGAGTTTCAACCAGCTAAAAAGGAGGACATTTGGAAAACTAGAATAGCTGCAGAGGAGTCCCCAATGTCTTCAGCAGTAGATGCTAATGCTTGGAGGAAATGAAAGATGGTACTGAGAGAGTCAGAAGGTGAAAGAACTCTTAATTACCATACCCCTAGGTGCTCACAAGGTGGAACATTTATGAAACTCTTTTCCGTGGCAGAATCCTTAAACAGGCTCATCCTCCACGTCTTCACGATGCTCAAGGGATGCAAAACTGCACATTCAAATTTCACAAAACAAGAAGCTGGATATTTGGGAAGGAAGGTTCCAGATGAGCTCAGAACCAGGAGTTTGTCTAGAGGAGCGCTATGTAAAATCTGTTCTGAGAGGCTTTTGAACGATGCATGCGGAGGATTGGTCTGGAAGGATTTGTGCTGCTAGCAGGTGCCCTGTGATTCCCATAGAAGGAAGGGCTAGTCAGCTCCTAAACAGAGCTACCTTGTCTTATGGAGGAAGACTTCTAAGAAGGGATTCACGGAGAGCTTTCTGGGACCCACCCTTGGGAGCCCCAGGAGTGGGCCCAGGTTCTGCGCCAGTGGGAATGTCCTAGAGCCCATTGTCTTCCTTTTTTCTTCTCTAGAGCTGAAAGAACTCCCAACAAAGCACAAGGGGGCATTTAGGAGGCAAAGCCCTGCCCGCTCTGGTTTCTGGCTGCCCCACCTTAATCATGGCACTGTGAGTTGCCATCCACCTTGGGGTCCCAAACTCACTATCTGGGGCCAGCAATGTTATTGGTGGATTCCTTAAAGAGCGGAAGTTGAAAAAGATGGGAGCGAGGGGAGAGTTATTCTTATTTTAATGCCTATTAGAAGAGGTAACAGCCCATTTGATGACATTTGAGCTTGTTGATATTTTCTTCAAACCTTAATTGTTTTCATGTAAATGACAGGAAGATTTTAGATATTAATAGGCCAGTGAACCAAGTTACTTTTATGTCCCCCAGCTCCTTTCTTTCGGCCCTGTTAATTCAGCCTTTGATGTTCTCATCTTAGAGCAGGGGAGCAGCACAAGTGCTGGGAATAGCTTGGGCTACCTGGTGCATGGGACGACTGGGTGTGACGTCTGGGGTGTGTGATGCAGACACCAGACAGATGTTACAGGGTGTGGGCACAACGTCTTAGCTGCTAGAACTTGCACATTCCACCAGATAAGCAAACTGTATAGCAGGAACCAAGATTTCAAAGACTTTTCTATTACTTTTTTTTCTCCTTTTTCAGATGTAGTTTCTATCTTCAAGGAGCTTTCAGTCCTGAGGCAGAAGAAACACACTCTTGTATCTGTGTCCTGTATGTCTTCATCACCACAACATAAGTTCCAAGGGGGCAGGACTGACCTGGCTTGTTCCCTGCAGTATTGCTAGCATTCGGAGCAGTCGCAAGCAGTAACAGGTATTCAGCTTGATTTCTTGAATGACTCTAAAGGAAAAGACAGGGAGACACAAGAAAGATACGTAGTATTGTGGAATTTAGCAGGAGGGTGAACTTAACTACCATTGGAAGGATAAAGACATTACTTACAAAGAAGGTGCAGTTACTTAGTGTTCCAATTGTTTTATCAAGTTAACTGAATTTACCATTTGTTTGTTAACAGTGCACATAAAGCCTGCAGCACTTCATCAATTCTACCAACTGTGGAGTTTCCAATTGTCCACGGAACCAGTCCTGAACTCACCCCAGAATTCTTTTTATTAAAGCGTAATCTCTCTGAAGGCACATTTTAGAAAATGCATGTACATTTTCTTTAATACTTAATGGCAAGTGCTTTTCATTTTATGCTTGCAGATTCTAGATTACATGAAGTTGTAGAGAGGTATATATTTACTAGAATCAAATGTCACTTGTATCAAACCTAAGGGTGACTTAGAATGTGAGGCCAGACACTTGGTTTTGCATAGAAGATTGTAGGAAGTTGTGCTGCATCAGTCATTTCATTCAGAAGCTCTGTAGGTGAGTATCTCTTGGTGGGGTGGAGTTCTGATGCATGCTTGGGAGTCTTCGTTGGAGACCTGAAGGCCAAAGTGAGCCATCTTTGCACAGCTGCTTGAAGGTGGTAAGATGGACGAAGCAAATTCTCAACTGTGTGATTCAACAGATACTGCCCACTTTTGGATCATGACAACCAAGCATGCCACAATATTTATTTCCCAACCATTGTGTGCAAGGCCCATGCTGTTTTTGAAAGAATATTTCCATCATGAATTGTGTGACACAGCCATGGCCTGTATGTAGCTTGTGCGTCCAAACGAACACATCATATGGACAGATCATATGAAGCAGTAAGTGGTAAATGCCAAAGATACATTGGTTCCCACCCACCGCCCCGTCTCTGCCTTCCCCAGCTCTCTGATTCCTCTGACTGCAGTTTCAGTCCCACTCCAGGCCTGGAGTCAATTCTGACAGGCAGGAAGTGTATAAATAACCCTAGCCCTGTTCACTTCCAATGCGTGTGGGATGTTGTGCAAAGCCTTAGAAGTGTCTGACGCAGAATGCATGTTCAACAAGGGACGTCTGCCTGAGTCCATGATATGTTCAGGTGTCCAAGAGTGAACAAGAGGCAGAAAGCAGTATAAATCATGGTGATGTCGCCCAGGAGGTAGGATGACAGGCACGTACAAGGACACAAGGAAGTCATGTTTTAACTGCTTAGGTAGGTCAGAGACAGCCTCCTGGGAGAAAAGAGGTCTGGCCCCAGTCTCGAAAGAGTTTGCCAGGTGGGCGTGGGAGGCATTCCAGACCGGGGGATGGCAGCAGGTGTGCACTAGGAGGCTATGAGTAGGGTTGAGCTTGTACATGGTGGAGGGGGAGGGGGTGAATTGGGGCTGAAATCCAGGTCAGGCTTCACGTGCCAAGTTGTATGTGCTGCCTGAAGGGACACATGGAGGTATCCTTCACTGTATGCACTGTGTGCACACCGTGTCTGGGCAAGCAGCAGGAGCAGGAGTGGGTAGAACAGCCTGGCTGTGAGTGACACGGTGGTGAATGAACGAATGAATGGCCACTCTCGGTCCAGTGATGACCCGTGGACTCTGCCTTCTCCCTACCTAATACTTCTGTTCCTGCCAAGCACAGGTGCTGTGGGGGTGGCGGGGCTACTGCTATGAAGAGAGGCGCATTTTCTGAGAAGGAGTGAAGACTGAGCTTCAGACCCTTCTCTGGCTTTCAGAGGGGTCACAGCAGTGTGTTCATATGATCACGTGTTTTTGTAAAATTGCAAACATAGATATTTCTGTGTTCTTTTTCTTAGGCTCTCAAAATTGCGCCACAAACACTGGGATCTGCCCTTGGCTATGAGCAGGGGTTGGATCTTCATCAACCCCAGGCGTCCGAGCTGCCTGAATTCACGGTGCTCCTGCCCCTCCTGCTGATCAGCTTGAGGACTGAGCTTCTGCCTCGGTCCTGCCCAGAGTCTGGTGGGTTGTGTTGATCGTCGTTGCTCCAGGCCTCTTTAAAGACTGCTCTGAATTGCTGGCCTACTTGAGGTAGCCCCGAAGGAGCAGGGAAGGGTTCTGAAGAATGGGCTGGTGGGGAGACAAGACAGCAAGTGAAGGCAGGAGGCACAGAGCAAGCATGAGTCCTGGGGGTGGTGATGGGCTCCTCCGGCTGGGTTGAGGGGCTGTGCAGGAGGTGGGTGGAGAATGAGCCCCACATTTGTTCTTCATATCTCAGGCTAGACATGAGAGCAAAGCATCCTAAGGAGCAACCACAAACTGAAGAAATAGAAACTGAATCCACGGGCACAAGTAACACTCCCTGTGTAGCTTACATAGCGGCTTGGTGACTTGCTTTCAGCCACCAAAGGGATGATGAGAGACTACTAGGGAAATGCTGCTATGTAGGGTGGACAGTGGGAAGGGTCAGTGCTAGGGGAAGAGGTCTTGGTGGTGGCAGCTCTAACCTGGTAAGGTGGAGCCACTACTGCCACGGGCTTTTCGGATGGAGTTCCAAGGTAGGATGTGTGTGTGTGTGTGTGTGTGTGTGTGTGCATGTTTGTGCCATTATATAGATATCAGAGAGCAGAAAACCCTCCTGCAGGAGAAGTATTATAAATAGAAACCAGCAGAAGAAGGAAATAGCTTGTCTAGACTTCAAAGCTAGCTTTTGTGGCATGGTATTTATCAGTTCTGGTACTAATAATTCTTCTGCCCAGAAAAATACAGTCATCCCTTGGTATCTGTGGGGTATTAGTTCCAGGACCCCACAATCCCCTTGGATACCAAAACCCATGGATGCTCAGGTCCCTGATATAAAATGGTGTAGTATTTGCATATACCATATGCACATATACCCATATACTTTAAATCATCTCTAGATTACTTATAATACCTAATACAATGTAGACGCTATGTAAATAGTTGTTTTATTGTATTGTTTAGGGAATAATTAGAAGGAAAAAAGTCTGTACATTTTCAGTACAGAAGGAAATATCCATTTTTTGGATATATTTTCCAAGGTTGGTTGAATCCATGGATGCAAAACCTATGGCTACAGGAGGCCCAACTGAACCCTTGCTTTTCTCTTGTCAACCCTTTGAGTTTTTTCATTTTTAACCAAAGGGAGCTTCCACTTTTGTTGTCCTTGGGGTTCATTGCAAAGCCTGTCATCCAGCACTCAAGGGGCAGCCAGTCATTTCTGGTGTTCACGACAGTAGAAAATATCTCTTACCCTCATCACCTATCTGGTATATGTGTTCCCAGTGCTTCCAGAGTAAATGTTTTTAGCATAGTTTTCAAAGTCCTCTTGCCATAAATATTATCTATGCTATAAATGCCTTGACCGAGCTGAACTAATGACCTTCCCTAGCCCGCCCTATATTTTCTGTCCTCCCAACTTTGCTCAAGCTCTTCCACTGCTTGGAAGATCCCATCCCCATCATTAGGTTTATAAATTCCACTATTCCTCCAAGAGCTATTGCATTCATGGAAATGTTCAGAGTCTTTCAGAATGTTCTGCTGATTCCCTGCAGTCTTTCTTAGACAACCAGGAGTGGAATGGGGGTGTGGGGTCCTGGGACCAATAAGGTTCTAATTACAGTCCCAGGGTTCCCACCTCCTTCCCTTTGGGAATCCCCAGGGGACCCAGGGGATTTATTTGACAGTGGTTTTGGTCTTGGAGATCAAACATATAAGGCCTACAGCTCAACAACATGCTGTCAGTTAATCACTAGAGGACACTTTTCTTGGTGAATAAATCAAAACCAGAGAGAACATTTGACTTGAAGGGCAGGTTGTATGATAAAAGTTAGTGTGATGGATTGACTTGCTGGTCTCCAGGCCAAAGGCACACCGAGAACTGTGTATTTAGTTGAGAGATTTTAGAATCCCTGGATGGGCTCATGTAATTTGGATATTTGTCCCCTCTAAATCTCATGTTGAAATGTGATTGCCAGTGTTGGAGGCAGGGAGGTGTTTTGGTCGTGGGGGCAGATCTCTCATGAATGGCTTGTTGCCCTCCCCATGGTAATGAGTGAGCTCTGACTCTATTAGTTCACATGATATGTAATTGTTAAAAAGAGCCCAGCACCTCCTCCACTGTCTCTTGACCCCTCTCTCGCTATGTGACATGACTGCTCCCCCGTCACTTTCTGCCATGATTGGAAGCTCCCTGAGGCCCTTACTAGAAGCAGACGCTGGTGCCATGCTTCTTGTAAAACCTGCAGAAATATTACCTAAATAAACCTCTTCACTTTATACCAGTCTCAGGTATTCCAGGAACACAAAATGGACTAACACATAGGCCCTCCAAAGGAAGGACAGAGACATCTTTTGGGGTTAGAAAAGATCACTGTTTTAGAAAGTGACTGACTGGTAGAGTGGCTAAATGTTGTGAATTACTCTCGAAAGTGGAAAAGTATCCATCCTCTCTTCCGTATGTCCCCATAGGGTGCCTGTGTGGCAGGCACTGTGATGCATGCCCAAATCCCCCATTCCATGAAAGGTCTGTGGATGGGTCTGGGGCTGGGGGTGGGTCATCAACAGATACCTGCAGCTGTCAGCCCCTTCAGCATCCCCTCAGCTGCAGAGAACCACCTCTCTCAAAATCATGCTCCTTCCCAGGGCAATCACATATGGTGATGGATGGAGTTTGGGTGTATGAAGGCCTAGTCATTTTGCCCCATTGTGGGACAAGTCTGAAGGGTCATTTTAGTTCCAGAACTCTCTGTAGGATTGGTTGAGTTTGTCAGTGGGCCTGAATCACTGCCTGATTTTTTCCTCTGCCCCATGCTGTTTCTTTCCCTCTCATCCATCATCTCATCGCATGATACCCAGGGCACTTCTTTAAAAACATCCCACATGCAAAACTCCCACTCAGCAGCTGCCGCCTGAGGAATCCAACCTTCAGCAACCTGCTTTGTGAATAGCACTGTGGGTGATTACTAAGAGTTTTTAATCCAGATTATAAATGTTTGAGAACTATTTAGAACTTTCCATACAATCAGATACAGTGTATTCCCAGATCTCTATAAATATTTAGTAAACCAGATAGCATGAAACTGCAAACTGGGTTTGAAGGCAATGATCTTGAATCCAGCGCTCCCCACTGATACCCTATCTGTTTCATGCATCATATACATGCATCCATACCCATCAGTTGAAGATGACCTTCCCAGAGAAAGGAATGTGGCTCTTCAGTTAGCACATATATGGAATCCTGCAATCAGATTCTGATGTCAAAACAGAAAGTGCACAGTTAGACAGTGGCTGAGCCCCAATTAGAAATGGAATGACCCTGCCCAGTCCAGACCCTTCTCCACAACTTATCTGAATTCATCTTGGCAGACCCAAATGTTATTGTATTTGGCAAATGTTGGTGTACGTGGTACAGGGAGTGCAGAAGGCTGAGCTGTCCATCTAGACCTTGCAGTGTTCAAATGGCCCACAAGCTAGCAAAGTGAGAAGAAGAGATGGGGCTGAAGCTATGGAGTTCCTCACTATTTCTTGCAACTTGGAACCTGAATGAAGGTATAGTTCATAAAAACCCAAGTAAACATCCAACATGCAAATTTAAACATTTTATGGGAAATAAATTAGGCTAAGAGCCAGAATGCATGATTTTTGGTCTTAGCTCTGCCTCTGAGAACTTTCCATAGAGTCAGATAGAGTGTATTCCCAGATCTCTAGAAATATTTAGTAAACCAAAGAATGGATAATAGAATGAAACTGCAAACTGGGTTTGAAGGCAATGGTCCTGAATCCAGTACTCCCCACTGATACCCTCTCTGTTGCATGCATCCATACGCATCAGTCAAAGATGACCTTCCCGGAGAAAGGAACACGGCTCTGCAGTTAGCACATATATAGAATCCTGCAATCAGACTCCGATGTTAAAACCCAAAGTGCACAGCTAGACAGTGGCTGAGCCCTAATTAGAAATGGAATGTCCTCTGCCCAGTCCAGACCCTTCTCCACCACTTATCTGAATTCATCTTGGCAGACCCAAATGTATGTAATCCGGGACAGACAATTCATATGTTCATAAAAATATCAGTTTTTCATAGATAAAATGAAGATGGTGGATTAGATCCTCTTTTAGGTCTTTGTGACTAAGTCATTCTAGGATGGGGTTTCTCCTTTAAGGAAATTTGTTTGAAGTGGTCATTCCATCTTGTTTAAAAAATTCATTGACATTACTTTTTAGAGCAGTTTAGTTTTAGGTTTACATGTCTCTACTACTCCAGTATCCTACAGAGTAGTTTCGCTGCCATAAAAATCCACCGTGCTTCATGCACTCATCCCTCCCTCGCCTTAACCCTGGGCAACCACTCCTCTTCTTACTGTCTCCACAGTTTTGTCTTTTCCAGAATGTCATATAGTTGGAATTGCACAGTATGTAGCTTTTTCAAGTTGGCTTCTCTCACTTAGCAATATGCATTTAAGCCTCCTCCATGTTATTTTGATGTATAATAGCTGAATTATTTTTATTGCTGAATAATTCTATTGTCTGAATGTACCACAATCTGTTTACTCATTCACCTTCTAAAGGATATCTTGGTTGCTTCTGAGGTTTGGCAATTATGACTAAAGCTGCTATAAACATCTGTGTGCAGGTTTTTGTGTGGACATAAGTTTTCAACTCCTTGGGTAAATACCAAGGAGTGCGATTGCTGGATCGTATAAAGATTATGTTTAGTTTTGTAAGAAACTGTCTCCCAAAGTGGCTGTACCATTTTACATTCCCACCAGCAATGAATGGGAGTTACTGTTGTTCCAGATTCTCACTGGCATTTGGTGTTGTCAGTGTTTTGGACTTTAACCATTCTAATAGGTGTGTAGTGGTATCTCATTGTTGTTTTAATTTGCAATTT
Organism: Chlorocebus sabaeus; assembly: GCF_047675955.1. Taxonomy (NCBI): domain Eukaryota; kingdom Metazoa; phylum Chordata; class Mammalia; order Primates; family Cercopithecidae; genus Chlorocebus; species Chlorocebus sabaeus. The sequence continues at coordinate 67,990,230 of NC_132928.1, read as the reverse complement.
TCTGACAACATATCATGAGCATTTTTCATATGCTTATTTGCCCTGGACATGCATACGTCTTCTTCAGTGAGGTATGTCTTCAGATCTTTTGCCCATTTAAAAAATTGAGTTGTTTGTTTTCTTATTGGTGAGTTTTAAGCATTTTTAAATATATTTTGCATACTAGTCCTTTATTACCTGTGTGTTTTGCAAGAATTTTCTCCCAGTCTATGGTTCGTCTTATTTTTTTTTAACAGTATCTTTCATTGAGAAGTAGTTTTTAATTTTAATGAAATCTAACTTCAATTATTTTTGTCATGGATTGAACTTTTGATGTTGTATCTAGAAAGTCTTCACCAAAACCAAGGTCCCTTAGATTGTCTTCTGTGTTATCTTCTAGGATTTTTATAGTTTTGCATTTTACATTTAGGTCTATGATCCATTTTTAGTTAATTTTTGTGAAGGACAAAAGATCTGTGTCCAGTTTTTTTTTTTTTTTGCATGTGGATGTCAAATTGTTCCAGGAATATTTAATGAAAAAACTGGCTTTTCTCCATTGTATTACTTTTGCTCATCTGTCAAAGATCAGTTGACTAGATTGGTGTGAGTTTAGTTTTGGCTTCTGTATTCTATTCCACTAATGTTTTTTGGGTCTATTCTTTTGCTACTAACACACTGTCTTGAGTATGTAGAATTAGAATTAGTGGAGGTAGTCGTCAGGCAGTGTCAGTTTTCTGATTTTATTCTTCTTCTTCAATATTGTGTTGGCTCTTCCTGGTCTTTTGCTTCTCCATATAAACTTTAGAATCAGTTTGTTCATACTCACAAAGTAATTTCCTTAGATTTTTCACTAGGATTGCATTGAATCTATAGATCAAATTGAGAAGAACTGGTATCTTGATAATATTGACTCTTCTTATCCACACACATAGAATATCTCTCCATTTAGTTACATGTTCTTGGATTTCTTTCATTGGTGTTTTATACTTTTCCTCCTATAGATCTTGTAATATTTTGTTAGATTTATAGCTATTTCTTTTTATGTTAATGTAAATGGCATTGTGCTTTTAGTTTCAAATTCTAATTGTTCATTGCTGGTACATAAGAAAGCAATAGATTTTTGTATATTAATCTTGTGTCTGGAACTTTGTTTTAACTACTTATTAGTTTCAGGAGGTTTTCTTGTTGATTCTTTGGGATTTTCTACATAGACAATTATGTTATTTATAAGCATAGATAATATTCTTTCTTTTTCCACAATCACTATACATTTTATTTTATTTTCTTGCTTTATTGCATTAGCTAAGACTTCTAGTATATTGTTGAATAGGAGTGGTAAGAGTGAATGAACATTCTTGCCTCCTTCCTAATGTTAGTGGGACAGCATTTAGTTTCCCACCATTAAGTATGATGTCAGCTATGGATTTTTTGTAAATGTTATTTATCAAGTTGAGAAAGTTTCCTCTTTAATCTTAGTTTGCTGAGAGATTTTTGGTGTTTTTTTAAAAATCATGAATAGGTGTTGGATTTTGTCAAATGCTTTTTCTGCAACTATTGATATGCTCATATAATTTTTTTCTTCAGTGTGTTGTTATATGAATTGTACTGCATTGGATAGATTACATTGATTTTCAAATGTTTAACCAGTTCAAGAATAAATCCCATTTGGTTGTGGTGTATAATTCTTTTCATGCATTGTTGGATTTGATTTGCTAATTTTTTGTTGAGGACTTTTGCATCTATTTTCATGAGAGATATTGATTTCTAGTTTTCCATTGTTATAATGTCTTTGTCTAGTTTGATATTTGAGTAATGCTGGTACCAGTGTGACAAGATGCTCAACATTGTTAGTCATTAAGGAAATGCAAATTAAAACTGACTGAGATACCACCACACAGCTTTTAGAATGGTTAACACAACCAACAACAAGACAATATTAAGTGTTGGAGAGGATTTGGAGCAACTGGAACTCCCATTCATTGCTGGTGGGAGTGGAAAATGATATAGCCACTTTGGAAAATTGTTTGGCAGTTTCTTTTAAAATTAAACCTACATTTACCAAATGTAAAAATCTACCCTAAATGTTTATTGTTTATTCATTTTCAAAACTAGAAACAACCAAAAGGTTCCTCAATGGATGAACAAACTGTAGTGCCTTTATACAATGGAATACCACACAGCAATAAAAAGAACAAACTATTGATATACTGGATAATGTGGGTGAATCTCAACACATTATGCTAAATGAGGAAAGCCAGACTCAAAAGACTATATACTGCACGATACCATTTACAGGATGTTCTGATGTTCTGGAAAAAGAAAAACTGCAGGGGCAGAAACAGATCATTGGTTGCCTGGGGTTGGAATGGGGCAGAGAACTGATCACAATGGGGTATGACGGTATCTTATGGGGTGAGGGAACAATATCTTGATTGCGCATGTAACGGTTACATGATTACATGCATTTATCACAAAACTTACAGAACTGTACTCTAAAACAAGTGAATTTCTCCTCACATAAATTATAGCTTAATAAAAACATAGTAAAAGTCTCAAAAGTTAAAAAATCACATCTTTGCAGAGCTATAATCAGAATGATACTATATACGTTGGGCAGCTTTTTTTGTTTTCAGTATTATACCATGGAGTTCTTACTAGTGTCTGCTGTAGCATTTAAAAGCACCTTATATTCCAGGAAAGATAGTTATTCTCTGGCATCTATATGTATCTATATATGCTGCATCTATATCAATCACACACTTGAAACCAAAATTAGAATGCATCATCCACTTCTCCCTGAAAGATCAGCAGGACTAATTTCAATGTTTATTGCATGCTATTCTCTTACTTCCCTCTGTTACGACCAGAAATAACCTGACTTCCAGGTCAGCCTCAATCAACCAGACTCTCCCCTGCTTGGTATCAGTTAGGAATTGCATCCAGGCCCTAGTAATAGAGACCAGACTACAGCAGTTAAACAACTAATGCTTTATGCTCCCATATAAAACAGTCCAGAGACCACAGTGTCATCAGGGACTCAGGATATTTTAATATTTGTACAAGTGTTTTTTTTAATATACGGAATTATTTTGTAGAACAGAAACTCAGAACTTGGTCAAAAGTATGCATATTTTTGTAGACTCTTGATTTGTACCGATAAATTGCTTTCCCAGTGAGATGTACCGATTCACAATGCCGCTAACCATATGTCAGAGCACCCAGTTTATTACCGAATCTGTGTTGGAAATATTCTGCCTTGTGGATTTGTAAAAAGATGCCCAGGTGGATTAAGTGGTCTGGTAGGTGTCTAGTAGGTGAATGCTAATCTCCAGACTCCAAACTCCAGATGCTGTTTTGCTGATAAATTTGGGAAAATTATATTGTTGCTGAGTTCCTCTTTCCCTGCCTCCCTGTCTCTTTTCTGTTCCCCTTTCTTTCTTCTTTCCTTCCGTCCTCAGCTCTTTGTTAATATCCCACAATGAACCAGGCACTGAATCTATTCCATCATAACACCTCATTTTCGGGGAGGAGCATTTTGAGAGTCTTCTGAAACACTTTCTTTTCTTGCCCTCTGGGGCATCAATCTCTCCTCCTACAGTATAGAATCCCTGCTTGGGGTTGGAGAATGGGTCTGAAGAGGGGGTGGGCAGAGTCCTATTGGTGAAGGAGAGAGACTGTTAGGTACCTGCACTATAGCTAGCCTCCTCTTTCTTGATTTTATCAGGTACAAGACTTCATTGCCCAGCCTCCCTTACAGCTAAGTGTGGCCCCATATGAGCTGAAAGTGGAACTTACTGAGTAGTTGGATGATACTTTTAGGAAATCTCGAAAGAGGACAGACAACTGGTGGACTATTCCCATTCTTTGTTTCCTGCACATATAGGACGTGTCCAAGTCTCAGTCCTCAAATACTTTCAATTCCTAGGTCATCTCATTTATTCACAGGGCTTTAAATACCATCTATAAATTGGCCACTTAGAAATTTCTATCTCCAGCCCTGACTTCTCTCCAGACGCTCTGATTCTTATACACAAAGGCCACCTCAACATCTCCACGTGGATGACTAATAAATGGCTCAAACTTAACACATCTAAAACAGAAGAGCTCTTAATTTCATGCCAGAATTGGATCTGCCCCCGTTGTTTCCTTTTTAGTAAATGGCACCATCATTCACCCAAATGTTCAGGCCCAGATCCCGTGAGTCACTTTGACCCCTCTCTTTCCCTCACACCCCACATTCACACCAGCAGCAAAAATTACAGGCTCTACCTTTAAATTGCGTACTGAATCTGATCACGTCTTACCACCTTCACAACTCCTTCCTGGTCCAGTCACCATTGGCTCTCATCTAGACCACAGAGTCAGCCTCTTCGCTATTCCCCCATTTTCTACTCCTGTCCCCTACAATGAAGTCTCCTCACAGTATCTAGAATGATCTTTTAAAAACCTAAGAGAATGTCATATTCTTGAGTTTCTTTAAACTCAAGTTTCTTTTGGCACTCGGAATGAATCAAATTCCTTTCAAGGTCCTCTGATCCCTGCCTATCAGCCCAACCTTACTTCTTCCCAGCCCCCCTTGCTTTGCTATGGTTCTTTTAGGCACAGGGCCTTTGCACCTACTGTGCTATCTGCACTGAATATGCTGCGTTCAGGTCTATGTGGAAATGTTGCCTCTCCAAAGACTTCCCTGACGACCATATCTGTCCATCACTGTCTGATAATGTATAGTGTACTTAGTGGTTTTTTGGCTCTCTATTTTGGTAGAACACAAGCTCCTGACTATGCTGGTTTGCTCGCTGCTGTGCTCCCTGGGCTCAACAAAGATTTGCTGAATGAATTAAATGAATAATTTAGATGCTGTTAGTTTTGATGCTATTTTATTTTCCACTAAATGCATGGATTGCTTCACTAATTTCTTCACTGTTGTTTAACATTAAGTTGCCTCTATAATTTTAATATAAAAACACTTGAATGAGCACAGCCAATACTCAAGTAGTTCAGTCTAGTTCTTAGGCTATAACAGCTTGGCAAAAGAAATTAGTTCAATTCAAGTACATGGATTATATAATCTAAAGTGGAAACCAACAGAAACTGTATTTTTTTGCCCTGGGTTTCTGTTAGGTTATCCTTCTCCCTTACCCAATGATCCATCCTGAGTTTATCCAACCAAAAACTCTCACCTTCAAGCCTTGATGAAAAGTTCTCTCTGTGTGAAGCTGTCTGACACCCTCCAGCTGGCAGTACCAATGGATCCCTCATCTTGAGTCCAGGCCACTCACTTCTAGCATTTACCAGACTCCTGTGGGTGGAACTTCTTTCCTTTCTGTCTTCCCAGTGAGAATGAAGGTTCTTCAGGGTCAAAAGCTGTATCTTATTCACCTTTTGTGTGTGTGTGTGCCAAGCACAGTGCCTAGCACATCATAGATGATTAATAGATATTCGTAGTGTCTGGGTGTGGTGACTCACACCTGTAATCCCAACTTTTTGGGAGGCCAAGGCAGGAGAATCACTTGAGGCCAGGAGTTCAAGACCAGCATGGGCAACATAGTAAGACCTCCATCTCTAAAACAAACAAACAAACAAATATATGTTTGTAGAAATGTGGACTGAATTCCATTCCCCCAAAATGCTTAGAAGAAACATTGGTGATATCTGTGCTAGGAATAATAAATGGCGTAACACCACTACTCCTCTCCCGATAAAGAGAATATGGCAACAAACACCAGCACTGTCAGATCTTGGAGAAAAGTCTTCTGTGAAATTCCTTCCAATCACACCTGCATTTCCCGCAGCCCTTTCCCACCCCATCCTGATACCTTTTCTTGAAACAATTGGTTTATTTTTTCATCTTCTACATTTTTCGAGATTTCTTTTGAATTTATTTGCTTCTTCGGGGACACACTGTTGCAGGATATGAATAATTGAACACAACAAATTGGGATGATAAATTATGGATTACAGATGCTGAGTTATTTTGGAACTGTTGCTCTGTGTGTTGTAGCAAGGCACTGGAATATTAAAAATGTGTGTTTTAAATGATCTTAATGTTGCTTGTTGAAAAGAAAAGGAAGAAAAACAATGAAAGCCTACAGCATCGGGAAAGATTGCTGTGCTTGGAGCTGGTGACTTTCCTGAGTCAGGTTCTGCAGCCCCTGGGAGATTGGTAGCGTGCTAGGCACTGGTAGTAGCATTCAGTCCAGGGAGTTCTGGAATAGCCAGCGCCAGCTAGGTCCTGATTGGGCACATATTCTTGTACCCTTGGTGGGGAATTAGGAAGACAGAGGTAAGATGTGAGGAAGAATTTGTGACTGTGCAGCCTTCTTGGGGTCTCCAGAAGGCAGAACTCAGTAAACACAGAGGCTTCCAAGCACTCATGTGCTCCTGCAGTGTGGAGTGAGGAAGCACTGAAGAGGTGGCCAGCCAATCCTGGTTTCTTTCTTAGTGTGAACTGCCAAGAAGGAGTTGGTGCCTACTAGGAAAGTGATAAACATACAGCTTAAGAGGTGTGGGGGCTTCATGAGCACAGAAGAGGGAGACTGCAGGCCTAGGGCACCCCAGCAAGGCTTGAAGTCTCAGAGGGACCCTGAGGGAAGTTTGGGGAGTGCGTAGCATTGTCACCTGGAGGATTTGTGGGTCCCGGACAGCTGCCCCCTGCTGGAAGCAGGGGCTGAGAGCCTTTCCCAGGAGACAGCAGCAGCAGTGGCCCCCGGAAGCTCCTAGTCCTTGGTGCTGGCCCTGGAGCAGAACTGGGCGATTTCAGGGCTTGCCATCCTAGCCTCCTCTGCAGTTCCAAAGTTAATCAATTTTGGTTGCTCGGAGGAAGGTTGAGTTTGTTATTTATTTGTTGAGACAGAAATACCAATTTCCTGTCTGAGGACACAGTAGGTTGGCAGGCCCTGGCCTCTGGGTAGGGAACAGATTTCCTTTAAGGAGCTTTGCATGATCATTTAGGCCTCAAATTCTGAGTGGAGGATGCAACCCAGAAAAAGCAGCGCTGTCTCAGCAATGGCCTCTGAGGCCTGTGTGATAAGGGCCCGTGCTGGGTGCTGGCTATAAGTTGTGTCACGCCCCTACCAAATAGGTGCTGTGGTAATAAAAGCGTCTCATGTCTTCTTTCTCCTGTGGAGACTGGCGTGTTTTTGAAATATGAGCTAGTTGTTAGGCCTGAGCCCTCATGCTAGAAAGTCTCAAAGGGACTGATAGAAGGGGAGGGAAGTCTGACGTACAAGTGCTCGTCGGCCCTTCCAGGCTGTGGCAAGTTCTGGAACTAGCAGGCAGGTGATGAAGTGAGAGGACGGGGTGTGTGTGTGTGTGTAGCATGGTGTGTGCATGTATGCATGCATGTGCGGGATGCATGTGCTCACATGTGTGGTGTATGTGTATGGGTGTGGGTTGTTGCATTACGTATGTGTATGTGGTATGTATGTATGTGTGCATGTGAGTTGTGTATGTATGGGTGTGTAGGTGTGTGTAGATGTGTGGGGTGTGTGGATGCATGCACACAGGTAGTATGTGGGGTGCATGCATAGGGTACATGTGTATATAATATGTGTGTAGAGTATGTGCATGTATGTATGTGTATGAGATGTGTATCTATGTGGGTGGGGTGTATGCATATGCAGGTATGTGGGTTGTGCATATGTGTGTATATGTGTGGGGTGTGTATATGCATTTATATATGTAGTGTGGGGGTCCATGCGTGTATGTGTATATGCATGGGGTTCATGTATGTACATGTGTGGATTACATGTATGTGTGTATGCTTGTGTGTATGTGGGTGGAGTGTATGCGCATGTGTGTGGGATGTATGTATGTGAATGGAGTGTTTGTGAATGTATGTGGGCTGTGTGTGGGGTGTGTGCATATATGCATATGTGTAGAGTCCTGAGGTGTGTGTATTCATGTGTGTGTGGTATATGTGTAAAGTGTGGAGGATGTTAGCATGTATGAGTGTGTGGTGTGGGTGTATTTATGTGCAGATGGTTGTGGATGTATGTGTGTGAGGTGTGTATATATGGGTGGAATGTATGTGTATGTACATGTGAGTCAGATGTATGTATGTTGATGGGGTGTATGTTTGTGGGTTGTGTGTATGTACATGGTGGGGTGTGTGCATGTATGCATATGTGGTTGTGAGGTGTGTGTATGCATGTGTATGTGGTATATGTGTGCAGCGTGGGGGGAGTTAGCATGTATGAGTTATGTGTGGATGGGGTGTGGCTGTATGTGTGAGGTGTGTGTGTATGTATGTGTGTGGGGGGTTGTATATTTGTGTGGGGGTTATGTGTGTGTTGTGTGTGGTATGGATGTAATGTGTGGGGCTGTGCATATACGTATGTGTGCCTGGTGTGTGTGTCCTAGGCCGACACAGAGCAGGGAGGGGCATTTTGTGGATGTCACTGAAGACACAGGAAGGGAGGCTGGGTTCTGGAGAAAGGGCCTCAGCATTTCATGAGCAGAAGTGTCTTGTCATTTTCTCAGATCCTCGAGGTGGGAAATGCTGGCAGGAAAACCCAGGAGAGGAGGACAGGGAAAGCCGGTGCTGTTCCCGGAATGCCAGCTGGGAACCAGGAGATGACTTCTTTCCTCTAGGCAAGAAAGAACCGGCCTGTGCCAGACCTGGTCAGCATCTGGGTGTGGGTGAGAGGCCTGGGCACCTGAGATTGGCCTCCGCTTGCACAGTGTGGGGGCTGCAGAACAGAATCGGGAAGATCCAGGGTGACGCCGGGAAGCAGGCAGGACTGCCCAGAAGGGCGGGAGGTCAGTGTGGGATTTAGACACTGGGGTACAGGGTGAGGAGCTCTGAATCGGGACCTGGACAGTCCCGCTGGCAAGGAGGCGAGTCCTTAGGGCTTTTACTAAGGCACCTGCAGCACATCTGTGGAAGGAGAGAGAACCACCGAGATGCAGCACCCAGGGAACAGAGAAAACGGCAACTGCCCTGGCTGGGAGACTCCTCTCCTTCCCTAGCCTGGCCAGACCCACTGTTAGATTCAGCCTCCTAGTTTCAGGATCTCTAATCCAGACGCTCTGAGTGTGGTCTGTGGCCCCTGGAAGGACACCTTGCAGTTGACAAAGAGTGAATCACTGCATGAGTGTTCTTCAAGTGGGTGCCGAGAGCTCACCCAGGGCTATTTTGAAGCGTGTGGGAGGAAGAGAGTGAAAGGGAAAGCCAGCGATTAGCACGCCTGAGAAATGTATGTCAGAGCTCAGCCATTCTCAATCAATCAATCAACCTTTTTTTTTTTTTTTTTTTTTTTTTTTTATTTTACAAAACCAACTTGATAGGAAGTGGAAATGACACAGAGTTCATGGTAAGAAGATCTCAGTTCATATTCAGGCCCCACTACCAGTTTGGTACGGGACGTTCAGCAAGTTGTTTAACCCCTCCGAACCACACAGTTTTTTTTCATTTGTACAATGGAGATACAAATCTGCCTCTCATGGTGTTTTAAAAATTGTAGTAAAATACACATTACGTAGAATTTACCTTACTAACCATTTTTTAAGTGCACAATTCAGTAGTGTTAAGGACATTCTCAATGTTGTGCGACCGTCACCACCATCCATCCACAAAATTCTTTTTATCTTCCCAAACTGAAACCCTGTACCCATTCAGCACCATCTCCCCATCCCTCCCCCACCCCAGCTCCTGGCAACCACTTCTTTCCATCTCTAGAAATCAGACTCCTCTAGGAACCTCACCTAAGTGGAATCGTACAGTATTTGCCCTTTTGTGACCGGTTTATTTCACTTAGCGTAAGTGAAAGTTCATCCATGTTGTGGCCTGTGAGAGAACTTCCTCCTTTTTGAAAGTTAGATAATATTTGATTGTATGGATGATCCACCTTTTGTTTATCCACCCATTTGTCCATGTACGCTTGGGTTGCTTTGGCCTTTGGGTTATTGTGAATGACGCTGTTGTGAGCATGAGTGTGCAAATATCTCTTTGAGTCCTTGCTTTCAATGCTTTTGCGTACATACCCAGAAGTGGAATGTCTGGATCATGTGGCGATTCTATTTTTAATTTTTAAAGAAACTGCCACATTGTTTTAAGAGGATGCACCATCTACATTCCCACCAACAGTACACAAGGGTTCCAGTTTCTCTAGGTCCTTACCAACACTACTTTTTGTTATTTTTTTAAAATAGTAGCTATTTTAATGAGTATGAGATAACATTATGGCTTTGATTTACATTGTCCTAATTATTAGTGATATCGAGTATCTTTTTGTGTGCTTATTAACCATTTGTATAACTTATTTGGAGAAATGTCAATTCAAGTCCTTTGCTCGTTTTTTAGTTGGATTATTTTTCTGTTGTTGTGTTGCGGGTGTGTTTTGTATATTCTGGATATTAACCCCTTATCAGGTATGTGATTTGCAAATATTTTCTCCTAGTCCATAGATTGTTTTTTTACTCTATTGATTGTGCGCTTTGATGCACAGAAGTTTTTAATTTGATGTAGTCCAATTTATCTATTTTTACTTTTGTTTCCTTTGGTTTGGTGTCGTATCCAAGAAATCATTGCCAGATCTCTCGAGGTATTTTTTTTAAGATAAAATGAGATATGATATGTGTGAAATTCCTTGTAAATTATGAAGCAGTATAAAAATATTAGCTGTTATGTAAGTTCTCGAGTACCTGACATGGAGCCAACCCCTGCAGGGATGCTTCAAAAATTACCCAAAACTTGTTAATCAAGATGATAGATTGAAAACACACATATAATTTCATTCCCTCCATAAATCTGACTAAAGAGACAGTAGAGAGTTAAAAAAAACCAAGTTTATTCCTTTGTAACCTCGCTACGGTATAATTTGAATTCAATCAAATGCACCCATTTTACAGACAAAGTTTGATGAGTTATCATAAATTTGTATATTGATGTAACCACCATTACAATCAAAATATCACACAGTTCCATTACCCAGAGAGTTCCCTGATGTCTCTTGACAGGCAATCCACTAACAACTCTGTTCCCAGGAAGCCATTAATTTGTGTTCTGTCATTGTAGATTAGTTCTGTGTTTTCAATAATTTCATAAAAAAGGAAACATACAGTATCTTTTGCTCAGTATAATATTTTGAGATTCACATAAGTTGTTGCATATGTCAACAGTTTCTTCTTTTTTAATGCTGAATAGTATATCATACTATGGATAGACCACAATTTGTTTAATCCATTTACCTGTTGCTAGACACTTATATTGTCTCCAATTTTTTTGGTTCTTATGAATAAGACTATGATAAGCATTTATGTGCAAGTGTTTATGTGAATATAAGTTTTCCTTCACTTAAGTGGAATTGCTGGTTCGTATTGTAAGTGTATGTATAACTTTCAAAGAAACAGCACAATTCTTTCCCAAACAGTTGTACCAGCAGTGAACAAGAATTCCAATTGCTTCACATCATCACTGATACTTGGTAAGTCTAGTCTCTTAAATTTCAGCCATTTTAGTGGGGGTGTAGTGATATCTTATTGTGGTTTTAATTATCATTTCTCTGATGATTGATGATGTTGAACATTTTTCATGTGCTTACTTGCCACCTGTACATCCCCTTTTGTAAAATGTCTATTTAACTTTTGACCATTGTTAAATTGATTGTTTCGTTGTTTTGTCTTCTTATTATTATTTTCTTTTTTTCTGAGACAGAGTCTCACTCTGTCACCCAGGCTGGAATTCGGTGGCACAATCTTGGCTCATTGCAACCTCCACATCCTACATTCAAGTAATTCTCCTGCCTTAGTCTCCCAAGTAACTGGGACTACAGGCATGTGCCACCATGCCTCACTCATTTTTTTGTATTCTGATTTTTACTTTTTAAAATAAAAATCATAGTATGATTATATCCATCATCATAATCAAAGTAATGAACATATTTACCACCCTCCAATGTTTTCTTAGGCCACTTTTTAAGGCATCCTTCCTACTCTTTTTTGTGTTGATCCAAACTTTCATTGATATATATTTTTTTCAGCTTGAAGAACTTCCTTTTACATTTCAACAGACCCTTTTACATTTTTTGTAGTGAGTCTTTTGGCAAAGAAATAGTGCAGATTTTATCATCTGAAAAAGTTTTTATTTCACCTGCACTTTTACAAGTTTTTTCTGAGAAGAAAATTCTATTTGACAATATTTTCTTTAATCACTCTAAGCACGTTTTCTCATTGTCTTCTGATTTGCACAAGTTTTGACAAAAATGTCTGTAATCATTGTTACCTTTATTGCTTAGTACATAATGTGTCTTTTTTCTCTGGTTGGTTTTAGCATTTTCCCTTTATCACAAGTTTTCAGCCACTTGATTATGGTGTGTCTCCGTGTGGTTTTCTTTGTGTTTATCTTGCTTGAGTTTTCTTGCTCTTCTTGAATCTGTGGGTTTATAATTCATCAATTTGAATTTATTTTTGGCATTTTTCTCTGTTCCTTCCTACACCTCTCTGAATGGGACTTGAATTACTTGTATGTTATACTAATTTTCCTATGTCACTGATGCTTTGTTCATTGCTTTCAGTTTTTTTTTCTCTGCATGTTTCATTGGGTGGTTTTCTATTGTTATTACTTCAAGTCCACTAATCTTTTCTTCTACAGTATCTAATCTTCTGTTAATTTGGTCAGTGAATTTTTTATTTCAGACGCTCTATTTTTCAATTCCAAAAATTAAATCTGGTTTTTACTTTTTAACACCTTCAATTTCTGTCTTCAATATGTTTATGGCTTTTTAAAACTTCCTTTTATATATGTAAAACATATAAATAACAAAGTTTAGTCTTGCTATTTCCATCCTCTCTTTTATTTCTGGATCTATTTCTATTGACTGATCATTTCCCCTAGTTTGGATTGCACATTCCTGCTTCTTCACATGTCTAATTATTGTTATTGAATGCTGTGCCTATGAGTTTTATGCTGTTGTATATAATATTCTTTTAAAGGTTTTGAACTTAGTTCTACCCTGTAGGTAAGAAAGTATTTGATCATTTTAAGTTTTATTTTAAGTTTTTGTTTTTGAGTAGGTCTAGAGAATTTTTTATTCCAGGGCTAGCTTAGTCCCACTACTAAAGAATTTTATTTTCAGGGTCTTGTGTCTTCTTAAGTCTCCCTCCTTATAGGAACTTAATGATGATTATTTGCCTGTGTAATTCTTGTATGAGCTCTGAGAATTGTTCAGTTACAGCTTCCCAAAAATTATTTTTCTCCAAAAGTTGATTTGGCAGGGTGTAATGGGATTTAACCCTATCTATGTGCAGATTGATACTCTTAAAAACACGAAAAGGGATCCCCATGCTGAATCCTAGACTTCTTCTCTGTATAGCTCCTGAACTCTCTAGTACTCAGTCCTAGAAATTCTAGTCTCCCTGGCCTCCCTAAACTCAGATTGACTTTTCACCTTTGTGAAACTACTGGGTTCTGTTGAGTTTCCTTCTGTGCACTGAAGTCTATAAATTGTCTCCAGACAAAAAGTGGGGACACTCACAGAGCTCACTTTGTTTGTGTACCAGGTTTTGAGGACCACAGCCCTATGCTACGATTGCCAACATCTAAAAGCAGTTGTTCCATATATTGTGTTCAGTTTCTGGCTATTTACAGATGGAAGGTAAATTAATTTTTCATGTTTTGTGTATTAGTTTGCTATTGCTTCTGTACAAATTACCACAAACAGTGGTGCAAACACCAGCAACCCAAATTTATTCTTACAGTTCTGTGGGTTAGAAGTTCAACGTGGGTCTTACTGGATTAACCTAAAGGTGTCAGCTGGGCTGCATTTGTTTCTGGAGGCTTTGAGTAGAATTCCTTTTCTTGTATTTTCCAGCTTCTAGAGGCTGCTCCTATCCTTTGTGGACTCCCTTCCTCCACCTTCAAAGCCAGCAAAAAGCAGGTTGAATCCTTCTTACGTTGTACCACACTGGCCCCCTCTTCTGCCTCTCTCTTCCACTTTTTGGGCCCCTTGCGATTACACTGGGGCCACTTGGACAACCCAGAATAATCTCCCTATTTTAAGGGGAGTTGATTAGCAAAGTTAATTCCATCTGCAACCATAGTTCCCTTTGCCATGTAACTTGCATATTCATAGGTTCTAGGGACTGTGATATGCACATCTTTAGGAGGTCGTTCTTCTGTCAGTTATAGTTGGAAAGTAAGAGTCTGGAATTATAAATAAGCATAATTCTCTTAAAGGAGAGAGAGTACTGTACAGAAGGCAATGGCAACAAAATTTTGGAAGCTGGAAGGATGATGGGTAAAGGGTTTACTGATCTAGAAAAGGCTAATTCTTAAACCAATAATAGGAGGTTGAGAAAATAACCCAGCATAGATTGAAGAGTTCCCCAAAAGTTTGAGAATTGATTCCAAGCTCTCCTGGTAGTGTGATTAACATGAGATGCTAATGTAAGGTATATTGGTTAAGCACCAATTAAGAAGCAATTAAAGTCCTACAAACCTTTTGCAACCATTTGTTCAGTCACATACCTGCCCTCTTCAATGCCAGCAGAACACTAAAGGTTTTTTCCTCCTAAGGAAGTGTCTTTCCTAATGAAATTACTCTGCCAGAACACCCTGGAGAGAAGGAGAGAACCCACTGAGGGTATGCCCACTACGTGCCCAAAGTTTCCAATCAGACTTGTAGTCCTCGTTCTTAAATGCAAGCACACAGCCAACAAGTACCAGATGTCCAAGGAAAACTTGTATTATAAGACATGAATAAGAGTGAAACCAACCAAACAAATACCATAGAACTTGAAAGAGGCAGACTTCAGGGTGGGAAAAATCTTCAAAAAATTATCTTTAATATCCTGAGAGATAGTAGAGAATATATTGAAACTGAAGATTCTCAAAAACCAAAAAAATAAAAAATAAAGTAAAAGAAGGAATATTCAAGAAATAAAAAGCTCTTGAAAATTAAAACAACAAACCAAAGTAAATGGTAGCAGAAATTAAAAACTCAATTAAAATGCTGGAAGATCTACCTGTGGAAATATCATGGAAGATGGAGAAGAAGAGAGATGGAAATATAAATTTTGGATTCTAAGGGCCCACCAAGTGCCCAGCAAAATGAATGAAAGTGAACACTCATCAAGGGCTATTTGTGTCACATTTCAAAACACTGGAGACAGAAGAACTTATACATTTCCAGGATGGGAGGAGACAACTTGGCCACATTCAAAACACTGGAAATTGGAAATCCCAGTGACAACACCAGAAGCTATAAGATAGTAAAGCAGTGCTTTCAAAATTTGGAAGAAAATCATTTCCAGGTATATTAGCCAAACTATCAACCAAGCATGAAGATTAAAATATATGTATTACATATACAAATAAATATATGTTCCTTTATTGTTTGACTAAAGAAGAACAAGGAGAATAGTGCAGCTATGGATTTGAGAGTTTTAGCATTGTACTTTCCTCAGAAACTACCAACATGTTGATTGGTTTGGGCTTCCAATTCTGCAGAATTTGCCTTCTCAGAGGGAATGACTGTTCCCACAGGGTTTTCTTGTCTTGACCACAGACATGAGCAAGGAGGGCAGGAATCTGCGGCTGTGAGGCAGTTCAGAAGTGAGATGCTTTGGATTCTGGTAGCACCCTCAAATCACAGCACAGAGCTGCCACCTCTGTCTAGGGCAGGCCCTCAAATCTGCATGGCCCTGGGCACAGAATTGGAGGAAATGAGGCAGGACTTACCAGTCAGCCACCATGCTGCAGCCAACCTGAAACCTCTCCTATCCTGTGCGCCCTGCCACCCTGGAGACAAAGATGCTTACATCCCTCTTTCTTAAAGCCTCTACTGTCAGAAGACTCGCAGTTCCGTAATTATTTGAATTATTTGTTTAACTGTCTGTCTCCATCCTTTTTTCCTACCCCAGAAGGTGAGATTTTTGAGGCTATGGATTGGATTACATCTTATCTCTTCCTGAATCCCCAACACCTTACACAGACCCTGGTAACCAGGGCTAGCAATGAACAAATCATTCACCTGAAAAAATGGATCCTTTCTTTTGTTCATTCATTCAACTCCGTTATACACTATTCTGAGTACTGGGGATAGTGGTAGACAAATCAGGCAATGTTCTCAGACTTATATTCCAGTGGAAAGGAGAGACAACCCAAAATAAACAGCACAGGCACTAGGTAAATGCCCACATGGCCCTGGGATTTTCTGACTTCATGGAAGAGCAAAGCACTATGTTCTTGTTACTTGTTCCAGAAAGTTCAGCCACAAACAATGATCGTCACTGTTGTCTGCCACTGAGTGAGTTAAGAATCAACAAGGAACCTGTATGTGTACAGTCCAGTACAAATAACATTGATTGGCACCTGCAAGCTAACTACTGAATATGCAAAGATGCATATGAATTGGTCCTTACCTTAAGGGATTTGCTTTCTGTTTCTAAGAAACAGACATAAAAACACAACATTTTAATGAAACATGGAAAGTGCTGTCTATGTTAGCAATCAAAGTGCTGAGGGGCACAAGAGGACATTTAGAGACTTTTTTGGTCCTCCCTTACCGGGATCACAGACAGAAGGCCGGATGTGCAATATGGCCATGATCTGATATCATCTCAGTCTACCCGACAAGGGCTGTGTGCCCAGTAGTCTTTGTATTGGGCTGAGGCTGACAACAGAGACTGGGGAGCTGTTGGGCGAATGTCAGGACTTTGGCTCTCCTGCAAGCCTTTAGGGCTATCAGCAGTTCCAGAAATACTGACGGGAACCTGGGTGTAACTGTGACACGGTTTCAGTGTGTCTTCTGAAGAGTTCACCCACCTTTTGCTCTCTGCTTGGAGCTCTCCACCCACACCCAGCACCCTGCTCTCAAGTGCTCCTGCCCCACCACCCACTAAGGTAACCGATTTTACCAGCTTGTCCTATATCTGCCCACCTCTCTCCTTGTTCACACAACACATGGACATAGGCACATCTTTAGGGAGATGAACAGGGCAGGGTCCTGCTTGTGCAACTGATATGCTGTGCAAGCATGACCTATGGGATATGATCTAAGCGTATTCATTTTAGTATCCCACCGTCCCTTCCCAATGTATTCAGTGAAGGAATTTTGTCCCCTACTACTATCTGGATGGAGACTCCAGCAGGCTGCAGGACTGTTCTTGTCTCACACAGAAATAGAAGGTCTTAGTCATTTTTCATAGAAAAACTCAGCTTCTATTCAAAAATTAGAATATCCTATTTAATACATTTTTATTCAACATTCAGATTTCTACTCATTCCATTTACCACCCCCGCCTTCCCTCCAGCCTGTGGGTGGGATGTCTGTCCTCAGGAGGAGGGGGCAATGGCATCTCTTCTCATTCCTCCTCCATTCCTCCCTCCACTTCTAGCTGCTGCTACTGACCCTTCTAGGGTGGGAGTCAGGAGAGCAAAGTTCTTAACTTGGCTGGTGCTGTTGTGAGACAGCTATGTGTTCCCTTGCTCTGGTGGGTGTTTAAAGTGGCTTCTTCTTTCTCATGCATGTCTGTAGGTTCATCAGAGGCCTCCCTGCTGCCTTGGACTGTGACCCCCACGGCCTCTTTCCTGGGCTGGCTGTTACCAGTTCCCCCTCAGGTAGGTTTGCTAACCATCCATCACACAGATTGTTTGCAACAAGGACCACTCAGTTCAGAAATATACTCTTGGACAGGATTCCTGTTTCAAAAATTCCAGGCTGATATTCCCCTTGCAGACTTCAAACCCAAGAAATCCCTGGGTTTCTTGAAGTACCCTTGTCCTTGTCCTAGGGGAATGCAGTTACTTCCCAACTCAGGATCTCTCTCCTCTCTCTCTCTCTGTCTGTCTCTTTTTCTCTCCTATGTCCCCTTCAGGCTGATGGCCAAGGTCTCAAGTAGAGAGGCACTACCCACATAATATATGATGGGAATGGTGTTCCCTGTCCCTGTGCCAGCCAACCTGCTCAGGTGTCTGTCGGGCCAGTCCAGTGTGCCTCTCTATCTCCATGGGCAGATATTCAGGCTCCCTGAGGGCTGTCAAAGCTGCCTTTCTTTAGGAGTGATGAAGACAAAGCGTTACTTTCAATGTCCTCCCCTTGAAATGGGGAGGTGGGACTCATATAACAGAGACAGCAGCCTTCTCCAAAGAAATAACTTAACACATATTCCCCTTCTACGAGTTCTATAATTTTAAAAAATATCCTCCTTGTGAATTTGTTATCTAACTGGTTCTTGACCTCTGATCTCTATCATTTGAAAGCATGTGCCAAAGCTCCTCCTTTAACATTTTGTTGCATGTATCTGTTCTCACTGAAATACAATCATTATTCTGTAACTTGCCCTTTTCATTTGTCAACATCATGTATATTTCTACAGGTGCATGGATACAGATCTAGTTCTATCTTTTTTGGTAATTCCTTTTGCACATATGCATATGTAAATGTTTATGTAAATGGAAGAGCTGAGTCTGGGGTGGGCAAGCAAGGTGCCTAGGCACAAATTTAAGAAGGCACTCACTGTCGGGGTCATGCCCCAGTGAACGGGACCTTATCATACTTTCTGTCTTTTATGCAAACCCTCCCCAAGCCCCTGCTTTTTTAGGAAGCAGTATGTTACAGTAGTTAAGAGCATAGACTCTGGAATGAGACAGCCTAGTTTGGAATCCTTACTCTACCACTCATTAACTGTGCAAATCCAGGCAACTTTGCTCTCTGTGCTTCTGTTACAGCATCTGGCAAAATTGGGTTAGTAACTGTATCTATCCTGTTGGTTTGCTACAGGAATTAGATCAATTTTTATGTCTGCCTACAGAGAGAAGGGGGGAATATTCACATACTATATGTGTATATGTAGACAAAATACATATATATGTGTGTGTGTGTGCACGCATATACATGTACATAATATACAGGGTACATGTAGAGAGAATCCAGTCAACCCTCTGAATCTGTGGGCTCCACATCTGTGAATTCAACCAAACTCAGATTGAAAATATTTGGGGAGAAACAAAACTTGAATTTAGCAATACAGAGTACTATGTTGAATTCACAGGACGTTATGTGTAGGCATTGTATTAGGTATTATGAGTAATCTAGAGATTGTTTAAAGTATACAGAAGGATGTGTGTAGATTGTATGTAAACACCTCATCATTTTATGTAAGAGACTTGAGCATTCTCAGATTTTGGTATCTTTGGTATATACATATATAAACAGCATCTGAGACCTAGTATGGGCTAAATCAGTGTTAGCTGTTACTATTATTGTTATATTTACTTTTTCTCATCCCTCCCTGTCTTTTTTCCCATTTCGACTGTGTGACCTATTTTTCCTACCCAATCTTCCAATGATAACTCATGTTAACAACTTGAGAATCTTCTTTTTTAAAAAAATTCCTGATCATTGACATACTAACCTTGTCATACGTTAAATTCTTACTTCAAATTAAAGTCTATTTCCAGACCATGTGTTCTGTTTAATAGATCTGCCCTCAGCCTTCCATTCAACCAATCACGGATTGAAAATATTTGAAAAAAAAATAACACTATAACAAGAAAAAAATAATACAAATTTAAAAACCAATATAATATATAACAACTATGTACATAATGTTTATATTGTATTAGTTATTATAAGTAATCTAGACATGATTTAAATTATAAGGAAGGGTGTACTTAGGTTATATATAAATGCCTTACCATTTTATGTCAAGGACTTGATTATCCATGAGTTTTAATAGCCTCAGGTTCCTGGAACTAATCCTTAGTAGATATTGAGGGACAATTGTATTTGCTTATTCTTATGCCAATACAATTGATTTCATTACAGTAGCTTTTAAGTATGTTTGAATAGTTGGTATAAACAAGTCCTTTGTGTTTACAACTTCCTCTTTGTTATTCTTCCAAATGAACTTTAAGATAATTTTATTCATATTTAAGGTGAAGAAAATTCTGTCAACATTCTAACAGAAATTCCATTAACTTTACACAATGCATAATAATTTGAAGAGAATTAATTTTTATAATATTGTCTTCTCATCCATAAAAAGACGTACTTTTCTTTTATTCTTTTACTATTTATTTATTTATTTTTTTTGAGACAGGGCTTTACTTTGTTACCCAGGCTGGAGTGCAGTGGCATAATCATAGCTCACTGCAGCCTCAATCTCCCAGGCTTAAGTGATCCTCCTACCTCAGCCTCCCAAGTAGCTGGGACTACAGGCATGCACCACCACACCTGGCTCACTTTTTTTTTTTTTTTTGTAGGGATGGGCTCTTGCTCTGATGCCCAGGCTGGTCTCGAACTCCTGAACTCAAGAAATCACCCCACTTTGGCCTCTCAAAGTGCTAGGATTATAGGCATGAGCCACCATGCCTGCCCATACCTTTTCTTTTATTCCAAACTCATTTTATATCTTTTAAGTACATTTAAAAAGTTTTCTTTATACACATAGTATGCTTTCACTATTATATTTCTTTACATAAATTTTACATCAATAGTTTTTGTCACTATTATGAAAGTATTTTAAGTCACTTTTTCCTCTACATGAAAAACAGCATAAAGAAAACCTATTGATTTTTGTATATTTATCTTACATCTAGTCATTTTGCTAAATTGCTTTTCTTGACATAAAATTATATCATTAGCAAGAAAAATTTTTTAATAATAGTTAGTCAATTGTTTTACTTTTTTGTCTAATTGCATTTGCTAATGCTTCCAAGAAAGACACTTTTCAAGAAAAACGGCAGAGCTGACATTCTTGCTTAGTTTCTGATAATAATTGAAATGGTTTAGCTATTTGTTATTTAGGATGATATTGGCCAATGAAACTTTGTAATCAGCTTATAACATATTTCAGTTGATTCTTATTCTTATCTTGTTTAGAATTCTTTTGAAAAATGGCTATTGAACATTATTAAGTGCTTTTTCAATATCTATAAATGAGACCACATGGATTTTCTATTTTAATCTGTTGTCACAATCAATTTTGTATTGATTTCCTGATACTCAGACCACCCTGGCATTTCTAGAATAAAAGTTCTGGCCGGGTGCGGTGGCTCATGCCTGTAATCCCATTACTTTGGGAGGCCAAGGTGGGCAGATCATGAGGTCAGGAAATTGAGACCATCCTGGCTAACACGGTGAAACCCTGTCTCTACTAAAAATACAAAAAATTAGCCAGGCATGGTGGCGGGTGCCTGTAGTCCTAGCTACTCAGGAGGCTGAGGCAGGAGAATGTGAACCCGGGAGGCAGGGCTTGCAGTGAGCTGAGATTGCACCACTGCACTCCAGCCTGGGCGACAGAGTGAGACTCCAACTCAAAAAAAAAAAAAAAAAAGTTCCTTGGTCATAGTATATTTCTTTTGATGCATTACTGTATTTTAGTTGGATATACTATCAGAATTTTTATTTTCATATTCATAAATGCAATTAGACTATATTTTTCCTTTTATACTATATCATGTTTTGGTCTTAGCTGTATAAAATAAATCAGGAAAACGTTTTCTATAGTTTGTAATTATTTGTTCTTTAAAGTGTGGATAAAACCAAATTCTAAAACCATTTGTTCTTGAACGCCTTTAAAACATAAATCGCACAGGACCTATAAAACAAAAATACAAGTTAAAAAGCAAAAAGAAAATCCAAGGTACACAGGAAACAAATAGCACAATGAATGCAATGGTACCTCACATCTCAGTACTAACATTGAATGTAAATGGCCTAAATGCTTCACTTAAAAGATACAGAACTGCAAAATAGATAAGAACTCACCAACGAACTATCTGCTGCCTTCAGAAGACTCACCTAACACATAAGGACTCACACAAACTTAAAGTAAAAGGATGGAAAAAGGCATTCATGCAAATGGACACCAAAAACAGTAGGGGTAGCTATTCTTAAATCAGACAAAACAAACTTTAAAGCAACAGCAGTTAAAAGAGACAAAGAAGGGCATTTTATATGGTAAAAGGCCTTATCCAACAGGAAAATATCACAATCCTAAACATATATGCAGCTAACACCGGAGCTTCCAAATTTATAAAACAATTACTAATAGACCTAAGAAATGAGATAGACAGCAACGCAGTAATAGTAGGGGACTTCAATACTCCACCGACAGCACTAGACAGGTCATCAAGACAGAAAGTCAACGAAGTAACAATGGATTTAAACTATACCTTGGAACAAATGGACTTAACAGATGTATATAGAACATTTCATCCAACTACCACAGAATACACATTCTATTCAACAGTGCATAGAACTTCCTCCAAGATAGACTGTGTGACAGACCACAAAACAAGCCTCAATAAACTTAAGAAAATTGAAATTATATCAAGC
The DNA here is from genome assembly GCF_047675955.1 of Chlorocebus sabaeus. Classification (NCBI taxonomy): domain Eukaryota; kingdom Metazoa; phylum Chordata; class Mammalia; order Primates; family Cercopithecidae; genus Chlorocebus; species Chlorocebus sabaeus. Next base: position 67,967,968 of record NC_132928.1, on the reverse strand, counting down.
ACTCTCTCTCAGATCACAGTGGAATAAAACTGGAAATCAACTCCAAAAGAAATCTTCAAAACCATGCAAATACATGGAAATTAAATAACCTGCTCCTGAATGAACATTAGACCAAAAACAAAATCAAGATTGAAATTTAAAGATTCTTTGAACTGAAGGACAATAATGACATGACCTATCAAAACTTCTGGGATACAGCAAGGCAGTGCTAAGAGGAAAATTCATAGCCCTAAACGCCTACATCAAAAAGACTGAAAGAGCACAAACTGACATTCTGAGGTCACACCTCAAGGAACTAGAGAAACAAGAACAAACCAAACCCAAACCCAGCAGAAGAAAGGAAATAACCAGTATCACAGCAGAACTAAATGAAATTGAAACAAATAAAAAAATACAAAAGATAAATGAAACAAAAAGCTAGTTCTTTGAAAAGATAATAAAATTGATAGACTGTTAGCAAGATTAACCAAGGAAAGAAGAGAGAAAAACCAAATAACCTAAGAAATGAAACAGGAGATATTACAACTGACACCACTGAAATACAAAAGATCATTCAAGGCTACTATGAACACCTTTACATGCATAAACCAGAAAACCTAGAAGAGATGGGTAAATTTCTGGAAAAATGCAACTCTCCTAGCTTAAATCAGGAAGAATTAGACACACTGAACAGACTAATAACAAGCAGCAAGATTGAAATGGTAATTTAAAAATTACCAACAAAAAGTAGTCCAGGACCAGACAGATTCAGAGCAGAATTCTACCAGACATTCAAAGAAGATTGGTACCAATCCTTTTGACACTATTCTACAAGACAGGGAAAGAGGGAACCCTCCCTAATTCATTCTATGAAGCCAGCATCACCCTAATACCAAAAGCAGGAAAGGTTGTAACCAAAAAAGAAAACTACAGACCAATATCCTTGATAAACCTAGATGCTAAAATCCTTAACAAAATACTAGCTAAATGAATCCAACAGTGTATCAAAAAGATAATGCCCCATGATCAAGTAGTTACATACCAAGGATGCAGGGATGGTTTAACATATGCAAATCAATAAATGTAATGCACCACCAAAACAGAATTAAAAACAAAAATCACATGATTATTATCTCAATAGATGCAGAAAAAGCATACAAGATCCAGCATCCTTTTATGAGTAAAACTGTCAACAAAATTGGCACACAAGGGACATGCCTCAATGTAATAAAAGCCATCTATGACAAACCCACAGCCAACATAATACTGAATGGGTAAAAGTTGAAAACATTCCCTCTGAGAACTGGAACAAGACAAGGATCCCACTCTCACCACTCCTTTTCAACATACTGCTGGAAGTCCTAGTTAGAGCAATCAGACAAGAGAAAGAAAGAAAAGGCATCCAAATTGGTAAAGAGGAAGTCAAACTGTCACTGTTTGCTGATGATATCATTGTTTACCTTGAAAACCCTAAAGACTCCTCTAGAAAGCTCCTAGAACTGATAAAAGAATTCAGTAAAGTTTCTGGATACAAGATTATTGTACACAAATCAGCAGCTCTTCTATACACCAACAGTGACCAAGTGGAGAATCAAATCAATAACTCAACCACTTTTACAACAACTGCAAAAAACCTAAAATACATAGGAATATACCCAACCAAGAGGTCGAAAGACTTCTACAAGGAAATCTACAAAACACTGCTGAAAGAAATCATAGAGGACACAAATGGAAACACATCCCGTACTCATGGATGGGTAGAATCGATATTGTGAAAATGACCATGCTGCCAAAAGCAATCTACAAATTCAATGCAATCCCCATCAAAATACCAGCATCGTTCTTCACAGAATTAGAAAAAACAATTCTAAAATTCATATGGAACCAAAAAAGCGCCCACATAGCCAAAGCAAGACTAAGCAAAAAGAACAAATCTGGAGGCATCACACTACCTGATTTCAAAATCTATAAGGCCATAGTCACCAAAACAGCATGGTCCTGGTATAAAAATAGGTTCATGGGCCAATGGAACAGAATAGAGAACCCAGAAATAAACCCAAATATTTGCAGTTCTGATCTTTGACAAAGCAAACAAAAACAAAAAGTGGGGAAAGGACACCCTTTTCTTTTTTTTTTTTTTATTGTACTTTATGTTCTAGGGTACATGTGCACAACATGCAGGTTTGTTACATATGTATACATGTGCCATGTTGGTGTGCTGCACCCATTAACTCGTCATTTACATTAGGAATATCTCCTAATGCTATCCCTCCCCTCTCCCCCCACCCCACAACAGGCCCCAGTGTGTGATGTTCCCCTTCCTGTGTCCAAGCGTTCTCACTGTTCAATTCCCACCTATGAGTGAGAACATGCAGTGTTTGGTTTTCTGTTCTTGCGATAGTTTGCTGAGAATGATGGTTTCCAGCTGCATCCATGTCCCTACAAAGGACATGAACTCATCCTTTTTTATGGCTGCATAGTATTCCATGGTGTATATGTGCCACATTTTCTTAATCCAGTCTGTCATTGATGGACATTTGGGTTGGTTCCAAGTCTTTGCTATTGTGAATAGTCCCGCAATAAACGTATGTGTGCATGTGTCTTTATAGCAGTATGATTTATAATCCTTTGGGTATATCCCCAGTAATGGGATGGCTGGGTCAAATGGTTTTTCTAGTTCTAGATCCTTGAGGAATCGCCACACTGTCTCCCACAATGGTGGAACTAGTTTACAGTCCCACCAACAGTGTAAAAGTGTTTCTATTTCTCTACATCCTCTCCAGCACCTGTTGTTTCCTGACTTTTTAATGATCACCCTTCTAACCGGTGTGAGATGGTATCTCATTGTGGTTTTCATTTGCATTTCTCTGATGGCTAGTGATGATGAGCATTTTTTCATGTGTCTGTTGGCTGCATAAATGTCTTCTTTTGAGAAGTGTCTGTTCATATCCTTTGCCCACTTTTTGATGTGGTCATTTGTTTTTTCTTGTAAATTTGTTTGAGTTCTTTGTAGATTCTGGATATTAGCCCTTTGTCAGACGAGTAGATTGCAAAAACTGTCTCCCATTCTGTAGGTTGCCTGTTCACTCTGATGGTAGTTTCTTTTGCTGTGCAGAAGCTCTTTAGTTTAATTAGATCCCATTTGTCAAATTTGGCTTTTGTTGCCATTGCTTTTAGTGTTTTAGACATGAAGTCCTTGTCCATGCCTATGTCCTTAATGGTATTGCCTAGGTTTTCTTCTAGGGTTTTTATGGTTTCAGGTCTAACATTTAAGTCTCTAATCCATCTGGAATTAATTTTTGTATAAGGTGTAAGGAAGAGACTCAGTTTCAGCTTTCTACTTATGTCTAGCCAGCTTTCCCAGCACCATTTATTAAATAGGGAATCCTTTCCCCGTTTCTTGTTTTTGTCAGGTTTGTCAAAGATCAGATGGTTGTAGATGTGTGGTATTATTTCTGAAGGCTCTGTTCTGTTCCATTGGTCTATCTCTCTGTTTTGGTACTAGTACCATGCTGTTTTGGTTACTGGAGCCTTGTAGTATAGTTTGAAGTCAGGTAGCGTAATGCCTCCAGCTTTGTTCTTTTGGCTAAGGATTGTGTTGGCAATGTGGGCTCTTCTTTGGTTCCATATGAACTTTAAAGTAGTTTTTTCCAATTCTGTGAAGAAAGTCATTGGTAGCTTAATGGGGATGGCATTGAATCTATAAATTACCTTAGGCAGTATGGCCATTTTCACAATATTGATTCTTCCTATCCATGAGCATGGAATGTTAATCCATTTGTTTGAGGACACCGTTTTCAACAAATGGTGCTGGGATAATTGGCTAGCCACATGTAGGAGAATGAAATTGGATCCTCATCTCTCACCTTACACAAAAATCAACTCAAGATGGATTAAGGACTTAAATCTAAGACCCAAAACTATAAAAATTCTAGAAAATAACGTTGGAAAAACTCTTCTATACATTGGTTTAGGCAAGGATTTCATGACCAAGAACCCAAAAACAAATGCAAATCTAAAAACAAATTCAAAGCTAAAAACAAAGATAAACAGTTGGGACTTAATTAAACTGAAGAGCTTTTGCATGGCAAAAGGAACAGTCAGCAGAGTAAACAGACAACCCAAAGAGTGGGAGAAAATCTTCATAATCTATACATCTGACAAAGGACTGATATCCAGAATCTACAACAAACCCAAACAAATCAGTAAGCAAAAAACAATCTCATCAAAAAGTAGGCTAAAGACATGAAAAGACAATTCTCAAAAGAAGATATACTAATGGCCAACAAGCATATTTAAAAATGCTCAACATCACTAATGATCAGGGAAATTCAAATCAAAACCACGGTGCAATATCACCTCATCCTGCAAGAATGGCCATAATAAAAAATAAGTTAAAAAAAAAAAAAAAACAGTAGATGTTGATGCAGATGCAGTGAACAGGGAACACTTATACACTGCTGGTGGGAATGAAAACCGGTACAACCACTATGGAAAACAGTGTGGAGATTCCTTAAAGAACTAAAAGTAGAACTACCATTTGATCCAGCAATCCCACTACTGGGTATCTACCCAGAGAAAAAGAAGTCATTATTCAAAAAAGATACTTGCACATACATATTTATAGCAGCACAATTCACAATTGCAAAATTGTGGAACCAAATCAAATGCCCATCAATCAACAAGTGGACAAAGAAACCGTGGTATATTTATATGATGGAATACTACTCAGCCATAAAAAGAAATGAATTAACGGCATTTGCCGCGACCTGGATGAGATTAAGGACTATTATTCTAAGTGAAGTAACTCAGGAATGGAAAACCACACATTGTATGTTTTCACCAATATGTGGGAGCTAAGCTATGAGGACACAAAGGCCTAAGAATGACTTTGGAGACTTGCGGGGAAGGGTGTAGCGGGGCAAGGGATAAAATACAACAAATATGGTGCAGTGTATACTGCTTGGGTGGTGGGTGCGCCAAAATCTCACAAATCACTGCTAAAGAAATTATGTAACCAAATACCACCTGTACCCCAATAACCTATGGAAAAATAAAAATAAAACAAATTTTAAAAAACATTTGTTCTCAGTGATGTTTTAGTGGTAGATTTTTACTCACCTTTCCTATCTCTACTACAGTAATTCATCCATTCAACTTTTCTGCTTCTTGGTTAATTTTGTTAATATATATTTCACTGAAAATCACCCATTTCCCTTAGGGATTCAAATTTGTTGTCAAAGTATTATAATTCTTTAATTGCTTTTTGCCTGTGATCCTTCCTTCCTTCCTTCGTTCCTTCCTTCCTTCCTTCCCTCCCTCCCTCCCTCCCTCCCTCCCTCCCTCCCTCCCTCCCTTCCTTCCTTCCTTCCTTCCTTCCTTCCTTCCTTCCTTCCTTCCTTCTTTCCTTCGTTCCTCTTAAACCAGGTTAATATGAACCATTTGTTGGTCTTTTCAAAGACCAACACTGGGGATTATTTATCCATTCAAAATTTTTATTTGTACTATTTTTAATTCCTTCTTTCTGTTTTAGATTATTTTTCTATATTTTTCCATCTTTTGAAGAGATAAATACAACATCAATTTTTAGATTTCTTTTTTCTTTTAAAAGAGGGCATTGGAAATCATAAATAGCTTTCGCTATGCTCATAGAATTGACCGAAGATATACTCTTCTCTATTGCTTTCTAGATGATTTGTAGTTTCACTTTTGGTTTTCTCTTTGATCCATGAGTGTGCTGCTTCTTTTTTTTTTTTTTTTTTTGAGACGGAGTCTTGCTCTGTCACCCAGGCTGGAGTTCAGTGGCGGGATCTCGGCACACTGTAAGCTCCGCCTCCTGGGTTCACGCCATTCTCCTGCCTCAGCCTCCCGAGTAGCTGGGACTACAGGCGCCAGGCGCCCGCCACCTCACCTGGCTAGTTTTTTTGTATTTTTTTTAGTAGAGACGGGGTTTCACCGCGTTAGCTAGGATGGTCTCGATCTCCTGACCTCATGATCCGCCCGTCTCAGCCTCCCAAAGTGCTGGGATTACAGGGAGTGTGCTTCTTAATTTTTTATAACAGGTAAGGGTTGTTTTTTTTTTTTTTTTTTTGCTTCCTTCTTACTCTTCATTTTTTTTTTTTCTAGTTTCATTGACTTGTGACTAGATCAAATGGCTTGTAAAAATTCTACTTTTTCTTTTTTAAGATTTCTATCATGACCAATGAGAAAAGACATAAACCTTGGCAAATCTTGCTTTCTTTGGTTTTTCTATTCCCAAAATTGAGGTGTTTGTTTTGATTCTGTTTTTGTTTGGTTAGTGGACTCTCAGGTGTTTCTGGTCATACAGGGTAAATGTGGGTTTGGCTACTGAAGTGTGTACAATATGGCAGCTCTAGGTGTATGGGTGATTACATTCCAAATTCTCAAGGATATTTCTTATGTATTAATCACAGAATAATATCTTGACTGACAACAGCATCCTTGGGTCACAGGGTTTTTCTCTTCACAGTCTACAGTTGTTAAATTACCATATTCTAGTCTCTGGGCAAGATAAGAAATCTGATGCCAATCTGAATCTCTTTTCTTACATGTAACTTGTCTTTCTCCTCTGGAATCCTGTAAGATTCCTTTTCTAGCCTCTGCCTCTCCTCTGGATATTTTGCTTTATTCCCCTTCCCCGAGGGGGAATGAACTTCATTACTCTAGAGTCCATTTCAGGGTAGAGGTCCATGATGAGACAGATCCCTGAAGGGGACTCTGGGACAACTTTAGAATGTCTTCCCTGGCTTTAGCAGCTGAAAGCTCTACACGCTGCTGTTTGACCAGGTTGCTGTCTAACTGCTGACTGAACCTGAAGGCCATGAGAATGGGGTATAGGATGGTGTTTAATAAACACCTATTGACAGACAGACTCACCGTAAGGCTGCAGGACCTACAACAATCACGAATGGGCATTACTGTGGTTAAACAAATGCCAAATGCTAGAGTTTCCTCTGATTACTCAGAAGAAGACTGCCAGTTCCTGACTTTAGCTAAATTAGGTCATGCTTTTAAGGAGATTCTCAGAGGAGAAGTCTAAATATGAGTTATTTTACATAAACATTTAGAAAAATGTACAAATCATAAATATACAGCTCAATAAATAATCATAAATTACACACACCCATGCCACCACTGGCCACAACAAGAAACGGACTCTACTAGTACCCCCTGACTCCCCTCATGCCCCTTTCCAATCACTGTTCCCTCCCTTGTCTCTGGAGGTAATCGTTGTCCCTTTTCTCTTACACAATAGGTTTGTTCTGCCTGTTTTGAACTTTGTATAAAAAGCAGCATACAGAATGTACTCTTGGTGTCTAGCTCCTCTTGCTCAACATGATGCTTGAGAGATTTACCTATTTTGTCCTTGTAGTTGAGTGTTCATTCTTACTGCATGGATGTACAACAATTAATTCATCTACGCTATTGTCAATGGACATTGAATTATTTTTGGTTTTTACTATTATGGATAATGGACAATGCTATAGACATTCTAGTAAATTTTCTCATTTAACTTTGTATTTCACCTAAGATCTCAATTATCAAAATTGAAATAAACTTATAGCACTCATTTCTCACGCACATGCTTCCAGTTCTACAGATCCTTGTTATGGACTGAATGTTTATGTTCTCCCCATTTTTAGTCCATCTTCTATTGCTATAACAGAATGCTTCAGACTAGACAAGGTGCAGTGACTCATGCCTTTAATGCCAGTACTTTATGAGGCCACGGTAGGCAGATCACTTGAGGCCAGGAGCTTGAGACTAGCCAGGGCAAAGCAAAACCCTGTCTCTGAAAAAGAAAAAAATTAAAAAGTTAGCCAGGGATGGTAGTGTACACGTGTAGTCTTAGCTACCTGGGAGGCTGAGGTGAGAAGATTGCTTGAGCCCAGGAGACTGAGGTTGCAGTAAGCTATGACTATGCTACTGCACTCCAGTCTGGGCAACAGAGTGAGGCTCTGTTTCAAAAACAAAACAAAACAATACTACAGACTATGTAATTTATCAAGAACAGGAGTTTATCTGGCTTGTGGTTTTGGAGACTGAGTAGTCCAAGAGTATGGCACCAACATCTGGTGAGTGTCTTCTTGCTGTATGGCAGACAACATCACAAGACAAAGAGAGCAGGAGCAGGAGTGTGAGCTCAAGTCTTCCCTTTCTCTCCTCATAAATCCTTCAGTTCCATCATGGGGGCCCCTGCTCTGAGGATGTCATCCAATCTCAATTACCTTCCAAAGGCCCTCCCAAAGGCCCTACCCCCAATCAATGTATGAATTTAAGGACTAAGTTTCCAACACTTGAAATCTGGGGGACACATTCAACCCATAGCACCTCCCACCCCCAAATTCAAATGCTGAAACTGTAACTCCTAATGATAGTATTTGGAGTTAGAGCCTTTGAGAGATATTTAGGTTTAGAATAGGTCACTATGGAACCCCCACAATGGGATTAATATCCTTGTAAGAAGAGACAAGATATCTCTTTTCCTCCTTCCCTCCTTCTTTTCCTCCCTTCCTCCCTTCCTCTCTCTTCATCATATGAGGACACAGCAAGAAGACCTCACCTGAAAGCCAGTATGAGAGACCTCACCAGACATGAAATTTGTTGGCACCTTGATCTTAGACTTCCCACCTTCCAGAACTGTGAGATACAAACGTTGTTTACGCCATACAAGTTCATAAACCAGCCTTCTATTTAATCTAGATTCACCAATATTTCATACTCTGTGCGTGTGCCCTGTTTAAGAAGCCTCTGCCTACTCAAATGTTATGAAGATATTATCCTGATTGTATTCTAGAACTGCACTGTTCAGTAGCCACTAGCCACATGTGTCTGTTGAGCACTTGAAATATGCCAGGTCCAAATTGAGATGGCTTGTGTTGGAAAAATTCTTCCAGACATAGGCCTAGGCAAAGAATTCATGACTAAGACCCCAAAAGCAAACACGATGAACACAAAAATAAACAAATGGGACCTAATTAAACTAAAAAGCTTCTGCACAGCAAAAGAAATAATCAACAGAGTAAACAGACAACCCACAGAATGGTCAAAATATTTGCAAACTATGCATCCAACAAAGGACTAGTATCCAGAATCTTTTTTTTCTTTTTCTTTTTTTTTTTTTTTTTTTTGAGATGGAGTCTTGCTCTGTCACCCAGGCTGGAGTGCAGTGGTGCGATCTCTGCTCACTGCAAGCTCCGGCTCCCGGGTTCACTCGGGCTCCCAGGTTCACTCCTTTCTCCTGCCTCAGCCTCCCAAGTAGATGGGACTACAGGCGCCTGCCACCACACCCGGCTAATTTTTTATTTTTTATTTTTATTTTTTGTATTTTTAGTAGAGACGGGGTTTCACCACATTAGCCAGGATGGTCTCCATCTCCTGACCTCGTGATCCACCTGCCCTGGCCTCCCAAAGTGCTGGGATTACAGGCGTGAGCCACTGCGCCCAGCCGTATCCAGAATCTTTAAGGAACACAAACAAATCACCAAGAAAAAAACAAATAATCCTATTAAAAACTGGGCAAAGGAAATGAATATACATTTCTCAAAAGAAGATATATATAAATGGCCAAAAAAACATAAAAAAAGTTTGACATCACTAATCACCAGGGAAATGAAAATTAAAATCACAATGAGATACCACCTTTCTCCTGCAAGAATGGCCATTATTCGAAAGTCAAAAAATAACAGATGTTGGCGTGGATATGGGGAAAAGCGAACGCTTATACACTGCTGGTGGGAATGTGAATTAGTACAACCTCTATGGAAAACAGTATGGAATTTCTTTAAAGGGGTAAAAATAGAGCTACTATTCTATCCAGCAATCTCACTACTGGGTATCTATCCAAAGGAAGAGAAGTCATTATACGAAAAAGACACTTGCACACATATGTTTACAGCAGCACAATTCACAACTTCAAACATGTGAAGCCAACCTAAGTAAAATGTGGTGTATACACATCATGGAATACTACTCGGCCATTAAAGGGAATGAAATAATGTCTTTTGCAGCAAGTTGGGTGGAACTGGAGACCAGTATTCTGAGTGAAGTAACACAGGAGTGGAAAACCAAAAACCGTATCTTCTCACTTAAAAGTGGCAACTAAGCTACGTGTATACAAAAGCATTTAGAGTGATATAATGGACTGTAGAGATTCAGAAGCAGGAGGGTGAGAGGGGGGCCAGGGGAAAAAAACCCTACACATTAGGTACAATGTACACTACTTGGGTGAGGACTGCACTAAAATCTCAGAATTCATCACTATGTAATTCATCCATGTAACCAAAAAACATTTGTGCCCCAAAGGCTATTAAAATAAATACACAAATTGAGATGGGTTGTAATTGTAAAATATACACTAGAATTCAAAGACAATGTAAGTAAAATACCTCTGTAATGTTTATATTGGTTACATGTTGAAATGATATTTTTGATATATTGAATTAAATGCAAAATATAATTAAAATTTAGTCTGTTTCTTACTACTTAAAATGTGATGATGAGAATATTTAAAATAACACGTGGCTCAAATTTGTGCTTGTATTATGTTTTTATTGGACAGTGCTATTCTACATTTATTATTTTACCATTCACATGCACATCTAAAACCCACCTAGAATTGAGTTGTATGTGTAACTTGAGGAAGGGGTCAATTTTGTCTATTTCCATAGGAGTGACCAGTTGACCTGGTGTAATTTGTTGAAAAGGCTGTCCTTTTTACACTGGTGTGTACTGTTATCTTTGCTATATCAAGTGTTAAATACATGATTCTCTTTCTAGGCTTTCTCTTCTGTTCCATTGTTCATGTCTATCTTTTACTATGAGTTGTCTTAATTACTGCAGTTTTATAAGAAGTCTTTATTTGGGGTCATTAAGTTCTCCTACTTTGCTCTTTCTCCAAAATTGCCTGGCTCATTATTAGCCATTCATGTTTCCAGGTACATTTTATCATTGACTTATCAAGTCTCTCAAAAATTCCTGCTGGGATCTTAACTGACATGTGTTGAATTTATAGATCCATTTGTGGAAAACTAACATGCACCTTCTAATACATAAACACGACCCACATATGTATGTATGTCTTCTTTAAATTCTTTCAATAATGTTTTATAATTCATCGTGTGGAAAGGCCTTGCAAATCTTTTGTTAGATTTATTGTCAGGTATTTGATTTTTTAATGCTATTATAGTTGCTATTAATTTTAAATTTCTTTCTTTTTTTTTTTTTTTTTTACTTTTTGTTACTGGTTTTTAGGAATACAATGATTTTATTTTATCCAGACCTTGCTAAATATTCATTCTAATAGGTTATTTGTGTAGACTCTTGGATTTTCTGTGAACACAAGCATGGCATCTGCAAATAACGACAGCTTAATTCTTTCCATTCAATCCTTCTTTTATTTCTTTTTCTTTCCTTACTTCGCTGAATAGGTCCTCTGATAAAATGTTGAATTAAAATGGCAATAGCAAGCATCCTTGTGTCATTTCTAATTTGAAAGGGAAAGGTTTTAACATTTCACTGCTAGGTATAGCTTTTTAGTTTTCTGTGGTGAGGAGGCTCTCCTAGATAAGGACATTGCCTTCTTCTAGGTGACTGGGAGGATTTTTTTTAAAAAAATTGTAAGTATGTGCTAAATATTATCACATGCTTTTTCTGCCTCTACCACAATAATTACATGATTTTTCTTCTTTAGAGTTGTATTTTAGTTATTTATTGCTGCGTAACAAATGACCCTCATAACTCAGCCTCTTAAAATGAGAAACATTTATTATCTTTCATAGTGTCTAAGGGTGGCGGGTCCGCGAGTGGCTTGGCTGGATAGCGTTGGCTCATGGCTTCGCAGGAGGGTGCAGTCAAGCTGGTGGCCAGGCCTGCGGTCATCAGTCATCACAAGACTCAGCTGGGGTGGAAGAGTCACTTTCCAAGCTCACTCACATTGCTGTTGCAAGTCTTAGCTTATTGCTGCTGGCTGGAGGCTTCGGTGGCATGGGGGACTCTCCAGGCTGCTCATGTGGGGTAGCAGGTTTTCCCTGGAGTGAGACAGCAGGGAGAGTGGGATGGGAGGAGCACCCTAGTTGGTAGTGACATTCTTTAAGAATCCAATACCAGAAGTGACTTACCATTTCTTCTGCTATATGCTATTGGTCACACAGCCTGGAAATCTGTGCTGTATTATTTTTATAAGGTAAACCAAGAAACGACAACACAGAGAAAATCCAGTAAACGGACAGGCAGACGGCCCTGCTGCCCTCCTCATCTCTCTTTCTGTCTCTAGCATTGCCTGCAGTCATTCTGGTTTGCTTAGCAAGCAAGTCCAGTCTTCTTCAGAGGACAAGAGTGACTCATGTTCCCACTGCCTGATGAAAAGAACCCTTGACATATGATTATTAATAAAACATCTGCAGTGCTGTACGGATGTGTGTATGTGTATTTCATTCTGATTTACCAAACAGTCTTTAGGCAAACCAGCTTCTAAAACAAAGTACAGATCTGAATCCTACATTTTAAATTACCATAAGACCTCATTGGGAAGCTTCTGGCAAGGTCTTACCTATTTTCAGAAGCGCTCTGGCACTGTAACCCTGTAAATTGCTACCCAGCACTGCTTCCTAATCTTTTCTTTCTTGACAATCTCTATTAAAGAGGCTATAAAAGCCATGGGGTATAGTTCTGACCAGTGAAATATATGTAGGATTATTCTGAGGGATATTCTGGGAAAATCATTATGTTCCTGCTGAAAGTGGCTATTTGCAGCTTCTCACGTCCCTCCTTCTTCCTTCCTCGAACATAGATTTGATGCCTGGGGCACAGACCAACCATCTTGCCAACATGAGAAAAGGGCTAAGATAATCACAGAGATTCTGGTTCTGGCCTCACTTAGGGAGTGAATATGGCATGAATACCAGCAACTACCTAGCTCCAGACTTGCTGTTAAGAAAAAGAAACCTGTATTTTTAAAAGCTGCTATAGGTGAGATTTTCTGTCACTTGCATCCAAAAATATTCCAAAATCATACAGTGACAAATCTTCCTTGAGGAGTGGCTTTGACTTTGGGGAGCTGCTAAGTTATCTGGAGATCCGAGGTGCCTAACATAAGTGATTAAATTTGATTATGCTAATTTTAGCAGGGTTTTAGAATCATATGGATTATTAAAAATTTGCCTTAAAGAAAGTCCTAAAGCAGTCAGCCTGAAAGCATTTTAAAAAAATATCAGTAATGTTGGAATCCATTTTAAGGTGACTATTTTGAAAGGTAAGAGTCAATTTGATGACACATTTTGATATTTATTTTTAAAAATCAGTGGCATTTTTTTATTGTCATGTCTCATTTCTCTTTTTATGCTCCAACATGACCCTGTATTCTTCTAAGCTCAGTAAATTCTTGTTGATTGACTACACACATAAATGCCTTGTCCTAGGCTTATTTTAGTCATACACTAAGCTTTTTCTGCCTTCTGGAAGTCCTAAGTATCCATGTGTGCCCTAGATTATAAGCTCCAAGGAAACAAGGGTTGTTTGGTTGTATCATTCCTAGTTCTGTTGTGCACCATGAAAGACTGTGTTAATGATTTTTGTAAAGACAATGATGATGGTAATGATGATGATGACAATGATGAAGATGTCCAAGGGCAGGATATTGGGTTAAATGACCCCACTTCTCTCTAGTTCAAAGAAATTCCTGATATGTAAAACAAGGTTGGATTTGAATCATATCTACAGTCTATCATTCTATGAAGTGCAGCAAATAAACATGCAAAGGAATGTGTGGACATCTGACTGGTGCGCTCCTGCTCCTGACAGGGATCTATCTCAAGTGCCTGTCTGCCCAGAGTGCTGGGAACATACACTCAGACCCAGGGCTCTGCACAGGTGCCAGGGTGGTTTTGGATGAGAAATACAGGACACTGTGGCGTGTCCCAAAGTGTGTCTGGGGTCTGCGGAGCTGGGTGGTCCCATTGTTAATGTATACCAAGTGCTGCCAGGAGCTCAAGAGTTCTTTTGAGCACAGTGTCTTGGACTCAGATAGCATGTTCCCCCAGACGGCTCATTCCTTTTTCCTTTTTTTTCTTTTTCTTTTTTTCTTTTTGAGACAGAGTCTCACTCTGTTGCCCATGCTGGAGTGTGGTGGCACGATCTCGGCTCACTGCAACCTCTGCCTCCCTGGTTCAAGCAATTCTCCTGCCTCAGCCTCCAAAGTAGCTGGGATTACAGGCACCCACCACCATGCCTGGCTAATTTTTGGACTTTCAGTAGAGATGAGGTTTCACCATGTTGGCCAGGCTGGTCTCAAACTCCTGACCTCAAGCCATTCACCCACCACGGCCTCCCAAAGTGCTGGGATTATAGGTGTGAGCCACCGTGCCCAGCCTCATTCCTCTTTCTAGGAATTTCTTCCTCAGCAGTCACTGAGTCTCTGGGGTAGTGAGAGTGTTTCTGACCCCAAGGAGGCCCTTCATAGTGTCTTCATTAGTTGGTCCGAGTGTTGTGGGTTATTGTTAAGTTGATTTAACATAGTGTCTTCATTACAGGTGGAAAGGCAACCAGCAATCCAAAGGAATGCATAGTTTGCTCAGGTGGCAGAGACAGACACAAAGCATTTCACATTCTCTGTGAGCTGAGGGTGGGGGTGATAGTGGGAACCTGGGGAGGCTTCGAGAACCCATGAGTCTCAACCTGAGTATTTGTCTTGCGGGACATGGATGTTGGGAGCTAAAAGAAGACAAAGTTGGAGAGAAGTTGGAAGGCTGATTGTGCAGGGCCTTGATTCCAGCATAAGATTTTTTTATTTTTGTTTTTATTTTTATTTTTATTTTTATTTTTTAATCAGTTCTAGGAATCCACTGAAAGTGTTTCAGTCAGAGCAGGGTTTTCAGCCGTGGCGCTACTGACAGTCCGGGACAGCTCATTCTTTGTGCAAGGGGCTGTGTACAACATGCATTCCAGGATGTCCAGCAGCATCCCTGGCCTCTTACCCTCCACGTGCCAGGAGCAGCACACAAGCCCGTGTGACACCCACAGACGTCTCCTGACACCACCACGTCTCTGGAGGCAGAATGGCGCTGGTGGGGAACCACTGATATAGAGGACCATCTGTGGAGAAGGACATTTCGGGAAACTGACCTGGCAGCAGTATGTAGGTGGCTGAAGGAGACGCATGCTGAAGAGGTGACTGACTGGGAAGCGAATTCGATAGCCCACGAGGAAGCAGACAGGGAATAGAAGCTAGCTGCTCCGGGGGAGGGCAGGGGTGGGTGGGCAGTGGGAGGCGGTGCTGGGAAGGAGTGGATGGGACCTGGTCTGATGGAATGTAGATGACAGGAGATGGGAAAGAGTCAAAGATGGCTCCCAGGCTAGTGTCCAGAGGAGTCTTAACATCACTGCCTGAAACATGTATGTCAAGGAACTGGGAATTGGGGTGAGGAGGGGTGAAGCTGACCAAACGTTTGGATTTTAACATCCTTTTAGGGAAAGAGGTTGGGAACTACAATGCCATATTTTATAAAAAGCAAAATTAAGTTAAAAAAAAAAGATGAGTTGACCTGTCTAAATTGAAAACACTAGATTCTAACACAGTTTATGCAAAAGTTAAGGACTCATGACTCCCCATTTCAGCATGAGATGAATGGCCAACTTTTAAAACTTCCATTTCTATTCTCTTTGAAACTATGAGGACGCTGGGAAGGTTGTATTTCACCGGACTTTCCTTTCAAACGTGCCTCCATTACATCGTAGCCTCGCCCATGGGGAAGGGGAGGCTCAGGCTTTCAAGAAAGCAATAAAAACATGAGTTATTGTTGCCTCTGGAAATCATTGACCGATTAGAAGAGGAGCAGTGAGGAAGCTGCTGCCTCCATTGGAGCCACAGGGCGGGCACCGCTGACCGCACTGGGCGGGGCTTCCAGCTGGGGTTGGTGACTTGGTCAGGGCCGGCTCAGAGGCCTCCTCTTTAAGGGCAGCCTATGGGACAGCACTGCCAGAACAAGCCCACTGCAGCCTGGAGAGGATCCAGCCTGGGGGGATGCGGAGTCTACATGGCTACCGCAGGTGAGCCGGATGCCGGACACACATATGGCCTCACACAGTTTAGAGACGTTCCTGGGCCAAGGTGGGCCCCTGGCACCGCTCAGCAGCTCCCTGGGGCTGCACATTTGGCGCTGAGCCCAGGGATTCCAGTTTTGCTCCCTGCGCAAATCCTCTGGGGCAGCACCGTGGGAAGCCGTGAAGCAAGGAACAGTGAGCGAAGGAGAAACACAAAACTTGGGCAATCAGAGAACCACATGCTCACCTGTCTCCCACTGCTGCTGTTCCCACATGTCCCAGGTGCCACCCGTCACGACGACCTGCACACAGCCTGGCCTCCAGATTCCTTGTTCCTTAAGGCCTCTAGACTGCCTCCTCCAGGAAGTCTTCCCCGGGTGCAACTCTCTCTTCTTCCAGGAGCTCAGCATGGTGCTTCACACATCGGTGTGCAGACTGTTTCCTCTATCTAGATCGAAATGCCTTGAGAGCAGGGACTCCACCATGTTCATTCATGTTTAACCCAGAGGTCCCAAGCTCTCCACACTCCTGGGTTAATCGCTTCCGGAACGTCAACTCGCCTGACCCAAGCCCCTGCTGGTCTTGGGTGGATGGAGAAAGGCAGGGCCCCATTGCTCGTCCTCTCTCACAGGCCCCTTTCCTTCTCCTCCGACAGCTGCTCTGGGCAAGTTCACGCCGGTGGGGCTGCCCTGTCCCTTGTCCCTATCTGGCACAATCTTTGATGCTACCCAGCCCCACCAACAGTAAACCACACTGTCAAACAAAGCTTTAGGAAAGGTTGAGGGTAACAAGGGGTGTATAACAACTTAGAAAGACAAAGCGTCAGAAAAGCCACTCCTCACGTCCTCCCACCTTCTCTCTGTCTGGGGTCTTCTTTTGGCCATCAATCTTCTTGATTCTGGCTGGCAGCCGTGCTTCCGAGATCTGCTCCAGCCAAACAAGTCTGCCTTATAAACCCTCCCTCCCCTGGCGATGCAGACGGCCACTCTCCCTGTAATGGTGCTCCCCACCCTCTGTGATGATCACTGCCCCCCAGCACTCCCTGCCAAAGCAAAAAGCCCTTACTGGACATTCTAAATATGAGCTGTAGTGCCACCATTACAGTACAGGGACAGGCTGCACTTTAGAAATGACACTTTCCCCAGCATTTTGTCTTTTTTTCATCTTATTATTAAATTCAAACCACTCAGCAAGGGTGTCTGGGCCATGCTAAGTACACAGTAATGTTGGTTAATTGAATTGATGAACCTGATTTCCTTCATTATTCAATTTGGGTTGAGATAAAACAGTATTTGTAACTCATTTAATGAAATAATTGAGAGACAGTAGCTGCATCAAATAATGGGAGGGTTTTACATTTGCATCCCCTGACTTTGGATTCACTGAAGCTGGCCGATTAGTCATTCCTCAGTTGGCTATAAAGATGCAGTAGACACCGTTCATGTCCTCAAAACCAATAAACACGTTTGATCAGATTCAGAGAGTGGGCACCGGGGAAACAGTTGGAATTCCCTTTCACATTTAGAGGAAGGCAACCCAGCCACTGCTGGCAGGTGGGCTGGATAGCATTAGCCCGTGAGTTAGAAAACACAGCAGAGGTGAAATCCAGACACAAGAAAATAGAGTAAAACTTGAGTGAAAGAGAATTCAGTGTCTGAGCCAGAAAGACAGCTGCAGGTGTGAAGCCATAGGACAGTCACTGGGTTCCCAGAACACAGATTTCTGGGACAGGCAGGGACTTAGAGACTTACAAGAGCCCTGGAGCTGCTGGGCAGCAACCAAGGTGTTTTTCATGGGGCAGCTATGGCCTGCTGGCCAAGAGAGCTCGAGCACGTGTCAACCAGAAGCGAGAGCTCATGGGTACCTACCTCGGATTTGGCCTATGGCCTGCTGGCCAAGAGAGCTCGAGCACGCGTCAACCAGAAGTGAGAGCTCATGGGTAACTACCTCGGATTTGGCCTGAAAGCCCACGCAGGCTGCCAAAGACTGGAATAAAACCCAAATGTCCACTGACAAGAGCATGTGCGGATAAAGTGTAATTCAGGCACTCCAACAATAATGATCAAACTGCAGCTGTGCAAACACGAGAGACTCACAAACAGTATCCTGAGTGAGACAATCAGGACAAAAGAATACATTTGTGTAATTCCATTCATCCTAAAACAGGAAACACAGAGCCATATTTTTTAGGTTTGAAATACGTAGGTGGCAAACGTACAAAGAAAAGCAAGGGAATTATTAGGCTGAATAACAAGACAATGAATTACCCTGGATGGGAAGGACGTCATGTGAACGGCATCATGGGGGCTTTTGCCGTGGTGCTAACACAGACGTTCCTTGATTGTGTTGTAATAACATTGTAAGTATTGTAACCCCATTGATTGTGGAGTTACAATAAGTAAGTAACCCTATTGATTCTGTTGTAACCCCATTGTAAGTGGAAAATATTGTAAGTTGAAACTGTATGTAATCAACCTAACCTACCAAGCACCATAGCCAGCTTATCCCAGCCTGTTTTAAACATGCTCAGAATACTTGCATTAGCCTGCAGTTGAGCAAAACTATCGACCACAAAGCCTAGTTTATAATAAAGTGTTGAGGGCGGGTGCAGTGGCTCACAGCTATAATTCCAGCACTTTGGGAGGTTGAGGTGGACAGATCTCTTGAGGTCAGGAGTTCGAGACCAGCCTGGCCAACATGGCAAAACCCCATCTCTATTAAAAATACAAAAATTAGCCAGGCATCATGGAGGGTGCCTGTAACCCCAGCTACTCAGGAGGCTGAGGCAGGAGGATCGCATGAACCCGGGAGGCAGATGTTATAGTAAGCCAAGATTGTGCCACTGCACTCCAGCCAGAGTGACAGAGTGAGACACTGTCTCAAAAAAACAAACAAACAAAAATAAAGTGTTGACTATCTCATGTAATTTGTTGAATACTTCGGTGAAAGTGAAAAACAGAATGGTTTTATGGGTACTCGAAGCATGGCTTCTGCTGAATGCCTATTGCTTTCACACCATCAAAAAATCATAAGTCAAGCCATCGTGAGTCAGAGACTGTCTCTCTTCTACTTTTTAATCTGCCTGCTGGTTATAATTGACCGCATATGTTTTGTGCACTTTTTTCTATGTTATATTTCATAACGTGTTTTTAAGTGAAAAGAAGTCGTGCTAGTTGCAATTCTGCAGCCAGTCCCTTTGAGGACTCTGCCTCGTTTTTCGTTTTTCCCGACACTGCTTTGTTTGCCAGCCATCAATGACAATTTTGGCAGGCTCCCCGTAGGCGAAACCTGCAGGCTTCTTGGCTCATTTATTCAATAAACAAATACTTCCCAGGCGCGTACTATGCGCCAGGCACTATGCTAGCCGCCCAGGGTTCAGGTATGCTGCTTGCTCCCACGGTGTCCGGCTAAGCAAAAAAATCATGTGGCACATGACGCTTCCCCTCCCCTCTAGCATTTCTGGAAGCTCAGAGCTGAAGTTTGTTTTTATTTTTAGTAGCTTTCCCTATGGTTGATTTTTGGATATAATGGTCCCCGACTGCTTTTGTTACACAAGCAATGTTTTTACTTCCTTAGTTTTGCAGGTTCATCCACCAACTTTTACTGGAAGCCACTTCAACTCCTTGTGGATGGTAGTTACAGAAAATGGGTGAGCCATGAAACGCCCCTCTCCTCTTGGCCCCCTCTTCCCAGTGGTCATGTCTGGCCTCTCCATCCCCAACTATGCCCTGCACCATAGGCCCTGAGCTTGCCCATTCAAGCCCTCTCCATGAGTCCCTACCTACGAGGCTGTGCCCCATCCTTGAGACATTTTCAGGGACACTTTTACTTTCATATCCGTCATATTTTCCAGCCCTTCAGAGTCAGGAACTAAACCCGTGAGCAAAGCTTTTTTCCTCTTATCAGCTCCCAGCCCAGCAGAATTAGACTCAAAGACTGCGTCAAGGTGAGCTGTGGAGCACAAGCAGAGCTAATCCTGGATTTACAGGCTCACGCTTCCATTACCCCAACAATAGCAGGCCAGAGAGGGGCCTGCCACAGCAGAAATACACTTGAATTGACCATTTTGAAACACCTTCATCAGTTCTCATTTGCTAAAAGGTAACCTGGGATGAAGTGTATTTTAGCAAACCAGGAATGCCAGAATGATTTTGCTGTAGGGAAAGTTATTTAAAATGTTGTCACCAAATAAATATGCTGATAGACCCTGAGCCTGCCTGGAAAGAGGGCATTTGTGTTGCTGTAGTTACTTCAGGCCTCATTCCAGTTTTGTATGACACCTTCCATGGAGGAGCTTGTGATAGGAAGGGCTGCAGAAATCAGGTTTTATTTTTTTTTCCCCTCTTGATGTGATAAACTTGTGTAGGCATCTTTGCAATGTAACCATAACAAAGATCCTGTTGCCTTTACAACTCCATAGGGTTCTGGGCCATTTCCAAGACATTATCTGGAGAGAGAAAAATGTTCAGGGCGCTGACAAAAAAGCGCCTTAATTATGTTTAGAGCCATTTTCAGCATGACTGCAATAAGTTTCAGCTGTTCTGGGGAAATGGGCTGAGAGCTTTGTGCTATATGGTTGGACTTTCTTGAGTTGGAAGAAAAGGCATTTAGAACAACTGAGGCCCTGAAAATGTGTGCAATTTCAATGAAAACAGAGACCCTCCAGTATATACACACATGTGCACCCACATAAACAAGCATGTACTCACAAATATACACGTGTGCACACAGACCACATGCACACACAATACACGTGTGCACACATGCACACACACACAACATGCACTCACAAATATACACATGTGCACACAGACCACAGGCACACACAATACATGTGTGCACACATGCACATGCATACACAGCACTTTGCCTAAGTGGATGAGGACACAAAGGTCAGAAAAAGATAGAAAAAGGAGAAAAACGTATATCAAGGAAACAATGTCTTTAGTACAAATACCTAGACTGGGCAGATGCAATCGTTATGGGCTCTCAGGCTGGGTGCAGTGACTCATGTCTGTAATCCCAGCACTTTGGGAGGTTGAGGTGGGTGGATCACTTGAAACCAGGAGTTCGAGACCAACCTGGGAAACATGGTGAAACCCTGTCTCTACAAAACAACAACAACAGCCAAATTACGGATTCTCTATAAGAAAAATACAGTCCTGAAGATGATAACGTTATGTCCAGAGTCTTGGGAGAGGTCCTGCAAGGGTAGGTCATGAAGCTTTAGCATCATGAGTTTAAGAGTAAATATGGCGCAAAACAGATTTTGTTTTCCGTCTCACAACAAATGAATTCCTACGTGGATTTGATTTTCCCACCACCTCCCCTTGAGCCTCCCCAGGTCTTAATACCACTCCTAAAAGATTGCCTCATGTCCCAGTACCTTTGTTCAAGAGCTGCCAAAGTCTCTGCTCCTCTTCACGGTCTCCAGCAACTACCTGGCACAAGGGGTTTGCCTTCAGTGCCAGATTCCCTCTTCCTGAAGGAACCCTCTTCTGAAGCTTCCCTCTCTCAGTTCTTTACCCTCTATCTACCTGCTACAGTGTCTCAAAGCTGAGGAGCTGGGATTTTGTTACCCAGTCAAAAAGTATTGATTTTTATGAAAAGACCTCAGCGTGAAAGCTGTGCTTTTAAAGCAGACCAGTCTCTGAAAGCAGATTTTCAGATATCCCTGAGCAAGCATCCGAGGCAAAAGTATTCCCAGATTACTCAGATCCCACACCTGCTGGCCAGTGGGATGGTCTGGCTGTTACGTAGTAAGAAGGAAAACCTGAAGAACACGGGAAAGGGTTTCCACAATCTCAAGAAGGGCTGTTTCCTACGCCACACTCCCAGAGACACTGGTTCCACAGAAAGCTGTGGCTGGAACCTGAAAATGAGTTTTAGAAATGCTAGAATAAGGCCGGGCGCAGTAGCTCAAGCCTGTAATCCCAGCACTTTGGGGGGCCGAGGCGGGCGGATCACGAAGTCAGCAGATGGAGACCATCCTGGCTAACATGGTGAAAACCTGTCTCTACTAAAAATGCAAAAAAAATTAGCCGGGTGTGGTGGCGGGCGCCTGTAGTCTCAGCTACTTGGGAGGCTGAGGCAGGAGAATGGCGTGAACCCGGGAGGCGGAGCTTGCAGTGAGCCGAGATCGCGCCACTGTACTCCGGCCTGGGCGGCAGAGCGAGACTGTGTGGGGGAAAAAAAAAAAAGCTAGAATAAAACAGTTTTGTTCCTATGGGACTTTGCATAATCTCTAACATACTAATGTAGGTTGTACATCTTCAGTGGGGGGAAAGGATGCAGTAATCCTGAAATTATTGAACCTTGGACCCCTTTCTTTTTCAGGGAGTGGTGGTTCAGACGATCCTCCATATAATGCAAGTGTAGGCACCGATGCAACAGGTAGGTTTGATGGAGTTAGGAGCTGGACTTTGCTGACTTAATTGCAGCTGAGGTGAGTAGGGTGATTGTTAGGAGGTGTGGCCCTTCTAATTACCGCTTCTTATAAACTCTGCTGGAATAAGCCACCGAGAAACAGATGGAGGAAATTTGTCATTCTTTTTGGCTGCACAGCAGCTGAACCCCTTTCCTGGTCTTGGGGAAATCCCCACGTAAGGAGTCTTGGTAGCAAGCTTAGCCAAACCTCCCCCTCGGAAAGTGCGAGCCCCTCGCTTTCCCAGCTTCTTTTGCAACTAGGGGCCACGCTTGTCAATTAGATAGATGCTGGTGCCTCTGTCTCCCCAAAAGACGTATATGAGATCATTCGTAGCCGCTTAATAGCCTTGAATTGGAAACAACCTACCTGTCCAACAGCAGCAGTACAAAAAATAAATGAACCATAGTGTATTCACACAGTGGAATATGACACAGTGAGGAACAAGATTTAACAATGATCACGTGCAGCAACAAGGATGCGTCTCACCGCCGTCATGTTTTGCAAAGGAAGCCAGGCGCAAGAGCACACACTATGATTCCACTTATTTCAAGCAAAGAAACAAGCAAAACAAATCTACGGTGATGGCTGTCAGGAGAATGGTTGTGTTGTGGGGATTATTTACTGGCAGGGGACATGGTGTACTTCTTGGGGTTCTGGAAATATATGCAAAAATTTATCAGGTTATATATTTAGTATCTGTACAGTTTACTGTATGTAAGTTACATCCCCTATTCTGCAAATAGATTAAAAGACAAGAAGGATGAAGGTTAAAAAAGCCAAATGTACTATCTATTGACATAATAACTAGCATTTTAAAAACACTTATGCTCTGGAACTTTATATGTATATATAAAATCTCACTTATTAACAATAATCCTAAGATTCTGAATTTTTAAAAAATAGTTAAATTGAAGTATAACTGACAAAATAAACTGCATATATTTAATGAATATAATTTAATAAGTTGACCTATGTAAACACCTGTAAAACCATAATGGCCATGAAGATAATGAAGATTTCTGTCACCCTAGAAGTTTCCTCATGCCGCTTTTGTAACCCACGTCTTACTTCTGTCCCTCCCTGCTTGCTTCGCCATCCTTGGGCAACCACTGATCTGCTTTCTGGCACTATACATTAGTTTGCATTTTCTAATTTCTTTTTTTTAAGAAAAAGGGTCTCGAAATGCTGCCCAGGCTGAAGTGCAGTATCCACAGATGTGATCATAGTGCACTGCAGCCTCAAACTCCTGGCCTCAAGCAACCCTACTGCCTCAGCCTCCCAAGTAGCTGGGACTATATGCATGTGCCACTGAACCCAGTTTCTCAAGTTTTATATAAATGGTCATTCCTTTTGATTGCTGATGAGTATTCAATTATACGGATATACTATCATTTATCCATTCAACTGTTGATGAACATTTCAGTGGTTTCCAGCTTGAGGCTATTACAAATAAAGTGGCTTAGAACATCTTTATATACATCTCTATAAAAATATATGCATTTCTCTTGAGTGAATACCTAGAAGTAGAATGGCTGGATCATATGATAGATGTATGTTGAAGAAACTGCACAATTTTTTTTTCCAAATTGGATGTACCATTTTGCATTTCCTATGGCAGTATATGAGAGTTTCTGCACATCTTTGCCAACATTTGATATAGTCAGTCTTTTGAATTTTAACCATTCTAACAGGTATGTACAGACAGTCCCTGATTTACAGTGGTTCAATTTAGGAATTTTCAACTTTACAATGGATTTATCAGGATGCAACCCCATTGTAAATCGAGCAACATCCGGAGTTAAGACTGTTCAACCTATAAATTTTCAACTTTATATCTATCAAATGCATCAAAATTAAATGCATTTTTGAATTACATTATTTTAAACTTATGGCTGGGCATGGTGGCTCACGCCTTTAATCCCAGCACTTTGAGAGGCCAAAGCGGGTAGATTACCTGAAGTCAGGAGTTCGAGACCAGCCTGGCCAATGTGGCAAAACCTTGTCTCTACTAAAAATACAAAAATTAGCCAGGTGTGGTGGCAGGTGCCTGTAATCCCAGCTACTCAGGAGACTGAGGCAGGAGAACCGCTTGAACCCAGGAGGTGGAGGTTGCAGTGAGCCAAGATTGTGCCACTGCACTCCAGGCTGGGCGACGAGCAGGACTCCATCTCAAAGAAAAAAAAAAAAAAAAAAATTAGAATGGGTTTGTTGGGTTGTGGCTCCATTGCAAATCAAGGAGCATATGCAGTGGTATTTTATTGTGGTTCTACTTTGCATTTCCCTAATAACTAATGATGTTGAGCATCTTTGCATTTCGCCACATGTGTGTCTTCTTTGGCGAAGTTTCTATTCAAATCTTTTGCCCATTTTTAAGACTTAAGTTGTTTGTTTTCTTACTATTGAGTTTAGAAAGTTCTCAATATATTCCGGATACTAGTCCTCTATCACATATATGACTGGCAAATATTTTCTTCCAATCTGTGGCTTATCTTCTCCTTTTCTTAACAATGTCTTTGGAAAAGAAAGTGTTTTTAATTTTGATGGTTTAGTTTATCAATTTGTTCTCATATACACTGTGTTTTCAATGTCACATCTAAAATAGCTTTACCTAACCTAAGGTAACAAAGATTTTCTCCTCTCTTTTCTTCCAGAATTGTTACAGTTGTAAGTTTTTCATTTAGATTTATGAACCATTTAATTAATTTTTATATATAGTATAAAACATTGAATTGAGGGTTTTTTTGCACAGTCACTGTTCTGACACTATTTAGTTGTCAAGGCTATACTTTCTTTTCTGAATTACGATTTTATTTTGATTAAAAATCAGTTTTTCACGTGTGTGCATTTTTCTGACTTTCTATTCTATTCCATTGATCTATCTATCTTTACACCAATACCAACTTTATTCTTTTTCCAAATTATTTTTGCTACTTCAGGTACTTGGTATTTCCATATGAATTTTAGAATCAGCTTGTCAATTTCTATTTTCATAGGGATTGTATTAAGTAGATACATCTATCTGAGGAAAACTGACATCTTAATATTAATTCTTCCAACCTATGAACAAAGCTATGTCTATTTATTTCTTCTTTAATTTACTTCAGCAATGTTTTGTAGTTTTTAGTGTGTATATTTTGCACTTCCTTAGTCAGATTTATTTTTAAGAATTTCATATTTTTCTGCTATTGTCAATGCTATTTTAACATTTCTGATGTTTGTTGCTAGGATTTAGAAATACAATTGATTTTTATATTGACCTTGTGTTTTCTGTCCTTGATAAACTGACTTATTAGTTGTAGTGGTTGTGTTTCTGTTTCCTTGTTTTTCATATTGCATCATATCTGCATAGATGATAATGTCATCTGTGAATAAAACCAATTTTGTTTCCTCTTTATCAATTTGGATGCCTTTTGTTTCTTTTTATCGATCAATTACATCGGTTAGAACTTCCAGCACCATGTTGAGTAAAAGTAGTGAGAGCAGAAAGTCTTACTTATCTTGTTCCAGATCGTAGGGAGAAAACAGTCTTAACAGTCTTTTTTTTTTTTTTTTTTTTTTTTTTTTAAGACGGAGTTTCACTCTTGTTGCCCAGGCTGGAGTGTGATGGCGCAATCTTGGCTCACCGCAACCTCCACCTCCTGGGTGCAAGAGATTCTCCTGCCTCAGCCTCCTAAGTAGCTGAGATTGCAGGCTTGTGCCACCACGCCTGGCTAATTTTTTGGAAGAGACGAGATTTCTCCATGTTGGTCAGGCTGGTCTTTCACCATTAAGTATGAAGTTAGCTGTAGGTTTTTTCATAAGTGCCCTTTATCAGATTGAAAAAAGTTCTCTTCTATTTCTAGTTTTCTGACAGATTTTATTGGGGATGGATGTCAAATATTGGAAAATGCTTTTTATGTCTCTTGAGATGATATGACTATTTTCCCTTTTTTAGTTTGTTAGTATTGTAAATCATATCAATTCATTTTCCAAATGTTAAACCAATCACGCATTCCTCAGGCAATCCCCTCTAGGTCATGATGAAAGATCTTTTCTAGATATTTTGGATTTGATTAACTAACATTTTGTTAAGAAATTTGCATCATAGTCATGACAGATACTTTTCTGTAGCTTTCTTTTATTTACCTGGTTTTGGTATTAGGGCTTAGTATGAGGACTGGCTTCATAGAATGAGTGGAGGGAAGTATTCATTTGTCTTCAATTTGCAGAATTGGTGCAATTGGTATTCTGGAAGAGTCTAAAATCAATACTATTTCTTCCTCAAGGAAAAATTCATCAGTGAAGCCATCTGATCCTGAGTGTTTGTTTTGTTTTTTGTTTTTTTCCTGGTGGGAAGATTTTAAACTATGACTTTAATTTCTCTAATAAACATAGGACTACTCAGGTATTTATTTCTTCATGAGACAGGTTATGTATTTCTTCTTGAGTGACATTCACTAGTTTGTATCTTTTAGGAAATTTGACCTGGTCTTCTAAATTGTTGAATCTATTGGTATAGGTTGTTCATAGTTGTACTGGGTTGAATAGTGTCAGTGTCTCCCAACAGTTCATGTCCACCAGAACCTCAGAATGTGACCTTATTTAGAAATAGGTTTTTGCAGATATAATTAATCAAGATGAGGTAATACTGGATTAGGGTGGGCCCTACATCTAATATAGCTGGTGTCCTTATAAGAAGAGAGAAATAGGGACACAGAGACATAAACCCACAGACAACAGAAGCAGAGATTGGAGTGAAGCAGCTGCAAGCCAAGTAATGCCATGAATTTCTAGCCCCTACCAGAAGATAGAAAAAGGCAAGAAAGGATTCTACCCAGAGTCTCAGAGGAAAAATGACTTGCTGACACCTTGATCTTGGACTTCTAGCTCCAGAAGTGTGAGAGAATAAATTTCTGTTGTTTAAGTTACACAGTTACGGTACTTAGTTACAGCAGCCCTAGGAAATTAACACAGTACTAGTTACCTTATTACCCTTTTAATAGTAATAGAATCTGCAGGGATGTCACCTCTCTGACTCCTCATATTAGTAATTTGTGTCCTCTGTGTCTATTTTCCTGATGAGTCTGGTTTGAGATTGATCAACTTTATTGATCTTCTCAAATAAACAGCTTTTGGTTTCATTGATTTGTCTCTTTTGCTTTTCTCTTTTCTGTTTCATTGATTTCCACTCTAATGTGCGTTATTTTCTCTCTTCTACTATTGTATGCTTAATTTTCTCTTTTTTTCTAGTTTCTTAACATAAGAGTGGAGGTTACTGATTGAAGACCTTTGTTCTTTTCTAATGTTTTAGTTTAGGGCAATAAAATTCCTCTGAAGAATTGTTTAGCAGCATCTCACAAATTTTGATATGTTATGTTTCCACTTTTATTCAGTTCAAATACTTCTCTAATTTCCCTTATGATTTCTTCTTTGACCCCTGGGGTTATTTAGAAATATGTTAGTTTTTAAATATTTGGAGATTTGCCAGTGATCTTTCAGTAATTGATTTATGTTTTAATTCCACTGTGGCCAGAGAATACATTTTGTGTAACAAATCCTTTTACATTTATTGAGACTTATTTTATGGCCCAGAATATGGCTTATCTTGATAAATGTTTTGTGTGCATTGAAAAGAATATATATTCTGCTGTTCTTGGATGGAGCGTTAGATGTCAGTTAGGTCAAGTTGGTTGATAGTGTTTACATCATCTATTCTATATCCTAACTGATTTTCTATTGTTTTAACAATTATCAAAAATGGGATAATAAGCTCTCTATCATTGTGGATTTCTCTATTTCTTCTTGTTCTATCAATCTTTGATTTGTGTGCTTTGAAGATCTTTTATTAGGTACATATATATTTAGTATTGTTATATTCTCTTGATGAATTGATTCCTTTATCATTGTGAAATAATCTTTCTATCCCTGATAATATTATTTCCTCTGAAATATAGTTTGTGTTGTATTAATGATATTGATATAGGTACTCCGTCTTTCCTTTAATCAGTGTTACCACAGTTTATCTCTTATTCAGTTAACGTATTTGTGTATTATTATTTAATTGTATTTCATGTATGCAGCGTATAGTTGGGCCAATATGACAATCCCTACCTTTTTATTGGGGTGTTTAAACTATTTACACTACCGTTGATGTAATTATTTATATGGTTAGCTTTAAATATATCATCTTATTTATTTGTCCTACCTGTCTTTTGTTCCTCCTCATTCCTTTCCTGCCTTCTTTGGAATTAATTGAATAATTTTGTTCTTTATTTTAAGTTCCTTTTTGGCTCATTAACAATTACTCTTTGGCCACATTAGTGGTAGATTTAGAGTTCAAGGAATACATCTGTAACTCATTACGGCCTGACTTCAAGTGACCTTATTCACTTCACCCGTAGTATAAGAATGAGTGTACTTCTATTTTTCCCTTCCCAATCTTTATGCCATTGTTGTCATGAGTTTTACTTTGTCAAATGTTTTTAACTCTATGCTACATTGTGGTTAGTTTTGTTCAATCAATTATCTTTTAAAAATTTCTGGCCAAGTGAGGTGCTCACGCCTGTAATCCCAGCACTTTGGGAGGCGAAGGCGGGCAGATCACGAGGTCAGGAGATCAAGACCATCCTGGCTAACATGGTGAAAACCCATCTCTACTAAAAATAAAAAAAAAATTAGCCTGTAGTCCCAGCTACTCAGGAGGCTGAGGCAGGAGAATGACCTGAACCCGGGAGGAGCTTGCAGTGAGCCGAGATCCCGCCACTGCACTCTGGCCTGGGCAACAGAGCGAGACTCTGTATCAAAATAAAATAAATTCTAAATAACAGTTTTAGAAGTCCTTACATAATTATCCATACAATTACCACTTCCACTATTCTTCCTTTGTGTAGATCTGCATTTCCATCTGGCATTACTTCTTTCTGCCTGAATGACTCCTTTAATATTTTTTGTAGTACAGGTCTGCTGGTGATGAAATCTTTCACCTGTGGTATTTCTGAAAAAGTCCTTACTTTGCCTTCATTTTTGAAAGATACTCTTGCTGGGCATAGAATTCTAGTTTGAAACTTTTTCTTTTAACACGTTGTTCCATTGTCTTTTTGTTTGTGCTTTTTCTGATGAGAAAACTGCTGTCATCCTTATCTTTGTTCTTCTGTATATACCATCTCTCTTTCCTCTGACTACTTTGGGAACTTTCCTTTTATTACTAGCTTCTTGCAGTTTGATTAAGATGCACCTTGGTGTCATTTTGCTTATGTTTTTTAAACTCTGAGATGTAGTTTGTTGAAAAACACAATAAAGTTTGATTTGATTATTTTTAATATATTTTATATCTCTACTTAACTTTGAACGTGTGGAATAGAATCATAATAACTATTTTAATGTCCTTGTCTGCTGTTTCTAAAATCTGTCAGTTCTGGATCAGTTTTGATTGATTTTTCTCTTTAATGTGGATCATATTTTCTTGCTTCTGTGCATATCTGACAATCTTTTACTGGATGATAGACATTGTAAATTTTACCTTGTTGGGTGCTGGATAAATTTGGATTTCTAGAAATATTTCTAAGATGTATTCTAGAATACAGGTAAGTTATTTGGAAACAGTAGAATCCTTTCAGGTCTTGCTTTTAATATTTGTTAGGCAGGACTGGAGTGGTGCTCAGTCTAGGCCTGTTTTCTCCACAAAAATGGCAACACTGCATTCTCTAGCTGATGCTCTGTGAATCATGAGGTTTCCAGTTTCATGGGTGGGAAGAAACACTGTTCCCTGCCCCGTGTGAGCATGGGCACTACACTCCCTAGTCTTCTCAGGTGTTTTTCCCTTGCCTGGTCAGTGCTCTGCCGAATCCTTGTGGGACAACCTCTGCAGGACTCCATGTGGCGGTCTCTCCTCTCTGGTACTCTGTCCGGTAACTCTGGCCACTGTGGGCTCCTTACTCTCAACTTCTGCTCCTCAATTCACCAAATCCACCAGGCTCTGCCTGGGTTCTGCCTTCGTGTGCCACCTCTCCAGGCTGTAAACTGGGCAATTGTAGGGTTTCCTTCATATGTCTCCTGTCTCTCAGGGATGACTGCCCTTTGGTGCCTCATGGCAATTGGTATATATACTCCTCTTTTGGAAGGGTAAACCTGGTCTCTGTTAATCCATTTTAGTGAGAAACAGAAATCACCGTTTTACTTTTAATCTTCACTTTATAGATAAGGAATCCAAGACTTAGAGAGATTAAGTAACTTTCGCAGGATAATTCAACTTATAATAAGCAGGCCCATGAACCCATGTGGGCAATTTGGTGCCAGAGCCATGCATTTAAGAATCACTAAATTCTGCTGCTTCTGTAGTCCATGTAATCTGCATACATAAGACTATCCCAAAGTTGCAATAACATTTTAAGCCTAGCGTCGTTATTCATTTGTTCATTTCACAAGTATTTGTTGACGGCCTCCTGTATGCCAACCTATCTTTGGTGCTAGGAATACATCTATAAACAAAGTTGACTACAGCAAAGTTAACTAATGTCCGCTGCCTTCTTATAGCTGATGTTATAGTGGGAGGAAAGAGCGTACACCAGGCAAACAAGTAAATAATACAGCATATAAGACAGCAGTGGTGTAAAGGCAAAAGACAAATAGGGTAAAGAGTGAGTGTGTATGTGTGTTTGTAGTGGAACAGGGTGACAATTGAGATGGGAAGCTCAGGGAACGCTTCACTAAAAAGATAACATTTATATGAAGACATGATAAACCTTAGGAAATGAAACACGGAGGAAAGAGTTGTCAAGTGTTTTATAGTAGAAACGTAGTATAGTACCATGAATGAACACTTTATGTGGTCCAGATAAGGACTTTATGTATATTATCTTCATAAAAACCAAA
Source organism: Chlorocebus sabaeus (assembly GCF_047675955.1). Classification (NCBI taxonomy): domain Eukaryota; kingdom Metazoa; phylum Chordata; class Mammalia; order Primates; family Cercopithecidae; genus Chlorocebus; species Chlorocebus sabaeus. The sequence goes on along the minus strand of NC_132928.1, from coordinate 67,936,653 downwards.
TAAGGTTATGTGTTTTTTTCTAAAATGGAAATATATTTATTGGATTTCTTAATTATAAAAGTAACACATACTGGCTATAGAAGAAAAATAAAGCAATACAGAAATACAGGTAAATACAAGGTAAAAATGCTCTTGTAATTAGTCTCCTCTCTCCATCCTCACACATAACCATAGATAGCCTCATTAACAACTGGGAGCATCCTTCTATGCATTTGTAACGTATATGTACACATACACACAGACAATGAAATTCTGATGTACTTGTTGTCATATAACCTAGTTCTCGTCCCATTTCACAGACATATCATGGACAGCTTTCCATGCCAATACAATCATCTCTCGGTATGTGTGGGGAACTGGTTCCAGGACTCCCCATACATGCCAAAATCCAAGGATTAAGTCCATTGTATAAAATGGCATAGTATTTGCACATAACTTACGCACACCCTCCCATCTAGTTTAAATCTTATCTAGATGACTTATATTACCTAATACAATGTAAATGGTATGTAAATAGTCATTACATTGTATTTGTATTATTTTATTGTTGTATTGTTTTTAAAAAACATTTCTGAGCTACGTTAATTGAATCCACAAATTTGGAACCCATAGATATGAATGGTGGACAGTGTATAAAGTATATCTTTTTTAATGCTGTATCTGAATGTACTATATTTCATTCAATCTTTTTGATACAGATTTAGGTTATTAACAATGTTTTGCCATTATACAAAATGCTACTTGGAACATCCTTGTATACTTTTCTGATTGTGCTGGATATTTTTTGCTTGCCTCTCCACATCTGGAAAAAAAAAAATGGAGCCAAAAAAAGTTAGGTAACTCATTTGAAATTCTCCTTACCACAGGCAATAGAGTTCATCATAGGCTGTGTCAATATGTATAATTGGATTGTCTGTAACCCTAATTAACTTTGTCATATAACCAAAGGGTCAATTCAATTAAACCACCAGTGTGCGTTTTTGACTAAACGGATAGTCAGGCATGGCCATGTGTATACAAAGCCTTCCTCTGATTTTTCAATGTCACCAGAACTTGGGGTCTGAGTCAGAACTTATATATGAATTTCTGTAAGGTCAGATATATTCTGAGGTAAAAAGATGGGCTGGGAAGCCTCACTTGAGGGTCGGCATCAACACACTGACATCTCAGAGTGGGATTTGGGGATCTCGGCATAAGGCGCCAAAGCATCTTCATTACGTGAAGTGAAATAGGCAAGACAAAGAAAGACAAATATTGCCCATTCTCACCCAAAAATGTTGATCACATGGAGGTAGAGAGTGACATGATAGATACCAGAGGCTGGGAAGGGTGTAGGGGTGAGAGGGAGAGTTTGAAGAGAGGTTGATTAATAGGTATGAATATACAGTTGGGAGGAATGTTCTAATGTTTGATAGCAGAGTGGGGTGACTAGAGTTAACAACAACATATTGCATTTTTCAAAATAGCTAGAAGAGAAGATTTGAAATGTAACCCAACACAGAGAAATGATAAATACTCAGGTGGTGGATACCCTACATGCTCTGACTGGACCATTACCTATTCTATGCATGTAATTTCGCATTACACATGCACCCCATAAATATGTACAAATATAATGTATCAAAAAAATTTTTTAAAAAAGGATATCTTCAATCTCTGGGGTCTGGACAAAACACAATAATAGAATAATAGAATGAGAGGCTAATAGAAAAAGAGTAGACTATTAGAAGGATAGTAAAGATATCCCAAATTTGGAGTTATCAGCCACAACACCATGTGGGTGATTCCAACAATTGGGGCATGTTGTGTGCCAAGGCCAAGTCTTTTCACTGTACTCCTGCCTCTCAGGCAAGGACTGGATGCATGTTCCTTTTGCTGTGTCCTTATTTCTACTCTGATATCCTGGAAGTTAAATGATAAATGAACACAAACACATATAACACTCAAACACTGGTGTTAAACCTAAATGAGTCTAGCTCGATTGATGAAAAATCAAAATTAAACAGGAAAACAGCTCCAAATATTTCACTGGGTCTAAAGGATCATAGCTTTGCTAACGCATTCAATTTTTATTCTAAACAAAACATTTACTTTACAAACAGAGTTGAATATGTGTGCAGTGATTCACATGCAGGGTAATTCATTGAAGCAGAATAGTAAGATTGAAATGGGGCTCAGAAACTATTACCCCCACGTATGGCTGACATGGAGAAGCAGGCATGAGGTCTCTCTGGCATACATCACCTCCTGCGTCTCAGTCCTCTGCCTCTCCCGAAGCATAAGATGAAGGTGTTCTGTGAAATTCCCTTTGTGCCTAAAGTCCAGACCCGTCCCTTCTCTGAGCTTTCATAAGCTCTGTTTCCTTCTCTGAGTTTTCATAAGCTCTGCTTCCTTCTCTGAGTTTTCATAAGCTGGACTCACATTGCAGGAAGAAAGACTGCAGTCTGTCAACATACCAGGACAGACTTGTCACAAACTATCACCTGCTCTGTGGGTCCAGCAGACTGTGTCCCAGGCCACTACATGATTTTAAAGCCCATTGAATTCCCCTAAAAATCATTTACTAGCTGCCTAAAATCATCCACACTTCCGCATCTCCCTTTCCTCTAGGAAGAAGGGTATGTAAGTATCTGTACCCCACTGCCTAAGTGCGGCCATCACTTTGTGATTCACACCTACCCCTGTGCATGTTAATAACTTTATATGCCTTTTCTCCTAAAAGAAAAAAATAAAAAAAAGCACCGCAGTCGCTGGGCACGGTGGCCCCCGCCTATAATCTCAGCACTTTGAGAGTCTGAGGAGGGCAGATCACGAGGTCAGGAGTTTGAGACAAGCCTGGACAACATGATGAAACCCCGTATCTACTAAAAACACAAAAATTAGCCAGGCGTGGTGGTGGATGCCTGTAATCCCAGCTACTCAAAAGGCTGAGGCAGGAGAATTGCTTGAACCTGGGAGGCGGAGGTTGCAGCTAGCTGAGATCATGCCATTGCACTCCAGCCTGGGCAACAGAGTGAGACGCTGTAAAAAAAAAAAAAAAAAAAAAAAAATGTGTTGCAGTCGGCATACATCCAGAGCTCCTGGTGCCCATCTTTCCTTTCTTACCTTACTGTTCTTTACATTGTCCTTTGCTTTTCCCTGCAAATGAGATCTTCACGCTCCTCCTTTCTTCCCTGGAAAGCCCAGAGTGTTTCTCATGAGCTCCACTCATGAGTTCACAATGGTCTTGTCTGTCTCTTGAAACTCAATAACTACAGCAGTCAGGATTACACACGTGGCTCTTTCACAAACTTAGGTTATACCAGCTCAAGTTATTGGCAAATCCAGAATGTGTATCTGTCTTGGAAAAGCTTAATCCAGAGGCCCAAATAGTCCTCCTTTCTCCTCTTTCTTTCTTTCTCTCCACAACCCCCCACACCCTCTGTGTGTGTGTGTCTCTAGTCCTAGTCTCCCTCTCTCCCTCTGTGTGTGTGTGTGTGTGTGTGTGTGTGTGTGGTTCTAGTCTTTCTCTCTTCCTTGCTGTCTCATTCTCTCATGCTCTTGCTCTTGAAAGCTGTCTCCCGGTAGCTCCAGGTCGACATTATTACTGTTTGGGACTCAAAAGGATGTGAGACCTTGCCCTTCTGAAATATCAGGGAAGACTGAAGGCTGCTGCCCAGAACCCGTGGCCTTCCCTCATGGGTAAAGGAGGGGGCAGACAAACAGCACGCGAGTATAAACCCCCGCAGTGACTCTGCACTTGTGGAGAATGTGAGGCAAACACCTCGTAGTCCATCTCCTTCCCCTAGACCTTCAGTGCCTGGCACATAGTTGGAGCCCAGTAAGATGGTTTCAGATTGAGTTAAATGGAGGTATTAATTAAATCCAACTACACTGGATTTCTTGAATACTCATTGTAACCCCCATAGCTAGGTTAAGCATGTCTTCCAGCGAAGCTGGCAGCTCTCTTTTCATGTGTTTTATTCCTCTGGGTTTCTAGACTGTGGTGGTGCTTGGTGGCGAGTGGTTTGGGGATGGTAGTGGCACTTACGGCAGTTCTGTGACAATAGAGGAGTGTGGAAGGCCTCTGGACTGTCTGCTTGGACGTGCATTTGCTTTCTTGCTATCCAATATGGTGAAGGTTCGGACATCCTCCCAGGACCACCTTTCGATGTTGAACTAACCCGGGGGCCATAGAGCATCTGTCTGAAGTTATGATGGTCTTGTCTCTGTTTTCTTCTGCTCTTTATTTTTTGCCTCTTCTTCTCGGGGTTTGGCATGGTAGCATCCGTGTTCTCCTAACCAAGGATCAGATTCACAGATATTTCCCCAACAATCTGAGATGCTAATCCTTATAACCCAGCCTTGTGTCTGTCACCTGCATTGCCACTCAGTTCCTCTAAGCGTGAGGGCTGCTAGGATCCAAAAGGTCAGAGATATATACTGCCTGCCCCAAGAGTTTGCTTTTTCTTCCAGAAAAAGGAAAGAAGGAAATCGTTGGTTTCTAAGAACTACAAAGGATCCTGGAAGCATTTGGATAAAACTGTTTTTTTGTGAGCTCAGGGGTGGCAATATAATTAATCTGTCAAACAAGATTATTAATTTATCAAAAGCTGTGAATTCCACTTGAGACAAATTATTAGTCAAGAACATCATAGATGTTATCCTTTATGGCCAAACGTATGTAGCTTATCAAGTGCCAGTACTAAATCACATTTTGTTCTCTTGCCAAAAGAAAAATCTATTTTTTGATATTGTTTAGAGCAGAAAACCACATATTGATTTAAAAATATATGTGAATAACCTAAGTCCCCAAACTCAGCTATAACGTGACAAAGAATAAAAAGGAATAAATGGAAGTTGGCAAGGACAAGGGAAGCAAAAACTTCAGGAAAAACTGCTAACAACCAAAAAGGGAGCATGAGATGAAGGCATTCCAAAAGGCTTGCAAATGTCCTCGTTTAGTCCTTATAATATAACATAGCATTGCCTTAATGAGTGGAAATGAAGAATCGATTATTCCTTTAACTTCTTACTGGAAAAGAATTAATGACTCATGTACTGTAGTGACCCTAAGACTAGGGAGGAAAGGGAGGGATACAGGGGCCATGAAAGATGTTTAGTGGAAGCCATGGCAAAAGACATTTATCCTGGGGCGGGTGCGGTGGTTCACGCCTGTAATACCAGCACTTTGGGAGTCCAAGGCGGGCGGATCATGAGGTAAGGAGCTCAAGACCAGCCTGGCCAACATGGTGAAACCCCACCTCCACTAAAAATACAAAAATCATCCGGGCATGGGGGCGTGTGCCTGGGAGGCTGAGGCAGGAGAATTTGCTTGAACCTGGGAGGTGGAGGCTGCAGTGAGCTGAGATCATGCCACTGTACTCCAGCCTGGGTGACAGAGCAAGACTCCATCTCAAAAAAAAAAAAAAAAAAAAAAAAGAAAAAGGAGAAAAAGAAAAAGAAAAGGAAAGAAATTTGTTCTGTTGAATATTCAGTGGTGTCTGATTCATTTACCAGGCGGGCCTTCCCAGTGTTATTCAGTGTGCCCAGGTACCATTCTCCCTGGGAAGAGTTAATGAAGGACACATTCTCCTGTTTTGGCACTTCAGTAGCTGGAGGGTCTTCAATCCTGCAAAGTCAGTCATTCTTACAGAGTCGAGTCCTGATGATACTCAGAAGCTGAATGAGATTATAAACAACTTCCAGATCAAAGCACACATTTTCAGGCTTGGTTGCATTTATTCCTCATGAACACCAACATTAAATCTTCATTATTTTCTCTTCTTTTCTATCCTCTTCTCCACGCTGTTTTCTCATTACTGGCCCTCCCAGCTCTTCACATATCCACAGCTGTTTTGAGACCCATATCTTGATGGCGTCCTTCTATTGTCCTTTTCCTTGGGAAACAGTATTTCACTCGGTCATGTTCTCTACTGTTCATCACTTTTGCCAGTTTGCACCAAATATTTTCTCTCTTGGTGCCCAACAGGGTGTGGGCTGCTGTGTCTTCTTCTGACCACACCTGATAGCGGGCAGATGCCCCATGCCATTCCAGACTGCTTTTCACCAGCGTGCTGTGATATCAAATGCTCCACGTACTTTTTCTGCTTTGGCTCTAATTCGCTCATTTGTTACAATCTCTTGAAAATCTTTTTACTCCATTAACCTTTTAGCCAGTGTTATCAGTATTTTCACATGGAAGGCAGTGTGACTTAGAGTTTAGAAGCAAAGACTCTGAAGCCAGACAGATCAATTCACAGTCTGACTTACTAGCTGAGTGACCATGGGCAAATCATTTAATCTCCCTGTGCCTCATTTTCCTCATCTGTAAAATGGGGGCAAAAATAAGGGCTCCTTAAGAGTGAAGATTGAGTTTGTGTGTGAAATGTGAAGGTTGAGTTCGTGTGTGAAATGTGCTTAGACTATGGCCAGACATATGGTTAGTAGTATTTAAATATATGATAAATAAAATCAAAGAACGTCTCGCCTTCAAAAATAACTTTTAAAAAGTTTTACAGGTAAGTTATGTCCATGGTACAGGAGTCACAACACATGAATAAGCAAAAAGGATTAAAAACAGGACACAGGCCAGGCACAGTGGCTCATGCCTATAATCCCAGCACTTTGGGAGGCCGAGGTGGGTGGATCATGAGGTCAAGAGATCGAGACCATCCTGGCTAACATGGTGAAACCCTGTCTCTACTAAAAATACAAAAAATTAGCCAGGCGTGGTGGTGGGCACCTGTAGTCCCAGCTACATGGGAGGCTGAGGCAGGAGAGTGGCATGAACCCGGGAGGTGGAGCTTGCAGTGAGCTGAGATCGCGCCACTGCACTCCAGCCCGGGCGACAGAGCGAGACTCCATCTCAAAAAAAAAAAAAAAAAAAAAAAAAAAAGACAAAAACAGGACACAATTCCTAGGTCCCTGAGGAGCCTTGGAGCTGACTTGGGGCTTGAACTTGGCATTGCTGACTCAGTGCACTTGGCACAGCATCCTGCAAACTGCACTGATGGAAGAATTAGTGCATTAGGGCAGTGGCTTCTGCCCTGGGGCTGAGGTTACTTTGATGCCCAGTGAGTTACACAACTCACGCCAGGCCTAACCTACCTTTGGAAAATGTGTATCTCAAATATGTTCTCTACCAGTCTTTTCTCCCAGGGGAGGGTAGGCAGAGACCACGAGAGGTGCCGCAAAACTTCATTTCCCCAGCTGAGGGATGACAGGCACATTCTCCTCTTCCATCAGTCCTACCTTTCTACTACATTTTTGTATAGAATGTTCTTCATTGTCAGCATTAGGTCTGTTTGGCCTTCATTCTCTGCTATTTCCTTTTCTTCTTCTTTCTTTAAAATTCCTAACACAGACTTTTATGCATTTAATTTACATTTTTTAGTAGCTAGCACTGTGGGGTTTTTTTATACGCTTCCCATTATGATATTGACTAGCATCTTTATTAAACAATGCAGAACACCAGCCTTTAAAAAAAAGACAGCAGGGTGTGGGGGCGGGGGAGACACAGGAACCAAAGAGTTTGTAAAACAACCCAGGCTGTTAGTGAAGGAAGAAAAGAGACCTATCCTAGGAAGAAGCTGAGTGCAGCAGAGAGAGGCAGTCTGAGGAGTATCAGTCTGGTGGGATGGGCTGGGTTGGGGGGCACAGAAGCTGTGTGGTTACTATGGTAAGAATGAGGAAGAGCATTTTCTGGGAATGGAGTGTGTACTCCCTGTCTACTGCACAACCCTGGACTGTGGAAGTTATAACTCCAGACTTGCAAGAAATAACCCCAGCCCAGGGCACAGGTAGATAGAATGACCTTGACTTTGGCTTCTTGGCATCCAGAGATGACGCTGTGCTGCTATCCAAAAGGGTAAGCACAGCGTTTAGGCGGTGAGGGACAAAGACCTTGCTGGCTGCAGCACCTGGGGGTGGGTGGAGAGACAGCAGTAGCAGCTGGCTGGGGTGAGGTGGGCCGAGGAGGAAGTACCCACCCATGGAGCAACACCGACCTCAGGCCTGTGGGCCCTGGACCCGTGAGATTTTGCAACTCCACCACCTCAGTGATCCTGGAGAACTATAAGTGTGGATGAGGGTCTGCCTGTAATTGTTTTATTTTTCCTTTCTTTTTGGCAGGCAGGTGATCCAGGGAATGCACGTTGTAGTCATCAGGCTTCACTTGTCTTGCAGTCTGCAGGGCCACCTGACCTGTAGGAAGAGGACCACAGATTTGAGAACAATGGAAGCATGCCTTCATCTCCCCCGAACATGCTTACTGAGTGAGTTTCTCAAGGGCAGAGGCCTTGTCTCATGTTTCTCAGCGCCCTCACCACCTGGAAGGTGGGAAAGTGATGAATGAAGGAATGAATGAGGAATATATTGAATTCACACACTCAGAAAGTTGAAAATATTGCCTAAAGCTGTATATTCTATAACACAAAATTGTATGAATGAGTTGATACCTGAAATGTTCAGTAAAGCAGTTTGTTCGTGGGGAGAGAGGGTAAGAACTGGTACAGAGCTCAGGACACCAGAGACTGAGGATAGAAAATGCAGAAGAAGCCATGGTATCTATGATCCCAACTACACGGAGAGGCTTGCTTGAGCCTAGAAGTTCAAGACCAGCCTGGGCAACATAGCAAGACCCTTTCTCAAAAAAGAAATTTTAAAATGCAGAAGAGACATATGAATACATGACCATATAATGCATATAATTTATGGTTAAATCAATACAATTTTGAGAGTAAAATTAAAATGATTAAAATTATTGATTTACTGACCGAAAATTAGTGTCTTATATTGTTAGATCTACAGGGTAGTTTCATATTAAAAACTATTTTACAAGAAAATCTTCCTAAAAACTAAAAATAACAGCCAGGCACGGTGGCTCACGCCTATAATCCCAGCACTTTGGGAGGCCGAGGCGGGTAGATCACGAGGTCAGATCGAGACCATCTTGGCCAATATGGTGAAACTCTGTCTCTACTAAAAAAAAAAATACAAAAATTAGCCAGGTGTAGTGGCACATGCCTGTAATCCCAGTTACTCAGGAGGCTGAGGCAGGAGAATCGCTTGAACTAGGGAGTCGGAGGTTGCAGTGAGCCAAGATCGTGCCACAGCGCTCCAACCTGGCGATAGAGCAAGACTCCGTCTCAAAAAAATAATAATAATAAATAAATATATATATATATATAAAACACATATATTCATGTACACTGAAGCAAATTCAAGAATAACTTCTTTATACTGATTTGAACACTAAAGATAATACAAGCAGAAGAATTTTTCTGGACACATATTCACACACTTTAATCAGTATTGTTGGTTATGATTATTAACCATATTGCATCTAATACTTTGTCACAGTTACTTTTCTGAAGGATTTTTTTGAGTTTTCTTCTGTGTGCTCTTACTATTTTAAACTTATTTCACAAAATTGTCTGTGATCTTCGAAGTTGCATATGAAGATTAATTAATTTGAAATTACTGACATCTTTAATTGATGCTTCGCTGTAGACCATGAAGTTTTTAATTAAGAAAGTACTCTCCCTGCAGGTGTTGAGGAACCTGGTAAGCTCAGATCACATTCTGCTAAAGAAAGGATATCCTGACTTCCAATCATTTTTGCCTTGAATATGTAAATGTTTCAGACTCAACATTCACACAGGTGCTGTCTTTCTACCTCTATGCGGAGTGCCTTTCTTTGACAAAATTTTTACAAGACCAAATTTGTCAAGTGAGTTACCCCTGTCATAATTTTTAAATGTTTAGTGAAAATTTAGATGCTATAAAAATTATAGCCTTTCTCAATTTCATTCATTCCAGTAAAATAAAATTTATCGAGTTGAAAATAAGAACTTCGTCAAAATACTTAAAATATTCCAAAGCTTAATTATAAAATTTGAAAACTAAATCTTGTACGCTGTTCTTTTAATTCATTTATGGCTTCCCTCATTTTTGTAGGTAAATTTGTTATCTGACTATTTGCAAGTCTTATTTTGAATGAATACAGTTCTCTGGAAGTGTCAAAAGCTCTAACTCTTTTTTGGATGCTCTATGCATTGATTCCTGGGAGTAAAGATTTCCAATTGATTTGGGGGAAGAAAGCACCCAAAATTTAGAGGACTTACTTACAAATGACTTCACTCACTACCATTTTTAAACACTTAGGTTAATTTACAGATTAATTTATCAAAGGTTTATATATTTCTAATATCTGATTAATATTGCCCAATAATGTTCATACTTCCCTGATGAAGGAATTTTGTTATCCATATCAGCTTTCTACATTAAATTTTGTGGTTTAATTACTCTAACTATACTGTATACTCTTTAAAAAATGTTTTATGACTATCACTTCTATTTCATTGACAAAACATCATAGCCTTTTTGGATACATATAATCAAAAAATATGTGTGAACCAAAACCAGTGCCAAATATGATTTCTAGCAGTTTCTTTATTGGTAACATAATTGTTTCTAAAACGATTCTGTGCTTCATAAAAACATGTATCTCTCTTATCACTTCATAAATCACTTTATTTTTAATATTGAGGCTTTACACTGAATTTACAGTAGCATTTCCAGTAATGTCCAGTGTTTCATCATTGACAGAGTGAACTTCCAGCGGCTTTACTTTGAAAGTATATGAAAAATTACATCGTTGCAGCTGGGTGCCGTGGCTCATGCCTGTAATCTCAGCACTTTGAGAGGCCGAGGTGTGTGGATCACCTGAGGTTGGCAGTTTGAGACTAGCCTGACCAATATGGTGAAACCCCATCTCTACTAAAAAAATACAAAAATTATCTGGGCGTGATGATGGGCGGCTGTAGTCCCAGCTACTCGGGAGGCTGAGGCAGGAGAATCGCTTAAACCCGGGAGGCAGAGGTTGTAGTGAGCTGAGATTGTGCCACTGTACTCTAGCCTGGGTGACAGAGTGAGACTCTGTCCCCCCCCAAAAAAAAAGAAAAGAAAAGAAAAAAAGAAAAATTACATCATGGTTGTAATTATTTTCTGTTTGAAGAATCTGATGACACCATTATAACGCTGGTATTATTATCCGTTTTGCAAAATTTCTCTTCTGCCGAAACAACGCAAATCACTATCCTTTTACTATTCAAACATGATCAAGAAAACTTGGAGTTGTAAGTAAAATTAATTTAGAACACCAGTTATTTGATCTAAATAAAAATCTTTCTTCATAAAGTAATATGTAAACAAATATTTTGCTCCTGCCTATATTAAATTGTCATTTTTAAACACAATTTTCTTAAAGTAACCTTAAAGGAACTTAAATATCTATTAACTCTTTTTTTTTTTTTTTTTTTGAGACAGAGTCCCGCTCTGTCACCCAGGCTGGAGTGCAGTGGTGCAATCTTGGCTCACTGCAACCTTCGCCTCCTGGGTTCAAGTGACTCTCCTGCCTCAGCCTCCCAAGTAACTGGGACTACAGGCATGCACCACCATGCCTGGCTAATATTTTTTGTGTTTTTAGTAGAGACAGGGTTTCACCATGTTGGCCAGGCTGGTCTCAAACTCCTGACCTCAGGTGATACACCTGCCTTGGCCTCCCAAAGTGCTGGGATTGCAGGAGTGAACCACTGCACCGGGCCTAACTTTTGAAATAGATGCTGATGCCTTTTCACCTGACTTAGATCTTCTTGGTTCCATGTGGTCAGTGATACAGCCCTTATGGTAGATGTTGACAAGCATTTTGTGTAAGTTACATGTTTATCATCAACTGTCTTGAGAAATGGAAATTTGCTACTTAATTTTTTGATGAAACATGTACTTCCTACTGTTTTAGCTCATTTCTGATAAAAGGGTTATTGTAATATTAAAAAGCACTACCAAGTAATAAAATGAAGAGTTCTAAACTTACTCCATTCAATAACAAAACCACAGTGGCAAGAGCGTTCAGACTATGATGTCTGGCTTTATGGAAGGCCTGTTCAGTCTCTGTTTCCTACATATAGATCATATGTGTTTAATCTATAATTTTCCACATTCCCATTAACTCCACTGGCTGGGACCTGGCAGCTTTATGCCCTGCACAGGCCACAGCATTGGAAAAAGCCCACTTGGTTGATGACCAAATAATCAACTAGAATTGTAATATCAAATACTTCTGCTATCGCTGTTAGAGACCAAAAGAAGTTAGCCACTACCTCATTGGTATAGAGCACATTTTTTTCCCCACCAAAAACTCCTTGCATATTGTCTTTAAAAGGAAGGAGTTTATTGAGTTATATCTGGAAATGTTCCAAAAAATAGGTGGCTTGTAGCTATTCATATTTCAGATTTGACCTAGTATAGTGAAAATTCTGATAATTTCACATAAATCTCTTATATTATCAATGTTCATGGCAGTCGACATATAGAGACCTTCTAAATACATCCTGACTCATTTTAATGTAATTATTTATAAAAATACTTTATTGAATATAAACATATGCTAAATAGAGTGATACACTATGTCAATAGACATAAACCATGACTATCCTGGGAAAACCAGGACATAAGGATCACAGAAAACACAGAGGACAGAGAAAATCATAATAGATTTTCAAAAGTAGAATAGACAGGAAATAGTGCCAAAGCAGTATTTTAAAAATTAATGACATTATTTTTCAAAACTGATTAAAGACATAAGGTCACTGGTTTAAGAAGCCTATTGAATACCAAACAGGATAAATGAGAAGAACCCTATAAATAGAAACAGAAAAGAGAACTGAAAATCAGAGGAAAATGTACATGTTCAGAGCAGCCAGACGTAGGAAAAAATACATAGATTGCCTTCAGGGGAGCACCAATAATGCTCATAGCTCATTTCCCAGTGAAACAATGAGGTCCAGAAAATATTGCGATATCTTTTAAAATGCAGAAAGAAATAAATTGACTATTTAGAATTCTGTACCCAGAGGAAGTGTCCTTCAAGAATGAAGCCAAATTAAAAACATTTTCAGACAAACAACAACGTTCCTGAATTCATCACCAGCCCTGCACCAAAGAAAGTGTTCAGTGGCATTCTGTAAGACAAAAGAAAGTGATCCCAGACAGAAGGCCAGAGATAATGGAGCAAAGAAGGAGAAGAGTGAAAATCATAAGCATGTAGACAAATCTAAATGAACATTAATTGCATAAAATAGTAATGATAATAAAAATATTATTAGCATTTCAAATATATATGAAAATAAAACATGGAAAGAGTAGCAAAGAAGTCAGGAAAGGAGAAGTGAAATTAAATTGTTTTAAATTAAAATTGTTCATTTAATAAAGTCAAATATTCATGGGCATTTTTGCAATGTCCACAAATAGGGCATAAGTGTCATTTAACTTTAAATTTTCATAAGTCAAGGATGCCTGTTATAATCTGTACATAATCACAAAAAGAATACTAATGGAGGGGGAAAATTGAACTAATAAAAAAGAGAAGTACTCAATCAGACCACCTCTACGTAGGTAGAGCAATTAGTGGCAGGTCAATGTTCCTGCTGAGAACAAATCATATTTTTAAGAGAGCTTTGGAAGCAGGGAAGTCCAAAGCAACTGAAATTCCAGAAAGAGGAGAAACTTTCAGAAGTGAGCTAAAGGTAAGCCACTATTTTTTCTCTTTGGGGGCACTGGTTGATTCTATGCTGAAGCTAGAGGCTGTGAATCAGTGCTTTCCCTTGGCAAGGCCACTGAAGGTGGGCAAAGGGTGGGGACAGGGAGGAGAAGAGAAACTATAAGAGCTTTTGGGAATCCTGTGGTGCTGGAGTGTAAACATTAAACACACTTAGTTTTTCCATCCAAAAATTTGCCAAATTCTGAATCTATCTTGAAGCAAGAGGTTAAAAGAACTAAATCAAATATTCCTGAAAAGCAGAGGGAAAGTTTCCATAAATCTCTTGGTATTGAGTAGACACAGTCTGTTTGATTTCTTAGGTGTCTGTAGTGAGGGCTCTTTTTCATTTCTGATATTGGTTGTTTGTGCTTTTTCTCTTTTTTTGCCTTCGTTAGTTTTTCCAGGAGTTTATCAGTTTCAAGCTCACTGGCGATCAATGAAATGCAACTGAAATGTACAATATTATACTACTAATCACCCCCCAGAATGACTAAAATTAAAGAGAGATAACACTAAATGTTCTTGAGGATGTGGAACATTAGGTATCCCTATCTACGTGTATGGGCATGTAAATTGGTACAACTTTGGAAGTTGTCGTTCCTACAGTAGTTGAATAGATGCATAGCCTCTGACCTGGCATTTCCACCCCCTAGTTATAAACCCAACAGAAATGCATGCATAGGTATAGCAAGAGACTGCACAAAAATGTTCATAATAGCATAATATTTATCATAGCCCCAAACTGGAAATAACCAAAATGTCCATCAACAGTAGGCTAGGTGAATAGCAATAGAATCGATGAGTAGTCATACCACAATCTGCTTTCATACTCCAGCAGTGAAACAGAGCAAACTGCAGCTAATGCAATGACATGAAGAAATCTCATAAGCATAATGTTGAGCAAAAGAAGTCAGACACAGAAGAGTCAAAATGGATGATTCTATTATACAGTTTAACAAACAGGAAATTTTAAAATAGTGCTGAAAATCATGACAGTGGTTAGCTTTGGAGGGGGATACAGTGATTCAGAAAGGGCATGAAGGCGCTGGGCTGGATCAGGCTACATTGCTGCTTGCTTTGTGTGAATTTATTAAGCTGTACAATTTCTGTTGTGTGTACCTTTCAGATTTTTTAAAGGCACTGGAGACAAGGGCAGAAACAATGTCTGCCATGGCCTGGATAGCCCCACCATTGGCAGGGCTCCAACCAGAGCCACACAACTCCAGAGCCCTGAATAAAGGCTAAGAGGAGTTCCTTCTGAGAAGCAGCTGCCCATGAGTACTTACTCCATTTTATCTGTATTTTTTTGGTCAGATTACAATATAACAAAAGCCCATTGTAGAAAAATAGAACAGTCCAATAAAATTTGAAAAAGCAGAAAAAAATCCTAGCATCTAATCAACCAGAGGCCATTGCTGCCCACAGTTTGATTATTTCCTTTTTGATGTTTTCTTTGCTTTTTTCCATACTTGTCATTGTATAATAAGGAGTTTTAAAAATCATCCTTCTTAAATCACACTATCTCCTAGGAAGTTCACACTTTTTTAGTGTGAAATTTTTGTGAGTGTCCTTTTAGAGGACCCATAGTATTTTATACAGTGGTTGACTGTAATTATTATTCCCTTATTTGAACTTTAGGTTGCTGATAATTTTCCTATTTAATAAGTGATTTTTTGGGTGAAAATTTTGTACAAAAATACGGGTTTATATGTGGATTGCTTTCCTCGGTTAGTAGGAAAATGACTGAAATAATGTATATACTTTTGAGACTCTTAATAAATACTTTTACCTTTTCTGAAAGGTTGAAACAACAGTTTTTATTCCCATGGACTCCTGCTACCATTTCTACCCACTTCCATCTGGAAACCACAGTGGTGAACAGAGAAGAGTTTTCAATGGAGGAAAGGTCAGAAATGAGTCTTGTCAGGAAAGGAAAGTAAGAGCCTTTCGAATGGGTTATGTGGCCCTGGGTGCAACCAGATTCAGGTAGCTATGGCTTAGCCTCTATCAGGGGTGAGGCATATTATCTCTGTGACCTGTTGGTATTCTCCTTTAGTTCCTCAATTACCGTGTTTAAAAGACTTGCAAATCTGAGCACTCATAAGACCCTCCCATCACCCTCCCCACTCCATGCTCTCCCATTCCACACACATCCATACTCATGCATGTTCACGCATGTACGCACACACAGGGAGGAAACTATTCACCACAACCATTTTTACCCATATTGAGAAACAATCCTGTCCACTCCTGCACCATTTCATGCATCTTTGCCGTTTTTTTTCTTTTTTTCTTTTTTTTTTTTTTTGAGACGGAGTCTCACTCTGTGGCCCAGGCTGGAGTGCAGTGGCCGGATCTCAGCTCACTGCAAGCTCCGCCTCCCGGGTTTACGCCATTCTCCTGCCTCAGCCTCCCGAGTAGCTGGGACTACAGGCGCCCGCCACCTCGCCCGGCTAGTTTTTTGTATTTTTTAGTAGAAACGGGGTTTCACCGTGTTAGCCAGGATGGTCTTGATGTCCTGACCTCGTGATCTGCCCGTCTCGGCCTCCCAAAGTGCTGGGATTACAGGCTTGAGCCACCGCGCCCGGCCCATCTTTGCCACTTTATTAGTGTGACCTTATTAAATTTTTATTTTGGTATTCATATCATGTATTTTTATTATACTATATCCATGACACCTTAGGGGAGGAGATATGACACTATAAAGAAAGATTCGTTTATCACTGTGGCTAATAAAGTTGTCGTTCTCTTAGTTCTCTTCATATTTTTCTTTTTATCTGGGAGCCAAAGCACACAGCAAAGGAAGTCCAACATCTATGAAGCTTTCCACACACGTACCTTAAAGTATGAGCTGTGAAATTCCACTAAAGCAAAATAAAGTATAAGGTAAAGGAGTCCTAAGATCCTCAGATTACACCACGTGAGCCAATTCAATTGCTGACCACTGACTGGAACCCGAGCGGGGACCCTTTTGTGCACTTTCCACTTGGCAGTATGTTTAGGTCTCCCTTTTACTCTTTCCCTTAGAAAGAGCCCCAGAAAATTTCCTCTGTCGGCACCTTTCACCTTTGTCTCATTTGAATTCAGCAATCAATGTATGAACCCTCCCAAGTGCCCAGTGCTAAGGTAGGTAGTTGGTTTCTTAAGGTGAATAAGCCTGGCTCCTTCTCCGAAGAGTCTCAGAATCTAGGCGGGAGACAGGTAGGGGCATAATTCCCCATGGCCAATGCAGACCACCATCAGTGGTGAAGGATTATGCCAACAGAGTGAGAAGGGAGCATTTTTTCTGGTTCATTGTGTATCTCAGAAACTGCTATAACCCTAAAATTGAGACCCCTAAGAGCTCAGAAAGAAATATGTATCATCCCATAATCCTATAATTGAGAAGACCAATCTCGTCTCTGCCACTACTTATACGACCTCGTAATCCATTTTAACGTGTTTCTTGTATTCTTATGGATAATTTTCTATATTTTTCTTAAAAGAAGGAGAAATGTCAGCCAGGCGCAGTGGCTCACACCTGTAATCCCAAAACTTTGGGAGGCCAAGGCAGGCAGATCATGAGGTCAAGAGATCGAGACCATCCTGGCCAACATGGTGAAACCGCATCTCTACTAAAAACACAAAAATTAGCTGGGCGTGGTGGTGTGCACCTGTAATCCCAGCTGCATGGGAAGCTGAGGCAGGAGAATCACTTGAACCCGGGAGGCAGAGGTTGCAGTGAGCCGAGATCATGCCACTGTACTCCAGCCTGGTGACAGAGCAAGACTCTGTCTCAAAAAAAAAGAAAGAAAGAGAGAGTTCTACTTACATGACCTTATAATCTATTTTGAAATATAATTTCTCACACTCTATGGACAACCTCCTATATATTTATTCAAAGAAAGAGAAATTCATAAGTAAAAGAGGATTGCATGGGCATTGTTCTTCCTTGATTTTCATTCTCAATGAATGTTGATCATCAATCTTCAGAAGACAACTAAGGCAGCTTTTGAACTCTCACATGGTGAAGTTGGTGTGAAAATCACATGCACCATGGACACCATGGACTTACATGGGTCACTTTTAGAGGGAGACAAATTGAAACGAAAAGTCCAGAGCACACAGATATGTGTGAAAAGATGACATGCTCTGCAGAGAGGACAGCTCTTTTTTTCAGAGACTTTCCACAAAATATTGGGGAAATGGGTACTTCACTTCTAGAAATCAGAATATGACTTACTAGTAGAAGCCTAATCCTCAAAACCATCTCTGAGAGGTGGGACTGTGTTTTCCATTTCTTTCTCTGAACACTTTGAAGAGGTTAATTACCAACTAATTAATTTGTCCATCCATTTGGTAAATGCTTGCCATGGTCCAGGCACTTGAGTAGCTCTGGAGATACCAGCAAAACCCAACTTTATGGATCCTATATTCTAGCGGAAAAGACACTGAACCAACAAGGGGGGCATACTGGAAAGTAACTGGGACTGCTATCGGGGAGCTGCCATAGACATGGCCATGAGACATAAGCTTTCTTCGGGCTGTCTACATACAAAGGTGAAAACTGAAAAGATATTGGGGAAACTGGGTGACTTCTCCAGTTCTGTTTTGCTACTTGTTTAGTGTGATCAGGTTGCCATAATAAAGTACTAGTGACTGAATGGCTTTAAAAGCAAATTTATTTTCTCACAATTCTGGAGACTAGAATTCTCAGAGCAAGGTGTCAGCAGTGTTGGTTTCTCCTGAGGCCTTTTCCTTGGACTTGCAGATGACTCCTCCATGTGTCCTCACCTGGAATTCTTTCTGTGTCTGTCTGTGTCCTAATCTCCTCTTCATATAAGGATACCAATCATATTAGGTTAAGCCCTTACAGAGCTGCTATAACAACAACAACAACAACAACAACAAACCCATAAACTGGCCATCTTATAAACAACAGAAATTTATTTCTTACAGTTTGAGAGGCTGGGAAGTCCAAGTTCAAGGCACCAGCAGGTGTGGTGTTTGGTGCAGGCTCACTCTCTGCTTTATAGATGTCACCTTCTTCTTGCTGCTTCCACACGTGGTGGAAGGGGAAAACAGGCTCCCTGGAACCTCTTTTAAAGGGCACTAATCCAATTCATGAGAGCAGAGCCCTCATACCTAATCACCTCCCAAACGTCCCACTTTTTAATACTATTCACATCAGGAATTCAGTTTCAATGTGTAAATTTTGGGGGGACAGAAACATCCAGAACATAACAAGCCCACCCTAATAACCTCATTTCAGCTTAATTACCTCTTCAAAGACCCTGTCCTCAAATACAGTCACATTCCCAGGTACTGGGGTTTAGGACTTTAACATATGAATCAGGGCCAATGAAATTCAGCACGTAATAGCTATAAGAATAAAATGAACTCCTGGTTCAGAGCATACTTTACCTATCCTATCTCTTAACTCCCACTACAGTCTGCAAGCTACTCCCTTGAGAAGACTAAAGCTCAAGGAACTTAAGAGACTTGCCAAAAGCCTGAGAAACAGAAAATTCTAGAAGCAGAATTTAAATTTAGCTTCCTCCTGGCAGCTATGCCTCTGGGAAGCCAATAATAGAAGGCTGGATTTGGGCAATCACCTTGTGGCTACAAGTCCCAGCTGATACCTGAGATAGGCCAGGTTTTCCCTCCACTGGCCTCTGTCTTGCATTCCTAAGGATGTGAAGAGGACCATGCTGTGGTGAAGTGCAGATGTGTGCAGCCAATCGCTGCCATTGTCCAGTTCTTTGACCCTAATCAAGTTTTTCAACAACTCCCAAGTTATTCCATTTTCCCATTTGTAAAACCCTTCAAGGAGGGGAGTGATAATTAGCAGAGATAAGACACATAAAGTAGCTGGCATGAGGAACATCCTCTCTCAGCTCCTGGGAAAATACATTTCTTCATCTATAGCATGGGAATATCAATAGTCGCTCTTCAGGAGCTTTGAGATCTGTGATTGAGACAGCACGTGGAAGTGCCTGGCAGACAGCATTCATCAAGATGGCAACCATCATTGCTTGTTGGTCTTTCCTTCCTCCCTCACTTACACTGCCTTTCCTCCATCCCATTTCTGTTCTGTGGTCCCTACTGGTCTGCCCTAAAACCTTTCCTATCCTGGGTTTTAGCTTGCTATCCTCATGGATTACTCTACTCTAACACAGAGAGATTCTGAGCTTGTTTCTAGGAGCAGCTTACTTTAATGAGCAGGACAGGTCTCTGACCAAGACGATACATCATGTCTGACTATCCGAGCAAACCATCAGTGATTTCAAATGACAGCAGCAATCATCCAAGCTGGGGCTGGCAGCTAAAACATTAACTCCTGATTAATTAATTCAATCAAGACTTTGCCAACTCATAAATCGTTCAGGCACACTGTTCACTCAGAAGATCTCTCGTTGGCTAATTGCTTAAGTGATTTTTAAAATTGTTTTAATGAACCACACTGCAATTGGATTCTGTGCTATTTTTTTCTATCAATAAGAGAAAGGTACATGAATGTGTAAGAAAAAATAACATAGGTTATGATATGGAATTTGTAAGAAGGAAACAGATGCACGCAGCAGCAAGTTTGCCCTGGCTCAGGGATTTAAGCCACAGTGAAAGCTCAATTTCATCCCCTTCCTATTCCTTCCTGCTTGCCTCATCTCAGCATTCTGCTTGGAGCATGTGTAATAGGGATGCGGCAGTTCAGACGTCAATAAACCTCAGTGAGCTCATAGCTCTTATTAGTACAAAATCTAGCAGCCCTGAAGTACCATGGGGGTGTTTACAGCCTGACAATTACATCTCTCTTGTTGCTGCTCGATGCTAGTTCCCCTGGGTGTTGATAAGATGTCGTCCTCCACACCCATCCCCAAACCCTCCCTTTAGGCTGGCAGGCATGTGTCTGTGAGAAAGGATCTGGAGGGAATTTCGAGGTTTTATGGACTAATGTGTCTGCAAAGGTGAGAAAAATGAGAATGAGGTGGATGGCAGCTCTAATACTACCTCTCCTTTACCCAGGAATCTAATAAAACAGGAACTGGAAGAGAGAGGGTGAGAGAGGGACCAGGGGAGATCCACAGCAACAGTGCTAGTAAGAGAGAGGAAATGAATGAAAGGCAAAAGGAGAAAAATTATCCAGACAAAGTGAAAGACAGAGAATGGCTATAAAGAGAGTTAGAAAATGAGAAACTGGGCACTATAAAGAGAAAAAGCCAGAAATACAGAGATAAAAAGAATTAGGGATCAAGAGGCAGGAAGAGACAAAGTAGGGAGAAAATTAGACATCAAATGTAAAAGAGAAAAGGAAGTTAGTTTAGAAAGAGAAAGAGATAAAAGGAGGAGCAGAGAATAAAGTTACCTGGAAATTGTGTTTGGCAAGGTAGCATCAATATTCCATTTGCTCTCTCTGAAGTTAGACCTTGGAGAAAATTCCAGGACTTCACTGATGAAGTCTGTACATCCTCTCTTATGTTCAAAATGTTGCTTAGGTAATAACTTCATTGATCTAAACCCTGGCCCAATTTGACACTCCATTTTGTGCCTCACAACTTCAATGATTGAGCACTTAAGCTTTGTGGAGTGTTACCGAAGTGTGACACTGAGCACTTGTCATGGTTTCTTCAGTTGTAAATGACTTTCACCCTCTGTGTCTCAAACTTTTAAGGCTGTTATAAAATATTTGCTATCTTGGAAGACCCATGGTCTACTGCTACAGTGCAGAAGAACTTGAACAAGTTTGATGAGGAGGGGCCTACAAAAGAGTGTCCAGAAGGGACACCATGGAAAGTCGAGTTTTGCACATGGCATAACTGTCTTAAAAATTTGACCTCCTTCCGTTTCTTTGTCTTTGAGGTCTGAGAAATTTTTCTTACTTTGAATTTCTTTGTGGGTTCTGAATTACAGACACTGCAAACAAAGGACACTGCTTATACCAGGATGACATGGGTTATATTAACGATTCCTCCCACTGTGCTCACACTGAAGTTGATGACCAGCACATGCTTAATTTTCATGTAGTATCATTCATCAGTCTTTTCCTTTATGGTTAGTGGTGTCTGTGTTCTGTTTTCAAAATGCCTTATCTGCCTCAACGTCACCAAGAAATCCTCCTATGTATATTCATGGAGCTTTATTGTTTTACCTTCCACACTTAAATCTATAAACCACTTGGAATTTATTCTTGTATATGGTGTAAGGTAGGAGGGGGGATCAAGTTGCCTTTTCTCCTCACTTGAATATCTAGTTGATGTAGCATCATTTATTGAAGACCGCCATTTCCCGATTGGTCTGCAGTGCTATTCCTGAATAAATGCATGGATCAATACTCTCTTCTGTTCCATTGGTTTCTCTATCCTTACACTAATACCACACATTCTAGCTTTATGAATAAGTCTTGGAATCTTATAGAATAAGTAAGTCCTCCACATTGTACACCTTTAGATGTCTTGGCAATTGCATTTCCCTATGAATTTTAAAATAAGTTTGTCAGTTTTCTTATAAACATACACCCACAGAAATCTGAGGGGATTTTGATTTGAATGTTACTGACTCTATCAATTAAGTTGAAGATAATATATTTTCAAGCTTTCTCCATACCTTTTGCCTCTTTTTAATTCTTGATATATTTCAATTCCTCCATTTATTTAGGTTTTCTTTAGTTTCTCTCAATATTATTTCATTGCCTTGAAAGTCATCATTAGATTTAGTTCCATTTTATTTTATATGCTGTTGCATACAATATCTATTTTTAGGTTTATTTTATTTTGTTGCTGCTACAGGAGTATAATTATTTTTAAAATATTTTATATTTATCTTGTATCTTGCAATGTGTTGCAATAATCTATAGATTTAAATAATTTGTCTGCATACATGATTATATAATTTGCAAGAAATACAGTTGTAATTTTTGCCTTCCAATCCTTATACTTTGTATTTATTTTCATTGCCTTATTGTACTGGTTTGAATCACCAATAAAATTTTAAATATAAATGGTATACCAGGCATCCTTATCCTGACCTCAGAGGGAAAGCTTTCAGTAAATCACCATTAAGAATTATGTTTTTGTAAGTTCTTAAGAGATAACCTTAACTGGTTAAGAAATTTGCCTTCATTTGTTGGTTTTGCTTAGAGTTTCTAAAAATTATAAATGGGTATAGAATTTTATCAAGTTCTTTTTTGACATTTATTAAAATAATTGTATGATTTTACTTCTTTATTCTGTCAATATGGTGATTTGCAGTGATTGATTTTCAAATATTAAGCTAGTTTTGCATTCTTGGAATAAACCCAACTTGATTATGACATACTATCTTTGTTAATGTATTGCTGATTTGGGTTTGCTAATATTTTATTTGGGATTGTTGCACAATTCATGAATGAGACTGGTCTATAAATTTCCTTTTTTAATATTATCATTGTGGACTATGGAATCAGGGTTACATTGGTCTGAAGAAATAAGTTAATAGAAGTTCACACTTTTTCTATTCTTTGGGAGTTTTTATCCTCTGTAGGTAAGCATTATTTTTCTTTAAATATGTGGTACAATTTGATAGTGAAGTCATCTGGGACTCTAGTTTTCTTTGTGGAAATGGTATTTTAAAGTATTTTTTAAAGTAGTATTTTTGAGGTATAATTTACAAAAGGTAAAACATGCTCTTTTTAAGTGTACAATTCAATGAGTTTCGACAAATGTATACAGCTGTGAATCAGTATCTAGAACATTTCCATCTGCCCAGAAAGTCCCCTATGTTCTTATTTAGTCAATTCTCTTCCTTTAATAGCAGTCTCTGGCAACCGCTGCTGTTTTCTGTCCTTGTCAATTTGCCTTTTCTAGAATGCCATATCCGCAGAATCATAGTTTGTAGCCTTTTGAGTTTGGCTTTTTTCACTGAGCATACTACTTACGGGATTCATCTAGCTGTTACAAGTGTCAGTAGTTTATTTTATTGCTGAGTAATAGTCAAGTAAATGAATGTATACAATTTGTTTGTCCATTCAGCAGGACATGGACTTTTGGGTTGCTGCTGGTTTGGGCTACTATAAAAAGGTGACTACAAACATTCATGTGCAGATCCTTATGTGGACATGCCTAGGAGCAAACAGCTAGCAGTAGCAAATACCTAGGAATGGGATGGCCGCATCATTTGTGCAGGGTATGTTTAATTTTATAAAACATGGCCAAACGTTTCTCCAAAGTGGCTATGCGATTTTGCATTCTCACCAGCAATGTATGAAATTTCCTGGTGCTCTACATCCGGTACCAACACCTGGTATTGTGTTTTTTTTTTTTTAACTGCCATTTCAGTTTGGGGATTTTAATATGCATTTTGCTAGCAAGGTATAATGATGAGCATCTTTTCATATGCAAATTGGCTACACATATTTCTTCTCTGGTAAAATGTCTATTCACATCTTTTGCCTGTTGTTTTTTTTTTTTTTTTTGAATGGAATTGCTTTCTTATAATTAAATTGAGTTGTTTATTTATTTTGAATATGGTCCTTTATCAGATATGCATTACGCAAATATTTCCTCCCAGTCTATGGCTTATCTTTTCATTTTCTTAACCATGCCTTTTAAAGAGCATACATTTTAACATTTTGAAGTCTAATTTACCAATTTTCTTTTTTACGGTTCATGCTCTTCGTGTTTTATCTAAAAATATGTTGCCTAACCCAATGTCATAATTGTTTTCCTATATTTTCTTCTAGAAATTTTATAGCTTTAGTTTTTCCATTTAAATTTATGATTTTGAATTTTTTTGTATATGTTGTGAGGTAAATGTTCATTTTTTAAAAGTATGTCAAAAAGACATGTTTCTCCATTTAATTACCCTGATGCCTTGTCAAAACTCAATGGACTATATATGTATGGATCTATTTCTAGACACCCTGCTCATTTACATTGACCGATATGTCAATGTAAATTGACATATGTCTATTTGTCATATATCTATATGTCTATCTTTATTCCAAAATCACATTCTCCTGATAACTATAGCTTCATAGCAAAAGTTGAAATCAGATATGAGGGTCCTCTAACTTTGTTGTTCTTTTTCAAAACTTCTGTATTCTAAATATATTTTATAATCACCTTATTAATTTCTACCAAAGAACAAAAATTCTGCTAGGATTTTCATTGGATTTGCTTTGATATTGGTAATTTGTGTCCTCTCTACATATATACATTTTTTGTTCTTGATAAGTCTGTCTAGAGATTTAGCAATATTATTATTATTTTAAATAATCAAGTTGATTTCATTGATTTTCACTATTATTTGTCTGTTTCAAAATTCATTGATTTATTCTTTTCTTATTTCCTTCCTTCTGTTTGTTTGGGTACTTTGCTCTTCATTTTCAAGTTTCTTAAGGTAGACGATTAGATCATTGATTTGAAATCTTTGTTCAGATGTAACTATTTAATGCTGTAGATTTCCCTCTTAATGTGGCTTTATCTGTGTCCCACAAGTTTTGATATGTTTTGTGTTCATTTTTGTTCAGTTCAAATTTTTTTCTTATTTCCCCATTTGAGTGCCCCTTTGACTCATGTGTTATCCTGAAATGTGTT
Organism: Chlorocebus sabaeus; assembly: GCF_047675955.1. Lineage (NCBI taxonomy): Eukaryota > Metazoa > Chordata > Mammalia > Primates > Cercopithecidae > Chlorocebus > Chlorocebus sabaeus. The sequence continues at coordinate 67,911,522 of NC_132928.1, read as the reverse complement.
GTTTAATTGCCAAATATTTAGGGATTTTCAGATATATTTTCAGGATTTTTATTGTGATTTCTTACTTAATTCTGTTCTTGTCAAAGAAGATAATTCATTAGATTTCTATAATTTTGAATGTATAAGATTTATTCCATGACACAGATTACAATTCATCTTGGTGAGTGTTCCACGCATACTGAAAACAATGTGTATTCTGCTATTGTCAGAAGGAGCATTCGGTAAATGTCACTTAGCTCAAATTGTTGATAGTCTTGTTCAACTTTGCTGTATCCTTATTAACTTTATGTTTACTCATTCTTTTAATTATGTAGCGAGGAGTATTAAGGTCTCCAAATATGATTTTCACTTCTGTCAGGTTTTTCTTCATGTTTTTCAAGTTCTGTTTTTATGTGCATACCTAAGATTTTGTCTTTTTGATAAACATATAATATTATTATGTAAGGTCTATTTCTAGCCATGGTAATACTCATTGTTCTAAAATCTAATTTTTCTAATACTAATATAGCCACTTCTATTTTTTTTAAATCAGACTTTGCATGGCATATCTTTTCCCATCCTTTTGCTTTTAGCCTACATATTTCTTTCTATTTAACTGGTTTCTTGCAGACAGTATATCTTTGGATTTTGTTTTTCTGTATTCAATTGGGCAATCTCTGCCTTTTAATTTGGGACATTTAGTCTATCTATATTTAATGTAATTATTGATATGGTTGGATTTAAATCAACTGTCATGTTTATACTGTCTTGTTTTAATTTTTTTTTCTGTTTTCCTGCTATTTTGTCTTTAAATTATATTGCATAATTCCACTTTATATTTACCATTGGCTTAAAATTATATTGCATAATTCCACTTTATATTTGCCATTGGCTTATTAGTTATACTTCTTTTCCAATTTATTTAGTTCTTACTCTAGGGATTGCCATGTTTACATTAACTTATCAAAGCCTACTTCAAATAATATTAGGATGCTTCAGATATAGCATAAGAACCTAGTAACATTATATTTCTATTTTCTCCCTCCCATACTTTAAGCTGCTTTTGCTATACTATTGCATATGTTATAAACTCCAAAATTACTGTTACTATTTTGCTTCAGAGAGAATATTTTATTTCCAAAAGAGATTTCTTATAAAATAATACAAAGTAAGAGAAACTGTTTCATATTTACCTTTATTTTTACTATTTCTAAAGCTCGACATTTCTTTGTGTATTACTAGAGCTTTTCATTTCCATCTGGTATCTTTCTGCTGCCTCAAGGACTTCCCTTAATATTTCTTATTGTCCAAGTCTCCAGGCAATGAAATCTATTAGTTTTTTTGTCTGAAAAAAGTTTTTATTCTGACTTCGGTTTTCAAAGACGTATTCACTGGATATAGAGTTCTAAGTTGACTTTTTTCTCTCAGTACCTTAAAGAAGTAGCTGCATTGTCTTCTGGTTTGTCTACTTTCTGACAAAAGCTGGCTTGATATTCACATCTTTGTTCCACTGTATTTAATGTTGCTTTTTCCTTCCACTGCTTCCAAGATTTTCCCTATATCTTTGGTTTTCAGAAGTTTGACTATAGTGTGTATATGTGTGTGCATGTGTGACATCCTCCTTGAGATGCTTTGAATTTTGTATATCTTTGCTTTGTCATTTTTTATTAGTTTTTAAAAATTCTCGGTCATTATCTCTTCAACTACTTCTTATATCTGTTTCTCTATCTCCTCTCCTTCTAGAATTCTAATGATGTATTTTTATTCCATTTGATAACTGTCTCACAGCTCTTACTGTTTTGGGTTTTTAAATTCTTTTTTTTTCTTTCTGTCCTGTTTTAATCATTGACCTATCTTCAAGTTCATGGTTCTTTCCTCATCATGATGTCCAGCTTCCTTTTAAGTCTGTAGAAGGAATTCATCTTTGATATCATGAGTTTCTTTTAAACATTTCTAGCATTTCCATTTGATTTTTAAAAAAATCATTTCCACCTGTCTGCTAAAATTCCCCATCTGTTCATGCAAGTTGTCCACCTTCCCCAACAGATCTTTTAATTTATCAGTTATAGCTATTACAAAGTCGTATCTGATAATTCTTTAACATCTGGGTCATTTCTTAGTCTGTTTCTGTTGATTGATTTATCTCTTAACAATAAAGTCTTTTTATTTGCTCATTTGTTTAGCTTTTGTATGTTTTATAACTTTTCATCGAATGAAGAATATTTTATTAAGAAAAAGAGTAGAAACAAAGATAAATAATATTTATGCCTGAAAATGGGTCACTTCTTTTCCTGTCAGTCCATCAGCGTGTGTGTGTGTGTATGTGTGTGTGTGTGTGTGTGTGTGTTAATCTAGTCAGTTGTTCAGCTAGGTTGTTGCTGTCTAGTCACCTTAGGGGCATCCAGACTTCTATCTCCTCCAGTGGAGAGCTGGTGGTTTTCTTCATATTGTGGTATCTATGGTGCTACTGGATTTTTCCAAATGTTCCTGTTCCTCTCTTAGCTTTCAGTGACCACAGAAGGGTCTTTTTCTTGCTTCTTCCCCAGTAGTAGACTGACCTTGTGTGTTACTTGGTATGAGTCTCGTGGTGGAGGCATGGGGTGCTCTTGATTCTCCTCATCCAGCTTCTGTCTTTAGCAGGCCCTGTGCATTTGGACCACCTTGGGAATGGAAGTGTCTCATTATTACCATTCTACCTACCCCACCTCAGGACAGCCAAACTGTGCCTTGCATCTGGTTGGGTCTTTCGGACCAAGTGCTCTGAGAGTTTTCTGCTCTTCCTCCAGAGGCAGATAGGTGTGCTTCTACCCCTCCCCGACAAGCGGTGAATCTCTGCCGGAAATGGGAGGGTTTCCTCTTCTAGAAACTTAAGGCTTATACCTCTTATGAGACAAGAGTCTGGGAAATGGACAGGGTTTTGTTTCTGTCCCCCAGTAGCAGCTGATTACTTCTGGCATGCCTGCACTGCTAAGTGTGGCTGTCTCTAGTTTTCTGCCCTGCCCCCTATATTTCTTGTGTGTTTCCAGTGGAGATTCATGGATAAGAGCTTGAGTACAGACTTCCCCTTGAGTGTGGAACTCCAGATTATTCTGCACTGTCATGATAGTCTACACTTGGCCTTTATGAATTTGTTAAAAGTTTCTGCTTTCTTCTTATCCCCTGATGGCAGCTTTTGGATTCTGCTGAAAGTGAAACAATTTGTTTGAACTATCTTTCCTTAAAGGGGCTCAACACTCTTTGGAATTCATTCTACCTGTTTTCCTGAAAAAACTCAACTCTTTGATGGGCTCAAAAAGTTATCATTTTGCAGATGATCTGCCTTTTTGTCACTGTTATGGTAGGAGTGACATTCTCTTGTGGCTTTCTACAGACTGAATAGAAATAGATCTCCTAGGGAAGGTGGAAGGTTTTGCATTCAAAAAATCAATTTCTTTAGTAGATACGGAAACATTAAAATTGTCTTCTTCATCTTTGGTAAGTTTTATTTTTAATTAATTTGTTCATTTCCTCTAAATTTTTAACTTTTGGCATAAAACTGTTCATAATATTCTAATGTTATCTTTTAATTTTTAATAACAGAATCAGCAGTAATGTTGCCTTTTTCATTTTTGATATTGGTTATTTAAGGTTTTTTTTTTAACGTATTCAATTTTATTAGGCTTTTGAAAGAACCACCTCTTGGCTTTGGTGACTTTCTCTATTTTATACATATTTTTTGTATTTTTAATTTTTGCTCTCATCTAAATATTCAATTTTTCTAATTTCCTTGGATTTAATTTGCTGTTTATGTTATAACTTCTGGTGATATCAGCTTATTAATTTTCAACATTATCTTTTATAAAATATGCATTCATAGCTACTGTTGCCTTCCATGCATGATTTAAGTACACTTCATAAGCTTCTATATGTAATGTCATCCAATTCACATATTTCCATTGTGATTTCTTCTTTGACCCATAGAATATTTAGAAGTATATTTATGTATTTCCAAACTAATGAGAATTTTCTATTTATCTTTTCTGTTATTTATTTATAGCTTAATTAGCTTGTCATCAAAGAACATACCCTGTATTATTTCAGTCCTTTAAAATTTGTTCACGCTTACTATGAAAAATCTAGCACACGGTATAAATTTTTGTATTTTGAAGAGTATTGTTTTACACAGTTGTTATTGAGGAGACTGCTTTATGTGTGTACACATATACATATATTAATTTGGTTAAGTTTATTCCTTGTTTTGGCCACTTCTATCTCTTTACTAATCTTTTTTTCCTACCAACCACTGAGAGAGCTGAATGAAAATCTTCCATTATAATTGTGAATTTGTCTATTGTCTTGTGGTTAGTTCAGTCAAATTTTACTTTGTATACTTTGAAGCTATTTGGTATATCTAGATTTAAAATTGTTTTAACTTTGTGGGAATCAAACCTTTTATTAATCTGCAAGACTTGAATAGAACAGATTTTTTTTTAAAGAAAAGGTCTTGCACTGTGACCCAGGCTGGAGTGCAGTGACACAATCACAGCTTACTGCAGCCTTGAACTCTTGGGCTCAAGCTATACTCCTGCCTCAGCCGCCTAAGTAGCTGAGATGACAGGCACATGCCACCATGCCTGGCTAATTTTTTAATTGTTTTGCTGAAATGGAGTCTCGCTGTCTTTGCCTAAGCTGATGGCAAACTCCTGGCTTCAAGTCATCCTCAAGCCTCAGCCTCAGATTACAGATGATAGCCACCACGCCTGGCCCCTAAGTACAGGATAGATTATTCTTAGTCCTACCATTCTGAATTATTGGTTTGTCTTATCAACCCAACTACTTCGCTCTCTTGGACTCTGAATTCAAACTCCTTGGGCTTAAATATGGATTCTGCCTGTCCTTGTGCAAATTACTTAAACTTTTTGTAGCTTTCTTTCGTTAGTAAAACGTATATATATAACAAAGCTGCTATGAGGATCAAATGAGTATGTTAATTAACTAGTGTCTAACATATAGTAGAAGTTCAAAATAAATATTAGCTACTAATATTCTTTACTTGATTAATCTGGGGATGCAGTTTGACCTCACCTTCTATTTCAGAACAATTGAAAATCAGTGACAGTTTCTATAGTAAGGAACTTTCTGATTTTGAAGATGAAGCACCTCAACTGGATAGGCAAAGATGAACCCTTTCCTCAAACTGCATGACTTAGATTACATGAGAACAGCTTCAGAATAGTATATGTTGGGTTTTTATAAGTCATATTATAGTGACAAATTACATCCAGGAATCTCAGTTTGCCTATCTCTAAAATTGGGTAATTATAATGCCAGCCTTGCTGTTTTACAGGGCCATTGTGAAGTCATAGTTATAAAAGTACTTTAAAAATTGTAAAGTGCAAAGAGAATGTGGGTATGATTTCTGTGGTCATTTATTAATGTCACATATGAGAAAACTCCTGAATCTTCTTATTTAAAATAGGAAGATCAGAAGTCAAATTATGAGGAGAGTATGGGCACATGTGCGCGCGCACACACACACACACACACACACAGAATTTGCTTGCTGAAAGGAGAAAGTAGTATCTGCCAGTGGATTTAAATCTTTCACTTGAGTAGCTCTGCCCCAGTAGTCCTCGCTGCCAGCAGCTCCTTTTGCAGCTGCTGAAGTAGAGCCAGGCGGAGTTGTCGAGTTGTTGAGTTGTTGGCTTATTGGATGCCGACAGGCCTGGAGCAGAGAAACTCAATTGTTCTAACTTCTCACTCCTCCTCAGGGGACTGTGGCTGTCAGTGGAGTATTGAGAAAGAGGAACAAAGATGGGAAAAGACCAGCAGCTATTTGTGAGGCGGTGGCCATTCCTGCCTCCACCCCCAGACCACCTGCTGAAGGGAGAGATGTTACAAAGAACCACGTTTTCCATTCCTCAAAGCCAAACAAACACAGAGAGTCGGCTGAGCCTTTCTGAATCAGTGACTGCCAGGGGAGTAAAATGCTGAACCCACCGAAAGGCCACATCTGTTAAATAAATACATGGCCTGAGAGCCAAATCAAAACAGAAGTGGTCACACAGCAGGGACCCCTCCCATGGAGAGACACCTCTACCTCGGTCCTACCCAGGGCCTTTTCTTGTTGAGAGATCTGGTTAGATTATGAAAACCATTTACTTCCATGGCGATTGCTCTTCAGCGATGCTGGCTGGAGCCCAGCCGTCTTCAGGTCACTTATCCACACCATCTCAGGGAGCCCAGCCCACTCTCAGCCTGAAGCCATCAGTGAAAGGGCAAACTCAGGAACGGTGATCAGTTAGACTCAACAGCTCTCATCCCCCAGGTCCTGCCCATGGGCTCAGCGGGCTATGCCATGCCCTGCCCACGCTGGAGCCGAGAAAGCAAGTTCTGCTTGTCCTCCAAGTCCCAGCTCAGCCGCCCCCTTCTCCAGAAGCTTCCTCCTTCCCCCAGGACAGACCTGCTACTTATTTGCCTCTTCCAATACTTTTTTGAAAATCCCTTCCACAGAGAGCCCCAGGGATCCACCTGCTGGCCTCAAGGATCTGTGAATTCCTAAAATGTTGTGTGGAATTTCATATATGAGCACCTGTATGTTTTTATCTGAGGAGAAAACAACGGATCGCTTTATCAGGTTCTTAAAGAGGTCTATGTCCTAAAAACATTTAATATAAATATGAATATGGCTCTACTACAGTATACCATTTATAGCACAGTGTGTGTTGTGATGAAGAGTTCCAAGCCTGTGCTCTTTGCTAACCTAGAAAAACCTTAGGTGACATCCCTGGGCTGTGGCCTGTAAGATAGTGCTCCCTAAACCATTGCTAGACCAACGCTGGATAAGTAACACCCCCTTCCTTGGAGACGTTAGCATTCAAATTACTCACAGTCCTTTGCTCTTGCATTTCCTAGATGAGTTGTCAACATTTATCTTGCCTGCACTTGCATTTATTCATTTTTCCATTTATTCATCTCATCATCCCCACAATCTGTTCCATTCAAATATGCTACTGATATTGCAGATTTTAAGGTGCACGTTGGCCATCTAATCTCAGCTCTCACATTGATCTCTCTGAAGCATTTGGAAGTGTGGACACTGTTAAATTCCGTCTCTTTCTTGAGACAGTCTCCACCCTTACTTTCCACAAAATTATTCACTCTGCACAAATATTTATTAAATACTTAACATGTGCCCGGCAGTGTTCTGGGTCCCTGGGATACATCAGTGAAAAGAAACAGACAGAAAAAAAACACCGCCCTCACAAAATTTCCATTCTAGGGGTGAGGGTGGGGGAGTGAGGGACTGGGAGGGGTAAGGAGAGGAGGAATCTGACAGAAAATAAACAATAAATGTAACAAATGAATAAAAAATATGGCATTGTAGATGGTGTTAAGTGCTATGGGAAAGACAAGTAAGAGGAATTGATAGGTAGGTAGAGAGCTGGGGAGTTCGCAGTGGTCTTCATGGGAAGACTCATTGTGAAAATGACATCAGAACAAAGATGTGAATGATTCCTGGGGAATCACCAGAGGTTTGGGGGAAAAAGCAAAGTTGGTTTGCTGACTAAGGTACTGACTGAGGAGCAGCTTAAAAACAGCATGGAACAGCCTAGAACAATCTGGAACAGTCTAGAAGAGGCTGGAGCAGCCTAGGAGAGCCTGAAGCAGCCTGGAACAGCTTATAACAACCTGGAGCAACCTAGAACAGCCTGGAGCAGCCTAGAACAACCTAGAACAGCCTGGAGCAGCCTGGAACAACCTAGAAAAGCCTGGAACAGTCTAGAACAACCTGGAACAGCCTAGACTAGCCTGAAGCAGCCTGGAATGGCCTGCAGCAAACTGGAGCAGCCTGCATCAACCTGGAAGCTCATATGACTGGGTGGGTGGCAGGGGAGAGAGTGGCAAAAGGTAAGTCCTGAGAGGATGACCTCACAGCCTTCTGTCAATACTTTGACTTTTACCCTGAGTAGAATAAGGAGCTACCGAGGGCTCTGAGAGGAGCTGGGCTGTCTAAATGCTGCTTGCTCTGACTTCTGTGTCAAAAACAAATGGTAGGACATGTTGGGGATGAGAGCCAGGACAGCCCTCAAGAGCCTCTGCAGACGATGACTATGCAAGGTGGCAGCAGAGGTGAGAAGCATTGGGATTCCAGACACAGCTTGAGGACACAGCCAACCCCATGTAGTCTTGGATGCCCCTTATCTTTCAGTCCTTTGCTTCCATCTCTCTTCTTTCCTGCTCCCAAGTCTACTGTCTTCTCTTTCTCACTGCACTCTCTTCCTTGGTAAACTCGCTTACTTAGGTGGCTTACCTATGCTCTCACAGCTAGGCAGGGAAGACTCTCCTTTTCTTCCACTTCTAAGACAACATAGGTCCCATAGGTGGAAAGCCATGACCAGTCTTTCTAGCTCTTGAATATAGTTTCAGACCAAGAACCCAGGTAGCTTTGTTCTCAATCCCTGAGCAAGCCAGCTCTGTCCTGTCCTAAAAATGGAACCAACTCTCTGGACTCCAGCTTAGAATAAGGAAGACAGTACTTCACAGAGTGCATTCTTATTTACTAACCTATTATTTAATTAGACTCCAACAACAACCCTGAGATACAGGCAAAGCAGGAAGAATTACATCCTCTGAGGAATTAGTAAACTAACAGATTGAGTGACTCATCCAAGGATGGTGTCAGTGAGCAGTGGGGACAGGACTACAGCTCAAATCTCCTGGTTCCCATCAACAATACTTGCTTTCCAATCCCTGGAATCCCAGATCCTTTTCACAACAAGGCGTCTCATAAAGCAGAAATAAGAGCACCCCAGTTTTCTGTGCATACTGGCAAAGAAGTAATTGTGAAACTGAGACAACTTCTCAGAACTGCTCCACATTGCCCTGGAGCTCAGGCTCAGCTGCAGTCCCCAATAAAGCTCCCAGGGAGGGCACCCCTTCCTCCTGCAGCTCTGTGAGGAAAGTAAGACCCTGCCAGCCCGGATGTGAGCCTATCTTACCATTGACAGGTCTCCTTCCCCCGGGGCACTCTTTATTTTGCTATTAACTGAGGGGAATGAGATAGCAGCTCAAGCTTTACTCCGTGAGTTGAGAGTACAGATGTGCCACTGTCTGGTGGAGCCGGATGCTCTGTGGTCCGTAATGGCCTTCAAACTGAATGGATAATGAAGGCTGACTAAGATGCTAAGCTTAGGCTATAATTAATTTACAATTTGAAATGGGGAGAAGCCTTGGTTGTTTCAAGCTAGTCAAACCAGAGGCTGCCTTAGGGCAGTGATTCCTTCTCACATTCCCATTAAAACTATGTGCCTATAAAAAGGTAGCTTCATGTCACCACAGTGGTGACCCTTCTCTCTGACTCATTTCCCATTACGAGCGCAATTAGCGTGCAGCGTGTGTCCTGGGAGATTAATGATCCGCTGGAGGGAAGAAGGAGGAACCTGGGGAATGGGTCTGGGTGGAGTCAGAGCTCGCCTCTCCCTAGGAGCTGCCTTGGTGCTGTAAAGGTAGACATCCAGGTGCTGGTTGGACTCCTGGCTGGACTCAGCCTCCATGGCAGGAGGTCCTCCTGGGGTGGGGGTGGGGCTGCCGCTGATGTGCACAGCAGGCTGAGGAGAAACACCTTCCAGGGGCCCATAGTTCTTCTGGAGTGGACAGAACCATCCCAGCCACAGCACCTGGGATGCTGCCATAATGGTTATGTCTCTGAGACAGAGACCTTCACAGGAAGAATTTCCTCTTTCCCTCAGCCAAATTGGTATGCTTAGCACTTTCTAGAACTGAAAGAGAGAATTAAGTGAGAAGATACCCTCTTTTATCCCACGAAAGAATCGAATCAAATATTCTTAACAGTCGAACCTGTAAAGTTAGACATAACTGCAAGGTTTGTGGTCTAAAAGATAGGGATGGTGTGAAAAGAACTTGAAATAGAGAAGAAAGAAGTAAATAGCTGCGCCGAACCCAATCACAGAGTGTGACAGCCAAGCTGGAGATCCGCAGAATGAGATCCTGTATAACATTAAGAGTAGGTGATACAGGCAGGAAGAACACCCTGTTTGGAGAATGTTAGCAGAGTGACTGTAAAACTGGATCAGCCTGGTAGTCAAGGTTACTAACAAGAAGCAAGACAAAATTCCAGCCAGAAATCCACTGGTCTTAAAAACTCCTCAGCTAGGACGGACAACTACAAAAGTTGTGTGAGAAGATAATCCAAAAGTTGTTTGAAATGACAACTGTTTTCTTAGTAGGAGAACACCTTTCAAACACTGGATTAGAATTTAGAATACTTAAGAGGAATCAACTCATAGTAACATTATTTCGTGGTTATGGTGTTGAGACACTATTTTCCATGGGTCTCTCATATTTCTGCACGTCTTGTGAGCAGAGGGTGTTTTTCTGAGCAGCTTTGGAAGACAGAGATGGTGCCCTTCAAGAACAAGGGGCAGGTTGGTTTGTTGTCTGATATAACATCATCTGCCTCCAATGCAAAGGTCAAGTGGACTTACTGCCTATTATAAAAGATTCCAGATCTCTAAGTTCGGGGTTCCTCTCCTGTAACCCATTGTGTGTAAAGATGTCCCTGGGCTCTTCATATCACCTTATGAGAACTGGGACTTGAGGAACTGGTGTAAATGCTGATACTCTGTCTACTACTATTGAGGCAACAAAGTTCTTTGTCTCTGATCCAGGATCTCGTGTCTTTTGCCAGCATCGATGAAACTTGTTAGTTGGAAAGCAGAGTGAACTCTCAGGCTCTACAATTCTTGACATAAGTATTTTCTTCATTTCTGGTATCTATGTTCTTGAAGTACTTAAGAAATTTGGGGCTATACAAGTAATAGACCAACTTTGTGGTTCATATTAAAATTAAGTGATTTAAACTCATGATTTTTAATTTGAAATTATTTAAGTTTATAAACAGTATGGGAACATCCAGAAAGACCTGGATTCATTGTTTATAATCGTAATCCATTAACTTTATGAAAATTACCTAAGAAATCTGGAAAGGTTTGGTTTAGCCATCAGGCAATTGAAGTAACTAAACAAGAAAATAAAATATATTAAATTTATAAATCCTATTTTAAATGTTTGAATAAGTTAAATAACTCAGTTTGTATTGGGACCAAACTGTTTAACACTGCCTTCAATTATTTTGTTAAAAATCTTAGATTGATTTCCATGTCTATGTAGAGAGTTAGAAAGTGTATCACCTCTACCCTAACAATAAGAATATGACAAATAAAGTAGAAAATAATAACGTTCCTTGAAGTCATCAGAGGACTGACATCACAGGGCAACTAAGCAACTAGAATTCCAAAGAAGGACAAGCCCCTTCAAAGACAGAAAGCATGAGGGCAGGCTCATCAGTGTCAGAGCAGGGGAGACCAGCACAGACACCTTACAAACAGGTAAGGCAAAGTCAGCTAAAATGCCAGTTGATTGGAAGAGGCCAGAAACAGTGGAAGCCAGAAGGCAAGGGAAGGCTTTTAAAGTCTTGATAGACATTTTCTGTTAGTAGAGATTTCCACACCTAACAAATATACATTTTTAAATGGAGGTGAAATGTGAAATAAAGACTTTTTCAGGCAAATAAATGCTTAGAGAACTCATTGTTGGCAGCCCTCATCTGTAAGAAATATATATATATATACACATATATTTTTTTTTTTTTTTTTTTTTTTTTTTTTTGAGACAGAGTCTCGCTCTGTCACCCAGGCTGGAGTGCAGTGGTGCAATCTCGGCTCACTGCAAGCTCCACCTCCCGGGTTCACGCCATTCTCCTGCTTCAGCCTCCCGTGTAGCTGGGACTACAGGTGCCCGCCACCACACCCGGCTAATTTTTTGTATTTTTAGTACAGACGGGATTTCACCATGTTAGCCAGGATGGTCTCGATCTCCTGACCTCGTGATCCGCCCGTCTCGGCCTCCCAAAGTGCTGGGATTACAGGCATGAGCCACCACGCCCGGCCTGTAAGAAATATTAAAGGAAGTTTTTCAGGAGTATGATGCCGATGACAAACTTAGATCTACACAAAGAAATGAACTTCAGAAATGGTGAATATGAAGGTCATTTTTGCCTATTATTAATTACCTTAAAAATAGTTGACTATTTGCAGGGATTAATAAACTTTCTTTCTACAGAGGACCACATAGCAGATATCTTAGGCTTTGTGGGCCCATGGTCTCTAGTGCAACCATTCAACTCTGCCATTGTAGCCTGAAGGCTGCCATGTAAGCAAATGGCTATATTCCAATAAAACTTTATTTACAATAACCAGTGGCAGGCTGGAATAGGCACAATCACAAATCAGTGTGCCTATCACTGGCCTAAAGCAAAAAGGCTCACAAAGTACTCTACTCCAGAGTTTAAGACAACAATAATAAAACATATGGGAGTATACTTTGTAAAGTTCTTGCTTTACAAGAACTTTGTGAAATGGCATAATATTTGAAGTTATACTGTAATAAATCAAATATGTACACAGTAAACTCTAAAGCAACTAAAAATAAAAAGAATAGTATAACTAATAAACTGAGTATAGAGCTAAAATGAAAACATAGAATGCTCAATCTGAAAAGCAGGTAGAAAAAGAAGAAAAAGGCCATGAAAAGCATGTGAGTTTAATAGAAAACAACTAGCAAAGTGGTAGATTTAAATCTACCATTATAAATGTTTGTACTGATACAAACCATATCATACATATATCACATGTAAATGGTCTAAACACCCAAATTAAAAGGCAGAGATTGTCGTATTGAATTTTTTTAAAAAACTATGCTGTTTACAAGAAATATACTTTTCATATAAAGAAAAAATTTAAAAGTAAAAGCATGGAAAATGATATATTATGAAATCACCAATCAAAAGAATATTGGAGTAATTTTGTTAGTATCAGACAAAGTAGACTCTGGAACAAAGAATTAATATAAGGGATCAAGAGTAACATTACATGATGACAAAGGTGTTGATTTACTGAGGAAGGAAAGCTTTTAGATTCTCTGGGTTTCATTCAAAGCTGGAAGCCAGTAAATGAGTTGGAATAGTATTTCTCAGTGTGGTATATGCTATCTTCAAAATCTAAAGTGTTCTAATAAGTGTTATGCCTTTGTCTTACAGCTTAGAGGGGCTATCCTGAAATGCCCCAAATCATTGAACCTCTAACAACTGCCACAGTAGCAGGTCCCTGAAGATTTTAGAGTGTGTCTCCTATGCTCTGATGCATATAAATCCTACCAGGGTATTCAGAATACTTAGATTTCCTGTTAACTGGGTTTCCTTACCGTGATGTTCTCAATATGGTGGACTAACAGAATGTTCTGCAGAATATCTAGACAACCAAACTCCTTTGAATTATACTTTGACAAACAATAGGAAATTCACAGAGCTCTAGGCCAATGCTGTGAATGTATGTTGTTTTCTATTCCTAGTAAAGGCAAGTTGCTTCTGATCCTCTCTCCTAACAGAAATTTAAGAAAATGCGTCTGCTATGGCTGGGCCTGGTGGCTCATGCCTGTAATCCCAGCACGTTGGGAGGCCGAGGTGGGTAGATCATCTGAGGTCAGGAGTTCGAGACCAATCTGGCCAACATGATGAAACCCCGTCTCTATTAAAAATACAAAAATCAGCCAGACATGGTGGCACGTGCCTGTAATCCCAGCTACTCTGGTGGCTGAGGCACGAGAATTGCTTGAACCCAGGAGGCAGAGGTTGCAGTAAGCCAAGATCATGCTAGTGCACTTCAGCCTGGGCAAAGAGTGACACTCTTATCTCAAAGAGAGAGAGAGAGAGAGAGAATGCATCTGGCAGATTATTATACTTAGTGATAGACGTTGTGTTGATCTATTCCAGCACTTGTAATTGTGGCTACTACTTGGTTAATTTGTCAGTAGTCCATCTTCATCTGCAATGCGCCATCTCATTTTTGTGGGATGGGACTAGCAAATTATTTAGGGATATGATGGGGACCATCATAATGTCTGCCTTCCTTGAGACTTGGAGGGTGGCATTTTAATCCAGAAAGAGACAGTATTTCTCATTTTCTGTCTTGGCTGGGGTGAGGAATTTTTTGGAACATCCACTAGGCATTTCATAGCATCATGGCTCTTATTTTATAACAGGTTCTCCCACTGTTAAGTATGTCTATTTCAATTATGAACTCAGAGACCAGGAAAATGAATAGCAGCTAGGGCATAGGTGCATTGGCCTCAATAGGAGACAGATTTGAAGCCAGGACTTTCCTCACATCAACAGAGGGTGTTGTGATGGCACTAGTCCCATGGTATCAGCTTCAGCTCAGATCTTGTGTCCACAGCTCTTCAAAGATCTGAGTCCTCAGGAGAAATGCCCATAGATCTTTTTGGTAATAGACAGGGGGTATCACTACTGTGTATGCTTAATGTGGCAATACAAGGTCATTTCTCAGGGGTACCCAGCCTCCCTTTCAATACAGCCTCTGGGTCTAACAAGTGGCTTAGGTCTGGAAACTGGGCAAAGGATCAAGATTTTTCATTGCAACAGCTGACATCAGTCTTCTGCTCATCAGCTTTTGATCTTTAGTTACATAGTTCAAACAATATGTTCCAGTCTCACTGCTAGGAACACCACAGTCTATTAGTTGCTACTCCCTGATTCCTGCAGATAAGAGCCCAGATTGTCCTTCTAACTTTGCTGCTGTTACAATCATTTGTCTACTTTGCCTTTGATGGGTAAGTGCTGCCAACTGTGCTGTGCTGTTCTTGAATCCCATCATACCCAATGACACTAAGAGGGAGCCCAGACCCATAGCAGCCTAGAAAGGTCAATCACCAGAAGTTTCTCAACAATGTTGATGGCCCCCTAACTGACATATTCCTTATATTGCTAATGGAGAGCAAACCCTCTGGGCTCTCCCAGAGCCTGGTTAATTGGCAGATTCTCTGGTCTTACACAATAAATCTATTTTTGTATGCCTACCTCGCTAGACATTCTACCCTTTCTGCTGCCAAGGCAGCTCTGGCATTAACAAGAGGTCATTATTGCTTGCAAGCTGTAAGGCACTATCTTGGCAGTGCATCAGAACTGGTTTTAGGTGTTCTTGCCAGGATACTGCATCCTGAGACACAGGAGATAGCCCACATATCCATAAACTCTCCTTCAGTCCAGCATACTCAAAATGCAGCCCCAAACATGTCTTCCAGGGTCATGTTAGCTAGATGTACATATTAGCTAGATGCTGCATCCCTTTCTGAAACAATGACAGTACTTCTCTCATCTAACATTCTGAGGTATGTACCAATTATTGGCCTAAACAGGGATTGGCAAACTATGGCCCATGTGTCAAATATTGTCTGTTTTTGTAAATAAAGTTTTATTGAAAGACCCATTCATTTACATATTGTCTATGCTGCCTTTGTGATACACTGGAAGAGTTGAATCATTATGGCAAACACTGTACAAACCACAAAGCCTAAATTTTTTGCTGTCTCTTTACAAAAGAAGTCTGCTGACCCCTGGTCTAGAAGCTGTGAGGGCTGATAGAGGAAATCTTGAGAAGGGCACTCATCATCTCAGAAAGCCTCTGCCTTGAGTGAGGACTTTGTGTGGTCTTGGGATAAGGGAAGGCTTTTCTCTCTACAAGGGAAGTGGGCCACTTCTGCAAGCCTAGAGAGTTCCAGGGAATCTGAGGATTGAAGGTTCTGAAGCATATCTACCTGAAAGTCCTCATTTCAGGTCCTCAGGTCCCCTCCTCCTTATCAGCTGCTTGACTTTGGCATAGAACATTTGCTGGAGCCATTAATTCAGACTTTGCTATTCTTTTATCAGATCATAAGCTTAATTTTCGGCAGGCTGTGCCATACAGTTACAGAGCCTGGTTAATTGGTAGATTCTCTGGTCTTACATAATAAATCTATTTTTGTATGCCTACCTTGCTAGACATTCTACCCTTTCTGCTGCCAAGGCAGCTCTGGCATTAACAGGAGGTCATTATCGTTTGCAAGCTGTAAGGCACTCTCTTGGCAGTGCATTAGGACTGGCTGTAGGTGTTACATGCTGCCATAGAGGTTTTCTGGCTTCTAATTTTGTGCTTTCTTTGATTGTTAGCTGACTCAGGCTGGGCTATTCTCCCCCTTCAGGGCATTGATGCACCTAACAATCCCCAGTCATCTCCACCGCACTTGTATATGCTGTCACCACCATAGCTCTCAAATACTAGTGATATTATTGCACAAGCTGGTGCATCCTCTAGCACCTGCACTTCTTCCTGTATCAACCAGGCTCCAGACAGGAGTTTTAAAATACATCAGTTATTTTTACAGAGAGAATTTAATACCAAGAATTGAGGAACCAGACAGGTCTAAATGGGCACATTGAGATAGGGTGAACAACCATCCCGGTTTGCCCAGGACTGTTCTAGTTTTAGCACTTAAAGCACTGTGCTCTGGGAAAAACTTTAGTCTCAGGCAGACCAGGACTGCTGGCCACCCTCACTGAGGTATCACAGATGTGGTAACGGCAGGAAGCAGCTATCACCCCAGTACTGGGGGGGGGGGGGGGGCACACAGGAAAGAGTTTTGTCTAAGTAGAGGGCACCAGCTAACTGGTGCTTGTATCCCTGAGGGGTGCCATGAAGCTGGTTTGGGCACAGCCATTAACTGGAACCAATTGTTGCTACTGGAACCAAGTGTGGTAACTGCAAAGGTGGTGTATCATTGCTGGCATGAGCCTGACACTAGACGAAGTGAGGAGGCGAGAAGGATCATGTCCCTTCTTTCTTGTCTAGCCTCCAGTTTTCCTCCAGCTTCCCATTCCCCCTCCCCCCGCCCCACCAGAGCCTAACTGGGAGCCACTGGCAGAGCAGAAATGTGGTAGGTGGGAAGTCCTAGCCACAGTGTCAGAGAGCAGTATACCAAAGACCTGCATCCACCTGGCATGCTGGCTGCTTACTGGGTAGAGCTGCAGTAGCTTATTCACCAAGTGAAGACATTCTTAACAGTTATGATGTATGCCAAGGGGTCATCACCACCCACTTACCACCAAGAACTGGGGCCTTGTTGCCCTCTGAGCAGCAAAAGATCCAAGAGCAGAATCCTACGAAACTCTGCTACCAAGACTGCTTCAAACACCAGCTGTCTCAGTTTGGGGGACCCCCAAAGCAGATCCCAAGGCAAAGATTTGAGCACAGTGATTTATTTGGGAGGTGGATGTGGCAAATAAAGATGTGTTGTTGAGCCAACTGGCACCACAGGAGACTGTAGGGCTGGTCTGGGATGGGTCCAAGTGACTGCTTTGTAGGCTGCTTTAGGATCCAGATGACAGAGCTGAGGGAAAGAAGCATATTCTGCATTTCTTCAAGAAACACAGCCTACCTGCAGGAATGCAGGGGAGCACCTCAGAGGCTTTAGACTCTGGGGTAGGACCCCACTCAGGCTGCACCTAAGGCAGGGGCACGCAGTTCACATCCACCACAGCTGTGATGAGGGGCCTCCACTGGATATCTGGCCATGGCACACAGCGGCCACCACCAAAAGGACAGGAGGAGGGAGACGTGAGATCTGAAGTCAGCTTGAGTGAGGAGCCTGAGATACTGAAGAAATCAGGAGAACGTGGAGGGTAGGGGGCAGTGCCTTAGTTTGAGTTACCCCCAGAAGCGATCCCTGGGAAAGGGCTCAAGCACACGTTGCTTCTTTGGGAGGTGAAGGAAAACATCATTAGGGGAGTAGTGAAATGAGACAGGAAAGGGGATGCGGTCATTACAGGGTGTGTTATCACAGCAGCCGTGGCTGTGGGTAATGGGGGCCTAATGCCACAGGGAGCTGGGAGGCTGCAGAAAACACACACGTTGTGGGTGGGAGAGGCTTCAGTGTTGCCGTGCAGGATTCAAAGACTGCTTCTGTCGTGAATTCTCCTCCTGGACTGCCTTGCCTGGGGGCAGAATGACCTTCTGTAGCTACGGAGAAAGGCTTCAGGCAAAGAGATGCAGCTCTGGGCCCCAGAGTCCGCTGGAGCACACTGGAGCTGGAGCACATTGAAGTGGAAGACGGGGCTGCAGGCAGACACTGGGCAGCCTCCGCTCCAAGGAGGCTGGAGAGCCAGAGAGCAGATTCCATAAGAAGAATAACTCCCATTCCTCATGCATGAGACCCTCTGCTAAACGCTTCCCGTGCACCACCTCCAGAAATCCTCCCAAGCCAGGACCCCAGCAGTATTACAAGTGGAATATCCCTTGTCTGGCGTGCTTGGGTCCACGAGTGTTTTGGATTTTTTTCAGATTTTGGAATATTTGCATATACATAATGAGATATCTTGGGGATGGGACTGAAGTCTAAACATGAAATTCATTTGTGTTTCGTATATACCTCATATGCAGCACACAGCCCAAAAGTGATTTTATGTAATATGTTAAATACTTTAGCGCATGAAACAAAGTTGTGACTGTAACCTGTCGCATGAAGCCAGGCTGGAATTTTCCACTGGTGGTGTCATGTTGATGCTCAAAAAGTTTTGGATTTTGGAGCATTTTGGATTTGGATTTCCAGAGTGGGGATGCTCAACTGTATTATTATTTTCATTTTACAGATAAGAAAACGGAGGATCCCAGAAGTTTGACAACCTGCCCACAGCAATGACCAAATCAGACTTGGTGCTAGGTCTACATCTCCCCAAAGCCAGCGTGTTTGTGCGCTCTGCTGCCACTGCTACCCGCTGTCCCCGCACATGATGTGAACTGCCAGGCTGACCTGGAGTTCTGTCTCCTGGGTGGGCTGCTTGCCAACACCAGGGTGGCTGGCCCCTGCCTGTGTCCGGTGCTGCAGTGTTGACTCTCTTCGTGTGACGTTAAGCAGGTGGAGCTGGTTGTGCTGAGCCTGAGAAAACATCCAATGTGCCAAACTTCCTTGTGTGTTTCCCTCTGCTGGTTATTTAGTATAAGCCCAG
This sequence comes from Chlorocebus sabaeus, assembly GCF_047675955.1. Lineage (NCBI taxonomy): Eukaryota > Metazoa > Chordata > Mammalia > Primates > Cercopithecidae > Chlorocebus > Chlorocebus sabaeus. The sequence continues at coordinate 67,892,648 of NC_132928.1, read as the reverse complement.
GAGAAGAGCAAATCCTGCCCCAAACAGATGATCCTCTTGAAAAGAGTGGTTATGGTGATGATGCCAGCATTCAGCGGGGAGATTCAGCTTTTCAAGATTCTTCCAGCACTTTGCTTCCCACATTGCATAATGCTTGATGGCTACAGCTCTGCTGACTGTTTGGGAAAAAGATAACACTTATGTCCCTTTTAGAGACACTTTACTCAGTCCCTCCTGCAATGCCTATTAAGTAGAGAAAATAGTGAAATTAACCTGATGTGCTTATCACTCAGTTTTGGCCATTATCAACCAGTGGCCACTCTAGTTTCCACTGGGGCCCCATGTACTCCGCCCATTCCCGGATTATTTAGGTGCTAATCCCAACATTATATCCTTTTGATGCATTCCAAAGCAAAAATATTGATTCCTAAGCTACCCTTGTGAATTTTCTGATTCAAGAGGTCAGGAATGGGGCCTGAGAATCTACACATATTTTCAATTCTCCAGGTCTGGGAACCTACAATATAAAAGAATGAGCATGGACTTTACAGAAAGAAAGTCTGAGTTTGAGCCGTGGCTTTGCCCAAGTTTTATAACTTTGGATTAAAACGTTAAGTTTTTGGACCCTTGACCTCTTTGTCTTGAAGGATCACCAACTTCGTGAACTTGTGGTCCACTAAGACCCTCCAACATTTTTCACATTAAATAAATGCTATCAATCCTGTGTCTCTCAGCCTTCCCCTGCCTTGGTGTTAGGCTAGGGGTGGCGGCAGCAGGATTACTTGTGAGTTATCCTCCTTTGTGGTGGCTGCATCCAGAAGATCTCTCCAAGCTGTGTTCACCATCTCCCATGTGGTGTGCCCCAACACTGTGTCCCCTTGAGTCCCATTCAAGCCTCCCTCACTCTTTCTATTTGTTCCAACCCACTGTGCCCAGCTCCCTGGGGAACTGATGGGCAGAACCTACCCCTGAACGGTATTCTTCAATCACAAAATTCTTGCCCCTAGAGTAAAACTGACATTTGGTTCAGGTCAATGACCATTTTTGCCAACCAAAACCAAATCCTAATTTCCGTGGTTGGCATGCATGCAGTCATTTGGTGCTCATGAAAAAGAAAGCAGGCTTCACTGAGTTGCAAAAACAAGAACTTTGCTGGCTTTTGGTGTGCTCAGCATTTTTCTGAATGAAGACGGCAACTCACAGTGAATACGGCTTTTTTTTTTTTTTTTTTTTTTTTGGTTATTTAATTAAATGGAGTTCAGAGGGAAGGAGCATACATAAACAAGACAAGCAAATTGGGACCACATTTGAACTCGAATGAGAAAGGAACAGTTTCCTGAGGCGGAACACCTTCACAATGGAGCACAGCTTTATTTAGTACAACACTGCCCCTGCAAATTGTGTCCTCAGTTGTTTTAGGGAGTTAAGTGTAACTTGTGCTTTCACAGTGACAACTAATAGCAAAGAAAGGCCCTAGGAAACGCAGGGTTGCAAGAGACTGACTTACAGCTGGAATTTGGGAAGCCATGTGTTAGAACAGAAAGGAACTACAACCACCTCATTGTATGCCTGAGAAACAGAAACTGAGATCTCGTTATTTGCTCAAAGCTGCATGGCCAGTTGGCAGAAGAGCACAAACCAGCACCCTGGTTCCTGACCAGTGCTCTTTCCACAGAGAGGTTCGGGCAGCAGTTAGAAGCACAGACACCAGGACAGACTGCCTGGGTTCAGACCCCAGCTCTGTCCCTTCCTGGCTGGATGATCTCGTGCAAATGAGTTAAAGCCCATAGTGGCCTTATCAGTCAGAGTTTCAGTAGGAAACAGATGGAACACCAAATTAGGGTCACTGGAGGGAGTATTTATAAAATGATCATTTCAAAGATGTGGGCGGAGCGTGGGGAAAACAGGCGCCAGTGCAGGGACACAGGGCCAGCAGTGTTAGAGTTGTCCCCAGCACTGAGCCTTCTGGAACACAGGGATAGAGAGACTGCAGAGCCTTATTCTGAAAGCAGCCATGTCCTCAGGTGGGGGAACCCAGACAGTCATTGTCATCTTGTAGGGAGGAAGCCAGGGTAACAGGTGCACATCCTCACTCTCCCCTCTCTCCCTCCATTCTCCTGATGAGGCTCCTCACTGGCTAAACCCAACCAAAAGTGCAGAACACAGAAGCTTGTCTGTGTGGTCTAGCTAGACCTGGCTCCTGGAGTGAAGAGCATGCCAGAGGTGGGGAGCATGCCAAGTGGATCTGTGGGAGCAAATGTAGCTAGCTGGCACAGGGCCTCCGTTTCTTCATCTTAAAATGGAATCATAATGGAACCCACTCATAGTTTGTTGTGAAGATTGATAATTGAATAGATGAATAATTGCAAAGTGCTTACACTAGTGCCATATATATATATAGTGTTTATCATACATATACACATTATTATAGTGCTTACTACACAACTACCATAGTGCTTACCATAGACATGTAATATGTAGTAAGCATATATATAGTAGGCAGATATATAAAAGAGTATAGTAATCATGTAGCAAGCACTATATAGAATTACTACATATGTAATATACATAGCAAGCATATACATATATAATGTATTATGATATAGTAAACTTTCCCCATTTGCCTTTCTTGCCACTTGTGCTACATATGGAAGACCCCTCTATGGTCTGAGTTGTGTATCTGGTAAACTCTTTATTACCCCATCAATAATATTTATGAACTCAATTAACCTTACCATGAATTTTGAGTAGGAAAGTAAATATTTGTCTGTCCCTGAGCTAAAAATGATTAGACAACTTGGGGCCGGACGCCATGGCTCATGCCTGTAACCCCAGTACTTTGGGAGATGGAGGCAGGCAGATCTCTTGAGCTCAGGAGTTCAAGATCAGCCTGACGAACATGGCGAAACCCTGTCTCTACTGAAAATACAAAAAAATTAGCCAGCATGGTGGTGCACGCCTGTAATCCCAGCTACTTGGGAGTCTGAGGTATGAGAATCATTTGAAGCCGGAAAGCAGAGGGTTGCAGTGAGCCAAGATCACAACACTGCACTCCAGCCTAGGCGACAGAGCAAGACTCTATCACACACACACACAAACACACACACACACAAACACACACACAAACACACACACACAAAGTGATTTTTTTCCTGTTGATAACACGACCACAGCACACCTGTGTTCTCCTTGTGCAAGCCTGAAAATGATCATCATGATAACGTTCTAGCTCATATAACAAACTTTAGGACTGAAGGCTTTGGGTTCAATATTTTGGCATGGTGCTGAACGATTCCTACAGTTATTGAAGAGATCCATGCCTGCCATTCTTTTCTTTAGCTTTATTAATTTACATATATGTCAAACCGTATAAATAGATTAAATAAGTTCATTTGATGTATCCCACTGACCTTTATTTCAGGATTATTACGAAGTTTTACTTCTTTTATGAAATATACAACAAATCATTTTTAAAAGTAATACACACACACACGTATATGGGAAGCATTATACTTATTAATGTTAGATATTGTTATCAGCTGAGAGGATGTGTTGAGTGTTCCAGTCGGAGGAGACACAGAGAAGGACCTGCATGACCCAAGTGCTGGCAATGACTCCAGAAAGAGACGTCGTTCCTTTCCCCACAGCTCACTCCTGCCTTCTCAGGAAGTTCTGAAGTCTACGCCAAAGGTACACGAAGACCAAAGAGGAGGCTGAGCACATTGCTGAGTCTAAAGCTGGGGGACGAGCTTCCTTCCATCCTTTGCTTCTGCTGGGCTCATCGGGCTGGGAGGGGAGGACTGACATGCCCCAGGCTCTGCTCATCAGCAGCCCAAGGCCAAGGCCTTTCACCTGTGAGGACAACCTGACTTCCCCCTAGAAGAGAGGCTGATCCCCTTGTCTGGGAAGTTTTAAGACAGAGATGACGCCATGCCTCTGTGAGACGTTCTGAGGCTCTGGAGAGAAAGAAATATGCCTCCTGTCCACCTAAGAACGAAGACAGGCTCGCCTCGCCTGGGGCCTCTGCACCTCTGGATTGCATAGGTGGCCGGAGGAGAATGCAGAAACCAGGGGTGACCCGATGGGATGGAGGCTGCCTCAGCTCCAAGGTGGGGCAGGCTGTGGGCCTTTCTGATTCCTAGTCCCAGGTGAGGAGAGCATGAATGTGGCGAGACCATCTTCCAATTACACTTCACCTGAGCCCAAGGCAGACCCGCTGCACCTCCACTGGCTGGGGAGTAAGAGGCAATCTTCAGTTCCGCCGCTTCCCAGCCCTGGCATCGCAGGAGACATCTCCTTTGCTGGCTTAAACAGGCAGTGGTTCTGACTATCTAGAGAGATGGGAAAATAACATGTTGGAAGTGACAGCTCCAAGGAGCTGGAGCTGCACAGGGTGGGAGGCCCTGGGGAGGAGGGGGACTTTGGGGAGCCCCCATCGGCCCACCACTCTCCACCCCACCTCTGCCCGCTCAGGCCCCTGTGTGGGGCCACCCCAGGGCCCTGGATGGAGCCCCTGATGCTGTATTCATCTGTTCATGCTACAACCAGTAGGCAGTGCACAGCTGCAACACAGAGCGCTAGAGGAAAGTAAGCTTTTCTTCTCCCCATAGCCATAGGCAGCTGCTCATGTCCCAGACAGGCAAAAGAGCCAGACACAAAATTATATGTTCATATCATTCAAATGTTGCAAAAAATAAAAGGTATATGCGCCTGTCTGTTTAGGAGAAAAGTCACTAATCAGGGGTCTCTCTGGGTGGAGAAACAGCAGGTAATTTTGATTTTCTTTCTTGTAGTTTGCATACTTAAATTTTTTCCACGTTGATTATGAGTCATGTTAATATTGAGAAAATACAAACCTTCCTCTGACTACCAAGGTAGCTCTTCCGGACCTTCTCCAAGAGCCAAATATCTCAGCAGCAAGGAACTTTCCCCCTCCTCCCACTCTTTGAGTCATGGAAAAATACCTTCCAGAAATAACAGAAGTCTGGTTGTCATTTAATCCTAACAACATCATTGCTGTGCCTCCCCCTGGTCCTCTCATAAGCACAAGCCCAAGCTCAAGCCCAAATGCACAGCATCTCATCTGCACAACCAGAGACAACATTATGTGGCCAAAATATCAAAAGCTTTGACAGTCTTCTCCCTTTGCTATGAGAGCCCCAGTGTCACTGGGGCACACGGCCACCTGACTGCAGGTTCTCTGGTCACCCTTGCAGCCCGATGTGAGACGATGACCAAGCTCAGACAATCCAATGGGAGCAACAGCAATCTCATTAAAGCTCATATTATTCACATAAGGTCATTTATGTGACCTTGGAGTTTTTCCCACAAAGACACCGGTATTCTAAGGACCCAGCTTCACCTGTGCAGATGAGGGCAACTCCTTAAGATGTCGCAAAGCCATACAACAGAAGAAAGTCAGATGTCTGAAATGACATGACATTGTGGAGCAGAGCCACTCCACTTACATGGGCTTCTAACCTCCAGTCTGTTACATGAAAGAGAAATAAGCTTCCATCTTATATAACTCACTGTTCTTTGGATGTCTGTGTCACAGCAGCTTAGCCTGTGCTTAAGTAATGCAGCCAGCTCATCTTGGTTTTACATTCCCACTCTGTAATTTACTAATGGTATGATCTGGGGCAGGTCACTTAACCATTCTGGGCTTAATTTTCTCCTTTGGTAAAATGGAAGCGTCACTATCTAACTTGAAGGGTTGACAGAGTTAGAATGATGCACGTAAAATACCTCATACAGAGCCAGGCTCCATGGTGCATGGCCCACAGCAAGATTATGTTTTAAGAATGATTTCTCAGATAATCATAACCAGAGAGTCTTTTGCCTGCTCAGCTTCTATGACCATCAGATTCTCCTCTTTGCAGAAAACTCACCTGTCCAGAGAAGTGTATGGCAGTCAGCCCTATCCACCTCTCCATTCTCCCTCCTTCCCTCACGTCACCATGCCTTGGCTGCTACCTCATTCCCGTTCTTAGATAAAGTCATCACCTCAATCCCGTCCATGTGCAAAGACTTTCCCCACTTCATCTTCTTCCAGGCTCTGTCCATGTAGAATCCTTGGTCTTTGTCCTGTAGAAATGTCTTCTCAGTCACTCCCTGACCAGCCCTTTTTGCCCCACTGGCCAGCTTAACACCCGAGCCTGCTCCCTTCTGCCAGCTGCATTTCTTCTGGCTTTTGTCTTCGCTGAGTTCCTCTTCTTCCTCATGCTCACTTCCTTAGCTCAACTCAGATCCTGTAACTGGAAGACACAGATGCAAAGCTACCAGGCTACAAAGCGATGTGCTTGTAAGCCACACTTTCTTTCTCTACCTTCATAGGCAGAGGAAGGTCAAGGTCAAAGGCAGAAGTACTGGGTCAGCTGGGCATGCTTCAAATCCTGGCTCTTCCACATTTAGCAACATGGCTTGGTTCAAGGTACCCAGCCTCTCCGTGCCTCAGTTTCCTCATCTGTAATACAGGGAAAGATGACTGACAGCATCTTCTTCATAGGATTGCTGTGAAGCTTAAAAGATGGTGTGCATTAAAATACTTAGAGCAATCTTGGCACCCAGGGAGTACTCAGTAGATTTTAGCTGATCTTACCAGCATTTTTCCTGTGCCCCAGTCCCCAGTATGCTAGTTGCTACTACAGCAGTGGGAAATGCAGTGAAAATCTAGAGCTTTTAGAAGACCTGTAGCTTGGGCAAGGAGCCCCAATTCTGAGAGCTGCATCTCAGGGAAAATTCTTGGGCAGGATCAATCCGCCCAATGTTCACCTCGCTGCCTAAAAATCTCCCTCTTTTCTCCTCCCTACCTCCCGCTCCACTTCACTACTTTCATGTAGTATGACTTCAGATTCACCAGTTATAGATTTATCTTGGCTGACAAGTGTCCTCTCAGAATGCAAACCCTTCTGGAAGAAGAACCAGGGTGACTGATCATTTCTATATAATAGAAGTCCTTTCCTTCTTGAGAATGTTCAGCTCATCTGCAGGACTGCCTGGAGCTTGACAAGCAGGGCAGAGAGAGCAGAGGAAGGAGTCCCAGCAGGAGCACAGACAGACATGGGGGAGAAGTTGCAGCAAGAGCCTAAGGGTGGCTCAGATGAGGGTCACAGAGGAGTGGAGGATGGGCACCAGGAAGTGGGAGAGGGTGCAGAGGCCAGAGACAAACCCACTGATGTGAAAATGCTGCTGAAAATGTGGTTGCCTTAAGGAATAGGAAAGGAAAAGACTTCACATGGAAAAAACAGTTGTAACTAAACTGTCTTGACCCACAGACTCCAGCCTGGGTTCCCTCTCCCTTGTGCACCCCAAATGCTTCCTCAGCCCTATCCTCTCCCACCCTGACCCTCCTAGTTTGAAACCTACTTTCTATATCGCTGACTCCTGCCCTCCATGTGTTTTTCACTCTCCTTTAGTTACTAGACTCAGTTTCAGAATTTGCCCCAGTTTCTACGCCAACTCTCAGATGCTAATTCTACTACCACTCTTTTTTTTTTTCTTTTTTTTTTCTTTCTTTCTTTTTTTTTTTTTTTTGAGACAGGGTCTCCCTCTGTTGCCCAGGCTGGAGTGCAGTGGCGCAATCTCAGCTCACTACAACCGCTGCCTCCCAGGTTCAAGCGATTCTCCCGCCTCAGCCTCCTGAGTAGCTGGGATTACAGGCACACGGCACCACAGCCCAGCTAATTTTTGTATTTTTTTTTTTTTAGGAGAGAAGTAGTTTCATCATATTGGTCAAGCTAGTTGACCAAGGTGTTGAACTCTTGACCTCAGGTGATCAGCCGACCTCAGCCTCCCAAAGTGCTGGGATTACAGGTGTGAATCACTGCACCTTCATACCGGGACTTCCGCTCGGTCATTCTGTTTACTCCTCTCAACTCCCAGCCACTCTGGGAGTCAACTGCACCTGCTAGCCATCTTTGTGGTGTTACGGGCCATTCTGCTTCTGCCCCAATCAGCCTGTCCAGTTAAGGCCGTGTCCTGGGCACCACTCTCAGCCTGACCTCTCTCTGGACACTGACATGGAGGGGTCTGTGTCCCAGGAAAGGGGTGGGAGTAGGGCATCCTCTTCCTCCTCATCTTTCTTTTTCTTAACCTAAATAGCATCTGCCACCCAGGACCCAGGACTCTGGCTGGTTCTGTAAATACTTTTGCCCAGCTACATTAGAGCTTAGGTGAATTGGACTTTTATTATGACTCTGACCAGTGGAGTTTACCGCTAAGCAGAACACTCTTTCTTTAGGGAAATAAGGCAAGTTCCCAACAAACAACTTAAAATGAACTTTTGAGAAATCACCTGTGCAAAATGAACTTTTGAAAAACTCCCCATGCACTTATTTACAAGGATGTTAAGAGCAAGTGATATCATTTGATGGGTCTTGGTATTATTTTTGTCCTCACTTAGTGTGCAGTTAGCATTCAAGCCACATAATAACTTCACCCAAAACCAGAAGCTGAAATATAAATACCACTCAAGCGAGGTTACTTAGATCCTCAGTTGGATCGACCCAATCTAAGCCAATTATTTTTCCAGCAGAGTTAACTAGAATGTGTCTAAAATGAGTGAGATGTGAAAGGCAACTTTCCATTACTTGTTCCTTTAACAGTTGCCGTAAAGCTGGAGTCTTGTCCTTAATTCCACATTATAAGTACTTTCCAGACAGGGGCACACCTACATGGAGCCTTTTAAAATCAAGCCAAACGGTGTTCCTCCTTATTTCAGCTGAAATATTCAATTGAGAAAAAAAGTTAATCACAGGTATATAGAAAGAATTACAAAAGGGAACTAGAAGCCCTGGAGAAGAAATTGGAACTTGGGGGAAAAGAGCAGGAATCAATCTCAATGGATCTCAACTTTCCTCGCTTAATATAGGATGGCCTGGAGCTTTTGAACACATCCAGCAGAAGTCTAAGAACCCTGTTATCCTGGCTTTCCATTTCAGATCTAGTTTATTGTTTGACACTGGGGCCCATCACTCAACATAGAGCATGTCACCTTTCACAGTCCTCAGTTTTGCCATCTGTGAAATGGAAATATGCCCTCGTTTGCAGTTTGTGGTTTATGCTGTTCTGACCTTGGATAAATTGTTATTGTTATTTTGATAAATGAACACATAAGAAATTGCTTTCAGGGCTAACAACTCATAAGTAATTACTTAAAGAAGAAAAGTAAAATGAATAAAACAAAAGGCAAGATCAATGACCAATCTCTTCTTGAACAAGAAAACACATAAAGCTTATGCTAGCAAAGGGCTTCCTCGTGCCTCTCCAGGCTTTGTGTTGCAGGAACTGGATGACGGAAAGAAGAGCCAATATAACCAGGAACCTACTCTGCCCATCCCAAGTAAGGATCTAAAGTCCAGCCTCCTCCTCCACTGCCCTCAAGGCCTTTCCTCATGAAAGCAGAGGTTCTGAATGCTGATTTCTGTTTTAAAGTCCAATAACTCTTTAAACATCTCGCGTGTGCATGTGTGTGTGTGTGCGTGTGTGTGTGTGAGTGTGTGTGTATGTAGGGGGAGGGGAAGGAGACCAGGGGTAGATAGCTCCAGGAGATATAAAGAAAACACGAAAGTAGCCAGAGTATTCCCTGCCTTCTAGGTGCTCCGCATCAAGACTCAGCTGCAGAGAAGATGACTTCAGTGCAAGTCACATACACACCACTGGGCTGGTACCCGTGGTGGCTCTGCAGGGCTTCCATATGTGAGTGTCTGGCACCAAGCCACATTGGTCAGGAGGGACTTCCTAGAGGAGGAGAACTTTCAACAGAATTAGAAAAGAGGGGTCACTTAGGGCGGAAGGTCAGGCTCTTTTTCAACAAAACTCCATGGCTTCCTGGTTGTAGCAAGATTCTTTAAAAATGCAGCGCAGCGCTGGTTCAGGCCTCAGTTCCCCACTTGTAGACATGAGACCCTGATCCAGATGTGCATCCTCTGAACCCTTCCTTGTCACAAGCAGCTGCACCGTTGCATCTCTGCCATGTGGCTGTGACACCAACCTGATGTGATTTCTCTCGGTCTTAAGGACCTATTCTTGACCCCACTTCCTCTCGAGCTCCTGCCCCCATTTTTCCACTCCCTTTACAGCAGAACTACTGAAAAGAGGAGGCAATGCCTGCTGCCTCTGCTTATCTCTTTCTGCTTTCTCGAGAACTCACTCAATTGGGACTTTGTCCTAACCACCCCAAGGTCACTGGTGACTCACACCCTCTGCCGCTCCTCAGAACACCTTCCCCTGGGTGCTCAGCAGCCTGTGGGGCCCCTTGCTGGGCCTCAGGGATGCCACCTGGCTGGGCTCCCCTCCCATTTCTCTGGCCATTCCTTCTCAGACTGTCTTGCTGTTTCAGTCTTGTCTCCCCAAACCCTGGGTGTTGCCGAGCCCTCAACTCAGACCTTGGGCCTTTCCTCCTTTTGGTCCAGCCTCACTCACTAAATAATCTCTTGCCGAATCATGATTTCCAAAACAATCTCTATGCTCATGGCTTCCAAATGTGTTATCTCCTGCACAGACCTTTCCCTGACCTCCCACCCATTGCCCAAACTGCCTGCACTTCCCTGCTCCCCTTGGATGGTGATCGGTCACCTCAAACTTCACACGGTCCAAACTAAGATCCTGCTATTCCCTTCTCAAATGAGCACTTGGGCAGCCTTTCTGTTCTCTGTTAACTCAGCTCTTGCAGTGTCTCAGCAAAACCTGTGGAGCCATTCTTGATACTTCTCTTTGAGTCATTCCTCACATCCGGTCCATCTGTATGGCCTGAGAACTCCACCTTTAGAATATATGCAGAATTTGACCACTACCACCATCCAGAAGCAACCCTCTGGGATCATTGCAAGAACTCCCTAAGTGGTCTCCCCACTTCTGCCCTTCCCGTCAGGCCACCCCCACAACACCCAACCTATCACGACACCACAGGAGAGGGATTCTGCTGGGGTGTAATCACTGCACTGCATCTCCATCTCACTTAGAGAGAAAATGCCTGCACTTATAATGACCTCAAATTCCTTATGCAGTGAGTCTCCATCTCATTCAGAGAGAAAATGCCTGCACTTATAATGGCCTCAAATTCCTTATGAAATCGATCCCCTTTGACTCTGCGCTCCTCGCCCCGATTGCTTCTTTGAACTCATTCCCATCCCCAGCACCTTCATTCCACTCCAGGCACCCTGGCTTCCTCCAGGCACATGCCAGGTGCTCTCTGCCTCAGGCCTGTGCACCTGCTGTTAGCTCCGCCCCAGTTGCTCTCCCACCAGCTGGCCCCATGGCTGTCTCCCTCATCACTTTCCATCTTTTCCCAAAATTCACCTTTTGGCCACCCGATCTAAAATTCCCCATCACACCCACATCTCACAGTATCGTTCCTTGCTTATTTTTCTGCTAACACTTACCACTGCTGACATTCTGTAAGTGTTTCTTCCTTGAGGATTTACTGTCTCTCTCTCTCTCCTGTGGAGCATAAGTTTGGCGAGGGCAGAAAGTTTTGTCTGGTTATTCAACACTCTGTGTAAGTGGTGACCACCTGAAGCCAGGGGGCCTTTGGATGCTGAGCAGATGTTGCAGGCACAAAATGGGGATGACCTTTGTATTGGTCCGTTCTTGCATTGCTATAAAGAAATACCTGAGACTAATTTATAAAGAAAAGAAGCTGAATTGGTTTATGGTTCTGCAGGCTGTACGGGAAACCTGGCTTCTGGGGAGGCCTCAGGAAGCTTTTACTGATGGTGGAAGGTGAAGCGGGATCTTGCAGGTCACATGGTGAAAGCGGGACCAATTGAGAGAATGGGGGTGGAGGAGGTGCCACACACTTCTAAATGACCAGATGTCATGAGAATCCAGTATCACAAACACAGGACCAAGCCCGGGATCTGCCCCCACGACCCAAACACCTGCCACCAGACCCCACCTTCAGCACTGGGAATTACAATTCAACTTGAGATGTAGGCAGGGACACAGATCCAAACAATATCAACTTTCCACTGGGGAACCTCAAGGGAAGGTGACTGCCTGGATCAGTGCCCAGCACACAAAGTAACTGCTCAGCAAAAAAATGTGCTAAATGAATGAGTGAATAAATAAATGAATAAGTAAAAGAATAAATTGAAGAATGAATGATGATGAGGAAATGTTTATTAAGGAGCCAAATTCACAGCAAATCCTCAAAAAATGTTAGTTTCTCCTATCCTTTCTCTTGGTCACTTGGGAAGAGACCTGGAGCTTTCTGTGGCTGAGTTGTCACTGTGATTTGGATCAGGACAGTTCACAGGTAGCCACCCTGGGCACTAGGAGTGCCCTACAGCCCCTGCCCTGCTGTCTAGGTATTCTCATGGGCTCTCTGCAACCACAGAAGAGCAAACTCTCTGGAGGTGATCAGTGAAGGGGCGATTGCTCACCCACACCTTAGTGAGCGCACATTTCTCAGCTCCGTCGTGGTCATGGAATTGGATGGCAAGAAGAGCTGAGACAGATGGCGCAGGTTCTCAGGATGCTTGAGGCAGATGAGACCATGCCATGGGTAGAACGCAGGTGGTGGGGCCCTGGCAATAACTCTGCACAGGTTACTTCTTGCTTGGGCTCGGCCTGCTCTACTCTCCCAGGAGGAAGAGCGTCTGCACAGTCCCCATCCTCTAAAGGTGAGGCATGGTATCTCTCCCACCACCAGAACTTCAGCATCAGCTCACCTTGACCTGTCCCACAGGGAGGCTGCGTTCCACCTTCCTCGGAGAGTCCCAGGCAGAATGCCTCCCTGCTTCTATGCCTGGATCCAAGCCCACCTTCTCCAGGGATGACCACCTCTACGTATTTACTCCTAAAGCAACTTGCTCATTCCCTGATGACACCGACCCACTTCCCTCCCTAGGCTGAGCTCCATGAGCAGAGACCAGGCTGATGCATGCCCTATATCTTGCATGCTTTGCTTAAAGAATGAGAGAAAGGAATAAATGAAATTGGTTCTTTCAAAGCAGCAAGAGCATTTGTGGCATATCTGCTAAGGTGGTAAGGGACAAAGATGAAGACTGCAGAGCTGTCTCATAGGCTCCTTTGAGCAAAGCATTCCTCCTCCAGGTAAAGTGATGAATGAATTTGCTCAGACAACACTCTGCCTCCCGTGTTTTCTCATAAAGTCCTCTTCACTGAAACCATTGAGCATCGTACATCCATCCTACAAGAAGACATCCTACCACAGCATTCTATGACGCCCACACAGAGAACAGTTGCCACACTAATGGGTGGGAAATACACGGATGGGGACAGCTCCCAGGGGTTGCTGGTAAATATTTACAGAAGGGAGTAGCTAGCATAGCACACCTGTTGGCTGAATTAATATGGAGAGCTGGAACCTCCAGATAGCATTGGAGAGGATGCTGACTGTCAAGCCAGAGCTCCCCTCCAACTACCCGGGGGTGTTTCCTGTGTGACACCGACACAAGAGTGCTCCCTCTTCCTGTCTCATGGTGCCCATTGAGGAATGGCCCTGCTCCAACCCAGGAAGAATTCCCACTCTGCCACTATCTCTTGCTGCCGAGAAGTTACCTGTGACTTTCAGCTGAATCTTCGGTCCAACTGAGGTGTTGTGCCCTGGGGAGAACCTGCCCTTTAAAGAAGTCACGTGCATCCCATATCTGTGCAGGGACGGGCCAGCCCTTGTCCATCAGAGCACTGGGAGTAGGTGCTCCAGAGGCGTGAAACCAGTAAGCCAGGTTTGAGCAAACTTTTAGGCAAAGCCTCGTCAGATGGCTGACAGTGGATCGTGTTTCTCTCTTCGTATAGACACACTGACTCAGAAGTCTAGAACTGGCAAGGGCTGTGCCATCTACACCACTGGGGCGAGCTCTAACATCTTCTCCCAGGAGGGGAGGCCCAGGGCTGTCCAGAGTGCCCAAGAAGGGCACAAGATAGTGGAAGAGCTCCTATGAGAAACCCACCATTACTCACTCGGTTGGCATCCTTCCTCTCTACAAACTCCACACGTAGCCCTACAGGGAAACTGTGCATGTGGGATGTGTGTGTGTGTGTTTGGGAGGATTGTGTATGTTATGCGTTATATATGTGTGTGCATGTGTGGTATGTGTTCATGTGTGTTGTCTGTGTTTGTGTTATGTGTGTTGTGTGTATGTGTGGTATGTGTTCATGTGTGTTGTGCGTGTTTGTGTATATGTGTGTTGTGTGTATATGAGGTATATGTTCATGTGTGTTGTGTTTGTGTTATGTGTGTTGGGTGTGTTTGTGTATATGTGTGTTATGTGTGTTTGTGTTATTTGTGTTGTGTGTATGCGTGGTATGTGTTCATGTGTGTTGTGTGTATGTGTTATTTGTGTTGTGTGTATGTGTGGTGTGTTCATGTGTGGTGTGTGTGTTTGTGTTATGTGTGTTGTGTGTATGTGTGGTATGTGTTCATGTGTGTTGTGTGCGTTTGTGTTGTATGCTTTTGTGTATGTGTGTTGTGTGTTGTGTGTGTGTTATGTGTGTTGTGTGTGTTTGTGTTGTGTGTTATGTGTATTTATGTTATGTGTGTTGTGTGTGCTTGTGTATACGTGTGTTGTGTGTGTTTGTGTTATGTGTGTTGTGTGTGTTTGTGTTATATGTGTTGTGTGTGTTGTGTGCGTTTGTGTATGTATGTTGTGTGTTGTGTGTGTTTGTATTGTGTGTTGTGTGTATTTGTGTTATGTGTGTTGTGTGTGATTGTGTTATGTGTGTTTGTGTATATGTGTGTTGTGTGTGTTTGTGTTATGTGTGTTGTGTGTTTGCATTGTGTGTGTGTTGAGTGTGTTTATGTTTGCATATGTTTCACGTGTGTTATGTGTGCAAGTGTGTGTTGTGGGCATGTGTATTGTGTGTGTGCTGTGTGTGTTGTGTGTTACATGTCACATGTATGTATACGTGTGTTGTGTTAGGTGTATGTGTTCTGTGTTTTGTTTATGTATATTGTGTTATGTGTATTGTGTGTATACGTATGTTGTGTGTATGTGTTCTGTGTTGTGTATATATGTGTGTTGTGTTATGTGTATGTGTTGTGTGTTATGTGTGTTGTGCATGTGTGTGTTGTATGTATATGTATGTTGTGTTGCATGTAGGTGGTGTATGTTGTATGTGTCATGTGTGTGACACTTGTGTTTATGTGTATGTTGTATATGCTGTGTGTATGTGTATATGTGTGTTTTGTGCATGCAGGCAGTGTTACATGTGTGGTGTTTGTTTCCATTTGGAAACTCAGGGATAGAAATTGTGCCCTGTCTGGGAAGCTGCCCCAAGCCCACAGAGGGTCCATGACTCCTTCCTCCACCTCAGCCTGTATATTCCTTTGCTCATGCTTAGAATAACAATTACCTGTGTATGCATCTGTCTCCACTACTGGACAACAGCCAGCCCTGTGCCAGCCCAGAGAGGGCACTCAAAATGGCCTGCCAAGATACATCAAGCCACTCCTTCAATTGGTCTTCAAAGCCTGTCATGATTTAGCATGAACTCCCTTTTCCACCTTGCCTCCCATTTTCATTACAAACTGTCATGCCACGCGGAGCTCTTTAGTATTCCTTGAAAAGAACCTTCTAATTTCCACCTCTGCCCCTTTGTTCACCCTCCCGTTCTGTTCCCTGAATTCCTCCCAGGTCTCAAAGTCAAGCTTGTGTGCTCCCCATCCCCTAGGCTCTCTGGGTCTCCTGCCTGACTGCTGTCTCCCTAACCTCCAGATGCCCTCTGTCGACTAGTCTTGGCACCTAGTGAAAACAGTGCCATCTCTGAGAATTCCTCCTGAATTTTCTAGTATGCAGAGTCACAAGTTCCCTTTTCGTATCAATCACTATTTTCTCTGTCAGGAGCCAGGTCTTTTGTGCCTCTGCCAGGCAGTGTCCGGCCTTACCTAATCAGTGAATCCCAAATTGCAGGTTGATGGCGAATCATCCAGGGAGATGGGGGAAATGTTGCCTTCACAAAGTTCCTGATGGGGCCCAGAAATGTGAGTCTGCCCTGGTAGTCCAAGAGACTTTCATGCAAATGGTTCAGGATCTCACTTTGAAAACAGCATCCCAAGTACTGAGTAAGTGTTTGCTGATGGACAGATTTATGAGGACTACACCCTCTCTGATTTCCTTTTCAACTTGCTTGCCCAGAGCCCTTTTTCCATTTCTCGGTCAGATCCTTGGAGTTTCATTTCGAGGCAGATGTACTGAAAGCAAATAATGAGAATGTGTTCTGCGGAGGCCCCTCCCCTCTGCACAGCTGTCTTGCAGCTCTCTGGGTGGCAGAGGTCCCACAGCTGGGAACCTCTCTGTGGGCTGCAGTCCTTACCATTGAACATTCTTCTCTGGCTCTCAATTCTCTCTTTCTCCACCTTTCCACAGGCTCCTGTTGTTCAGTCTACAAATATGCCTACAATTTCTACGGCCTCAGTCCAGCTTCAGCCTCAAACCAGCACTTAGCTGCTTTCTTTCTTCCTGCCTGAGTTTTTGACAGCGTGATCTGAATTCACCTCTCCTCTGCGTCCTCACCTCCCATTGTGATCTCCGTGAGTCGGATTGGTTCCAAAGCTGTTTTCTCAGAGTTTGCCTGTGGGGTGGTCGCCCCCAGCTGGGAGCACCAAGGCTAAGGGATGACGGTCCCAGCAGAGCTGTGCAGGTGTATGTATTTGCCACACCAGTGGCCAGGCAGATGGCTGTAGGGGGTCCAGTTCCAATTACATCACTGAATTATAATGATTCTCCACAAGTGGAACACGAGGCTTCTGAGGAGGGTGTCTCTTTCTAGTTTGTATGAAGTTGCTGGAAGGCTCCAAGCAAAGTGAACTCCAGATCCCCAGAGCCATGGCCCCACCCTCTGTCCTCATCCCATGGGAGTTGTCACCAGCGTCTACCCTTCTCAACACTACATCCTCCTGAGTTTAAGAGTTACAAGTATCCAATAACGTTGGGTTGATTCTTCCCCATCTCTGCTACTGGTTTCTGTCCTTTCTGCTCCCTCAGCTTGGGTCATTCTGAGGGGCTCCCTCCACCTCCCTCTCCTCCTACTCCATGCACTTCCCCTGGGCCCCTTCATCCCAGCCCATGGCTTCACTGTGCGCTTTACACAATGAGTGACAGCGTCTCCTTTGCATTTCTCCAGGATGAGAGTTACTGTTGACCCTCGTACAATGCCGACCCTGTGCAGTTAAAAAAATCCATGTATAAATTTTAACTCCCCAAAAGCTTAACTACTAATGGGGTACTGTTGACCAGAAGCCTTACTGATAACATAAACAGTAAATTAACATGAATTTTGTATGTTTTGTGCATCATATACTATATTCTTAAAGTAATCTAGAGAAAAGAAAATAATATTAAGAAAATCATAAGGAAGAGAAAACACATTTTGTATTAAGTGGCAGTGGAGCATTGTAAAGGTCTTCATCCTCACTGTGTTCATGTTGAGTAGGCTGAGGAGGAGGAAGGAGAGGAGGGGCTGGTCTTGCTGTCTCAGGGGTAGCAGAGGTGGAAAAATAATCCCTCTGTAAGTGGACCTGGGCAGTTCAAACCCATGTTGCTCAAAGGTCAACTGTACTATGAATATATCAAAAAAGGTTCTTAGAAATCTAAAGCATCAGAGCCAAAAAGCACTTAGAGGTGACTTGGTGAGAACTGCTTGTGTTAAAGATAGTAACAAAAGAAAATAATAATGTATAGTATGTTCCATGGATAGTCCTAAACTCTTTCCATATTTAATCCTCACACCAACCATCAAAAGAGGGGGTATTATTGCCCCTACTTCACATTCGAGGGCCCTGAGGCCCAGAGGGGTTGAAAGGGCCTGGCAGAGCCAGGGTTCATGCCCAGGAAGCCCAGCTCCAGATGACAAGATGTTCAAGGTTGAAATCAAATTAACCACTTGGCCTAATCAAAATCCCGCACCGTCCAGCCCCACTCACCTCTCCAGGTATTTGACAGGCTGAGCCCAAACCTCCTTCCATCTTAGCCATGTTGACCTTTGTGCCACATCTCCTCTGGCTGGCCACAGTGCCTTTGCACATGCTGTTCTCTGCTTGAGGCAGTCATCCCCACCCACTTTCTTCTAGTCCACACCATTTGTCTTTCTGGTTTCTGCTGCTGAAGCTTTCCTTACTTTCTTAGGTTAGGGCAAAATTCCCTCTTACAGCCTATAGTACATTGTAGTTGCATATCTGTTGTGATAACTCAGCTAACATTAGCCTCTCACTAGACTAGAAGCTGCAGGAGGAAGGAATAAGGTCTGCTGGCTGCTGGTTCTTCCAGGGCTGGCACAGCACCAGGGCCATTGATGTCTGTGGGGGAAATAACTGGATGGCAGGATCCATGCCTCTCCTGAATCCCGATCTATGTTTCCCTGGGATTCTAGGCTTTTCTCCTCCATTACCATTGAGGAAAATAGCCCTAGCAAAAGAGCCTGGTATTGTACTGTATCTCCTGGGTATAGAAAAGACATCAAATGTTTTTCTTTCTGGTCTAAATTTCTTTTTATTCTCTCTGTAAATCTAGAAAAGTATTCACATTTCATTAAATTGATTCAGATTGAATCTAAATGAAATGTTATATATAATTTTCTGAATGCTATCAAGCTATAATTCCTGTGTCTAAATAAAAATAACCAACAGTTTAAAATGAGGTGATGAGTGAGATTTCATTTGGTGGTTTGAAGCCCTCTGAATTTGCTACGGATAATCAGATTTGCCACAGAAAGTATTTGTATGCTTTCTTTACTTGTGTTTAATATTGTCCCACTTTTTTCTTTTCTTTTTTTGAGATAGGGTCTTTCTTTTTTTGAGACAGGCACAATGAAAGCTCACTGCAGCCTTGAACCTGTGGGCAAGTAATCCTTCTGCCTCAGCCTCCCAAGTAGCTGGGACTACAGGAATGTACCACCACAACTGGCCTTTTTTTTTTTTTTTTTTTTTTTGGAGGGACGGGTCTCACTATATTGCCCAGGCTGGCCTCGAACTCCTAGCCTCAAGTGATCTGCCCACCTCAGCCCCCTTAAAATGCTGAGATTACAGGCATGAGCCACCATGCCTAGCCTGGTCTGGTTCTTTTACAAAATATTCTAGATGTTTATGACTCATGTATCTTTGGTACGAAAGAGGGGTGGGGGAAACACGGGATCTGGGATCAACGAGATACCCCAAAATATCTGCGAGGCAGGGCAGAGTGCACCAAGGGAGATGCCCCTGAGATTCTGCACAGAGGGTTCGAATGACTCAGGGCCTTGCCGTGAAAGTCACCGAGTGCACTTGTTTCTGTTTGGGTGGAAATCACTCAGAATGACATGGCTCGCTGCACTCAGATGCCAGCTCTTGGGATGATATTAAATCTCCCTACTGAATACAAAGTCTCCTGTTAAAATGCAATCAAAATAATCCTCAGGAACAGGTGGACGATAAATTAATGAGCACAATCTTTTCCTTCAAATTGAGCTGGGGAAGAAATTAATTACTGGGCAAACCAGTAACAAAGAGGGATCCCCGCCTCCTGCAGCCTTGGAGCCCTCTGTGATTTTGTTCTCCCGAAATCTAATTTCCATGAAACACTTCAGGGCAGTGTGTATCGCCAGCATAAGAATTTCTTAGCAGGCGTGCTAATATGAACGCCGTCATTCCGCAGTAAGGAGATCTCGCTCTGCTCGAAAGGCCTGGGACTGACAGGGATGATATTTCAGAAAGGCCCACAGTTGATTCCCAGACACTGTTAATAACCACCATACAGATTAAATGAGGACTGAGCTGGTGGGACTGGACCCCCGGAAGGTGGATATAAATTTTATTTATAGGATAGATATGTACAAATACATAAAATCTTTATTTTCAGTGGCATAACTTCTATTCCTGCCTAGAATACAAATACACTTTCCTGGGTGATCCAGCGTCCTTTGCAGAGAGTTTCTAAGGCAGAAGCCTTAGCCAATGTCACCCTTGCAGCTATTTATAGGGGCCTGGCACTTGGTGGAAGCTGACTAATGGTGGCATGCCAAGTGACACCGAGAACACTGCTGCTGGCCCTAAATCATCCTCTCATGAGTCCACACTCTGTGGTCCTTCTCCTCCCCTCCCAGGCTGGGATGCTGCTTCTCTTGGGTTGGGCAGGCATGGCCAGGATCCCCTCAGCCCCTGTTAAGGGGAAGGAGAAGGAAAGTAATGTTTGCCTGGGCCGGGCCCAGTACTAGGCGACTTACGTTAAATCCTCTGGACCACCTGTAAGATGGGCAGTTGGCATCCTTGGCTTGAACACCAAGAAAATGAGACTCAGAGGTTACATTTCTTCCCTCTGGGACAGACCATTGGGACCTGGCTGACAGCAGTGGATATTCCTGACTCAGTGGCCTTCCTTTGTCCCTTACACTTCTCACTGCTGTTCAGTGAGTAACACTTGGTTTTCTTTATCCCGCTTGACTTTCAGTGTGCAGCTAGATCTCAGCTGGGAAGGAAACCTTGGAAGTGCTCCCAGGACCAGGGCTGGAGGAGCCAGCTGGCCGTGCCCTCCCTGTGGGAGATGCTGACCTCCTCCTAACCTCCCTTTCTGTTTCTAGCCTGTAAAGTGAGGGCATGAATGCCTAGTCTCCCAGGCTGCTGTGCAGAATCGATAGAACAGCTCAGTAAATGGCTGACCCCTGCCTGGCACGTAGGTAGTGACATGCCCTGCCAGGGTGGCCGGAGTGTCCCGGTGCTGGACCCGCCACTGCCTCTTAGACGTTCTTTCATCGCGGACATCTAAGAGGCGGTGAAATTGCCTCATTTCTCTGAGCCTCAGTTTCCTCATCTGTGATGTGACAATCACACCCTCCCATGACTTTACATATAAATCAGTGAAAATGGTAGGTTATTAATTTTTAATTTGAAAAACAGAAATGTTTACAGATGCAAGCCCCATACTGCGCTAGTGGGCCACATGGGACTCAAAAGTGATGGGATCCACCCTTACGCCCATTAGGATGGCTATTACAATAAACAAAACAAAATAGAGAGCAACAAGCGTTGGTCAGGATAGGGAGAAACTGGAACCTTTGTACCCTGTTGGCGGGAATGCAAAATGGTGCAGCCATTGTGGAAAATTGCACCGTGGTTTCCCAAAAAATTAAGAATAGAATTGCCATGTGCGTATATCCCACTTCGGAGGATACACCTGAAAGAATTGAGAGCAGGATGTGAAAGAGATACTTGTGCACCCATGTTCACAGCAGCACTATTCACAATAGCTGAAAGGAAGGAGTAACCTACGTGTCCACTGATGAGAGAAAAGACAAACAATATGTTCTCCACATAAAATGGAACATTATTCAGCCTTAAAAAGAAGGAGATCTGGCTGGGCGCAGTGTCTCATGGCCTGTAATCCCAGCACTTTGGGAGGCCATGGCAGGCAGATCTCCCGAGGTCAGGAGTTCCAGATCAGCCTGGCCAACATGGCGAAACCCTGTCTCTACTAAAAATACAAAAATTAGCTGGGCATGGTGGCGCACACTTGTAGTCCCAGCTACTCGGGAGGCTGAGGCAGGAGAATCACTTCAACCTGGGAGGCAGAGGCTGCAGTGAGCGCAGATCGTGCCATTGCACTCCAGCCTGGGTGACAGAGTGAGACTCTGACTCAAAAAAAAAAAAAAAGAAAAAGAAAAAGGAGATTCTGACACATCCTGCAACATAGATGAAACCTCAGGACATCATGCTCAATGAAATAAGTCACATAAGAACAAGTAACAGTATGATTTCACTTATATGAGGTACCCAGAGAGTCAAATTCATAGAGACAGAAGGTGGAATTGTGGCTGCCAGGGTTGTGGGAGGGAGAATGTTAAGTTCGTGTTTAAGGAGTACAGAGTTTCCATTTGGGACAATGACAGAGTTCTGGAAGATGGATGTGGGGAAGGCTGTGTAACAACGAGAAAGTACTTAGTGTCACTGGACTGTTAAAAATGGTTAAAATGGTAAATTGGTAAAATGGTTAAGAAAAAAAGAGGCTTTAAAATGGTTCCCTTCCCACTCTGCCTTTGCCTGCTTCGGCCAACTTAGCCATGAGAAGCTGACCCCTTCAACATCGACTGTCTTGTTTTAGATAAGAAGACTCAGGCAATAAGCAGGCTGTGTCTGAGCAGTTTTTGGCGGTGGGAGGGAAATGAGCTTAGGGCGGGCTTGCCTGAGCTGGAGTCCCTGCCCTGCCCTTCCTCAGCAGGCCTCAGCTTTCTCCCCGTTACACTGGGGGTGCTGATAATGACATCTCAGAGGTGGTGAGGTTTGAACGAGCTCACACACAAGACGTCTCACAGCCTATGGCATGCATAAGCAACTCAATAAGTCTTAGCTATTGGTATTTTACATGTAAAAGGAAAGAAGGAAGCTTACATAAAAAATAAAGTGGACTGTGCAAACAGCTTCATGCAACTGCTGGCAAGATTTGATTTGCCCTTCCAAAGTCAGCCCAGAGAATCTGCTGGGGCACTCTCTGTGTAACTGGCAGGACCTTTATATGCATAGGAGGGTCCACTGCACCCCACATACCCCTTTCCCAAGAGGAGCCTCTGGAGCCTGCCTTACCCGGGAGGGAAAGACAGAGGAAGAATTATCTCTTCTCCCTGTCCCATTAGTCCTGGGAACTTCACAGGCTTGTGACAACCTGCTCCCCTTCCACCTCCCGCTCCTCCTTGCCTGCCACAGGGGAGGAGGAACTGAACTCAAAAATGACTGTTCATGGCACAAACCTGGGCCATGTCCATGGCACCAGCATAATGACAGCCTCAGATCTAATCACAGAAATGTAAACATTGAGATTTGGCAAATCATGGCCTCATTGCTGTGTTCCATCACTAAATCCAGAAGAAAGTGTTCTACACTATAACCACGTAGGAAGCCGGGGGAAAACACCAAAGATCATTTAAACTGAGATGAAGCTGGCAGAAGCTGCTTCATGCTGTGAGCGGTTGAGAGGTAGAGGCTCAAATCACTCTTTAGGAGCTGCTAGTGCCTTTGTTCTAAGAAACCCACCCTACATGAACAAGTGACCATTAACCAGAAGTCAGAAGCCGAGAGTGTGGGGAAGCAGGTGTGGAGGGGTGAGAAGTGGGGTTGTCATTCTGCGGCTCTTGCTGATTTGGTAAAAAAGAGTTTCAACTGCATGTTTGGGTGGAGATTAAAATGTTCCTTCACAAACAGCTGCTCCAACAAATCAGAAACCAAAGCTGGGCGCCTAGAGTGACCCCAGCTGAGCTGATTCATCCCAGACTGCCCTGATGGTCTATATATGGAGTTATCTGAGACAAAACAGCCGAGGCTTTGGCTGATGAAGAAGTGACCAGCCTGCTGGAGACAGAGTCAATGCTTTCTCCAATGCAAGAGCACATCCCTTAATCTCCTGGTAAATATTGTAAGGAGATATCAGCATAAGATCGGGGTTGAAGGCAGAGGCCCCTAGGCTAAACTCCTGCCTCTACCATTGGCTAGTTTATAACCTTGGGCAAATTTCTTAACCCCTGGAACCTCAGTTGGCTCATCTGGAAAATGGAGATGATAGATCTTTCTTACATGATAAAATTAGATACTTTTATGAAGTATCTAGCCCGATACCCAGGCTGAATCAGTGCTGGAGAAAGACGATTCTATGACAGGACCTGGGAGGCTGCAGCCGGCAGCTCTGTGCACCATTCCAAATCTTCCCGACCCACTCTTCCCCCAGCCACTACTGTGCAAGCTTCATCTGGCTTCCAGCAGGTGTAAATAGGTAACCCACATGGCCTATCTTGCCCAGGGCTGCTTTGAGGTGAGAAGCGGAGGGACCCAGGGAACCTCCTCTATGCACGCGTGCACACACACACACACACACACACAGAAGCACAGGGCGTTCCAACCCCTGCTCAGTGTCAGCCTCCTGTGGGAACGCAGCCTCAGCCACCCATAGCTGTGGCAGCTGGAGAGTGTGTCCCTGTATGGCTTTCTCTCCTTCTCTTCTTCCCAGTCAGGCTCCCTCTCTGGCTCTGTTCCCTGGGATCACAGCTTGTACTCTGATGAGATTTAGTCCCAGGCTCTGCTTTCCAGGTGCCAGGCTGAGACGTGGGATGAGTGGGGCGAGGGGAAACATTCCCCCACTTTTGAAGCTCCATGGCTGCTACTAGACTTGGAAGGGCTCCAATGTGCTGGGACCTTCTAGGTGATAAAGGGAGGCCTCTCCTTAATCCTTGGAGGCTCTCAGAGGCAGGGCAGGGAAGAGAAGTCTCTGGTGGTTGCCATGCCTAGAAGTTCTTCAATCATCCCCTAGTATCCTGCTAAGTATTGTAAGGAGGCATCCGCAGAAGATCGAGGTTGAGGGCAGATGGCCCTGGGTTAAAATCCTGCCTCTACCATTGGCTAGTTGATAACCTGGGGCAAATTTCTTAACCACCAGAACCTTGGCTCATCTGGAAAACGGAGGTGATGTTCCTTTATTACAAGATAAAATGAGATAATTTTATGAAATATCTAGCCTGATACCGAGGAACTGCTTCAGAAGTGGTTACTGTTACGACATTCTCTTTGACCTTGGCTTGTCAGTGTTACAGAGACTTAAGTGAGTATCAGATGTTGTTGCTTCCTTTATTCTAGAAAATAACCTGAACAAGTAAGGCTCCAACACCATTGTTCCTGGAGAAAGCTGTAAAGTAACCATTGATCTAAATATAGATATTTTAGACTCAGAAACCAAGTAAGTTGTTTTGCTTTTATCTTTGTAATACAAATGGTTGGGCTTGGTGACTTCAGAGCTCTTTCTCTGTAGTTCTGTCTTGAGCCTGTGTAGTCAGGGGAGGACAGCACAGGGGAGATATGTGGACCAGAAGGTGCCAGAGGAAAGAGCTAGAAGCACAGCAAACAGAAAAGGCAGCAAGAGATGGCCTGGAGCTTGGGGACAGTACCACTGCCGCTGAGGACACCCATGAGGCACCAAGGGCTGGAGGAAGGTAAAACGGAGTGCTAGGCCTGATCTGTCTTAAAATTGTGTCCTTGTGCACGTGACATCATCGTTTGTCACCAGTAACAGAAGTCTGAGGATTTAATTCACCATCAGTGGCCAATGCAGCAAAGGGCCTGGGTGGTTGGACACCCCCAGGCTGGCTCTGTAAGAATTCCTCAAACAAGGCCTGCTTCTGACAGCCACACGCAGATGAAAGAGGCACCAGATGCGGAGGAAGGACCTGCTGCGGGTGACATTTCAAAAACAAGGATACTTTTGATATTTCAGACTTTAAAACAAAGACCTTTCTACAGTGTTTATTTTTGTTATAAATCGAATGTGTGCTCACGTTAAAGATGAGAAAAGTATCTGAGGACAGAAAGTCCCCTGCTGTCTCACCTTCCAGATACGACTTCTTCATAGCTCCTTCCCATTCATCTCTTTCATGCACATTGAAACTCTTTTTGAGGAGATTGGGATCATCTTACATAAACAGATTTTTATGACGGGCTTTGTAAATTTATTATTGTACTTTAAGTTCTGAGATTCATGTGCAGAATGTGCCATGGTGGTTTACTGCACCTTATGATGGGCTTTTTTAAAAGACAGTTTTTGCCCTGTTGCCAGGCCGGAGAGCAGTGGTGTGATCATAGCTCCCTGTAATCTTGAATTCGTGGGCTCAAGCAATCCTCCCATCTCAGCCTCCCAAGTAGATGGGACTACAGGTGAGCATTGGCTAATTTTTCTATTTTTTTTTTTTTAGAGACAGGGTCTCACTATGTTGCCCCAGCTCATCCCAAATTCTTGGGCTCAAGCGATCCTCCTACCTCAGCCTCCCACAGTGCTGGAATTATAGGTGTGAGCTGCCGCGCCCATGCAATGGGCTTTTTAAGAGCGAATATTTCTGTTTTACTAAAAATTCTTGTTTTTAAGTTTGAATTGCTATATGTCATTCTGCTCTATGCCTCAGTGTCCATTTTTAAATTAATCCCCTCTTGTGGATCATTTTGGCTTTTTCCAGTGTTTATAATAATTAACACTCCAATGACTACTAAATGATTTACCTTCATCTCTGGTAGTTCCCTTAGAATAGCTTCCTCGAAGTAGAATTGCTGGGACAGGTACATAAATATGGTAGAGCCTCCTGCCTCAAACTATCAGATTGCTGTCCCTGGGGGACTTCATCAATTTTATGCCCACCATCTCTGCTATCACTTATGTTACCTTGTGGCAAAATTAATATGCTATGAGTTATTCGATAGGGATGGGGGCAACTTTTATTGCCTTGCCCCTGGGCTTAGGACTGTCTGGGTAAGATTCCATTAAGGGCTAAGCTAAATGAACTCAAAATGCCCACCCTGGTCCCATTAGCGATGTCTCTTCCCACCACCCAGGAGCCAGGGATGGACAGGAATGGTTTCCCTGTGAAGGGTTTTCCCTGCTTCCTGGTCTGCAAACCCTAAGAACCTCCAGAGTGGGTGTGTAATAGGAAAGCACAAACCGTTTTCTCCACCCTCCACACTTCCAGAGCACTTCAATTCTGACACCACAGTCAACACCGAAAACTTCAGTGACTCAGATATGTGGGTTTTGTTTTTTTCCCACTGACCAGTTCTCCAACAGGGTGTCTCACAACTCAATTTAATGCTGACACCACCTGAAGTTAGCGCAGAGCCCACATGTTAAGGACTCAGTCCCATAAGACTGTCCCTAACTTCAGACTCCGACCACAAGGAGAAGGTCTCCAGGTTGCCCACGACATTCATCTAACTTGACTACAGCTGGAGGTTCCCACAATCTCTGTCTTGGGTTTGATCCTTTCCTAGAAGGGCTCACAGAACTCAGGAAAACAGTTTATTTTCTAGATTACCTGTTTATTACAAAGGATACAACTCAGGAACAGCCAAATGGAAGCGATGCCCAGGGCAAGGTCTGGAGGAAGAGGCTCAGAGCCCCCATATCTCCCCAGGGTGCACCACCCTCCCTGCACCCCACTGTACTCACCAACCCAGAAGCTGTCAGCACAATGTCCTTTGGGGTTTTTAATGGAGGCTTTCATGGTGGCCAGCAGAGGAAATACAGGCTGAGTATCCCTAGTCCAAAAGTCTGAAATCCAAATGTTCCAAAATTCTAAACTTTTTGAGGGTCAACATGACACTTAAAGGGAATGCTTATTGGAAAATTTCAGATTTTGGATTTTGAGATTAGAAATCTTTAACTGGTAAGTATAATACAGACATTCCAAAATCTGAAGAGAAAAAATGTGAAATCTGAAATCTGAAACAGTGCTGGTCCCAAGCATTTTGGATGAGGTATACTCAACCTGTATATATATTTTTTTCTTTTTTCTTTTTCTTTTTCTGAGACGGAGTCTTACTCTGTCGCCCATGCTGGAGTGCAGTGGCACGATCTTGCCTCACTGCAACCTCCACCTCCCGGGTTCAAGCAATTCTACTGCCTCAGCCTCCTGAGTAACTGAGATTACAGGCGCCACCACCACGCCTGGCTAATTTTTGTATTTTTACTAGAGACAGGGTTTCACTATGTTAGTCAGGCTGGTCTCAAACTCCTGACTTCAGGAGATTTACCCACCTCAGCCTCCCAAAGCGCTGGGATTACAGGCGTGAGCACCGCACCCGGCCTATATTTCTTATTCTATCACAAAACCACCATGGGGCTGCTCAGGTTGGGGAATAAGGAAAACGCCTAACTCATGCCAGACAGTCTGATACAGCTGGCTCTTCCAGGTCCCGGGTCTCTGCTTGATTTTCAGTGCTAAACTGAGCTTCTGAGTCGGAGGCACCTTCCCTCCCGGTTTCATGCACCAGCAGGGCCCTTTTGAGCACTGAATCTGGGCTATGGGGAGGGGCTGGTGGCTCTACTGTGAGAGCCTGGGCTGCTGAGCAGCTGTGGGCCTTGCAAGGCCCCTCCTCCCCGCAGCTGTGCCTTCTCCCACACGCTCATGTCCAGAGGGGACTGGCAAGACCAGTGGCCCAGCGATGTCCAAGAGAAATTTTGAAGGAAATTAAAACCATGGCTTGCGAGCAAAATAGAACGAACATATAGGGGAAAAACATAATTTCTTTGCCATTTTAGATTCTTAGTGGAGACACTGTCCTGAAAACGAAAGTCAGATTAACAAAAGAAAAAAGCAGAAGTTTACTAACCTTGCTGTACCCATCACACGGGAGAGGCCTTAGTTGAAAAGGATTTCCCTGTGAAGGCAGTGGCTTAGGGGTCTTGCTTAAATAACACTAAAGAACCAAAAATCCTATGTAGTGACAAGACAAGAAAGGGAGTATCTTCAGGCTTCCAAAAGGTGGGAAAATGTGGGAAGATAAACTAAGGGGAAGAGCGAAGTCTATTCCTGGGTCCTCTGGCACTGCTGTCTCTGAGCTCTGTTTCTGAGTTGATAAAGACAGGAGGGCAGAGAATATTCCTGTGTTTTAACTTTAACTAAAATTCCCAGTATTTTGGAGAGCAATATTTTCATTTCCTTCAAACGCAAGCTCTTGATTTTATTCAGCTCATCAATTAAGAAGAGAGCCAGGGAGTCAGTAATGCTAGTTCAAATGGCATTTGATGCTTTGGGATTTATGTAGCCCATTGGGAAAGGCACACTGAGATCGATTTTTCAATGTTTGTGACAAATCCAGTTCATGTCCTACAGGGCGATAAATCGGTGGATTATGTTTTCACTGGATGGGAATCATTTG
The DNA here is from genome assembly GCF_047675955.1 of Chlorocebus sabaeus. NCBI lineage: Eukaryota > Metazoa > Chordata > Mammalia > Primates > Cercopithecidae > Chlorocebus > Chlorocebus sabaeus. The sequence goes on along the minus strand of NC_132928.1, from coordinate 67,864,057 downwards.
CATCTCTACTGAACAAACATCTACAATGTAAGATGGAACGCCATAGAGTCTGAGTCCTCAACAGGAAATGTCAGTCAAACAATGGCCCATCCTCCCAAAAAGTAGACCATCCTGGGCACGCCTGTGAAGCGAAGTTCCTGTATGACTCTGGAAACACATTCTTTCATCCCCTTGGCTTTAGTTCCAGATTTTGGATTCTTTTGGTCAACAGCACAAGCTTATAACACCCCTGCAAAAGCCTCTCAAGTCCTACACACTTGGCTGTGGCTGCTCCACAGGGACAGGCATCTTTGCACATAAAATATCCCTAGAACTTGGAGGAAAGCAGTTGCCATGCCAGTGAGGATTCTTCCCTGAATCTGTCTTAAGTGAGATACTTATGCTCTCAAAATATTTTTGATACGTTTATGTGTCTTGTGTCTCTATGTTGCAAACTTTTTGATGGCAGAGTCTATGTCTTCTGAATCCGTAGACATCTAGAAATACAGATTCTTTGAGATTTTTAGTCCAATGCCCCCATTTCTCAGATAGCTTGTAAACCAGCTTTATTAAGGGACCTGCCCAAAGCCAACTGACTAAGAGGTACAGAACCAGGAGAAAAACAAGACCTTCAAACTCCTGCCCCATGTTCTGCCCAGCCTTCTTTCTCTACCCCCAGCACAGCTGTGAACACAGTATATATGGGTGAGATAGAAGGACGGAAGAATGGAAAGACAAATGGAAGGATGGAAGGAAGAAAGAAAAAAGAAAGGAAGAATGAAACAAAGGATGGCAGGAAGGATGGATAGATAAATAAATGGGTAGAAGGATTGATAGATGGAAGGATGGATGGATGGATGGATGTAAAGAATTGGCAGAAGGACAGGAAAAAGGAAGGGAGGGAAGGAAGGAGGGAGGGAGGGAAAAGTGAGCAGATGGATGGATGGGTGGGTGGATACTGAAAATATATTATCCTTTTTTCTTTTTGATGAAAAAAAACTTGTGACCACTGGCACAATTATTCACTTTTCTCATGGGAGATGAAAAATCAAGTCTAACTTTGCAAAATCTCTTCCCCACTGTCCCACACCTGCATTTTTTCTTTTATTTTAAAAGTAACGCATGCTCAATTTTTATTTTTAAAATGAATTTTATTGTGTGTATCTGAGGTTTATAACATGATATCACAGGATGATATAGACACACAGAAACTTATAGAAACAAGCAGACTGGACAATGGTTACTATGGTGAAACAGATGATCACATCTGTCATCTCACATAGTTCCTTTTTTTTTCTGATCAGATCAGCTAAAATCTACTTATTTACAAAAATCCCTAGTACTGCTGCTGCGTTTTTGTTAGGGACAGTCAACTTCTCCGGGATGGGGGTGAAGGTGAGAACTTCATCGTTGGCAGTGGTTCTCTCCCAAGGCTACACATTGAAATTTCCTGATCCCAGATTTCCTCCTCAGACCAATCCCATCAGAACCCCTAAGAACTGGGCCCTGGATCACAGTTGTTTCCCAGCTCCTCGGGTAATCCTCCCTGACAACGGCAGGGGGAGTGTGAGAAGTCAGCTTGAGGGGCGCAGCCCCAGGTCTGCCTCTGAATAGGAAGAGCCACATTGCAGGGAGCCATTGAGACTTCACAGCTGGGTGCTACTCCCTGGTGCTCAGAACTAACCAATCAGCTAAAACGCCTCTCACCAGGCCCGCTTGGGTGAGTGGGGAAAGCCAGACCACTCCTCTCCAGGGGAGTGAGTAGCAGACTATTCAATGGCCTTTGCTAGAAGTCAGTTTCCCAGGCGGTAGCAACTGGCATTGAGATCCTAAGGCCAGAGCTATGGGCATCCTGCTGGCGGCCCCCGAGGAGATCCTCAGTGTTGCGGGGGGAGGCGGTGGGCAGTACACCTGCTCTACATAGACTATTTCTGAATGGTTATTATTAATTTGTACTTATATCCTTCTAAGAAAAGAATAGCTCCCCATGGATCTTAAACTTTTATCCAGATTTGCTGTAAGAAATGGACATATGACAGCTTCTGAATCTTTTTGACACCGCTTTTGAATACACCATCCATTATGTTGTTCAGAGTCACTATAAAGGGGCCTTAACAACACATCCCTTTTAGAGTTAATGACAGGAAAGTGTTTCTTTCTTTAAATAAATGGAGTATCCTTTCGACAAACAATTAGAACCATTTTTGCTTTCACGTTAAGGCAGAGCTACTTTTACTACTAAATTACATCAATTCCTGATAGCCCTGGCCCCGCAGAGCATCATTTTCCTCTTGTGCTCTGCATCTAAACCTCAGCTGCATGGTTCATGCTCTCTGTCTTTTTGTATTTTTCCTACATATGTATTTAATGGGTATTTATGGGATGCCGGGCCCTTTACATACATTATTTCATCTATACTGGACCAGAAGAGCAACCTAGGAAGTGAGAACTCATGAGGTCAGTTTTTGCAACCTCCTAGGCCTCCTCTGCTGAGGCAGCTACCACCTCAGAGAAGGGTGCTTGGGAACCACATGGTCCACCTTGACTTTATTCCTTTGGACTATGGTGGCACCAGAGCCCACCTGTAAAGAACATAGCTCTGGAGCTTGACAAACATCAAATATGAATTAGCTACATGACCTTGAACAAGTCTTTTAACCTCCCTAAACCTCCATTTCCTCCCCCTGTGAAATGCAGATGTGAATATCTACTTTATGAGGACTCATTTGGTTCTCAGAAACAGACATTCACTTGGAGACGAATGTGGGTTACATGGGAAGTTCCTGGGGCCCAAAGCAGAGCTAGTGGGGGCCGTGGGGGAGACAGACGGCCCCCAGACCCAGTGCCTATAACTCTCGACACTTCCCCAAGCCCTTCTCTGTGTTCCAGCTTCCAGAGGCCTCCATTTACCCTGCCACAATGCTCTGAGGCACACATGATAGGACCTGAGCTCTGAGTCTCTTGGGGCAAATGACCAAAGAAAAGGGTCTGGTTGGCCCCACTTGGACGTACCCCGGTCCAATAGGCTCTGGCCACAAGCTAAGCATGACCTACACACAGGAAGAGTGGATGAGGGCTGGCAGGGGCAGTGCTCAGAGCATCTGGAACAGCACTTCAAAGGACTGTCAAATGCATTGATTGAAATAATATAAAGCACCAGGCAGGATGCATGGCACTCAATGGGGTGGGGACAGAGGATTATCACTGGATCAGCCTTAGTACAGCTCTGGGTCTAGTCATGACAGAGGCAGTGAGTGTGTCATCAGCATGCATTATGCCATTTGGTGACATTTTTAAATTAAAAAAAATAGTCAACTTTATTTACTTATAATTTATGTACAATAAGCTGCATTCATTTTAAGCACACAATTTGGGCTGGGCACAGTGGCTCAGGCCTATAATCCCAGCACTCTGAGGCACCATGTAGGAGGATTCTTGAGGCCATGAGTTCAAGACCAGCCTGGACAAATTTCAAGACCCTATCTCAAAAAAAAAAAAAAAAAGAAAAGAAAAAATTGAAAAAAATAATAATAAAGTATACAGTTTGATGAGCTTTGATATCACTGCCCTGGCAAAGACAAAGACTGTGCAGAATCACCCCAAAAAGTTCCCTCCTGATCCACACACTTTACCTCCCTCTCCTCTCCTGGCTCGGGCAACCACTAACTGGCTTCCTGTCACAACAATTTCATTTGAAATTTCTAGAATGTTCTACAAAGGGAACCACATCAGAGGTATTCCTGCGTCTGGCTTTCACTCAGGCTGATCATTTTGAGATTCACCCCTGTCGCTGTGTGTCAGAAGTCGGTTTTCCTTTCTTCAACAGAGTAGCGTTGCCTGTACCGACGACCTGTCTTTGGCCCACCAATCCTGCCTGGTGAGTTCTCTTCACGTAAGGGGTGAGGTCAGCACCGGGCAGATGACTGGCACAGCAGCCCTGCTTTGTCCGGCTGCCTGACACCCTCTGGGGAAGTCAGACGTGAAGCAGCTCTGCACGTGGCTGTGCACGTTGTTCCATGACAGCCACAGTAAGTGCTACCGGAGAAATGCAGGCCCAGAGGGAATGGGTGCCTGAGGGCCAGGGAGGGTAGCCTTGAGGGAGGAACATGTGTGCCAAGGTAGAAAAGAGGTATTTCCTAGAGAAAGATGCCAGAAAAGCCCCTGGTGTGGAGAGGCGCCCTGGTGAAGGCGCCGAGGCCAGGAGGGGATCCTGGGAGGGAGACAGGGGCTGGATGGTTCCGCTCGATCAGGTGTCTGGAATTATCCCAGTGACAGAAGAGTTTCAAGCAGATGAGTGGTGTGATTAGGTGAGCTGTTTACCGAGGCCCCCTGGCCTTGATCTGAAGAATGGACCTCAGAGCCAATGGTGAACGTGGGAGACGGAGGAGCTTTACCACAATCCAGGCCAGAGCCAGAGGTGGCATGGATCACCCTGACGACCTAAGGCAAAGATTGGGAGACTGCGGGCTACTGGGGACATAAAATGTACTTCAGTTTAGGGCCGTGGGGTCCCATAGCCAGACATAGGAGAGAGACCTGGGTGCTGGGAGGAAGACTGCCCAGCGGTACTCCCTGAGCTCCACTTGCTGGATGCAGCCCTTCTAGCTTTCCAGGTGCTCTGTCTGGAAGCCCTGCTCCAATCCTGAACCCCCAGTTGGGTCTGGGGCAGGAGCTGGGTGTCATGCCCAGCTCTGCAACCCTCCTGAAGATCAGCTCCTGCATCCCAGTCCCCTGAGCACCAGTGTGAGTCTTTCTGGGAATCCACGGGGCTCTGGACTCCTCTGAGGCTCTGGCCTCCCTGTGAAGGTGTCCAAAGAGGCTCAGTGTCCCTGAGGGCTTCCCCTCCACCCAGGCCCAAGGCTCCAGGCCCCTTGGAGAAGCTTCAATCAGGTGGCCTCTCTCTCTCAGCCACAGGAGTCTCTTCCTGTCCTTAACATTTGTTAAAGCCCCTCTGTTCTCTCCCTCCTGTTCTGTTGCTCCAGCCAGACCACTCCCCTCTGCTGACACTTGCCTGTGGGCCTGTCCTCCAGCTGCGCCACTGGGCACTGAGCCCCAGAACCTCTACAGCCTCATGGGGCCTGAAGGGGAGGGAGGACAGGGATCTCTCATTGCCACCTGCTTCACCCTCTGTAGGGTGGCCTGGCACCAGGCTTACCTGGACCATTGTTGATGGGTCCGCCTCACCTTGATGCCTGGCCCTGCTCTGTCCCACTGCCCTGGGACAGAGGACAAGGGCATCGTTTGTAGTCCCCGTGTCCCTCTAGCCCTTTGGTCACTGCTTCCTGCCCTCCTGCTCCTCTGCTGAGTCCTACTGTTCTTCCTTCTGGAAGATCCCAGATTCCAGTTCTAACCAAAAGCATACCCCATCAGACAACCATACCTGTGAAGATCACGAATCCTGGGTCACATAGAAACTTAACACTCTCCAGCCAGGTGCAGTGGCTCGCTGCTGTGATCCCAGCACTTTGGGAGGCCAAAGCAGGAGGATCACTCGAGGCCACAAATTTGAGACCAGCCTGGGCAACATAGTGAGACCCCATCTCTACAAAAAATATTTTTAAACATTAGCTGGTCATGGTGGTGGGTACCTGTCATCCCAGCACTTTGGGAAGGTCACTTGAAGGCAAGAGTTTGAGACCAGCCTGGGCAGTAAAGCAAGACTCCATCTCTACAAAAAAAGTTTAAAAATGTAGCCAGGCATGCTGGCATGAACGTGTAGTCCCACCTACCCCAGAGGCTGAGCTGGGAGGATCACTTGAGCCCAAGAGCTTAATGCTGTGGTCACTATGATTGCGCCACTGCACTTCAGCCTGGGTGACAGAGCAAGACCTGTCTCAAAAAATAAAAAAGAAAAAAACTTACTCTGTATGGCAATGTTGGACGTGAATCATGTGTTAGTGAAAGACTGTATTCACGCTTGGTTTCCTTTCGCCAGTAATTCTACATAATTCCCAGTTTCGTGATGTACTTTCTATGGAATTTCACTTGAATGGCTTAAAATTATGTACTTAATTACCTACGGCTCCATTTGCCATGACTGATGATTCAGTCCTGCTAAGGTGACACCTGGCGACAGTCATTCGCAGTAAGCTGGCGGGGGCTAAGTGGGAAGGCCAATTCATCCCATTTGTTCACATCGTCTATCGAAGACACAAAAAGGTTTTTTAATGAAATATCTTAGACCAACACCTCAGGCCAAGGAAGCCACATTTCACCGGTGCTCAAGAGCTAAACAATCCCTGAGGTCCCTTGAAGCTGTCCCATACCACCATTCCACTGCAGCCATAAGTGGCCCTGTGTCCTCTAGGGGCAGTATTCCCAACAAATTGCCTTTTTGTTTTGTTTTGTTTTTTTCTGCCAGCAAGATGCTTATGACTGTCTCCTTAATTATGTTTAATGCTTCTAGCTAAACTGACTTGTTTGCAAGGGAAGAGACTAATTAGCACACCAATGCAAATAGAACGAACATGAATAGATTCTGGGAGAAAGAGGGAAGTATTTTATTGTTTATCAAGACAGCAATGCAGACTCCTCATTGCGCACATGAAAGTTTCCTGACATTTGTACTTAATGTTTATAGAGTACCTAACCATGTACAAGAGCTTCCACATACATGACCTCATTATACCAAGAGTACTTCAATGATACGACTTTCATTCCTGTGCCAAGTCAAAGAGTTTCCAACAGTCAAGAGACCCTCTTGCTTCTACCTTTGACTCTAAGACAAGCTTGATTCAAACCTTGGCAAGCCTTTTCCACTTTGCGCCTCCAAAAACAAATAGTTGAATCTCCCTCCCCATTTCCCATGGGGCAAGAGGCTAGTGAAGCATGAGGAATTTACTGGATACTCCTTGGAGGAAGGGAATTAGGACCTAGCTTGTGGCCTCATTACCTTAGATCTCAATCATGCTAGTAGGCCTGGAGTTGTATTACTCAGACTTACGGTGGGTTTCAGAACCTGAGACTTTTAAAATAGGAAAAGAATGTTACTTTTCCCTGTTACCGTTTAGAAGTAACTAAAGCTGTTTTCCAGTGACTTCACTAAAAGTGCCACTACTGGGCTAAAAACAAGCAGAAGGTGTTTGACTCTGATGAAAAACCCTTTCCAAACTAATAAAATGCAACCGAGGGGTGTACCTAGAGTGGTGCATTCCAGGATGATCAAGCTGGAAAGAATCAAGGAGATCACCTTGCCCAATGCTCCCATTTTACAGATGAGCAAACTAAAGCCCAGAGACTTGAAATCACTGCCTGAGGTCCTCTGGCAAGTGTGACAGAGCCAGGGCTAGAATGCAGACCTCCTGACTCCCAGGCCTGGATTCTTTCCACCACCCGCACTTCTCAGATGGGACACCCATTCCCAGGAGGCACCTGGTGGTGAACCCAGCCCACGCAGAGCCATGGACCCCACGTGCCGCAACTTCTGGATCAACAATTCTACTTGATGTGTTTTAGGGTCACACTGTGCAAAACACACAGCAATCTCTCACTGAGTAGAATGAAAAACTCCGTACATTTTCCAGTGACACAAATTTCTACAAATGTATTTTGGCCACATGGTAGGTCACTGTATGCTGAACCCCCAGGTGCCAGGCTGGGGCAGAGATGTTTGGTTAGGACAACTTAGATGGAGAATTTAGAGAAGTGCTACACTTTACCATTCAACATCGGAACACCACCACTGCCGCTCTAAGAAACGGAAGGCCATGCCTCATTGAACCTTCCTTTTTGTTCAAGAAGACTAGAAAGGTGGGCGAAGGAAGTCTCTCCTATCCCTTTTCTAAAGCATTCCTGCAACAGATTTGACGCTGCTTTGCACTGTCAAAGCAGCACTCAACAAGGCAAAGGGATGCTCTCGAAGGATACCCCTGCCATGAGGCTGCCAGAAAGAAACAGCAGTGACTCTACCCAAGCCTGCATGTCCTCGTCCCATCCCTGTAGGAGGCCAAGGATGTTCCCCAACAGATTTGCCTTGGTCATTCTGCTGCTCCTGAACCCTGGGACCTGTAACAGAAACCCTTTTCTCCATCCCCACATAGAATTCCTGAGGGGTACTGGGGGTGAAATAAGGGGAGGACCAAATAATTTAGCTTACTCTGAAAAAACTTTTAAGGGAAACTAGCATGTTCAACGCAAGGCAGTAAGGTTGTATGTTTTAAATTAAGTACCTTGGGACCGGACACGGTGGCTCATGTCTGTAATCCCAGCACTTTCGGAGGCCCAGGAGGGTAGATCGCCTGAGGTCAGGAGTTCGAGACCAGCTTGACCAACATGATGAAAACCCATCTCTACTAAAAATACAAAAATTAGCTGGGCGTAGCGGTGGACACCTGTAATCTCAGTTACTCAGCAGGCTGAAGCAGGAGAATCGCTTGAACCTGTGAGGCAGAGGTTGCCGTGAACCGAGATTGTGCCGTTGCACTCCAGCCTGGGCGACACAGCAAGACTCTGTCTCAAAAAGAGAAAAAAAAAAAAATTAAGCACCTTGGGAAACTCTGCACATTTGTCATCAGCCAGCATGAGGGTCCAAAGCTTCCTTTATGTCATATTCACGATGAGTTTGTTTATTTAAACAAACACCACAAGGCTCTGAATAACACAGTGGAAAAAAACTGTATGAGGAAAGAAAATATCCCTGTGAGCAGGAGAAAAATAACAGGGCAGAAAAAGGAGGGGTGACACCGGGCCGTTAAGCATTCACTGGCATTCGGTGACTGGCACAGAGAGAATGCACTGTGCAGGGAGCCTGGAGCCCTGGGGAAAGCTCCCGAAGCAGAGGTAGCCACAGTGCTTAGAATGTGGCCGCCTCGTATTTCCGTAGCATCTAGAACACCTTTCCTTAGAAAAGCCTTCCTCTGTCTTCAAGTGGAGGCACATACTATGCAGTTTTAACTGTCTCTTGGAGACAAGGGGATTGTTGTGTTCCCTCTGCCTGGGGCAGCCTTTGCTGCCATAAACACACCAGGCCCCCACCTTCTCAGGTGTTTGCTCAGCAAGGCCTCCGGTCATCAATTCTTTAAAATCAATCCTCATTCCTGGCCCCTGGCATTCTTCTACCCGCCCACCTGCCTTATTTTTCTCTCGAACACTAATCACTGTCTATTACTATGTATTTAGTCGTTTATATTTTTAATGTCTTGTCTTCCCCCATTAAGGCTTCATGAGAGCAGAGATTGTGGTCTCTTGTTTACTGGATTTCCAAAGCCTGGAACAGAGCCTACCACATAGGCTGTATTTGAAAACTTTCATTTCTGATAGTGTCTTTCAGTACAAACCCCTAAACCTGGTGGGGGAGACATCTTAAACATTCTTTTGAACACCTGACCGAGATGACAGCAATAAGCACAATCCTGAGAGCATTAGAAATGAGGGTTTTTTCTGAGACTCCATGCTGCTCCCTGGGGGCTGAGATCAGGTTCAGTAGATGACGGGGTGATGGGGATTTAGAAGTAGCCAGGTTTCTGGTTAGTGTGGGAGATCACGTCAGAGATCCTTCGAGAAAGTCATCATTCGTGCAAGGTAACACATCCCCGTGGGTGAACTGGGGCACAGCCCCTGCAGAGGGAGACAGAGGGATTAACTGCCTGTTTTTGCCTTGGTTCTGAAATAGCAATCAATCATTCAATCAATCAATCAATCACATACCTTCTGAAGCTTCCTAGCTACTCACCCACACTCATGCAGATGTGGAGTCTGAATTCCCACTCTATGGATGGCCTCAAAACTTCTAAAACAAATATCTACATAAAGTAATCCCAACTTGGTGCTTCCCCAGATCTTGGCAAAGGAAAGTGTCAATTCTGTCTGCAAAACACACCTCTAAGAAGTCCAAGGGACTTGAGCTCACAGTCAAAAGTCACTAAATACATGAGGAAGTAAGTCACCATGAGATATTCAGCAGAAGTTACAACCTACAAAATAAGTACTGCAAAAACAACAGGTATGGCAATCATCAGATACAGAAAAAATAAATCTACTACTGCATTTAAATAAATAACAGGAAATTTCAGAAAAATATCTAACTGAAGAACAAAAGACTATAAAATCACTAGGTAGATCCTAAAAGTACCAAACAATACTTCTAAAAAGGAAAAATAAAATTGATATTAGGAACTCAATGAACGACTTAAATAACATGTCAGACTCAAAGAGAAAATTGGTAAACTGGATATAAGAAATAGCACACAATATTAAGAAATAGCACACAAAATGAGACAGACAGACAGAGAACATGAAAAAGAGGTATCAATGGAAACAAATGACCAAGAAGGAAGACCCAAAATATAGGTTTCTAGAATATCAGAGGAACATAGTAGAAACAGCAGAGAAAAGCCACACTTTGTAAAAATAATGACCAAGAAATTTCTAGAACTGATGAAAGACACCAATCCTTAGATTCAGCAACACCAAGGAAACTCAAGAACAATAAACAATAAGGAATGAATACTCAGTCTTCAAAACTCTAAACCATACCTGTGAAGCAGAGTAACATGCATTGGTATCAATCCCTGTAAGGGGAACAATGTGTACCTGTTGCTAATCCTAGGGGAACACTCAAAAGTCTTCGCATTTTCTGCTGAGATTCCTAGATATGGCAGGCTTCCAGGTCTGGCAGGAGGTTTTGCACTAGCCGGGCTGTCAGAGTGAGTCTGGTGAGATGGAACTGCCACACAAGTCAAGCAAAGCAGATTGATAACTTACAGGTGAGAAGCAAAGATAAACAGAAGCCAAGGATCCATGGCAAACCAGTCCCTCGGGTGCAGGAAAGCTGCCCAGGGCAGATGGAGTCTTGTCTACACATGCCTCACTTCACATCCCAGCTGAGAGACCCTGAGAGCACCGGACTTTGGTTTCTATACCCCAGGGGCAACGTGATTTGCTGAGCCCAAGCTTAGCAGGCCATCCTATTCTAGGAGTATGTCCTGGATGGATAAATCCCAGCCTGTTTCAGACGGTTCCTCCTTACCTCAGGCTGTTGCATTCTCAGTACCTTCTCTCTGAGAGTTGCAGGCAAGAGGGGAGAGAGCTGGCAGGAAACATTTGGAGACTTATCCCCGGCAATGCCTTCCCGCCACACCAAAGACACTAAAAGTCGATGGAAAGAAAAGCAGATTATCAACAAAAGGAATGACAATTTCATAAAATCGGATAAGAAAAGTTAATCATAAGGACACTTTGGGAGGCCACAGCAGGCAGATTGCTTGAGGCCAGAAGTTCAAGACCAGCCTAGACAACGTGGCAAAACCCCATCTCTACAAAAACATACAAAAATTAGCCAGGTGTGGTGGCATGTGCCTATAGTCCCAGCTACTTGGGAGGCTGAGTTGGCAGAATTGCCTGAGCTTGGGAAGTTGAGGCTGCAGAGAGCCGTGACCATGCAGCTACACTGCAGCCTGGGCAACAGAGACCCTGTCTCAAAAAAAAAAAAAAAAAAAAACTAATCATAAGGAAGTGAAATAATTTGCCTGAGATTAAATAACTAATGAGAGTGTGGTTTGAACCCAGGAAGGCCCCTCCTAGAGCCCATACATTTAGCCTTTGTATTACACCACCTCTTAACCCCAGAAAGGATAAAAATGAAATAACTGAAAGATATACCAGGTAATATTAAGCAAAAAAAAGCTGGCATCATGACATTTACATCAGACTTTAAGGAGAATAGCATTATCAGCAATGAAGAGATTAAAAATACAGATCACAAGAAGGTTTAATGATTCCAAACATCTGGGCCTAGCGCGGTGGCTCAAACCTGTAATCCCAGTACTTTGGGAGGCTAAGGTGGGCAGATCACTTGACGTCAGGAGTTCGAGACCAACCTGGCTGAAATAGTGAAACCCCATCTCTACTAAAAATTCAGAAATTAGCCAGGCAGTGTGGCGGGTGCCTGTAATCCCAGCTACTCGGGAGGCTGAGGCAGGAGAATCATTTGAACCTGGGAGGCGGAAGCTGCAGTGAGCCGAGATCGCACCATTGCACTCCAGCCTGGGTGACAGAGTGAGACTCTGTCTCAAAAATAATAATAATAACAATAATTCCAAACTTCTATGCCCTTTATAACATAACTTCAAAATACATAGAGTATCCCATCTGTCCCTGGATCTAAGGGAAAGAAAAGTGCATAGAGTAAAAAATGGACAAAACTACAAAGAAAGGTTGACAAATACACTATCACAGTGAGATTCTTTAACAGACCTCTCTCAGTAGACAGAAAATCAATAAGACTATAGAACATTTGAACAAGCTTGATCTGTTGGAGACATGTGAAACATAGCACCCAACAACTCAAGAATACAAATGCTTTTCCATGTGTATATGGAACATTCATAAAAATACTAGAACAATAAAACACAAAGAACAAATTTCAAAGAATTTTCATCCAAACCATGGTTTCTGACCACAGTGCAATTACCTTAGAAATCAATAATAATAATACATAGCTAAAAATGGTGGCTTGACCAGAGGGTGGACAATTCAGATGAAGAATGTGCCAAGTTAAACTAAGAAAGTAGCACTAGGAATAGAAAAAAAAAAAGAGGATGGATTCTATAGCTATCACTAATATTGGCAAAGAAGAAGTTGAGGATATTGTCAAGGATTATAGCTCAGACAACTGGAGATCGGCAGCAGAGCCACTAATCCAAGAAGTGGGGAAATCTGGAAAAGAAGAACGTGTGAGGGGAGAAGTAAAAGTGATATCAGCTACTACAAGGAGCTGAAACAGGACGAGGGCTAGAAAACAGGACCTTAGTCCTGCCTTCAATGAAACTAATTTCATCAATGCATAAAGCCGTGGGTGCCAAATCCAGCTGGGACTTGTTTGAGGAGTGAACAGGAGGCAAGGAATGAGTCAGTAAGTATGGATCTCCCTTTTAAGAAAGTTAACAAGGAAATAATTTAATAAGGAATTGTATATGAATTTCTTTCTTTTCTTTTCTTTTTTTTTTTTTTTTTTAAGTAGAGATGGGGTTTCACTGCATTACCCAGGCTGGTCTCAAACTCCTGGGCTCAAGCGATCTGCCCACTTTGGCCTCCCAAAGTGCCGGTATTACAAGCATAAGCCACCACACCCAGCCAGGAATTATATAAGAAATATAATACGGAAAGAGGGATATAGAAAGAGTCAGAATACTAAAGAAGGAAGGATTTATTGTGTTTTAAATTAAGTTTTAGGAAATAGATTTGGGGGTACAAGTGCAGCTTTGTTACATAGATATATTGTGTAGTGCTGAAGTCTGGGCTTTCACTGTAACCCTCACCCAACAGTGTACACTGTACTCATTAGGTCCTTTCTCATCCCTCACCCCACCACCCTCCCACCCTGCCGAGTCTCCTACGTCTAGTATTCCATACTCTATATGCACATGTACGCATATGAATACACATTTAGCTCCCACTTACAAGTGAGAACATACAGTATTTGACTCTGTTTCTGAGTTATTTCACTTAAGATGATGGCTCCCAGTTCAATTTACTTTGCTGCAAAAGACACAATGTCATTCTTTTTTATGGCTGAATGCTATCCCATCACACACACACACACACACACACACACACACACACTCATCCCATTTTCTTTATCCAATCATCCGTTGATGGACACTTAGGTTGATTCCATATTTTTGCTATTGTGAATAATGCTGCAATAAACATATAAGTGCAGGTATCTCTTTGATATAATGATTTCTTTCCCTTTGGGCAGATCCCCAGTAGTAGGATTCCTGAATTAAATGGTAGTTCTATTTTTAGTTCTTTGAAAAATCTCCATACTATTTTCCATAGAGGTTGTACTGATTTACCTTCCCACCAATAGTGCACAAGCATTCTCTTTTCTGTTTCCTCACCAGCATCTGTTATTTTTTGACTTTGTCGTAATTGCCTCTGTTTGTGTTAAATGGGAAGACTTGAGAGAGTGAAAAGTAAAATGACTATGAACACAGCCACTAGGGGCTTCAGTGATCCCCTCCAACACCGGCCCTCCGTCGTGACTGCATGCCACCTTGCTCACTGCCCTTTCATTCTTGTGGGGTTGTGGGGCTGTAGAGATGCTGCTGAGCCTGTTCCTGTCCTCTACCATCCCCAAATCCCATTTCCAGCCCCCTCCCCTTCAACAGCTCCCTGCCCTTTCTAAATTCCAATGCTGGAGTCATGCCAATCCCAGTGACAGCAACCCCCAAATTGAGTAAAAATTGAGAGAACTATAGTTCTCAGTTGCAAGGAAAACAAAAGCCCGAGAGTAAGACGAGGTGTGGTGGGGTACTGGACAGAAGGAAGGTGGGCACATCGTATCCTTGGGAACATGCATTGCTCTTTCTGGTCCCAAATGATTGATCTTTCTAAAAACTACTGCGGGATGGAATGCGTTGCGGTGGGATGGGACAATAAAATTCTCATTTTAACATATGCAGGCAACTTGAAAATGGTATTGTATCGGAGCCAAGCATAGGCTTTTGCTAAAATTAAGGATGCATGTATTAGACTTCTTCTTTTGTAGTAGCAGGATGTTAGGAACAAGCACAATGCCTTGGAGGATAATGAAACTACAGTGCACAGAAGAGGAACCTGAAATTGTTATAATTATCATGGTAATTGTTAGTCAACCTTCTAAAGCAGGAACACAATGGAGCCAAATTATGTTACCTTAAAGTGATGATCTGGTTCCTTTCCCATTTCTTTGTTTCCTCCACAAGTCCCCTATTCTGGTGTTCCCTCCCTCTCCCAGGCCGACTCAGGCCTTCTCCTCTGTGCCTCTCGTGGCCTTGTCTTTGTCAAGGCTTTCTCACAGACTATTTTAATATTTTTTTCTTATTAAAATTTAATATATGTGCATTGTGCACATTTTATAAAATATGTTTATTGTAGAAAAGTAAAAGGAAGAAAATAACAATCATCTATAATCCTGACCACCCAGAGATACCCACTGGGCATTAATATTTTCATGTATATAATTCTCTTCTTTCTTATGTGTGTACTCTCTCTATATGTATACGTATATGTCTATATATAAAACTTTATTAACATAATAGCTGGCACCAGAATTGCTCTTCAGAAGATACCTGACTTTGGTTGGAAAGATGCTTAGATAAATATTTGCAGTAGATAAAAGTTGAGAGAGTCCCAAATTACCCCCACATCTGAGAGCCAATGGGGGAAGCTCCTGTAAATATCCCAGGGAAAGGAATTCATTGTTTCCAGAGGGGCGAGGGAGGGGGAAGGGAAAACAGAGAGGGGGAGGAGCGGAATGGCACAAAGCTATGCACTTCATTATGTGACTTCTTCAGGCCCTGCCCCTACACACACTCTTGCAATCCTCAGTAAAGTTTGTTGAGCTCAAGAAAGCCTGGTGTAAGTGACTTCCATGTTGTGGAAATAAAAGAAGGGGCTGAGTCCATATCATAAGCAGTGGTTAAGGCAGCCCTTGAGGAAGATGGAACCGCAGAAGCAAAGGAGATTAGAAAGATGTAAGACTCTGCACCAGCCTGCACCCTAGAAATGAGAGGAGATCTCAAAAAGAGCCTCATGGGAATTCCATTCAGTGTTCAGCAGACAGAAAGGCCAGTTGCCAACTTCAAATTGCACACACATTCACATGCTCGTACACGCATATACACATGCATGCAGAGATACACACATGCATGCAGAGATACGCACATGCATGCAGGGCCAGAAACCCTCTTTAAAAAAAGAAGGGACTATATTACTTATAAATGATGTCATTTATAAATTGTGATTAGTCTTGCTTCACCTATGCACAAATACCCTGTGATCCAAGTATATACTTGGCCTGGTAGTGCCGAACTAGAAAAATAACCATGCAAGTTGCTGAAACCATGCAAAGCCATCATCTCAATAATCAATGGGAAAAATTATTACTGCCTGATGACTTTTAAAAACTCTCCTGCTGTCAGTTATAAATAGACAGGGAAATTAAAAGCTAGTAAAATGAATAGTTATTTAGTACCCTGTAATTTAAACATTAGAAACATTCAAAATTAAAGTGCTTTATTTCTTTGTAAAAAAAAAAAAAATACTAAGAGGTGTTTGAACAGTGACTGCCTTCTTCTTATCATAAAACTTACAATACCGAATGATTCTCTTTTCTATGCCTTGGCAAAGCATCCTACTCCTTTTTAAGTCTGGATATGTTTCCGATATTTTATCCCCAGTGCTTTCAATGTCATGGAATATCTCAGAAAGTTCCTTTAACATCAAATTTTTTGTTGATGCCACTTTCTTGGTTTTTCTATTCTCTGGACTTTTAATATACAGTTTATATATGGTAGTTTCATGAGACCTTGGTCTCTCCTAACTTTGCTTTCTTGTCGTCATTTTCAAATCATCTAATCATGTTCAATTTCACTTCCAGCAGATGAAATTCACTTTGTTTGCTGTACTTTCATCTTTGATGTCCAATTCCTTCTTTTGATTATCTTTTTTTTTTTTTTTTTTTTTTAAGATGAAGTTTCACTCTTGTCGCCCAGGCTGGAGTGCAATGGCATGATCTCGGCTCACTGCAACCTCTGCCTCCCAGATTCAAGTGATTCTCCCGCCTCAGCCTCCTGAGTAGCCGGGATTACAGGTGCCCGCCACCATGCCCAGCTAATTTTTGTATTTTTAGTAGAGATGGGGTTTCATCATGTTGGCCAGGCTGGTCTCAAACTCCTGACCTCAGGTGATCCACCTGCCTCGACCTCCCAAAGTGCTGGGATTACAGGCGTAAGCCACCTTGCCTGGCCGATTATCCATTTTTGTAAAATAACACATGAGTTATCACTGGAAGACAAGGAGGTGACATGATCACACACTTTGTCATCTATGTAAAAACTGGAGTCCTGGATAACAGATGCAACAGACTTTGAAAGAAGTGGCATGGTTGGCCACTGATCATAATATGCATCTGTTATTTACTTAAGAATTAGTTGGAAAGAGCTACAATTACCCACAATTAATAAATTGTGGTAACTGAAAGCTGAACCATGTTTCTGAGGGACTGGTGTACACAGGAAGACTGCCGGTATATACTTGGATCACTAGTACAGTTTTAACTCAGCTGTAAAAACTGAAATTCTTGCATGCAAAACAAGGACTGTCTGCACAATGTGTTTTCTATACTTAGGGTATAAGAAATAGAACTTAATTTGGAATTCTTTGTTCAGGTTCTCACTCAGGGTCTCTCTTTCCTGGAGTTAGTTTCTATTTTTTCCTCCCTATCCTTGCCATCTTCTCTCTTATTTGGGATCCCCTAGTCTCTTCACCCCCAATTCCCATTTCCCTAAGTTTCTTGTCTTCTTCTTGGCTCTGTTTGGGCCACCTGAGTATTAAAAGAAAAGCTTTGGATAAATTAAATTTAACAGAGTTTAATTGAGCAAAGAACGTTTCACAAATCAGGCAGCCCCTGAACCAGAGCAGATTCAGAGACTCCGGCTCTGCCACGTGGTGGGAGAGGATTTATGGACAGAAAGGAGAAAGTGACCTACAGAAAGCAGAAGTGAGGCACAGAAGCAGCCCGATTGGCTGCAGCTCAGCGTTTGCCTTATTTGAATACAGTTTGATCAGTCGGCTGCCTGTGATTGGTTGAAGTGCAGCTTTTGTGATTGGCTGAGACTCGGTTACTGGTTCCAAGAGTAGGTTATGGTCTCTTTACACATCCAGTTGGGTTACCTATGTATGGAGAAACCTTTAGGCTGAACTTTAAATAGGTAAGGAGGCAGCTTTAGGCTAAACTGAATTTAACTTGAGAACAATATTAAGTTCTAGAGAATGTTTAGACTGTCGATGGTACTGCCGCTCACTGACAGCCTAAATGAGCTGGGCTTGTCCCCTGAAAGATAAAATAAGGGAAACCAGCTCCCTAAATTAAAGGCATAAATCATTGTCCAATCCCCAAACCAAGCCACCATGCAATGTTGATAGATTTTTTTCCAGGTATCATCGCTGCGATTCTACTTGTAAAAGAACACATTGAGAAGACGCCATTCATCACTCTGTCTGGGGGTGAGTATAGAGATGGCACCCAGAGGACCCTCAAGGAGAGAGAACTCCAGGAGAGCTCATGGAAATGGTAACACAGCAAAGGGAGAAAGAGAGGAAAGTCACAGCCTGAGTTCCTCTCTAGGGGAAAGGAGGAGGTAAGGAGATGGATGGGATTCTTGAGGACCAGGAACTCTCTGTGTGCTGCAAACTCATTCTGTAATCACTGGAGCACCTAGTCTCTTGCATGGAGTGGCTATTCCTCCAGTATTTGTTCCGCAGAGAAGACTCCTCATTTGACCTTAAGCAGTGATAGAAACCTGGGTTATTCTTATTTCTTCAGAGGAAGGATGCTGCTCTGTCATTTTCTATAAAATGGAGAAAATTGCCCCCAACTGACCTAAGGTAACCAATTAGCAATCTTTTTTTTTTTTTTTTTTTTTTTTTTTTTTTTTTTTTTTTTGAGACGTTGTCTGGCTCTGTCGCCCAGGCCTGAGTGCAGCGGTGCGATCTCTGCAAGCTGCGCCTCCCGAGTTCACGCCATTCTCCTGCCTCAGCCTCCCGAGTAGCTGGACTACAGGCGCCCGCCACCACGCCCGGAATCTTAAAGGCCCTTGGGAAAAAAAATAAAAACAAGTCATTTGATTAATAGAACACAAAAGAAATAGGTGAGGAGAGGCAGCCAAATGCATCTCCCCGAAACCCAGTCAGCCTCACAAACTTTCCATATTCACTGGAACAATGGGGCTGGAGACAGAAGGTGTTTGTTTTGCTCTGATAACAGGCAACCGCAGCATTTGGTGCCTGCTTCAGGGAGCCAGTGGAGCAGAGGCAGGAGCCTGAAGTAGCTGGGAGAAATTCAAGGAGAGTTGAAGAGGAAAACAAAAGCTCCTCTGCATAAAATCCCAAAAGCAATCTGATTTGGGCTCGTTATAATTCTGTCTTCACCTGCTTCTAATGGTCTCCCTCTTGGGGAAAAAAGAAATCAGAGACAGCTGATGCCATGTAAATGAATTCTGTATGCAAAACAAATAGATAGGAGGCTTTGTGCCGTTAAGGAGAGATACCGACACCCAACGCACTCTTTGCATTTTGTTTAATAGAGCTACTCTCCAGACCCCTCATTAGCTGCCCTGAACAGGGAGGGAGAGGCCCAGCAAGGTGGTTCCAATAAAGTGATTTTTTTAGTTCCTGAGATCTGGGGCAGCTGGCAGAAAACTCAGTTTGCAACATAGACACAGCCCCTGAACTCCTCCTATTGTCTATGAGTTCACTCATTTTTTCCTCCAATTAAAATAAAAAGAACGAACAGTCTGGTAAAGAATGTTACCCAACTTATAAATTTGTTTATATGGGCTGGGCGGTGGCTCACCCCTGTAATCTCAACACTTTGGGAGACCAAGGTGGCTGGATCACCTGAGGTCAGGGGTTCGAGATCAGCCTGGACAACATGGTGGAACCCTGTCTCTACTAAAAATACAAAAAATTAAAATTAGCTGGACATGGTGGCATGCACCTGTAGTCCCAGCTACTGAAGAGGCTGAGGCAGGAGAATCTCTTCAACCTGGGAGACAGAGTGCAGTGAGCCGAGATCATACCACTGCACTCCAGCCTGGGCGACAACAGTGAAACTCCGTCTCAAAATAAATAAATAAATAAATAAATAAATAAATAAATAAATAAATAAAAATGAATTTGTTTATGTGAAAAAAATGCCAAGGAACAGAAATTAAAGCACATTTAAATGATTTTGGTTTCTGTGTTTTGTTTCTGTTTTTTGAGACAAAATCTTGCTCTGTCACTCAGACTGGAATGCAGTGGCATGATCACAGCTCACTACAGCCTCAACCTCCTGGGCTCAAATGATTCTCCCACCTCAGCCTCCTGAGTAGGTAGGACTACAGGTACATGCCACTATGCCCAACTAATTTTTTGTATTTTTGTAGAGATGGGGGCTTCACCATGTTTCCCAGGCTGATCTCGAACTTCTGGGTTCAAGTGATCCGCCCGCCTCAGCCTCCCAAAGTCCTGGGATTACAGAGGTGAGCCACCGTGCCTGGCTGCACACTTAAAAGTTTAATGGCTACAACTATATTTAAATTAGATGAAATAAAATTGATTAGATTCTGGAAGATAATATATATGATTAATACATATACTAAGAGTATGAAAACATTTAGTGTTCCCATTTATTTAAGGCTGCAGTTCTCAAAGTGTGGTCTGTAGATCACCAGCATGAATGGTGAAACTTAAAAATGCAGAATCCTTGGCTTTACCCCTGGATATACTAAAGCAGAATATGGGGGACGATCACTCAGGAGTCTGCAATTTTTAACAACTCACTCACTAAATTTTGCCATGCTGGTCTAGAGATGACCTGTGAGAGCAACAGCAATTGGCCTGTCTAGGAACACTGTCAGGAAACCTACTCCTTGGCCCTGGACCTGTTCCATTACTGGACTTCTCTGCTTTTAGCAATGGCTTTCTTTACAGGGAGTTACAATGACAGCCTTGGGGCCTTGGATCTGCTTTCTAGATATTTACAGGTTAAATGTGCTTCAGTTAAGATGGTGAGCCTCACCCAATGCCTGGCGACGTCTGTGGCTCCTCATGGGGACAGAATAAACATGTGTCAGTGGGATTGGACAATTGTCCCCAAAGATCAAGACTCTGTTGCTCAACTTTGATTCTCAGGAGGGTCTTGTCCTGGTGGTAGGGTAACCAGCAGTCTCAGTCTTCCCAGGAATAAGGCACTTCTCAAGGCATAGGATTTTTGGGTTTAAAATTAGAAAAGTCTTCTTCAGCAAACCACCGACTGAGAATCCCATGTGGTGGTAATACTATACCCTCGCAAGAGAGACTAGGAACCCATTCCCTCATTCTATTTACTCTGTGCTGAGAAATATAATTCCCAAAGTGTATTGATAGTCAACTCAGTCTTTCTACCACAGAAAAGTCTGAAACCAAATTACCATGAAGTTTGATTTGTTAACAAAACTATTGAGAAAGAAGTGTTAGATTAACAGAGACTTTATTTCTGTGAGCAGTTTGCAAACCAGGGAGATGCAGCCTCCAATACAACAAAGGTACACTCCACTGGAACAAAGAAAGGGGCTGTCCTTTATAGAAAAAGTTTTTTCTCAGGCTCCCACTCCAGTATGCTATGCAAATGAGGGATGCAAACTTGCTTAGTTCTTACTGGTTGATGTTAAGATTGACCAGAGGTTATAGATTACTGGTTGGGTCCAGGCGTTGGCAGCCACTGATTCGGGCAGCGTAAACAGGAACAGACAGATATGAGAGTTCCAAAGTTATGGAGTGTGTAGTTTTTCCAAGAGTACAGGTTACATGTTTAACCTTCAGTCAGTAAATGGCTGCTTGGCTCCATTTGAATTTAGGCTCAGTTAATCATTCACGATCAATCTTGAAGAATTGGCTTTTTCAGAGTACACAGTTCCCCCTTTTGATCAAAACTTGTCAGCAGACAGCTCTGGTGATTGGTGATGGGTTATGTCCATCATGGTGCCAGAGTGGTCCGCTTCCTTCTCTGGGCCCATCTAGTCCCACACTGGGATCCTCATGGCAGGGCAGTGGTTAATTGAGCAACTAGAGTCGTTTACCTACAAGAGGCACTCAGGTACCTGTTAAAATTGAATTAAAGTATCTTGGGTTAAGTTGGTTCATTTCTGGTGTTTCCGGATGGAGTGAGCTTAAAGTCTTAAGGTATTGGGTCAGCGTGATTCTGGTGGGAGTCTCTTGCAGACTTCGGTTAAAATAGGCAAGAATGACTTTAAAGAGGAGCCAAATGCTTAGTTCAAGTATGAGGAGGGTTATTAAGTAAGCATTGTAGGGGGGAACACAAAAGGGATTCTATACCAGAGAGAAGTTGTAGTAGATCCAGTCAAGGGCTTTCTGAAGGTGTCCCTTTCAGAGATTCGGCTAGTGTTAGGATCTTGGGTGTTTCTAATTCAACCTGACTGGCAGTATTTACCCAGGTGCAATGAGAAGTGTTAGTGACCACACAAACTGACCACGCAGACTATCTCCACCCAAGGAGATAGTGTGATGCAATGCAGTTGTCCAGGACCACATAAGCAAGGGAAAGTAGAGACATGTGTTGTGCCATGATGGCTTGAGTGGTGGGGTGGGCCATTCTCTTAACAGTGTGGGAAAGGTGTCTCAACATATATTTGTCCTAAGCATGGCTCCGTCAAAACCATTACCCCAGAATCCTTCCTAATCTAGCCCCTCTACTTGGGTTCACACCTCTGGGTAAACTGCATCCTTGGCAGTGTTCACAACTGTCATCTTCATAGTCTGAGGGGTTGTCACCAGGTGCTCATCGATTATTTATAGGACTCTTTTGACTCTGACCCTGGAATACAGACTTTATAGTCTCAGAGGTAGGGAGATAATGGTGATAGGAGAAAAACTCAACCCAGAAAGCAAATGCCTGCATTTTTCCCAGGACCTGAGACAATGGTAGGCAAAATCTCAGCCAAGATACCTGCAGCCAAAAACACAGCCTGGAGGGACACATAATTGTCCCAAGAGGTTCTAAAAATCAAGGAGCCGTTTACAGACAAAAAAGAGGTGTTTGACCAAACCAAGAGCTGGTCTTAGGTAAAGACAGAGAGGTACGATTTAACTGGAAGACCTGGGAAGTCATGGGGGAAACTCCATGGTTTCTTTCATATAATCTTCAGAAGGGGAGTTCCACTAAACATTTCATTTTTACGGGATTCTGTGAGGTATGCAGAACGGAGGGGCAGTGAGTATTCGTTGCAAGTGGAGGAAATGCCAGGCAGAGAAGCAAAGACTTGTATGGGATACCTCAGTGAGGAAAAAGCAGGGAGAACTTCAGGAGCACAGATGAGCATCCAATAGGTTACAGTCTGTGGGTCAAACAGGGGTGCTGAGCAGTTGGGCCCGTGAGTGAGGTTGGAAACTGAGATGATTAGAGGGTCATTGGTTCCTCCAAATGGTCTGGCTGGGGAAAGGTGGCAAAACCAACATTCAGTTAGGTTACCTGCAGAGGCAAAGGACTGGGATAGTTGTATTAAGGAATTATCTTTCCATGAGTAGGAAGAAATGGCACGGGTAGTAAAGAAAGGAGAAGGAGAAAGTACAACATTATGTGAAAGGTTTATGAGAAGTTCATCAGGCAAGAAGTCCCACAGTTTGCAGAAGCTAAAGGGCTAGGTCTGGTAACTCGGGAGAAAGTAGATTCCATCAGATGTTGTCTTCTTGTCCTGCTGGCTCTACTTTGATCAACTTAAGTTAGCTATCAGTGACAGGTTGGGAGGTTCACTTAGGAGGAGGATCAGAAGACTTTTTAAAATGATCAATAATAATCCATGACTCAATGCTTTGTAATTTAGCGGCACACGAGTCAGTTAAGAGTATCTGACAGAGGCCAGGCACGGTGGCTCACATCAGTAATCCCAGCACGCTGGGAGGCTGAGGTGGGTAGATCACTTGAGGTCAGGAGTTCCAGACCAGGCTGGCCAACATACTAAAACCTCATCTTTACTAAAAATACAGTTAGCTAGGCATGATGGCAGGCACCTATAATCCCAGCTACTCGGGAGGCTGAGGCAAGAGAGTCGCTTGAACCTGGGAGATGGAGGTTGTAATGAGGTGAGATGGTGCCACTGCACTCCAGCCTGGGTGACAGAGCAAGACCCTCAAAAAAAAAGAGTACCTGGTCCCTTCCAGAAAGGCTGGAGGGAATTCTTAAGCTGATGTCTTTTCCAATACACAAAGTCTCCAGGTCTGAAGTTACAAGGATGTTCTTCATCTCCTGGGAGCACACCGTTAAAGGAATATTTGACAAAGTTAATACTATGTTGTAGACATTAATGAGCTCCTTGCACTCATGTGGGAGGCCTCCTTTGATGAGTACTGGCTGGTGAAGTATTTTATCTAGGCACATAGGGTGGTTGCTAATAATTTCCAAAGGAGATAATTTATGTTTATCTGTAGAAGTGGAATGAAAGTTGAGGATGACTAAAGGAAGAGCGTTGGGACATGGCAGGTTAAAGACTGCACAGATTTTTCCCTATTGGATTTTTATTATTCCATTGGCTCTTTCTACTGCTCCGGAGGGCTGGGGATGGTAAGCACAGAAATGTTGATAGACCAAATTTTAGAAACACTGTTAATAATTTGCCCTGTAAAACAAGCTCCTCAGTCATTATGAAGTTCTCGTGGGACTCCTCAGGTTAGTATAATTTTTTTTCTACTAGGGCCTTCTACTAGCTACTGCAGTGGCTGTGGTCTGATGACAAGGGAAAGGTTCAGGCCAATGTGTAAACATTCAAACCGTAGCCAACACCTACTGGCACCCTTGTGAGGTAGGGAGTTGAAATGAATCTTGTTGCCATACCTTAAAGGGATATTTGGTAGTGAAAAGTGGTCCATGGGGGCATGTAATCATTTTCCAGGATTGTACCATGGACAGATTTTGCCCAGTTGAGTTAACTGTAATCCCAGCTACTTGAGAGGCTGAGGCAGCAGAGTCGCTTGAATCTGGGAGACAGAGGTTGCAGTGAGGGGAGATGATGCCACTGCACTCCAGCATGGATGACAGAGCAAGACCCTCAACAACAACAACAACAAAAAAAGCGCCCAGGCAGGGTGCATTGGCTCACGCCTGTAATCCCAGTACTTTGGGAGGCTGAGGCAGGTATATCACGAGGTCAGGAGATCGAGACCACCCTAGCTAACACAGTGAAACCCCATCTCTACGAAAAATACAAAAAAAAAAAAAGCCGGGTGTGGTGGCAGGCACATGTAGTCCCACCTACTCCAGAGGCTGAGGCAGGAAAATGGCATGAACCCGGGAGGTGGAGCTTGCAGTGAGCTGAGATTGCGCCACTGCACTCCAGCCTGGGTGACAGTGAGACTCCGTCTCAAAACAAAACAAAACAAAACAAAAGCCCAGCCCATTTAGGTCTCAGAAAACAACAACAACAAAAAAGTGTATCTGGTCACTTCCAGAAAGGCAAGGTGGACAATAGTGGGAGAGGGACTCCAATACTATTATTTCCCTCATTAGACAATTCTTTCCATGTTCCAATAGGTTAGGTCATGAAGGAAAGTTAAAATGTCCTTTTAGAGGCCATTAGGGAGAACAGGGTGGCAATTGGAACCCACCCAGAGGGCTGCAAAAAGTCAAAAGAACTACCTTCTTCAAGCAATTTCCCACTTTTATCCTTCATTGAGAGAGCCTGAGATTTAGCCAGCATTTGGTATAATTGGGGAACTGGAATAGGACAGAAATGGGCAAGCTTCATGTTCTCATCATAAGTGGGAGTTGAACAATGAGAACACATGGACACAGGAAGGGGAACAACACACACCGGGGCCTGTCGGGGGGCGAGGGAGGAGGGGAGGGAGAGCATTAGGACAAATACCTAAGGCATGTGGGGCTTAAAACCTACATGGTGGGTTAATACGTGCAGCAAACCACCATGGCACATGTATACCTAGTTAACAAACCTACACGTTCTGTACTTGTATCCTGGAACTTAAAGTAAAATTTAAAAAAAAAGAAAAAGTAAAAGAAATGGGCAAGCTTTTGATTAATAGAATTTATGTTATATTTTGGGACATGGATGACTTGGCAGCAGTATCAACCATTTTGTTTCCAAATGTTTATTTACTTTGGGCAGAGGAATGTCCCTGAACTTTAATAATAGCTAAAGCTCTTGGAGCGTGAATGGCATCGAGGAGTGCCAAGACATGGTCTTTGTTTTTTATTTTCTTTCCAGATGAGGTAAGGAAGCCTCTTTATTTCCAAAGCATGCCAGAATCATGAGCTACTCTCTAAAGGCATGCCTACTGTTTACATAAATATTGGCTCTTTTATCTTTAGCTAAAAGATATGCCCTAATGAAAACATATAGTTCAACTTGTTGGACAGATATGGCATCAGGAAAGGGACCAGACTCTATAATCTGGTTAAGAGAGACAAGAAGTTTCTAGTTTGGTATTTGCCACTGGGACCCCTCAGTTATGACCTGTCAGTAAACCAGTTATAGTCTGTATTGGGTAAGGGAGGCTCCGAGAGATCTAGCTGAGGGGTGAGAAGTTGATCTGTTCAGGTAGCACAGTCATAGGGAGTGTCATCTTTTGGAAGGGGAAATAAAGTGGAAGGATCCAGAAAATTACATCAGGTAAAGTGGGGAAGCCAGCAGAGAGGTGTTGAGTGTGATGAGAATTGAGAAGAGCCTTGAGAGAGTAAGGAACATGGACAATGAGAGGAAACCCCATCACTATCTTTCCTGTGGCTTTTACGAGGATAAAAACAGCAGAAGCCATTTTGAGGTGAGTCCTTGAGGAAGAGAATCTGTTGCCTGTAGCATCCTGTGAGTCTATTTTATCCTCCACAAGTTTGAGTAAAAACCCCTAGAGCATTCCCTTTGCATTCATGAGTGAACAGATTAGAAGAGTTTATAGTTAGTGTGTCCTAAGGTTGGGGCCAAAGTAAGTTGAGTTTTTATGTTCTCAAAGGACTTCCGGGCATCAAAGTTCAATTGGATGGAATTGGGAGAGAAATTTTTAGGAGATTATAGAGAAACTGAGACATGAAGGAAAAATTGAGAATCCAATTTCAGCAATGGCCTGCAAGTTCCAAGAATCCAGAAAATTGTCTCTTTGTTTGGCAAAGGGGAAAGGCCAATACATTGTAGGCACAAGGGGTCTACCTCTATTGAATTCCTGGGATACCTCCTAACCTCTAAGAGGGGCTTAGGAGATATCCCAGGAATTTGACAGAGGTCTGACAAAATTAGTGTTCTTTGGAGACTTTGTGTCCCTTAGAGGATAGATTGTGTAGTAAGTAGGTGGAGGCTGCCAAGGAGGTAAACCTCTTAGGAAGGGGAACATAAGAATAAATCATCAACGTATTGAAAAAAAGAACAAATCATTGACATATTGGAATAAAGTGGACCCTCACCAAAAACAGATGGTGGCTAAATTGGCCCTGTGGATCTGGGAGAAGTAGGTTGGGCTTGCTGCATACCCTTGGAGAAGAACAGTCAAAGTGTATTGTTGGTATTCTCAAGTTAAGGCAAAAAGGTATTGGCTGTCAGGAGCTACAGGTATACTGGAAAGGGCACTACAAAGATTGCTAGCTGGAAATTTCAGGGGAAGCATTAGAAAAAAGGGCGTCAGGATTGAGAACCACGGGTGATGGGGATTGACTGTGTTATTGATAGCCTGGAGATCCTGAACACACGGCCATCCTCTACTGTTGGGCTTGTGAATGAGTAGGATGGGGGCATTGCAAGGACTGGTACAGGGACAGAATTTTTTTTGTATAAAGTCATCCATTATGGGTTGTCTGCCAGCCAGGGCCTCAGGATCTAGGGGATATTGTTTGACACTGGGGAGGGGTTTATTATGGTTAACCTGGATTTTAATTGGAGGTGCTGAATGGATGTGACCAACATCAGTGTTGGATTGTACCAAAGGCCCTCAGGTAGCTCTTGGAAGGCAAGGTGGGTAATGGTGAGGTTAAGTGAACAGATGAGTATTTGGGTAAGAGCTGCTTCTGTGGCAAAATCTCCTGGTGAAGATAGTTTAAGCATTATTTCCTCCTTTTGGGAGAACAAAACACAGGTCTGGCAGGCTTCTAAGAAATCCTTTCCCAGGAGGTGTATGGGAGCTGATGGGACAAGCAAAAAGCAATGACTGATAGTGAGGGGTGCTAATCGATATGGAAAATTGGTAGAGATTTAGGAGCTGCCATAGGTTGGTTGGCTATCTTGACCATTTGGATGAATTCAGAACTCTGGGGAGGGGCCATTGAAAGCATGTCAGGGTTAAGGACAAACAGAGTAGAACAGAGTAGCCCCAGTGTCAACCAGAACCCTGACTACTTTATCCTCAATTTTAATATCTACTCCTTCTTGTTGGTTACTTTTAAGTATGGGAAATATCCCCTGAATGTTCCCAAAGCAGGCCCAAGTAGCTTTATCAGCATTTACCTATAGCCATTATTTACATTTGGTGCAATCCTTCTTAAAATGTTTAGTGCATTGTAGAAAAAGAAGGGTTTTATATTTTGATTTTGAGGAGTGGACATTTTGGGGGAATCCCTAATTGTTATAGCTGAAGGGCCATTAACTTGGTAGTCTTTTCTTGACAATCTAAGGCTCAAGTGGCTGTAGAGTCTTTGTCCTTTTCTAAAGTTTTGGATACTTGATTGGCCAAACAGGCTATTTCATGGAATTGTTTTGCACCTCAATTAAAGTCATGCTGTTTTACCAGGGTATAGTAAAACATACATCAGAAAGATTGGCCACCAAAAAAATGGAATTAAATAAATTGAGCATTTCATTATTTAAGTCTGTGATCTCTACATTTTGTTGGAAAGTTTGTTCAAATTTAACAAATAATCAAAGACAGGTTTGTCCTTTTTCTATGTACGGTGTAAAGTGCTATATGGCTTTCCAGTATACTTAGTGGGAAAAAATTAGGAGAATGGCTTTTAGTAATTTGGCAGGCCATTTCTGTGCCTTTTAAAATCCTTGAACACAAGCCAGTTTAAAGTCGTCTAGGGGGTTATCCCATTCAGCAGCTAGCACCCATTCTCCAGTCAAAACATTTCCAACAAGTACATGGATGAGTTGATAAAATCCAGGTTTCCAACAGATGAGTTGGAAAATCCAGGTTAATAAGTTCTGATGATTAGACTGAAATGTTTGAATTCAAAAGAGTTGGTTTTAGCATTAGGGAGTCTCTTAGCAGGGCCAAAAATTCTGACTTAGCCCAATTGGTGTATGCATGCATTTTGTTGGTTTCCATTTCCCATTGTTGGGACCTTAAAGGAGGCTATCAAAGAAGGGCTGGAAAAGTCAGCTGTATTGGAGGAAGTGGGAATATCAAGGGAAGAGAAAAAGGGAAGTTCAGAAAGAGTACAAGAAGAAAGGAGGAGTGAAGAACAAAGTGGAGGTGGTGGAAAGTGTGGAAGGCAGGCAGGGTGGCAGGCAAGAGGACGCTAGTGGAAGAAGGGTCTTCCAGAGGTGTTTTAATGGCTTTAGTTTTGATCTCATAGACTTAAGGGTGAGAGGAAAAGGAACCTTACAGTGTGCTTTAGCAAGTTTAGTTTCAGTTTTGAGTACACTAGTCTCTTTTTCTAATTTGTTAATTTTATTTATTAATTTTTATTTAATTTTTGTTTATAATCTTTTTCTGGCCGGGCGCAGTGGCTCAAGCCTGTAATCCCAGCACTTTGGGAGGCCGAGATGGGCGGATCATGAGGTCAGGAGATCGAGACCATCCTGGCTAACACGGTGAAACCCCGTCTCTACTAAAAAAAAAAAAAAAAATACAAAAAACTAGCCGGGCGACGTGGCGGGCACCTGTAGTCCCAGCTACTCAGGAGGCTGAGGCAGGAGAATGGTGTAAACCCGGGAGGTGGAGCTTGCAGTGAGCTGAGATCCGGCCACTGCACTCCAGCCTGGGCGACAGAGCGAGACTCCGTCTCAAAAAAAATAAAAAAAAAAAATCTCTTTCTAATTTATTAAATTTATTCTAACTTTTCTAATTTATTAAATGGATCTTAATTTGGAATTGTCTTATCTAAGAAAGGCAATAGTAGTTTTAATAGTACCAATTAAAGAAGATCTCCCATTGTCTCTGGGAGGTTATGTGTTTTTGTTCCAATTGTGTGTGCAGATAGATACATTTTAAAATTTTGAAGGAGTCCCACTTTAAGACCATCTTGAGTGACTTTTGTCCAGAGGCTCAGCCAATTTGGTCCAACTTTCTGGACCATAATTTTTGCTTATGAAACCAGCTGGAGTGCCAGAGGTGGTTGATCATCAGAGGAAGACAGAACATGAGTTACTCATGGCACATACCTATTGAAGGCATCTCTTCTGGTGCAACTTAAGTGTGAGTGTCCTCACAAAACAGTATGGGTTGGGTTTATAAACCAAATAAAAGGGTTCCCTCCCTAAAGTGAGATAAAGTCCCCAAGACCTCAACCAGAAGGCGTGGGAGGCCTGGATTCGAGAGGACTTATCTGAGACCTCCTGGGGCCACCAGGAAGACAACTGAGTTCAAGGGGCTCTTACAGGTACCAATGCATGGGTTCAGAATGGCATCGATAGGAGGATCAAGGATCGATTCAGATCCTTCTTCTGACACCAAGAAATGTTAACAAAACTACTGAGAAAGAAATATTAGGTTAAAAAAGACTTTATTTCCATGAGCAGCTTGCAAATTGGGGAGATGCAACCTTCTATACAAAACAAAGGTGCACTCTGTCAGAACAAAGAGAGGCGTTGTCCTTTACTAAAAAAAAAAAGACAAAAACTTCTTCCCAAGTTCCCACTCCAGTCTTCCAGTCTTCCATGCAAATGAAGGATGGAAGCTTGCCTAATTCTCATTCGTTGATGTTAAAATCATCGCTAGACAGCCAGGCACACTGGCGTATGCCTGTAGTTCCAGCTACTTTGGCGACTGAGGCAAGAGAATTGCTTGAGTCCAGGAGTTCAAATCCAGCCTGCATAACATAGTGAAACCCTGTCTCAATTTGTTTAAATAAATAAAAAAGATTGGCCATAGGTCACAGTCTATTGGTTAGGTCCAAGTGCTGGCAGCCATTGATTCAGGCAGCATAAACAGTAACAGACAGATATGAGAGTCTCAAAGTTATGTGAGCATGTGTTTTTTCCAGAACACAGAGTATGTGTCTGACCACTAGACAGTAAATGGCACCTTGGCCTCATTTTGAATTTAGGCCCAGTTAGATAGTCATGATCCTTTTTGAAGGACTGACTCTTTCAGAGTTCATAGGTTGGAAAGAATAGAATCAGAGGAAAGCAGAGGAAGCAGGCTGATGGCAAGTAAGAAGCTAAGTGGCCTGATGCACCCTGTGTAGCTCCGACAACAACCAGTTCTCCAACACCAACTGGCTGCCCTACAATTCAGTTCAGTTCTGGCACTAACTCCCTGAAGTTAGTGCAGACCCCACAGGTGAAGGTCTCAGTCTCACCAAGCTTTCACTTTTTATGCCCTATAGAAAATCCCATGAACCACCCACACTTCTGCCCAACGGATTATAAAATTGGAAGTTCCTACAACCCCACTTCACATTTGATAATTTATTAGAATGAAACGCTGAACTCAGGATTCTGTTTAAAAGAGTACATCTCAGAAAGAGCCAAATGGAAGAGATGCACAAGGCAGGTATGGTGGATGAGGGTAAGGGTGCAGAGTTTCCATACCCTCTCCTTGTGGAATCTGGGCATATACCACCTCCTAGCACATCTATGTGTTCACCAACACAGAGCTCTCTTAGCCTCATTGTTTCACTATTTCTAGCAAAGTTTTATTACATCAATTAAATCACAGGCCACAGGACTGAACGTAACCAATCACCTCCTCCCAAGAGGTCAGGGAGTGGAGCTGAAAGTTTCCACCCTCAAATCACATGATGAGTTCCCTGGCCACCTGCCCTCACCCTGAAGCTGTCAAGGAGCCCACCAAGAGTCACCTTATTAGCATAAACTCGTGCGTGGTCAAAGGGACTCATTATGAATGACAAAAGATACTCCTATCATTAGGGAAATTCTAAGGGTTTTAAGAGCTTTGTTTGAAGAACTATGGACAAAGACCAAACGTATTTTTTATTATACTACACACCTGCAACACTATAGGAAGAGATCTGCTAAGGTCATCCTCTGCTAACACTGCACTGAAGGAGCATTCACATTTATTGCTCTTTGACTCTTCTCTTACTCAGTTACCATATTGCACATCCTAATGTTGATGAGATTTAGTAAATCTCCACAATGGAAGCTTGGAAGCAAGGCTAATGTTGTACATCTCCCAAGAGCCTATAGCATGCAATAAACACAAAGATTGCTCCCTGTGGCATATGGAGACCCTCCAAATGGGAGACACCTTAGCCTCAGCAACAACACTCTTAGAATAGGGTAATTTTCTGCAGCTGGATGATGCCCTTCATATCCCCCTTCCCCTCAAATCCTATGAGTGTATGCTATTTAGAGCCAGCATCTCCCTAACCCCATGTTGACTTTCTGAAGACAAAAATTTTCCATATTGTAACATTTATAACAGAAAATTGGAAAACAAGCACAAGGTTAAAGAAGCAATAGTGAAATACCAAATAAAATATTTTCCAGCCACTTGATTTCACTTTTCATGACATGGGAAAGTGTTCATAATACACTAAGAGGTCGTATGTGTACAAAAAAAGTTGCAAAGAAATGCATTAGGATGTTAACAGCTGTTATCTTTGGGGCAATGGAGTAAGAGTTGATTCTTGTTTTCTACTTTGTGCTCTACTTTTTTCCTACAATAATCATTCAACACTTTTTATAGCCAGAACAAAATGTAACATTATTTTCTTATGAAAAGCCAATACAAATAGAAATGTGTCTTATTTGTTCCTTGCATAGGCCTGCTGACATGATTTTGTCTCTAGTGTATAAGCTTCTGGCTTCTTTCCTGAGCCCCTATCTTCGCTGTCTCAAGTGAATGCCTATTTCTGAGTCATGCTCCACCTACAGAACGGCCTCCGACCTCAGAGGGAGCATGACATTATACTATATTCATTCCCATCCCCATCCCCAACCCCATCCATACTACCAATTGGCAAAACTTCCTCAGATTCTATTTCCACGAAATTCTGCCACACCAAGGAACACAGGAGGATATTAGACATTTAGGGAGTTAAATAGGTTGGTCAACAGAAATTCATTGCATTTTCATCATAGATTCAGAGTACTTATATGACTAGACCATCAAGTGTCATCAGAAGACAGCCCACCCACTGATAAGTAACATCTTAGTAGGATGAAAAGCAATAAAAAAAAAAAAAAACATTTCCAAGAAGGCCTTATTTTCACAGGCAATTTTCCTTCTTAATCAATTCAAGAGCATGTCTGACAAGCACTTATCGAACATCTATCATGTGCCAGGCCCTGGGGGTGGAAAGAGATAATTCCCTTCAAAATAATGATATACATAGTAAGCAGCAAATAAATATGCATTGAATAAATACAAGAAATAAGAAAATACATATACCCAAACCCATCCGACTATCCAGAGGGGGAAAAAGACTAAACTTTGCACCTCCTCATTATCTGATAGCCTAAACCTTACACAAAATGTTCAAAGAATGGGATCCCATGGCTCCTGCTGCTGTGGTGTGATGACTCCACTCTGGCTCTCTGGCCAGGCCCACTTCTGTCTGGGGCATT
Organism: Chlorocebus sabaeus; assembly: GCF_047675955.1. Lineage (NCBI taxonomy): Eukaryota > Metazoa > Chordata > Mammalia > Primates > Cercopithecidae > Chlorocebus > Chlorocebus sabaeus. The sequence goes on along the minus strand of NC_132928.1, from coordinate 67,830,866 downwards.
TCTCTTTCCAGGCTTCCCTCTTCTAGCTAACTCTTACCCATGCACCAAATTTCAGAGGAAGACCCAATGCTTCTGAATCAAAGTGTCTTCTCATGGTCCTCATCAAGATCATGCATCTTGAGACAGCTTTTTAAATATCTGATGACAGGCCGGTGGCCGGGTGCGGTGGCTCAAGCCTGTAATCCCAGCACTTTGGGAGGCGAGACGGGTGGATCACGAGGTCAGGAAATCGAGACCATCCTGGCTAACATGGTGAAACCCCGTCTCTACTAAGAAATACAAAAAACTAGCCGGGCGAGGTGGCGGGCGCCTGTAGTCCCAGCTACTCGGGAGGCTGAGGCCGGAGAATGGCGTGAACCCGGGAGGCGGAGCTTGCAGTGAGCTGAAATCTGGCCACTGCACTCCAGCCTGGGCTACAGAGCAAGACTCCATCTCAAAAAAAAAAAAAAAATCTGATGACAGTATGTTCTCCTGAGCCTTCACTGCTCTAAGTTAGTGGTTCTCAAATGAAGGTTGGGTGGGTGCTTTGCCCACGCGAAGGACATTCAGTAATGTAGGAGATACTTCAGGTTGTCACAACTATGGGAGAGTATGCTGCTGGCATCGAGTGGTTAGAGCCCAGGAGTGTTGCTAAACATCCTAAAATGCACAGGACAGGGCTTTCATTGACAAAAAACAACACAGCCTCAAATGTCAACATGCCAGTTTCGAGACACCCTGTTCTAGGTAAAACACCCCAAGATGTTTTACAGTTGCATAGATGACATTATTTGGTTCTCCCTTGCCATAGCCTATGAATTCACTCTCCTTAATTAAAATTTTCTTAACATTAGAAACCCAGAGCTGATATTGTCCCAGGGACAATGTAACAATAATTGTGCATAAGGCCAATGGCTTGGGCACTAGAGTCAGGCCCAAGTTCATCCTGGGCTCTGTCTGTCAGTAGCTGTGGGACCTTGGGTAAGACACTTCATCTTTCCAAACCTCTGTTTGCTTATCTTTAAAATAGTTATACAGAGTGATAAAAGTATAAATAATACTCACGTCTTTGAAGGTGTTGGGAAGATTAATGAAACAATCGATGTGATGCGCTTAATCCAAGTGCATGCTCATTGCAAGAGCTCAGTACATGTTAGCCTGTAATAATAATGCCATAATTTTCTTTAAGTTTTTCAAATTTTCTTTTAAGGGTTAGTTGTTTCTAAAGCCAGCTATCTCGATGAAATTTTGAAGATCTACATTGAGATCATTTACCTAGGAAACTTAGTCCTTACCCATAAACCCAGGGGAAGAGGGGGAGCGTGCATCAGAGCTAGCGAATATAGTAAGTACCAAATATGGGTATTTGTTAAAAACATACACATACACACAACCCTAATGGAATTCTCTTTTTTGTTGTATTTTTAAATTTAAGCTGGAATTTCAATCAAATTTTTGTATGGAGTAACTTGCTTATAGTTAGAGTGCTTTTTGCCCAATCGGCTTGGGCCGAATGTCCACACCACAAATTGAAGTACTGCTCTGACACCAGTGCCATTGAGTGGAGAGCTTTGTCTGCAGCATCTTCTGCTCAGCGAGGCTTGTCTTGGAGGCATCTGCCTGGCAAGCACTGGAATGTTAAAGGTTTCAAGCCCATATCTGTGCCTCTCATGAAACACGTTTCTGTTCTTCTCTACTTATTCATTCAACAAATATTTCATTGAGTATCTATTATGCACCATGGATAGTCTATATCACACCTTCATTTCCTACCCTGCCAACTACTCAATGAGGTGAGTTACATCTGTAAAGCTTTTAGACCATCCACAGCACTACTGAATAGAAACTCATTTCTATTCAGAGAGAAGCCCAGAGAGAAGAGGTAAACAAGAAAGGATAAAGAATATCCTTTGCTACTGTCAGCCTAAATAACAAACAGAGAGAGGCTCTCTCAAAGAAAAGGATGTTTATTCAGGAACAGGGCATTGCAATGGGAACAAGTGTGCCATAGTAAACTATGTATGTAGTCAGGGAGGTAAAGGGAGACAACGGTTTTTAAAGGAAAAAAGTGAGATTACATAATTATTCTGAAATAATGATCCTTGGCTACAAAGATTAATAACAAGGGTGATACCAATTGAGGTTGGACAAGCAGTTGCTTGGCAGATGTCCTTGCAGAAGTATTCTTTTGTGTAAGGCTGTGATGACCTTTGTACAAAGTTATGGTTTTGGCAAAATTTTTGTGACAGTTTTTGTTGTTAGTTATACAAGTGTGAGAATCCTCTCTTTATAGCCTTCCCTGGCTCTATTTGTCAGTATTTTTTTAAATATTAGTGACCCCATTTTGATTCTGACAACTTTCACACTACAATAATGCTTGAGATATATAAAGATATAGATTATATATAGATACAGTTTATACATATATATATACGCACACAATAAATATATATACTGATTTACAGCTTACAAAACACTTTTACATCTATTATCTCATTCAGTCTATTTCCTGGATTTCTCTTTTGGCCGCCTGGAGAGGGGAAGTCATTATTACTACGTTCATGATGACTCATAAGCAATAATAGCAACATCCACTCTGTTCATAAAGTCAGTAGCATTGTAGCTGAGCTAGGGAGGAAAATTTCAAGGGTGGGAATTGATGCAAACAAACTCCCAAATTGGGGCTTAGCCCAGGAGGGTTCTTGGCTTCACTCAGGAAAGAATTCAAGAGTGAGCTGACAGTGAAGAAAATGAATTTATTAGAGAAATAATATACAGCAAAATGACAACTCCATAGAAAGAACAAGGCTATCCCATAGGCACAGTGGCCCAGAATGGCACTAATGGATTACTGGCTAGCCCACTCTTATTTGTATGCTAAATAAGGTGTGCATTATTCACAAACTTTCTGGAAAATGGGCGGGGAGCTCTCAAAACCATGTAAGGTAACTTTCAGATCATTGTGACCAAATTGTTAACTGTCATGGTGCTGGTGGGAGTACTTCATGTAACTGTATTATAATTAGCATACAGTGAGCAATGAGGTCAGCTAGAAGTTGCTTTTGTCACCAGAAAAGGCAAGCCTGGCTGATAGAGGTGTGGTGCAATAAGAAGCATATTTGGGTTTTGTCCCTGGCTCCTGGCACAGAACTCCTAAAACCCTTGGAATTTCCTGAGGGTAGGAGCCCCTTTCATATCACATCTGAGTTTATGCTAGTGAGGGGACTTAGGAAGGGGTCCCTAGAAAGCCTCAGGATGGGGCTAGTCACCAGAAAGACCAGGTGATTAGAGAGTTGGAACTTTCAACCCTACCTTCTGACCTCTGGGAAGGCTGGTGGTAGAATGGGGACTTGAGGGGAGGTTGAGCTCTACAAAAACTCTTGAACACCGAGGTTTGATGAACTTCCTGACTGGTGAAGCATCCATGTCAGGAGGGTGGTGCACCCCAATTCCACAACAACAGAAGCTCCTGTGTTTGGGACCCTTCTGAACCTCTCTTATAGACGTAATATTGTAGAAGCCAGAGGAAAATTTCTCCTTTGCCTTCTGAAGGTTCACTGAAAAATCAACCGGGAAAAAGATGAACAAGAGAAAAGGCATACACAATTTTACTTTAATGTGCATAGCACAGGACAACAATTGCCCAAGAACCTGGCGTGGTACAGAAGCTTGTATACCCTTTTTCATACGGAGGAGGAGATAGGATAGGTAGACAATTCCTTTGCAGGGCAGTAAATCATTAGGGCTGGCAGGAGGCAAACTGCAGAGGAAGGTGGGGGTGGAGCTGCACAGAGACAAAGGTTGTCTGATTTTGCAGATAAAGTTCCCAGGTAATTTATTCAAGTTGCCCTCAGAAGAATAGATAAAAATTTGTCTGGGCATGGTGATGACTCCCAGTCTTCTCTTCTCCAGTGGTTGATAGTTCCTAGTTATTCAATGTAATACCAGGTTGACAAAATAATCTGTACAACAAACCCCCATGACATAAGTTTACCTCTATAACAAACTTGCACAGGTATCCCTGAACTTAAAATAAAAGTTAAGTTAAAAAAGAGATTCCTAGGAAGAGAGTTTAAGACACTGTTTCTTTTAGAAAGAAGCTCTCTTGGTCAGATACGGAAATTCGAAACAGAGTCCCCTGCTTACGCCTGGAGGTGGAGATGGGAAACAAGACACGGTTAGAGGCACTTTGATTCTAGGGCAGCTTTTAAAACTGCTCAGCATGTCAAAGTGCCAGTTTTGGGGGATATCGATTTCTGAGCCCCAACAATATCTTTTACAATAAATCTGTAAATGTAAGGAAAGTGTGTTAACTGAAAAATCACAGAATTGTAATTTTGGAAAGGAGACTTTATTTCTTATAAAGGGTACACCCTGCAACGTGGCCATCGTACAGGCTGGGAAGTGTAGCCTCCAGCAAAGACCAGAGACAGGCACTTCAAAGGAAGGAGAGGTAAGACAGGAATTTAAGCGAAACAGGTTGGTCAAACACACGTGTTCAGCAGGTTACAGGAGAAACCATGAATATTCAGGAAGGTGGTCCTTATTTGCAGAGGAAGCTGTCAGGTAGTAGGCTTTAGAGAAAATAGGTTGTAAAATATTTCTTATCAGACTTAAGGTCTGTGTTGATGTTAACGCTGGAGAGGTATAATGAGGCAAGTCCAATCCCCACTTCCCATCATGGCCTGAACCAGTCTTTCAGGTTAACATTTAAGAGTGCCCTGGCTGAGGAGGAAGTCCATTTAGATGGTTAGGGGGTCTTAGAATTTTATTTTTAGTGAACATGGGTTGTATGTTACATACCTGGTTGTTTAATATGCATGTGTCAGGACACCCAGCTGGTGTTGGAGAATTGGGTCAGGGTGCAGGAAAAACCCACACATCTGGTATCAAAACTGCTCTGGGTGACAGTGTTCGGAAAGTGTGTGTTTTACCAGAGTGGGAAGAGGAGAGAAGGAACCGCTTCCAGCCACCACCTCTGCCTGTGCAACGGCTCATTATTAGGAAGGTAAGCTCCCTCTTTTAGGAGGAGTCTTGGTTGGAAGCGGGGATGGAGGGAGTGGAGAGGGATCTTCCTCACCACCTGCATCTTCTTTGTCCACTGATAGTCTTTCCATTTTGCTCCTTCCAATTCCTGCCCCACCCCTAAGAACCCACCACACTGACAGTACACCTAACTAGGATCCTTCTCTGCAATGGTGTTTGTTATCTCTTCCGAGACACTATTGGAATGTTCTGAAGAAACGGTATGTTAAGGAATGGGACAGCATGCTCAGAGAGTGGCCCTACAGAGGCAGAAACATAACGTGCACATGTGCAAAGCCTGGAGCATTTAGAAAGAGAAGGATCCAGAAATGGCTCAGAGGCCCCCAGCAAGGTCACCAGCAGGTGCTATCATTGCTGCTGCAAAATGCTAAGAAAATAGAGGGGTGTCAAGCGTATGGAGGGAGAGGGGGCTGTAATGAACATTCTGGAAACACTTCGCTAATGTCTTCAGGCAGCTAACTTAATGAGGCAGAGCCCAGCCGGAACCTTGTCAGCTGAGCCTTTCAGAAGACCCCAGGACCCTGGAACCAACCCATGGGAAAAGGCAGCAAATTCCAAGAGAGCTGGATTTATCATGTCATCATGTACACAAGCCATTACTCTAACTGGGACATGGCCACTTTAAAAGCACCATTTCTTTGAGAATCACAAGGTGGTGGGGGAGGGCGGAACGTGAGAGTCATATGTAAGTTACGAAGGCGACCACCACTTACTGGGCTCTCACTATGCATCAGGCCTTGTGCCATCCTCACTAGAATCCTGAAACTGGTGCTATTGATGACCTTATTATACACAAGTGAAAACCGGGCTGAGAGAGAACAGGCAGGAATTCCTTGAAAGTTACGCCCTGGTGAGAGCAGATACAGAATTCAAACCTGTGAAAATAAGCAATTCAAAATCAAAGCTGTTGGAACTTTAAATTATTTTGAGTCTTAAAGGATGCGGTGATGGGACCTGAGTCACATCACAGGTAGCTATAACCCAGGCAGCTGTAGCTTTTGTTCCTCTGTCATAGATTAGTCCTTTGTCTACATTGTTTTGTAAAATATTATAATAGACCAAAAAGGTTCCAGAGAAGACCCCTTTCCTCTTCACCATTGATTTTCATCATAGATCAATTATATGATACAACTGGGAAAGGAAAGTAAAGCAAGTTGTAACTAATTACTGTAACTCAAAAACCAACTTTCTATGGAAAATGTTTCTTTTTTTTTTTTTTTTTTTTTTTTTTTGAGATGGAGTCTCGCTCTGTCGCCCAGGCTGGAGTGCAGTGGCCAGATCTCAGCTCACTGCAAGCTCTGCCTTCTGGGTTTACGCCATTCTCCTGCCTCAGCCTCCCAAGTAGCTGGGACTACAGGCGCCTGCCAGCTCGCCCAGCTATTTTTTTGTATTTTTTAGTAGAGACGGGGTTTCACTGTGTTAGCCAGGATGGTCTCGATCTCCTGACCTCGTGATCCACCCGTCTTGGCCTCCCAAAGTGCTGGGATTACAGGCTTGAGCCACCGCGCCCGGCCGAAAATGTTTCCATTCTGTTAAATTTATTTGTTTTCTGCCTACATAAGTGAGACTGTAGCTTTTCAGCTTCAGAGCATTGACCCATTCCTTTGGAATCTATGTTACCCGGTGGGTAGTCTATGTTTACCCAATGGCTTGCATTTGAATACTCTTTAGAACTAAATTCTGATCCTTTCAATTATTTTGGGTTTGACAAGTCCATGCTCATGAGATACTCAATCCAGTCCTGCAATCTCTTTCCACACACTGATTCCATGACTTAGCAGATTACTCTTAATGACCTGCACAGCTGGATACTGGATTCAGGCCTTTAGAAAGAAAACAAGAGCCTTTAAGGACAACCATGGGGGAAGGATCACATGGGAGAGGAACTAGCCCTGCTCTGGGGGAGGGCGAGCTTGCTGGAAGTGTCCCCCTCACAGGCAGGGACCTTCTACTTCTTTATTTACCCGCTTTGTGTTGAATAGCCTAGACCTAGGATGATCAGAGAATCTAGCCCAACTTTCTTCCCCCTCTTTAGATGAGGAAATAGCACAGGAATGGCTAATTTTTAGAAACCCTAGAAATAAAAGGCTGATTGGACCCTTGCTAAGTGACAAGTTTCACCTGAGGAACCTAGATACAATAGGTATCAGATGATAAAGTGAATTCTGAGTCCCAGTAGAAATGGCAAATTTGAAAAGTAAGGTAGTGAAAATCTGTTAGAGGACAGTGGTCCACACTCATAACCACATGTTGTCATTAGAAAAAGGTAGAAAATGGTGTTTTTAGACATCCTCTCTCTCCTAAGGACAATGGATTTGGTTGGTTTTTCTCAAGTTCTAAAGCATGGTAGGAAATTCAAAGGAACAACAGGGGGACTGAAATGTTGCATCTACACTTAGTGGGACAACGGGGCCTGGCGTCCACCTCCACCTGGGAGGTGCTGAGGGTGGAACCAGGCTGGCCAGTTGCAGAAAAATAAAGGGCGTTTGCTCCTCAGCTGGGAACAGCTGGCACCATGCAAGTCTGAGGGGTGTCAAGCGCTGCAGACATGGGCCAGGACAGAGGAAGCAGTCACTGCAGGCCCAAGAGGACTGGTTGGCCCCCACAAAAGAGGTCTCCCCCAGTGGAGAAGGCCAGAGAAAAACAGAGTTTGACAAGGGAAGTGCCAGACAGGAAAAACAAACAAACAAACAAAAAAACATCTCTTACTTCCTTCATAGGAAAAAGTCAAACATTCCCTGTCAGGGCCTCTGAAGAAGCCAAGAAAACACCAAGGGAGAAAATGTCCATGGAAACACGTGCCTGCCTGAGTGTGAGGATATCCTACGACAGTCACTGTCGCTTAGACAGGTGAGACCTCTTGGCCCCCTCCCCACCCTGCCACGCAAAAAAAGCCCTCACAGCCCCTTTCTCACTCTAAGCTGCCAGGCTGTTGCAGGACCCAGGTGGAGGAGAGAGGGAGGAGCTACAACTTTGACTGAATTTGGAACCTTTCATTATTACAATTTCTGAATTGAGACTGTGTCTGTAGCTAAAAATGAGACAACATGACTTTTTTTAATCCAATAATTAGCAGAAAATTTATGGGACACTCCAAGTTTTTATCCAGGAGAAGAACTTCTACCACTGAATACATTTAAAAAGACAGTGGTATACAAAAGTAAAGATGTTTCCTGGCCAGGGGCGGTGGCTCACGCCTGTAATCCCAGCACTTTGGGAGGCCGAGGCGGATGGACCACCTGAGGTCAGGAGTTCAAGACCAGCCTGGCCAACATGGTGAAACCCCATCTAACACGTGGGGAAACTATCTTTTATTCAGATTCTCTGGGAGGAAGGTGCTAGGTTATTCCCATACAACAGAGAGGGAAGCTGAGACCCCACAGGTGACCATCCAAAGAAGTCAGTCACATCTTCAGGAAGCAATTGTGGAGAAAGCAACCAAAACCAATTTGCTTTTCCACAACACCCAGGTGGCAGCCATCAAATGCAGCACTAACCAGGGTAGGGAGGGATGGCTTGACTCAATACAGACAACTCTGTGGGAGTCGGTGGATTCTGTGGCCACTGCGGGTCAGCCCAGTCCTCTGGTTATAGAGGAGAGCAAGCTGGGCCAACCCAACCCACCAGACTGATCCTTGAGTCCAGTCCAGCTTTCCCACAGGTCAGTAAACTAGACACTTCATGAGCCACTAAGGCCAGCCACGGTTCCTCCACACAGCCTGTGCCACTACATGGAGATCAGAGCAGACTCCAAGGTGTGGCCAGCTCACCGGACCCTGAGCCCAGGTGTCCAGCTCTTCAGCTCAACAGAACGACATTTTATTTTTATTTTTTAATTTAATTTTTTGTTTTGTTTGTAATTGACACATGATAATTGTACATGCTTATGAGGTACAGCGTGATGTTCCAATTCATGTCTACATTATAAAATGATCAGACCAGGGCAGTGAGTATGTCTGTCTCAACAGAGCAACTTTCCACAAAACTCTCCTCTCTCCATGGCTGTGAAAACAGAAAAACAAAGGATAGGGAGGGACAGAGGGTAGAACATTGATTTCAGACTTTCAGTCCACAGCTCTGCTCTCCAAATACAGCCAAAGTGGATGCTAGACATCCTCATTATTAGAAAGCTAAACTCCTTATTTTTAAATAAGAAAGTATTTATTTATTTATTTATTTATTTATTTATTTATTTATTTGAGACAGGGTATCGCTATGTTGCCCAGGTTGGACTCAAACTCCTGACCTCAAAAAATCCTTTATTAGCTGGGACTATAGGTGTGTACCCTGTGGCCAACTGGAAACTAAACTCCTTCTGAGAAAGTACCAAGCCAAGCCCAAGTCAGGCTAGATGCTGCCATTGGGTTTGCTCCTGAGGACTATGAAATCCTGAACTAGAACTGGGCTCCCTGCAGCATCTGGGGATTTGAGGGAAGGAGAGTAGAGATTTCTAGAGTTTTCTGTGGCTTGCAGAAGGGGTGGCTGGTGGAGGGGAAGTAACAGTTCTCTGGAAAACTTGATACAGAGAATTTACAAAGTTGCTCATCAGAGGGTGCTCCAGTTAGTCTTGTAATTTATGGAAAGAGGTGGGACCAAGAATCAGTTCCTTCTTTTCTCTCTCTCTCTTCCTTCCTTCCTTTCCCTTTTCTTCCTTCCTCCCTCCCTCCCTCCCTCCCTCCCTCCCTCCCTCCCTTCCTTCCTTCCTTCCTTCCTTCCTTCCTTCCTTCCTTCCTTCCTTCCTTCCTTCCTTCCCTCCCTCTTTTACTTTCTTTCTCTTCCTTCCTTCCCTTTTTCTTTCTTTCTTTCTTTCTTTCTTTCTTTTTCTTTCTTTTTCTTTCTCTCTCTCCTTCCCCCTTCCCTCCCCCCTCCCCTCCCTTCCCCTTCCTCTTCCCCTTCCTCTTTCTCTTCTTTCTTTTCTTTCCTTTCTTTTCTTTCTTTCTTCTTTCTTTTTCAGACAGTCTCACTCAGTCCCAGGTTGGAGAGCAGTGACATGATCATGCTCACTGCAGCCTTGAACTCCTGGGCTCAAGCAATCCTCCCACCTCAGCCTCCCAAGTAGCTGGTACTAGAGGCAAGCACCACCACATCTTGCTAATTTTTTGTTTTTGTAGAGACAAGTTCTCTCTATGTTCCCAGGCTGGTCTCAAACTCCTGGCTTTAAGTGATCCTCCCGCCTTAGCTTCCCAAAGCGTTGGGATTACAAGTGTGAGCCATTGTGCCATGGTTTTAAAAGTCAAATAATATCAAAAAGCTAATAATAAAAACCTCCATCTCTCCCTTCCCTGCATCACTCCTGCAAGCCATTCTTGAGATCACAAAACTTTTTCCCTTGTCTTTAACCTCTTTGTTTCTAAATAATAGGCTTACATTGCTAAATTCTAATTTGTCAGTTTTAGACGTTGTCTAATGACACCTACCATGAGAGCTGAGGATTTAGCAATCCTGCTCCATTCTTCTACCCGCATTCCTTATAGCTTTCCCTACATATTTATATAACAATTTTTATTCTCAATAAGCAGCGTTTACATCACTATGACTATGAAATATGATTCACTCATGAGCCAAAACGTCCATTATGATGACGTCTGTCTTCTACAACACTTTCTTTTCTTCCTAGAGTTAATACTTGCTTTGTTTTTTTATTTATTGGATTTTCTATGTTACAATGCTTACTTACCCCCACTCCAAATAATTCAAAATCAATCACATTTTTTATGTAATCAAATACAACAGTTCCATTTTTTATTTCTGCCAGCAAATTGCCTCCTAAAGACCTCCAACCCCAGTCTGGAGGCTGAATACTAATGCCTGAGATGTCCCGCAGCCATTTCTTGTGTTGAATCATCTGTTACCTGGGTGCCATTTCATCTTCCCCTTCCTTGATTAATTTTCTTTTTTGCTGAGGCATATCTGCCTAAGGAAAGTGCATAAGAGGTGAAAAAAAAGAGTCTTCGGTTTTCTGAAAATGTCTTTCTCTTATCCTTACTCTTGATTAATAGTTTGCCTAAGGGTAGAACTCTGGTTGAAAGTCATTGTCCCTCAGAATATTGAAGGCATTGTATCATTATCTTCTTTCAGTTTTGCTATTAAAAAATTCAATGCTATTCTGAATTCCAATCCTTTCTCTCTCTCTCTCTCTCTCTCTCTCACACGCACACACACACACACACCTGCCACACCCAGAAACTTATCAAAATTTTCACTAGCTGGGCACAGTCACATGTGCCTATAATCTCAGCTATTCAGGAGGCTGAGGCTGGAGATTGCTTGAGCCTAAGAGTTTGAGACCAGCCTGGCCAACATAGTGAGACCCTATCTCAAGTAAGAAAAAAGAGAGAGAGAGAGTCTTTACCACTGGTGAGATAAAATAATAATAATGTGTCACTTTTTTAAAAATTCACTATTGTGGCCACGCTGTGCCCATTTCAATTTGAAGACTTGTGATCCTCAACTCAACATTTCTTTCATATCATGACTTTGATCATTTCTCTCCACCAGCTTTTCTGTGCTCTGTTGCTGTAATTTTTCTTCATCAGACATTGAACTGATTCAGTGCAAGAGGAGAGCTTCAGGTCCTTATGATTTCATCCCTAACCCCACCAATCAGCATTCCTTCCCCTCAACCCCCTGCCCACAAAATATGTTTTAAAAAGCCTAATCTCTGAATTTTCAGGGAGGCTGATTCGAGTAATAATGAAACTCTGGTCTCCTGCTTAACAGGTTCTATGTGCATCGAACTCTTTCTCTCTTGCAATTCCTCTGTCTTGATAAATTGGCACTATTTGGGCAGTGGGCAGGAAGAACTCGTTGAGCACTTACAAGCTGAGGAGTTTCCAGCTGCATTCTATCTGGGCACTGACAATGGGAACTAGTTTGACTTGTAGAAGGGTGGGTCCTGTGACATTTTTACATCTTTCTGAGAACACAGAATATGTGGCTACTCCTTCACCAGTCATGGACACCTGGTTCTGTGTTAACTTTGAGAACCTCAGTTAGTCATAGGGAGTCCATTTTGTCTGTCAGCCAGGATCATACTTTAACAAGCCAAAAAAAGGTGGAAACAATTCAAATATTCCACTAATGAATGAATACATAAAATAGGTTATATTCATTCAGTGGAATTTTACTTGACAATAAAAGAGAATGAAGTACTGATACATGCTACAACATACATGAACCTCAAAAACATTATATACATAAGTGAAAGAAGTCAGTTCAAAAGGCCACATATTGTATGATTCCATTTATATGAAACGTCCAGAAGAGACAAATCTATAAATCTATAGAGACAGGAAGTAGATTAGTGGTTGCCTTTGGGGCTTAGAAAATGACACCCCAAAAGCCGATGCTTTGGCATGCAGAGAGACCTTAGAGGCTGCCTCATAATAAAGCTACCTCTAACCCTGTTTTGTTCTACCCCCACCCACCAAGTGCAGGGAGGGACTCTTTTTGGAATTTCCTTCTCTGACCAAGAAAGCTTCTTTCCAAAAGAAGCATAATTGTCTTAAACACCCTCCCTAGGGATCTCACCAAATAACTGGGAACTGTCAACCATTGGAGAAGAGAAGAGACTTGGAGTTACCCCATGCCCAGACAAACTTTTCTTCTATTCTAATCCCCGAGGACATTACCTGGGAGACCTTTATTTTGCATAATAAGACAACTTTTGTTCCTGTGCAGCTCCACATCTCTTCTTCCTGTAATGTCCGCCTCCCACATGGTGGGTCCATTCAATTCTCCCTAATGAAAGCATTGCCTACATTCTCCATCTCCTCCCTTCCCTGTAAAGCATCTGTGCCACACCGGATTGGTGAGCAGTGCCCCTGTGATCCACTACTCCCCCGCCCACATCCCAGCCCCACCATACATGTTAATAATTGTGTGTACCTTTTCTCCTATTATTCTGCCTTTTGTTAGAGAACCTTCAAAGGGTGAAGGGGAAGTTTTCTCTTATCCCCTAAATTTTATAGGACTAGGAATGAGGGTTGGGATGGAGAATAGGAAGTGACTGCAAATAGGCAGAATTTCTTCTTGAGGTGAAAAAATTGTTCTAAAGTTAGATTGTGGTGATGGTTGCACAACTCTGTAAATATACTCAAAACCATTAAATTGTACACTTTAAATGGGCAAATTAGCTGGGTGCAGTGGCTCATACCTGTAATCTCAGTACTTTGGGAGGCTGACGAAGGAGGATCACTTGAGCCCAGCAGTTTGAGGCCAGCCTGGGCAACATAGGGAGATTCCATCTCTACAAAAATTTTAAAATCATCCAGGCATGGTGGCACACACCTGTAGTCCCAGCTTCCGGGAAGGCTGAGATGGGAGGATCATTTGGGCTCAGGAGTTTGAAGCTGCAGTGAGCCATGATCATGCTACCATAAGCCTGGGTGACAAGGCAAAACCCCATCTCAAAAAAAAGGAAGTGAATTGTATGGTATGGAACTTATATCTCAATAAAGCTGTTTTTAAAAAGTAGTTTGCAAACTATAAAATAAAAAACACAAAAGTCAAATCTTTACTTAGTAGTAGTAAAACAGAATAAAAACATTAGGAATCATTTCAGTTATTCTTAATATTTATTTATCAATAATTAATGATTAATTAATCATTATTAATATACAATTATTAATAATTACTATTTTACAATTATTTCTCAGCTGCTCTGGGAGGTTGCTGTTTACAAATACAATTTCACAACAAAACCAGCTGCTCATTAGGAAGCTGCTTCAAACATTTTGGAGCTACCTAAACATGTAAACACTGTGATTAGGGTCAAGCTGATACTTTAGGATCATCTGTGTATGTAGTCCCCACATAAGGTCCTCTTGTTTGAACCAAATTTGATATTTTCCATGGTCCAAGAAAACATTCTATCAAATAGAACAGAGTTGCTTCACAACTCAGAAATCAAAGGCTCAACTTCCAATAAAAATGCTGTTCACAAAGCCACTTGACATTAAACTCTCAGCTCAATTTCCTGAAGAATCATCAGAGCCACAAGATGGAGAAAGTAATCATTCTTCTAGAGTCACTGCGATAATTGGCTAGAAATGTCTGCTGTTTTTAAATTGACAAGCATGAGCCCAAAAACATTAGGCAATTGGGTACCTACTTGCTGATTAGAATTTGATTATAAGCTTGAAGTGGAGTTGGGCAGAGGAAGGGAGAGGGACCGGGTGTGGTGCCCTGAGGGGCCTCCTTCACTGTAACCTTATAGGAAATGCAGGTCAGTAAGACCAGAAAATGGCTCCTTGCCTCATCCTTCTGATAACCACAGGTAACATCTGGTGCATATGCTCCTTGCAACACTGTGCGGGGTGTGTGTGCGTGTGTAAAGTATTTATTTTACAAAAATGAAATAAGACTATAAATACAGTTCTGTCATCTGTATTATTCAGTTGGCAATATATTATGAAATCTATTAATATTTAAAATGAGTTTGGTAGTTGTCGTGTATTCCATTGTATAACGTTACCTTAGGTTTACTCATCTCTTCTGGCTGGACATTTAAGATTTGAGTTGGTTTGGGTCATTTACTGCAATAAACAAGTCTTCAATAAAGCATTCTAATCTCTTCTGCATGGCCCATGTCCTCTTCTGGCAGTGATTTTTACACTATAGGCTGAACGGTACACATTTTATAATTCTTAGCTGGGATAAAATTTTGTTCTGGAACCACATATAGAAATATGAGCAACTGATTGGTCGGGAATCTGGGCATATGGTTTGAGAAATAGGCACAGGATAGCATTCTTTGAGAGCCAAGTATGTTTCAGATATTTTCTAAAAGACAACATCCTAAATCCCCACTTTACAGAAGAGGACACTGAGGCCAAGAGTAAATAGCAGAACTTACCTTGCTACCTGATAAGAAGAGGAAGAATGAAGTTGTGAGAGACTTGGGCAGGTGGGGATGGTTGAGGGGACCCAAGACCCAAGAACTAAGGGCCACAAATGGCTGAGAAGCATCCCCATAGAAATGCCACCACATCCCACACAGCACAGGCAGATTTCCTGAGGAGGTGGTGAATCCTAAGTCTCAGGCCCCTTCTGAATGTGAAATAAAAATAAAATCTTGAGCCCCACCAACAGAGTGAATGAACCCTGCTTGGCCACGGATGCCCCAGAAAAAACTTGGAAAATTAAATTCCACGACAAGATGGAAGGTCAGTGACACCTCAGTACCCTTCCTTTCTTGCTAACTTTTACTGGATTATTTCTTAAGAGTTAAACAGAAGCTAGCCCTGGAAAAACAAAGAACAGAAGGTTTGCTCCATCGCTGACTTTAGGCAATCACCAGATGCTCCAGCCAGACTCCCCTCCCTTCTTGCAGTCTCGACATGGCAGCTTATCAGTTTCATCACACATTCCCCTCATAAATAGCCAGCGACCGTGGGCTGGCTCTGACTGGTTTACAGAGGCTGCACACGAGATGCTTCTGTGTGCTTTGCTGTCCCTTTGACATATAGAGCCTAACTTTAATGCATATAAATGTTAAGTCTCCACCCCAAAGTGATCATGGGGTGTATGTAATATACATGTTTGCTTACCATGCATGTGTGCAACTTCCCCTCATGAATATGCATAGCTCCTCCTAAAAGCTATTAAATATATATGTTTAGGCAACCCATTTGGCATAAATTTCTGTTCCATTCTTCCCTCCCTTAAAGTGCCTACTTTCTGTGTCTGCCAGAGGTTCTACTTCTTAGTGTGCAGGGTGGCCAGCCTGCAGGCCACAGTTCTTTATAAGAAATAAAGCTCTCCTCTCTAAATGTATGAATCTCACTTTTTTTTTTTTTTTTTTTTTTTTGACATGGAGTCTCGTTCTGTAACCCAGGCTGGAGTGCAGTGATCTTTACTCACTGCAACCTCCACCTCCTGGGTTCAAGCGATTCTCCTGCCTCAACCTCCTGAGTTGCTGGGGTTACAGGCACACACCAGTACGCCCCACTAATTTTTGTATTTTCAGTAGTGACGAGCCTTCGCCATGTTAGCCAGGCTGGTCTCAAACTCCTGACCTCAAGTGATCCACCCTTTGGACCTCCCAACGTGCTGGGATTACAGGCATGAGCCACCACGCCCAGCCAAATCTCACAATTTTTTGAGTTGACACAAAGCTTTGGGATAGGCTCCTGCAATGTGTCATACGCTTTGCTAAATTTTGCCAAAGTAAAATCACTTTTGTTCTTTTTCTTAAGGATGGTCCCATAATTGTATCTGCTTCATGCCCCAAAAACCAGAGACTCATGGTACCAGAGGCCTGAGACAGAGCAAATGCAACTTTTCCCCTTCTCCCTCCAAGCACTTAATTGGAGATATACAAAACAATTCCCAAGCTTGCTAAGTAAGGGAGTGAATGTGCAGAAAACCAGATAAGCTGAGGTGGCAGACGGCACTTCATAGAGGAACTGGAGTCATATTCTTTACCCAATAGTGGGGGACCATGAGGCCCACAGGAGCTGGCAGGGCATGGGGAGGTCCTCTCAAAGACGCAAGGTGTTAAAAACCTGCTCATCCACGTGGCAATCTTTGTACTTTAATAAAGGGCTAAAAACACCTTTGCAAAAATTATAGCAATGAGAAAATTATGACAGTGGAGGAGATCTGATCTAACCACCTCCATCTTGCCTGTAACCTCCAAACTGCCCTGATCACTCCTGAGTGGACCAAACTAACTTAGGGAGAAACTTAGTTCATAATTTAAATGATAATAGCCCTTTCCCAAAACTAAACCACATTAGTAAAACCAATGAAAGACCACCAGGTTGGGAGAATGAGAGGAACCTGAATCCTGCTAAGATGTATATGTAATTAAATGATAACAAGCCATAATTTTGGAGGTCACAAGATTTGCAACCTTCCTACTTCTGTAAATAACACCACTATTACAGAACCTAAGACTGGCCTTTTGAGGTATTGTTTCAGGTTTTTGCATTTCTGATGACCGATGGCTCCACCTGGACCCACGACTCTTGACTCAACCAGTCCTGTGGTCCCCACCCAGAAGTGGACTCAGCACACAAGAAGCGGTTTCCACACCCCTATGATTGCCTCTCCAACCAATCAGCAGCACCCATTCCCCAGCCCCCTGCAGGCCAAACTATCTTTGAAAACCCTTGCCTCCAAACATTCTGGGAGGATGACCTGAGTAATAATAAAACTCTGGTCTCCCATTTAGCCAGCTCTTTGTATATAAACTATTTCTCTATTGCAACTCCCCTGTCTTGATAAATCCGCTTTATCTGGGCAGCTGGCAAGATGAACCCACTGGATGGTTACAGGGCTTTCGCCAAACAATGCCGCTAACATTTATTTAGGTTCTGGCTTTTTATAGATTTTCCTTGTGATTCAGAACCAGATGTAAGGACAAATGACACATGCATTTAAAAAGAGCCCAAACTGCCACAACATCATATCTCCCAGAGGGACTGGGGCATTGTTCCTGCTTCTGAGTTCAGTAACAAGTTATGACAGAGAAAAAGGTTGAGAGAGAGAAAAAAGTTGTGTCACCAAAAGTCCAGCCTCCTAGCTGATGGGTGCTCGCAGGTAAAGTCAGTTCAGGTGACTGACTCTGGGGGAGCTATTCTCCCTAGATATACAGACATCTTGATAATATTCATTAATCAGGCATGACACAGTGGCTCTTCTAGCTTCCTGTAGCTGGAGGTTGTCACAGACTGTTTAAGAAAAGATTAACCTGTGGTTGGGAAAGATTTTTGAGCCCAAATAAAAGTAATGACAACTGACCCTTTTGCAAACTTGGAGAGTTTATTTTTTAACCAAAAGTGCTTTCACTATATTTCAAGCCTGTTAGCTTCAATTGTAAAATTGCACCTACCTCTGACAATGACCCCTCTTTCACCCCCATATTCCTATTTGGCAAAGCAATATGGTTTAGTGTTCAAGAGCACTCTCCAAGCAAAGTTTTCCCCCTTAGGGTTTTTGCAGCTTGCAGGCAGGTCTCAGTGGTAAGCGCTTCTTGAATGTCACAGAGGCAAAGTGGCCCTGCCAAAAAAAAAAGGGTTTGTGAAAGGAGGAAGTCTGAGTCATCAGCTGCAGGGAGCTATTATCTATTGCAGCACAAGGAGTCCAGGCAGACAAAATGAAGGCCTTATCCATCCTTGTCCTCTCATGGGATGTGGTGGCTGAACATAAGCCAGATAACTGTGCATTGCATGAAGGCACAGCCTAGGAATGTTGGAGCTGAACCACAGTCTGCAGTAGGTTGTGCACCTGCTGTGGCCAGCAGAGGCAAGGCCATAGGGTCAGGCAGGCTGTGCACGGTAGCGATGGTGGCACTGAGAGGTGGAAGAGCAAGGTATCCCACCATGGGCCAAGGGAGGCATCTGGGATTCCAGGGTCAGGCAGAGCTGGTTGTTCATCCAGTGTGGTCGGCTTACAGCTGTTCTTACACATCAGGAAACTGAAGGTTCCAGAACTTGCTCCAGGTGACACAGTCAAGAAGTTGGCAGCCTAAGGGCTTCTACTATAATTGAGGCTACAGGTACATTTTCATGAAGTGATGAGAGAACACCGAGGTCCACAAATGATAGGGCTTGGGGAAGGGAGAGCGGGGGCTGGAGTGGCCATGGAAAGTTCTACTCACGAGGATTTGAGTGAGAAGGAGAAACAATGCCGCAGATGCACCACAGCTGCAAGTGCACTGGCAGAATATGCTTGGTTTGATGTTTGGTGGCAAGAATAATAGACAGGAAAGGGGAAGGTTGTCAGCCTCTGTGTCTGAGTCTGCGCAGGCTGCCGCCACGAAGCATCGCAGACCAAGAGGCTTAAACGGAAATTTATTTCCTCATGGTTCTGGAGGCTGGACATCTGAGATCAAAATGTTGGCAGGGTTGGTTTCTCCTGAGGCCTCTCTCCTTGGCTTGCAGGTGGCTGTCTTCTCCCTGTGTCCCCACATGGTCTTCCTTCTGTGTGTGTCTGTGCCCTCATCTCCTCTTCTTATAAGGAGAGCAGTCCTTTGGATTAGGCCTCACCCTTACGACCTCATTTTAACTCAGTCACCTCTCTGAAGGCCTGTCTTCAAATACAGCCACATTCTGAGGTCCTGGGTGTTAGGACTTCAACATGTGAATTTAGGGAAGGGAGCAAGGGGGACGCACTGCAGCCCAAAACACTCTGACGGGGGACAAGTGAACTCTGATAATGGCTGCCAAGTGCACAGTTGCGGCGGCCACCAATCTGGTGGATTCAAGGACTGGAGCTCCTCTGCTAATTCTTTCCTGCCAGGTTAGGAGGCATGCAAAGCTGTACCTTGTGTCCTGACCTCATGAGACTGTGTTGGGCAGCTTTGCAGAACAAGGCTGGCCCTGGATGTAAACAGCAGTGAGGTTTCATGTTCCAGACCGTCCACACTCAGCCCGATTCAGCCTTCACAGGCTCAGTTGGTGGCAGAGAAGTAACCTTGCCCTCAGGACATGGAGCATGGGCACTTCCAGCTCGACACGCAGCAGACAGTGTCTTCCATGAGAGCTCGGTTTTCAAGGAGGTAGGATGAAGTCCAGGCTTCCTGGGCCTCCAGCGTGGTAGGTGTTTTTCCTCCAGTTTTCTCATTTGACCCCAAGCACAGCCCAGAGTTAGACAAGACCCCTGTTGTGTTGTTTTGTTTTGTTTTTTTGGTTTTTGTTGTTGCTGTTTGTTTTTAGCTTTTGTTTTTGTTTTCTTGAGACGGAGTCTTGCTCCTGTTTTTACAGATGGGCAAGGAAAGCTCAGAGAAGAAAATTAATGTCACAGAGCTTGCACATAACACAGCTGAACAGTTCGGCTTTCTCTCTTTTTTTAAAAAAATATATATTTCTGTAGGTTATTGGAGGGAACAAATGGTGTTTGGTTAGCTGAGTAAGTTCTTTAGTGGTGATCTGTGAGATTTTGGTGCACCCATCACCAGAGCAGTGTACACTTTCATTAGCCCGACGACAACCCCATGTGTGCCCATTTGCCATGGAGTGAATGTTTTTGTCTACCCAAATTCCCATGCTGAATCCTAACCCCTAATGTGATGGTGTTAAGAGCTGGGGCCATTGGGGGTGATGAGGTCATGAGGGTAGAGCCTTCATGAATGGGACTGATGCCCTCATGAAAGAAGCCTCAGAGCGCTCCTCCCCCTTCCAGCATTGGAGACTCAGCCACAAGGTACCATGTATGAACCAGGAAGCAGGACCTCACCAGACACCAAATCTTCCTGTAACTTAATTTTGGACTTCCAACTTCTAGAACTGTAAACAGGTGTAATTGGCTCATGGTTCTGCAGGCTGTACAAGCATGGTCCTGGCATCTGCCCAGCTTCTGAGGAGACTTCAGGGAGCTTTTACTCATGGCAGAAGGCAAAGTGGGAGCAGGCACATCACATCGTGAGAACAGGAGCAAGAGAGAGAGGTGCCACACCATTTTAAACAACCAGATCTCACAAGAACTCACTCACTATGGCAAGGACAGCACCAAGCCAAGAGGGATCCACTGCCACAGCCCAAGTGCCTCCCAGCAGGTCCCACCTCCAGCAGTGGGGACTGCATTTCAACATGAGATTTGGAGGGGACACACATCCAAACCACATCATCAGGCTCGCCTTGATTTCACAGCCCCACTAACCACTTTCACCCTGTTACTGCTGCCCCTCCAACTCCACCAGTCCAGAGCTCATTGAAGGGCTGGGAGAAACTGTGACTTCAGATTTAGAAGGACGTCATGATTTGAGGCCTCCAAAGTAAGCCTCCTTCCACAAGCTAAGCTCCAACAGCCACTCTATTAGAGAAACAACGAGGACTTTCCAAGTGGGCTTCCCCATCTGAGATGTCCAACAGAAAAATACCCCGGGTCCAATACGTGATGCTGCATAAGAATTCCATGGAAAGTGCTTACAACATAACGCTGTGATTTAAAAGTGGGTTACAATGAAGCATACACAATATGATCCCATCTCTGTGCAGATATGCACACACGTGCGTGCATGCCAGGTACATACAATACAATCATACACACATACAGACAATCATGGGAAAGCAACTGCTCCAAAGTCTAATCACCATTATTTCTCAGTGTGGGATTTCCATTCAGATTTAGCTTTCCAAAAACTTATCTGTGCTTTCGACATTTCCTACAGAAGACTGGTATTATTTTGCATTGAGTTGTAAAACAAACTTACCTTTTAAATCCCCAGATAATATTATCTTAATGTATGCATTTTACACATACTAAAATTTACTTACATGAGAAACTTGGTGTCACATTAGAATCTAAACAATCTGTCCAAACTCGATATTCCTGTGACTCAACTTTAGATCTAGAAGGAGGAGGTGAAAGAAGTTAAAAGTTGACATGATTTGCATTGTTTTTCATCCGCTTTCTGATATTTCACTGGTTGCGTAATGGAGGAGAGTAAATAAAGGGGAGGTAAGTGTCTGGGCAGGTGCTGTGATAGACCATCTGGGGTGGCCCCTTCAGCTGGAGCTCACACCAGCCCTGGGAGCCTCTGCATGGGCTCCAATGTCCAGCCATGTGGGCTCCTTGAAGGAACATTGGGCCTCTTCCCACAGGAAGGAGAGCCGCACTGGCCTGAGCTTTCCAACCCTTCCAAGAGCCTGCTCCTGGCCATCTATCCTCTGGTCTCTTCGGGTGAGTACCCCTGACCCAGCCAACAGCCCTCTGGCTGAGAGTATAGCAAAAGAGCCTGGGCTCTGCCATGTTTTACAGTTTCCACTCAAGCTGGGGGTGACAGATCCTGGCCACACCAGACTCTGAGCAAGGTGGCTGCCCCACAGCCATGCCCTCTCTCCTTCTGCTGTCTTTCTTTTCCAACTCTCTTCTTCTTCTCCATTCAAGCCGACCAACAAACTCACTGCCTACACAAATGTCCAGATGGCCACTCCAAGGCCTCCTGGGAGGTGGCCTTTAGCCCTGCACTTAAGGACAGGAGATGGTGCAAAGCACTGCCCTTTGGGACATGCTCATTTCTTTTACTAGGATCTCCTCAGACTGAGCTGCCCTGGGCTTGCATGCTCTTTAGGGACCACGCTATCCTCTTCTCTTCTGGCAGGAACCTCCCGCCTTGAGAAGTAACTGTTAAAGCCCCCTTATTTGGTTTCATGGGAAGAAGAGAATCGCCTTTTAAACTGAGCACTGCACTTTCCACAGGGGCACAGCCCCAGAGATCCTCTCCTATCTGCTCTCCTCTTGGTCTTTTTCTTTGAGGTGGGGGGTCCATACTCTATTTTTTAAAAAAATTATTTCAACTTTTATTTTAGATTGGCGGTTACATGGGTATATTGGGTGATGCTAATTTTTGGGGTACAACTGATCCGGTCACCCAGGTAGTTAGCATAGTTTCCAATAGGTAGTTTTGTAGCCCTTGCCTCCCTCCCACTCTCCCCTTTCTAGTAGTCCCTGGTGTCTATGTTCCCGTCTTTGTTTATCACTACCCAGTGTCCAGCTCCCTTATGAGTGAGAACATGCAGTCTTTGGTTTTCTGTTACTGCATTAATTTACTTGGAAAAACAGCCTCCAGCTGCATCCATGTGCTGCAAAGGACATGAGCTCATTCTTTTTCATGGCTGTATAGTATTCCATGGTGTATATGCAGCACATTTCCTTTATCCAGCCCACCTCTGATGGGTATCTAAGTCGATGCCCCACATTGGTCTCTTCTTGTAGAAAGACCTGGGGAGAAGTTGGTATGAGGGAGAGCCAGTGCTACTGTCCCATTAAGCCCCAAGAGAGGTGTCCACCCAGGTTGTTGGCAGTCACTGGCAGCTCTCTTGGGAGTATGAGACACTCTAGAGATTTGGCCCCTAGTTCCAGGACAAGAGGACACGGCCCAGCCCGCAGTCTTGGGGAGATGGAGTGCTGCCTCTGGCAGGAAAGGCCAGGGAGGGACTGTGGGAAGACAACAGGTAGCAGGAAGTCCCTAAGTTCCTGCCCAGGGCAAGTGCAGGCAGCTGTCTCCACAAGAAGGTTGGTGCCAAAGGGGAGTGGAACATACTGCTGCATTTGTTTGTTTGTTTGTTTTGAGATGGAGTCTCACTCTGTTGTCCAGGCTGGAGTGCAGTGGTGCAATCTTGGCTCACTGCCACCTCCACCTCCAGGGTTCAAGCGAGTCTCCTGCCTCAACCTCCAGAGTAGCTGGAATTACAGGTGCCCGCCACCATGCCTGGCTAATTTTTGTATTTTTAGTACAGACGGGGTTGGCCAGGCTGGTCTCGAGCTCCCGACCTCAGGTGATCTGCCTGCCTAGGCTTCCCAAAGTGCTAGGATTACAGATGTGGCCCACCGCGACCAGCCAAAGCCACATTTTTTGTCTAGGGTCACACTGTGGGTATCTCTCCATGTCCCTCATCTTTTCTGTGTGTCTCACCTACAGAAAGTGGCCCATCCACAGAGGCTCCATGGAATGAGGGGAAGGTTGTCCTTCACGGATCAGGACAGGGAAGCTGATTTCTGAGCCCAGGAACCCGCCCTCAACAGGAAAGGCAAATAGATGGTTTCAAAGCAGCAGCTCAAGCCGTCTGACTTCTTGGCTCCTGCCCACCCCTCCAGCCCCCCGGATAAGGGCACCGTCCAGAATGGCTGTAAATTGCTCTGAAAGTGCGAGGTGTGTATTAATAACCCTGCGGAGCTCTCTGGTGCTATATAAATGCTAAGTAGAACAGAAATTACTTTGGAGTGTTCTTGCACCTGAATGATCTCCCAGATATAACTGCTTTTGATCAGTCATCAACACAACTTTTAAAATAAAGCCGCCTCAGCCTTTTCAGTTCTGACCACAAGACAAAACGTATCGAACCAAAGGTTAAACTCCAATTGATTAAGGTCTCTCTCCGGCTTTTTCCTCTTCTGGGTCCTCTTTATAGCTGTGAGTCTAAGATTAGACACCGGGTTGCTTTTGTTGCTGTGGTTGCTGGTGCTGTTAGAACAGCTACTCCCCTCCCCAGGTGAATAGACCAGAATTGGATTTTACGTACATTATTCGAACTAAGGTGAATAAAAAACATTTCTCACCCACTCAAGTTGCCCCTCATAATATGAGGGGCCTGAAAGGTTTCAATCAGGTTTCTGGTGATCTTATTTTGATTAAATGTAAGGGTTTCATTTTCCCAGAGTTGCCTCAGGTTTTAGCTGTGTATGTATTGTAATTCTGTATTTAGAGATGATTGTATGCATGCATTTGATGTGGAGGGATTTCTATTTTGTTAGCCATCTTGATGTCTTGCCAAGCACCCCCACACACATTTCATCTTTCTGTGGCCACAGGCAGAGCAGGACAGGTGTCTGCATCGAATCCTCTAACCCCTAATCCTCCTAACACATCTCCCCCGCCTTCATTTCCACCTTTAGGAATATACCATCCTACATCTCATTCTCTGCATCTCATTTTCTGCACCCTTCCTTATTCCCATGTGGTTGTGTTTTGTTGCTGTTGTTGTTATTTTAGAGACAGGGTCTTGCTCTGTTGCCCAGGCTGGAGTGCAGTGGCATGATCATAGCTCACTGCAGCCTTGAACTCCCGGCTCAAGCAATCCTCCCACCTCAGTATCCTGAGTAGCTAGGACTGCAGGCATGCAGGCATGCGTGGAGTCACGCCCGACTCTACGAAGTCACATGTTTAAAGTCTAGCTCTGGGACTATGACTCCAAGGTTCGCCTTATGTCTTGCTCTTCCTGCTCCTCATAAGCAGAACTGAGCCTTTTTAGCATTTCTGCATTCTCACACTCATGTCAGACTCTGCGAAAAACAAGGTTTCCAGCTTATCTCTTTGTTTCCATCCATCTCTCTTTCTCTACTCTTCCCTACTTCCTATCCTAAATGGTAATATCATTAAACTGCATCAGCTTAAAAGAAGGATATTTGAAATCCCTTGGCTAGTCTTGCTTGTGACTTAGTGTCTCAGGAAATTGAAGATGTACTTAGAAAAATTGCTATCGGAGGCCAAAATTTGACCAACAGAAAAAAACAATGGATTGATGAAGTGGAAGTGGCAGGCTTTTTTGGTCAAAATAGCGTCTTTATTGTTTTTATAAAATAAACATTGAATCACTACTAAAAATCCAACAATAAGGAAGAGAAGAAAATAACAAATTATTCAAAATCCTATCAGCATTAACACTTGGTGACATCACTCCAAACATCTTTCTTTGCCTACGTATATAAAACATTTAAATGGATGGATTTAAAAATTGTTAGAAAATGCTGCTTCCAGGATGCTAGTTCTTGAAATATCCCATCATATTTAAGAAATAAGACCACAAGGCCAGGGGTGGTGGGTCACGCCTGTAATCCCAGCATTTTGGGAGGCCGAGGCGGGCAGATCACCTGAGGTCAGGAGTTCGAGACCAGCCTGGCTAACATGGTGAAACCCTGTCTCTACTAAAACTACAAAAAATTAGCTGGGCATGGTGATGGGCACCTGTAATCCCAACTACTCGGGAGGCCGAGGCAGGAGAATCATTTGAACCTGAGAGGCAGAAATGCAGAGATTGTAGTGAGCTAAAATTGCACCACTGCACTTCAGCCTGGGTGAGAGTGAGACTGTGTCTCAGAGAAAGAGAGAGAGAGAGAGAGAGAGAGAAAGAGAGAGAGAAAGAGAGAGAGAAAGAAAGAAAGAAAGAAAGAAAGAAAGAAAGAAAGAAAGAAAGAAAGAAAGAAAGACAGACAGACAGACAGAAAGAAAGAAAGAAAGAAAGAAAGAAAGAAAGAAAGAAAGAAAGAAAGAAAGGAGGGAGGGAGGGAGGGAGGGAGGGAGGGAAAGAAAGAAGGGAAGGGAAGGGAGGGAAGGAAGGGAAGGAAGGGAAGGAACTACAAAAGTCACTAAACAGTTGAAGTCATTTTTTTAACTACATGTTTCAGTTTCATTATTCTGAAAATATTGATTACTGCTCTGAAAGATGAGATATCTAGTACTCCTGAGCCTTCCTTCAATACCCCCTTGTCCTGACTTCCCAGTGTTTTGTTCTGTGTATTATTATTACATTCGAAGGGTTCAAGATATTCATGTCCTATTGTGTGATTCTGACTCCCCAGTTGCTTAATCTTAGTTCTGCAGTTAAATAAAGTCAACATTCAGTATCAGGGCTGGTTTCGTAACCACAGCTCAACTTTTCCATTCCTAAATTCTTTTTTTTTTTAATTGGAATGTTATTCTTCTTTATTAGAAAAATGAGAAGAAAAGTAAAGTCTAGACTGTTCATGAAAGAAAAGCAACAGGGGATGAAAGACCATTAAAATTATAAATAAAATATATTATTTGATTGAATACAATTATATTAGTAATAAGACAAGTAAGCTAAAATCCACTACAAATCATACTTTCCTTTTAAATAATGCTGAGATATAAAGTAAAATAAAAATGACATCAAAATACATAAAAAACAATAATGAGAAAACAACTACACATTAGAACCTATGAAGGCTATCAAGCTAAACCACTCAATGTAAAACCCAAAGCTTTAAATGCTCACATTACGAAATACTAAATTACGATGAAACAATTAAGAAATAAGAGTATCTGTCATCATATTTTATCATGTTGATGGCTCAAAAATAAGATAAGTTATAAGACTATATTAATGAAATAATTTGAGGGTTTTTAAATTATTATTATACTTTAAGTTCTAGGGTACATGTGCACAATGTGCAGGTTTGTTACATATGTATACATATGCCATGTTGGTGTGCTGCACCCATTAACTCGTCATTTACATTCAGTATATCTCCTAATGCTATCCCTCCCCCCACCCCCCCCACAACAGGACCTGGTGTGTGATGATCCCCTTCCTGTGTGCAAGTGATCTCATTGTTCAATTCCCACCTATGAGTGAGAACATGCGGTATTTGGTTTTCTGTTCTTGCGATAGTTTGCTGAGAATGATGGTTTCCAGCTGCATCCGTGTCCCTACAAAGGACACGAACTCATCCTTTTTTATGGCTACGTAGTATTCCATGGTGTATATGTGCCACATTTTCTTAATCCAGTCTGTCACTGATGGACATTTGGGTTGACTCCAAGTCTTTGCTATTGTGAATAGTGCCACGATAAACACACGTGTGCATGTGTCTTTATAGCAGCATGACTTATAACCCTTTGCGTATATACCCAGTAATGGGATGGCTGGGTCAAATGGTATTTCTAGTTCCAGATCCTTGAGGAATCGCCACACTGTTTTCCACAATGGTTGAAGTAGTTTACAGTCCCACCAACAGTGTGAAAGTGTTCCTATTTCTCCACATCCTCTCCAGCACCTGTTGTTTCCTGACTTTTTAATGATTGCCATTCTAACTGGTGTGAGATGGTATCTCATTGTGGTTTTGATTTGCATTTCTCTGATGGCGAGTGATGATGAGCATTTTTTCATGTGTCTGTTGGCTGTATGAATGTCTTCTTTTGAGAAGTGTCTGTTCATATCCTTTGCCCACTTTTTGATGAGGTTGTTTTTGTTTTGTTTTGTTTTGTTTTTTTAGACAGGGTCTCACTCTGTTGTCCAGGCTGGAGTGCAGTGCAGTGGCATGATCTCAGCTCACTGCAGCCTCTGCCTCCTGGGTTCAAGCAATTCTCCCACCTCAGCCTCCCGAATAGCTGGGATTACAGGGGCATGCCACCACGCCTGGCTGGCTAATTCGTGCATTTTTAGTAGAGACAGGGTTTTACCATGTTGGCCAGACTGGTCCTGAACTCCTGACCTCAGGTGATCCACCTGCCTTGGCCTCCCAGAGTGCTGGGATTACTGGAGTGAGCCACCTCGCCCGGCCCCATTCCTAAATTCTTAATGTTTATTAACCTCTCAAGTAGTTGAATTTTATCACTGGAAAGTTTTTAATCAAGAAGCTTATGAGGCTCATGTACTTAGACTTTTTTATGTTTGTGAATGGCCACGTGTTGTCTCTATACTCCCCTGAGAGCTGGGGATACTATTCTTGAGTAACTCTTCCTTTTAGAATTGAATGGGTGTTGCTCCACTTCCTCTTTCTGCTCTTTTTAAAAATGAGTTTGTATTCCTAAGTTTGCCTATAATGCGAAATACTCATGAGGAATATGATTCTGGTCTAAGGATCATATTTTCTTCCAGACTGGATTCTTCTTCTTTATTTTGAATGCAATGTAACGTTGGGAGGAGGGGTGGTGGGGGAGGTTTGCAGAGTTACCAGGCCGTTTCTTTACATCTTGTTCATGCTTAACATGGACAGTTCTGTCCAAAACTGCTAATCTTTTGATACATTAAGAGTGACTTTTCCTTGATATACATCTCACCTTACCTTGAACCAGTTGGTTCCTTCTCCCTATCCCCACTTCACCCCTGAGAATTACCGTTGTGGGTATTGCTTTCTACCCACTTTTCTGAAGTGTGAGAGTATGGGAGTTGGGGAGGGGGAGAGGTTACCACGGGGGAAACTAGACTCTGCTTTCTCTCTTCTGAGATCTCATGAAATGCCCTGTATTAAATGCCCATTTCATCCAGCTGGAGAGATGTTCCCTTCCTTCCTTCCTTCCTTCCTTCCTTCCTTCCTTCCTTCCTTCCTTCCTTCCTTCCTTCCTTCCTTCCTTCCTTCCTTTCGAGGCAGAGTCTCACTCTGTCGCCCAGGCTGGAGTGCAGTGGCACAATCACAGGTCACTGCAATCTCCGCCTCCCAGGCTCAAGCTGTCCTCCCATCTCACCCCCCGAGTAGCTGGGATCACAGACATGAGCCACCACACCTGGCTGATTTTTATATTTTTGCAGAGACGGGGTGTCATCCTGTTGTCCAGGCTAGTCTCAAACTCCCAAGTTTAAGGAATCTACCCATCTCAACCTCCCAAAGTACTGGGATTACAGGCATGAGCCACTGTGCCCGGTTGAGATTTCTCATTTTTATGAGCTCCTGTTCGTTCCTCATATTCAGCCCAGATCTGTGGGAAATTTCTGAGTTCTGGCACTCTGACCATTTCACTTTACACTTTTAATAAGTGTAACATTTAAATGAGGATAATGCTAGGCATTTCCGACACAGACCCTAGACCTTTCAGTCTTATGTTTACACATTTCATAAACATTTACTCTGTAAAAAACACTCAAGCAGGCATGATAGAGGCTCCTCTGTTTCTCCATTGCCTTTAACTCTTACCTCCTTTCCCTTTTCCCCCTTGCCTTCCCCACCCTGTGAACCTTGACTAACCAACAAACTGCAAGGCTTGCAAAAGCCATTCGTGAAAGTACTGTTCTGTTATCAGGATGAGACAGAACCACAATCCTGATCAAGAAGCGTGAAAACCGGGACAATCTCCACTGCAAGTTTCACAGCAGTTAAAGACAAAGGCTTTTCCTGGCCCAAATCACTAGGGCACATCTGCCTGCCTCCTCCTCACCCTATACAACTACAGCCTTGCTTTGACTGGGAAATTACCTGGTCTTCAAAGGCTCCTTAATTGCATCAGCTGAATGAAGCCTTTGGCCTCTATTTGAGTCACCTCAATTATGTTCCTTGGGCTGGGGGCAGTGACTCATGCCAGTAATCCCAGCACTTTGAGAGGCCAAGGCAGGTGGATCACCTGAGGTCAGGAGTTTGAGACCAGCCTGGCCAACATGGTGAAACCCCGTCTCTACTAAAAATATAAAAATTAGCTGGGCGTGGTGGCACGTGCCTATAATCCCAGCTACTGGGGAGGCTGAGGCAGGAGAATCGCTTGAACCTGGGAGGTGGAGATTGCAGTGAGCTGAGATTGCATCATTGCACTCCAGCCTGGAGGGCAAGAGTGAAACTCCATATTGAAAAAACATATATATATATATGTATTTTTTTTTCTTCCCTTGGACAGCTTCCTGGAAGGCATAATGTCAGGCCCTGAGCACACAGACGCGGATAAGACATGCTCTAGGTGAGGAAGACAAACATCAGTGAATAAATACAGTGCAGAAATATGGAGATGATTGTTTCCTTTTCCGAAACTGTTGACAGGTGAATAAAACAAATTACCAGGAAAATGTCACATCGTCACAAAAGAATTTCCACAAGCTCACAAACCTCACAGGGCAAGACATCAGAGACAAGACCTAGATTGTAGCTGGGAACTGGGCCAGATGCTAGGCCAGTTTATACACCGTCTGTGGCAACCATGCATCCAAGCGCAGGCCTGATTTCAAACAGGGTCCCCATCAGTGCTCTTGAATTTTGTACAACAATGTTTCCTTATCACTGGAACAGGAAATATGGTTCCCATAGCTGTCATACACAGAATCCCCTGAGAGATTTCTTCTCTGCAAAGTATCATTTCTTCCCCAAGTCCACTCACCTGTACTGTCCTCAGAAACTATTCCCAGCAGCGTGCTCCTCTGGAAGTCACCGCTTGCAGTTCCAATGGGGTCGGCTAGGGCAGCACATGTGGCTCTACATGCTACAGGAGTTGCGTGTTGAACAAAAGAATGAGACAAGGATAAATTCTTCTAAATCCCTTGAGGCATCCCGGCAGTTTATTTATGGGTTGGCTGATTTGTTTTGATGGATGGCTCTGCGCAGTTGTGGCTCGCTTAATCTGACACTGCTGAGATTTGTGAAAAGGAGTGATTGGCTCGTAAGAGAAACATGGTTCAGTTGTGTCTGTGTTGCCATTGATCTCAATAGCCAGATGCCCTGAACAGGTTTAGAGGCACAGTTGCTTTGGGCAAAGGAACAGAATTTGATTTTCCTATGGAGCAAGAAAATAGGCAAAATTTTACTCTAACCAGCTCTCAATGAGCTCATAATAGAAGGTTCTGTAATTGCTGAAAGAGGAGGCTTAGAATTCAATGGTGCAACTAATCACTACTCCTGCAGAGAAGAGATGGGAGAGCAAATGCTGCTTTTCTCTTACAGGAATAATGACTTCAGCCCAATTCTTCCAGCTTTCCTTTAAAAACATGGCAGCCATCCTCTAAGTATTCGGAAAAGCTATCCTAACTAATCTGCTAATGTTGATTGTCAGATTGACCAAAAGAAAGAAACTTAGGCACATGAGTAGAATTAGGACCGGTCAGCAGTTAGAGTTCACTTGGCTTTCTTTCAAAGCCAGTCAAGAGCCCATTCTCATGCCTTTCAAATGCCACAGAACCCCATTAATGTGAAGTTCCTTCTGTGATAAAATGAGCCCCCACGCAGGGGAGTCCACTAACCGAAGCTTTCTGCAAATGGCTTCCTGCTGTCATTTCCTTGGGTAACTACTTGCAAAATACTATGTATGATGCCATATGGGCGGAAGGAAAGGGCATGAATTTCTTCTCTGAAGGGACTTGTGTTTTGGGGAGCTCAGCACCGTCCCAAGGCTTTTATACAGCTTCTCAACACCCAAGAGAGCGCTTCGGGTTTCTCAACTCGCCTTCTTAGGAGTCCCCATCATTGAGCAGAAACTCGTTGACTAGTTCAAGTAAAAGGGAAGGGGTGTTCTTGTAAAGAAAAAGAACAGGCTTGCTGGAATCCACTTAATAGAAAGACTAGAGGAGTGGCTGCATTTCCTCAGCCCTATGACAACAACAGCAATCTACAAGGCACTAACAACATTTTGGAGTGTGGGTTGCCCACTTATTTGTTAAGTAATACTGCATTCTGTTTTTTGGCACCTTAAGATCTGGTGCCTATGGTGGGAAGAAGGGGAGAGATGTGAGGAATTGATATGTTTAGAGTGGAAGGATGAACATCAGGTCTTCAGAGGGAATTTGCTGCTCTTTTTATGTGCTTTAGGGTGGGAGAGTGGGCTTCAGTGGGCTCCAACTTGGAAATCTATGTGGTATGCTCAGACGCAGGCATCATTAAAGAATGCATTCTCCTAGGCCTCTCTTGGTTTTTCTTATTTTCTATACTTCTCTACATCCCCATTGTCATGAGATATTTATTGAGGGCCTACTGCTTGCTCAGTTTCGTGTAAGATACCAAAATTAAGAGGATAAGACAAGTTAATAGGAGAGTGAATTACCAATTTTGGAGTTCAAATTTAAGTGCTACAGAATATCAGAAAAGGCAAACAGCACCAGAAATCCAGCTAGAGAAATCTGATCACATGACAGTGTGAGGACTGGAGATGGGCACCTGCTTCTTGAGCACTTCGCATGTGCCATGGAAGGGGGACTCTGCCAGGTGCCAGATCATTGTTATTTATTTAAATTCATACAACAGGATTTTTTTCTTCAACTTTGTTTTTATTTCTGGGGTACAAGTACAGGATGTGCAGGTTTATTACACAGGTAAACATGTGCCATGGTGGTTTGCTGCACAGATCAACCCATCACCCAGGTATTAAACCCCGAATCCATTAGCTAATCTTCCTGCTGCTCTCCCTCTCCTGCCCCACAAACAGGCCCCAGTGTATGTTATTTTCCTCCATGTGTCCATGTGTTCTCATCATTCAGCTCTCACTTTTAAGTGAGAACATGTAGTGTTTGTTTTCTGTTCCTACGTTAGTTTGCTGAGAATAACGGCTTCCAGCTCCATCCATATTCCCGCAAAGGACATGATCTCATTCCTTTTTATGGCTGCATAATATTCCATGGTGTGTATGTACCACATTTTCTTTATCCAGTCTATCATTGATGGGCATTTGAGTTGATTCCATGTCTTTGCTATTGTGAACAGTGCTGCAGTGAACATACACATGCATATATCTTTAAAATAGAATGGTTTACATTTCTTTGAGTAAATATCCAGTAACAGGATTGCTGGGTCAGATGATATTTCTGCCTCTAGGTATTTGAGAAATCACCACACTGTCTTCTACAATGGTTGAACTAATTTACACTCCCACCAACAGTGTAAAAGTGTTCCTTTTTCTCCACAACCTTGCCAGCATCTGTTGTCTCTTCACTTTTTAATAATCGCCATTCTGACTGGTGTGAGATGGTATCTCGTGGTTTTGATTTGCATTTCTCCAATGATCAATGATGTTGAGCTTTTTTTCATATGTTTGTTGGCCACCTGAATATCTTCTTTCAAGAAGTGTCTGTTCATGTCGTTTGCCCACTTTTTAATGGGATTGTTTTTTTCCTTGTGAATTTGTTTAAGTTCCTTGTAGACTCTGGATATTAGACCTTTGTCAGATGAATAGATTGCAACAATTTTCTCCCATTCTGTAGATTGTCTGTTTACTCTGATGATAGTTTCTTCTGCTGTGCAGAAGCTCTTTAGTTTAATTGGATCCCATTTGTCAATTTTTGCTTTTGTTACTATTGTTTTTGGTGTTTTCATCATGAAATCTTTGCCTATGCCTATATCCTGAATGGTATTGCCTAGATTTTCTTCTAAGCTTTTTATAGTTTTGGGTTTTATATTTAAGTCTTTAATCCATCTTGAGTCAATTTTTATATAAGGTATAAGGAAGGGGTCCAGTTTCAATTTTCTGCATATGGCCAGCCAGTTCTACCAGCACCATTTATTAAATAAATAATCTTTTCCCCATTGCGTTTTTCATCAGGTTTGTCAAAGATCAGATGGTTGTAGGCATGTGGTCTTATTTCTGAGCTCTCTACTCCATTCCATACCACCACAGTTTTTTTTTAGAGATGAGGCCTTGCTCTGTTGCCCAGGCTGTAGTGCAGTGGCTCGATTGTAGTTCACTGCAGCCTCTAACTCCTGGGCTCAAGTGGCCCTCCCACCTCAGCATCCTGAGTAGCTGAAACTACAGGCATGAGCCACAACACCTGGCCTCACAAGAGCATTTTGAAGTGAATAGAGAAATGAATGTTGAGGCTCCTAGAGGTTAATCAACTTTCCCATAACAAATTATGGTGGGGTCAGAGAGAAAAAGGTAATCATTCCTAATGGGGAAAACTGAGCACTGCAACTACACATGCATACACATGCACGCACACACACACATACACATGCACACCACACACATACATATATACCCCACACATGTCACACACACATGCACACATCAACACTTACATACACACACCACACCTGCACTCAGAAATGCAGGTAACTAGCCTAGCAAGCCAGTACATGGTTTGGAGCTCAGTGGGACTTAGTTAGGATGTTTTGTTCTGTTGTAAAGAATCAGAGAAAAGAAGCCAGAGTTAATCTCCAGAGAGTTAAGCCACCTAGGAATGCCAAAGTATACAGTTGAAGGCCAGGGTCAGTTAATAAGGCCAACGTGTGAAAACAGGAAGGGGGACATGAGAGAAGAGGGGCATTGCCATCTTGGACAAGCACTGCCATTTTAAGTTCCCATTGATTAAAAACTGCCTAAATCCAGCCCAAAAGCATCAGCCTTATGGCTAATGTCAGCATGACCATAAACACAAGTGACACCTCCAACCAGAAACATTACAACTCTGAGATAACCTCCCCTCTGACTAGAAACTTGCCAGCCCCAAGATAACCTCCCCTCTAACCAGAGACAGTCCAACCGCACAATAAAACTCTCCTCCACACAGAACCATTCCAAGCCTGTGATAAGCTCTCTCTCTCCCTAAGCCCTTAAATACCCGTAGTCTGTAAGGGAGAATGTTTCTGACCAAAATCGGCCAGAAGCCCCTCTCAGGTTTATTTTCCAGAATAAACCTGTCTTTGACTGTTGAGCTGCTTTTTGTGTTTTTTTCTTCTTTCTGTAACTCTTATATGACAGAAACTGTAAATAAACCAAAGTGGGACCAGAGAAAACCAGAGGGAAACAAGAATAAACTTGTGGCGATACTCTTCAAATAAGCCTAAAAGGGATAGTTGTTTACCATGATTGATCACTAGGGTGTAGTCTGCTTGTCTTGGACTTGAAGGTACATAGCTGGAGTGTCCCCAACAGGAACAAAGACGTAGAAGCCAAGCTGGGCCTGACAGTGGACAGAATGGCCCAACTGAGGTAAGGTGGATGGCCACGGAGCATGGGGAATATAAAGTTGAAGGCAAGGTCAGATGAGAAGGAGACTTGAATGCCAAGAGTTTGGATTCAAATCACACAACTATAGGAAACCAGCAAAGAGAAATATGTTTTTGAATTCTCAGCTTTAAATAATTCATCCCAGACCTGTATTTTTAAGACATAACCCCTAAATGTGAATGCATTGCTAGTACTTCCAGAATTAAGTTAGCTTTGCAATTCAATCACTGAATGTGAAAGAGACCATTTCTGGGCATCAAAACCCAGTTTCCCCATGACTTACACCTCCGGGTATTAAACGGAGGTAGATGAGGTTTTGTATTCAGATGAGACTTCCACAGCTAATCTCCTGTCACTCTAAAAGTAATTTACTCTCAAGTGGATAAAACTACATATGTTTTTGGATAAGAATTTAAATTGTCAAATTCTCTTCTTGTGTAATCATTCAAACACTGCTCATTTCTAATTCCAGGATGTGTCTCTACTTTAATGATTATATTTCACAGGTTTCCTCAACATCCTGCCCCATTGTCCACATAAATATGCTCAACACAGGGTTATAGAAAATACTTAGATGATATTCTATTCAGGTCCTGGGGTACAAATTCTTGAAAAACAGGAACTACGTCTCTGGCCCAATCAACTGACATTGCTGAGAACTCAAGGCTTTCTTTTATATGGTGAGTCAAAACTCTATCCTAGATGTCCTTGTGGGATATTCAAGGGTATTGACAGTCATGCCTTTGATCGGGAGATTTTGGAAAGGCATGCACTCTTGTGAAAACTATCCATGTAGGTTTACTCAGAAGAGAAATACTGCTTTGCTTGTTTTTCCCCAAAAAGAGAAATATGAAAGTTTAGGCTTCATGATCAGAGCAGGCTCAGCTTGCTATAAAACAAACCAATAACAAAAGGCTTTGTGGCACTGCTTTTCTTGAGCAACTTTCTCCCTAGATCAAGTTCTCTTGTATCTTCCAAAGCATTTCTTAAACAGTAGGATTTTCACAAATCCTCCATTTTCTCACCACATCCCTGTGTATTAATTATATTCGATCAGCCTTTTGCCCAGGACTCAATTGCCTCTCCTATGAAACTCACTGTGACCTGTGCTTACCAAGTCCAGTGGGGTGTGCCACAGCCTCCTCCCTGACCTCTATCAGCATTGACTGCTGCTCACAGCCTTCTCCTTCCTGAAGCTCTCTCCTCTCCTAGCTCCCTGCGGCTCCTGTCCTCAAGAGCTCTCCTTGATCTTCTAGAGCCCACCATCTCTGATACTTCACTGACCTCCTTTCTTCTCCTGTCCCCATAATAGAGTTGTTGCCCCAAGGTTATCTTCTTGTCCTCCTTTCCTTAGTGTCCCAATGTAAGTCTTTGGGTGATTTAATGTGGGCCCCTGCCTACAGTTACTTCCTTCCATGAGGCCATCTCCCAAATCAATATCATTCAATGTCCTCATTCTCTGTAGCTTCCTATTTCCTAACTGCCTGGCACATGTCTCAACCTAGATTGTTTCTGGAACCTCAAACTTATGACATTCAGCTTAAACCTAGCTGAAAGATGTGCTGAGAGCTTGTCTTTGGAAGAAGGCAGCAAAGACCGTTCTGTAGCAACCATGGAATGAAGGCTGGGAAAACTGACCAAGCCATCATGGGCAGGTCCTCCTCCTCAGGGAAGGGCAGGTAATCCCAACCAAGTCAAAACTGGCATAGAAAATTCAAGTCTGATCCAGACTGGGATTCACAGTCCAGGAAGCTCTGATATAGCAGATCAATATTGGTTCATCCAGTTCACAAAGACAGAATCATTTGAGATGAGGCGAAGGTTGCCAGGAGCAAAGTCCAGGTCAGAAGGCAAAGGGACTGAGAGGAACTCTTCAAGAGGGCACAAAGGAGACCCAGGGCAGAAGAGCCAGGCTCTTAGGTATGCAGCAGGTGCATTTAAAAAGGCTGAAGGTCTGCATTTGCCCAAGGGCCTGGCACACAGACCCTGGAAGGACAGCAGCTCAATCCTGGATGCTACTAGAAAGGAGTGGGCTTCAAATGGACACCAGTCCAGGTGCTATCATTTGAAGGTTCCCTCCTTCCAAAACTCATGTTGAAATTTAATCCTCAATATGACAGTACTGAGAGGTGGGACCTTTAAGAAATTAGTGGGTCATGAGGTCCTCCCCAAATAAATGGATGCATCTATCCATGGATTAATAGATTAATAGGTTAATGGATTTATGAGTTATCACAGGAGTGTGACTAGTGGCTTTATCAGAAGAAGAAGAAAGATATGAGCTAGTATGCTCAGCCTCCTCAGCATGTGACACTCTATACTGCTTTGGTAGAGAGTCCTCACCAGCAAGAAAGCCCCCACCAGATGTAGTTCCTCAACTTTCTACTTCTCAACCTCCATAAATATAAGAAAGAGATTCCTTTTCTTTATAAATTACCTAGCTTCATGGATTCTGCTATAAGCAACAGAAAACAGACTAAGACACCAGATCTGACTCTCATTTCTCCAAAGCCAGGGAAGAATTAAGCTTCAGAGAGCAGACATTGTTTGGGCTGCTGGGATTGGCGAGGTCTGGCAGAACTTCCCCTCCTGAAATGGAACTCATTTTCAGACTCATCCCTAGATCAGCCTGCTTCCAGGTTTTCCTTTCTCCAGTGAAGACTTGGAATCAGCTTTGTCTCCAAAGTCATACCTGCCATGCCATCAGTTGCCAAGTCCAGTTGGTTGCTAATCTGTCTACTCCACTTGCTTTCAAAGAGGACTTGAAGTAACTTGCAAAGATGCATACGTTATAACAAGACTTAAAAACACTTAGGCGAGGAAAAGGGGAGAGAAAACAAGGACAAGAAAAATAAGATAAAGCCAGGGATATGATACAAACAAATCTACGTTGTGATGCCCCTTGTTAAGGAGGAGCTCCAAGCTTGGTTTTGAGATGCTGAGCAGCCAACACAAGGAGGGAGGTATGCTCAGTGGCACTGGTCACAGTGTCTCAAAGATACAAACGGCTGCTCAAAGAGAAGCACAGTTATTCCCGTTGCCAAAACTGAAATGAATATATGCATGTGAAGTTTCAGACAGAGCTTGTGATGACATGGGGAAAATCCAAAGTATCATGTGGCTGCTTCTCACAATGCCCTCAGAGTAGGTGAGTGACCTAAGACAGAGGGGTGCTTGGTAAAAGTTCACCTGTAGATTTGTTCTTGAAGTAGCCACTCGCCTTCACCACCACTTTCCATGACTGCTGCTCCTGACTTTCTTCCCTAGACTACCCCATGGCCTCCCTCACTCTGTCCCACACCAGCACCAGAGCAGTCCCTGACTCACAGCACAACGCTCATCCTCTGTCTTCAGAAAACTCGCCCCGAGAGGCATGCCCTCCACCCTCATCCCTCTAGAGGGCCCAGCACCCCCACCTGTCCCATCTCCACCCCACTGCATGGATCTATCACGTGTCTCTTCCCCCAAAACATCACATACTCTCTGCCATGGCTAATTTCATTTTATCTTATTTTTTAAGAGACAGGGTCTCAACTCTGTCACCCAACCTGCTGCGACAGCTATGATTGCAGTGGTGCGATCATAGCTCACTGCAGCTTCAAACTCCTACGCTCAAGCAATCCTCTCACCTCAGCCTCTCAAGTAGCTAAGACAACGGGCACACATAACTGCACCTGGCTAATTTGTTTTCACCTTTTTTAAGGGGTCTCTCTATGTTGCTCAAGTTGGTCTTGAACACTGGATCAGACTTGAATTTTCTATGCCAGCTTTGACTTGGTTTGGATTACCTGCCCTCTCTGAGGAGGAGGACCTGCCCACATTGACCTAGTCAGTTTTCCCAGCCTTCATTCCATGGCTGGTGCCGAAGGATCCTTGCTGCCTTCTTCCAAAGGCAAGCTCCCAGCACATCTTTCAGCCAGGACCAAGCTGAATATCATAGGGTCTCCCTATGCTGCCAGACTGCTCTTGAACTCCTGGCCTCAAGCAATCCTCCTGCCTTAGCCTCTTGAGTCTCTGGGATGAGCCACTGCACCCAGCTGTGATGGCTAATTTCATATGTCAACTTGACTAGGCTGTGGTGTCTAGTCGTTTAGACAAACATTATTCTAGATCTTGCTGTGAAAGTGTCTTTTAGATGAGATAAGATTTAAATCAGTGGATTTTGAGTAAAGCAGATTTTGGTGGGTGGGCCTTATCCAGTCAGTTGAAGGCCTTAAGAAAACCACAGACCTCTCCCAAGGCAAGGGAATTCTGCCAGCTGATGACCTTCAGACTCAAGCAAAAACTCTTCTTTTGGTCTCTAGCCTCTGGCCTGCTCTGGAAATTTGGAACTTGCCAGCCTCCATGATCCAATTCCTTAAAACAAATCTTACCCACCCACCTTGGCTTGCAAACTACCTATTGTTAGTTTCTCTAGGGAACCCCGACTGATTTACTCTCCAGGTTCCTTCTTTCTCAGATGCGCTCTTCCCGCCATTCCTGTTTGTCAAACTCTGATCCATGTCGTAAGGGACAGCCCAGTCATCTCTCTGGGGGGCACCTCCTCATTGCTCGCAGTCTGGAGTGGGATCAGCCCCCTTCCCATCTCTGAGCAGTGCTCACGCCTTGCCTGTGTGGAGTTACTGGCTTCCGACTCAGCACACATCTTTAGAGCAGGAGTCTCTCAGGGCAGATTCTTGACCTAGAGTCAGGCACCCAGTAAATATCTAAGACATTCAGGGAATCCTCACAGCAAGAGTCGCTCCAAAATGTGCCTTCCCAGAACACCTACCAACTAGGTCAGCTGCCAAGTCTCCATTTTGTAAAAGAAATTCAGAGCGAGACAGGTTCATGTGCATAGAGGGATTTAGTCATAAGAACAAATAAAGGGTCCAGAAGTTTCTGATGTCTTTTTCTTTAGCACTGAGTCATTAAATATCGGGGGCAAACTAGGATTTCTTTTTTCATGAATGAGTAAAAACCCATGTGGCAAGACAAAGAAAGCCTGGACAACAGGCAGCTAAACATTCTCAGGGGCAGCCAAGTCAAGGTCCCGGTGGAGTAATTCACCTTCCTCTGTGTGCAGCCACCTGTTGCTGTGACCGCCCAGGAGGGACATTGGGAGCCACCTGGTGGCTTGTCCAGCCATGCAAACCACATGTCAGTGTGCCTGCTGGAGGAAGGGGAGCCAAGGCAACACACAGCACACACAGACCCCGCCTGGCAGCAAGGCTGTGGCCCCGGGGGCTGCCAGATGGAGCCTGCCGGATTCCACGCAGCTGCAAGCTCAGTTTAAGAGCTCCTCTTGAAGCAATGATTCTGGCACCTCACAGAGTGCATGGCCTGCCACCAAATACATCAAATTAATAATTCATACTTAGCATTTAGGTACCACTGTCGTGCTGGCCAAGTCATTAGTCCATGCATTTTCTATTTCTGCCAGGGATTGCTTCCCAGAGAGATTATTGCCGTGTTGCTGATAATAAAGCCAGCGCTGATGAGAACTGGCAAGGTGGAATTCACCTCAAGTTAGGGGCAGAACAGGACTCCAGAGTTCAGCCTCCAAAGATACACAAATATGGTGACCATCGACGAGCAGGGGAGGACAGGAAGGCCTGGCAGTCCCATTCCCAGTGCCCAGAATCCAGCATCTGTGGGCTATTCATGTAGCCTAGCAAGGACTCGGCTTCTCATCTGAAGATGAAAGGAACAAGTCATGTAATCTCCAGTTTCCTTTCAGGTTGAACATCCTGCATCACGGGCTCAAGGACGGTTCAGGCAGAGTCTGCCAATCTCAAGGGACTGTTTTCCATTCCTACCTCCTCTGTTGATGACAAACCTCTACAGTGGGACCGTCACTTCCTTCATGGGACATGTATACCATCTCTAGGCAAGCAGGGAGAAGGGGCATGTAGAATTCTCTTACAGACAGGTGGTTCTACATCCTTTAATGTGCTGTAAACTTACAAATCTTTGTAATAAACAAAAGTGAAACAAAAGCCTTTGGATACTGGTCTAGTGGGTGGATTCTAGTTTTTAAATTCATTGACTTATTTTAATTATTTTTAGAGCTGAGGTCCAACTGTGTTGCCCAGCCTGGAGTCCAGTGGCTTTTCACAGGTGCAAGCATGGCACACTACAGCCTCCAATTCCTAGACTCAAGAGATCCTCTGACCTCAGCCTCCAGAGTAGCTTGGACTGCAGGCATACACCACTGCTTCCAGCAGATTCTGTTAATCCTTCATCCAGGTCACTGCTATCTGACCCAGCCCCTGCTGCTGCTGTCCACAGATAGCACATTCACTGCTGGAGGCTACTGTAAGAGGTTTATCTGAATGTCATTAAGTTCTTTGCAGAGGGATCATCTGCAATGCCTGTCTACCACCCAGTGCTCTGCACTTGCAGCCTGGAGGCTTCCACCACTCCCCAGTTTTTGGATGGAAACATTGAGTGGCCCCTCTCCAGCAGGAAAAGCTTAAGCAATGCGTGCAAATACTCCCGGGAGCTCCAGCCTGTTGGGAGAAGTCTGAAGTCCACTACTATCTTGGTTCCCTTGGGCTGCTATAACCAAATACTGTGGGCTGGGTGGCTTGTAAACAATAGAAATTTATTTCTCACAGTTCTGGAGGCTGGGAAGTCCAAGATCAAGGCACCTGCAGATTCGGCATCTGGTGAGGGCTTTCTTCCCGGTGTATTGATAGCACCTTCCTAGGTCTCTTTTATGAAGGCACTAATGCCACTCATTAGGCTCTACCTTGGTGACATAATCACCTCCCAGAGGCCCCACCTCCTAATACCATCACTGTGGGGATAAGGATTTCAACATATGAGTTTGGGGCAGTTGCAAACATTCAGACCACAGCACCCACACACATCTTTCCCATCTGCTGATGGGGAAGTGTGTGACAGTTCCTAGTCAACGTCCATTCTCCCCTACAAAATCCTTGCATCACCAGAGCTGGCAAGGTACCTGCTATAAAGCATGTCTTCACCAGGACTCCTTCATACCAGGTGTGGCATGGGACTAAGTTTTAGGAGATTAGACATGGAAGTTTGTTGGGAAGGACTTCTGGAGGAGGCTCCTTAGAAGGGGGGACAGACTGATAAGAAAAGCTCTTTTGCCCCATCACCTTGCCTTCTCCTTGGAATGCAGATGAAATGGCTAGAAGTCCAGCAGGCAACCTGGGCCATCATGTTACCTTAAAAAGGGATGCTCCACACTGAGTTGGTAGGGCCAAAGGTGGAAGGCACCTGATGTCCAGGTAAGACCTGCCACGCTAGCCTGGCTCTGTCTACCCCCTGAAAAAAAAAACTTCCCTGTTTGTGTAAATACACTGTTCATTTAGTTTTCACTTAACTATGGCCAAATTGGGTCCTAACTGATATGCAAGCCCATGCAATAATCACCGTTTTGGAGATGTGAATGTGAGTCAATCTGCCACTGTCACTGACCAAATGGCAGTGGGGCTCTAACGCCTCCCACCTGGCATACAGCTCCGCCCCTGGGGTGTCCATCAGTGTATCTGGAGCAGAGTCTGCTCCAGACAGCTCAACTCCATCCTCTCCTCCTCGTTCACAGTTGAGAAGACACTGAGCTAAATGGGTGTCTAGCTTCTGGGTTTTCTTGTTCTGTTTTGTTTTGTTTTTACCAGGAGGCGTGAGGGCAGCTCTGTCAGCCCCAGCAGTGCAGGCAACAAAAAAATGGCTTGGGAATTGGAGCCAGATATAAAAGCTGCAGACACTGGGGCCCAACAGTCAGAGGGGCGGTAAACAATAGATGAAATGGATCAGGGAAGAGCAGAGACCCTGGAAGGAAAACACACTTCGAACACCAAGAGGTGGGAGAGTGTTACTATGGCAATGCAAGGCTTGGGGCTGGGGCAGCAGAGGGGCTGCTGAGAGCCAGTGATGAAAGCAAAACACAAAGGGAGGAGATGCCCAATCCGGAGCTCTGCTGGAGCAGAGTGAGCACCAACTCTCTCTCCTCATCCCCGGCTCGCCGGCCACTCTGGCCCCTTTGACGTCCAAAGATAGGATGCAACTCTCAAAGC
This sequence comes from Chlorocebus sabaeus, assembly GCF_047675955.1. Lineage (NCBI taxonomy): Eukaryota > Metazoa > Chordata > Mammalia > Primates > Cercopithecidae > Chlorocebus > Chlorocebus sabaeus. Next base: position 67,787,993 of record NC_132928.1, on the reverse strand, counting down.
CACGGCAGAGCACAGAACAGCCTTGACCTGGCCTTCCCAGCCATTTCAGCAAGTACAGCCCTGGCTTTCATTTGTCTGGGAAAGAAAATCATGCTCTCCCACATGCCTGCCTCTGGGACTCAGCTTCTTCTGAGCCCACCATTTGGAATCATGTTTCCCTCCTCTGCTCTAGCATTGAGAAGAGGAATTACCTTCTTCCTTCTTTTTAACTTCGTTTTTATTATTATTTTTTTTTAATTTTGAGACAAGGTCTCATTACGTTGCCCAGGCCGTCCTTGAACTCCTGGGTTCAAGCAATCCTCCCGCCTTGGCCTCCCAAGTAGCTGGGATTAACAGGCGCACACCACGCCCAGCTCTCTTTCTTCCTTGTTATCTTTCCATTTTTATTTTGTGCTGGAGCTCCAAATTACAGAAGATTATGTGACAGCAGTGAGAACGTATCACATCAAACTCAAATATGCAGGAAAAGAACTGGCACTCTTAATTTTCTCTAACTGCTTTGAATTTGCTCTGTCACCCACATTCCTGTTCAAGATTGGGATTGCTGAGGGGCAAAGATAGAGAGAAGAGGACATAAATCCACCAAATAAAGGAAGCTCAGCCTGGTGTTGTTTTAAGCCATCTTTCTTAGGGTAACCCCATTTCTCTGAGGTAAATACTCTACCTTTAGAGTTTCCTCCTCTCACTGGCCCAGTGACATCTGGGAGTCTGTTGGGGTCAGTGGATGCATCTGCAGGGTGCTGAGGACCTCTGGGCCCACAGGCTGGCCGTGTGTGTCCTGGGCCCTCCAGGCCCCCTCAGGAGCCTTCCTTGGGCTTTACCACCAGACACTCCATTGGTACCTGCTACTCAGGTCTCCCGTGGGGAGGCAGTGGTCAACCCCTCTCAGAGTCTGCACCTGGTGGGCCCTTCTCGCTGAGCTAGCCCCATTTCTGCCACCTCTAAATATCAGCTGTATAGTCTAGCTAGCCCTGGCTTAGGCCGTCACCCCACAATCTCTGCTATGGGCTCCCCCATGCCTTGCCATGGCAGCTCTTGGGCAGGCCCCTCAGCTCTCAATGCCTTAACACATGAACAATTTATTTGCTGCCAAGACTGCTCCATGTTGCCATAGGGCACATTCTCTGAAATGGAGTCTTCCCAGCATCCCATAGAAAGGACAGAGGAAAAGGACCTCTTCCTGTTGCTTCCCCTTTGGGCCTATCTAGGATAGCTCCCTTAAACCTTGCATTAGTTTATTTTGCACTGCTATAAAGGAATACCTGAGACTGAGTCATTTATAAAGAAAAGAGGTTTATGTGGTTTCTGATTCTGTAGGCTGCACAAGAAGCATGGTGCTGGCATCTGCTTCTGGGGAGAGCTTCAAGGAGCTTCCAATCATGACAGAAGAAGAAGGGGAGTCAGCATCACATGGCGAGAGAGAAGGAAAAAGAGGAGCACACGCCAGGCTCTTTTTAACAACCAGGTCTTGTGTGAACTGATAGAGCAAGAACTCATTATTGCAGGAACAGCACCAAGCCATTTATCTAGGGATCTGCCCCACGACCCAAACACCTCCCTCTAGGCTCCATCCCCAACATTGAGGATCACATTTTGACATGAGATTTGGAGGAGACAAATATCCAAACTATACCATACCAGAGGCTCCCTTGGCTGTTTACCTCAATAAAAACAGTCAGGATCCTCACACTTGACTGATTACTATCCCTTCTTTCCAAACCAAAAGGACTTCCCCTTCCCCTTACTCTCTGGTGGGACTGGGGATTTACTCTCCATCATGGCTTCCTTCTTCTCCACCTTAGGGACCTCAGTGGTGCAAGTGGTACCAACCCCCTCATTCCTTAGAGAATTCCTTGTAGCTCGGTCTAGATGGTGGAATGAGTGTGGTGAAGGAAACCGTGTATACATCACAAAGCATTTTGGAAATATTGTACTCTATACAATTATTAATAGTTTTCTTTGAAATGATATTGAATTGCAATTACAACACATAGAAATAAAAGGGTTTATTAATTAGAAATCTTGTCATCAATATTATTAATCATTTGAATACTTTTATAAATTAGACAGGTCCATAAACAATTTCTCTGTAGGTATATTTCTATACCTATACATTTTTTATAAGACACCAAAATCCTGTCTGCCTAAATGAGATGACTGGGCATGTCAGTCAGGAAATCATTTTCTTATAACAGAAACAATTAAAGGGGCTTCAAAAACCGGTGTTGATTGTTCTCACATATCATGGACAGTCTGTGTCTAGACAGTCCAGAGTTGGAGAGCTGCTCAACAATGCTGTTGGGAACCAGATCATTCCTGCCTCACCATTTCCAGCACAATGGCGTTCAGCCTGAACATTTGTTGCCTTCTAGTACAAAATGGCTGCTACACCTCCAGATCTCACTTCCGTGTTTCCGACAGAATGATGAAAGAAGAAGAGAAAAAAAAAGGAGAGGACATCTGAGTCAGGGAAGCAAAATGTTCCCAGAAACCTCAACTTGTGTGCTATTGGATGGAACTGTACTGCATGGTTCTTCCTAACCACAAGGGATTCTGAGGAAACCAGTATTTTCAGCTAGACACGTTGGTGCCCTGAACATAACTAGGGTTCTGTAGTTTCATAAAGGGGGCGGGGCAGAATGGGAGTGGCTATTGGGTAGGACGCTAACATTATGTACCAGTCTGGGGGATTAGGACGAGATAATTCATCTGTTTGAGCCTCAGTGTCTTCAGTTATAAAATAAGTGTGGATTAGATATAAAAATTCTAAAATTTTTCATCCAAGAGTCTTCATAGTAGACAATAAGCCAACTCTTTCCTTATTCTAGGATAAAACCAACAGAGCCCCACAAAATTTCACTAAAATCTCATATTTAATCTTGAAACCTCATTCATTTTCCATTCTAGGTCATAGTATGTTTGGTTTCATATCAAAATGTGTATATTTTAATCTGCAAGTTAAAATTGCAGCATTTGTCATATAACTTTGCATGCACACCCTCCTCAGAGCACGTGCGCTTCAATCTGAGAAACTCTTACATTCTTAAAGCAATGCTAGGGCATGACACGATTTTCCAGTCTCCATGCAGAAGAACTTGCCTTGAGGTCACTTGGGAGGTCAGTGCGAGATGGGAGAGGACCATTGGCTGGTCCTGCTGAGGGCTAGACTAGGGCTTCCTTTTCAAAAATAGACCAGTTGGTGTCTATGGACGTGCCAGATACACTGCAGCTGTCTCCTGCATCATAGAACTCAGATTTCTGCCTTATAACCACTCACCATTTTGGCGATTGCTCTGTAGGCTGGGGACTTCATGATTGAACATTGCAAACACTGGTGGCCCTGTTCACAGGATGATGTAGGAGAGCCCAGGGTCACAAGTTCCTTCCCAAACTCCACAGGCAATCCCTGAGAAAGAGACTTACTTGGTGTCCTTGACCAGCGTCAGATAAGCCTGAAGCAGCAGCTCCTCCTTGGCTCACTGTTCTTAGTTCCTTCGTTTTTCTCCATGTATCTAGGAAGAAGAGTGCTGGCAAGCAAGGGCTCAGAGCCATCTCAAAACAGAGAAGTGCCCCTCCCCACTGTGTTCCTCCCTTACCTGATGGCACATCAGGCAGAGTCACAGGGCATGGTTACACCAAACCATATCCCTAGGATCAGGAACCATCTCTCTTCAAGGCTAAGAATTTTCAGAATCCTCCTTTTGTGCACTAATGATGATAAGAAACTTTTGATTTGGAGAAGTGTTGATAGATGCACATGCCCCAAGCATGTTGAAACGCCTTACACAGAACACTCTGTGACAGAAAAGGGCAGTAGGGTGATGGGGTGAGAGGTAGCTCACGGAGAGATACAGCATCGGTAGAACTCCCCATGCAGATTCGCGATGCATTTGTGCATGTTAAGGCTCTGAGAAGTCCTGTAGCAAGGAGATGACATTTAGCTCCATGAAGTCCAGAATTTCCTAAAAGCATGTGAATGCAGAACTCTTTTTTCCTTTTGTTCACTTTTTAATTTTTTTTTTTTTTTTTTTTTTTTTTTTTTTGAGGCAAAGTCTCACTCTATTGCCCTGGCTCGAGTGTGGTGGCACAATCTTGGCTTACCACAAGCTCCGCCTCCCAGATTCACTGTATTCTCCTGCCTCAGCCTCCCGAGTAGCTGGCACTATAGGCGCCCACCACCACAACCCGCTAATTTTTTGTATTTTTGGTACAGACAGGGTTTCACTGTGTTAGCCAGGATGGTCTTGATCTCCTGACCTTGTGATCTGCCTTCCTCGGCCTCCCAAAGTGCTGGGATTACAGGCGTAAGCCATCGCACCTGGCCCACTTTTAAAAATTTTTTTATAAATTTAGAAGATATAAGTGCAGATTTCTTACACGCACATATTGTGTAGTGGTGAAGTCTGGCCTTTTAGTGCACACATCACCCAAATAGTGTATGTTGTACCCAATAGGTAATTTTTCAACCCTCACCCCCTTCCACCCTCCAACTTTCATGGTCTCATGTCTACTATTCCACTCTCTGTGCCCACACATGCTCATCGTTTAGTCCTACTCATAAGTGAGCACATGCAATATTTGACTTTCTGAGTTATTTCACTTAAGATAATGGCCTTCAGTTCCATCCATGTCACTGAAAAAAATACATGATTTCCTATTTTACTGGCTGTGTAGTATTCCACAGTGTATATGTACCACATTTTATTATCCAGTTCTCCATCGATGGACACTTAGATTGATTCCGTATCTTTGCTATTGTGAATAGTGCTATGGTAAACATACGAGTGCAAGTGTCCTTTTGATGTCATGATTTTTTTCCCTCTGGGGAGATACCCAGTAGTGAAATTTCTGGATCTAATGGTAGTTATGGTTTTCAGTCCTTTGAGAAATCTCCATACTGTTTTGCATGAAGGTCGTATTATTTTGCATTCCCACCAACAGTGTTATAAGCCTTCCCTTTTCTCCACATCCTCACCAACATCTGTTGTTTTTTAGACTTTTTAATAATAGCCATTCTAACTAATGTAAGATGGTATTTCACTGTGGTTTTAATTTGCATTTCTCTGAGGATTAGTGATGTTGAGCATTTTTTCATGTTTCTTGGCCACTTGAATGTCTTCTTTGGAAAAAGTCTCAGAACTCTTCTTTGCGTTTGCTCACCTATTAACCACAGAAGGAATGGGTTTCACCCAGTCATTTTAGGAGAACAACACTTTGGGAGCTAGAACAGCAACCGGCTGGATGTTAGTGGACATTAAACCATAGTGTACACATTATGTGCGCTTCCACAAAGCCTAGCCTTCTCTACAATTTAAGAAATGATATTCTGCTCACTTTTTCCTTGGATGGATTAGCTATCTCTTATTTTCCCCCATCTGCAAAGTGAGGACAGCAATACTTACCTTGTAAGAACATGTGAAAATTACCTGTATTTTAAGAAGAAAATGCTAGTAATTAATCAAAAGGCCATGTAGCACCTTGGTAGGGACGGGTCTTACTCCACTTAATTCTGTATTCTGGCTTGGGCTTCCATTGAAATGTAGAATGTTAAAACCTGTAAAGATTTGATCTTAAGTTATGTAAATTATGTAACTATGGAAATTAAATGTGTGATGAGAGTAAAGGGAAAGAAAAAGGAAACTAAAAGGATTGAAATTTAAAAAGAAGTGACCAAGCAGAGGATGGAAGGGAGAGCTGGAAGAATCCTGGTCAAAGGCTTCGGCCAATGTGGATGCGCTGCTTCCACACTGTATAGTGTGTGTGTACCACGCTGTACGGTGGACTGCTAGATAGCCACTGTATTGCTCATTTGCTCCTGCCCTACAATTCAAGTTAAATGCGCATGAGTTGTAATGCCTTTGAAAAGAGAGAGAGAGACTGAAGTTAATGCTGGATGCTACTCCTATTATCTCAGTAAACATTTCCCCCCACAAAATCCAGTTTCATCAGATTGGATGAAGGATATTGTAAAGGCACTCACAAGTGCCTGGCAGTGGGTTACTAACAAATGCATCACGCATCTGAATCTGGGGTGGGGAGAAGCAGGAAGCCATCAGGAGGTACAAGCGCATGGAGAATGCGTAGGCAGACAGAGGAGAGAAGGGCCTGCTGGGGGGCACTGCTCACAGGAACCCCATTCTTCCTTTTCCTGATTTGAGGGGAAGAAAATAATAAGAAGCTCTATCTCATTGAATTTATGATAGCCATATTTACCTTTGAGCCTTTTAAAATCCTTTTAAAAGAAAAAGGTCAGGCATAAATATTAATAAGCAAGAAAAAAAAGGAGATAGAATGAAAAGGGCACAGGCAGGGCACGGTGGCTCACACCTGTAATCCCAGCACTTTGAGAGGCCAAGGTAGGAGGATTGTTTGAGCTCAGAAGTTTGAGACCAGCCTGGACAACAGATCGAGACCCCATCTCTCCAAAAAAAAAAAAAAAAAGAGAGAGAGAGAGAGAGAAAATAAATCGAAAGAAAAGGGCACAGGATACCAAGTCAAACAATCTGTGTTCAAGTTCAAATCCTGATAGCTAGATCTTTACATGCCTTGGATCACTGAGCTTCTCAGAGCTTTGATTTTCTCATCTATGAAATGAGGGTAATGACATGTCTCTCACAGCCTCATGAGTAGCCCTGGAGATCACACACACATGCAAACTTAGCATCCCCGCTCCAGGCTCTAAGTGGGGTCAGAGAGCTTTTGTCATCTTAACCACCTGTGGCTGCTCCTCGGCCAGATTGATGTGAAAAACTTAAAATGAAATTTAAAACATGATGATCTCCCAGGAGGACTGTTTTAGATCATTTCGAACTACTCTCAGCAACTGCATTCTGCTGCTAAAGACTATAATCATCTCAATGCTTTTTCTGGTTTTAAACATAAATATTTTAGAATAGAAAAACATAGCAAGCAGCCAATTCTTTAAAATCGCCTATGTGAGGAATACAGCTAGAAAAGGAGGTTGATAATGGATGAAGTTGTGCTAAAACATTAAAATGCAATAAAGTTACCAACAGCCTCCTAATCTTTCAGACTATCTGGGCTTCTGATTTTAATAATCCCTTATAGATTTGTTGAATGAGAGACTTTAAAAAAACTACGCAGTTTCAGAAATAACGAGGTTAGCATTTTGATGTATTTCCCTTTAACCATGAACCAAAGGAGAAGCCATCACTGTCCCATGGAACTAGGGACACCCCTCCCCAAGTCCCAAGAACAACTCTGCCCATCTAAGATCAGGGAGTGCCTGTTAAACAGGTGGGCTCCACAGCAAGCATCACTCGAAACCAGTCCTTTTCCAGTGGGTCCTGGTCCCTGCCCACAGCCTTGCCCCCACTGGGACCTGCCTCCCTCTGATGATATGCTCTTCCTGCCCCACTCTGCAGGCCATTTCTTCTCCTTGTCTGTATTTTACTTCATTTGTCCTGCTCCAGTGAAGTTCCCCTGCCCTCCAGCCTTCTCCTGCCTTCCACATTAAACCCCAGGTCCTTGGGCCACCTTGTCCCTCCAGATGCCTGCCTGTCCGACTCAGCCTGGGACTTAGACCTGACCCACCAGGCATATCCTGACCCCAACATGGGCCAAGCCATCCCAGGCACTCAAAACACCTATAGACCTGATCAGAGAGCAGACCTTTCTTAGGACTGTCAGAAAACACACTAAGGAGTATTGAGCATTTCGTTTGGAAGGAAGTTAGAAGATGCAGAGGCAATTTTATGCGTGACTGGAGTTAAAGAACAAGCGTGATGCAGTCCCTTCCTTAAGAGAATCAGATTCCCTTTCTTTGGTCCTCCCTCAGTCATTTTCTCCTACCTGTTCCTTCCCGTCCCTCTCTATAACCCATCCTGCCTTTTCCCCTCCAAAGTCTAAGCAATGGCAAGAGTAATTAATTCACTGCAAACCATCTGCAAGTCTGAATGGAAGTTTTGGAGACTGTCCTGCACATGCTCATGCACACACAGACACACACACAGAGCAGAAGTGATAAGACAAAAATGGAGTTTTTAAATAAAAGTACTCACAGAACAGTGGGCATGGTGGCTCACACCTACTAGGGAGGCTGAGGTGGAAGGATTGTTTGAGCCTAGGAGTTTGAGGCTGCAGTGAGCTGTGATCGCTCCACTGCACTTTAGCCTGGGTGACAGAGGGAGACCCTGTCTCTTAAAAAAAAAAATCATCATCCAGCTGGGGCCAGTGGCTCACGCCTATAATCCGAGCACTTAGGGCAACCAAGGCAGGCAGGTCACTTAAGCTCAAGAGTTCAACAGCAGCCTAGGCAACATGGCAAAACCCGTCTCTACAAAAAATACAAAAATTAGCTGGGCATGGTGGCATGCATCTGTAGTCCCAGCTACTCAGGAGGCTGAGGTAGGAGCATCACTTAAGCCCAGGAGTTCAAGTCTTCATTGAGCCATGATTGTACCACTGCACTCCAGCCTGGGTGACACAGTGAGACCCTGCTTCAAAAAAAAAAAAAAAAAATCCACAGAATCCATATGCACCGTGAAATACTATGCATCCATAAAAAGAGTGAAATTGCATCCTTTGCAGCAACATGGGTGCAGCTGGAGGCCATCATCCTAAGCCAATCAACACAGAAACAGAAAATCAAATACTGCAAGTTCTCACTTATAAGTGAGAGCTAAATAATGGGTACACATGGTTATGTGTAACAATAGGCACTGGGGTCTCCGAAGGGGAGATGGAGGGAGGGAGGCAAGGGTTGAGAAACTACCTATTGGGTACCGTATTCATTGTTTTGGTGATGGGTTCAATAGAAGCCCAAACCCCAAGATTATGCAATACATCCATATAACAAACCTGCACATGTACCCCCTGAACAAAAATTTTTAAATAAGTAAATAATTTTTTTATTTTAAAAATAAAAATAAACAAAAAGGATGCACAAAAGTCAGGAACTAGGACTAGAATTAGCTGAAAGCCATATCACAGCTACGGGTTTCCGTTACCACCACTGACCAGGAGTTCTATGAGTTTATCTCTCGGGTCCCTCCTCTAAGTTCACAGCTATCTCTCCAGCTGCTGCTTGGCACCGCCATTCTCTAAGTGAACGTGCTTTGAGTTATGATTATGTTCTTTCACCCAAAACCCAATCCTCCTTCTCAGTGTCCATTCCCAATTCATCCTGCTGTACAGACCAGGAACCTGAAAGTACTTTTGGACTCCGCATTTTCTTTCTTTCTCTTTCTTTCTTCTTTCTTTCTTTCTTTTCTTTCTTTCCTTTCTTTTCTGTCTTTCTTTCTCTCTTCTTTCTTTCTTTTGTTTCTTCTTTCTTTCTTCCTTTCTTTCCTTCCTTCCTTCCTTCCTTCCTTCCTTCCTTCCTTCCTTCCTTCCTTCCTTTTCTTTTTTCTCACTCTGTCACCCAGGCTGGAGTACATTGGCTCAGTCTTGGCTCACTGCAACCTCCGCCTCCCGGGTTCAAGTGATTCTCCTGCCTCAGCACCCCGAGCAGCCGGGATTACAGGCACCCACCACCACGCCTGGCTAATTTTTGTATTTTTGATAGAGATAGGGTTTCACCATGTTGGCCAGGCTGGTCTCGAACTCCTGACCTCAAGTGATCCGCCCACCTCGGCTTCCCAAAGTGCTGAGATTACAGGTGTGAGCCACCACACTTGGCCTGGACTCCTTCCTTTCTTTCCATGCAAAGCATGCTCAATCCATAACCAAGTCCTGTTGAGTTTGTTACATAAATAGCTCTTGACTTAATCATCTTCTCTCCACTCACACAGTCACCACCTTGGTCCAAGTGGCAATGGTTTCTTGCCTGGACTGTTATAAATGAGTCCTTCACTTGCCTTTCTGCACCCAGCAGGGCTTCCCTCTTCTCTGCAGTGGATCGCATAGCAGAGCAATCTTTTAAAAACAAAAGTCTGATCACATTTTACACACACACCCTTAAGAGCCTTCTTTATTCTAATAACAATAACTTCCTAATACTCCTAGGATAAAGAGGAAAATTCCTAACTGGGTCTGGGAATCCCAGACCTCAGGGGGAACAGCACCCCACCTCGCAGCCCTGCCACCTGTCCTCATTTCACACAATGCTCCCTCACTCTGCACTCCAAGCAAACTGGGCTTCTTTTGGTCTCTAACCAGGCCCAGCCCTTCCCACTTGCCTAGAACAGGGCTCTCCCCAACTGCCTTCCTTTGGCCTAAGTGACTCTTCTCTGAGCTCAGGTCAATCCCCACTGCCTCGGGGAAGGCAACTGTTCATCTCTTGCTCAAGGTTAACTATCCCATTTTATGCTCTCCCAGTTTCTTGAATTGCCATTGTCAACCATTCTTGGTTGTAGTTCTACATTTTTAATGAATGTCCCTCTTCCTACTAGACCGTGAACTCCGTGAAGACAGAAATCACGTCCTCTTTTTTTTCTGCCTTACATAATATTCCTAGCACTTGTGCAGTATTAACAGCAGATGTTTCCAAAGAGGTTTCATGGCCTTGGGAAGATTCCTGTAGCTGCTGTCCCCTGGGGCTGAGTTTTCTTCTATAAAATGGGCACGGTTACAGTGTTTCCCTGTGGACTGTAATTATAAGAGATACTATCTGTTGTTAGTATTTGCCTTCACTAAAGTTCAAACAATTAAACTTAACCCTGTAAATATATTGTTCTATCCCACACTGAGGCCTGTCAGGGTGGGGATGGTGAGGGGCAAGGGGAGGGAGAGCATTAGGACAAATACCTAATGCATGTAGGGCTTAAAAACTAGATGATGGGTTGATAGGTGCAGCAAACCACCATGGCACATGTATACCTACGTAACAAACCCGCACGTTCTGCACATATATCCCAGAACTTAGAGTAAAATTTTTAAAAAAGAATAAAATAAAATGAATAAATAAATCAATAAATATATTGTTCTTGATCTCTGTATACAAGGTTTTAACTGTATTTTTTTAGCCTTATCAGTATTTCTAAGTACTAATAATACAACCAGAGTTGTCCAAGATATAAAGTTCATGGTTTGTGTCCAGGGAACTTACAATTGTGTATAACTGATATTAATCCTGATGTAGTCAAATCACAGTATTTAGGTCTTCTGAGGTGCATACAGCCATTTATTACTTCTCATTTTGAAGTCCCGACCTGGATGAACAGTCTTTATTATCTCCACTTTACAGATAAAGAACTGGAAGCAAATAGATATGACATGACTTGGCCAAGGTCATAGTCAGGAGCAGGGGAGGGAATGACAATCATAATAATTTGCATTTGTAAAGTGATTTTCCTACTGAAAAATCCAAAGCTCTTAGCAAGCATAATTTAATTCATCATTACAAGGATGCTGGTGAAGTAAGACATAAAAGTATTTATTTTAATAAGGAGGAAAAGTTTTAAAATATATTTGGGTAACTTGTATCATAATCAGCCAACCAGACTGGATGAAAAAGGCATGTTTTGCATCACACCCCAAAATGGAATATTGGGAACTTTGTTAGAGTTCTGAGGAAGTGTGACTTACTCAAGTCAGGATTCTCTTGGTTGTATCTCTTGCTTCCTGCTCCCCAAGTTAAACCAGAGCAATAGATAGAGGAGAGGCACTGAAGGGAATCCTTGGGAATTTGGAGTCAGCCAAAGGAGAATCTTATCTACACTCAGCACCATCACCTTAGATAAGAAACTTAACTTTGAATAAGCCTGTTTTCTCATTAGTATAGTAGAAATAATAACTGAAGTACGCATGCGAATATGAAAAAGAAATCAGGTGTTTAACACAGGGTCTGGTCCAAATAGCTATTTAATAAATGGTCAATATTAATATTTATATTAGTTAATAATAATGAATGGTTTCTTCCGTTTTTTGAAATTGTAAACAAATAGCCGAGTTAATTAAGCAAGAAATTCTAGAGGTCAAACATATGCATGGAGTTTAGTTAAAGGTGGGGAAGGGGTCAGTTGAGGCTGCCTAGTAAGGTCCATCCTCCTACTGGAGTCCCAAGTTTTCATTCAAGGGGACCCCTCTCCCCAAACTCCAGCCTCAGTGAGACTCATGTATGATAAACCTGGGGCCAGAGATGAGGAAGGCTTTCCCCTGAAGGGACCTTGGGATAGGAAACAAATATGGAGAAAGATGGTCCCTGGGAGAATTTCTCCACCCAATCCCAAGACCAGATTAAAGAACAAAGCAAGAGTAAAGTGAGTTTCAGCCTTGGGGATCTGCAGGTGATACACCTGAGGAAATATTCCTGGGAACCAACTGATTAAGGAGACAAGAAGCTGAGGAAAAATAATTTTCTGAGAACACTAAAACCAAACAACCTGGCAGAGAACCAGGAAGCTTCCATGCTGCCTGGGATGTAACACACTGTCCTCACGCATGAGGGAAAGCTGTTAAAGGAACTTCTATTATACAACCGGAATGCCTCTTTACAACACGAATGCCTTTGATAGGCGAAGTTAGTCCCATGCTGTGGTCCTAATGTCTGGCTGAGATGGAAGTCTCAGGAGAATCACTCTGAAAGCAGCAGCACTATTCGGCAGGAGCGCATGTAGCCCCGTACCTGGGCATGAAAGAGGGAGGCAGTGAAAACCCAGGAGGTTGCATCTTGGAGCCACGGACTTCCGCAGAGCATGAAAGACGCTCCACATATTATATACGCTGGAAATCATTTTCTTCCAGAGCAATTAGACAAGAAAAATAAAAAGCATCTAAATTTGCAATAAAGAAGTAAAATTATCTCTGTTTGCAGATGGTATAATCTTATGTGTAGCCAACCCTAAAGATTCCAAAAGAGAAAAAAACTGTTAGAACTAATAAACAAAGTAGCAAGATGCAAAATCAGCACTCAAAATTCGTTGTTTCTATACAGTAACAATGAACAATTTGAGCAGGGTTTCAAAAAAACCAATTCCATTTACAATAGCATCAAAAAGAATAAAATACTTAGATAGAAATTTAACCAAGGAGGCAAAAGACTTGTACACTAGAAACTACAAAATGTTGCTACAATAAATTAAAGAAAATACAAATAAATAGAAATATTCAATGTTCATGGATTGAAAGACAATATTACTCAAAGCAATCTACAGATGAAATGCAATCCCTATCAAAATTCCAATAGCTTTTTTGGTAGAAACAGAAAAATCCATCCTAAAACTCATATGGAATCTTAAGGGACTCCAAATAGCCGAAGTAATGTTGAAAAAGAAGAGCAGAGTTGGAAGTTTCACATTTCCTAATTTCAAGACTTATAGCAAAGCTACAGTAATCAAAATAATGTGGTAATGTCATAAAGACTGACTTATAGAACAATGGAATGAAACAGATCTCAGAAATAAATTCTTGCATCCATAGTCAAATAATCTATGACCACTTAATGGGGAAAGGGCAGCCTTTCCAACAAGTGGTATTGGGAAAACTGAATATTCATGTCCAAATGAATGAAGTCATACTCATACTTACACTATATACAAAAATTAACATGAAATGAACAAAAGGTCTGAACTCAAGGGCTAAAACTATAAAACTCTTAGAAGAAAACATAGAGGAAAAGCTTTATGACATTGGCTTTGGCAATGGTTTTTCTTGGTTATGATACCAAAAGTCAACAAAAGAAAAAGGAGACAAATTGCACTACATCAAAATTAAAACTTTTTGTGCTTCAAAAGACACAAAAGAGCGAAAAGGCAATCCAATAAAGGAGACAAAATATTTTCAAATTATATATTTCATAGGGAGTAAATATCCAGAATATATAAAAAATTCTTGTAACTCAACAACGAAAGAACAAACAACTTGATTTTTAAAAGGGCAAAGGTCTTGAATAGACATTTCCTCAAAGAATATATGCAAATAATTGCATATGAAGCAGCACTGGGCACATGAAGATGCCCAAAGCCGCTAATCATTAAGAAAATGAAAATCAAAACCACAATTAGATACTACTTCATTCCCATTAGAATTACTAATATTTAAGAAAAAAATCGTAAAATAACAAGCGTTGACAAGGATCTGGAGAAACTGGAACCTTTGTGCATTGTTGATAGGAATGTAAAATGGTCCAGCCACCATGGACAACAATTTGGTGAATCTCAAAAAGTTAAACATAGAATTACCGTTTGATCCAGCAGTTCCACTCTGGGTGTATACCCAAAAGAAGTAAAAGCAGGGACTCAGACAGTTATTTGCACACCTATGTTCATAATAGCATTATACAAAAGAGCCAAAGGGTGGAAGCAATCCAGGTGTTCACCAATGTATAAACAGGTAAACGAATGTGACATATACACACAATGGAATATTATTCAGGCCAGGAAGGAAAGAAATTTTGACACATACCACAACATGGATAAACTTAGAGGACATTATGCTAAGTTAAATAAGCCAGTCACAAAAGTACAAGTATTATATGACTGCATTTATATGAGGTACCTAGAGACAGAATTCATAAAGACAGAAAGAGACAGTGCAATGGTGGTTGCCAGGGCTGGAGAGAGGAGGAAATGGGGCACTCTTGTTTAATTGGCACAGATTTTCAGTTTGGGAAGATGAAAAATTTCTTGCAATTTGTAAAGATAATAGTTACACGACATTGTGAATGCACTTTATGCCAATGAATTGTATACTTAAAATGGTTAAAACAATATGTTTTATGTTTTGTATATTTTATCACAATTTCCAAAACAATGTTTAAATGAAACAGGTCTATATCTAACAAAATATTATAGGACTTATATGCTAAAAACTACAGAAGACTGAGGAAAGACATTTTTAAAATCTAAGAAAATGGAGAGATTTGTTGTGTTCATAGATTGGAGGAATCAATGTAGTAAAGACATCGGTTCTCCTCAAATATACAGATTTGTCAAAATTCCTTTTTAAATTTCTGCAAGACTTTTTGTAAATATGGATAACAGTATTCTAAACTTTATAAGAAAGGCAAACAAACTTGGAGAGCTAACCCAATTTTGCAAAAGAATAAAGGCGAAGGAATCAGCCTACCCAATTTCCACACTTACAGTAACCAAGACTGTGTGGTATTGGCAGAAGCGTAGACTTATAGATCAACAGAGCAGAACACAGAACCCAGAAATAGACCTGTACAAATATGTCCAATGATTTTGACAAAGGTGCAAACGCAATTCAGTGAGGAAAGATAGCCTTTTCAGCAAATGGTGCTGGAGCATATGGATATCCATAATTAAAAACATGAACCTCCATCTCAATCTCATATCTTATACAAAGTTAACTCAAAATAAATCACAGACTTCAATACATAAAACTTTTAGAAAAATAGGAGAAAACCTTTAGGATCTAGGGCTAGGCAAAGTGTTCTTAAGTTTGACACCAAAAGCATGACCCATAAAAGGAAAAATTGGGCTTGATCAAAATAAAAAACTCTTGCTCTAGGAAAGACCCTGTCAAGAGGATGAAAAGACAAGCCATAGGCTGGGGAAGAAAAATTTTCAAACCACACATCTGATGAATAACTAGAGTCTAGACCATATTTTTTAAAACTCTCAAACTCAATAGTGAAAAAACAAATCAATAAGAAAATGGCCAAAAAAAAAAAAAAGCTAGAAATATTTCACCAAAGAGGACAGATAGATGGCAAATAAGCATCTATGGCAAATGCAGATTAAATCACAGTGTGCTATCACTCCATACCTGTTAGAATGGCTTTTTAAAATGGTGATAACACCAAATGCTGGTGAGGATGTGGAGAATCTGGGATCACTCATCCATTCCTAGTGGGAATGCAAAATGGGGCACCTGGGGGAAAATAGTCTGGATGCTTCTTAATGTCCTAGTGAGAAAGGATAAATTGTAATTGGATAGTGTGTTAGTCAAGGTAGGCCGCGTTATGCTGCAGTAACAAACCACACGAAAATGTCAGTGGTTTAAACAGCAGAATAGGTCATGTTGTTGGACGTAATCCAGCAACAGAGGCTGACAGAGGTTCTGTGTCAACACGTGCTTTCTAGTCACTAAGGCAAGACAATGACAACTTGGCAAACCCTGTGGTGCCCAAAAGTGGCACACGTTGCCTCTGCTCACAATTCGTTTGCTAAACAGGGATGTAGGCACCTCTTGCAGGAAGGGGCACAGAAATGTTGGGGTCAGAAATACAGTTCACCATGTGTCACGGTGCACAACCACCCCAGTTGTAAAGGAGGAAGCAGGTCTCGACGCAGCCGTCATGGCAGGCACACAGAGCTGAAACCTGGACCACGTCACTGAGCGCTCACCTTCATACCAGAGAGTCTCCACCATTTGGCCATTTCAGTCAAAAAGAAAGAATGCTTACATGCAAAGAGCTAAGGAACTAGTATAGCTAATATATGATTATTACTCAAACTTGTCTTGAGCAGAAAATAAAAGGAACCTTGGGAAAATTTGTTTGCCTAATGCCTCTCATATATTTCTAAATTTTGGGCTCCCTGTTTTTAAAATGACTAAGAAATTAGGGCCTGGCAAAGAGAAGGGAGTCTCTTCCGATCAGTATTTTTTAGAACAGCCTGGACTCAAACACCGTGAAAGACCTCAATTCTTTGTGTAAAACAACTATCCAGCACCACTTGCAGGTGCTTGGAAAGCATTTTCTGATGAAGTCAATATCAGAAAAAAATGTCGTGGAGGATCTTGCTATACGGCTATACACAAGAAAACTAGCGATTTCCTTCTTTTTCTCAATTTTTTTTTTTTTTTGACAGAGACTCACCCCATCGCCCAGGCTGAAATGCAGTGGCGTGATCACTGCTCACTGCAGCCTCCACCTCCCCAGGCCCAGGTGATCCCCCTGAGCCTCCCGAGTAGCTGGGACCACGGGCATACGCTACCACACCTGGCTAATTTTTGCATTTTTTTGCAGAGACAGAGTTTTGCCATGTTGCCCAGGCTGGTCTTGAACTCCTGAGCTCAAGTGATCCTCCCACCTCGGCCTCCCAAAGTACTGGGATTTATAGGCATGAGCCACTGCACCCAGCCAAACTAGCAATTTCTTAAACAATTGAATCCAAGACAATAGGAGACTAGTTTCAGCTTGGTCGTATACTAAAAACAGTAGTCATGGGGACCGTTCATCCTCTTTCAGGATTTTGTCCTGCCCATCACTATGTTTTCCTACACGGCTCCCTCTCACTCTGTGGACCATTGCTGAAAAGACCAAGTGGGCACCCCCACAATGACAGTAGTTCTTTAGGCCAACCATCTACTCATGATCTGATTTTTAAAATAAGCTGGGGCCATGCACGAAGGCTCATGCTTGTAATCCCAGCACTTCAGGTGGCTGAGGCAGGAAGATTGCTTGAGGCTAAGAGTTCAAGACCAGCCTGGGCAACATAGGGAGACTTCATTTCTACAAAAGAAAAGGCTTTTGTTTTGTTTTGTTTTGTTTTCTTTTGTTTTGTTTTTTTAAAGCGAGCCAGGCATGGTGGTGTGTGCCTATAGTCCCAGCTACTCAGAGGGCTGAGGTGGGAGAATCACTTGAACCCAGGAGTTCAAGGCTGCAATGGGCCATGATGACACTACTCTACTCCAGCCTGGATAACAGAGCAAGATTCTACAAGAAAAAAAAAAATAAAAGGATAAACTGATTCCATCAAATCTGAATTAAGAAATGCTTAGGACGAGAAGTAAAGGGCAGAGGGAACAGAAACCAGAAGGTCACAATCACAAAAGAGGCCTGGGTGGGCAGTCACAGTGGGCCACGAGTGAGCCAGAGTTACAGAAGAATAAAACTCAGACTGAGCAGAGGAAGCAGGCATGCAGAGAGGGGAGAGTGGAGCAGATGGCAGAGAGAGGCAGAGGCACCAAGAGGGTGCCTGGATTCCCAAGAAGAGGGGACACAGGTAAGCTCTGGAGCAGCCGGGAGCAGCCCAGTTGCTAACCCCCAGCTTCTGGCTCACCTTCCACCCTAGTGGTTTATCATCGCCTTTTCCTAAACATGGTTCTCTCCCTAAGACAGATTCTGAGGCCTGCTGCTAACATGCCTCTTTCCTACCCTATTACAAATTAAAGCACAGCCTTCCCTGTATCCCCAAGACTCTCGAAGGGAGTAGAAATCTGCTGCTCTCACTTAAAAAAAAAAATTAAATAAATAGTCAGGGTCAATTCAGCGTGATCTCAGCTCTCCCAGCCCCCGTCAATAAAGAATGATGGCCTCTGTGATACACAGAAAGGTCTCCATCACGTGTGGCCATGTACTGACAGGCTGTGTCAGCAGATCATTAGAGCCTCGCTCGTCTCAGATCTCTGCCCCTGTGAGCCCCATTAACTTCAACACCATACACACTGCCAAGGATGAAACAGGCCCCCCTCCAGCCTCTGGCCAGATTATGCCTCCCTGGGCCTCCGTATTCTTATCAGCAAAACAAGGGAATTGGGCTAGACTCGCTCATTCAAAAGAGACACCAGAGAGTCCAAGGAGTTCTGCAGAGGTAGGTGGAAGCCTGCACAGAAGACGAGAGGGAGGAGGGCTGAGCTCCAGGCCCACCTGACCCCCATGTTTCACAGAGGCAGTTCAATGTCGACCCTTCATTGTACTGGGTTTCATGTTCAGAATGCAATTAAGGAAATACTCCCACTGCTAAAAATGCTTGAAAACCATTGGCCTACCTCTTCGCTGCAGTCCACATCAGCAGCATCTATTTGTCTATAGCAAACAATTCGTTATTCTAAGAGCAACTGTTTCAGACAGCAGCCTCATATGACTTTAGTCAAAGTTGATTTCCAGGGGGATTTGATCCAGGAAGTGGAGAGCCGTGGAAGGGGTTTCCAGACCCAGGCAAGATGCAGGTCCAGGTCCATAGTAGCCTGTGCCCTAGATGGTCCTTCTGCTGAGGGTGAGGCCCTACCTGTGCTTGTGAGAAGAGGGGTTAAATCAAATATGGGGCTGGTCTTACTCCCTAGACTAAGCACTAGTTGCCTCTCAATATCTAGTCTGTTCTTCAGTAATAGAATCCCATATGTAGCTCAGCACAGGATGGAGTATCTGTCACAGCCCCCTTGCAGCCAAGTGTAGCCAAGTGACCAAATTCCAGATAAAGAGATGTGAGCAGAAGCGCTGTCTGGGACTCTGGGAAACTTCTTTCATAACAGAGACAAGGTCTAATGCTCATCGGTCATTCTTAACCATGAAGACCCAAGATAGCAGGAGACAGCAACATAGCTGGAGCCTGGGTCCGCTGAAGACCTCTGAGCCCCCCTCTCAGCCCCGGACTGCATATTTCTAGATTCTCAGCATGAGAGAAAACTTGAGTCTTGTTTAAACCACTGTTATTCTGAGTTCAAGGTCACATGCAGTTTGATCCAACCCAGTAAATAAATAATTTGTACCCAGAAGTGTCATGCTGCAAGACATGGAACCTATCATTGGAGAAGGTCAGATGGCAGGTGATAAGGGGATAAGGGCCTCGTAATGCAGCAGCAAACTCCATTACAGATTGACAACACTGTTGCCTGTTGTTCCTTCGAAGATAGACCATAAGCTGAGATCTGGGCATAGAAGGATTGGTGGCAAGAAGTCAGAATGTTGGCAGGTGGTGACTGTGGTGGCTTCATAATATACCAACTGGCCCACCCTGAGCTCTATCCCCAGGGTGTCCTTTCCAATAGGCTTCCATTGGGGTGGGTAACGAGAGATTCTCGGGAGATTTACAAGGCAGCAAGAGCAGCAGTTGGCTTGTGGCTCTCACACACACCACCATCATCATCATCATCTTCATCATCATCATCTTCATCACCGTCACGGATCAGCTGACTCATCTCCTTGGAGTGAAGCAGCAGCTGGGTCGGAAATGGCTCCACTTGCCACTGGATCCTCTTCTGCCAGGCATGCCACCCATGCAGTTGCACAGGAACAGAGAGCTCTGCATTTTCACTTTGCACTGGGTCCAGCATATTACGTAGCTTGTCCTTCCCAGTGTTTCTGTGTCTCTGATTAAACTCTGATACGGTTTTCTTCTTTCCCTTTTAACCTTTTAACAAAATCCTATGAGGAAAAGAGAGAGAGAGAGAGATTGAGCTCAGCCCACAGCCATCCTGCCTGGAGCAGAGAGAGGAAGAAGAAGACAGCAATGTTGAGGAAGGGGTGTCCGTCTGCAGCCCTGCTTCTGTGCCCCCAACGGAGGCATGATAGGTGGTAGCTGGAAAACTGCCCTTTCGAGGAGCTGTGATGGTGTATTCCACTTAAAGGTAATGAGCCTGCTGGCAAGAACATTAACCATCACGCCAAAGCCTTCTGTTTCAGGCAGCCTCAAAACAGAGACATTAAGTTGGAGGGCAGAGCAAAAAGTAAAAGGCAAGGCTGAAAACTACATAGACAAGATCTTTGGTTGCTTTCTCGCATGTGAAACTGACTGGAAGAAGATAAACTAAAAGGTTACGAGATTTTTCAGAGAAATGTCATTCTAAAAAAAATTCCAACCTGACTGGAAACAGCCTGTGCAGTTTAAAACCCCAAAGCAGAGCCTTGGGCCACAGAAGAGAGAGGACTAGGAAGACCTCCCAAAAAGGCAAAATTCAGTGCCTAAGAACAGAAGGTGGGCTGTGGGAGAGGCCGACAAAGGAGGCCCTGGATCCTATCCAGCAGGGCCACACAATGCCAACGAACCTCAAGTGCAAGATAGCTGCTGAGACCACTGTATGTTTCCCACTCTCCCCGCTGCTGACTACACGTTTGATGTTTGTTTCTCCTGTTAGGAAACAGGAAACCACCAGGGAAACAGTCAAACCACTATTACTGGTTTGACAAAGGCATACACTCATCTTTTTTTGTGGGCAATATCTCGACTGAACAGCAATTTGAGCCTCAGAGTGAGGTGCTGGATGCGTCCATTGGACAGTGCTCCCCCAGGAAACACATGCACACAGCACAGGGGAAGGAGGGCCCGCAGGCAGTCAGTTCGCCAAAGGCACCAGGTGCCCTCCTATACCCAATCTCCCATGCCATTTGCATAGTAAAATCCCAATGCTGGTATAGCATACTGGTCCCCGAATAAAGGAGTATGGCCCTCTGACTAAGCTTTGCCAATGACATGTAAACAGAAGTGCTATGAGGGGTTTCAAGAAAATCTCCAGAAAAGGTACAGGGGATGTGCCCTTCAGATTCCTCTTTTTCTTCTTCCAGCTACTGGAATAGGAGGGTGGCATCTGACATTCAAGCAGCCACTTTGGCTCATGAGGACAGATGCTAGATTGATGAAAAGACAGTAGAGGACACATACAGTACGGGTCTGGGTCCCTGGAGGCTGTGGAGTCACTTTACCAGACCTGGACAGCTGAAATCCAGACCTCTTTTATATGAAAGAAAAGTGAAGCTCCAGCTTACTCAAGTTACTATTAGCTGGGTTCTTCTTCCACAAGAAGCCTGGCCTAATCCTAGCTTATA
The DNA here is from genome assembly GCF_047675955.1 of Chlorocebus sabaeus. Taxonomy (NCBI): domain Eukaryota; kingdom Metazoa; phylum Chordata; class Mammalia; order Primates; family Cercopithecidae; genus Chlorocebus; species Chlorocebus sabaeus. The sequence goes on along the minus strand of NC_132928.1, from coordinate 67,766,638 downwards.
CAGTCCCAGTTGCCTGGAATTCTAGCTGTTCACCAGAATCCAAGCTTTTCCTGTTTATCTGAACACAGAGCCAGCCTACATTTCCTACCTCCCTTGCAGTTGAGATGGCCGTGGGTGACAAAATTCTAGCCATGGAATGTGAGTGGCTTTTAGGGTGTGACAATGACTCCTCCTTTCTCCTTGTCTCCTTCTTCCAGCTGGATAAAGAAACCAAGGAAGGCCTAGGTGACAGTGGAACCACAAGCTAAAAGGAGCCAGAATCCCTGAATCACTGCATGGAGCAGAATTCCCTATCAACCAGAGACAGCCACTGGTCTATACTTACATGAAGGAGAAGTAAACTTCTAATGTGCTTGAACAATTACACATTTGGAGTCTATTTATTAAAAAATCGAGTCTACCCTGACTATCATAGACCTAAAGGGAAAAAAACTAAGAAGCACAAGATAGGGTATGTTGGGTCTCAGTCATGGTAACTTCAGTTCTGAGTTCTATCCCAGCAGGGGAAGCACTCATCAGGAAATTCAACCCAAAAATCTGTCCCGCAGACATGACATTCACCCAGGCTGGGGGATTACAGTCCAATGAGTCACTCCATGTTCACTGAACAGCAAAATTAACTCCAGGCCACATTTGCTGATGCGTCTGAGCCCTCTGACACAGGTGCTGCTTGGTCAGCAGTGACCAAGGGACTTGGCAGAGTCCAGTATTGAAAGCTGAGAGAGCCTCAGGGAGCTGAGGCCTGGAAATTCAACTTTATTTGGGGGTTAAGCTAGAATTAACCTATACCTACAGGCAGGGCCCTCAACTAGGATAAGCTAATCACGTGAGCACCAACATGGTTAATAAGCCAAATAAATACAGAAACTCTACTTACAACTTCAATTTAGAAACTTTATACCTCCAATCAAAGCATAACGTAGTGGTTGTGTCTCCAAACGCTGACGTAAACATGCCTCCATTCAAATTCTGACCCTGCAACTTACCAGCACTGAGGTAACCTAGGGCCCATCACTTAACTTCTCTGACCTTCAGATTCCTCATCTATAAAATGAAAGTTATATTAGTATCTTACTCAGCAGGTTGTTGCTTTAAGGACTTTATACACTTTAAGGACAGCAGAAGACATGTCACTCCCACTGCCACTATTAGATGGCATTAACATTGTTTATACAATCTCCTTTTGGACAAGAGTCCTGCAAATAGCTTTTCTGAACCCAACCTTTTGTAAATAGAGTAGTCTCTGTAATCTATTTAGCACATATATGTAATAATAGTTCATATAAATATGTATGCTATTGTAATATACTACAATGCAAGTCCTTTAAAAATTTTAAGTGAATTTATGATCACTTGGCATCATATTATTTCCTCAACCAATATTCATTCACTAATTCAACAGATATTTGCTGGGGACTCATTCTATGCCAGTGTTATGGATTGAATATCTATGTTCCTCCCAAATTCACATGTAAAATCTAATCCCCAACGTGATAGTATTAGGAGGTGGGGACTTCGGGAGGTGGTTAGGTCATGAGGGTGGAGCTATCATGAGGTGGTCAGGTCATGAGGGTGGAAACCTCATGAATTGGATGAGTGCCCTTATAACTGGCTCTGTTTCTGCCATTCAAGGATAGAATGAGAAGTTGGCAGTCTGCTCCTGGAAGAGGACTTTCCCAAAAACATGACTGTGCCAGCACCTTGACCTTGAACTTCCAGCCTCCAGAATTGTGAGGAATAAATTTCTGTTGTTGATAAGCCACTCCACCCGTGGTATTTTGTTATAGTAGCCTCAACTAAGACAGCCAGGCACTGAGATAGGCACCGGGCCTGGTTCCGGAAATACAATGGAAAGCAAATCAGACTGGGGTCTTATCTACCCAGAATTTGCATCAGCAGGAGCATGGCAAGGGCCACTCCTACTGTCCTGAGCAGTCAGCAACACTTCTACATAATGTGTAGCAGTCCTGATGTTCAGAAATGTCAGGATCCCAGGGTTACACAGCTGCTAAATTTTTTCCCAGCCCCATAACTCTATTTTCCTATCACTCACTAACTAGTAATGACCTTTTGGCTCCTAAGACCACCTTTAATATCACTTTCTTTGCTTGAATCTAAATATGGACACTTCCTCCAAGGTCCTCCAAGTGCTGGTGTGAGCGAAACTTACCTCTCAGGCCCCTGAGAGTTCGCCTTTCCCTACTGATGTTTGCTCACTGGGAAATACCTCATCTTCCAAAAAATGAGAAATTAGAATTATTTAGACGCCTGTCTACATCCTGTTGGTTTCTACAACTGTTGATATTTCACATTCCCTTCCTTTCAGATGACAGTCTTCTGGGGGTGCATACACATTCTGAGGTTGTGTCAATCACAGGGCCGAATACTCACTGGACTGGATGAAACCACAGGAAGCAGACCTACAATGTGGAAAATGGCTTTTCATCTGTCAAAGCCAAGCAAAGCCGGAGCCAGCTACAGTGGTTGACAATCAAAGCCTTGTCATTGTGCCCTGAGTGACCAGAACCAGGTCAACAATTTAGCCAAGAAGTGACAATGAGGATGCCAGTGTCAGAAGTAGATGAACCTAATGACCCCCTAACCCTGAGATTCTGGCCTTAGAACTCCAGCCTAGCAAGTGGGGTGCAGGTCTCCACAAAGCCAATCTAGATCATGCAGTTAATAGAAGCCAAAGGGTCACTGATGATTCGCTTTGGCAAAATCCAGAGTGCTGCCTCCCGGTCACAAGGTCACTGTCCCTCTTCAAGGTAGATCTTTGCTGTTTGTCAGCCAATGGCAGAACTGGTGAGGTAAGAGCAGTCTCTGTGGATCCTACTGTTCCTGAAACTCTTGGCATCTCCCCATTCCAACCTCGAGGGTCAGTACTACTATTATATATCTTCTACTGTGATGATTGATTGGGGGTATGTGTGTGTGTGTGTGTGTGTGTGTGTATCTGTGTGTGTGTGTGACATGAACAAACATCCACCTAATCTCTCAACTGACCTAAACCACGGGATGATAAGAATCTTCAGGGAGCTGTCTCATTCCTTTCTGAATTCACATGTTGACTGCAGTGCTTGGCACCATGTTGCCATTCAATAAATGCCCAGCTTTATGGTGGCTCTCTTTCTCTATCATATCTGCTCCTCTTCCCCTTTGTGCTGAAGACATAATGAGCATCTCAGTCAGGACAAAGACAAAAATTTCTGTGTTCTGAAAGTGAAACTAAGAGTGAGTTATTTTCCTCTCGCTGAGAGAGCCCTTGTAGACAGAACATGGACCCACCAGTAAATAAAAGCAAATGTAGTGTCCTTTGCTGCCATCTTAGACACAGTGGGGAGGAAAGAGTCGATTTCTAGCCAGAGGAGATGAAAGGTTACAGATTGGGCCACTCCAGGTAGGGCACAGCCCCTGCAGGTGGCAACCCGCACCAGGGGTTGGTGGGGATCTGGCACTTGGCAGGGTCTCCCCATCTTGTCAGGAGAGGGTCCGCATCTCCAATAGCAGATCCAGCTTCTGTCAGCACAGTGGTGCGGTCTATATCTTGTCTGGAGAGAGGCCTCCTCTCCCTGCTATCTGGGTATGGCTGGCTCTTATCAATGGCAGCCAGGCAGCCTCAAGCTAGGCCGCTCCCATCCGCTGGGAAACTGCAGCGCCTGCTATAAAGCAATCGTACTTTTTGTAATTGAAACATCACAGTTGTGCCGACATTTAAATTACCATGCTATAACTTACTTGCATCGTCTTGTAATGACTTAAAGCCTACAACTTCAACTAATTAAAAAGACAATCTGGTGAGCTGAGGAGTCTTGCCACGCGGTTAACTTTTGTGCAGGGGGCCCAAGTTCACGCTTTCTCAGCAATGCCTGTGGACAACCCAAGAGTCTGCCCTGCCAGGGTCCATATTAGTAGTTACCAGACATTTTAGGTCAATACTGAGTGTTGCATTTGAGGAAAATAAGGGTCTTTTCCCTAATCACCAAATGTCTCCTCACCTACTATGTATGTATCCAGCACAGTACAGAATAGGGAGTCCTAACATGTGGGCCTTTCTCTAAAGGATCATGTAGACTACCTCAAGAGACAAATACACACGCAACAATATCAGTACTGAAATACGTAATAATGACAATAAATGTAGTCAAAGATGAGACAGATGAAAAACGGTGCTTCATGGAAAGATATGGAAGGCAAGCTCCCATTTCCCCGTTCTTAGTGGGAAAGATACAATTCCAACCAGCATCTCTTTGGCAAATGGAAAAACTGAAGTTCAGTACTGAACAAAAGATCATACGGTCAGGATTCAAATTCAGGTCTGCCAGCTCTAAGATCTCTGGGCTTTCTACTACGCTTTATGATTTATGAATTTAAACCATTGCTTCTCATTCTGTTTGGGGGGAAAAAAAAGTTTCAGCATTTCTTAACAGGATAGTTTACAGAATCCACACTTATTGACCACAACAAGTGGGCAAAACTGGGTTTGTCACCTTCCGTGAGCCAAGGTCTTTGTCCACTGTGGAAACTGCACAGTCCCTGAAGCGTCATTTCACTCACCTTCAGCCTTGGGATCTGTCCTGAAGAGGAAGCCCCTCTGCCATTTTAGCCTCTTCTGAAATTCTCTTCTCCTCAGAGGAAATTTCCATGAGTCAAGCAGTCTGGCCTCCATCTTGTGTGTCCCACTAGCAGTCCGGCCTCCATCTTGTGTGTCCCACTGAGCCAGTGACCATATTTCTGGTCTCTCTCTCAGTTCTGATTGGTGTTTTGTTCTCATCTACCAAATGATGTTTAGATTACAAATGGCAAGTGTCGCATGCTCAGTGGTGGAATGGGAATAGGTGGGGAGGCTGGCTGATTCATTTGGATCTGGCTGAAAATAGTGTGAAGCCACTTTCCAAACCTGCGATGGAGGATGCCCTGTTTTATCCCAGTATGTTTTACCTTATGACAGCTAAAATCTTTCTTTGCACTTGAGGTTTAAACAGGGGCTCTAATCAAAACTGTTCCCACCATACTGTCAACCTTCCAACGGATTAACTTTTACAAAAGCTTGGATCCAAGGGGCAATTCAAGATGCTGTGTTGGCATCGACTCAGTGTCCGAGGCTATCTTCTTACCCGCATGTGTGCAATAAAAACGTTCACACTGCACATTCAGAAGGGGAAAAAATCAGTTATTCATAACAGGAAATTAAGAGGAATTGCTATGGAGTTGCCATCATAAATTAGATAGGCCATCAGGAAAATATGATGGAACCGGCTGCTATGGAAAAGCTTATTTCTCTGAGCACATTTATTTTTCATGAGTTTTTATTATTCAGTAGCTTTAGATTCAATCGATAGGCCTCCATCTGTCATAGGTGGCCAAGGTCTTTCCCAGGAAAGAGGAGGGGGAGGCCCCACACACATACTTTTCCTGAGACCATGAAGGGATTTGAAGAGGAATGTTTTAAGAAATCCACAAAGTGTTGACCTCCAAAAAACTGGTGCAAAGGCATTCTACTGAACTTCCCAATGGGCCAAGATGAAATTTTAAAACTTACAGAACTAAAGCATGAAGTAAGCCTGTCAAAACGGTAACTTTTGTTAGACTTTTCACCCAAGATGTTCCAGGTACTTCACATCTCTGGATTATTTAAAATACTCTTTTCTAGGTTGTTCTAGAATATTTTTCGGGAGTATTCCAGGTACTTTGGAATTTAAACAATACCATCATCATACTGTTAAACCAGGATCTTAAAAAACCTGCCATGTTAGATAAATTAAATTTTCCTGAGTGAGCCATGTTACCCTCAGTAACCACAGCCTGTGCCTAAAGCCTGGAGAAGGCAGGGGGCAAGGTCTTCTTTCCCTGGCTTGGGCTAGATTCAGCTCATTTCTTCCTGTCTCTGAAAAAGTCTGTGCTGCCTTGGGAGATGCAGTCCCCACTGCTGTTCTCATTACGATTCTGCCTCTCCTGGAGTGGATGTCCAAGACACTAAGTGGCTTCTCTGTTTCGTAGAACATCTACGGTGAATTCCAGGTCAGAAGAATAAAAGCAGGATGCTAAAGGGGAACCATGGGCTCTAGATGTCAACACTTCCTCCTTCTATGGAAGTTGTCAGACTTACAGAGCTTGGGGGAGACGTTCTTCTCAGGTTTCCTAACACTGATTTTCAGAGAAACTGTTTTAGGCGTTGTACTTGATGTTATTGGGTCAAAAATGACAATGTTGTCACTGCCTTTTGTACAGAAAAAAAAATTGTTTTTTTGCACTGAAGCATGTCTTTATTTTTTAATTTATTGATACATCATAGATGTACATATTTTCAGACTACTTGTGATAATTTAACACATTCACATAATTTGTAAAAATCAAACCAGTATAATTAGGATATCTACAACCTTAAATATTTGTCTTTGCTTTGTACCACACTCAAATTATTCTCTTCTATTTATATTTCTAAATATAAATAAAATATACACATACAACATATACGTAGAAATGCAATATATAAATATAAATACAATAGATTATTATAAACTGTAATCACCCCACTGATCTATCAAACTGTCTTAGTTCTTCCATCAAAGTGTATATTGTAACCATTAATCAACCTCTTAGAAAAAAATTTTAGAGAAAATTCTACTGTTTAATAAGCTGGAAAATAAGCACAGAAATACTGAGTTTTGCAATTCACTGACACCCCTCACTTCCCACTCCTCTTCATGTGGCTCCTGGCCCTGGGGCTAAAGCCTGGAAGAATTATTTGATGACACTACACAGAGTAAATGGGTGGAAAGAGACTGGGTTTAAGAAGCTGGAGGCTGGGGACCTACTTCCAATTGCACTCCTGACCGGCTTCCAGGTCCTGGCCAAGTCATCCAACAACCCTGATCTAGTGGTAGAAATTTTTCAATCTGCAACTCAGGGATAAGTTCTGTGAGGATGTATCTTCCTCACACATAATTGTCAAACCCACTGTTGTCTTGGGCCCTGTCTCAGAGGCCTACCCATTCCACTTTCAGTATATATGCTGCTGAGGTGAACACAAACTCATTCATTCATTCATTCATCTATTCTTTCATTCAACAAGTGTTTTTTAAGCACATATTATAATCTTTTCAATTGGAATAAAAGGGAAAGGAAGGCAGCAGCTATTATCACCATTCAAAGATCATCTGCCACCATATGTCAGAATTTGTAGCTGCAATATTCACCGAGTCTTAATGAAAACAAAGGGATGTATCAATAGATGTAAGGGGTTTACAGGCAGTCTGCAGCCAGGAGTGGGCCTGACCACCTGGAAGGGCTGCTCCAGCGGAACCTCCCCGCTTTCCTCTGGAAGCTCTCACCCCTCAATCGGCTCCAATGCCACAGCCGGGGCTGCTGGAGCTTGGTCCTGGTGCCAGCAGCTACCCAGAAAGGCACTCTCCTCTTTCCTCGCACTCCTGTCTCTGCCTGTCATGGGCCCCAGGCCTGCTCACCAGCTGCAAAGGAGGCCAGGATGTTAAGTCCTGACTTTGTCTTTGGAGAACTGGGACTCATAATGTGAGATTTTCCCTAAAATAGAAAAGAGATTCAAGAGATGCTGACCAGTAACCTTAAAAACGAAACAAATAAATAAATAAATCAGACAAATGTGTGTGGAATTGTCTTGGAAAATCTTTTATTAAGAGTTGCTCACCAATTTATTTGAAAGTCAACTTCTGTTAGAAATTTGTGATACAGTCACAATTTTTAAATTATTCATTCATTATTTTTAATTGACAATTTAAAATTATATATTTATTATGTGCAACATGTTTTGAAATATGTATAAATTGTGGAATGGCTAAATACAGCTAAAAATAAGAACTATCTCACATACTTATCATTTTTATGGTGAAAACACTTAAAATATACTCTCCTAGCAATTTTCAAGAACACATTAGCTATAGTCATCATATTATACAGTACATATCTTGAACTTATTTCTCCTACCTAAATAAAATTTTGTATCTTTTTTTTTCTTTTTTGAGATGGAATCTTGCTCTGTCACCAGGCTGGAGTGCAGTGGGGCAATCTCGGCTCACTGCAACCTCCACCTCCCAGGTTCAGGTAATTCTCCTGCCTCAGCCTCCCAAGTAGCTGGGACTACAGGTGCCCACCACCATGGTTGGCTAATTTTTGGTTTGTTTTTTTTTTTTTTTGAGATGGAGTGTTGCTGTGTTGCCCAGGCTGGAGTGCAATGGCATAATCTCAACTCACTGCAGGCTCTGCCTCCCGGGCTCCCTCCATTCTCCTGCCTCAGCCTCCCAAGTAGCTGGGACTACAGGCGTCCGCCACCACGCCAGGCTAATTTTTTGTATTTTTAGTAGAGATGGGATTTCACTGTGTTAGCCAGGATGGTCTTGATCTCCTGACCTCGTGATCCACCCACCTCAGCCTCCCAAAGTGTTGGAATTACAGGTGTGAGCCACTGTGCCCAGTCCAAAATTTTGTATCTTTTGACCATCATCTCCCCAAGCCTCCCACCTCCAGTTTCTGGTAACCACCATTCTACTCTCTACTTCTGCGAGTCTGACTTTTTAAAATTCCACATATAAGCACAGCATTTGTCTTTCTGTGCCTGGCTTATTACATTTAGCATAACATTTCCAGGTTCATCCATGTTGTTGCAAATAGCAGAATTTCCTTCTTTTTAGGGTTTAATAGTATTCCATTGTGTATATATATCACATTTTCTTTATCCAGTCATTCATTAATGGACACTGAGGTTGATTCCATATCTTGGCTATCATGGATAATGCTGCAATGAACATAGGCGTACAGACATCTCTTTGACATACTGATTCATTTCCTTGGATATATACCAAGTAGTGAGATTGCTGGATCATATGGTACTCCCATTTTTAAGTTTTTTTTTTTTTTTTTTTTTTTTTGAGACAGAGTTTCACTCTTGTCGCCCAGGCTAGAGTGCAATGGCACGGTCTTGGCTTACTGCAACCTCCGCCTCCTGGGTTCAAGCGATTCTCTTGCCTTAGCCTCCCGAGTAGCTAGGATTACAGGTGCCCACCACTACACCAGATAATTTTTGTATTTTTAGTAGAAACAGGGTTTCGCCGTGTTGGCCAGGCTGGTCTCAAACTCCTGACCTCAGGTCCGCCTCAGCCTCCCAAAGTGCTGGGAATACAGGTGTAAGCCACTGCGCCTGGCTCATTTTTAAGTTTTTGAGGTGTCTCCATACTGTTTTCCATAATGGCTATATTAATTCCCAGGAACAGAGTGAAAGGATTTCCTTTTCTCCACATCCTCAACAATTCTTGCTATCTTTCATCTTTTGATAATAGCCATTCTAACAGGTGCAAAATGATACCTCACTGTGGTTTTAATTTGCATTTCTCTAAAGACCATCAATATTGAGCATTTTTTCATATGTTTCTAGTGGTCATTAGTATGCCTTCTTTTGAGAAATGTTTATTCTGATCCTTTGCTTCTTTTTCCATAAGATTATGTGTTTTCTTACTATTGAGCTGCATGAAATTCTTACGTATTTTGGATATTGACCCCTTACCAGATGTACGGTTTGAAAATTTATTTCATTGCGTAGATTGTTTCTTCACTCTGTTGGTTGTTTCTTTGGCTGGGCAAAAGCTTTTTAGTTTTATGTAGTCTCATTTGTCTATTTTGGGGGGTTTATATCCAAAAAAAATCATTGCTCAGACCAGTGTTGTAAAGTTTTTCCCTTAAGTTTTCTTCTAGTGGTTTTATATTTTCAAGTCTTACATTTAAGCCTTTAATTTTGAGTTGATTTTTATATAGGGTGTGAGGTAAAGGTGTAATTTCAAACTTTAACTTTTCAAAAAAGTAATTACTATAAAAAGAAAATAGACCGCTGCCTCCACGCAAGCACATGAAGGAACACTGCCGTCCTGCTCCAGCCAGTGCCCCTCCCCAGCCAACAGGCATGCACCCCACCTCACTGCTGGAGCTGCTGGAATGTGCAAGTAAGCATGGATCCTGCTGCTACCACCCCAAGGAAGTGCTTTGGCAGACACCCTCTATTGGAGGGTTATGGCCAGTGGACTGAGAACACCTCTGTCCTCCAGTGCAGCAGGTTCTTTATGTCAAGGGGCCAGAGAACAAAGCCAGGGTCCCAGCACTAGCCCCCAAGAGTTAGATCATACAGCCCACGAGTGCTGAACTGAGCCTTGGCCTCCTGAAATCTTTCAGAAATGAAGCCAGTCCACTGAATCCACAGTCAAATCCCCAAGAGAATCATAGAAAATAAAAGAAATGAAACAAAACAGAAACAAAAAAACAGTAACCTCAAAGATTGAAGGAATATCAACCCACACAGATGAGAAAGAATCAGTGCAAGAATGCTGGCAACTCACAAAGTCAGACTGTCTTCGTACCTTCAAATGATGTCACTAGTTCCTCAGCAATGGCTCTTAACCATGCAGAAGTGGGAAATGGTTGAAATAACAGACACAGAATTCAGGATATGGATAGGAACAAAGATCATCAAGATTCAAGAGAAAATCAAAACCCAGTACAAGGAATCTACAGAATACCATAAAATGATTCAAGAGTTAAAAGATGAAATGGCCATTTTAAGAAAGAACCAAACTGATCTGATAGAGTTCAAAAACTCACTTTAAGAATTTTGTAATACTATCACAAGTATTTACAGCAGAACAGACCAAGCTGAGCAAAGAATCTCAGAGCTCAAAGACCAGTTCTCCAAAATAACTCAGTCAGACAAAAGTAAAGAAAAAAGAACAAAAAAGAATGAACAAAACCTCTGATAAATAGGGATTTATGTAAAGAGATCAAATTTATGATACATTGGTGTCTTTGAAAGAGAGGGAGACAAATCAAGCAACTTGGAAAACATGTTTAAGGATATCATCCTTGAAAATTTCTCCAAATTTTAGAAAGGCCAACATTCACATTCAAGCAAGAAATGCAGAGAATCCCTGTGAGATACTACACAAGATGACCATCCCCAAGACACATATTTATCAGATTCTCCAAGGTCAAGACGGAAAGGAAAAAAAATGTTAAAGGCAGCTAGGGAGAAGGAGTAGTTCACCTACAAAGGGAACACCATCAGGCTAACAGTGAACTTTTGGGAAAAAAAACCTGCAAGCCAGAAAAGATTGAGGGCCTATATTCAACATTCTTAAAGAAAAGAAATTCCAACCAAGAATTTCATATCCAGCTAAACTAATCTTCATAAACATCAGATTTATGAAGACATCAGATTCAGGAGACATCAGATCCTTTTCAGAAAAGTCAATGCTAAGGGAATTTGTTGCCACCAGACTTGCCTTATAAAAGGTCCTTAAGGGCATGCTAAATATGGAAAGAAAAGACCATTATTAGCCACCACAAAAACGCACTTACGTACAATGACCATTGAAACTATAAAGCAGCACTATCAAGTCTGCATAATAACCAGCTAACATCACAATGGCAGGGTCAAGTCTGCACATGTCAATATTAACCTTGAATGCTAATGGGCTAAATGCCCCAATTAAAAGGCACAGAGTGGCAAGTTGGGTAAAGAAGCAAGACACAATTGTGTGTTGTCTTCAAGAGACCCATCTCACATGCATTGACACCCATAGGCTCAAAGTAAATAGATGGAAAAAAATCTACTAAACAAATAAAAAAACAGAAAATAGCAAGGGTTACTATTCTAATTTCAGGGGAAAAAAACAGACCTTAAGCCAACAATGATTTTAAAAAGACAAGGAAGGGCATTATATAATAGTAAAGTGTTCAGTTCAACAAGAAAACCTAATTATTTTTTAAATATATACACACCCAACACAGGAGCACTCAGATTCATAAAATTATTCTTAGAGACCTACAAAGAGACTTAGATAGCCCCACAATAATAGTGGGAGGATTCAGCACCCCTCTGGCACTATTAGATAGATAACTGAGGCAGAACACTAACAAAGGTAGTCAGGACCTGAACTGAACGCTTGAGCAAATTGACCTAACAGACATCTACAGAACTCTCCACCTCAAAACAACAGAATATACATTCTTTTTACCTGCACATGGCACATCACATACTCTAAAACTGACCACACAGTTAGCCATAAGACAATTCTCAGCAAATTCAAAAAAACCAAAATCATACCAACCACACTCTTGGACCACAGCACATGGCAATTAAACAACCTCCTCCTAAAGGGCTTTTGAGTAAATGATGAAATTAAGGCAGAAAGCAAGAAATTATTTGAAACTAGTAAGAACAAAGATACAACATACCAGAATCTCTGGGACATAGCTAAAGCAGTGTTAAGAGAAAAGTTTATAGTGCTAAAGCCCACATTAAAAATTTAGAAAGATCTCAAATTAACAACCTAACATTATACCTCCAGGAACTAGAAAATGAAAAACCCCAAAGCTAGCAAAAGACAAGAAATAACCAAAATCAGAGCTGAACTGAATGAAGTTGAGACGTGAAAAACCATATCAACAAATGCAGGAATTGGCTCTTTGGAAAAGTAAATAAGATTGATAGACTGCTAGCTAATAAAAAAAAGGAAAAGATTCAAATAAACACAATCATAGATTACAAATGAAACACAGCAACACAAAAACCTTCAGAGACTATTATAAACACCTCTACGCACACAAACTAGAAAAACTAAAGGAAATGGATAAATTCCTAGAAATATACAATCTTCTCAGATTGAACCAGGAAGAAATTAAAACTCTAAACAGGCCAATAACAAGTTCTGAAATTGAATCAGTAATAAAGAGCCTACTAACCATGAAAAGCCCAGGACCAGATGGATTCACAACAAAATTCTTCCAGGTATATAAAGAAGAGCTTGTACAATTTCCATAGAAACTATTTCAAAAAATTGAGGACAGACTCCCCCGTAACTTATTCTATGAAGCCATCATCATTCTGATACCAAAACCTGGTAGGGACACAACAAAAAAAAGATAAGAAAACTTCAGGCCAATATCCTTGATAAGCATAGATGCAAAAATCTCCAGCAAAATACTAGCAAATCAAATCTAGCAGCACATCAAAAAGCTAATCGACCATGATTAAGCAGGCTTTACTCCTGGGATACAAGGTTGGTTCAACATATACAAATCAATACATGTGATTCATCCCATTAACAGAACCAAAAAACAAAAACCATACGATCATCTCAATAGATGCTGAAAAAATTTCAATAAAATTCAACATCCCTTCATGTAAAAAAGGGAGAACTAGGCATTGAAAAAAACATACCTCAAAATAATAAGAGCCATCTATGACAAACCCATAGCCAACACCTTACTAAGTGGGCAAAAGCTGGAAACATTCCCCTTGAGAACTGAAATAAGACAAGGATGCCCACTCTCACCATTCCTATTCAACATAGTGCTGGAAATCCTAGCCAGAGTGATGAGGCAAGAGAAAGAAATAAAATGCAGCCAACTAGGAATAGAGGAAGTCTAACTATCTCTGTTTGTAGATGATATGATTCTATAGCTAGAAAACCCCATAGTCTCTGCCCAAAAGCTCCTAGATCAGATAAACAAATTCAGCAATGTTTCAGAATACAAAATCAATGTAGAAAAATCAGTAGTATTCCTGTACATCAACAACATCCAAGCTGAGAGCCAAATAAAGAATGCAATCCCATTCACAATAACCACAAAAACAATAAAATACCTAGGAATACAGCTAACCAGGGAGGTAAAAGAGCTCTACAATGAAAATGACAAAACACTGCTCAAAGAAACTACAGATGACACAAGCAAATGGAAAAATATTCTATGCTCATGGATACCAAGAATCAATATGGTTAAAATGGCCATACTGACCAAAGCAATTCACAGATTCAAGCTATTCCTATCAAACTACCAATGACATTCTCCAAAGAATTAGAAAAAGTATTTAACATTCCTATGGAACCATAAAAGAGCCGAAATAGACAAAGCAATCCTAAGCAAAAAGAACAAAGCTGGGGCATCACATTACCTGACTTCAAACTATAGTACAAAGGCTACAGTAACAAAAACAGACGATATTGGTACAAAAACTGACACAGACCGACGGAACAGAATGGAGAGCCCAGAAATAAACTGTACACCTACAACCACCAGATCTTTATTAAGTCAATGAAAACAAGCAATGGGGAAAGGATTTCCTATTCAATAAATGGTGCTGGAATAACTAACTAGCCATATGCGAAGATTGAAACTGGACACCTTATTTACACCATATACAAAAATCAACTCAAGATAGATTAAAGATTTAAATGTAAAGCCTAAAACTATAGAAACCCTGGAAGATAACCTAGGAAATACCATCTGGCCATAGGCCCTGGGAAATATTTCAGGACGAAGACACCAAAAACAATTGCAACGAAAATAAAAATTGACAGATGGGACCTAATTAAACTAAAGAGCTTCTGTACAGCAAAAGAAACTATCAAGAGAGTAAACAGAAAACCTACAGAATGGGAGAAAATATTTGCAAACCATGCATCTGACAAAGGTCTAATATCCAGAATCTACAAGGAACTTAAACTAACAAGTAAAAAACAAACAATCCCATTAAAAAGTGAGCAAAAGACATGAACAGGCACTTTTCAAAAGAAACATGCACACAGCCAACAAGCATATGAAAAATATTCAACATCACTAATCATTCGGGAAATGTAAATCAAAGCCAGAACAAGATACCATTGCACACCAGTCAGACGAGCTATTATTAAGAAGTCAAAAAATAAAAGATGCTGGCAAGATTTCAGGAAAAAAGAGAATGCTTTTCCACTGTTGGTGGGAAAGGAAATTAGGTCAGCCATTTTGGAACGCAGTTTGGTGATTTCTCAAAGAACTTAAAACAGAAAATACCATTTGACCCAGCAATCTCATTTTGGGGTATATACCCAAAAGAATGTAAATCATTCTACCACAAAGACACATGCACATCTACGTTCATCACAGCACTATTCACAATAGCAGAGACATGGACTCAACCTGAATGCCTGTCAATGGTAGACTGGATAAAGAAATGTGGTACATATACAACATGGAATACTATGCAGACATAAAAAAGAATGAGATTATGTCCTTTGTAGCAACATGGATAGAGCTGGAGGTCCTAAGTGAACTAATGCAGGAACAGAAAATCAAATACAGCAGGTTCACACTTATAGCTGGGAGCTAAACATTGACTATACACAGACACAAAAAAGGGAACAACAGATACCGTGGCCTGCTTGAAAGTGGAGGGTGGGAGGAGGGTGAGAATCTAAAAACTACCTATCAGGTACTATGCTTATTACCTGAGCAACAAAATAATCTGTATACCAAACCCCTATGACATGCAATTTACCTATATAACAGACTTACACATGTAACCATGAAACTAAGATCAAAGTTAAAAAGAAGGATCACTTTCGCTTTCTGAAAAAAAAAAAGAAAGAAAACATTAATTTTTAAGAAAAATATCAACAGAACAGAATTGTACAAAGAAAAAAGAAAAAAACAGTTACCATTTCCATCCTATCCATTGCCACTTTTACTCGTAACAGTTTTGTCTGTGTTATTTCACACACTTTATGCATGCACATAAATAATATAATATACTTCTTTACTCAAATGGGATTGGGCCATATTGCTTTACAACTTGCTTTATTCTTTTATCAATAATTATATTATGAAAATATTTTATGTTAGTAAATGCACATTTACCCTATTTATACATATTGTATCATGAAATTTTACAAAAATACATGGAAGGAGAGGAATTATAGTATAATGAACCAAAACTGTGAACTCAAATTTGGTAACTATGAATACATATATGGTCAATCTTGGTTCATCTGTATTGTCACTCATTCTTCCTCCTCTGGAATATTTGGAAGCAAACCCAGGCATCACCTCATTTCATCTGCAAACATATCAGTAGGTATCTCTAAAAAAGGGGGTGGCAAAGAGTCAGATAAAGTCTCTGTTGCAACTACTCGAGTCTACCGTTGTAGTGCAAAAGCAGCTATAGACAACACGTCAACAAATGGGGAGGGCTGTTCCAGTCGAACTTCATATAACAGGCTGTGGGCTGGATTTGGCTCACAGACCATAGTTTGCCAACCTCTGCTCTAAAAGATGAGAATTTTTTAAAAATATGCAATCACAATATGATCACATCTAAAAATGCTAATAATTCCCTAGTATTATCAAATCTAGTTAGTGTTTACTTTTCCCTGGTTGTATTATAATTTTGTTTATAGCTTATTTAAATCAGAATCAAAGTAAGATCCACATATTTCCATTATTTATTATACCTCCTAAATCACTTTTAACTTACAGTTTATGCTCCATCTCTCCTTTTTCCTTTAAATTTCTTGTTGCTGTTGTTAAAGAAACAGTCTCACTTGTTTGAAACTGTAAAGTCTGGAACTTTAAAACTGTGAAGTTTGAAACTTTGAAACCGTGAAGTTTGAAACATTTGTGGAAACTGAAGCCTTCCACAGTCTGGGTTTTGTTGATTATATCTCTGTGGTATTATTTAAAATGTTTCTCTGTCCCTTGTATATCTTGTAAGTCAACAGTAATGTCTAGAGATCTGATCAAATTTGGATTCATTGTTTTCTTTTTGGGCAGGATGACTATCAAGTGGTACATGACGTCTTATGGTCTCTCTCCCTGTGATATTCTCAGTCATTGAGGGTCATTGCTTAATGATATCCTAAGTTTGCTATTTTGTCTTCATTTATCAGTTAAATTTATTTAAAGAGAAATGTTCTTTTTTCTACTATTTGGTTACTCTGAATTACAGATCATATGGAAAAACCAAAATACCAAAATAGATTTCTGACTTTTTCTTTTACTTGTTTTCAATATAATGAGATGGGGTTCTCTGAAATCCTCCAAGATTACTAAACAAGGTGGGTGGGGTTTTTTGTATCATTATGAACCTACAGATTTAAATGTTATTATCTTTATTGATGCTAAAATTGTCTCACCTTTGGTCAATGAGAATTTACTCAGCTTAGCTCTTCCATTCTTTTTACGTAATTGTAGTAATATTTAATAGCTTCTTTCCTTTTTGGTTTGACAAAATTTCCATGCTCATTTGTGCCCCAAACCTGGAACCGACAATTTCCCTAAAGAGCTCTGATCCCTTTTAGTGATAAGTAGTATTTAGAGAACAAAATCTAGAAGGTAGAGGATTGTTCACTGCTATTGGGTTGGTCATTGTTTCTGGGCATTTTTGGTGGACAAAGCTAAGACATATGTTTTGTTGAAGAAAAAATGTATCATGAGTTCATGTCGATATCTCTTATTTAAATTCAGGAATACAGAGTTTTTATAGAACCTCACTAAATTTTTTCCTTCCTTTCAAGGATACAAAAAATCTCATTTCTCATCAACACCATATAATTACTTTTCTTACTATAACACAACAGTTTCCAAATAACAATATCAGTGCTACCATCACCAATATGATTACTAAGAGAGTTTCACATTTTAGAATTGAGTGTGAGTTTTTTGTATTTGTTTTTGTTTTTGTTTTGTTTGTGTCTTCTGCATATATCCCCATGAGGGATATACAGTCAAATTATTGTTTTAAAGTCATTTGAAATACTTGCTTTGGAAACTATGTCCCATCTAAAAACCAGTTCATTTGTTTCACTTTCTTTTCCATTTCTATAATTGCTTTTTTCATTTATTTAAAACTTCACTTTAGAATTTTTCATAATATTTACATGATAACAAAATTAAATATACAAAATAACATATATTCAAAATAGACAAATTTCTGTTTACACCATGGTCCCCCTCTTTTATAGATAACCATTCTTCCATCTTTTTTTAAATATAAGAAAATGTGTATTTTCTTATTCTCCTTTTCTTGGTTGAATAACCTTCTGCATGTGTCTTCTTGTATTTTTGTCACTGTATATTTGAAACCAATTCCCAAAATAGGGATTAATGAATTAAAGGCAAAATGTCTATGTAATGTTTGCTAAGTGTTGCCAACTTCTCTTATAAGGATTGTGCTTTTTTGCATTCCTGCCAGTAATACATGAGAGAGCCTATTTCCAAACATATAATGTTTTCAAGCTTTTAGGATTTTTTTTTTTTTTTTCGAATCTGATAGATGAGAAATGGTATCTTAGTAGGGTTTCCAAATTCGCTTGTCTAGCAAATGCTTTCAAGGTGAAAGCTGGCCTCAGCACCTCATCTACCTCTTTAGCTCTCACTTTCTTTATTAGACATCCCTCACCCTTACCTTCTCCCCATATTGATTGCACATTTTAAAAGCTGTGTTTTATTCATCACTGAAGATATTTTACAATGTAACATAAAAGTAATCTTTTAGAGTTGAAGTCAAGGTAGATAGTCTGCCATATTTTAAAAACAAAAGATCTCTCTACAGATTCGTGGATTACTATAGTATTTTTAATATATGGTTCTCTACTATCTCTGTCAGTATGCCTAGGAATGATTATTTAAAGTACAGGGCTTTTGAGAGGCTGAAGTGAGAGGATGTCTTGAGGACAGGAGTTCTAGACTAGCCTAAAGGCAACATGGCAAGATCTTACCTCTAAAGAAAAAAAAAAAATTTTTTTTAATTAAGCTGGGCGTGGTGGCACATACATGTAGTCCCAGCAACTTGTAGGATAGCTTGAGTCCAGGAATTCAAGGCTGCAGTGAACTATGATCACACCACTACACTCCAGCTTGGGTGACAGAATGAGACCTTGTTTCTAAAGATAAAAATAAATAAATAAGTGCAGGGTTTTAAGTCTCATTTATACCTGTTGAACCAAAGCTTCCTAGAGGATGGAGCCTAAGAATCTTCCCTTTTAACAAGTAACCTAGACTATTTTGATGCCCCCTCATGTATGAGAATTGCATAAAAATGGAATTTTTATGCCTTCCATAAAAATGGGATTAATTCTCACCTAACCTCATTGGAGTATTGTGAAAATTAACTGGTTAAAGTTTATAAAGTTGTTTAAAGAATGCTAACAAGTACTATTCTAGGGGGGTATCAGTAAAATGTCATTAAAGTACACTAGAAACTTACTAAACCTCTTAAATGGACTTGATCGAAGAAATTAGTCAATAAATAACAAGGTAGCAGAAACTCAGCTTTAATGTATGCAGCAATGCATCCCCCATGGAGTGTTGAACATAAATCGATCCCTCTTTGCTTGCCCAGTGACACAGCAAAATGTTTGGCAATCTTTTGGAGGAGAAAACACACTAGACTTTCCTCAGGTAATTATGTATGGAAAAAATATAGACCTCTTCAATGAGGCAGAAATTCCTTAGTGATTT
This sequence comes from Chlorocebus sabaeus, assembly GCF_047675955.1. Taxonomy (NCBI): domain Eukaryota; kingdom Metazoa; phylum Chordata; class Mammalia; order Primates; family Cercopithecidae; genus Chlorocebus; species Chlorocebus sabaeus. Next base: position 67,747,345 of record NC_132928.1, on the reverse strand, counting down.
TCCTTCTATTGATGTTTGATTTCATTTGGTATACTCTCCCTTTTTCACATTTGTTTGAACATATATATCATATCAAGAGCTCTGATATGTTTTGGCTGTGTCCCCACCCAAATCTCATCCTGAATTGTAGCTCCCATAAGTCCCATGCATAGTGGGAGGGACCTGCTGGGAGGTAACTAAATCGGGGAGGCAGCTATTTCCTGTGCTGTTCTCGTGATAATGAGTAAGTCTCATGAGATCTGATGGTTTTATAAAGGGGGGTTCCCCTGCACACACTCTTTTTGCCTGCTGCCATGTAAGATGTGACTTTGCTCCTCCTTCACCTTCTGCCATGATTGTGAAGCCTCCTGAGCCATGTGGAACTTGAGTCAATTAAACCTCCTTCCTTTATAAATTACCTAGTCTTGGGTGTGTCTTTATTAGCAGTGTGAGAACAGACTAATACAAGCTCTAAACTAGAAGTGGCCAGATAACCACTTCCTGATATTTCCTGCCTCCTCAGGTGAACAAGTTATCCTGCCATGACATTTTCAGGAATGCTGGAAGGCTGATGTCACTCCCTTGTGCCTCCACTTCTGCCAAAGAACAGGCAATCGAACTTGCTTAGAAAGGTCGGGACAGGAACACACTTTAATTTCTAAGGGAAGGTCAGAGACTCCACTTCCACCTCATTTCACCTCTTCTCCTAACAAGAAGTGCTGATATGGAGCAAGGGCCAGCAACAGGGTAAATTGCTGAGGGTGGACAGACTTTCTCAGGAGAAACAAAAGGGTAAATATTTTGCTTCTTTAAAAAAGGGCACTCTGGCTGGGCGTGGTGGCTCAAGCCTGTAATCTCAGCACTTTGGGAGGCCGAGACGGGCGGATCACGAGGTCAGGAGATCGAGACCATCCTGGCTAACACAGTGAAACCCCGTCTCTACTAAAAAATACAAAAAACTAGCCGGGCGAAGTGGCGGACGCCTGTAGTCCCAGCTACTCGGGAGGCTGAGGCAGGAGAATGGCGTAAACCCGGGAGGCGGAGCTTGCAGTGAGCTGAGATCCGGCCACTGCACTCCAGCCTGGGCGACAGAGTGAGACTCCGTCTCAAAAAAAAAAAAAAGGGCACTCTTTTGGGAATACCATTTTTTTGGTGATCCTAGATGGCTTTTCTGCTTTAGGTGACTTCTTTCTCTTCCCATTCATGGGACATAGGTCATAAAGTAAGCCCAGAAGGTCTTCCTACCAGGGAAGAAGTATCTCCTCACTCTCTTTTTCTTTGTTGATCTTCTGCCTGGTTGTTCTATCCATTATTGAAAGTAGGATATTGAAGTCTCCAACTATTATTGTCAAATTGTCTATTTCTCCTTTCATTTTGATCAATTTTTCTTCATGTATTTCAAGGCTCTCTTATTAGGTGCATACATGTCTATAATGGCCATAACTTTCTTATGGATTGATCCTCTTATCATTATAAAATGTCCTTCTTTGCCTTTAGTAACAATTTTTGACCTAGTCTATTTTCTCTGATATTAGTATGGCTACTCCACCTCTCTTTTGGATATTATCTCTATGTTATGTCTTTTTTCATCCTTTTACTTTCAATCTATTATTTGTGTCATTGACTCTAAAATGTATCTCTAATAGACAGCTTACAGTAGGATCACTTTTAAAATTTTTATTTATTAAGACAGGATCTCACTCTGTCACTCAAGCTGGAGTGCAGTGGCACAATTGTGGCTCACTGTAGCTTTGACCTCCTAAGCTAAAGCACCATGCTCAGCTAATTTTTTTGTAGAGATGGAGTCTCACTATATTGCTCAGGTTGGTCTCAAACTCCTGGGTTCAAGTAATCATCCCATCTTGGCCTCCTGAAGTGCTGAGATTACAGGCATGAGCCACCATGCCTGGTCACTTTTGGTTTTTTAATCCATGCTGGCAATCTCTGTCTTTTGATTGGAATATTTCATTCATTTACATTTAATGTAGTTACAGGTTGAGCATCCCAAATACAAAAATCCAAGTCTGAAATGCTCCAAAATCCAAAACATTTTGACTGCTAACATGAGGCTCTTCAATGAAAATGCTCATTGAAGCATTTTAGCTTCCAGATTTTCAGATTTGGGATGCTTGACCAGTAAGTATAATGCAAATATTCTTCCAAAATCTGAAAAAGTCCCAAATCCAAAACATTTCTGGTCCCAAGCATTTTAGATAAGAAATACTCAATTTGTGCTAATAAGGAAGAACTTACATCCACAATTTTGCTATTTGTTTACACCATATTTTACGTCTTTTTTGTTCTTCTATTTATCCATTACTACCTTATTTTGAGTTAGATATTTTGTAACATATCATTCTAATTCCCTGGTGTGTCTTTAGCCATATTTTAAGTTATTTTCTTAGTAGTTTTCCTGGGAATTACAATTAACATTTTAACTCAAAACAATAGAATTCAGATTTAAAGCAGATTAATTTTAATATAAATTTAAAATTAATTTAATTATATAAGAATTTTCCTCCAATATAGCTTTGTGCCCTGTGCTTTGTACTATTATTGTAATACAGATTATACCCTTATAATTATAAGCCCATCAGCACAGTTTTATAATTATTATTTTATGCTGTTGTCTTTTAAATCAGATAGGAGAAAAGAGTTACAAATAAAAGATATTCAAATTATCTTATTTACCTGTGTAGCTACTATTATTTCTTTATTTCTTCGTGTGTATTCAAGTTATTGTCAAGTGTACTTTCATTTCAGCCTAAAGGACTCCCTTTAGTGTTTCTTAAATGTCTTACTTAAATGTCTTAATTTCTCCTTTGTTTTTTGAAGGATTCTTTTGTTGGAAATAGAATTCTTGGTAGATAGTTTGGTGGGAGATAGTCTTTTAAAATTCTTGGTAGATAGTTTGGTGGGAGATAGTCTTTTTCTTTAGGCACTTTGAATATGTCATACTACCACCTTCTGGCCTCATGTTTTCTAATAAGAATTCATATGTTAATCTTATTAGGAATGGCTTGTATGGAATGAATTTCTTCTGTTCTACTCCCTTCAAAATTCTTTCTTTGTTTTGTCTTTCAACATTTTGATGATGATATGTCTAAATGTGACTCTCTTAAGTTTCTCTACTTGGAGTTCATTGAACTTCTTAGATGTACAGATCAATTAAATTTTTTCATCAAATTTGAGATGGCTTTGGCCATTATTTCTTCAAATATTCTTTTTCCTCTTTCTCTCATTATGTGTATGTTAGTATGTTTGACGGTGTCTCATAGGTACTTATTCATTTTTTTTCATCCTTGATTCTTTATGTTCCTTAGACAGGATGATTTCAATTGGTCTGTCTTCAAGTTTGCTAGTTCTTCTTCCAATTAAGATCTTCTATTGAGCCCCTTTAGTGAGTTTTTCATTTCAACCTTTTTATTTTTTTTGTTTTATTTTATTTTATTTATTTATTTATTTATTTTTGAGACAGTCTCCCTCTGTTGCCCAGGCTGGAGTGCAGTGGTGCAACCTTGGCTCACTGCAACCTCCACCTCCTGGGTTCAAGCAATTCTCTGTCTCAGCCTCCTGAGTAGCAAGGATTATAGGCACGCACCACCGTGCCTGGCTAATTTTTATATTTTTTAGTAGAAATGGGGTTGTGTCATGTTTGCCAGGCTGGTCTTGAACTCCTGACCTCAGATGATCTGCCCACTTCAGTCTCCCAAAGTGCTAGGATTACAGGCACGAGCCACCATGCCTGGCCTCAACCTTTTTACTTTTCAACTCAAGAATTTCTATTTTATTCTTTTAAAAAACAATTCTAGGTTTTTACAGATATTCTGTATCTGGTGAAACATTCTCATTATTTCCTTTAAATTTTAGACATAATTTTCTTTAGTTCTTTGAATATATTTATTCATAATAGCTCATTTAAGATCTTTATTCTAGTAAATCAAATATTTGGACTTCCCCTGGGATAGTTTATATTGACTGCTTATTTTTCTTATGTATGGCTATACTTTCCTGTATCTTTGCATGTCATGTAATTTTTTATCGAAAACTAGGCATTTAAAATACTATAATATGGCAACTCTTTTTGGCAGAATCTGTGGAAATCAGATTCCCCCAACTCCCTAGGGTTTGTTGTTTTATCTTTGCTGTTGTTGTTCCTGCTGCTTGTTTAGTGATCTGCCTGGACTCAACCTGTAAGATCCATGTTCTTTGTTATATGCAGTCATTGAAGTTTCTGCTTGATTAACGTTGTGGTCAGCTAATGACTGGACAGAGATTTATTTAAATGTCTTGAACCAATACATCTCCTAATCTTTGTCAAGTGACTCTGTGTGAGTGTTGAGGTATGCCATCAATGGTACTAGCAGGCAGTTTACGACCTCCCTTGGTCTTCAATTACTTCTTGGGTAAAGCCTGAAGGCCAGCAAGATGGGAGAAATTAGGGCCTTCTCTGATCTTTTCTAGGAATGCACATCATCCTGCACATATGTGTGGACTTCTAGATTCCCAGGATTGTGTTAGAGATGTTCAAATCCCCTTATAGATATCTCATTCCCAAGTTTTTCCTTTTAAGTTTTCTGATCAGCCTCTTGTTATCCCCAACTGGAAATGCTACTTCAGGCAGCTGGAATGTTAAACAATTGCTGCTCATAGTTTTTGGCGAATGTCTTGGGGATAGGGCTGCTTGCACTGAGTGAGCTCTGAATCCGATTAAATAAAGACAAATCCTGAGAATGGAGCTTCTTAATAAGCTTCCAGACTACTTAAACAGTGGCAATTATCTTGGGATAAGGCTTTTGGGGAGTTTCAAACTCATTCTTCCCCCTCTAGTGGCTGTTGGGCTGCTATTGTAGTTGCAGGCTACTTATTTTTAAGATTATTGTGGAGCTGGGGGGAGGGGAATAAAATTAGGACAAGTTAAAATGCCGTAACACATATTGTTCTTACTGATATTCAGCTGTTTTTCTTGAATAAATATTTCTTGGATTTCTGAAAGCTTTTAATGTCCAGAGTTCTGAAACGCCAATTTTGGTAAATTTTGTCAGTATTCTAGTTACTTTTATGGAGAAGTAGAATTTGGGAGGTCTCTTTAAGAAGTTCTTCCTCTCTTCCCATCATCTTTAGAAAGCCACGTGAAAATAAAAGAAAAAAAACTCAAAGCCAGAAATTTAGTTCTTAATCTAGAGGGGTTGAAGGAGTTTTCATAACTCAGTTCTCTAAGTTAGGAAACAAAATAGGGATTTGGGACTAAAAGGTAGATCTGATCTAAACTGTTTTTTTTTTTTTTTTTTTTTGAGACGGAGTCTCACTCTGTCGCCCAGGCTGGAGTGCAGTGGCCGGATCTCAGCTCACTGCAAGCTCTGCCTCCCGGGTTTACGCCATTCTTCTGCCTTAGCCTCCCGAGTAGCTGGGACTACAGGCACCCGCCACCTCGCCCAGCTAGTTTTTTGTATTTTTTAGTAGAGACGGGGTTTCACCTTGTTAGCCAGGATGGTCTCGATCTCCTGACCTCATGATCCGCCCGTCTCAGCCTCCCAAAGTGCTGGGGTTACAGGCTTGAGCCACCACGCCCGGCCTGAACTGTTCTCTAAAGAAAGCCTTAGGAATCTATTGAGATAGTGGGTAGCATTCTGGAGTTTGGGACCCTGGCCTTTCTAATCACAACTAGCAGTTTGGATACCTTTGCCATAAACCAAGGATTTTGTCACTCATGGAACATTCTGTCTTTCAAATTCCTTGTACATGCGAGTAAATCTTGGCTTCTTTTCTCTTTTTTTTTTTTTTTTTTTTTTTGAGGTGGAGTCTCGCTCTGTCACCCAGGCTGGAGTTCAGTGGCTGGATCTCAGCTCACTGCAAGCTCCGCCTCCCGGGTTTACGCCATTCTCCTGCCTCAGCCTCCCGAGTAGCTGGAACTACAGGCGCCCGCCACCACTCCCAGCTAGTTTTATGTATTTTGTAGTAGAGACGGGGTTTCACCGTGTTAGCCAGGATGGTCTCGATCTCCTGACCTCGTGATCCGCCCGTCTCGGCCTCCCAAAGTGCTGGGATTACAGGTTTGAGCCACCCAGCCCGGCCTTCTTGGCTTATTTTCCCAACGACAAATTCACTGATCTGTTCATTCATCTTTCCTCCACCCATTCTGTCTTGTTGTTAACTATGCCATCCCTTTCTGTGTCTTAGGTCCTCAACTCAAGTCTTAATAGTATTTTCAAATCCTAAAGGCTACCATATGGGTCTCCGTGTTACAGTGAATAGAAAGAACGTGAGTATAGCAAGTGCATAGAGGACCACCACGTAAGTGCATCCCTACAATCAGAGATCAAGGACAGATAATGTCACCATTCAAAGTCAGCTTTTTAACTATTATCAGATAAGTAGTAATCTTGGTAATTGCAACATTTTTATGGTAACTGCCAACTGTTGCATGGAACCTGGAAAAGGGAGAGTTCAGAAGCAAATAGCTTGCCCAGTTTATCTAGCACTTTCCAAAGTGGAGGGAAAAAGACTCTGAATTCAAAAGTGTTAAGAAATTATACTTACTTTAATAGCAAAATCTATATTGGCACTGAGAGAGCTTTCCATGGTCTTCCCTAGACTGGATGAAATTACCCAAAAAAACCTCCCTTGGCTTTGATTCTCTGCTCAATCGCTCAATTACTCTTTCAGATAACTTGCTAGGAAGTTTTGCACAGTGCATCAGAATGTTTTTGTCCATATAAATGCCTAGCTCTCTGTCTCCCATCTCATCCCCTCACTTCCTAGTGTAAATCAGTGGTCTGGGTTCTACTCCAGTCTCCGGGGCCTTGGTTGGTGTGATTTACTCTCTCAGGAGGCTGGTCTTGGATCATCCTGCATCACCCGTAGGATGCCTCAGCTGAACTAGCCTACCAACTTATTTCTTTGCTCTCAGTTGTAACATTAGAGAAATCCAAGATTGCAACCACAAAGATTAAGAAAAAAAAAAAAAATGCACTATGAGAAAGTAGTGCAGCTATTTTGGAAACAGTGCAAATAAAAATGTCAGCAACCTTATTTGCAAATAACCAGGTCAATCAAAAGGGCTGTTGATGTGGGTAATTACAAGCCTCGACCATCCATCACCTGGATCTGAGATACACATGCACTCCTGCAAGGGGAGGCGTCTCATTTCACCTACAATGCTGCAGGTTTTCTCATTTAAACATGCATCCCCTCACCCTGCCAAATGTAAACGACACTCATTTATATTAGTGAGGATTTTCTGTGCCTCTGGGTTTCTTGCTGGCGTCTCTCAAGACTGCTCCTCACATTAGCTAGGCTGCGATATGCTTCCAAGCAAAAGGACCATCTCTGCAGAAACAGATGTTAGCCTCCCCAGGCACAGTGTGCCCTCTCCCTGTGATATGCTCTCTAAATTTGCATTTGTGCTGTCAGTCAGGGAATTGCACAGAATGACAATTGATGCCACCAGTAAAGGAAGTTAGGATGGGAGTAAAGGATGGGGAAAAGGATAGAATAATTAATGAATGGCTCCAGAGTGGGGAATGGGCTCTCAGCTCACATAAGCTTTTGAACTCCAGTAGGGTTAATTGGTTCTATGTCAGCCCCACAATAGCTTTCATCTCAGGAGATGGAAGGGAATGAGTCTTAATTAGCCAGCCTGACCTAATCTCATAGTCAGCTACATATAGGACATCACCTAGTTTGTTCTCAGTTCTTCCAGAATGAATTAAAACACACACACACACACACACACACACACACACACACACACACACAAACACACAGAACTCAGGAAAGTGGATAGTCATCCCCTCATGGAAGGGTGTGGGAGGAAGTGCCAGTGTTGTCGCTGTGATGCATCTGAATGGAGCCTTGCTTGAGGCAGGCCTGTATGTGGGTGCTGGTGGGTAGCCCCTTAGGTTTTTTGCTGAGAGACAGCCTCTGCGATGGAGGTTGTCTGCAGGAGGTTGCTCTGAAGAACAGCACCTAGAAGGAAGAAAGGGAGGGAACAGAAGGGGAAACTGAGCTGTGATGCAGTTGCAACAAATGCCTCATTCGACCTCACAGTGGCTCTGCAACTGGGATAGCCCACAAAGCTGTCCTAGAATTAGGCCGGGGCTGGGCCTTTGTACCAAGCACAGGCCAGTCATTGAATGAGGCTGTCCCCAAAGAAGGGGCACTTCCTGGTACCTCGGCACTTCCTTCAACCAAATTCTCAGAGAGGGATTCAGGTGGGGACTCTCAGCAGCCTGCTGGCCTTGACCTAAAGGCAGAACTGGAGGGCGCTGTGGCTTCTGCCCTACAGCTGCTGGCCCTTTAAGTAGCCCAGAGTTCAGTGGATAATTACCTCACCACCTTACCACCTGTCAGCTTTCTGACCAGAGCGGAGTTTAGAGAGGGTTCCTGTAACCAGCAAAAGGGCCTGGCTGCTTGCCACTTGTGGAAAGAAGTCAAAAGAATAATGCGTTATGATCAAAGAAAGTGAGATTTTTCTATTATCCATGCTAGGAAGGGGAAGAGTAGAAAGCAATTTCACTCATCCATTTGTGGAGGGAACATAGGGGTTGTTAAAGAGGGGTTTAGAATGTAGAAGAGGGAAGAGTGGTACGAGGAGGTGCCAGGTGGCATGACTTGCTCCAGTGGCTCATCTTGAGTCACTGTTCCATTTGGTGAAGGAGCTGGTGCCACTGTAGATCCTGCCAGGTTATAAATTAATCACACTCAATCTAGTAGGCAGTCTTCAGCCAGGAGCGGGTTCCGGCCTCAAAGTAATCTTTTGTTGGAGAGAGAATTCTGGAGGTGTCAGGTCCCTATCAGGATCCGACTCCCGAGGCTTCTAAGGAAATAGACGACCAGATAAGAGAGCATAGTGTGTGCTTGCAAGCATCTAGGTGGCACACGTCTGTAATTCCAGCTACTTAGGAGGCTGAGACACGAGAATCCCTTGAACCCAGTAGGTGGAGGTTGCAGTTTGCCAAGATTGCACCACTGCACTCCACCCTGGGTGAAGAGTGAGACTCCATCTCAAAAAACAAACAAAAAACGTTATTTGGCCAGGCACAGTGGCTCACGCCTATAATCTCAGCACTTTGGGAGGCCAAGGTGGAAGAATTGCTTGAGGTCAGGAGTTTGAGACCAGCAACATAGTGAGACCCTATCTCTACAAAATATTAATACTTTAAAAATTAGCCAAGAGTGGTGGTGCGCACCTGTAGTCCTAGCTGCTCAAGAAGATCACTTGAGCCCAGGCTCAGTGCCCAAGGCTGCAGTGAGTCATGATAGCGCCACTGCACTCCAGCCTGAGAGACAGAGTAAAACTATGTATCCAAAAAAAAAAAGTTAATTTGTAAAGAATGAGGAAGGACTCATTTGCAAATGTGAGTTTTCCTGTGCTGTGGCTTACTTTAAATCCATCTCAAGCTACCAGTAGAGAAGGACCACCCGAGGGTTTTCTAGGTCCAGGTTTGGCCTAGAAAGTCCAAGTTAATTGAAAACAAAGCAGTTGAAGTTCATTCCCAATTTGCTGCCCCGCTAGGAGCAGAAGGAGGGGTTTTATGATGTTCCTGCTGGTTTTGGATGACACAGATCCCTGCTGTCCTTGTGGGGCAAGGCAGGCTGCCCTGGGTGGGCCCCTGTGGTTTACGGAGGGAAGTGGGAAGCAAAGGAGGAGGAAGAAGTGCCGCAGGAGTTTGGGTAAAGTTCCTGCTGCAGCATGCAGTGAATTATCCACTTACAGCGTCCATGGAGTCAGGCTGCAGCAGCAACTTTGCGGGACAGAGTCTGCGTGTCACCTTCAGTCTCCTCGTTCGTTTACACAGTTCTATCCCATTGATGCCTCTATTCCCACCCCCTTTCCCTTCCTCCCTCTGGTCACCTGGAGTTTCATCCTGAGCACCATTGCCCAGACCACTCCAAGGGCACTGAGTACACAGTAGCTGCCTGATAGACATTAGTAGATGGCATTTTGGCCCCACAGGCTCTCCAGGTTGGCCCCAGAAGAGATCACAGGATCTCATCATCTTCCCTGTTGATATTGTCTATGGTCAACCTGTATTTGTTCCTCAGATGGAGCTGATGTTTACATAACTTTTCCTCCAAAACACAAAACAACAACCCCATACGTGCAAATGACTTACACGCCACAGTCATGATTTATAACCAAGCTAAGTTGTGGCCACATCTCAGGAACATGGGAAAGGATGGATGGGAAGGAAGCAAATGGAAGAGATTCCTCAGGACCAAGGAATCCTATTTTTCTAACATGATGGGATGTGCCAAATATGAGTAGGACGCCTGTCCCATATCCAAGACTTGCTGAGGGCAAGAACAGCAGGATCTTCTGAAGAGTTCATCTCTAGGCCTCAATCCTTCGACTAGATCAGGCTTTCTCTAGGATTTTCCCATTGCTGGGGTTGGCAGGGAAAGTGTATGCAGGTGGCCTTGGCACTGGCTTTTTTCTCAGCAAAACAAGTTATCAGTCAATTCAACAAAGCTGGGGATGGCTGATTTGGGTTTTTTTTTTTGTTTTTTTTTTTAGATGGAGTTTCACTCTTGTCGCCCAGGCTGGAGTGCAATGGTGCGATCTCAGCTCACTGCAACCTCTGCCTCCTGGGTTCAAGCGATTCTCCTGTGGGCTGAGTTCTTTATTTTAACCAATTGAGGGACTGGAGAAATGAAGTGTGATGAATCATTACCCACAATATTTCTTTTCCAGGTTTTCTCATGAAGGAGGAAAGATACACATGCCCATGCATATACATATACACACATACACACATTCACATATGCACACATGCACACTTTATGTAAAAGTATTGTGATCAGAAAACACACACGAGTTCCTGGGGAAAAAGCTAGACCAAAAGACCTGAGAGCAGGGCACACAGCTGGCAATGCCTGCAGCCCTGGAGTCTCACTCTATCATTTCTATGAAGTCGTAGTGCTGCCTTCAACAAGTCAATTAACCTTCTTTCCTTCCACTCCCTAATCTTCTAAGCAGAAAAGAACAACATGGACCCAGCTCAGAGGAGTGTCAGGAGATTAACCTACATCTTCAAAGGGCTCATGATCATTAGAGTGCTATGTAAAGGGTGGATGTTGTTATTTTTATTAAAAAGCTGGATGACTACTCCTGAGCTCTGTCTGCCACCTTCCCCAGGCCTCTCTGGATTCTGCTGAGTGAGGGGGTGAAGCTGTTTCTGGAATGTGTAAAATGGAAATGTCCTAGGCCTCTGTGCTCTAAGGTTAAGTGAATGTTCTCTGCAAATAGCACTGGTTTGGTGCAACGTGGAGGCACTTCAACAGCGTGTATTTACAGATAAAATGTTAAAGAACAGGAATGGCATTTGGGTGTGAAATCGAACTTTCAAGGTGGTGGTAGGTTGGTGATGGGAGAAGGAGATAACATTTAGCCAGTGCCAAGTACTCCTTATCCAGTGTGAATAGAACTGGCATTTTGGTCTGCTGAAAAGTCAGTGGAAGCGGGGAACCGCACAAAGTGATATACTTATACCTCAAGCATTTTACTTTAACTTAAGACATGGCTCTGTACATTTCTTTGCCAATCTATTGATTAAAGCTCAAAACCCTGCCTTTAAGTACAAGTCCGTGACCAGTGTCCCAAATCATTATTCTTCCATAGACCACATCTGCAATCCATCATCTAAGATCTCCAGTTTAAGACTCTTTAAAGTGGAGCAGGAACTTACAGATACGTGTGAGCAATGGACAGTCTTTCTCGATGTTTGCTGTTTCCCCTACTCTTTTACAGTTGTCTCACATGCATGTAATCTGATAGTAATTTATTTTAACTGCTTGCCTTTATGGAGACTCTCCAAAGCATTTAAGTTACTGTGTCATAGAAACAACAATGCTCTTTCTTTTGCACTCATATTTCATGGATTTAAGTAATGCTTAATTAAATCACATATTACATATTGTAGTTACAATTAGCAAAACAGGTTTGATAACAGATGCACCTAATTTTGGAATGCCTCTGTCTCAGCAGGTGAAGGAGGGCATGTAGGAAGGGCACGGGGGCCATAGGCCCCTACCTGGCCTCACTCAGGGAGACACAGATGGTTAAAATGGCAAGGGGGTTAGGTAGAAATTGGGTAAAGAGAGCTTCTCTTTGTTATTTACTCTACTGCATTTAATCCTTATGATGAGTTTGCTACTATCATCTCTATTTTACAGATACAATATTTGAAGTCCAAAGAAGCTGGATATCGCACCCAAAGTCAAACAGCTAGAGAGCAGTGAACTTGGAATGTCAATCCAGATCTGTTTGGGCCCATATGCAGGCTCACTGAGGACTAAGGTTCTTTTAGGGAGTGATCTCTTCACCTGTAACCTCGGATTTTTGAAAGAATATACAAGTTTACATATTGACTTGGAAATGTGAGCAGGAACCTGGTCCTTCAGCCGTGACGATTGTTCCTTCTTCTAAATCAGTGGTTCTCAACGTGTATCCCCTGACCAGCAGCAGCAGCATCTGGGAGTTTGTTGGAAACGCGAATTCTCAGGCCCCATCCCTGATCTATTGAATCAGAGCTCTGAGTCCAGCAAGCTGTGTTTTGAAAGCTCTCCAGAGATTCCAATATGTGCAGATACATTCTGATATTATATATTATGATACGTATTGAGACCCACTGCTCTGTATGTTTTATTCATTCATTCATTCATTCATTCATTCATTGGAAAAAATGTCTATTGACCGTTGTGTGACAGAGGCCGGTTAACAAACGATTAATGCAGAAAGGGCACCTGACTTCCCGGAGCTTACATTCTACGATGTAGCTGATTCTCTACCACTGCCCAGGTCCTGATGCTCCAGGCTGGCCCAGCCAGAAGCCTGCTCCACAGACTCCTGAAGATCTTCTCCCACTGCCCAGCAGAGAACTGCATCTGCTGCTCACGGAGTCATCCAAACAAACTGTATTCTTTACAGTCCTGGTAAGAAGCATCAGCTTCCATTCCTTTGCTTGGATTGTTCCCTTTATTTTTATTTATATTGTGATAAAGTATGCCTAATAAAATTTACCATTTTAACCATTTTTTAAGTGAACTCTTCAGTGGCATTAACACATTCACAATGTTATGTAATTATCACCACGATCCAGACATTTTCATCATAACAAATAGAAACTCCATACTCATTAAATAACTCCAGGGTTAGGTGTGGTGGCTCACACCTGTAATGCCAGCACTTTGGGAAGCTGAGGTGGGCAGATCGATTGAGGTCAGAAGATCGAGACCAGCTTGGCCAACATGTTGAAACCCATCTCTACTAAAAATACAAAAATTAGCTGGATGTGGTGGCATATACCTAGAGTCCCAGCTACTCAGGAGGCTAAGACAGGAGGATCACTTGAACCTTGGAGGTGGAGGTTGCAGTAAGCTGAGATAACACCACTGCACTCCAGCCTGGGCAACAGAGTGAGACTCAATCTGAAAAAATAAAATTAAATTTTTTTAAAAATAAATAAATAATAAACAATAACTCCCACTCCCTCCTCCCCCCACACCATGGCAATCACCCTTCTACTTTCTGTCTCCCCCACACCGTGGCAATCACTGTTCTACTTTCTGTCTCTATGAATTTGCCTATTGTAGGTACCTCAATAAGTGGAATCATACGATATTCTTTTGTTACTGGCTTATTTAGCATAATGTTTTTGAGGTTTATCCATGCTGTCATATGTATCAGAATTTTCTTTCTTTCTATGGCTGAATAATATTCCATTGTATATGTATACTAAACTTGTTTATTTATCTGTTAGTGAACACTTGGGTTATTACCATATTTGGCTACTGTGAATAACAGCTATAATATTTGTGAATAATAGCTATATTATTGTAATTAATAGCTATTATTGTGAATAATAGCTATAACTATTGATGTCCATTTTAAACTGAGTTGTTTTATTTTTGGGTTGTTGTTGAGTTTTATTTGTTCTTTATATATTCTAAATATTATTCCCTTATCAGATATAGGACTTGCAAATATTTTATCCCATTCTGTAGGTTTTCTTGTCACTCTCTTGATAGTATTATCTGATGTACAGAACTTTTAAATTTTGATGAATACAACTTATCTATTTTTTATTTTGTTGCCTGTGTTTTTGGTGCTATATCCAAGAAATCATTGTCAAACACAAAGTCATGAGATTTTTCCCTTACATTTTCTTCTAAAAATTTTATAGTTTTAGCTGTCAAGTTTAGACTTTTGATCAATTTTGAGTTAATTTTCTTATATGGTATGTGAGTCCAACTCATCCTTTTGCATGTGGGTATCTGGTTTTACCAGCATCGTTTGTTGAAAAGACTGTCCTTTTGCCATTGAATGATCTTGAAAACCCTGTCAAAAACAACTAACTGTAAACATGAGAGTTTATTTCTGGTATCTCTGTTCTATTCTATTTATCTATATATCTGTCCTTAAGCTGGTACCACACTGTTTTGATTACCATAGCTTTGTAGCAAGTTTTAAAACTGAAAAGTGTGAGACCTGAAACTTTGTTCTTCTTTTTCAATATTATTTTGGTTATTGGAAGTCCTTTGAGATTCTTATACATTTTAGGATAGCTTTTTCTATTTCTCCAAAGAATGCCACTGGAACTTTGGTAGGGATTACATTGAATCTCTAGATTCTTCTGGTTTATATTGTCATATTGACAATATTAAGTTTTCTAATCCATGAACATAGGATGTTGTCTTATTTCATTTTGCTATAACAAGATACCATATCCTGGGTAGCTTATAAACAACAGAAATTTATTTCTCACACTTCTGGAGGCTGCCAAGATCTTATTTAGTGTCTAGTGAGGGCCTGCTTCCTCATAGATGATATTTGCTCCCTGTGTCCTCACATAGTGGAAAGGCAAATGAACTCCCTTTAACTTTCTTGGTAAGGACACTAATCCCAGGTATGAGGGCTCCACTCACATTACCTCATCACCTCCAAAAGGCCTACCTCCTAGTACCATCCCATTGTGGGTTAAGATTCAATGTAGGAATTTGGGGGGCACATAAACATTCAGATCATAAGAGATGTTTTTTCATTAATTTAAATCTTTTAGAATTTCTTTCAGTAATGTTCTGTAGCTATCTTTCAACTGCCTGGCTACTTGTATTCTTAAGTTTTTATTCTTTTGATATTATCATAAATTGAATTGTTTTTTAAATTTCCTTTTCAGGTTGATAACTGCTGTTTATAGGAGTGAAAGTGATTTTTCCAGTGTTGATTTTGTATCCTGCAATTTTGCTGAACTCATTCATTAGTTCCAATGGGTTTTGGTTTTTTCCTTTTTTGGTTTTTTTCTTTTTGAGGACTCTTTAGGGTTTTCTATATATGAAGTCAAGTTATCTGCAAACAACGATGATTTTACTTTTTTATTTGCAATTTGGAGGCCTTTGATTTCTTTTTCTTGCCTTCTTCCTCTGGCTAAAACTTCTGTATCATATTCAATACAAGTGGTGACTCCAGCCTGGGTGACAGAGTGAGACTCTATCTCGAAAAAAAAAACAAAAACAAAAAAAAGAAGTGGTGAAAGTATTCCTGATCTTAGGGGAAAAGCTTTCAGTCTTTCACCATTGGGTACAATGTTAGCTGTGGTTTTTTTCATATATGGCCTTTATTATATTGAGAAAGTTTCTTTCTGTTCCTAGTTTGTTGAGTGTTTTTAGCACAAAAAGGTTTTGAACTTTGTCAAATGCTTTTTCTGCATCAAGATGATCGTATGTTCTTTTCTTTCACTTTGTTAATGTGGCATATTACATTGATTGATTTTTATGTGTTAAACCATACTTGCATTCTGGGAATAAATCCCAGTTGGTCACGGTGAATAATTATCTTAATATTTGCTGCTGAATTCAGTTTGCTAGTATTTTGTTGAGAATATTTGCATCAATATTCACAAAATATATTGGTCTGTAGCTGTCTTTTCTTATAGTATCTTTGGCCACAGAATGAGTTAGAAAGTGTTCCATTCTTCAAACTGTTAGTCCAGAATGATGTCTTTTTCTCAGTTCAAACTATAGATGCTCTAGTTTTCTCCCTAAGGATGGGAAGAGGGCATTGAGGCAAGCCTGGAGAGGAGCTTGGGCAGCAGGGTCATGAACTTTTTTCTTTCATGAAGGAGGAATACAAGCAAGAGTTTTGTATTCAGAACATTGTGCAGTATTTTGGAATGGAACACTGGAGTGTTTAGAGATCTTAGTTTAAAAACAAAACAAAACGATTGATCAAATATGTACAGTTTCTATTGTTCCAGATTTTTTAAAGCTTGTATTAAAAGGATGATATATAATTTAAAAAAGAAAGTATTCCATTCTTCAATTTATTAGAAGAATTTGAGAAGGGTTTATTGTAGTCTTCCTTGTTTTAAAATTATTTTGTATGCTTCTTTTTCCACCACCAGATTTTAAGTAAGTATCCTTATTTTCCCTTTTCCTCGTACAGTCCACCCCATCCCAAGAACCAAACTTTGCGCTTTTCACACAGTAGGTTCTCAATAAAAGTAATGAAATTAGTATTAAAGTGTCTGATCTTTGGAAACCCACTTTTGGAAATCTTTGGCTTTCCTGTATCTGACTTCCAAATAGTTTGCACTTTCTTAAAGTATACAACTTGAAACTACTTTTGGTAAGTTCAGATGATCATACTCCACTAATAGGTGAGCATTTTGATCTACAGTTTCAAGTGGCCTTGCCTAGCCAACAGCAATGTTTGGGCAGTGGCATCATTTTCATCTGTACAATAAAGTAGGCATTTAAACATTTTATTGCATTTGTCCCTTATTGTCTTATAAAAATAGAAAGAAAAATGAAAGTATCAATAATTGTGATTAAAAAAAAAAAGAATAGGTCTCATAAACTTAACATGGTTGAAATCATGATGCAAAACATTAGGTATGCTGAAAGTGGAAAATTTTAACCTTGGTTGGGTGTTCTTTGGAATTAAGTTGGTTGAGACTGGGTTCAACTGTGAAAAAAAGAACACAATTAAAGAATTCGAAAAGCATGTCATCAAATTTCAAGTCAAAAGGCATAAAGAGCAATTTTACAATTTTTTCTAGCTCCTTGAGAATATAACCCTCCCCTCTTATAATGCATAAATGCATTTTAAGTTTTCACATATTTGGCCAGGCGCAGTGGCTCACACCTGGAATCCCATCACTTTGGGAGGCCAAGACAGTGAATCATCTGGTGTCAGGAGTTCAAGACCAGCCTGGACAACATGGCGAAACCCTGTCTCTACTAAAAATACAAAAATTAGCTAGGTGTGATGTCACATACCTGTAGTTCCAGCTACTCGGGAGGCTGAGGTAGGAAAGTCACTTGAATCCAGGAAGCAGAGGTTGTAGAGCCAAGATTGTGCTGTTATACCTCAGCCTGGGTGACAGAGTGAGACCCCATCTCAAAAGAAGAAGAAGAGGAAGAAGAAGAAGAGGAAGAGGAAGAAGAAGAAAAGAAGAAGAAGAAGAAGAAGAAGAAGAAGAAGAAGAAGAAGAAGAAGAAGAAGAAGGAGGAGGAGGAGGAGGAGGAGGAGGAGGAGGAGGAGGAGGAGGAGGAGGAGGAGGAGAAGGAGAAGGAGAAGGAGAAGGAGAAGGAGAAGGAGCAGCAGCAGCACTGGCCAAGATATGGAGAAGTTGGAACACTTGCCCACTATTGCTGGGAATGTAAAATTATAGTTGCTGTGGAAAATAGGGCCTTGAACAGGTATTTGAAACCTACGTTCGTAGCAGCACTAGTCACAATAACCCAAAGGTGGAAACAACTCAAATGTCCATCAACAGATGAATGCAAAATCAAAATGTGGTATATCAATACAATGGAATATTAGTTAGCCTTACAAAGGAAGGAAATTCTGACACATGCTTCAAGCTGGTTGAACCTTGAGAACATTATACTAAGTCACAATAAGCCAATCATAAAAGGATAAATACTTTATGATTCCACTTATATGAGGTACCTAGATTATTCAAACAATAGACAAAAAGTAGAATAATGGTTGACAGGGGATAGGAGGAGGAGAGAGAAGTTAGGAGTTATTGTTTAATGGCAATACAATTTCAGTTTGGCAAGATGAAAGTGTTCTGGAGATTGGTTGCACAACACTGTGAATGTACTTAACACTACTGAACTGCACAGTTAAAATAGTTAAGATGCTATGTTTTATGTTACATGTAGTTTATCAGTTTTTAAAATCCTCAGAAACACTGTGCAACATAGTGAGACCCCATCTCTACAGAAAACTTTTTAAAAATTAGGCCAGCATGGTGGTTCATGCCTGTAGTTCCAGCTACTCATGAAGGCTGAAGTGGGAGGATCACTTGAATCCAGGAGGTCAAGGCTGCACTGAGCCATGATTGTGCCACTGCACTCCAGCCTAGCTGACAGAGTGAGATCCTGTCTCAACAAAGGGAAAAAAAAAAAAAAGTCCTCAGAGACCAGTCACCATGGAAATGTACTGGAAGATGTAATTTAGAGAAAAAAAAAAAATCATAAAATATTACTGAGTGTCTTTAAAATATATATATAGGCAGGGTGGACATGGTGGCTCACTCCTGTAATCCCAGAACTTTGGGAGCCCGAGGCAGGAGGATCACTTGAGCCCAGGAATTCAAGATCAACCTCAGCAATATAATGAGGTCCAGTCTCTACAAGAAACTAAAAAGTAGGCCAGTTGCGGTGGCTCGCACTTTTAATCCCAGCACTTTGGGGGGCCGAGGTGGGAGGATCACTTGAGCCCGGGAGTTCAAAACCAGCCCAGGCAACATAGTGAGACCCCATCTCAATTTATTTTTTAAAAAAATTAGCTGAGCATACAGGTGCACACCTGTAGTCCCAGCTACTCAGGAGGCTGAGGAAGGAGGATAACTTGAGCCAAGATCTCACCACCACACACCAGCCTGGATGGCAAAGCCAGATCCTGTCTCAAAAAAAAATTAAAAATAAACCCATACAGGCAAATTTTATAATTAATATTAGTACTGGGCAGATGATCGATTTTGTTAATGGAAAAATGCATATAGAAGATAGCAGCTTTAAAAATCTGCTAAGGGGAACAAGATGGCCGAATAGGAACAGCTCCAGTCTCCAACTCCCAGTGTGAGCAACACAGAAGACCGGTGATTTCTGCATTTTCAACTGAGGTACTGGGTTCATCTCACTGGGGAGTGCCAGACGATCAGTGCTGGTCAGCTGCTGCAGCCCGACCAGCGAGAGCTGAAGCAGGGCGAGGCATTGCCTCACCTGGGAAGCGCAAGGGGGAAGGGAATCCCTTTTCCTAGCCAGGGGAACTGAGACACACAACACCTGGAAAATCGGGTAACTCCCACCCCAATACTGCGCTTTAAGCAAACAGGCACACCAGGAGATCATATCCCACACCTGGCCGGGAGGGTCCCACACCCACGGAGCCTCCCTCATTGCTAGCACAGCAGTCTGTGATCTACCAGCAAGGCAGCAGCGAGGCTGGCGGAGGGGCGCCCGCCATTGCTGAGGCTTAAGTAGGTAAACAAAGCTGCTGGGAAGCTCGAACTGGGTGGAGCTCACAGCAGCTCAAGGAAACCTGCCTGTCTCTGTAGACTCCACCTCTGGGACAGGGCACGGTAAACAATAACAAACACAGCAGAAAGCTCTGCAGACGCAAACGACTCTGTCTGACAGCTTTGAAGAGAGCAGTGGATCTCCCAACACGGAGGTTGAGATCTGAGAAGGGACAGACTCCCTGCTCAAGTGGGTCCCTGACCCCGGAGTAGCCTAACTGGGAGACATCCCCCACTAGGGGCAGTCTGACACCCCACACCTCACAGGGTGGAGTACACCCCTGAGAGGAAGCCTCCAAAGCAAGAATCAGACAGGTACACTTGCTGTTCAGAAATATTCTATCTTCTGCAGCCTCTGCTGCTGATACCCAGGCAAACAGGGTCTGGAGTGGACCTCAAGCAATCTCCAACAGACCTACAGCTGAGGGTCCTGACTGTTAGAAGGAAAACTATCAAACAGGAAGGACACCTACACCAAAACCCCATCAGTACGTCACCATCATCAAAGACCAGAGGCAGATAAAACCACAAAGATGGGGAAAAAGGAGGGCAGAAAAGCTGGAAATTCAAAAAATAAGAGTGCATCTCCCCCGGCAAAGGAGCGCAGCTCATCGCCAGCAACGGATCAAAGCTGGACGGAGAATGACTTCGACGAGATGAGAGAAGAAGGCTTCAGTCCATCAAATTTCTCAGAGCTAAAGGAGGAATTATGTACCCAGCACAAAGAAACTAAAAATCTTGAAAAAAAAGTGGAAGAATTGATGGCTAGAGTAATTAATGCAGAGAAGGTCATAAACGAAATGAAAGAGACGAAAACCATGACAGGAGAAATACGTGACAAATGCACAAGCTTCAGTAACCGACTCGATCAACTGGAAGAAAGAATGTCAGTGATTGAGGATCAAATGAATGAAATGAAGCGAGAAGAGAAACCAAAAGAAAAAAGAAGAAAAAGAAATGAGCAAAGCCTGCAAGAAGTATGGGATTATGTAAAAAGACCAAATCTACGTCTGATTGGGGTGCCTGAAAGTGAGGGGGAAAATGGAACCAAGTTGGAAAACACTCTTCAGGATATCATCCAGGAGAACTTCCCCAACCTAGTAGGGCAGGCCAGCATTCAAATCCAGGAAATACAGAGAACGCCACAAAGATACTCCTCGAGAAGAGCAACTCCAAGACACGTAATTGCCAGATTCACCAAAGTTGAAATGAAGGAAAAAATCTTAAGGGCAGCCAGAGAGAAAGGTCGGGTTACCCACAAAGGGAAGCCCATCAGACTAACAGCAGATCTCTCGGCAGAAACTCTTCAAGCCAGAAGAGAGTGGGGGCCAATATTCAACATTCTTAAAGAAAAGAATTTTAAACCCAGAATTTCATATCCAGCCAAACTAAGTTTCATAAGTGAAGGAGAAATAAAATCCTTTACAGATAAGCAAATGCTTAGAGATTTTGTCACCACTAGGCCTGCCTTACAAGAGACCCTGAAGGAAGCACTAAACATGGAAAGGAACAACCAGTACCAGCCATTGCAAAAACATGCCAAAATGTAAAGACCATCAAGGCTTGAAAGAAACTGCATCAACTAACGAGCAAAATAATCAGTTAATATCATAATGGCAGGATCAAGTTCACACATAACAATCTTAACCTTAAATGTAAATGGACTAAATGCTCCAATTAAAAGACACAGACTGGCAAACTGGATAAAGAGTCAAGACCCATCAGTCTGCTGTATTCAGGAGACCCATCTCACATGCAGAGACATACATAGGCTCAAAATAAAGGGATGGAGGAAGATTTACCAAGCAAATGGAGAACAAAAAAAAGTGGGGGTTGCAATACTAGTCTCTGATAAAACAGACTTTAAACCATCAAAGATCAAAAGAGACAAAGAAGGCCATTGCATAATGGTAAAGGGATCAATTCAACAGGAAGAGCTAACTATCCTAAATATATATGCACCCAATACAGGAGCACCCAGATTCATAAAGCAAGTCCTCAGAGACTTACAAAGAGACTTAGACTCCCATACAATAATAATGGGAGACTTCAACACTCCACTGTCAACATTAGACAGATCAACGAGACAGAAAGTTAACAAGGATATCCAGGAATTGAACTCATCTCTGCAGCAAGCAGACCTAATAGACATCTATAGAACTCTCCACCCCAAATCAACAGAATATACATTCTTCTCAGCACCACATCGTACTTACTCCAAAATTGACCACGTAATTGGAAGTAAAGCACTCCTCAGCAAATGTACAAGAACAGAAATTATAACAAACTGTCTCTCAGACCACAGTGCAATCAAACTAGAACTCAGGACTAAGAAACTCAATCAAAACCGCTCAACTACATGGAAACTGAACAACCTGCTCCTGAATGACTACTGGGTACATAACGAAATGAAGGCAGAAATAAAGATGTTCTTTGAAACCAATGAGAACAAAGATACAACATACCAGAATCTCTGGGACACATTTAAAGCAGTGTGTAGAGGGAAATTTATAGCACTAAATGCACACAAGAGAAAGCAGGAAAGATCTAAAATTGACACTCTAACATCGCAATTAAAAGAACTAGAGAAGCAAGAGCAAACACATTCGAAAGCTAGCAGAAGGCAAGAAATAACTAAGATCAGAGCAGAACTGAAGGAGATAGAGACACAAAAAACCCTCCAAAAAATCAATGAATCCAGGAGTTGGTTTTTTGAAAAGATCAACAAAATTGACAGACCACTAGCAAGACTAATAAAGAAGAAAAGAGAGAAGAATCAAATCGACGCAATTAGAAATGATAAAGGGGATATCACCACCGACCCCACAGAAATACAAACTACCATCAGAGAATACTATAAACACCTCTACGCAAATAAACTGGAAAATCTAGAAGAAATGGATAATTTCCTGGACACTTACACTCTTCCAAGACTAAACCAGGAAGAAGTTGAATCCCTGAATAGACCAATAGCAGGCTCTGAAATTGAGGCAATAATTAATAGCCTACCAACCAAAAAAAGTCCAGGACCAGATGGATTCACAGCTGAATTCTACCAGAGGTACAAGGAGGAGTTGGTACCATTCCTTCTGAAACTATTCCAATCAATAGAAAAAGAGGGAATCCTCCCTAACTCATTTTATGAGGCCAACATCATCCTGATACCAAAGCCTGGAAGAGACACAACAAAAAAAGAGAATTTTAGACCAATATCCCTGATGAACATCGATGCAAAAATCCTCAATAAAATACTGGCAAACCAGATTCAGCAACACATCAAAAAGCTTATCCACCATGATCAAGTGGGCTTCATCCCTGGGATGCAAGGCTGGTTCAACATTCGCAAATCAATAAACATAATCCAGCATATAAACAGAACCAAAGACAAGAACCACATCATTATCTCAATAGATGCAGAAAAGGCTTTTGACAAAATTCAACAGCCCTTCATGCTAAAAACGCTCAATAAATTCGGTATTGATGGAACGTATCTCAAAATAATAAGAGCTATTTATGACAAACCCACAGCCAATATCATACTGAATGGGCAAAAACTGGAAAAATTCCCTTTGAAAACTGGCACAAGACAGGGATGCCCTCTCTCACCACTCCTATTCAACATAGTGTTGGAAGTTCTGGCTAGGGCAATCAGGCAAGAGAAAGAAATCAAGGGGATTCAGTTAGGAAAAGAAGAAGTCAAATTGTCCCTGTTTGCAGATGACATGATTGTCTATTTAGAAAACCCCATTGTCTCAGCCCAAAATCTCCTTAAGCTGATAAGCAACTTCAGCAAAGTCTCAGGATACAAAATTAATGTGCAAAAATCACAAGCATTCTTATACACCAGTAACAGACAAACAGAGAGCCAAATCAGGAATGAACTTCCATTCACAATTGCTTCAAAGAGAATAAAATACCTAGGAATCCAACTTACAAGGGATGTAAAGGACCTCTTCAAGGAGAACTACAAACCACTGCTCAGTGAAATAAAAGAGGACACAAACAAATGGAAGAACATACCATGCTCATGGATAGGAAGAATCAATATCGTGAAAATGGCCATACTGCCCAAGGTAATTTATAGATTCAATGCCATCCCCATCAAGCTACCAATGAGCTTCTTCAAAGAATTGGAAAAAACCGCTTTAAAGTTCATATGGAACCAAAAAAGAGCCCGCATCTCCAAGACAATCCTAAGTCAAAAGAACAAAGCTGGAGGCATCACGCTACCTGACTTCAAACTATACTACAAGGCTACAGTAACCAAAACAGCATGGTACTGGTACCAAAACAGAGATATAGACCAATGGAACAGAACAGAGTCCTCAGAAATAGTTCCACACATCTACAGCCATCTGATCTTTGACAAACCTGAGAGAAACAAGAAATGGGGAAAGGACTCCCTATTTAATAAATGGTGCTGGGAAAATTGGCTAGCCATAAGTAGAAAGCTGAAACTGGATCCTTTCCTTACTCCTTATACGAAAATTAATTCAAGATGGATTAGAGACTTAAATGTTAGACCTAATACCATAAAAATCCTAGAGGAAAACCTAGGTAGTACCATTCAGGACATAGGCATGGGCAAAGACTTCATGTCTAAAACACCAAAAGCAACGGCAGCAAAAGCCAAAATTGACAAATGGGATCTCATTAAACTAAAGAGCTTCTGCACAGCAAAAGAAACTACCATCAGAGTGAACAGGCAACCTACAGAATGGGAGAAAATTTTTGCAATCTACTCATCTGACAAAGGGCTAATATCTAGAACCTACAAAGAACTCAAACAAATTTACAAGAAAAAAACAAACAACCCCATCAAAAAGTGGGCAAAGGATATGAACAGACATTTCTCAAAAGAAGACATTCATACAGCCAACAGACACATGAAAAAATGCTCATCATCACTGGCCATCAGAGAAATGCAAATCAAAACCACAATGAGATACCATCTCACACCAGTTAGAATGGCGATCATTAAAAAGTCAGGAAACAACAGGTGCTGGAGAGGACGTGGAGAAATAGGAACACTTTTACACTGTTGGTGGGATTGTAAACTAGTTCAACCATTATGGAAAACAGTATGGCGATTCCTCAAGGATCTAGAACTAGATGTACCATATGACCCAGCCATCCCATTACTGGGTATATACCCAAAGGATTATAAATTATGCTGCTATAAAGACACATGCACACGTATGTTTATTGCAGCACTATTCACAATAGCAAAGACTTGGAATCAACCCAAATGTCCATCAGTGACAGATTGGATTCAGAAAATGTGGCACATATACACCATGGAATACTATGCAGCCATAAAAAAGGATGAGTTTGTGTCCTTTGTAGGGACATGGATGCAGCTGGAAACCATCATTCTTAGCAAACTATCACAAGAACAGAAAACCAAACACCGCATGTTCTCACTGATATGTGGGAACTGAACAATGAGATCACTTGGACTCGGGAAGGGGAACATCACACACCGGGGCCTATCATGGGGAGGGGGGAGGGGGGAGGGATTGCACTGGGAGTTATACCTGATGTAAATGACGAGTTGATGGGTGCAGCACACCAACATGGCACAAGTATACATATGTAACAAACCTGCACGTTATGCACATGTACCCTACTACTTAAAGTATAATAATAATAAATAAATTAAAAAAAAAAAAAATCTGCTAAGGGCAGACACAGTGGCTCACACCTGTATCATGCTACTTTGGGAGGCTTGAGCCCAGGAGTTGGAGACCGGCCTGGGCAACATAGTAAGATTCCATCTTGACAAAAATAAATAAATTAATAAAATTAAAATTAGAATCTACTTTAAAAACATATTGTATTACCAAAAATTAATTAAAACAATAAAATTCCTTGTTGGCAATATTTTGTATAAATAGCTATCCTAGCACACACTACTATTATAGTTTTTTTTAAAACCACAATTCTACTATAAATTGGTACTTTTTTCCTAGAGAACAATTTGGCAACGTGTAATAAGGTCTTAAAAAATGTTTAGCTCTTCCAACCTGGTTATTCCACTTTGGGGGATTTATTCATTCAATGAATAGTCACTAAGCATTTTCCTTTTATGCATTAGGCACTGTTTTGAGGACTGTGAATACAGTGGTGAAGTCCATATAATCCCCGCCCTGAGAGTTTACAATCCTACAGAGGGAAAGAAACACATTTATTGATGGAGTGAATATATATTTTCCATGCTCACAATCCAGGTGAGGCAGGAGAATAGGGTCTGGAGGCAGGGAACCTAAGGCTGTTTCAAGCCACCTTCCTAGAACTAAACTGAAAGGAAAACCCTAACTTTCCAGCCTAAGTGACAAAAAGACCAGAGTCTACTCCCTTTGCAAACTCCCTACCTTTTCTGCACAGCAGATGGGAAATTGGCTTTCCGCAACCAATCAGACTGGTTGCAGGCCAAGTCTTTGTTTGCATAGAAGCCTAACTTTGTAACTTCATCCTAGCCTCTCATTGGTTGCCTTTTGCAACCAAGCAGATGTTTGCACAGAAGTGTGACCTTTGTAACTCCACTCCAGCCTCTGGTTGGCTGCTTTCTGCAACCAATCAGACTGATTGCAGGCTACCACTTCATTTACATGAGGTGAGCATGAAGTGGCCAATGGGAAACTTCTAGGGGCATTTGGACCCAAGAAGATTCTGTATCTGGGCCCTTGAGCCGCTGCTCGGGTCTGCCGCACTGTGGATTATACTTTCGTTTTCGATAAATCCCTGCTTTCGTTCTTTTGTTGCTTTGTTCTTTCTTTGCTTTGAAGAACATTTTGTCCAATTCTTTGTTCAAAACGCTAAGAACGTGGACAACTTGCAGTCGCGACCCTCTACCAGTGATACTTGCTTCCTCTTTGTGTTAAATGTACTCCAAATCTTCTTTAAGAAACACCCCGCCTGTATCCCAGCACTTTGGGAGGCCGAGGCGGGCGGATCACGAGGTCAGGAGACGGAGACCATCCTGGCTAACACTGTGAAACCCCGTCTCTACTAAAAATAAAAATAAAAAATAAAAAATTTTAAAAAACATTAGCTGGGCGAGGTGGCGGGCACCTGTAGTCCCAGCTACTCGGGAGGCTGAGGCAGGAGAATGGCGTGAACCCAGGAGGCGGAGCTTGCAGTGCGCCGAGATTGTGCCACTGTACTCCAGCCTGCGCGACAGAGTGAGACTCCATCTCAAAAAAAAGAAAAAAAAAAAGAAAGATAAAAAAAGAAACACCCCTTCCTCATTTTCCACCCTGTGAATGGATGGTCCACTCATCCAGCTACACCTATTTTAAGTCAGTATTTGTATTTCACCGTCTGGCCACTCGGATTGGTTCAGAGATGACACAGAACTCATTTGGAGCTAATGAGATGAATAAAGATGTTTGCTTGGGCTTGTGGCAAATACACATTTTCTTCTGCCTTATTGTATAAAGGTATGAGGCTTGGGGCTGCTGTAAGCATCTCCATTTCCTGGACTGTGTCAGCCTAAAAATGAAATAACTCCTGGAGAAAGCAGGGCAAAGACATTAGAGAGATGGCCAGATGGTGCCCTCTGAGTCTCAGGACTGAAAGGCGTGTAGTCAGCTGTGCTACACTTGGACTTTCAGTTGTGTGAGCCAATATGGCCCCTTTTGTGTATAAGCCAGTAAGAACAGCACACTGTCACCTACAAAGAAGGAAAACCAACTTATACACATTTGGTGTCCAGATGGGATATCACAATAGAGTGACACGCATTGAAGTGGTGACCCCAAGGATGGTATCGGAGAGAAATCTGACCCAGACTCTAGTAGGGGAGCAAAGGCTTTCCATTAGTAAATGCCATTTTAGTTGAGAGCTGAGGCATATAACTAAAGAAATAGCTAAGAAGAAAAATAGAGCAATTTATACCAATTATAGCAAGCTTATTTCTAAAAAAAGAATATATTGGAAATAATCCAAATGCTCAACAATGGGTGCATTATTAAGCACACTATTTCATATAAATATAATGTAATACATACCAATATGGTGACAGCCATGACAAATATGTGCACAATTTGGATACGTGGTAATACTCAGTCTGGTTTTGTTAAGCACTCTCAGCTCAGTGGGATATTAGCTCGAAATAGTTTAATGTTTTTCCAATCACCGTGCTCTGTCAATTCCCTGCTTTCTTTACCTCAGCAACATTTTTGGCAGAGCCGTGGGTTTCCAGTCACTTTGAATTATTCAAATTCCAGGCTCAGGTCGGATTCCAACCTGAGCTCATCCCTCTCCCACAGCTCAGCAGAGCTCAGGGCCCTGTTAGGAGGGAGGATGTGGGCTGCTCTCACCGGCCCCTCAGTGCAGCATCTTAGAAGGAAGGTGTAGACGGGGGGCAGGGGTCTGATTTGAGGATTATTATTCTCTTGAATCTCACTTATTCTCAAGGCCTAATTCCTGTGGTGTTCAAGACCAGAAGAGGAAGAGAGGCAGAGTTCAGGACCCTGTGTTGAGAGTGACCTCTCTTGCTCCCAGGCCTCACTGTGGCCTCTGTCTCCTGTCTCCTCCATCTTCTGGCTCCTTGTACATGGGGTCACAGGAACTATGCTATCCCTTCCCAACTCTGTGAGTTGCCTCCAACGCTGGGAAGGGGTACTAATAACCATTACCCAAGGCCTTGCTTCCCCCTCCACCTTTACCTGCTCCTATAAGCTTTTTACTTCCAGAAATTTCCAGAAAATAAAGTGCCTTTTTGTAAATTCACAAGTGCTGCACAACTCCAAGAACTACAGACCAATCTTTTCCAACAATTCCCCAACTGCTGTTTCTCCTGCTGACAGTATCATTACGGGACTGCTGGTTTATAGTAATTCAGCAAGGATCCCATCTGGAGAGAGGTAGTAGTCTTTGCTTTAGGCAGGTGCCCTCAAGCTTTACAATGAATTTTCTTATGGGCCCCTTCCAAAGTTTACGTTTTAGGAAACTGACACAGGACAGGCAAGCCTCCAAATTGGGGCTTGGCCCAGAAGGGTTCTTGGTTTCACCGGGGGAAGAAGTCAAGGGTGAGCCAGTGGTGTTAGACAACAATCCTTTACTGAATGGTACTGCTCCTTGTAGAGCAGCACTACCTCATAGGCAGCATGCCCAGAGTCAGCAACGCATGGGCTCTTGGCAACTGTGTTTATACTCAATATCAATTATATGCAAATTAAGGGGCAGGTTAATGCAAATTGAGGGATGGGTTATTTAAAACTTTCTAGGAAAGGATTGGTAACTTCCAGGTCATTGCCATGGCATTTGTAAACTACCATGGTGCTGGTGGGAGTCTCTCACGCTAATGAGCAATGAGGGCACCTAGGGATCACTTTTGTCACTATCTGCTGGTTCCTGACGGTTTTTTTGCTTCATCCTGTCTGAACCAGATCCTGTTTGGATCAGCAGGGTTGTGACCAGAAAGCAAGTCTAGCTGGTCTCCAACCTCAAAGGCTTGTTGCTATGAACTTTGGACACTTCCCAAGTCCCAAAGACTTCCAACTTTGGTTCTCCCAATTGTTTACTCATATGGGTGGGCAGTAAGGCAGGTGGTTGTTGGAATGATGGTAGGGAGGAGTAGGGCTAATTTGATGGTCTTCTGCTAGGGAGGTGCTGGCCCCAATTTTTGGCAGCTTTCTCCAGAATGTAGGGTACTTAAAGCCTGTTATTTTTATCTGTAGCCCCCAGGGCTAATTCCAGGACAACAGTCCTACTAAACACCCAATATCATGTATTGTTTAAGTCTCATATATCTCCATGACTGATTTTCTGTCTCTTTGTTCTATCAAGGACTGGAAGAAGAGTAACAGAATCTTCAACTGTAATTCTGCATTTGTCTATTTCTCCTTTCAGTTCCTTCAGTTTTGATTTTTTTGAGGCTTTGTTTTTAGGTGCTTACATATTTAGAATTATGATGTCTTCCTGACCCCTTTATCAATATAACATATTCTTCTTTATTTCTGGTAATATTTCCTGTTCTGAGATGTAGTTTTCTGATATTAATATAGCCACATCAGCTTTTTTTTTTTTTTAAATGGGTAGTGTTTTCATGGTATATTTTTTCTCATTCTTTCACTTCTAATCCACCTGTGTTTTCATATTTAATGAGCGTATCTATAGACTTCATATAATTGGGTTTCGATTTTTATATCTAGTCTGGCAATATCTGACTTTTGATTGTAGTGTTTAGATTCTTTATTATAATTACAAATACAGTTAGAATTGAGTCTACCATATTGCTATTTGTATTTTATTTATCCTCATATTTTCTTTGTTGCAATTTCACTTTACCTGCCTTATTTGGATAACTGGTAATATTTTTAGGATTTCATTTTATCTCTAATATTGACTTATTAGCTATTTCTCTGTTTTCCTTATTTTTAAGTGTTGTTCTAAGATTTAACATACGAATTTTTAGCCAGGCAGGCTGTAGTTCCAGCTACTTCAGAGGCTGAGGTGGGAAGATCTCTTGAGTCCAGGAGTTCAAACCATTAGTGTGCAATGATCACTCCTGTCAATAGCCACTGCACTCCAACCCTGGGAAACATAGCTGAGAATGACTCTCTAAAAACAACAAAAACAATATTATACTTCTTCAAGTATAATTAAGAAACCTGTAGGCTGGGTGCGGTGGCTCACACCTGTAATCCCAGCACTTTGGGAGGCTGAGGCAGGCAGATCACCTGAGGTCAGGAGTTCGAGACCAGCCTGGCCAACATGGTGAAACCCCATCTCTACTACAAATACAAAAATTAGCCAACACGGTGGCATGTGCCTATAATCCCAGCTACTCTGGAGGCTGAGGCACAATAATCACTTGAACCTGGGATGCGGAGGTTGCAGTGAGCCAAGATCACGCCACTACACTACAGCCTGGGTGACAGAGTGAGACTCTATCTAAAAAAGAAAAAAGAAAAGAAACCTGTAACACTATACTTCCAGAGTATACTTTCTGTCTTTACGCTATTGCTTTAATAGATTTTTACTTTTACATATGTTATAAACCCCGTAATAGATGGTTACTACAGTCATACACTACATAGCAATGTTTTGGTCAATGATGGATCCCATACAAAACAGTGATCCCATAAGATTGTAATTGAGCTGAAAAATTCCTATCACTGGGTAACATTGTAGCACAATACATGATTTACATGTTTTGGTGATACCGGCATAAACAAATGAACTGTGCTGTAGGTTATATAAAAGTATAGCACATATAATTACTTACAATATGTAATACTTGATAGTGATAATAAATGACTATGTTGCTGGCTTACGTATTTACTATACTATACTTTTTATTGTTATTTTAGAGTTTATTCCTTCTACTTACATTATAAAAAGAGTTAATGGTAAGATAGCCTTGACCAGGTCCTTTGGAAGGTATCCAGAAGAAGGCATTGTTATCATAGGAGATGATGGTTCCATGCGTGTTTTTGCCTTGAAGACTTTCCAGTGAGACAAGGTGTGGAAGTGGAAGACAGTGATGATCCTGACCTGTTGTAGGCCTGCGCTAATGTGTGTGTTTGTGTCTCAGTTTTTAACAAAAACTTTTAAAATGTATTTTAAAATCTTTAAAAATAGAAAAATGCTTATAAAATAAGGATATAAAGAAAGAATATTTTTGTACAGCTATATGATTGTGTTTTAAGCTAAACACTATTAAAAAAGAGTCAAAAAGTTAAAAAAATTTTTTAATTTATAAAGTAAAAAGATTACAGTAAGCTAGGGTTAATTTATTATTGAAGAAAAAATATTTATATAAACTTAATGTACCCTAAGTATATAGTGTCTACAAAGTCTACAATCATGTACAGTAACGTCCTCAGCCTTCACATTCATTCACCATTTACTCATTGTCTCACCCAGAGCAACTTCTAGCCCTACAAGCTCCATACAGGGTTAGTGCCCTACACACATGTACCATTTCTTATCTTTTATACTTTATTTTTACTGCGTCTGTTCTATGCTTAGCTATGTTTAGATACACAAATACCATCGTATTATAATTACCTACAGTATTGAGTACAGTATCACTCTGTAGAGGTTTGTAGCCTAGGAACATAGGCTATACCATACAGCCTATGTATGTGGTAGGCTATACCACTGAGGTTTGTGTAAGTACACACTGTGATGTTCACACAATGATGAATTTGCCTAATGATGCATTTCTCAGAACATATCCGCATTGCAAAGCAATACATGACTACAGTTTGCTTTAAATAGTCAATTTATCTTTTAAGAACATTAAAAATAAGAAAAAATGTCTCATTTACCTACATACTAATTATATATGGCATTTTTCATTTCTTTGTGTAGATCCAAGTTATATCTGGCTTCCTTCTGTCTGAAAAACTTCATGAAGAATTGTAATTCTTGTAGTGAAGGCCTACTGTTGAGAAATTCTTTCAGCTTTTACTTATCTGAAAGTCTTTATTTCACCTTTATTTTTGCACTGGGTATAGAATTCTAGATTGATAATTTTCTCCTTTTTTCTTTCAGTACTTAAAAGATATTGCATCATTGTCTTAAGGTTTACATAATTTCTGACAAGAAGTTTGTAATAATTCTAATCTTTATTTCTCTCTGATATAATGTGCCTCTTTTTTCTCCAGCTATCTAATACTTTTAGGACTTTTCTCTTTATCACAGGTTTTCAGCAATTTGATTATAATGTGCCTTGGTGTTGTTTTAATTGTGTTTATTCTGCTAATTGGAGTTTGTTCCTAGAACTGTGGGTTTATAGTTTTTATCAATTTTTGGAAAATTTTCAGGGACTACTTCTTCAAGTGTTGTATTTTGTTTATTTGTTTGTTTGTTTTTGTTTTTGTTTGTCATCTCTCTTTCTCTCTTTCTCTCTCTGTCTCTCTGGATTCAAGTTCATTGCTCTTTTCTTCTAGAGTGTCTGATCTGTAAATTCCACTCAGTAAAATTTTATTTTCAGATGTTATTCTTTTCATTGGCTTCTCTTTTATAGCTTCCATTTCTCTCATGATTATATTTATGTTTTCCTTTAAATATTTTAGCATATCAATCCCATTCATAATACCTGTTTTAATGTTTTCGTCTGATAATTTCATCTTCTTTATTATTTTAAAGTTTTTTCTTGACTGATATTTTTACTGGTTATGTGGCACTTTTTTGTTTCTTATAAATCTAGTAATTTTTTATTGATGTAGCCATTTCTTTCATTGTTGAGTGCTAGATTTTATTTTATTCCTTTACAAGTTGGAGTTTGTTCTGGCAGGCAGTTAAATTACTTGTGGATCAGTCCGGCCCACTCAAAGCTTGTTTTTAAGCTCTTATAAAGCAGAACTAGGGTAGCCTTTACTCTAGGACTAATTTAGTCACATTCCTAAGACATGACCCTTCTGGGGTCTCTGCTGAGTGGGATCTCTGTAATTCAAGGAAGTCTCCCTGCCCTATGGCTGGTGGCCATTCAGATGATTCCCACTTCTGTGTAAGCTCTGGAAACTTTTTGGCTTACAGCTCTCTGGTAATTGTTCTTTTCCTGGAAATTGTTCTTTGCCCCACCTTGTGGAGTTTTATCCTAACCATATCCTGACTGGTTTTTCAGACTCAAGGGACCCCTGTTCAGATTTCTGGAATTCTTTCTCTGTAGAGTCCTCTCCTGCCTGTTCTCTGCCCCACATTCTAGCTGTTTGACCTCCCTGAACTCTGATGTATTTTGTCTCAATTTGGTGAGATTTCCACAATCTGGAACCTGGACTGTCCGTAGTTCAGTGTCTGAACACTGTTGTTTCACGTGTTTTGTTCAGTTTTCTAGTGTTCTAGGTAATTTTGTACTCTTTTATTTTTCTCCTGCCTATAAGTGTAAGTCCCTTTCAATGAGAACTAGAAAAACAAACAGAGATATAATAAGTTGATGGGACTTTATTTGGGGATAGGAGTGCAGTAAAGAAAATTACAGCAAGCTGTTTATTAGTATGAGTTTGTAGGCTTGAGACAGATGGGGCTAATCTACAAATATATAAAATACTTTCTTATAAAGAGAAGCAGAAATGAGCTGAGGTGATGCCCAGCAGGCAGATCTATAGGTGGGAAGGGCTGGGCTAACTGTTCTAAAAGTCGAATGCAAAGAGAAACATTTGGGTGTTTGTTAAAAGGCAGATTCTATGCGTCCTGCAAGTGATCCCATGGGCCCCCCATAATTTGTATTTTTAACAGGTGCCCTAAGGTGGTACTGATGCAGTTGGTCTGTTGGCCATTCTTGAAGAAATACCAGCTGAGGATCCTAGGTAGGGAATCCTCATATGAACCCAGACAACTCCATCTCAGGCACACAGGTAGGGTCCCCTATGTGCATGAAAGGCTAGAAGAGGAATCATTATGGAGTGAGAAAAGAGATGTCAGAGAGGAAGCAGTTGGCCTTCAGGACCAGGTAGAAGTGCAAGGGATAAGGAGAGTCAGAGCAAGAAGTGACAGGGTCTTGGGTGCAAGAATTGCTTTCCCTTGGCCAGGTGCATAGACCGTCTATGGAAGGTGCACCTTGGGATGAGGTAGCAGAAGGCCTCCAACAGGGAAAACCTCAGACACATGAGCAAGAGCAGCCCTGAAGGAAAACAGCTGGAGTCAAAACAGAATGAAAACCTCACTTTGCTGGCTGCATAACAGCAACTACAAACACTGATTTAGATGAACCTTTTACAGTGATCTAGTCTTTCTCATGAAATACTCATGTCCATTTCAGTGAGCTCTCTAGGGACACAATTTCAGCTTTGTAGTGATTCACGGTGGGTTGTTACATTGGCCAAATTGCCTTAGTGCTGTATTGACGAGCTCAGTTGAAACAGAGAGAGCTGAGTTTATCTCTTCATCAGGGTTCCTAAAAGCCCAATCTCAGCAAGAATTCTAGATTCAGGTCGACTGAGCACTGTTCAGAATGCTTTATTAATTTCCTCTTGATGTATCACCAGCAAGAGTAAAATCTTTCTACCCCGACCAAGCCCGCTAACCGCCACTAGGGCTTAAAGCCCAAAGAGAAGATGTTCAACTCCAGATAAAGGAAATACACCAGAGGCGTCCTTGGAGACAGGGAATGTGTACTCTGACAAGCAGGCCCGCTGCACTGTCCCTCAGGGCAGGACATGTACTTGGACCGGTGGGGAAGGAGAAAACATGGAACTTTCAAGTTAATTAATGACAGTAAAGAGGACGAGAACAGAGGTAAAACAATGGGGCAAAGTCTTCCTGGCTTAGTTTATGGTCTTTGGTGATTGAGAATAGCTCACAATGCCAAAACATGGCTCTGTTCAGAGGGACAGGCATGGAAGAAAGAAAATATCATTTCAATGAAGG
The DNA here is from genome assembly GCF_047675955.1 of Chlorocebus sabaeus. Classification (NCBI taxonomy): domain Eukaryota; kingdom Metazoa; phylum Chordata; class Mammalia; order Primates; family Cercopithecidae; genus Chlorocebus; species Chlorocebus sabaeus. The sequence goes on along the minus strand of NC_132928.1, from coordinate 67,712,504 downwards.
ACCAGCCTTCTGTACAGGAAGTCAAGAAATCTCAATGTCTTGGGTTTTTTTAAGTTAATCACAGTTCTGTGGTGGGATGTCTCAGAAGAGTCACAGAAACCTTATTATTAAGAGGATCAATAAATTAAGAAGGAGACCTTCTTAAATGAAAAAATTCACTTTGTAGAGAAGAAAAGCTGTTTTCAGTTAATACATGGTTACTGAGTATCCACAGATTATTTTTCTTCTCTTTGTGAATGGCAGCAGCATTTCCCGAATGAGTTTTGCCCAATATTCAACCTTTGGGATGCTCCATAGGCCAAAGAGTTCCATCTTCAAATTTCAAGGGAACACTGCCTACTGTCTCTCCCTGTGGACAGTCATTATGCACATAGGTATATTAAAGATACTGGGTAGTCTCATAGCATGGAAACTTACTTAATTAAAAAAAAACTTATTGGGTCCTAAACCTGATTGATAATGGAATCCCTTTTTTAGATGATCCCTGATAACATCCTGAAGCTTTACTGAGCTCTGAAGCACCCTCAGAAGTGTTCGTAAATACCACTAACAGAATTGGACTCTTCCATGCTTGGTCAAAATATCCTCAAAGGTTGACTTACACACCTAGTAAGATGGCCAAAATAAAAAAAAAGATTACTGATAATGCCAAGTGTTGGAATACATGCAGAGCAATACAAACTCTCACCAATTGCTGATGAGAATGCAAAATGGTCCGGCCACTCTGGAAGACAGTTTGGTGGTGACTTAAAACATTATATATATATATATTTATATATATATATGCTGTATCAACCAACAAATCTACTTCAAAATATTTTTTTAATTTTTTAAATTTTGATACATAGTAGTGTGTGTATATATATGTATAATAGTAAATATTTTGGGGTACATTTATGGGGTACTATTACAAACATGTAATAGTACATATTTATGGGCTACATGTGATTTGTGACATATTTACAGGGTACATGCATAGAATGTGTAATTATCAAATCAGGGTACTTAAAATACCATTTTTGGTCAACAATGAAAACTTACATTCACACAAAAACTCATCTATGAAAGTTCATAGCAGTTTTACTTATAATTGCCAAGAGCTTCAAACAATCCAAATGTTATTCAGTGGGTGTATGAGTAAACACACTGTTGTACATGTGTACAATGGAATGCTACTAATTAATAAAAGAGCAAATTATTCATACACACAATATGGATGAATCTCAAATATATTGTGCTAGGTGAAAAAATCCAATCCAAAAAGTTGCATATGGTATGATTCTACTCATGTGACATTATCAGGGGAACCAGCCCCCAATATTTCAATGTAGGTTCTTTTCTATTTTCCCTAAGTGTCAGCCAGTCTGAGAAATAAAGGGAAGGAGTACAAAAGAGATAAATGTTTAAGTTGGGTGTCTGGGGGCGACATCACGTGTCGGCAGGTTCCGTGATGCCCTTGAGCCACAAAACCAGCAAGTTTTTATTAACGATTTTCAAAGGGGAGGGAGTGTGGGTCGCAGAGATCACATACTTCAAGGGCAACAAAATATCACAAGGCAAATGGGCAAGGCAAAGTCACAAGGTCAGGACAAAACCAGAATTGCTGAGGAAGTTTCATGTCCCACTGTGCACACATTGTCATTGATAAACATCTTAACAGGAAACAGGGTTCAAGAGCAGAGAACCGGTCTGATTAGAATTTGCCAGGCTGGAATTTCCTAATCCTAGCAAGCCTGGGAGCACTGCAGGAGACCAGGGCATGTTTCATTCCTGGTCTACAACTGCATAAGGCAGACACTCCCAGAGTGGCCATTTTAGAGCCCCCCACCACTGCTGCCCCGGGAATGCATTCTTTTCCCAGGGCTGTTAATTATTAATATTCCTTACTGGGGAAGGAATTCAGCAATATTTCTATTACCTGTTTTCAGTAATAAGAGAAATATGACTCTGTCCTGCCCAGCTCTCAGGCAGTCAGACCTAATGGTTATCTTCCTTGTTCCCTGAACATCGCTGTTATCCTGCTCTTTTTTCAAAGTGCCCAGATTCCATATTGTTCAAACACACATGCTTTATGAACAATTTATGCAGTTAATGCAATCACCACAGGGTCCTGAGGTGACATACATCCTCAGCTTACAAAGATAATAGGATTAAGATATTAAAGTAAAGACAGGCATAGGAAATTATAAGAGTATTGATTGGGGAAGTGATAAATGTCCATGAAATCTTCACAATTTATGTTCAGAGACTACAGTAAAGACAGGCATAAGAAGTTATAAAAGTATTAATTTGGGGAACTAATAAATGTCCATGAAATCTTCACAATTTATGTTCCTCTGCCACGGCTGCAGCTGGTCCCTCCGTTCAGGGTCCCTGACTTCTCGCAACATGACATTCTGGAAAAGGCAAAAATGTAAGAACGGAGAACAGATGGGTGGTTGCCAGGGACAAGAGTGTCTGATTACACAGGGAAAACAAAAGATATTTCTTTTTTTTTTTTTTTTTTTTTTGAGGTGGAGCTTTGCTCTTGTTGCCCAGGCTGGAGTGCAATGGCACGATCTTGGCTCACTACAACCTCCGCTTCCCGGGTTCATGCCATTCTCTTGCCTCAGCCTCCTGAGTAGCTGGGACCTGCCCACCTGCCACCATGTCCAGCTAACTTTTTGTGTTTTTAGTAGAGACAGGGCTTCACTATGTTGGCCAGGCTGGTCTTGAACTCCTGACCTCAAGTGATCCACCTGCCACGGCCTCCAAAAGTGCTGAGATTACAGGCATGAGCCACTGAGCCTGGCTGGGAATTCTTTAAGTTGTTGAAATTGTTCTGTATCCTGCCCGTGCTGTTAGTTTCAAGACTCTATGCACATGTAAAACACATAAAACTTTACACCAAAAAAGTAGATTTTACTCTCTGTAGGTTTTTTAAATTAAAATAAAAAGATGATGCTGCTGGCAATAATTATCTATGTAAGAGCATTTTAACCCAGTAATATCATTCTACAAATTTACCCTATGAGTAAGTTTCTACAAGTACCTAAAGATTCATGTACCTGGTTACAGAGCAGAGAAAGTACAGAGGCTGCGTCTGGTTCCCACTGTCACAGCCATTGCTGTGTCACAGTACATTGAGCTCCACAGAGACAGCACTGGGGCAAGGGAGAGCTGGACTTGCCAGACAGGCACTGGGCAGCTCTGTGCCTTGCTGAGGAAAGATAACTAAGCATGGTCGAAGGAAATCCTAAGAAGCCGAGAGGCAAAATGTCATCATCTGAATTCTTTGTGCAAGCTTGTCAGGAGGAGCATAGGAAGAAGTACCCAGCTGCTCCAGTCAACTCCTCAGAGTTTTCTCAGAAGTGCTCAGAGAGGTGGAAGACCATACATGCTAAAGAGAAAGGAAAATTGAAGACATGGGAAAGGTGGACAAGACCTGCTATGAAAGAGAAATGAAAAGCCATATCCCTTGCAAAGGGGAGAGAAAAAAATAAGTTCGAGAATCCCAGTGCACCCAAGAGGCCTCCATCAGCCTTTTTCCTGTTCTGTTCTGAGTATCACCCCAAAATCACAGGAGAACATCCTGGCCTGTCTATTGGTGATGCTGCAAAGAAACTGGGAGAGATGTGGAGTAACACTGCTGCAGATGACAAGCAGCCTTACGAAAAGAAGGCTGCAAAACTGAAGGAAAAATACAAAAAGGATATTGCTGCATATTGAGCTAAAGGAAAGCCTGATGCAGCAAAGAAGGGAGTTGTCAAGCTGAAAGAGTAACAAAAAGAAGGAAGAGGAAAAGAACAAGGAGGAAGAAAATGAAGATGAATATGAAGAAGATGATGACGATGAACAAGTTGGTTCTAGCAGTTTTCTTTTTCTTGTCTTTAAAGCATATAACCCCCCTGTACACAATTCACTCCTTTTAAAGAAACACATTGAAATGGGAGGCTGTGTAAGATTTATTTTTAACTGTACCGTGTCTTTTTTGTATAGTTAACACATTACTGAATGTGTCTTTAGATAGCCCTGTCCTGGTGGTATGTTCAATAGCCACTAACCTTGCCTGGTACAGTATGGGGTTGTAAATCGGCATGGAAATTTAAACAGGTTGTTGTTGGTGCACAGCATAAATTAGTAACGAAAGGGGATGGTAGTTTTTTCATCTTCGTTTGTTTCTGATGTAGCTTATATGAAATAATTGTTGTTCTGTTCACTGAATACCACCTTGTAGTTGCAAAAAAAAAAAAAGTTGCAGTTGTTTTGTTGACATTCTAAATGCTTCTAAGTAAATACAATTTTCTTTATTAATAAAATAAGATTCATTTACCTATTTATTCATTCATTTAATCATTGTTTGTAATAACAAAACAAAAGAAGAAAGGGAAGAAAAGACAAGAAAAGAATCTAGGAGAAGTTCATACATACAGAACCACTGAAGTAAACTTCTAATAATAAAATACAAATCAGTCATTAAAAATAACAAAATAATCAACATCTTAACCGAAAAGTGAAAGGCACAGAGTAAGGAATATTCCAAATTAAAGGATACCAAGGAGATAATAATTTAGTAGAACATGGGATCCTGGACTGGATACTAGAGAAGAAAAAGAACATGAGTAGGACAATTGGCAAAATGTGCATATGGCATATACATCAGAAAATCATATTATGTAAACATCAATGCCTTGATTTTGACCATCATAATTAATTATGTAAGATGTTAATGTTTATGGAATTTGGGAAAAGGTATATGGTAATTTTCTCTAATTTTTTTGTAAGAAATTAGCTTAAATGAAAAGTTTTAAAATACAGAAAAAATAAGAAACCATCATAATAAGATAGAAACTTACCAAAGTTCCTGTTTTTACACCCCAAGGGACATAAGACACAGGAGAGAAAGACCAGGGGCTGCCTAGGGTGGGAAATACACTAAGAGATACCTTTGGGAGCTAAGCTATGAGGTCACAAAGGCATAAGAATGATGCAATCGACTTTGGAGTCTTGGGGAAGGGTGGGAGCAGGTAAAGGATAGGGAACTGCACTTGGGTACAGTGTACACTGCTCAGGTGATGGGTGCACCAAAATCTTAGAAACCGCCACTAAAGAACTTACTCATGTAACCTAAATAAATAAATAAAAGACTTACTGTTCTTGTGAAAAAGAAAGAAAGAGAGAGAGAGAGAGAAAGAAAAAAGGAAAAAAAAGAAAGAGATGGCTATGGCCAGGCACTGTGGCTCACGCCTGTAATCCCAGCACTTTGGGAGGCCAGGGCGGGCGGATCACCTGAGGTCAGGAGTCTGAGACCAGCCTGACCAACATGGTGAAACCCTGTCTCTACTAAAAATACAAAAATTAGCCAGGTGTGGTGGCATGTGCCTGTAATCCCAGCTACTTGGGAAGCTGAGGCAGGAGAATCGCTTGAACCCGGGAGGCAGAGTTTGCGGTGAGCTAAGATCACGCCACTGCACTTCAGCCTGGGCAACAAGAGCGAAACTCCATCTCAAAAAAAAAAGAAAAAGAAAAAGAAGTGAGAGAAAGATGACTTAAAAGCACTTGTGCAAGATAATGGGAGGATCTTAATGGGGAAACTGAGTATGCAGGAACTGTCTGCAGCTTTGCAACTTTTCTGTAAACCTCAAACTACTCTCAAATAACTATTATTATTATTATTGTTATTAAACAGCAAAAAAAAAAAAGAGAGAGAGAGAGAGATACCCTCATAATGCTAAGATCCCAAAGGGGTATACTCTCAGTGCAAGAGCAAATCTGAAGTAAGCTTGTCCTCAGCCAGAGTAGACTATGAAGAAAATTGCTGTCTCATAAATTGGCATATGGGGGAAAAAAACTCAGGGATTCATAACCTCGTGGTAGTTCTCAGATAGTTTTGTAGCCCAAATCCATACTATTTTTATGCCTAGAAAAACTTCAGACTGAATCTTTTTAAAAACCAGGTTCTGAGTTAATAGTGCCCATCTAGGCCAGGCACTGAGGCTCACCCCTATAATACCAGCACTTTGGGGGGCTGAGGCAAATGGATTGCCTGAGGTCAGGAGTTCAATACCAGCCTGGCCAACATGGAGAAACCGCCATCTCTATTAAAAATACAAAAATTAGCTGGGCGTGGTAGCTGGTGCCTGGAATCAATCCTAGCTACTTGGGAGGCTGAGGCAGGAAAATTGCTTGAACCCAGGAGGCAGAGGTTGCAGTGAGCCGAGATTGCACCATTGCCCTCCAGCCTGGGCAACAAGAGCAAGACTCTACCTAAAAAAAAAAGAAAAAGAAAAAGAAAATAGTGCCCATCTAGCAGATACAAATCCTTCCTGAAGAAAACTGCTTTTGACAGGGGACACAAAGAATTCCCACAAATACAATTCCAACAAATATGAAGTCACAAAAAATATCACTTAATACCAAGAAAACAAATCTCCATGAGATGGATCCAGGAAAAACAACAGAATCAAATCCACAAGGACTTCTGAAATTTAAATTAGACATAGAATATAAAAGAATATATGCAATATTTTTAAAGAATAAAAATATTATATGGGCAAGATTTGGAAAAATGAAAAACATAATTTTTTTTTTTTTTTTTTGAGACAGAGTCTGTCTGTTTCTGTCGCCCAGGCTGGAGCCCAAGCTAGAGTGCAGTGGCGAGATCTCGACTCACTGCAATTTCTGCCTCTTGGGTACAAATGATTCTCATGCCTCAGCCTCTCAAGTAGCTGGGACTACAGGCGTGTGCCACCATGCCCGGCTAATTTTTGTATTTTTAGTAGAGATGGGGCTTTGCCATTTTGGTTAAGCTGGTTTCGAACTCCTAGCCTCAAGTGAACTGTCCGCCTCAGCCTTCCAAAGTGCTGGGATTATAGGTGTGAGCCGCCACACCCAGCCAAAACATGATAATCAAAATTTAAAACTCAATGTTGGTTTAACAGCAGATGAGACACAGATGAAGAGAGAATTCATGGAATAAAGAATAAATATGAAGAAATTATATAGAATAAGGTGTAAAGAACAAGAGATAGAAATTTTGAGTCAGGTGCGGTGGTGCATGCCTATAGTCCCAGGTACTCAGGAGGCTGAGATGGGAGGATCCCTTGAGCTCAGGAGTTCCAGACCAACCTGGGCAACATAGCAAGATCCCATCCCAAAAAAAATTTATCAACACAAATTAAAAAATGTTAAAAAATAGAATAAATGTTTTAATTTTAAAAATAAAAGAAATTTTGCAAGAATTTCAAATATGATGTGAAGGGTACTACACATATGTATGAATACTACTGAAGGCCATCTTGGAGGCCAGCTCCCACAATTGTGTCATTCAAGTCTTCTATATTCTTATTGATTCTTTTTACCAACTTGTTCTATCAATCACTTAGAATGGAATGTTGACGTTTCCAGCTGCGGTTGTGAATATATCTATTTCTTCTTTAGTTCCATCATGTTTTGCTTTATGTATTTTGAAGCTGTGTTTTTCCATATCTACACACTTGGGGTTGTTATAGCTCATTAAGGAAATGGCCCCTCCATCATTATAGAAAGGCTCTTCTCATCCCTAGTAAAATTCCTAGTTTGGAATTTGACTTTGATGTTAATATAAGCACTCCTGCTTTGTTTGCTGTTCTCATCCATTTACTTTTATCCATATATGTCATTATATTTAAGGTGGGATCATCCACATTCCTTGGCTTGTGGCTCCCTTCCACCATTTTCAAAGCCGGGAACAGTGGGCAGAGTCTTTTTTATGGAGCCATTTCTCTGGTTCTCAGCAGCCAGGAAATGATCTCCACTCTTAAGCACTCATGTGATTAGATTGGGCCCACCTGGATAATCCAGGCTCCTCTCCCCAGCACAAGACCCTTAACCTGGAGGACCTCAACCTCTTCAAAGAGCTTTCTGCGTGACTGAGTACTCTAACCTTTCTCTCTTTCTGAGGTCTTAGCACAAGACTGTGCAGCCACACCTTTGATTTAGCACATTTGAAATTCAGTCCCCTGGTTGCTTTATAACTTACAACCTTGAAAAAATTATTATTTTGTAGATTACCTGGATTTTCTTGTCAGGTAGGAGTGACATGTTCTTGCAGTATCCTAAGCAACTGTGGAAACTCTACTTAATATGTAATAAAAGCATTCTTTAAGAAATAAGGAAAACAGGAGAGAATATTATTGATTGTGAGGGTAATAATCACAATCAATGATTGTGAGGGTAATTGCTAGTCATATAACTGAGAAGTTGGTTCGAGACATCCAAATGCATAGAGGGAAAGATAAGACCTGTGATGGACTTTGTTTTTTAACTTTTCGATGAAAAACAGAAAAAGCCAATGTCCAAAGATAGGATTCCTGGTTAAAGCATCCCCAGGCCCTCACAAAAATTGGCATATTTGATACCATCTGATAAGCTAAATAAATGCTCTCTGGGGTACCCTCAGCTCAGCTGACCTCCGTTACCAGTCATTGGCACAATACGGTCAGAGATTAACACAGCACATTTTTCTCCTTCCCACCACCGTGGACACCACCACCATCCGAAGGTCGAGGTCAGGGCAACTCCAGCATTTACAATAAAGGGCAATATGTATTGGGAGCTAGCAAAATCAATCCAAAGGTCTAGGGGGAAAAAGAAGGTATCTTCCTTGGGTCCTGTCTCTTGCCCTAAATGGAGATAAAACATGTTTCTAGTTCAATACTTCAAAGGGCAGGGATTTGTCTCTGTCACAGAACTGGAGACTTAGAAGAAACTCCAAATGTAACTCCTCACCCTGGGCAAAACCAGCATAAAGTGGTTTGTGGAGCATCAGTCAAGACCAGGAACAGTGCCCTACATATATATGGAGAAGATGTGTTCATCCCTTGAGTCAGGGCTGAGCCTATGTATAAGAACAATTTATTCATTTATCTGGTATCCGTTTATGTTATTTTTTGACATATTTAATAAAACTAACTAAAACTTATGTGAACGATTTTAGGTATTACATGATCTCAAGGAATTTCTACATGGTGGGTTTTTTGTTTGTTTCTTCTGTTAGAACTCCTGAGATGCTGTTGGATCAAGTCAAAAAATCAAAGAAACAGCATCAAAAATGAAAGAGCAAGTTTAGTCTCTGCCAAGTTCACTCCTCTCCTACACGTCGCAGTTGGAGGGTGGGGAGCTGGCATAAAACCAATACGTGCTTCTCTCCCATCGGTGTGGAAAGTTTTTTGTTTTCTTATCTTTAACGCGTCTGCTGAAAATATCTCGCACGAGGAAGGCTGTCTTCTTACAGAAGTCCTGAGGGATACACGATCTTGTACATATGTTTACAAAATTGAGGGCAGCAAAGTATGAGGGTATTTGAGGTCACTTGGATCTGCGCACAGCAATCATTTGGAGGCTGCGTCTTTGGCTCCTTATTTGTGCCTGTTTAAGTCTGGCCTTGCATGGGAGTCCCAGAGGAGCAAGAAAAGCAGGCCAAAGAAGATACAGAAAAGACTCCAGCATCCCTGTGACGTCATGAAGGGTCTGCTTGCTGCTGCCCAGAGTGAGTCGGCTTCGCTGTTCAAGTTCTGGTCCAGTGCCCGTAGGAAGAACACATGCCCTGTAAATGAGGAAGAGAGGGCCTGCTCTCTGCCAAGGTCTAGTTGCACATGAACCTGAATCCTAACACAACCCAGCAAGATTAATATTGTATCCCATTGGGCCAATACCAAAACCAGCTCATAAAGGTTAAGTAACATGTTTAAGGTCACACAGTAAGTAGCAAAGCAAAGATTCGATCCCATTAAAACCTTCCCTCTTTTTGAGGGCACCACACTGCCTTCAAAGAGACACATCCTGAATTAGGATGTGTCCACCCTCACCCTGGGAACCAGCCCTACCTGACAGATAGAAAAGCAGAATACAATTGACTGTCGAACAACATGGGTTTAAACTGTGCAAGTCCACTTATATATGAATTTATTTTCAATAAAAGTTACACCAAGTTCAGCTACCTCTCCTGCCTCCCTTTCCACCTCCTCACCTCTTCCCCCCCGATACCCCTGAGACAGCAGGACCAGCCCCTCCTTTTTCTCGTCCTCCTCAGCCTACGCAACATGAGGATGAAGGCCTTGATGATGACAATCTATTCCACTTAACGAATAGTAAATATATTTTCTCTTCCTTATGTTTTTCTTCTCTTTTTTTTCTGAGATGGAGTCTTGCTTTGTCGCCCAGGCTGGAGTACAGTGGCTCAATCTTGGCTCACTATAAACTCTGCCTCCTGGGTTCAAGCGATTCTCGTGTCTCAGCCTCCCAGGTAGCTGGGATTACAGGCGCCTGCCACCATGCCTGGCTAATTTTTGTATTTTTAGTAGAGACGGGGTTTCACCATGTTGGCCAGGCTGGTCTCAAACTCCTGACCTCAGGTGATCTGCCCACCTCAGCCTCCGAAAGTGCTGGGATTACAGGCCTGAGCCACCACGCCTGGCATGTTTTTTGTTTTTTTTTTTTTTGAGACAGGGTCTCCCTCTGTCACCCAGGAAGGAATGCAGTGATGTGATCATAGCTCATTGAAGCCTCAACTTCCCGGGCTCAAGTGATCCTCCCACTTCAGCCTCCCAAGTAGCTGAGACTACAGGCACAGGCCACCATGCCTGGCCCTGGTGTGTGTTACACCCTCAGAGCTGGTGGCTCAGTAGGGCTTGGCAGTTTTGCAATGCGGTGAAGATATGCAGAGACATACGTCAGCCAGTCAAGTTCAATTCCAGCTCTGCCTCTCCTGCTGGGGGCCTTGGGGCAAGGCCTCACTTGAGTTTCCTCCAGTGTAGGCGGTAGATATTAACAAGATTCACCTAATAGGCCTAAGGGAGTGAGTGGACTAAGGGAGATAATCCACAAATCCACAGAGCAACCTGCACAGAGCAATGCATGATAAATATTATCTATCTTGATTCTTCTTCCTTGCATTTCCCATCATTTGCAATTGCATATTCATTTGTGTGATTATTTGACTAATAACTGTCTTTTTCACTAAAAGACACGCTTGGTGAAGCCAAGGACTGTGTCTGCTTTGCTCACTGGTGAATCTTCAGTGACTCCCAAGCACAGTCTGACACCCAGTAGATGATTGGCAAATGTGTAGTGAATCGGTGAAGGTATGAGGAATAGAAAGCACTTAATACATGTTTGTTGGACTGTAAAAGAACAAAACGCTCTGGAAATGGCTGGTAATGTTTTTTGGCCTTGGTGCTGTTACAACTTGTGACATTGTAAAATATATATTTGGTCTTTATCCCGTTTCCTGGCATTTAACTCTTACAATCCTTGGAATCTCCACAGTGATGTATTTTTGTATGCTTATATTGGTGGATAGCTTTAGGATGGGCCCAGTCAGGTCACCAGAAAGAATAAGGCATAATTAGAGGACTGGGACTTTTAGCCCCATCCTGTAACCTCTGGAGAGGGGAGAGTGGCTGATGGCCAGTGGCCAATGACTTAATCATGCCTACCTAATGAAGTTTCCATGAACTCGAAAAGGGCAGGGTTCGAGGAGCTTCCAGATAGCTGAACACGGGAAGGTTCCTAGAGGGTTGCATGCCCAGAGAGGGCATGGAAGCTCTGCGCCCCTTCTCCCATACCTCACCCTATGCATCTCTCTGTCAGTATCCTTTGTGATATCCTTTATAATAAACTGCTGAACATAAGTTCGTGTTTCCCTGAATTCTATGAGCTGCTCCAGCAAATTAGTTGAACTCAAAGGGGTATCATGGGAACCCCAACTTGAAGCTGGTGGGTCAGAGTTCCAGAAGCCCAAACTTGAGACTGGTATCTGGGGTCGGGGGCAGTCTTGGGGACTGAGCCCTCAACCTGTGGGGTCTGACGCTCTCTCCGGGTAGACAGTGTGGGAATTGAATTGGAGGACACCCAGCTGGCGTCCTCTACAGAACCGACTGCTTGCTTGGTGGTGGGAGGAAATCCCCTCCACATCAGATTAGATTGTTGTGATGTAAGAGAGAAGAAAGTTTGAGTTTTTCCCAGATGCATTTCTAAGGCAATACACACATGTTTTGAAACGCAGATTTTATTATTATTCAGGTCTGATGAAGCCAACAGATCAGAAGACTGCCATTGATAAGGTAGCTTTGTTGCAATTACTGAGAGGAAGAGGCTGTCACTCCTCTACGTGGGGCACACAGGCAAGCACTAGAGTTGGTTTAAGACAGCGGGAGAGGGGAAAACCGTGAGCAAGGCTCTCTACTGTGGTTTCCGAGGAAAAGAGCATGCAAAACAGGACAAGAGGGTTGAGAACTGTCTTGTCTGAGTAATTTCAGCCAGTAATTTCTGGAGTATAGGGACTGTGCCTAGTTGTTTGCTACCTAGCCCTGGGGTGATGAGGGCAGGGAATCATGGCCTGGCCGGGAGTGTAAGTGCAACAGAGGAAGTGTCACTGATGGGCATTCTAGATTGGTTGGTTTGCATATGAAAGGTGCACTCTCAGGCCAGCCCTTGACTTTCTGGGTTCAAGAAATTAATTAGCCCTGGGAGGGGGAGTCCCGCCAAGATAGCAAGGCCCTAAAACAGCAAAGCATCAGAATACAGAAAATAAAAAGACACAGTTAATACAACATGCAATCGGGGCACCTTCGAGTGCATATGTTTCCATAAAAAGTGCACACAACAACAACAAGTACACAAAACAGCCTTTCTAAAGCCACACGGACATTGTGAGAGAGTTGCTTGACTTCTCGGGATCCTAAAATGGGAGACAAAGGCAGGCAGGAGGTGCAATTTTAAGAGGCTGTGCTCTCAGCTGGTGACCGAGGCCCAGGGAGGACCGTGTGGGGAATTTCTGTGCCTCCTCCAGGGGGCTCTGTTCTCCCTGCCCAGCCCTATCCACCCGCACACCTGTTCCTCTGCCCTGTGACCTTCCTAGGCTGACTGTTTTGAGGGGCCTCATCTGAGAATGTGGCCGGGGGTATTTTCCTGAACTGTGCTGCCTTCTCTGACAGACGTGCTTCCCATCTAAGACCGCTCCACTCTGGCCTCCAGGGGCCTAAGCTTGGCTGGGCCTTTTTCACTCGGATGAGCTTTCATCGTGTTTCTAGCAACTACACTGTGGTGCAGCAACTAGAACCACCAATTATGGAGCCAGGATGCTCCTCATTTGCAAAATGCAAATGATGAAATTAAAGTTAATAAGACTTGCTCATAGGGTTACTATATTAAGTAAGTTACTCTACCTAGAACATGCCACTTACACAGAAAGTATTATGTAAATGTTATATTTGCATACATTATAGCACTGCCTAATAATTAGGCAGAAATGACAATCAGCTCAGAAAACCATTATAATTACTGATCATTTTAACAAGCTTATCAGGTTCTTAGTTTTTCCTCTTTCTCCCTCAAGTATTCCTTGTCAGACACTTACTGGACCCACGCTAAGTGCAGGGACTGAGCTAGTCCCCGGAGGCAGATGTGGAAACCTGCCATCACAGAAGAGGAACAGTAGCAATCATTTGTTGAACGTTTACTATCAGATGGCATTTTAAACACTTGGTACAAATGAGCCAACTTCATCCTTGCCACATCATTAAGGGATGGATATTGCTAGTCCAATCTTACATGCAAAGAGAATGTGGCTGGAGAGGCTCAGTATTTGCCCCCTCTGCAGTAGTGCATGGCAGAAAGGATCCAAGCAAGCTGCACGCAGGATGTTCTATGATGGAAATTCACACAAGGAGGAGGCAGAGCACCTGCCTGGAAAAGTGACTCAAACTGAGTTTGGAAGGATAAACAGCGGTTGGCCCAGCAAAACGGGTAGTTAGGATAAAGTCAAACTATACAGAGAAAAAAACACGTTTCCAGAAGTGGAAGTGTGTGGGGGGCCATGCCTGGAAGATGCCAGTGTATCTGTGAGGTGTAAGACATGAGGCTAGAGAAGTGGGAAGGCCCAGGCCATTCTCTAGAAGATTCTATAGCAGTCCAGAATTTATTCTCAGGGGTTAAATTCAGTCATTTTGTGTATCCTCCTAGCCATTTGAAATAGCCAAACTTTCAACCACAAACTCATTTAAAAAAAAAAAACTTTCCATTATTTGTCTTTGCAGATGCCAGAGGTGAAATCTTAAAACCATCTGGCCTGCCTTTGACCTTCATGGGAAAACCTAAAGTGTTCTGTCTTCATAGGACTAGATGTTCATCAAATCCAATTACCTCTGCCAGCTGCACCGCTCACCAGGAGGCAGGGCTCTGCTGGGGACGAAGAGAGGCAGACAAAGCAGACCGTCCCCAGCCCCGCTTCCCGCTGCAAATTAAGCCAGGCATCCACTGTGCTGACTCACCACCTGGCTGCTGCCGCAACAGCAGCTGCAGCCTGTTAGCACTGAAGAGTTTCTCTCCTCACCAGTCCCATTAGTGTGACCAGCGAGGGGGAGGATGAGTAAGCGTCTGTGTTCAGCTGGGTGCTCTGGCTCCTGCTGTCTCTTTATTGGGCTCTGACCTCCAGGGGCCCGGCGGGACAGCCAAGCGCCAGAAGCCAGCATAGGCCTGCTGCCTCCCAGAGTTCTGTGCCTAACTGGGAGACAGCTCAGCAGAAGAGATTCTCAGTCCTGGCTGGCAAGCATTGCTCAAGGAGCTTCGGATTCAGAGAGACTGGGTAAGGCGGCCCCTCTCTATCTGTAAAGCACCATTGCGATTCCAAAGTACAGCCAGGGTCAGCGCTTCACCGGTCTGTATTTGCCAGCTGTCCTGCACATGTGTCTTTGATAGGACATGTGGGAAAGCCCCTTGCAGCTCCCAGCAACCAAATATAGTCCTTCACATATCTCAGGGTAAGGCACTCTTTACTTTTTCAAAGTGCTTTCATACACCTTGTCTCATTTGAGCCTGTGAGCAAGGGGAGGAGGCCACCGAAACCCCAAGGTGCACTGAATGCCCCTGATGCTTTTAATCATGCAGCCAATTAGAGGCAGGGTTGGAACTATGCACCTTGCCTCCCTGGCTCCTGGTCTGATATTTTTCATGGCCTATCATGTAGTCAGGCATAGATCCTATTAGTGTGGTTATGCTTTCAATTATTCAATACTTCTGTGTTGCAATGCACCGCTTATGTGGAACTGCTTGTAAGTGGCCATCGTTGACTTCACCAATGAATCTGCTCCCCCTCTGTCGGAGAAACTACTGAGTCATTGCCTCTAACCCCTAGCAAATGTAAAATACCTTTGCAACAGCTGGAAAAAGAAAATCACTGATGCCACAGAATCTCCTTCATTCTCACAGACTAGGTAACAAAAGGGGAAGAAATCATGTCAGCTGAAAGATCTGGGGAGGAATCAATTTGGGACTGCTAGAATCGCAGGAAGTTTTTGCTGAAGGATCAGAAACCCGTGCAAGCCAACTCAAGCAAAAGGTTTATTGTACAAGATACAGAGCGATCTAACAACTCAGCTGTAGGAAGTGCAGCTGGGTCTCCAGGGAACCAGAGAATGAATGGCAACCGTTTCTCAAGCCACATCATCTCTCATCTTGGCTTCTCTCTGTACACCTGCTCCTGTATCCTCCCTATGGACTGGCTTCCCCTCGCTGTTCACGGTTTCTGCTCCACAACTTCAGTTTGCTTATGGCTTTGCCTAAGTAAGCGTCATCATGAAACTCGACTCCACATAACTGTACTTGGAACCTAAAGCTAACCAAGTCAGTCCCCAGAATCGGAAGCATCCCTATTCCAGATTCTCAGGGAGAGCATCTGACTGTTCAGCTAGGCTGGCAGGGCCCACCCCCCTGTCCACTCATCTGATTCCAGGGAGGATTGAGTCTCATGGGATGCTGCCTAGATCTAACCCGGCTGTGGGGATGACAGGTAAAGAGACCAGTCACTTAGAATTGAGCCAAGACAAGCACTCAGATGACTCTATCCCAGGAAGAAAGGCAAAGCCTCCCTTCTGAAAGCCACTCAACAAGCAGGTCATCAAAGTATGTTGGAACACAGGTTAGAATAATAAATAATAGGCCAGGTGTGGTGGCTCACACCTGTAATCCCAGCACTTTGGGAGGCCAAGGTGGGTGGATCACCTGAGGTCAGGAGTTCCAGACCAGCCTGGCCAACATGGTGAAACCCTGTCTCCACTAAAAATTTTAAAATTAGCTGGGCATGGTGGTACATGCCTGTAGTCCCAGCTACTTGGGAGACTGAGGCATGAGAATTGCTTGAACCTGGGAGGCGGAGGTTGCAGTGAGCCAAGATAGCACCACTGTACTCCAGCCTGGGCGAGACGACTCTGTCTGAAAAAAAAAAAAAAAATGATATATAATAATGTGTGAAAAACCACGACACACGATTGTGTGTAATGAGGGCAAAATACCTCATTTCCCAACAAACCTTACAAGAAAAAAAAGCCCTGCCAGATTAAACAAGAATATGAGTCTCTTCTAGATGAGATTCTGAAAACCTGAATAAGAAAGAAAAATGCTGGACCAGGACTCAGAAATCCTGAGTTTTCATTCAGGCTTTGCTATGAATTTTTCGTTTGGTGGCCCTTCCTTCTTCATCTAGCTAACTTCTAATCAAGACTCAGATCCCAGGGCTGAGGCCAGTGACTTACTCCTGTCATTTCAGCGCTTTGGGAGGTGAAGGTAAAAGGATTTCTTGAGCCTAGGAGTTTGAGACCAGCCTGGGCAATATAGTGAGACCCTCTCTCTGCAGAAAATTTTAGAAGTTATCTAGGTGTGGTGGTGCATGCCTGTATTCCTAGCTACTCAGGACGCTAAGGCAGAAGGATCGCTTGAGCCCAGGAGTTGGAGGTTACGGTGAGCTATGATGACACCACTGCATCTAGCCTGAGCAACAGAGTAAGACCTTGTCTCAAACAAACAAAAATGCTCAGCTCCAGCAAGTTCCTGCTCTGGGCTCCCACTGGACCATCTACATACCTCCATCATGGCAGCTCCCCATTGTCCTAAAATGGTTTGCCTACCATCTGTCTCTCTCACTGGAAGTACATTCCTCTAGCATGGAGCCTCTGTGTCCTCAGTTATACCCCCATGCTTTCTGCTGCACTTGACAGATAGTACTCAATAAATATTTTTCAGCTGAACTGATTGTGAGAAGATATTTATCTGAGCTGCAAATAAAGGCACACACACTGTTGTCTCGCTGAAAACATTGAGCCCTTTGTGGTAGGAGATTGGGTACCACTTGATAGACAGTAGAGACCACAGGGACAACCAGTACTCTAGAGCATAGCCAGCCCCACCTGGGACACTGATGTATCCACCTGCCATATGTGAAAAGAGATAAAATTTTAGGATCTTCGAAAGGTACTGTGCTAAGAAGAAAAGTTAAGCCCTGCAAACTGAGTCATGTAACAGGACCATTCTTTTCCTCCGGTGCATGACCACTTCCTGACTTTTGTGTTGAGATGTTATATGTCAACCAGACTTCCCATTCTTCATTCAAACCTACACAAAATGATACTGGAGACCTTGTGGTTGTTATATCCTTACAATAGGATGTTAAGTTACCCCCTTAGCGTGGAATCAATAGTAGCCAATCAAATCCTATATCTGCATGTTAGCCTCTGTATGGAAAATGTGATTCTGTTCAGCACCTCCATTTTTGACCTCATAAGCGACCCTCACTTTTCCCCACACAAGGACACGAGGAGCACTGATCACCATTCTTTGGTGATGGTCACCCTCACAGTGCACTTGAATAAACTCTCTTAACTAGGTCCTAAGCCTTTTGACAATTTTAAGTTGCCAAATATCAGGAAGAAAATGTGCACATTCTCAAACTAAAAATGAATAAAGCCACACCACTACTGATGCTTTTCAAGATATATTTTATTACAAAAGAAAGTTTGAATGTAAAAATAAATAGAGCAACATCAGCACAATGGCAGAGTATGACGCCCCAATCTCTTCTCCCCCAACAGAAACTTTTTTTTTTTTTTTTTTTTTTGAGACAGGGTCTTACTCTGTCACCCAGGCTGGAGTTTCCGCTTTAAACTTTTTAAAGTTTAAAGTTTAAAGCAGAAACTTAAAAAAAAAAATGTTTTTATTGAGTCCAGGAGGTGGAGGTTGCAGTGGCTCATGCCTGTAATCCCAACACTTTGGGAGGCCGAGGTGGGTGGATCACTTGAGACCAGGAGTTTGAGACCAGCCGGGCCAACGTGGTGAAACGCTGTCTCGACTAAAAATACAAAAATCAGCTGGGTGTGGTGGCGGGAGGGGCGGGGTGGCACTTGTAATCCCAGTTACTCGGGAGGCTGAGGCAGGAAAATCACTTGAACCAGGAGGCAGAGGTTACAGTGAGCCGAGATCGCACCACTGCCTGGGCAACAGAGCGAGACTCCGTCTCAAAAAAAAAAAAAAAAAAAAAAAAAAAAAAGCAGAAACTTTCAAAATAAAAAAAAAGCATTTGTAACTGTTTTAAAAAATAATCTAATGTTTATAGCAACCATGAGTCCAGAAGAACACCCTTCAAAACCATACCAGGAGGGCAGTGTTGTCTGCTGGGTCCTGGAGGCCTTCGGTGTCGACGCTGCTCTCACCATGCCTTGGATCCAGACTGCGTCACAGCCTCTCTGGAGACGTGGGCCCTCGGAACCTCTTTAGCGATGGACTCCAGGCCGCAGGCAGCCCAGCGGCAGCAGCAGCAGGATAACAGAACCTCTGGATGCACTCTTCCTGGGAAGCTTTGCTAATTTGCAGCTGCTGCACCGTGTTCCTCATTAACGTCTGTCAACTTAGTCGTTACATCATTTCACTGTAGTGGCACGGACTCAGCTCGGAATTCTATATGGAAAAAACACCTGGGTCCCAGTCTTTTATTGGTCTCAACACAACCAGAAGTGCCTGCTCTTGAGGCTGGTGGGCCTCTAGGCAAGATGTCCCTGCCCATCAGGATAAACTGCTGGGCATCCAGCTATGATAATGCCCTCGAGGACCCTGTGTCCGTGACTCCTCCTCCATCGGACACGGGCAGCATCCACTGGAAGGCAGTGATTCCAGAGTGCAAGTATCAGTCCCTCACCGAGGAGAAGGAAGGAGAAGCCAGCCTACCCGCCCCTGCCATGACAGTGTGGCACGGTCCCAGTGGTGAAGTCTAAAGCTACCCATATCATCACGAATTCTCTGCTCACAAAACAGACCCAGGAAAGTACTCAGCATTTTGGGCGACAGGCAGGGCTGAGAGGTGCTGGTTACACACCCTACAAGGGCCTCACCACGGAGGAGACCAAGTACCTTTGAGTGGCAGAAGTGCTCCACCAACTGAAGCTACAGAGTGGAGAGAGAACAAGACAAGAGAGGCAGCCTGCATCGGCCCAGTCTGCCCCAAGCTGCCCTCCTCACTGTTCCCCTGAGCAGAGGCCCAAAGGCTGGTTCACTTCTGGTTCTTCCACAGCCTTACCTGGCCCAGATCCCTGCACTCCTCACTCTTCCCCTGAGCAGAGGCCCAAAGGCTGGTTCACTTCTGGTTCTTCCACAGCTTTACCTGGCCCAGATCCCAGCACCATGGATTCTGGAAGTGGAGATAAGGACAGAAACTTGTCAGATAAGTGGAGCCTCTTTGGACCGAGATCCTTTCAGAAGGATGATTCTGCAAGTTTTGCCACCCAGGCCTACCGAGGAGCCCATAAGCCCTCTCCAATGGAACTGATCCGTGCCCAGACCAACCACATGACTAGAGATCCAGCAACCTTGAAGCCACCCAAGATGGACATCCCAGTGACGGAAGGGAATACACAGCTGACACAGACCCATCATCTCAAACCCGGTGACTTGAATGTGCTCACACCTACTGGCTTCTGGAGTGCTTTCTCTTCCAGTCCTCTGGTAAAGAGGGTTTCTTGCCCCATTCCCCTTTTAACTTGGCTCTGACATAGGAAAGATATATGTATATCTTTCATATATATATATATTTGTTTTGTTTTGAGACAGAGTCTCGCACTGTCACCCAGGCTGGAGTGCAGTGGTGCAATCTTGGCTCGCTGCAACCTTTGCCTCCCAGATTCAAGCGATTCTCCTGCCTCAGCCGCCTGAGTAGCTGGGATTACAGGTGCTTACCACCACACCTGGCTAATTGTTGTATTTTTAGTAGAGACAGGGTTTCACCATGTTGACCAGGCTCGTCTTGAACTCCTGACCTCAGGTGATCTGCCCCCCTCGGCCTCTCAAAGTGCTGAGATTATAGGCATGAGCCACCGTGCCTGGCCGGAAAGGTGTATTTTTAAAAACCTGTTAATTAGAGGCTAGAGCTGGAGACATTATTGGTTTTTGAGAAACATTAGTACAAAGCTTGCCCTTGTGTGGAAGAAGCCCTTTTGTACTGCTTTAAAGCTAGACTAAATCATCTCGGCAGGGATGTATGGGGGACCTCATTACCTAGTTTTTCATCATTTACCCTAGATAAGAACTTTAAGAGGTGCTCACTGACTCGCTGAGATGACTCTGGCCCTCTTGATGGCTGGTACTGGGCTCCAGCCTTGTCACTTAGGGAACCCAAGATCTGTTTGGGACCTGGGTACAGGTAAAAGCCAGACTTGGCAGGGACCCCTCTCTCTAGGCTGAACCTTGAGTCCCCCTGCTTTTTGGTAGACCTAATGGATCACTGTCCTGCAGCCAGTTCTTCATGTGGGGCACTAGAGGCACCCAGTTACTCTAGAGGCTGAGGCAGGAGAATCATTTGAACCCAGGAGGCGGAGGTTGCAGTGAGCCAAGATCACGCCACTGTACTCCAGCGTGGGCAATAAAGCGAGACTTTGTCAAAGAAAGAAAGAGAGAGAGAGAGAGAGAAAAGAAAGAAAGAAAGAAAGAAAGAAAGAAAGAAAGAAAGAAAGAAAGAAAGGAGGGAGGGAGGGAGGGAGGAAAAAAAGGAAGGAAGGGAGGGAGGAAGGGAAGGAGGAAGGAGGAAGGAGGAAGGAAGGAAGGAAGGAAGGAAGGAAGGAAGGAAGGAAGGAAGGAAGGAAGGAAGGAAGGAAGGAAAGAAGGAAAGCTTTTAGTAATTTCACAAAGTGATATATCTAGTAAATGACAAAGCTAGAGTAGTTACGTCTGAGCCCACAGCCTTAAGCTCTTAAGTGTTAGGCTAAATAGTTGAGAAGTCAAGATGAAGAAAAAACATGGTTAAGAAATTACAGTCTGGGCCAGGCATGGTGGCTCACACCTATAATCCCAGCACTTTGGAAGGCGAGGCAGGTGGATCACCTGAGGTCAGGAGTTCGAGACCAGCCTGGCCAACATGGAGAAACCCCATCTCTACTAAAAATACAAACATTAGCCAGGCATGGTGGTGTATGCCTATAATCCCAGCTACTTGGGAGGCTGAGACAGAAGAATTGTTTGAACCCAGGGGGCAGAGGTTGTGGTGAGCTGAGATCACGCCACTGCACTCCAGCCTGGGCAACAGAGCAAGACTCTATCCCCCCCCCCCCACCCCCCACCCAAAAAAAGAAATTACAGTCGGATTATCCTCTAGAATTATATCTCATTTTGTCTTGATTGGAAGCCAAGAATATACCAAAAAATTAAAGATTCCTAGTGGCCAATGCAAAAAAGGAAGAAAATGAATTATAAAATTGTGATATTGTTAAGATTAATAAAAGTTTAGGATGGCCCCAATTTGATACCTCTCAGTACCCTGTGAGTCTTTATAAAGAGAATAGTATGTGATGTCATAGATAATGTCTTTGACAACATCTTTACAAAAAAATATCATGACCCGTTTTATACTCATGCATTTGCAATTCACTCACTTAATCACAGTCAGTATAAAGTCAAATAATGTGAGTTGAGGAAGTTCTGTATGAGGCCAAACAAACGTCGTCTCATTCACAGCTCTCTGGAGAACTGGTTTGAACCAAGGTTGTATGTATGTGTATGTATGTGTTTCTGTGGTGTGTGTGTCTGTGTAAGAAAAAAATGGATTGTATTTTCTTCAGAGAACTTACCATACATATTTTAATAAGAATTATATAGAGGGCCATGGCTGTGATTTCTGAGGTAAAACCTGGAGTACAGGTAGTCTACGTTGCTGACTTAAAACACGGTCCCAGGCCGGGTACAGTGCCATGTAATCCCAGCACTTTGAGAGGTTGGGGCAGGTGGATTGCTTGAGCTCAGGAGTTCGAGACCAGCCTGGGCAACATGGTGAAACCTCGTCTCTATGAAACATACTGAAATGAGCAGGGCATGGTGGTGCCCACCTGTAGTCCCAGCTATTCGAGAGACTGAGGTAGGAGGACGGATTGAGCCTGGGAGTGCAGAGGTTACACTGTACTCCAGCCTGGATGACAGAGCCAGACCCTGTCTCAAAAAACAAAACAAAACAAAACAAAAAAACAAAGCCCCAGAGAGAGACAGAGGTTAAACTTGAGCAACTAATAAAGATTTACACCAAAACAGCATGGTACTGGTACCAAAACAGAGATATAGACCAATGGAACAGAACAGAGCCCTCAGAAATAATACCACACATCTACAACAACTGATCTTTGACAAACCTGACAAAAACAAGAAATGGGGAAAGGATTCCCTATTTAATAAATGGTGCTGGGAAAACTGGCTAGCCATAAGTAGAAAGCTGAAACTGGATCCCTTCTTTACATCTTACACAAAAATTAATTCAAGGTGGATTACAGACTTAAATGTTAGACCTAAAACCATAAAAACCCTAGAAGAAGACCTAGGCAATACCATTTAGGACATAGGCATGGGCAAGGACTTCATGTCTAAAACACCAAAAGCAATGGCAACAAAAGCCAAAATTGACAAATGGGATCTAATTAAACTAAAGAGCTTCTGCACAGCAAAAGAAACTACCATCAGAGTGAACAGGCAACCTACAGAATGGGAGAAAATTTTTGCAATCTACTCATCTGACAAAGGGCTAATATCTAGAACCTACAAAGAACTCAAACAAATTTACAAGAAAAAAAACAAACAACCCCATAAAAAAGTGGGCAAAGGATATGAACAGACACTTCTCAAAAGAAGACATTTATGCAGCCAACAGACACATGAAAAAATGCTCATCATCACTGGCCATCAGAGAAATGCAAATCAAAACCACAATGAGATACCATCTCACACCAGTTAGAATGGTGATCATTAAAAAGTCAGGAAACAACAGGTGCTGGAGAGGATGTGGAGAAACAGGAACACTTTTACACTATTGGTGGGACTGTAAACTAGTTCAACCATTGTGGAAGACAGTGTGGCGATTCCTCAAGGATCTAGAACTAGAAATACCATTTGACCCAGCTATCCCATTACTGGGTATATACCCAAAGGATTATAAATCATGCTGCTATAAAGACACATGAACACATATGTTTATTGTGGCACTATTCACAATATCAAAGACTTGGAATCAACCCAAATGTCCATCAATGATAGACTGGATTAAGAAAATGTGGCACATATACACCATGGAATACTATGCAGCCATAAAAAAGGATGAGTTTGTGTCCTTTGTAGGGACATGAATGCAGCTGGAAACCATCATTCTCAGCAAACTAACCCAAGAACAGAAAACCAAACACCACATGTTCTCACTCATAGGTGGGAAATGAACAATAAGAACACCTGGACACAGGAAGGGGAACATTACACATCGGGGCCTGTTGAGGGATAGCATTAGGAGATATACCTAATGTAAATGACGAGTTAATGGGTGCAGCACACCAACATGGCACATGTAACAAACCTGCACGTTGTGCACATGTACCCTAGAACTTAAAGTATAATAAAAAAAATTTTTTAAAAAGAGTTTAACATGTTGAGAAATTGCCAAAAAAAAAAAAATGTACCTGGATGGGGTCACCCTACCTAAATGTTATAATTTGCTTTTGATCAACATGAATCAACATTATCTCATAAATATTATTTTTAAATGTCAACAAGCAAAATTCTAACCTATTCTAACCAATTTTAAGAGAAATATGTAAAATGTGAACCCATATGCCAATGCTATTTTGTGTTCCTTCTGTTGTTTTCAAAATATAAAGAGGAGTGACTCTTACTGTTTAATTGTAAATAGGAATTTTAATCTCGTGAATAATGACCAGGACTTGCAATCATATTATAGGTAAAAGCACATGAGACGGCTCCCTTTAAACTATAGCTTTGATTATGCAATACAGCATTATGGTTTGAAAGATGTTCTTCTCTCTTTTTATAATGAAAATAAAGTGCCTTATAAATGAAGATTTTTATTAGGTATTGAAATAAAGCAGTAAGAATAAAAAGAATTTGGAATAAAGTGGGAGTGGTGCAAAAGAAGTATTAGTAGAACATACATCAAAATATATGAAGTTGTCAAATAAAATATTACTTGAAATGTCAGCCAGGTAATATTCATCATGCAGCTTGAAATATAGAACAAAATATTCAGATGTTTCTATTTAAGTCAGAAATAACTAATAAGCCTACCACCAAAAAGTTAAAAAGTCACAATTTGGCTCATCAAAAGATATCCCTGGGTTTCAACATAAAAGCAAAACTATTAAATTCATTTGAGAATCATCTATGATCATTTTTGTTCATGAAATGGTTTGCATAATATAGATTGAAATTAATGGTAGCTGAGATCCAAGGGCTCCGTAAAAGTGAAATATATTGAGTGCAAATCTTAATGAGAAAGAAAATGAAATGATAATTAGGGAGAATGGGCTGACGTATTGATAGGACTAATTACAGAAACCAGAGAAAGTTCATTGAAGAAAAATGTGAACCTGTATCAACTTTTTAAGCAACATTTTTACTGCGGTTGCGTATGGTAAAGAAATTATAAATTTATGTTTAAATTATGATGCTGATTTGGCCAGGCATGGTGGCTCACACCTGTAATGCCAGCACTTTGGCAGGCCGAGGCAGGTGGATCACGAGGTCAGGAGTTCAAGACCAGCCGGGCCAAGATGGTGAAACCTCATCTCTACTAAAAATACAAAAATTAGCCAGGCGCAGTGGCAGGTACCTGTAATCCCAGCTACTTGGGAGGCTGAGGCAGGAGTATCGCTTGAACCTGGAAGGCAGAGGTTGCAGTGAACCGAGATCGCATCACTGCGCTCCAGCCTGGGCAACAGAGTGAGACTCCACAAAAAATTAAAATAAAATAAAAAATTATGATGTTGATTTTAGACGAATTCCTTAAATTCAGTTTTACTAGCATTAAAATAATTTGGTCAAAATACTTTCCTTATAGCCTCATTCACATAATACCTTCGTAATTACATAGCTGGATGGCACATTAATCTTCATGGCATCACTAGAATGTAAGCTCCATGAAGGCAGATTTGTCTGTTTGCTTCACTACTATACCCCTTGCACCTATAACAGTATGGTGCATAATTGCTGCTCTAGAAGTATTTGTTAAATAAATGAGTGAATTTTCTGTAAGATATGTCATTTAGACACAGAAGTAAAATGTCCCCAAAACTGGGAAATAAGGTTAACCCCTGAGAATAAAACTCATAGCGAGTAGGACATATGAAAAGACGATAGTTATCTGTCTTAAAAAGAATAATTTAAAAGATTATCTATATATATAATTAAATAATTTAAAAGATTATCTATATATATGAAAATAAGGAAACTTAGGGCTCCTGAGTATAATCAGATATGGGATATTGTATCTGTGAGTCATGATATAAACATGATTGCAACCAAGAAAATAAAAGCCTAATTTTTTACATGTTGTTAGAAGACTGTATCTAATGGAAAAGTCCTGGGGAATAGGGAATAAGAAATGAAATTTTTTTATTTCCCTGGCTCCTTTACTAGTAAACAGATAAGCTCCATGAAGGCAGATATACTTTTTTTCCTGTTTGGATGGATGGATGGATGCATGGATGGATGGGTGGATGGGTGGGTGGGTGGATGGGTGGATGGATGGATGGATGGGTGGATGGGTGGATAGAGAAAAGGGTGAAGGGAAAGAGGAATGGAGGGATGAGTGGATGAACAGAGATTTATTTGATCATTTATTCATGCATGTATCAAAGAACTTGCCCATGCTAATCCAGCACGATTCAGGAGAAAATTATGAAATCTGGCAGAGGGCTCTGGTCACCAGAATGATATACTCTATTTTAAAAGAGAGATAGGTCATTGGACTTTACTGTGCCTTGGTTCTATTAACAAACAGTTATTGAGCACTTGCTATTGAATAGTTCTCAAATGAGATATCAAGACTCATGGGAGGTCATTAGGATACAGAACCAGTTGGCTGTGATTAAAACAATAATAAGAGTGGTCTAAAGAGGGTAGAACTGTATTTCTCTCCTGTGTGCATGTCTAGAATAATATGGTGGCTCTGCTCCATGAAGTCACTCCACAAAGAGTCAATGTGCTCTTCAGGTTAAGTTAAGCTATGTTGCCGGAAAAACAACCCTGAAATCTCAGCAGCTTAACAATGAAACACTCTTTGGTTCTTCCCCTGCTCATGCCAGTGGCTGCTGTGGATCTGACTGCTCCTCTGGGAAGCTCATTCAATAGTGGTGCAAGGATTCACATTGATGCTGCCTTTTTATCAAGCACCAGGCTTAGAGACACGGCCAAACCCCTAGCAAATTCAGCCAGGAAAGCAACAAGAAGCCCCTTTTTGATTTTGACAGTTTACTACGTACATAAGCCGTGAAAGGAAACACAGCCAAAGGTGCCCACTCCAGAAGTCCTTGTCCCACACACCAAAAGGATGACTCTGAAACAAGAGGCCCAGTGAATACAACATGAGTTGCAGGACACCCCGTTGCAGAGGAGCTAATTCCCACCTCTAACTATGTGGTTTTATAGTCTGCAGCTTTATTCTGAGAGAGATGGTGCACCAAGCCCCACACCTCCTCAGAACCCAGGAGGCAATGGGAAAGGGTATAACAGCTGAGCAGGGGCAGAGGGAGGCTGTGGGCGGGGGGCTCAGAGCAGCTCACACAAGCCTGTCAACTTCTTGTGTTCTGAAAGGGCCATGAGGCATGCTGACAAGACTCAGATTCACTGCAGGGCAAGCTGGTGCCTAGGTGGTCACTGTAGATAGTGCAAGTTCACCGGGGTGTCATGTGGAGCTGTTACCTACACCTGTATCTCCATCATCCCCACCTGTCTCAGAGGAGAGGATCAGGCTGGAGAGTTGTGTGTGCTGCAGCCCAGAAGCCATCGTACATCACAATTGAACACAGCTCTGCCTGACTGCTGGAGGGGAGTCGGGGAGCTCCAGGGTATTTAGCAAACTGTAATCAATGTCACTGCCTCAGCAGGTATGGCGCTCAAGGCATGGGACCCAGGCTCCTTCTCCCTGGTCATCGACCATCCCCCAAGCATTTGCCTCATCTGTATGATCCAAGGTGGCTGCACTCCATAAAGCAGGAAGGACAATGTATTTCCCTTCTTTTTGAAGGAATGACCCTGAAGGTGTGTGCACTACTTCATCTCACATCCCACTGGCCACATGATCACTTGCTGCAAGGTAGACTAGGAAATCTAGTCTTTATGTTTGGTAGCCATGTGCCTGGATTAAACTTCATTATACTGGAAGAAGAGGGGGACAGATCCAGGGACAGTGTGTAGCATTGGTCACAGGTATGTTGGGATCATTTGTAAGGTGTTTTCCAGGTAATCTGGCACCAATAAAAGTTAAAATATTGAAGCTTGTGAATGGTTTTTTGCAATTTGTGATTTATATATCTTTCATCGTGTTTCATTTTGACATGGTTTTGAAGGAAGAGGAGAGCTGCAGGTAGCACATTTGAGAAAATGAACCTAATCTTGGTGGAAAGGCCTACATGAAATACCCTTTAGAACAATGCAGCTCCTTTCACATAACGTCATCCTCTGCAAGCAACCCCCCAGATGATGAGTCCAGCTTCCCGAAGATTATGAAACCAGGTAGAGCTCGTGCCTTAGTTAAGAGCTTAAATAGCACGGTCACTGTTGATGAA
This sequence comes from Chlorocebus sabaeus, assembly GCF_047675955.1. NCBI lineage: Eukaryota > Metazoa > Chordata > Mammalia > Primates > Cercopithecidae > Chlorocebus > Chlorocebus sabaeus. The sequence goes on along the minus strand of NC_132928.1, from coordinate 67,684,623 downwards.
TCTTGTCCATGGTGAAAACTCTTTTTATTTGGTTATCATGAGATTGTAAGTTAGCTCTAAGTATCTAGTTGATGTTGATTTACTGACATAGTGAAGTTTCTAAAGCTGCTAATAAGCTTAATTGAGTCCCCAGGACATAGGGACTCTGAATCAGGGGCCTGCCACACTGTGAGCCCTGCCTGTGCATGCAGCCAGCTAACTTCCCTCTAAGTGGTTTCTATTGCAGGCATGTCTCAGAGCAACGGGTTATTCTGATACTGTGCAACCTCATAGCCTGAAAACACATGTTTACACCAGCATGATTTCCAACCAGAAGCTGCACTGTAGAGGCAGAGCATGTTCATACAGCAGCATCCCTTTGGGATAGGAAGCACTACTGACATCACCAAGAATCACAGAAACTCTTACGGCAAATACACAGGAATTCCCAAACGCCTTTTCCCCAGCACTGAAAAATAGGACCATTCCAGTAGTTCTGATTTAACATCTGATTTGAAATTCATTGACCAGGGGAGAAAAAAGAAACAGATCTCATGCCAGCATGATACCTTGAAAATAAAATAATGAAACTACCAAAAACCCAAGTCAGAAATACATTGCAAATATAATAAAAGGTGTACAGCACCCTGCCTATCAATTTTCTTAAATGATCTTTTCATGTTCTATGGAAATTATAAACATAGCTATTCTCAATAAATGTGTAATTTGGGTGGAGAAAAGCCCAGAGCTGGCATAAAACTCATCTCTGTCGGTAGGTTTTCAGATGTTTCTAAAATGAAATAGAGCAGAAACAATTTCAAAGCTCTGAGAAAGTGAGCTGTTTCAAAGAGGTAGCAAATAAAAATGAAACACCTGCAAATCCTGCAGAGACATGTACGGCATCATCAGCCTCCGGCTTCCAGGCTCAGTGGTGGAGATTCTGATTCCAGTAGGATTGTGTCCACATTAGAAACTCCAAAAGGCAGCCTTTTCTTTTTGGTTTTCTTTTCTATTTTCTTTTCTCTTCTCTTCTCTTCTTTTCTTTTCTTTTCTTTTCCTGTGCCAAAACATTCTTTATTGCCTACAGCTACGGAGAGCAACTAAAGCTTAATGAACCAATGGCCAAGACCACAAAAACAATAGTAGCTAAGATCGGGGTTTTTCTTAAATTCCATTATGTATTTTATCATCACTGATTCTGTTATAAACCCCAACTTCTGACCTTTGAGACCAACTTCGGTGTCTATAGAGACAACCCACCAAACCCTGTCTCCAAGCTCTGTGATGTCTCAACACAAATGTCCTTCTCCTGCGCCACTCTGTCCCAAGTGGGCAGAATAGAGCTTGTCTGACTACCTAGAATGACTCCAACCTGGACATTTGAAGACATCAACAACGCCCTTTCCAATCAAAACCTCCGGAAGAACCGTACCTACTAACAACCCTCTCTGAAGCTGCCTGGCGTGTCCTCATTGAAGTGCACAACCTAACCTTCACCATCTAGTTCTTGCTTATCTTTAATCATAACAGCTTCTAAGAACATTTCCTATGGCTTTTGATTTAGTGATGGTGGAGAGGGGAAGGTTCCCATGAAGGTTTAAATATTGTTGGTTTTATCTCATAATCTCTTAATCTAAAATAACCCTTTCACTCTTTCCTTTCTTTCATGACACTGACGTTTTGAAGAGTTTCAAAATGCCCCACATTCTGGTTTTATCTGATTGATTCCTTGTGATATCATTTGCCTTGTTCCTCCACCCCCTGACTTTCTCAAAGTTAGGTCTACAGCAGTGCTGTGCAATAGAAATCTGTAAACCTGCCCAGTGCAGTGGCTCACACATGTAATCCCAGCACTTTGGGAGACTGAGGTGGGTGGATTGCTTAAGCCCAGGAGTTCGAGACCAGCTTAAGCAATATGGCATAACCGCATCTCTACAAAGTAAAAAAAAAAAAAAAAAATTAGGCAGGTGTGGTGGCATGCTTCTGTAGTCCCAGATACTCGGGAGGCTGAGATGGGAGGATCCCTTGATCCATGATCACATCAATGCATTCCAGCCCAGGTGACAGAGCAAGACCTTGTGTCAAAAAAAAGGAAAACAGAAAATATCTGTGAACCACATACATTTTAAATTATCCAGTAGCCACGTTTTAAAAAATGTAAAATAGGTAAAGCTAATTTTAATAATTATTAACATTAACTCACAAAATGCTGATTTCAACACAATATTTTCAAATTATCAGTGAGAGGCTGGGTGCAGTAGCTCACACCTGTAATCCTAGCATTTTGGGAAGCTGAGGCAGGTGGATCACCTGAGGTTAGGAGTTCGAAACCAGCCTGGTCAACATGATGAAACTCCGTCTCTACTAAAAATACAAAAATTAGCTGGGCATGATGGTGTGCTCCTGTAATCCCAGCTACTTGGGAGGCTGAGGCAGGAGAATCACTTGAATCTAGGAGGGTGGAGGTTGCAGTGAGCCGAGATGGTGCCACTTCATTCCAGCCTGGGCAAAACAGTGAAAGTCCATCTCAAAATAAATAATCACTGAGAGACTTTACATTATTTCTTCATCCTGAGTCTTTAAAACTTAGATACTACATGCCTACAGCACATCTCAATTTGGACTAGTTACATTTCAACACTGAATGGCCACACATGGCTAGTGACTACCATATTGAACAGTGCGGGTCTACAGGCTTGATTAGATGACAGGTAAAATTTTTGGCTGTGATACATCTTAGATGGTGGTATGCATTTCATGTTATACTGCCACAGACCACTATTTGATGGTAGTGTTTATTGTTAACATGGACCGATATTTCTATAATAAAGATACTTTCTTCCCTAATCGTACTCAGCAAGTAATCCTCGGGGTAATTCTTTAGTACCATGGAAATATTTTTGGAACAAGTGAAAAAAATTGACTATAGACTGGACAATATAGGGTTTTATGGAATTTGATTTTTCTTAGGTAAGAGATGGGCATTATGGGATGTAGGAGAATGTCCTTTTTACTAGGAGCAGGATGAAGTTTTTAGGAGTGAAATATGTTGGCAACTTCTTTTCACACTGCATTAGCAAAACATATTGTGTGTGTGTCTGTGTGTGTGTGTGTGTGTGTGTGGAGAGAGAGAAAGAAATAAAGCAAATATGTCAAATAGTAACAAGTTTTTAACATAGATAGAGTATATAGATGTTTATTACACTATTTTTTCAACCTCTATAATTTTGAAATTTTCACAATAAAAAGTTGGGGACAAAATTTTTTAAATAATAATAGTGCTTATTCTCTACCTAGGACTGTACTAAAGGATTTTTGTGCATTTCATATTTAATCCTTGAAACAACAATACAAGGTAGTTATAATTATTACCCCAGTTTTTCCTGACAATGAAACTAAGGTACAGAGAAGTTAGGTGGTTTTCACAAAGTTACACAGATAATTTTATCAATGACAGGTGAGATTCAAATTGAGTATATCTAACTTGGAATTCGTGTTCTGAATAACAAAAGTATATTGCCTCCTGAGCATTCAAAAGAAATATTTCAAGTTCAGAAAAGTCATTTTTCTAGGTCTTGATAACCTCAATCTTTATTCTGAAGACCAAGCAGCAGTGCGAGGTGAACCCAGAGAGAAGAAAATCCTAATACAAGACCCCAGATGACAAGGCCACATACCATGACGGTAGTCCAAGGCAGCTGCCTACTTGCAGGACCAGATTCACCGTGTTCTTACATCAGGAAACCTTTGCACTGGCTTGGTCTGTTTCCAGGAACTGGAACCGATGGTTTTCTCCAGCCACTCACAGGCAACAGGCCAACACAAATAATTTCAAATACGACTGGCTCTTAAGCCAGGTTTTATTTCAACTCACTTCTCTCATTGGCTATAGGATGACAAGGATGACGACAGCCACTATTTACTGAACCCTTATTGTTTATGTGCCACACACTGTTCTAAGTTCTCTTCATACAGCACCTAGCTTAATTCTTTCAACAACTCTGGGAGGCATGTTCCAGAAGAAAAATGAAACACAGATGCTGAAGATAGTATGTAGTGCTGAGATAAAACAATTCCAGAATACTTACTTCTCACCACTCCACGGCAGAGTGAGAGGTGCCATCCCCAGGGAGCTCGTGTGCACTGGAACTGGGCAGAAAGGCCATGAGCTCCTGGGTAGCAGCCGCTTCATCATATTCCCCACTAGGAACCATGTGTGGGGATGGCGTCAGGGGGGACATTCGTACCCACTGGACACCTGGGCTGGCATTTGATGAAGCCCTTTAAAATCCACTATCTTGTTCAAGGTGCAGGACCACACTGGAGCCAGTCGTTATTACCTCCATTTCACAGAGAAGAAAATGACACTCAGGAAACTATATGATTTATCCAGAGTCTTACAGTTACGAAGTGGTTTCTGCTATGTAAAAAAATAAATGTTGGTTAAATGAAAGCATGAATGAATGTATACACATACATATAATTTCATAAATTTAGAAACACATATGTTTTATAAGTCACACATATTTATTCACCAGAGAAAACCTATGGCCCCAATGCCCAAGGATCTCCTGTCAATAGAGGTAGCCTGATGCTGAGGACTGCAGGGAGCACCTGGCAGAAAGGAGGGAGGGAGCTGAGGCCAACAGGAAGAAAGAAAAAGGACCTAGGGCCGAATCCACAGATCTGAGCAGGCACAAGAAATCCAAGGCAACACCAACTCACCACAAGAAATCGGAATCCAGATGAGAGCGCAGGGCAGGTGGAAAAAGGAGCACCTATGAACAGTGATTCTGCTCGTGAGGAGGTCTGGGGTATTGTCCAAGACGCCTGGTCTGGGCCACAGGGCCTGACGGCACGGGTAGAAACTAGAATGTGAAGGGAGCTAAGGAAAAAGAGGCTGGAGGGGGTAATATGATTTGACTGTGTCCCCACCCAAATCTCATCTTGAATTGTAGCTCCCATAATTTCCACATGTTGTGGGATGGAGCCAGTGGGAGATAATTGAATCATGGAGGCGGTTTTCCCCATACTGTGCTTGTGGCAGTGAATAAGTCTCACGAGATCTGATGGTTTATAAAGGGAACGTGCTTTTGCTTGGTATTCATTTTCTCTCGTCTGCCACCATGTAAGATGTGCCTTTTGCCTTTTGCCATGATTGTGAGGCCTCCCCAGCCACATGGAACTGTGAGTCCATTAAACCTCCTTTTCTTTATAAATTGGCCAGTCTTGGGTATGTCTTTATCAGTAGCATGAAAATGGACTAATACAGGGGGCAACCTACCCCTGACCGGTCACTTTGGAAAACCAGCTGAAGAGAGCTCCCCCTGAGCTAATTTGGAAAAGGCACCTGCTCTGGGTGGACAAAGGTACAAGCCTCTGTAAAGAGAGCTCAGGTGATTCTGGTCCCAACTTGTTCCCTCAGCCAGGAACCTTTGGGCAGTGCACAAACCATACAACTGTATGAAGCAGACTTGAAGTTAAGCAGGTAGTTGGAGAATCTGCATCAGATACCTCTTTGTCCCACTGCAGAGTCTCTGGACCTCACCTGTCTCTCGTTCAATCTGTGTGGATTTTGACCTCCTACAGACACAATCTGACTGCACCAAACCTCTTGCCCCGTTCTATTGACGGAGGCCTCCTCCCCACTCCCCCACCAGGCGCCCAGACAATGCAGGTGCAGCCCACAGGGCAGGGGTAGAACATGCCCTCCTATTAGCTCTTTCTACGCTTGGTGCCCCACGCCCCTCGCTCCTGCTCTCTGAGATTGAACTCCATAATAAAGTAACAACACCTATGTCCTCCGTATCTTACTTTGCTTTCTGGAAGCCTGCACTAAGGTAGAATCAATGCAAGCCAGGAGCCCACCCAGAAAAGTGCACATACAAGCAGAAACTGACATGGGGTCTCAGTGGGTTTGTGGCTGCCCTGAAGGCCAGTTTTAAAACCTCAGCCTTGAGGAGAAAGGTAGAAGTTACAGTTCCTCAGTAGAAGCATGTTAGCTTTTTCTTATTCCCGGACACACCCCAGGTCTCTGATTCTGAGAGTGCTCAAGAATTAAGCACGGAGAAGGGAGCTCAACACAGCAGAGAGCAGCCTTCAAATACTCGCCAGAAGCCCAAGCCTGGCCAGAGTGAGGCAGCCGTCAGATTACTGAAGAACTAGATGAAGATTTAAAACGGATTCTGAGATGAGAGAGGGCATTTCGCCCCCACCACTCTCCGGGTTTTAAGCAGCCATCTCCTAACCTCTGCTTACAGTCTTTTCACAAAAAGTCCTTTGCATCTTAGCAAGAAGCAACAAAATTGCTCCAAAAGATAAACAAAAGGTTAATTACAAAACCTTGCGAAGCCCACAGGCAAGAACAGCTATTTACCTCCCCAGCTCACAGCTCTGCCTGCCCTGCTGCAGGTGTCTGTCCAATGCATGCAGCCATCTGAATCACTGCACCTGCTCCCACCACACAGCAAAAGAAAATACCACCTGGGATTTGGACAGTTTTCCATAAAGCATTCCAAAGTGAGTATTCCAAAGACAGAAACGTTTGCCTTTTTGGAGACCTTGAAAGGAATCTTGGCATTTCTCCCCATTGTCTTCTAAGGAGGGAAGAAGAATCCCCCAGACTGATGCCCCATCTGTGATGAATATGCGTTCAAGAAGCTGGAGGAAACCATTAGCAATTGCTGCATGCACACGTAAGGCACCAGCCTTGGACATTCATGCTATCATTTTGACAACCTGTCAATCAAAACTGGCATCCAAATGCCAACCAGAGAATCCCAGAAGAAAGTGGACATTTAAGTCTCCCCAGTGCCCTTGCTCCACGCAGACGTGCCGTGGATGAACAGCTGCTTTTCACCAGCCCAGCTCCTCTGAAACTTCCCCTTGCAAAGGGAGTCACCAGACCCTGCATTTCCAGCACAAGCCAGTGCCAGCAGCAGTACCTGTCACAGGAGCCTCATCAGAAAGTCGAATCTGGCAGAGCTGTCTTCTGCCTGTATCTCCAATCCCAATGACGATCAGAACTAGGCACCTGGCAAACAGGTGATGAAAACCTCAGCCCCTGGGGCATAAAGCAGCCCTCCTGACATTTGCTGGATTAGGGATGAATGCATCTGGAAATTGACACAATCAGGAAGCTAATGTCACACTTCCAGATTTTCTGAAAACGTAAGCTGTGGGTGTTTAGTGAAACGACGACACATTGTAATAGGGAGCATCAGCAACACTTTGCTGTGGTAAACTGCAGCCTCCGTACAGTCAGGCCATGCAGACGCACACAGTGCATGGAAAATTTAATTCACACAGTCACTTGTTTTTCCAACATTTATTCTACAAAGATGCATTCATTGACATTTATGGAAGCAAGTTGGTGGAGCGCAGTTTTCAAATTGCTCTACTCTGCTGGAAGTCCAGTATTCCCAGGGCATTCTTCATCCAAGTATTAATTGAGCACCTACTATGTGCCAGGTGCCCATTCCCAGTCCATACTCATAGCTCTGAGTAGCACAAACAGGATCCCTGCATACGTGGAGTTTAACTTCTACTAGGAAAAAGGACACCAGACAATATGAATAGGCAAAACACCTAGTAAACTGGAGAGCAAAACATACTGAGGAAAAAGTAATGAAGCAGGGAAAAGGCGACAGGATGGTCAAGGTAGGTGGGTGGGATTTTAGATGGAGTTTCCAAAAGTCATGATAAGACCGGGCGCGGTGGCTCACGCCTGTAATCCTAACACTTTGGGAGTCCAAGGATGGTGGATCACTTGAGGCTACAAGTTCAAGACCAGCCTGGCCAACATGGTGAAACCCCGTCTCTAACAAAAAAATATAAAAATTAGCCAAATGTGGTGACACGCACCTGTAGTTCCAGCTACTCAGGAGGCTGAAGTGGGAGAATCGCTTGAACCTGGGAGGCAAAGGCTGCAGTGAGCCAAGATCATACCAGTGCACCCCATCCTGGGCAACAGAGCAAGACCCTGTCTCAAAAAAAAAAAAAAGTGGTTTTTGAAAGGAGACTCCTTGGAGGTTTTGAAGGAAGATGGAGGTTCAACCACTAGGACTATTTAGAAACAATCTCTAGGATGAGTGACCGCAGGCAGTAAGAGAAAAGAGGGAAGAAACTAGTGAGAGCTGGGACTGAAGGAGAGTGAGAAATCGGTTATGTCCTCCAGATTTTCAACTCAATTCAATGACCAGAAATTGGCAAGTTTGAGAAGGACTTGCCCGGAGGCAATGGTGATGCTGGGGAGTGGAAGGTCAGGGAAGTTAGAAAGTCTAGAGAGAATTGTCAAGAACTAATCCTTGAGGACACCAGTATTTTAGGCGAAGGGAGAGAAAAAGGTAAGCAAGAGCATTAGAGATAGTCGAGGCCCTAGAGGATGCAGAGAGCCAGCAGGGGGTCCGACCAGCCAAGGGTGTCCAGCGATGGTCAAGGACCTACCACACATTCGTGAAGCCAGGTGGCTGAAGCTGACCCAGTCATCTTTCAGAGGGCAGTTTCAATGGGAAGGATAACAAAGGAACAAAGGTAGACTCCTTATAATTGTTGGGTAGTCAAGAGAAAAGGCTGATGGACCTGTGGGAGGATAATAGGATCGATATTTAAGATAAATTAAGAGTATTCTCTGTGTGTCTGTAAACAGCAGCAGGGAAAGTGATAGAGACTTGAGAGACAGAGGGCTACGGTTAAATGGCAAGAGATTGTGTGCCTGATTTAATCTGTTATAAAGCTCAAAGAGGGCTTAGAGAAAATACCAGTGTAGGCTGCATGCCAAGTCAGAGAATACCAGACACTGAATGTCACCGGCACCCACATTTGTCCCCACAAGAACAGCCATTCTCAGTCTTTGAAATGGCCACAGTTGAGAAACAGTTGGCCATGCCCTCCAGCATGACATTAAGATATAAGAAGAAACAGGGCTGACCGTGCACTGATTTGTGCTTTCTGTGGGTGCTTCTTTATCATCACCTTGGCATCCGGCCAGGCATTACTGCTGGGATTTCCCATGGCCTCATTTTTCTGAGTGTGTTTCTTGCCCCAGGCCCCAATACACTTTCACCTCCATTGAGCCTGGTCTGTGCCATTTCTACTGAGTCACACCCCTTCAATCCTCCTTTGTAATGAAAAGCCACTCTCACTACTAGTTGTGTTCATTATGGAGCATTTCACAATTCCTTCCCCTCGTCCATAACATTTATGTTCTACCATCAACCAGAACTTCACATTAAAACCATTATAACAATCCAGTCTCCACAAGCTCCTAACATCCCAAAGCTATGCTGCTTCATGGATGTTTCTTCCTCTGATGAAAAAAGACATCTTCTTCCCAACAGGTGAACCCAGCAGGAGAGAGGGAACAGGATTTTGTAAAGAATCAATCCCCATGACTCCATTCCTTTCTCCCACAACAGAGCTGGCTCTAGAGTTGAGGGGAGGGCAGAACAATCAGGGGACTCCAAAGCCGAGGAAGGAGGTGCCAGACCTAGGGATGCCAGTGAGGCACAGTGGTCATGGTGGCAATGGGGACCAAGCTGCTTAGAGGGACAACAGGGCAGGCCAGAGAAAGGACATTACAAACAGGCTCATCGGGTCAGGGATGGTGGCTCACACCTGTAATCTCAGCACTTTGGGAGGCCGAGGCAAGAGGATCACCTGAGCCCAGGAGTTCAATTCCAGCCTGGGCAACATAGCGAGATCCCATCTCTACTTAAAAACCATTAGCCAGGCATGGTGGCATGCACCTGTAGTCCTAGCTACTTGGGAGGCTGACGTGGGAGGAGCACTTCAGCCCAGGAGTTGGAGGCTGCAGTGAGCTAGGATCACACCACTGTACTTCATTCAGCCTCTCAAAAAAAAAGAGCAAGGGAAGCCAGGAAGAGTCCAACGGGGAGTCTCAAGTATGATTTCTCACATCAGCAATGGCAGATGGGCAGGAGTGGCAGTCCTGGGAATGCGGGTCAGGACATTTCAGAAGGGTCCCCATTGTGGACATGAGGCTACAAAAAATACCAGCAGGAAACAAGAGGGAAGACTGGGAAAGAAGAGAGGTCACCAGCAAGCAGGAGTGATTAGGAGAGGTGGCCCAGACACACCAGGGAGGGAGGGCAGAGAAGTCAGTGAGTGGAGATGGCAGAATGGTGTTGGAAGGACATGGGGACAAGAGGGCACAGGGCAACAGAAGTAACATCCATTAGAGACACACGAGAGACATACAGGCTGAGGGGGAAAGGGCGAATGTCACCTCTCCGTCCAGCCACTGAACTTGTCTGCTGGAAGAGCTGGAAAAGGTAAACAACAAAGTAAAATGAAAAAAAAGGAGTGTTCAGAAGTTACACAAAGGAATGAGGAATCAAAAATGACACCGCTGCTGCCTCTACAGTGGCTTTTGTGAGACATAAAGCAGAAATGTGTGAGCTTATTAGACAAAAGAATTCAGGCTACAGCCTGGCATGCTGGCAATAAATCAAAGTAACCTCTGTGAGTTATGAGACACCAGGGCCGGGTGCAGGGGCTAACGCCTGTAATCCCAGCACTTTGGGAGGCCAAGGAAGGGAGGACTGCTTGAGGCCAGGAGTCCCAGACCAGCCTGGGTAGCATAGTGAGACTATCTCTACTAAAAACTTAAAAATTAGCTGGTTGTGGTGGTGTGCACCTGTAGTCCCAACTACGCGGAAAGCTGGAGGCAAGAGGATCGCTTGAGCCCAGGAGTTGGAGGGTGCAGTGAGCTAGGACGGCACCACTGCACTCCAGCCTAGGCAACAGAGTGAGATCCTGTCTCCAAAGAAAAATGAAAAAGAGAAACCAAGGAAAAAAAAAAAAATACCCAAATCCCTTCAAGTACACACCCCCTGCTTGCTTTTTTTCTGGAGACTTCACATCACTCCTTAACAATGGGCAGTTTCCACAGCTGCCGTAGGAGGCCGAGTCCAGGAAGCTGCAGAACACAGGCTGTGAAGGAGACCCACCCACTGTGGTCCACAAGCAGCAGTCAAGGGCAAGGTTGAGAACGGGGCTGTGTGTTGTCTGTGCCACTGGGGGTCCCCGATGTGCTACTGTCCAGGACCGCCCAAGGCAACATCCCAGGCAGAGTCACCCCGCTGAGCCTTCTCTTGCCCAACTCCCCTTACACCCACCCCTCCCTTCAGGTGTCCGCTCTCAGCCAAAACCAGGGTGCCACGTGGATTCCGTGCAGGCATTAAGGATCACACCCCAGGCCCTCAGGGGCGCCTCTCACCACCCAGGCAGGTCTCAGTTCAAATATCACCCCTTTCTCCAGCCGCTGAACTTGTCTGCTTTGCTGCCAACCCCGCGACCACCCCGTGGCCTATTTGTTTCCTGGCTCGTTGTCAATGTCCCCTGCTAGAAAGCTCCCTGAGGACCAGGGCCGTGTCTCCGTGCCTGGTACAGACAGGTGATTCACACACATCTGTCAGGTGATGAGGGGTCTAGAGCCACAGCAAGTCCGGTGGGGACAGTCTCTCTGAAGCCCAGCATTTCGCCATCCCGGCAGCTGAGTCCCTGACTCTGCCATGTGGAGAGCTGGCTGGGCCAACTCTCTTTGCCTGTGAGATCTATTCCAACAGGATAAAAATGAACAACAGAGCCTCCATATTCGCCAGCCGGAAAAATGTTTCTTCTACCCTATGAATCAGCAAAATGGAGTTAAAACAAATTCTTTGCTGAGGAGCATTTGGAGTTCAAATAGAAACGATTGTGAGGAACCTGTGACTGCTTCCCCTGAAACGGGAACACAGCAGAGAGCCCTTCAGAGCTGTGCAGGGAGGAGGTGGAGACCCAGCCTTCCCTTCTTCCTCCCCTTCCCTCAAGGCTGACCGCCTGGCAGCCGCTGCCAACTCCCTTCTAAAGGCCCTGCAGTGCCACCGCCAGGACACCTGACAAACTGCTCCACATTCGTCAGCTCCCCCAGCATTCCCAAGGCAGAGGAGGAATTTCCAGCACAGGAAAAACTAGCCAGGGCTCCATGAAGGCCTCGGAGACAGTGAGTTTCCGGTCTGGGCACTTGAACCAGGGGCAAACCTAAGACCGTGATTTTAGCTCCCGCTGGTTTACAGCCCGTGTCCTTGAAAGGTCGCCGCTCACACCAACACCCATCTCCAACTGTGAACAAGAAATGGCGCCACCAGACTCTCTTCCAGGCTCCTGCAGGGCGTTCACCGCAGAAACAAAACTCTGTCAACACAAAGCATTAAGTGAAAGGATGCCAGACCAGCCCAAGCCACTTCTGGTGGCCAGAGCTTCGAAAACCTGTCCACACACAGTCTAGATGAGAAAAGGGAACGGATGACTTGCACGGTGCGTAAGGCAGGACAGTCCCTCAGCCCCCACAAGACAGCACAGGAAATAAAATCAAACGTGGGGCGTAAAACACAGGCGATTTCTCTTAGGTATCAAAGACATTCATTTTATATTGTCTGCTCCAATCACATCTGCTTGAAACTGTAGTGTAAAAAAAAAAAAAAAGTCTTTGCTTAAGGATGATCCTTCGAATAACTTTAAAAGTCTGCATTTTGGACTAATTAAAAAGGGAATTCCAACATGAATCCCACAAAGATAGTGAATAAGAAAAATAGTAAATATCCCAATTGAGAAATGTGCTATTACAGAAGATAATTATATAAACATAATTTACATAAGAAATAAAAATGGTAAATAGAAAAACGTATAATCTCTTAGTAATTAAAGAAATTCAAAACAGAATAACATCTCTCGCCTATCAAGGAAGCACAAAGAAACAAACAAAAATCAATACTATTAAAGTTGACTCACTAGTAGGAAAATAAATTAGTACATATTCTAGGGGCAATTTGGCAATATTTATATAAATCCTTTAAAAACGATGTGGCTTTCTGACAAATAATACAACTCATGAGAATTCATCTTCTGAAACTAGTTCAGCTGCAAGCACCATCTATAAAAGGGAATTTGGAAAGATACCTGTGTCTAACCATGGGGTACTTATTAAATAAAACAACAGTATCTACTAAACAGACTACCATGCAGCCAATAACAAATATATGTTGAATGTTTTCACTGACCCAAAGTTACTTAAATATTACACAGGAAAAAAGGTAACTTTTAAAAAATGCATTTATGATCCAATTTAGCTACTACATATATTGATATGCACATCTTTATATGTACACATAGTAAAGGGACTAAAACTAGATACTCCAAGGTGACAACAGAGGCTTATCTGGGTAACTGAGACTATGAATGAGTTTTTTAAATTATCTTTTTATTTTTCCTTTCTGAGGTTGCTATAATAAAAATATATTGCTTAGGTAATAAGCAAAAACAATGAGGATTATTTATTAAACTGAATAGGAAAAAATTCCTAAATGAACTTCACAGAGCTAATACAGGAGGAGCAGGCAGGAACCCTGGCACCTGTGCTAAAGATCACCCACCTGCCTGAGGTGTCCGCTATCCCCACCCAGAGCACACACCTCGGGCCACAGACTCTAACTTTCCCTGACTTCTTCAGAAAGCATACTTAGAGGGAAGGCAGAAAAAGTGACATATTCTTGACATTTCAAGAATACTTCCCATGTTTCTTGAAGAATCTGAAAGGCAAAGATAGTTAAACAGGGCTGAATTATATAACCATGTACCCAAAGTAAAAAGCCAACTTTTATGCAGTTCCTAGTGTGGATGAGGGAACACCAAGCCACTGAACCAAGACGAGAACCAAACACGGAAAGGTTCCGAGAGTCCGCAATTTTTCTACTGAATTAATCTCATCCCAGGGTCAATTTTCAGGATTCTATTGCAATACTTACTGCATAAAACTATGTATTAAAAAATAGTAAGAAAAACACGATGTAAAATACATCAAAATATACTACATACAACCCAAAGGATTTTCTATGTATACCAATATTACGAATTAGAACATCTTAAGTCTTTCATTCTCCAGCTCTTTCAGACCATGCAGCCAAAGCCTCTGCACAATGTCCCTGGCAGCACTTCTGTCCCATGGCCTCAGGCCGTATATCTTTTCTCTCCTTCATGTTTGGCCTTGTGGTACTTGAGATAGTCATTATAGAGCTCCTTAAAGATGTCTCTCATTCCCGGCTGCAGCGAGGCCCGCAGGAACTGGACGTCAGGCTCGATGCAGAGGTCCAGGACGAGGTAAATGCCCTCCTGCAGCAGACTTTTCACAGCTGGATACAAGGTCACCTGGGGAAAAAGGCAAACCTCTGTGAGAACAATTGGGGGCAGAGATCAAGCCACACCACCTGCCGACAGTATCTTGGGAAGGACTGAGAAGTGATTTCAAACTGATCTCCAAACTGAGAAAAGATCGACATTCACTTTCAAAACATAATTTTGTTGCTAAGTCAAATATTTAAGTCCTCATATTTTTAAAGTTTGTATTTTGGGGAAATAGAAGCTAACTCAAGCAAACACAAACCTGGAACGAAACTCCATGAAAGCACAAGTGTGGCTTTCCTGTTCAGTAAATGATGCTTACATGTTTACCAGGGACATTTAAAAAACCTGGAGTCTTTACATTTAAAAACCTTATAAGAAGGTAAGCTGCCTGCCCATTGTGTCAAATTCTTCCACGCCATCAATCACCTTGGAAGCTTTGCCAACCCTGTGGGACAATGACGACCACGTTCACTGTAACACTGTGACTCCATCTCACCCCAGAGCAAGGCAGCAGGCAGGCTCTGACATGACCAAAACAGACCACTGATAAGCCCACACTAGTAATTAGATCACATCATATCACCCAAGAGCAGAAGTGATTCATGATTGCCACTTAATAGATTCTTTTTTGATTTATGTCAAGAACAGCACAATAGGCACTTAATTCCTAATAGCCCTGGAATGGCTAAACTGGTCCTCATGCCTAAAGATGCACTTCTCCCCTGAAGTTCACGGTTAACTAAAATCTGGAGCACAGGAGTGGGCGTGGCAGCCAGCTCCAACCTGGCTATATCTGATGCACCACCCAAACTTTCAGAGAAGAGACTCAGACTAATATCAAACCAACCTAAAAGGCTGGGGGAGTAGGTTCTCTTCACACTTACCACATCCATTCAGGTTTCAACTAAATGGGGGCTGAACAGAGCTTGAAACCCTAGCAACTGAAACTAAAAAGCAGTAGTAATGAAGAGTTCCGGGAACGGATGGTAGTGATGGCTGCACAATATAAGAAAGTATGTAATACTACTGAAGTGCACACAGAAAACAGTTAAGCTGGTAAAATTCACCTTATACTAGATGTATTTACTATTACTTTTAAAAAGTAGAAAAAAAACAAAACAGTGGTAAAGTACCAGCAGACAGGCCTGGAATTTGGCTGATCATTTATTGCTACCCTGATAACCTGAAAGAGTTAATGTGTCTCTGCAAACACAGCTTATAATGAGGATATATTTTATTAACCAGAAGAACTGATTCACAAAGGCAACCACTGAGAAGTACATTCCTAAAGAGGTAATTTGTTTCTGTCTCTAAGATGATGCTATTCTTCAAAGTTATGATCCTTTTCATGTGATAGTTCAGAAATTTCTGACAAGTGATCATCTTGAATTTTACCATTTTATAGATGATAGGAACACTCAAGGACCGAAGATAGAATGGCATGTCTGTGAATTTTACAGCAAGGTAATTGGGAGGGAAAGAAAAAAACAAAACAAAACAAAACAAAAAATAGACAAAAACACAAACAAAGTCCTTGATCATACTGGCAGGGTGAGAGCTTTGTAAGTGGACTACTTGTTCATACTCGTTCATTCATTTATCACTTCCTAAATAAATAATTCCACTTCCAAAGGCAAAAACTGAGGTTCAGTGACCTCCCCAAAGTCACACAGCTAATAACTGGCAGCACTGAGACTTGAACCTAGGCAGTCTGAGCCCAGAGCCCATGCTCTGAACTATTCGCACCGTTTCTCAGTAGTGAAAATGCAGCCAGACAGCCTCTAGCAAAGAGCTAGGAAGGCCAGTAGGTTTTAGACAACACAACCACTTTAAATCTTTAGGTTTCAGATAACTTATATATAAAACAAGAAAAAAGTCAATTTCTACAAGACTAAGATCATTGGCCAACAAATGAAAACGTCACTAAGTAGCTTTTAAAAACCTTAGATAAGATGAGCAGCACAAACTATTCATTCTAACGTATCAACATACAGATGGTCCCTGACTTAAGACGGTTCAATTTAACACTTTTTGACTTAACATTTTTTGAATTAACAATGGATTTATCCAGATGTAACTGCATCATTAAGTCGAGGAGCATCTGCACTTAACTATGGTTCAACTTACGATTTTTTCAGTTTTACGATGGGTTTATCAAGTATTGAATGCATTTCGACTTATGATATTTTGAACATACTATGGTTTTATCGGGACACAGCCCCATCCTAAGTCAAGGAGCGTCTGCAGAGGGACATTGTAAATTTGGTCTACAGGTGAAAAAGAAGATGAAAGTAACCATAATTTCCCCGCATGTTTCCACGGGGACTCATTACCGCTTGGAGGAAAGAAGACAAGCGGGCCTCTGGAGCTGCCCCTTCTCCTGACTGACACATCTCACCAGGTCATCTTCCCTGACTACTGACAGGTCCCACCAGCAATACTCAACTCTGCAGAAGTACAAGGAAAATGCAAAGGAGACCTATTTAGCATTAGATCTGGCATTTAATTAAACTTAAAACACACTGATCTAGAAAGATTTATGGCTCTCTCAGTAGAAGCCGCTAATGCATATGGAATATTTTCTTCATTACTGAATTTAAAAACAAATGAAAGATAAAACACAGACTGTGGTGCCAGTGGATTCTGGGAGGCTGTGGCCCTAGCTAATTCCCAAGGCCTCTGGCTTTCAAGATTAAAAATAAAATATAACTAATGAGCATAAATTAGACATGAATAATGAGGCCAGGAAGCCAGAGACTTTTCATAAAGTAAATTTCAGAATAATAATTAGCGACTTAAGGGTTCAAATTACTGCTTCTCTTCTTGGCCCTTAGTGAAGTGATATTACTATGTCTCATTTTATTATTCAGTAAGACAGAAAATAGTGCCAGCTTTTCTTTCATCAAAAGCTTACATGTTAATAACTGGTGTGCTTGGGAAACATTAAGATTCCATAAAAAGGCCAAATAACTGCAAGGAAACCAAACTATAAGCCCACATCTTGGTCAAAGGACAGCTTGAAGGGGTGTTCTCAAGATCCGCAACTCTTACCAGGTGTGGGCACTCACATGGCCAGGCTGCCCCCATGTCCTCACCCACCTGCCAAGGTGAGCAAGGCCAGCGGGGTAGAAATTATTTAGTAGTTCTAGATATATCTAAAACAGGAGCAGGGATGAAAAGTGATGCAGCTCCAGGTTTTCTAAGGAAGTCCATTCAACCCAGCCTCCCTGGACAAATGCTGACACCTCTACCCTAACAAGCTTACTCGTGATTTTACTATCGTTCTTACAAGATTTACAAATGGGAAATGGATATTTTACAGAGAGATTGAACACAATATAAATGTATATCTATACATACAGAAGAAGACAGACAAAAAAATACACCACACTTTACTCAAGCCTGTGACAGTCAATTTAAACCGAGATTTATACAGCCTAGATTTATAAAGTTCTGTAGTAAGCTTACTATGGGTCACAGAGGGTCCTATAGAATTTTGAAAATAGCACAATGACATTCCAAAGTAAGATAACTGTTAAATGGCTGGGCGTGGTGGCTCACACCTGTAATCTTGGCACTTTGGGAGGCCAAGGCAGGTGGATCACCTGAGGTCAGGAGTTCGAGACCAGCCTGGCCAACATGGCAAGACCCTGTCTCTACTGAAAATACAAAAATGAGCCAGGCATGGTGTTGGGCACCTATAATCCCAGCTACTCAGGAGGCTGAGGCAGAAGAATCGCTTGAACCCAGGAGGCGGAGGTTGCAGTGAGCCAAGATCGCACCACTGCACTCCGGCCTGGGACAAAGAGCAAAACTCCATCTCAAAAAAAAAAAAAAAAAGATAGAAGATAACTGCTTGAATAATGAATTATCCAGAACGCTGAATCAAAAAGTCAGATTAATTTGGACAAAGATATTTTTTCTCAATCTATCTGAACAACCACCTTTATCTCCACCTTGTCATCTACTTTGAGTGTCTGAGAGCAGCTGAGTCACATGAATGATACACCTCCAGAGTAAAGATACATGAACTCTTGCAGCTGAGGGGACCCCAGAACCCTGAGGTCTAGAACCCCTCTTTCTAGTCTCCATTAAGCCTGGTCCTATGAGAGCTCCTGTTCTTGGACCTGAGTAATATTTCCTCTCCTTTTATATTACTCAAGAAACCAACCAAAATAGACCCCAGGGTTTGTGCTGGAGCAAGACACATAATCGAGCATTTTCTGTACACAAGGCACCACTGAGCCCTCTGTATGTCATTTCATTTGGTCCTTATAATAACCCTGCAGGAATGCTGCTAACACCTTGAAATACACAGGACTCCAGAGACTGGGGAGGCTGAGGAGGAAGGAAGGCCTGAGGCTAGGAGTTTAGGACCAGCCTGCACAACATAGCGAGACCCCATCTCTACAAAAATTTAAAAATCAGCTGAGTGTAATAGTACATGCCTGTAGTCCTAGCTACTCGGGAGGCTGAGGCAGGAGGATCATTTGAGCCCAAGAGTTCGAGGCTGTAGTGTGCTATTATCGCACTAATGCACTCCAGCCTGAGTGAGAGAGCAAACCCCTGTCTAAAACTTGCACACAGCAACAGAGAACTGTCAGACCCACAACATCACTTGCCATTTTGGTTGAGAAATCCGGCTTAAGGACCATAAACACAGCACTTGGTGAAAGACATTGAACCCGATTTTACCTTCTGTACCTCCAACACATACTGGGCCACCATAAATGGGGAAAACACAGTGAAGTCCTCAGCTCGTGCGGCGATGTGGCTGTACATCCTTTCAACCAGGCGTGCACACTTTAGGACCGTGGGCAGGTCATCTGCGCTTCCTACAGACAGCAAAGGGTTTCCCAACCAATTAGTTCAAAAACAGCACATTTTAGCTCTTCTATGTTAGACGTCTAATACAGGTGAAAATCATCTCAAGTGTTACATGTTTTCCCAGACTCTTTAATTGGCTTATTTTGCAGACAGAATAAGGGAGAACAGATATGTCCAAACAGTTATCTACACAACAAAGGGAAGGACACTTTAAAAACTCAAGAATGCTCAGGTGTTTTTAAGAGTCTAACCAGAAAAGTAATCAAGATTTTTAGGATGAAATCTGGGATTACTTAAAAAAAAAAAAAAAAAACCAAGATGGAGTTCTATAAGAAAGGCATAAAATGGAAAAAAAAATTAAAAATTATCTTAAGGGGAGAAAATCATTTACCGACATATGATTTAAAAAATGAGATACCCTAAATTATGTCTTTGCCTCCTTAAGTTTCAGAAATTGTTTGTGTATGTGCCTTTTATAGCTGGACAGACATAGGACTCAATTATCATTAGTAGACATTCTACTGTCTTCCTAGATTTACTTCTGATTCCTAGCTCTTTTCCTACCATATAGTTTCAGGACCATCCAGGGCCTCTTAACAAACTCCTCCCAAGAATCCTAATTGCATGTGTGTCCCCACAGCCTGAGTTACAGCCCATGGGGAAGTTCCAGCACACACCAGAGCACCTTCCTGCTGTCATTCAGCACAATGGTAGGCATGTTTTTATAAGACTCCAGAAAACACAAACAAATCCATAAGGACAAAAAGCAGATGGGTGAAGGGCTGGGACCACAGTGGAGAAAAAACTGCAAAGAAGCCAGAGGAATCTTTTAAGGATGATGGAGAATATTCTGTATTTTGATTGTGGGGACAGCTTCACACATACATAAAACCCATTAAATTGCATACCTTAAACAGAAGCAATTTGTTATGCATACATTGTATATAACTCAATAAAGTTGATTTTTGGAATGCATACCTTTTTTGAAGACCTGAATAAGCATACAAACATCTTTTATAGACGTAATTTTTCTAGATCAATGTAATTGTACTAAACTACATCACTGTTAACATTCATGTAGCATTTCATGTAGCATTTTAACAGAAAATATACTTTGGTGATATGCTTTAATATTTAAGATCGACTGTTTCTTCTCTTTTCAGACTATTCAACATATTACATGAATACATAGCACTTGTTATTTTGGCCACCAATTTAATGCATGCCCATTAGAAAGAGCATATTAAACACCAATAAAAGAGAGAATAGGCCGGGCGCGGTGGCTCAAGCCTGTAATCCCAGCACTTTGGGAGGCCGAGACGGGCAGATCACGAGGTCAGGAGATCGAGACCATCCTGGCTAACACAGTGAAACCCCGTCTCTACTAAAAAATACAAAAAAAAAAAAACTAGCCAGGCGAGGTGGCGGGTGCCTGTAGTCCCAGCTGCTCGGGAGGCTGAGGCAGGAGAATGGCGTAAACCCGGGAGGCGGAGCTTGCAGTGAGCTGAGATCCGGCCACTGCACTCCAGCCTGGGCGACAGAGCGAGACTCCGTCTCAAAAAAAAAAAAAAAAAGAGAGAGAATAAAAGAGTTAAAACTCTACTCAGTTAAGCCATGAATATGTCTGAGAACCAGGTCTTAGACAAGATGATGAAGCTACATTCACGTGAACACAGCACAGAGTACCAGAAGTGTGATGTGCTCCTGTGCTTCCTCAAATACATGACAAAGGACACGCCTGTGGCAGTGTGACCAGGCTGTGCTCCACCACCTTCGCAAGGCCCCTTCCGTCCAGGCAGACATGACTACAAGAACAGGGATTCCTCCTGGCTGAGCTCAGACATGATGGGAGAGGCCTTGACACAGAACTGCAGGCAGCTATCACCAACTGGCTGAGGCTGACATGGGAGGGGAAACTTGTTTACTAAGGCTGCTCCTAAATCAATTCACAATATTAAGCTGATATACTCCGCATCAGACACAGGAAGAAGTGAAATATCTAACTGTGCCACTGACTGATCCCAAAACCAGGGAGAGGAATTGAAGCCTAGTGTTAACAATGCCCTTTCCCTTTTCTCAAAAGTTGTCTGGTTAAAGGGCTATTGCTTAGGTCTACAAAACTGAACCACAATGGTGGGAGAGAAGCTGAGCACCACTCGTGTATTTCCAGTTGGCCCAGAACTGCGGTCACAGGGTCTTCTCTGACACCCTGAGTTGAGTTATGGTCCCAGAGCATCTGAGCTGACACCCTGACCTACCGCTTAGCACATCAGACAGTACAGGGCTGGTACACGTGATGCAATTTCGAAATACTGCAATATAAAATAGAAAGTCATGCAATTTTGGTTTTTATACTGTTTTTTTTTTTTGGAGACGGAATCTTGCCCTATTGCTCAGCTTGGAATGCAATGGCGCAATCTTGGCTCACTGCAACCTCTGCCTCCCGGGCTCAAACAATTATCCTGCCTCAGCCTCCTGAGTAGCTCGGATTACAGGAGTGCGCCACCATGCCCAGCTAATTTTTGTATTTTTAGTAGAGACAGGGTTTCACCATGATGGCCAGGCTGGGCTTGAACTCCTGACCTCGGGTAATCTACCCACCTCAGCCTCCCAAAATGCTGGGATTATAGCCATGAGCCACCACGCCCAGCCAGCAATTTTTAAAATAATGAAAGTCTCCCTCAAATTAGAAATTCAACAAGAATCAACTTCAAAGCTGAAAAATGAATTGTACACATAATATATGCTATTGTCATATGGCAGTTAGTGTTTCCCTAGTAAACAAACACACCCTTGCCAAGGTGAGGCTGCAGCAGTGAGCGGAAGGACCTTATCCCTTTTATAAAATGAGATTGCTCTATACCTGCCTGTTCCTTTTCATCTCCCTGTTGAACTACAAGCTCCTTAAGGGCAGGAATGGGGTTGTAAGTCATTTTTATATCCCCTTTATATGATATACATACTCAGTAACCATTTCCTAAATCTGATATTTTTTTTTCCCAGAAAAGGAACTATTTCAATAAGGAGATGCCTGATTCATCCACTGTTTTGGATAAGATAAAATGTGCCCATTTGAAATTAAAAAAAAAAAAAAAAATTGAGTATTCATTTGATATCAACACTTCTCTTATTTAAACACAACTGAGTAGTTTTATTTTCAGTAACATATGTGGCCAGCAGCCAACACCTCACGATAAATACATTTGAAACCGTATCTAATGTTACTCCAAATTACCTTTGTCCTTCTGCCGCCCTTCACGCATAACTGAAAACACCAATCTATTGAAAGAGTTCAAGAAGGAAGGGATGGCTTTCAGCATTACCTGTGATGACAGATAACAGATTGTAAAAGTACATATGTGATTATTTAAGTTTTTCTACTTTAAAGGAGTTCATACTTATTTATTTCTTAGCCTTGTCTATTGGGACACTCAAACCAGTTGTGCGTGCCCAGGGGTAGCCACATCTTTTCGCCTGGACATGCTGGTGTCACTGCTCATCCATCTTGTATTAGACTCTTTGACCCTTATTTTAACTATCGAGGGTAGAGACCCCCACACTGCATAACTTCAGGAGGTCTATCAGGCAATCCTGGTTTGGAATCGGCTTTTACTCTAAGCTGGTGCTAATCCATTCTGGAAATGGGTAGAAATAAACAATAATAGGAACAGTACCAATTAATATATTCAAGTATCATTGGTACAAAAAGAAAAAGATTATGTTAAAGCAAATGCACTTAAAATGGGGACCAAAACCACTCAATTAATAGTAGTGAAAAGCTCTGCTTGAAAACTTCATCTTGAAAAATGAGATTTCAGCCGGGCACAGCAGCTCCCACCTATAATCCCAGCACTTTGGGAGGCCTAGGCAGGCGGACCACCTGAGGTCAGGAGTTGGAGACCAGCCTGGCCAACATGGGGAAACCCTGTTTCTACTAAAAATACAAAAATGAGCCAAGCATGGTGCCCGGTGCCTGTAATTCCAGCTACTCGGGAGGCCGAGGCACAAAAATTGCTTGAACCCAGGAGGCAGAGGTTACACTGAGCCAAGATCGCATCATTGCACTCCAGCCTGATTGACAGAGTGAGACTCCATCTCAAAAAAAAAAAAAAGAAAAATGAGATTTTGATGACAGAACATGCCTCTTTTATATTTTATCATCTTTAGGTCTGAATCACAACCACACACCGTCCAGAAGAGCACCACCAGCCACATGTGACTACTTACATTTAAATTAATTAGAATTAAATAAAATTAAATATTCAGTTCCCAGTCATACTGGCCACATTTCAAGTGGTCAAGACAGCTGTGGCCAGTGGTTACCATGCTGGACGATGGAGACACAGCACACGCCCACCACTGCCGACCACTGCTGGACAGTGCTGCGCCATGTATGAGAGTGAACAGACAGTAAGTCAAGTGTTGGGATTATTCTCTTTGGCATAATTTGTCCAACAAAATTTTTGACAGCATAATACCACATTCTTCATGTCAAATTACTGACTTTTTGCAGCATATTCTGAAAGAAGTCATTTTTGCAAAAGTATTCCAGCGTTTCATCCAGTTCCCCAAGGACCCTCTCTTAATCCTTTGCTATCATACTGATGAAAAGCACACAAATCCTTTTGGAACTATCTGGGTTCACACTCTGGCTCCTTACGATCTTGAACAAATCATCTAGCTCTTTTTTGTCTGTGTGCACCTCAGTTTCCTCATCTGCAAAATGAAGACGATAGGTTGTCGCGAGGACTGAACAAGCTAAGCCATGTAAACTGCTTGGAACAGCACAAGCTGCTGATCATTCTGCTGGGTACGCTGGCTGTGCTGACTTCTTGCTATACCCTTTAAATGTACCTAAGAGGATTCTGGCTGCGTGTTTGCATCCGCGTGGGCCTGCCACGCACATTGCTGATGCGATTCTGGCTGCGTGTTTACATCCGCGTGGGCCTGCCACGCACACTGCTGATGCTGTGGTCAGGCATCAGATTCCCTACACAACTCCAACAGATGAGAGTGAGCTTTGATTAATTCACATCATTCGTTACTGTAATACCATGTCATTATCCTGGTCAATTTTCTCCATTCGTTACATGATCTAATTCCACCTACATGGTCATTTGTTAATGGTTTTGCAAGCAGAAGAATCAAGCTGCTTTCTAATACTACTTTCATCAACTTCATGAAATCCTGCACCTGTAATTTCAGTTTGTAACTTATGGGCATTGCATTTATATTGTACAGTCACATACAAATCTAACAACAGCAGAGAGATTTTAAAACAAAGATGCTGACAGGATAAACAGGGCCAAAGGCAACTGTTAACGGGGGAAGGCGTTATAGTTAGATCCAATTTCATGAGTATTTAGCTTACCAGAGAGTATTTTTCTTAAAAACTGCATTGCTGGCAGGTCTCTATCCTTAGGACATCAAAACACTTAAAAATATCTGAATGTGCATGAATATATGATACACAGCGATGCACTACAAAACCATATTCTGGTCAAAAGCACACTGTATAAAACAACTGTGGTCCTATAAGATTATAAGATTGTATTTTTAATGGAACACTTCCCTGTTTAAACGCACAAATACTCACCATTGTGTTACAACTGCCTACAGGATTCAGCACAGTCATGTGCTGTATAGGTTTGTAGGTTTATAGCCTAGAAGCAACAGGCGACACCCCACAGCCTAGGTGTGCAGCACGCTGTACCATCTGAGTTTGTGAAAGTATTATATGATCTATGGTGTTTGCGCAACAAAAATGCCTAACGACACATTTCTCAGAACATGTCTCTGTCATTAAGCGATGCATTAACTGTCATATTTATGAGTTCCTACACATATAGTCAGCCATACATACAGTGGTGGCACCATGAAAAGAACACTGATCAAAGATAACAAGTCTTGAGTCTAAGGTTTAGACTCAGCTAAGTGACATTGGTGAAATCATTTGGTGGCACTGAGCTTCAGTTTATTCATCAATAAAATGGGATTAGTGCCTCCTTCACGGGCTTGCTATCGGGCAGAACATATCAAATGTTCAATAAATGTTAGCTGAACTGTAATTTTTTCTGTGGACATTTATCCCCAGTTTCAGTTTAACTTAAAAAGGAGCATACTACAAAACTGGAACTCAGGATGCCTCATTCCCTATATCCATTTGAATTAAAAGCCCAGCAAGAAATCTATGCAAGTGAGTGGCTTATTTAAATATGTGGTGAGCAAAAACAGAATAATTTCTAATGAGCTTCCTTAAATAGTACAGATTGTGTATCCCTTATCCTATAGCTTTGGGACCAGAAGTGTTTCAGATTTCAGATTTTGGAATATTCGCATATATATAAAATGAGATATCTGGGAGATGGGACCCATCTAAATATAATTTAAAAATTCATTTATGTTTCACTATATATAGTTTATACACACAGTTGAAGGTGATTTTCTACAATAATTTTAAATAATTTTGCGCATGAAATAAAGTTTTGACTGTGTTATGACTGCAACCAGTCACGTGAGGTCAGGAGTGGGATTTTCCACTTGTGGCATGATGTCAGCACTCTAAAAGTTTCGAGTTTTAGAGCATTTTGGATTAGAAGTGTTCAACCTGTAGTATACAAACACTATTCAAAGCGCCAGATCCAGTGAAGAAAAACTCGCTCGCAAAGCCCAGTATGAAGGTCAAGCATTTTTATGCTTGAGAAACCACTTGGCTCGAAATTTACTAGAACAGAAAGTTTGCCTGGCAATTCATTATTTGTATTATTGTCCTGCAATAGTAAAGTTTTGCTGCCACTTTTCTAAAGACTTCAAGTACCCTGCTCGCAGAGGAAAAGTTGCCTGCCGCTCTCGCCCTCCTTCTCACCTTAGGGTGACACTGCAGGATTGAGAAGAGCACGTTGTGCAGCCTCAGGAAGATGCTTCCATACTCCAGCGGCTTCAGATGGTCCAAAGGGACAGTGAGAAGGATGCTGAAGGCCAGGCTGACGTGGTGGGGGTTGCCGATGGCCTCCTCCCCCTGCCGCAGCAGTGCCGCCAGGACGTCTAAGACAGGCCCGATCACTGTGAGGGACACAGGCTGCTCCTGACAAGCTTCTCGGTTTAGGAGCTAAAGGGCAAGATGAGACAGAGGAAAAATGAAAGTAATTCCCCAAGGAAATAACACAAACACTGTAGCACCGAGTGACTGAGGTAAAGACGTCTGTGCTCCAAAATGAATTGATGTAGTCAGTGGGCAGTTAAATACCATTTGTTAAACTTCTTACAAATCAGCTCTAGTGAAAGATATTCAATTAACGATTTAGAAAATACAGAGAACAGACCCAAGAGGAAGGATAGCTCAAAGTCCTACCTACGTAACCTGGGACAGCTCACCTGTGACCCTCCTTCTCAGACACACAGCAGCCCTGGTGAGGGCTGTCTCTTACAATGCTCACTGTTCTGCTGTGTAGACCCCTGCAATACCCTTTGGGTGGACATAAGCAGATTCTAGCCTGGTGTTCTCATCAGTGAGGGCCTACCACACACATCATCAACACTGCCTGCCTGTCAGCCTGGGTCACCCCATATATAGCCCACATGCCTCTCCTGATGCTCACCACACATACTGAGTGACGACGACCCCTGCCATCCACCAAAACGGATGCTCAGGAAAATGACAAAGCAGCCAAATTGGAAACAAGAGAGAATATTAAGTCTGTTTTTTAGGCCCTTTTGCCCCAGGAACATGCTAACCCAGGGCAATTCTCTCAGGTAGCAACGGCTAGAATTAGGGCAGAGGATGATGGTAAAATAGATACTGCTCCTTCACACCTAAGTGTAAGAACACCCAGGTCAGGGTTTTTAGAGGGCAGGAGACAGTCCCAATCTGAGCCAGATTTTTGTTCTAGTGAAACAAACAGCCTAGCAACAACTGGACACAAATTTTAACATTTGAGTAAGATTGTAACAAAATAAACTCCTATCTGCAACATTACTATGCCATCCTATAAAGCATTTTATTCTCACTGTATCATAGGCCTTAAACACACACATACACATACACACACACATACACACACACAAAACTCCTACAAATAAATGAGTGCATTAAACTAACCACAACATTTTGTGGGGACAAAGAAAGCCCCAGAATTCCTTGTATTATCATCTGATTAAATAGGCATCTACAAGCTGGCTGAAGTGGCATGCACCTATAATCCTGGTGACTTGGGAGGCTGAGGCCGAAGGATCACTTGAGGCCAGGAGTTTGAGGCTGCAGAACACTATGTTTGCACCTGCAAATAGCCACTTCACCTTAGCCTGGACCACACATTGAGATCCCATTTCTAAAAAAATAAAAAAACATAAAATTTTAAAAATTAAGCAGGCCTCCACGATAGCCTCCCTTTATCACTACATCCCTGTTTTTACTGCCTGTCTAATGCTTCCCAATGCTACTAAATGTCCCTTGATACCACCTCCCTTCCACTGTTCCAACTGTTGATACCAATGTGTTCAGGAAGGACACACAAACTCGGCATCCTGCTCACCGTTGTCCTCAGGAAGCAGCCCACACACACGCTCTGCATAAAGCCACAGGGCAGCAGACCCCCAAAAGGCTGACTTCTGTCTTTATAGGAAGAGGGAGGGGAGGAGCTGGAGGACACATCTCCAGAGGGTACTCACTGTTAAAGCCGTGACTATCTGGGGACACGCACGCCACAACAGACTTGCTTTCTCTCCACTGAGTGGGCAGTTGAGTAGCAGCCTCAGCAATGTAATAGCTGACACAACAGCCTGGGGTAAAAGAGAAAAAACTTAGCAGCAGAGATAGCTTGTTCTTTCTTAAGAACTCCACCTGGGGAAGGAGCCTGCTCCCTGGGGCTGCAGCGTTGGAGTGGATTGAGAGCCCTGGTGTCAGGGGACGTGGATAAGGCCTGCTTGGGGTTAAGTCCTGGGAGGGACAACCTTCACATCAGCACACAGACAGGAAGGAAGTGAAGAAGATGAGCAGAGCTGGGGCAAAGTCAGGGTCTTTCAGCAGCATCTCACTAAACCAAGCACATAAATGGGCCAGAACAGTGAACTGCACAAGGGTCACACACTGTGACCTAATTATGGAGAGCCTGTGTTGTCAAGGCTCTGTCCACGCAGAGGACACTGGCTGTTACTTCACTGAGCAACGATGCATGCTTACAGACAGGAGGGGCTGGAGGAAAACGTGAAAACAATCGGATTAGGTGCTGTGGTCGCGGGTGCTACATGCTGATATGAGGGCAATATGGCCCAATCGGGTCACATGTTTCAAAATATATGGTGGGAGGGGTCTTAAGCAAAGAATGAGCAGAATTTAATTTTTTTTTTTTGAAACTGAGTCTCACTCTGTCACCAGGCTTGGAGTGCAATGGCATGATCTCTGCTCACTGCAACCTCCACCTCCTGGGCTCAAGCAATTCTCCTGCCTCGGCCTCCCAAGTGGCTGGGATTACAGGCACCCACCATCACAACCAGCTAATTTTTGTATTTTTAGTAGGGATGCAGTTTCACTATGTTGGCCAGGCTGGTTTCGAACTCCTGACCTCATATAATCTACCCACCTCAGCCTCCCAAAGTGCTGGGATTACAGGCGTGAGCCACTGCGGCCGGCCAGAATTTAACTTTTATATGTATCAGTATTGTGAATATGTAATACTTAGTATTTTACACAGTAAGACCACACATTTGTAATTTGAAAAACTTCCCCTTCGAAAAATAAGGTTTTAAACCATGAGACATAGGCAGAGCCCTGCCTTTACTGGGTGCCAGGCATTTCACACTGTCAGTGAGTTTCTACTTCAGCCTCACACCATCCTCTTCTCCCCGAATGCTGTGCAGCCCACCCTACAACCCTAGCCAAAGTCCTGGCTTCTGCCTTTCACTCTCTTCCCTTCCCTGCTCCCTCTGACTATGCACACCCCAAAGCCCCATCTCCACTCCCACTCTCCTGCCCACCTACAGGTTATCTCCCCACCAGGGCCTGCCCCCCCACACCACTTCTCCCTGTTCATCTTCTCACACTTGTACATCCCATCCCCTGCTCCTGGCAGCCCAATACGCGCCTGCACGGTGCAGTGCACGCCTCCCTTCCCCTCACCTCTGCTCCCCAACCAAGTCTCCTGCATTCTTCAGGGCACAGCTGGAGTCTCACTTCCTCTGGGAAGTCTCCTGACCAACTGGTCCAAACAGAAATTTGGGTTTGTTTCTTCCCCTGCCCAAATCAGTACCCAATCCCAGTGTGCTGTATATGACCAGGAGTCAACAAGCCATTCATGAGGCAGAAAGAATATGCCTAGACCACAGACCTTGGCTGGAGTCTCTGCCCCGCCAACCACTGGCTCTGTGGCCTGTGGCCTTCTTCCTTGTGTAAGAGACGTCTGACCGGTCCAGTGCCCACAGGCATTCAGAGAAGCAAATCCCAGCATGTGAGCTCTGTGCAAAGGCACTCAGCAAGTGCAACACCATGCAGGCTGTATCAGTGACTTCCGTCAGAACTGAAGCGGCAGGCTAACTGAGGTGCTTCTCAGATGCTGGCATGAGGGCAGTATGGCCCAATCAGGCCACATGTTTCAAAAAACATGGTGCGAGAGGTCTTCAGCAAAGAATGAGCAGAATTTAACTTTTTTATGTATCAGTTTTGTGAACGTGTAACACTTAATATTTGACGTAATAAGACCACACATTTGTAATGTGAAGACTTCCCGTTTGAAAACTAAGGCCTTCCCTACGCCGCAGCCTGGGCTATCCCACAGGCCAGGGCTCCCTCTCACAGACTCCCTCTTTGCCTAGAGTCTCCACCAGTTAGAATTTGTTTAGTTTTAAGGGTGACACCACATCTCAAATCAGTTTTCCCATTTGAGCCGACATGATTTCTGAGCCTGCCACACAAGGAGGGAGAAGCCGCCCACCTGCGCATCTGCTTTCCACATGTTACTGACGTCCAGTCCCTGGAGAATACACTGCATCACCAGCCTCAAGTCCTCTGTCGTCCCAACCTCTAACATTTGGGTGAACAAGGCTCCCAAATGAGGCTCAATATCCTGAGTGACCTGAACAGGAATTTCAGGATCTGTATGGGTAAGAAACCAAAACTGTTAAGATGTGACAGACAGGTGAAATAAATTACCAAGTAGTCACATGATGAAACTGCGCACAGCTGTGGCCGCCATCAAACATCACCAAGTTAGGGGCATGGTGATACAAGCACTGGTGGAAAAAGCAGGTACACGTATTTAGTGTGATACCATGCTCTCACACACACAGCTGCACCTGTGCATTGTGAAATTTGGGTTTGTTTCTTCCCCTGCCCAAATCAGTACCCAATCCCAGTGTGCTGTATATGACCAGGAGTCAACAAGCCATTCATGAGGCAGAAAGAATATGCCTAGACCACAGACCTTGGCTGGAGTCTCTGCCCCGTCAACCACTGGCTCTGTGGCCTGTGGCCTTCTTGTGTAACACAAGAAGTGTTATCTTTTGTAACACAAAAACTTGTGATATCACAAGATATCTTGTGTTATCTTGTGTAACACAAAAACACAGAAGACGACAGCCATGCTTAGGAGGTAAACTGCGAACCACAGAAGACAGTGATTATTGCTTTGTGCCGCTGACCCTTGAACAATGTTTGAACTGCATGGATCCACTTACACACGGGTTTTCTTCTGCCTCTGGCACCCCGAGACAGCAAGACCAACCCCTCCTCTTCCTCCTCCTCAACCTACTCAATGTGAGGATGAAGAGGATGAAGACCTTGATGATAATATACTTCACTTAATGAATGGCAAATACATTTTCTCTTCCTTATTATTTTCTTAATAACATCTTCTTTAGTTTACTTGATTGTAAGAATATAATACATAAATACATACACAAAACATGTGGTAATCGACTGTTTATATTCTCAGTAAGGCTTTGGTCAACAGTAGGCTATCAGTAGTTTAGTTTCCAGAGAGTCAAAAGTAATATAAGATTTTTTAAATAGAATTGTTTCAGAAGGATATACATGAAATTTTTTACTGTGCCGAGGGTTGGTGCCTTAACCCCTATGTTGTTCAAGGGTCAAATGTATTTTATTTCTCTACTTTCTTTGTGTTTCTCTTATAAAATCGGTAGGGGTGCAAGAGTGGGTGATATTTTAAACGGATGGGAAAGTCATAAAGATTAAGAGAGCTCCATTTTTCAGGCCTGGATGTAAGGAAGTCACCCAGCTGTTTCCCATCATCCCCAGTGTCCTTGGGCCCACAGTTTCACAATAACGCCCAAAGCCAGGGCACTCAAGGCCCTTTATCATCTGGCCCCAGGTCATCTTTCCAGCCAGCTCTTCAGCCCCATCTGCCTATTCCACATTGCCAGAATACCGTCCTGCTTTCCCATCTTTGCTTACTATTTACAGCACTGGGGGAAAGTGGACTTTGGGTGGTAAAGATCTAGATCCAAGTCTCCCATAAGCTGTAAAATCCTGGACCCACGATTTATCTGAGCCTCAACTCCCTCATCAGTGAAGTGGGCATAACAGCACCAACTCCTGTGGCTGGCAAATAAAAAAAGGTCACAGAGTTCACAACACAGTGCCCTCACCTGAAAGGCTCCCATTTCCACCTGCTCTAGCTATGCTTTAAGGGCTACTCACACGTGGCCTGTATGTGGCCTCTCCACCGAGTCCCATAGCTCTGGTTCACTTTATGGCGTCTCCCCCACCTTTGCCCTGTGATGTGTGCGAATGTCTGTTTACTTAATTACACAGGCCAAAATCAATACCTCACTCATCTCCAGAGTAGGATACAGCCTCAAACATACAAGCATTTTAATTGTGTTTTTCATGTTTCTGGAGACAGGGTCTCACACCATCACCCAGGTTGGAGTGCAGTGGCACAATCATGGCTCACTGCAGCCTCAACCTCTTGGGCTCAAGGGGTCCTCTCGCCTCAGCCTCCAGAGTAGCTGGGACCACAGGTGCATGCTAACCGCACAGGCTTTTTGTACAGATGGGGTTTTGCTTTTTCACCCAGGTTGGTCTCAAACTCCTGGCCTCAAGTGATCTCTTGGCTCAGCCTCCCTAAGTGCAGGATTACAGATGCCAGCCAGCACTCCCAGCCAAGAAGTATTTTTAGAAATGTTGGTTTCTGTAATTGAATTCAGGCCCTCTGTTCTACTATCAGAAGACATTCTTTTCAAAAGGCCACCTCTGAGCCACCTTTAAGGACACAGGGAGAACTCCACGGCTGGGGCACCTGCACGGTCCCTCTTCACACTCCCTCTTCCTGCCCAAAGCCTTGGGCCACTCCTCATTTGGCATTTCTTCCAGAGCACTCACAATTCTGGCACTTCCCTGGACAGTGTCTAACAGCTCACATGGAAGAGGCCTGGACACAGCAACACCCCAGGCCCATGAACTGAGGGCACAGTGTACCAGTCTGGCCTTGCCCAACCCTGACCACGCTGTGACCAAGGGGCTCTGTCCCTGGGGAAATAAGGTACCAAAAGTTCAGGGACATACAGTTAGGACTTAAAGACTGCCTCAACTCGGCCAGGCATGGTGGCTCATGCCTGTAATCCCAGCACTTTGGGAGGCCAAGGCAGACGGATCACTTAAGGTCAGGAGTTCAAGACCAGCCTGGCCAACACGGTAAAACCTCATCTCTACAAAAATTCAAGAACTAGCTGGGTGTGGTGGCACACACCTGTAATCCCAGCTACTCGGGAGGCCGAGGCAAGAGAATCACTCAAAGCCGGGAGGCGGAGGTGGCAGTGAGCCAAGACCGTGCCACAGTACTCCAGCTTGAGTGACAGAACGAGACAATGTCTCAAAAAAAAAAAAAAAAAAAAAAAAAAGGGATTGCCTCAACTCAGCAGGGTTGAAGAGGAAAAGGAGGACACAATATTCTGTTAACTAAAGGGCACAAGGGCAGAGCTTCAGACCACCAGTTGCCGTTTCTTGGGCCAGTCACTTAGAACACTATAATTAGGCTTAATAAAAGACTCGATTTTAGCCCCCATTAAGAAGGTGAACACCATTCACTAAAAGACACCCTGACACAGTAAGACAGAACAATGTAATATCAGAGCCTTTCGGTTAATCCACAATCCAGCCAGAGACAGGTTACTGCAAGGGAGACAACAGCAGCGTGATTTGGCCCGTGGCACTCCAGTTCTGGCGCTGGCACAGGCAGACCAGATGGCTCTACTTTCTGCGAGAACCCATTTAACCCTCACGTACTGAAAGGCACGCCTGTGGCCCCATCCGTCACAGCTTCTCCACCCAGAAACACAGACCTTAACGTGTGCTTAACACGGACGTTAACGTGACATTAACGAGGGTCAGATTTGGCTGACTTGCAGACCTCACCTCAAAAGACTGACCTGACCCCAGCCCTTTTGTTACCACCAAAACAAAAAAGAAAAGACCCCCCCCACAATTGTGGTGTGTGCCATCTTGAAACAGAAGAAATCTCTTCCACTAACTGTTTGTTTGGGAGGAGTAAAAGTGTATTTTATTTGTATACCCTAATAAACGTAACAAATCTTAATCGTCTTTCACTATATTTAGAGGAAAACCTCAACAAACTCTAAATGGGCCTCCAAAAACATTATCATCTATTCCCTGCTTAAGGCAAGTTTAAATCATAGAAAAGTATTTTGATTTATTCTTATTAAAATGCAACATTAAAGTGGTACAAAATAAGAAAATAGCAACAATCACCACCTATTACACTGCACTAATACAACACATGTTAATGCAATAATTATTTTAATTTTTGGATGCCTTTCTAGCCCTTTTCTGCATGAATATATATTTTACATAGTTGTAATTGTGGCATATTTAACATTTCATATTGTACTTTTTTTGCTTAACAATATTTTCTATATATTTCTAGCCCTTGTCTTCATAAGAGGTTTCAGAATTATAATTTTAATGGCTGCCTAGTAACCCATTAACCTTTCACCAAGGGGGCTGTAAAGGTCGACTCTGTGCAGGAAGACATGAGCTCTCTCGCTTTGGGACTGTGTATGAGGTCCTAGTTTGCTGCCTGGAAGGCTACCTTCAGACTCAAAAACACTCTGACGACATCGTAGGTAGCCTGGGTCCAGTGAGCACCTGCACCTGGCAGCACCCCAATATGGGCGGGGTGGGGGGGATTGTGTGTGTGAACTAAGGCAGGCACAGTCCTACCCTCAAGGAACTGTAAGAGGCTCTTTGGAAATTAAGTGATTTGGCTGGGCACGGTGGCTCACGCCTGTAATCCCAGCACTTTGGGAGGCTGAGGCAGGCAGATCATGAGGTCAGATCGAGATCATCCTGGCTAACACAGTGAAACTCTCTATGAGGTCAGATCAAGATCATTCTGGCTAACACAGTGAAACTCTGTCTCTACTAAAAAATACAAAAAAATTAGCCAGACGTGGTGGCAGATGCCAGTAGTCCCAGCTACTTGGGAGGCTGAGGCAGGAGAATCACTTGAACCCAGGAGGTGGAGGTTGCAGTGAGCCGAGATCATGCCGCTGCACTCCAGCCTGGGTGACAGAGCGAGACTCTGTCTCAAAAAAAGAAAAAAAAAAAAAAAAAGACATTAAGTGATTTGTACTTTTTTTTTTTTTTTTTTTAAATGAGACAGGGTCTCACTGCGTCACCCAGGCTGGAGTGCAATGGCAGGATCAAGATTCACTGCAGCACCGACCTCCCTGGGCTCAAGTGATCCTCCCACTTCAACATCCTGAGTAGCTGGGATGACAGACACATGCCACCAAACCTGGCCAATTTTTGTAGAGATGGGGTTTTGCCATGTTGCCTGGACTCAAGCAATCTGCCCCCTCAGTCTCCCAAAGTGCTAGGATTACTGGCGTGAGCTGTCACGCCTGGCTCTGATTTGTACTTTTTTAAAAAGATACAAAAGATTTTTATACCTTTTTAAAGTCAATTTATGGCATTGAAAGTCTGATACATAAGAGTCTACTAAGGATGCAGGTATCTATGTATCTCATTGCAGCCAGGACAAGTTAAAGGCTAAAAAGCTGAAGAGGAGCAGATTTCAAAACTAAAAACTTACACAGAACAACCTCCAAAAGAAGTGAGCAACTGAGGTACAGAGCAACATACGGAGGAGGCTGCTGTTTGCACAGAAAGTAGGGAACTAGTTGTAGCGGTAATTGCTAATGTATGCCTAGAATGTAAATAGAGGGCATGAAGTCGCGGGTGCTGGGCCTAGGAGGGAGACCTTCTCACTGTCCACATGTGGTACCTTTTGAACACATCACATGCTCACTTATTCCCAGTTCCAAAAAGGGGAGCAGTGGAAACTAGACCCCTATAACACAGAATTAGCTCAAGAGAAAATAACTTACCTGCAAGAACTCTTCTCACAGAATGAAACACGGAGGTAAACACGGAGTCCTTTTTGGGATGGAGTTCTGGGGCCAAAAACAACAGAGTCAAAAACTGCAAGGCTGCCCGAAAAGACTGATCATGTCCCGCAAGAGCTGGCAGCTCCAACAGTATCTGAGAGTAAACACCCTGGTAGAGGGCAGCATGGGAGAGCAGCGTCCTGTCGGTTACTTGGGAAACGTTGGCTCCTCCATCCCTGCAGTGCTGACCCAGGTCGGCTTCCAAGAGCGTGCTGACGGATGAGATGAGGACGGAGGGAAGGTGCCAGCCCTGGGCCCCTCGCACTGAGCAGAGCTGCAGCACAGCTCCCGTCTGCAACACAGCCTGCTGCAGCAGCTCGGACAGTGCTGCTGGGGCCTCCGGGCCCAGCTTCTGCTCTTTGAGGAAAGGTCCCAGGACATGGCACAACCTGGTTAAAGACACCAGAAGGAGCTGCCTGCCCTGGGGGTTCTGATTTTCCAATTGTTTGCCAGAAGCTGCTTCCATGTATGGTTTGGAACTAGAGAGGAATGTGGTGATTTTTCTAAAATTGAGCAACAAGCTCAGCTTCATTTGGATGAGCATCTGCATTAGCTCCTCTAAGAATGTACCTATCACTTGGAGGAATTCCAGCCAAGTGGGATCATCCATCTCAATAGGGAACCTACCACTAGCTTTGAACAATGAAGTCAGTACAATCTCAAAAATATCACTACCATACATGATTTTGAACACAGAGCGAGCACTTTTCCCCTTTTGCAGGTAACCAAGAAGCTGGTAGCAAGTCATCAAGAACTTGAGAGCCAGTGAGGAGGAGCAAGAGCATCCTAGTCTGGTGATGGCCATGGACAGTAACAGAAGAAAATAATGCACATGATAGGGTGGCAAGAGGCTGTCCAGCTGTAAAGCAGAAATCACTTCCAAAAGCCCTAGGATGCTTTCCAACTGCTCTCCCTCCAGCTGGATGGGGAAGTCACTCTTGACCAGGGATAGTAAGTTCTTGGCAATTTCTCCTCTAGGTTCTAAACCTTCGGGTCCAGCTTTTGCAAATCTGTTTTCCCAATGACCCACAACCATGTGGTCCTTTTCAAAAAGCCAGGGAAGCTGCTGACTGACAAGACCTGAGTCACGCTGGGCACCAGAACACAGAATGCTGGAGCATCTTGCGGTTATGCACATTAAGAAAGCAGAATGAAGGGACTGCATCTCTGGAAAGAGAGGGCTATGAAGGATGGCTTTGGAAATTTTTTCCAGTGTGACGTATGCCTCTTCCTCTAGTGAGCCTTCCTGGGCTTTGCCCATTGGTAAAGTTCTCAGCAGGACACTGGCCAGGTATCTCACATCATCTGGACACAGATAGGATATCAGAATGGTGAGATTTGACACAATCAAGTGCCAGTGTGCTACAGGGTATGTGAGTCCACTCACTGTCCCAACTTGGCCATCCCAGGAAGCCACTGTTCTCTGATTCAAGCTTTTTCTGCTGGAACCAATAATAAAGGCAGCATCGCACCTCAAACTTCGGAGGGCTTCTTCAGACCGGAAACTAGTGTGCATTAAAGTCCTTCTCATTTTCTGCAGGTACAGCTGTTCCAAGCAATATCTACCAAGAGAGCTGAACTGGGCTGTAAACTTCTCTATCTTCTTCCAATGCTGTGTTTCTACACCTGGGAGCAATGAAGGGAGGTTCGAGATCTCCACAGCAACACCTATAGGGGCCCCAGACATAGAGTGATACTGGCTACAGTTCAAACTTA
This sequence comes from Chlorocebus sabaeus, assembly GCF_047675955.1. Lineage (NCBI taxonomy): Eukaryota > Metazoa > Chordata > Mammalia > Primates > Cercopithecidae > Chlorocebus > Chlorocebus sabaeus. Next base: position 67,647,501 of record NC_132928.1, on the reverse strand, counting down.
ACATAGCGTCCACTTGGGCCCAGGTGTAAGCAAGCAAGAGTGCAGAGTCACTGACCTTCTGTAGCCACAGCTCTGGCTCTGGGCCTAGGGGGTCCAGGAGAAGGGCCAGCAGGGGCTGCACCAGTTCCCTCAGCATCCGCTCCATCATGCACTGCGTCCGTCTGACAATGGGCAGGGGCGTGCTGCTATCCAGGCTCCTCATGTTGAACATGATGCAGTGCAGCAGCGAGCTCAGTGACAGTGACTTCAGGGCCATGTCAGCATCACTCTGCAAATAGGGCAAGACTAAAGACTGGAACTTCTCCAGCACAAGGGACCACGTGTCCAGGATCTGACTCGGAGGCAGCTCCAGGAGGCATGCAGACAGTACCGTGGAGGGGCCCGAGGCCAGCACAGGCTGCCTCAGTGTCTCAGCAGCTGGACGACAGATCACCCCCAAAACTTCTTCAAACAACCGTGGCACTTGTCGGAGTTTGGCATAAGTCTGGAAGACAGTATGAATAAGCATCTCCTGGGCTTTTTTGGTTCGAAACTCTGTTACTTCTGCATCGATCCATGCCGAAGCCAGCAGGTCATCCAGGTCTGGCTCCAAAATCAAATGATTCAGAGAGATCAAAGTCTTCAGGCAGCGGAACCAGGCTGGTATGGGTGCTTGTGCATGGTTTATCAGCAGCTCAGCCACATGCCGGTAAAAGCGAAACTGAGCCTCTTCGTGCCGAATCCTGTCGGCAGCGATGTTGTAGATGTTGTTGTTGGCCACTGAGTTTAGTAGCTGTTCCACAACCAAAAGCTCTGTGGTCCAATCTGATGTGGACAGGGCTTTGCTCTGCTCCTCCTGCAGGTGTGAAATCTTCAAGCAGCCAAACAGTCTGGGGAGAACCTGGAAGCAGAGAAGCTGGTTTCCCTCCTTGAAGTAGGACTCTAGAAAGAGCTTATACAGCAAGGCCACTGAATTGGCCACAACAGCGGTATGAAGGGATGCTGCACAGTAGCCAGCACTGACCAGCCTGGTGAGCACGGTGTCGATGGGAGCCAGAAGGTTCTTCATGGCTCCCGCTTTCACATCCCCTTGCTGCTGGTCCAAGAGCTCCTCCTTGTAGGATGACAGCAGCTCAGGCTGAAAAATTCCTCCTCGGAACACGGCCTCAATCTGACTTCTGATGTCCCGGCTCAGCACCTGCCTCAGCTGGCCCTCACCAGCCTGCGTCCATGTGCCCCCGGAGAGTAAGTGCCTCAGGACCAGGCACGGCTGGAGCAGGTGAGCTGTCACATCCCCAAAGGCACGTCTTGGGTTGACCTGCTGCTGCAGGATCAAGAGATAATGGCCAAGGGCCAGGTGAATGACCTCAAACAACTGGGCTACCACGGCTCCTTCTGGCTGCCTGCAGGCCGACCAGCAAAGCTGGCTCAGCAAGGTCACCATAAGCTCCTGTTTGGCCGTGTAGATGACAGCAAGGGCAGGGGTTGACAGGATGCCCTGGCAGCATCGAAGGACAGCACAGATGTTTCTTTGGGAACCCCGAAGAGAGAACTCAGTTATTCTTTCATTTATGATCTGAAGAAAGAAAGAAAATTCATTACTGACCTTAAACTCATATACACAAGAAAAGTATCAAAAAAAAAAAAAAAAAAAAATCAACAAACTCACCCCTTACCCTCATCTTGGTAAGAAAGAAATGCCCAGATTACCATATTTCAATGAACTTGACATAAGCTTAATGCATCAAAATAAGGCAAAGCACCTGTTTCAATTCCTCCACACATCCATCTTCCATCAATGCAAAACCAGAAAAGGATCCGTGCCTTTGTAAATTTGTTGTCCCTTTTTTTAAAGCTGGGTTTTAAAGGGCTTAAATGCCAAATATCACTTTCCCTTAGACCCTAAACCTGCAACTGAGCTTAGATATTACCAGGCAGAAGGAAAGTAGCACTTAAATTATGACCTTGTGGTCCAAAATACATGTTTACAGGCGAGGCACAGTGGTTCACACCTGTAATCCCAACACTTTGAGAGGCCAAGGTGGGCGGATCACTTGAGGTCAGGAGTTTGAGACCAGCCTGGTCAACATGGTGAAACCCGACTTCACTAAAAATGAAAAAATTAACCGGGCGTACACCTGTAATACCAGCTACTTGGGAGGCCGAGGCAGGAGAATGGCTTGAACCTGGAAGGTGGAGGTTGCAGTGAGCTGGAATCAAGCCACTGCACTCGTCTGGGTAACAGAGAAAGACTCTGTCTGAAAAAAGAAAAAAAAAAAACACATTTATAGTCAATTATACTTTTTCTATTAAAAAGAAAAGTCGAAGCAAAAGACACTCTTTTAAAAAGGAAAGTAGCTGGGCATGGTGGCTCATGCCTGTAATCCCAACACTTTGGGAGGCTGAGTGCAAGGCAGATTACAAGAGGCCAGGCGTTTGAGACCAGCCTGGTCAACATGGTGAAACACTATCTCTGCTGAAAATATAAAAATTAGCCGAGCATGGTGGTGTACACCTGTAGTCCCAGCTACTCAGGAGGCTGAGGCACAAGAATCGCTTGAACCTAGGAGGCAGAGGTTCCAGTGAGCCAAGATCACACCACTGCACTCCAGCCTGGGTGACAGAGACTGTATCTCAAAAAAATTTTAAAAAAGGAAAGCAAATGTTATGTTGCTACTGCTTATTATTCAGCAAATCTATTGTCTACTGCTCTCAAAATTCCAAAATTTACAAACACCAGAAATTATGAGAACCAGGCAGATTCATTCACTCACAGGTTAGGTGACTTGCTCCCAGCCTTATGGAACCTGAGAACCAAACCTATCCCAGGTGCTAAGTTATCAGGTGCCCCAATGAGATAGGTATTATTATTTCTATTCAGGTAATTGCTGGTCGTGGACTTTTAAAGTTACTCTGGAAAGGCTGTAACAAAGATGACAAATCCTTAAACATCAATGCACTATTACGGTGATCTCCAAATTTTTGATTATACAACTCATCGATTTTTCCTGCATTTATACTCAGTAAGTGTAATTTATTTATAAATTATCCACATATGCTACAGCACTAACATTTTATATAATTATGAAGCATACATAAAAATTAAGTATGGCTTTTTAAACAAGGAGACATTCTAAGATTTTCTTCCCATATTCCAAAAGACCATTTGAAACAAGCCACTTTGGTGACCACTGGTTTATTATTTTCAAAAGTGACCCAGTTTGGAACATAATCTCAAGAACTGTTAAGCCTTATGTGCCATCAGGCAGCTCAACCTTCGTTCCTCTCCGTTACTAGCCTCTAATGATTTGCTCTCTGCCTCCACACTCATGAGGGTGAGGCAGTGTTATGGCTTCACAGCCCAGGCTTTATACTCAGGCAGAGTGAGGTTCAAATCCCAGCTCTGCCACTAACCAGCCATGTGACTTTAGGAAAGTTAAACTTCTTTGAGCCTAGCACACATTAAGTGTTCATTAGTAGTAGTTTTTATCGTATCTAGCTATTCTCGTGGTGTATAAACACACTCAGTTTTGACAATGAAGTTCCTACTTCTGATCCGAGACTTTAAAATCACTTTCAGTCACAAACTGCGGAGGCCCCGAGTTGCCGGCCAAGCCACCAGTGGCACTTGTGGCTCAAAGGCCATAGCGGGGTAAAAAAAAAAAATACCTTTGAGGAAATTTCTGTCTGGATTTTGGCCTTTGATCTCCCTCCAGGCCAAAAGAAAGGTGAAGAAGAAGAAAAACAAATGAGAGAAGCATAATTTGCTAGCTACCTTTTCCAGTTAAAAAGGTAATCAATGACCTGTTTATGAAATCGTTCTAAGCTTTTTTTGAATATTAAATAACAAAATGCTTATAGCCTATGATACACATTCAACAGTTATTATTATAATTCCAATAATATTACATCCTTCTCCCCTACCTTAATATTTCCTATATCTTCATACAACTGACACTAAAACAAGTTTCCAGCATGAAGAAGAAATCAAAGGAGATGCATGCAACACATAACAGGACAACAGAAGAGTGAATTACCTTGACTAGGGAAATCTGAAGATTAATGGTCTTTCCATTCTTGAGGAGATTCTGCAATTTTCTGCTATGTAAAATGTTATCTATGTACATCCAAAGTCTTTCAACAATATCTTCCTTCAGCTCAAGTTTTTTCTTATAAAAGGCAACTAATGATTGTCTTGCCCAGTCAAGTAATACCTGAATTTGAAGGAAACATACACTGACAATAAACTTATTTGCTAAGAGAGAAAGATGTTAGACATCAAAGGGACATTACAGGTATAACCAAATCCAATTGCCACGGGGGCGAACCTCTCCTTTAAAACTTACCTTTGGTAATATTACTTAAGTGTTCAGGTATTTTAAAATGTTTATTATTAAAGGATAAGAACGGGAAAACAAATTTGTCTTGTTAGGGCAAATTAAAAGTTTCAGGTGAAACTCTAACACGTCTTACCCCCTTTTCCGAGATTATACAGGCAGACCTCATTTTATTGTGCCTTGTGGATACAGATATTGCATTTACAGATTGGAGGTTTATGGCAACTCTGTGCCAAGCAAGTCTACCTTTATTCCAACAGCATGTGCTTGCTTCGTGTCTCTGCCACATTTTGGTAATTCTCCCAGTATTTCCAACTTTTTCATTCTTATTCTATCTGTTATGGTGCTCTGTGACCGGTGATCATTGATGTTACTATTCTAAATGTTTTGGGGTGCCATGAACTGTGTCCTTCTAAGTCAGTAAGCCTAATCAATAAATGTTCTATGCATCCTGATTGCTCCACCAAAATGCTATTACCCTGACCAGCTATTTTCCCCTCTCTCCTTCTCCTCTGGCCTTCCCATTCCTTGAGACACAATAATATTGCAATTAGGCCAATTAACCCTAAAGTGGCCTCCAGGTATTCAAGTGGAAGGAATAGCTCCATGTCTCTTACATTAAATCCAAAGCTAAAAATAATTAAGCTTAGTAAGGAAGCCATGCTGAAAGGTGAGATAGACCAAAACCAAGCCTCTTGAGCCACTTAGCCAAATTGTGAATGCAAAGGAAAAGTTCTTGAAGGAAATTAAAAGTGTTACTCCAGTGAACACCAAATGATAGAAAGCGAAACACCCTATTGCTGATATGGAGAAAGTTTTAGTGGTCTGGATAGGAGATCAAACCAACCACAATGTTCCCTTAAGCCAAAGCTTAATCCAGAGCAAGGCCCTAACTCTCTTCAATTCTATGAAGGCTGAGAGAAGTAAGGAAGCTGCAGAAAAAAAAGTTAGAAGCTAGCAGAGGTTGGTTCATGAAGTTTAGGGAAAGAAGTCATCTTCATAACATAAAAGTTCCAGGTGAAGTTATCTAGAAGGTCTAGCTAAGATTACAGACAAAGCTGGCTAAACTAAACAGATTTTCAGTGTAGAAAAAATAGCCTTCTATTGGAAGATGTCATCGAGGACTTTTTTTTTTTTTTTTTTTTTTTTGAGATGGAGTTTCACTCTTGTCGCCCAGGCTGGAGTGGAATGGTGCAATCTCAGTACACTGCAACCTCCGCCTCCCAGGTTTGATTCTCCTGCCTCAGCCTCCCGCATAGCTGGGATTACAGGCACCCACCGCCACGCCCGGCTAATTTTTTTTTTTTTTTTTTTTTTGTATTTTTAGTAGAGATGGTGTTTCGCCATGTGGGCTAGACTGTTCTCAAACTCCTAGCCTCAGGTGATCCACCTGCCTCTGCCTCCCAAAGTGCTGGGATTACAGGCAAGAGCCACTGTGTCCAGCCACCATCTAGGACTTTCATAGCTAAAGAAGAAAGTCAACGCCTAGCTTCTAAGCTTCAAAGGACAGGCTGACTCTCTTATTAAGGTCTAATGCAGCTGTTAACTTTAAGTTGAAGCCAGTGCTCACTTACCATCCCCAAAATCCCAGGGGTCTTAAGAATTATGCTAAATCTACTCAGCTTGGGCTCTGTCAATGGAAAAACAAAGCCTGAATGATAGCATATCCGTGTACAGCATGGTTTACTGAAGATTTTAAGCCCGTATTGAGACCGATCGGAACCAAACGATTCCTATCAGAAGATTACTGCTCTTGGGTGACCAAGAGCTCTGATGGAGATGGACTAGGAGATGAATGTTGTTTTCACAACTGCTAACACAACATCCATTCTGCAACTCATGGATCAAGGAGTACTTTTGACTTTCAAGTCTTATTATGTAAGAAATACATTTCCTAATGCTATAGGTGCCATAATGATTTATCTGATGGATGTGGAGAAAGTCAAACTGAAGATCTTCTGGAAAGAATCACCACTCTAGATGCCAGTAAAAATATTCATGAATCATGGGAAGAGGTCAAAATATCAACATTAACAGGATTTTGGAAGAAGCCGATTCCAATCTTCATGGATGACTTTGATGGGCTCAAGACTGAAGTGGAGGAAGCAACTGCATATATAATGGAAACAGCCTGGGAACTAGAATTAGAAGTGGAGCCTGAAGACGGGACTAATAAAACTTGAACGGATAGTTGGTTCTTAGAGATGAGCAAAGAAAGTGGTTTCTTGAGATGGAATCTACTCCTGGTGAAGATGCTGTGAACATTGCTGAAATGACAACAAAGGATTGAGAATAGAACTTAAACTTAGTTGATAAAGCAGTGGCAGGTTTTGAGAAGAAGTCCAATTTAGAAATAAGTTCCACTGTGGGTAAAATGCTGTGTCTTTCATGAAAGGAAAAGCTCCATCAATGCAGCAAACTTCACTGTTGTCTTATTTTAGAAGTTGCGAGTCACCCTAACCTACAGCAATCACCACCCAGATCATCAATATCAAGGCAAGACCCTCCAGGATGATGACTCCCTGAAGGCTCAGATAACCAATAGCATTTTTGGGCAATGTTTTTAAATTAAGGTATGTACATTTTTTAGGCATACTGCTATTGCATTCTTAATAAACTACAGTACAGTATAAACATAAATTTTATATGCACTAGGAAACCAAAAACTTTGTGTGACTCACAATATTGTGATCTATTTCGGTGATGTGGAACCAAACCTGCAGTATCTCTGAGATATGCAACTAAGTTTTAAAAGTTAGAAACACAAAGACTGCTCAGAACGACCACAGAATGTATCAGACACACAAAGCAAAAAAGCAAGTAAGAGTCGAAAGTCTGGGATTTGTGTCCTGGCTTCCCCCACATTGCCTGCAGCTTAACCTCTAATGCTATTAATATTATATGTCATCTGGGAGACAGACATAGTTGATATGAAATCACACAAGTGCTTTATGAAAAGGAGGACTGTGCCTATACAGGTTCCATTACCGTGTCATGTTTCCTTATTCACAAAACATTGAAGAAAGGTGGTGAGGCCTCAGCTCATGATCCCAGAACTGTCAATAACAGTATGAACAGTGACAGATGCCAGAAGGAATAAAATCTCTCAGTATAACAACGGCAGAAACTTTGATCCAGTTGGCTGCTAGAGCATCCCCTTTGTTTCACCCTGGGCAGACTTGCCAGGTGATGGCCATGCTGCCAGGATGACTCCCAAGTGCAGCCAGGTGTAGAAAGCACTGGCTATGACCGCTGCTCTCCGCACCACACCTCATCATCACTTCACACGTCATCCACCTTGGACGCATTCTGTGCTGTCTTCTTTGACAATAGGGACTGGATGTGTATTAATCCAATTTCATGAGCTTGTCATCCTGGTGTTTATCATGCCAACTATTTTTTAGCCTAAAAAGCCTGAGAAATTCTAACAAAATGCAATGCCTTTCTTGGTACCTAGCCTATTTCCAAAATGACTTTATACAAATATTAACATTTCTCTACTTCCCAACCTTCAATTTATCCAATCCTGAGGATTTTTAGCAAAGCACCACCAACCGATTACGAAACATCACTTCGGATTTATAACCAAATGCAGCTATCAATGGACTTTTAGAACCTAACTTCCATAACTTAATTACCAATGTGTTCATTAATGCATATACTTAATTTGTAATATAATGTCTCCAAACAAAAGAAATGCTAAATTCGGTGGGTTCATTTATTTATTTTAAAGAGACAAGGTCTTGCTCTATCGCCCAGGCTGGGAGTGAAAGTGGCACAGTCATAGCTCATTGCAGCCTCAAACTCCTGGGCTTAGGGATGTTCCCACCTCAGCCTCCCAGGTAGTGGGGACTACAGGCAGATGCCACCATGTCTGACTAATTTATATACATATATATTTATATATATTTTTTTAAGAGATGGGATCTTATTACGTTGTCCAGTCTGGTCTAGAACTCCTGGCCTCAAGTGATCTTCCTGCTTTGGCCTCCCAAAATAGAGATTACAGGCATGAGCCACTGCCCCCGACCTAAATGAGGTTTTTTAACAGAAAAAAAAAAAAAAAAAAGTATTAATGAAGTACCTGACTGATTACTTTTTTCATTGTCATTACATTTAACTTCCAACAAAGTTCCCTCCCCAACTTTTTCTCTACTTTTTTATTTTAACCAATTGTCAATATCCAAATTATACAAGTGATAATTATCTTGACAGACTGTAAAAATATGAGTTTCACATTAAACTTACTTGTTCTTTATTTGGAAGAAAGCACTGGTGAGAAATCCAAGCAAAGTGAGCTAGTTTTAGTTTATCTTCCCAGGAGGTTGTCTTGCTTTTAAGCTTAAGGGAAATGCCAGAATAAACAGCAGCCATGGCTAGGCTTTATCTACAATTTTAAAACAATGGGAAAAAAAAAAATACTATAACAAGGTCAGACTGAGGAGGCACCAGAAAGCCAACAATATTGCATCTTATTGTTTACTTAATATGTATTCTTTTAAAAGTTTTTAATGAATCAACAGATTTGTCGGGGTAAATCTACATACAAGATGCTTGACTCCATGAATTTTCTGGGGGAAATTCAGACAAAAGCAAGCAAAAGATGGACCGCACACACAGAAGATGGACTATATGTATTCCAACTGTGATCAAACATCACTTCCACAAAGGTGAGTGTGCAGGAATTCAACAAGGCCAATATCATTGTTTACATTACTTGTGGAAAGAGTCATTCATACATGGTTTCAAATTGAAAGAGGAAAAGATACATAAGCAATATCTGGAGAAAGTAATGTGTCTCCAAGTGAAAAAGAAATCCCCAAAGGAATACTGTTATTTCAGCTGCAACAGTAACCTTCCGCTAAGACTTTTATTCAGTCATGTATAAATTTACAACGCACATACACACTTCAAAAAAGATACAAGAGATACTTGCACAAGGAAAACACTAAAAATAGAAAACAAAAAACCGTTAAGTCTCGGGGATAGCAAACATACCAAACACCTACAGTTACTATGAAACTGGTAAACTTGGCTTTGAGTTTCCTAAAAGTTATAGAGAAAAGGAACGTTAAGGAACGTTTTCATTTTAGAAATTAAATTATCCTTCACTCTACTGCAGAGAACAAGAACCATCAAGTGCTGTCAGTTTTCCTATTTTGTCAAAATGTCCAAAACGAATTCAACGATGCCTGACTTCTAAGTTCAATACCACAGACCGCCACTGCGACAGCTACAAAGTGCATAACAGGTGTTTGCTGAACTGGCTACAAAGACAACCGAGATGCTCTCCCCAGCTCCGCCAGAGTTCGGCTCTCCCGGCCTGCAACCGCCCTTACCGGGCAATGCGAAGTCCAGGGCGGACAGCACAGCCCTGCCAGCACTCCCTGCCCAGCAGAAAGAGACCAAGCAACAAGAACCAGGGGAGAGCAGCTAGATGCCAGGAGGGAGTCTGCCTTCGCGAATGAAGCGTGCCCAGTCGGCTCTCGCCCAGAGTCTGCTGGCGGCACCGGAACTGGGCAGGGTTGGGGGACCCCCATCCCAGGCCCGGCCTCAGGTAGAGAGCTCTCCTCAGGACCAGCCCCAGGTGGGGGACTCACATCGGAACCTGGCTGCAGGTAGGACCTCACCGCGGGTGGGGACTCACCTCGGGACCCGGGCCCGGTAGGGGGCTGACCTCGAGACAGCTCCGGGTAGACGGCGGAGGATGGCAGCAGCGGCGGCGGCTGGTGTCCCGGTCCCGCAGTCCCACCACGTGGGACCGGGCCCCGCGCTCCTTCCGCCCGACGCCGGCGGCGCAGCGGGGAGGGGCGGCACGCACGCCAGGCGTCGCCAGCCGAGCGCCGAGGCGCCTCGCCCATTGGAGGAGACGGTTGCGCGTTGGAGGCCCGAGCGGCCCAGCCCGCGGCCCGCTCCGTGTCAGTCAGTCATGGAGCGGCCGCCCAGAGCGGCGGCGGGGGCGGCGGGGCGCGGGGCGCGGGGGCCCAGCTGAGCCGACCATCGGAGCGAGACCCTGCGGCAGAGACGACGGAGGCGGAAGCAACCCGATCCCGGAGGCGGCGGCGGCGGGGGGAGCCGGAGCCGCCTGGGATGTTCAGTGAGTGCCGGGCGCACGGGCGGGGAGGGCCGGGAGGGTCGCAAGGCGCGCGCGCGCGCGGGCGGGCGGGGGCCGGGGCGGTGGGGCCTCGGCTGGGCGCGCCTTGGCTCCCGCCGGCGGGCGGTGGGGGTGGGGCGCGGGAGGCGGGGCGGGGGGGCGGTGAGCGGCTCTGCGCGGGCGCGGCGGCCGCGCCTCCGCCCTCGGCCTCCCCGAGTCGCGGGCTGCGGCCGGCGGCGTGGCCTGCAGTCGGCGGCTACACCTGGACGGGCGTCGCGTTCCTGCGCAGGGGTGGGTCCTGCGGCTTGGATGCCGGGCTCGGGGAGGAGGTGGCGGGCGCCCGCGGGGAAGGTATCCCAGTTCCCGACAGCCAGGCAGGGAGCACGGCTCCACAGCTCCTTTGCACGTAGGGGAAAAGGAAATGTCTTTGCGGCGAAGTCGGGATTCAACTTTGCACATGGTGATCGTGCGTGGGTGGGTGTGGAGTCGATCTCCGCGTGTGACACGGGGGAGCCAGAGTTAGACTAGCTGCTGCAGGAGAGTGCCGACCTGCAAAGTGTCTCTCGGGGCTCTTAGCCTCATGACAGCAAGGTAAGGTTGGTGCGCCCATGGCGTGGGACGGGTTCACCATCCAGCTCGCGAAGCTGCCAGGCTTTTGAAAATGTATTCGATAAGGCGTTGGTCCGAAGTGAGTGGATGGTTAGAAACAGTGGTGTCATTTTAGACTTAGCGGAAGTGGAGTGCAGGAACGCTACATGCAGTTCTCCCATCAGTTGTGAAAGTCGTTGTAATGCGGATCTCGCAGTCTTTGTGGTTCTGGGATCAGAAGGTGAGTGCCAGTCCCATGCGGTGTCTGTCTTAAATTACTGCACCTAAACTGACCTTGCAGATTGAAATCTCGGAATAGTGACTCCTGCTAACAAGCAGTTGGGAGCTGTGCTGAGAGGAACAGTAAGGGCGGAGTATGTCTTACATTAGGCGATTCAAGTGTGCCAACACCTGAGTTGGGGATGTAGGAGAGGACACGGAGGCCGTTCCCCAGTTCCTGATCACAGCTCTAGTTGGAAGTGGGAGTAGGGAAGGGAGTTTTGTGCCTAATAGGTTAAATGCATCTGGCCACATCTTTAAACTTTGGAACAGCATAATGTAGTGGATAGAGCTTGGTGACAGTAGACCTAGGATGGAAACCATGTAGCCGTCTGCGTAACCTCTCTGAACTATAGTTTCCTCATCTATAAAATGCAATGATGAGGAATAACTTAAACGTGGAATTTTTTTTTTTTTTTTTTTTTTTTAGGAGACAGGGTGTCTCTATGTTGCCCAGGCCTGGGCTCAAGCAATCCTCCCGCCTCAGCCTCCCAAAAAACGACCTTTTTAAAGGTACCCAGAAAAAGAATGATGTATATGAAAATGGCTAAATGTTAACTATTATGATTTCCTTTTTGCCAGATACCTTCTAGGTTCCCTGTAGGCCTAAGTTTTTTGCGTTAAATGGAATACATGCTAATTTTTTAATGAATCGTAAATCCTTCCTGCCTTAAAAATCAGTCTTAAGCTAGAAAATTAAAAGATGGGGTTGTTTTGAGTATTTTTCTTTGTCATCAACAGATTAGATTAGTGTATCTTGGAATAGTTTTGTTGCTCCTGCCTCTAAATGTGAGGCTTATGTGAGCTTCTGTCACTGTGAAACTAGGTAAAGGCCTCACTTAACTACTCAGTAACTGGTTTTTGACTTTCCAAGCAATATGTCAGCACCTGTGAAGGACATCTCTGGGGAAAGAAAGGGGATTTTGTTTTTGCTAATTTATTTTGCTGGAAGGGTACTCTAGGGATCATCTGTTAAACCAGCATTACTCAATGGACAGTACTAGAAGTCAAGTTTCCAGCCTATTTTGTATGTGACTGGTGGCTTCTCAGGTAGTAAGTGTTCTGATCATTCTCTCAACAAGCATCTAGTAAGCATTCACTGTTGTGCTCTCTCAGGAAGCCCCTGGTCATATATAGAATCCTTTGAGCAGCAAGATGCTATAGAAGGTAAGAGCTCAGAACCTTCAGCCAGATGGCCTGAGTTCCCATCCTGGCACCGTGTGACTTCATTGGGCCTCAGCTTTCCCGTCTGAAGAATGTTACCTACGTCAGGTTTGTTGTGAATTTAAAGAAGGCAATCTGTGTAAAGCACTTAATTTTAAGTGCCCGAAGTCTCTTAGCGCCAGGTATGCTCAGTGTTAAGTATTCGCAGTGGTAGTGTGTGAAACAGACAAGAGTAGGGTTGAGTTCTGTGATAACAGATTTGTTCCCTGGGTCCGAATGTGGAAGGGACTATGATCAAGGAAGCTTTTGGGAGGAAGAGATGACTAAGCTGAGCTGCGAAGTGTGGGTGGGATTTAGTCAAACCAGGTTGCAGTGCCAGTGTGGCAGTGCCTCCAACTACTGGAGAGCCCCTGAGGGGAGAAGGTGGAGCATGACCCACCAGTAGAGTAAGAAGAACCACGGATTGGTCCAGTGAGGTAAACAAAGGCAGATTAGAGTAACCTGGAAATGACACAGTAGACACTCAGTTTTTCTATCCTTCACACTAGTGGAGGCATTTGAAAGTATTTTGTTTTGTTGTGTTTTTTTGAGACGGAGTTTCACTCTTGTCGCTCAGGCTGGGGTACAATGGCGTGATCTTGGCTCACTGCAACCTCCACCTCCCAGGTTCAAGTGATTCTCCTGCCTCAGCCTCCCCAGTAGCTGGGACTACAGGCGCGCGCCCCCATGCCTGGTTAATGTTTGTATTAGTAGAGACGGGGTTTCACCATGTTGACTGGTGGTCTCGAACTCCTGACCTCAGGTGATCCACCCGCCTCGGCCTCCCAAAGTGCTGAGATTATAGGCTCGAGCCACCGCACCTGGCGGCAGTAAATGTTTTTAAGCTTAGCAGAGATAACATCAGATTAGCTCCTTGGAAAGATTGTGCCTATAGTAGTATAGTATTATGTTGAAAGTAGGGCCAGGTGTGGTGGCTCATGCCTATAATCCCATCACTTTGGGAGGATCACTTGAGCACAGGAGTTTGAGACCAGCCTGGGCAACGTAGTGAGACCCCGTCTCAACCAAAAAAAAAAAAATTTTTTTTTTTTTCTTAACTACCCAGGTGTGATGATGTGCATGCCTGTGGCCCCAGCTACTGAGGAGGCTGACTCAGGAAGATCCTTGAGCTCAATCAAGGCTGCAGTGAGCCATGATTGTGCCGTTGCACTCCAGCCTGGGTGACAGAGCAAGACCTTGTTTCAAAATAAAAAGACTTATTTTACTTTTATTTTTTATTAAAATTTAAAAAGTCTTGGATGTTCCCTGTCTGCCCATGATTTCAAAAGGAAAATGGCGGTAGAGTTGGATATTTTATTCCAAATCTCAAAGCTGAGACAGCACTTACAGAAGGCATGAAGAAACCACGCAGCCTTCCCTCTTAAAAATTATCTTCAAGTATGTATTGTATATGCTTGATCACAAGCAAGGTTTTCCCCCAAAATTCTCATGTTTGGGGCTCCCCTGTTACAGGGCACTCTTTCTCAGTCTATTTTGAACAACAAGGTGGTGTTTGGGATATTTATTCAATCTTACCAAATAAGTGAAACCAAAAAATAGGAAAGATTAGGTCATTATTCCTGATAGGGGTGGGGAGTATCACAAAGTGCAAGTGTTAAATGCCACACATAATTTTTCCAGATCGCCAAAAAAAAAAAAAAGGCATGTGTGCGTGCATGCACATATATACACACACACATATATATGTGTGTGTGCACATATATGATGGTGAATGAAAAGACGTTCTGCTCACCTGAACAGGCATTGATGGCTTGGGTTGAGATTTCCAGCAACAGCATGTGGATTGAAGAAGTGCCTTATTGTAACTGATTTAGTAGATGGGAAAGGTAAAGTGCTCTGGAAATGGAATTTGATGTTTCATAGTGACTTAATTCATCACACACACTGGTGTCTAAAATATTCATGAATAGCTGGAGTGAATTTGTTTAGTGAATTCATATATTGCCTTATATATTTTAGATATGTGTAAATTGATAGAGATTATAGTTAGACATTTGATTTTCATCTATAACCCTCAGAGTTTCTCTTTTTTTAAATTAAAGTTGACTAAAAAGTGTTCTTTTTAATTTTCTTATTGCAAAGGAAACGTGGTCATAGGTTTGGGCTTACCTTTTAGTGGGACATTTTACAGAAAGAAATTAGCTGCTGCTATTTCTCTGCTGAAGCAAATTGTCTTTTTCCTTATTTTTTAATTTGAAGAAGATTTGAAGAGTGATGTATGTTGTCAGTGTTTCTAAACACTATAAAGGCCGGGTGCGGTGGCTCAAGCCTGTAATCCCAGCACTTTGGGAGGCTGAGACGGGCGGATCATGAGGTCAGGAGATCGAGACCATCCTGGCTAACAAGGTGAAACCCCGTCTCTACTAAAAAATACAAAAAACTAGTCGAGCGAGGTGGCGGGCGCCTATAGTCCCAGGTACTCGGGAGGCTGAGGCAGGAGAATGGCGTAAACCTGGGAGGCGGAGCTTGCAGTGAGCTGAGATCCCGCCACTGCACTCCAGCCTGGGTGACAGAGCGAGACTCCGTCTCAAAAAAAAAAAAAAAGAAAACACTATAAAATACTTCCATTTATAATTGTCTAGTAGTCAAAGAAGATAGCCCCCCAGTAAGGTGTATCAAGGTGAATGGGTATTTAATAACTTTACAATGTTTGGCAATAATAAAAGGTAGCTGTGTTTTTAAAACAAAATACTAACTTTTGGAGACTTTGTCATTAGTAAGCAGAAGTGTTATGCAAAACTTTGTGAATTAACTTTTTTAAGCTAAGATGCTGATGCATTAGTTTCACCATGTAATGTCATGCTGTAGAACTCTGTTGTCCGATACAGTAATCGTTGGCCACATATGACTACTTAAATTAAAATTAATTAAAACAATTCAGTTGCTTAGTTGCACTAGTCATATTTTGGTTGCCCAGTCTCCCTGTGTGGCTAGTGACTACTGTGGTGAACAGTGCAGACTTAGAACACTTCTGTCATTTGTCAAAAATCCTCTTGGACAGTACTGCTCTGATATGAAAAGTTGAAGATCATTCCATCCACTTTGAGACACACACACACATATAAATGTTTTAATGAAGCATCTCCAAATCCTCATGTACTGCATTTGAATTCAGTTTCAGGAACAGTGATAAACAGGAAAACATGCTACCCCTTATTTTGAGAACAGGACAGCCTATTTCTGTCTACAGTGGTTGCAAGTAAAGTATTTGTGAACGTTTTCTTTATGTAGTCAAGCATAGTAAGTAGTGTAGAAAGCCATTCTGTAGATTGTGCCACACTCTTCCATGTTAATAAGATTTGTATAGAAGCAATTTTTCTGTGCTGTAAAACAGTATTAAAGTAGAAATTCAAGAAGATCATGAGCTTAAAATAAACTCTTAAGAATTCTAAGAAGCTAGATAGCACTCACTTTATTTTTAAGATGAGCTTCAAAGATAAGCCCTGTCCTCAGGGAACTCTCCATCTGTTTAGGGGAACTGAGGAAGAGTGATGGCAAGAGGGGACAACCTGCCTGAGGGCTGGGGTGATTTAGGCTTGGGTGTAGTCATTAGATTTGAAATGTACTTTGGCTGCTTTTCAAAGGACCATATGATGAGGGCCTAAAGGTGGAAGAATATTGGAATAGTCCAGTTGAGAAGTGATTTGTAGAATCGGGCTTAGTGGCATACACCTGTGTTCCTAGCTACTTGGGAGGCTGAGCTGGGAGGATCATGAGCCCAGGAGTTGGAGACCAGCCTGGGCAATATAGCCAGACCACTCCTCTAAAGAGAGAGAGAGAGAGAGAAGCATTTGTGCTGTCAAATAGCAAACCGTCAAGATAGGGCAGCAGAAATGGTTGAGTTGCACTAGCCACATTTTATTTTTTTAAGTTGAGAGAGAATTCCCATTTAGAATAGGAGTTGGTGGCCTCTTCGAAGTAAGGGTGAGAGAGAACAGAGTCTTAACATCATGACTGGCTTTTTGGGGGTTTGGTTTTCTTTTGTTTTGTTTTTGCTTTGATGGTGGATAATGGCACCATTAAGCCGACTAAGAAAACCGGGAGAAGGTAGAGGTATTGCAGGTGGAAATGTCTGTTAATCGACTGAGTTCAGAAAGGTGATCTGACTGTAAGTCTTGCATAGTGGTGTGGGGAAGCAGGGAATGTGAAGAAGCAGTGGCAGACAGGACTGGGAGGGCAGAGCCACGAGAGAGGCTTGCAGTGGGAGGGACCAAGGGAGTTTCAAGTAGGAGGTGAGTTCAGCAGCATCACATCCAGCTGAGAAATCATGAAGGATGGTGCTGGAAAGTGACCGGTTAGATCAGACAAGAGTTAAGGAATCCTAAGTCTCAGTAGCCTGCTGAGGTCAGAAGCAGGGTCAGCTGGCTGGGTGAGGAGACTGGTGAAGGTTTAGCATAGCGTAGGTGGAAGGCTGTAGGGTAAGTAGCTGATGAAACAAGACTTCTGGAACATCAGCTGATGTTGGAGAAAATCTATTTCTCATGACATCTGTTTGCTGGATTTCGTGATTTCCACCTACTTTCTACCACTGCTATCATCCCCACCAAAACGCCACATTCTTCACTGCATCCTGAGCCCAGCTACGGCCTTATCCATGTGCCATTTTATTTCTTAGGACACCCTGGGAAAAAACACAGCTTCTAATTCAAGTATATTTCTGTCAGTCTGAGCAAAAATTGAATATGAAAGGCTATCATAATTTTTAAATTATATGAGGTATGACTGAAACGGAAAGTACTATGGCTCATTTATTTTTCAGTTATGATTTATATTTTCACAAAGCTAATTGAATATACTTTATCATGATGATTAATGCAAAGCTAGGGTTTTAGGTCCAACTTAGACTGATCGTTTGATAGATATTACAACCATTTAGTTGCTGTGAGTGAAGAGAACTAATAAGTTACCTAGTAGATACTTTACAAAAAATGCAAAAATAATTTTTTTCATCTGTTATAAGCGTAAATTTACCATTGGGAAAAAAGTACAATTACTCAGAAAAGGCCAACAGTCAGAAGTCTCAGTTGAAGGGCTGATTTGAGGATTGTGTAGTGAGTTTGCCTGAATTTATCTTGAACTCACCCTTACTCAAAACTGCCACCTTACTGGGGCAGGGGGAGGGATGGGGAAGCCAGATAGTACTCTTTTGGCATTTCATGGAACTGTGTAGTACTTTAACCTGTGACGTGGTGGGTGAGGGTACCTCCCAGTACTCCTCTACCATCTGTGTACATTAGAGCCTAAGGGGGGTGGGGATGGAGGGATAGGATGCAGCGTGTAACCACTGAAGGGATTGACCAGACTAGAGTTCCACACTGACAGCATCTTAACAGAATGCCTGGGTTCCATGTATCTCCACCTCCCCACATTTCTGTAGTTGAATGTTAAGTGTGGCTGTGGTTTTCCCTGCATAGTTGTTACATTGAAATGATCGTGTGTGATTTTATATAGCAGCTTGGTTGAAGTATCTGGCAACTGTTGATATATGAGAATAGATATACATTGTGTCAAAATCCTCATTTTGATTTCCAGAAATACTAACAATGTGATATGAAGAGCAGAGTATTTGACATCTGTTTTTACCTCTGAAAGTTAGGTATTTTATATAAATTGAAAATTATGAGAAATTCTGAAATGGTAACAAAGAGTATAATTATATCTAAATCCAATTTCAGTTTGAAAGATTTTATAATTATAGGAAAAGCTAGGCAGGTAACGGAATTGCACTGTTCGTCTCATGTATGAGTCTCTCCAGAGACTTGGATCTAGTTTAAGGAGAATTTTTTTCTTTTGGATATTAGAACTCTGGAAATCAATCTGGGTGGAGGGGACCGAGTTATCTCAGGTTCATTAATTATCCATGTCACTTGAAATATAGGTACATTGGAATAAAACCCAGCTAAGTTGATTGGGTCGTTATCTAGTATTTGAGTTCAGCATGGTTATGCAAGAGAGTCACTGCCAGAATTCCTGCATTTAAGATCCATGGCCCTACAGTTGGCTCACCACCCCCACTCAGGGAAGTGCCCTTATCATAAATGGTAGTTTGGACTCAGAGAAACTGCTATTTGGGGCAGCTAATTTAAGCACATTTGTTAGAATCAGTTTTACAAACTAGCTTCTAGCAATCTTAAATATAGTCAGTGTTGACTATCATTCATTCTTACTCCGTTCTGTTTACTCTTTCATAACTTCACATCTTTTCCCTTCCTCCTCAGACACAAAGGTATATTGTCTCACCTTGAGGACACTGTGTCATCACAGAGTCTGTTCTCCCTATCAGTCATTCGTGTGTCTTTCACACGCAAGGGTTTTTCCTGTCAGAGGTGATCTGAGAGATCCAGGCCCATCTGCCTAGAATGCTCAAGGATGTACATCGATACGTGCATGCATTCCCAAGTCAGCAAAAGATCGGCAGTGTAGAAGTTGGAAAGATTTCAGTCTCGGCTAGAGTAGGGAATTGGGCTGGCTTGGGAAAGTCCACAGACTAGGAGCTCTTGAAGTTAGGTGAAAAGCAGCTTTAGCAAGTGATGGGAAGAGGCACTGGTTGGATTGACTCGTCTTGACTTTGGGCCACACAGGAAAGGACAGTACTGTCACAGCCTCTGTGTGCATTTAACTTTTTTCATCTAAATATAACACTGAACCAGAATCTGCAGGGCTGGAATTATTTAGACATGTCCACACACTCACGGGATTCTTATGTCTAGCCAGGTTGGAGGATCGCTGGTAGAGAAGTGCTGATCAGTGGCCACAGAGAATGGGAGCAGGGACCCCACTCTCAGAAGTATCAGAATCCCTGGATTAGCAATTAAAAAAAACAACTTAATTAAAAAGTAACCCAAGTCATCAATACAGTGAGAGAATAACACACCATACACAATCAAGGTGAATTTCATAGTGAGAAGAGAGTTCAGTATTTAGAAATTTATTATTGTGTTTCATTATGTCACTGCTTCACAACCACAATGTCCCTTCTTTTTAACTGTCACAGACCTAGTACCCCTTCTTTGTAACAAATATTTTGAACTCTTTGGCAATCCAGAAATAAAATGCACATGCCGGGCACAGTGGCTCAAGCCTGTAATCCCAGCACTTTGGGAGGCCGAGACGGGCGGATCATGAGGTCAGGAGATCGAGACCATCCTGGCTAACACGGTGAAACCCCGTCTCTACTAAAAAATACAAAAAACTAGCCGGGCGAGGTGGCGGGCGCCTGTAGTCCCAGCTACTCGGGAAGCTGAGGCAGGAGAATGGCGGGAACCCGGGAGGCGGAGCTTGCAGTGAGCTGAGATCCGGCCACTGCACTCCAGCCTGGGCGACAGAGCGAGACTCCGTCTCAAAAAATAAATAAATAAAATGCACAGATAATGTAATCTTTCTATGCATATGGTTTAATATATATATATATAATGTCCTGACATTTTATATTTGTATGTGTATATATTTGTGGTTGTGTCTCTAGCCTTCACAGTTTGCCATGTTGTATGACTTTTAGGGAACTGAAAAGTGGGTCTTCAGAGTGTTATTTTTAAAGGGCTCCCACAAATCAGTTTAGAAGGAAATAATTACTTGCAAATGGTATTGGGACAGTGTGTTAGCTACAGTCACTAGGCAAAACATTTGTTTGGTTATTCACCACACACTAAAAGAAACTGCAGTTGGACAAAAATTAGATACAAATAGTTTTTTTATGTTTAAAGAAAAATAAGACCAGGCATGGTAGCTCATGCCTGTAATCCCAACAATTTGGGAGACCAAGGCAGGAGAATTGCTTCAGCCCAGGAGTTTGAGACCACCCTGGGCAACATAGCAAAACCTCTTCTCTACTAAAAAAATAAAAATAATAAATAAATAGATTTCTGGAAAAGGTGGAATTTTACATCTTAAAAAAGAATGGAAAGGCAGACATGGTAGCTCACACCTGTAATCCCAGCACTTTGAGAGGCCAAGGCAGGTGAGTCATTCGAGGTCAGGAGTTCGAGACCAGCCTGGCCAACATGGTGAAACCCCATCTCTACTAAAAATATAAAAATTAGCCAGGTGTGGTAGTGTGGGCCTGTAATCCCAGCTACTCGGGAGGCTAAGGCGGGGAATCACTTGAACCCAGGAGGTGGAGGTTGCAGTGAGCTGAGATCATGCCATTGCACTCCAGCCTGGGCAACAGAGCAAGACAGTGTCTCAAAAATAAAAGAATGAAAGAACTCTCAAAGGAAAATACTAATAGATGTAACTGAAACTTAAAACTTAAACGCATGCAAATAAATGATCAAAAACAGATCTCCCACACAAAACAACTGGGAAACCTTGATTTAGAAAATGTTGCTTTGGTTGGGATGATCGTGTGTGTATGCGTACATGAAATGCATTCCAAAATGGACACAATATTTTGGTCCTGGAGGGGAAAGTATGTTTTACATGATAGCAGTGAACCCACAAAATTCATCCAGCTGTCTTTGGTCATCTGGACTGCAGTATTTGTTTCTGACAAAGTAGTGTTTGAGGCCATGGCAATACTAGGGGTTCCTGTCATTCTTGATAATAAACTCAATAGTCAAAGGAAACAGTGCCTCTTTTTTTTTTTTTTCTTTTTCCTTTTTTTTATTTTTGTGAACCTACAAATTAGCTTGAATTATTCAAAAATAATTTGCTTCTGTTCAGGTCACTTCCTACCACTTTCTTTTCCTTTCTTACAGGAATTTATGAGACATATGCTAACACATAAACATACCCTCTTAGTGTTGTGCTACCTTTCTGTACCTGTGGTTTAAAATAAAGAGTGAAAAAGGTAAATAATATTATACAATTAAAATGAAAACACATTTTGCAAATCCCTGACTTGGAGCTGGCAGCCTTTTCCTGGCTATTAAGCAAAAATATCACAATCCCCTTCACCATTGTTAACTTCATACTTTGTTAACATCTATTTATCCAGTTTCTGTGGTCTTTGATTTGGCACTGCCTCCTGCCTGCTTTTTTGGCTAGTTCACTGCTAATTAACACCTCTCTCACAGAGTAGGCAGGAGAAATCAAAGGCCCTAAATTTCAGACTGGCCCTGTTTGCTCTTTGTTAGCTTCTCTACTGAAAAGTTTCATGGGGCTGATTGGAATCTTGGTATTAAACAGCGTTTGGGGGTGATCTAAGGACTTTATTATCAATGCTTTTCGTATTTTCTATAATTGAAGTTCGTTGTATTGTCATTGGAGAAACAGACAAAATGGAAGAGTATACCACGTTGGTATTAGGGAACTTAGATTTGCGTCTTAACTAGGCCACTTAGCCACATGGCTGGTCTTCCTCTCCTACGTATCCTACCCATCCGCGATGGTGCAGTTGGGTGGGTTGCTCTCCCAGGCCCCTGATGTCTCTGCATCCTGTGATTGCCTCCCTCGAAGGTCATGAAACGAGTGCGTACCGAGCAGATTCAGATGGCAGTGTCCTGCTACCTCAAACGCCGGCAGTACGTGGACTCAGACGGTCCCCTGAAGCAAGGACTGCGGCTGTCACAGACTGCTGAAGAGATGGCGGCCAATCTAACAGGTAATGGTGGGGGTTTGTCTGGTGGGGTGAACCTGGAGCAGGAGAACTCACGTCAGTATCCATGTGGGATTGCTTCTCTTCTCAAGACAGTGCCAGAGACAGCAGACTGACCAAAAACCTCAGTGAGCTACGTTAAGTGAATGATGTTGGCCTCAGAGACCCTGTCTGTCATTCAGAGCCATACTCACATGCCACTTCTGATAACCTCTGTGGTTCTCCTGGCTAAAGTCATTTCCTTCCTCAGGACCATTCAGTTACTTTATCTATACCTGAAAGTATGTGCAACTTTTTCCTTCCGTAAACAATTAACCTACAAGACCCTCAGGGACAGGGTCTCCCTCTGTCCCCTTCTTGCACAGGTCCCCTCTCCTCCAGCATGGAGCTTCACATGTGGAAGTCAGGTTTGTTGAATGAATTAGTACTTCAGGATCCATAGTTGGAAATATTATTATTATAGACATATTCCTGAAGTTTTTTAAGTTTGTTTTTGTTTTTTAATGTTTTGAAATCAGATTCTATTTTAGAAAAACTTGAGTTGACTCCATCTGGATTAACAAGTACGGTCATCACTCAGTACCCATAAAGGATTGGTTCCAGGACCGCTCCATGGATACCAAAATCCACGGACACTCAAGTCCCTTCCTGATAAGACGTGGTATAATATTTGGCATAGTAGGTTACATCTACACACATCCTCCTGTATTCTTTAAATCATCTCTAGGTTGCTTATAATTCCTAATACAATGCCTACATATCACCTCATTCACATGGATTCATCATGGTATTCAGCACCTGGTAAATTCAAAGTTTGCTTCTTGGGACTTTGGGGTTTTTTTTCCCCAAAAAATTTTTGATTTGCAGTTGTTTGAATCCATGGATGTGAAACCCACAGATACGGAGGGCCAACTGTAGTTGTTAGCTATTTTGTGAGTTCATGTTTCTATGTAATATGACTCTCTTTTTCTTTTTTTGTGTTTTTGTTTTTTGTTTTTTGAGAAGGGGTCTCTCTCCATCACTCATACTGGAGTGCAGTGATGCAGTCACAGCTCACTGCAGCCTCAACCTCCCAGGCTCAAGTGATCCTCCCATCTCAGCCTACCGAGTAGCTTGGACCACAGTCATGCACAACCACCTGGCTAATTTTTTTTTTTTTTTTTTTTTTTTTTTTTTTTTGCTTGTTATTCTTGTTAGAGATGGGATCTCACCATGTTGCCCAGACTGGTCATGACCTCTTGACCTCAAGTGATCCTCCCACCTTGGCCTCCCAAAGTGCTGGGATTACAGGTGTGAGTCACTGCACCCAGTGTAACAGGACTTGCTTTTACTGAACTTATTTACTAGAGATTCTGGGGGGGAGAAAATGCTGGGATGCTTTAGGGTGATTATAAACTACTTTAATGACTGTGTGTGGAGGTGGAGTTAGCAGTGATTTCTGCAGCTCAGTCCTGGTTCCCTTTCTTACATGCTCAGGCTACATTCTTCTCTCTTCTTTGTTCCTGGACTTTCTCTGCTCTTCCAAGTATCTGTCACCACCTGCTCCATTTCTTAATGGTTTCATCCTCCATCCTAGCAGCAGCAATTACCTCAGTGCCCTCTTTTTATATACCTTCAAAGTCAAGGACCCGGGCTTCATTGACATTGCCATAGGAAGGGAGTGCTAGGACAGTAACAACCTGAGGACGCTCTCAAAGGAGTGGTTCGTGACTCCCTCTGAAACACAAACAGAAGCCTAGTCAGCAGCCTGCCGCCACATATTTCAGGGTCAGATCCACCTGTTACTCCTTCCCTTCAAACTCCTCAGAGATACCCTTAACCAAAACAGGTCCAGATTATGGGCTTAGTATAGAATACTGAGTGCCTTATTGTTCGAATAGGAGAGTCCATTTATAACACCTCTATCCCACTGTAAAGTAATTCTTTCTGAACATGCCATCCTAGCTGTTTCAAAAATCTGCTGCCCTGCATCCTTTGGAACCAGCGAGCAGTAATTCTTGCTGCTGTTGATAGAAAGTAGGAATGAACAATATTAAACAGTCTTCAAGAACTTTGCTCATCTAAGTTGTCTTAGTTTCAATAGAATAGCTTATTAGGACAAAGTGTTGTTGCTGGAAAACCACCAGGAAAAGTGAGAAACATGAAATATGATTATTGGAAGATTTTGTCCTAGATTTTTCCATTAATTAAGTAATCTGAAGAATTCTGTCTTTTTTCAGCAGACATTTAGTGAACATCTGCTATAGCCCACGTGCTGAAAAGTTCTAGAGATAGCTACGATTTGACCCTAGCTCTGAGAAGCTAAGTGTTCTAGTTGGGAAGTGAGGCAGTGATTGAAGAAGAGCATGAGATAGTAAGTTCTGTGAGGGGGGAGGTTCA
Organism: Chlorocebus sabaeus; assembly: GCF_047675955.1. Lineage (NCBI taxonomy): Eukaryota > Metazoa > Chordata > Mammalia > Primates > Cercopithecidae > Chlorocebus > Chlorocebus sabaeus. The sequence goes on along the minus strand of NC_132928.1, from coordinate 67,623,086 downwards.
GTGGTAGCACAAAAGATCATCCAAATTAGGCTGGTAAGCCAAGGAAGGCGCCTGAAAAGGCCTTGTGATTCCTGACATAGTTGGGGGTCAGTAAATAGTTGAAGGAGTGAGCTGAGTTGGAAAGGAACCATTAGATATTTACCAGGGAACAAATTGGAGGAGGATATCCAAGTTTTCAAATGTGAATTTTAGAAAAATCAGTCTAGTGGCAGTATTGATAAGGCAGCCTAGGTTAGAATCGGGGAAAGTAGTTAGAAGACACAGTCCAGTAAGAGGTGAAGACCGCCTCAGTTGAGGAAGTGGTGATGGGAGTGGAGAGGAGAGGATAAATTTTAGGAATCTGTAGGATTTAGTGACAGAATAACTAAAGGTGGGGGCAAGGAGGAGGAAGAGGAGCCCCGCCCTTGCATGCAGGCTTGCAGCAGGTCCTCGCTTCTGGCTTCTCTTCCTTCTCCTGGAGTAGGGTGGCTTTCCTCTCACCTGTGATTCCCTTTCTGCTTGTTTCCTGTTATGGCTCCCTCAGTCCTGCCGCATTCATCACCATTTCTCCATCCACATTCCATTGTCCAAAATGCATTCATGTTTCATTCAGGATACGGTTAAAGGTGGCTTCCCTTGGTTTTTAGCCACCTTTTTTCCCCAGTATTCCCCACTCCTCTTGTAAACAGGAGGAGAATGGTTTTTGGTTTTTGGTTTTAGAAAGCATAAACTCTCAGATTAGAGATGAAGTGTGTGTTTACATACTGACTATTGAGACTCCAACCTTGTTTCCCCCGCACCAATTCATCTGCCCGGGATACTGCAGCCAGGCACCCCTGCTCCAGGAAGGCAAGTAAACGATCCTTCCCTGGGGAGTCTAACTTGCCCAAGAAGAAATACCAAAAGACAGTGATGTTGGGACATTGCTCACCCTGGTCACCCTGGAGGGTGAGCCTCACCACCCAGAGTGCCTCACTGTAAGACAGCCAGGGGCCATTGAACCCTAGAAGAAACATATAAGAAGGGCAGATGGAAAGAAACAGAAGAAAACTTCAAAAATACCTTGTTTCAAATACTTAGGATTCAAAAATCATAGCCTGTTTGGGGAAAAAAAAGAATGTTGAGAATGAAAAAACTTATCAATTAGATACATGATAGTAAAAAATAAAAACTCATTAGGTATTATAAGTAATCTAGGGGGAAATAATCAGTAGAAGGGCCAAAAGGTGAGGAAGGCTTTCAGAAAGTAGAGCAAAAAGACAAAGAAATGGAATAATAGGAGAAAAAAAGAAAGGATTGGTTCAGGAGATCCGACCTTGAAATTATAGGAGTCTCAGAAGATAGAGAATTATCAAAATGATTCAAGAAAACTTCGCAGAACTAGAAGACGTGAATTTCCAGATTGAAGGGGCCCACTCAGTGCCCAGCACAGTGGTTGACAATGAACTCACACGAAGGCACCTGTGAAATGTCAGAACATAGGGTCAGACATTTCCTGATAAATCTCGTGAATTTATGTACTTGTCTTCTCTCATTCACCTAGTCCTGTGCTTTTTACCTTTCCTTCCCTGGCCCTCATTTTATTGAACTTCAGGAGGGAGGGGAGAGAAACAAGTGTCATCAGTCTGTCGTATTTAACCAAGACCCAGCACACTTTGGAAACCTGCTGAAATGTCAGTTGCTGTGCATGTGTGCACAACACCCTCCTCCACCCTGCCATATACTGGATTAATAATCATCTCTCTGTTTCCTGCCCTGTCTTGTGTATCTTCTCTTTAGTGCAATCAGAGTCTGGTTGTGCCAACATAGTGTCTGCAGCCCCTTGCCAGGCAGAACCCCAGCAATATGAAGTACAGTTTGGACGACTGCGGAATTTTCTCACGGGTAAGTACTCAGTTCTAGAACCTTTTCTTATTAAGAAAACAGAGTAATACAGACCAATTCTGGGCACACTGCTTATGAGTTAGCCCTGCTCCACAAGGAGCAGTAAAAAGAAAAAAATAGAGTAATGCAAATTTCCCTTAGAACCAACTATATTCCACGATTGGTATGAGATACTAGGGATTTGAAGGTACTCTTAACACAGTTCTTGCATTCAAACTTATGGTCTATTGGAATTCCTGAAGAGTTCAATCATGAGGTTTAAGTTTACAAGGGCAGAGCTCTGGGTGTTTTATTCACTGTTTTATTCATGGCCTTCAGCACAGTGACTTGTGACTTGTATTGAATAAGTAGAAACTGTCAGCCATGCAGAGAAACATCCTTAAATACAGCACATTTGAAATGTACATTATCTCTCTACTAATAATGTAGTACATTTCACAATGGGCTTTGCCCCTTACTTCCAAAAGTGCAAGTAAATAGTCCTTATGAATGAACAGGCAAAAATACTAAAAGTTGTCATTTAGACCAGTTTGTGAGTGGCAAAATGACCACTTGAGATATAAGAATAAAAAAGATACTATACCACATATTAGGAAGAAAAACATTAAGAGCCCCAGAAGATAAATGGGAAAGGGATGTAAACATAAAAATTTACACCAGGATAACTCACTTTAGCAGTCAACCAAGTATATTAATACTTCACTGCAAAAATCATTGCAATTCTGTAACAACAAAATTATGCGATTGAGTTTATTTTATTATATACCTATGCTTCAATGATTAAAAAATACAAAAATGTATGTAATGTCATTAGGGTCATCTGAGTGACTGAGTGACTCATAATGGAAATAAGTCGTATCCATGACAAAAGCCATCTCACTGTCATGAGTCAGAATATATCTCTCTTAAAATTATACATTTGTTGATTTACCTTTGTGTCTGTTTTCCTCATTAGACTATACGCTCCATGAGGGCAGGGACCATATCAATATATCTTAGTACAGTATCTACCCTGGCATGTAGTCAGCACTTAACATAAATACAGGCTGAATGAATGAAGGAGACAGGCTCAAAGAAGCCAGATAATTTCCTTCTTTTTTTTTTTTTTTTTTTTTTGAGACAGGGTCTTGTTCTGTTGCCCAGACAGGAGTGCAGTGGCATGATCATGGCTCACTGCAGCCTCGACCTTCTGAGATCAAGTGATCCTCCCAACTCGGCCTCCTGAGTAGCTGGACCACAAGCATGTGCCACCACACCTGGCTAATTTTTTTTTTTAATTTTTTTGTAGAGACAGAGTCTCACTGTGTTGTCCAGGCTGATTTCAAACTCCAGGCCTCAAGGAGTCCTCCCATCTTGGCCTCCCAAAGTGCTGAGATTATAGGCACAAGCCACCACACCCAGCCAAGACATTTCTTTCTAAACCAGCTTCCGCACCACTAGTATGGTGAAAATAAATATGTCATGGAGAGAATAATATCATAGTTTTTTAACTGAGTAAAATAACTTGCTAAAAACTGAGTTAAATTTTTCTTAAAATTGCTTAACGCCTCAGAAACCAATGCCAATGATAAAAAATATCTCTAAGTTCTTACCTCTGAATGAAAGAAACACTATAAATTCAGTTTTTCTTTTTTTATCTTTAGTGGAAATTGATCACTGCCCTGAAATATTTAACATTTATATGATATGCAGAATTAATGAAACTTCCTTCTTTTCAGTTTAAATGTAGTAGACTCATTTTACTAAAGCCTTAATCTTCATGATTTTTCGTTTTTGTAACTATTAAACAGACTGTTCTCTACTTATGAATTCTATCACCCAACAACCGTGAAACTGATAAGATAACCCCCCAGAGGGTTTGATTTTGTAACCCTTATTTCCTGTAATATTTTGACCATTTTCTCCAACTGTAGACTATAGTAAATATAGATTCTTTGCTTTAAAATGCTAACCATTATGGGGGCCAGATAAAAACTAGGATAACTCTGTGTGTAAGGCCAGGTGTATTATTTTGGTTTATATATTGATTACTTTATACTCATCTTTTACCATTAAAAATTACTACCACAAGGATTATTTGGCCAGAACTTTACATTTCAAAAGATTATAATCTATCAGCCATTTCCTTTAGGTTCTTTGTTTCTGAACTGAGAAAGTTGTCTGTTATTAAGTCTGTAATTTGATTCTTTAATCCTTTGGTTTAAAGGATCATTATTTAAAAGGGGTTAATATATGTTGATCACTTTGGACTTCTGCTCCTGGAATATTTTTCTCTACCCTCAGGTCTCTGAAGAGCTTATAACCAAATCAAATGAATAGTTATTTCCTGAACATCAAGATAAAGTATAAGATATACTCATTAGTCTATTTTAGAAGGATTCCTAACATAAAAACACTATAGGTAAAAGTTTTTAAATAAAATTTGAATATCACAGAAGCATTTTCACAGACCAGCATGAGATCGGTTTCTGAATTATATAGGAATTGCATTCAGAATGGAAAGAGAAAGCGATTTGGTTGGGGGTAGTCAGGGAAGGCTTTCCTGAGCGGGAGGTAGGATTTAAGTCAGCACTTGAAGGATACGCTGAGTTTCAGTAGACTGGAAGAGGAGGAGGAAGAGGAGTGATTTGGGTAAGAAATAACATGAGCAAAAAGGCAGGCTTGACGACTCTACAGGAACAACTAAGGCTTTGTTGAGAATAAGACTTTCAGGCTGAAGATCAATGAATATTAGTCTGAAAGCAGTTTGTAAAATTATGTGTAAGAGGAATGGCAAGGAGACTGACTGTTAATTTAAGTGCTTGGCAACATTGAGAAATGAGGTGAGAAAGGACCAGAAATTGACAGCATTGTGGAATTGCAAGGCAGGAGCTTTATTTCATAGTCAAATCACCAAGGTGGAATCTCCCAGGCTCAGAAGTAAAGGAGGAAGAAGTGGCAATGGCTCAGACTTTTAAGACTGGAGTGGAGATGAAGGTTTATTGAAAAGAAATAAGTCAGAGGGTTTATGTTTTTTAAATTGTCATGACAGTGGCATCCTACTGCATAGCTTGCAGTGAGAAATTTGAGGCTAGGATTTAGGAGAAAGGTAAAGACTTGTGATAAAGAACGTGTAGCATCAGCTATAGGGAGATGCAAATTAAAAGTCTTAAGAAATGATAAAATCTCAAAGGAAGATACTAGGGAAAGATATAAGAGAATCTATATCTGTATCCACCTGAATGTATTTTTCCTCCACAGGTTGTCTGTAGATGAGAGATTCTGTGAGCTCACCTGTTGCCGTAGGTCCTTTCTTCAGGAGGTGTAGTGGGAAGAACACAGACTTTGGAGTCAAGCAACCTCTGGATTTGAACCAGGGCCAGCTGTGACTCTTAAACATGATCGTGAATGTAAAGTGCCTGCCTCCTAGGAGGCACACACCCAGTGTTAATTCTTTAGAGTGAAATGAGCATTTGAGGATTGACGGGAGGAAGAGGAACCAAAAAGGGAGTGATGGCAGGACCAAGTAGTGTGGGATTTCAGAATAAAGGACAGAGGAGTGCCAGTCAGTAGAGCCAAACCCTGAAGAAAGGTAGAGGAGAATGAGGACCAACAGGATTAGTTTTGTTTAATTTAGTAGATACTAAATTAAACAATTTCCGTGGACTACTAATTTCCATGAACTCGTGAACAACTCCATTGTTCTCTCATTTACCACCAGTAGAGTTGGGCACCAGGCAGGCATTCATTACATTTCAGTGGATAGATAGAAGGAAGAAAAAGTGTACTTTCAGAGGATATGTTTGTTACTTTTGCAGTTAGAAAAAAATATATTTTAAGTGAGTACACTTTCAGTAAAATATAGAGTATGTTATGATTGCAAGGGAATAATTAAAAATGGGAGTTGGAATTCTGAATCTCACCTTCTTCCAAATTGATCAATTGTTTTGTTTTATACCCAGCACACTGTTCTCTTCAGACACGAGAGAGCAATTAAGCAATTTTGAAACTATGAGCTGAAGCAACAGTGAATTTCAGTAAGTTTTAAAGTAGTACATCACTATTTCTTGATAGCTAGGTTTTTTTCTAAACTTACTCAATTAAAATGTCTCTCATTTTAGAAAATGAGCCAGAAATTCTGTTTCTAAGGAGTTGAAAACAATCCTTCATCCTAATAGAATACAAAGGAAAAAGAAATACCAAAATCTAGTCACAGTTCTCCAAAGAAACAGAGCCAAGAGCCAACAGGATGGATATATAGAGGTTTACTTAAGGAATTGTTTCATGCGATTGTGGAGGCTTGGCACTTTCAAAATCAGGGCGGGCCAGCAGGCTGGAGACCCAGGAAAGAGTTAGTGTTGCAGTTCAAATCCAAAGGCGCTCTGCTGGCAGAATTCCTTGTACTAGGGGAAGATAAGTCTTTTTCTATTAAAGCCTAAACTGATTGATTGATTGATTGATTGATTGGATGAGGCCCACCAATTTTATGGAAGGTAATCTGCTTTACTCAAAGTCTGCTGACTTAAACATGTTAATCTCATCTTAAAAAGAGAAAAAAAATACCTTCACAGAAACATTTAAGATAATGTTTGACTGTGTACCATGCCCCCCCCGCCTCACCCACAGTTTGACATGTAAAAGTAACCTTTCAAGTCCACTCCTTGTTAACTTGACACTCATATGCATCTCCTTATTCCATACTTAATCACCAAATAAAGAGAATAACAAGTTCATACTTCCACCTAACCTGATAAAATTATCCTGTGTACAACCAAAAAACACACTAACCTTTTCCCTAAAGGAGGATGCAAAGTCCTTGGATGTTGTTTACTCCTCTCCATGATATTCTATAATTTCAATACTGTGAGGTAAACAATACTTAATACTTAAATACTGTGATATGGAGTTAGTAATCTGGCTTGGCACAGTGGCTCACACCCTTAATCCCAGCACTTTGGGAGGCTGAGGTGGGTGGATCACTTAAGGTCAGGAGCTCAAGACCAACCTGGCCACCATGGTGAAACCCCATCTCTACTAAAAAAAAAAAAAAAAAAAAAAGAAAAAAAGATACAAAAATTAGCTGAGCATGGTGTCGCATGCCTGCAGCTACTTGGGAGGCTGAGGCAGCACGATCATTTGAACCCAGGAGGCAGAGGATGCAATGAGCCGAGATCACGCCTCTGCACTCCAGCCTGGGCACCGGAGTGAGACTCCATCTCAAAAAAATAAAGTCAGTAATCCGATGTTATATGATAAGGGGACAAGAAAGGAAAGAATACAAAGATACTTGCTTTTTGTATATCTATATATAGATATTCACACCCAAACATTCATAACAAAATAAGAAATACAACAATTACAGTCCTCATTTCTGTAACTGGTCACATGGTGGTAGCTGGTATTCGTGGCTGCCTCCTTCCACTACCCATTCTGTATTGCCTTTGCACTCATCTTGCAAGCTGATCATGGTTTACCTGGTGACCCAAACCTTCATTCTTCAGGTGCGTGGGCCATTCACAGTCCTGTATGGATTGTTGTCATTTTCGTCAACCGTAATCACAGGGCAGGGTACAGAGATGTCCTAAGGGATCTCCTTAAGCCAGACATACTCCTCCTCACCTCCATTGTGTAGTAGTTCCAGTTCCTCTTGGGCAGGATCAATCACCCCAGCTAACACTGTAACTCCTTTCCTTGCCTATTGATTCAGAGGTGTGAGGAGCCCAAAGTGACTGGGTGGCTGTCTTAACTTCCAGTTCAGTGGGACGGTTGTAATTTTTCATCTTGTAAATAATGTATTTGAGTTGGGATACATTTATTCTAAAATGCATATTATGAATATTGTACAGCAGATTCATTCACCTTGTGATAAAGTGAAATAGGGTGTTAAGCAGAAATAATGTGCAGATGTCTTTTATCATCAAATTAGGGGGCAAGATTCACTGATGCAGTATTCCTCAGTCTTAAACCCTATATTGATGTCTTTTCATTAAAAAAAAAAAAAAAATGCTACCAAAACATAAGTGCTGACTTAAAACATTTTTATTTTGATTTATTTAAATATGTACAAACATTATACTAGATATAAAACCTTTATGGTTATTATATTTCTTTACGAAACCCAGACTGATTACAGATAAGGAACAAGCAAAACTTCAAAAGCAGTAAAGTTGAAAATAACACTGAGTGAATGTAACGAATGGGTTTTGCCAGAACTAACTTGCTGCTGCAAGCAGGCATCTGGACAGCACTGGTGACTGCGATGCGGGCTGGTCTCAGCTCCCTGAGGGGCTTCTGCCCTGCAGAGGCCCTGCTCTCTCCCCACTGTGTATGAATCACATCGAAGCCTTTGCTCCCTCACAGCGTGCCTTGAGCACTTATTTAGGTGTCAAATATACCTCTGTTCTTTTCTCATTCACCCATGAATTCAAGCTATATACCTTTTAAATAACATTCTCTGTCTTATAGTTTCATGGTGCTAAACTCTCAAATTAGTAAGTAGTTGAGTCTTAATGACATAAAATGGTCTTATTTGTAAATTATCACTGCAAAAGAGAATTTGTTAGCCAACAAAATCAGAATGAATATGCTGATGAGACAATTGTGGATAAAGGCTGTCACGTTAACATGGGACACGCTAGCCTGTATAGCCAGACATGTTAATGAACCCACTAAAGTAAGTGCTTTGATTTTACTTGAAACAGTGGATGCCAGAAGTAATTACAAAACACAAACTAGAGCACTAAAATCACTTGTCAGTACTTAACTTGTTAAGCGGACATCCAGATAATTCTGAATATACTGTGTGTTAATTATTTTTCACATTATCATCAAGTTAAAAATTGTGAAGAACTCAGTCTTCCAAGAATATATCCAAGTACCCTCAGATATCTGAGGTCCCCAATTTGAAGAAACACTAATGTATTGGGAAAAAATACTAAATCTTGAAGACCTGGGTACAAGCCACTGTATTGTTGTGAACTCTGGCAAGTCACTTAACCACTCTGGGCATTGAGTTCCTGAGTTGTGCCCCGCTTCAGGCCCTGATTTGCTGGACTTCAGAGTTCATGCTCTTTCTTCAATCAAAAGGCCTTGAAATTCCAGAATCCTGTGTTGGGCTTATAGTTCAATCAGTACTCTTAAAAATGGGGTCCTGGCAAGAAAGCGTTATGTGATGGTGGTGATCCCCAGGAGGGATCACATTATTCTGTAAGATTATGCTGATTATAAAGCCCTCGTTTTCTTTCATTATAGATTCTGATTCCCAGCATAGCCACGAAGTGATGCCTCTCCTCTATCCTCTCTTTGTCTACCTCCATCTCAACCTGGTCCAAAACAGTCCGAAGAGCACAGTGGAAAGTTTTTACAGCCGCTTCCATGGAATGTTTCTGCAGAATGCTAGCCAGAAGGATGTCATTGAGCAGCTACAGACCACTCAAACCATCCAGGACATCCTATCTAACTTCAAGCTTCGAGCATTCCTAGATAACAAGTACGTGGTCCGTCTCCAAGAAGACAGCTACAACTACCTTATCCGCTACCTCCAAAGTGACAACAATACTGCCCTGTGCAAAGTCCTCACCTTACATATTCATCTTGATGTGCAGCCTGCCAAGAGAACAGACTATCAGCTATATGCCAGTGGCAGCTCCTCCCGCAGTGAGAACAACGGTTTGGAGCCCCCTGACATGCCCAGCCCTATTCTGCAGAACGAGGCTGCCCTAGAGGTCTTACAGGAGAGCATTAAGCGCGTCAAGGATGGGCCTCCCTCCCTCACTACCATCTGCTTCTATGCCTTCTATAACACAGAGCAGCTGTTGAACACTGCAGAAATCTCCCCCGATAGCAAGCTGCTTGCTGCTGGGTTTGACAACTCCTGTATAAAACTTTGGAGTTTACGATCCAAGAAGTTAAAATCAGAGCCCCATCAAGTAGACGTGTCCCGCATCCATTTGGCTTGTGATATTCTGGAGGCGGAGGTATGAATACCATTTTTTTCTTCCCTGTACCTGCCTTCCTAATTTCGTTAGAATGTCCTTACAAACATGACATATCTTAGAATGGACTTCCTAATTTTCCTCATCCTACAGCGGAAGCCACACTAATGCCATGTAACCTGTAGCCATTGAATTCCTGCACACGCCTAACCTAAGATGCAAAAACAATTTATAGCAACATTAACTTAACATTATTAGTGAATGGTCAGTATTTATACTATGTGAAATGTGGATAATAACACTAAGCCTAATGAAAGAACTGTAGCTAATATTGACTTTAGCTGAGATTTGCAGTAAATATACTCTTATGTGTGTGCACATTTGCTCAGGCGTAAATAATCGGTAGTAGGATAACTGAGTCGAAGGGCCTGCATTGTAAACGATAATGAATATTATTTTCCCCACAGAAGGTTGTGCCATTTCACAGTGTCAGCAACAGTAGTAAGAACACTGGCGTCCCTGTACCCTCACCACACTGGATGGTATTAGCTTTCTGAGGCCAGTGCATATCCTGTGGCTCGATGTTCCACAGGGTGTTCCCAGACCCCACTCGGAGAAGTAACACAAGAAGTAGAGTTGCCAGCTCCCCCGTCAGTCAGTGTTCAATCTTGTTTGACTTGTAACCGTTTAGGACAGTCATTGAAAAGGGCAGGCGCAGCTTGGATTTCAGGTCACCAAAATTCACTACCTTAGAAAAAATGTGGGCCAAGGAAGATAGAAATTAAACTTCACAGAACTAACTTTCCTTCAGAGTGGTCCTTCTTCAGGACCACTGGCTGTGGGCCAAAATATTTTTGTCTTATCACCACTGACATTCAGGTAGCTTTGCCTCACATTACTTTGGATGGAAAATTCTTTACACAATGTTGAAAAATTAAGGAGCAAAAAAATCAGTCTAATTAAATTACAGTTAATGATAAGGATGTTAAGAATATTGGGTACCCTAAATTAAACCAGTGTTTTCCTGTTCCTGTTTTCTGAGTCCGCTTCCAGTTAGGATGGCCTTTGAATTTTTGATTCTTGCAACCAAGACAGTGTAATTGAAGGATTTATGATAAGTAAAGAGTCTAGATTCCTGTGTAGAAGCTTTAATTTCTAGAATTTTATAGTTCTCTCCAAAATATTTTTTATTACATTCGTATTTGAATTTTCAAACACCTCTTTTCCTTGGAGACAGTTCTCTTTTTGGGAGTTCTTCTGATAAAACTGAGGAATACTGCCTGCATTTGCTTTCAATTTTCTGTAAATACAAAAAATAATTATTTATACTGACCTTATTAGCTTTGATGATACAGAGTGGATATTCTGTGCATTAAAAATTAATATTAAGGAAGATAGCATTATGACATCTGATAACAGTAGACCAAAATAAAACATTTTAAGACTCTGGCCACTACTGATAACTAGCTCTGTGACTTGTGCTGTGTATATTTCCGGGTATCAGGAGTGTATCTGAAGACTCAGAAGTGAGGAACCGCATGCAGAATTCCAGGAACTGAAAGAAATTAAGTTATGGCTGGAGTTAGGAGAGGGGCTAAGACAGGAAGTGATGTGGTGATACTGTCTTATATGAGCAATTACGGCAGCCAAACTAGAGTAGTGGCAGTGGCAAAGGAGACATGGACAGACTAGAGGAGAGCTCAGTTATTCGATTACTGTAGGGGACAAGGGAGAGAAAGCATCAATGGTGACATTTGTGTTTCAGGCTTAAACAGTTGGATGTCCCATCAAGAAGAGAGCAAAAGATGTCATTGGAATGGTGGTTTTGTTTAAACATTTCTGGCTTTCCATCCTTGTTCGTACTGAAAGTACTGTAGATGCTAGCTAGCCTCTGCCTTTTTTAAGAATAAACTTTTTTTTTTTAACTTAAGAACTAAAGCTGAGATTCTCCTATTCTGTTGTTGAGGGGCTTCCTGCATGGGATTTCTGCCTGCCCACCCATTTTATCACAGCAATTTGGGAAGTTTTCTTTTTGGTTTCTGACAAGTATTTGTGGGGGGGGAAGCCAGGCATAAATTAGTTATGATAGTTGGTGTTTAATGTTTCTCCAGTGAAAATTTGGACTTTTCTTTTTCCCTTGTAGAGTGCATAATTAAAACAGACTATTATTTTGAAATGAAAGATTGAATATTTAAAAAAAAGAGAGAGACTCTTAATACAGGAGCCACAAACTCATATAACTAGAGAAACCAAAGAGGTAAAAGCAAGTGGTGACGCCATATGGATTAATGAGATGATAGAAAGTACAAAATCACTATGTAAGTCAGATTAAAAAGCCAGCTTGCACTCTCTGCTTTCATCTTTTTGAAGCAATAACTATTACATAAATCAGTGAATACAATATTTCAACAGTATTTGAAATGGTGTTCGCACCCAGCAATTCCACTTCCAGACATATATCCAAGAGAATGGAAAACGTGCACACAGGCACTTGTACATGAATATTCATGGAAGCATTATTCACAATAGCCAAAAAATGGAAACAGTCCAAATGGCCATCAAGATGAATGAATAAATAAAATGTAGTGTGTGCATACAGTGGAATATTATTTGCCCATAAAAAGAAATGAAGCACTGATGCAGGCTGCAACATGGATGAACTTGAAAACTTTATGCTACGTGAAAGAAACCAGTCATAAAAGGTCACCTACTGTTATTCCTTTCATAGGAAATATCCAGATAGGCACGTCCGTAGAGACAGAGAGGAGAAGAGTGGTTGCCAAGGGCTGGGCAAGGAGAATAAGAGTGACCGCTAATGGGTGTGGCATTTCTTTGTGAGGTAATGAAAATGTTCTGTATTAGATAGTGGTGATCATTGCACAACTCTGTGAATGTACTAAAAATCATTGAATTGTACACTTTGAAAGAATTATATAGTATGTAATTATATCTCAGTTTAAAAAAAAAAAAGGAAAACTAACCAAAATCTTCTATGTAAGCATAAAATTTTCTGTTAATTATGCCAAATAAAACTGAATTCACAGCACTGTCCTGTAGCTTCTCTTGTCTCCCACTCGAAGATCATCTAGGTTAACCTTTGGAAAGGTGTTAAGTGACATAGCAGTCCCTTGCTTTTCACCTTGGTATGAGCAGCCCTCCTCCTGTTTCAGACACTGAGATGAAAAGTGAAACCTTCATTCTCCATCTTTTGTTCTATATGAAATGGAGATAGAAATGATATCTGGCCGGGTACAGTGGCCCACGCCTGTAATCCCAGCACTTTGGGAGGCTGAGGCAGGTGGATCATAAGGTCAGGAGTTCAAGACCAACCTGGCCGAGATGGTGAAACCCCATCTCTACTAAAACAAAAATTAGCTGGGCGTGGTGGCGGGCACCTGTAATCCCAGCTACTCAGGAGACTGAGGCAGGAGAATCACTTGAACCCGGGTGGCAGGGTTTGCAGTGAGCCGAGACCGCACCACTGCACTCCAGCCTGGGTGATAGATTGAGACTTCGTCTCAAAAAAAAAAAAAAAAAGAAATGATGTCCAACCTTTACCCCTGTTGATTGATACCTATGTATTTTTAATATTTGAGCAACATGGCAAAACCACAGAGATACCAAACCAAGGATTTGCTCTTCTTTCTTTTCAGCTATGTGTGCTACCCTCACCACTACCAGCACCTCCCACCTTAACTCAGCAATAAAACAGCTGTGTGCAATTCATTTATATATCTGGTGGTTTTCCCCTCAATCTGGTCTTCTTTAGGTTTGAAAAATAAAGAAGGCATATTAGCATCAATACTCAATTCTATAATCTGTGTGTAAAATTGTCATTTAGATTAATGCTATCCAATGGGAATATGGCATGAGCCTTATAGTAATTTAAATTTTTCTAGTAGCCACATCTAAAAAGGTTAAAAATTTGTTAAAATTAATTTTAATGATGTATTTCATTCAAACTAATACGAACAAATTATTTCAGCATAGAAGCAATATAAAAAAATTATTCATGAAATCTGTTACATACATCTCTTTTGGTCCTAAGTTTTAGAAATCTGATACGTATTTTACACGAACAGCACATGTCGATTCACGCTAGCCAGTATCCAGCTTTTCTGTTCTAGTTCAGGCTGCTGTCATCTCTCACATAGGTAGCAGTGATTCACTTGCTTCCAAGTCTAATCTACTCATAAGTCCAGCCAAATTTAATGTCTTCCTGTTCCACTGACAGCTAATGAGAGAATAGATGGAGGCTAAATTCCAGACCCCGAGAAAGGACCCCTGGTCTGGGGGAAACGTGAGCGTGAGCTCTGAGGTCGTTGGAGCCGCCGAGTCCAGGAGCAGACAGCCATAGCAAATCTGAGGTTTTAGGGACTCCACAGTCCAGAGCAAGGGCAGCAAACTACAGCACAAGGGGGGCATGAGATGATACGTGATCTCTTTCTGTTTATTTTTCTTTTTAAATTTCTATTTCATGTATGTTTCATAATGTACAGAATAAGATTTATTATTACATGAATATGCTTTACAAATTAAACATTTCTATTTGGGATGCATACCCAATTACTGTGGAGTGTGCAGGCTGAATCGTAGGGTATGGTATTATCCTGTCGGCAGGAGAGAGAAGTGAGAACCTGTGGGGTTGGGCCCTTGTAAATCAGCTGCTCGACTGCTCTGAGGCCCGCGTGGGACTGGTTGAGCCACACAGAAAATGTGGCTGGGTTATTTTAAGCTGTGGTCCTGGCAGAGGGCTGACAGTGATAGCTAGCAGGAACATTCTGGTTTCTCCATTCCTTGGTCTACAGAGTCAGCTGGGCACGTTTCCACCAGCCCGGGACTATCATCAAGATCCCTGGGGAGCGCCAGCTGTACTCCCAGCCCGTGCTCCTAGCCCATGCACCTCTCCATCTCCAACTGTGATGCCTTAACCACTGCAGAGGTGAAGGCCACTTCCATAGCTTCTTGTTCCAAATGAAGACCACTTACCCCTCAGAGGCAGTAATATGTCCTTTAATTCACAGTTAACTTTCAAAGGATCTTTGTTTAATTCATCTGGTGTCATTTTTGTTCCCACAGCCTTTATATAAACTTTCTGGTGTAGAGCAGTGAGTCATTCTTGAAATTTTAAAGTGTTGTTGTAACTTCTTTGGAAAGGAAAATTACTAATATTTTTGGTAGCACTCAGTTGAACCTTCAGCTCCCAAATACTTATGTATTTTTAATGTTGAGTGTTTGGAATAGCCATTTTGAATATTCATGAACATCAGTGTTTATTTTCTCTCAACTTTTTCTTAAATATGTACACATGGGAGGCATTCATTTTATTTTGAATTTAACCATTTTCAAGTAGGAAAAAAAAGGGTGCCCTTTTCTTATACAAGAACCTAAGGCTGCCGCAATGAACCAACAAAGGTGACTGGTTCAGGAATCTTCATCATACTCCTTTCTTCTGGTATTTAATTAAAACCCATTTTAATTGATGAATTCTGGGACAGAAGAGACAGCTGTAGTTTTGAGGAGTTTATCTGTGAGGGAATAAAGGGAAATGAATTTTGAAAACAGATGGTATACTTGTAGGGAGGGGACCAAGAAAGGGGACTCTTTCCGAGTACCATTAGTTGCCGTCTTTTCTGTCCTCACACACAGGAAATTATTTCGAAGAATCACATGAATCGCTTGGCTTTGCTTAAAGCACTTCTGAATCCACGCCTTGTTTGGTTACTTTGGGGGAAATGTTTTTTGAGACCCTCCAGAAAGTCACTTTAAAAACTTCATTCTGATTTATTTTGAGACACCAAGCAGTTTGTGGCTGGTCACCAGGCAGTGGGGGCTGTGATTTACTAGTAACTGTACCTTTCTAGCTTACTGTTAATTATTAAAACATCCAGGTTTTATTTTGGCTAAACTCCTCTGACAGTTCTGGGTTTTGTTTGTTTGTATTTGTTTTTGTTTTGGGGTTTCTTTGGCACAGGGTCTCACTCTGTCCCCCAGGCTGGAGTGCAGTGGTGCCATCAAAGTTCACTGCAGCCTGGACTTCCCAGGCTCAAGGGCACCTCCTACCTTAGCCTCCCAAGTGTCTGGGACCACAGGCATGCGCCACCATGCCCAGCTAATTTTTTACATTTTTTGGTAAAGAGTCTCCCTATATTGCCCAGGCTGGTCTCCAACTCCTGAGCTCCAGTGATCCTCCCGCCTTGGCGTCCCAAAGTGTTGGGACTACAATGAGAGCCACCATGCCTGAACTAATAGTTGTGTGTTAATCCTAATGTGAGGCTGCGCGCGGTGGCTCACGCCTGTAATCCCAGCACTTTGGGAGGCCGAGGCGGGTGGCTCACCTGGAGTCGGGAGTTCGAGACCAGCCTGACCAACATGGAGAAACCCCATCTCTATTAAAAATACAAAATTAGCCAGGTGTGGTGGCACATGCCTGTAATCCCAGCTACTTGGGATGCTGAGGCAGAAGAATCGCTTAAACCCAGGAGGCGGAGGTTGTGGTGAACCAAGATCACGACGTTGTACTCCAGCCTGGGCAACAAGAGCGAAACTCTGTCTGAAAAAAAACCAAAAATCTTCAAGTGATACCACATCTGCCTTCATGTGTTGCATGCATCATTAACCCCCATCATGGGAGTAAGGGACTAATGTCAGGACTTGACAAAATATTGTTGTCAGTTAAATGGAGTAAAAACGGAGAGCAGTATGGCTTATAAAGCAGCTAAAACTGACAGATGAAGGCAATGCCCAAAGAAAAGAAGAATCTAAGAGCCTCACAGAAATTCAAAAGTAAACATTTTCAAATGGCACACATCAGAAGTAACCATACAAGCTATCCTCAATCGAAGGGTAAGGTCCACAGTCATCACTCTATAATGGCCTTGCATTTCTGCATCTTTTAATCTGATATAGTCTGAGCTGCAAGGTGAATTTAAGGAGAGCAATTTGTAAGTCGTAAGAGACTTTTATTCAGTTATGAGTTATCTTCCAGGGGCAAGGCCACTGTCATTTGCTGGATAGATGCTATTTCCCAAGCAGTCTCAGTTCTCTGCTTTTTTTTCTCCTGGACTTGTTTTCCTTGTCAGACCACTGAACATTTTTTTCTTGTGTTTATTTTCCCACCCCACCCCAATGTTCCCAGGATGATGAGGATGATAATGCAGGCACAGAGATGAAGATACTGCGGGGACACTGCGGACCAGTGTATAGCACGAGGTTCCTCGCGGACAGCTCAGGGTTGCTCTCTTGTTCTGAAGACATGTCCATCAGATACTGGGATCTGGGGAGTTTCACCAACACTGTGCTGTACCAAGGACATGCCTATCCTGTGTGGGATCTGGACATCAGTCCATATAGCCTGTACTTCGCCAGCGGGTCCCACGACCGCACCGCCAGGCTGTGGTCATTTGATCGGACGTACCCGCTGAGGATATATGCAGGACACCTGGCAGATGTGGACTGTGTCAAATTCCACCCTAATTCAAACTACTTGGCCACGGGCTCAACCGACAAGACCGTCCGGCTGTGGAGCGCTCAGCAGGGGAACTCGGTGAGGCTTTTCACAGGCCACCGCGGCCCCGTGCTTTCTCTAGCCTTTTCTCCCAACGGTAAGTACTTGGCATCTGCTGGCGAGGACCAGCGGTTGAAGCTGTGGGACTTGGCCTCTGGGACCCTTTATAAAGAGCTGAGAGGCCACACAGACAATATCACCAGCCTCACCTTCAGTCCAGACAGTGGCTTGATTGCCTCTGCCTCCATGGACAACTCGGTGCGCGTCTGGGACATCAGGAACACTTACTGCAGTGCACCTGCCGACGGCTCCTCCAGCGAGCTCGTGGGCGTGTACACCGGGCAGATGAGCAACGTCCTGAGCGTGCAGTTCATGGCCTGCAACCTTCTTCTGGTGACTGGAATTACACAAGAAAATCAGGAACATTAATTTTTTAACTTTGTGGGAACGGACTGGGGTAACGGTGGAAAGCCTCCAGTTGCAATCCTTTAATGAGCTGAGATTGAATCATTGACTGTGAAAGAGCCCCCTCCTCCCCTCTCTCCTGGGCCCTCATTCCGGGCAGGTCCCCCATCACTCAGCCCCGCAGTGTTGAAGGCCAAGGTTGGGGAGGGGGGCAGAAGCGAGGCAATGATGAGTGACCAATAATTAGGATGCCCTGGAGGTCACTCACAAGTCCTCATGAAGATCCTACCGTGACCTCGCGCATGCGAGCACCTTCCTGTCTCTGTCGCATTCTCCCCATCTGACCGGGCCTGGGTTTGGTTAGAGGGTGGCTGTAGAGCACCCTCAGGAGAAGCGGTGCCGCAGGGGTCACGCGTGGTCCAGCCCTCGGGTGCGAGGGAAGTGCTTGTTGGCAGAGGGATGCGGGGCGGGAACGAGGAAAGGGGAGGGGATGATCCTGGCAAATAGTCTTTCCTTTTCCATAATTACAGAGAACCAGGATTTTTTTAATTATTGTTATTATAATTATAATTATTATTATTATTGAGATGAGGAAACCTAGCACTGGCAGAGGGCACCTTCTCTGCTTTTAATCTTTCAGGTTTGACTCCTGGCACTGGCTTTGATACTTGGAATTTTGAGGTTCAGGGAATTCAGAGAATTTGGTAGCACAGTGTATTGGGAGAAAGGGAAATTTCGGGTGACAGATTGATCACCCCGGCTGACATGTTTCTGGAAGCGGGTGGGTGGGTTTGACTGAGAACATTTTGGGCTCCTGCAGTGATGGTGGGAAAGAAAAATTCTTTCCATAGCTGCACTTCTCTTAATCATTCTCTCCCCTCAAAAGAAAGATTATGATAAAGAATAATTTGGAGTAATAAGTAACAAGATAGAATTAGAAAAATGTTGAATTTCCAAATCACCATTCAGAGGTGTGGCTTTTTCCACGTCTTTTTCTCCTGCAATGAACTGCTCCCACGTCCTGCACTGCAATACCAGTCTAATGAACACGTTGTGAAACGAATCGTAAGTATGTACGCACGCATATCAAACTATGCTCTGAGGATAAAGCAAGTTCTAATTTGTGGAAAAAGGATTAAATATTTCTGTTTTCTGAAAAGAGTTATTTTGTATTTTGTTTTCTATTAAAATGTATTTAGTTTCAAAAAAAAAAAAAAAAAAGTGTTGGCATCTCATTTCAACTCTGAGGACAGGCGGGTGAGTGTTCCGTCCTGGGATGGTGTGCCTCTCACCTCTCATCAGGGCAATAACCCGTCGGTCACCTAGGCCACACTGTCCCCAGCGAAGGTGCATTTTTATCTGTTCTTGGATTCTGTTTAGCTTACTTTGAATCATGATTCCCTTAGTATTCGCTTGGATTATTGATGGCATTTAATGCTATTTGTACATCCAAGATTGATAGTTGCTGACTGGAGACAACATGTATTTTACCATCTAGAGTCATTTGATGAGATCCTACTTCTCGCTTCCTTCAAAGACCCCACTATAAAATCTCCAAGGGGCATAAGAACTGGGCTGTTAAATAAATTCAAACTATGTATGGAACAGTTCCAGATAAAGGACTCATTCAAAGTAAAGTGAACTTCAAAACATAATTTTCTCAGCCGGGTGTAGTGGCTCACATTTGTAATCCCAGCACTTTGGGAGGCTAAGGAGGGCAGATCACCCAAGGTCAGGAGTTTGACACCAGCCTGGCCAACATGGCGAAACCTCGTCTCTACTAAAAATACAAAAATTAGCCTGGCGGGCGCCTGTAATCCCAGCTACTCAGAAGGCTGAGGCAAGGAGAATCACTGAACCTGGGAGGCAGAGGTTGCAGTGAGCTGAGATCGAATCACCGCACTCCAGCCTGGGAGACAGAGCGAGCCTGTCTCAAAAAACAAAAACAAAAACAAAAAAAAAACATAATTTTCTGACAAGGACACCAAGAATCATTAAGAAGTTAAGTAGGAAGACTAGAATTCTAGCCAGTTTTTTTTTACTTGAACCTACAACGCTGATTAATCAGAAATGTTTCTTATTTATAAAATCCATGTATTTGAGACACTGGAAGAAGGGTCCTTTGGTAGTAGCCTGATGGCATCACCGTCCATGTGTTCTGCAAGTAAAGCCTGGTGTTCAAATGTCTTCTGATCTGTAATAAGCAAACTCTTAGGCGAGATGCTGTGGTATATTACCAGAAACAACAAAATCTCTAAGTTGGACAGAATTATTCTCTGAAGTGAAGGTATATCTCTGACAGGATGATTTGGAAAGGTTTTGTGTGGGGGGGGCGGTTAGTGCAGAATCTCCATTAAACACAAACTGTATGAGATGAGTCTTCACCTCACCAGTCATGTCCATACCTTGTGATTTAACTTCAAGCTCTTCATGAGCTTAGTGGGCTTTGCGTTTTTTTAAAGGAACATATTTTAATGTAGGATAATTTGACTTTATAGACTGCCCATCAAAACTCTCCCAAATTCCTAAAAGTATCAAGAGGGATGTGCGCATGTGCCTGTGTCCACTCGAGTGCTTGAAGGTGTGGTCACGCTCTAGAGATTGCACTCTTTTCTCCAAAGGGTAGGCGTTTGGGACTTGCACCGTTTTGTAGACATACTTAATGCGCAGCAATGCTCTGTTACTCTTCCACGTCTGACATGGAATAGTCACAGGTCTTGAATATGCTCCATAGATTCAGTATCCTTAGGTTCTAGCAGGAGGGTATAGCCATAGATATAGAAAAATATTTTTTAAAAACCTCCAAAAAAGAAAGAAGGATATTTAATAAGCATGTAGGTAGTACTTACCATGGGCCAGAAACTGCTCCAAGAGGTTTATGAAAATTAACTTATTTTATCTCAGAAACCCTCTGAAGGGAGTGTATTTTTATCCCCATTTCACAGATGAGGAGTCCGAGGTGCTGAAGGATTAAGTCACTTGCCAAGCATCACAGCTGGTCGTCGAGGAGGCCAGATTTTAACCTGGGCATTCTGGCTGCAGAACTCCTGCTTTTGTCCCTACTCTGTTGTCTCCCTTCATTCCTGCAGGACCAGGTAAAGACGGAACTGAGGTTAGGAGTAACCAAATGTTCCCGGCCAAAGTTACAAGACTCTTGCTTCCCTCTGCCCAATAAACTAGCAGCAACAAGCAGGATTAGGACCTGGCAGTAAGAACAGACCTAAATAATATATGGCTAAAAGAAACTTCAGGCCATACGCAGTGGCTCATGCCTGTAATCCCAGCACTTTGGAGGCCAAGGTGGGCAGATCACCTGAGGTGAGGAGTTCGAGACCAGCCTGGCCAACATGGTGAAACCCTGTGTCTACTAATACTAAAAAATGAGCTGGGCCCACGTGGTGGTGCATGCCTATAATCCCAGCTACTTGGGAGGCTGAGGCAGGAGAATCACTGGAACCCGGGAGGCGGAGGTTGCAGTGAGCCGAGATCGTGCCACTGCACTCAACAGAGTGAGGTTCCATCTCAAAAAAAAAAAAAAAAACAAAACTTCAGAATATTTTGTTATTCTGAACCACAATGATAAATCTCTGAAATGTGTATAAGGTGAGGAAGTGTTTAAGCAGCTGAGGCCAGGCATGGTGGCTCACACCTGTAATCCCAGCACTTTGGGAAGTTGAGGCAGGATTACTTGAACCCAGGAGTTGAAGACCAGCCTGGGTAACATAGTGAGACCCTATCTCTACAAAAATTTTTTTAAAAATAGCAGGGCGTGGTGGCTTACTACTGTGGTCCCAGCTACTTGGGAGGCTGAACTGGGAGGATCACATAAGCCTGGGAGGTTGAGCCTGCAGTGAGCCATGATGACACCACTGCACTCCAGCCTGAGAGACAACACAAGACCCTGTCTCGTAAAACAAAATTTTTAATAAAATGTGAAAATAACCAGCTGAAATTTCTTAGAATGACAGACTCAGAAAATCAGACTGTAATGTTAATTTAGCAAGAGACTGGCCACATGGAAGAAAATTAAAGCAATGAATAAAGATGAAACAGGGAACAATTTAAAGTTTTTGTATTCAAGATTCAGCTTCTAAGGATATGATTACCACCTTTCTGTTTGTTTTATTTACATGTTTAAAATGTCTTGGTGGCATAAGAAAATGTATTGAGCATGGTAGGCTTCTGATTTTGTTATTGCCCAGATTGGTGTTTTTAAGTGTACGGATTAAAAGATTAGTCTGTGCTTCAACTTGGCTCTCAGTCACATATTTTAGAAAGGTATTCATTATCTACCCAGCCCAGACCAAAAATTCTTCTTTTTTTTTTTTTTTTTTTTTTTTTTTGGAGACAGAGTCTTGCTGTGTCACCCAGGCTGGAGTCTAGTGGCGTGATCTCAGCTCATGCAACCTCCACCTCCCTGGCTCAAGCAATTCCGCTTCCTCAGCCTCCCGAGTAACTGGGATTACAGGTACATACCACCATACATGGCTAATTTTTTGTAATTTTAATAGAGACAGGATTTCACCGTGTTGGCCAGACCAGTCTCGAACTCTTAACCTCAGTCAATCCACCTGCCTCGGCCTCCCAAAGTGCTGGGATTACAGGAATGAGCCACCGCACCTGGCCAAAAATTCATATTATTGACACCTACATAGCAGCAAAGTGAGTCTGAAACTGCATTGTGCTAAACAGAAAGTCTCTATTATAAAATTTAAGGAACACACTTTTTTTTTTGGAAACGAAGTCTCACTCTGTCACCCAGGCTGGAGTGCAGTGGCATGATCTTGGCTCACTGCAACCTCTGCCTCCCGGGTTCAAGCAATTCTCCTGCCTCAGCCTCCCAAGCAGCTGGGATTACAGGCATGTACAATCACACCTGGCTGATTTTTGTATTTTTAGAAGAGACGGGGTTTCATCATGTTGGCCAGACTGGTCTCAAATTCCTGACCTCAGGTGATCCACTTGCCTCGGCCTCCCAAAGTGCTGGGATTATAGGCGTGAGCCACTGCGCCCAGCCAGGAACACAAATGTTTCTTGTCAATTTGACCAATTGAAGGACAACTTACTAACTTAGCTATGATCGACTGAAATCTCTAAAAGAATTTTTTATTTAATCTTTTTTTGAGACAGAACCTCACTCTGTCTGCCCAGACGAGTATAGTGGTGTGAACACGGCTCATTGCAACCTTCGCCTCCTAGACTCAAGTGATCCATCTCAGTCTCCCAAGTAGCTGGGACCACAGACTTGCACACCATGCTAGGCTAGTTTTTTAATTTTTGTAGAAATGAGGTCTCTCACTATATTGTCCAGTCTGGTCTCAAACTCCTGGGCTCAAGCAATCCTCCCACCTCAGTCTCCCAAAGTGCTGGGATTATAGGCATGAGTCACTGTACCTGGCCTAAAAGAAATTTGTATATAAAAAATGTGAGTTTCTACTATGAGTGGACATTGTATCCGTGGGTAGAAATATAGTGGAAAGCAAAACTGATATAGTCCCTGACTTGAGTTTATAGTTTAGAGAGGGAGACAGGTTTTTGTTTTTGCTTTTGTTTGTTTGTTTTTTGAGATGGAATTTTGCTCTTGTCACCCAGGCTATAGTGCAATGGTGCAATCTTGGCTCACTGCAACCTCCGCCTCCCAGGTACAAGCTATTCTCCTGCCTCAGCCTCCTGAGTAGCTGGGATTACAGGTGCGCACCACCACGCCCGGCTCATTTTTGTGTTTTTAGCAGAGACGGGGTTTCACCATATTGGTCAGGCTGGTCTTGAACTCCTGACCACAAGTGATCCACCTGCTTCAGCCTCCCAAAGTGCTGGGATTACAGGCGTCAGCCACCGAGCCCGGCTGAGAGACAGGTATTAATCAAAAACACCATAAAGATATAATTTCAAACTATAGTAAGTACAATCCAGTGTGTTGTGGAAATATATACCAGGGGATCTAATTTAGATTAAGTATTCAAAGAAGGCTTCTCTGAGGAAGTAGTAATTAAGCTTATACCTAGAGGATAAGTAGGAGTTAGTCAGGCGGAGTTGAATGGTGTGCAGACCCCAAAATGAGAAAGAGACTGGTTCACTCAAAGAAGCCCAGTGGGACTGAGGCAGTGTAAGAGAAGGTTGGACAGTTGGCAGGGCCTTGGGCACCAGCGGGAGTTTGGTTTTATCTTCAATGGCATGGAAGCCATTGAAGGATGTTGAAGAGGACAGTGATGTGATCCAGCCTATCCCTGGGTATCATCAGTGACAGGAGGACAGAGACAGCAGATTTACAACTGCAATTCCACTTTAACATAGGATAACTCAACATTCACTGAGCCTGATCTGTGCCAAACACGTCAGGGCACAGCTGATGATGGATACCAGCAGCCCGTGGGGCAATCGACTCAGTGAGGCCTCCAACCAGTAACTCATAAGGACGCGAATCCTGTCACCAACCACTTGAGTGAGTTTGGATGCAGATCCTGCCCAACTTCAGCTTTCAGATGAGACCAAAGCCCTGGCTGACACCTTGATTGCAGACTGGTGGCAGGCCTGGAGGCAGAGGCTCCCAGCTCAGGCATGCCCAGATTCCTGACCACAGAAGCCATGAGGTGACCAGGTGACTCACACCTGTAATCCCAGTACTTTGGGAGGCTTAGGCAGGCAGATCCCTTGAGCCCATTAGTTTGAGATCAGCCTGGACAACCTGGTGAAACCCTGTTTCTTTTTAAAATATATATATATATAGCTGGGTGTAGTGACATGCAGCTGTAGTCCCAGCTACTTGGGAGGCTGAGGTGGGAGGATCACCAGAGCCTGGGAGGTTGAGGCCACACTGAGCCAAGATTGCACCACTGCACTTAAGCTGGGTAACAGTGAGACTCTGTCAAAAAGAGAAGGAAGGAAGGAAGGGAGGGAGGGAGGGAAGGAAGGAAGGAAATGCAGCAATATATAACTATCCTGTCTGTCTGGCTGCACAGCCCATTCTTTTTACTGCTATGCTATAGAAAATAAAATATTAATTTTTTTAAATCACTGGCAACTGTAAGGAACGTAGATTGGAGGACGTAAGAATGAGAGCAAGGAGACCGGTTACAATCATCATAAAAGGGAGGGACAAGGGTGATGTGGATCACAATGGAAGTGGAGAGCATGGACAGGTCCAATGAGCACTTTAGAGGCAGGATTAGCTGGACGTTGTATCAGGGTCGAATGTGGGAAGGGAGGAGAAAAAAGAATTATGGATGACCCACATCTTTCTGTTATGAGCAACTTGGATAGGGTTGCCATGTATTGTGGTGCACAACTACAGAAAGAGGAGGTTCAGGGAAATGGATCAAGAGGAGGTTCAGGGGAAAGGATCAAGAGTTCAGTTTTCAACTTCCTAAGTGTGAGATGCTTTATCAGAGAACTATGTGAAGATAGCAGCTAGGCACTTGGGGAGACATACCTGGAGCTCAGGAGAAGCCTGGGCTTGTGCTCATTTGGGAATTGTTTCCGTTTGAGTGCTTTCTGCTACAAGGGACCGAAATCTGACTCCAGGTGGCCTTTTTAAGTAAGGAATTTTACTGGTTCACATAATGGAAAGTCTGAGGGCTCAGGAGGGTTTAAGGAATTTTACTGGTTCACATAATGGAAAGTCTGAGGGCTCAGGAGGGTTTCATGTGCAACTCACTATGAGCCTACCTCTGTTCTATACCCCACCTGTGCCCTCTTCTGTGGCTGACTTTTCCCATGGTTGTGAGAGGCCTACCAACTGCAACTAGGGCCAGTCCTCACCCATGTCTAGGGGGAGTGTGAGCTCCTGTTCTTCACTCTTAAGCGCAGCCCCTTAAACCTCTCCAGTTTGGATTAGGCCTTCAGTCATTGAACCAGTCCCTGACAAGGTATAGTCATACTGGCTTATAATAAGTTGAGGGCAGTCCCCTAATCCTGACATAATAGGAGAAGAGTGAACATGGGAGTCAAGTACAGTATCTTCCCCAAGTGTCACTGGCATGTAATTGGAATTTGAAGCTTTGCAAATAAATGTGATGACCAACGATAACAGGATAGAGAGAGAAGGGGTAAGAACTTAGACGTATGCCATGGAGTCCACTAAAACTCAGAGGTCAGAAAGGAGTAGCCAACAAAGGAAGAAAAACAGGAAGGTCATGTAAAACTATGAGGCACTTAAAAGGGTATCCCTGTGACCTTGAAATAGGAGGAAATTTCTTTTTTTTTTTTTTTTCTTGAGACAGAGTTTCACTCTTGTTGCCCAGGCTGGAGTGCAATGGCGCAATCTCAGCTCACTCCAACCTCCACCTCCTGGGTTCAAGTGATTCTCCTGTCTCAGCCTCCCTAGTAGCTGGGATTACAGGCTCCTGCCACCATGCCCAGCTAATTTTTTTATTTTTAGTAGAGATGGAGTTTCACTACGTTGGCCAAGCTGGTCTCCAACTCCTGACCTCAGGCAATCCACCCGCCTGAACCTCCCAAAGTGCTGAGATTACAGGTGTGAGCCACAGTGCCCGGATTTTTTGTTTGTTTTTGTTTTTGTTTTTGTTTTTGACGGAGTTTTGCTCTTGTTGCCCAGGCTGGAGTGCAATGGCGTGATCTCAGCTCACCGCAACCTCCGCCTCCCAGATTCAAGCAATTCTCCTGCCTCAGCCTCTCAAGTAGCTGGGATTACAGGCATGTGCCACCACACTCGGCTAATTTTGTGTTTTTAGTAAAGACAGGACTTCTGCATGTTGGTCAGGCTGGTCTTGAACTCCCAACCTCAGGTGATCCGCTCACCTCTGCCTCCCAAAGTGCTGGGATTACAGGTGTGGGCCACCGCTCCTGGCCAGAAATTTTTAAAGAAACGAAAAAGCACTAACCAAAAGGGAAAAGATGGATTCAATTGTAAAACATCTCTTACTCAAAGACACCACAAAAAGAATGAAAAGGCATGCTACAGAATGTGAAAAGATGCTTGTAAAACACGAGCAACAGCAAACTAGTGTCTAGAGAGAGCAAGCCCAGTAGGATGTGCTGTGACTGTGGAATGTTCTGCAGGTCTGCTCCCTCCTGTAGAATGTGACATGAGGAGGGGACTGTTATGTTGTTGTGTGCCTTTGTGTAGAATGTGACTGCAGTAGAGGAATGTTCTACAGCTCTGTCCTGTCCTATAGAATGTGATGTGAGGATAGGAATGTTCTGGAGTTCTGTCCTGTCCTGCAGAATGTGCCATGAGGATGGGAATGTTCTGTAACTTCTGCTGTCCAGCAGAATAGCCACTAGCCATGTGTTGCTACTGAGCACGTGAAATATTGCTCATACAACTGACCAACTGAACTTCTTATTTTATTCATTTAAATTTAACCACGTTAGGCTGGTCGCAGTGGCGCACACCTGTAATCCCAGCACTTTGGGAGGCCAAGGTGGGTGAATCACCTGAGGTTAGGAGTTCGAGACCAGCCTGGCCAGCATGGTGAAACCCCAGATCCACCAAAAAAATACAAAAATTAGCTGGGTATGGTGGCACATGCCTGTAGTCCCAGCTACTTGGGAGGCCAAGGCAGGAGGATCACTTGAACCCAAGAGACAGAGGCTGCAGTAAACTGAGATCCGTGGGCGACAGAACAGGACTCCATCTCAAAAAAAAAAAAAAAAAGTAAGAAGGAGATGAAGAGTGGAGAGAGGTTTTGGGGTTGCAGACAATTTCAGGCAGCTGAGGGGAGCAGAGATGAAGAGATTACTGAAGGTGGCATGGAAGCGAGAAAGAATTGTTCTGTCTGCTCGTTGGTTTTGTTTTGGTTTTATGTATTTGTTTTAATGAAGGTTCCTAGAGCAGGGACTTTCACACTTGTTGACTTCAACCCACATTTGTAGACTTCAACCCACAGTAACTAACAAATGTACTTCACACTGTGTCCTGACATACACATACGCTGTGTTTACTGAATCTAAGACTCCTTTGATTAGAAGATGCACTGTTATCTTATGTACCATTTTTTAAAACTGTCAATTAGATGATGATGAATGCTTTCTCTTCACTTAGAAGTTAATTTTATTTTATGTCTGTGTTTGCTGTTTTTTTTGAGACAAGGCCTCACTAGATTGTCCAGGCTGGTCTCAAACTCACAGGCTCAAGCACTCTTCCTGCCTCAGCCTCCTGAGTAGCTGGGACTACAGATGCACTCCAGCACACCCAGCTTATTTTATGCTTATTTAAAGTCCTTTCCTTTAGACCGTACATTGTTTTTATGATATAAGTGAAATCCACTAGTATTGGTGTTCCTAAAACTTCCTCACACTAAGTCCAACTTTTTGAATTGGTCGTCAGCGTCTAACTATTCCCCTCTGTGCTCCCCGAAACCTTGATCTTAGCAGAAGGTGTTAACAGAGACTTTCATGCTTTATATTCTTTCCTTAAATTGTCATTCAGTATTTTTCTGACCGAGCTGATGAAGATGGAAGTGATGCAGTCCTGCCACCTGGACTAACAACCCATGTCAAATGTCACAATCACCCTCTGGCAAGATGCCATCCCATTATAAGTCCTATCCTCTCCTGATTTCAGAAATGTTCCCCCAAATTTTTAAATTACATATGAGGCTCAACAAAGGGTAGTATATAAGAAAACCATTTCTGGCCAGGTGCAGTGGCTCACACCTGTAATCCCAGCACTTTGGGAGGCTGAGGCGGGTGGATCACTTGAGGCCAGGAGTTCTAGACCAGCCTGGTCAACATGGTGAAACCCCATGTCTACTAACAATACAAAAATTAGCCAGGCACAGTGGTGTGCACACCTGTAATCCCAGCTCCTTGGGAGGCTGAGGCACAAGAATCACTTGAACCCAGGAGACAGAGGTTGCAGTGAGCTGAGATTGTGTCACTGCACTCCAGCCCGGGCGACAGAATAAGACTCTGTCTCAAAAAATATATAAATAGGGCCGGGCGTGGTGGCTCACGCCTGTAATCCCAGCACTTTGGGAGGCCGAGGCGGGCGGATCACAAGGTCAGGAGATCGAGACCATGGTGAAACCCCGTCTCTACTAAAAATAGAAAAAAAAAAAATTAGCCGGGCGCAGTGGTGGGCGCCTGTAGTCCCAGCTACTCGGGAGGCTGAGGCAGGAGAATGGCGTGAACCCGGGAGGCGGAGCTTGCAGTGAGCCGAGATCTCGCCACTGCACTCCAGCCTGGGCGACAAAGCAAGACTCTGTCTCCAAAAAAAAAAATATATATATATATATATAAATAAATAAATAAACCATTTGTATGTGAGATATACTGTGAGGTAAAATTTTTAATATTGGTCACTTCCCACTAATTAATTCCATGGCCCACTAGTGAGGCCATTATGTGCAAGCTGGAAAGGGCAGTAGGGACCAGCTGAACACCAATAAGCAGTGTGCATGGTGGGGAGGGAAGTGGAGACAAGAGGCTGGTATTGGAGTAGGCTGGGGTCAGAAGTCCTGGGGGCAGGCCTGGCCTTGAATTACCAAGGCTCTTCCTCAGTGTTCCATGTGGGAAGAAGGAAAGAAAAGAGACAGGGAGGTAGGTTGTAAATAAAAGAATAAGCTTGTGAGACCATTCAGTATACACTCACTTTAGTCAATGTGGTTTATTTTGGTTCACTCAGATTAAGGCTTATGCATCAGGCTTTGTTCACAACATTCAGCTTTGATAACAGCCTTTTTTAAAACAAGAGGGTAGGTCGGGCGTTGTGGCTCACGCCTGAAATCCCAACACTTTGGGAGGCCAAGGTGAGCAGATCACTTGAGGCCAGGAGTTCAAGGCCAGCCTGGCCAACATGGTGAAACTCCGTCTCTACAAAAATTAGGTGTGGGAGTACGTGCCTATAATCCCAGCTACTCAGGAGGCTGAGGCAAGAAATCGCTTGAATCTGGGAGGTGGAGGATGCAGAGAGCTGAGATTGTGCCTTTGCACTCCAGCCTCGGTGACACAGCGAGACTATGTCTCTAAATAAATAAATAAATAAATAAAACAAGAGGGTGATGGGCTCTAGAGAGCTCAACTGATGCTGGCTATTGTCTGGTAAAAATCACAGTAATTCTAACTCCTTTTGCCTGGACTTGATTTTCTCATAGCTCAGCAGCCTTTGCTGTCAGTCTGGTCTAGGAAAAACCATAGTATGCACAGTTTACTCTCTGCAGCACTGCAGACACTGAATTCAAATATTATGAAATGCGTACATCTATAGAAGAAAGCTGGGCTTTTTAGGGAGGGAGGAAGGGAGTTTTACTTGGCTTGCTGAGTTTGGGCTGGTGCAGGGAGAGGGGTCCGGTGTTTATTTGCAGAGTATGGAATGCTAAGGCCGGACAGGGGACATGTGCTGTTGAATTCCAGCTTGAGTGAGGTGTGCCCGTGGCATTGGGTAAGTCCTTGGCCTCCCTGAGCCTGTTGGCTCACCTATGAATGTAGACATATTTATACCTACCAGGTATGTTGGCAAGATTAAATGACGGAAAGAATATAGGCCCCACCCATAGCACATACTCAATATTAATGTTTTCCTGCCTCACAATAACTCAATCATCTGGGGTAACTTCTTCAAAACATGGAGGTGGAGCTGTGCCAGAACAGTGTGGGAGGAAGGAGAGCCTGCTGGGCTTGACTTGGTCCTCCCTGGGATTTTGCTGTGCTTCCCAACCTTCCTGGCTGAGATCCACCACCGTATTCCCTCCTCTAGTCACCAGCTATGTCAGGCGCTCTGCTGGGCAGCAGGGATTCAAGAGCACAAGCAGACCTGGCCTCTGGTTCCGCTAAGCTGCAGTCCAGCTCCCTCCTTTCCTTGACGCTTTGTTCTGCTTTTGGCTGTACAAGAAGATGCTCAGTCTGAATTGACCGTGGGTTTGGGAGGTGGGGAGAGTTGTAATATTTTGAGAAATGAGGTGAAAAAATGAAGGAAAATTGTTAAAATGGTAATTTTTATGTGATTATATTTCCCAAGAATAAAAAATTAAAGAAAAGATCAAGCACCCTTCATAGGTATGCATTTAGTTATTATGTAAAATCCTCTGCTTCCTTAGATCATATAAAAAATTCAATTCAAGTCTGAGGGAAGAAAATAATTGAAGCAGCATTTGAGAGGGTTAAACTTTAATAGTCAAGTGACACCATAATGTAACTTAGAAATGGTAAGTGAAAAGTCTAATCTCTTACTAAAAATATGGGAAAGCCAACAATTTTGCCTTGAGAAAACGTTAAATTTGGAAGGTCATTTGAGGTAATGAAAATTGATTTTGGTGATATTTGTGCAATACTGAATATATTTAAAACCACTGAGTTGTACTGTTTTGTTTGTTTGTTTGTCT
Source organism: Chlorocebus sabaeus (assembly GCF_047675955.1). Lineage (NCBI taxonomy): Eukaryota > Metazoa > Chordata > Mammalia > Primates > Cercopithecidae > Chlorocebus > Chlorocebus sabaeus. Next base: position 67,592,115 of record NC_132928.1, on the reverse strand, counting down.
GAGACAGAGTTTCGCTCTTGTTGCCCAGGCTGGAGTGCAATGGTGCCATCTCGGCTCACTGCAACCTTCGCCTCCTGGGTTCAAGCAATTCTCCTGCCTCAGCCTCCCTAGTAGCTGGGATTACAGGCATGCACCCCCCAGGCCCAGCTAATTTTTGTATTTTTAGTAGAGACAGGATTTCGCCATGTTGATCAGGCTGGTCTTGAACACCTGACCTAAGGTAAGCTGCCCGCCTCAGCCTCCCAAAGTACTGGGATTATAGGCATGAGCCATTGTGCCTGGCTGAGTTGTACATTTTAAGAGGAGGAATTGTATGGTACGTGAATTCAACCTCAATAAAGCCTTTTAGCCCCCAAAATTGAAAAAGTAAGATGCAATGGCCTGTAATTAGCAATAATTCAATAATGCTTATCGAATGATGGAGTAAATGAATGTATGGCAAAAGATAGCTATTCATTCATGAAACAAAACTGCAGTCTGGGTTCCTTTTGACTTTGAGGAGACTTCAACTCAACTACCTGTAGGACTTTTAAGGATGAATTTATTGGAAGAAGATCACAAATATTAACTCAATGCACCAACTTTTGTGTTTTGAATTATTCTTGTTTCTTTTGATGTTTTTTAAAATGAGACTTATGCTTCTAAAAGTGTGTCCAAAATTTTTTTGAAAGGCAATTTTTAATGCCTACCTACTCCGTGCCATAAAATGCTCTTCTTGATTAAGCCAGTATTACTGGATTTATCAATGTCTCAAAGTTTGTGACTTTCTATAAAACAATGTTCAAATCTGAACTAACTCACAAGTTGTTCTGATGGCTCATAAATTTATGTTGGTAAAATACTTTTGCCTCCCGGAATAAAACCAGACCAGGTGCAGTGGCCTGTAATCCCAGAACTTTGGGAGGCTGAGCTGGAAGGATTGCTTGAGGCCATGAGTTCGAGACCAGCCTGGGCAACATAGTGAAACCCTGTCTCTACAAAAAAAATAAATAAATAAAATAAAATAATTTAAAAATAGCCAGACATGGTGGCATGTGCCTATAGTCCCAGCTACTCAGGAGTTAGAGGTGGGAGTAGCTTTTGAGCCCAGAAGTTCAAGGTTGCAGTGAGCCATGATTGTGCCACTGCATTTCAGCTTGTGCAACAGAGTGAGACCCTGTTTCTAAAAATAAAATTTAGATTTTAAAAAAAGAATAGGCCAGGCATGGTGGCTCATGCTTGTAATCCCAGCACTTTGGGAGGCTGAGGCGGGTGGATCGCCTGAGGTCAGGAGTTCGAGACCAGCCCAGCCATCATGGCGAAACCATTTGTAAAACGATTTGTAAAAATACAAAAATTAGCTGGGCATGGTGGCAGGCACCTATAATCTCAGCTACTCAGGAGGCTAAGGCAGGAGAATCATCGCTTGAACCTGGGAGGCAGAGGTTGCAGCGAACCGAGATCACGCCATTGCTCTCCAGCCTGGGCAACAAGAGTGAAACTCCATCTAAAAAATTAAATAAATACATAAAACCATAGGTAAGTATAACAAGGGACAAGATACTGCAATTTCTGCTCAAGCTAAGAAGAAAAAGGTAAAGCAATTTGGGGAGATATCAAGCTATAAGTAAATGCCCAGAAGCATAGTGTGCTGTACACGTAGTAATCTACTTCACGATTATTACCTTTGCTAAGGGCTAGTTATATAAAGGCACAACAGAGAAATCAAAAACAAACAAACAAACAAACCCCGTCTCCCAAAGGACAGAAAACTGTCTCTTTAGTTAGAAACATTTCTCTTTCATTATAAACTTTTTTGAATCCTCAAAAAAAAAAGTTTATGGATTTTGGTGCTGTTGAGAACCTGTCACAACCAAAGGTCAGCTCACTCTTTGGAGAGCCCTCTTTCTTTCTTATCTTCCTCTCTTTCTCCGCCATTTCCCACATTGTTTTCAAGCTGTATGTCTTTTCTTTCCTTGCTGAGTTCCCAAATCGTGATCATCGCTTAGTGTCTGACTTGAGACTCTGTTAGGGGTGGGGTCCTGCTGCCTGAAGCACAAAGCATGGCAAGGTCGAGTTCTGGCCTGTGGTTCCCAGCAAGGGCACTGAAGACAGGCAGCTCTTCCCTGGCGTTCTGCCCTAGCACAGAGTGCGCCATAGATCCCATGAATGGCTGTCCTGTGAACAATGAGAGGACAGAAGGGAGCTGTGCAGGCTTCCTTCCAGCTGCAGACGCCAAAGCACACAGAGGGCCTGCTGACTGCAGCTGGGGAGTCCTGAAATGGCCTTGCATTTATGTGAAGTGCCCATCCAAGCCGCGATCCAGAACAGTGCCATTATAAGGACACCTGAGATTCTCTCATTAACTGCAGCACAGCCTCTTGCCAATGTTTCTCATCCCACTCTGCTGAGCTCTGAGCAATATTTAAATGAATTGGAGGCAGGCCAGGAGTTATTTTCCCTTCCCCTTTTCTCTATTTTCTGACTGATTCTCCCAGGGCTTTCTGTTCTCATGACACAGTTTTTACAGCCAAAGGTCAGTACATTTCTTTTCAAAAGTCCTGTAGATCCACCTCGCTCCTGGCATCCTTTCACCTTCTTGTGAATGATGAAGGTGAAATAGAAAGGTGAACCTTTTGAGAAGGAGGAAACACAGTTTCTCCCCTGCTCTTCCAGACATTTCATTTCTTTGCTGCCACACTGTGGCAGCAGATTTGCCCTTAGGTTACAATCAATGTTAAGCCAAAATAAAGCTATAGTAAAATGCTAATCGATTCTTGGGCTCTGGGACATTTTCAGAGGGAGGGTGGGAGTAGACACAAGAAGAAATCAGGGGCTGGGCATGGTGGCTCATGCCTGTAATCCTAGGACTTTGGGAGGCCGAGGCGGGCGGATCACCTGGCCAACATCAGCCTGGCCAACATGGTGAAACCCCACCTCCACTAAAAAAATACAAAAATTAGCTGGGCATGGTGGCGTATGCCTGTAATCCCAGCTACTAGGGAGGTTGAGACAGGAGAATCACTTGAACCCAGGAGGCGAAGGTTGCAGTGAGCCGAGATTGTGCCACTGCACTCCAGCCTGGGCGACAGAGTGAGACTGTGTCTCAAAAAAAAAAAAAAGAAAGAAGAAAAGAAAAGAAAAGAAGAAATGAAGAAATCAGGGAATAATAAAAGCTACCACTTGTAAAAATACATATTGTGTGCCAGGCATTGTGTTAGATACCAGATATTCATTGATAAGTTAGGTAGAGGTGGTGTTCACCCGATAACTCCATTTTTCAGTTAATAGATGCCCTGCTCATAGTGGAGACTCAACATCATTGAATAGAAATGTTTGCTAGTAGGTTGAACATCAGCAATGTTTGCTCTAGATTCTCCCGCTTGTGTGTACAATAGTTCAAGAAATTCCTTTGGACAGTAATACCATGGATCTAGCCTCTTAATGAAGAATACCCAAAGTACTCCTGGTAGAGAAACTGGCAATCACTTTAGGAGGCGGAGCATAGCCTCCTACCTCTAGATGCAGTGTTCTGCAAATTCAAAGAGGAGAGATTTTATTTTATTTTATTTTATTTTATTTTTATTTTATTTTATTTTTTGAGACGGAGTCTCTGTTGCCCAGGCTAGAGTGCAGTGGTGCAGTCTCAGCTCACTGCAACCTCTGCCTCCCAGGTTCAAGCGATTCTCCTGCCTCAGCCTCCTGAGTAGCTGGAATTACAGGCGCCCACCACTACGCCCAGCTAATTTTCGTATTTTTAGTAGAAACGGGGTTTCACCACATTGGCCAGGCTGGTCACAAACTCCTGACATCAGGTGATCCGCCCACCTCAACCTTCCAGGGTGCTGGGATTACAGGCGTGAGCCACAGCGCCTAGCAAGAGGAGAGTGTTTAAGTGCGGTTCAAAAACTATGAGAGAATATAAAATGCTGTTACACTTAGCACTACTTCAACTAAGCCCTCCAACTGTTCCTAGATGGCACCCACTTCAGGAAGAAGTTTATGAGGCCTATTTGATGGAGAGTGAATATTTCACACATGCAGATTTGTTCAATTGGTACCTCCATTTTTCAGTTAACAGAGAGGCTAAGCCTTGCACATGATAGCTACTCAGACATCTGTTAAATTGAAATGTTTGCTAAGCCTGCCTGATAAATTGTTTGGGTTTTGCTGTTTCTTGATAAAAATGCCCAACAGTTTAAGAAATCCCCATTAACATTAATGCCCTGGATCTAGACTAATAAGGATACACAAATTTCCTCTCTTAAACTCAATTTCTTTAAAACATTGCTCAAAATCAAGTTTTATGAAAAACTTCATCACTTAGTCTGAAATGTAACTCTGATTTTTGTCATGTTTCATGTGGTCCGATCAGATGATATGGCCCCAAACATCAGCATGGCCAAATATTTTCCTTAATCACTCTTGTAGTGCTTTAAGACCACATTGTTGGCCAGGCACGGTTGCTCACAACTGTAATCCCAGTACTTTGGGAGGCGGAGGCGGGCGGATCACCTGAGGTCAGGAGTTTGAGACCAGCCTGACCAACATGGAGAAACCTCATCTCTACCAAAAACACAAAATTAGCTGGGCATGATGGTGCATGCCTATAATCCCGGCTACCTGGGAGGCTGAGGCAGAAGAATCGCTTGAACTCAGGAGGTGGAGGTTGTGGTGAGCCGAGATTGCGCCATTGCACTCCAGCCTGGGCAACAAGAGCGAAACTCCATCTCAAAAAAAAAAAAAAGAAAGAAAGAAAAAAAAACACGTATCTTATGGTGGAGATATTTGCACCTTTTCTGCCTTTCTATGAGCCTGATCCAATCAGTGAGGAGGCAGCCAACCTTTCCAGGTCTTTGAATGTTCTAAGGCCTCAAGGAATCCATTTATTAAATTATAAACTCCCTAACTCAAGCTACAGCTCCTGAAAAGGCGGGAGGCGGGGTGGGAAGAGCAAGGTCCTCACTGCAGAGCAACTTGGGGCGCACTGTGACTGACAGCACTTGTCTGGAGTCAGACCCATCTACATCCCAAGGCCACTACCTACTTAAGCAAACCACGCATGATTTCTGTGCCTCTGTTTCCTCATCTGTAAAATGCAGATTATCAGGCTGATGATATTATAAAAATTATATAAGTGCCAGGCTCAGTGGCTCACACCTGTAATACCAGTACTTGGGAGGCCAAGGTGGGAGGATCACTTGAGGCTGGGAGTTCAACACCAGCCTGGGCAACATAGCAAGACCTTGTCTCTAAAAAAAAAATGACAGGGTCATGCCTGGATGATGGGGGTCACACCTGGGTCATAATAGGGTGTGGTAGTGCACACCTGTAGTCCCAGCTACCTAGGAGGCTGAGGCAGAAGATTGCTTGAACCCAGCAGCTCAATGCTACGGTGAGCTATTACCGCACCACTGCACTCCAGCCTGGGTGAAAGAGCGAGACTCTCCAGCATGCGTGACAGAGAGAGATCCTGTCTCAAAAAAGAAAAAAAAAATAAACAAATTATATTAGATATATAATGGGTTAACTTATGAAAAGCATTCAGTAAATTACCATTGATAGCATCACTCCAGCAAAAGTCACTTCTCTGGGCTTCCATTTCCTCACATGTGAATTGGAAAGTTTGGGCAATCATGTCTAAAGTCTATTTCAGCTATAATCAAAGTGTCTGGTTATAAATAACACCACTACAAGCAAAGAACTGATAGGCGTCGCTTTTTCTCTATTCCAATACACAGTATCAGAGCCTAGACAACAAAGGAGGACTTCATCTCTACTAAAAATTTTTTTAAAAGTTAGCCAGGCATGATGGCACACACCTACAGGCAGGAGGATCACTTGAGCCCAGGAGGTTAAGGCTGCAGTGAGCTATGATAGTACCACTGCACTACAGCCTGGGAGAAAAAGTGAGACGCTATGTCAAAACAAACAAAAATATATAAAAAACAATACATAGTATCAGTACTTTCTTAAGTTTGTGATTTTAAATGCTGTCTCTTAAGTAATCCACTGAAAGAAGATGTTTTTTTCTGCTGCCTGATGATTGTAATCAGCGCTATATTAGTCTAGGGCTGCCATAACAAAGTACTACAGACTGGGTGGGTTGATCAACAGAAATTTATTCTCTCTAGAGGTTCTAGAGGCTGGAAGTCTGAGATCCAGGTGTCAGCAGGGGTGGTTTCTCCTGAGGCCTCTCTCCTGGGCTTGCAGATGGCCATCTTCTCCCTGTGTCTCCACATGGGCTTCCTTCTGTGTGCATCTGTGTCCTAATTTCTTTTTATAAGAATACCAGTTATATTGGATTAGGGCCCACCCTAATGGCCTCATTTAACATTAATTACCTCATTAAAGGCCCTTTACAAATACAGTCACATTCTGAAGTACTGGGAATTAAGACTTCAACATATGAACTTTTGCAGGGGACATAATTCATCGTCTAACTAAAGTTCTCTCTAACAACAGTGTCTATGCTTAAAAGAGATTGCAGCAGAGTTATTTACATCCCTCAAAACATTGGTATATTAAAATGATGACATCATGCTGCTCCCAGCAGGATGAGCAAGAAGTGGCAAACATGCTGGAGGCATGCTGTAAGGTCTCTGTAAGACCTGCTTTGGAAGGTGAGAGATAAACCACAGAAAGATTGAGGGGCTTGCCTCATCAATACGGGATTGAGGGGTATGGTGGTCTGGGGCATACTGGGATACTCCTGCAAAGCAAAAGACAAATTGCTACTTCTTGCATCCCTCACCACAAAGAATGAAGTCTCACTGGATCCTGGAGGCAACAGTTCCACACTCAGGACTACTTTTCCAGTCCACATGCCAAGTGAGACAGAACACTCCTCACTTTGAATGCGGCCTAGACAGGAAGGAGCTCTGCCGCAGGCCCAGGCTGCCGGCAAAGAAGCCTTGCTTTGGACCATATGGTTCGGCAGGCCCAAAGATGCTGGAGGTACCAATAGTGGAGGAGATTCAGTAAGGAGTTGATGCCAAGCTCTAGAGGGAGAGTCACAGTGCAGGCTCAGGGGACCTGGAACAAGGATATCCTGTCTGTTACTGGGTCCTGGAAGAGACTGAATGTTTGACCATGGAACAGCAAGTGCCTGTGAATCCAGAACTGCTAGTCATGACTTCTGGCTTCTGACAAACTCATTAAATCATAAGATCAGAGAAGCCCAGAGACAATCTATCATGAAATGGAAATCATACATCTGGACTGAGCTCAAGCAGGACAACAGGGTACAGGTGAGCCACGTGAGCAGGTAGCTAGATGTTGATCATCCACCATGGTCACACCAGTACCCTTCCCTCAACTCGCACTAATGGCCATATGCAGAGGGGAGGGCCTCATACTACCACTTGAAGCAGGAAGAAAATGCATGAAATTGACTTATCTTGCGTTGGCTCTAGCCACAGATGGATGGCACACCACTGTAGCCACACTCGGGGGTGACCTTGAAAGACAGTGGAGAGAGGAACCCTTCCCAATGGGCAAAACATTGGGCATGCACCTGGGTATGTGTGTTGTGTAGAAAGAAAAGCAGCCCAAGATAAAAACACATCTGGACTCATGGGAAGCAGCAAGTGACCTGTGTCAGGGACCTGGAAGGCCAGGGACATGGAGGTCTGGGGAAAAGGCATTTGGGTGGGCATATGGGAATGGGTAAAAAGAGGGACGATCTCTGAAGTACATGCTGTGCTCAGTGGAAAGCGTCCACCTCTGAAGACGCACCGATAACTGCACAGACAAAATGACTTTCCCTGTTGACATTAGCCAACCCTTGTCATCAGCCACCCCACGAGTGGAAACATAGGCACAGAAATGGAGTGGCCATATTGCCAGAGATGGACGCCACACATGGGCTCATCTTCATGGACACTCAGTGCCCTTTCCTGTTCCTGATTTTAATAAACATGCCTCTAGCATTTCTCTCTAAAATGCTGGTTTAGAACTAAGGCATATATGCTGGATGCAGTGGCTCACTCCTTTAATGCCAGCACTTTGGGAGGGAGACCAAAGTGGGTGAATCACCTGAGTTCAGGAGTTCAAGACCAGTCTGAGCAACATGGCAAAACCCCATCTCTACAAAAAAATACAAAAGTTAGCCAGGCATGGTGGCATGTGCTTGTGGTCCCAACTATTCGGGAGGCTGAGGTGGAAGGATGGCTTGAGCCCAGGAGATGGAGGTTAGGAGGTTACAGTGAGCCAAGATTGTGCCGCTTGCACTTCAGCCTGGGTGACAGAGCCAGACCTTGTTTTGAAAAAAAAAAAAAAGGAACTAAGACATATGTATTTTAGCACATTAAGAAAGGGTATATCAGACTGGGCACAGTGGCTCATGCCTGTAATCCTAGCACTTTAGGAGGCTGAGGCAGGCAGATTGCCTGAGCTCAGGAATTCAAGACCACCTTGGGCAACATGGTGAAACCCCATCTCTACTAAAATACAAAAGAAAATTAGCTGGGCATGGTGGTGCATGCCTGTAGTCCCAGCTACTTGGGAGGCTGAGGCACAAGAATTGCTTAAACTCAGGAGGCAGAGGTTGCAGTGAGCCAAGATCATGCCACTGCACTCCAGCCTGGGTGACACAGAGAAACTCTGTCTCCAAAAAGAAAGAAAGAAAAAGTATACATCAATTTTTATTTTCTTAATGTTTTCAAAAATCAGAAATGTGTTGAATTATTTTTCAGATTCTATGGAGGTAATCATATTTTTTCTTAAATCTGTTAATATAGTATATGGTATTAATGCATTTCTAAATAGTGAACTAACCTTGCATTCCAGGATCAAATGGTATTTGGATATGATGCATTATTTTCTTAATGAGGTATTAGAGTCTGTTTACTAATTTTTTTTTAAATAGGGTCTTGCTTTCTTCCCTGGGCTAAAGTGCAGTGGCACAGTCATGACTCACTGCAGCCTCAACCTTCTGGGCTTAAGCAATCCTCTCCCTTCATCTTCCCTCACTGCAGCCTCCATCTCTCGGGTTCATGTGCACTGTCTCCTGGGTTCAAGCGATTCTCCTGCCTCAAACTCCTAAGTAGCTGGGATTACAGGCATCTGCCACCACGCCCAGCTAATTTTTGTATTTTAAGTAGAAACAAGGTTTCACCATGTTAGCCAGGCTGGACTCAAACTCCTGACCTCAGATGATCCTCCCACCTCAGCCTCCCAAGGTGCTAGGATTACAGGTGCAAGCCACCATGCCTAGCCCAAATTTAAAATCTTTGGATTATGGATGCTCAACTTGTATGTAAATTATAATTTATTTATTTAAATTCTGTAACTTTTATTCATAGTTTCCCTTTCAAGGGTTGTTTAATAGAAACGTGTTTTTTTTAAAAAAATTTTCACTGTTAAGTGTGCTTTTATTTTCTGATTTGTTATTAATTCTGAATTGGATTGTAATCAGAGTGTGTTGTTATGAAACTTATGCTTTTTAGTGACCTAACATATGATTATTTTTTGTGGTGATTCTATTTGCACTTGAATCTCTATTATATTGGGGTATAAAGTTAAATATATATATCCATAAACTCCACCTTATTGATTTTGTTGTTTAGATTTTCTATGTCCTCATTCACGTTTAGTCGACCTTGGTCTGTCTTCTAAAGAGTGACGTGTTAAAGCATGCTATCGTTGGCATACTTCCGTTTCTCCTTGCATTTCCTGTTCTTTTTCCTTCCAAAGGTACTCGTTGTTAGTAATTGTGGCTTTAGCTTTAAAACATGTACTTCTTCATATCTGATGCATTTTGGCTTAAGTTCTACTTTAATATCAAGACCACAGCAGAGTCCGGGCATGATGGCTCATGCCTGTAATCCTAGCACTTTGAGAGGCTGAGGCAGGTGGATCACTTGAGCCCAGGAGTTCGAGACCAGCCTGGGCAACATGGTGAAACCCCATTTCTACAAAATAAATATAAAAACTAACCGTAGCCAGGCATAGTTGTGTGTGCCTATAGTCCCAGCTACTTGGGAGGCTGAAGCAGGAGGATCACGTAAGCCTAGGAGGTTGAGGCTGCAGTGAGCCGTCATCGCACCATTGCACTCCAGCCTGGGTGACAAAGCGAGACCCTGTTCCCCGCATCTCCCCCCCAGAAAAGACCACAGCGTTTGTTTTCATTTCCCCATTCCTTTATTTTTAGCCTTTTTCTTACATGTAGAATATAATTGGTCTTGTTTTGTATCCAAATTGGAAATATTTTCATTTCGTAGATTAAATCCATTCCCATTTATTTATTTTTTGTTAAAATTTTACTGTGTACATGATTGTTTGCTTTGTTTTCGCCCATGTGATGTGTTTTCTTTGCTCTATTTTAAAATTTTCTCTTGGCATTTAGGAATCTTTGTATTTTTCAAGCAATTCTTTGATATCTTTACACTTTTCTTCCCTTTTTACTATAATATATAGGAGATTATCCTTTATTATTTTTTATTTTTAAATCAATAATTCATTTATTTTTGAATAAATGGTATACAATTTGAAAGCTACAAAGGAACACATACCCTTATACTTCAGATATTTACTTCCCCCCAGAGGTCTTGGTGTATCCTCCCAAAGATAGTCAATGAACACATGAATATAAGTGCAAGTATGTGTACATTGATACATTTTTAATTTTTTACACAAATATAGCTGTATTTGTGTAATATGTGTTTTGCCTATTCATCCTGTGTGTACAATACAGCATGCTGTACACACAGTCCTGCACCTTGCTTTTTCATTGTACATGTTAGGGTATGGTACCAAGTGAGCACATGTACAGCTGCCTCGTTCTTTCTTAGGATTGCATAGTCTTCCATTGCCTGGGTATACTACAAGCTACGTAACTAATGCACTAATGCTGGAAAGTAGTTTCCAGTCTTTTTCCAGTCTTTTGCTATTACCAACAATATTACGAAAAGTTTCTTTGTATATATTTATCATTCTACACATGTGGGAGTTTAAATGTACCTTAAATTCCTAGAAGTGGCACACTTTTTCGTTTTTTTTTTTTTTTAATTTTGAGATGGAGTTTCACTCTTGTTGCCCAGGCTGGAGTGCAATGGCACTATCTCAGCTCACTGCAACCTCTGCCTACTGGGTTCAAGCAATTCTCCTGCTTCGGCCTTCCATGTAGCTGGGATTACAGGTGCCTGACACAACGCCCAGCTAATTTTTTGTATTTTTAGTAGAGACAGGATTTCACCATGTTGGCCAACCTGGTCTCGAACTCCTGACATCAGGTGATCCACCTGCCTCAGCCTCCCACCACTTTGGGAGGGTGCATGAGCCGCCACACCCAGCCGGCACACCTTTTAGAATGACTCATATCCAAAACTCTGACAACACCAAATGCCGGTGAGTATATGGAGCAACAGGAACTCTCATTCATTACTGGTGGAAACCCAAAATGGTACAGACACTTTGGAAGACAGTTTGGTAGTTTCTTATAAAATTAAATACACACTAACCATATGATCCAGTAACTACACTCCATGTAATCTACCCAAATGAGCTGAAAACTCATGCCCACACAAAAACCTGCACAAAGATGTTTATAGCAGCTTCATTCACAATTGCCAGAACTTGAAAGTCACCGAGATGTCCTTCGGTCGGTGAATAGATAAACAAACTGGTACATCCAGACAATGAAATATAATTCAGTGCTAAAAAGAAAATTAGTTATCAAGCCACATAAAGACATGGCAGTAACTTAAGTGCATATTACTAAGTAAAAGAAGCAACTCTCATAAGGCTATATGACTTCGGTTGTATGACATTCTAAAAAGAAAAAACCATAGTGACAGTAGAAAGAATAAAGGTTGCCAGAGGTTAAGAAGAAGGGAAGGGCTGGGTGTGGTGCCTTATGCCTGTAATCCCAACACTTCGGAAAGCCGAGGTGAGAGAATCGCTTGAGCCCGGTATTTCAAGACTGGCTTGGGCAACATAGATGGGGGTTTACATATAAGACCCCATCTCATAAATATATATATATACACACACATACACACACATATACACACACACACAAAAGAAGGGAAGGGTGAATAGGCAGAGCAGGGAGAATGTTTAGGGCAGTGCAACTGCTCTGTATGATACTCTCAAGGTGAACACATTTGTTTCCCTTAGAAATGAATAAATTTTTGAGCTCTATTGCACAGCAGGATAACTACAGTTAATAATAATGTATATTTCAAATAGCTAAGAGTAAGTTTCAAATTTCTCACTACAAAAATAAGTGGGGTGATGGAAATGTTAATTAGTTTGCTTTTAATCATTTCACATTGTATACACTTATCAAAACATCACATTGTACCCCATAAATATATACAATTATGACTTGTCAATTAAAAATAACATTAATTTAAAAAAACAAACAAGTGATAGGGCATGGATGCTTTTTCTATTTGTCTGAGTCCAACCTCAGAATCTTAACATATGAAAGAATACTGTATCTAATTTTTTTCGCCCACCCCGCTATGTATCTAAATATTGTAAAACATATAGAAGCAGGCTCACTGTCTTGTCTGTAGTAGAAGAGTCCGGAGCTACATTTCATTACATCCTGCAAGGTTCTTTGTGTAGTCTGAAATCTGGATGGCTGTTGAACATACTTGCGGTAAAATGAAGGTAAGTATTGTAACAGATATGATCAGCAAACTGACTATCCAAAGCACCCTCAGTAACTCAGTTGCTCTTTTGGCCAAATGTGAGTAAATAGACAAATACTGAACATCTACTGCAGTATTATTCAAGATACTGATGTCAGGACTTTGTATCCGTTTGCTAGGGTTGCCATAAGCCATAACAAAGTACCAGGAACTGGATAGCTTAAAAAAACAAGCAGGTAGCTCAGCCTGTAATCCCAGCACTTTGAGAAGCTGAGGTGGATCCCCTGAGGTCAGGAGTTCGAGACCAGCCTGGCCAACATGGTGAAACTCGGTCTCTACTAAAAATACAAAATTACAAAATACTAAAAATACAAAAATTAGCCGGGCCGTGGTGGTACAGGCCTGTAATCACAGCTACTCAGGAGGCTGAGGCAGGAGAATCGCTTGAACCCGGGAGGCGGAGGTTGCAGTGAGCTGAGAGGCACCAGTGCACTCCAGCCTGGGCAACAAAGTGAGACTCCATCTCAAAAAAAAAAAAAAAAAAAAAAGTCTCACAGTTCTGGAGGCTAGAAGTTCGAGATTAAGGTATTAGCAGCCAGGCGTGGTGGCTCACGCCTATAATCCCAGCACTTTGGGAAGCTGAGGCGGGTGGATCATGAGGTCAGGAGATCGAGACCATCCTGGCTAACACGGTGAAACCTCGTCTCTACTAAAAAAAAAAAAAATTAGCTGGGCGTGGTGCCAGGCACCTGTAGTCCCAGCTACCCAGGAGGCTAAGGCAGGAGAATGGCATGAACCCGGAAGGTGGAACTTGCAGGGAGCTACTGCACTCCAGCCTGGGCAACAGAGCCAGACTCAGTCTCAAAAAAAAAAAAAAAAAAAAAGAGAGTAAGGTATTAGCAGCAGGGCTGCAGGGGAGTCCTTCTGTGTCTCTTCGTAGCCTCTGGTGATTTGCTGGCAATCCCTGGCATTCCCCCTGGCTTGCAGCTGCATAACTCCCACCACCTCTGCCTTCCTCATCACAGGGCGTTTTCCCTGTGTGCGTCTGTCTTTGCATAGCTGTCTTATAAGGGCACTCTGCTCCAATATGACCTCACCTTATGTGAACTAATTATATCTGCAATGACCTGATTTCCAAATAAGGTCACATTCTGAGGTCCTGGGGAGTTAGGAACTTCAACATATCTTACTTGGGGGAACACAATTCAAACCACATCAACCTTTCTTTGGGCTCTTTTGGGAGAAGGTGAGAGAAAGACATGTAAAAGCTAAAGATGCTGAAGCCTTCTAGCTACAGTGCACTCACCTGCCTAAGTCATGGAGCTAAGAGGTTAAGGTTACAGCCTCAGCATTCACTGTAATCACACAGTACAGGTGAGTTACCAAAAGCTTCGATCGTAACCTCTTCAGAGGAATTGACAAAGCACTCCTGCCCCATGTGGATTGCACGCCTTTGCTGTGCATGCTTTACTGAGCTGCTTGCTTCATCTTCCGCCACAGTCCTGACACCCTACCTTTGACATGATGAGCTGCAGGCTTCAGTTGAAAGAAAAAGAATGTACCAATAAGGGTCAAATGACACCCCCAATCAGCTTGCAAACTCCAACCAGAGAGCCTTTGTTTTGCTTCTTGTGCTATCGTGTACCGTTCCTGCTGTCCACATGGGCTCCCTCCTTTGCCACACTTAGAGAGGGACAAGCACCCACAGGTGGAATTGCTCTTGAAATAATCCCAACAGCTCTCAAGTTACATCAAAAGAAGTCCCTTTAGAATTCAATACCTATTAGCCACTAAACCTATTAAGAGTCTATTCAGAGGGCCAGATTTTACCTCTTGGTTCAGTCACACCTCCACCAAGAGCCTTCTGTGTCTTTCTTGTGGGCAGGACTTAAACTTTTGTTCGTTATTCTCTTGGCATTAATACACAGCCCTTTCTTATTTTGCTCTGGTATTGTATTAATCCAATCACATCTAACTGGCTTGTTTTATTCTTTTCCAAACACCCCCTACAGCATTTTTTTTTCTTTTTTTTCAGAGGCCTAGGAACTTTATCCTAATTTCTAAAGAGGCAGTGAAGGGTCGGACGTGGTGGCTCATGCCTGTAATCCCAGCACTTTAGGAGGCTGAGGCAGGCGGATTACCCGACGTCAGGAATTTCAGACCAGCCTCGCCAACGTGGTGAAATCTCTTTTCTACTAAAAATACAAAATTAGCCAGGCGTGGTGGTGTGCACCTATAATCCCAACTACTCAGGGGGCTGAGGCAGGAGAATTGCCTGAACATGGGAGGTGGAGGTTGCAGTGAGCTGAGATTGTGCCACTCCACTCCAGTCTGGCCGACAGAGCCAGACTTCGTCTCAAAAAAATAAAAAAGAGGCAGTGAAGGTATTCCTATTTTCAAGTGAGAAGAGAAGGTCATAGAAATACAAAGCAATAATTCATATATATGAATTATATATGTTATATAAACATATATATATATTTAGAGTAGGTCATCTTTCTTTTCTTTTTTTTTTTTTTTTTTTTTTGGTATGATGGCTATATAGGTCCAGGTGATCCTTTTGCTAATATTCATCCCCCATTGTACTTTTAAGAGCCATTGACTTTATTTTTTCTTTTTTGAGACAGAGTCTTGCCCTGTCACCCAGGCTGGAGTGCAGTGGTGTGATCTCTGCTCACTGCAACCTCCACCTCCTGGGTTTAAGCCATTCTCCTGCCTCAGCCTCCCCCGTAGCTAGGATTCCAGGCACTTGCCACCACACCCAGCTAATTTTTGTGTTTTTAGTAGAGATAGGTTTTCACCATGTTGGCCAGGCGGGTCTCAAACTCCTGACCTCAGGTGATCTACCTGCTTCGGCCTCCCAAAGTGCTGGGATTACAGGCTTTTTTTTTTTTTTTTTCCTCTTGAGACAGGGTCTCACTCTGTTGCCCGGACTTGAGTGCAGTGGCCCGATCACAGCTCACTGAAGCTTTGACCTCCTGGGCTCAGGGAATCCTTCTACTTTAGCCTCCCAACTATCTGGGACTACAGGCACACATCACCACATCCAGCTAATTTTTACGTTTTTAGTTTTTGTACAGATGGCGGGGGGGTGTCTCCCAACGTTGCACAGGCTGGTCTCAAACTCCTGGCCTCAAATGATCTTCCCACCTTGGCTTCCCAAAGTGTTGGGATTACAGGCGTGAGCCACCACACCTGGCCAAATTTTGTCTTTTAATGAGCTACACTTGAGTTATTCTTCTATTGACTGGAGGCCCTAGAGAGCAATGGCAGAAAAAGGCAGTGGGATGCCACGCCGGGGAAGGCAGGAAGGGAAGGCCAGTCTGACATTTCCTGGCCCTTGCAGCAGCAGGAGTTTTCTGGAAAGTGGGTAAGAGAAAGATGAAGCTTAGGTCTGGGTTAAAATTGTCACTTTCTCTCCAACTGGGAGAGTGTGGTTCATTGATGTTTCTTCAGCTGGGCTCAAAGAAGAGGTAGCAGGATGCATGATGAGGAATGATCCCACTTCTTTTCAGAAGTCACTGCATAACATATTTGCTAAAAGGAACATGCTTACTCATAAATATCAGTGGAGCAGATTTCACACTACACCTGCAATTCTAGAACTTCTGCACTGATGAGACTAGCTTGAATTGTAGTCACCTTGGGGGCAGCAAAGTAGAGGGGGCTGTGGGGGAGGGAGGCGAGACTCCATGTCCCCTGGGTTTAAGAGGTTGGATTTTAGACGATTACATGCTTCCTGCTCACTTCACAGGCCCACTTAAGGCCCGATTAACCCCACACTTTCTATTATCAATCCTTTCCCCATCTCACTCCTTACCTACCAGGACCATATACTTAAGGCACTCTACTGGGGACAAAATTTAAAGATGTGCTAAAAAGTCTCATTAATCAAATAATGCAAAATTTATTTTAATTGAAAAATTTTTAAAAGTCAGGTTTTATGAGGAGACTTCTGAAAAGAAATGGGATTGTTTTCATCATGCATCTTGCTACCTCCTCTTTGTTTTTTCTTGTTTTTGTTTTTGTTTTGAGATGCAGTCTTGCTGTGTCACCCAGGCTAGAGTGCATGGAGTGCAGTGCCGTCATCTCAGCTCACTGCAACCTCCACCTCCTGGATTCAACTGATTATGCTGCCTTAGCCTCCCCAGTAGCTAAGACTACAGGCATGCACCACCAAGCCTGGCTAATTTTTGTATTTTCAGTAGAGATGGAGTTTCACCATGTTGGCCAGGCTGGTCTCGAACTCCAGACTTCAAGGGATCCGCCTGCCTCGGCCTCCTAAAATGTTGGGATTACAGGTGTGAGCCACCGCCCAGCCGCTACCTCCTTTTTTTTTTTTTTTTTTTTTTGAGACAGTCTTGCTCTGTCTCCCAGGCTGCAGTGCAGTGCGGCACCATCTCAGCTCACTGCAACCTCCACCTCCCAGGTTCAAGCAATTCTCCTGCCTCAGCCTCCTGTGTAGCTGGGATTACAAGCGCGCTCCACCACACCTGGCTAATTTTTGTATTTTTAGTAGAGACGGGGTTTCACCACGTTGGTCAGGCTGGTCTTGAACTCCTGACCTCGTCATCCGCCTGCCTCGGCTTCCCAAAATGTTGGGATTACAGGTGTGAGCCACTGCGCCCGGCTGCTACTTCCTTTTTGAGCCCAACTAAAGAAAAATCAAGGATTGATACTCTCCAGTTGAAGAGAAAGTGACAACTTTAACCCAAATCTAATCTTCCTCTTACTTTCTCTTTCCCATTGTCCAGCTGCCAAACTAATGGCAGCTGCTGCAGTTTTTGTAAATAGTTTCCAGGGTTGGGATTAGAGCGAGGGAAGAGAGGCAGGATTGTGAAAGGTCAGGAGTGGATACTCAATTAAAATTTTTGATATTTTGTTCATTATGGATTTTTAAAATTAATTTTGAGTTTTAAAAATATTGCACGAAAATATTTATGTTGATTATTGAGGTTTTTTTGTTTTGTGAACCCATAAAATTTGCAATTGACAGTACCCTGTCCAGGTCCAGTAAAAATACCTAGAAGTCTACAAAAATCTACCCAAGACTTACTGTGCCCCAGGTATATATCCCCCACATGAAGTCTCCATAAAGTGTCCCAGTGAGTTTTAATGTTCTCTCCTGTCTTTCCATGCACGTGTATTAAGATGCATTGCCTTCTGATTGGTGTTTTCCACTTTGAGCAGCGGGAACGCCTGGACCACGTCTGTTTTCAAATTTCTGCTCTAGTTAAGAAACGATCTCTGGCCCGGAGCGGCGGCTCACGCCTGTAATCCAAGCACTTTGGGAGGCCGAGGCGGGCGGATCACCTGAGGTCAGGAGTTCGAGATGAGCCTGACCAACAAGGTAAAACCCTGTCTCTACTAAATATACAACATCAGCCGGGGGTGGTGGCGCATGCCTGTAATCCCAGCCACTTGGGAGGCTGAGGCGGGAGAATCACTTCAACCTGGGAGGCGGAGGTTGCAGTGAGCCGAGATCGCGCCACTGCACTCCAGCCTAAGACACAGAGCAAGACTCCGTCTCAAGAAAAAAAAGAAAAGAAAGGAAACGATCTCTTCCCTTCTGAAAGTTATATACATTTCACTATTCGCCAACCACCTCCTCCAAGTCGTCCAGAGCTGAGCTGACACGCAGCGAAGTCCTCTCAGTGGTCCCTCCGCACCTCAGCCCTGTGCTTGGCAGCGAGACGGGTGACAGAGCCGCCCCAGCATGGGTCTCCCGGGCCGCCGACCCGCCCCACGCCGTGTCCAGCGCGCTGTCCTCCCGCCCCATCCTTGTGCCGGCCATCGTGTAGTCGCGTCTGCGCGCTCCGCCGGTCTGCCGGCGTGAGAAAGAGCTCGTGTAGCTCCCGAGTTCAGACCAGAGGGGACGGCGAAGCGCGAAAAAAATTCCCTGCGCCCAGTACGCAGGCGCAGCCGTGCTCCTGGGCTTCCTGGGCCTCGTCCCAGTCGGCGCGCCCGGCGCTACTCCGCCAGCGGGCAGTTGGGGGCGCTGCAGGGAGGGCACCCGAGCGGGTTAGGGGCGCTTGGAAGGGTGGCTTGCATGGTCCGGGTAGCTGCAGTCCCCGGGGTGGGGCGGAGGGGCGCAGCACCGCGCGGACGAGGATGGGGCGGGGGCGGGCGCAGCCCAGGGATGCAGGCACGATAAGGCGACTGACAGCCAGCAGGGAGGGGCGGGCGCCACTGCGTCCACGCCCTTTGCTCGGGGCCGGTCCGGGAGGGTCCTCGGGCTCTGCGCGCGCCTGGCCCGCGGGCTGAGGCGTACGGGTCGCACGCAGCGCCATGCGCGGCCCCCCTGCCTGGCCGCTGCGGCTGCTCGCGCCACCGGGCCCAGCCGAGCCGGGTCGGCTCCTGCCGGTAGCCTGCGTGTGGACCCCGGCCATCCGCGCCCCTGGATCCCTATCGCCGTTCACTGGCCTGAGGCCCACACGGCTATGGGGCGCGGGGCCGGCGCTGCTCGGGGGCGTTGGAGCCGCGCGCCGCTGGAGGAGCGGCTGCCGGGGCGGGGGTCCGGGCTACTCGGGGGGCGGTCTGGGCCTCGCGCGGCTCATGGGGCTGTGGGCTCGGGCCCCTGGCAGCTGCACTTGCGGGGCTTTTGCTGGGCTGGGCGCTCCTCGGCTCCCGCGAGCCGGGTTCCCTGGCGGTCCGGCAGCCGCTGCCTGGGCAGGGGACGAGGCCTGGCGGCGCGGGCAAGCGGCGCCTCCTGGGGACAACGGGCGGCTGCGCCCCGGGGCACCCGAACTCCCGGAAGCCCGGAAGCTCCTGGGGCTGGCGTACCCTGAGCGCCGGAGGCTGGCAGGTAGGGCCCTCCCCGACCACTTCCCTCCGGCGGGCCGCTCCTTCTCCACGCGCGGGATCCCGGGGCGCCGAAAGGGACACGGCCGGGCCGCAGAGCGCCTGTCACCGCCGCCTCTCCTGGGCCACTCCTAACCCCGGAGGAGGGAGGGGATAGCTCTCCTCGGAGTAGCGTCGTCAAGATTTCGCCTTAGCTGGGGACTCGTTTGCAGATTTTACACTTTTTTTCTTGTTGACACACATTGTATATGTCCTTATTGGAATCTTTGGGTCTGTTCCGTCACCAACTTAGTGGGAGCATCTGTTTTGGCTTAGGCAGCAAAATGAGCTGGAGGTTTTTCCTTGGGAAAAAAAAAATTGTAGCCAAAAATATGCCTATTTTGTTATTAGGCATTTATACTTTTTTTGTTAACCCAAAAAAAAATTATTTGCTTTAAGCGAGTCTGTCAAGCAGTCACCAATGCTTTCACAACGGAAAGCAGAACTTTCACCCTCGTCTCTTGTGCTAAGTGGTAAGCAGGAAGTTCTAGCGCTGTGTTCAGCAGTCCACACCAACCAGTTATCTGTTCAGTAATTGAGTAACTTTTTAAAGAAGCCAAAATGAATGTTTTTAGAAATAAAATTTAAATAGTACGGTTTTCTATAACTCCTCATTTTTTAACCATTAATTGGAGGAGTGTTTAGATGCAAGGGCCTTGTAAGATCTAAACTTTTTGATTTCTCTAAATTTTCATTCCTTGTATAAACATTTGTTGAGCCCTCATTCTGAACGGGGCCCTGGGGTTACAGTGGCATGCACAAGGAAACATGGCTCCCGCTTCTGCTGGGGCTTCTGGCTTAGTGGGGAGAAGCATCTATGAACTATTCATATGTGTAGAGGTCAACCTGCACCTGTGGGCTGTGGAAAGGGGCCTGTGAGGTTGTCAGGTGCAACACCAGAAAAGCATTCTTTGCTGCCAATCCATTGCTTTAGAAAGGACCCTCCTGAGTAGTGATTTGGGATTTAGAGTAGGTTTGCACAGTGGAAGAGAGCAGTTAGGGTGGCGACTTGTCATCTGCCAGTTACTATGAAAGCTTAGGGGAACTCTTGGTATCGCTCGGGTATAAAGAGAATTATTTCATTGTTCAGTTGGTTGAGTGTAGATTTTGATGTAAAAATGTTTCTTTTTCTCTGTCTTTTTAAAAACATTGGAGACTAGGAGCTCTCACTGGACTTTGAGCTGCTTGAGACAGGGACTGTCTGATTCATCTTTCTGTCTCCAGTTCTTAGCATGTGCACAGCACAGAGCAAGCACTCAGAGCACCTTCAGTGAAGGAATAAATGACCATACCACCAGGCACAGAGTGAGGCCTTTAGAAATCCTAAGCATCATAGGGTGCGCCCACCACTTCTGTATGTGACTCAAAGTAAGTGTAAGGGACTCCAGTTCTGTTTTGTTTGTGAAATACTAGATGTCAGGAATGGTGTTTAGATGTCAGACTTTGGTGGTGCCTACACGTGCCCAGTCTTGCTTATCCCATGACCATTGTTCCTGTGAGCCCTTACTCTGTCCCCCGATATCCTGCCATACTGGTATGTTTTGGTGACAGCCTTAAACAAGGCAAGACTGTGCCTCCTTTTTTCTTTCTTCCTTTTGTTTTTCTGGGATAGGGGTCTCACTGTGTTGCTGAGACTTGTGTTGAACTCCTCGGCTCAAGCAGCCCTGCCTCTACCTCCTGAGTAGTTGGGACTACAGGCATGTGCCACCACACCCAGCTTGTACTTTTTTTTTTTTTTTTGAGCTGGAGTTTTGCTCTTGTTGCCCAGGCTGGAGTGCCATGGCATGATCTCGTCTGACCACAACCTCCGCCTCCCAGGTTCAAGCAATTCTCCTGCCTCAGCTTCCCAAGTAGCTGGGATTACAGGTGTGAGCCACCGCACCCAGCCTTCTTTCTATTTTAAGAACAGGATATATTTTGTTCCACCACATTGAGAAATTATGAATGTATAATTTGAAGAAACAAGCCTAGGGTTGTCACACTATTTTTTTTTTTTTTTTTTTTTTGCCCTTTCAAACAGATAAATACATATTGTATGTTATGAGGATATCTGATAAAAAGCTCTTATTTAGATGTATGATTTCCTGAGAAGTCATTATATATTAAAGCCAGTTAGAATTAAGAGGAAGTAGGGGTCATTGTTAATTTGTAATTTAAAAAAAATGTGTAATTCTAAGAGCAGCCTGAGGTGTTGGCACATCTCTTTGAAATGCTGGAGGTAAAGAGCAATTGTGTGTGTGTATTTTCTAATCAAAACACTAAAAAAGCTGAGCTGAAAAGGAATTCCAATGTTAATTTGTTAATTTTTGGAAAAAAAAATATAAAAATCTTTTTTCAAAAACACAACTTTATACTTCAATAATAATACCTCCATCTGTCTCAGCATTTTGCTGAGTATGCCTCCTAAATTTTGTGAACAGAAAACTTTGATAAGTAGTTTGTATCAGAAACTTTAAAAACGCCGTCTACCATGAACTATGTACAGACGTGTGCCGAAAGCAGCTTTAGCATAACTGTGTTCCATTCCTCTCCTAAGGCAGGCCTAAGCCGCCCCTTTGGGGAGGGATTCGCAGTTATCTTCATACAGATGTAAGGTCCCTTTTCACTGATAATTCTCCATCTTATCACTCTGGCCAGAAGAAATCTTAAAAGATGCAGGTGCTTGAGGAGGAGCAGGGTATGGACTGATGGGATAAGTGACACTTCATCAGAACCCTCTGGCTGTGCCTGGCAGATAGACTCTGACCTGAATGAGTTAGGGGCAGGGTTTTAGGAACAAATGTGGGCCCCTACAGTACTGTGAGATTAGGGCAAAGCTGCCTCCTGGAGGTTCTTTGTGTGGGGGACTTCCGGGGTGGGGCAGCATGCCTTCCCCACACCTCCCAGGCAGGCTTCTCGTTAAACTGGACTGTACACGTCTATCCCCTCCACTGGGGCGTGTTCAGTTGGTGCCTGTGTGGAGGACTCCGGAGGGCTCCTCTCACTGCAGTTACTGATAAGGGTGTGTGGTTTGAAGGCAGGACTGCTCTGAGAACCTGAAGCCTGCTGACAGCTTTTGCTGAGTTTGTAGTTACCTTTCATGAAGATGGACCATGAGTGACCACAGTGAATATAGTGACAAAAGCAGTGGGTATGGTGGGCGAGGAGGCCAGAGTAGCTACTTCCTGAAGCCCAGTGAGGATGGAGATCCCATAGGGACAGTGCCCTGTGGGGGCTGGGGAGGATGAACCTTTGAAATCCGAACTGCCCCCGAAAGCCAGGGATGTGAGTGTGCTATGGAAATACATTGTTTCAGAGAAACTGAGCCTTCTGTAGCTGTGCTGTCACACCAGATTCCAGAGAGAAAAAATGTAAAATACCTTACCAATTTTTTATGTTGATCATGTGTGGATAATATTTTGGATATATTGGGTCAAGTAAAATGTCATTAAAATTAATTTTACATCTTCCTTTGTATAATGTGGCAGCTAGAGAAGTTTAAATTACCTAGGTGGCTCCCATCATTTGTCTGTTAGAGTTCACGGCGAGCCCCCTGTGGGTCATGGGGCAGGTACCCCTAACTTTTTTTAAATTTTGTCTTTGGGGTACCCCTAACTCTAGAGCATGCTAATAGCATGGACAGAGACAGTCTGATCTCGCATCAGACCCATGGGGGCTCAGATCTTTCTTCTTCAGATTTCCAGAACCTGGAGTCTCTGGCTTCTTCCTCTATTCCCTTCTCGTCTGTTAGCCCCTCATGTCCTCACTTATTCTCTACCCAGCGCTAATGCTGAGTCCCTTCACTCAGCCTCCATCTCCCCCACACCCTTGACTCCTGTGTTCTCCATCACACCCACCTACATCTGTGGAAATGTGTCCCAGACTCCAGCAAACCCAACATGTCTAAAAACCAAAGTTACATTTCTCCACAAAGCATCTTTCCTCTTCTGTCTCTAGGCTCAGTGAGAGAGACTGCAGTGTGAACCTCTTGGCCTTGACCAGAGACACAGGTCATTCTTATAATGATAACAATAGTAGTTAAGATAATAGTTAATATGTCTTGTGTACTCAGCCCTGGGCATTGTACCAGATGCTTTGCATATGTGTCTAGTTGACTCGTAATTCTATTAGGGAGGGATTGTTTTTATTGCCATTTTTCAGATGAGGATACGGCACAGAGAGATGGAGTGACTTAAGCAAGGTCAGACAGCTAGATGGCAGAGCTTAAAAGGAGGATTTAAGATAATGAAGGCCTAACCTAGGAGGGCTGGTTCTGAGGTTGAGTTAGTCAGGGTTCCAACCCAATCCTAACCACTCAACCTGGGAACGGCCCTCCTTGGTTAGACCTTCATCATCCTAAATCCTCCCTTTAACCCTCATCTTATCCTCATTTTTCAGAGAGGAAAAATGCTCACATCCAACCAGTCATCACGTCCTAGTTCTTAAAAATTTCTCCAGTCCTTTTCTCTGCCCTTTATCCCTCTGTCCCCAACCTACTTCACCCTAAGTTTGCTTCTCACCTAGGGTTCTGGAACAGTGCTCTCATGGTGACTCCTTTCACTCTGTAGCCGGAGTGGATCATTTAAAAATGCAAATCTGGCCGGGCACGGTGGCTCACGCCTGTAATCCCAGCACTCTGGGAGGCTGAGACAGGCAGATCACCTGAGGTCGAGAGTTCAAGACCAGCCTGACCAACATGGAAAAACCCTGTCTCTACTAAAAATACAAAATTAGCCAGGCGTGGTGGCGCATGCCTGTAATCCCAGCTACTCGGGAGGCTGAGGCAGGAGAATCACTTGAACCTGGGAGGTGGAGGTTGCAGTGAGTTGAGATCATGCCATTGCACTGGGCAACAAGAGTGAAACTCCATCTCAAAAACAAAAAGCAAATCTGGCTGTATCGTTTCCCAGTGTAAAGCCTTTTTAGGCCGACCTTGCCAAAAAATCCTTCTATTCTATAATCCAGAGCCTTCATTTCATTTCTCAGTTCTCCTTCCTGTGCACCCATGAGGTCTCTGCCCCTGCTCCATCTTGCCAGGCTTTCTGCTCCCTTCCCTGACTCCCAGGTGAGACCTGTGCTGCTTCCTCTGCTTGGGACATGGGAAGATACCAAGGACAGGCTTTGTCGCAGAATGTGGTTCTGCATTGTGTAAACTGGGAGACCTTGCATAGGCTCCCTCTCTCTGTGTTTGAGATTCTTCTCTGAAAAACGAGGATAAGATGAGGGTGAAAGGGAGGATTTAAGATGATGAATGCCAGATCCTTCAGATAATGGCGAGGGCTCTGAAGTGCTGCCTTTGAGTCCTTGAATGACAGTGGGAATTGCTGTACCTGCCTGATACAACCAGATGGGTGCTGTGTTCAGCAGTGGCAGGTGGTAGGCACAGTGTACAGCCTCCTCCAACCACCCCCAACCTTTGTCCTTCTATCCAGCCCTGTTGTCCAGCAATCTGCATTTCAGATTTTCCTTCCCCATTCTTTTGAAGGATATTTGTTTCCATCTTTGCTGCAATTCAGTAGAATGAGGTAACAGAAAAATACTTGAAGGTATCTCTCAAGAAATAGATAATGGGAGAAGTTGCTGGGGCCACATCAGGCAAGGGTGGGGGCAAGCAAGAGGCTTAACTCTGGAGAAAAGGTGTGGGAGAATTTCAGAATTGCAGTATGCTCAGTTGTGTCCAGGGCTTATGGCGGAATCTGAAATGATGTTTATGGAGCAAGTCTAAAGTATTCATTAATATCAGAAGACAGTGATATGTAGTCAGATCTTGATTAACAAGAATCCACTTAACTAAAAGCTGAAAAATATCTTTTGTTTTACTTTTCTTATTCAAGTTGGACAAAGAAGCAAATGTCAACAAAACAAGCTGATAATTTTTAAATGATTATTAAAAAGTAAAAGTGTGGAGGGATATCCTGAAATTAATTTTGATTCAGCTAAATTGCTTTCTCTTTGTAATCAGCATCATTACTATGTGAGAACAAGACTCAGAATCATAATCAGGGGGCATTTCATTCATGTCATGTAGATTCTTATTGTAGAATCATAACTGATTTAGAAAACTAGAGGAGGAGGGAAGAGGTGGACCTTTATATAGCAGGTCATGCACACTGTGCTTTCGGAGTTACTCACTGAGGCGAAAGAATAGAGATTAGCTACTGATGAAGGACAAAAAGAATTTTCTGCTGAATCCCGAATTTGCCAGGATGACTCCTTCTGGAGCTGCCAGTTCATCGAGGCTGAGGTATTCGGAACCTCAAGTTAGACACTCTCCCCGTGCTTTGGGCCTTCAGGCCCCCTTGGGCACTGTTGTAAGAAGCATGGTGCTTTGAAACAAGACCCCGGGCTTTATGTCAAAATGAAGTGGCCCTTGCCCAGCTTCCTATTATTCAGTTAGATTGTGATTATGGGTTTTTAAGCCAGGCATATGGACTTTATGAGCTGCCAGAGCTCACATTTCTGCTTAGGTTATTGAATAATTTTGATCTGATAGATGTTATTGCTCTATTGCCAAAGTTCAATTTATTTGTTTGTTCATTCAACAAATAGCGATTGAGATTTTCCTATGTGCCTGTCAATGTAGGCAATCGGTGACAAACCAGGCCAAAATCTTTTCTGTCCTAATGGAGAGAGAAACTAAATAAACAAATGAAACGTTTAGAATGCTGAAAGGTAGGAGCTTCGAGAACACAAATGGAGAGGGAGTGAGGTGGGCAGTGTAGGGTGTCTGTATTTTAAGTGAGGCTGTCAGAGCAGGCCTTTTTGGGGAGGGGACTTTAGAATAAAGACCTTAAGGAGAGGCAAGAGCAATTGTTTGAAATGTTCCCCACTTAAAAAGACCTATGTTTTTCCTAGAACTCTGTCGACTAAATGTCCAGTTGGCACTGAGTTTGCTCTGGACTCTTTATTAAGGTTATATAAAAATAATACTTTTGGCTAGGTGCAGTGGCTCATGCCCGCAATCCCAGCACTTTGCAAGTCTGAGATGGGAGGACTGCTTGAGGCCAGGAGTTTGATACCAGCCTGGGCAACATAGTGAGATCCCCGTCACTATCTTTTAAAAAAATTCATTTCTCTTATTATGAATGCAGTTATCTGTGATATGTGTTGTTACTAATTGGGTTTTCTTTTCTATTTTTTATTTTTTTATTTTTTGAGACAGTCTTGCTCTGTCACCCAGGCTGGAAGCACGACCTTGGCTCACTGCAACCTCCACCTCCCAGGTTCAAGCGATTCTCCTGCCTCAGCCTCCCAAGTAGCTAGGACTACAGATGCACACCACCACACCTGGCTAATTTTTTGTATTTTTTTTTTTTAGTAGAGACAGGGTTTCACCATGTTTGCCAAGGTGATCTTGAACTCCTGACCTGAAGTGACCCACCCACCTCAGCCTCCCGAAGTGCTGGGATTACAGGCGTGAGCCACTGTGCCAAGCCAATATTTCTCTTCTGATAAGACTCTATCTTGTTTGCCTTTTTTTTGGGTGCATGAACAATTCTGTTTGTATTTATTTTCATATCATGTTGATATTTCCCAAAGCAATAATATAATATTAAGAAGCAATATATCACGTTTTATTGACATTTGCTTCTTTGTAATGATCCGTGAAACTGTTTTCCAAAAGTTATCTAGAGTGGGTTGTTTGTTTGCTTAAGGCCTACAGCGTCTTGTATTCCCAGGCAGTTTCCCATCCAAGTACTAATGAGGCCCCACCCTGCGTAGCTTCTGAGGTCAGACAAGATTGGGTGCGTTTGGAGTGTATGGCCGTAGACAAGAGGGTTTTGAGATACTAGATGTAATCAAGGGCTTTAACTAGACAGCTTGATCTTCAAGTTACAGTATAGTTAGATGCCAAGGAGTATAGCATGTATAGCACGAATGGAGGAAAAATATGATCTGAGATGAACACCAAAATCAAGAGACAGGGAGGGAGGGGCTGGCCAGAACGGGTTCCGTAGTTGGCTCCCAGTTTTTCTTGGTGAGGAAGAGTTGATCAGACCAAGAAGTCATCTTCTCTGGTTCAGATATGATCACTCACTTCCTTAGTCAACCTACTTGTTCTCACCTGGAACCATTTGGTTCTTCCCTTGAGTCAGGGGTCGAGGAGCAAAAGGGAGGAAACTGCTAGAGACTGAGATCAACGCATACTCTGAAAACAGCTTATTTGGCAAGGAAGCCTCCTGGGCTCAGCACCCCAGCAACAGCCCCTTTGCTGAAGCACCCTGAGCATTGAGAGTGCTTGTGTTTTCTAGCTGCGGTTGGATTTCTCACGATATCCAGTGTTATCTCCATGTCTGCCCCTTTCTTCCTGGGGAAGATCATCGATGTCATCTATACCAACCCCACTGTGGACTACAGCGACAACCTGACCCGCCTCTGCCTTGGGCTCAGTGGTGTGTTTCTGTGTGGTGCTGCCGCCAATGCCATTCGTGTCTACCTCATGCAAACTTCAGGTAACAGTCTCTCCTCTCAGGGATGTGAGTCATCCTGAACAAGATGTAGAGTCCTGTGGGTTGGTTCGGGCTCGCATCTCATGTGCTCCAGGCTCCGTTCTCTTCATGGCATCCTGTTAAGTGGGGACAGAGCCCATGACTGCCCAGATGTCGGAGGTACAGATTATTTTAGATCAAGCACTGTTCTCAACTCTTCTTTTCCAGCTGAAGTTGAGCTGTAAGGGCAATCATGTCGGTCTTACGGGAGGTTTGGAAATAAGCCCCTCAGGCTGGGCGTGGTGGCTCACGCCTGTAATCCCAGCACTTTGGGAGGCCGAGGCAGGTGGATCCACGGGGTCAGGAGTTTGAGACCAGGCTAGCCAACATGGTGAAACCCCGTCTCTAGTAAACATACAAAAATTAGCCAGGCATGGTGGCGTGTGCCTGTAATCTCAGCTACTTCAGGAGGCTGAGGCAGGAGACTCACTTGAACCCAGGAGGCGGAGGTTGCAGTGAGCCCAGATCACACCACTGCTGGGGGTCCTCCAGCCTGGGGGACAGAGCGAGACTCCATCTCAAAAAAAAAAAAAAAGAAAGAAAAAGAAAAAAAGAAAATGAGGCCCCTGGCCATGAAGCTGGACTTCTGAGGCTTCCTGAAGGCTTCAGAAACCCATTTACATGCCCCATGCTTGTGTTTCTCCTTAAGTAGCAGCTGGGATGATAACTTTGTTAGTATTTCTGTGAAGAGATCTCCTTGGTACAGGTAGGTCACTGCCACAATAATGAGAGAACCCGGGACACCAACTGGAAGTCGGTTGCTCTCCATTTAACTCTGTGGATGATTAACCGTTTTTGCCATTTAAAGGTTCAATACAGGAAAAGGTTTCCAGGGAGGAACAAAATGAGCTTTTGGAAGTTAATGTAATAAAACTTCTTTGTAAATAATACCTTAAAAAAACTCTTGGCCAAGTGTGGTGGTTCACACCTGTAATCCTAGCACTTTGGGAGGCTGAGGCAGGAGGATTGCTTCAGCCCATGAGTTTGAGACCAGCCTGAGCCACATAGCAAGACTCCATCTGTACTAAAAATAAGTTAGCTGGGTGTAGTGGCAGTCATCTGTAGTTTCAGCTACCCAGGAGGCTGAGGTGGGAGGATGGCTTGAGCCACAAGGTTGAGGCTATAGTGAACTATGATCGTGCCACTGCATTCAAGCCTGGGTGATAGAGCAAGACCCAGTCTCTTAAAAAAAAAAAAAAAAGTAGGCCGGGCGCGGTGGCTCAAGCCTGTAATCCCAGCACTTTGGGAGGCCGAGACGGGCGGATCACGAGGTCAGGAGATCGAGACCATCCTGGCTAACACGGTGAAACCCCGTCTCTACTAAAAAAAATACAAAAAACTAGCCGGGCGAGGTGGCGGGCGCCTGTAGTCCCAGCTACTCGGGAGGCTGAGGCAGGAGAATGGCGTGAACCTGGGAGGCAGAGCTTGTAGTGAGCCGAGATCCGGCCACTGCACTCCAGCCTGGGCGACAGAGCGAGACTCCGTCTCAAAAAAAAAAAAAAAAAAGCCTCTGAGTCGTGTTATATTTATTTTATTCCTGTATCCTCTCACTAGCCCCCACAGTCTGTAGTTAATAAGAGAAAAGTAGTGTTGGTAGTGCGTGACAGTTAATGTGCCTGGTTTGGGAAAGGCTCTTTATCCCCGTGGGAGAAAGTGCAGCAGACACGCTCAGAGGCTGCATTGTTCAGAAGGGTTACAACTCCAGGCCAAGCCGCTGCACAGTAGGTGGCTGCCCCATAATGGTAATGGATGTCTTTACCCCTGGTGAGCCTGTTCGTGTTTGCTTTTGCAGGTCAGCGCATTGTGAATAGGCTGAGAACTTCGTTATTCTCCTCCATCCTGAGGCAGGAGGTTGCTTTCTTTGACAAGACTCGCACAGGAGAATTGATTAACCGCCTCTCATCAGACACTGAACTCCTGGGGCGCTCAGTGACTGAAAACCTCTCAGATGGGCTCAGGGCCGGGGCCCAGGCTTCTGTAGGCATCAGCATGATGGTATGTTGGCCTGGTTCCCCTTGGTACCTTCCTGCCAGGGCTTGGCTTGCACCAGGCCTCCTAAGTGTGAGATGAGCTCAAGGTGAGCGATTCGCATCATTCTGTAAGTGCCTAGAGCCAAAAGTGTTATTGCAGAGGCTGCTGGAACATGGGGATTGCCTCTACCTGCATGGCCTCTTATACCTTCATTTCTCCAGAATGAGTGATTATCTGGAAAATGGACTCTTGTGTTACTGCTGGGTATTCCGAGATGTGTGAACCCAGGGTATTAAGACAGAAAAGAGCATTAGGTAGAAGGAGCACTGGGTACTATCCTGTGGGTGGCACCAAGCAGTGACTAAATTCCATTCCTCTGTGTGTGTAAGTCGAACTGTGCTCTTTTAAGGGGAGAGCTCTTCACTCCCACGTCCTTTTTTCCTTTCCTTAACTGGGTGGCTTGTGCCTGTCCTGTCTGCTTGCCTTACCTCTTCAACCAGTATTTCTATTTAGCCCAATGCTGTAGGTCAGTAGAGAGGCAATGCAAGCCACATGTGTGATTTTAATGTTTCAGTAGCCACATTTAAAAAAAGCAAAAAGAAGCCAATCAGATTAATTTAATTTTTTTAATTTTATTTTTTTTTGGAGACAGAGTGTTACTCTGTTACCCAGGCTGGAGTACAGTGGCAAGATCATAGCTTACTGCAGTCTTAAACTTCTGGACTCAAGTGATTCTCCTACTTCAGTCTCCCAAGTATCTGGGACTACAGGCACACACCACCAAGCTTGGCTAATTTAAAATATATATATATTTTTTTTTTTGTAGAGGCAGGGTCTCTTTGTGTTGCCCAGGCTGGTCTCCAACTCTTGGCCTCAAGTGATCCTCCTGCCTTGGCCTCCCAAAGTGCTGGGATTACAGGCTTGAGCCACCATATCTGGCTGAGATTAATTTTAATGTTTT
This sequence comes from Chlorocebus sabaeus, assembly GCF_047675955.1. NCBI lineage: Eukaryota > Metazoa > Chordata > Mammalia > Primates > Cercopithecidae > Chlorocebus > Chlorocebus sabaeus. Next base: position 67,561,294 of record NC_132928.1, on the reverse strand, counting down.
GTTTAAGCCAGTATAAACAAATTATTGTCATCTCAACATGTAATTAATATCAAAATTATTAATGAGGTATTTTATATTATTTCTTTCATATTATAGTTGACCCTTGAACAATGCAGGGGTTGGGACAGTGAACCCCACACAGTCAAAAATCAAAGTGTAACTTTTGACTCCCCGAAAACTTAACTACTAATAGCCTACTGTTGACCAGAAGCCTTACTGATAACGTAAACAGTCAATTACCATGTATTTGGTATGTTATATGTATTATATACTATGTTCTTATAATAGAGTAAGCTAGAGAAAAGGAAGTGTTATTAAGAAAATCATAAGGAAGGTAAAGTATACTTATTATTTATTAAGTGGAAGTGGATCATCATAAAGGTTTTTTTTTTTTTTTTTTGAGACAGAGTCTCGCATTGTCGTCCGGGCTGGAGTGCAATGGCGGGATCTTGGCTCACTGCAAACTCCGCCTCCCAGATTCAAGTGATTCTCCTGCCTCAGCCTCCCGAGTAGCTGGGATTATAGGCGCCCACCACCACATCTCGCTAATTTTTTTGTATTTTTATTAGAGATGGGGTTTCACTATGTTGGCCAGGCTGGTCTTGAACTCCTGACCTCGTGATCTGCCCGCCTCGGCCTCCCAAAGTGCTGGGATTACAGGCGTGACCCACCGCGCCCGGCCCATCATAAAAGTGTTTATCCTCATTGTTTTCACACTAAGTACACTGAGAAGAGGAAGAAAAGTTGTTCTTGCTGTCTCAGGGGTGGCAGAGATGGAAGAAAATCTATGTTTAAGTTGACCCATGCAGTTCAAACCTATGTTGTTCAAAAGTCAACTGCATTTCCAAATCTGGTGTGTATTCTCTACTTATGGAGCATCTTTCTTCGAATGCTAAATTTTCATTGAAAGTACTTGATCTATATTTAGATTTTATAAAATGTACAATTGAAAAAGTAGTTTGACATACTCAGTTTTTCCAGACATACTTAATAGTTTGCCAATAACTGAATGGAGTATAGGCTTTTAAATTTTAATTAAACCTAAATACAGTTAAAACTTCAGTGTCTCAGTCATACCTGCCACATTTCAAGTTTCCAGTGGCCATGTAAGGCTGTCGTTTTGGGCAGTGCAGTTCTAGACCTGTAGAATAAGAACTGTAAATAATCCTTTCTCGCAAGTGGAAAAGCTTGGATTTTGTCCTTTGTGTCCCATGAAGCACTCAGTTCAGAGAGGAAGGGTGTGTTGCCTATTAGATCTGACTTACGGAATGAAAAACAGCTTTGAAAACTCATGATTTTCCAGCTAAGAGAGAAGCAAACCTCTGGAAGAGGACCCTTCCTGCACTAACATGCCATTTTCCAAATATGAATAGTTTGGGGAATCAGGAAGAGTTGAAGCTGGGAAAAAATCACTTGGGGTACTTTTTGTAACAAGGAAAGGGAATTCAGTGTAGGATCAGATGAGCAATTCAAAGGGGTCTGTTTGGGCTGCCATAATAATACCACAGACTGGGTGGCTGAAACAAAAGAAATGTATTTCTCACAGTTCTGGAGGTTGGAAGTCCAGGGTCAAGGTACTAGCAAAATAGCTTCATTCTGAGGCTTCTTCTCTTGGCTTGTAGGCAGCTGCCATCTTGCCATGTGCTCATATAGTGGAGAGAGAGTGTGCTCTAGAGTGTCTCTTATAAGGACACTAATCCTGTTGGATTGTGGCCCCACACTTAAGACCTCATTTAACCTTAGTTACTTTCTTAGAGGCCCCATCTCCAAATACAGCCATGCTGGGGGTTAAGTCTTCAACACATGAATTTCAGGGGGAAACATTCAGTCTATAAAAGGGCCTCAGGAAGTGGCTTCACCTAGGATCGATCTTTGGCTTTAGAGGATCAGAAATGTGACTTTGTTTCTCCTGCACAAACTCATGGACCTGACATAGGGGACGTCCAATTATGAGAACCTGATACTGTGTATGCCATACTGCCAATTTATTAATTTACATAGTGGGCCTTCCTAGTATTGTGTTTCTGCTATTCCAATTTTGTGTGTGTGTGTGAGAGACAGGGTCTTACTCTGGTGCCTAGGCTGTAGTGCAGTGGTGTCATCTTGGCTCACTGCACCCTCCGCCTCCTGAGCTCTAGCAATCCTCCCACGTCAGCCTCCTGAGTAGCTGGAACTACAGGCGTGCACCACCATGCCCGGCTAATTATTGTATTTTTTTCTATAGAGACAGTGTCTCACCATGTTGTCCAGCCCACTGGTTTTGAACTCTTGGGCTCAAGCGATCCACCCACCTCAGCCTCCGGAAATGCTAGGATTACAGTCGTAAGCCCCCACGCCTAGCCCATTTCTGCTATTCAAAACACTTCATTATGGTGCCAGGACCCTGTATTAGTCATCAGAAGGTTTTTTGGATTTTTTTTGTTTTGTTTCATTTTGTTTTTTTTGAGACAGAGTCTTGCTCTGTCTGGCTGGATCTCAGCTCACTGCAAGCTCCGCCTCCTGGGTTCAGGCCATTCTCCTGCCTCAGCCTCCCGAGTAGCTGGGACTACAGGCGCCCACCACCTCGCCCAGCTAGTTTTTTATATTTTTTAGTAGAGACGGGGTTTCACCGTGTTAGCCAGGGTGATCTTGATCTCCTGACCTCGTGATCCGCTTGTCTCGGCCTCCCAAAGTGCTGGGATTACAGGCTTGAGCCACCGCGCCTGGCCAGAAGGTTTTTCATTAAGTATGGAACCACAGTGAAGGAAGGGGGTGGTTCTGGGACAGTTCTAGGAGAATCTTGATGGACTGTGCCTGCCCCACACAGAGGACACCTGTCCAGTTGGTTCATTTGACATCAGTTGTGTTCAGGCCCCAGAAGTGTTACACCTGTCCTGTTGGTCTCATGTCCTGATAGTGACCATCAGAGATATGATTATGCTCCCCGAGGCTCACCCCAGGTGTCCTGATGGACTTGTCTTCTCAGGGTGGGACGTTTGTGTACATATCTGCTTGCTCCTCTGTGAAGGTGCCAACCTCCTTTCTGCCTCAGGGCCTTTATGCAATGGCTCTTCCCTGTTGGTGGAGAGGTCTTCCAAGATCATGTTACATCTGAAGTGATACTTTCTCTCTCTTATACTTGTCTATTATCTAAGTCTTATCTCTTCTTTCTTGCATGAAAACTCTGTGAGGGTTGGTTATCTCCCAGGTGCCTCGAATAGTGCTTGCACTCAGTAACATAGGCACTCAGTAACAACTTGTTGAATGAGTAAATGAATGAGTGAATGATTGGTTGATCCATCCACTTACATTTCAGTTTGCAGCTTTTCGTTAGTATTATTTAGCCTTGTACTGATTATACTATTTTCTGTGCAAATGAGATATGGTAGATTTTAGTAATTTGTCAAAGAGATGCTAGTACTATTGAAAGTACAATCACCAAATTGCAAGGTTGACAGGGAAACCCTCTGTTACTTACTTCTAGAAGTTAGGTTATTCTTTCAGCAATACCAGGTGCTAGAAGCTTCTCGGTATGTTGAGCCCAGATCCATCCTGCAGACTTCAGTCCACTGAACCATGAAAGCAGCTTTAATTCTTCTTCGACTTGTTGGTTGTGTCCTCCAAGTCGTCTGTTGACTGTTTGTCATACAATATGTGGTTTTTGTTTTTGTTTTTGTTTTGAGACAGAGTTTTGCTCTTGTTATCCAGGCTGGAGTGCAGTGACTCAATCTTGGCTCACTGCAACCTCCACCTCCCGCGTTCAAGTGATTCTCCTGCCTCAGCCTGCCGAATACCTGGGATTACAGGCGTGCACCCCAACACCCGGCTAATTTTTGTATTTTTAGTAGAGACAGGGTTTCACCATGTTGGTCAGACTGGTCTCGAACTCCTGACCTCAGGTGATCTGCCTGCCTTGGCCTCCCAAAGTACTGAGATTACAGGCGTGAGCCACCACACCCTACCCAGTATGAGGTTTTTTGGTGACTTCACCGTCTTGGTCATTTTGATGGGACGTGTTGCTCTGGTTGTTCAGTGCCTGCAGGTGGTTCGGACCTGAATACACAACTCCTGATATGGTCTGGAGTGTGGAGCAGAACAGGCCTCTGCCACACTCATCCTGTCTCTACCCACTCTGTTGTTAAACAGCATGGTCTGATCTAGTATTGGCCTGAGGATTCTTTCTTCAGCAATTGCTTGTCACATTTCTTCCGTGTGGCATGCTGAATATTTATGGGGTTTTGTGAAGAATAAAGATGTCTGAAAAATTCCACCCAAACAGGATGTAACAACTTGGGGACAGTACCTTCAAGCCTGCTGTTAATTTAAACACACTCACACACACACAGACACACCCCTACACACACTCCCCTATCGTAGGTAATGAGAATTCTTGCCACCCTATGTAACAAACACCTCTCAATTTTTTTTTGTTTTTGACAGTTTTTTATCTCACCTAATCTGGCCACCTTTGTTTTGAGCGTGGTGCCTCCAGTGTCGATCATTGCTGTAATTTATGGACGATATCTACGGAAACTGACCAAAGTCACCCAGGATTCCCTGGCACAAGCCACTCAGGTAAAAGCCCCTTCTCATCCGCGTGGTTTCCAGCAGAATGGGGTCACAGCCAGGATCCTAGACGTCAGATCCTAAGGGATGTGCTTAGGTTTTTCAATAAAGTGCCTTCCTTTCCTTTCACTAGAAATTACCCCAAGATCCCAGAAACTTAAACTACTCTGTTTTCTAGACTAGGTTTCTACCCATATCTCAAAGCAGATCCAACTCAAACATTTTGTGGAGTCCTCACTTCTTACTATCACTATTTCTTTTCTTTCTTTCTTCCTTTTTTTTTTTTTTTTTTTTTTTTAAGATAGGGTACATGAGAAAAGTCTTTTTCATGCACTCTAGGCTAGAGTGCAGTGGTATAATCACAGCTAAGTGAAGCTTTAACCTCCCAGGCTCGAGTGATCCTCCCACCTCAGCCTCCTCAGTAGCTGGGACTATAGCCACATGCCACCATGCCCACTAATTTTTAAAATTTTTTGTAGAGACAGGGTGTTACTGTGTTGCCCAGGCTGGTTTCAAATTCCTGGGCTCAAGCGATTCTCCCACCTCAGCCTCCTGGAGTGCTGGGATTACAGGCATGAACCACCATACCTAGCCACTATCACTATTTGTTATGGGACAAAACAGTTAATCAGGTTTTGAAAATAGTTACTAGATAACACTGTGTTTCATTAATAAATCTGGCTTTGCAATGCTGTACAACATTATCTTTTCAAAAATTAAAAATGGCCCGGTGCAGTAGCTCATGCCTATAATCCCAGCACCTTGGGAGGCCAAGTCGGGTGGATCACTTGAGGTCAGGAGTTTGAGACCAGCCCGACCAACGTGGAGAAACCTTGTTTCTACTAAAAATACAAAAATTAGCTGGGCGCGCTGGTTCCTGCCTGTAATCCCAGCTACTTGGGAGACTGAGACAAGGAGAATTTTGAACCCAGGAGGCAGAGGTTGCAGTGAGCCAAGATTGTGCCATTGCACTCCAGCCTGGGTGACAAGAGTGAAACTCCGTTCCAAAAAAAAAAAAGAAAAATTAAAAATAACCATTATACTTTCATGGTACAAAAACCATGCATGGGGCTGGGTGCAGGGGCTCACGCCTATAATCCCAGTACTTCGGGAGGCCGAGGCAGGTAGATCACAAGGTCAGGAGATGGAGACCATCCTGGCTAACGTGGTGAAACCCCATCTCTACTAAAAATACAAAAAATTAGCCGGGTGTGGTGGCGGGCGCCTGTAGTCCCAGCTACTCCGGACGCTGAGGCAAGAGAATGGTGTGAACCCAGGAGGCAGAGCTTGCAGTGAGCCGAGATTGAGCCACTGCACTCCAGCCTGGGTGACAGGGTGAGACTCTGTCTCAAAAAAACACAAAAAAAACCATGCATGTTTATTGTTGAAAATTTTGAAAATAGAGAGAAAATAAAAATACGCATAATCCTGTCTTTTAGAATTAACATTTTGGAGTCTGTGTTTTTCTCTGCATAAAAATGTATTTCTGCATCTACATATGCTCCTATTTTTCTGTCTATATATATGATATGTTTAGGTATAGTTTTTTTCCCCCAAAACTAGGATTGCTTTGTGTACTCTGCTGTCACTCTTTTTTGACTTAGTCATGTATCAAGAGTGGTTTTCCATTGATAGTGTCTTGTAGGGAGTTCTCACTTCTTACTATCACTATTTCTTTTCTTTTCTTTTTAATAAGTAAATAAATGAAATGAGAACCACATTTTATTTTTGCTTCTAGAAGCTCTTGAAATATGACCCTTCTCCTCCTGAAATGTATTTATTATTCTCCCAGCTAGCTGAGGAACGTATTGGAAATGTAAGAACTGTTCGAGCTTTTGGGAAAGAAATGACTGAAAGAGACAAATATGCCAGCAAAGTAGACTATGTGATGCAGTTAGCAAGGAAAGAGGCATTCGCTCGGGCTGGCTTCTTTGGAGCAGTAAGTAGATCATTTTGGAAAAAGTGAAAGTGGCAGATGTTAGAATGGTGAGAGTTTTATTCTGTGGTGTTCAGCGTAAGTAGAAAATGATTTTAATTTTTAAAATTTTAGTCTTAATTTCAAGGCTGAGAATGACTTTCTTTAAAATATTTTTGTGAAAAAGGAAGAAACAAGTAAATGTCCTTAGAGAAAAGTCAGTGCATGGTGCAATCGGGCACTGATTATTTGTGCGGTGCAGGCCAGTGGCATCAGCTTTGCCTGGGCCCTGGTCAGCCTCGCCGAGACTCAGCTCCATCGCAGATCTGCTGGGTAGGAAACTGGGGCCAGCAATCTGTTTAACAGGCCTTCTGGGTCATTCTCATGCCCCAAAGTCTGAGGATTAACCAAAATCACCTCAATGTGTTTCAAGAAAGAAGTATAAAAAAATCAATCACAATGCACTTAAATAGGACATGGAAATAGAAAATCACCATGAAGGCAAATTCATGATACGTGTAAACTGAAAAGAACTTCAGAGACAGTTCCATCATTGCTATGATTAACAGATAAGGAGCAGCAGCCCAGAGAAGGCTGCCCCTATGCCTAAGACAACCACATATGCTACCAAGGTAAAAGCAGGCCACAGATACAGGAGGCCAGCTCCTCAGGCTTGTGTCCTTGCCCAGAACATCTCATTGTATTATATAAACCCACGTAGTAAATATTTATTTGTTTCCTCTAGTTAGGGAAGGAACCTTTAGTATTACTTTTATCCTTTGCAAACTGAGTAGATGGGATAAAATTGGGATCTGATGAGAGACTTAGCTTACAGGTTTTCGTGGTGATTAGATTGTTTTCTTCGTTATTGCAATATTACAAAACCATTTTTAATTTGAAATTCAGGTGAAATTATTATTTTGGAAAAATCTTGCTGTGACAGTTGAATGAAAAAGGTACATTACAGGCTGTGTTCACGCTTTTTGCATTCTGGGTCCTTGATTCCCACCTGACTTCTGTGTTTTGTTCATTCGACAGACTGGGCTCTCTGGAAACCTGATTGTGCTTTCTGTCCTGTACAAAGGAGGGCTGCTGATGGGCAGTGCCCACATGACCGTGGGTGAACTCTCTTCCTTCCTAATGTATGCTTTCTGGGTTGGAATAAGCATTGGAGGTAAATAATTTAAATAGGCTTGGGGTGTTACAAATTAAAAATCAGAGCATCATTTCTGAAATAGAAACTGAACTTTCACACTACTTCAATTAACTTCGACTGAAAAAGATTTCCTAGAATGTTATTGTTCCAACTGGGCTTTGAAAGAAGTAAAATGAGTGTGACCCTCCGCAGCAGACGAGCAAACACCTCTTTGGTTGGGAAATTTGGGGATCTTTGCAGGCCTCTTGTAGCTCAGCATTGCTTTGGAGTGGTATTTCCCCGCCTGTGTCTTCAGACCGTTTGTTCACTTGCTCACAGGTGCAGGCAGGAGGAGGGCGGCGCTGAGCAAGTGTGGGCACAGAAACCCATAGTCCTGTGTTAGTGATGGTTTTGTGATTAGCAAATCAGTGGAGAATAAAATTCCTTTTGTACAAAGTCAACCATATTCAAAACTAATGAGCAATCAAAAAATATTTATAAATTATCAAGTGCATGGAACAGAGTTGCTTGCTTTTATTAAGACTGTCAGAGTTCAGCTTTTATTTTTCATTCCCGGATGAAGGAAAGCAGGAATGCATCCCCAGTCAACTTAGGGCAAATGATTTCCTAGTTTTTGTTTCCCTTCTTGTCTTTGAAACTCAAGATGGAAAGGTCAGGTAAGTAGCTTAAGGTCTGATTAATGGAATATTATCAGGTATCCTATGGTGTTGCTTCAACCAGAGGATTTTATTTTCAGGGTTTTTTTGTCTAACTGTTGAAGGTAGAGGCATTTCTGTAGACATCTGCAGGCAAGTGAAGATTTTTTTCTGGAATGATATTTTCAGAGACCCCTGAAAAAAGCATTTTAGTTCTGCCGGCTGGTCTTAAATAAAAACTGATTAAGATGTTTTGGGGTGCTGGATGGTTTGGGAAGTGAGGAGGTGGACTGGTTCAGGAGGACCCACAGACAGTATGTAGCCCTTCCCTCTCCATTTCTTGGATTAAGCCTGCTGGGCTGGAGGTTTCACACCCTGTTATGGTCCTATTCCCTTAGGTCTTCTGTCCTCCTTCAAGTGGACTGTCTACCCCACTTCCCTTCTCCCTGGCCTTTCTGTTCACATTCCAGATTTCCTCCCTGGCCTCCCCTCATCTTAATGTTTTCTGTCACATTTGACATAATCTTTCTCAGCCCCTCCTCTTCTCTCCTCTGTACCACTTGGCATGATAGAAGTTATTTCTGTTTGTGGTTGTTCTATTGTTCTCTCTATTCACAAGGGGCAAGTTCACAACTGTGTCTTGCACAGAATGGGTTGGAAAACACAGTTCTAATCCATTGCTATAGTCGGTGACCACCACTGGTTATAGGAGGTGCTGCTAAGGCTTTGTCTGCGTGCAGAGATTGGGTAATTTGGCTTTCTTAACCACAGGCCAGCCCACAACTCTGGTCAACTGTCTTGTTCAGGATCTGCCATCTGGTGTGAGGAGGGATGAAAGAAAATATGGGTAGGTCAGTGTACACCTGTTGCCACCGGTTCTTCCACATTTATAACATAGATGCCTAAGGTGATAGGAATGTAATCCAGCAACTTGAATTAGCAGGTGAGGATTCTACCACTGAACCACCAATGCCCAACAACTTAAATTGGATTTTAAGTGCTTGTTTGTTTATTTATTTAGAGGCGGAGTCTCGCTCTTTCACCCAGGCTGGAGTGCAGTGGCATGATCTCGGCTCACTGCAACCCCTGCCTCCTGGATTCAAACAATTGTCCTGCCTCAGCCTTCTGAGTAGCTGGGACTACAGGCACATGCCGCCACACCTGGCTAATTTTTCGGATTTTTTAGTAGAGACGGGGTTTCACTGTGTTGCCCAGGCTGGTCTCGAACTCCTGAACTCCGGGAATCCGCCCGCCTCAGACTCCCAAAGTACTGGGATTACAGGTGTGAGCCACCGCACCTAGCCGTGCTTTTATGTTTTTAAAGTAATTTTATACTTTTATAGAATCACTATCCAAAGTGATTCTATAATAAATCTACAAAACAAGAAATTCTATTTTATTTATTAAATAATTTTTATTTTGATTTCGGCTTAGAAGGGCATACTAGGGGTAAAAACCCCAGTGATTCTAAGTACATTCTCTTCTAAAATGAAGTCAGAAGTACGATATGAAGAAAAGCAAAACCTAACCATTTTCAAGTTTACAATTCAGTGGTGTTTAGTACATCCACAATGCTGTGCAACCACTGCCTCTGTCTAGCTCTCAAACAGTTTCATCACTGAAAAGAAAACCAATACTCATTAAGCAATCTATCTACATTACTTCCTCCTGCCAGCTCCTGGCAACCACAGTTTGCTTTCTGTCTTTATGTATTTACTTATTGTAGATATTTCATATAAAAGGAATCACACAATATATGTCCTTTTGTGCCTGGCTTCTTACACTTAGCATAATATTTTCAAAGTTCATCTACATTGTAGCACGTATCAGTACGTCATTCCTTTTTTTTTTTTTTATTTTTTTTTATTTTTTCCCGAGACAGGGGCTTGCTCTGTCACCCAGGCTGGAGTGCAGTAGTGCAGCCTTGACCTCCTGGGCTCAAGCAGTCCTCTCACCTCAGCCCCCTGAGTAGCTGGGACTTACAGGCATGTGCCACCATGCCTAGCTAGCTTTTGTATTTTTTGTAGAGACAGAGTTTCACCATGTTTCCCAGGCTAGTCTTGAACTTCTGGGCTCAAGCAGTCTGCCCGCTTCTGCCTCCCAGAGTGTTGGGATGACAGGCATGAGCCACTACTACTGGGCTAGTGGGTCGTTCCTTTTTATGGTTGAATATTACATTATAAAGAGAGATCACATTTTGTTTATCCAGGGCTGTTGTGCTTTTGTTCTTCAGAGTCAAAGCTCTTTACTATGTTAAACTACTTTTGACTGTTTCCCTTTACTTCTTTTTTGTTTTTGTTTTGTTTTGTTTTAGAGACAGGATCTCACTTTGTCTCCAGGAGGGAGTGCAGTGGCACAATCCTAGCCCACTGCAGCCTCGACCTCCTGGGCTCAAGTGATCCTTCTGCCTCAGCCTCCTGAGTAGCTAGGACTGCAGGCATACACAACCATACTCAGCTAATTATTAATTTTTTTTTTTTTGTAGAGACAGGGTCTCGCTATGTTGTGTTGCCCAGGCTGGTCTCACACTCCTGGGCTCAAGTGATTCTCCTGCCTTGGCCTCTCAAAGTGCTGGGATTATAGATGTGTACCACCATGCCCAGCCTTAATTTTTTTCTTCTTCCTTTCTTCCCTCCCTCCCTTCTTTTTAAAAATTAATACCATTTTCAAAGTAGTTTTACGTTCATAGCAAAATTGTGTAGAGAAAGGGGTGCATACCCATGCCCCTATACACGCACAGCCTCCCCATTAACATCCCCCGCAGGGTGGTACATTTGATACAATTAATGAATCTACAGCCAGGGGCAGTGACTCACTTCTGTAATCCCAGCACTTTGCGAGGCTGAGGCGGGCAGATCACTTGAGGCCAGGAGTTCGAGACCAGCCTGGCCAACATGGCAAAACCCTGTCTCTACTAAAAATACAAAAATTAGCTGGGTGTGGTGGTGCATGCCTGTAATCCCAGCTACTTGGGAGGCTGAGGCAGGAGAATTGCTTGAACCCGGGAGGCGGAGGTTGCAGTGAGCTGAGATTGCACCACTGCACTCCAGCCTGGGTGACAGAGTGAGACCCTGTCTCAAAAGAAGAAAAAAAGCCTACATTGACACAGCGTTACACCCAAAGTCCACAGTTTACATTAGGGTTCACTCTTGGTGGTGTACATTCTATGGGTTTGGACAAATGCAAAATGACATGTATCCAACATTACTGTACCATACAAAGTATTTTCACTGCCCAAAAGATCCTCCGAGCTCTGCTTATTCATCACCCTTCTGAAACCCCTGACAACCACTGATGGTTTTACTGTTGCCATGGTTATGCCTTTTCTAGAATGTCATATAGTTTTAATCATACAGTATGTAGCATTTGGTTGGCTCTTTTCACAGAAATATGCATTTAAGATTTCTCCATGTCTTTTTATGGCTTGATAGCTCATTTATTTTTAGCACTGAATAATATTCCATTATGTGGATGTACAACAGTTTATTCATTCACCTACTAAAGGACACTTGGCTGCTTCTAAGTTTTGGCAATGATGAATCAAGCTGCTATAAACATCCATGTGTAGGTTTTTGTGTAGATAGAAGTTTTCAGCTCATTTAGGCAAATACCAAGGAGTACAACTGCTTGATTGGATGGTAAGAATGTGTTCAGCTTAGCACAGTGGCAGTATCATAGGCACTGAGGTTTATCCGAGGCATGCTTACTGCTAATTGAAAACTTTTCCCAATACCCTGCTGTGATGACTTGCAACGTAGTCAGCATTGGCAAGGTGTTTTGTTTTTTTTTTTTTTTTTTAAAAAGGGAATCTCATTCTGTTGCCCAGGCTGGAGTGCAGTGGCACCATCTCGGCTCACTCCACCTCCCAGGTTCAAGGAATTCTTGTGCCTCAGCCTCCCAAATAGCTAGGATTACAGGCATCCGCCACCATGCCTGACTTTTTTTTTTTTTGAGATGGAGTCTCGCTCTGTCACCCTGTCTGGAGTGTAATGGCGCAGTCTCGGCCACTGCAACGTCCACCTCCCAGGTTCTAGCGATTCTCCAGCCTCAGCCTCCTGAGTAGCTGGGACTACAGTTGTGTGCCACCACGTCCAGCTTTTTTTTTTTTTTTTTTTTTTTTGTATTTTTAGTAGAGAAGGGGTTTCACCATGTTGGCCAGGCTAGTTTCGAACTCTGACCTCAAGTGATCCACCCACCTCGGCCTCCGAAAGTCCTGGGATTACAGGCATGAGCCACCCGCGCCTGGTCTAATTTTTGTATTTTTGTATTTTTTTTTTTTCAGTAGAGATAGGGTTTTACCGTGTTGGCCAGGCTGATCTTGAATTCCTGGCCTCAAGTGATCTGCCTACCTTGGCCTCCCAAAGTGCTGGGATTACAGGTGTGAGCCACCGCACCCGACCAGCATTGGCAACTTTGACATCTCTATGGAGACTGAATGAATTTCTTACAAAAACATTTTTAGTTCTGTAAGAAACTCCCAAACTGCCTTGCAAAGTGTGTGTCCCATTTGCATCCCCACCAGCAAGAAATGAGAATTCTTGTTGCTCCACGTCCACCCCAGCATTTGGTGGAATCGATGTTCTAGCTTTTAGCCATTCTGATAGATGCATGATATTTCATTGTTGTTTTAGTTTGCATTTCCCTGGTGACATATGATGTTGAGCATCTGTTCATATGCTTATTTGTTCTCTGTATATCTTCTCTGGTGAGTTGTCTGTTCAGGACTTTTGACCATTTTAAAATAAGTCTTCATGTTTCCGTATTGTTGCGTTTTAAGAGTTCTTTGTAAATTTTGGGTAGCAGTCCTTTATTGGATATGTGTTTTACAGATATTTTCTCCCAGTTTGTGGCTGGTCCTCTTCTTTTTCGCATTGTCTTTTGCAAAGCATACATTTTTAATTTTAATGAAGTCCACCTTCTTTCTTTCATGGATTGTACCTTTGGTATTGTATCTAAAAAGTCATCACCAAATTCAAGGTCATCTACACTTGCTCCTGTGTTGCCTTCTAGGAGTTTATTGTTTTGTGTTTTACATTAGGTCTGTAATTCACTCTATATTAGTTTTTGGGAAAGGTGTAAGGTCTGTGTCTAGATTCCTTATTTGCATGTGGATGTTCAGTTGTTCTAGAACCATTCGTTAAAAAGACAATACATATATTGCCGTTGCATCTCCATTGTATTGCCTTTACTTCTTTGTCAAAAATCAGTTGACTATTTGTGGGGTCCTATTTTTGCCAAATGCATTTTTAATTTAGCCTAAACATTTTAGTCCATTGTATCTTGCATAAATATTCATACCATAGAATATTCGAATTTTTTTTTTTTCCCCCAGTATCCTCACTGAGGGAAAATGTTACAAATATATGTCCTCACATTTGATGTAGACCATTGCATTTGGGTTTTAATTGTTAAATAACAGTTCAGGCCGGGCACGGTGACTCACACCTATAATCCCAGCACTTTGGGAGGCTGAGGCGGGTGCATCAATTGAGGTCGGGAGTTCGAGACCAGCCTGGCCAACATGGTGAAACCCCGTCTCTACTAAAAATACAAAGATTAGCCAGGCATGGTGGGGGATGCCTGTAATCCCAGCAACTCGGGAGGCAGAGGTTGCAGTGAGTAGAGATTACACCATAGCAGAGCAAGACTCCCTCTCAAAAAAAAAAAAAAAATCATGGTTCAAAGCTGACTTTAAAAAGTGATCGCTAGAGGCCAGGGAAGGAGACGCACATTTGTAATCCCAGCACTTTGCGAGGCCAAGGCAGGAGTGTTGCTGGAGCCCAGGAGTTGAAGACCAGCCTATGCAACACAGTGAGGCCCTGTCTCCACAAAAAAAATAAAAATAAAGAGATTGCTGGAATGTTTAACATTAACCAAATTTATTTCCGTGTTTGCTACTGTGAAAGTCTTTTTTTTTTTTTTTTTGAGACAAGGTCTCGTTCTGTTGCCCTGAGTGCTGCCAGAGTGCCGGGGTGCAGTAATACCTCATTGCAGCCTTAACCTCTTGGACTCAAGTGATCCTCCTGCCTCAGCCTCCCAATTGATTAGGAATATAGGCACATGCTAACAGGCCTGGCCTTAAAATTATTTTTTGTAGAAACAGCGTTCTCTCTGTGTTGCCCAGGGTGGTGTGAACTCCTGGGCTCTAGCAATCATCCCACCTTGGCCTCCCAAAGTGTTGAGATTACAGCCAGGAACCACTTTGCCTGGCCTCATTTTTATTTTATTTATTTATTTATTTATTTTACATAACATAACATTGTATTAGGTATTATAAGTAATCTAGAGATTACTTGAAGTATATGGGAGAATGTGAGTAGCTTATCAAAGTTGTATTTATTGATCGCCTGAAGGTGAGGTATTATTTTGTGGATTTGTCTTTAAAATCAGCATTGAAGTATTTTGTATTTTTTTAAATTATGAGATAGCATTACAGTTAAATTGCTATGCTTTTAACTAGGTAGACTTCCTCTGCAGCATTATGATTTTAATCCAGTGGTTGATGAGTATGACTATATATGTTTTTCAATCCCTGATCAAACATTAAATCCTTATTAGAAATCAGTGAAATGTGGCTGGGCGCAGTGGCTGACGCCTATAATCCCACACTTTGGGAGGCTGAGAGGGGTGGATCACCTAAGATCAGGAGTTTGAGAGCAGCCTGGCCAACTTGGCGAAACCCCATCTCTACTAAAAATAAAAAAATTAGCCAGGCCTGGTGGTGTGCGCCTATAATCCCAGCTACTCAGGAGGCTGAGGCAGGAAAATCACTTGAACCGGGGAGATAGAGATTGCAGTGAGCCAAGATTGTGCCACTGCACTCCAGCCTGGGTGACAGAGTGAGACTCTGTCTCAAAAAAAAAACAAAAAACAAAAAATCAATGAAACTGGAGGAGGAAAAGCCAAAGGAAAACTAGAGTATGAGACAAGGGAATTTTGAGTATCAGTTCCCAGGAAGCTGCTTCAAGTTGTTTTTTTGAAAATATTAATAACAGATTTCATATTAAAAGCAATCATTGTCACTCCTCTCGGAGGAGTGGTGGTCAGTGCCGGTGCCAGTGGTGGACATGTGTGTGGATTCTTCTTCTCGTCCTCAGGTCTGAGCTCTTTCTACTCGGAGCTGATGAAAGGACTGGGTGCCGGGGGGCGCCTCTGGGAGCTCCTGGAGAGAGAGCCCAAGCTGCCTTTTAACGGTGGGTCTCAAAATGGGTTGTTTCTTTGCTAGGATGAAACAAATGTGGCTTCGAACAATGAAACCAGCTCTTCCCCTGCCTGCAAGGGAGTGAGGGATGAGCCACAATAAAGGTGTGGGTCCTGCTGCATGGCGGGCCGGGCAGGGGGCTGGTCAGGTTTTCTATGAGAAGGGGAGGGACAGCTGCTGTGGCGCTGTTGTGGGCCAGGATGCCCCTGGATGCATGGGCCGGCCACATAGTGTGCTGCCCTCTGTTCCCCTCCCTGCATCTGGGCATTACTGCCAAGGGCAGGATGGAAGTCATTGTGGCCCAGGGCTGTGACTAGGAAGGGGCCCGGCTAGTCCACCAAATTGATCTTCCCTAGTGATTCTGACATCTAGGAGAGCTAGGGTGGGAGGAAGGGAGGAGGAATCAGACATAAGAAAATATCTAAGTTTCTTGGCTTTTTGGGGTGGGGTAGAGGAGGCTGGTGCTCGTTGGCTGGAGCCATCTCCTTTTTACCAGTGACTTCCCTGGAGCTGTAGGGTGTAGACCAACTAGCCAGGAATCAGGAGAAATGGCTAAGTAGTAACCACTCCCAACTGCTTGTTGACTTCCTAGGACATTGTTAGGTAGCCCCAGGTCCATAAGTGAAAGCCAAATATTCTCCAATGTGATAGGCCTAGGAAATAGGCCCAACTGAGAGAGTTTGAGTGGTGTCTGCCAAAGCAGAGCAGGTGAACACCAGGGCAGAACAGACCTCTGACCCCCTCCAGTTCTGCAGCTGTTGTGCAGCGCTCCCCTATTCATCATAACTTTCAAAATATTTATTCGGGGTAGGTAAAATAAACTCTGGAGCTACACAGAGGCAGTGGCATAGACAGAAGGCCATTGGGTTTGAAACCAGACTACAAGGGTGGATCTTAACTCCACTGCTTGTTAGCTTAAGCAGGTTGTTGTCTGTGGTCTTCAGTGTCCTCATCAGCAAAATTAGAATCAATTTCTACTTTGCAGGGTTGTCAGGATCAAATAAGACCATCTATGTGTAGTACCTTGAATATAGTAGGTGCGGAGTTGGTGCATGGTAAGCATTTAGCCTGCTTCTGACTTGCCCTTTAAGAGCTCATATGCCAGGACTAGCTGTGATAGAGTCACCCATCCATAGCCAGATGAGTAGGAGAACCGAGTTCAGCTGTGAGTTTAATTTTTTGCTTTAAGTAATTAATATTCCATTTTATGTTTCAGAGGGGGTCATCTTAAATGATAAAAGCTTCCAGGGTGCTTTGGAGTTTAAGAACGTGCATTTTGCCTATCCAGCTCGCCCAGAGGTGCCCATATTTCAGGATTTCAGCCTTTCCATTCCATCAGGATGTGTCACGGCACTGGTTGGCCCAAGTGGTTCAGGCAAATCAACAGTGCTTTCGCTCCTGTTGAGGTTGTACGACCCTGCTTCTGGTAAGTGGTTCACCACGCTGTAGCACCAGGGGACTGTCCCGAGCTCTGCTCCCACTTTTGTGCCCTGGGAGATGCTCAAACCGTGCAGATACCTTCTTTTGTGAGAGTACTTTCTTTTCTAAGTGCCAATG
Source organism: Chlorocebus sabaeus (assembly GCF_047675955.1). Lineage (NCBI taxonomy): Eukaryota > Metazoa > Chordata > Mammalia > Primates > Cercopithecidae > Chlorocebus > Chlorocebus sabaeus. The sequence continues at coordinate 67,544,285 of NC_132928.1, read as the reverse complement.
GAAAGAAATCCCTCAAACAGAAGGTGTCATTTGCAGGGGCATGACAGCTCATACAGAGGCCTTTAGAGCATTTTGTATATAATGTGTCCTACCTCTTCATGCCCAGAGTGACTTCCCCAGTTCTACGTCCTCATCTCCCATGTGGGTATCTCCTCTGGATATGCCCTCTACTGGGAGCAGGTGGACGAGGCTGTGCTCAGCAGCCAGGAGAAGGTGCCGGGGCTGCTGCTGGACATCCCTACACACCAGCAGCACCCTGGAGAACCGCCGTTTGCCAGCCTGCGTGCTAGGCGCAGGAGTGATGGGGAGCTCCTGGAGAACCTCTGCCTCTGCCTGTGACCCATCGAGTGCTTATTATAACACAGTTAACTTGGCAATGAGTGATTCGCTTCTTTTTGTTTCACTGTGTCACACAGGCTGGAGTACAGTGGAGCGATCCATTGCAAGCTCCACCTCCCGGGTTCACGCCATTCTCTTGCCTCAGCCTCCCGAGTAGCTGGGACTACAGGCACCCATCACCACGCCCAGCTAATTTTTTGTATTTTTAGTAGAGTTGGGGTTTCACCATGTTAGCCAGGATGGTCTTGATCTCCTGACCTCGTGATCTGCCCGCCTTGGCCTTCCAAAGTGCTGGGATTACAGGCGTGAGCCCCCATGCCTGGCCAGTGATTTGCTTCTATGTGACTCTTCCATTGAAACTATTTTGAGCTAGTAGGGATTTTCATAATGGATGATTTCTCTCATTCTGGTTTTTATTTTATTTTTAACGGGATTATAAGATCTTTAAGAACAAAGATTGTCATGATTTTACTTCTTTATATCTTCCCTGTAGTAGACAACAATATCAGCAAGCAAACAACTCTTAGTAAAAATCAAATCATGAATTTAGAAGAGTATTTTGGCCGGATGTGGAGCCCCACACCTGTAATTCCAACACTTTGGGAAGCTGAGGTGGGAGGATCACTTGAGGCCACAAGCTGGAGCCCAGCCTGGGTAACATAATGAGACCCTGTCTCTATTTAAAAAAAAAAATTCTTTAATTTAAAAAATGAAAAGAATTTTTGTGTCTTTGTGCTTATGCTTCTTGGTTAAAATAATGTGGGAACTGGTTACATGTCAGATAAATACGTGACTTACAAATCCTGACCCACGGAATCACCACCTGTGTTAAAATGGGGCTTACTACACTGTTTGCCTCTGGAATCACTTTCTTGGTTCACCATTGACTTGCTATAAAATTTGGAGTATAAAAAAGTCCTAGTTAGCCAGGCACAGTAGTTCATACCTGTAATCTCAGCTCTTAGGAGACAGAGGTGGGAGGATAGCTTGAGCCCAGGGGTTTGAGACCTACCTGGGCAATATAGTGAGACTTTGTTCTCCACAAAAAGGAAAAAAAAAGACAAAAAACAAGCCTATTTAGGTTGCTGTAATTTAAGTAAAAATACTGAGTCTCTAGTTTCTTCATCACAATGAATAAATCCAGGACAAAGCAAGCTGCAGTTAAATGCCTGCCACGTGTAGTCTATAGAGAGCGTTGTGCTTTTTCATCGAAGACCTCAAGTTTTTGCCAGTTTGTGAAACTTTCCCCCTGGCTGCTATAATTCCACAACATTAACTGAGAAAAAAATGGCATTTCTTACGCTGTCACTGTTGTCATCATCCCCAAGTATTGTTGAGCACCCTCAATGTGAAGAATTACGTTACTGAAAGTCGTAGAGATCGCGTCTGATTATTTAAAAGCTCTGCCATGGTATCGACCAGACTCTTAGTTGCAGACAACAGATTCCTCACCAACTAAGCTTATACAGAAAGGGATATTTTAAGGAGTAATAAAAGAGCTCAAAAATCACTGACAGGGGTGACAAAATAGATTCTAGATTGTACGTCCAGGACAGTTCCCAGAACTCCACCCCAGAACCAAGCCTTCAAGGTAGCTGCTGACACTGCATGGTCAGGAAGCTGCAAATTTAGGCAGTTGCCATCATGAGTACCAGCTTCAGAACTGTGCCACCTCTGCCAGTATTCGTGCCAGCAAGTGGATGCCTCATGGCTTGCCCCTCCCTTCTTAATTAAAGCTTTGCACAAGTGCATCTTATCGGTGGAATCCTAAGTCACTAGGGAGTTTTAGGAAAACTCCCTCCAACCTCCAGGGTACAGGAAGGCAAGCTGGACAGATGGACTAGGTGAGATAGTCATCCAGCTACTATAGGGAGGCAATAAGTTGGACAATCCAGAAAGACCCTTTTAGCTTTGAAATTTCATGAAATACGTTAGTTTTAGAGTCCATCTGGAGATTTTCCATACATTTTGATCTTTAAAAAATAAGTCTGGAATGTTCCCACCGGATCTTTTCTGTGTTGATCATCAGCCTCATCACACTCAGTGACTCTTTCCTTTCCTCTCAACAAGGAAATATTAGTCTTGATGGCCATGACATCCGTCAGCTAAACCCAGTGTGGCTGAGATCCAAGATTGGGACAGTGAGTCAGGTAAGAAGAGAGGCTTCCATTTCTATTTCACTTTCTTTTAAAATTACTTTTGTCTTTTGTTGTTGTTGTTTTTTTTTTTTTTTGTCTCAAACTTCTCAAGAGAGAAGGAATGGAAGTCTTCAGGATGTATTAAGCTCATCTCACATGGCAGGTTGTTTAGGTTTGCAAGTAGCACTGTTTCCTGAAAACCCTAAACCCTTGAGCAAGAGCAAAGCATTGACTTGTTATTGAAAGCTGGAGACCGCCATTACTAGATAGTCTAGAGGATGGGGAGGAAATGATAGAAGATTTTATTGACTCTTTTTTAGCTTTTATTGATTCTTCCCCACTTCCCATTTTTATCACCAGCCACAGTCTACTATTCTGCATAATGAGTTTCAGGGAGAAGTGAGCAAAGACTGGCAAGAGCCAGAGTCCTCCCTGCAAAGAATTTGCAGATTTCAAAGCAGACTGTTTAATGTAATGTGGTCACTTTGATAAGGCCATTTTCACAAGACCCTTTGGGGCAGGGAAATGTTGCTGCAGCTGTTTTAATTTTTATTAACAGGCTGTGCACACAGCATACAAACCTGAGCCTCCCCCCATTTCTGAACCACTCTTTGCAATTAGCTCATCCTCTCCTCACTGCACTTGGGTGAGGGCAGGTGGACAGTGATGGGTGCTCAGGAGTGTAGGGACATGAGTGGTGTATATTATTAGTGATGGAGAAAAGAGCCTGGAAGTTTGCTTATTTTTTAGGACTACTTTATACGGTTCTGTCAGAATTGTTTGTTTCTATCTGGTTTGTGTGTATTTCAAAAAGTAATGGATGGAGATGGATTCCCCACTTTGTCCTGAGTGGAAGGCAAGCAGCTGGAAAATGAAGGGGGAGTCGGGGTCTCCTGGTGCCTCCTGATTCCTAAGGCAGGGGACTGACATTTATGAAGTTCCTACTATGTGCCAGGTGCCTCACGGGCACCTGCTGTGAGGTCTCATTGCCTGCAGCATGGTGAGAACTACAGATGATAAAATTCTGTTTATGGCAAAACATAAATTTTTAAAAAGACTGCTAGGTGTCAATTTATTAGACATGTTGGAAGTCTGTTTGAAATTCGTGATATGTTTTATTTCCTATTTGTAGGAACCCATTTTGTTTTCTTGCTCAATCGCTGAGAACATTGCTTATGGTGCTGATGACCCTTCCTCTGTGACTGCTGAGGAAGTCCAGAGAGTGGCTGAAGTGGCCAATGCAGTGGCCTTCATCCGGAATTTCCCCCAAGGGTTCAACACTGTGGTTGGAGAAAAGGGTGTTCTCCTCTCAGGTGCATTTCTTTACTGCTTTGTAGCAAAATCTCTATATCCAAATAACTTTTCACATGTTTCTTGTTTTGTTTTTTGTCTTTTTTTTTTTTTGAGACGGAGTCTTGCTCTGTCGCCCAGGCTGGAATGCAGTGGCGCGATCTCGGCTCTCTGCAAGCTCCACCTCCTGGGTTCACGCCATTTTCCTGCCTCAGCCTCCCGAGTAGCTGGGACTACAGGCGCCCACCACCAAGTCCAGCTAATGTTTTGTATTTTTAGTAGAGAAAGGGTTTCACCGCGTTAGCCAGGATGATCTCAATCTCCTGACCTCGTGATCCGCCCACCTTGGCCTCGCAAAGTGCTAGGATTACACGCATGAGCCACCGTGCCCGGCCCACATGTTTCTGTATTGCAGTATTATTTTCTAATTAGGTTTTCATCTTTAGAGTTTTTGAAATTAGCCTTACCACTTGCTCTCTTACATGTGGAAAACTCCCCAGTGTTTTTTTTCACTTTCTACCCCATATGTGTTCCAAAAATTCTGAGTAGTACTCAGCCACAGCAAGCTTTTTTTCATCTGGAAAAAAACAAAACAAAACAAAAAAACTGTACTTTGCGACCTGAGACCCTCAAAGATTAAAGAAAGTAAGATAAGAAGTGGCAGGATGATTTGCTCAGGGAGTCGGGGAATGTGCATCAGGAACAAAGCTGAAACTGAAAGAGTTATTTCCTCCCTACATGCTAGACCAGGGTTTGACAAACTTTTCTTTAAAGAGCCAGAGAGTAAATATTGTGGGTTTTGTCCAGGCACGGTGGCTCACACCTGTAATCCCAGCACTTTGGGAGGCTGAGGCGGGTGGATCACTTGAGGTCAAGAGTTCAAGACTAGCCTGGTGAACATGGTGAAACCCCGTCTCTACTGAAAATACAAAAAGTTAGCTAGGCGTGGTGGTGGGTGCCTGTAATCCCAGCTACTCGGGAGGCTGAGGCATGAGAATTGCTTGAACCCAGGAGGTGGAGGTTGCAGTGAGCCGAGATCGTGCCATGACACTTCAGTGTGGGACACAGAGCAAGACTGTGTCTCAAAAAAAAAAAAAAAGAATCATGGGTTTTATGGGCCACATATGATTGCTGTCACACATTCTTCTTTGTGTATGTGTGTTTTTTTAACAACTCTAAAAATGTAAAACACATTCTTAGCTTGAGGGCCGTGCAAAAACAAGCCATGGTTCAGGTCTGGCCTGTGGGCCATAATTTGCTAAGTGGACTCGCAGCTGTAAGGCAAAGTGAGTGGTTCCCTGTGATGTCAGACCACACCTATCATTCTGGATCACATTATGGGTGCCATATTTTGAGGAGAGAGAAGACTGACTTTGTATTTCTTTAAAGTGCAGAAATGGAACCAATGAGTAGAACTTAAAGAGAAATAAATTTTCAGCTAAACACTTTTTTTTTTTTGGTCAATGCAAATATTGAAATGTTTCCTTGCAAGATAACAAGCTCCTGGCCAGGCACGGTGGCTTACGCCTGTAGTTCCAGCACTTTGGAAGGCCAAGACAGGCTGATTGCTTGAGCTCAGTAGTTCGAGACCAGCCTGAGCAACATGGCGAGACCGTCTCTCTACCAAAAATACAAAACAATAGCCAGGTGTGGTGGTGTGCGCCTATGGTCCCAGCTACTTAGGAGGCTGAGGTGGGAGTATTGCTTGAGCCCAGCGGGGCAGAGGTTGCAGTGAGCTGAGATGGCACCACTGCACTCCACCCTTAGTGACAGAGTGAGTGAGACCCTGTCTTAAAAAGAAAAAAAAAAAAAAAAAAACTCCTTGTCTCTGCTTGAGCAGAGGGTGGGTGCCTCTTTGTCACAGGGAAGGCTGGCAGATGAGACTAAAACAGTAGTCTTTTCCAATGCTAAACTTTTCATTTGAAGTTAGACCACAGAAAATACAAAAGGGTTTTAAGCTTATTGTATATGATTAAAAAACATACATAAGCAGTAGATGAAAAGGCATTTTTGATAAATCTGAGATGTTCCAGGAGTAGAATTCCTCTCTGCTGTGTAAAAGTGAACTGCTACTCCATCTCTGAAATGTATCTGAGAAACGGGGCAGAAAACCAGTTTAAACTGCTCGTGGTGAAATTATTGAACATTGAAGTGTGAGGCTTGTCCCAAGAGCACATCACCTCCCTTGAAACAGATTCTGCATGTCTTTCCCTCTGGTAGGATCCTCCAGCTCTGTTTCTCAGTGAAGTAACCAGAGGTTCCAGTCTGCTCTTACTTTCTGGGAGGAAGACAGAGCACCTAGTAATAGATTCCCAGTGTGCTGACTGGCACCACAGACGACTCAGAGGGGACCTAAGCCATCAGCAGGCTGCTCTAAGGATGTACCTCAGGGCACTCAGGCATCCTCACCAATCAGAGGCTCAGGAGAGGGTTTTCCTCAACGCTCTCCTTGTGTGCACTGGTTTCCTGTTTGAGAGCAGCATTTAGCAGCACCACACACCTCAGATGTAGAGGATGAACCTCTCTTATAGGAAATAAAATGATGTCCAGCAACTACTGTTGATAAGTATCTTCAGCCAATAAAATCAACCAAAAAGGAATGTTTTTTATCCCCAGAAGTGGAATTGGGTTTTATAAACAATGTAAGTTGGGAGGAGTGAGCGCTCTGAGACTTTCCAAGTGTGACTTAGGAGTAGCGTCCCTGGAGAAGAGGAGGGAGGATGGGGTGAGACAAAGATAGGGAGGGAATCAACACAGATCCTGCTGACTCAGCTCCATCCCACCTTCTCCCACACCTACTTCCAGTTTGTTCCCTCACTTTTAGTAGAATTTGAGCTTAAAAAGACAGGATTAAAGTGGCCTACTGTAATTTTCAGTGTCATACATACACACATACTACTATTTGTTCCTCTAAAGGAGGGGGAAAAAAGAACATCATAAAGAATAAGCGCTATGTTAGCTGGGCATTGCTACAGGCACTGCCTGTAGTCCCAGGTACTGGGGAGGCTGAGGCAGGAGAATCACTTGAGCCCAGGAGTGAAAGGTTGCAGTGAGCCATGATTGCACTACTGCACTCCACCTGGAAGACAGAGCAAGACTCTTATCTCAAAACATAAAAATAAAAAATAACTGCTATAATGTGGGAATGTTAGAATTACCAGTCTCAGCACCATTGATGTCCTTTGCTCCCAGACATTTCAAGTGTACTTTGGAAACCTGCAAATATCTTGAGTTTCTGGTTTCCTTGCTACATTGGATATTCTGCTAGGGAGGAAGTATGTGTAGCGATGAACAGCATAGATCTTTACATGCTTTTAAGAGCATACCCCTTGCACTGTGTAGGTTCAGATCTCAGTTCCATTACTTACCAACTGTGAGATCTTGGTCATGTTACTTTGTATCTCAGTTTATCATCTGTAAAATGGGAAAAATTATAGGGTCTATTGCATAGGATTTTTTAAAAGATTAGCCAGGCACAGTGGCTCACAATCTCAGCACTTTGGGAGACAAAGGCAGGAGGATCTCTTGAGTCCGGGAGTTTGACACTAGCCTGGGCAACAGAGCAAGACCATCTCTACAAAAAATTTTAAAAATTAGCCAGGTGTGGTGGTATGGGCCTGTGGTCCCAGCTTCTCAGGAGGCTGAGGCAGGAGGATCACTTGAGCCCAGGAGGTTGAAGCTACGATGAGCTGTGTTCATGCCATTGCACTCCAGTTGGGTGACAGAGCAAGACCTTGTTTGAAATTATTTAAAATAAAAACATTAAATGAGATAAATGCATGCAGTGCATATAGAAAATGCCTGGTGTTGGCTGGGCACTGTGGCTCCCACCTATAATCCCAGCACTTTGGGAGGCTGAGGTGGGCGGAATGCTTGAGCCCAGGAGCTTGAGACCAGCCTGGGCAACATGGCAAAATCCTGTCTTTACCACAAATTAGCCAGGTGTGTTGGTGCACACCTGTAGTCTCAGCTACTTGGAAGGCTGAAGTGGGAGGATCACTTGAGCCCAGGAGATTGAGGCTGTAGTGAGCAGTGATCACGCCACTGCACTCCAGCATGTGTGACAGATCGAGACCCTGTCTCAAAAATAAAGAAAAGAAAATACCTGGTATATAGGAAGTCCTCAATAAATGTTGGCTATGATAATAATTGTTATTATTAATTTTGGGATTGATATATTTTAAACCTATATTTTAAAATAAGTTTCTGGTCTATCTGTGTCAGCTATGACTAACTAGAAGAAGCTTACCTTCAAATTGCTATATGGTTTATCATAAAAGCCTATTACTAAGATTTTTTGTTAAGGCTTTCTTTTTTTAAATATTGTCTTTGTCAGGTGGGCAGAAACAGCGGATTGCAATCGCCCGTGCTCTGCTAAAGGTAAGCCTGAAGCAACTTGGATGTTTTTAAAATTAGGGATTATTTTTATTACGGACTTTGTAATTTGTAATTTAGTATTTATCTTCTTCCTTTTCTTGTTTTTTTTTTTTCTTGGAGGGGGAGGGTGACAGTTCTGGTGAAAGGTAAATTAGTGTAGTATATTGTCCAAATTTAAGAAGTGTTTCTTAGGTATCATGAGCCCAGTACTGTGCTAAGGTTGTTGGAGATAGAAGAATGTTAACACATGGACCCTGCATCAAGCAGCATACACTCTAGCCAGTGAAACAGTGATTATTAGTGCAAAATATAAAACAGCACAAGTATGCATATTTGTACAATCTGTAATCAGCTGCTAAAATGAATAGTACAGACTTGAAGTACTTAGGCAAGATTCCTAGAAGGAAAGGGAAGAGCCATTTTAGCTGAAAGGCAGGCATTCTCTTTTTAAGGAAGCAATAGCCTTCCCTTTGTTATACAACTGTTCTCCTCAGACTTATAGGTGATTTTTTTTTTTAAAAGCAGCTTTACTGAAGTGGAATTTACATACGTAAAATTCATTTATTTTAAATGTACTTTCCAGTGACTTTTAGTAAATTTGAAGAGTTGGTTGCACACAAAGTCCAGTTTCAGAACATTTCCATGACCCTAAAAAGATCTCTGGTGCCCACTTGCAGTCGTTCCTTGTTTCCAGCCCCAGGATGCCACGAATCTACTTTCTGTCTAGATTTGCTTTTCCAAACATTTCAGATAAATGGAATCAGACAATATATGGTTTTTGGCATCTCGCTTCTTTCACTTAGTACAGGTGGAGTGTTTTTGAGATTTCTCCAATTTGTAGTTTGTATCAGTACTTTATTCCCTTCTACTGTTGAGTAGTATGGATGGATCCCTATTTGTTGATTTGTTCACCAGCTGATGAACGCTTGGGTCATTTCCAGTTTGGGGCTATTGTGAATAATATATGAAGGATAGTAGCCACCTTTTTGTGAGGGTGTGTGTTTTCATTTGCAAAGCTAAGCTAGAATTGTAATGTTTTATCGACATCAGATTAGTGGTTTTTTTTTTTTTTTTATCTTACGTGTTAGCTTTTTTTTTTTTGAGACAGAGAGTCTCGTTCTATCACCCAGTCTGGAGTGCAATGGTACGATCTCAGCTCACTGCAACCTCCGCCTCCCAGGTTGCAAGTGATACTCACGCCTCAGCCTCCCAAGTAGCTGGGATCACAGACGCATGCCACCACACCAGGTTGATTTTTGTATTTTTATTGGAGATGGGGTTTCACCATGTTGGCCAGGCTGGTCTCAAACCCCTGACCTCAAGTGATCCACCTGCCTCGGCCTCCCAAAGTTAGTTTATTATTTTTAAATTATAAGCAGAACCTTGAAAGTTATAGACTGTATCTTTCTAATTTTATTTTTATCTTATTAATTTTTAAATTTGTGACAGGGTCTCATTCTGTCACCCAGGCTGGAGTGCAGTGGTGTGATCATGGCTTACTGTAGCCTTGACCTCCTGGGCTTCAGTGATCTTCCTGTCTAAGCCTCCTGGGGAGCTAGGACTATAGGTGCATACCATACCAAACCCAGCTAATTAAAAAGACTTTTTTTTTTTGGTAGGGATGGGGTCTTGCTGTTTTGCCCAGGCTGGTCTTGAACTCCTGGGCTCAAGCACTCCTCCCCTCTTAGCCTGCCAGAGTGCTGGGAGTACAGGTGTGAGCCACCATATCCAGCCTTACTCATTTTATTTATTTATTTATTTATTTATTTATTTATTTACTTATTTATTTATTTTCTGAGACAGAGTCTCAGTCTGTCACCCAGGCTGGAGTGCAGTGGTATAAGCTTGGCTCACTGCAACCTCCACTTCCCAGATTCAAGCGATTCCCCTGTCTCAGCATCCCGAGTAGCTGGGATTACAGGCACACGCCACCAGGCCGGCTAATTTTTTTTGTATTTTTAGTAGAGACGGGGTTTCGCCATGTTGGCCAGGCTAGTCCCAAACTCCTGACCTCAGGTGATCCACCTGCCTCGGCCTCCCAAAGTGCTGGGATTACAGTCGTGAGCCACCATGCCCGGCCACCTTACTCATTTTAGATTCTCATCTCACTGACCAGCAGGATAAAACTGTGCTATAAACGATAGCTGGTCTAGTGGTTACTCTGATGATCATTTAAAATAGTCCCTAATTCTTTCATTTATGTACTTATCCCAGACACTTAATAATTTGTGGAGTTTTTTATAACAGTTTGAGATATAATTCACATACTACATAATTTGCCCATTTAAAAAATATAATTCATTGGTTTTTAGTTTATTCAGTGTTGTGCATCCATCATCTCAATTTTAGAACATTTTCATCACCCCCCCAGGGACCCTATACTCTTTAGCAGCCATGCAGCTCCCCTTCCTTATTTCCTGCATTGAACCCAGCCCCAGGTATCCACCAATCTGCATAAGTGCCCGTTGTGGACATTTCATATAAGTGAACTCATACAGTGTGTGATCCTTGTGTCTGGCTTCTTTTACTTAGCGTAAGTTTCCAAGGCTCATCCACATTGTAGCATGTGTCAGAATTGTATTCCTTTTTATTGCTGAGAGTTTATGTTTTCCAATAAAATTGTTTTATCTTTTCCTTTTTTTTCCTTCTTCAGAATCCCAAAATTCTTCTCCTAGATGAAGCAACCAGGTGAGGATATCTTAATAATATATGCGACTATGTATATTAAACCAAATTCTTCTTCACCAAAACATTTTAATTCTGTACCTCAAAGTGATACAACTGAAAATGCTTTTTTTCCCCCTTTACTTTAAAGTGAGGGAGGCTGAATTAATAGTGACAGTTGAAAAGGGGTGGGCAGTCTGAGTCCTAGTTGAGGGTTCTAGGTCCACTTCAGACATGGTTGCCATCAATCCCAATCACTCTGTAAGCCGTAACTGTGCAGAATGCTTTTCTCCTTATATTACAGTATAGTTTTATGGAGATCAGAAAGTCCCAAACAATTGAAATTTTGATCACAGTAAAAATTCATTGCTCAGGAAGGGCTGCAGTGTGTGTATCAGGAAGCACATGAGCCTGTAGTGTAGGTGTCACTGACGTCTTTGCTTTCTCGTGTGTGCTCCTGAGTCAGTGCGCTAGATGCTGAAAATGAGCACCTTGTTCAAGAAGCTCTAGATCGACTGATGGATGGAAGAACGGTATTAGTTATTGCCCATCGTCTCTCCACCATTAAGAATGCTAATATGGTTGCTGTTCTTGACCAAGGAAAAATTACTGAATATGGAAAACATGAAGAGCTGCTTTCAAAACCAAATGGGATATACAGAAAACTAATGAACAAACAAAGTTTTATTTCAGCATAAGGAAACAATTACTGGTAAACAACATGAGAGACTTTAATGCAAAACAGTGTTACAGAAAAAAAAAAAAAGAGACCGTATGAAATACGTAAACCATATATCAAGTTATTTGAAAAATACCTATTTTTTTCCAAAGTGTATAAAAGATTGTTTTGAAATGTACCTGTTCTCAAGATCTTTTTATTCAGAGTTTTAAAAGTTGTAACTTTTTAAATGTCTATAGCACTGAAGTTATTTTCAGGTTCTGTATTTTCTTTTATTGTGGAATATTTTAATTAATATAGCATGGCACCTCATTTTCTTTTGCCTACTGTTAAAGATTAAAGCTATTGTCAAATGACAACTTTAAAAAGGGAATTAGAAATAAAAAGCCTGATTATTTGAGGCCAGTTTACCAATCACTGTGTAATTCTTCTGGTAGTATTCTACCTACTTTTGAGTCTAATTTTACTAGACAGAGTAATGGAAAATGAAAATTTAACCCTTTATTCTGATAATCTCATGAAGCAAACCTAACTATTTAACATTAGCTGGAAAGAAGGGAACATTTCTATTGCCCGTCTCCTTTGTCTTCAAAGGTGTGAGAGTTGAGGAATATGTGTTCCTATGGGAACTATGTTTGAATATGTGCAGTTTTCAACATTGTGGCACGTGAAAGACTGACAAGTTTTTAAAAGGGCAGAAGCTTTATTTTTTGAACAGGAAAATGTATTTTTTAAATTCACATGTTTGTATAGTACTTTTGGGAAGCAAGGCATGAACTGCTAGGTATTATTAACAATGAATGATTTTTGCATTTAAGTTGTTTGAAGGCATGTATTTTGAAAAATATCTGTTACAAATTTATATTTTCAAGACAAATTGAATCTTATTTTGTAATACTTTTGGAATTTCATTAATAAGGCTAAAATCTGGGGAATATTTTCAGCCTTAAGAAATTTAAGTTTGGAAGTCCTTGCTATTCAACAGAATAACAAGAAACCTTCAGAATGTATCACTCTCCTGAAAAGCAGATATTAAGAAGCCCTTTTATTTATGGTTATAGTTTTATTTATAGTCTCAAAATTCCTAAAGCAATGCTGCAACCATTGAATTTGCCATATTTTGTATCAGTGCTGTTAATTTGCTGTTGCCTCAAGAAAAAGTGCTTTTTCTCCATTGATGAGGCTAGACCCTAAGAAGTAATTAAGTCAATGGAAATCAAATGGAAGTTTTCCCATGAACTAAGCATTTATCAGTTCCCTGATTAGACTGGAAGAAGAAACCACTATTTCATGAAAAGCATGGAATATTATATTCTTCATAATTAATAAAATTGATATGAATGAATGTAGTGTTCTTTGAATTAGTAAACAGTACAGCTGTGATGATCATTTTTAACAAGCTCTACTTGTGTTCTTTATAAAGTGATTTTCAGAAAGCAAACAAAACACAATTACAAGGTTGAATCTGAGGAAAATAATCCTTGTGCCATAGAAGTATTTACAAAATTGCATTTCATTGTTATGTTTTATTTTCTGATACATGATGTTCAATTATATCTTTACGTAATATTTTATATCCTAGATTAAAATTTATAGTGAACTTTATCTGTGTCTGTCACTTCTTTTTTTTTTTTGATGACCCCGGAACCAAAGATGCAGTCTGTCATTTCTTATAAAACTTCTCACTACATTGTTTCTTACTAGAATTTGGCTGTGGAGATTCAGGAATAAAGAAAAGACTAACATTACACATATAGAAAAACATGTTGTAATTAAAAGTTCCATTCATTCCTCCATATCAAGTTTGTTAATGCCATCACTTGTTTCCTACTTACAAATATTCTGTTGTTTCACTGCAGTAAATAAGTATCTCCTGCCCACATCAGGGACAAGGCACTGTGCTCTGAAGTTGATGATAGATGAGGAAGGCACAGTTTCTGCCCTCAAGGAACTTCTAGTTTTGAAGGAGCGGTAAGGCAGGGGAAAATTAATAACAAGAATGCAGCTAGGCACCATAAAGAGGTGTAGTCGTAACACTGTGTTCTGATATCACTTTTTTGTCTCCAGAGTGTTTGTATGTTACATTTGATACTTTGACAAGCCTGTAATTTAGACAAATATTTATCTTCCCCATTTCACAGAGGAGGAAATATGCATAGGCAAGTTGTGAATTCAGCATTAATGACATACACAGTTTCAGGCAAGAAGTGGTGAAACAAGATATTAGTGAGATAGGCAGGGGCCAGCTCAAAGCTATGCTGAAAATACTACCTTTTGTCCTATTCCATGGAGAGCCTTTGAAGGTGTATGTATCTTCATGTAAACAATTTAGAAAATAAGCAAAAAAGAAAATTTACCTGAAATCCTCCATGTGAAGATAAAATTTCACATCATTGACTGGGTGTGGTGGCTCGTGCCTGTAATCTCAGCACTTTGGGAGGCTGAGGCAGGTGGATCACAAGGCCAGGAGTTCGAGACCAGCCTGGCCAACATGGTGAAACCCCATCTCTACTAAAGATACAAAAAATTAGCTGGGCGTGGTGGCGGGCACCTGTAATCCCAGCTACTTGGGAGACTGAGGCAGGAGAATTGCTTGAACCCGGGAGGCAGAAGTTGCAATGAGCCGAGATTGCACCACTGCAGTCCAGCCTGGGTGATAGAGTGAGACTCCATTTCAAAAAGAAGAAAAGAAAAGAAAATTTTCACATTGTTGAGCTCAGCATTTTGTTATATACCCTCCCAGGCTTGTCTCTATGTGCAAGGTCTCCCCTGACCCTGGGCCTGACAGGTTCTCAAAGAATAATCACAAGTTAAACCATTGTAGGTCATACCCTTGTTAAGTGCACTCTTATAAAAGTAGGGCTCCATTTTGGAAATTCATCTTTTTTTTTTTTTTTTTTTTTCTTGAGACGGAGTCTCACTCTTACCTGGGCTGGAGTGCAGTGGCGCGATCTTGGCCACTGCAACCTCCGCCTCCTGGATTCGAGTGATTCTTTTGCCTCAGCCTCCTCAGTAGCTGGGCCTACAGGTGTGCCCCACCATGCCCGGCTGCTTTTTGTATTTTTAGTTGAGACAGGGTTTCACCATGTTGGCCAGGCTCATCTTGAACTCCTGAGCTCAAGCGATTCGCCTGCCTTAGCCTCCCAAAGTGCTGGGATTACAGGCGTGAGCCACCGCGCCCGGCCTGGATTTAGTTTATTTTTGATAAGCTTTGGCAGTTTTATAAAATAAGATGAATTCCCGGCCAGGCGTGGTGGCTCATGCCTGTAATCCCAGCTACTCAGGAGGCTGAGGTAGGAGAATCGCTTGAACCTGGGAGGCAGAGGTTTTAGTGAGCCGGAGATCGCACCACTGCACTCCAGCCTGGGAGACAGAGTGAGACCTTGTCTCAAAAGTAAATAAATAAATAAGTGAAAACCAGTACAAATGTTACAAAACAAATATAGATGAAATAACTATGTGAAAACTACATTGTAAATGTTCCTTTGGAGTGTATTTCTGAGGCATCATGGGGTTTTCCTGGTCATCTCTGTCCACTGAATTCATTCAATAAACATTTACTGAGCATCTTCAATTTTGCTAGGTCCTGTGCTAGGTGCCGACTGTGCCTCCCTCACAAAGCTAGTGCAAGGGTTGGCAAACAGCTGTTTTCGTATAGCCTGCAGGCTAAGGATAGTTTTTACAGTTTTAAATTGTTGGAAAAAAATCCAGAGACTATCTCATGACACATTAAAAATACATGAAATTCGGCCAGGCACGGTGGCTCACGCTTATAATCCCAGCACTTTGGGAGACCAAGGTGGGCGGTCATGAGGTCAGGAGACCAAGACCATCCTGGCTAACGTGGTGAAACCCCGCCACTACTTAAAAAAAAAAAAAAAATTAAAATTGGCAGGGCATTGTGGCCAGCGCCCGTAATCCCAAGTACTCCGGAGGGTGAGGCAGGAGAATGGCATGAACCCAGGAGGCAGAGCTTGCAGTGAGCCGAGATCACACCACTGCACTCCAGCCTGGGCAATAGAGCGAGACTCCGTCTCAAAAAAAAAAAAAAAAAAGAAATTCAAATTTCAGTGTCCATAAACAGCTTACTCCTTCTTGTACGAATTGTCTACGGCTGCTTTCACACTACAGCCACAAGGGGGAGGAGTTGTGACAGAGACTACATGGCATACAAGCTGAGGTGCCTGACAGAAACCTCACTGATGCCAGAGATAGTGAAAAAATTCCGCACTACTTGAAGGACTTCTAAACCACGCTGAAATTTAGAGCCATCTCAAAAAGTTCCATTGACAGGATTAGATGAGTGCCCTGAAAATGACTGGGTGTGTGTAATTTTCATATGTGTTCTTCATTGTTCCTGTGCCTCTCCATTTTAACACATTCATTACCATGCTGTGAGAATGGGAGTCTAGTAATTCCACCACATCGGCAGGGAATCATTCTGGCTGCTTTCCTATTGTCGACTGCAGTTGTTAGTCCTACACAGATCAAAGTTTGATCTTAACTGCAAAGGTGATATTTTGGGAAGGACGTACAGAGGAGAGGCACATCTCCAAGTAGAACCACAAGTTGGCTGGGCGCCTCACACATACACACATGTCTACACTGGGGAGGTATTTTTCTATTTATTTTAATAAAATTTAAATGTGCTTGTATTGCATGTAGGGGGAAAGAAATACCTTTTCTTCCCATCTTAGGTTCATAGCTAAGGCCCTTATAACAAAAACCAGATTCACAAGAGAAAAGCATGCAAACTTATTTAAAAGTTTAACATGACATAGGAGCCTTTGGAAATGAAGACCCAAACAAACAGGGAAACTTGTGCATTTTTATGCTTAGGTTTGATGAGTGGACAACTTGCGGAAAGGTATGACTGGACAAAGGTCTGATCTAATGGTAATAACTGGGGGAACTTGGTAAAGCCTGTTTGTTCAGACTCTTCTCTGTGGCCCTGTGTCTTCAGAGATAAGGGTGTTTCTTTCCTCCAGGTATGGGGAAGGCATCTCTCTAATGAGGGTCTTATGACCTGCTTTAGGGGAGAAAGGTGGAAGAAGGTCAGAGAATGATCTTCCTGCTTCTACTGTGTTCTCAAATGCCAAGGTGTCACATTTTGGGGTGGTAAGTCCTAAACCCTGTCACTGCACACACTATTTTTTATTCTATAAGGTGTACATGATGTTGATATGTGTACGCATAGTAAACTATAGTCAAGCAAATTATCCTATCCATTATCTTCCAGAGTTACCTTTTTTGGGGTTTTTTGAGGAAAGAGTCTATAAAATCTCCTCTCAGCAAATTTTTAGGATATAATACAATGTTGTTAACTATAATCCTTATGCTGTACATTAGATCTCTAGACTTATGCATCTTACGTAACTGCAACTTTGACCTAATTCTCTGCACATACTATTTTTTTTTTTTTTTTTTTTTGAGACGGAGTCTCGCTCTGTCGCCCAGGCTGGAGTGCAGTGGCCGGATCTCAGCTCACTGCAAGCTCCGCCTCCCGGGTTCACGCCATTCTCCTGCCTCAGCCTCCCGAGTAGCTGGGACTACAGGCGCCCGCCACCTCGCCCGGCTAGTTTTTTTTTTTTTTTCGTATTTTTTAGTAGAGACGGGGTTTCACTGGGTTAGCCAGGATGGTCTTGATCTCCTGACCTTGTGATCCGCCCATCTCGGCCTCCCAAAGTGCTGGGATTACAGGCTTGAGCCACGGTGCCCGGCCTGCACATACTATTTTTAACCAAACTGCTTTTTAGAAAATTTGCACGAATATTTTCCTACATTGTTAAGTGTTCATTACTCACGTCCATATGTATTCTTTTAAATATAGCTTTTCATAATGCTTTTTTTTTTCAGACTCAGGACCTTAGTATTTTTTTTTTGTTTTCCATAATGTGGATGCACTATAAATCTATAGTTGGCCATTTATTTTACTTTCTGCTTCCTTCACTATTATAAACAATATTGTCTTTATTATTTGATTTTTTTCACATAAATTTCTAAGGTGAAATTGCCAAGTAATTATAAGGCTTTTTGATAGAAATTGTCCTCTTAAAAGATTGTACTTTTACAATCCCACCACATAGATATGTAAGCAGTGCTTGTTTCCCCACAGCCTTTTCAATATGAACTGCTACCATTTCTTCTTTCCTACTCTGTTGCCCAGGCTGGAATGCAGTGGCCGATCTTGGCTCACTGCAATCTCTGCCTCCCGGGTTCAAGCGATTCTCCTGCCTCAGCCTCCTGAGTAGCTGGGATTACAGTTGTGCACCCACAATGCCCAGCTAATTTTTGTATCTTTTTTTCTTTTCTTTTTTCTTTTTTTTTTTTTTTTTGGAGATGGAGTCTCGCTGTGTCGCCCAGGCTGGAGTGCAGTGGCGCAATCACAGCTCACTGCAACCTCTGCCTCCTGGATTAAAGCGATTTTCTGCCTCAGCCCCCCGAGTGGTTGGGACTACAGGTGCGTGCCAACACGCCTGGCTCATTTTTGTATTTTTAATAGAGATAGGATTTCACCATGTTGGCCAGGCTGGTCTCAAACTCCTGACCTCGTGATCCGCCCGCCTCGGCCTCCCAAAGTGCTGGGATTACAAGCGTGAGATATGCACCCGGCCACTGTTACCATCTTAAAAAAACATCTTTGGGAGGGTAGGGGGAGGAAGAGCATCAGGAAAAATAGCTAATGCATGTGGGGCTTAATACCTCGGTGATGGATTTGATAGGTGCAGCAAACCACCATGGCACATATTTTATTTTATTTTATTTTTTTTTAGAGGAAGTCTTGCCCTGTCACCCAGGCTGGAGTGCAATGGCGCAATCCTGGCTCACTGCAACCTCCGCCTCCCAGGTTCAAGTGATTCTCCTGCCTCAGCTTCATGAATAGCTAGGATTACAGGCGCGCACCACCCCACGCCTGGCTAATTTCTGTATTTTTAGTAGAGACGGGGTTTCACTGTGTTGGTCAGGCTGGTCTCGAACTCCTGACCTTGTGATCTGTCTGCTTCAGTCTCCCAAAGTGCTGGGATTACATGCGTTAGCCACTGCGCCCAGCCTATTTACTTTTTTCGCTCTGTTGCTCAGGCGTGAGTACAGCGGCATAGTATCAGCTTACTGCAACCTCCACCTCCAAGGTTTAAGTGATTCTCCTGCCTCAGCCTCCCAAATAGCTGGGACTACAGATGCGCACCACCACGCCTGGCTAATTTTTGTATTTTTAGTAGAGACGGGATTTCACCAGGTTGGCCAGGCTGGTCTCGAACTCCTGACCTCAGGTGATCTGCCCGCATTGCCCTCCCAAAGTGCTGGGATTACAGGTGTAAGCCCCCTCAGGCTCTAACATTCCTTTATTAAATTCTTTTAACTACCTAGCTTGAGGGTACCATCTGTTTTCTCTAGGATTTTTTCTTTTCTTTTTTTTGAGACAGAGTTTTGCTCTGTTGCCCAGGTTGGGGTGCAGTGGCGCCATCACGGCTCACTGCAACCTCCACCTTCCTGGCTCAAGCAATTCACCAGCCTCAGCCTCCCAAGTAGCTAGGATTACAGGTGCACACCACCATGCCCAGCTAATTTTTTGGTATTTTTAGTAGAGACGGGATTTCATGATGTTGGCCAGAGTGGTCTTGAACTCCTCACCTCAGGCAATCCACCTGCCTGGGCCTCCCAAAGTGCTGGAATTACAGGCGTGAGCCACCACGCCCGGCGTTCTCTAGGATCTTATTTGACAGAGCCTAAAGGCCCTTCATAGTCTCTCCTTATTTCTCCAATTTCCTTTACTTTTAGTCTTTCAGGTTGATTTGTCTGTTTAAAGTCCCTGGTTCTAATCCCAGCTACTCAGGAGGCTGAGGCTGGAGGATCACTTAAAGCCACAGGAGTTTGAGACCAACCTGGGAAATATAGCAAGACCCCATTTTTTAAATTGTATTTTTTTGGAATTTAAAATAAAATTTCTTGGGGAGACAGGGTCTCACTATGTTGCCCAGGGGCTGGTCTTGAACTACTAGCCTCAAGCCATCCTCCCACACCTTAGCCTTGCAATGTTCTGGGATTACAGACGTGAGCCACTGTGCCTGGCCGTGAGACTCCATTTCTAAAAATGTATATATAAATAAAAAATAGGCAGGTGTGGTGGTACATGCCCATGGTCCCAACTCTGAGGCTGAGGCAGGAGGATCACTGACGCCCAGAAGGTCAAGGATGTGGTGAGCTTTGATCACGCCACTGCACTCCAGCCTGGGCAACAGAGTAAGACCCAATCGCTAGAAAAATAATAAAGTAAAATAAAAATAAATAAAGTCCCTAGAATGCGCCAAGTCCTTTGCTGCTTCAGGACCTTTGGCCAAGGATCCTCTGCCTGAAACATTCTTCCTCGTATTCTCTTATGCTTCATGTCTCAGGTTAAATGTCCTTTTCTCCCAGAGGCCTTTATAGACCTCCATCCAAAAATAGGAAGCCCCAGTGATTCTCTCTCATACACTTTGCTGTTTTATTTCGTAGTACACATCTCAGTTTGTAGCTGGATATTTGTGTTCATTTTTTCAGTGTCTGTCTTTCTCATTGGTCTGTAATCTCCAT
Organism: Chlorocebus sabaeus; assembly: GCF_047675955.1. NCBI lineage: Eukaryota > Metazoa > Chordata > Mammalia > Primates > Cercopithecidae > Chlorocebus > Chlorocebus sabaeus. The sequence goes on along the minus strand of NC_132928.1, from coordinate 67,524,227 downwards.
GAGGGTGGGACCCGTTGGGCTTTGTTTAGTTATAAACCTTAGCACTTATCACATAGCCTGACAAATAGTAGGTACTCACCAAATCCATAACGAATGGATGACTTTTAGTGCTGTCTGCTCACTATCCTTCAAGTCATACATTTGGACTCCAGGAAAGTTTTTGCTCAAAGGTGCCGGCAAGTCATTCTAACTCCTGCAAACAACAGCTTTTACAATAGGATGGTGGGGAAACCACTAACCAGTCTAACAAGGCACAAGAATAAAATTGATCCCACCAATCCTCTCAGACACAACTATTAATACTCTTTATTGCCTATTTCACACCCCTCCTTGTAAGAATGAAACAGGAGGGAAATGCACTGGGCTCTCAGAGCCCTAAGACTCAACAAGCTGCCAAGTTGGATTAGACACCCAGGTTGGAGAAGGAGTAAAGCAGCTAGCCTATGGAACCTTGGCAAGATAACTGCTCAGATGCCACTGACATGCATAGATCGATGACTGGCTTCCCAGGGCAATGTCAACAACTGACACCCACACTGTGGTCTCCCACATGTGGATACATCCATGTTTACTTAACCATTCCCTTATTTCAACACGTGTTGAATGAAAGTCTACTATATGTCTGTTACCGTGAGCCACAAAGGTAACAAAGTCACTGCCCCTGCTGCTTTTAAAAGACATTTAAAAGGAGGTACTTGAGAGACAGTTATGAAAACAAACTATTATGCAGGATAAAAATACAGTCTACACAAAGGAGCGGAGAGGACAAAAAGGATAAGGGGTATCTAATCCTGTGGAAGGTTCCACTGAGAAGGCAGCACAGAACTGACTTGATGCGTAAGGTAGGCGCCTTCTGGACCAACAAGGCACGGAGTGCATTCCAGGTGAAAGAAACATGTACATGCGCAATGGAGGGGGATTTGGGTTTTTAAGTTCTTGGAATGTGGAGTACAAGTGGGAAGCGGTGGAAGTACAACACGGACAGAAAAGCCAACCTGACTTAGATCACATAGGACCTTGCAAAGGAGCTTAGCAAATAACTACTGGCAATGGTCAGCCACTGAAGAATTTACAGGCCCAAAAGCAGCATTAGGTTTGCCTTAATTCATTGGGCTGGCAGCGAGAAGATAACGAGTGGAGACAGACTAGACGCAGGTAAGGAATCATCTCCCCGTCTCTCGTCTCTCCCACTCCCTCCCGCTGGCAGTAAAGAGGCTACGCAGTGGTTGAAGAAAAGTACCAGAACCAGGGCAGAGGCGGTGCAAATGTGTGATCTAATACAGATACGTAGGAGCTACAACGTATACCAGGATCTTAGGGTGGAGGTAAGTGTGAGGGATGACTGCAGATAGAGCTCCTCTCTTTGCCTTGGACAACTGGCCAGTCTTACCAAGCTGGGACAGAGATGGTGGTAGGAGAGGGGTCCTAAAGGAAAACATGAATGTGCTTTTCATAAGCGCATTGTGAGGAGTCCGCAGGACTTACAGGTGAATGTGTCCCCTAGGGAGCTGATTTGATAGGGGTCTGGGGGTTTTGAGCTGGATCCAGGTTAGAGACACGGATTTATGGCGTCATTAGCGTGGAAGAAACTGTGCAAAGTTGAATGGGAAAACGGCAAACCTAGAAAACAGCAAATATCACAGTGCGATACCAGTGTCAGCTTTACGGCCTTTCTCCGTCCTCAGCTTGTACTGAGGAACATCTATCATTTCACAAGAGGCTCAGGAACTACCAGTGTGAAAAGAGGTTGCGTTCAAGCTGCTGGAGGGCCAGTTCCAACCAGGCGCAGTGAAGAAGGAGGCCTGGCTTTGCGGCTTCACATCCCTGGAAGCTCTGCACTTCAACGGTTCTGGATCTGGGGCCACCGGCCGCCTTCCCGACCTCCCCCGCGGGCTGGGCGCCGCCCTTAATGTCACGATCACGCCCCCGCCAGCGCTCAGACCGCAACCCGCGGGAGCCACTGCGTTTGACGTCATCATCGCGCGCCATCCTTCTCTTAGGTGTTTAATCTCCGCGCGCAGGCCGCGCTGAAAGCCGACTGCCAGATCCCTCGCAGTCCTAGTCGCTGCTCCTTCGAATCATGTTCCCAGCCGCCCCTTCTCCGCGGACCCCGGGTCCCGGGTCCCGAAGGGGCCCCCTGGCCGGACTCGGGCCCGGCTCCACGCCCCGGACGGCCAGCAGGAAGGGTCTGCCCCTGGGGTCTGCAGTCAGCTCCCCAGTGCTCTTCTCACCGGTGGGCCGGCGTAGCTCGCTAAGCTCGCGGTAAGTGATCTCCTTGGTTGGGTCTGGCAACCAGCAGGCTCACCGGCCGCAGTGGGCCGGATCGGTTAGTGTCTCCAGAAGCCTTCGGAACCGGGGGCGGCGGAAGAGAATGCCAGAGTATTGGAAAATAGACGTTTTCTACTCTTGCAGGTCATACCTGCTTCACTTTTTGAGTTGATTCCCCACTTTGCATTTTTCATGGATACCTTTGTGCAGAAGTGAAGTACAAACCGGATTCGCATCGGTGGTTACCCACTTCCCACCTACTACCGCTGTGATCTGGCGTAAGTCACTCGTGATTTTCTTCATCTGTGAAATGGCGATAATATATGTCACCTGAGCCAGAGGAGTTAGTATGAATTGCCACGATGCAGATGTAAGGTGATGGTGATAATGAGGACCTGCAACCCTGAAAGATCATTGTTTAATGCCTAACATACCAACTGACATTAATATCTGATGATTGGTAATTAAGGGGTTTCTAGCTACGGAATTTAACTTTCTAGGTAAATTATAGGGAAAAGACTTTACATAAGTGAGATAAGAGTACTGTGGTAATTTAGTTACTAAAACTGCTGGTTTGGAGCGCCAGTAAAATCACACACACCCTTCCCCCCGCCCCCCAAGACACACCATGTTCATAATTAACCTAAAACTTTAGAAGATAACGTGTTTCTGCATAGTTTTCTCTGAATTCATCTATAATAAATGAATTTTTCCCTGCAGGAAAACACCGAGTATTGTGTCTTGAAATTATGGTTAAAATTTGTCTGTAAAATTTTGCAGTACTTTAAAGGAGAAGTGGTTTTTAAAGAATACACCATATCTTTGACTTTTTTTTGGCGTATTTTGAAAAGTACAAAGTGCTGATCTTGGCATTGTTTTCTATTCCTTTTACGAAAAGTTGGAGAATAAAAGCGTACTTTATTTACTGTGTGTGTTGTTTTATTTACATCTCTTCTTTCCGGTGATCATTTGAAGAAAAACCTTTGTTAATCCTCTGTCAGGAAACAAAGCCCTCAGCCATTCTGTATGTGCATCTCCTCATTTAATTCTCATAAGACATAGAATAACTTATTCTGGTGGCTTTACAGTATTCTAAATGTTAAGAGGGTGAGCAGGAAATAAAGTTTTTACTCTGATATCTGCTGTTGAAGACCATGTAACAGCTGATGCTCATAACCTGTTTGATTTATTGCTTGGTTGTACAGATCTGATAGATTTTTTTTTTTAAGAGACAGGGTCTCACTCTCTGTGGCCCAGGCTAGAAGCTGATGCCACAATGCCTGGCTAATTTAAAATTTTTTTTTGTAGAGACAAGGTCTTGCCATGTTGCCCAGGCTGGTCGTGAACTCTTGGTCTCAAGCAGTCTTCCCACTTCAGCCACCCAAAGTGCTGAGATTATAGGCATGAGCCACTGCCCCGGCCAGATCTGGTAGATTCTTCAAACCCTAAAGCCAAATGAGAGCTTAAATCTCATCTAAGCCAGTATTTGTAAAATACATTTGACCACAACATATGGTAAAAGCTGATGTTTTTATTCTGTCTTTCAAAAATATTGATTGAGATCTGCAAAACGACCCACTGTTTGAAAAAAACACTGGTCTAGTTAAGCCATATTTCACAGCTAAAGAGGCAGAATTATAAGGAGTTTAGGTGAATACAGGCATACATTTTATTACTAGAGCATATGGAATTGAAGCCAAGTTTTCCTAAATCCTGTCTTTTTTTTTTACATGAAAAATATTACATTTAGTTACATGGTAAATATGAGCCAGTGTTAATTTTTTTCAGAGAACTCCTTATTGTGAAAATATATACATAAATAATTAGGATAATGGAAAATTTTAAGTTATAAATAAGGTAATTAGACTTTTTTCTTTAGAGGAACACCAACACGAATGTTTCCACACCACTCCATAACTGAGTCTGTGAACTATGATGTGAAAACGTTTGGATCTTCTCTTCCTGTTAAAGTCATGGAAGCGCTAACATTGGCTGAAGGTAGGTATCATCTTTCCATTTACCTATATTAGCAGTTTAGGATGGAGCCTAGATGTGGCGTAGAGATTAAATTTATGTTTTCTCACGTATACCTTTACGTAAATGGAGAGAGATGGTAGCCTCTCTAGTTTTTTTTTTTTTTTTTTTTTTTTGAGAGAGTCTCACTCTGTCCCCCAGGCTGGGGTCCAGTGGCATGATCTCAGCTCACTGCAACCACCACCTCCCCGGTTCAAGCGAGTTTCCTGCCTCAGCCTCCCAAGTGGCTGGGATTATAGGTGCGAGCCACCATGCCGGGCTAATTTTTTGTATTTTTAGTAGAGACAGGGTTTCACCATGCTGGCCAGGCTCGTCTCAAGCTCCTGACCTCCGGTGATCTGCCCACCTTGGCCTCCCAAAGTGCTGGGATTATAGGCGTGAGCCACCACACCCAGCCACCTGTCTAGTTTTTTATTTTATTTTACTTTTTTTTTTTGAGACGGAGTCTCGCTCTGTTGCCCAGGCTGGAGTGCAGTGGCATGATCTCGGCTCACTGCAAGCTCCTCCTCCTCGGTTCATGCCATTCTCCTGCCTCAGCCTCCTGAGAAGTTGGGACTACAGGCACCTGCCACCATGCCTGACTAATATTTTGTATTTTTAGTAGAGACTGGATTTCACTGTGTTAGGATGATCTTGATCTCCTGACCTCGTGATCTGCCCACCTCAGCCTCCCAAAGTGCTGGGATTACAGACGTGAGCCACTGTGCCCAGCCCTAGTGTTTTACTGTAATTGAGATATATAATAAATTTGAGAAGGAGAATGAGTTCATTTGAACACAATCAAATTAAATCTAATTGTTTTAGGTACTGTATAGTAGTTCCCCATTATCTTTGAGGGATATCTTCCAAGATTCCCCAGTGGATGCCTGAAACCTTGTATATTACCAAACCCTATATATACTGTGTTTTTTTCATACGTACACACCTATGATAAAGGTTAGTTTATAAATTAGGCACAGTAAGAGATGAACAGCAATAACTAATAATAAAGTGGAACAATTATAACAATATACCAGCACTACTCTTGTATTTTGGGGTCATTAAATAAGAATACAAGCATTGCATTACTGCAACAGTTGATCTGGTAACTGAGACAGCTACTAAGTGAAAAACAGCTGGATAGTCTCAGGGGTGTCCAATCTTTTGGCTTCCCTGGGCCATACATAAAATACACTTACCCTAACAATAGCTGATGAGCTAAAAATAAACAAATAAATAAATAGATCTGTGTGTAAATCTCATAATGTTTTAAAAAGTTTACAAACTTGTGTTGGGCCGCATTCAAAGCTGTCCTGGGCCACACATGTCCCTGGGCCGTGGGTTGGACAAGCTTGGTATTTACAGTATGGAAATGCTGCACAAAGGGTTGATTCACAACCTTTAGACAGGACAGTGTGAGATTTTTATCACTTTACCCAGAACAACATGCAATTTACAACTTAGGAATTGTTCATTTGAATTTTCCATTTAATATTTTCAGACTACAATTGACCACAGGTATTTGAAACTGCAGATAAAAGGGGGAAATACTGTTTATGCAAAATTCAGTCCTGTTTGAAGAGTTGATCAGGTTTATGAAGTTTACCATTAAAAAAAACCCAAAACTGATACTTTATGTTATTGGGTTTAACAATACAGTAAAATCAAGTCCTAACTCTATTTCTGGATCCTGTGTAGCATCCCAGAGGCTGTGTGCACAAATTTAGGATGTTACCATTGTGGTGGTGTACCTTTAGAAGAGTCTGTTGGCAGAGAATTAGTGTGGAATTTTGACAGATACAATCAACTCAAACTTAGAAAGGCAACTTTAAAGATGAGCAGTTGGATGACACTGGAAGAGCAAAGTTCAGAGCATCCTTAATATCTGCTGAAGTCATTTTTATTAAGGATTGAATTCTATATCTTTGTGATTTTTCTGGAACAGTGTTTTTCAAATTGTAGGAGTGACCAAAATTTAGCGGTTGTTGACCAGCATTTAAAAAAAGAAATAGAATGCATCTCATATAACGTTTAGTAAATTTTGTTTGTTTTACTTAAATTGTATATGGGTGTATCATGATGTAAAATGTATTATACTGTGAATAACTCTGTATTTACTGTATATATTACTGTTAACAGTAAAAAAAAAAAAAAAGCTGAAAGTACTGTGTTTTAGAAGGAGGAATATATCTCATCAACTGGAACTTGCACATCTTGCCTATCGGTCCTTGGGAGCTTTAGGGATAGTTGTTTTCAGACAACTAAACTATCAACCTCTGTATACATTGTTCTGTTTTAAATAAATAAATAAATAAATATACATATTGTGTATATATATGTATATTTTTCTCCTCTAAAAATTTCAGTTTAAATTACATTTAAACCTTTTAACATACTCCTGGTATTTTAACAGACTAGATTAAATAACACAGCCCCACATCTAGAAATTCAGAGAGTCCCTAGGAGTCAGGATATATAAAACAAAGAGATGTGTCAACTTGAAGAACTTTTCCGCACTTAGAAACCTGCCAACTACTGTTAAGTCAGCCCTTAAGGGCACACCAGTCGAAGATCTAGAGTAGTTGTAGTGCTTTCAAGAAAAAGGAAATTACTGAGCAGATAGTTCAGTTGAACAAAAAGTCCTCACTCAGCCTGGGCTTGGTTTGATAGTTTCGCTTGTACATTATGCCTTTTACTTAGCCCTTCTACCTTTCTTTAAAGAGCAAAGTTCGACTTAATAAAATTTGCAGGGCTGTTAACATGTTTGTGGAGGTTTACCACCAATACTAAGACGTATGCTAATTTAGTTTTGTCACTTAATAGAGAATGTAACTCTTTGTTTCCATATAATAAATAGTTTATCATTTCTTTAAGGAGCTCTTATTTGAAAATTATGTGCGTTTGAAGGAACATTATTTTCCTTGAAATGTTTTATATAGTTAATGAGGAGTTTATTATTTGTGTTACTTTATTGATATAAATGTTGCTAGATATTTCTTTTTTGTTTGTTTGTTTGTTTTGAGATAGAGTCTCGCTGTGTCACCCAGGCTGGAGTGCAGTGGCATGATCTCGGCTCATTGCAACCTCTGCCTCCCAGGTTCAAACCATTCTCCTACCTCAGCCTCCCGAGTAGCTGGGATTACAGGTGCACGCCACCATGCCCAGCTACTTTTTTTTTTTCTGTTTTTGGTAGAGACGGGTTTTCATCATTTTGGCCAGGCTGGTTTCAAACTCCTGACCTCATGATCTGCCCACCTCGGCCTCCCAAAGTGCTGGGATTACAGGCGTGAGCCACCCCGCTCAGCCTTTTTTTGTTTTTGTTTCCGCTTATTTATTTTTTGATATGGAGTCTTACTCTCTTGACCAGGTGGGAGTGATGTGATCATGGTTTACTGCAGCTTCAGTCTCCTGGGCCCAAGTAGTCCTCCTGTGCCTCAGTCACTCTAGTAGCTGGGAAGTGCACCACCAAGCCTGGCTGTTGTTTTTTGTTTTTTTGCTTTTTGTTTTTTGTTTTTGAAATAGGGTCTCACTTTGTTACCCAGGCTGGCCTCAAGCAGTCCTCCCACATTGGCCTCCCAAAGTATTGGGATTTATAAGCATGAGCCACTGTGCCTGGCCTAAATATGTTTTATAGGAAATAAGCTATCTGGTCTGTTTGTAACAAAAAATTAAGGAATATTAAATGTCCCAAATACAACTGTTGCCTTTAGATATATTTCTTTTTTTTTTTTGAGATGAAGTCTGACTCTGTTGCCCAGGCTGGAGTGCAGTGGTGCGATCTTGGCTCACTGGAACCTCCGCCTCCCAGGTTCAAGCGATTCTCCTGCCTCAGCCTCCTGAGTAGCTGGGACTACAGACACGTGCCACCACACCCAGCTAATTTTTTGTAGTTTTAGTAGAGATGGAGTTTCACCATATTAGCCAGGATGGTCTCGATCTCCTGACCTTGTGATCTACCCATCCTGACCTCCCAAAGTGCTGGGATTACAGGCATTAGATATATTTCTAAAGCTGGTTATCAGAGTTAAATAGATCTGTTGTTTTTGGTGTTGATAATTTTGGAATATTCAAAAGTATTTGTTGTGAATTAGTCCTTTCTGAGTGTGCCAATTACTTTTTTTTTTTCTTTTTTTTGATAAAGCATGTGGTAATAAAGATTTATACTATATGATTAATCACTCACCTCATTTTTTCCTTTAGTCGATGATCAGCTGACTGTTAACATAGATGAAGGTGGATGGGCTTGTCTGGTGTGCAAAGAGAAGCTCATTATTTGGAAGATTGCTCTGTCACCTATTACTAAGGTAATGGCTCTTCAGAGAGAGCTGGAAGGAGATAGAGGAGAGGAATGCCAGTTGACTTTTAATTTTTACCGTAATTTTTTTTACAGTTGGAGGATAGTTAATATGAAACTACTTAGGTGTTAAGGGTTTGCATTTTCATAGTGATGTGAAATAATGAGCATGCATATACATTTGTATATTGGGAAAAAAGTTTCCCCCTTTTAAAGATCCATGTTTACATTTAATAAAATTAGAGACATTGAAATTTTCAATGAATATTGTGCTAATCCGTCTGCCTAATAAAGTATCAGACTAAATGCCACCTATATAAGCAAATGAACTTTGAGTTTGCATATTTCTGAGAAGATAGAACTATGTTTTGTTGAACCTACTGAATTATGATACTAATTGCTAGTTAAACTTTTCACTTGTCCACTTCCAACAGTGGGTTATCATTTGCATGTCTAGTAACTTATCCTCAGCAACCTTTTTCTGTTCGTTACAGCTTATATGCACTACTCTCTTCCACCACTCATTACTCACTTGGCCATGTTCCATTGGAACTCAGGGCTCCTGCTTACCTCAACTCTTCACTTCTGCTGAACTGTGTTACTGCTGCCCAGAAAAGGGTATATGTGGTTAGGTGTAATAGGTGAGGGAGAAGTCCTGGGGGACATACTGAGTTAGCTAAGGGATCCTGATATTTGGCTGAGAGTCTTAAGAAATATTTCCTAGGTAACTTGGTATAATTACTCTTTGTTCATGCTAATTTTAAATGTCAAATAAACAAATCAATAGTAGATTGGGAAAGTTCCGTAGAAAACCTAAGTACTTCTCTTAACCTTATTTAGCCTTCTCTTAAGTGGACTTTTCTAGCTGGGGAAGAGGTTAGGATAGTTGTTCTTCAGAGTTTGGTCTAGCTTTAAGTTTTCTTGATTCAATATCTCTTAAGATACTTTGTTTTAAAATTACTGAAAGCCTGATTAAAAGGAGATGTGAGAAGAAAGAATATTTGTAGAATGGTGTTTCCAGCAATGAGTCAGAATCTAAAGTATGTAGAGAAGGGAAATCAGATGCATCTTCAAAATACTGGATTTGATGTGAAAGATTTTCTGTTTGGGTTTGTTCTACAGTTATCAGTTTGCAAAGAACTTCAGCTGCCATCTAGTGATTTCCACTGGAGTGCCGACTTAGTGGCTCTTTCTTACTCTGCTCCCTCAGGTGAAGCACATTCTACTCAGGTAGGTGACTTAAAAGCTTATTGAAATAAACTTTTTACAGTAAGGACATCCAAAGTTGAAGGAATCATCCTATTTGATTTTGAGACATAACTATAAAGCTATAGAAATCAAGACATTGCGGTATTGGCAAAGAGAGCCACACACATAGGGCAATGTAACAGAATAGAGAATACAGTTACAGATCCACATAAAGGCGCCAATTTGATCTTTGATGAAGGTGCAAAAGCAATTCAGAAAGGATGGTCTTTTACGATGACTTTTCTCTGTATCAATACATAGTGTAGGAACGTTTGTAATTTTAAAATTACAGATGACCAATTTGTATTGTATTGAATTTTCCCTTAAACCTCACACCTTGTTATAAAGATTAATTTGAAATGAGTCATAGATCTAAATGTAAAACAGTAAAACTTTTAGAAGAAAACAGGAAAAAATCATGATGACCTGAGATTAGACAGAGTTCTTGGAAATCACCAAAAGCATGATCCATAAAAGAAAAGTTTGATAAAATTAATATTAAAGTAAAATAAAAATTTAAAGCATTGCTTTGCCAAAGACAAGAAAATGAGGAGACAAGCTACAGAGTGGAAGAAGACATTTGTAAATCATGTATCCAGTAAAGGACTTGTATCCAGAATATTTTTTAAAATTCTAAAAACTTGATAAGACAATGCAGTTTAAAAATAGGGACTAGGACTTGAATGGACACTTTGTGAGGATATAAGGATGGCAAATAAGCACATAAAGAGATGTTCAGCATTATTAGCCATTAGATAAATGCAAACCAAAACCCCAGTGAGTTCTTATTTCTGATTTTTCTTGATCAAATAGTAGATTGTCCTGTTTTTTCATATCAGTGTCATCAGACTCCTGGTTTGGGGGTTCTTCTTGTATTGTGATTGCCGATTGTTGTGATCTTGTTTTGAGGCTGTTGCTGTCATGGTTGCCACCAGAGAAGGATCCATCCGCTATTGGCCAAGCCTTGCTAGTGAAGATACCTACACAGAGACTTTTGTTGATTCGGGAGGTGATAAGACTTACAGTTTCCTAACAGCAGTGCAGGTATACCATGGATATTCCTTTATATTTACTGGAAAGCTGTGATTTGGCTTGGAAATGAGATTTTTATTTATTTTTTAAAATAGAGACCAGATCTCCTTATGTTGCCCAGGCAATTCTCAAACTCCTGGGCTCAAGCAGTAACTCCTGCTTTGGCCTCCCAAAATACTGGGATTACAAGCATGAGCCACTGCACCCAGCCGTGGAAATGAGATTTGATGACTAAAAATGTGGAGTTTTGAAGAGACTGTAGAGACCAGGGAGGAATCAAAAAGAGACAAGGAAGAGAAGAATGTAAGGATCTATGATCTGAACAGTTAGACAAGGGAGGCTCTTCTCACAGGGCTCTAAAATACCAATTTCAGATAGTAGTTTGTGATATGCATTTCTTTTAGAAACATTTTATGAGAGTGGCTTGTTTTTGAGCCACCATCAGACACTATAAAGAATAGTTTGCATTGTCTTCTTTGTAGGTTCACAAAGAAACAAAATCTGGCTGAGCATGGTGGCTCATGCCTGTAATCTCACCACTTTGGGTAGCTGAAGTGGAAGGATTGTTTGAGACCAGGAGTTCAAGACTAGCCTGTGCCACATAGCGAAACTTTGTCTGTACAAAAAAATTTGAAAATTATCTGGACGTGGTGGTGTGTGCCTGTAGTCCCAGCTACTCAGGAGGCTGAGGCAAGAGGATCTCTTGAGCCCAGGAGATTGAGGCTGCAGTGAACTATGATCTCACCAATGCACTTCAGCCTGGGTGACAGAGCGAGACCCTGTCTCTGATAAAATAGCAAACAAAAAATATAAATAAAAATAAAATCTGATAACCTAATTTGTTAAATCTGAAATATGAGCTTGTAGTTTAAAAATCAGAATTTTAAAAAGATGGACTTTTTTTCTGCTACAGAAGTTTTGTGTTTTGTTTTGTTTTGTTTTGTTTTTCTTTTTTCAAGACACGGTTTTACTCTGTCACCCAGACTGGAGTGCAATGGTGCTATCTCAGCTCACTGCAACCTCTGCCTCGTGGGTTCAAGCAATTCTTGTGCCTCAGCCTCCCAAGTGGCTGGGATTACAGGTGCGTGCCGCCACACCCAGCTAATATTTGTATTTTTAATAGAGATGGGGTTTCACCCTGTTGGCCAGGATGGTCTCAATCTCCTGACCTCAAGTGATCCACCCACCTTGGGCTCCCAAAGTGCTGGGATTACAGGTGTGAGCCACCATGCCCGGCCAGTTTTTCTTTTTTCTTATGAGAGTTTTTCTATGTAGGATTAATGATATCAACTGAATGGATTCTGAAATGTATTACTTTAATAAAATAACAACATTCTATTTTGTATTCTTTTAGATTTATTTCAATTACAATGATTTTTCTCTGTATCAAAGAATGTTTTGTTAGTTTTCTTTATCTTAGCGTTAGATGCTAAACTGAACTAATTCATATTTTTTCACAGGGAGGAAGTTTTATTTTGTCCTCTTCAGGAAGCCAACTAATTCGGTTGATACCTGAGAGCTCAGGAAAGATTCATCAGCATATCCTGCCTCAGGGGCAAGGCATGCTTTCAGGAATTGGTCGAAAGGTTTCTTCTCTTTTTGGAATTTTATCTCCTAGTAGTGATCTCACAGTAAGTTTATAAAATAACTATTTTACAAGCTTATTTCTTAGTTAAATCAATAAGTTGAAAGTATGCTCTGAACAGTGTTGCCTCCATATGGACAATAGTGTATGCAAAATAGAACCTTTGATCTTTTTAGTGAACTATTTTTATTATGATGAAATGAGTTCATACTAACCTTCTCCCATAACTTGTAACACTAATATCTTTAAATCAGATTATGTCACAAGTACATTTTTGGAACTAAAACTATTATGTAAAATTTAAAATGTGTTTCTTAAAGATTAATTTGACTTTTTAGATTTAACCGGAAGCGTGTCTCTACTGCCATGCCTCCACCTGTCTGTGTGGATGACTGAAATCTAGATCTGTTGGTTGGATTTCTCTGCCCCATACTCTAGTATAGTGAAGGGAGGATGATGGGAACTAATATTTATGGACCATCTACTCACTGCTCGGTGCTCCATAGTTGTTATGTTCATATTGTGTAATCATTGTGACAACCTGTAAGATAGTGCGCTTTCCCTCCAGTTTACAGATGAGGAAGCACCCTCAGCGGGAAGGTGTGTAACTGCTGAGTGGCAGAGCTGGGGATCATACCCAGGCCTGCTCTTTTTACTGTGCTGTTTCCCTCTTGTTTCAGATAATTATCATCACCTGCTTCCTTGAATGTTCTTTAAACCTAAACTTAACATGTTTAAAAACAAATTTATTGTATTCTTTCATCTCTCCTATTGACTACTCACTTACCCCTATAAAACTCATTTCTCTTTTGATCTGTTTTTGTTAAGAGCACCATCACTTTTTCTCAGTGACCCAGGTATAAAACCTTGTTATTTTTTGTGTCTCGCTCTCCTTCCATAGCAAACTAGTTATTTACCAGGTGCTGTAGATTTAACTTCTGTCCAGTCTGGTTTCCATCCCCATCTTTCTGCTTTTGATGTTATGCCCTAACCTATATTCTTGATAAATTTCACCTAAGTTCCTGGTACCTGCTCAGTTTGCTTGCTGTTGACCTTTCTGCCCCATCACTGATGGGTTTTTAACACAAAGCAATCATGTATCTCCAGCTTTAAAAAGCCAAATACCTATACTTCATGATTAAGCATATACTGAAAAGGCAAAATAATACTCTTGTGTATGACTACATACATTCTGCCAAATGCATTCGAACACAATTCTGCGTTCAGAAGCTATTGATAATATCTCCCTTGCTTGCTACACTTACAAATTCACATTCAACACTCTCTGCTGTATGTCCCTGATTTTTCATTATTTTTTATTTTTATTTATTTTTACAAATAGAGACAGGGTCTCACTATGTTGCCCAGGCTGGTCTCAAGCTCCTGAGCTCAAGTGAGCCTCCCTCCTTGGTATCCTAAACTGTTGGAATTATAAGCATGAGCCACCACACCTGGCCTCATTTTTCAAAAAATCCTTATTTTTGCTTCTTTTTGACTTGTCATCTACTTTCCGATGTTAGAGGATGACTTCTTATTCTCTAAAGACGCTGTAACTTTCCCACCTTTCAGCTCTGCTCCTCCTGGGCCTTCCGCCTGTATCCTTCTTCCTCTAGAGTCCAACATTGCCGTCCAACTCTATTTCAGGATCACTTCTGCTGCTGTTGTTGTTGAGATGGAGTCTCACTCTGTCAGCAGGCTGAAGTACAGTGGTGCGATCTCGGCATCTCTGCAACCTCTGCCTCCCGGATTCAAGTGACTCTCCTGCCTCAGTCTCCCAAGTAGCTGGGACTATAGGCGTGTGCCACCACACCCGGCTACTTTTTTGTATTTTAGTGGAGATGAGGTTTCACCATGTTGCCCAGAGTGGTCTTGAACTCCTGAGCTCAGGCAGTCCACCTGCCTCAGCCTCTCAAAGTACTAGGATTGCAGGGGTAAGACAGCACACCTGGCCCAGGATTACTCCTTTCTTTAAATCCCAAAGAAAGAATTCTGCTAGGATTACTAATCACGTATGTGAAATTTGAGTTTTAAAACAATATTTCCTTAACATTAGAACTTCATCTATGAATTTGACTTCTTTTTCTTTTCTGAATAGCTTTCAAGTGTTCTTTGGGATAGTGAGAGATCAAGCTTTTATAGCTTGACAAGTTCAAACATCAGTAAATGGGAATTTGATGATTCTTCAGAAAAACATGCATACAGTTGGGATATAAATAGAGCCCTGAAGGAAAACATTACCGATGCTATTTGGGTAAGAAACAATAATATTCATCTCTGTAATTCACGCTATGGTTGTATGATAATGCTGGTTCCGTTAATTATTTATTTCAACACATTTCAGTGTAATAAACAACATAATGTATAGTTATCAGATTAAGTGGAAATGGGGTAGTCAATCTCTAGAAATATCGGAATATACTGGTTTACTTGCTGAGCAATTTTTTTAAATGTATACATTATTCATTCATCCAACTAAGTTATCATGGGTGAAGCACTTCACTAGGTGCTAGGGGTATAAAGGTGAAAATAAATCATTCCTACACTCAAGCTTACATTATTAATATTTTCATGTAGGGATCTGAAAGTAACTATGAAGCTATTAAAGAAGGAGTCAACATTCGATATTTGGACTTGAAACAAAACTGGTAAGCAATTAATTTGTCATAAAGAACATAGATAAGAGTTTGGAAAAAATAAGTTGATGTTTATTATAAAATGATGAGCAATCTCACTGTCTGCTCTTTTTTTGGAGACAGGGTCTCACTCTGTCACCCAGGCTGGAATACAGTGGCGCCATGATAGCTCACTGCAGCTGTGACTTGCTGGGCTGAAGTAATCCTTCTGCCTCAGCCTCCCAGTAGCTTATACTGCAGGCGTGTGCCGTCGCACCTGTCTGATTTTTAAAATTTTTCGTAGAGATAGGGTCTCACCATGTCACCCCGATTGGTCTTGAACTCCTGGGCTCAAGCAACCCTCCTGCCTCAGCATCCCAAAGTATTGGAATTACAGGTGTGAGCTGCTGTGCCCAGCCTGTTCTTTTAGTGCTGATCTTCTCATGCTATCTATTAAGCTTTACTGAATGGTCTTACTGTTGTTTATTGAGTGATGCTAGTTCATTTGGGAAATTGAGACATTTTTCAGCCTTAAATGGTATAATCTTACATTGGTATCTCATTCATTAGAGACAAAACTTTTCTGCTCTTACAGCTAGAGCTTCTCTTCTTCATTGCCAAGAGATACCTGAGACCCTGTCATTGCCCACTGCTGTAGGTGCCCCATGGTGTGATCTTTCTCTTATTGGATGTATCAGGCACATGTTTCCCACCCTCTGTTGCTCAAGGAGCTTTAGGCCTACGTTTGTGGCTATGCTGAGTTAAGGATGGGATAAGGCTTTGTCTTGTTAGTATAAATTAGAACTTTATCATAGTTCATACTCAGCGTAAATTTCCTCATAGAAGCAGTGCTCTAAGTGGTGCATAGGATCCCCGGTTAGTCTGATAAAGCTAATTATCCCATGTTACTGTTTAACTTTAATGCTCAAGGTCACGTGGAACTTAAAAACCATTTGTAACATTGCTCATGGTGAATCCAAATATATAACTAGTAATCCCTCAGAATACAACTTCTTAGAAGTTGAAGACTATTTTTTATGAGTTTTAGAATAATTTTTACTGTTCTTGTTACACGTTTTGGGTTAGTAGAACGAATTCTACTTGTTCCTTGGAGAGAGATTGCAGTTGTACTACTCTGTGTAATTTTTCTCTCTGTTGGGTTGTTTAGACTATTAGTAGGCTCCTTTACAGTCTGAAAACCTTACAAAAGCTATCAAAGAGGTAAAAGTAATAGTACTGTTTAATTTCTGTAAGCATTTTAATTAAATACAGTTTACCTGTTTTTATTTGTCTTTATCAGACTTTTGGAAATGTAGGACTACTGTTAGGACAGCCCGCTGTGGGTATATAGTGCAGACATTTTTCTTTTTTATTTTTTTTTGAGACTGAGTCTCACTCTGTCACCCAAGCTGGAGTGCAGTGGTGTGGTCTTAGCTTACAGCAACCTCTGCCTCCTGGTTCAAGCAATTGTCCCGCCTCAGCCTCCCAAGTAGCTGGGACTACAGGTGGGTGCCACCACTCCCAGTTAATTTTTGTATTTTTAGTAGAGACGGGTTTTCACTATGTTGGCCAGGCTGGTCTCGAACTCCTGACCTCGTGATCTGCCCGCCTCGGCCTCCCAAAGTGCTGGGATTACAGGTGTGAGCCACCGCGCCTGGCCATGCAGACATTTTTCACATAATTTTCTGAATTGGAGACATGGGGTTGAGAATGAGAAGCATGCTTAGGAATTGCTATGCAGGGTCCACCCAGGGCTTCTCTCCCCCAGTGTCATGCTGCCCAGCAGGGTCCCTGTGAGGTGCAGCCGTCATCCTCCTTGACCTTCCTCTCCACCTTTACTCAAAATGATCCAGTTAGTACTCTATTATGTCCTTGAGGCCTCGTGATCAGAACTGTACAGAGAATTTCTCATATGGGTCCGTTTTCTTTATTTTAAGAATAGTGTCTGTCTTCCTCATAGTCACTCACACCTACTGATTTGTTGTCCATTTGGGCAGAGCTACAATCTGAGCTTATAATTTCAGTGAGTAGCTGGGCTGGGTGGCTCACCACTTTGGGAAACCAAGACAGGAGGATTGCTTGAAGCTAGTAGTTCAAGATCACCTGGTCAACAAAATGAGACCCTATCTCCACGCAAATAAAAATAAAAAATTAGCCAGGCGTGATGGCGTGTACCATAATCCCAGCTATTCAGGAGGCTGAGGCAAGAGGATCACTTGAGCCCAGGAGATTGAGGCTGTAGTGAGCTATGATCCCACCACTGCACTCTACCATGGGCAACAGAGAAAGACCTTTTTTCTGAGACAAATAAAACAAAAATAAATAAATTACTTTACTAGATGATTACTAATACAAAGTTTAGATATCTTCATTTTAGATATAAAGTTTGGAATTTTTTTAACCTTAACTTCATTACTTTGGATATACTTACATAAAAACTGGTCAAGCAGGAGGATCACTTGAGGCCAGGAATTCTAGGCCAGCCCGGCATTGTAGAGAGAGAGACACTGCCAACATGTTACAAGTTTGGGCCAATATTCTTTTTTTAAAAATTGATTTTTAAAATTTTTTTTATTTCAATAGTTTTTGGGGTACAGGTGGTTTTTGGTTACATGGGTAAGTTCTTTAGTGGTGATTTCTGAAATTTTAGTGCACCTGTCACCTGAGCAGTGTACACCGTACCCAGTATGTAGTCTTTTATCCCTCACCCTCCTTCCCACCCTTCCCCTTCAAGTCCCCAAAGTCCATTATCATTCTTACGTCTTTGTGTCCTCATAGCTTAAACTCCCACTTAGAAGTGAGAACATATGATATTTGGTTTTCCATTCCTAAGTTACTTCACTTAGAATAATGTGGACTAATATTCTTGAATTCCTTTCAAGAGTCCAAGCAGAAGTGATAAAGTTTGGGGAGCTGGGGGAAGAGAACTGTGAAGAAGGAAAATGAGAGCTGTGCTAGGATTGCTTGCTTTGAAGTGTCATGTCATTTAGTTACTTGCTTGGTTTCTTGTTTTTAATTGTCAGTAGAGGGTGCTTTGCCACCCTTTTAATATTTCTGAGACTTGAATGAAAGTTGCTAGTAATAGGACTGGGCGCGGTGGCTCACGCCTATAATCCCAGCACTTTGGGAGGCTGAGGTGGGCAGATCACCTGAGGTTGGGAGTTTGAGACCAGCCTGACCAACATGGAGAAACCCCGTGTCTACTAAAAATACAAAAATTAGCCGGGCGTGGTGGTGCATGCCTATAATCCCAGCTACTCGGGAGGCTGAGGCAGGAAAATTGCTTGAACCCGGGAGGCGGAGGTTGCAGTGAGCCGAGATCCCGCCACTGCACTCCAGCCTGGGCAGCAAGAGCGAAACTCCGCCAAAAAAAAAAAAAAAAAAAAAGAGTTGCTAGTAATAGTATTAGATGTTTTAGAAGAGCTAAAATAGGAACCATTTAATTTATTGGGGGCAGCAAGTTTGCTAGACTTAAGGGACAGATAAGCTTTAAGATGCAAAATGGTTGGTTTTTACATATACAGCAGTTTGAAATTTCTATAACCGATTGTTAAAAAGCATTTACATATATATGTATATTTTTAAACATTAGAGACAGGGTTGCCCTGTTTGGTCTTGAACTACTGGGCTCAAGCGATCCTTCTGCTTCAGCCTCTCCCAAAGTGCTTGGATTAAACACATAAGCCACTGTGCCTGGCCTAAAATTAGTATTGTTTTTTTTTAGTTAGAGTCTCATACTGTTGCCCAGGCTGGAGTGCAATGATATGATCTTGGCTCACTGTAACCTCTGCATCCCAGGTTCAAGTGATTCTCATGCCTCAGCCTCCCGAGTAGCTGAGATTACAGGCACATGCCACCATGCTGGGTGTTTTGTATTTTAGTAGAGATGGGATTTTGCCATGTTGGCCAGGGTGGTCTCGAACTCCTGGCCTCAAGTGATATGCCCACCTCGGCCTCCCGAAGTGCTGGGGTTACAGGTGTGAAACACCACACCTGGTCTTTTAAATTTGTTTTAGAGATACATGGTCTCACAGTGTTGCCCAGGCTGGTCTTGAACTCTTGGGCTATCTCAGCCTCCCAAAGTGTTGGGATTACAGGTGTGAGCCATCGCGCCTGGCGGTAAAAGTTTTTTTTTTAATGTTTTTCCTCTGGACAAAAGCGAGTAACCTTTAAATAACTGAGTACATCAGGGATTGGCAAACCTTTTCTGTAAAGGGCCAAAAGTAACTGTTTTAGGCTTTGGCGGCCATATAGTCTTTACTGCAGCTACTCTATTTCACCAATAGTATCATGAAACATCCCTAGAAAATGCATAAATGAATGTGTATGGTTGCCTTCCAACAAAACTTTGTTTATAAAAACTGGTTTGAGATCAGTTTCACTGGAGGGCTGTACTTTGCTAATCCCTGGATCAGATAGTTGTTTTGATCTTTTT
The DNA here is from genome assembly GCF_047675955.1 of Chlorocebus sabaeus. Taxonomy (NCBI): domain Eukaryota; kingdom Metazoa; phylum Chordata; class Mammalia; order Primates; family Cercopithecidae; genus Chlorocebus; species Chlorocebus sabaeus. The sequence goes on along the minus strand of NC_132928.1, from coordinate 67,504,740 downwards.
TTTAAAGTCCAGTTTATTGAGCTATAATTTATAGAGAGTAAAAAATTTACACTCTTTAGTGTATAATTCTACAAATTTTTTTCTTCTTTTTTTTTAAGATGGAGTGTTACTCTATCACCTAGACTGGAGTGCAGTGGTGTGATCTCAGCTCACTGCAACCTCCGCCTCCCGGGTTCAAGCAGTTCTCCTGCCTCAGCCTCCCAAATAGCTGGGATGACAGGCATGTGCCACCATGCCTGGCTAATTTTTGTAGAGACGGCTTTGCCACATTGGCCAGGCTGGTCTTAAACTCCTGATCTCAGGTTATCTGCCCACTTTGGCCTCCCAAAGTGCTGGGATTACAGACATGAGCCACCGCACCCGGCCCTAATTCTGCAAATTTTGACAGATACATAGTTTAGTCATTTAATCACAACAATCAACACAGAACAGTTGTATAACCCCCCAGATTCCCTTGTGCCATTCTGTAATCGACCCCTCCATCCACCCTTAGCCCCTGGAGACCACTGATACGGTTTCTGTCTCTATAGTTTTGCCTTTTGCTTAATGCCATAGAAATGGAATATACAGGTAAAGCCTTTTGAGTCTGGCTTCTGTCACTTAGCATAATACATTTCAAATTCATTTGGTAATTTTTTTTTTTTTTTTTTTTTTTACTACTGAATAGTATTCTTTTGTATGGATATACCACCGTTTGTTTATCTGTTCAGCAGTTGGAAGACACTGGGTTGTTTTCAGTTTTAGGCAATTATGAATAAAGCCACTACAGTCATGGGTACACAGGTTTTCGTGTGAACATAGTTATTGGTTTTTTGTTTTTGTTTTTTAATTTTCTCTTGTATAGGTATCCACGAATGGGATTGCTAGGTTATTGGAAGCATATGTTTAATTTTATAGGAAACTCCTAAGTTGTTTTTTAGGGAGGCTTTACATCTTTATTTTTTATTGATTAGTGATGGGCTGGTGATTTTGGCAGCAGCATGGCACTCAGCAGACAGTCCGTGTCTCATCTATTACTCTCTGATAACAATAGAAGATAATGGTTGCCAAATGTCAGATGCAGTTACTGTAGAAGTCACTCAATATAATCCACCTTTTCAGGTAAGATTTATGTTGGTTAAATTACAAAGCAATAATATGTTGAGTATTTTTCTAACTATTTCGGGGTCTTATTTATTTATTTACAGAGTTTTGCTCTGTCACCCAGGCTGGAGTGCAGTGCCTTGATCTCAGCTCACTGCAACTTCTGCCTCCCCTTCCAGGTTCAAGTGGTTCTCCTGCCTCAACCTCCCGAGTAGCTGGGACTGTAGGCGTGTGCCACTATGCCCAGCTAATTTTTATAGTTTTAGTAGAGAACGGGTTTCACCATGTTGGCCAGGCTGATCTCGAACTCCTGATCTCAAGTGATTCCCCCAACTTGGCCTCCCAAAGTGTTGGGATTACAAGCGTGAGCCATGATGCCCGACCCATTTCAGGGTCAAATTTCTTGACAGATTTCATCTGCAGGGCTTGGCAATATTTTAAAATAGCTTGTTTCTAGACATTGTTGCATTTTCTTTGCCATCTCAGGCTTGTTCTTTTGCTTAGGTTTGGCTAATGGAAAATTAGAATGGAAGCAACTAGCAGAAAGCAGTTTGTTTATTCTGCTCTAGGTCTTTGGAGGGATTGTCATCTCTGTATTTAAGTAGAAAGAAGGTATTGATTAATTTCAGGGTGAAAGTAAGGAAGAAACCACACTGGGCATGATGAGTACATGCCTGTAGTCCCAGCTACTCAAAAGGCTGAGGCAGGAAGATCACTTGAGCCCAGGAGTTTGAGGCTGTTGTGTGCCATCTTCACACATGTGAATAACCACTGCATTCCAGCTTAGGCAATATAGTGAGACCCCATCCTAAAAAAAAAGAAACAGAAAAGAAGAAAGCTGGTAGGAATTAGGGTTTGGTTTAGAGCCTTGCATATTATAGAAAAATCCCCCTTTTTACCCAAAGCAAGATTATATTTGTATTCAGCAGTGTTACATAGTCATCAAAGTTCTTGTAAACAACTGAAAGGCAGGCTTTCTAATTTTAAGTTCATTAATAGCAATTAAACATGTTTAATAACAGATATTCATGAAAAAGCTGAACATGTATAAATTTATTTTATTTACTCTTACATGGTATCTAATTCTGTTAAATCCTTGTTTGTTTATTTTTGAAGAGGGAAAGTCTTGCTATGTTGCTTGGACTGGAGTGCAGTGATATTCACAGGTCCGTCAATAGTGCGTGGTAGCCTCCAACTCCTGGGCTCAAGCAGTCCTCTCAGGTAGCTGGGATTACAGGTGTGCACCACCGTTCCTAGCTTAAATCCTCACTTTTTTTTTTTAATCCTTATTCTTAACATGACTTGTTTAATTGAATCCTGTAAGAAAATCTTTCGATTTGTTCTTTTATGTCAAACAGAAATAAACTTTATCGTGTGTTCTGATTATGCAGTGTGGAAAACATGCTCAGTGTTAGAAAAAAATTCAGCCAGGGCAGAAGACTAGAAAGAGAACTTGAGGATTAAAAAACAATTCTAGGACCTCACATTTAATGTTTCTATAGAATTACTTCTTTAATAACAGCTTATTTTTAGCATATTCTAATTTTATTTAATGAGATTTATTTTTATTTCTACCTCTGATTTTATATGTAAACAAATCAACTAAGTTTTCTTGTCATTAATATCTTGCCAGTAAGGTAAGAACCAAAATGTTTGCTTATCAGGGATCATTTATAAAAAATTGCCAATTCTTAATACAATGAATTAGTGCTTTCATTTTCTCCCTTGAATTTGTCATAGGCTTCTAGTTATAGTCATCATCATGGAAATGTTTTCATAATTTGTTAATTTTGGACATTAACAAATTAGGCCAGGTGTGGTGTCTCGTGCCTGTAATCCCATCACTTTGAGAGGCTGAGGTGGGTGGATCACCTGAGGTCAGGGGTTCGAGACCAGCCTGGCCAACATGGTGAAACCCCCGTCTCTGCTAAAAATACAAAAAAATTAGCTGGGTGTGGTGGCATGCGCCTGTAATCCCAGCTACTCAGGAGGCTGAGGCAGGAGAATCGTTTGAACCTGGGAGGCGGAGGTTGCAGTGAGCCAAGATTGTACCACTGCACTCCAGCCTGGGCAACAGAGTGGGACTCTGTCTCAAATAAATAAATAAATAAATAAATTTTTTAAAAATAAGCAAATTATAAGCAAGTTAACAAAATATATGTCTAATTGATGTTTATAAACTTTGTAACGTTTTGTTAATCATCTCATGGGTAGTGTTTAGATTTTTACAAAGAAAATAGGTGAATTCTTTCATCATTTTTATGAAATGTACAAAAATGAATTTAAAAAATCATACAAACAAATATTTTTGTTTTACCTCTTGTTAAATGTAATCTTAAATTTAACTTTCAGTCTGAAGACCTGATTTTGTGTCGGTTGACGGTCCCAAACTTTTCAAACCAGACTGCCTATCTGTATAACGAAAGTGCTGTCTATGTGTGCTCCACAGGAACTGGGAAATTTTCTCTTCCCCAGGAGAAAATTGTCTTTAATGCACAAGGTATGGTAGCAGTTTTAGAAAGCATGATTGGTGAGCTCATTAGTCATTCTGAGTGCTTTTTTCTCTTTCCCTGAGTGTCACTTCAAGCATGCTGCCCTCAAATGTTACTGGGACATTTCATACCACAACTACAGCAGCTGAAGCAACAACCCTACTAAGAAACCAAAAGGGTACTAGAATTTCCAAACTATTATATTTACAGGCAAAAATAATAACACTTGTTCCAGGAGAAGATGCCAAGAAGCAAAGAACTAATGCCAAGAGAAGTAATTGCTCATTCCTAGTTAGTAAAAGTGACTTATTCTGAGTTGATGCTCTTTAACTTTTCCACACCCCTGGATAAGAGCCTCAGGTGCTGGACTCATGCAGGGGGTCTGGTCAGGATTGAAGAGAAACCAAGCATATACTTAGCTGAAGGGGTTGGGCAGAGGACAGAGTCCAGGTAGGCAACAGCGTGGAACCCAGGTTTAACAGCATGGAACCCAGGTTTTCTAGTCCCAGCACAAGAACCTTGACAGAGGGTGGGTAGGCTGTTACTAAGGCGCAAGGTAAGCTTAGACTTTTTTACTTTTTTTTCAGTCCCCGTTGACTGATGTGGTAAGTTAAAGTCAGAATTAAGCAAGAGAACTCCACAGGATTGAAAAAGCTCTTCTTCTGAGTTTTGCAGAATGAATAATTTTCTTTTTTGGCTTACTAGATTGCTCTCTGGCAAGGCTAGTTTTTATTGTCTTTAAAGCTGAAAGACACAGAGCCTGCTTCTTCAAATAGCAGCTGGTTCTTAACATTTGATTCTGGGATTTAAAGGATGAGTTTGAAGTAGGAATAATACTGTAAAGGAAAAAATGTGCTTAATATATCATCAAGATGATTTTCTGCCCAGGGTGGTAGATTTTACAAAGCATTTTGTTGTTGTTGTTAAATGTATTTGACTCTGTGTTTTTCTTTCTTTTAGGAGATAGTGTTTTAGGTGCTGGTGCCTGTGGTGGTGTTCCTATCATTTTTTCTAGAAACAGTGGACTGGTGTCTATTACTTCACGGGAAAATGTGTCCATATTGGCAGAAGACCTGGAAGAGTCCTTAGCATCTTCATTTGCTGGACCAAACAATGAGGTAATGTGATTCTATAAGATTTTGAAGTTTTTATGTTATTTATTTTTTAGAGATAGGGTCTCACGCTGTCACCCAGGCTAGAGTGCAGTGGCACAATCATAGTTCACTGCAGCCTCTAACTCCTGGCCTCAAGCAATCGTCCTGCCTCAGACTTCCCAGTAGGTGCCTGGCTAATTTGGTTTGGTTTGGTTTGGTTTGGTTTGGTTTTTGAGACAGAGTCTCACTCTGTTGCCCAGGCTAGAGTGCAGTGGCATAATCATAGCTTACTGCAGCGTCACCTCAACCTCCCGGGATCAAGCAGTCCTCCCCTCTTAGCCTCCCAAATAGCTGGAATGACAGACATGCTCCATCTCACCTGACTAATTTTTTATTTTTTGTAGAGACAGGATCTCCCTATGCTGCCTAACCTGGTCTCAAACTCCTGGGCTCAAGCATCCTCCTGCCTCAGCCTCCCAAAGTGCTGGGATTACTGGCATGGAGCCACCGTGCCCAGCCTAATTTTTATTTTTATCAGATTATTTTATACAAATGGTCTCAACACTGAGACAGTTTTCAAAGACTTAACAATGCAGACATTAGTTCTTTTTGTCTTCCTCATCCCCTCTGTCCTCTTTGCTTGAAGCAACTACGTTTAAGCCTTGTAGTGATTTATTCTGGTATTTTTCTCCATTATCTAAGTAATGTACATATATTCCTGTCTCCTGATTCATCTGTTGATTTTCTACTATAGAAAATGAGGTTTTGGGTTACCTTATACTCCTTCCTCTGCCTTTATCATTCTAACATAAATTTTTTCCATTGTAATGACAATGTGAATATTGTTTACGGTTTGCTGAGCCAAATACTCATTACCTTTCCTTTATTATACAACTTTGTGTGACTCTTAGAGTGTATCATGACCTCATTTTATATTTTCTCACTTTCCTTTCATATGTGACTTAATCTTTTTACATACTCCAGGAGTTCTGGAGAGTGCCCCTCAGTGTAGTTTTTCCCAAAGTCAAGTCTCCACAAACCTTCCATCTGCACAGCTGTCATCCCAGAACTTCTCTCTTCCACGGTCCTCAAATCCTCAGGAGCTGTCCCTGCACCATGCGTAGGTGGCCTCATCTCCTATCGGTGCTGCCATTTCCTGTTCCTTCTGCTTTCTGTCTTCCTTTGTTGTAGTTAGAATCACAGATATTTCCATGGAACTTGTATTTCTGTTTCTTTTTATTCTGGGATGATTTTTTGAGAGGAATAGCCAGGTAAAAATTACCAATTTTTTTTTCTGTTGTCTTGAAACCTGAAATATCCCATCCATGAGGTTTTTATCATTCTTTTACAGAAGACTAAAAATAATTAATACTGTTTGGGGTAATTTCCATTTGAATAGTGTATGAAATATATAGATTACCTCTATAATTCAAAATTAAAATGATTGAGTATAGTTTTAAAGGAAAGTAACAATTTTTTACTTTTTTTTCTTTTCACAAAAAGGATTAATACTTTGGTTATTTTGTAATTGTAGGTTATTGTAATACTGTTACACATTCTGAAGCAATTTTATAGTGTTCCATTTCTTTAAAATTTTTCTAAATCCTTGTTTAAATTTGTAATCAACCATTATGCTTAGGTAGTATACACTGTAGTGAGTCGTGTAAGAACAAACCTATAAAAAGGTTCTGTTAATTATGATGAAATCTCCAAATTGTTTTACTTACAGCATAATCCCCGAATTACCTGTACCTTTTCTGTATGACTGGTTGATCATTTGGTGCTATTTATAGTGTTTCAATAAGTATACGAATGACAGGTATAGACCAAGCTTGTTCAACCCACGACCCATGGGCTGCATGTGGCCCAGGATGGCTTTGAATGCAGCCCAGCACAAATTCGTAAACTTTCTTGAAACATGAATTTTTTTTTAAAACTCATCAGCTATCATTAATGTTAGTGTATTTTATGTGTGGACCAAGACAGTTCTTCCAATGTGGCCCAGGGAAGCCAAAAGATTGCATACCCCTGGTACAGACAATATGGCAAATAGCTTGTGTATATGCAGAGTTGCTGTCATCGGATGGGTACAGTTTTTAGTCCAATAATTAAGAGTATTCAGATGCCTTTACCTCTAAACTATACTTTGTTATTTTGCAGAGTATGATTTTTGAGACCACTACAAAGAATGAAACTATAGCCCAGGAAGATAAAATCAAGTTGCTGAAAGCTGCCTTTCTGCAATACTGCAGGTATAACATGTTTTTTAAGTTATGGATTATTTTATGTGTGAGGATATGTTTTACTGACATGTGCTACTTATTTATTGACTGGTGGGAGCCAGTTGGAGGAATGATGCTATCAAGAGAATTTTTTTTGAGCTTTAGCACTTTAATAGACTGTTCTTCTGAAGTTAGTAGCCACGGGAGGTTTCCAGCTAGCTAGGCTAGGGAAAAAAACATGGGATCTAACATACTCTTTCCACTTCATGAAAAACAACGTACCATTAAAAACGGTGATCATGAAGACATCTTGCAAGCGTCTTCTATGAATAACGTTAAGGTGTAAATAAGTTGCTTACAAAGCTTTTTTTTTTTTTTTTTTTTTTTTTTTTTGAGACACAATCTCACTCTGTTACCCAGGCTAGAGTGCAGTGGCATGATCTCAGCTCACTGCAACCTCTGCCTCCTGACTTCAAGCAATTCTCCTGCCTCAACCTCCCAAGTATGCGGGACTGCATGCGTGTGCCACTACGCCTGGCTACTTTTTTTATTTTTAGTAGAGACGGGGTTTCACCATGTTGGCCAGGCTGGTCTCAAACTCCTGACTTTAGGCTGACTCCTAAAGTGCTGGGATTACAGGCGTGAGCCACCACTTCCAGCCGCATACAAAGTTTTACTGGTAATATGAAAGAATTATGGCCTGGTGTAGTGGCTCACACCTGTAATTCCAGCATTTTGGGAGGCTGAGGCAGAAAGATCTCTTGAGCATGGGAGTTCAAGACCAGTCTGGACAACATAGAAAGACTTCATCTCTACGAAGAAAAAGTTTAAAAATAATTAGTGGGGATGGTGATGCATGCCTCTAGTCCCAGCTACTCAGAGAGGCTGAGTTGGGAGGATCATATGAGCCCAGGAGGCCAAGTCTACTGTGAGCCATAATCACATCACCATACTCTAGCCTGAGTGACAGATCAAGACCCTGTCTCAAAAAAAGCAAAAGAATTTTAGACCTGGCCTATTAGTTGAGTTTTGCTTTATGCAAAATCACCACAAACCTTAGTGACTCATTTAACATAGCTGATGATTCTGCAGTTTGACTCTTGGGGCTGGGCTTAGGGGGTAGTTTTACTGTTCTGAGTAGACTCACTCATTTTGGTCTGCTGCTGGGCTGGCTGCTCTTTACCATACTCAAATTTTTGGGCCATTGGCTGGCCAGCTCGCTCTCTACTTTCTGTGACATCTCCTCAACTAGCAGGCTGCCCTGGGCTTATTCACGTATCACAGGGTTCTAGAACGGCAAGAGAGCAAGTGTCACTGCACAAGCACTCTAAGTCTTTGCTTAGATGGCGTTTGCTAGTGTCCTGTTGGCCAGAGCAAGTCCGGTTGTAGTGAAAGCGTGCCTAAGCAGATGCGTGTATGGGGTGGGGAGTGATTGTCCTCACTTGGTCACACTTGCTGCTCTAATTTTCTTCTGGGTTTAAGGCGAATGCAGATTTCAGTTTATCTTAGACATGTATTCTGCTCATGTAGTCTGGTACTTTCCTTAAAAGGTATGGCAAATTCACATTTGAATAAATAGGAAAATGGTGATCCAGCCCCCCTGCGTTGCCTGTTGTTAGCTATGGGCAACTTTGGACAGATTGCTGAACATTTCTGCCATTCTGTTTGTATTTCTTCCTTTTTGAAGTATTGAGTGAGGAGTGAGTGAGAATGGCTAAAGGATCATTAGTTTATCATCAGGTCTTTGTTTTGAAGGAATATGCTGAGTTTACTACCTTCATTTCCCCCAGTTCTCAGCCCATGATTCCGTAATCCCGCTCATACTGGTATCTGAGGCATAAAGGCTCACTCACAGAGACAACAGATTCTGAAGTGCTTTTACAGTTCTAACATTCTGTGCCTCATGATCTACTGAGCTTAGTTTGTCGCCAGAAGGGGGCATCATTAGGCAAGTTTTTTGTTTCCGTTTAAAATTGTGTTCTTTTAATCTTGTTCTTTTACATGGTTCAGTCCTCAAAAATCTTGATTGAAATGCTGAGTTTTTATCTTTCACAAGTTTATCCTGTAATGAAAATTCTGTCAGATTTGTGGCATCTCAAAATGTAAATGATAATGCAGCAAGTGACCAGTCATTAGATTTGTTTCCTGTGGCTGCCATAACAAATCACCACAAACCAGGAGCTTCAAACAACTGAAGTGTCTTCTCTCACAGTTCTGGAGGCCGGAAGTCTGAGAGTGAGGCATGAACAGAGACCTCTCTCTGAAGGCTTTGGAAAAGGATCTGTCCTCACCTCTCTCAGCTCCTAGTGGTTGCTGGCAATCCTTGGCTTGTAGATGTGTCACTCCAGTTTCTGCCTCCATTGTCATGTAGCTGTCCTCACATTCACGTGGCCTTTTTTTTTTTTTTGATACAGTTTCACTCTGTCACCCAGACTGTAGTGCAGTGGTGCGATCTCGGCTCACTGCAACCTCCGCCTCCCTGGTTCAAGCAATTCTTCTGCCTCAGCCTCCCAAGCAGCAGGTGCGCACTGCCATGCCTGGCTAGTTTTTTATATTTTTAGTAGAGATGAGGTTTCACCACATTGGCCAGACTGGTCTCAAACTCCTGGACTCGAGATTCGCCCGCCTCAGCTCCCAGAGTGCTGGGATTACAGGCATGAGCCACCATGCCCGGCCCACGTGGCCTTCTTAGAAGGACAACAGTCATTGGATTTAGACTCATCGTAATTTAACACATTGTATCTGCAAAAACCTTATTTCCAAATAAAGTTGCATTTTGAGGCACTGGGTAGATACAAATTTGTGGGAGACACTGTTCAACCTGGTGTAGTCATCTTCAGATGTTTTACAGGGGAAAATTAATTAGGCAGAAGAAGGGACCCCTGATCTAAGTCCTGAGCAAGCAGTAGCCTCAGGAACAGTGTCATGGGCCCTGTAGCACAGCTGTGCCGAACTCATCCTGCCCAGCATGGGTGAAGTACTGTGGACTTAACAAGGGATGATTTCTGGGGGAGTGTCAGCTAGCTCTCTTAAAGATGTAGACTCCTTACAAACAGAATTGTGGCGCCTTTAAAGCAGGATTTCTCAACCCCATTAACATTGACATTTGAGGCCACACTTGGTGGTTCACACCTGTAATCCCAGTACTTTGGGAGGTCAAGGCAGGCAGATCATTTGAGGTTAGGACTTCGAGACCAGCCTGACCAACGTGGTGAAACCTTGTCTCTACTTAAAAAAAAAAAAAAAAAAATTAGCTGGGTGTGGTGGCACATGCCTGTAATCTCAGCTACTCGGGAGGCTGAGGCAGGAGAATCGCTTAAATCCAGGAGGCGGAGGTTGCAGTGAGCCCAGATCCCGCCACTGCACTCCAGCGGTACAATGTAGGCTGTTTAGCAGCATTACCAGCCGTTTCATGCTAGTTGTCATTAGCACCCTTTCCCCCAACTTGTGATGACCAAAGTTATCGTCAGACATTGCCAGATGGTCCCTGGGGTCACAATTGGTAGATAACACTTTTAAGTGTTATTATCTGTTTAATTTTTTGCTAAGATAGTATTACTGTTTTTATAGTATTATTTCTTTGAAATTAATTTTTATGTTATTTCGGTTTTCATTTTAGCCCAAAAAATACAAAAATCTTTTGTTCATGAGAGTTTTGGGGAACTTTTTCTGTAATTTTTTATTAAATCTTGCCATAGTCACCTTTGTATTTCCATAATCTGTAGCATGACTGGGTCACCAGCTTCACCCTGGCCTTTCATGTTTTCAAGAGTTTTTCTGTGTTTCTCCAGTCAGCTGTGTCTCCTGTTCTACCAAGGGACCATGACAGCCCTTTTCCAATCCCCTCCCACTTCCCGTTTCTCTCCCACTTCCCTCAGACTTAGCAGAGGACTTAACTTCATACTTCACAGAAATCACAGAAGCCCTTGATAAGAGCTCCCTGTGCCTCCTAGCTTACTAGCTATGAATGTGTCTGGATCCCAAATCCTCTTCCTCTTTCCCTCCCAATAAAGTAGGAAGGTGTGCTCTTCTTCCTATCAGAGACTGCCCTTTGTTTTGAAGGCCACTCTCTCCTGCTTCACTTAAGACTACATCCTTTCAGTTCTCCCCTTCCTCTGTCTTTTGACCTTTCTCGTGCTGGCTCCTTCTCATCAGCAATTAATCATATGTAGTCTGCCGTTTGTAAAAAGAACAGTCTTTGACTTTGCATCCTTTGAGCGACTACATTATCTATTTGTTCCCGTTAATGGCTAAACCACCTGAAAGGTTGTCTACATTCGCTATTGTCAACCACATTCCCCCTCTCTCTACTCCCTTGGTGATCTTTTCTCCTCCATGGCTTCATTTGCTGAAGAAACAGATGTACCATGAGCTGGGCCATTATATGAAAATGAAGTGTCCAGCAGCAGTATGTATTTCACAGGCACCTGCATTTCAACGTATCCAAAACCGAACTTATCTTCTCCAAAGCTTATTCTTCCATCCCTACCTCCTGCTCCAGTGACAGGCACTACCATCTCTTCAGTTCAAAGCAACAACAGAGGAGTCATCCTTATACAGGCATTCCCCCTTACCCACAGGGGGATATGTCTTAAGACCCCCAGTGGAAACCTGAAACTGCATATAGTACTGAATCATATATATACTATGTTTTTCCTATATGTACCTATAATGTTTAATTTATAAATTAGGCACCCTAAGAGATTAACAACAATAGTAATAAAACAACGATAACAATATACAATTGACCTTTGAACAACACGACTTTGAACTGCGTGGGTCTACATAATATGCAGGCTGTTTTCAACCAAATGCAGATCAAAAATTCACAGCATGTTTTCAACCAAAAGCAGATCAGAAATTCACTTACCTATACAGAGGGCCACCTTTTTGTACACTGGAGCTCCACACAGCCAGCTGCAGAACTTGAATATGGGTGGAATTTGGTGTACGTTGGGGGTCCTGTAACCATTCCCTTACGTATACTGAGAGATGACTGTACTGTAATAAAAATATGTGAATGTGGTCGGTCTCTCCTTCTCTCTTTCTGTCTCTGTCATCTGTTTTCAGACTGCAGTTGATTTCAGGTAACTGTGACTGTGGGAAGTGAAACCATGGATAAGAGGGGGCTACTGTACCTCCGATCCAGCAGTAACCTTCTAACTGGATTTTTCTCTTTCCTGTCTTTTCCTTTCTGCAGTAACCTCCTAACTGGATTTTTCTCTTTCCTGTCTTTTCCTTTCTGCAGTAACCTCCTAACTGGATTTTTCTCTTGTCTGATCTGACATCTGATCCCCTCTCCATATGATAGAGCAGTCTTTTGGGACACTGGAACAGACTGTGACACTCTTTTACAGTGCCTGTCCGTCGTCCTTGGTATTAGGTTCAAACCCCATAACGTGGTTTACAAGACTGTGTCCTCTAATTTTGTAATTCATCCCTTCTCAGTATCCCTCAGTTCTTCATATGTGCCGTGGTTAATTCCCTGGTGGGTTCATGGACACCCCGGTTGTCCCCTAATCTCTCTAAGTTAGAAGAGTCTGCTGCTTTTTATGGGCTCACCCTTCCTTTAACTGGTTATCCTGCAAGCTTTTTTCCAAACTCTTGCCTCCTGGGTGATCTCAGCCTCTCCCGTAGGCTCAGTTCTCTCCTGAGATAGAGGCTTACTTGGTGACGAATGTGGATATATGTTCTGTGTATAGCTATATACCCCCTCCCAATTCTCCCCAGCCTTCCATGACCTCCTCTTTACCAGTTAGGAAGTTTTCCCCATCTCTGTCAGTTTTTATCCCCTGTGTCATTGCTTGCTCAATTGCCTGGACTATTTTTTAAGTCTTTTTATCTTTCTGTGTCCAGAGCCTAGCACATTGTAAGTATTCCATGTGTATTTATTGAATTAATGAATGGATAATAGTTTTCTCCCTTTTAATTAAATAAATTTTATTAAAAGTAACTGAGCCAAAACCTATAAATGGTTTTTAGGTTACATTTAACTTCACAATTAACTTTGAAATTTTTTTTTTTTTTTTAATTTTTATGGGTACATAGTAGATATATACGTTTGTGGGGTACCTGAGATATTTTCATACGGGCATACAATGTGTAAATAATCACATCAGGGTAAATGGGATATCCATCACCTCAAGCATTCATCTTTTTTGTGTGTTATGAACATTCTAATTATGCTCTTAGTTACAGTACAATAAATTGTTGACTGTAGTCAGCCTGTTGTGCTGTCAGGTACTAGCTCTTCTTCATTCTGTCTATATTGTTTTACCCATTAGCCATTTCCACTCCCCGCCACTGCCACTACTCTTCCTACCCTTCCTACCCTCTGGTAACCATCACTCTGCTGTCTATCTCCATGAGTTCAGTTGTTTTAGTTTTTAGCTCCCACGAGTGAGAACATGTAAAGTTGGTTACATGCCTTTCTGTGCCTGACTTATTTCACTTAACATGTCCTCCAGTTCCATCCATACTGTTGCAAATGACAGGATCTCATTTTTTTTGGCTGAATAGTACTCCACAATTAATTTTTTTTCTTGGTGACTTTTGAAAATATTTTGCCTTCCTTAATACTTGTGGTTTCTGATTTTTTTTCAGAAAAGATTTAGGTCATGCTCAAATGGTGGTTGATGAGCTCTTTTCCTCTCACTCTGATTTGGATTCTGATTCTGAACTAGACAGGGCAGTTACCCAAATCAGTGTCGACCTGATGGATGACTACCCAGCGTCTGACCCACGGTGGGCTGAGTCTGTCCCTGAGGGTAAGAACGTTTCAATTATGGAATGGTGTGTTTTGAACATACTGTGGTTTCTTTATTAGAGGCATCTCTTAAAGCGTGTTTTTTAGCTTCTCAAACAATTTAATACTAATTCAATATTTTTAAAAATATTGTAACCTTCCTTATAGTATGTTTTGAAACAGGCTCAGAACAGGTCTAAATAACAGAATAAGAAACTAAAGGAACATTGGGGCAAATCCTAATTATTCTATCTGAGGCAGATTAATTAGCTTTACTTAGCTTTCCTGGCTTTTATTTCGAAAACAAAATTGGTAGCATAGGTAGATAGTTGGCACTTACCTGCCCCCCAGTTTGCTTTTGTTTTTGTTTTTGTTTTGTTTTTTTTGAGACAGAGTCTCCCTTACTCTGTCACCCAGACTGCAGCCTCCACCTCCTGGGTTCAAGTGATCCTCCCACCTCAGCCTTCCGAGTAACTGAGATTACAGGTGTGCACCACCACGCCTGGCTGATTTTTGTATTTTTAGTAGAGATGTGATTTCACCAGTTGCCTGGGCTGGTCTCGAAGTCCTGACCTCAGGTGGTCCACCCACTTTGACCTCCCAAAGTGCTGGGATTATAGGTGTGAGCCACCATGCCCAGCTTACTTACCCCCAAATTAAATAATTTTGGCATAATCAGTATATTTGACTAATAGAAATGGTCCATTCCCCTAAGAGCAGCAGTGATCAAATGTCAATATGTAGAAGTAGGCGAGACATGTCTTGCTGCCTATCCCAGGTGACTGCCCCTCTTACACTTACTTCCACTTCAGCAACTTGAGGGGAACTCTGGGGTCCCCAGGTGCCAGGGAACTGTCTCAAACATGTTTCTCTCCCTAATTATCCTACTTCTTAGCAAGTTCGCTAAGCTGCATTAGAGATTTAGGAAGAAAACATCAGAGTTCATCTCCTTTCTTTGACTGTTTTTGTTAGTGCTGTCAAGCTTAAATTGTTATAAATGATTAAACTAAAAATAACATATTTTGCCTTTTGAATAAATACAGTATGAATTATGTCAAACCTCCAGAATTTTCTCCTAAATTTTTAAAACTCCTGAGTAATGTTATAAATAATTGTATTATAAGGTCGATATTTTTCTTTTGTATAGACTTTCTTCTTTTTTTTTCCTTTTCTTTTTTGAGACAGAGTGTTGCTGTGTCGCCAGGCTGGAGTGCAGTGGCACAATCTCAGCTCACTGCAACTTCTGCCTCCTGGGTTCAAGCGATTCTCCTGCCTCAGTCTCCCGAGTAGCTGGGACTACAGGTGCATGCCACCATGCTCAGCTAATTTTTGCATTTTTAGTAGAGACGGGGTTTCACCATGTTTGCCAGGATGGTCTTGATCTCTTGACTTCGTGATCTGCCCGCCTCGGCCTTCCAAAGTGCTGGGATTACAGGCGTGAGCCACCACGCCTGACCTTAGCTTTTTATTTTAATAGCAGTTGGCCACTAATATTAAAATAGCATAGTTGTAAAACCACTATATTCTATGTTTAAGTTTTATCACTGTGTTTTAACAGAAGCACCTGGGTTCAGCAATACATCACTGATTATCCTTCACCAGCTGGAAGACAAAATGAAAGCTCACTCTTTCCTTATGGACTTCATTCATCAAGTAAGAGCCCGGGGTGTCTGTCTGCTCTGCCTTTGTCAGTCTCTCCAACACAGTGAGAAGTCCCTTCTCTCTATTTTGAGGTGTTTCATTGGTTGGGGCATGACTAGTGTTTTCCATTTTCTGTGCTAATTTAAAAGTCCATAATTCCTGGGCTGGGTACAAGCCTGTTAATCCAGGTATAAGAAGCAGGACTTCATTCGGATTTCCTGTGTGCATTTGTGGAAAAAGTTTTCATGAGTCGATTTTGTATTTGACAGATTTTTACATATGACTTTTAGTTTTGAGGTGCTATTAGAATCAAATCCTCATTTAAAGTATTCCTTTTCTTTTTTGTGTAAAGGTTATCCTCATATATATTGTGCCTTAATTAGAAAATGTTTTTGCTAGTGGACAGAATTGTTACATAAATTCACCCATTCTTGTCTCATCATTAAAAGTGACTTGCAGACATATTACATAGCCAAATGAATGAATTTCAACCTGTTTTGGGTTTTGTTTATTTTTTGAGACAGGGCACTCTGTCACCCAGTCTGGAGTGTAGTGGCACAGTCTTGGCTCACTGCAGCCTTGACCTCCTAGGCTCGAGCAATCCTTTCAGAGCCTCCTGGGTAGCTGGGACTGCAGGTTTGTGCCACCATGCCCATATAGTTGTTTTTTTTTTTTTTTTTTTTTTAATTTTTGTAGCGACAGAGTCTTACTACATTGCCCAGGCTGGTCTGGAACTCCTGGGCTCAAGCAATCCCTGCACTTCAGCCTCCCAAGGTGCAGAGGTTTACAGGCATGAGCTACCAGTCTCTTCCCTGATTGTTTTTCAAACTCAGTAGTGCCTACTCACTACTACACCTGGCTAATTTTTTATGTTAAGGAGATTCTAGTGAGTGCTGTCCAATCCAGTGCTTTCTGTGATCATAGGAATGTTCTCCTAGTGTGATGTCTAGTGGGACAGCTGCTGGCCACGTGTAACCTGAACAGTTGAAATGTGACTAGCAACTGAACTGAATTTTAACTTATTTAAACAGCCACCGTGGGCAGTGGCTACCTTAATGGACAGTGCAGCACTAGATAATTTCAGAAATGACTGATTGTTCCTAATCCCACATTCTTTTTCAATTTTGTGCATGGTTTGTCTCCTGTCTACTCTTGTATCGTCTTGGCAAGGAAACTCCAATCATTCATTTAGTCTCTCTTTTTTTGTTGGTATTTTAGGTGGGATATGGATTAATGAGGAAAAAACACATTTTCTCCCGATATGGTCGTTTAATTAGCCAGGTGTATCAGTTAACTATTACTGCCTTATAAACCACCCCAAAACACGGTGGCTTAAAACAATTCTGTGGGTCAGTCAGGCAGTTCTTCTGTTGGTTTCACCTGGAATCACTCGAACTCCATTTAGGATGCGCTGAGCTGGAGAGTCTGCCTGCCTCTTCCCGCTTTCTGACAGTTGGTTCTGTCAGCAAAGGCTCTGTGGTTCTCCTCCATTTAGTTGCTCATCCTGCTCCGAGCTGGACTGGCTTCCTGTGGTCTCAGTGGATGAACATAGAAGCTGTAAGCTTCTTAAGGGCTCATCTCAGATGTCACATAATGTTACTTACAGTAAAGTGACATTGGTCAAAGCAAGTCACAAGCTCAGCTGGGATGAAGGATTACATAATTGATTATACCTCTTTTTTTGTATGTGTGTGACAGGGTTTCACTCCCACCGCCCAGGCTGGAGCACAGTGGTGCAATCTCAGCTCACTACAACCTTTGCCTCCTGGGCTCAAGTGATTCTCCTGCCTCAGCCTCCCCAGTAGCTGGGACTACAGGCGCATGGTGCTGAACCTGGCTAAATTTTTGTATTTTTTGTAGAGAAGGGGTTTTGCCATGTTGCTCAGGCTGGTCTCGAACTCCTAAGCTCAAGTGATCCGCCTGCCTCTCCCTTCCAAAGTGTGAGATTACAGGTGTGAGCCACTGTGCCCAGTGTGATTATACCTCTTGATGGGAAGAGTGGCAGAGCCATTCTCATTGGAAGAGGATGTGCATATTGGGCCGGGAGGAACTTGCCCTGACCTGATTTGGCACACTGAGAGCATGGATGTATCAGAGGCCCGAAAGCCATGAGGGTGTGAGCACTCATGGCTCAGCCTTCCTGGGTTCCAGAGAACCCTGACAAAGTCCCACGGCTGCTGGTAGCAGTATCTGTCCCAAGGCAATCTGTAGCTAGTTCTGAAAACCCCATTCCAGCCATGCCTTTTATGTTTCTATTTCCTTTACTATTTAGAGCTCATTTTACTAATCAGGAAGAATTTATGTTAATAATCAGGAAAGCCGGGTGCTGTGGCTCACACCTGTAATCCCAGCACTTTGGGAGGCTGAGGCGAGCAGATCACAAGGTCAGACCATCCTGGCTAACATGGTGAAACTCCGTCTCTACTAAAAACATTAAAAATAAAAGTTAGCCAGGCGTGATGGCGGGCGCCTGTATCCCCAGCTACTTGGGAGGGTGAGGCGGGAGAATGGTGTGAACGCAGGAGGCAGAGGTTGCAGTGAGCTGAGATCGCACCACCGCACTCCAGCCTGGGCGACAGAGTGAGACTCCATCTCAAAAAAAAAAAAAAAAATAATAATAATAATAATAATAATCAGGAAAAAGCATAACTAGATACTTCTAAGGAAAGTTTTTTTGGATACAGGGTCTCTATTGCCCAAGGTGGAGTGCAGTGGCACGATCACAGCTCAATGCAGACTCAACTACCTGGGCTCAAGCAATCTTCCCACTTCTGCCTCCCCAATAGCTGGGACCCCAGGCACTCACTACCACGCCCGGCTAATTTTTTTATTTTCTGTAGAAACAGGGTCTCATAATGTTGCCCAGGCTTGTCTCAAATTCCTGGCCTCAAGTGATCCTCTTTCCTAGGCTTCCTAAAGTGCTGGGATTATAAGCCTGAGCTACTGCACCCAGCCCTAGGGAATATTTCTGAATATAGAGAAACGTTCCTTTTCTCCTTGAGCCGAACTTGGCATCTGCGGGGCCATATCCTCATTCTGAAGGGAGTGGAAGTAACACCAGTGCTTCAGAACAGTACCCTCGCCTCTGGTTTTCTGATGTTGAGGGAAGCCTCTGTGTTCATACATTGTATCTCCATACAATACAGAAGCAGGGAGGTAATCTGATCATATTCACTGTGTGACTAGAATGAATTTTTTTTTTTTTTTTTTAGTTTTTAAATTTTTTTGAGACAGGGTCTCACTCTTGTCACCCAGGCTAGAGTGCAGTGGCATGATCATAGCTCACTGTAGCTACAGCCTGCCTGGGCTTAGCTGATCTTCCCATCTCAGCCTCCCAAGTAGCTGTGACTACAGGCATGTGCCACGAAGTCAGCTAATTTTTGTATTTTCTGTAGAGACAGGGTTTTACCACATTACACAGGTGACGCCTGCTTCTGCCTCCCACCAAGTGCTGGGATTACAGGTGTGAGCCACCGTGCCCGGCCTAGAGTAGTTTTAATCTAGAACTGTTGCTTCCCTGTCAGTGCCACAATCAAAGCAAAGTAGAGCAGGCAATTGGGATAACCTTGCGTGAAAACTACGCCTAACATTTTTTTTTTTTTTTTTTTGAGATGGAGTCTTCTCTGGCACCCAGGCTGGAGTACGGTGGCACAGTCTCTGCTCACTGCAAGCTCCGTCTCCTGGGTTCATGCCATTCTCCTGCCTCAGCTTCCAGAGTAGCTGGGACAACAGGTACCCGCCACCACGCCCGGCTAATTTTTTTTTATTTTTAGTAGAGACTCCTACCTCAGCCTCCCGAGTATTTTTATTTTCACTGTGTTAGCCAGGACGGTCTCAATGTCCTGAACTCGTGATCTGCCTGCCTTGGCCTCCCAAAGTACTGGGATTACAGTTGAGAGCCACCACGCCTGGCCAACTACACATAAAATATTTTTGAGGGAACCAGGAAGTAAATTCAAGTCAGGAAAGACCATGTAACTTTTATTTTAAAATAATAAGGTGAACAGGTTGAATACATTAGGATTCAGTGAAGTATTCCACAGTCATTAAAAATAAAGAAGAATATCTAAATGTGCTATAAAAAAATACGATACTATCAAATAAAACAAGGCACAGAACAATATATGTAGTGTGACCCCTTTTGTATTATAAAAAAGATATCTCTTAGCATGTAAATACTACAAGAGCATGCAGAAAATGAAGGATAAGAAAATCAGATCACTTATTAACAAAAGAGAATTATACTTAAAATGTGAAAAAGTATTCATTATTTATGTCTGTGTTTTGGCTTCTTCCGAGTTCAGGTTATTGTAATGTCGTATGCAATGAGAAAGCTTAGGAAAACCCCTAGAAGATCATAACACAGCATAGATGGGCACCAAGCAACTCAGTAGGAGATGCAAAGGGTTGAAGACGTCTTCGCCCTCCCGGCAGCATTAGGGGTATGGAATCAATCCTTGAAGGTGGAGGTTGCTGAGTTTCTGATTCCTGAAAGTCTGGAATCTAGGGGAGTTAATTGATATAGCTAGCAAAGGGCAGTGTGAGGCTAGGTGCAGTGGTTCACACCTGTAATTCCAGTGCTTTGAGAGGCCGAGTCAGGAGGCTCACTTGTGGCCAGGAGTTCAAGATCAGCCTTGTAGAGACCCCCATCTCTACAAAAGTAAAATGTAAAAATTATCCTGTTGCGGTGGTGTGCTGCTTGGGAGGCTGAGGTGGAAGATGGCTTGAGTTGAGGGTTCAAGGTTAGGGTGACCTGTGATTGTGATTGTACCATTGCACTCCAGCCTGGGCAACAGAGCAAAACCCTGTCTCAAAAAAGGCGAAAAGAGCAGTGGGACTGTTTTGATAACCGTAAACAATAATTTGGGAAACATGATATGCAGAGACAATAGTAGTGGACAGAAGCCCTGGAGTGACCCTGCTCTTAGAACAGGAATGTCTGCACTTCCTTGTGGGTGTTACTGGCCTGGCTGAAGTGTGTCTGTGTGTTAGAAACAGCTAAAACAAGAGACAGCTGGAGGGACTTGCTGGGGGAGAGCTGGGGCCAGTGACTGCCCAGGGTGCTTCTGGGGAAAATACAGCTATGGTATTTTGCATGTTACCATATTGCTTTCTAAGAATATATGTTTGCCTTTTTGCAAGGTTGGCTTATTTGGACGTCTAGGCAGTTTTCCAGTTAGAGGGACACCAATGGCCACTCGACTGTTGCTCTGTGAGCATGCCGAAAAGCTGTCAGCCACCATTGTTCTCAAGAACCACCACTCCCGGCTTTCTGATCTCGTCAACACGGCCATATTGATTGCTTTGAACAAGAGGGAGTATGAAATCCCATCCAACCTGACTCCTGCAGATGTCTTTTTCAGGGAGGTAAGATGAGTCCTCTTTCATGTGGCTTTTTTTTTTTTTTTTAAATTTATTTATTATTATTATACTTTAAGTTGTAGGGTACATGTGCATAACGTGCAGGTTTGTTACATATGTATATGTAGAACTATGCCATTTAGTGATCATGCCCTAGGCAGGAAAGAGGGTGAGGACAAGTTAAATCACAAAAGATCTCACTGAAATGTTAAATTGGACCCCAGATTTTCTGGCTAAAGTATCACTCAGAAGTAAAAGAAGAGCTTGCAAAGTTGACTGAGAAGTGCTCCCTGTTGACTTTTTTTCCCCTTGGTAACTATCTCCAAGTACCTATTTGCTTTGCGTGCTGATCTTCTCCTTTTTTTTTTTTTTTTTATTTTTGAGATGGAGTCTCACTTGGTTGCCCAGGTACCTCCGCCTCTGGGGTTCCAGCGATTCTCCTACCTCAGCCTCCCGAGTAGCTGGGATTACAGGTACCAGCCACCACACCTGGCTAATTTTCATATTTTTAGTAGAGGTGGAGTTTCGCCATGTTGGTCAGGCTGATATTGAACTCTGACCTCAGGTGATCCACCCCTTCAGCCTTCCAAAGTAATGGGATTACAGGCGTGAGCCACTGCATCCATCCTGATATCCTGATCTTCTCCTTACTTTGTCTCTCGATCTACTGTTTTTTTTTTTTTTTTTTTTTTTTTGAGACTGAGTCTCGCTCTGTGGCCAGGCTGGAGTACAATGGTGCAATGTCGGCTCACTGCAACCTGTGCCTCCCGGCTTCAAGCAGTTCTCCTGCCTCAGCCTCTCAAGTAGCTGGGACTACAGGCCTGTGCCACCACACCCAGCTAATTTTTGTATTTTTAGTAGAGACCCTGTTTCACCCTGATGACCAGGCAGATCTACCCTTGACTCTGCCACAGCCAAGTGGCCTTCCTGAGTGGGCTCCCTTGCCCTCCCGCTTCTGCCAGGTCAGATGGGAGGCCCTGCCAGAAGGCCGGAAGTTGAAGTAGTTATTCCCCCAGCTTTCTTCCTTGCCTGTGCCCACTTTACATTGGCTGTGCCCCTCTGTCAGGGACCGTGCCTCCTGTCCAACTGCTTTCTCTTGTTTCCAGTAGCTGCCCCCTCCTCTTGCCTCTTCAGGCCCAAGGTTGATAATGCCTCATCCTAGGGTGCTGCCCCATCCCCTTTTGGACCCCTTAATCTTGTCCACACTTTTGCAAACAGTCCCTTCACTGAACTCCTCAGCTACCTCCTAGGATCCTGTTGCTACACCTTACTTGTAAAATCAGATTTATTTTCAGAGAAAAAGTAAAGTCTGCTACAAACTTCAAAGACAGAAATGGTTAAGATGCTGGTCAGCCAGTGACAGCTGGACATTGTGGAAATAGTGGCACAGTCCTCACGCTTTTGTGAAGCTTCACAGCCTGTTGAGGCAGCAGGGTAGACTTCGCTGTCTCCCTTTAAAGGTGTGACATTAGGACTTAGACCTATTGTCTTAACTGAGACTGCAGAATGATCTAGTTTTAGAAACAATGCCAACTCTTCCCTCAGCTCAGTGAAATTTGGAATTCCTTATGCATCTGAGGAACTTCAAACTCTATTTGGTGTCTCAGATTTTGCTTCCTTCCTCCTATAGCCTAACTGTATTCTAGCATGTAACACATTATGCCAACAGGTCTCTTTTTCTTAATGTTTGATATACTGTAACCTAAGTTTGATGTACTATAACCTAAGTTCAGTCTTCTGTTGATTCCGTAAGTGTGTTTAGTGTGAATTCTTTGTTTTTATACGTTTGGGTTAGTTCCTAGGGAATGGAAGGAAAAGTGCTTTGTTATGTTTTGTTTTTAATCTAGAGAGTATGCCAGAAATCTGAAAGAAAAACAAATCACCTCAAGTTTCATGATCTAACAAATCAAATTGTTGTCTTTTTTGTGTCCTTTTTGGTCTTTATTCATACGTAGTTTTATATGGTAAGACAGTGAATTTTTAAAAATTAATGGCAGACTGCTTGTAAGAACTGAGCAAGAGCCTGGTTTATTATTCTGCATTTGTATCAAAGGGCAAAGTGTAATTGTCAATGCAGTGTATGTACATGTTTCAGTTAGCTGAATTATTAGAGAAGGGTCTGAAAATTATCAGTTGGATACATAATATAGAATAGTATTTTAGGACTATGATACAGCAAAACTAAAAATGTGATTGGCTCCTCAAAAGAATGTTCCATATGAAAAATGGTAATGTTTAGGACTGTTCACGTCACTATTTATCTTCATTTCTCATGATGTTCATTGGTCTTCAGCTTCTCTGGGGTGTAGTTCTAAAGGTTTTCTCCCCTGTCATAATCATCATGAAAAGAGAATATAATAGCTATGTACATATAGTAGTTTTTCTTTTTACCTGTCCTTCCCTTGGGGGTGACAAAGTACCTTTCTAAGGAGTATTTGTGTTTTGGGACGAGCTGGTTAACCAAAATCAATCTCTGATTGGTGGGCCATATAGAAAGATATTTTGACTTGGCAGCCCTGATAGACAGTAAAACAATACGGAGCCTGCCTGAAGGTGCACTCTCCACTTTGCCTCTGTCTTCAGTTTGGGAAGGCCTTGTACCCCCCAGGGCTCTGGAAAAGCAGAGCTCACTGCTTAAGAAACAGACTATGTTGAGACGGCATATGAGCAATATTTGAAATCACTGAATATATACATGATAAGATAATTTAACAAGTGTTTTGGCATTTTGTGCGCTTTTATGTTATTTTCTGTCTTTTATGCTTTCCTTTTTTTTTTTTTTTTTTTTTTTTGAGACAGAGTCTCGTTCTGTCACCAGGCTGGAGTGCAGTGGCACAATCTCTGCTCACTGCAACCTCCGCCTCGGTTCAAGCCTCAGCCTCCCGAGTAGCTGGGACTCCAGGTGTGTGCCACCACACCCAGCTAATTTTTGCATTTTTAGTGGAGACGGGGGTTTGCCAGGATGGTCTTGATCTCTTGACCTCGTTATCTGCCCATCTCCAAAGTGCTGGGATTGTGGGCGTGAGCCACCGCGCCCGTCCATTATATAGGCTTTCATTGTGTTTTTCATGTTAACAATGTAAAATATTCTTATGCTTAATCTTACAAATTAAATATGCTGAAGATTTCTTGCCTGGGCTGTTAGGATGCCTTTGGCTAACATCAGAAATGTAAAAGGAAGAACAAGGTTTGCAAAAGGGAGGGATTTTGTTTGGGTCATGTTTTATCTGTGACTGTGTATCTTGTTCCTTCAGCCAGTTTGTGAGGTCCTTGAAGGCAGCTGATCTGATTTTTCTTTCCTCTTATCTCTGTCCATTGCTATGCAAACTCTAATAACGGGGGCAAGCTCAAATGCAGACTTGAACTTGAAACAGGAGTTTCAGTGTCTGATGGTATTTTTGCATTGTTACCTCCATGTATTAATTAATGACAAAGGAAGAGTTAGAAGTTATGTATTTAGTTCATTATTTTCTTATGTTGCTTACTTCTATTCTGCAAACATTTCTGTTATGTCTGAAGAAGGGGAATTCCTCAAAGAAAGAAATTAGCAAGTTCATGTTTTGAGGTCATTATTTTAGTCTAGTAGTGCATTAGTTTGGGGTATGACATTGTACAGTGATATCTGTAACCTAGTGCCATTTAAAGGTGCTCGGAGCAGAGTAGCTATAATAAATAATATCGTTGTTTAAAGAAAAAAATCTACTTGGTAACAATCCAGAATTTGCCTGTTTATAAGACTTACTTGGGCACTCTTAACTTTTAAAAGTTAGGAGATCTGACTTTTCTTGATTTTTGAATTTATTTTTACCATCAACTGTCAATAAATTTTCTTCCATCTATAGGTCTGAGGATATGGCTTAATGAATAAAACTCACTGGGTAGTTGTTACCCATCACCATAATTTTTGTTGACGTCATTGACTTCTGTGTATTCTCTCAGGTGTCCCAAGTAGATACCATCTGTGAGTGCTTACTGGAGCATGAGGAGCAAGTCTTGAGGGATACACCTATGGATGCCGTTGAATGGGCTGAAGTGGTGATCAATGTGAACAATATTCTCAAGGTACAAAAATGTAGTAAAGGTTTCAGCATTTCAAAGCCCAGAGCATGGATAGACAAGGAAGTGGTTTCCATATTCCTACTCTGTATTGCCGATAATTTATAAGGTTGTAGACATTTGTTAATCCCCAAAAAGTTAGAAAAATATCAGTCATCTTATTATTAATCAGCTAATGAATATTTTGAATTTTAGCCTGGTGCCTATTAATAAATTTCTATAATTCTGAGTTTCTATTTGGTAGAATAATAAACCTTTCATTTGGGAAGATGTGTTTGTATCTTTGCAGTTTTTTTAGTTGTTTTTTTTCGGAGAGAAGGTCTCACTGTCACCCAAGCTGGAGTGCAGTGGCACCATTGTAGCTCACTGTAACCTTGAACTCTTGGGCTTACAAGTTCCTCCTGCCTCAGCCCCCAAGAGTGTTGGGATTACATACCTGAGACACAATGCCTGATTGCAAACGTATTGTTAATGTAACTGTCTAAATATTTCTCATTTCTATTTTTTTAATTACTCAAAACCTTGCTACTTTTACTATTGACTAAAGTGTTGCATTTCATTTTAGCTAGTGGACTTATAGTAATGATTTTCCTACTTTGGTAACTATTGTTTGCCAAAACTTGAAGTTAAATTATGGAGTAAAACAAACTTCAGAAGCAGAAAGAACCAAAAATAATCATGCAGATCTGTGCTGACTTTTTTCTCTTATTTTCTTTTCTTTTTTATTTTATTTTATTTCATTTTTTAATTTTTTTTGAGACATGATCTCACTCCATTGCCCAGGCTGGGTTTGCAGTGGCTTGATTATAGCTCACTGCAGCTCCACCTCCTGGGCTTCAGCAATCCTTCTGCCTCAGTCTCCCAAGTAGCTGGGACTGCAGGTGCACACCACAATGCCCAGGTAATTTTAAAAATTTTTTTGTAGAGAGGGGCTCTCACTATGTTGTCAGGCTAGGAGCAATCCTCCTACCTCAGCCTCCCAAAGCACTGGGATTACAGGTGTGAGCCAACATTTCTGGCCCCTGAGTATTTTTTCTTACTAATTTACTTTGATGTCTTAAATTATCTTCAGAAATACTGTGATCCATCACCTTTTGCTTGTGATAACACATTAATTTTTTTTCCAGGATATGCTGCAGGCTGCTAGTCATTATCGCCAAAATAGAAACTCTTTGTATAGAAGAGAAGAATCACTAGAAAAAGAACCTGAATATGTTCCATGGACGGGTAATATACTGATTTATTAACGGTTGTTCAAAATATATTACTGATGACCCATCATTTTTAGAAGTTGTGTTATTCCCCTAGTGTAGGTTTGTAACTGAAATGGAAAAGTGCCATCTCCAAAATGAGCAGCTCTTGTCAAAATCACTTTATTCTTCCCTTGCTCTTATTTATTGATCTCTCTATAATGTATGTATTTAACTGGTACTTTTGCATTTACTAGGTTTTAGTTCAAATAGTTATTCATAGAAGCAGGTCCTAGCCTCGGAGGTATGAACTGTATTTTGTGTTGATTTAATACAAGAAAGTAAGTGGAGTAGTGGAGTTGCATTAAAGGAATTTAGATGGAAGAAGAATCATGTTTACCTGGCTTTGTTGAGGAAATCTCTTTAGAGAAGATGGGGTTCAAGCAGGGCATTGACAGGTATCACCTGAATCCCTGTTTGATTTAATTTTCCAGCAGTGATGAAGAGGCATAATTTTTAAGCAATTAGTCTTTCCTTTAGCCGTCACTAGAACCCTTACTTAACCATATTATTTTGTGTAATTTCACAGCAACGAGTG
The DNA here is from genome assembly GCF_047675955.1 of Chlorocebus sabaeus. Lineage (NCBI taxonomy): Eukaryota > Metazoa > Chordata > Mammalia > Primates > Cercopithecidae > Chlorocebus > Chlorocebus sabaeus. Next base: position 67,478,258 of record NC_132928.1, on the reverse strand, counting down.
GTCCTGGGGGCATCCGAACGGTAATAATACGCCAGCATGAGATTGTCCTGAAGGTAGTTTATCCACAGGCAGACAGCAACCTCCGAAACATCGTGACCGAGCAACTGGTAGCCCTGATCGATTGCTTCCTGGATGGTTATGTTTCTCAGCTTAAGTCGGTGGATAAATCCAGTAATCGGGAAAGATATGACAATCTGGAGATGGAATACCTACAGAAAAGATCAGATCTCTTATCTCCTCTTCGTAAGTTCATGATACTTGGCAAGAGTTTTAAATTTGCTGAATGGATGAAAGGGTCGAATAGTTAATGCAATATATTCAGTGTAGTCATGTTAATGCAACTGTAATAAAGAACTTAAAGCAAATATACACAGCTTTCTGTTCTCATTTATTCAACTTTTTTTCCAGTACTATCTAGGTATAAGTACCATAGACGATACTGAAGATGATTAATAAATACATAAATAAACAATATGTGGAGACTACTCTTAAAGAGCTTAGCATCGCAGACCTTCACATGAGTAACTGGATTGCAAAGTAGAGCCTAATGAGGGCTGCTTGAAGGGGACAGATAAATAGTATGGCTGTTCAGCCAAGGACACATTATACTCCAGGCTAGGATTGGGAAGAGTTTGCTTTACTCTTACACGAAGGAAGGGAATAGCGTTTTGGGGAGGCAGTGATGAAACAAGGGTCTGAATTTGCATCTTTTTTTTTTTTGTGGAGACAGAGTATCACTCTCTCGCACAGGCTGTAGTGCAGTGGTATAATCTCAGCTCACTGCAACCTCTGCCTCCTGGGTTCAAGCAATTCTCCTGCCTCAGCCTCCCAAGTAGCTGGGATTATAGGCGTGTGTGCCACCACACCTGGCTAATTTTGTATTTTTGGTAGGGGCGGGGTTTCACCATATTGGCCTGGCAGGGCTTGAACTCCTGGCCTCAGGTGATCCATCCACCTCAGCCTCCCAAAGTGCTGGGATTGCAGGTGTGAGCCACCACACCTGGCCTGAATTTGCAGCTTTAAGGAATTGATGTGAATTGTGAAACTAGGTGCCAGTAAGTGGGAAGGTTTCCATTCCATTAATGATTCTTGATTTATAATAGGAATAAAGATAAAATTTCAAGTCATATTTTTTATTACAGATTTTAAGTTTTGTTAACAGGATTTTTTCCCATCTGTTCTCATTCCCACAGTTACACTAGGCCAGTACCTGTGGGCTGCTTCTCTAGCAGAGAAATACTGTGACTTTGATATCTTGGTACAAATGTGTGAGCAGACTGACAACCAGAGCCGACTGCAGCGCTACATGACCCAGTTTGCTGATCAGGTGATGAGTGTTGGGTGTGTGGCCACTGAGTCCTTTAGTGGCCTTTTCTTGAAATGGCCTTGCCATTTCAAATCTGTAATCAGGGCTTTTGGAATATGATATGATCTTTTTCTAGTTAACTTTAATGAGAAGATACTAATTCGTATGTTGTGTTTCTTTGTAAATTTTGTGCAGTAGCGAGATCACAGCTCACAACAGCCTCAACCTCCTGGGTCCAATCACTTCTCCCACCTCACCCTGTCCCACACCTCCCGCCTTCCAGTTGATGGGACCACAGGAGCTCGCTACCACACCTGGCTAATTTTGTTTATTTTTCAGTAGAGACAAAGTCTCACTATGTTGCCCAGGCTGGTCTCAAACTCCTAGGCTCAAGCGATCCTCCTGCTTCAGCCTCCCGAAATGTTAGGATAACAGGCTTGAACCATCACCTGGCCACACAATTCTTTATATATAAATATTACTGAAAGATTCTTTGACTTTTGGAAAGTATGTTACAACTTTCATTTCTGTTTATGTATTTTCTAGTTATTATAAAAGTACTTAGGTACATGAATGTTGATAAAGTTCTTAAAAATTGGATAGAAGATATTCAGGAGCATAGAACACTACTTTAAGAGAGCTTAGCTTTCCATACACCTAACATTCTCTTTTTCCTTGAGGGATATTATGCTTCCTGTTTAAAAAACAAAGTTCCCAGCCAGCCTCAGTGGCTTATGCTATAATCCCAGCACTTTGAGAGGCCAAGGCGGTAAGATTACTTGAGGCCAGGAGTTTGAGGTCAGCCTGGCAACGTAGTGAGACCCTGCCTTCACAAAAAAAAAAAAAATTTTTTTTTAAACATGCCAGCACACGCCCATGGCCACACCTATTCAGGAGGCTAAGGTGGGAGGATCATTTGAGCCCAGGAGGTCGAGGCAGTGAGCCAAGATTGTGCCACTACACTATAGCTAGGTGACAGAGCAAGACCCTATCTTTAAAAAAAAAAAAAAGTTTCCATTGTGACACTATCTTAAGTGAATTTAAAGTTGTTTCTTAAAGCCAGTCTAGTCAGTTGATTACTATGAAAAGCTTATTTTTTTATTACTGTAAAAGTGATACTGTATACAATTTAGAAAACCACTATAAACACAAAAGATAAAAATCACTCAAAATGCCACCACCCAGAGAGAACCTTTTAAACATTTGGTTTATATTTTCAGTCTTTCCACTCTATGTATTATAGACAAACATGTTTTGTCAATTGCTTTTTTGACTTGATACATTGCAAACATTTGTTCATGTTATTAAATATTCTATAGCAGCATTTTTAATGGCATTATAGAATTTCATTGACTGGGTATGACTTACTTGATTAACAATCAGTTGTTGGGCTGGGCGCGGTGGCTCATGCCTGTAATCCCAGCACTTTGGGAGGCCGAGGTGGGTGGATCACCTAAGGTCAGGAGTTCGCAGCTGGAGGTTGAGGCAGGAGAATCACTTGAACCCAGGAGGAGGAGGTTGCAGTGAGCCGAGATTGTGTCACTGCACTCCAGGCTGGGCAACAGAGCAAAGACTCTGTCTCAAAAAAAAAAAAAGTCATTGTATATGACTTATTTAGTATTTCAAAACATTGCTAAATAAATATTTTTTGCACTGATTATGATTTTAAAATTATTTTTATGGATTTTCTTTCTCTTGACGTTTTGATGCATGTTTACATTTTTTCTTATATTTTCTTTAACATGTTTAAATGTTATTTTAAAGTCCTTTTGTGCTTACTCTGATCATCTTTGAGTCTGTTTTTGTTGCCTGCTTTTATGTTGCTTGAATCATATTTTGCTGCTTATATCTGGCAATTTTTAAATTGTATTTTAGACATTGTATATTTTTAAAACTCCATAGTATGGAAATCGATGTTATTTGTTCCCTAGTGGATTTTCCTTTTTCTGTGTTAGGCAATTTAGAGGAGAGGAAGATTACTCAGTCCATTAGGAATAGAAGTGGCCCAGGACTCAGTCTCAGCTTTTGTAATATTCATTTCATTTCTGGTTTCGGAAGTCTTTCATGGCAGGATCCCTGCTTTAGGGGAAGTATCTGTTAAACACTGTGAGACTGTAGGACGTCTTGGTCTTCCTCTCCAGCTCAGCCTCCACACCACCTCAGCACTCCACAAATAGCCAGTGGGGGAAACTGGCTGGGCATGTGGGCCTTTCTAGATTCTGATGTATCGTGCCAGCCCATGTGGCCAGCTGGCACATAATTCTGGAATGTTACAGTCTTGTGCTGTCCCACAGAGCTTTCTGTGATAATGGAGCTGTTGATATGTGCTGTCCAAATGGGAGCCACTGGCCAAATGGGGCTACTGAGCACTTGAAATGTGGCTAATGTACCTGAGGAACCGAATTTTAAATTTCAATCTAATTTTTGATTTAAGTTGCTACCATATTGGCCAACGCAATCTAGATTCTGCCATTAATCTTGTCAGTGATCTTGAGCGAGGTGCCCTTTCTGAATCTGAATGTACACATTGGTCAAATGAGATGACTGAATTAAGTGATCCTACAATATAGGAAATTATTGTTTAGAACAGGTTTTCTGTTTTGGAGGCCTTTAGAACAAAGTTACGTTTTGTTATCAGAAATGTATTTTTTAAAACTATTATGAATGAATTATATGTTCTGTTATTTGTAGAATTTTTCGGACTTTCTCTTCCGTTGGTATCTGGAGAAAGGAAAGCGAGGCAAATTACTATCTCAGCCCGTTTCTCAGCATGGACAGTTGGCGAATTTTTTGCAAGCTCATGAACATCTCAGCTGGTTACATGAAATTAATAGCCAAGAATTAGAAAAGGTAAGAAGGATTTTTATATGGAGCAGATGTGTGCAATTTAGGTAGTTTTAATTAGTTTTGTTTTTAGTAATTAAAATACTGTTTACTGTCATACACCTGAGAAGGGGTTACTATCCAAAATATATAAGGGAGCTGGGCATGGTGGCTTATACCTGTAATCCCAGTACTGTGGGAGGCTGAGGCAGGTGGATCTCTTGAGTGCAGGAGTTCAAGACCGGCCTAGGAAACATAAATACAAAAACATTAGCCAAGTGTGGTGATGCACGCCTGTAGTGTCAGCTACTTGGGAGGCTGAGGCAGGAGGATCACTTGAGCTCTGGAGGTCGAGGCTGCAGTGAGCTGAGATTGCACCACTGCACTCCAGCCTGGGCAACAGAGTGAGGCCTTGTCTCAAATGAATGAATGAATGGCAAAAGACCTCAATAGACATTTCTCAAAAGAAGACATGCAGATGGCCAGCAGATGTGTGAAAAAAATGTTCTGCATCACTCATCATTAGGGAAATGCAAATTTATACCACAGTGAGACATCACCTTACATTTGTTCAAATGGCTGTTATCAAAAAGGTGAAGGTAACAAGTGCTGGAGAAGAAACGGAGAAAAGGGAACCCTGATGCACTCTTGGTGGGAATGTAAGTTAGTACAACCATTATGGGAAACTGTATGGGGGTTCCTGAAAAAGTTAAACTTAGAAATACCATATGATCTGGCAATCCCATTTGTGAGTATATATCCAGTGGACTTGAAGTCAGTATGTTGAAGAGATACCTGCACTCCCATGTTCATTGCAGCATTTTCACAATAGCCAAGTTATAGAATCTACCTAAGTGTCCATCAATCAGTGTAAATGATAAAGAAGATGTTGTGGGGGCGGAGCAAGATGGCCGAATAGGAACAGCTCCAGTCTCCAACTCCCAGCGCGAGCGACACAGAAGACTGGTGATTTCTGCATTTTCAACTGAGGTACTGGGTTCATCTCACTAGGGAGTGCCGGACAATTGGTGCTGGTCAGCTGCTGCAGCCCGACCAGCGAGAGCTGAAGCAGGGCAAGGCATCGCCTCACCTGGGAAGCGCAAGGGGGAAGGGAATCCCTTTTCCTAGCCAGGGGAACTGAGACACACAACACCTGGAAAATCAGGTAACTCCCACCCCAACACTGCGCTTTAAGCAAACAGGCACACCAGGAGATTATATCCCACACCTGGCCGGGAGGGTCCCACGCCCACGGAGCCTCCCTCATTGCTAGCACAGCAGTCTGCGATCTACCGGCAAGGCAGCAGCCAGGCTGGGGGAGGGGAGCCCGCCATTGCTGAGGTTTAAGTAGGTAAACAAAGCCGCTGGGAAGCTGGAACTGGTGGAGCTCACAGCAGCTCAAGGAAACCTGCCTGTCTCTGTAGACTCCAACTCTGGGGACAGGGCACAGTAAACAATAACAAAAGCAGCAGAAACCTCTGCAGACGCAAACGACTCTGTCTGACAGCTTTGAAGAGAGCAGTGGATCTCCCAACACGGAGGTTGAGATCTGAGAAGGGACAGACTGCCTGCTCAAGTGGGTCCCTGACCCCTGAGTAGCCTAACTGGGAGATATCCCCCACTAGGGGCAGTCTGACACCCCACACCTCACAGGGTGGAGTACACCCCTGAGAGGAAGCTTCCAAAGCAAGAATCAGACAGGTACACTCGCTGTCCAGCAATATTCTATCTTCTGCAGCCTCTGCTGCTGATACCCAGGCAAACAGGGTCTGGAGTGGACCTCACACAATCTCCAACAGACCTACAGCTGAGGGTCCTGACTGTTAGAAGGAAAACTATCAACAGGAAGGACACCTACACCAAAACCACATCAGTATGTCACCATCGTCAAAGACCAGAGGCAGATAAAACCACAAAGATGGGGAAAAAGCAGGGCAGAAAAGCTGAAAATTCAAAAAATAAGAGCGCATCTCCCCCGGCAAAGGAGCGCAGCTCATTGCCAGCAACGGATCAAAGCTGGACAGAGAATGACTTTGATGAGATGAGAGAAGAAGGCTTCAGTCCATCAAACTTCTCAGAGCTAAAGGAGGAATTACGTACCCAGCGCAAAGAAACTAAAAATCTTGAAAAAAAAGTGGAAGAATTGATGGCTAGAGTAATTAATGCAGAGAAGGTCATAAACGAAATGACAGAGATGAAAACCATGACACAAGAAATACGTGACAAATGCACAAGTTTCAGTAACCGACCCGATCAACTGGAAGAAAGAGTATCAGCGATTGAAGATCAAATGAACGAAATGAAGCGAGAAGAGAAACCAAAAGAAAAAAGAAGAGAAAGAAATGAACAAAGCCTGCAAGAAGTATGGGATTATGTAAAAAGACCAAATCTACGTCTGATTGGGGTGCCTGAAAGTGAGGGGGAAAATGGAACCAAGTTGGAAAACACTCTTCAGGATATCATCTAGGAGAACTTCCCCAACCTAGTAGGGCAGGCCAACATTCAAATCCAGGAAATACAGAGAACGCCACAAAGATACTCCTCGAGAAAAGCAACTCCAAGACACATAATTGCCAGATTCACCAAAGTTGAAATGAAGGAAAAAATCTTAAGGGCAGCCAGAGAGAAAGGTCGGGTTACCCACAAAGGGAAGCCCATTAGACTAACAGCAGATCTCTCGGCAGAAACTCTACAAGCTAGAAGAGAGTGGGGGCCAATATTCAACATTCTTAAAAGAATTTTAAACCCAGAATTTCATATCCAGCCAGACTAAGTTTCATAAGTGAAGGAGAAGTAAAATCCTTTACAGATAAGCAAATGCTTAGAAATTTTGTCACCACTAGGCCTGCCTTCCAAGAGACCCTGAAGGAAGCACTAAACATGGAAAGGAACAACCAGTACCAGCCATTGCAAAAACATGCCAAAATGTAAAGACCATCGAGGCTAGGAAGAAACTGCATCAACTAACGAGCAAAATAATCAGTTAATATCATAATGGCAGGATCAAGTTCACACATAACAATATTAACCTTAAATGTAAATGGACTAAATGCTCCAATTAAAAGACACAGACAGGCAAACTGGATAAAGAGTCAAGACCTATCAGTCTGCTGTATTCAGGAGACCCATCTCACATGCAGAGACATACATAGGCTCAAAATAAAGGGATGGAGGAAGATTTACCAAGCAAATGGAGAACAAAAAAAAGCAGGGGTTGCAATCCTAGTCTCTGATAAAACAGACTTTAAACCATCAAAGATCAAAAGAGACAAAGAAGGCCATTACATAATGGAAAAGGGATCAATTCAACAAGAAGAGCTAACTCTCTTAAATATATATGCACCCAACACAGGAGCACCCAGATTCATAAAGCAAGTCCTTAGAGACCTACGAAGAGACTTAGACTCCCATACAATAATAATGGGAGACTTCAACACTCCACTGTCAACGTTAGACAGATCAATGAGACAGAAAGTTAACGAAGATATCCAGGAATTGAACTCATCTCTGCAGCAAGCAGACCTAATAGACATCTATAGAACTCTCCACCCCAAATCAACAGAATATACATTCTTCTCAGCACCATATCGCACTTACTCCAAAATTGACCACATAATTGGAAGTAAAGCACTCCTCAGCAAATGTACAAGAACAGAAATTATAACAAACTGTCTCTCAGACCACAGTGCAATCAAACTAGAACTCAGGACTAAGAAACTCAATCAAAACTGCTCAACTACATGGAAACTGAACAACCTGCTCCTGAATGACTACTGGGTACATAACGAAATGAAGGCAGAAATAAAGATGTTCTTTGAAACCAATGAGAACAAAGATACAACATACCAGAATCTCTGGGACACATTTAAAGCAGTGTGTAGAGGGAAATTTATAGCACTAAATGCCCACAAGAGAAAGCAGGAAAGATCTAAAATTGACACACTAACATCACAATTAAAAGAACTAGAGAAGCAAGAGCAAACACATTCGAAAGCTAGCAGAAGGCAAGAAATAACTAAGATCAGAGCAGAACTGAAGGAGATAGAGACACAAAAAACCCTCCAAAAAATCAATGAATCCAGGAGTTGGTTTTTTGAAAAGATCAACAAAATTGACAGACCGCTAGCAAGACTAATAAGAAAAGAGAGAAGAATCAAATAGATGCAATAAAAAATGATAAAGGAGATATCACCACCGACCCCACAGAAATACAAACTACCATCAGAGAATACTATAAACACCTCTATGCAAATAAACTGGAAAATCTAGAAGAAATGGATAATTTCCTGGACACTTACACTCTTCCAAGACTAAACCAGGAAGAAGTTGAATCCCCGAATAGACCAATAGCAGTCTCTGAAATTGAGGCAATAATTAATAGCCTGCCAACCAAAAAATGTCCAGGACCAGATGGATTCACAGCTGAATTCTACCAGAGGTACAAGGAGGAGCTGGTACCATTCCTTCTGAAACTATTCCAATCAAGAGAAAAAGAGGGAATCCTCCCTAATTCATTTTATGAGGCCAACATCATCCTGATACCAAAGCCTGGCAGAGACACAACAAAAAAAGAGAATTTTAGACCAATATCCCTGATGAACATCGATGCAAAAATCCTCAATAAAATACTGGCAAACCAGATTCAGCAGCACATCAAAAAGCTTATCCACCATGATCAAGTGGGCTTCATCCCTGGGATGCAAGACTGGTTCAGCATTCGCAAATCAATAAACATAATCCAGCATATAAACAGAACCAAAGACAAGAACCACATGATTATCTCAATAGATGCAGAAAAGACTTTTGACAAAATTCAACAGCCCTTCATGCTAAAAACGCTCAACAAATTCGGTATTGATGGAACGTACCTCAAAATAATAAGAGCTATTTATGACAAACCCACAGCCGATATCATACTGAATGGGCAAAAACTGGAAAAATTCCTTTTGAAAACTGGCACAAGACAGGGATGCCCTCTCTCACCACTCCTATTCAACATAGTGTTGGAAGTTCTGGCTAGGGCAATCAGGCAAGAGAAAGAAATCAAGGGTATTCAGTTAGGAAAAGAAGAAGTCAAATTGTCCCTCTTTGCAGATGACATGATTGTATATTTAGAAAACCCCATTGTCTCAGCCCAAAATCTCCTTAAGCTGATAAGCAACTTCAGCAGAGTCTCAGGATACAAAATTAATGTGCAAAAATCACAAGCATTCTTATACACCAGTAACAGACAGAGAGCCAAATCATGAATGAACTTCCATTCACAATTGCTTCAAAGAGAATAAAATACCTAGGAATCCAACTTACAAGGGATGTAAAGGACCTCTTCAAGGAGAACTACAAACCACTGCTCAGTGAAATAAAAGAGGACACAAACAAATGGAAGAACATACCATGCTCATGGATAGGAAGAATCAATATCATGAAAATGGCCATACTGCCCAAGGTAATTTATAGATTCAATGCCATCCCCATCAAGCTACCAATGAGTTTCTTCACAGAATTGGAAAAAACTGCTTTAAAGTTCATATGGAACCAAAAAAGAGCCCGCATCTCCAAGACAATCCTAAGTCAAAAGAACAAAGCTGGAGGCATCACGCTACCTGACTTCAGACTATACTACAAGGCTACAGTAACCAAAACAGCATGGTACTGGTACCAAAACAGAGATATAGACCAATGGAACAGGAAGCTACCTGACTTCAGACTATACTACAAGGCTACAGTAACCAAAACAGCATGGTACTGGTACCAAAACAGAGATATAGACCAATGGAACAGAACAGAGTCCTCAGAAATAATACCACACATCTACAGCCATCTGATCTTTGACAAACCTGAGAGAAACAAGAAATGGGGAAAGGATTCCCTATTTAATAAATGGTGCTGGGAAAATTGGCTAGCCATAAGTAGAAAGCTGAAACTGGATCCTTTCCTTACTCCTTATACAAAAATTAATTCAAGATGGATTAGAGACTTAAATGTTAGACCTAATACCATAAAAATCCTAGAGGAAAACCTAGGTAGTACCATTCAGGACATAGGCATGGGCAAAGACTTCATGTCTAAAACACCAAAAGCAACGGCAGCAAAAGCCAAAATTGACAAATGGGATCTCATTAAACTAAAGAGCTTCTGCACAGCAAAAGAAACTACCATCAGAGTGAGCAGGCAACCTACAGAATGGGAGAAAATTTTTGCAGTCTACTCATCTGACAAAGGGCTAATATCCAGAACCTACAAAGAACTCAGACAAATTTACAAGAAAAAAACAACCCCATCAAAAAGTGGGCAAAGGATATGAACAGACATTTCTCAAAAGAAGACATTCGTACAGCCAACAGACACATGAAAAAATGCTCATCATCACTGGCCATCAGAGAAATGCAAATCAAAACCACAATGAGATACCATCTCACACCAGTTAGAATGGCGATCATTAAAAAGTCAGGAAACAACAGGTGCTGGAGAGGATGTGGAGAAATAGGAACACTTTTACACTGTTGGTGGGACTGTAAACTAGTTCAACCATTATGGAAAACAGTATGGCGATTCCTCAAGGATCTAGAACTAGATGTACCATATGACCCAGCTATCCCATTACTGGGTATATACCCAAAGGATTATAAATCATGCTGCTATAAAGACACATGCACACGTATGTTTATTGCAGCACTATTCACAATAGCAAAGACTTGGAATCAACCCAAATGTCCATCAGTGACAGACTGAATTAAGAAAATGTGGCACATATACACCATGGAATACTATGCAGCCATAAAAAAGGATGAGTTTGTGTCCTTTGTAGGGACATGGATGCAGCTGGAAACCATCATTCTTAGCAAACTATCACAAGAACAGAAAACCAAACACCGCATGTTCTCACTCATAGGTGGGAACTGAACAATGAGATCACTTGGACTCGGGAAGGGGAACATCACATACCGGGGCCTATCATGGGGAGGGGAGAGGGGGGAGGGATTGCATTGGGAGTTATACCTGATGTAAATGACGAGTTGATGGGTGCTGAGGAGTTGATGGGTGCAGCACAGCAACATGGCACAAGTATACATATGTAACAAACCTGCACGTTATGCACATGTACCCTAGAACTTAAAGTATAATAATAATAATAATTTTTTTTAAAAAAGAGCACAATTTAGATGACTAGCTGTACTGCTGATGTAATGCTGTTTGTTTTTTCTAGCTTTGCTCTTCAGTTTTAAAACAATAATATTTATAAAAGAATAAATTTAAGTTTTGCAGGAAAAAAAAAAAAAAGATGATGTTGTATGTAGAATACACAAAGCAGTAATAGCCTTAAGAAAGAAGGACATTCTCTCATTTGCAACAACATTGATGAGGCTGGAGGACATTACACTAAACCAAATAAGCCAGACACAGAAAGGGAAATACCACATGATCTCACTCATATCTGGAATCCAAAACAGTTGAACTCATGGAAGCAGAAGAATGGTGGTTGTCAGAAGGGTGAAGGGATTTTATACACACACATACACATATCCATATATACATATATAAGGAACTCAGCTCAATTGCAAGGAAACAACCCAATTTAAAAATGTGCAAAAGGGCCAGAGAAGTTGATCAAAGGGTACAAGTTTCAGTTAGGAGGAAGAAGATTATTTTTATTTTTGTTTTTGTTTTTTTAGAGACAGGGTCTCACTGTGTTGCCCAGGCTGGTCTCGAATTCCTGGGCTCAAGCGATCCACCAACCTCAGCCTCCCAAAGTGCTGGGATGATAGGCATGGGCCACTGCACCCAGCCAGGAAGATTTTTGATATACATTGCACAGTATGGTGGCTAAAGTTAATAATAGTGTATTGTACATTTTAGAATTTCCAAGAGAACAAATTTGAAATGTTCTCACCATAGTAATAGGTATTTGAGGTGATGGGCATGTTAATTCGCTTGATTTAATCATTCCACCTCACATGCATATAACATTACTTTGTATCCATAAATATATACAATTATAATTTGTCAGTATACAATAATTTTTTTTAATTTAAAAGCATTTATTATGGATTATTTAGGGTGTGTACTCCTATTCTCTCACATAATTTGCATAAAACGTTCTTAATTTGTGATGATATTGCCATTACGTCTAATATCTCAATGAAAATATGCAGTCCAGGCTGGGCGCGGTGGCTCATGCCTGTAATCCCAGCACTTTGAGAGGCCAAGGTGGGTGGATCACTTGAGCTCAGGAGTTTGAGACCAGCCTGGCCAACATGGTGAAACCCTGTCTCTACTAAAAAAAACAAAAATCAGCCAGGCATGGAGGCACATGCCTGTAATCCCAGCTACTCGGGAGCCTGAGGCAGGAGAATCACTTGAACCGGGAGGCCGAGGTTAAGTGAGCTGAGACCATACCACTGCACTCCAGCCTGGGTGACAGAGTGAGGCTCTCTCTCAAAAAAAAAAAAAAGTAGTCCATCATGATTTGACATCACATTAAAATCACAAAAATTTTAATGATGTGTCTATAACAGTCATTGGCCTTTTTGCAATGAGTATATTGTTGTAATAAATATGCAAATTATGAGTAAACACATTAATTTTAAAATTTGTTCTTGACAGGATGTTCAGGTGAATATGTAATTGTTTTAGAGCAAATGTTTTGTACATGTCTCTTCCCAATGCTTAGTGAGGATGGTTGATATTTTGCTGTGTGATTACTCTCAATGTTATGGTACTGCTCAGTTTTTAGGTTTGCTAACTGTTGACTTTTCATTCATTGATATGGCTTGGGGAGAAAAACAAGTTTGGGGTTTACTTACCTTTGTTTCAGCTTGAATTGGTACTCAGTATCTTACAATGGTTTGCATATTTTATTGTAGGCTCATTCAACACTTCTGGGTTTGGCAAATATGGAAACTCGTTACTTTGCAAAAAAGAAAACCCTTCTTGGCTTGAGTAAATTGGCTGCATTAGCTTCAGACTTTCCGGAGGATATACTGCAAGAAAAAATTGAAGGTGAAAGAATTTGAACAAAAAGATTTACAAATTGGTCATGCCATCAATTAACTCATGATGTATTCCTGTCATCAGTTAGCAGGATCTGTCTGTTAGAAACAGGACCTGTCTCTAAGAGGAATGCATTTAGTTAATGTCCAGGTGTAGTTACTCAATTATATACTTGGAATTTTTTTTAGAGAAAAGTTACTTGTATTTTAAATAAGAATTCCTAAAGAATACATTCAAATAGTTTTGAATGGAGAGGTCCGATTATGTACCCTTAGTGATACATATTCCAAGGTCAAAAAGAACTACAAAGCAATCTTGACCTTTACACAGTGGGTTTGTTGTAGGTAGTGTGGTATAGGTGCAATAATTCTGAACTATTTTGTGTGTATTGTAGATGAAAACTATTACATGTAGTACAGTTGACCCTCCATATTCTTGGATTCCACATCTGCAGATTCGACCAAACATCAAACATATTTGGGGAAAAAAAGAATTAAAAATAATTCAACAGCAGTTAAAATTACAACAACAAAAAATTAAAACAACAAAAATAATGCAAAATTGAAACAAAATACTGTAAATTTTAAAAAACCAGTACAGTATAACAGCTATTTACATCGCATTGACTTTGTATTAGGTATTATAATCTAGAGGTGATTTAAAGTATATGGGAGGATGTATGTGGGTTATGTGCAAGTAACTACCATTTTTATATAAGGGACTTGAGCTTTTTGGTATTCCCAGGGGTCCTAGAACCAGTTTTCAGCGGATATTGAGGCATGATGGTATTATTTTCTGAACCAAGGAGAAAGGAGATACAAAGAGAAAGACAGTGAAGAAGAACTCTGTATTACTGAATTTGCATTGGAAATACCAGATAGAATCTGATTTTTAAAAACAATATATTTTCTTGTTTGAGGTGATGGATATTCTAATTACCCTGTGATCATTACACAATGTATACATGTATTGAAGCATCACATTGTACCCCATAAATATGTATAATTATTATGCATCAATTAAAAAAGTACATTGGCTGGGTGTGGTGGCTCACGCCTGTAATCCCAGCACTTTGGGAGGCTGATGTGGGAGGATTGCTTGAGCCCGGAAATTGAGACCAGCCTAGGCAACTTAGAACTTGTCTCTACAAAAAATTTAAAACTTAGCCAGGTGTGGTGGTGTGCGCCTGTAGTCCCAGCTGCTGGGAGGCTGAGGTGAGAGAATCACTTGGGCCTAGGAGGTCAAGGTGGCAGTGAGATGTGATTGTGCCACTGCCGTCCAACTGGGGCAACAGAGTAAAAACCCTGCCTCAGGAAAAAAAAGTAAGTCTCTCTCTCTATATATATAATATATAATATTTTATATATTATATATAATATATAATATTTTATATATTATATATAATATATAATATTTTATATATTATATATAATATATAATATTTTATATATAATATATAATATTTTATATATTATATATATAATGTAGATATAGATATAGATAGCAAAATGTGTGTATATATAATAAAATTGTGTGTATGTATACGTCATATACATATATATGCATTTTATTATATATACACACACACATCTTGTCTCTTGCAGTGACACACCAGTAGCATGAGTATACCTAGTTCCATATTTTGGTTTCTGAGTACCATTTTCCAGTAAAAGAAATGAGGGCTAATTGAAGAAATCTTGGAGAGTCTTATTGGGCCAGAAAGCAAAGTTAATGTACAGATACTAAAAGAGTACAAGAGCCTTGAACAGCTCCCACTGTTCAAGTTTGGGGACAATTTTAATATCGAAAGAAAGGTAGTAAAGGGTATATTCCACAGTCTATAAAAGAAGAAAATTCATGAATCTACAGTGATTTTTCAAAAAGGGAAAGGGTCAGTGAAATGCTTCTTTACAGGAGAATGCCAACTAATAATTGTGGAAAGAATGGCAGAAGTCACTATTACAACCACAGTGAATAACTGTCACCAAAGGATACTGAGACGATTGAGTTTAGGGGTAGGGGAACAAGATATTCCCGTGTTTTTGGAGTATCAGTAGACAGATCTAATAGACCCTGTCATCATCCACAAAACAAACCCCCATTGTGTACTTCTGAAGCAGTGTACTACCATCACCTGTGTCCTGTTCTTGCCAAAATGTTCACCATGATTCTAATCACACGAGAACAATCAGACATAACCTGCTGGTGGGACATTGTATAATACAGTTGCCCTAGACTCTTCAAAAATTTTACCAATATGAAATGAAAGACAAAGACAGAGGCTCTTTTAGATGAAAGGAACCTAAGAGCCATGACACATAAGCAAATGCAGGGTGAGATTCTCGATCCTGAATCACCCTCAGAATAACCATAACAGTTATGGTGAATGTTATGGAAACAAGTGGGAAAGTTTGAACATACTTAATATTAGGTGATATAACTGAGTTGATGTTAAATTCTGTAAGTCTGATAATCATATTGTGGTTGAATGTCCTTGTTTTTAGGAGACGATGCTGAGTATTTAGAAAGGAAATGTCATGATGTCTGCAACCTTCATATGCTAAAAAAAAAATTACCTATATACATAGTTCGCAAAAGGGACAGAGTGTTAGCAACAGATGACTCTAGCTGGAGGATATAAAGTGCACATTGGCATTTAAAATTTTTTTCTGTAGATTTGGACTTTTCTGTTTGTTTGTTTATTTATTTATTTATTTATTTATTTTCTTTGAGATAGGGTCTCACTGTGTTGCCCAGGCTGGAGCACAGTGGCACAATCATGGCTCACTGCAGCCTCGAACTCCTGGGCTCAGGTGATGCTCTTGCTTCAGCTTCCCCAGTAGCTGGGACTACAGGTGCATACTCCATGCCCAGCTAATTTTTGTATTTTTTTGTAGAGATGGGGTTTCACCATGTGTACCCAGGCTGGTCTCAAACTTCTGGGCTCAAGCAGTGTGTCCACCTCGCCCTCCCAAAGTGCTGGGATTATAGACGTGAGCCACCACACCCAGCCTGGAGTTTTTCAAAATAAAAATTGGAGTGGGGGAATCTCAGCTATGTGGTTTGGATCAAGTATATGCAGATATGGATATCTGGTTATGTGACTTATCCACAGAGTCCAGCCTAAGATCTGGGTTTAAATTTTACTGCTGTCATTTTTTTCCTTTTGAGGGAGTGGATGTAGTAGAAAGAATCAGGATTTCAAATATTTTCTCCAGAACTTACTAGCTTTGTGACCTTGGATAGTTGATTTATGCTCCTTCATCTGAGTTTGTTCATCTATAACAAGGGTAGTTGTAAGGATTGAGGACACTGTCTTGAGAAAAATGGCTTACATACATTAAGTACTCAGTAAATTCTAGATATTAGCCCCTTTTATTATTAAAATTATTTTTCACTGTTTGGGATAATCTTCCTTCAATCTTTTTATTTTTTGCACTAGTAGTGTCTCTTCTAAAAAAAGTGTGTTTATATTCTATAGGACTGGCTGATAGTCTGAGAGGGGAAGCCATATTTTAGCCTGGCCACCAGAGATAGATCATGTTAATCAAAGTATTTTACCACAGGGCTTTCCTGTTTCTTTCTCCCTGCTTTGCATTTGATCACTTCTTAGCTTTTACTTCTTAACACAGTGGGAATATTTGCAAGTCTCAGTGATTCTACAGACTGTTAGCACAGTGTATCTAATTGGAGGGGATAGGCTTTTTAAAAATAACTCTTGTAATTAAATAATTCCTCATGGAAAATGTGTAAATGCTAGAAAAAATACAATAGGAAAAATAAATCGTGTATAGTCCCACCTCCGCAGAGATAACCACTGGTACTGTTTTGTAGGTATCCTCCCAGTCTGTTTTTCTAGGTATAGAAATGGACAAAAATGTTCCATTTAATTTTTCCAAAACCAGGATCATGGGAAATGCTGCCAGTATTTGAACGGAAGTCTCTGTGCTTTGGTCACTGTTTTGCTGTGAATGCTACCTATTATGAGGCTACCTAGCAGTTTTCACCCTTTCCTGCAACTCAGCACATTCCCTGGGGTAGAGCCAGGTCATGGGCTGCAACCTGGGGAGTTTATGGCAGACAGAAGCCCCTGTTACCTCTTCAGTGGAGATAACCCTTGCTGCCTAGGATATGTGCTGTGTATTCTTCCAGGTCTTGTTTTTCTTGATAGACTCATGGTAGCTTTTATATCATTTCCATTTGTGAATGAAACTGCAGTTAACCCTTGAACAACATGGGTTTGAACTGCATGGGTCCACTTACATGCAGATTATTTTCAATCAATATATTTTGGAGATTTTCAACAACATGAAAACACTCATAGATATACACCATGTATAACCCTGTAGCCTAGAAATACCAAAAACAAACAAACAAAAAAACAGAAAAAGACAGGTTATGATTACATAAAATATGTAGTCTATTTTATCATTTACTACCATAGAACATGCACAGATCTGTTATAAAAAGTTAAAATTTATCGGGCCGGGCGCGGTGGCTCAAGCCTGTAATCCCAGCACTTTGGGAGGCCGAGACGGGCGGATCACGAGGTCAGGAGATCGAGACCATCCTGGCTAACACGGTGAAACCCCGTCTCTACTAAAAATACAAAAAACTAGCCGGGCGAGGTGGCGGGCGCCTGTAGTCCCAGCTACTCCGGAGGCTGAGGCAGGAGAATGGCGTAAACCCGGGAGGCGGAGCTTGCAGTGAGCTGAGATCCGGCCACTGCAGTCCAGCCCGGGCTACAGAGCAAGACTCCGTCTCAAAAAAAAAAAAAAAAAAAAAAAAAAAAAAAAAAAAAGTTAAAATTTATCAACACACAAACACAGACCTCACATAGCACCATTCACAGTGGAGGCAAATGTAAACAATGTAAATACACAGCATTAAATCACAACTGCCTGAAATTAACTGTAATACTGTCCTTACCATAATAATTTCATAGCCATGTCCTGTTGCTATTGTGGGCAAGTGTCCGCTTGTTCAAGTGTTACCAGTATTAAAACCCCAATTAAAGTGATGATCCAGTTAAAATGATTCTGATCATCTCTGTGTGAGAATTTTGTTTACACTCCAGTAAACTGCCTATTGCAGCAAGAAGTAAATTTCCTATTGCAGTAAGAAGTGATTTCTCATAGTTCACAAGTATTTTTTCCTGTGTTTAGTGCAATACCATAAACCTTTAATAACATCTTGGGACTCATGAAGTGCCACTAAGTGATGCTTGGCATGCTCCCAAGAAGCATAGGAGAGTCATGACATTACAAGAAGTGGAATTGCTTGATAGGCACCTCAGATTGAGGTCTGCAGTTTTGGTTGCCCCCATTTCAATATAAATGAGTCTTCCTTAATGACCATTGTTTAAGGAAAAAAAAGAAAAGAAAATTTATGAAGCTGGCAGCAGCAGTTAAGTTTTTGGGAAGTCAAAAGTTACCCTCCCAGCACTTTGGGAGGCTAGAACAGGAGGATCACTCAAGCCCAAGAGTTTGAGACCAGCCTGGGCAGCATAGCAAGACTCCATCTCTTTAAAAAGTTTTGCTGGGATTTTTGACAGCACAGGAGCTTAGTGGCCCATCCTCCTTGTTATTTAAGGGCCAACTATATATTAAAAATTCCAGTGGGAAAAATTTTACTGAATTATAAAATATGATTGAGAGATCTCCACATTTAGGAAGTTTATACCTCATGAAATAGCTATCTGCTGTCCAACTTCTTCAAGCAGTAGAACGTATTTCCTTACCTGTTCTCTCCCCTCCTATTTCTCGTTGCTGCGATAATTTATGACTTTGATCAAACCATGGATATGTTGTAAACATAACCAGCAATCAAGAATAAGAATTAAAAGCATTCTAAGATCATTGAATAACGATGGGATTACCTCTGGAGCTATTTTTTTCTTTTAAAATTCAGATTTGTTTTATGACAGCAAAAATGAGAGCAAAAGTCAAAGTTCCATCATTTTCTCTCTCACCCTCTCTCCTCTTGAATACTAGAAATGGCTGAGCAGGAACGCTTTCTACTGCATCAGGAGACCCTACCTGAACAGCTGCTAGCGGAGAAACAGCTACATCTCAGTGCGATGCCAGTATTGACTGCACCACAACTCATTGGTGTATGTGCTTTTCAAATCTTTAACACTGTTTCTTAAACTCAAAACATTGTTGGTGTTTGTTGGGCCATGTAGTATAGTTCCTAAGAGGAGTTACCGTTTTACTTCCTACCTTCCAGAAAACTCTCCTAGAAAAATGTTTTTGGAAACTGTTTGGGAACAGAAAGTTCATTAGAGAACAATTCATCAGCTTCTGCCTCCCCATACATTCCACCTAAAGGTGCTTTATCTAGGCGACCGGGAGAAATTACTGATATTTTGCTTTTCTAGTGTAGGACAAATAAGTTACCATGAGATAACTTTTATTTCCCCCACATAATTACTTTTCAAGCTCTTCTATAAGAAAAAATAAGGAACTCAGTTTATGTGGTCTGGCAGCGCTGTCCTTACCCCTTTCCTCTGCAACCCAACGCATCCCCGAGGGCAGAACCGAAATATGGGCTGCAGCCTAGAGAAAAAGCATCTGTTTGCCAGAGTGATGTTGTAGGATCACCTTAGATTTGTCCTATCTGTATGAAAAAGAAAGCAAACAATTAAAAAACGTTAGCATGTTAGCCATTATTAGTAGATTTCCTGTTATAACTGAATTTACAACAGCCTTTCCTGATAGAATATATATTTAATTTAGAAATGTAAGATACTGTCTATTGTAACTTACCATTATGTATCACTAAGAAAAAAGTAGTGCTAATTTTACTCTGATACATCAATTTTAATACCACAGTCCAATTTCAGAGATGGTGGGGTAAAAAGGATGTTTAAGAACAACAAAATAGTATTTTTTGACTGCTGTAAGACAATGAAAACAAGCAGATAGCTTTTTTTCTGAAATGGTCTGAGTATTGTTGCTATTAAAGGATTATATATACAATTTTTTAAAAATGGAATTATAAATAGTTTTTGGAAAAGGAAGACGGGAAAAATTCAAATTGATATTTTTAATAAGGCAAGTATTTTTCTGACCATAAAAATTCAGGAAATTTGAATACAGAAATGAATACGCAATCAGCTGTAATCTAACCAGGGATAAGTGTTGGTAACATGTTGATGTGTTTTTTTACATTTTAAGTAAATATAGATCAACTGTACACTTTATTGTAGGTCTCAATTTTTTTTCTTTTCTTTTTTTTGTTTTAGAGACAAGGTCTTGATGTTGCTCGGGCTGTCAGGCTGGAGTGCAGTGGCACTATCACAGCCCACTGTAGTCTTGACCTCCCAAGCTCAGGTGACTCTCCCACCTCAGCCTCTGGAGTAGTTGGGACCACAGATGTGCACCACCTTATCCAGCTAATTTTTTTACTTTTTGTAGAGACAAAGTTTCGCCGTGTTGCCCAGGCTGGTCTCAAACTTCTGTTCTCAAGGAATCTGCCTGCCTCGGCCTCCCAAAGAGCTGGGATTATAGACATGAGCCACTGTGCCGTGCCTAAAATACGCGTTTTTTAAAAAGACAGTTTAAGGTAGATGCAATTCAGTTTCCAAATATGGGACTGTTTTTACTATAAAAATACAACTGGCCAGGCGCAGTGGCTCACACCTAAAATCCCAGCTTTTTGGGCCAAGGCAGGCAGATCACTTGAAGTCAGGAGTTTGAGACCAGCCTGGCCAACAGGGTAAAACCTCTTCTCTACAAAAAATACAAAAATTAGCCAGGTGTGGTGATGGATTCCTGTAATCCCAGCTACTCAGGAGGCTGAAGCAGGAGAATCACTTGTACCTGGGAGGCAGAAGTTTCAGTGAGCCGAGATTGTGCCACCGCAGTCCAGCCTGGGTGACAGAGCAAGAGTCTGTCTCAAAAAACAAAACAAACCAAAAAACTACAACTTCCTTACAAGACATAATGACTTCTTTTCTCCATAAATGTCTCTAGTATTAGTTATATGATTGTATACAGTAATCTTCTACCTTATTTTAACTTGTCATAGCTATATATCTGTGAAGAAAATAGAAGAGCTAATGAATATGATTTCAAGAAAGCTTTGGACTTGCTGGAATATATTGATGAGGTAAGTAAAACCACTTGAGATGATCTCAGGCAACTGAATACATTTATGAAAAGAGGGAGATGCCTCTTCTAGTCAATCATGAAAATGAATTAAGCAAAAGACTGTATCTGTGGTTCCACTACCTTTAATCCTTAGAATGTATATAACTCTTGAGAAAAGCTGTCAAAGTCAAGAGATTCCTTTCGTGATAATTCTCACACATTCCTGGATATTTTTTTTTATACACAAATACTGCTTTTAAAAGTCCTGAGATTTTTTTTCTGTTTCATTTATTAAGTCATTAGTTTCTGAATCTAATATATGACTGTATCAGTTTATTCTGGCTGGGTGCAGTGGCTCGTGCTTATAATCCCAGCAGTTTGGGAGGCCGAGCCACATGGATCACCTGAGGTCAGGAGTTCGAGACCAGCCTGGCAAACATGGTGAAACTCCACCTCTACTAAAAATACAAAAAAAAAAAAATTAGATGGGTGTGGTGGCACACGCCTGTAACCCCAGCTACTTGGGAGGCTGAGGCATGAGAATTTCTTGAATCCAGGAGGCAGAGGTTGCAGTGAGCCGAGATTGTGCCACTTGTACTCAAACCTGGGTGGCTGTCTCAAAAAATATATATATGTTTATATATATATATATATATAATCTTCATAGTATTAATCCTTAGAGTAGCTGTTTCTTGTGTTTCAATAGGTTATAGTGAAAATTCTGTAGGATAAGTAGTTCTATTACCTGTCCATGCTATTGAAAGTAATTTGGTAGCTTCTATAAAACATAATATGTTGACTTTTACATTACCTTATTTTAAAATGTTACCCCTCTCAGGCCGGGCGAGGTGGGTCACACCTGTAATCCTAGTACTTTGGGAGGCCAAGGTGAGCGGATTGCCTGAGGTCAGGAGTTCGAGACCAGTCTGGCTAACATGGTGAAACCCTGTCTCTACTAAAAATACAAAAATACCTAGCCGGGCATGGTGGCGTGCGGCTATAGTCCCAGCTACTCGGGAGGCTGAGTTAGGGGAGTTGCTTGAACCAGAGAGGCAGAGGTTGCAGTGAGATGAGATCACGCCACTGCACTCCAGCCTGGGCGACAGAGTGAGACTGCGTCTCAAAAAAAACCAAAAAAACAGAACTCTTACCCCTCTCAAGGTTGCTGATAAAATCATCACAGAATAACCTGAAAATAATTCATAGATATTAATTGGCTTCTATGTATGTAGTATTAGCATAATGAAAATTTAAGCACGTATTTCTTTCAAAGCCAGGATTTAATCAGGATTTTTTGTTTTGCTGTGAAGGAAGAAGATGTAAATATAAATGATCTCAAACTGGAAATCCTTTGCAAAGCTCTTCAGAGAGATAAGTAAGTGCTCATGGCATCGCTTCTTTGGAAAGTATAGAAACTGCTTTTCCTCTGCTGTCACCACACGACAGTCAATACAGAAGACTTCTGTGACCAAACGTGTTGGGATTTCCCGCCTCCCACACTGGGCAACCAGTGAGTTCTGTTGGTGGACACCTGCTGAATGTCCTTTAATTTAGTTCTGTCCTGACACTGTCTACAACCACAGATTGAGGGCTCAGACTGCCCCTGACTTCGATGCCAGTCTAAGCCCCAGGTGGTTTTGCCTGTGCTTCTCACCGACCAGCTATAAATTGGGGTTCCCACAACGCCCTCCTTGGGTTTGATTAATTTGCTAGAGCAGCTCATAGAACTCAGGAAAACGTGCCCACCAATTTATTATAAAGGGTATTGTTACCAGAAAGCGGTCCCGATCCAGACCCCAAGAGAGGCTTCTTGGATCTCGTGCAAGAAAGAATTTGACGCGAGTCCACAGAGTAAAGTGAAAGCAAATTTGTTAGAGAAGAAAATAAAATGGCTACTTCTTACACAGAGCAGCGGCATGGGCTGCTTGACTTGAGTATACTTATGGTTATTTGTTGATTATGTGCTAAACAAGGGGTTTTATTCATGAGTTTTTCTGGAAAGATGTGAGACATTTCCAGAACTGAGGGTTCCTCCCCTTTTTTTTTAATTTTAATTTTTATTTTGAGACAGAGTTTAGCTCTTATTGCCCAGGCTGGAGTACTGTGGTGTGATCTTGGCTCACTGCAACTGCTCCCAGGTTCAAGCAGTTCTCCTGCCTCAGCCTCCCAAGTAAATGGGATTACAGGCATGTACCACCACGCCTGGCTAATTTTGTATTTTTAGTAGAGATGGGGTTTCACCATGTTGGTCAGGCTGATCTCGAACTCCTGACCTCAGGTGATCCACCCGCCTCAGCCTCCCAAAGTGCTGAGATTATAGGCATGAGCCACCTCACCTGGCTTCTCCCCTTTTTAGACCATATAGGGTAACTTCCCAACGTTGCCACGGTATTTGTAAATTGTTATGGCGCTGGTGGGAGTGTCTTTTAGCATGCTAATGCGTTAAAATTAGTGTATAATGACCAGTGAGGATGACTAGAGACCACTGTCTTGGTTTTGGTGAGTTTTGGCTGTCTTCTTTACCACAGCCTGTCTTATCAGTGGGGTCTTTGTGACCTGTGTCTTGTGATACCAGTCCTGCTGACCTCCTGTCTCATCCTGTGACTAAGAATTCCTAACCTTCTGGGAATGCTGATTCTAACGCATCTGAAAGCCTCACATAGAATACAGATGAAGAATTCATAGGGTGAGGTTTGGGGGAAGGGGCTTGGAGCTTCCAGACCCTCTCTGGCCCTCCACCTTCCAGGAACCTCCACCTGTTCAGCTATTAGGAAGCCCTTCTAACTCTGTCCTTTTGAGTTTTTATGGAAGTTTCATTATGTAGACCTGATTGATAAAAGTTGGTGACCAACTTAACCTTCAGCCCCTCTTCCTTTCCGGGATATTGAGGAATAGGACTGAAAGTCCCAACTCTAATTATGCTCTTTCTGCTGAACAGCCCCTATCCTGAAGCTAGCTGGGGTCTGCCGGCTATCAGTCAACTCATTAGTATTAAGGAAAAAAAAAAAAAGACCTCTCTGGAGATCCTAAGGATTTTAGGAGTTGCAAAGCAGGAAGTAGGGTGAGGAAGAAGACTAAATACATATTTCACAGTATCACAGGAAGATTATGATATTATATGTCAAATGGTTTTATAACCTAACCATATTGTAACATATATTGTGACAATTTTAATGATTATATTAGTAATATTTATTTAGCCTTGGTCTTCTGTATTTTAATAATTAAGAATAACCTAAAGACTTAGGACCACTGATATAATAAATCACTACTTTTGATTTTAAAATTTAGATTGTCAGTTTGCATAGAAATACACATCCCTTATTTTCTTTATTTTTTGTGGTAGGGTTTCACTCTTGTTGCCGAGGCTGGAGTACAGTGGCACAATCTCAGCTCACCGCAACCTCCGCCTCCCGGGTTCAAGTGATTCTCCTGCTTCAACCTCCCAAGTAGCTGGGATTACAGGCACGCATGACCACGCCTGGCTAATTTTGTATTTTTAGTAGAGACAGGGTTTCTCCATGTTAGTCTGGTCTCGAACTCCTGACCTTGTGATCTGCCCGCCTCGGCCTCCCAAAGTGCTGGGATTATAGGCGTGAGCCACCATGCCCTGCCACATCCCTTATTTTCACAGAAGCAAGGTTTATCATGCCAAACGAGACTTGAAGCTATGATTTTGTTTTTATTTATTTATTTTTATTTTTTATGTTTTTGAGACAGAGTCTGGCTCTGTCGCCCAGGCTGGAGTTCAGTGGCACAATCTTGGCTCACTGCAAGCTCCACCTCTCAGGTTCACACCATTTTCCTGCCTCAGTCTCCCGAGTAGCTGGGACTACAGGCACCCGCCACCAAGCCTGGCTCATTTTTTTATGTATTTTTAGTAGAGACCGGGTTTCACCATGTTAGCTAGGATGTTCTCAATCTCCTGACCTCGTTATCCACCCGCCCTGGCCTCCCAAAGTGCTGGAATTACAGGCTTGAGCCACCATGCCCGGCCTATTTTGTTTTTTAAGTTACTACAGTTTGAGGGTCAGTGCCCTTTTCTAAGGCATTAAGTACTACTTTCTCTTTTTTTGTTGTTGTTTTGCTTTTTGTTTTTTGTTTTTGAGACAGTGTCTCGCTCTGTCACTTAGGCTGGAGTGCAGTGGCTCAATCTCAGCTCGCCGCAACCTCCGCCTCCCAGGTTCAGGTGATTCTCCTACCTCAGTCTCCCGAGTAGCTGGGAATACAGGCATGCGCCACCACGCCCAGCTAATTTTTTGTATTTTTAGTAGAGACTGGGTTTCTCCATGTTGGTCAGGCTGGTCTTTAACTCCTGACCTCAAGTGATCTGTCTGCCTCGGCCTCCCAAAGTGCTGGAATTACAGGCCACCTCTCCCGGCAAGTACTACTTTCTCACTATCATATCCTTTCTGCAGAGGAGGACTTCCACCTGTGGAAATGGTGTTTATGTTCCGATTCAATGGCAAAGACTAAGAATAATCAGTTGAAGGAACGAATTCTTTCCAGGAAAAGAATTTTAAACAAAGCATGACTTGAATGCTAAAAGCCTTCTCCTACTCACAATTTTCCTTTTTCCTGTGGTAAAATATTATAGAAGAGCTATTTTTACTAAACCATTTCTTCCCTCCTCTGATCACTCCAAAATAGTTAAAATTGTTGTTAAGTTTAGTCTTAGAGGTCAGTCCCTGAAGCTTCTAGCTTTATGCCTACTTGATTGTTTTGTCCCTTCCCAGTCGTACAAAAGGATGCCATCATTTTGATTAGAATTCCAGAATTCCTTGTCTTAGTTTCTTGTTTAAAAATTTTAAAGGTATCATGTCCATTGATTACAGAGCAGTGGTTTGGTATTTTTAATTTAGTAGTAGATAGTCACAACTACATAAAGAAAGCTTCTGGTTGAGTCCAGTGGCTCATGACTGCAATCCCAGCACTTTGGGAGGCCAAGACAGGATTGCTGGAGCCCAGGAGTTCAAGACCAACCTAGGAACATAGCGAGACTTTGTCTCTACACAAAAGTAAAAAATTAGCCAGGCACAAAGTGGTGCATGCCTATGGTCCTAGCTACTTGGAATGCTGAGGTGGGAAGAACGCTTGAGCAGAGGAGTTCGAAGCTACAGTGAGTCATGCTTTGGGGTCCATACTGAATATGTTACTTACTAATTGAATTTTCTTCAGAAAGATACCTCACTACTTGGTTTTTGAAATCAAATACATAAGAGTTATACTGAGTCAGTAGCTACCTTGAGTGTAACGTCTCTTTTTAAACATATTTTCCTTGGCTTCTCTTGCATGTTCCCTAGAGTGTAACATTTTATATCTAATGTAGAAACTGTCAATGTATTCAACATGTAAAGTGCCTTTATTTAAATGATTTGAAACAGTATCACAAAACTCAGATTCTCCATACCCCACAGCCATCAAAATAAAACCATGATAGCAAGCAAATCATTTGTTTCAGCTATATCAGTGATTTCATTTTTCCCTCATAATGATTTTTTTTTTCTAGCTGGTCCAGTTCTGATGGCAAAGATGATCCAATTGAAGTATCTAAAGACAGTATATTTGTGAAGATCTTACAGAAACTTTTAAAAGATGGTAAGTAGTTTGTTACTATACTGTTGGAAATTACAGTGTCACTCTTCAGTTTTTGGGTTTTTTCTTTGTTTGTTTTTGAGATAGAGTCTTGCTCTGTCGCCTAGGCTGGAGTGCAGTGGTGTGATCTCGGCTCACTGCAACCTCCACCTCCCGAGTTCAAGTGAATCTTCTGCCTCAGCCCCCGGAGTAGCTGGGATTACAGGCCTGCGCCACCAAGACTGGCTAATTTTTATGTTTTTAGTAAAAGCAAGGTTTCACCATATTGGCCAGGCTGGTGTCGAACTCCTGACCTCGTGATCCACCTGCCTCAGCCTCTGTCTAAAGAATAAAAAAACCAAGAAGCTTTCATTTGGAGTCTATCCACACTGATCTCCATGCATTGGTTTTCAGATTTGTAGCTTCCATTTGTAGCTGTAAAAATGCCACAGACAATTGTGTCTATCTAGCGCTAATATTTAAGGGCAGCTTTGCAGTTTTTGTTATTCTTAGTGGATTATAAAACAGGTGAAAAACAGGAATGGAAAGTCATAATTTCATAAAGGACAAGAATAGTAGAAACTTTTTTTTTTTTTTGAGATGGAGTCTCATTGTGTTGCCCAGGCTGGAGTGTAGTGGCTCAGTCTCGGCTTACTACTGCCTCCCGGGCTCAAGTGACTCTCCTGCCTCAGCCTCCTGAGTAGCTGGGATTACAGGCACGCACCACTATGCCTGGCTAATTTTTGTATTTTCAGTAGAGACAGGGTTTCACCATGTTGGTCAGGCTGGCCTCGAACTCCTGACCTTGTGATCTGCCTGCCTTGGCCTCCCAGAGTGCTGGGATTACAGGCGTGAGCCACTGTGCCCAGCTGAAATTTTATTTAAATAAAAATATAGGCAGGTGCAGTGGCTCATACGTTGGGAGGCCAAAGTGAGAGAATCACTTGAGCCCAGTAGTTCAAGACCAGCCAGAGCAATGTAGGGAGATCCTGTTGCTATATTTAAAAAAAAAACAAAAAAAGAATTAGTTGGACACAAGGATACATGCCTGTGGTTCCAGCTACTGGGGAGGCTGAGGTAGGAGGATTGCTTGAGCCCAGGAGATGGAGCCTGCAGTGAGCTGTCATGGTGCCACTGCACTTCAGCCTAGGTGATAGAGTGAGACCTTGTCTCAAAAAAAAAAAAAAATTATATATGTGTGTGTGTATTATATATGTATATTTTACCTATATAAGGCGTGTGGTTTTTTTTTTTTTAAAGAACAAGACAAATGTATTTTAATATGGCCTTCTTAATATGGCTTTCATGCACAGTAGTGTTTTTAAAGGACAGATTCTGAAGGTAGGGAGATACAGATAACCTTGCGTTCTATTTCATAGGCATTGACAGTGCAACAGCTACTTCAGCCTGTGCATTCGTCCTGCAGACATATTTCAGTTACCCACAAGATTTGTTTTTACATGTTACCTGAAATACATTATACATATAGAACAAAATGCCTGTCTCATTAAAGGAAGTTTAAATTTTTTTCTAGTTAGTCACCAACATTAATAGTTGAGAACAGTGTTATGAAAGTCTTATTTTGCCAGGTGTGCAGTGGTTCACGCCTGTAATCCCAGCAGTTTGGGAGGCCGAGGCGGGCAGATCACGAGGAGGTCGAGACCATCCTAGCTAACATGATGAAACCTTGTCTCTACTAATACTACAAGATAATTAGCCAGGTGTGGTGGAGGGCTCCTGTAGTCCCAGATATTCGGGAGGCTGAGGCAGGAGAATGGTGTGAACCCAGGAGGCGGAGCTTGCAGTGAGCCGAGATTACACCAATGTACTCCAGCCTGGGCGACAGAGCGAGACTCCGTCTCAAAAAAAAAAAAAAAAAAAAAAAAAAAGTCTTATTTTTCTGGCTTCACTTGAAAATCAAAGATTTGCCTATATGAGACTGAAACTGTTACACTTAGCAGTCAGCTTGGGCTAAAGAATGCTGCCCTCCTGCAGCCAGGCCATTGGCTTAAGTTTACCAAGATGCCCTACGGCTGCCTTCACTCGTACAGTCTGTTACCTACCAAGCTTTTGCAAGCATTTGAGTTTTAAAAGTCAAATAAAATGTTACTTTTTAAAGAGAATTTATCTTTTACAAATTAATGTGGTATCTTTACAAGTATATCATTTTACAGAGAAATAACTTTTATTGAAAGTGTGTTAATCACAATAAATGATACACAAATATTTTGTTTGGATTTAGTCTCATAACACTTATCAACTCAGATTTTTCTTGTATAACAATTAAGTACCAGGTGTGGTAGCTCAAACCTGTAATCCCAGGACTTTAGGAGGCAGAGGCAAGAGAATCCCTTGAGCTTAGGAGTTCAAGACCAGCCTGGGCCACATAGCAAGAGCCCACCTCTACAGAAAAAAAAAAATTAGCCAGACTTGGTGGTGCATGCCTATAGTTCCTGCTACTCAGGAGGCTGAGGTGGGAGGATCACTTGAGTTGGGAAGGTCAAAGGGTTGAAGTTACAGTGAGCTATGATCGTACCACTCTACTCCAGCCTGGGTGAGAGTGGAGACCTTATCTCAATAAAAAATAAAAACTACAATTAAGAACCAAAAAATAGGCTGGGCACAGTGGCTCACGCCTGTAATCCCAACACTTTAGGAGACTGAGGTGGGTGGATCACTTGAAGTCAGGAGTTCAAGACCAGCCTGGCCAACATGGTGAAACACCGTTTATACTAAAAATACAAAAAATTAGCTGGGCGTAGTGATGGGCGCCTGTAATCCTAGTTACTGGGGTGGCTGAGGCAGGAGAATCATTTGAACCCAGAAGGCAGAGGTTGCTCTGAGTTGAGATAGCACCATCGCACTCCAGCCTGGCCAGCAGAGTGAGACTCGGTCTGAAAAAAAAAAAAAAAAACCAAAAAACAAAAAATGATGCAAGACCCTTTGAGGATTTTTTTTTTTAAACCGTATTTGATTTTGAGAATCTTTTGGTAATGTAGCAAATTATAAAATACTATTGGCTTATTATTTTGAAATTTTTCATCCAGTTTTCTCTGTCAAATGTTTCATCCAGTTTTCTCTGTCAAATGAGAAAATTGTATATGCTTGTTTGTAACTACATAGATGTCAGACAGTCCATTTAGTTCATGTTCATTGGCTTTTCAGCTCTATGGATGACTTGTGAAGAAATGATTCTTTTGCCCATCTAATTTTAGATTTGTACTGTAAATACATTTTGAGATACTATAGCTAGCATTCATAAGTGTTTCTACTAAATTATTCCCTAAATAGGGGATCATGTAAGTGTTTGAAATACTTGTTTTCAAGCTTGGGAATACGTGAAAACGTTTCAGATCTTACTAAACACTTTAAATAGCATGGCTATTTTGACCACTGGAGGGAGAAAACACTCAGGCAGCCCCTGTGAAGAATATCACATTGTTAGACTTGAAAGTATGTTTGACAGATGGAAGGAATTTAGAAGAGAGTATTTCCCAACAGCGAAGTGACATTATATTTAAATAGAAGCACAGGTGTTTTTGTCATCAATCATCTGAATTCATTTGAGAGTTTTATAATAATTGAAAAATGACTTCTTGTGTTTGTGTTTATAGGCATTCAGCTCAGTGAGTACTTACCGGAGGTGAAAGACCTGCTACAAGCAGATCAGCTTGGAAGCTTAAAGTCCAATCCTTACTTCGAGTTTGTTTTGAAAGCAAATTATGAATATTATGTTCAGGGACAAATATAACTTTTTCTAAAAATGGCCATTGTTTATGAAATTTGTATAAGTGTGTCCTTATAAAACTTTTAGGCCATAAACAAGTATAAGTTTGTACAATTTCAGAACATGTATAGCTGAGTTTTTACACTTTATATGTAGGAAGCTAATATAAAATAGTTATGTAACTGTGATTTTGGTTTTCAGTTACGTGACTTGTTTTTTCCGCCTGAAATGTGTCAGTTGTTGTTCCTGTACTCGGTGCCCTTTGTTTTTCCTCTGACGCAGTTCCAGGTTCTGGAGTTCTGGTCCTGGTTCTAGCTACTCACATGCACAAATCACTTGTAGGCCTCAGTTTCTGTGACTATGAAAATTACTAGATTGCACTAGCTTGTCTCTAAAATTCTGTGACTCCAGATACTTTGCACCAAAGAGAATCTAGGGTGTTTGGTATCTATTTCAGTTAGGGCTAATGGGAAATGTCCAGTAAGATAAATGTCAACTTTTGCTGACTTATTATGAGATGAAAAACAAAAGCAGAGCAGGCCTAACTCATGTGAGCTTGATAATTATGAACTCATTGGGAGCATTTTAAACTTTTCTACATAAACAATAAATGAGCACTAGTGAAAGTATTTTAGTGAATGAAACATTTATGTGGTTTTCTAACCTATCTATAAATTGATGTTTAGTTCTTTCAGTATGGGGATTCAGTCAGCCTCATGTATTTTCAGAATGACTTTCATGAATCTTGACCACAGTCGGCCTAGTTAGTCAAAAGCGTGAATGATACTAGAAACCATTATAGGCTGTCCTAATATGGCAATCGATGTGACTAAAAGGTACTGCTCTCTCTGAGCTTTGTCCTGACCGGTGTCATCACTCACTCGGTGTTTATCTGAGTTTTAAATAAAGGCCAGAGGTTGGACAGGGAGTTGCTGGCATGTCCGCGCCTTGGCCTAGTCGAATGCCCACTAACCAGCTTGCTCCAGCATCTGAAAAGGTCAGAAGTTAAACATGGTGAAGAGTCCAGTTCCTGGATTCACAGAGCCCAGCATCAGGCCTTCTCCCCCGCAGACTGCAAGGCCAGCCCTTGAGTATATTTGGAAGAGCAGGTTAACGGAACTCTTTGTAAATCAAAGAGAAGAAACTAGCAGCCTGGTCTTTTTCTCTTTGCAGCTCGTGTGTCAGGACAGCATTAGGGTCTGGGTTGGGAACATGTTGGAAGGTACTAGGAGAAGTTAGGAAGCGCAGCTTGTCAGATGGCCGGTAAGAAACCGCTGAGTACTGGTAAGATAAGGCTTTGTTTTTACATGGAGGTCAGCTGTCAGTGTTCACTTCTCACCTGTAGGACCCTGTCAGGTGATAATGTGCTCTGGGACACACAGGCTCCCACCACCCTCCTTTGCAGCTGCAAACCTAGTGATCCCTGGTGGATGGGACGGTACCACAGGAAAGCCGATCTGATCATGCCCCAGAACCCACTGATTGTGTGGATATAAAACGACTGCTCTTATGGTGTGAAGTGGAGCATCCTGTCAAGGGAGGAAAAAGCTCATTCTTCTAATCCTCTTTCTCTCTGTTTCATAGTTAGTGGCTATTACACCCAAATGGTTGAGTTTTTAAAAATTATTTTAACAGTGAAAATGAAATTAAGACCTAGGATTTTGAATAATTTTTTTCTCTAGAATTTTAAAAAGTGGTTTTACAGCAGAGTCTTCATCAAAAAATTAATGGTTTTTGTATAAAGTAGCTGATAATTATACAGGTGCTGTGTGACATTTCTATGGAAAGAGACACTTTACTGACTTGAAAAAGGTTTGTGATCACGCCTGTCTTTAAGTGCTGCCCTGAGAGTCCCAGCTTGGGACCTTGACAGAATACAAGAGGAAAGTGTTGTGTGTGGTCGTGAGCAGAGGGGAGTGTGCGCAGGCCTGGGGACTGGCATGTCTTGAGAATTTGTGAACAGAATGGTGTCAAGGATTGCGGCAGACCTGGAGACAGACAGTAAAAACTTGCTGAACTCCTGAGTGAGGTTAAGGCTACTGACGCCTCTCTTTGAGGGCTTTCATTCATTGTTTGTTTGTTTGTTTTGAGACGGAGTCTCACTCTGTCGCCCAGGCTGGAGTGCAGTGGCGCGATCTCCACTCACTGCAAGCTCCACCTCCCGGGTTCACGCCATTCTCCTGCCTCAGCCTCCTGAGTAGCCGGGACTACAGGCGCCCGCCACCGCGCCTGGCTAATTTTTGTGTTTTTAGTAGAGCGGGGTTTCACCGTGTTAGCCAGGGTGGTCTCGATCTCCCAACCTCGTGATCCGCCCGTCTCGGCCTCCCAAAGTGCTGGGATTACAGGTGTGAGCCACCGCGCCCGGCCGAGGGCTTTCGTTTTTAATGATTGAACTGTGTTTCTTTTTTTACTTCAGGGGCTGAATTGTAGTTTTCCTAACATCACCCACCTACATCCTACACACCTGGACATTTTAAGGCTAACTACAAAAACAGTGTAGCCTGTTCCTGACATGTTATCCTGAGGATGCCGGGAAAAAAAAAAAAATATATATATATACACACACACACACACACACACACACACACACACACCCGTGTAAACAAATCCACTGATTAAAAGCCAACATACATTTAAAAAAAATAATACTAGGTCAGGCATAATGGCTCACATCTGTAATCCTAGCACTTTGGGAGACCAAGATGAGAGAATCGCTTGAGCTCAGGAGTTCACAAGCAGCCTGGGCAACATAGCAAGACCCTGTCTGTACAAAAAAAAATTACAAAAATTAGCCAGGCATGGTGATGTGTGCCTGTGGTCCCAGCTACTTGGAAGGCTGAGTTGGGAGGATTGTTTGAGCCCAGGAGTTTGTGGCTACAGTGAGCCATGATCATATGACTGCACTCCAGCCTGGGTGACAGATTAAGACCCTGTCTCAATATGTAATTCTAAATTTTAAGAAAAACACTGTAGAAAATGAATTAATCACTCCTCCTGAGGAGCCTTTTTAGACAGTTTTTCCTAATCACTTCCCACTCCAAAGTATAATACCACAGACCTACTATATATCATTCATTCGTTCGTTCATTCATTTATTTATTTGGAAATGGAGTCTTGCTCTGTCACCCAGGCTGGAGTCCAGTAGCATGGACTCAGCTCACTGCAACCTCGGCCTCCCAAAGTGCTGGGATTATAGGCGTGAGCCACCACACTTGGCTGACTATCTTTTAAATATACTGTGGCCTTTGGAAGCCACAAACCCCATTGTACTAGCTGAATTTTTTTCACTCCCTAAGAACCAAGTTTTCCCCCTTTGAGAATGCCCATCTTAATTATTCTTTAGAATACAGTTTTTTAAAATGCATGATACTTTACCATATGGCAGAACCATAATTAACGTAACAGCCCTTACCCTCTTGCTGTATCTCTCTCTCTCTCTCAAAAATTAAGACACATGGGGTTTTGTTTTGTTTTGTTTTGTTTTGTTTTGGGGTTTTTTTGACCATTTTAAATACTAGGGTAAATCTTTGTACAGAAATCTTCATGCCCTCCAAATACGGTGAACATGACATTGACTCTCGCTGCTCAGTTGTGACATTGATGTGTGTATACTGAGCAGGCCAATTTCTAATATTCTTTTCTCGCCTTTCCTGCCACTGCACTGTGTGCATCTGCCCCAAGCCCTTAGTTATTGGAAGCAAGACATGGCATCATGTGCTGAATGTTTCATATGTCTCAGGTACTCACCTAGTTTGTTGTTTTGTTTGTTTTTGGTTTTGTTTTTGTTTTGTTTTTTTTTTGAGACAGAGTCTTGCTCTGTCCCTAGGCTGGAGTGTACTGGCGTGATCTCAGCTCACTGCAGCCTGTCTCTTGGGTTCAAGAGATTCTTCTGCCTCAGCCTCCCTAGTAGCTGGGATTACAGGCACTCGCCACCATGCACAGCTAATTTTTTTGTATTTTTAGTAGAGACCAGGTTTCACCGTGTTGGCCAGGCTGGTCTCGAACTCCTGACCTCAGGTGATCTGTCCACCTGGGCCTCCCAAAGTGCTGAGATTTCAGGCGTGAGTCACCGCACTCAGCTCTCCCCTACTTTTAATCCTCAAATCAGTCTTAGGGAGTATCGTGAGTTGAGAATGCTTTCTGGAAAGTCGCTTGTCCAAGATCACATAGCCAGTCAGAGGGGAAGGTAAATGTAGCTCTGCTTGACTCCAGAATGCAAGCTCCTAACCAGTTCTTGATATTCTGGGTATAAAGGAGGTTGAAGAGTGGGCACTGCTCCAGGGAAGCAACAGGCTATTGGAGGTGGCCATGAGTGCACACACCACCAGCTTCAGGAGGAGGAAAAAGTAGAAAATCCAAGCCCTTTTTTTGCGACTGCCAGGAGTTGACCCAACCTTTTTTTTTGTTTTTTTTTTTTTGTTTTGTTTTGTTTTTTTGAGATAGGGTCTCTGCTGCCCAGGCTGGAGTGCAGTGGTGTGATCTCGGCTCACTGCAACCTCCACCTCCCAGGTTCAAGTGATTCTCCTGCCTCAGCCTCCCGAGTAGCCGGGATTACAGGCGTGCACCACCACGCCTGGCTAATTTTTGTATTTGTAGTAGAGATGGGGTTTCACCATGTTGGCCAGGCTGGTCTTGAACTCCTGACCTCAAATGATCCACCCGCCTCAGCCTCCCTAAGTGCTGGGATTATAGGCATGGGCCACCACACCTGGCTGACCCGACCTTTTTAAGTAGCTTGTGAGGAGAATGAGTTTGTCTTTGTCTACCCAGTCCCTGGAATGTCTCTAACTTGGAGTGCCCAGCCAGCCCCTCAAAGCTGAGTTTCTGGGGAAGCCATGACTTTTCATATTAGGATATCTTTGGCTCATTACTGGGAAAGATCCCTCAAGGGCCTGTTCTGTTTTGAACTGTACTCAGTGTTGGGGAAGATTAGAGAGAAGCCGCAGTCCTTGCCCTCCCTGGCCACTGGCAGTAGAAGGAAGGACAGCCCAAGCCTGTCTCCTCCACTGGCTGCTGTGGAACCTGGGGTGTGTGTTAACTCATTAAGCCTCAGTTTTCTTTAAAAAAAAAAACTGGAATGAGTAATACCTATCTTATTTACCTTAGGATAGTTAAAAGGTTAATTGAAACATAAAAGCATATTATGAAGTGTTTTACCAATTCCTGTTTAAATTGATAGGAAACACAGTAGGGAAGACTGGGACTGAGCGAGATTGGGGTACGGTTGAGTGGCACGATTGGAGAGAAGGGAAGTGTGAACACACTGGCGTAGTGGTAGCAGAAGGGCCCCACCAGGGTATGAAGAGCTGAGACTGCACCTGAAAACTTAGAAGCAAGAACTCCCTGTCAAGCACACCCTACATGGCTGACCTTCACTTAGTGACAGTTCTCAAAATGCTGTGCAGGGCGCCGCTGCGCTCCCCCAAAACGTACATGTATGGAGACGTGGCTCTGCCACCCATCGTTCGGTCTATTCTGTAAGCCAATGAGAATGCAACAAGACCAGAATGGGACTGAGGGTGGCCTGTGGTGACCTGTCAGGGACTATTTAAACCAGCCACAAATCATGTGGGCAGGGAACAGATGCCTGAACTGGCCACCTCAGGGGCCATCTCCCACAGTTTGCCGTACTAGCAGGTCTCTGTTCGCTTGTGAGTGTTTTTAATCACGGTCAGCTTTTAGTGTGGGTTTGAATGTAACAGACTGAGCTTAGAAAAGCTTTCTGTAAGGAAAGGTAAGAGTTGAACTGAGCAAGAGTTTTGAAAAATAGTGACAGTCCCATTCTCCTTTGGAATGCGAACAGATATTGAGGTATCCAGTGAACGGCAGTAAATTTCCTACCTTCAAGGCCCAAACATAAGCTAGTCTCCTTATGTTACATGCAACTCATTTGCCAGGTGGTTTTCTTCAAGTACCTCCACTACTCGCTGACACAGGAGGTCACAGGATATTAAAAATGAAATACAGTTCTGTCAGTTATTCACTTATTCTCCAAAATACTTGGAAGAACTAAATATGAAACCATAGGAGCCTTTATACTCACCACATAGTCCCTATACTAGCCAAACTCCTTATTTTGTAATTGATTGTTTTTAGGAGGGTAGTATTTTATTCACTAAAACATTTTTGTTAATACTTCTTTATTTTTAGGATGAGCTGCCATGATGTGGGCTACAGAGGAGGGTCACATATGCTTCTATCCCCCTTTTAGAGAATCCACACCTGTCCCAGTTGCTGATTTCCACTACCAAATGTGAATTGCAACTATTTTAGGAGCACTTAAGCACACTAGAAAAATGAGTGATTCTGTTCTGGCCCACACCGCATCACTGATGTACCCCCTTAAAGCATGTCACTGAGTTCATCACAAAAGACTGCTCCTCCTGTGCCCTCCACAAGCCTCCACAAGGTTAGAACTGTCCTTGTCTTAGGGAAAAAGAGAGAGAGAGAGAGAGAGAGACAGGCACCAACTGGGTAACCTCTGCTGACCCCCACTGTACTTTACCATAAGTAGCTCCAAATCCTTCTAGAAAATCTGAAAGGCATAGCCCCATATATCAGTGATATAAATAGAACCTGCAGCAGGCTCTGGTAGGTGATGACTCTAAGGTGGACTGGGAGGCAGCCCGGCCTTGGCAGGCATCATCCTCTAAATATAAAGATGAGTTTGTTCAGCCTTTGCAGAAGGAAAAACTGCCACCCATCCTAGAGTGCTGCGTCCTTGCTCCCCCCCTCCCCTCGCCCTTTATTGGCAGGAAGGACCAGCAAAGCCTCATCTAGGAAGAGCCCCTCACCCATCTCCACCTCCATTCCAGGTCTAGCCAGTCCTGGATTATGACCCTCGTCTTTCAGCCCCAGGAGAAGAACACACATAGTGCCACCGAAGAGGTTGAGGGAGGGCCTCAGCCCACCAAAACCTAGGGCCAGTGAGTCCTAGAAGAGGGGAACCCTCACCCCTTCAATCCCTTTAGGAGACCCAAGTACGCTGCGCGTCCCTGAGGCGGACAGCTCCGTGAGCCCAGGCTTTGCGTCTGACGGGCCTATCCCCGGGAGCCCCCGCGCCTCTTCCCCGGCGCTCCGCCCTCGCCTCCCCCCCGCCAGTTGTCTGTCCTGCGACAGCTGCGCGCGCTCCGGCCGCCGGTGGCCCTCTGTGCGGTGGGGGAAGGGGTCGACGTGGCTCAGCTTTTTGTATTCAGGGAGCTCAGGGGTGGGAAGAGAGAAATGGAGTTCCTGGGGCGTAAGGGGGAGGGAGTTCGCCTTCCTTCCCTGTCTGAGGCTCAGGAGTGACTGCTTCTCCAATCCGCCCAAGCCCACCACTCCACACGTCTCCCTCCTCCCGGTAGTCGCAAGTGGGAGTTTGGGAATCTGAGCAAAGAACCTGAAGAGGAGTTGAAATATTGGAAGTTAGCAGTCAGGCACCTTCCCGAGCTCCCAGGGCGCTCAGAGTGGGCATGGGTGGGGAGGCCTTTGGGACAGGTGTGGTTCCCGGAGCGCAGGCGCACACATGCACCCACCGGCGCACGCGGTGACCCTCGCCCCACCCCATCCCCTCCAGCGGGCAACTGGGTCGGGTCAGGAGGGGCAAACCCGCTAGGGAGACACTCCATATACGGCCCGGCCCGCGTTACCTGGGACCGGGCCAACCCACTCCTTCTTTGGTCAACGCAGGGGACCCGGGCGGGGGCCCAGGCCGCGAACCGGCCAAGGGAGGGGGCTCTAGTGCCCAACACCCAAATATGGCAGGAGAAGGGCAGCGACATTCCTGCGGGGTGGCGCAGAGGGAGTGCCCGCGGGCTATATAAAACCTGAGCAGAGGGACAAGCGGCCACCGCAGCGGACAGCGCCAAGTGAAGCCTCGCTTCCCTCCCGCGGCGACCAGGGCCCGAGCCGAGAGTAGCAGTTGTAGCTACCCGCCCAGGTAGGGCGGGAGTTGGGAGGGGACAGGGGGACAGGGCAATACCGAGGGGAACCTGAAGGGCTCCGGGGCAGAACCCAGTCGGTTCACCTGGTCAGCCCCAAGCCTGCGCCCCGAGCGCTGTGCCTCGTCTCCGGAGCCACATGCGCTTTAAAAAGGAGACAAGACAGCCTCTGGAAATTAGACGGCTCCAGATTTTTCTCTAGCCCCTCTGGGCTGCTTTATGCGGCATGTAGGATGTGCCTAGGGAGATAAACGGTTTTGCTTTAGTTGTCGCCAAGGCAGTTCCCTTCCGAACTAGTGCTAGAGCTAATGAGCGAGCAGCCAGGACCACCCACGTTGGGTTTCCAACAGGCAAAAAGGCCCTTTCTGAGTTTGAAATGTCATAGGGTTCCTAACAGGCCACTCTTCCCTGGATGGGGTGCCAACGCCTTTCCCATGGGCATCTCCTTCCACCCTCACGCTGGCCCAGCGAGCAGGCAGTGCCCAGGCCTTATCTTCCTAGGTGACAGATGTGGTCAGGGAGGTGCAGAAAGCTTGGGCACCAGCGTCCAGCTCCTGGAGCAGGTGTCAGGCAGGGAGGGCAGACAGGTCTTGGGGGACTTCTCAGTGTGGTCTCACGACCCTGTGCCCCTTTTCCTGGTGCAGGGCAGCCCTTAGCCAGGGGTAAAGCTCAGGAAGAGAACCCCTGGTCGCCGCCCTGGCAGAATTGGTGTGGTTCTGGCAGGGGATATCCCTAGGTTCCTTGGGAGGGAGGACGTCTGGGCCGGCCAGGCCTCCCCCGCTGCCGCTGAGACGTCTGCGCTGATGCACCGCGCCTCTTCGCGGTCTCCCTGTCCTTGCAGAAACTAGACACAATGTGCGACGAAGACGAGACCACCGCCCTCGTGTGCGACAATGGCTCCGGCCTGGTGAAAGCCGGCTTCGCCGGGGATGACGCCCCTAGGGCCGTGTTCCCGTCCATCGTGGGCCGCCCCCGACACCAGGTCAGGCTGCCGCTCCGCGGAAGGAGCCGGGTCGGGGTCCCCGCGTAACCCAGTCTGGTGCCACCCGGAGCGGCGTTAATGGGTGCGTGGTGTCTCGGATCCGCAGGGCGTCATGGTCGGTATGGGTCAGAAAGATTCCTACGTGGGCGACGAGGCTCAGAGCAAGAGAGGTATCCTGACCCTGAAGTACCCTATCGAGCATGGCATCATCACCAACTGGGACGACATGGAGAAGATCTGGCACCACACCTTCTACAACGAGCTCCGCGTGGCTCCCGAGGAGCACCCCACCCTGCTCACCGAGGCCCCCCTCAATCCCAAGGCCAACCGCGAGAAGATGACCCAGATCATGTTTGAGACCTTCAACGTGCCCGCCATGTACGTGGCTATCCAGGCCGTGCTGTCCCTCTACGCCTCCGGCAGGACCACCGGTGAGTGCCCGCGGCGCCCAGGCCCCTCTCCCGTCCCCGTCCCCGCCCCCGCCCCTAGCGCTGAGCGCCCAGCCTTGGCCTCGCCCCCAGGGACTCACTCTCTCCCGCGCGCACAGGCATCGTGCTGGACTCCGGCGACGGCGTCACCCACAACGTGCCCATCTATGAGGGCTACGCGCTGCCGCACGCCATCATGCGCTTGGACCTGGCGGGCCGCGATCTCACTGACTACCTGATGAAGATCCTCACTGAGCGCGGCTACTCCTTCGTGACCACAGGTGCGCGGAGCCCCGGCACCCCGGGAGGGAGGGCCGGCGGCGGGCCCTGAGTGAGGGCTCCTCTCCTGCTTCTACCCTACGCAGCTGAGCGCGAGATCGTGCGCGACATCAAGGAAAAGCTGTGCTACGTGGCCCTGGACTTCGAGAACGAGATGGCCACGGCCGCTTCCTCCTCCTCTCTGGAAAAGAGCTACGAGCTGCCAGACGGGCAGGTCATCACCATCGGCAACGAGCGCTTCCGCTGCCCGGAGACGCTCTTCCAGCCCTCCTTCATCGGTGAGCCCCGCGCGCCCGCGCCCCCGCCCCCAGGCCCCGCCGGCCCCCGGCGCCCGGAGCTCCCGCTCACGCTCCCCTCCGCGGTTCCCAGGTATGGAGTCAGCGGGCATTCACGAGACCACCTACAACAGCATCATGAAGTGTGACATCGACATCAGGAAGGACCTGTATGCGAACAATGTCATGTCGGGGGGCACCACGATGTACCCCGGGATCGCTGACCGCATGCAGAAAGAGATCACCGCGCTGGCCCCCAGCACCATGAAGATCAAGGTGGGCGGCGGCCTGCGCGGGCTGTCGGCGGGGTGGGCTCTGGGGTGAGGTCTCCCCACCTCACGCTCTGTCTTGCAGATCATCGCCCCGCCAGAGCGCAAGTACTCGGTGTGGATCGGCGGCTCCATCCTGGCCTCGCTGTCCACCTTCCAGCAGATGTGGATCACCAAGCAGGAGTACGACGAGGCCGGCCCTTCCATCGTCCACCGCAAATGCTTCTAGACACACTCCACCTCCAGCGCGCGACTTCTCAGGACGACGAATTTGCTCAATCGGCTGGCGACTGACCTCCAGCCACCCCGCATTCACTTGCTTTGTAACAACTTCCTTTGTTGCCATCGT
The DNA here is from genome assembly GCF_047675955.1 of Chlorocebus sabaeus. NCBI lineage: Eukaryota > Metazoa > Chordata > Mammalia > Primates > Cercopithecidae > Chlorocebus > Chlorocebus sabaeus. The sequence goes on along the minus strand of NC_132928.1, from coordinate 67,437,243 downwards.
AAACTGACACAGTGTTTATAACGTGTACATACATTAACTTATTACCTCATTTTTGTTATTTTTCGAAACAAAGCCCTGTGGAAGGAAATGGAAAACTTGAAGAAGCATTAAAGTCATTCTGTTAAGCTGCGTAAAGTGGTCGTGTTTATTTGCTTGGGGCGGGAGTGGAGCCGGAAGAGGGATTCCCATCCCCCCACATCCTCCTTAGTCACTTTTCACAATACCCCAAATGAATGGGCTCCCTGGAAGACAAAAGTTACAACTTCCCATGCTCCCCTGCCGGTTTCCCCAGTGGATCAGATCCATCCCAGATCACTGGCAGCTGTTGGTGGCCTGACCTGACCCTCTGGGGCGTGGAGAGGCAGCTTTCTTCCTCTGCGCAGCGCTCCCAAGAGTTGCCAGCCCTGCCGGGGCGGCCTCGGCTGGTGGCCCTGGGCCCCTCTGGCAGCGGGCGCTGACCATGGTGCTGGGGCCGGAGAGCTGTTTCTCAGAGGGCATCTCAGCTCCGCCTACGGTGTTCCCTTACTGAATCTCCAGATCTGAGAGGGGGCTGTGTTCTGTATTTAACAAGTCATTTTGTTTTTGTTTTTGTTTTTAATAGAGACAGGGTCTTGCCCCTGTCGCCCAGGGCGGAGAGCAGTGGTGCACTCAGAGCCCAACTGTATCCTCTAACTGAGCTCAAGGGGTCCTCCCACCTTAGCCTCCCTAGTTGCTAATATTTTCGTATGTGCCACCGCGTCCAGCTAATTTTTTATATTTATTGTAGAGACAAGGTCTCAGGGTGTTGTTATGCTGCCCAGGCTGGTCTCGAACTCCTGGCCTCAACCAATGCTTCTGCCTCAGCCCCCCAAAGTTCTGGGATTACAGCTCTGTGCCACTAAGTCCAGGCTTAATAAATGAGTTTTAATTTGCCAGTGAAGACCGTCACTGTCTGTCTCCAATTGGGAAGTCCTTTGCTTCACACCAGGTGCTGCTGGTAGAAAGAAACACCCCCTCCTGCAGGGCCTGGGAAGGAAGCAAGGAAGGGCCAAGTGAGAGCTCCAGAAAGAAGGGCAGCAAAGAAGCGTCGGAGGGTGGGAAGCTGAGGCTGGCACTGGAAGATGGGGAGGTAAGCAAGGGAAGGAGGTACACCCTCTCCCCTCCGAAAAAAGTTTTAAAGGCACCAAATTTTTCAACAGTTTGAATTTCTGTGGAAGAGTGCAATACCTATTCCTTAAAATGAACGTAAAGTTTCCTAGTCAATATTCTCAAGAGCAGTGGCCCCTAAATACAACGAATTCCGACTCAAAGTAATAAACTCGTTTGTAAATAAGTTTATAGCTGCAATTGACAAAATAGCTATGTTATATGCCACATAGTCATATGTTTAATCCCTCATTTTCTGGCTAACTGAAAAACTTCAGAAATCTTTGAGGCCTCCAAGGGTGTGGTACTGTCAAATCCAGCTATCAAGAGAATTGACAATAATCCTAAAATTTAAGATTTTAATAAAGCAATTATATAATACCATGTTCATTGAAAACCTTGTATTGTCCCACTCAGGGTGGATGAAGGTTAAAAATGGGCTAAATACTAGTCTTTCAGAGAGATACAGCTTTTGCTGATAATACTAACCATTATAGACATATCTGATATAATAATACACTAGCATATTGGTAATGTTGAATATGCAAAGGCATATCTGAGCAAACACAACCTATACACACATAGCTTAAATAGTTCATTCGTGGCCGGGTGCAGTGGCTCACACCTGTAATCTCAGCACTTTGGGAGGCTGAGGTAGGAGAATCACTTGAGGCCAGGAGTTCGAGACCAGCCTGGCCAACATGGTGAAACCCTGTCTCTACTAAAAATACAAAAATTAGCTGGGCATGGTGGTGTGCACCTGTCGTCCCATCTACTCTGGACGCTGAGGTGGGAGAATCACTTGAGCCCCAAGAAGCAGAGGTTGCAGTGAGCCGAGATTATGCCACTGAACTCCAGCCTGGGGGCAGTGAGACGCTGTTTCATAAATAAATAAATAAATAAATAATAAATAAATTCGTGCAACCATCAGCCTGGTAAAATATCACTATTACATGTGTTAGCTGACTGTCATGCTAATGATGTTTGAACTAGAACCCTAAATCAACTGGGATTTAAGTAAGATATGTAAGGCCTATTTCTCCTATGATCATAATCTGTAAATGACTCATAATAGTTCAGAACTGACAGAAGTTTTCAATATACTGTGATAGTATTTTGTCAAGCGCCAATTTTTAAAACCCATCATTGACATTACCGTTTTACCAAAATAAGTGCAAAAATTATAAAGTACATGTTTTCACTGGAAATGCACGAAATCTAAAAAATGTCATTTATTATTTATTTATTTTCAGATGGAGTCTCACTTTGTCGCCCAGACTCGAGTGCAGTGGCGCGATCTTGGCTCACTGCAATTTCCGTCTCCTGGGCTCAAACAATTCTGCCTCAGCCTCCCGGGTAGCTGGGATTACAGGTGCGCACCACGCCTGGCTAATTTTTGTGTTTTTAGTAGAGACAGGGTTTCACCATGTTGGCCAGGCGGGTCTTGAACTCCTGACCTCAAGAGATCTGCCTGCCTTGGCCTCCCAAAGTGCTGGGATTACAGGCATGAGCCACCATGCCTGGCCAAAATGCCATTTCTCTTCTGACACTTCTCTAAAAGGAAACAAGCATCTCGCATTTTATTAGTATTCCATATCTTTTCTGCTCTCATATTGGGTTGTGGCTATAGATATTTTGTAAATTGAGTTACCAGTATTAGGCCCGAAAGAGGATTTTTTCTGCGGTGTGGTGTGGTCAGGAATGAATCTTTAAAAACAATCCAGAACATATACAAATATTTATACTGTATGAGGACAGAAATAACTATTTTCTGCAGCTACACGATGTTTGTGGTAACAAGAACCAAGACCATGTGTGGCAACACTGTCCTGGGCCCTGCAGAGGGGATTATACCACAGCAGACTTCCCATTGAAAAGCCCTCTCAGAGAAGCCCTTCAGAGCTGTGAGAGAAGTGAAGGCCACAGAGATTCCCCCCACCTATTGCTTATCGTGTTTCCTTAGACGTGGCAAAAGGACCCATCAAGGATCTAACTGGACTTATTTCCTTCTCATAAAAGCTCATTAAGTTGCCACTAACATTTTCCCCACTAAATCTATATTACTAGTGCACAGGAGGAGAAAGATAGGGGAAAGAAAAAAATGGAAAGAGAAAAGGTGTCAAGATTAAAGCGTGGGACTAGGATTGAGAAAAAAGACTGAAAGGTCTCAGGACTGGGGCGCAGCCTGGGCTCTCTCATTTAAACCTTTGAAGATTAGAATTTGGGGGTATCAAGGTCCTTCCTGCTGCATCTGTCCCAAGGCCTATCACATTCACCTCAGATGTGGCCAAATGTACAAAGGGTTAGTGAACTATTGTATTGCTCAGCTTCTTGGTTTTATGTTTTATTTTTCTGCAGACAGAGTCTAGCTCTGTTGCCCAGGTAGGAGTACAGTAACGTGATCATAGCTCACTGCAGCCTTGAACTCCTGGGATCAAATGATGCTCCTGCCTCAGCCTCCCAAGTAGCTAGGACTACAAGCATGTACCACCACACTGGCTAATTTTTATTTTATTTTATTTTTGTAGAGATGGGGTCTTGCTATGTTGCCCAGGCCAATCTGAACTCCTGGGCTCAACTAATCCTCCTTACCTTGGCCTCCCAAAGTGTTGGGATTGCAGGCGTGAGCCACCATGCCTGGACATATTGCCCAGTCTCTATGTGCAAGGGGTACAGAGAAGGCCAAGATATGTCCCATCCTTAGGAGTCTGCTGCCATGATCCTTACCACGACTCGCCTCTCATGCCTTGGCTCTTCCTGTTAAAATTCATTTTTATTTTTTATATTTTAGAGACAGGATCTCACTCTCTCACTCAAGCTAGAGTGCAGTGGTCCAGTCATAACTCACTATATCCTTGATCTCCTGGGCTCAAGCGATCCTCCTGCCCCAGCCTTCCAAAGCACTGAAATTGCAGGTGTGAGCCACTGTGCTTGTCCCCTACCCCGCTCCCTGTCCATTTGTTAAGACAGGGTTTCACTATGTTTCCCAGCTGGTCTAGTAGCTGGGATTATAGACATGGGCCATGGCACCAGGCTCTTCTTGAGTCTCTTTTTGGCACAGAGCACACTGGGGGCTACTGGTGGAGAGGAGGTGGGGGCACACCCTGACTGTGAACTGTTTGGATTCTGTGGGTTCTGTGCTGTTTCTCACTCTGTTTAGTTAGTTGTGGCTGTGAGGCCGCTCCACGGCACAGTATTGCTTTCTCACAAGATGGGCTGAGTTCCAGATCCTGGTTCTTGTGGAGGAAACACATCCCTTATTGTGCTCAAGAAGGCCTGCTTCTCTCCCTGGCTCCAGGGACACAGAAAGTGGCATGGCCTCACCCAGCAGTGCCTCAGCCAGAAGGACTAGAGGGAAATGGGCTCTGCCCATGGGGTCAGCCTGCTGCCTGCCTCTCCTCTTTGTCTCCCTTTCTGTCACTTCCATTTCCTTTCTGCCCTGCTGTGTCCTCTGGAAAGCATTCGTTTTACCACTGTTGCTATGTCCTAGGGCTTTTGAGGAGCTACCACGAACTTTTGAGCTTCAATGTGGCTCTCAAAAAGAAGCTGAGGAAGCCTGCTCTGTTGTTTAGACAGGTGGCACGGTGGGAACACGGGGGTCCCACGTCCACCTGCATCCTTGTCACTCCCAGCCAGGGCACTGTTCAGGCAGGCCATGGGCTGCAACTTCCAAAAGGGGTGTGAGGTGGCAGAAGCAACTGCAGGGTAGCTCATGGGAGACGGGAACATGGGTGGCTCCCCCGAGGCCATCCATATCACATAGGAAGCTGGAGGGCCTGTCACTGGGTGAAGGAGCCTCAAGTGACTGGCCCTGCCTTCCTTTTGTCAGTTTCCTAATGGCTTATTCTGATATTGAACCATTTCTGGGGATGGTGAGTGAGGGAAGGGGAAATTTTGAAGGGTGCAAAGATGATATTGGTGGTTCTCATGGGTGTGAATAGAATCAGGGTTGCCTTTTACCACCCCATTTTCTCCAATTTCCTATGTGGTGCCTGTGTTCTGTTTTGGCTGCTGTAACCAAGTACCACCAAATGGGTGGCTTCAAACAACAGGAGTTTATTCTCACAGTTCTGGGGGCCAGGAGCCTAGAATCCCAGTGCTGGCAGGATAGGTTCCGTCTGAAGGCTCTGAGGGAGAAACTTTCCATGCCTCTCCCAGCTTCTGGTTGTTGCCAGCAATTCTTGGCATTCCTTGGCTTGTAGATGCATCACTCCAACCTCTACCTCCATCTCCACATGGTCTTCTTCCCCATGTGTTTCAATGTATCTCTGTGTGTTCACCTGGCTGCCGCCTTCCTCCTCGCCCTCCTCCTCCTCCTCTCCTCCCCTCCTCTTCCTTCTCCTCTCCTTCCCTCCTCCTCTTCCTCCTCCTTCTCTTTTCTTCTTCCTCCTCCTCCTCTTCTCATCCTCCCTGCCTCCTCCTCCTCTTCCTCCTCCTTCCCTCCTCCTCCTCTTCTTCTTCAATCAGAAATCTTTATTTTTTTACACCTATTATGCCACAATTTCATAGGGAATAGGTTTCAGCAGCTCAGGCTTCTTCGGTTCTCATGAAGTGTGCTGTTCCAGGTGAGGTAGGCTGGTGTTTCAGTTGAACCTAGGTACCTTTCTCTTTGGCTTCTTTCTTTTACTGATTTTTTTTTCTTTTTTCTTTCTTTCTTTTTTTTTCTGAAACGGAGTCTCACTCTGTCGCCCAGGCTGGAGTGCAGCGATGTGATCTCAGCTCACTGCAAGCTCCGCCTCCCAGGTTCAGGCCATTCTACTACCTCAACCTCCCGAGTAGCTGAGGCTACAGGTGCCTGCAACCATGCCCAGCTAATGTTTTGTATTTTTAGTAGAGACGGGCTTTCACCGTGTTAACCAGGATGGTCTCGATCTTCTGACCTCGTGACCCGCCCACCTCGGCCTCCCAAAGTGCTGAGATTACAGGTGTGAGCCACCGCGCCTGGCCATGATCTTTTTTTTTTTTTCAATGTGTTTTAGGAATTTATCTTGTATGCCTAATATTCTCAATAACCACATTTATTATCTTGGCAAGAATCTTGTCCTTAACTTGTTTGTTTGTAACAATGTCAACAGCATGCTGGGTAACTTATATTTGTGGGACATTCCCCCCACCCCTTTTTTTGAGGCAGAGTCTCACTCACTCTGTCACATAGGCTGGAGTACAGTGGCATGATCTCGGCTCACTGCATCCTCCGTCTCCTAGGTTCAAGTGATTCTCATGCCTCAGCCTCCTGAGTAGCTGGGATTACAAGTTCCTGCCACCACGCCCAGCTAAATTTTGTATTTTTAGTAGAGATGGGATTTTGCCATGTTGGCCAGGCTGGTCTCAAACTCCTGACCTCAAGTGATCCACCCACCTCAACCTCCCAAAGTGCTGGGATTACAGGCATGAGCCACTGCTCCTGGCTGACATTTCCTTTTGAACAGTGCCCATTCCCTTGATGTCATCAGAAAGATTCAAAATAAAAGATATATCAGATACTCCTATACATCCATGATTATGGCTAAAATTAAAAAGACTGGTAACACCAAATATTGGCAAGCATGTGGAGTAACTGAAATTCTCGTACTCTGTTAAGTGGGAATATAAAATGGTACAACAACTTTGGAAAGGCATTTGGCAGTTTCTTATAAAACTAAACATACAACTATTCTAATACCTGAGAATTTCACCCCTACGAATTTATCCATGAAGCATGAAAACATATGTTCAAACAGAGACTTGAGAAAGAATGCTAATAGCAGCTTTATTCATAAAAGTAGAAACTGGTAACAGCTTGGGTATCCATCAACAAGAAAAGGAAGAAACAAACTGTGTGTAGGCTTATAATGAATACTACACAGCAATAAAAAGGAACAAACCATGGATACACAAAACAACATGATGGATCCCTAGAACATGCTGAGTGAAAGAAAATTTACACAGAGAAGTATATACTATAACATTCCATGTATATGAAATTTGAGAATAGGCAAAACTAGCAAAAAAAATTAAAACTATAGTTGCCTCTGGAAAGTAGAGAAGGAGATTAAGAACCGGCATTATGAAACTTTTGGTGGTGATGAAAATGTTCTGTATCTTGATAAAGGATTGGGATATACAGGTTAAATTCAGGACTATACCCTTAAGATGTGCATTTTACTTTACATGCCTTTTAATAGAAGCAAATTTTTTTGTAAGCAAAAACTAGGATGTCACAACTTCTTGATATTCTTTACATTTTATTTAATTTTTATTTTTTATAATTTTTTTTTTGAGGCAGGGTCTTGCTCTATAATTTTTTTTGAGACTGGAGTGCAGTGGTGTGATCACAGCTCACTGCAGCCTCAAACTTGGCTTGAGTTATCCTCCCACTTCAGCCTTCCAAGTAGCTGGGACTACAGTTATGCGCCACCACACTCAGCTAAAAAAAAAAAAAAAAATGTAGAGATAAAGTCTTACTATGTTTCCCAGGCTGCTTACATTTTACAACTTTACAACTTCTTTTCTGTATTTTTATTGGGGGATTTGGCTGAATGGCATTGTAGGTAATTTCCTCCAGCTGATCTTCCAGTTCACTAACTCTTCCTTTAACTTGCTTAATAGCCTGTTAACCAATATCATTGGGTTTTAAGTTTCTAGTATTAAATTTTTTTGTTTTATAAATTGTTTTGTTATTTTCCAAATCAACTGGGTCACATTCTTATAGTTTTCTGTTCCCTGAAAAAATTTGTTACTTTATCTTTTACTTCTTTAACAGAGCAAGCATAGTTTCTTAATAATACAGATATGAGGCGAGGCACAGTGGCTCATGCCTATAATCCCAGCACTTTGGGAGGCCAAGGCAGGTGGATCACCTGAGGTCAGGAGTTCGAGACCAGCCTGGTCAATATGGTGAAACCCCATCTCTACTAAAATACAAAAATTAGCCGGGTGTGGTGGCACATGCCCATAATCCCAGCTACTCAGGGGGCTGAGGCAAGAGAATCACTTGAACCCGGGAGGCAGAGGTTGCTGTGAGCTGAGATCACACCACTGCACTTTACCCTGGGCAACAGAGTGAGATTCAATCTAAAAAAAAAAAAAAATAATAATAATAATAATAATAATACAGATATGATAATCCCAGTGGCTGAAATCATTATGTTTGTTTCTGTTATTTCTGCTTTAGTTCTTACTCATGCTTCCTTATTTCCATGTGCACTTAAATGTGCCACGTTCATTGTCCTTGAAGAATTACTTGTGGGACACTTAGAATAAAGGTGACTCTCCCCAGAGAGGGTTTGAGTTTGCTTCTCCCAGAAAAACACTTCTAATCCAAGACCATGTTAAAGTAAATTCAAAGCTTTAGGACTCTTGGTCCCCCAGGTGATATGAATTATGAATCTGTCCTGCAACTACACATGAGAACTGAGTTTATATTTACCATTTCCTAGAAGTTTGCATTCCATCCCATACCACGACCATCAGCATCCCATACCATGAGCATGCGCTCACTGCCAAGACAAGTTGCAAATTCCCTGAGTGTAGCTGTAGGGTAGGGTTAGCTTATAGTTCACTCCTATAAGCTTACCCAATGGTGTAGACTTTCAGGGTCTTAGTTTCCTGTAAGAAGATCCCAGGCTTTGCAAAGCTGTTAAACCCCAGTGCAAGGTAGTTGAAATAAGCAAACACTCTCTGAACAACAGCTATTTCTAGGATCCTTGCACTTACAGCTTTTCTTAAATTTTGGCTAATTCTTTTTTTGGTCTGAATTTTTAAAAAATATTTATTTATTTATTATTTTTTAGAGACAGGGTCTCATTATGTTGCCCAGGCTGATCTTGAACTCCTGGGCTCAAATGATCCTCCTGCCTCAGCCTCCTGAGTAGCTGCCACTACAGGCACGTGCCATAATGCCCCACTCTGGCTTAGTAATTCTTTACCATCCATCAATTCTTCAGTGTTTATAAGAAGATTAAAAAAATATCTTAGGCCAGGCATGGTGCTTATGCCTGTAATCCCAGCACTTTGACTTTGGGAGGCTGAGGCAGGAGGATCATGAGCCCAGGAGTTCAAGACCAGCCTGGGCAACATAGTGAGATCTTGTCTCTACAAATATATATATATAATTTTTTTTTTTTTTTTTTTTTACTGTAAGTTCTGAGATACATGTGCAGAACAGGCAGGTTTGTTATATAGGTATACATGTGCCATGATGGTTTGCTGCACCTATCAACCTGTCATCTAGGTTTTAAGCACCACATGCATTAGCTATTTGTCCTAATGCTCTCCCTCACCTTGCCCCCCACCCCCTGAAAAGAAATTTTTTTTTTTTTTTTTTTAATTAGCAGAGGTAGTGGCGTGCACCTGAAGTCCCAGCTACTCAGGAAGCTAAGGAGGGAGAGTCATTTGAGCCTGGGAGGTGGAGGCTGCAGTGAGCTGAGATTGTGCCACTTCACTCCAGCCTGGGCAGCAGAATAAGACCCTTTCTCAAGAAAAAAAAAAAAAAAAGTTGTATCAAGCAATTTTTGTTGGTTTCAATAGAAGTGTTAGTCCCAAGAATTTAACCCACCATATCCCTAAAAATAGACCTCAACGTACCCTACTTTGTCTTTAGCCACTCCTGAAAAACATCTCAAATCTCACGTGTAGGCTTCGGAAAGTATGCCCCAAATTCTGATGCCTTATTTTAAAGCTGTTGCCTTTTTCCTGGGCCTAAAAATGCACTGAATCTGAAAATTTTCCCAGGATGACAGGCCACCAGCTGGGAGGCCGAGATGCCTGGAGTCCTTGCAGCCCAAAGCTAGTGTGCCATGTGTCAACAGGGATCAGTTGAACCATGAACATAAAAATAAATAAATAAATAAAAGATCGAAGGGCGAAAGGGACGAAGAAAGTAGGTCAAAGTGATAAATCACCATGACAGCTTCCGTGGGTGGAAGAGTGGGGGATTTTTTTCCTGACCTTTTTGTACCTCAATGTTTCCACCAATGTCATATTTTCAACAAATACGTGTTATGTTAACATTAAAAATATTAAATCAAAAGGCACAAATGAATAATTAAACAGAAAAGAAAGGCTCTACTTGTCCAGCAGCCCAGAATTCTCTTTCCAGTAGCAGAGACAAGTTTGGGGGGATCCATTCACAATCCTGCTAATGACCAGAGGCCAGGCTTCCGCGACAGATGGAGGAGCTTAGGGGCTTGGGCTGGGCAGGGGATCAGAGGATCATACACAGTCATACACATGTATGACACACGGGATCATAGGTGATGCAAGGCGGCACCTGCTGGAAGGAGCTCATGTTGCTGCTTTCATTGACCTGCCCTGTGCACCAGAGCAATTCTGGATGTACTCAGCAGACATCAGTGGAAAGAGAACACTTGGGGTTCGGGAGACTGAGTTCTAGTCCCAGCTCTGCCTAGCCCATTGGGTTTCCCCCTCCAATACCATTCTGCCATGGGAGAGGGAGGAGCAGCTTTTCTGCCGGATGAGGGAGCAAGCTAGGAGAAGTGGGAGAGTCACATTTTTCCAAGGGCACGTTCCTTGAAAGCTTTGGAAAAGGCTCCACTGTACTCTTTCTCCTTCCAATGCTACAGAGTTCAAGATTCTCCCCCACTTTCCTCCCTCTCTTTCGTTTTGTCCATTCATCAACATATATTTATGGAGTATCTCTACCATTGCAGGCACAGAGAGGCACGATATGGAATATAGTTATATGGAATAACTTAGCTCTACTTGAACTTCTTCTCAAGTAAATGCTTCAAAAGGATGCCTGTCATCCCTGGGCACATGTCAGGGCGCATGTCATCTGTTTCTAGAATCTGGATTTTCCACTAATATTAGTTTCAGCCTCTAGGGCTCAGTGCAAGGCAGGCAGGTGGAAGCAAGTTCATGCAGGTACAGCGAGGCCCCAGGAAGACATGCTCAGATCTCCAGGGGCCCTGGGGCGGAACCTACCAGGGTCATTCTCCCCGGGTTGGGGGATGGGGGAGCTGCATGTGTTTTCCCACACCACGCCGGAACTGGAGACCAGGAATTTAAAAACCAGGAAACTCAGCATCTCTGAAATTATCATGGGATCTCTTCCCGACATGGGCAAAGCAAACCCTGGTCCAGGCTGGGATGAGGATGAGATGAGAGGCCCCAGAATCCGCATGTGCACTTGTACCACCAGCACAGAGGATGCGCCTCATTCCCCATACCTAGTACCAGCCCTGCACTGGATGGCTGTAGTTTTTCCAAGGGGCAGCCCCGGGCACCATGAGGCAAAGCAAATTGTTCCAGGCTACAGGACAGCACAGGCACCGTGGCCCCCAGCCAGGGAAGTGTCTGTGTCCTTTTTACTCCATGTACTTTCCTGGTTATGGGACTACATGGGAGGGAGCTGTGCTGCTCCTCAGCCTGAGAAATTATTCTTCAGCTTATTTTCCAAACGGATCCAGAACCCCCTTCCTTGCTATTGCCCTTCTTATTGGCACCCACTCCAATCCTCCATTAATTCACCAATTTGTTCAACGGACACTTGCTTAGCGCCTACAAATCAGTGCCTTGGCCCTCAGGGAGCCAGCAGTCTAGCTGAGAGGTGGATATTGATCAAACAGCAACATGGGCTGGGCGCAGTGGCTCAGGCCTGTAATCCCAGCACTTTGGGAGGCCAAGGCAGGTGGATCACCTGAGGTCAGGAGTTTGAGACCAGCCTGGCCAACATGGTGAAACTCCATCTCTATTAAAAATAGAAAATTAGCTGGGTGGATCACCTGAGGTCAGGAGTTCGAGACCAGCCTGGCCAACATGGTAAAACCCCATCTCTCTCTCTCTCTCTCTTCTCTTTTTTGAGACAAAGTCTCACTCTGTCACCCAGACTGGAGTGCAGTGGCGCAATCTCGGCTCACTGCAACCTCCGCCTCCCAGGTTCAAGCAATTCTCCCGCCTCAGCCTCCTGAGCAGCTGGGATTACAGGCATGTGCCACCGTGCCCAGCTAATTTTTATAGTTTTAGTAGAGATGGGGTTTCACTATGTTGGCCAGGTTGGTCTCTGTCTCACGTGTCCATGTGAAGAGACCACCAAACAGGCTTTGTGTGAGCAACAAGGCTGTTTATTTCACCTGGGTGCAGGTGGGCTGAGTCCGAAAAGAGTCAGCAAAGGGTGATGGATTATCATTAGTATTTATAGGTTTTGGGATAAGCGGTGGAGTTAAGGCGCAATGTTTTGCGGGCAGGGGGTAGATCTCACAAAGTACATTCTCAAGGGTGGGGAGAATTACAAAGAACCTTTTTAAGGGTAGGGGAGATTACAAAGTACATTGATCAGTTAGGGTGGGGCAGAAACAAAGTACAATGGTGGAATGTCATCAGTTAAGGCTATTTTCACTTTTTTTGTGGATCTTCAGTTGCTTCAGGCCATCTGGATGTATATGCGCAGGTCACAAGGGATATGATGGCTTAGCTTGGGCTCAGAGGGTCACAAGGGATATGATGGCTTAGCTTGGGCTCAGAGGCCTGACAGTCTTGAACTCCTGACCTTGTGATCCACCCGCCTCAGCCTCCCAAAAAGAAAGGATTACAGGCATAAGCAACCGTGCCCGGCCCATCTTTCTTAAAAATACAAAAATTAGCCAGGTGTGGTGGGGGGTGCCTGTAATCCCAATTACTTGGGAGGCTGAGGTGGGAGAATCCGTCTAACCCAGGAGGTTAAGGTTGCAGTGAGCCAAGATTGCGCCACTGCCCTCCAGCCTGGGCAATAGAGCAAGACTCCGTCTCAGACAAACAAACAAGCAATGGCAACTTGAACCTCTGTGCACATTTCACACATGCTACAAAGGAGGGGTGTGGCATGAGACAGCATTGACTGAGCCTCAGGTCAGGGAGGGCTTTCAGAGCAAGTGCAGCTGTGAAAGGCAGGTTGAACGGCTCTAGCAAGGTCCTGAAGGGAGGTCCGTGTAGCTGTGAGAGAGGGTAGGGGTGGCGCGGGGTTGTGGAGGAGGCACAGGTGGCAACCCAGCCTGTGCAGACCCTCCACTGCTGAATGTACATATAATTTTTATTTGAAGAGCAATGGAAATCCATTGAACTGTTTTAAGGAGAGAGAGGGAGAGAGACACACACACACACACATACACACACATACACACAGAACCCGGCCTCGGTGGATGTAGGAGGGAGAACTGAATGACAGCTCTCAGGTCTCTGATTCACACATTTGGATGCTCGCCGAGGGCACCTTCCTTTGGGAGCTTTGGCTGGTGTGGGGAACCAGTCAAGATGGGAGCCCTGGAGATGGCGTGTCTAGTGGGGAGAGGAGGGCAGGCTGGGCCTGAGATTGTGGGATGACCTGGGTCCCAGGCTTTTTACTTCCTCTCAGTCTGTTGGAGCCTTGGGGCTGGCAGGGAGGGTCATTAGAATATTCTCTGCAGAAAACTCAAAAAGCCCACAGGAGAATGAGAGTCTGTGCTATTTCAGCATTCCCTCCCATTTGACTCACTGCCTCAAGGGAATGTAAATGATAAATGAGAAACCTGCTCAAATAGCCTGGCTGGACCCAGGGTCTGCTTGAAGGCCTGTGCTCTGGCGCTGGAAAGGGAAGGGGGGAGGGGAGAGGGAGGAAGGAGAGATGATGGAGAGGGACAGGAGAAGAGAGAGGGAAAGGGGAGGAAACGGAAGGAAGGGAAGGAAGGGAGAGGGAACTAGGAGGGGAGGAGAGTGGAGGAGAGGGAGGGGCGGGAGAGGGGAGGAGGCACAGGGAGAGATAGGTGAGGGGAGGAGGAGGCCGAGGGGGAAGGCAGAAGGCCTGCAGCTGTCTGCAGAGCCCCACGCCTGCCACACGGTGAGTCACGGTGCCAGCTCCCACTGCCTGCCTCTATTTTTATATCAGCGCCTGCTCATATCTGACTCGTTAACTAAGCCTTCCAACTGGTGGAGGGGAATCTGGTGGCAGAGGATGAGGGCTGAGGGAATAATTTAGAAGTCTACATAGGAATTATAAAGCGATCCCTCTCTCTTATCAGGAGCTCTTCGCCTTTTTAATAACCAGGCACTTTCAGCTGCTGCTCTAGAGGGCTGTGCGGAGTTGCCAGCCCTCCCAGCAGTAATCAGGGTTCTGGGAAGGAGAACAGAGTGTCAACCAGAGCGACCGCCTGGGCTTTGGCACCAAAGGGTGGTAGCAGCTGCAGGAGGGGCTCGGGGAAGCTGTGCTAATAGGCACTTACATGTGACACCCACATAATAAGGATCCTAAACAGATGGTGGGGGGCTGCTGCTATCTTGCGGTGCACATAATAGATGATCAGAGCGAATGACAGGCACGAGGCCTGGGGCTACCATTCTGCAGAGGGTTGATTCAAATGGGTTGACACCTGCTGGCTTAGGCAGGCATCCCTTTCCTCCCTCACTGCTCCATGTGAATCTCTCCTGAAGCTGCGTGCCGGCTGGAAGAGGAGGATCTTCTCTGATAGAGGACAGATGTTCTGTGGTCAAGTGTATACCATTCCCTGCTAGAACCGCGGACAAGCTCAAACCAGAAGGTGAATGGTGAACATGGACATCCTGCTGCCTTCAAAGTACTCAGAAGAGGGGAATTCAGAAGAGGGGAATTCAGGTTTTCTTTTGCTAAGAGAAACTTGGGGTGAGCTGGGAGCCCTGCGGCACCCCCCTTTCTGCAATGCTGAGAGAGAGATGGGCAGCCAGAGCTGATGTGTGCTCCTGTGTGCCTGGGATGGATGCCGGCCCTGCTGTTCTCTCCCAGCTCCTGGGTTTGGTGGAGAAGAGGCATGGGCACATGTCTACTCTGTCCTCAGGAAGAATCCCCGTGTTCAGAGCAAGATGCTGGAGACCCAGGTTCCCAGGGCCTGCCTGCATGCAGAAGCAGAGTCCTGGCCCCAGCATAGCTCCAAGGGCCCGAGGACCATGCCTAGAGTGGGGACATCTGGCCGTGTCACAGACCTCTCCTTTCTGGGGGCTCCTGGGTGTCAGCTGTCCTCTCCTTCCCACACTCTGCCTGAACACAGAAGGAAGAAGAGGGCCACTGACAAAGGGCTTGTTCTTTCCCCCAGCCGCTTTGACAATAAGCACAGCTTTAAATCCAACGTAAGAGCCAGGAGAACGGCTCTGGTGGGCATCTCCCCAGGGTTCTCATGCTCTGGGGGAAAGACAAGAGCATCCAGACCCTGCCTGGGAGCTCCCCGGGCCCACGGCCCCAGTGCATACCCTGTGCTCTCCTGTGTCGCCCTCCCCCATCCCCTGCACCACCCTGTCCTTCTCTGCACTTTGGCCCCTTCTCGGGGACATTGTCTCTCAGTGCCTCAGGTGCCTGGCTCCAGGGAGGCCTGGGAGCTCACTTCACACTGTGCTCCCCACCCTTCTGATCAGGAATTCAAACTGCTTTGCCTTTCCTCCACAGGTACACGGAGCTGTGTGCGTGGGGTCTGCGACTCTGGGCAGAAGGTAGCCTTGAACTGCTTGGACACCCTCCCTCAGCACCAGCTTTCTGACTTACGTCTTGTTAATCTCAGGTACTCCTTGAGAGCAGTGACCAAGTGTCCTTTATAATGTGCCCCTTAGGAGCCCATGTAGGTCCTTACACCCAGGACTGGCTCAGGGAGGGCCTGGTGACTGATGAGCGAGTCTCCTGCCATCTCTGTCCACCCTGAACTGGGTGAAAGGATCTTTCCTCCGGGGCCAAGAACTTAATGAACCACCTGCTTGGGAGGAAAGCTAGACGTATTCCCATTGAGTAGATTTGAAAAACAAGGCTGATGGTTGATCATAAAGTCACGGAGCTTCTGTCTCTAGTGTCACGGAATGTTCGGAGGGGACCTGGTGGTGGGGATGGTGGGCAAGTCTGGGGCATGGAAGCTCTCAGACTCCTTCCTGGGTGGGAGATAAAAGGGAGTGTTTCCCTCTAGATCCCGTCAGTCAGAGCCAGTGTTGAGAACAGTACCCTCCGCCTTCCATAAGCAGGTTTTTACCTTTGCTCTCCTCTAAGCGACCTCGACCTCCTCATGTTTCATTTCACAGGCTCCCCATTATCAGGCTGCATTTATTCCCCTTCCCCTCTCTACAGCTGCCTGGTCCTCCTAACTAGGCTGAAAGTGCCTGAGCTGGTCTGACTGCAGCTCCTCTGCTGGCTCCAGAGCCTGGGACAGGAAGGAGGCTGTGGAGTGGGAGAAGCCTGAAGCAGGCAGTGGGGCGGGCCCATGGGGCTGTGCTCACTGTGACAGCTGGGCCACATGCCTGCCATTCCCTGCAGCATGCTCATCCTCTTGATATAGGGCGCTATTGGCTGCCCAGCCAGTGAGTCCTTGGGCTCTGGGACCAGACGCCCTGCTGCTTTTAGGGCAAGCCAGTGGGGACACGCTAGGACAGGCGTCAGCTTTCTTTCTCTCCTTGCATGGCCAGGGCCTGCAGCCCGCTTTCTGATTTGTGTGTATAATTAGGTCCCAGGGATTCCTGCAGCCTGGGTGAGCCTCAGTGGGTGGGGCCCACCCAGATTCCCACCCGGATTCCCACCCCATTCTGTGGAGGAACTGTAACGGGAACCTGAGCTCTGTCCAGGGTCCTCAGCCCGGCTGAGAGAGACCTGGCCCACTGCCTGCTTCCAGGCAGAATGAAGAAGGTGCCACTTCTCATCCCCACTGTCCCTGAGGCCACATGCGGCCTGCCTTGCTCAGATGTCCCTCCGGCACCCTGCGCCTGGTGGATCCTTTCTGTTCTCTAGATTGTCCTAGCTCACGGCTGACAAGGGTCTAACAGCTTTCTCCTCTTGGTAACAAACGGGCAAGTTTACCAGGGTGGATAATGTCGGGACCTACTGCTCCTGGAGGGGTGGGTGGGGTCCCATCCAGGGCAGAGCCCACCTTGCCCCACAGGCAGGGCCCTGTTAGGCTGAGCTTCGGGCTGGGAGGATAGCGAACTCTCCTGCCCTTTCCGACGCCTCAGGACTATTGACTGGAGGGAGAGGGGCCCTGCGTCTTTGAACGGGGGATACGGGCAGGACCCGGCGTATTTAGGCAAGTGAATCCCCTTCATTGACTGCGTTTAGCCAGGGGAAGCAAGCGCCTGCCCAGGCCCATCCCAGGGTCGTAGAGGTAACGCTAAACAGGGCGCCTTGGAGCTGAGGCGGTGGGGCGGGTTCGCGCTGCCTCGGCCTCGCCTGCCTCTGAGCGGGAGGGTGGGGGCTTAGGGCCCTGGCCAGGCCTGCAAAGCAGATCTGGTTGGATCTGATCGCTCCTCACCTCGGTTCGAAGGTTTGTGTGAAGAGCTGATTGCCCAGGAGGCGAATTCCCGAGGAGCCGCTGGAGAGCCGCGTGAGCGCGCCCAGCTGGGGCATCCGAGGGCGAATCCGGCTAGGGTGCCTTTCCTGTGGCGCGGAGCTGCAGCACCACAACCCGCGTGGGGCCGCGATCGCCCGCCCTCCCTCCACAGACTGCTTTCCCCAAAGCAGGCACCTGTCAGGCCAGGCTCATCTGCGTGCCCTCACCACCCTAGGGTGTCACCTCCCCGCGGTAACCCCTCCTCCGCGCACGCCAGATGCTCCTAAGTCCGCGGGGCGCTCCGGGCAGGGCCTGCTCCCCCTCCCCACCTCGCTCCCTCCCGGGACAGCCCCTCAGGAACCAGGGCTCCCTCTCGGGCTTTATCTGCCACATTTGTAAAGCAAGGGGCACGTTAATCACTTCCAGGGTCTCTCTTTCCCCCCAGCTCCGAGCTCCTGCCTCAGCTGCCGCTCCACAGCTCCGGGACGCGCAGGTCCCCGAATGCCAGTTTTGATGGGGGCGGCCTTCAGATCCCAGAGGACGCGCTCGCTCTGCATCCCCGGCTGGCGGCGCGGCACCCCTCGCCTATGCAGCAGAGTTAACTCGGGGCCTTTTGTGTGTGCAGGAGTTGTTCACGTCGTATTTTGCCTGTTGAACTCCAGACTCAGGGCACGTCTCTTCACCGTGGGGAAGAAAGGACACTTGTGAAAAACTTCTCCCCCGTGGCACGGACTGCGTAGGAGACAGTGGATGAAAGAAGCGACCAACCTCAGCATGAACTAAACCTAGAGACCAGGGCGGGAGGGGAGGAGAGAGGGGGAGAGGGGTCAGAGGCCAGGCTCTCTGTCTGGTGGAGAAGCCCAACCACTGCTTCTGAAACAGCAGAGACGTCTGATACACACAGAGGTCTTTTGTGAATGGCCTTTGTTTGGTTTTGGGGAGGTGTGTGGAGGATGCGACACTTTTTTTGATGGTGATCGGAGCAGGGGCTGAGACCAACCTTGGTTGATACGGTGCCGACCACAGGCTATAAACACGAGCTCAGAGGTAGGATAGTAAGTGGAGGAGAATGTCTGGCTGAGCCAGACAGCAGCAGAGGGGTTACATGTGATAACAATACCACAATGAGGAATTAACATTTGTGCTGCACTTGGAACAGTGCCTTGAGCAGGTGAAGTTCTATATGTGAGTTCATTGAATGCATTTTTAAAAGGATACGTTTTTTAAAACCTCAATTAGAACTCAAGCTTTTATTCAAGTAAACTTTTATTTTGGGCAAATTTGAGATTTGCAGAAAAATTTGAAGTTGCCCTGGTAGGACATAGGTTTCCACATATCCTGCATGCAGTTCCCCTTGTTAACACCATACATTACCTTGCTATAGCCATCACACTAAAGAATCAGTTGTGGAGAATTCTATTTTTTCGTTTGTTTGCTTGTTTTTGAGATGGAGTTTTGCTCTGTCGCCCAGGGTGGAGTGCGGTGGCACAATCTAAGCTCACTGCAACCTCCACTTCCCTGGATTCAAGAGATTCTCCTGCCTCAGCCTCCTGGGTAGCTGGGACTATAGGCATACACCACGACGCCCAGCTAATTTTTGTATTTTTTTTTAGTAGAGATGGGGCTTCACCTTACTGGCCAGGCTGGTCTCGAACTCCTGACCTCAAGTGATCCACCTGCCTCAGCCTCCCAAAGTGCTGGGATTACAGGCATGAGTCACCCTGCCCGGCCTATTTTTTTAATTATAAAAACATTATTTGTAGAGAGAGGGATCTTGCTTTGTTGTCCAGTTTGGTCTATGAACTCGTGGCTTCAGGGGATCCTCCCACCTTGGCCTCTGAAAGTGCTTTGATCATAGGTGTGAGCTGCCATGCCCTGGCACATTCACATTACTTAAACTCCCAGTTTGACTTGGATTTTTCCTGTTTTCCCATAGAATGCCCTCTTTCTATTCCAGGATCCCGTTGAGAATGCCACGTTATACATAGCTATCATGTTTTCTTATTCTCCCTGGTCTGTAATAGATTCTCAGTCTTTCCTTGTTTTTCGTGACGTTGACCGTTTTGAGAAGTCCTGGTAAGACTCCTTTGTAGATGGAGATTTGCAGAATGTCCTCAATGTGGATTTTCTCTGATGTTTCTCTCATGATTAGTCTGGGGTTATGGGTGTTTGGAAAGAACACTAAAGAGGTGGAGCGCCAGCCAGGTGAGGTGGCTTGCGCCTGCAGTCTCATTACTTTGGGAGGCTGAGGCTGGTGGATCACGAGGTCAGGAGTTTGAGACCAGCCTGGCCCACATAGTGAAACACCATCTCTACTAAAAATAAAAAAAATTAGCTGGGTGTGGTGTGGTGGCCGGCACCTGTAATCTCAGCTACATGGGAGCTGAGGCAGGAGAACTGCTAGAACCCAGGAGGCGGAGGTTGCAGTCATCTGAGATTGCACCACTGCACTCCAGCCCAGGCGACAGTGCAAAACTCTATCTCAAAAAAAAAAAAAAAAAAAAAAAAAAAAAAAAAATGAGGTGGAATGCCCTTCTCACGGCGTCCTAGCAGTGGATACGTGGCGTGCCATCCCTGGTAATGTTCACCCTAATCATTTGGTTAAGGTGGTGTCTGCCAGATCTCTCTACTCTTAAGTCACTATTTTTCACTTTTTCTACCACATTCTTTGGAACCCAGGCTTGTTGGGGGTGGGGAGATTAAACTCCACCTCCTGGATCGGGATGCATCTAATATATTGTTTGGAATCCTTTGTAGGGAGGAGCCACCCCTTCTCCCTATTCAGTCATAATTTACATCAGTATAAATGTACATATATTTATTTTGTACCTTGGGTTATAATTCAATTATTTGTTCTTTATTTTGTTGCTTAAATGGTTCCAGCTTTGCCCATCTGAAGCTCTTTTGGATTGGCCCCTCCGTTCTTTTGACATGCCCTAATACTTCTGCTTATCTAGCACTTCCTTACTAAGGGTGTTGATCTGTCTCTCGGGCTGCAGTGCCATGGTGTGATCCCGGCTCATGGCTGCCTCAACTGTTCCAGCTCGAGCCATCCTCCCACCCCAGCCTCCCGAGTATCTGGGACCACAGGCGTGCACCACCACACCCAGCTAACATTTTTAAAATTATTATTTGTAGAGATGAGCTCTCCCTATGTTGCCCAGGCTGGTCTTGAACTCCTGGACTCAAGCAATCATCCCATTTCGGCTTCCTAAAGTGCTGGGATTACAGGCATGAGCCACCACCACACCTGGCTGCTTATCTTATTTCTATCTCAAGAGGACATATGACCCCAGAGGACAACTAGATTACAGAGAGGACATCTGATTACTCTGTATTTTTACTTTTCACCCAGTTGCCTGCCAACATATAGCTACCGATGGAGTCAGACTGAAATGGCACATCCCCACAAAATAGCCCTCATGCCAGAGCCAGCTCTGGTAAGGATGGGAAGGCATCCTTTCCTCATGCTCTGGCCTTTGTGTTCTAGGCATCCTTTCTCTGGTCTCTGGGTGCCACCCTTCCCCCTTACTATGCTGGTAGCTGCTTGGCCACTTTAGAGCTGATGCTGGCACCTCCTGCTGGATGGGGTGTCCTTGCTCAGGAACCTCTAGGTGCCCTGGCTGGATCATTAGAGTCCAAGGGTTCCCCTTTCCTGAGGGGGAGGCATGCCCACAGGTGCTGCTTTGGCCACATGGACTATGAGAAACCTGGTCTTCGCTCCTGCAGGAAAAGGTCATTTTAGTCTTCCTCCTTCGCAGCACAATCTCCTCCCACCGCCAGGTGCTATTGGCTTCCTGGTCCTGCAGTCCGAAAGTGGCCCTGAATTTAGTGTCATTGCCTGAGCTCTGCCTCCACCTTTGGGGCCAATGGCAGTGACTGGCCACCGCCCCCACAGCCTGTTTTAGAGGAGTTTGTGGTCAGGGTGGGAGCGGGCCCCCGACTCCCTTCCACCTGTCCCTGCTCTGCACCAGGGCAAAAGGGCCGTGTCCCTGGAGCTTTGGGTCTCACTCACTCTGTAAGTCAAAGACACAGAAGACATATCCAAGGGACATACAGGGCTCATAGATCCCAGATGCTTCTGGATTAAAGGAGAAAGAATCTTGGCTGAAAGAACCCTGGAGGATGAAGCATGAAAGGTTTTATGAGGACAGGCTGTGTGGAGAAGACGTCCTCACTCTTCCTTCTGCTCAAGACCTTACCAGGTGGGGCCGTGCTGAGGGCATGTGGGGTGTGGTGCTTAATATGTGCTCCATCCTGGTATGTAAATCTAAGTCAAGGAGATAGGCTTTAATTGTGCACCCACTGTGTACCCAGCACTCTTGCTGGCCACTGGGGGAAATAACAGGGTAAGGGGAGACCTTGCTCCTGTCCCGAAGAGTTCATGGTCTTCAGGAGAAGGTAGGATGTGCAGGGACCACCCTGGGAGTATGGGTCCTGGTCATGCAGTTCAGATGTTCAGGGCCCGTGTGACCTCTGTGGGCTGGCACTGCTTGACAAAGGCTTCCCATAGGCTGGGGATTGGGAGGGAGGAAAGCGGGTGGTGTGTGATGTTTAGGAGCAGATCCTGAGCCTGAGGGTTATTGAATCTGTGTGATCACTCCCCAGATGTGTGATCTTGGGAGCTCCACCTTGCTCCTCCAAGCCTCTACTTCCTTGTCTATAAAACAAGAGAAATATTTGCAAGATTGTTGTGAGGATAAAGGTGATGTTGTCTACATAACGCTCAACTGGGTGTGTGGAACACAGTAGCCATTCAGTTACTGGTAGTAGCCGTCATTGTTATGTAGAAAGAAAGGGCCTTTCTAAAAGGGTGTCGAGGCTCACACCTGTATTCTTAGCACTTTGGGAGGACAAGGTGAGAGGACTGCTGGAGCCTAGGAGTTCGAAACCAGCCTGGGCAACATAGCGAGACCTCTCCATCGCTACAAAAAATTACAAAATTGGTGGAGCATGGTGGCATGTGCCTGTAGTCCCAACTACCTGGGAGGCTGAAGTGGGAGGATCACTTGAGCCCAGGAGTTCAAGGCTGCAGTGAGCTATGATTGTACCACTGCACTCCAGTCTGGGCAATAGAATGAGACCCTGTACAAAAAAAAAAAAAAAAAAACCCTAAATAAATGAAAAGGAAGGCCAAGTCCAAGGCCACCTGCTCCAGCTACTCTCATCCCCCACACTCTCGATGCTGCATCTTCTATGACGCTCCTGGAAGAACAGGACCACAGTCTTCTGTGGTTGCCTCAGATTGGAGCAGGCACAGCGGTCTCCTTACCTGTTCCCTTGGAAGCAGAAAAGGCTACAGTTGAATGGTAGACACAATAATGGCCCCCAAAGATGTCCATGTCCTAATCCCTGGAATCTGTGAACTTGTTATCTTAATATGGCAAACAGGACTGGTAAGGACCTCTGTAGGTGGGAGACCATCCTGCATTTTCTGAATAGGCTCAATTTAATCACAAGGGTCCTTATGAGAGGGAGGCAGGAGGGTCAGTCGGAGAAGGAGGTGAGACAATAGACACAGCATTGGAGGGGCAATGGCAGGAGGAGACCATGAGCCCAGGAGTGCAGGTGGCCTCACTCCTGGGCTCATGGATTCTCCCCTAGAACACAGCCTTGTCAACACCTTGATTTGAGACCCATTTCAAACTTGTGACCTCTAAAAGTATCATACATTTGTATTGTGGAAGCCACTAAATGAGTGGTAATTTGTTACTGCAGCAATAGAAAACGAATACAAGTGTGTTATGTAAAATGACCCTTTCCTGGGCTGATTTTCCTCTTCTTGGGATGGGCCAAACCTTCTGCAGAGGTTAATAGAGACCATGTTGCAAAGGGGCATGTTTTTCTTTGGGATCTGTGTTACAAACTTGTTACCCTGGGGTAATTAACACTGACACTTTCATTTCCATCACTTCCACATCAAAAGCAAATCTTTTATATGCATCAGTCCTACTTGGATGGAGGCAAACTCGGTTTCCCTTCTTTGGAGTTCTTGCCAATTCTCCTTGGAAGGCAGTAACGATCTGCCTTTGCTATTTAGAGCATCTTCATTTCCTGAATATCAGGATGACAACAATATCCTATAGATAGATCCTCTGCAACCTGAAGATTTATTTTCACACGTTGCTTTTTCTTTCCAAATAACAAAGCGTCTCCAAGGGAAAGGTAGCTTCCTGGAGCTGGGCGTGTGGGACGGTGGAGTTGGTGTGTGTGTGTGCACGTGCCTGTGAGTGTGGGGGCTCCATGTGTTCTCAGCCCTTCCAGAAATAGATGGGCTGAGCTTTCAGTGAGTTTGAGGAAGCCTTGGGGAAAAAAAAAAAAAAAAACCTGCTCTATTCTTTGGCATTGTAGCTGGTTTAAGATTAAACCAGAAATATGTCCCTTGATGTAAGGTTCCTCCGCCAGCCAGCAGGACTCTCCACAAATAGGAGTCCTCGGTTATCTCACAGACGTGGCCACTGAAAAAACTGGCAGAACCTCGGTCGTTCATCTGGAGCTCATGAAGCCACGTTGAAATGGCACCGGGGAGTTTATGTAGCAGCACTTGCACATGTATAATCTCAAACCTATGAGGTAGATGTTATTATTCCCTTTCACGAAGAATAGTTCCTCTTTTTTTCCTTGTTTTTTTTTTGAGACAGGGTCTCACTCTGTCTCCCAGGCTAGAGTGCAGTGGTGCGATCCTAGCTCACTGCAGCCTCAAATCCCTGGGCTTAAGCGATTCTCTCATCTCAGCCTCCTGAGTAGCTAAGACTACACGAACACACCACCATGCCCACCTAGTTTAAAAATTATTATTTTTAGTAGACACAAGCTCTTGTTATGTTGCCCAGGCTGGTCTCAAACTCCTGGGCTCAAGCAATCCTCCCACCTCAGCCTCTCTAAGTGCTGAGATTACAGGCATGAGCCACCGTGTGGCTTTTTTCCTTTTTCTTTTTTGAGAGCTTGAGATTTGGCAGGGCCTGTGTTAGGCTCCTTACTTAGTTACTTAGTACAAGTACCTTACTTAATTAGTACAAGTTGAGCATCCTTAATCTGAAAATCCAATACCCAAATGCTCCTGAATCCAAAACTTTTTAAGCACTGACATAATGCCACAAGTAGAAAATTCCATGCCTGATCTGGCACGGTGGTTCATGCCTATAATCCCAGCACTTTGGGAGGCTGAGGCGGGCGAATTGCCTGAAGTCAGGAGTTCAAAACCAGCCTGGCCAACATGACGAAACCCCGTCTCTACTAAAAATACAAAAAAATAGCTGGATGTGGTGGCACACACTTGTAATACCAGCTGCTTCTCAGGAAGTTGAGGCAGGAAAATTCCTTGAACCTGGGAGGTGGAGGTTGCAATGATTGTGCCACTGTACTCCAACCTGAGTGACAGTGAGACTCCATCTCAAAAAAAAGAAAAAAAAGAAAATTCCACGCCTGACTTCTGACCTCATGTGATGGGTCACAGTCAAAATGCAGTTGCACTACACAGAGTTTATTCAGTGTCCCCGAGGGGGAAAAGGCCCTCCCAGTCCCCTTTGGCTGCAATATATCTTTTCCACACATGCCCAGATCCCCCCATGCAAGCATGCTCACAAAGAGTAATGAAATAAAAACTTTGTTTCACGCACAAAATTTTCTAAAACATTGTATACAATTGCCTTGAGCCTATGTGTATAAGATGTATATGAAACAAAAATGAATTTCGTGTTTAGAGATGGGTCCCATCCTCAAGAGATCTCATTATGTAATATATGCAAATATTTCAAAATTCAAAAAAATCTGGCTGGGCACAGTGGCTCCCACCTGCAATCCCAGAGCTTTGGGAGGTTGAGCTGGGCAGATTGCTCAAGCCCGAGTTCGAGGTTGCAGTAATGTATGATGGCATCACTGTACTCCAGCCTGGGCGACAGAGCTAGACCCTGTTTCAAAAGGAAAAAAAAAAAAGAAAAAAAAAATCCCACATCCAAAACACCTCTGGTCCCAAGTATTTCAGGTGAGGAAGACCCAGCCTGTATAGTGTTTGGGAGCCCAGACGTGGGAGCCAAACTGCCTGGGTTGGAGTCCTGGCTCCCCCTCTTAGCAGCTGCATGGCTTTGCTCTCAAACTTCGTCACCTCTTCGTTCGTTCGTTCCCTCCTCTGTTAGGTATCCTGGAGATGGCTGTGAGGATGACGTGAGATGATATTTGTAGGGTGCTCAGAATGGTGCCAGGCATGTAAGAGATGCTCACTGTATCCTTTCAAGGCGGGTATTTGTAGCTGGCGCTTAGGTTCACTTCGGTGACTTGCTGGCCTCTCCAAGAAAGACTTCTTTCTCCCCATCAGTGAGAGAATTTCTTCCTACGTTAGGTTGTTTGGCTGTGAGGCAGTAACTCTAACGGGATCAGTCTGAGTCTTGTATAATCTGTGATGACCAGTTGATTTTCAACAGAGGTGCCAAGACAGTTCAATGGGAGAAAAGAATGGTGCGGCTCCTTTGGAAAACAGTTTGCAGTTTCCCCCAGATTAAATATAAACTCATCATAGGACCCAGAAATTGCACTTTTAGGGATATACCCCAGAGAACGGAAAGCAGGGACTCGAACAGATATTTGCACACCCGTGTTCATACCAGCACTCTTCACAATAGCCACAAGGTGGAAACAACTCAATTGTCCCCACCAGATGAATGGATGGACAAAATGCGGTCTGTGCATACAATGGAATATTATTTAGCCATAAAAGGATTGAAGAGCTGATACACACTGTACCGTGGATGAATCTCGAAAACATCAGGCTAAGTGAAAAGCCAGACACAAAAGGCCACATATTGTATGAGTCCATTTGTATGGGATGTCCAAAACAGGTACATCCCCGCAGACAGAGAGCAGACAGGTAGCTGCTCAGAGCCCAGGAGAGGAGAGGAATGGGGAAGAACTGTCTAGTGGAGGTGGGGTTCATTTGGGGTGAATGAAAATGTTTTGGAACCAGGGGTAGATGGTGGCTGCACAACACACAACACTGTGAATGTACTAAATGCCACTGAGTAGATTGTTCACTCTAACATGGTAAATCTTATCTTAATTTCATCTCAATAAAAAATTAAGGAGGGAAAATCGCTTGAACCTGGGAGGCAGAGGTTGCAGTGAGCCGAGATTGCACCATTGCACTCCAGCCTGGGCAACAGAGCGAGACTCCATCTTAAAAAATAAATAAATAAGACAATGATTACTCATGGGAGGATATGATGATGGAAAGAGGACAGCGAAAGACTTCTGGGTTGCAGTTACGTTCTGTCTCCTAATTAGGGTGTGGAATATACCAGTGCCTTTACCGTGTGTGAAAATTCATCAAGCTATGCACATGATCTGATGCTTTGCTGAATGTATATTATACATCTATAAAAAAGTTAAAATGGAAAAGAAGTGCCCAAGACAGTGCCTGGAGCATATGAGGGCTCCACAACTCTTCATCTCCACCCCTGCCCCCCAGCTCCCTCACCAGTCCTCCTCCCTCACCTGTCGGTCTTCCTGATTTCTTTCAGAAGTGCAGTTTAGAGAGGAAAGAAGCCTGTTTCAGTCCTCTCACCAATAGCTGATGTGATCTCAAGAGAGTTGCATTGCCCACAGTGGAGACTTCACACATCACAGCTAAATCCTCCAAGAGGACTCGGTTGTGGAATCCTAATGAAGAATGCAATAGGTAATCTACTGAGGGAAGAGTTTACTAGACTCCAGAAGGCAAGAAAAATGGGCATGAATGTTTAATATTTGAAAGGTTCTTTCTGCTTCAATTATTAAACACCACGCTAACTGGTACAAAATATTCTCTTAAATCATTTTCATGAAAGTGTCAAAAGAATTTTCTCCTATGTCAGGTTGCTTATGAGCAGGAGCTCATGCAGTTCCTCTCCAGAGGTGGAAGGGCGAGAGCCCTGCTCGGGCAGTGGTGGGTGGCGTGAGGAGCTCCCAGTGGAGCCTTAGGAGGGCATTCTGTGTGGATTTGTATCACCGCTCTTTTCATCAATGACTCCAAGAAGGAGCTGCAAGTACCACAGGCTTCCAGATCTTCAGGTGTGGCCTGGGACAGTGTTGCGTGCCTGTAGTCTCAGCTACTCGGGAGGCTGAGGAGGGAGGATCACTTGAGGCCAGGAGTTTGAGGCTGCAGTGAGCTAGTGTCACACCACTGCATTCTAGCCTGGGTGACAGAGACCTCACCTCTAGAACAAACAAACAAATAAAACACTTGTGGAGGATGCGCCTGCTGGTAGCTCCCTGTCCACCACATTCTGCCCACTGGGGTCTCTTTCAGGCCCCCAACCAAGCAATCTCTTTCCTGACCTGAGGCCTTTGCACAGCTGCTCCCTCTGCCTGTGAGTCTCAACCTTCCTCCTTTCTGGGCATCCTTCCCACCCTTCAGAGATCAGCTGAAGCATCTCCTTGCAGAGAAGCTGTTTTAAGCGGACCCAGGATTTGTTTCCTCAGGTCTGGTGAGACACATGAGCACAGGAATGACTGTCACGAAAGAGGAAGTTTATATGCGCAGGTCCTTAGAAACAAGAGGCCCGGCACGCCACTCAGAGCCGCACGGGGAGGTTCCAGGTGGCTCAGGAGGCAGAGGGGGAGTGAGGGAGCAGTGGGCAAGAGTCTTTGCTGTGATTTCCATGGGAAGGAAGGAGAGGGCAGGATAAGAGGGCTGAGGATGGGCTGGTTTGGATCATCTGAGGGCTGTGGGGCATAGGGACTATACCTAATTGGCTGGCTGGGGTGATTAGGGCAGGAAAGAGTGGCCCAGAGTGTGACAGCCCCACACAGGAGGTGGTTGGGGTGTTGGCTCTGGATGGGTTGGCTTGCATTTGAAAGGCTTGTTCACTTGCAGCCGAGTTGTTTACTCTCTCTAGGAATTGACTCACCCTGGGAGGGGCAGTCCCTCCAGGATCAGCAAGACCCCAGAGAAAATGCATCAGAAGTATCACAAATAAAAGGCATGCGTAGTCCAGAGACCTTCCCATAAGCACTCCATGTCTCTATAATGTTTATCGTATTTCCTCTGTCTCCTAGAGTTTTGTCAGTTTCCTTCACTAGAACACAAGGTCTGGGGAAAGCGACCGCACGTGTGTTTTCTAGTACATCCTGTGTCTAGCTAATGCCTGGAACTTAGTAGATGCCTAATAAATAGTAGGGAATTAATGAATAAATAAATGAAATTATATGTTTGCTTTGGCAAATTCTGCATTTTTTTTTTGAAACGGAGTCTTACTCTGTTGCCCAGGCTGGAGTGCAGTGGTGTGATCTCAGCTCACTGCAGCCTCTGCCTCCCAGGTTCACGCGATTCTCCTGCCTCAGCTTCCCGAGAAGCTGGGATTACAGGCGTCCGCCACCAAGCTCGGCTAATTTTTATTTTTTATTTTTATTTTTGTATTTTTAATAGAGATGGGGTTTCACCATGTTGGCCTGGCTGGTCTCAAACTCCTGACCTCAGGTGATCCGCCCACCTCAGTCTCCCAAAGTGCTGGGATTACAGGCGTGAGCCACTGCGCCCAGCCAATTCTACAATTTTAAAGGCTATTCTACTAAACCCCTAATTGTGTGTGTGGTATATTTTTTAAGTTGGATATGCCAGTCTCAGCTGCTGACAGCTCTGAAATGAAGCATATTCTTTCCCTGTTGTTGCTCTGCCCTGAGTGCTGTCAAATTTCCCAAGTGTTTTGACAAATCTTCCCACCCATGACTTCAGCAATGAAGTGCTGCCTGGAGGGGAAAGTGAGGGAGGAAGTAGACTGGCGCCCTGTAGCCCATGTCTTATTTTCTTTCTTTATTTGTTTTTAATTTGCATTTTGTATTTATTTCTTTGAAACAGAGTCTCGTTCTTTTGCCCAGGCGGGAGTGCAGTGGCGCGATCATAGCTCACTGCAGCCTTGACCTCCCAGGCTCAAGCGATCTTCCTACCTCAGTACCCCTGAAGCAATCTTCCTGCCTCAGTACCCCTGAAGCAGCTAGGACCACAGGTGCGCACCACCACACCAATGGCCAGGTTAATTTTGTAATTTTTTGTAGAGACAGGATCCACTCTGTTGTCCAGGCTTACTATTTAAGAACTTTTTTTAGGGCCAGGCACGGTGGCTCAGGCCTGTTATCCCAGCACTTTAGGAGGCTGAGGCAGGCAGATCATGAGGTCAAGAGATCAAGACTATCCTGGCCAACATGGTGAAACCCCGTTTGTGCTAAAAATACAAAAATTAGCTGGGCATGGTGGCATGTGCCTCTAGTCCCAGCTACTCGGGAGGCTGAGGCAGGAGAATTGCTTGAACCCGGGAGGCAAAGATTGCAGTGAGCTGAGATCACGCCACTGCACTCCAGCCTGGTGACAGAGTGAGACACCATCTTAAAAAAAAATTTTTTTTTTCTTTTAGAGACAAGGTCTCGTTGTATTGCCCAACTTAGTAGACGAGGCTGGAGTGCAGTGGCTATTCACAGATACGAAAATTGCACACCACAGCCTCAAACTCCTGGTCGCAAGTGATCCTCCCACCTCAGCCTCTGAGACGCTGGGACTACAGGCATGCACCATAGCACCCAGCTCTCCTTTTTTCTTTTTAAATTGACTTTTTTTGGGAGTGGGACCCTGAAAATGGCAACAGAGAGTGGGAAGGTGACACTATTACCAAAAGGTGTGTTAGGTGCACTGTCTCCAGCTAAATTTTTTTCTAAAGCAAGTCTCTACTGGGAAATAATATTTCTTCTAATTCCTGTAGAATTAACTCCCTGACCACACAATTCTCCAAAGTAGCCTAATGTGTGGCTGGCATTTTCCAAACATAGATGAATTCCCTTTGGCTGTGGAGCCAAACAAGTGACTTCCTGGACCAGAAGAAAGTGAAGACTCAGGGGAGGTGGGCTGCCAGCCCCTAGCTGCCGAAAAAGTGTAGAAAAGAGTCAATCAGTAAAACAAAAAGGGGGGAGGACATGGGAGTGGTGTGAAGGGGCCAACCCATCCCAACACTGGTTATTATCATTGTTTGGACCTTTAGAAATCCAATGTGTGAAAAAAATGTAATTGTTGACTTCACTTGTATTTCTTTGTTTACTAGTGAAGTTGAACTTTACTTTTCTTTTACTTTTTTCTTTATTTTATTTTATTTTTTTGAGACAGTGTCTCCCTCTTGTTGCCCGGGCTGGAGTGCAATGGTGAGATCCCAGCTCTCTGCAACCTCTGCCTCCTGGGTTCAAACGATTCTCCTGCTTCAACCTCCTGAGTAGCTGAGATTACAGGCTCCCGCCATCACGCCCCGCTAATTTTTGTACTTTTTAGTAGAGATGGGGTTTCGCCTTGTTGGCCAGACTGATCTCGAATTCCTGACCTTAGGTGATTCACCTGCCTCGGCCTCCCAAAGCACTGGGATTACAGGTGTTAGCCACCACGCCCAGACTATTTTATTTTATTTTTTAAGTTCTGGGATACATGTGCAGAACATGCAGGTTTGTTACATAGGTATACATGTGCCATGGTGGTTTGCTGGACCTATCAACCTGTCATTTAGGTTTTAAGTCCCACATGCATTAGGTTTTTGTCCTAATGCTCTCCCTCCCTTTGCCTCCCCACCCCCGGACAGGCCCTGTTATGATGTTTCCCTCCCTGTGTCCATGTGTTCTCACTGTTCACCTCCCACTTATGAGTGAAAACATGAAGTGTTTGACTTTCTGTTCCTGTGTTAGTTTGCTGAGGATGATGGTTTCCAGCTTCATGCATGTCCCTGCGAAGGACATGGTCTCATTCTTTTTTATGGCTGCACAGTATTCTGTGGTGTATATGTGCCACCTTTTCTTTATCCAGTCTATCATTGATGAGCATTTGGATTGGTTCCAAGTCTTTGATATTGTAAATAGTGCCGCAATAAATGTATGTGTGCATGTGTCTTTATAGTAGAATGATTTATAATCCCTTGGCTATATACCCAGGAATGGGATGGCTGGGTCAGAACTTTATTTTTTGTGGAGTGTGTGTGGAAGATGCTTATTGGCCAGATTTTTTCTCTGGTGACTTGCCTGTTTGTATCCTTTCTGCATTTGTTGAAGGGCATGTCCATTTTCCTTATTAGTTTGTGAAGACTATTTACATTCTAATATCCAGGCTGGTCTGCATGTTGTACATCGCTCTCTCTGGTTCATCAGTGCCAGGCAACTTCTTTCTGAATGGCCACGTTGAGGTGGATGTGCAGTTATTTACACACTATCAGTCAGCGTAGGTGTGCATTTCTATGGTTGGAGTCAATTTTTGGATTGCATGCTGGCAAGGAAAACTCTTGTCACTAGGGATGATAAATTTGCTTCCCTCAAGTGTCTTTGAATGAATGGGGCTGAGAGTACTTCATGGGCTTTACCAGCTGTTAAGACACTCTTGCTTGTTGAGTGTGAAAAGAAATATTGGGTGGTTCAAAGCCCTGGGTGACAGGGAGAATAATGATGAGGGCTTAGACTGGGAGATAGAAGCCTCGTAACTTGCAATGAGATCCTGGCAAGAAATGGAATTTCTCCAGGGCTCTTCTAAAAAGTAAGGCAGTGACGTTTAGGGGGTTCAGCTGGAGGTCTGTAGCAGTTGACTTGGGGAGACCAGCGAGTGTGGAGAGCAGATATGAAAGGGAACTTGTACTATTTCCTTTCTATACTTCTGTTCCACTTGAGTTTTATTTTATTTTTTTGAAATTGACTCTCACTCTGTCACTGCTCACTGCAACCTCTGCCTCCTGGGTTCAAACAATTCTCCTGCCTCTGTCTCCCGAGTAGCTGGGACTACAGGTGTGTGCCACCACATCTGGCTAATTTTCTTTCTTTCTTTTTTTTTTTTGTATTTTTAGTAGCGACGGGGTTTCATCATGTTGACCAGGCTGGTCTTGAACTCCTGACCTCAGGTGATCCACTTATCTCGGCCTCCCAAAGTACTGGGATTACAGATGTGAGCCACTGCTCCTGGCCCTTGAGTTTTATTTTTATTGATGATTGATTGATTGATTGATTTTTTTTTTGGGTGTTTTTTTTTGTTTTTTTTTTTTTTTAAATTTATTTATTATTATTAAACTTCAAGTTGTAGGGTACATGTGCACAACGTGCAGGTTTGCTACATATGTATACTTGTGCCATGTTGGTGTGCTGCACCCATCAACTCGTCATTTACATCAGGTATAACTCCCAATGCAATCCCTCCCCCCTCCCCCCTCCCCATGATAGGCCCCGGTGTGTGATGTTCCCCTTCCCGAGTCCAAGTGATCTCATTGTTCAGTTCCCACCTACGAGTGAGAACATGCGGTGTTTGGTTTTCTGTTCTTGTGATAGTTTGCTAAGAATGATGGTTTCCAGCTGCATCCATGTCCCTACAAAGGACAC
Source organism: Chlorocebus sabaeus (assembly GCF_047675955.1). Classification (NCBI taxonomy): domain Eukaryota; kingdom Metazoa; phylum Chordata; class Mammalia; order Primates; family Cercopithecidae; genus Chlorocebus; species Chlorocebus sabaeus. The sequence goes on along the minus strand of NC_132928.1, from coordinate 67,404,556 downwards.
AAACTCATCCTTTTTTATGGCTGCATAGTATTCCATGGTGTATATGTGCCACATTTTCTTAATCCAATCTGTCACTGATGGACATTTGGGTTGATTCCAAGTCTTTGCTATTGTGAATAGTACCGCAATAAACATACGTGTGCATGTGTCCTTATAGCAGCATAATTTATAATCCTTTGGGTATATACCCAGTAATGGGATGGCTGGGTCATATGGTACATCTAGTTCTAGATCCTTGAGGAATCGCCATACTGTTTTCCATAATGGTTGAACTAGTTTACAATCCCACCAACAGTGTAAAAGTGTTCCTATTTCTCCACATCCTCTCCAGCACCTGTTGTTTCCTGACTTTTGAATGATCGCCATTCTAACTGGTGTGAGATGGTATCTCATTGTGGTTTTGATTTGCATTTCTCTGATGGCCAGTGATGATGAGCATTTTTTCATGTGTCTGTTGGCTGTATGAATGTCTTCTTTTGAGAAATGTCTGTTCATATCCTTTGCCCACTTTTGGATGGGGTTGTTTGTTTTTTTCTTGTAAATTTGTTTGAGTTCTTTGTAGGTTCTGGATATTAGCCCTTTGTCAGATGAGTAGATTGCAAAAATTTTCTCCCATTCTGTAGGTTGCCTGCTCACTCTGATGGTAGTTTCTTTTGCTGTGCAGAAGCTCTTTAGTTTGATGAGATCCCATTTGTCAATTTTGGCTTTTGCTGCCGTTGCTTTTGGTGTTTTAGACATGAAGTCTTTGCCCATGCCTATGTCCTGAATGGTACTACCTAGGTTTTCCTCTAGGATTTTTATGGTATTAGGTCTAACATTTAAGTCTCTAATCCATCTTGAATTAATTTTCGTATAAGGAGTAAGGAAAGGATCCAGTTTCAGCTTTCTACTTATGGCTAGCCAGTTTTCCCAGCACCATTTATTAAATAGGGAATCCTTCCCCCATTTCTTGTTTCTCTCAGGTTTGTCAAAGATCAGATGGCTGTAGATGTGTGGTATTATTTCTGAGGACTCTGTTCTGTTCCATTGGTCTATATCTCTGTTTTGGTACCAGTACCATGCTGTTTTGGTTACTGTAGCCTTGTAGTATAGTTTGAAGTCAGGTAGCGTGATGCCTCCAGCTTTGTTCTTTTGACTTAGGATTGTCTTGGAGATGCGGGCTCTTTTTTGGTTCCATATGAACTTTAAAGCAGTTTTTTCCAATTCTGTGAAGAAGCTCATTGGTAGCTTGATGGGGATGGCATTGAATCTATAAATAACCTTGGGCAGTATGGCCATTTTCACGATATTGATTCTTCCTATCCATGAGCATGGTATGTTCTTCCATTTGTTTGTGTCCTCTTTGATTTCACTGAGCAGTGGTTTGTAGTTCTCCTTGAAGAGGTCCTTTACATCCCTTGTAAGTTGGATTCCTAGGTATTTTATTCTCTTTGAAGCAATTGTGAATGGAAGTTCATTCCTGATTTGGCTCTCTGTTTGACTGTCACTGGTGTATAAGAATGCTTGTGATTTTTGCACATTAATTTTGTATCCTGAGACTTTGCTGAAGTTGCTTATCAGCTTAAGGAGATTTTGGGCTGAGACAATGGGGTTTTCTAAATATACAATCATGTCGTCTGCAAACAGGGACAATTTGACTTCTTCTTTTCCTAACTGAATCCCCTTGATTTCTTTCTCTTGCCTGATTGCCCTAGCCAGAACTTCCAACACTATGTTGAATAGGAGTGGTGAGAGAGGGCATCCCTGTCTTGTGCCAGTTTTCAAAGGGAATTTTTCCAGTTTTTGCCCATTCAGTATGATATTGGCTGTGGGTTTGTCATAAATAGCTCTTATGATTTTGAGGTACGTTCCATCAATACCGAATTTATTGAGCGTTTTTAGCATGAAGGGCTGTTGAATTTTGTCAAAAGCCTTTTCTGCATCTATTGAGATAATGATGTGGTTCTTGTCTTTGGTTCTGTTTATATGCTGGATTATGTTTATTGATTTGCGAATGTTGAACCAGCCTTGCATCCCAGGGATGAAGCCCACTTGATCATGGTGGATAAGCTTTTTGATGTGCTGCTGAATCTGGTTTGCCAGTATTTTATTGAGGATTTTTGCATCGATGTTCATCAGGGATATTGGTCTAAAATTCTCTTTTTTTGTTGTGTCTCTGCCAGGCTTTGGTATCAGGATGATGTTGGCCTCATAAAATGAGTTAGGGAGGATTCCCTCTTTTTCTATTGATTGGAATAGTTTCAGAAGGAATGGTACCAGCTCCTCCTTGTACCTCTGGTAGAATTCAGCTGTGAATCCATCTGGTCCTGGACTTTTTTTGGTTGGTAGGCTATTAATTATTGCCTCAATTTCAGAGCCTACTATTGGTCTATTCAGGGATTCAACTTCTTCCTGGTTTAGTCTTGGAAGAGTGTAAGTGTCCAGGAAATTATCCATTTCTTCTAGATTTTCCAGTTTATTTGCGTAGAGGTGTTTATAGTATTCTCTGATGGTAGTTTGTATTTCTGTGGGGTTGGTGGTGATATCCCCTTTATCATTTTTAATTGCGTCGATTTGATTCTTCTCTCTTTTCTTCTTTATTAGTCTTGCTAGTGGTCTGTCAATTTTGTTGATCTTTTCAAAAAACCAACTCCTGGATTCATTGATTTTTTGGAGGGTTTTTTGTGTCTCTATCTCCTTCAGTTCTGCTCTGATCTTAGTTATTTCTTGCCTTCTGCTAGCTTTCGAATGTGTTTGCTCTTGCTTCTCTAGTTCTTTTAATTGCGATGTTAGAGTGTCAATTTTAGATCTTTCCTGCTTTCTCTTGTGGGCATTTAGTGCTATAAATTTCCCTCTACACACTGCTTTAAATGTGTCCCAGAGATTCTGGTATGTTGTATCTTTGTTCTCATTGGTTTCAAAGAACATCTTTATTTCTGCCTTCATTTCGTTATGTACCCAGTAGTCATTCAGGAGCAGGTTGTTCAGTTTCCATGTAGTTGAGCGGTTTTGATTGAGTTTCTTAGTCCTGAGTTCTAATTTGATTGCACTGTGGTCTGAGAGACAGTTTGTTATAATTTCTGTTCTTGTACATTTGCTGAGGAGTGCTTTACTTCCAATTACGTGGTCAATTTTGGAGTAAGTACGATGTGGTGCTGAGAAGAATGTATATTCTGTTGATTTGGGGTGGAGAGTTCTATAGATGTCTATTAGGTCTGCTTGCTGCAGAGATGAGTTCAATTCCTGGATATCCTTGTTAACTTTCTGTCTCGTTGATCTGTCTAATGTTGACAGTGGAGTGTTGAAGTCTCCCATTATTATTGTATGGGAGTCTAAGTCTCTTTGTAGGTCTCTAAGGACTTGCTTTATGAATCTGGGTGCTCCTGTATTGGGTGCATATATATTTAGGATAGTTAGCTCTTCCTGTTGAATTGATCCCTTTACCATTATGTAATGGCCTTCTTTGTCTCTTTTGATCTTTGATGGTTTAAAGTCTGTTTTATCAGAGACTAGTATTGCAACCGCCGCTTTTTTTTTGTTCTCCATTTGCTTGGTAAATCTTCCTCCATCCCTTTATTTTGAGCCTATGTATGTCTCTGCGTGTGAGATGGGTCTCCTGAATACAGCAGACTGATGGGTCTTGACTCTTTATCCAGTTTGCTAGTCTGTGTCTTTTAATTGGAGCATTTAGTCCATTTACATTTAAGGTTAAGATTGTTATGTGTGAACTTGATCCTGCCATTATGATATTAACTGGTTATTTTGCTCGTTAGTTGATGCAGTTTCTTCCTAGCCTTGATGGTCTTTACATTTTGGCATGTTTTTGCAATGGCTGGTACCGGTTGTTCCTTTCCATGTTTAGTGCTTCCTTCAGGGTCTCTTGTAAGGCAGGCCTAGTGGTGACAAAATCTCTAAGCATTTGCTTATCTGTAAAGGATTTTATTTCTCCTTCACTTATGAAACTTAGTTTGGCTGGATATAAAATTCTGGGTTTAAAATTCTTTTCTTTAAGAATGTTGAATATTGGCCCCCACTCTCTTCTGTCTTGAAGAGTTTCTGCCGAGAGATCTGCTGTTAGTCTGATGGGCTTCCCTTTGTGGGTAACCCGACCTTTCTCTCTGGCTGCCCTTAAGATTTTTTCCTTCATTTCAACTTTGGTGAATCTGGCAATTATGTGTCTTGGAGTTGCTCTTCTCGAGGAGTATCTTTGTGGCGTTCTCTGTATTTCCTGGATTTGAATGTTGGCCTGCCCTACTAGGTTGGGAAAGTTCTCCTGGATGATATCCTGAAGAGTGTTTTCCAACTTGGTTCCATTTTCCCCCTCACTTTCAGGCACCCCAATCAGACGTAGATTTGGTCTTTTTACATAATCCCATACTTCTTGCAGGCTTTGTTCATTTCTTTTTCTTCTTTTTTCTTTTGGTTTCTCTTCTCGCTTCATTTCATTCATTTGATCCTCCATCGCTGACATTCTTTCTTCCAGTTGATCGAGACGGTTACTGAAGCTTGTGCATTTGTCACGTATTTCTCGTGCCATGGTTTTCGTCTCTTTCATTTCGTTTGTGAGCTTCTCTGCATTAATTACTCTAGCCATCAATTCTTCCACTTTTTTTTCAAGATTTTTAGTTTCTTTGCGCTGGGTACGTAATTCCTCCTTTAGCTCTGAGAAATTTGATGGACTGAAGCCTTCTTCTCTCATCTCGTCGAAGTCATTCTCCGTCCAGCTTTGATCCGTTGCTGGCGATGAGCTGCGCTCCTTTGCCGGGGGAGATGCGCTCTTATTTTTTGAATTTCCAGCTTTTCTGCCCTGCTTTTTCCCCATCTTTGTGGTTTTATCTGCCTCTGGTCTTTGATGATGGTGATATACTGATGGGGTTTTGGTGTAGGTGTCCTTCCTGTTTGATAGCTTTCCTTCTAACAGTCAGGATCCTCAGCTGTAGGTTGTAGCTGTAGGAGATTGCTTGAGGTCCACTCCAGACCCTGTTTGCCTGGGTATCAGCAGCAGAGGCTGCAGAAGATAGAATATTTCTGAACAGCGAGTGTACCTGTCTGATTCTTGCTTTGGAATCTTCCTCTCAGGGGTGTACTCCACCCTGTGAGGTGTGGGGTGTCAGACTGCCCCTAGTGGGGGATGTCTCCCAGTTAGGCTACTCAGGGGTCAGGGACCCACTTGAGCAGGGAGTCTGTCCCTTCTCAGATCTCAACCTCCGTGTTGGGAGATCCACTGCTCTCTTCAAAGCTGTCAGACAGAGTCGTTTGCGTCTGCAGAGCTGCTGCGTTTGTTATTATTTACTGTGCCCTGTCCCCAGAGGTGGAGTCTACAGAGACAGGCAGGTTTCCTTGAGCTGCTGTGAGCTCCACCCAGTTCGAGCTTCCCAGCAGCTTTGTTTACCTACTTAAGCCTCAGCAATGGCGGGCGCCCCTCCCCCAGCCTCGCTGCTGCCTTGCCGGTAGATCACAGACGGCTGTGCTAGCAATGAGGGAGGCTCCGTGGGTGTGGGACACTCCCGGCCAGGTGTGGGATATGATCTCCTGGTGTGCCTGTCTGCTTAAAGCGCAGTATTGGGGTGGGAGTTACCCGATTTTCCAGGTGTTGTGTGTCTCAGTTCCCCTGGCTAGGAAAAGGGATTCCCTTCCCCCTTGCGCTTTCCAGGTGAGGCAATGCCTCGCCCTGCTTCAGCTCTCGCTGGTCGGGCTGCAGCAGCTGACCAGCACCGATCGTCTGGCACTCCCCAGTGAGATGAACCCAGTACCTCAGTTGAAAATGCAGAAATCGCCGGTCTTCTGTGTCGCTCGCGCTGGGAGTTGGAGACTGGAGCTGTTCCTATTCGGCCATCTTGCTCCACCCCCCGGGTGTTTGATTGATTGATTTTTGAGACAGTGTCTCACTCTGCCTGTCAGACTGTAATACAGTAGTAAGATCATACCTCACTGCAACCTCAAACTCCTCGGCTCAAGCGATCCTCCCACCTCAGCTTCGTGAGTAGCTGGGACTACAGGTGTGCATCACTGCGCCTGGCTAATTTTTAAGATTCTTGATTCTTGTGGAGATGAGGTCTAGCTATGTTACTCAGGCTGGTGATCTCGAACTCTTGGCTTCAAGCTATCCTCCCGTGGCCTCCCAAAGTGCTGGGATTATAAGTGTGAGCCACCACACCTGGCCCACTTGAGTTTTTATCACCTGCATGTATTTGTGAGTTTTCTCCATATTGTATTATGAAACATTTCAAGCAGACAGAAATGTTGCAAGGATTGTACACAAGCATCCTGCACTCAGCATCCAAGTCGACTGCTGACATTGCCCACACTTGCTTTATCACCTATTTATCCACCTGTCAGCCCTCCACCCACTGATATTTACATGCATTTTAAGGTAAGTTGCAGGTATATAACTTGTCCAGATATTTTTGGAATTAGTTCCTCAGTCTGTTCATAAAAAGAAGTGTTTAAATGAAATGATCCTTAAGGTTACGTCTGACTTCAAAGATGGCAAATACGGCACTCTTTCAAGAAAAATATTTCAGAACCCCCCCCACTGAGGAAGGTATTTTTCTTAATTTCTTTTTTATTACTTATAATTTTTTTTAAATGTCAGAAAAAGGCCGGGCTCAGTGGCTCACGCCTGTAACCTCGGTACTTTGGGAGGCCGAGGTGGGAGGATCAACTGAGGCCAGGAGTTTGACACCAGTCTGACCAAAATGGTGAAACCCTGTCTCTACTAAAAATACAAAAATTAGCCTGCTGTGGCAGCGCACGCCTGTAATCCCAGCTACTTGGGAGGCTGAGGCAGGAGAATTGCTTGAGTCTGGGAGGCGGAGGCTGCAGTGAGCCAAGATCATGCCATTGTACTCCAGCTTGGGCGACAAAAGCAAAACTCCATCTCAAAAAAAAAAAAAAAAAAAAAGAAAGAAAAGAAAAGAAAGAAGGGAAGCAGAGAAGGGAAGGAGGTAGAGAGAGACAGGTGAGGGGAAGGAAGGGAGAGAGAGAGAATCACAGAGATCACAGAGTAAGTCCTCCTAATTTATTTGATATAAGTAATGTGTGTTTTTGTTGAAAAATGAGAAAATAGAGGCAAAAAAAAGTGGTAATCACTCAGAGATCTGATTTTACTGTGTTTAAGTGTAGATTTTTTCTAGTGCAAGTAAATATGAGTACTTAAACAAATGGTATCATACTTCTGTAACCTTATCCAAAATAAATGATGAGATTGTGGGTATCTTTCCACGTGACTAGAGACATGCCTGCCACACTGTATGTGAACCTGATTTCTTATGGCAACCTATTGAGCTAAGTGCCTCTTATCATCATCCCTGTGTGATACACGAAGAGGCTGAGGCTAAGAGAGGTTAAGAAACTTGTCCAACAATACCCAGCAAGTAAGTGGCAGAGCTGGGGCTTGGATTCAACTCTGACTTAATACAAAGCACATACATTTAGCTATTACATTTATTTCCAACCAAAAAGAAATTGGCATTCCTGTACTTGTACTAAGAACTGGTTGGGTGTGGTGGCTCAAACCTGTAATCCCAGCACTTTGGGAGGCAAAGGCAAGAGGATCACTTGAGCCCAGGAGTCCAAGACCAGCCTGGGAAGTAAGACCCCTTCTCTACAAAAGAAAAAAAAAATAGCTGAGCATAGTGGCAGGCACCTGTGGTCCTAGGTACTTGGAAGGCTGAGGTGGGAGGATTGCTTGTGCCCAGGAGGTTGAGGCTGCAGTGAGCTATGATGTCGCCACTGCCCTCCTGCCTGGGCGACAGAGTGAGACCCTGTCTCACAAAACAAGAAAAAAGAGAAATGGATCAATGTTTTTGGATTATGCAGCTTGCTTTCAGCTATTTAATTAGTATTTGGAGGCATTTAGCTACATGAAGAGAAGGAGGTATGTTAGAGATTTGGTAGCGAGAACAAAGAAAGTAGCCCAGCTGGCTTAAGCAAAGCAGGGTGGGTGGGAGCCATGGTGAGGGTGCCGGAAGCCAGCCTCCAGGACTGGCCTGAGCACCGCTCCCCACTGCTGCTTTCTCTTGGCACATCTGCTCTGTTCCTCCCTTTGTGCAGGTGGTTTCCTGGGCTCCTCCGGCCTCCCTTAGGGAACGGGAACCCTTCAGTTCCAAATTCACTTCCAGGTCCAGTCATACACAGAGCTCAACTGTCTCTCAGTTCTAGTTGATGACTCCAGGAATAAGAAAATCTAGCTGGAATCAAGATTCTGTCCCTGGTCCAGTAAGCAGTGGCTGGGGAAGGGGATTCCCTAGCATAATGTGGCCAATGGGAGTTTGCTCTCACAGATAGAAGGAGGAGAAGAGAAAAGCTCTCAAAGAAGAGGGTCACTGGCCTGTGGGTGGGCAGGCACTCCAACAGATAACCCTCAAAAGAATGGGTGGAACAGATAGTTCAGCAATCCAAAGCCAAGAGATGCCACAACCTACCCACCCCACACACTGCTGGATTCCTCTTCACCTGTACTGGGATGAGGGGGGGTCTGTGAAGTCTTTGGTGGATGCATAGACATTAAAACACAATGGACTTCAGTCTGCTCAGGGCATCTGCATGTGTCATGAGACAAAGGGTTTGAAGGGCTGGAATTGGTGCCTGTATTCAATGGTTGAGGCTGCCGTAACAAAGCACCACAGACCGAGCGCTCTAACAACAGAAATGTATTGTCTCAGTTCTGGAGGCTGGAAGTCCAAGATGGAGGTGTCAGCAGAGTTGGTTTCTTTTGAGGCCTCTCTCCTTGACTTGCAGGTGGCCTTTTTCGTCTTCACAGGACATTCTTCTTCTCTGGATGACTGTCTCGAAATTTCCCCTTTTTATAAGGACACAGGACATATTGGATTAAAGCCCACCCTAAATTAGACCAACTTCATTTTAACTCCACTACCCCTGTAAAAACCCTAACACCTAATAAGGTCACACTCTGAGATACAGGGGATTGGGGTTTCAACATGTGAACTTGAAGGGAGCACAGTTCAGCCCATGACAGTTCCCCTCTGAGTCCACCTCCAAATTAAGTGGAGGCAAGTGGACCAGATAACACAAAGCAAGGCTAGTGTCCCCATTGGCATCACACTCAGAGTGAGCCCCAAATCTGTTCCTGAATGTTCCATGAGTGTCAGGGAGCTAAAGTCAACCCAGCTCAATGTCTCTATTTTGGAAGGGGTGAAATGGATGCACCACAACTACGTGTTCAGTGAATGAGTGAAAAAGGCCAGCAACGTCTCAGAGGCTCCAGGAGCCACGGCGCAGAAACTAGGATGGAAGTTGGGTCTTCTTGGCAGAACAGGCCCTCAAGTCCCCACCTGGAAAATCCTTCTCTCCTCTGAAAGTGGTAGGAAAACAGCCTTAGCATGAGCCCTTCCAAAACTCTGTGTGTGTGTTCATGTATGCGTGTGCAGGTGCACGTGTGTGATCCTTTAGCCTTGAGTGTTCTTGTGAGATTTTCAATACCCTTATTATTCTCAGGTAAGGCAGGTGCTTGCAAACAAAGACGCTGATTTTTGAAACTACCTCTGGTGTGGGTTTTAGGAGCCTGGTTTCGAAGTCAAAGTGAGCATACACACACTCTGCCGTCTCTGAGTTCAGCCTCTTTAATATGAGAGTCATAGGGTGGAAAGGAAGTTCCAAGAATAGTGACAATTCCAGATATTCTTCTGCTTTGTTAAGATCAACAGATGTAATGACTCATATGTCTCAGACTGTGTTCAAGGAATAAGAAAAAATCTGAAAGAACCAGAATTAAGCAACCTTGGTATGACGGTCTCAACTTCTCTAATGCAAAATGACAGATGTCACTTTTGTTTAAGTAATTTTTCTGTATGGTCCCATGAACTTCCAATATGAGTAGAAGAAAAAGGTGTCCTCTTAGGAATGACACTGATTTTGATTATGTATTTGAAGGGGCTGAAATGATATTGCAATGAGAAAAGAAATGGGTAAAAATGTAAACAAATGATTCATCATGTTGGAAATCGGCACGTGGCTCAGCCCTTCTTACAATGTGTGAGCAGATCATTTTCCACAGACAGGAATTAAAAAACATTTGTGCCTTTATAGAAAACAAAAGTAATACCGCCACTCTGTCTAGCTTGGGTTTCCAAAGAATAAAATCTTGAGCATTTCCTGTGAGCCTGGACTCCCGAGCAGAAACAACCTCATCTCCGACTTTTGCAGGGTTGATGTTGGAGGAAGTAACACAGCGTTGTGCATGATAATTATGAGAGGACTTGGTGTTTTTCCACCACGAAAAGGTGGGTATAAACATGGTGATCTTGCGGGCTTTAGACACAAAACATTAAGGGCAGGCGCGGTGGTTCGCGCCTTTAATCCCAGCACTTTGGGAGACTGAGGTAGGTGGAGAACAAGGTCAGGAGATCAAGACCATCCTGGCCAAGATGGTGAAACCCCGTCTCTACTGAAAATACAAAAACTAGCTGAGAGTGGCAGCACGTAGTCCCAGCTACTTGGGAGGTTGAGGCTGGAGAATTGCCTGAACCCAGGAGGCAAAAGCTGTAGTAAGCCGAGATCACGCCACTGCACTCCAGCCTGGGCAACAGAGTGAGACTCCGTCTCAAAAAAACAAAACAAAACAAAACCCAAAAAACGTTAACTACTAGTTGGACTTTTTGTTGGATGAACTAGTCTTAGTGAAGCCTAGTTTCCTTCCCCTTTTTTGCCCACAAACTTTTATCCTTTTGAAAGACTTTGTCTCTGAATATTCCCTTGACAGATAAAATCAATGTTATGATCTGAATAGTCATACTTCTTCCAAATTCATATGCTGAAGCCTGAATCCCTAAGGGGATGGTATGAGGAGGTGAGGCCTTTGGGAGGTAATTAGGTCGTGAAAGTAGAGCCTTCATAATGTGATTAGTGTCTTTCTAGAAGAAGCAGGCCAGGTGCAGTGGTTTAACTTCTTGGTCTGCCTCTCCATCTGCTCAGACATCTCCAACCAGCTACCATCACTGTCCTGGTTGAGCAGAAGAACATAAACCGGGGCCGGGTGTGGTGGCTCATGCCCATAATCCTAGCACTTTGGGAGGCTGAGGCAGGAGTTATTGCTTGAGGTCAAGAATTCAAGACCAGTCTTGGCAACATAGTGAGACCCTGTCTCCCCAAGTAGTTTTTTTTTTTTTTTTTTTTTTTTTTTTTTTTTTTTGAGACGGAATCTCGCTGTGTCGCCCAGGTTGGAGTGCAGTGGTGCAATCTCCACTCACTGCAAGCTCCGCCTCCTGGGTTCATGCCATTCTCCTGCCTCAGCCTCCCATGTAGCTGGGACTACAGGTGCCCGCCACCTCACCCGGCTAATTTTTGTATTTTTACTAGAGACGGGTTTCACCGTGTTAGCCAGGATGGTCTCCAGCTCCTGACCTCGTGATCCGCCCGTCTGGGCCTCCCAAAGTGCTAGGATTACAGGCGTGAGCCACTGCAACTGGCCCCAAATAGTTTTTTAAAAATAGTTGGGTGTGGTGGTGTACACCTGTAGTTCCAGTTGCTTGGGAAGCTGAGGTGGGAGGATCACTGGAACTCAGGTGTTTGAGGCTACGGTGAGCTATGTTTGTACCACTTCAGCCTGGGCCACAGAGTGAGACCCCAAATTGAAATAAATAAAAAAGAAGAAATGAGACAGCTTGCTCTCTCTCTCTCTCTCTCCACCATGGAGGATACAATGAGAAGATGGCCATCTGCAAGCCAAGAATCGACCCCCACCAGACACCAGATCTGCCCGTGCCTTGATCTCGGCCTCCAGAACTGTGAGACACAAGTATCTATTATTTGGAGCTGCCCAATTTGTTGGTTTTGTTATGGAAGCCTGAATAGATGAAGACAACTACCATTCCCGTTTCTCCAGAGATCTCTTTAAAGAAAGAATTCCTCCTCACCCCTAAAACTTTCTGTTACATTCCAGGACAGAGCTATTTTCAACTAAATGTGTAACAAATACCCATTTATGACTGTACAATAGGAGGTCACGTGCATGACCTAGCTGCAATGCCTTTTTTTTTTTTTTTTTGAGACAGAGTTTCACTCTTGTTACCCAGGCCGGAGTGCAATGACGCCATCTTGACTCACCACAACCTCGGCCTCCCGGGTTCAAGCAATTTTTCCTGCCTCAGCCTCCTGGGTAGCTGGGATTACAGGCATGCACCACCATGCCCAGCTAATTTTGTGTTTTTCAGTAGAGACAGGTTCCTCCAAGTTAGTCAAGTTGGTCTCGAACTCCTGACCTCAGGTGATCTGCCTGTCCCGGCCTCCCAAAGTGTTAGGATTATAGGCAGGAGCCACTGCTCCTGGCCTGCAATGCCTTTTTTATGAGCTGCAGGATGTTGTACTGTAGGGTTCATGATTATTTCTTATAAAATTATCGTATGTCTTTTTTCATAAGGTGCAAATCCTCGCAAGAGGCTGCAATGCTTTTTTTTCTTTATTTATACATTGTCTCATTCTAGGAAGGATTTATGATAGTTTATACAAGATTATAGAAGATAAAATAATAATAACTAAGTGAAGAAACTGGGATATAGAGATTGGAAAGCTAAGATGCATCTAGGAGTGGATTAGTAGTACACAGGCAGGTGCAGAGTGAACCATAAATTTGGTTCTGAGATTATTAACAGCTATGCTGAGAGGGACATACAAGCAGGTTTATGACTGATTTATCTCTCTCTCTCTCTGTGTGTGTGTGTGTGTGTGTGTGTGTGTGTGTGTGTGTGTATGTGATCAAGTTTCGCTCTTGTTGCCCAGGCTGGAGTGCAATGGCGCGATCTCAGCTCACCGCAACCTCCGCCTCCCGGATTCAAGTGACTCCCCTGCCTCAGTCTCCCGAGTAGCTGGGATTATAGGCACCCGCCACAGGCCTGGCTAATTTTTGTATTTTTAATAGAGACAGGGTTTTGCCATGTCAGCCAGACTGGTCTTGAACCCCTGACTTCAGGTGATCCACCTGCCTTGGCCTCCCAAAGTGCTAAGATTTCAGGCATGAGCCACCGTTCCCGGCCAATCATGACTTTCTATTCTGATGCTTAGACATTTTGGGAGCCTTACTGACTCTGGAAGACTGTCCTCCCAGGGTTGGCCAGTTTCCAAAGATAGTAAAGGGCTAGGACTCTCAGCATGCCTTTCAGAAGCAAACCAACTACTCCAGAGCCCACAGCCCCAGCCACCTTCTCTGTGGGGCTGTCATCCTCTGGACCACTATTCCTTACCCAAATCACCGCAGGGCTGGCTACCAGACAACCGGGGACAGTTTCTATGTCCCAGAGTCTGCGAAATAATAGACACCAGCCAAGCCCAAGCCTGCATGTGTTGCCTTTCCTTCCCTAGATACCACAATCAAGGCTCTTCCCCAGCGTCCTCTCCTGCTCCTGCCTCCTGACCCACGCTGGTGCTTCCCCAGTGACCCTGCATCCTGTGCCCTGCCTCCTGTTTCTACGGACCTGTGCATACGAACTGCTTCCTTCCTGACAGTCATTTCTGTTCCTGTTTTTCTTACCATCCCTGAGTAAGACAATCCAGGTACAGTTCACAAAAATTCATGGTGTCCAGTGAGAAAAAGAAGCCAATTGCTCAGAAGTACAATGGTTCAAAAAACTGAGGCCAGACCTCACTGCCTCCCGTGAGCCCTCTTAAAGAAAGTGTCATGAAGTAAGCAACGTCCTCAAAGCCACATCCATAGTGGAGCCCCCCGGGACCCATTAGAATGCTTCCTCAGCAAGGAATAGGAAACTGACTAAAAGGGACCTAAACGTGAAAGTTCAGAGGTAGAGTGGTTCCAGGGAATTTACAGCTCCAGCGGAGCTTGGCTTGTTTAGGATTTTTTGGTTTTTTATTTGCTTGTTTTTGCTTCACCCTTGAGCACTTTCTGAGACCTAATAGATCTGTTTAACTTAATGTTATGGGGAAATACTCCCTCTGTCCCCCAGGCTGGAGGGCAGTGACGCCATAATAGCTCATTATAACCTCGAACCCTTGGGCTCAAGTGATCCTCCTGCCTCAGCCTCCAGAGTAGAAGGATTGGGAGGCAGGGGATGAAGCCCCTGCAGAAAGGCAAGGCAGGCAGAGGTGGACTGAGGCCAGCGCCTGCTCCCTAAACCTGTGGCATTGCCTGAGTCTCCCAGAGTCTCCACACATCCCCAGGGCACAGCAGGGTGAGGGTGGGGGAATAGCTGAATTTAAATCCTGAAACAACTTCATCGTTAATCATTTAATGGAGTTGGTATGGAAATAACACGATTATTTGCTCTTGGGAGAAAATAGGGGCTCAAAACAAAAGTAAAACCTGATTATAGAAAAATCCGGGGCTGGGCGCGGTGGCTCAAGCCCGTAATCCCAGCACTTTGGGAGGCCGAGACGGGAGGATCACGAGGTCAGGAGATCGAGACCATCCTGGCTAACATGGTGAAACCCCGTCTCTACTAAAAAATACAAAAAAAAAAAAAAAAAAAGCCAGGCGCGGTGGCGGGCGCCTGTAGTCCCAGCTACTAGGGAGGCTGAGGCAGGAGAATGGCGTAAACCCGGGAGGCGGAGCTTGCAGTGAGCTGAAATCCGGCCACTGCACTCCAGCCTGGGCGACACAGCAAGACTCTGTCTCAAAAAAAAAGGAAAAAAAAAAAGAAAAGAAAAATCTGGTTTTGTTTTTGCATGGTTGAGCTCTCAGGTTCCAGGGGTTCCAGGGAAGCTCGGTGCACAGTATTTTGGCATTTGCTGTGCAAACAGTTGTCTCATGCTCACTAATACCCAGTTCTATAGCTGTAGGCAGGACTCAGGATGAGCCTCAAATTTTCTCTTTCGTTCTATAGGAAAATAGTTTGTCTATATTTCTTCATTTTTTGACAGTGGGCATGATTTCTGTGGCATTTATTTGGTAAGTAAACACTCCTGAGGCACAACTGGGCACAGGTGAGTGAATAAAGTGGAAAGTGTGCACCCAAATTGAATCCTCACACGCGCATGAGAAATGGTGTTTTAATCCCAGCTCAACCATTTACTAGCCATAGAACCTTCGGCAAATTATCAAATCCCTCTGTGTCTTGGTTTCCTCATTTGCCAAACAGGAAACGGTAATAATCAAAATTTGTTGTTTAGAGTAAGTGAGTTACTATCATAATAGTATCTGTTCTGTAGTAAGGAGGAATGAATGCTAGCTATTATAATGTGTAATCTTATGGCCAGGGGTAAATATATTTGCGTTTTATTGGAAAAGTGTCAGATGATTAGGGACATTATAATCCCTAATGGCATGGTACATCAGTTTGGATTAGATGCGGCTGTGAGTAAGAGACACTGTTAGTGACAAGATATAAATGTATTTCTCCTTCCTATAAAAGTCTGGCAGTAGGTAGTCCAGGGCCGGAATTGTGAGTCTACTCCACAGAGTCATCAGACACCCAGGTTTCTTCTAGGTTGCTGTCCATGATCTCAATTCATACGGTTGTCTCCTGGTCCAATATGGTTGCACAGGTCCAGTCATCACACAAACATTCCAGCCAGAAGGAAGGAGGAAGGGAAAGGACATGAGCGGCTGTCTTTATGGAAAACTTTTGGAAGCTGCCATGGGATACTGCCACTTACATCTCATTAGTCAGAGCTTGGTCATATGACCATATGTTACTTCAAAGGCGATGAAGAAAAGTAATTTTTATTCTGGGGGTGCATATGCTCAAATAAAAAGTAGGGGTTCAGTGAAGACGGAAAAAAGGAGAATGGTTTTGGATGGCAACTAGCAATCTCTGATGGACACAGTAGTTTAGGTATATTTTATGTATGTCCATGTACTTAAAAAAACACTTATTGAGACCAGCCCTGGGCAACATAGTGAAACCCCATCTCTACAGAAAATACAAAAATTAGCGGCTAAGTGCGGTGGCTCATGCCTGTAATCCCAGCACTTTGGGAGGCCAAAGTGGGTGGATCACCTGAGGTCAGGAGTTCGAGACCAGCCTGGCCAACACGGTGAAACCCTGTCTCTACTAAAAACACAAAAAAATTAGCCGGGCATGGTGGCAGGTGCCTATAATCCCAGCTTCTCAGGAGGCTGAGGCAGGAGAATCGCTTGTACCCGGGAGGCAGAGGTTGCCGTGAGCCGAGATTGCACCACTGCACTCCAGCCTGGGCAAGAAGAGCGAAACCCTGTCTCTAAAATAAAATAAAATAAAATAAAATAATTAGCCGGGCGTGGTGGAATGTGCCTGTAGTTCCAGCTACTCAGGAGGTTGAGAAGTGGGAGGATCACTTGAGCCCAGGAGGTCAAGTCTGCAGTGAGCTGTGATGGTGCCACTGCACTCCAGCCGGGGCAACAGAATAAGACCCTGTCTCAAAAAACAAACTTATTGAGCATCTAGGCAAGGTGGGTCTTAAAGGTTCCCTTCTGGGCAGTCTTTCGTTCAGTCTCTCATGAATGATCGAGGCAACATTTCCCATCTGATTTGCTTTTGCAGACAAATTTATTTGTTTATTCTTTTTGGGGAGGTCATGCTAATCTTCTCCGTATCGTTTCAATTTTAGTATATGTGCTGCCGAAGTGAGCATTCCGAGACAGATTTCTTTAAAAAAATTTTCCACTAGTGATGTTGTCTGATGCTGAACTCTGAGGGTAAATCATTCCGTGTTCCTTGCCTGATACTTTGATTTTTGCTGGGGAGTCACCCTTAGCCTATAATTACCCCCAGGCCTTGAGTGAAAATAATCGACCAATATTAAATTTCAGCCAGTTGCAGTGACTCACGCCTATAATCCCAGCACTCTGGGAGGCCAAAGGGAGTGGATCACTTGAGCCCACGAGTTCAAGACCAGCCTGGGCAACATGGCGAAAGCCCATCTCTACAAAAAATACAAAAATTAACTGGGTGTGGTGCTGCCTGCCTGTGGTCCCAGCTACTCGGGAAACTGAGTGGGGAGGATCACCTGAGCCTGGGAGGTCGAGGCTCCTGTCAGTTGTGATCATACCCCTGCACTTGAGCCTGGGTGAGAGTGAGACCCTGTCTCAAAAAATATATATATTATATTATTATATATATATATAAATTTAATATATTATTATATTAAAATAATTAATAATTAATATATTAACATAATAATATATTAACATAATTAGCAATATATTTTATATATAATATATTAAAAAATTTAATATATATATATATATATTCAATCTCTCTGACCCAGAATCACAGAACCTTAAAGCTGGAATGGCCTACGAGAGCATTCATCCCCTACCCTTCCTTATTCACACGCTGAGCGAGGCAGTGGCTTCCTGGGGCTTCCCTTGCTAGTGTTAGGGGCGTGTGGCCTCATCAAAACCCCTCTGCCTCCTGACACCAGGAGAAGTGTCAGCATTCAGGCCGAGGCCAGCAGGCCTCAGTCACGAGGCACCAGGCTGCGCTCAGGGAGGTTGCAGTTGATGCTTGATTCTCCCTTAATCCCCCAGTGACCTGTCCCAGTTCCACAGGTACACATTTCTGAGCCCTGCTTGAGGCAAAACTCCGCTTTGAACTTGTATCCTTTTGCTCTCTGAGCATCTCCTCCTCCTCCCTCCAGCCGCCCACTCCACCGTCTGCCCCACCGCACATGCCAACCTGTCATTGTACCCATCCCTGGGGGTGGGGAAGAATTCCATGCCCTCTGGCCAGGTCTAGGTGCCCCGAATAGCTGGATTGCATGTAGTCTGTTGCCCTAATAGTAAACAATCCAAAGTGATTAATAGTAATAATAAACCATCTGCTAATGATTGAGCCTGTGTCTGATGGGTTAAGATGGTCCCTCGATTGATGCCATTCTGACTCGCATTCTAACTTTTTCAGGGTGGGCCAGAAGGGCTGGAGTTAGCCTGGCACTGGCACCCCTGGACAGGCTGTCACAGAGGGGCACTCCAGCCTGGGTGACAGAGTGAGACCCTCTTCTAAAAAAATTTTTAAAAAGCAAATGTATGCCCTGTTCTTAGAAAAACAACAGTTTTATAGTTACCCATGCTCCCAGTTAAAATATAACTCTATATTTAAAGTTAGAGTAAAAATACAACTCTAATGTAATTCAAATAAAAATACCAACATTAATTCCTTTTTGGGGGAAAAAAAAACCCACTCTGGTTTGAACCATCCTTTAATGCATGGGGCAAGGAGGGACCTAATAAATATGGGAGGAGAGATGGTGTCTATTTTGATCCAGAATGAGGTGGCGAAAGTGCTGCCTGATACGCTGGAAGCTCTTTTCCTCCACCTGCTGCTTGCTGTGTGTGTCAGCCCAGTGACGGTGGTGTTTCCTGATGACTGGGCCTCAGGCCGCCTCATCGGAGTCCCCTAGGGGGGGATGGGAACATGCAGATTCCAGGGCTCCCACCCAGTCAGCAGCTAGGGCAGGACACCTGGACCCTGCAGATTATCTAAGTCCTGGATGATCCTCAAGTGGATGAATGTTGGTGAATGTTTGCTCCAGGGAACAGAAGTGTCCCATCCCCAGCAGAGCCTAGGTTGCTAAGGTCCATGGGCTTGTACTGCTGCTGTAGCCCCAGGTCTTGGCCTCCTGACTCCTGGAACTGGGAGATGTGCTTCCTGGGATGGCTGTGACAATTAGCACTTCAGATCTTGGGATAAGGAAGGCCTACAGGGAATGCTGCCTTAAGGAAAAAACAACTCATAAGGGCCTGATGCGGGGACAAGATGGGGAGGGCCCTTCATGAACATCGCTTGCACCTCCAGTATTCTTCAAAGAGCAGTTACTCATGCGGAACGCAGGCGGCAAGGCGGTGGCCCCTGCAGAGCTGGCAGGCAGGACCCTGGATGCTAACCCAGGATGCAGCATTGATGTCCTCTGAGGTGGCGGGTGGCAAAGTCTCCCAACAAATCCACCTTCAACACTGCAAAGAAATGCGTTTTAGCACGGCAGGCTCTGCTCCTGCCTAGCCCTGGCAGGGCGTTGTCTTGTGACGACCTTACGCCCCTAGGTGTACACACACTCTATCCTGTGCTTGTAAAATGTGGGTGACATGTCATATACAGATCTAATCACAGGCCCCCCAGAGAATCATCGAGCAGATGGTGTGGTCCCCTTGACATTCACACCTGGTGGCGGCTGAAACCCTAGAAAGAGAGTGCAATTAGCAAACAAACCACCTTGGCTTCATATATTCGTTTCTCTTGCCAAGTGAGAAATTTCACCCTTCAAGAAAGATTTCTCTTCCATGAAGGTTGTGTTTTTCTGCCTGCTCAGTGTGAGACTTTACAGATGGCTCCTACTTTAATTTTAAAGTAGATGATAGTAACAACCCCAATATGACCGCTGCCGCCAACAGCTACTAAGATGCCCTGCATGGGTAGAAGGACTCACACTTTGCAAAGCACTCTTCTGTAACGCAAAATCTATAGAGACAGGGAGCAACCAGTTCTGCTCCCTCCCCTCATTCCTTCTGCAAATTTGCATTGCGTGCCTACTATGTGCAAGTGGGCTTTGCAGAGAGAAGAAATCCAGCTCCCGGTGCCAAGCCAGACACAGCGTGTTGTCAGGACAGAAGCAAGCAAACAGCACACGCCACTGTGATGAGGGCAAGGAGAGAGGTGCGTGTGGACAGAGGGAGACTTCCAGAAAGGGGCACTGCCTCCCGAGAGCCCTGGACATGGATCAGTAGCTTCACAGGGAAACATACTGAGGATAGAAGGTTTCTCACCCAGAGATCTGTGGATGTTCAACACAGCATTGCTGGAGCTTAGGCTAAGCGTGGGCTGGAGGAGATGGGGATGGAAAGGCAGGCAGAGGCCAGAGTGGGAAAGGTTTTTTGTATCCTGCCAAGGGGTTTGGCTTTCCCTCCGCAGGAGCTGCCTAAGACCTTAAGCAATGGGTTACCTTAAGTAAGGTTGCTGAGGAAGATGCTGGAGGAGGCGTGTGCAAGCCTCATGCACAGCTGACAGCCAGAAAGACAGACCTGGCAGATGAATTCGTTCTGCACTTGATCCAGTAGAGGGAAGTTTGCAGACTTAAGTGTCCGTTATGGATCAGTTTGCCCACTACCCTTCAGGCTGTGTTTCAAGAAAGATATCAGTGTCCTGGATAGATCTATTGCATGAAGACATCCCTCATGCCTGAGACAGAGGTGGCAGGACTGACAGAACCAGCCACCAAATACATCTTCAAACAATCAATGGGGAAAACACTTGCCACAATCTGAGAGACAGTTAATATATTCCTACCTGAAGAAAACATAAAATTAACCTTAAAAAGACCCAAATAGAAAAGCAAACAACGGACATATGTAAACAAATAAGAGCTTAAGGTAAATAATATATAGAAGCACTGGGAACATAAAATAAGAAATCTCTAAATCAATACACATGAAGAATATTTAACACTAGGAGTGACCGAGGTAGTGATCATCTAAGCAGCTTAATCAGTCCTTTCACAAATCAGATTGACAGACTAAGAACCAAACACAGACCTCTGAGACGTGCTGGGGAGCTGCAGTGAGGTGGGCCCTCCCCCACACTGCTGGGGGGATGGAAATTGGAAACATTTCTAGAAAGCAATTTGGAAAATGAAAGCCAAAAGCCATAAACATGTCTTATTCTGTGTTCTTACTTTCAGAAATCTATCTGAAGGCAATAATAAATGAGGCAGCAAAGATGTGAATCTGAAGACAATGAGCGTCGTGCTGTTTATGCTAATCCTGAACTGAGTAGGAAGTGATGGGTCATGTAAGGATACAGCCTAGCATGATGGTTTATGGCCTGTGGTCTATGATATACTGCTGTGTGGCCACTAGAGGCATATACTCAAAGGTTTTGAAGTGATACAGGAAAACGACTGTGACGCCATATTCTATAAAAAAGCAGCATATTACATCATAAAATCAGCATGCTCCCAATTTTATTTTTTAAAATGTGTATAAGCTGGGTGCAGTAGCTCATGCCTGTAATTCCAGCACTTTGGGAGGCTGAGAGCAGAGGATCTCTCGAGCCCAAGAGTTTCAGACCAGCCTGGGCAACATAGCAAGACCACATCTCTACAAAAACCAAAAATTAAAAAATTAGCCAGGTGTGGTGATACAGGCCTGTAATCCTAGTTAGAGGCTGAGGCAGGAGGATCACTTGAGCCCAAGGTTTCGAGGCTGCAGTGAGCTATGATCGCATCACTGTACTCCAGCCCGGGGGACAGAGCAAGACCCCTGTGTATCTTAAAATACATAAATTAAAATTTAAAAATAAAAAATAGGTCGGGCACAGTGGCTCATGCCTCTAATCCCAGCACTTTGGGAAGCCAAGGCGGGCAGATCACCTGAGGTCAGGAGTTCAAAATCAGCCTGGCCAACATGGTGAAACCCCATCTTTACTAAAGATACAAAAATTAGCCAACTGTGGTGGCCGGCACCTATAATCCCAGTTACTCAGGAGGCTGAGGCAGGAGAATTGCTTGAACCCAGGAGGCAGAGGTTGCAGTGAGCAGAGATCTCGCCTCTGTACTCCAGCCTGGGCGATAGAGTGAGGCTCTGTCTCAAAAATAAATAAATGAATAGATAGATAAATAAATAAATAAAAATAAAAATAAATAAAAAATAAAATGTGTATGAAATAAACTTAAATAAATACTAGAAGCACATGTCTCCACGTGGGGAGGTTATGAGTGTTTTCTTTTAAAGGAATGTTTTTATTTCTCTACATTTTGCCAGTTTTCTTTTTCTTTTTCTTTTTCCTTTTTTTTTGAGATGGAGTTTCGCTCTTGTTGCCCAGGCTGGAGTGCAGTGGTGCGATCTCAGCTCACCGCAAACTCCACCTCCCGGGTTCAAGCGATTCTTTTGCCTCAGTCTCTTAAGTAGCTGGGATTACAGGCATGTGCCACCACACCCAGCTAATAGTGCATTTTTAGTAGAGATGGGGTTCCTCCATGTGGGTCAGGCTGGTCTCAAACTCCTAACCTCAGGTGATCCACCCGCCGTGGCCTACCAAAGTGCTGGGATTACAGCCATGAGCCACCGTGCCCGGCCTTTGCCAGTTTTCTACAATAAATATGACCTCTCTAATAATTATTTAAAAAAACTTAACCTAAAATGCATGTTTACCACACCCAAATGGCCTTGGTGAGTCCCTGAAGGCACAGCAAGTTGGTGCCGCCTTCAGCTGCGCTTGGGCCAGATGGAGGGTCGTGGGCTCTTTGGTCGGCCAGGCGGGGAGAGGGTTCTGTTCGGGCTGCCTCATCTGCCCCTGCAGAGGGCCTGCGCAGAGGTGGCCACTCAGTGCTCCCCCATGGGTGAGGGAGAGACTGCCCTTCTCCCTGCAGGGGAGGCTGGGGCTTGGGTGCAATTATACCGCATGGGGCAGGTTCTCTGGGCCCTCTTGCTTCCTTTTCTGTACCCGTCCCTTACTCCCTGCACCCTCTCCTACCCCACAGGCTGGCTTCCAGGGCCTTCATGATGCCACCTGGCTGAGAAGCACCCTCCTGCGTGTGCACCTGTGCCATCTGTGCCCCAGTGAGCCAGTCTTAATTTCCAATCACAGAGAAAAGGGAGCGGATTATACTTGCTCTGGAGAAGACATAAATGATAAATTGACTGACTTTACTAAGCCAGGGATTCCTTGTATTTTAGAGTGTTTCCCAAAAAAACACAAAGGTCATGGTCTTAGTCCCTATAGGTGACTATAACAAAATACCACAGACTAGGTTGTTTATAAACAATAGAAATGGATTGTTGACAGTTCTGGAAGCTGGGAAGTCCAAGATCAAGGTACCAGCAGATCTGGTGTCTGGTGAGCGCTTCTCTGCTTTACAGATGGCGCCTCCTTGTTGAGTTCCCACACAGCAGAAGGGGTGGACAGGCTCCCCTGGGCCTCCTCATAAGGGCACTGATCCCATTCATGAGGGCAGATCCTACTTCCCAAAAACTCTGGCTCTCAATCCACCACATTGCGGATTCGATTTCAACAGATGAATTTTGCGGGGTCACAAATGTTTAGACCAGAGAATCATCTTTATGGAAGTATTTTAGGCCATGGGACGGGCCGATGAGAGCTATTTTGGAGCTCAGGCTGTGGGACAGTAGCTCATCATTCACCGCAGAGGACTGGAGGAGGTTTCTCCTTACCTTTCTGCCCTGCAGCAGAGGCAGGGAGGCTGAGGTCAGAGTGGACTCCTTACCTTTCTGAAGGGGTTAGGGAGTAGCTCTGAAAGCCCGACCCAGCAGGATAGTTTGAGTGTTTGACCCTCCAAATCTCATGTTGAAATTTGATTTCCAGTGTTTGAGATGGGCCTGGTGGGAGGTGTTTTGGTCATGGGAGCGGATCCATCAGGAGTGGCTTCTGTCTTTCTCACAGTAATGAGGAAGTCCTCATTCTTAGTAAAAGAGCCTGGCACCTCCTCTCTCTCTCTCTCTCTCTCTCTTTTTTTGAGATGGAGTCTCGCTCTGTCACATAGGCTGGAGTGCAGTGGCACGATCTCAGCTCACTGCAACCTCCGCCTTCCAGGTTCAAGCTATTCTCCTGCCTCAGCCTCCCAAGTAGCTGGGGTTACATGGGTGTGTCACCACACCCAGCTAATTTTTGTATTTTTAGTAGAGATGGCGTTTCACCATGTTGATCAGGCTGGTCTCGAACTCCTGACCACAAGTGATCTGCCCGCCTCAGCCTCCCAAAGTGCTGGGATTACAGTCGTGAGCCACCGTGCCTGGCCTTTCTCTATCTTTTCCTTTCTCTCTTGACGTGTTATCTCTGCACATGCTGGCTCTCCTTCCCCTTCTACCATGAGTGGAGGCTCCCTGAAGCCCTCACCAGAAGCAGATAAATTGACTGACTTTACTAAACCAGGGATTCCTTGCTTAGTGCCATGCTTCTTGTACAGCTTGCAGAGCTGTGAGCCAAATAAGCTTCTTTTCTTTATAAACTACCCAGCATCAGGCATTCCTTTACATCAGCAGCACAAACAGGCTAAGATACCCAGTGACTCTGGGATGCTGTTGGGATTAGCCCTGGACCGCCCTGAGAAGTTGACTCTTGTAGGGTGCCATTGGGTTTACATTAACAGCCATGAGGTGTCTGCCGAGTGCCAGCATTGTCACAGGCATTAGTAGTACCTATGGGCAGCTGTCTTTTCTATTTTGCTCACTACCTGGAAGAATGTCTGCAGAGTGAACATACAGTGACAGTCATATCCAGCTTCCATAGGCTCACAGCACAGACAGTTTTGGAAGGCTCCTTCTTATTTGTTTTTTTTGATACGGAGTTTTGCTCTGTCACTCAGGCTGGAGTGCAATGGCACAATCTCAGCTCACTGCAACCTCTGCCTCCTGGGTTCAAGCGATTCTCCTGCCTTAGCCTCCTGAGTAGCTGGGATTACAGTCACGTGCCACCACGCCCGGCCAAGTTTTGTGTTTTTGTGGAGATGGGATTTCACCATGTTGGCCAGGCTGGTCTTGAACTTGAGACCTCAGATAATTCACCCACCTTGGCCCTCCCAAAGTGTTGAGATTACAGGCGTGAGCCACCACACCTAGTCTGGAGGGCTTCTTTAAGAAAAGGAGACTGGGTGCAGTGACTCATGCCTGTAATCCCAGCACTTTGGGAGGCCGAGGTGGACGGATCACAAGGTCAGGAGTTCGAGACCAGTGTGGCCAACATGATGAAACCCCGTATCTACTAAAAAAATACAAAAATCACCCAGGCATGGTGGTGTGTGCCTGTAATCCCAGCTACTTGGGAGGTTGTGACAGGAGAATTGCTTGAACCCGGGAGGTGGAGGTTGCAGTGAGCGGAGATCTGGCCACTGCACTGCAGCCTGGGCGAAGGAGCAAGACTTCGTCTCAAAAAAAAAAAAAAAAAAAAAAGCTTCAAAATAATTTATTTAGACTGAAAAATCCTAACAATTGCGGGTTTTAAAAAGCCTTGCAGGCCATGTTATCCTAAGATGTAGGACAATCACATATTTTTTGTGAATTAGCTCACTTGCCTGTCTCCGAAGTGCTTGTCTGCAGACTAGCTTCTGTCACCATTGATTTCCACTCTGTTGTGTCACCTTTGCTCACATGCCCAGTGCTGGGCTCAGTAGGGGGCATTCAGGCCATGGCACAGCTCCTGTGCTGCACCGTGGCCTCGGGGTGCCCAGTGAGTCAGCACAGTGGGCAGGAGGAGGTGTGGGAGCTGTACCCGAGATGGCTACGTGTGGAAGTGACTATCACTTCCTGCTCATCATCAAACAGCCCGCCAGACCCAAGTTAAAGGATCTCCATCCCAACATCCCTCTAGCTACATCCTGAATCCCCTGTGGCTACCCCTTCCCATGTAGAGTGAAGTGTAATCCAGGGAAAGTTGTAGGGAAGATACCTTACTTTTGCAAACTTTACCAAAACCTGACCTTTTACATAAGCATTGAAAAGTTCCTCCCAGAGTCTTGATAGGTACCTGTGCAAATCAGGGTCCCTAAAACTGAAGCTTAATTAGCTTTACTATACAGTCACAGTAGTGAATATTTGCTGCAAATATTTGTTGAATTGAGTAAAAGACATGGGCCCAGGCTTTGAAAAGCTCACACCACAGTGCAGAGACCGAAACTTGCAGAACCCAGGACATCTTGTCCCAAGCTAGGTTCCTGAGTCTACCTGAGCATGGCCTGTGCAGCAGACCGCAGAGCCAGAGAAAGCCTGGATTTGGCCTGACCACTTAGAGAGTCAAACACTATTCACCCTTCTAGAGCCTTCTTTCATAGTGTCTCTTCATACTCAGATGTCAGGACCCAAAGACTTGAAGCTGAGGGCTGCTGTGGAGAACAACAGGACCACTTGTCCTAGTTTCGCAAACAGCATGTTTTTAAGCAGTTTTAAGGAGTAGACCACAGAGGGGACCAGCAGTTTTGTTCAGAGGACTTGGTAAAGTCTGGGGGCCCAGATTCCTGAGCTTGGATTAAAACAGAACCCAGCTCTTTTTCTTTTTAATTTTTTTAAGTCAAGGTCTTGGCTGGGCACAGTGGCTCACATCTGTAATCCTAGCACTTTAGAAGGCCAAGGCAGGTGGATCACTTGAGCTCCAGAGTTTGAGATCAGCCTGGGCAACATGGATAAACCTCCTCTCTACAAAAACAAAAACAAAAACAGAAACAACAAAAGAAGAGTCAGGGTCTTGCTGTGTTGCCCAGGCTCAGACCTCCTGACCTCAGGCAATCCTCTGGGCTCAGCCTCCTGAGTAGCTGAAACTACCAGCCATTCCCTGCTCAGAGCCCAACTCTGAGGGGCAGACACAGGGAAGGTATTTTCATGGATTCCTGGGGTGAGTTTGGAAACCAAGATTCTTGCATAGGTAAGTGTTAATCATGATTTAAAGTGTAGCTGGGCAGAGCGGGAGGAAGTGGATGGGGTCGGGGCCTGAGAGACCAAGCCGGCTCACACGTGCAGCTGGGCTCCCCGTGGACACCAGGTGGGGGATACCTGTCTCTGGTAGGAGGTTCTGCTGTGCATTATCTGGTTGTCCCTTTGCAGGTAGGAGAGAATTTCCAGCCTCTTCTTTAGAAATCAACACTGTTCCTCCCAAGAGGGAGATGTAGCCTTGGTTTTGTACTGTTCTGTGGGGGCCTGAAGCCCAGACTGTGTTAGTATACTTACTACTCTTCCTGTAAGCCTGGGCTTACCCCAACCCCACCCCACAGCACTCCTCAGGCAGGGAGAGGGACAAGGGATCACAGAACCCTGGGTGGCCTCATCCTCCCTGGGGGCTTCTATGGGGCTCCCCACCTTGCTCTGACCCAGCTGCACCCTCACTTCTTGTGGACCTGCAGGTGGGCAGCACAAACTGGATCTTGGCTCTGCTACCCTCTTGCTGCTGGGCACTCAAGCCCTGAGCTCTGGTGTGCATGCTGCCTGGGCAGGGAACACTGCTCAGTGGCCTAGGAATACAGTCCCTCTGGGGATGTGGTAAGCAGTAAGTATTGATAAGGGCATCAGTGTGGTGGTGTCCTGCAGAGGAAAATCAATCCTTAGAGCAGCACTGCCCTGAGCTCACACTCTTGATCATGCAGAGTGCTAACTGGATGGGTCAGCATCTTGGATGCCTTAGATCTGCACTTTGGGTGTGTAAAGGAAAAAAGATGTCAGGACCTCCCAGATTTAGGCAAAAGTGAAGATTAAGCCCTGAGGCCGAGTCATTGCAACATCCTCTTCCAAATGAACAGCGGTTACTGACATTAGGCATCAGCCAGGTCCCCATGGAAAGGTAAAGGGAAGGACCAGAAGGGCTCCACCTCCACAGATCACTCAGAAAGGAGTTCTTTGCTGGCCTCCCATAAAAGACGACATGCCAGTTGTAACTTGAGGTCTACAAGCTAAGTCTAGCTCCTAAAATGAGTCTGTTCATTCCATACTGAGAATGTGGATTACATGCTTATCTTCCCTACAGAACAAAGTCAAGACTCCTTCCTCCGCCTTCCCTTCCTCCACCTTCCCCGCACAATTGACTCTTCCTTTACTCTCTTTTTTCTCTTACGTAAAAACGTAGATTTACTAGACACTAACTAAAGTCTCACAAGAATGTATTAAGTTGGGGCAAACTAATTTGGTTTTTGCCATTACTTGTAATTTTACACCAACCTAACTATAAAACTACTCCCACCTGTCTGCCTCTCTTCCTACATGCCTGCCCCCACCCTCCTTTAAGTAAATGTATAAATACAAAACTTCCTGAAAGCCTCTTTGGAAAAACAGCCACAGATGTGTCTGTGGTTTGTGTTTTTCCAGATGTTCCCTAAAGTGGCTGAATAAACCTACGCCTCAGTCCCTCATTTTGGTTGTCAGGTAATGTGTGTCATGTTTCAAACCACAGCCCTTGGTGTTCTATGAGCTGTGGATGGAAGCCGTCTGCCGGGATTAGGTGGAATACCACCAGGTAAGGATGTTTGTTCTCTGAATCACTTCTGCCGGGCACTCTCCAAGTAGATTCCCTTCCTGTTTCTCGGAGAAGCTGGATCTAGTCCTCCGTCAGTGGTTGTGAGAAGATGCTGTGGAGCTCTCCACCAATGTGTTGTGAGAGGACTGCGCTGAATGCAATGGCAAATCAGAAAGCTTAGAAAGGGGCCAGACACAGTGGCTCATGCCTGTAATCCCAGCACTTTGGGAGGCCGAGGTGTGTGGATCTCTTGAGGTCAGGTGTTCGAGACCAGCCTGGCCAACATGGCAAAACCCCATCTTTACTAAAAAAACAAAACAAAACAAAACAAAAAAAACAAAAATTAGCCAGGTGTGGTGGCATACACCTGTAATTCCAGCTACTTGGGAGACTGAGGCAGGACACTTGCTTGAACCCAGGAAGTGGAGGTTGCAGTGAGCCCAGATCGCACCACTGCACTCCAGCCTGGGTGACAGAATGAGACTCCATATCCCAGAAAAAAAAAAAAAAAAAAAAAAAGAAAAGAAAGAAAGAAAGAAAAAGAAAAAAGAAAGAAAGAAAGCTTAGAAAGGGTTTCCAGCTTCTCAAACAAATTAGGTCATCAGTGTCTTTAGGAACTAAGTCATATATTAACATTCTATTTCACATCTCAATTCTTTACATCTTCCCCTCAAACTTCGTTCCCCAACCTCTAAGGAATTTTTCCATCATGTGCTGACTAAGCCCTTATTGTCATGAAACCCAAAATCCGAATCCCAAAGAAATTAATCTGAAAATCCTTGATTCTGTAACGGGCTTGGTTTGCTACTTTCGTTTCATGCAAACTGCCTGCTGAAAAAGAACTGTAAAATTTCTCTCCTTTCTTATCCAGCGAGTGCCCTTTTTTGTGTGTTTGCAGGAAGCCTCCTAAGCTACTGCAGAGAAGTGGGGAGCTATTTATAAATGCAGCACACGATGGTGCTGGGCTCGGCAAGTGCATCACCCAGAACTGGACGTTTAGGGAGGAGGACATGGTATCATTTACCCTCTAATCTGCCCTGGCCTGCTGCCCAGGGAATGCCATCTGAGCCCTTGAGGGAGCCCCACGGGAAAGTTCAGTCCCTGAGGACCCCAGCTGGTTGGTTTGAAAATGTCTGCAGCTGTAACTTGCACTGGGCGTGGAGAACTCACTGGCACTCAGTTTTCTGTGTCAATTCATACCCCTAGAGAAGTTCTCATGAGTTACAATGGAGATTGGAGTTTCCCACAGCCCCAGCATCCTGCACTGTCCTCTGAGGTAACAGCAGAGTGCAGGGCAGAGCGAGATGCTTTAACTGAGCTGCAGACTCCAGACCCAGATGATCCAGAACTGGGCTTTCCTATGGTGCTCCGTGCTCCTGGATATAATTTGAAACTTTTTTTTTTTTTTTATGATTTTTAATGCATCACAGGGAATGGTAGAAGCACCAAAAAGCTTAGAATCAGGTAGGCATCTCTTCGTTTTTTTGAGAAGGAAAATAGAGTAGATCGTCAGAAACTGTCGGGTTGCTTGACGTAGCTTCCTGAGCACTCCTGGGGTTGATTGCTGAGCATATGATTTATGAACATTAGGAAGAAATACAGATTGCCAGGAATCTGTGCTAGTTCAGAAGAGCAGGCCATGCCAAACTCACACTGTTCCTTGTTTAGAGGGTGGTCCTTGGTTCATACCTCAGAGGAATTCCATAGAAAGCATATTTTAACATTTTATCAGGCATTTGACATAAAATCCCATGTATAAAATAAAGAAATATGGTCTTGGTGGCGCACAATTGGACAGGTGAAAGATCAATTGATTGAACATCTACATTAAAAAACCTGCACTGTCCCAATTACCCTAATTTGCTCATTACACATTGTACACATGTATCGAAATATCACATGTATCCCCAAAATATATACATCTATGATATATCAATTTTAAAAATAAAAAATAAAATAAGAGAGGAAAAAACCCTTGAAGGTAAGAACATGGATCATGTTTAAGGATCTCTTGATGTGGTTGCATAAGAGATTTTAGTTTGGGGTAGGTTAAATTTTAATCACTAACTTCCCTTCCAACCATAGAACATCTATTCACAGTGTAAATTTAAAAGGAGAAAACCACCTTGGGACTTTCAAAAATACTGCGATGTGGTTAGAATCCTAGAGTTCTCAGATTTAAATATGTCTACCCCATATGTCATTTCCACTCTCCTTTTTGAAGATTTGCTGTATTTTTATTTCTCACTAAATTTGCATGGGGCTAAGTGTAATTATTTGTATGTAATAAATTATATAATACAAGAAAAAAACTGGATCAGTATTATCCTGGAGAATGAAGTAGTCTAGTTTTGAATTTCAATGTTCAGAAATGTTAAACTTGCTGCCAAATCTGTCAATAATAAAAAACTTATAGGGAAAGCTAGTATGTCAACAACACAATTCAGCTTAGAAGCTTGATAGGCCTAGAATGATGGGCTCAGACCAACAAGTCAAATGTGAGCCCAGATAAATGTCAAGTTTGGATTTAGATTTTTAACCATGGGGGAAACATTTTGGCAATTCATGTGAAAAAGAACTGGGGAGTCAAATATAAAGAATTTATTTATTTATTTTTTTTGACACAGGGTTTCACTCTGTCACTCGGGCTGGAGTGCAGTGGTGCCATCACGGCTCACTGCAGCCTTGACCTCCTGGGCTCAAGAGATCCTTCCACCTCAGGCTCCTGAGTAGCTGGGACTACAGGCGTGCACCACCATGCCTAGTAAACTTTTAAACTGTTTTTGGTAGAGATGAGGTTTTGCCGTGTTGCCCAGGCTGGTCTCAAACTCCTGGGCTCAAGTGATCCTCCTGCCTTCGCCTCTCGGAGTGCTGAGATTACAGGCATGAGCTACCACACCAAGCCAGAAACATTTTAATGTTTAAAACATATGTATGTTTTTAGTTTTTTACTTTAAGAAAACCAACAAAATGCATATTATAAAAATCAGGAAAAAATAAAGAAGCAGTGGAGAAGAAAATGCCCATATTCCCACCAAGGAGAAGCCATTTGTGAAGGAGCAAAGATGAGGCTGGGGAGGCGAGGAGTGAGCTTGGCCAGGGCTCAGGGGCACGGATTTGGCTTCTGAGGTTCCATTTCCTCATCGCTAAAGCGAAGGGTGGTCCGTTGGCCTGTTAGAACCCTTCTCATGTTAGGAATGAATGACTTACTGATAAGATATGGCTGTCTGCAACAGCTGAAAGGCTCTGAGGCTATCAAAGGAAGCAGATTGAGCAATGCTGTTCTGAATTTCAGAAGACGAAACCCCACAAGTGGGTGAGGTGATACTTAAATAAACCAAGAAAACTTTACTCTCTATTTCCAGAACTAGAGAGGGCTACTTGTGCTATGGTTTGAATATGGTTTGTTTGGCCTTGCCAAGGCTCAGGTTGAAATTTAATCCCAGTGTTGGAGGTGGGGCCCGGTGGGAGGTATTCATGATCAGGTTGGTGCATCTGACCTCACAGTAATGAGTGAACTTTCCCTCTACCAGTTCCCACGAGAGTTTGCCCGAAACCAGATTGTTAAAAAGAGCCTGGCACCTCCCTTCTCTCTCTCTTGCTTCCCTCCTCTCACCTTATGACCCCTGTTTCCCCTTACCTCTCACCACGAGTAGGAGCAGCCTGAAGCCCTCCTAGAAGCAGATCCTGGCACCATGCTTATTGTACAGCATGCAGAACTGTGAGTCAAATAAACCTCTTTTCTTTATAAATTACCCAGTCTCAGGTCTTCCTTTATAACAATACAAACTGACTAAGACAAGTTGTCAAGTGTCAAGTACACTGATATGGGGTAAACCAATGATCACCTGTCACTTTCAGTTTGGTTAAGAGAAGATTTCTTTTTTAGACGGAGTTTCACTCTTGTTGCCCAGGCTGGAGTGCAATGGTGTGATCTCGGCTCTCCACAACCTCCACCTCCCAGGTTCAAGTGATTCTCCTGCCTCAGCCTCTCGAGTAGCTGGGATTACAGGCACGTGCTACCACGCCCAGCTAATTTTGTATTTTTAGTAGAGAAGGGGTTTCACCATATTGGTCAGGCTGGTCTCGAACTCTTGACCTCAGGTGATCCGCCTGCCACGGCCTCCCAAAGTGCTGGGATTACAGGCGTGAGCCACCACATCCGGCTGGCTAAGAGATTTCTGAAATTCCTCTAAATTCCTGAATCTCAACCCCTACAAAAGCCTCATTTGGCAGGGTGCAGTGGCTCATGCCTGTAATCCCAGCACTTTTGAAGGCAGAGGCAGGTGGATTTCCTGCGGTCAGGGGTTCGAGACCAGCCTGACCAACGTGGTGAAACCGTATCTCTACTAAAAATACAAAAATTAGCCAGGGTTGGTGGCGCATGCCTGTAATCCCAGCTACTTGAGAAACTGAGGCAGGAGAGTTGCTAGAACCCGGGAGGCAGAGGTTGCAGTGAGCCGAGATCATGCCATTGCACTGCAGCCTGGGCAACAAGTGCGAAACTCTGTCTTGGAAAAAAAAAAAAAAAAGAAAACCTCGTTAATCCAGACACCATTTATTAAGAAATTGCATTTGTTGAGAAAGGAAATTCCTTCCAGGCAGTGACTCATGCCTGTAATCCCAATACTTTGAGAGGCCAAGTCAGGTGAATTGCTTGAGCCTAGGAGTTTGAAACCAGCCTGGGCAACATGGTGAAAATTTGTCTCTACAAAAAAATACAAAAATTAGCCAGGTGGGGTGGTGTGCACCATGGTCCCAGCTACTCTGGATGCTCAGGTGAGAGAATCAGCTGAACCCAGGGAGGCTGAGGCTGCAGTGAGCTGTGATTGTGCCACTGTACTCCACCTGGGTGAAAAGTGAGACCCTGTCTCATAAAAAAAAAGGAGAGAAATTCTTACTCAATGCTAAAGGTGTTGAAATAATTCTTCCTCTGCATTTTCAAAACACTCCAAGAGGCGAAGGCAGGAAGATCACTTGAGCCCAGGAGTTTGAAACCAGCCTGGGCAACATGGCGAAACCTCATCTCTACCAAAAATAGTTTAAAAGTTTACCAGGCATGGTGGTGCACGCCTGTAGTCCCAGCTACTCAGGAGCTTGAGGTGGAAGGATCCTTTGAGCCCAGGAGGTCAAGGCTGCAGTGAGCCGTGAAACATAAAAACATAAAAAAGGAAAATATTATTAAATAGCAAGACTTTTTCTTCTTTTGAGATGAGTCTCACTCTCATCCGGGCTGGAGTGCCGTGGTGTGATTATAGCTCACTGCAACCTCAAATTCCTGGGCTCAAGCCATCCTCCTCAGCCTCCTGAATAGTTGGGATGACAGGTGTGCACTGCCATGCCTGGCTAATTTTTGTGTGTGTGTGTGTGTGGAGATGAGGGTCTCACTATGTTGCCCAGGCTAATCTCAAATTCCTGGCCTCAAGTGATTCTCCCACCTTGGCCTCCCAAACTGCTGGGATGACAGATATGACCCACTGTGTGCCTGACAATACCAAGACTTTTTCAAAGAGAGCCCAATAAATTGAAGATCATTGCTGTACCTTTTCATGTTCCTGGTCTAACTACAAATGTATACATATGAAAGGTGTTTTGTTTTCATAGCATGCCATTACATAATGATGTCTAACTGTGAAAGCCTGGTTATGCTCATTAATTAGTCCTACAATTAGCTGTACCATTGCAAAAACATGTAACCAATCTAAATACTCATCAATTGATGTGTGGATAAAGAAAATATGGTGTGTAGATACACCATGGAATACTACTCAGCCATAAAAAAGAATGAAACAATGTTTTTTGCAGCAATTTGGATGGAACCGAAAGCCACTGTTCTGAGTGAGGTAACTCGGGAATGGAAAATCAAATACCATATGTTCTTACTTATAAGTGGGAGGGGAGCTAAGCTATGGGTACATAAAAGCATACAGGGTGGTATAATAGACTTTGGAGACTCAGAAGCGGGAGGGTGGGAGGGGAGTGAGGGATAAAAAACTACACATTGCGTACAATGTACACTATTCGGGTGATGGGTGCACCAAAATCTCAGACTTCACTGCTATATGTTTCATCCATGTAAACAAAACCCACTGGTATCCCAAAAGCCATTGAAATAAAAAAAGTATGTATTAGTCCCTTATTGCATTGCTATAAAAACTACTCAAGACTGGGTAATTTATAGAGAAAGAGGGTTTAATTGACTCACAGTTCCACAGACTGTACAGGTAGCATGGCTGGGAATGCCTCAGGAAACTTACAATCATGATGGAAGGTGAAGAGGAAGCAAGGAAAGTCTTACGTGGCCAGAGAAGGAGGAAGAGAGAAAAGGGGGAGGTGCTACACACTTTTAAACAACCAGATCTTGTGAGAACTCTCTCACGATGATGAGAACAGCAAGGAGGAAGTACGCCCCCATCATCCAATCGCCTCACCTCCCACTAGGTCCCTCCTCCAACGTTGGGGATTACAATTCAACATGAGATTTGGACGGGGACACAAATCCAAACCATATCAATATATATAATAAAAAATAAAAAGGTGGATAATAAGGAGAAAAAATTAATTATCTGTACCCAGATGCATTTTAATTTGCATTATACATTACACTAACGTCCAGAAAAATATAGCCCTTTAAATACTATAATTCAAAAATTTTCACAAATTTTCCTCTCCTACTGGCCGCCTTCTTGCTTTTTCCTTTCTGCTTTTAAGTTTTCAGTGATAAGGAATTCTCAGTAGATTTCAGTATCAGCCTTGATTTTAAGATGGTGATTTGCTTTGAAAATGCTGGTATTCCTGTAAGACTGGAAATTAACGACTCTTAGATAAAGTTCAGGGAGGATAACTGCGTGGATGACAGCTCTTGAATCCTGCTCTCTCACAAATGTCACACACGTCACAGGCTGGTGGGAATTGGGAAGACACGGGGGTCCCGTTACGAACTGTCTGACCACTCTCCTTCCTCCTCTCCCAGCCAGTGGAGGCATTTCTTCTCTCAGGCCTTTTATTTACTGTCACCTGTGCCTGGGACTCATTTCCTTGCCATGTTTACACAGCTTCAGTTTCTGCTCAAATGTCCCCTCTTCAGAGAAGTCTTCCCCCGGTTTACATGTCCTTCAATCCCAGAAATTATCCTACTTGCTTTTTCACTTGTTTGTTCTATGACCTCCTGGAGGGCAGGTCTTGTTCATGCTGTACCTTCTGTCCCTACACAGGTGCCAGGAACCCAGGAGGGGCTTCATCAGTATCTGTTGAGCAGATGTCAGGTCCCTGCCTCAAAGACCTTGCAGTCTGGTAGGGAGAGGCAAACAATAAGGATTCCACAAGATAATTCCTGAAATGCAAGTACGTGCCAAAAATCATGTGGGAGAAGAAGTGCTCCGTGTTTCCTGAGAGTTGGTGCTGGTCAAGGTATTGAGGTATAATATTCCTGAGTTGAGTTTAAGGACAAGTCAGAGCCCGGCCACCTGACACCAGGACAAAGGGGTTGCAGGTGGAACAGCGCATCCAGACAGAATCCCAGAAGTGTGGCGGCCCATCCCACATTGGAAGGCCCAGATGGCTGCCCTTGGCAGAGACAGAGCTCAGTGAGTAAACCCATGGGCTCCCTTGCACTTTCTATTTTTTCAGTTGAGTTCATGTGACCAGATCTAAAAATGATGTGTGATACTTCCTGACCAAGGATGTTAAGAGCTGGTGTGTCTCCTCCCTCCCTTCCTTCCCTTTCTCCTCCCTGGGACCACGGATGGCCATGTTGGGATGGCCGTGTGACAAGAAGGGGTCCTGGATCTCTGACTCACTGCCTGGCGGAGAGCCTGCTCTTTGTCTGGGTGAGTAATAAATCTAGAATTGGCTTCTGTAGATGCTGGCGGTGAATACACCCATCTGATACACTGACCGAGTAGAGAATGCTCATGGGCATTGTCCTTATCCAGATGAGATGAACAAAAAGTAAAAATCTCATGTAGCTTTCTCTACCTTTCTAGAGAGTGGGCATTCTCACCTCAGTTTCATCTAGAACAACACTTTTTCTATTTATCTCGCTTTGTCTTAGATCATTGGTGTTGCTTTAAAGAAATATCTGAGACTGGAGGATTTGTAAAGAAAAAAAAGGATTATTTGGCTCATGGTTCTGCTGATCAGAAGCCTGGGCATCCGGTGAGGGCTCACGCTGCTTCCACTCATGTGCAAGTCAAAGGCGAGCTGGCACTGGCGGAGATCACATAGCAAGAGAAGTCAGAGAGAGAGCGAGAGGGGAGGTGCCCATGTCTTTCTACCAATCAGCTTTCACAGCAACTAATAGAGAGAGAACTCGTTACTTCAAGGACAGTACCAAGCCATTCATGAGAGATCCATCCCCAGGACGCAGACACCTCCCATTCAGCCCCACCTCCAACTTTGGGGACCACATTCCAACATAAGAGTTGGAGAGAACATACATCCAAACTATAGCATACTTATTTAAGCATTATTGATCAGATTTTCTTTTTCTTTTTTTTTTTTTTGAGACCGGGTCTTGCTCTGTCGCTCATGCCAGAGTGTAGGACATCATCTCATCTTACTGCAACCTCCACCTCCCGGGTTCTAGTCATTCTCCTGCTTCAGCCTCCCGAGTAGCTGGGACTACAGGCACACACCACCATGCCCTGCTAATTTTTGTATTTTTAGTAGAGATGGGGTTTCACCATGTTGTCCAGGCTGGTCTCGAACTTCTGACCTCGTGATCTGCTGGCCTCAACCTCCCAAAGTGCTGAGATTACAGATGTGGCCCACCGCGCCCAGCCAATCAGATTTTCTTTAATAAAAGACTCATTTGCAAAAAAAAAAAAAAAACCACCAAGGCATAAAATAAATGAAATTAGCGTCAATGGAGGCTGGTTAACCACCTGCCCACAGTGAAGCCTTCAATGTGTGTTATCTGGCTTATTCCTCATAACACCTCTGTGATGTAGATATTGTCACTATCTGCATTTTTCAGGTTTGGAAACTAAGTCTTACAGAAGCGAATGGCTAGTCTGGGTGACACTGGGAGTGGGTAGGGAAAGCCAGGGTTTCAGCCCAGCTCTGTCTGACAGCAAAGAGCTTGCTCCTAACTCCTGAGCGACTCCACTGGTCTAATTCAGTCGTCCACTGAAGGCTCAAATCTTCAACAAGGATCTTTTACTTCCTACCTGGTAGAACAGCCAATCACAGCTCTGGTCTTTTTTAATTTGTAAGAAAGTTCTTCTTTACCCAAAGGGAAAATCTGCCTCCCGGGACTCTCGTAAATGCTTCTTGACTAGAGTCATTTATTTCTTCCTATACTGGGACTGCTACGTTATGTATGTATCTTTCCATTTTAAGAAAACAAAGGATTTGTCTAGGAAAAGGAAAGAGCTAATAAACTGTTTCCAGATATTATAGTTTTCCACTGCAGAGAGAGGAGTTATGCAACAGCAACGATTATTATAAAATAGTGCATTTCAACATCCTAGCAAGGAATGCATATGGCGTTGGCCGTCGGTTCTAGGATCCATAGCCCCACCGATGCTATAGTCTTGTTGGTCTTTTAACATCCTGCACATCTAAATCACGTATTTGAAGCACCTTTATTGTGACTCATGGACAGCAGTGTTCCCCCTGAATCATCCTAGGGGCTTAAATCAGGTGCACACTCTCAAAATACAATATATGTTCTTCCTGTGTGAATGACTAATATGATGTCATTCGTAACAAATTCTAGTCTCAGCTCTGATTCCCTTTCACTAAGACCTTATAAATGCATTCTTGACCGGGTGCAGTGGCTCACGCCTGTAATGCCAGCACTTTGGGAGGCCGAGGTGGGCAGATCACAAGGTCAGGAGATCGAGACCATCTTGGCTAACATGGTGAAACTCCATCCCTACTAAAAACACAAAAAATTAGCTGGGCGTGGTGGCGGGTGCCTGTAGTCCCAGCTACTCAGGAGGCTGAGGCAGGAGAATTGCTTGAACCCGGGAGGCGGAGGTTGCAGTGAGCCAAGATTGTGCCACTGCACTCCAGCCTGGGCGACAGAGTGAGATTCTGTCTCAAAATTAATTAATTAATTAATTAAAAATGTGTTCTCAACTGCAGACTAAGGGGATGTAGAGGAACCAATATCTCAGCAGCTTCTGAATTTCAGAAGGTCCGCGAAAAAAGATTTGTTATATCCGACCTCTTCAACAGGGATCCTAACCTAACTTTGTCATATGGTCAGAAGCCTCAGATACTGTTTTCTCAGCCTCCGATTCCTACATCCACTGTGTGCTTTTGTTTAGTCTGTAGCAGTGTAAAGTTAGGGGGCATGGTTCACAAGACCACTC
The DNA here is from genome assembly GCF_047675955.1 of Chlorocebus sabaeus. Lineage (NCBI taxonomy): Eukaryota > Metazoa > Chordata > Mammalia > Primates > Cercopithecidae > Chlorocebus > Chlorocebus sabaeus. The sequence goes on along the minus strand of NC_132928.1, from coordinate 67,366,425 downwards.
TCACTTCAAACATTGATTGCAAATTTGAGGCTTCCCAAGACCACTGTCAAGGTTTGATAATTCTCTAGAAGGACTCATGGAACTCACTGAAAGCTGAAATACCCATAGTTACGGGTTACAGCTTTTTTTGTTTTGCTTTATTTTTGTTTTTGTTGTAATTTTTTTTTTTTGACAGGGTTTTGCTCTATCACCCAGGGTGGAGTGCAGTGGTGCATTCATAGCTCACTACAGCCTCAGTCTCCCAGGCTCAAGTGATCTTCCTGCCTTAGCCTCCAACATGGCTGGGACTACAGGCACATATGACCACGCCCAGCTAATTTTTTTTTTTAATTTTTGATTTTTAGTAGAGACAGGGTCTTGCTATGTGGCCCAGACTGGTCTCAAACTCCTGGGCTTAAGTGATCCTCCTGTCTTGGCCTCCCAAAGTGTTAAGATTAGAGGTGTGAGCCACTGCACCTAGCTGGTTATAGTTTACTACAGTGAAAGGATACAGATTAAAGTCAGCCAAGCCAGGCGCCGTGGCTCACAACTGTAATCCCAGCACTTTGGGAGGTGGGGAGATCACCTGAGGTCACAAGTTTGAGACCAGCCTGGCCAACATAGTGAAACCCCATCTGTACTAAAAATGCAAAAAAATTAGCCAAGCATGGTGGTGGGCACCTGTAGTCCCAGCTACTCAGGAGACTGAGGCATGAGACTCACTTGAACCGGGTGGTGGAGGTTGCAGTGAGCCAAGATCACGCCACTGCACTCCAACCTGGGCGACAGAGTGAGAACCCGTCTCAAAAGTTTATGTCTTAAGTAATAAGAAAAAGAAGAAAAAAACTTAACCCACAGCTAACGAGCAGAAGGAAAAATAAAAATCACAGCAGGGACAAATAAAAAGAGAAGAAAAACAACAGGCCTATTGCAACCCCCGTCCCCTCCACCTCCACTGGAACAGGCACTGGTATCCACAGCTGAGAGACCCATAGACAGTTCACATCATAGGACTCTGTGCAGACAACTCCCAGTATCAGCCCAGAGCCGGATAGACTCGATGGGTGGTTAGACCCAGAAAAGAGACAACAATCACTGCAGTTCGGCTTGCAGGAAGCTGCATCCATAAGAAAAGGGGGAGAGTACTACATCAAGGGAACACCCCATGGGACAAAAGAATCTGAACAACAGCCTTCAGCCCTGGACCTTCTCTCCGACAGAGACTACCGAAATGAGAAGGAACCAGAAAACCAACCCTGGTAATGTGACAAAACAAGGCTCTTCGGCACCCCCGCAAAATCACACTAATTCACCAGCAATGGATTCAACAAACCAAGAAAAATCCCTGATTTACCTGAAAAATAATTTAGGAGGTTAGTTATTAAGCTAATCAGGGAGGGAGCAGAGGAAGGCAAAGCCCGATGCAAGGAAATCCAAAATATGATACAAGAAGCGAAGGGAGAAATGTTCGGGGAAATAGATAGCTTAAAGAAAAAGCAATAAAAAAATCAGGAAACTTTGTACACACATTTAGAAATGTGAAATGCTCTGGAAAGTCTCAGCAATAGAATTGAACAAGTAGAAGAAAGAAATTCAGAGCTTGAAGACAAGGTCTTCGAATTAACCCAATCCAATAAAGACAAAGAAAAAAGGATAAGAAAATACGAACAAAGCCTCCAAGAAGTCTGGGATTATGTTAAACAACCAAAACTAAGAATAATCAGTGTTCCTGAGGAAGAAGAGAATGTTAAAAACTTTGAAAACATATTTGGGGGAATAATCAAGGAAAACTTCCCCGGCCTCACTAGAGACCTAGACAGCCAAATATAAGAAGCACAAAGAACACCCAGGAGATTCATTGCAAAAAGATCTTCGCCTAGCCACATTGTCATCAGGTTATCCAAAGTTAAGACAAAGGAAAGAATCTTAAGAGCTGTGAGACAGAAGCGCCAGGTAACCTATAAAGGAAAACCTATCAAATTTACAGCAGATTTCTCAGCAGAAACCCTACAAGCTGGAAGGGATTGGGATCCTATCTTCAGCCTGCTCAAACAAAGCAATTATCAGCCAAGAATTTTTGTATCCAGTGAAATTAAGCATCATATATGAAGGAAAGATATAGTCTTTTTCAGACAAACAAATGCTGAGAGAATTCGCCACTACCAATCCACCACTAAAAGAACTGCTAAAAGGAGTTCTAAATTTGGAAACAAATCCTGGAAACACATCAAAACAGAACCTCTTTAAAGCATAAATCACACAGGATCTATAAAGCAAAAATACAAGTTAAAAAGCAAAAACAAAAAACAAAAGCACACAGGCAACAAAGAGCATGATGAAGGCATGTTGAATTTAATACTAACATTGACTGTAAATGTCCTAAAGGGCTCCATTTAAAAGATACAGAACTGCAGAATGAATAAGAACTCATCAACCAACTATCTGCTGCCTTCAGGAGACTCACCTAGCACATAAGGACTCATATAAACTTAAAGTAACGGGGTAGAAAAAGGCATTTCATGTAAATGGACACCAAAAGTGAGCAGGGGTAGCTATTCTTATATCAGACAAAACAAACCTTAAAGCAACAGCTGTTAAAAGAGACAAAGAGAGACATTATATAATGGTAAAAAACCTTGTCCAACAGGAAAATATCACAATCCTAAACATATATGCACCTGACACTAGAGCTTCAAAATTTATAAAACAATTGCTAACAGACCTAAGAAGTGAGATAGACTGCAACACAATATTAGTGGGGGACTTCAGTCCTCCACTGGAAGCACTAGACAGGTCATCAAGACAGAAGGTCAACAAAGAAACAATGGATTTAAACTATACGTTGGAACAAATGGACTTAGCAGATACACACAGAACAACATTTCATCCAACACTCGCAGAATACACATTCTACTCAACAGTGTGTGGAACTTTCTCTGAGATAGACCATATGGTAGGCCATAAAATGAGGCTAAATACATTTAAGAAAATTGAAATTATATCAAGCACTCTTTCAGATCACAATGGAATAAGACTGGAAATCAACTCCAAAAGGAACCTTCAAAACCATGCAAATACATGGAAATTAAATAACCTGCTCCTGAATGAGCATTGGATCAAAAATGAAATCAAGATGGAAATTAAAAAATTCTTTGAACTGACCAACAATAATGACACAACCTATTAAAATCTGTGGGATATGGCAAACATGGTGCTAAGCGGAAAGTTCATAGCCCTAAATGCCTACATCAAAAAGACGGAATGAACACAAACTGACGCTCTAAGGTCACACCTCAAGGAACTAGAGAAACAAGAACAAACCAAACCCAAACCCAGAGAAGAAAGGAAATAACCCAGATCAGAGCAGAACTAAATGAAATTGAAACAAATAAGAAAAAAATACAAAAGACAAATGAAACAAAGCTGATTCTTTGAAAAGATAAATACAATTGATTGACTATTATACAATTGATTAACCAAGAAAAGAAGGGAGAAAATCCAAGTAACCTCACTAAGAAATGAAACAGGAGATATTATAACTGACACCACTGAAATACAGAAGATCATTCAAAGCTACTATGAACAACTTTATGCACATAAACTAGAAAACCTACAAGAGATGAATAAATTCCTAGAAACATACAACCTTCCTAGCTTAAATTAGGATGAATTAGATACCCTGAACAGACAAATAATGAGCAGTGAGATTCAAATGGTAATTTAAAAATTACCCAAAAAACACAAAAAAGTCCAGGACCAGACAGATTCACAGCAGAATTCTACCAGACATTCAAAGAAGAGTTGGTACTAATCCTTTTGACACTATTCCACAAGATAGAGAAAGAAGGAACCCTCCCTAATTCATTCTATGAAGCCAGCATCACCCTAATACCAAAACCAGGAAAGGACATAATCAAAAAAGAAAACTACAGACTGATATCCTTGATGAATATAAATGCTAAAATCCTTAACAAAATACTAGCTAACCGAATCCAACAACATATCAAAAAGATAATCCACCATGATCAAGTGGGTTTCGTACTAGGGATGCAGGGATGGTTTAACATATGCAAATCAATTCATGTGATACACCACATAAACAGAATTAAAAACAAAAATCACACGATCATTTCAATAGATGCAGAAAAAGCATTAGACAAAATCCAGCATCCTTTTATGATTAAAGCTGTCAGCAAAATCTGCATACAAGGAACATACCTTAATGTAATAAAAACCATCTATGACAAACCAGCAGCCAACATGATACTGAATGGAGAAAAGTTGAAAGCATTCCCTCTGAGAACTGGAACAAGACAAGGATGCCCACTCTCACCACTCCTCTTCAACATAGTACTGAAAGTCCTAGCCAGGGCAATCAGATAAGAGAAAGAAATGAAGGGCATCCAAATCGGTAAAGAGGAAGTCAAACTGTCCCTGTTTGCTGACAATATGATTGTTTACCTTGGAAACCCTAAGAATGCCTCCAGAAAGCTCCTAGAACTGATAAAAGAATTCAGCAAAGTTTCCAGATACAAGACTAATGTACACAAATCACTAGCTCTTCTATACACCAATAGTGACCAAGTGTAGAATCAAATCAAGAACACAACCCCTTTTATAATAGCTGTAAAAAAAAAAAAAAAAAAAAACCGCACACAACAACTTAGGAATATACCTAACCAAGAAGTCAAAAGACCTTTACAAGGAAAACTGCAAAACACTGTGGAAAGAAATCATAGACAACACAAACAAATGGAAACACATCCCATGCTCATGGATGGGTAGAATCAATATTGGGAAAATGACCACACTGCCAAAAGCAGTCTACAAATTCAGTGCAATTCCCATCAAAATACCACCATCAGTCTTCACAGAATTAGAAAAAAAAACTATAAAATTTGTATGGAACCAAAAAAGAGCCCACATAGCCACAGCAAGACTAAACAAAAAGAACAAATCTGGACGCATTACACTACCTGATTTCAAAGTACACTATAAGGTCATCATCACCAAAACAGTGTGGTACTGGTATAAACACAGGCCCATAGACCAATGGAACAGAATAGAGAACCCAGAAATAAACCCAAATATTTACAGCCAACTGATTTTCGACAAAGCAAACAAAAACACAAAGTGGGGAAAGGACACTCTTTTCAACAAATGGTGCTGGGATAATTGGCTAGCCACATGTTGGAGAATGAAACTGGTTCCTCGTCTCTCACCTTATATAAAAATCAACTCAAGATGGATTAAGGACTTAAACGTAAGACTTGAAACTGTAAAAATTATAGAATATAACATTGGAAAAACCCTTCTAGACATTGGCTTAGGCAAGGATTTCATGACCAAGAACCCCAAAGTGAATGCAATATAAACAAAGCTAAATAGCTGGAACCTAATTAAACTAAAAAGCTTTTGCACAGCAAAAGGAACAGCCGGCAGAGTAAACAGACAGCCCACACAGTGGGAGAAAAATCTTCACAATCGATACATCTGACAAAGGACTAATATCCAGAATCGACAACAAACTCAAACAAATCAGTAAGAAAAAAACAAACAATTCCATCAAAAAGTGGGCTAAGGACATGAATAGACAATTCTCAAAAGAAGATACGCAAATGGCCAACCAACATATGAAAAAATGCTCAACATCACTAATGATCAGGGAAATGGAAATCAAAACCACAATGTGATACCACCTCACTCCTGCAAGAATGGCCATAATAATAAAAAATAAAAATAAAAAAACAGTAGATGTTGGTGTGGAAGTAGTGAACAGGGAACACTTCTACACTGCTGGTAGGAATGTAAACTAGTATAGCCGCTATGGAGAACAGTGTGGAGATTCCTAAGAAACTAAAAGTAGAACTACCATTTGATCCAGCAATCCCACTACTGGGTATTTACCCAGAGGAAAAGAAATCATTATTCAAAAAGATAATTGCACATGCATGTTTATAACAGCACAATTCACAGTTGCAAAATCATGGAACCAAATCAAATGCCCATCAATCAGTGAGTGGATAAAGAAACTGTGATCAAATACCTATATGATCGCATACCACACAGCCATAAAAAGGAATGAATTAACAGCATTTGTAATGACCTGGATGAGATTGGAGACTATTACTCTAAGTAGCTCAGGAATGAAAAACCAAACATCATATGTTCTCACTGATATGTGGGAGCTAAGCTGTGAGTATATAAAGGGGTAAGAATGATGCAATGGACTTTAGTGACTTGGGGGGAAAAATGGGAGTGGGCAAGGGGATAGAAAACTACAAATATGGTTCAGTGTATACTGCTCGGGTGATGGGTGCACCAAAATCTCACAAATCACCACTAAAGAACTTACTCGTGTAACCAAACACCATCTGTACCCCAATAACTTATAGAAAAATAAAATAAAAAAGAAAAACAACAGAGAAAGCCAATGAAAGGGGATTCTTGAAAAAGATCCACAAAATTTACAAATCTTTAGGTAGATTGACCATGAAAAAGAGAAGACTCAAGTTACTAAAGTGAGAAGTACAAGTGGGGACATATTGATTTTCCAGGAATGAAAATAATTATAAGAGAGTAGTAGGAACAACTATATGCCAACAAATTATATACACATAGATGAAATGCACAAATTCATAGAAACACACAATGTATCAAGAGTGAATCATGAAGAAACAGAAAACATGAATAGATCTATAGTAATAAGGAGACTGTATTGGTAATCAAAAACCTGTCAACAAAGAAAACCCTGAACAAGATTGCTTCATTGGTGCATTTTACCAAATATTTAGAGAGGATTTAACACCAAATCCTTCTCACATTCTGCTGAAATGTTAGAGAGAACACTTGTTAACTTAACCTTTGAGGCCAGCATTACTCAAACACCAAAACCAAAGACAGCAAAAGAAAACCACAAATCTCTACTTACAAATATTGATGCAAATAAAAAGCTTCAACAAAACACTAAGAAACAAAATTAGCAGCATAGTAAAAGGATTATACCCCATGACCAAGTGAGATTTACTCTCAGAATGCAAGGATGGTTCAACTATGAAAACAAATCTGACCAGGTGCAGTGGCCCATGCCTACAATCCCAGAATTTTGGGAGGCCAAGGTGGCAGAGTCACTTGAGCCCACGAATTCAAGACCAACCTGGGCGACACAGTGAGACCTCATCTCTACAAAAAAATTAAAAAATGAGGCAGGAGCATCACTTGAGCCGGGAGGTTGAGGCTGCAGTGGGCTGTGATAGTGTGCCACAGCATTCCCACCTGGGTGATGGAAGTGAGACCCTATCCCTGCCCCGCCCCCTCCAAAATCAATCAATCAATCAATCAATGTATACTCCATGTTAACAGAATGAAGGAAACAAATCCTATGAACATTTTAATTGATTCAGAAAAATATTGTTTGACAAAATTCAACACTTGTTTGTGACCAAAACTCAGAAAAAACCTAGGACTGGAAATAAACTTCCTCAACATAATAAAGGCCATATATGAAACCCCACAGCTAGCATTGCCTTCAATGGTGAATAACTGAAAGCTTTCCCCCAAGATCAGATACAAGACAAGGTTGCCTTCTTTTGCTATTTCTGCTCAACATAGCATTGGAAGTCCTAGCCAGAGCAGTTAGGTAAGAAAAAGAAATAAAAACCATTCAAATTAGAAAGTAAGAAGTAAAATTACCTGTTTGCAGATAAATGATCTTATATATAGAAAACCCTAAAGACATATAACATATACACGAACTGTCAGGACTAATAAATGACTTCCACAAAGTTGCAGAATACAAAATTAACATAGAAAAATCAGTTGCATTTGCATAAACTGACAATCAACAATCCAACGAGAAATTTTTAAAAATTCTATTTACAATAGCAACAAAAAGAATAAAATACTTAGGAATAAATTTAATCAAGGATGCAAAATCTTGCGCATTTAAACTACAAATTGTTGCCAGGCATGGTGGTGTGTGCCTGCAGTCCCAGCTACTCAGGGGGCTGAGGTGAGAGGATCAGTTGAGCCCAGGAGTTTGAGACCAGCCTGGGCAACATAATGAGACCCTGTCTTTTAAAAAAACAGATTAAAATTATAAAAGATTGGTGAGATAAATTAAAGAAGATACTAGTAAAGGAAAGACATCTCATGTTAATGGATTGGAAGATTTAATACTAATAAGATGCTATTACTACCCAAAATAACCTACATATTTAATACAATCTCTATCAAAATCCCAACAATTTTTTTTGCAGAAATGGAAAAACCCATCTTAAAATACGTATGGAATTTTAAGGCACCTTGAATAGCTAAAACAGTCTGGAAAAGAAGAACAATGTTGGAAGACTCACACTTCCCAATTTCAAAACATATTGCAAAGCTGTAGTAGTCAAAACAGTATGGTATGCACAAAAAGCCAGATATCTAGACCAATGGAATACGGAGCCCAGTAATCAGCCCTCAGACATACGGTCAAATGATTTTTGACAAGGATGCCAAGACCATTCAATGGGAAAAGTAAAGTCTTTTCAACAAATAGTGCTAAGAAAATGGATATTTACTCATAAAAGAATGAAGCTGGACCCTTACCTAACACCATAAACAAAATTTAACTCAAAATGGGTCAAAGACCTAAATGTAAGACCTAAACCTTTAAAATTCTTAGAAGAAAAAGTTGGGCAAAAGCTACATAACATTGTGTTTGGCAGTGATTTCTTGGATATAACACTGAAGGCACAGGCAAAAACATAAGAAATAGACAAATTGAGCTTTACAAAATTTTTTTAAAATTTGTGCATCAAAAGAAGCTATCACTAGAATAATAGGAAATCTACAGAATGGGAGAAAATATTTGCAGATCATATACCCTGATAAGGGATTGGTATTCAAACGCGTAGAAAACTCTTAAAATTCAATAACAGAAAAACAAACAGTTCAATTCAAAAATAGGCAAATAACATGAATAGACATTTTGCAAAGAAGATATACAAATGACCAAGAAGCCCATGAAAAGATGCTGAACATCACTAACATTAGGAAAATGCAAATCAAAATGACAATGAGATACCACCTCACACATATCAGGATGGCTATTATTAAAAAAACAATATATTAAGAGTGGACAAGGATGTGGAGAAATTGGAATCCTTGTGCATTGCTGGTGGAGATAAAAATGGTGGCTCAGTGTGGTGTTTCATGCCTGTAATCCCAGCAATTTGAGAGGCTGAGGTGGGTAGATTGCTTGAGCTCAGGATGTCAAGACCAGCCTGAGCAACATGGTGAAACCCCATCTCTACAAAAAATACAAAAATTAGCCAGGTATGGTGGTGCGTGTCTATGGTCCCAGCTACTTGGGAGGCTGAGGTAGGAGGATCACTTGAACCCAGGAGGGAAAAGTTGCAGTGAGCCGAGATTGTACCACTGCACTCCCCCGGACACGAGATCCTGTCTCAAAAAAAAAAAAAAAAAAAAAAAAAAGTACAGTTTCTGTCAAAAATAGTATGGCAGTTCCTCAAAAAAAATTAAAAATAGAATTACCATATGATACAGTGATTCCACTGCTGGGCATATACCAAAGAATTGAAAGCAGGGTCTGGAAGAGATATTTGTACATCCATGTTCATAGCAGCATTATTCACAATAGCTAAAATACAGAGGCAACCAAAGTATCTGTTGACAGACAAATGGATAAGCAAAGTGTGGTCTATCCAGACAATGCAATATTATTCAGCCTTGAAAAGAGGAAAATGTTGACACATTGCTACATTGTGGTTGAACCTTAGAAGACATTATTTTAAGTGACTTAAGCCAGACTGTATGATTTCACTTACATGAGGTACCCTAGAGTAGGCAAATTCATAGAGGCAGAAAATGGAATAGTGATAACTAGGGACTTGGGGCAGAGGAGAATAGAGAAATATCATTTACTAGGCACAGTTTTAGTTTGAGATGATGAAAAATTCTGGAGGTGGACATTGGTGATATTTGCACACAACATAAATGCGCTTCGTGTTACTGAATTGTACACTTACAAATGGTTAAAATGGTAATCTTTTTCTTTTTTTATTTCTTAAAATGGTAAGTTTTATGTTACGTATATTTTACCACAACAACAGAAAATCATTTGCATGTTATAAGTTACATCAATCCTTACAGAATTTAAAATTTCCTAAGCAATAGCCAAACAAAGGCACCTGCCTCTAGAACAGGGTTTCTCAAGCTCAGCACTACTGATATTTTGAACCAGATAATTCTTTGTTGTGGGCAGTGTCCTGTGTCTTGTGGGGTATGTAGTAGCGTCCCTGCTGTCTTCCCACTCAATGTCAGTAGCAATCCCCTCCCCTTCTGTGACAGCCAAAAACGTCTCTGGACATTGCCGAATGCTGCCCTCCCGGGGCACAAAATCACCACCAGTTGAGAACCACTAATAAGAGTTCTGAAATCCCCCACTCCGTCTCGAATACTGACAGTTGTCTAGGCAGCATCAGCTTGCAAGTCTATAGTCATAAATCCATTCCTTGAGATATCAGTAGTTAGAAGTATCTGATACAGTCCTTTCCAACCAACACTCTGAGACAGTCCTTTGTTGTAGATCGAAGTTTTAGAATCTATAGCTTAGAGTAGAGCCAGTCCATATCACAAAGAATCATTTTCCTTTCCAGTGTGCATGAAATATTTTCTTAATTCATTTGAACCCATAAATAAGACAGACAAATGAGCAAGGTTATTTACCCAATTCTTTGTCGTATCTCACATGGCAGAGAATAGGTTCACATCATCCTGCTATATCACAAAATGGTTGGACCATAAAACCACATTCCTAATCATTGCTGCCACCATTGGGGAATAAATTCTTGGCCATGCGCAATTCTGAACTGGAAACAAACTTGTCTAAGGACAAGAAACAGAAACAAAAGTAATGAGATGGGGTGGCAGCAGGGACGGGGTGGTGAGATGCACAGAGAAACAGAGTCAAGGAAGATAAATTCTGTTTGCATTTGAGATTCACTTCAGGAGCCAATAAAAGGTGCTCCTGGGCTTACCTGGCCAGGAAGTGCACTTTTTTGGTCAATTAAGTTTAACTGGTTCTGGAAGTTGAGTCTGCTTGGACATCTCAATGAGACATCCAAAACTGTCAAAGTATGTGCAATGAACTGAATTGTATATGTTGAAGTGCTAATCCAAAATTCTTATGTTGAAACCCTGACCTCCGATGTGACTATATTTGGAGATGGGGCCTGTGAGGAGGTGTTAAAGGTTAAATGGGGTCATAAGACTTAAGCCCTGATCTGATAGGGCTGATGCCCTCATAAGAAGAGGAAGAGACCCCAGAACTCTCAGCCATGTGAGGATACAGGGAGATAGGGGCCATCTACAAGCCAGGAAGAAAACCCTTTGCCAGAAACCAATGATGCTGGCACTTTACTCTTGGATTGCACAGCCATAACTGTGAGAAATAAATTTCTGTTGTTTAAGCCACCCAATCTATGGTACTTTTTTTATGGCAGCTCTAGTAGACTAATGGAGTATAATTCCCCAAAAAGTTATCAACATGACTCTCTTACAAACACAAAGTTTTTCTTTTTTTTTTTTTCAGATGGAGTTTCACTCTTGTTGCCCAGGTTGGAATGCAATGGCACCATATCGGCTCTCCACAACCTCTGCCTACCAGGTTGAAGTGATTCTACTGCCTCAGCCTCCCAAGTAGCTGGGATTACAGGCATGCGCCACCATGCCTGGCTAATTTTGTGTTTTTAGTTGAGACAGGGTTTCTCCATATTGGTCAGGCTGGTCTCAAACTCCCGACCTCAGGTGATCCGCCCGCCTCGGCCTCTCAAAGTGCTGGGATTACAGGCGTGAGCCACCGTGCCTGGCCTGATTTATTTTAATCCATCAATGACGGGATCAGCATGATAACAAGCCTGGTTCTGTATTAGACTTTTTAAATGAGAGACTTATACCAGCTACATTCATTTCCTCACTATTCACACATTCCTTAGCTTCCCAGATTTGACATTTACCCTCTCACTTTATTAAACCTCATTTTTTATTTTTTATTTTTATTTATTTTAATTGGAGACAGGGTCTCACTCTGTCACCCAGGCTGGAGTGCAGTGGCATGATGTTGGCTCACTGCAACCTCCACCTCCTGGGTTCAAGCCATTCTTGTGTCTCAGCCTCCCGAGAAGCTGGGACTACAGGCATGCATCAATCACGACTGAATAATTTTTGTATTTTTTGGTAGAGATGGGGTTTCACCATGTTGGCCAGGCTGGTCTTGAACTTCTGACCTCAGGTGATCCACTCCCCTTGGCCTCCCAAAGTGCTGGGATTACAGGCATGAGCCACTGCACCCAGTCAAAACCTCAAGTTTTAAACAGATGGGTCTTGCTCTGTTACCCTGGTTGGAGTGAAGTGATGTGATCATAGCTCACTGCAGCCTTGACATCCTGGGGTCAAACAATCCTCCCACCTCAACCTCCTGAGTAGCTGGGACTACAGGCGTGCTCCACCATGCCTGGGTAATATTTTTTATTTTTTAAGAGACAGGGTCTTGTTACATTGCCCAGGCTGGTCTTGAACTCCCGGCCTCAAGTGGTCCTTCTGCCTTGGCCTCCTAAAGTACTGGGATTACAGGCATGAGCCACCATGGCTGGCAAAACCTCATTCTTGAAACTCACCGTGAACTATTCTACTGCGGAACCCAAGTTTTCTTCATTCCTCACTATCCTAAATTACATAGTACTAGTAACAACTGTTCACCTACAGTTCAAAGACCCTAACCCAGTTCTCTGCTTTTGTTTCTGGATACATCTATTCTTTGTCATTCTTATGTGGAGCCATCCCCAAAGCACTGGGGTCATTCTGCTTAACAATAAAAAGAGTTACCACGTATTGATTGCTTATTCAATGCAGACACACTTCTCACTACTTCATAAACTGCAATTTTATCCACTTCTCACGAGAACTGTTATTATCTCTGTTTCATGCCTAGGGACACTGAAACATAGAGAAGTTACCTGACCAAAGTCACGTAGTTAGTGGCAAAACCAAGACTCAAACTCAGGCAGTCTGGTTCTGCCTTGAGGCAGACTACACAGTCTCCACCTTCTCTATTTTTTGCCTCGGAGTGCCTGGCCAATTATCCCTTGGCCAACCTCAGATGGCTATTAACTCCAGAGTCAGCCATCTCTGAGCTCCAGTTCCACCACTGCTACTTATTAGCTGTGTAATCTTAGCTGAGTTCTTTATTAGGTCTAGTCCTCAATTTCATCATCTGTAAAATGGGCACATAATAGATTCTATTTCTAATTCTCACAGAGTTGCTATGAGAATTAATCAAGCTAATATGAGTAAAATGCCTGACATTGAGAAGGCATTGGATGCTGGTACTATTAGTCATCTAATTATATGTTGTTTGTCTGTGGAACAGAGGACCTAGGTTCTTTTCCTGGGATCCATAAGCCAGCATGGGGAAGGGTTACAGGCAGGCAAATGTTTTGTGTGTACATTTATTTTTTCTGGGGAGAAAGTCCATAAGTTCGATCATGTTCTCAAAGGAGTATATGACCCCCAAAAGTTGGGAACCGCCGACCTTTAAATGAGTCTAAAAGGGCCCGGCATGGTGGTGGCTCATGTCTGTAATCCCAGCACTTCCAGAGGCTGAGGCGGGCGGATCACCTGAGGTCAGGAGTTCAAGACCAGCCTGGGCAACATGGCAAAACCTCGTCTCTATTAAAAATACAAAAATTAGCCCAGCATGTCGGCGTGTGCCTGTAATCCCAGCTACTTGGGAGGCTGAAGCAGGAGAATAGCTTGAACCAGGGAGGCAGAGGTTGCAGTGAGTCGAGATCATGCTACTGCTCTCCAGCCCGGGTGACACAGCAAGACTCCGTCTCAAAAATGAATAAATAAATAAATAAGCCTAAAGGTTGAGACCTGTGTCTTTTACATTTCCTGCCCTCAACACAGCCAGGGATACAGCAAGTTTTCACTAATGTGCATGGAATTGAATCCTCACCGGAACGCGGCAGCTATGTCAAGGCCGTGGACAGTAGGGTTCCTGACATTGTCACCTGTCTTCATTCCACACAAAGATGCCCACTGTGAAAAGTTTTCTGAAATCACTTCTTCAGTCCAATAACAACATTTCAAAGCTGAGTATTTCACATGCTGCATTGGGAAAAGGTGCTGATTACATCCCTCAAACTGCACAACTGTGACCTTCACTGCTGGCTGAAGTGTGCAGGGGGCAACTGTTGATGTGGCGGGTCTGTGTTAGCATTCTTTGCCTTACCTTCACTTGAGGACTTAAGATAATAGCAGCTACCACAGAAAGAATGGAAACAAAAACTCTTTTATTTTAATTTGTATCCATTCTTACGGTTTCTTTATACCCCCCCTCAATTCAAAATGAATCTAAGCACATTTAGATATTGATTCCAGTTAAGATATTTAATATGTCTTATCTTCTGTGAACTAGTCCATTTTGCATTGATATAAAGGAATTCCAGAAATTGGGTAACTTATTTAAAAAAAAAAAAAGGAGGTTTTTTTGGTTCATGGTTCTGCAGGCTGTATAAGCAGCACGGTGCTGGCATCTGCTTCTTGTGGGGGGGCGGGGGGGTGGGGGGCAGGAAGCTCACAGCCATAGCAGAAGGGGAAAAGGCAACAGGTATATTGCATGGAAAAAGAGGGAGCAAGAGAGATGCTGAGCTCTTTTAAACAACCAGCTCCCACATGAGCTAATAGAGCGAGAACTCACTCATTACTGCTGGGAGGGCACCAAGCCATGACTGAGGGATCCGCCCCCATGAGCCAAACACCTCCCACCAGACCTCACCTTCAGCAGTGGGGATCAATTTTAACATGAGATTTGGAGTGTACAAGTACCCGAACTGTATCACCTTTCTATGTGGCATCTGTATAGTTTTATATGACATACTGCTGCCAGTCTTACTGAATTTTTTTTTTTTTAGATGGAGTCTTGCTGTATTGCCCAGGCTGGAGTGCAGTGGTGTGATTCACAACCTCCACCTCCCGGGTTCAAACGATTCTCCTGCCTCAGCCTCCTGAGTAGCTGGGATTACAGGTGCCTGCCACCACGCCCGGCTAATTTTTGTATTTTTAGTAGAGATGGGGTTTCACCATGTTGGCCAGGCTGGTCTCAAACTCCTGACTTCAGGTGATCCACCTGCCTCAGCCTCCCAGAGTGCTGAGATTACAGGCATGAGACACCATGCCCAGCTGAATTTTAAAAAATGCTTACTTTTTACATTCATTGTAGAGAATTAATAACAATTTCCAAACATTTGAAAAAGGATTTAAGTAAACTTCCCAAAGTGTACATAATACAAACGAATAAAATCAGCAAGAGAGGAAACCAGAGCAAGGCTGAGATAAGCATAGAAAATAGAAGAAAGTTGTGATAAGTGAGTGCACAAAAGTGGGCCATCAGGTTGGCTGTCTACATTCTAGGAGTCAAAGCAAACTAACAAACAGATGAACAAAAAATAAAGAAACAAAAAACAAAAAAAAGACAGAAACCTAATTAAAACAAACAAACAACCTCAAAACCGAATTCAAACAAACAGGCAAACAAACAAAATCCAAAACCTGCAGTGTCCAAAGGTAAAAAATAAGTGCATTTGTCAATAGAGGACCGAGAAGAATTTCTCCTGTGGGTTTCGCGAAGGGGATAACGGGTGAAGCGTCAGGCCAAGTCGCACAATTTGTCTTGCACGATGTAGGAGGGAATTGAGTTTGGCCGTTACTTGTAGAGTGCGTCAGTGAAGCCAGTACCCTAACACTAAGTGCAATTCAGAAACAGCAATTTATTTTATTTTATTTTATTTTGAGATGGAGCCTCATTCTGTCACCCAGGCTGGAGTGCAGTGGTGCCATCTTGTCTCACTGCAACCTCTGGCTCCCAGCCAGGTTCAAGTGATTCTCCTGCCTCAGTTTCCCGAGTAGCTGGGACTACAGGTGTGTGCCATCACCCCTAACTACTTTTTTGTTGTTGTTGTTATTTTATTTTATTTTTTTTTTTAGTAGAGACGGGGTTTCACCATGTTGGCCAGGCTGGTTTTGAACTCCTGACCTGACATCAGGTGATCCATCCGCCTTGGCCTCCCGAAGTGCTGGGATTACAGGCATGAGCCACGTTACCCAGCCCAGAAAAATCAATTCCGTGAGGGGTCAGAGAAATGTTCTTCAAGTACCTTGCTTTCTAATGATTTGGCCTAAAGCAATGAGGCAAGTATATGCATTAGGCTATCTTCCATGAAAATTATTTTCTTGTTCTCCAGCTTAATAGAGTTGAAGGCTATAATCTCTAGTAGAAAAACAAACAAACAACAACAACAACAACAAAAAAACAGGCCAGGCGCGGTGACTCACGCCTGTAATCCCGGCACTTTGGGAGGCTGAGACGGGCGGATCACGAGGTCAGGACATCGAGACCATCCTGGCTAACACGGTGAAACCCCGTCTCTACTAAAAATATAAAAAAATTAGCCGGGCATAGTGGCGGGCGCCTGTAGTCCCAGCTACTCGGGAGGCTGAGGCAGGAGAACGGCGTAAACCCGGGAGGCAGAGCTTGCAGTGAGCCGAGATTGCGCCACTGCACTCCAGCCTGGGCGACAGAGCGAGACTCTGTCTCAGGAAAAAAAAAAAAAAAAAAAAAAAAAAGGAGAGGCTGGAGTGCAGCTACACTGCTTAACTAAGTGGACAATGGAATGTCCATCCACTCATGAAAAGTCTGAAGCTGGCCGGGCGCGGTGGCTCAAGCCTGTAATCCCAGCACTTTGGGAGGCCGAGACGGGCGGATCACGAGGTCAGGAGATCAAGACCATCCTGGCTAACACGGTGAAACCCTGTCTCTACTAAAAAATACAAAAAACTAGCCGGGCGAGGTGGTAGGCGTCTGTGGTCCCTGCTACTCGGGAGGCTGAGGCAGGAGAATGGTGTAAACCCGGGAGGCGGAGCTTGCAGTGGGCCGAGATTGTGCCACTGCACTCCAGCCTGGGCGACAGAGCCAGACTCCCTCTCAAAAAAAAAAAAAAAAAAAAAAAAAAAAAAAAGGAAGCTGGAGTGCAGCTATTCTACACTGCTTAACTAAGTGGACAATGGAATGTCCATCCACTCATGAAAAGTCTGAAGCTTCATAAAAAGATTGGTATCCTGATCTGCATGTGGCAGACTGATGGAGTCTACGTAGATAGGACCAAGAATTTTCTCAGAAATGCAAACCAATAGGCAACCCTGGGCTCAGCATTCTACTCCCGTAGAGCAAAGCAGGAAGCATTGCCGTCTGGGCGCTCTTTCAAAGCAGGAGTTTCCAGTGAGACTGCACATAGAATTCTATGTTCTGAAAACTGCCATGGCAGTCACACTGTTCTGGATTTGATGGCTTATTATCTGGTAGTCAAGGTAATTGGGGGAGATGTTTGCTTTTTTGTTAGATAGGTCCAAGAGTGGGAACATCAGGGAAAGGAGACTGTTCTGGAAGGAGACAGAGGCACAGCGCTGTGAAACTTAGAAGTGAGGAGAAGGTGGGGGAGAGAAAAAGGGGGAAAGGGATGAATGGCTAGAGAGAGAGGGGAGGAAGGAGAGAGAGGGAGGGGCAGATAAAAAGAGAGGGGAGAGAAGGGAGGAAGAAAAAGAGAGGAAGGAAGGGAGAGGAAGGGAGGGAGAGGGAAAGATAAAGGAGGGGAAGGAGGGAGAGAGAAAGAGGGAAGGAGGGGGAGAGGGAGGAAGAGAGAGAAAGAGGGGGAGGGAAAGGGAAAGGAGAGAGGGAGGGATGCAGAGAGAAAGAAAGGAAGGGAGGGAAAAGCCAATGGAGGGAGGGTGGGGGGTGGAGGGAGGGAAGAGGGAATGAAGAGAGGATGAGAAGGAGAGAGAAGGCAGTAGAGAGGGAGAGGAAGAGACTCCGTTGGTTGCTCAGAGTAGTCACTTGTAGGGAAAAGGCAGCATGGTGAAAGAAGGACAGAGAAGAGACACAAGGGTCTTCAGTAGCTTCTCAGGAGCTCATCTCATAGTAGAGTCTGTGGTTGGTGGGTCCTGGCCCAGAACATCCCTTTGCTTCCTCTGTGAGTTAAGGTCTCAAGGTAGTTTTCTTGTGGGGCTCCAGAAGGCCCTGATGTAGGTGGGCGTCTTGGTAGCTGTGACTTCTGCATGGAGACAGGATATGTGGATGGTGCCTTTGCTCGGCAATCCTCTTCCTGTTAACAGTGGATCCAGGCCACCTAGTTGGGAGTATTTCCCCAGGCTCCTTGATAGGAACTCAGGCTAAATAGTTCGCTGTTTTTAACACATATCCTTACTTTTTCCTGTGGCTAATATGGCCTTGAGAAATAAGATTGTGACTACCAGGAGTAATCCAGTAGAACAAATGCTTAGGCTAAATCTTGTCCATATAGTAGTAACTACACATATATATTTTTCTTATGATAGTTCCTGGCTGTTTTCATGTAGACAAGAAGTAAAATAGGACAGTTAAACAGTAATGGTTGTAGTTTTTTGCATTTTTTTTTTTTTTTTTTTTTTTAGGTCTTTCTCTTTGCTGCCATTTAGCAGTCTGGATCAGCCTGGGAGCTGGGAGCTCTGACAGCTCCCTCCTAAACCGCAACTGTGGCTCCTATCAGCCGTGGACTGGAGGCCCTATGAGTGCTGAAGCTCAGTTAGGCGGGCCCTGCCTGCAGACCCTTTGTATGGATCTGGCCTTTCCTCTCTGCAGGGCAATGAAGGGGCTTGATGTGTGTATGACTGTGTACCACTTGGGACACTGTGGTTGGTCAGCCCCGGCCAAGGTGATAAGGGAGGGGATAGACAAGTGAGACATGGCGTGATAGACAAGACTCACCCTAGCAAGTTATTGCATGTAAGGCACCCAGTCTCAGAGGTGGGTCTGACATTCTGATTCTGTGACTCGGAGAAAGAAAGTGTCACTAATAGAAATCAGGAATATAGAAAAAGGGACTGTTGGAGGATGGAGGTGGGGGGAGACAAGAAAAATGTAGATATGATCACAGTAGAAGGTGTTGGCAAGCTGTGCACAAGGAGACAATGATTAATAAGTTGAAAGGGTGGTCTGGACCTCCAGAGAGGCCAGACATTGAGATATTTATAATGACCCTCATGTGGTCACCTGTGCAGAGATGGTATGTTAAGAGAGATGAGGAAAGGATGGGGAATCCTTGGTTTAAAATGGAGGAGAGGCTGGGCACAGTGGTTCATGCCTGTAATCCCAGCACTTTGGGAGGCCAAGGTGGGTAGATCACTTGAGGTCAGGATTTGGAGACCACCTTGGCCAAATGGTGAAACCCCATCTCTGCTAAAAATACAAAAATTAGCTGGACGTCATGTTGCACTCCTGTAATCCCAGCTACGCGGGAGGTTGAAGCAAGAGAATCGCTTGAGCCCAGGAGGTTGCAGTGAGTGGAGAACGCACCACTGCACTCCAGCCTGGGAGACAGAGCGAGACTCCATCTCAAAAAAAAAAAAAAAAAAAAAGAAAAAAAAAGGAAGAGAAAGCATAGGAAACTATCAAAGAAACTGAGAGGCCAAGTCAAGAGGAAGGAGGCAGGACAGTCCAATGTATTAAACAAAATACTTAATTGCACACTGTAGAAATCAACTCTGGGCTGGGCACAGTGGGAGGCAAGTGCCTGTAATCCTGGAACACTGGGAGGTGGGGTTGCTTAAGCCCAGGAGTTCAAGATCAGCCTTCAACATGCCAAAACCCTATCTCTACAGAATATAAAAAATAAAATAAAATAAAATAAAATAAAAAATTAGTCGGGTGTGGTAGTGTATGCCTCTAGTCCCAGCTACTCAGCAGGCTGAGGTGGGAGGATCATGGGATCCCTAAGAAGGTGATTGCACCACTGCACTCCAGTCTAGGTGACAGAAGGAGACCCCATTAAAAAAAAGACAAAGACAAAGAAAAAAATCAACTCTGGTTAATTTTAGGATAAACCATGCATATCTAAAAGATTCTCTGGAAGGGCTGAAACACCAGGTTTGGTGCTCTGGCAGGAAGAATACTAATAGAGACTGCCGCTCTTTTGGGGTACCAGATATGCTGTATCCCACCCCTGACACCATTAGCTCTAGATGCTGACATTTTTCTCAGCACTGTGGCCACTGCTGCTCTAAGAGTTTGGTCTTTAAATTGGCATTTCAGTCAAAGAGAGATCCTCCTGGTCTTTGTTTCTATGCATCATAGATCCTGAATCAAAGTCTGGGGATGGGGTACCTGGAGAGCAGAGGTAGGTCTCACGACTGCACCCTATTTACAAGGAAGGCTTGCATATATCTGGCTTTTCTAGCTTCTACACTGGCATGGGAATTCATAAAAAGTGTCAAGTGGATAGGGGATGTCTCCTGAGTATGCTTGTATTTGGAAGGAGCGGTGGGGGGCTGAGAGAGAGAACAGCACCATCCAGAGACAAATGGGAAGGAGAGGGCACTGGAGGGAGGGAGCACTTTGTGGGAGGAGTGGGTACAGAGCACGTGAATTGGGAAGGAGTCAGGAGGAGTGGGTTCAGAGCATGCGAGATGGAAGATCAGCTTTTTCTCAGAAGCAAGGAAGAGGGAAGTCAAGGAAGCCCTCGGAGGATGGCCTCCCCTGGCTCAGAAGAAAAAAGTTATTCAGATAGGATGGGCTGGCAAGCTGAGGGAGTGATAGTGCCAGAGGCTTAGGGTGGAAGGGCTCTGAGAGGTTCAGCCACACCCCCTGAGAGATGGACAGCCTTCATGTCCCTGTGAGGCTGCCTGTTCTGCTCCTGGCCAGACTTGGTCGCCAGTAAGTTTTCTCGTGTTGAATCTGTATGCCTACGTGGCAAATATCTATTGTTTATCTTTCAGATGTACAGCTCCAGACCCTCCTTTTTTCTTTTGGAGATGGAGTCTCACTCTGTCGCCCAGGCTGGAGCATGGTGGTGCGATCTTGGCTGACTGCAACCTCCCCTTCCTGGGTTCAAGCAATTTCCCTGCCTCAGCCTTCTAAGTAACTGGGACTACAGGCACCCATCACCATGCCCAGCTAAATTTTGTATTTTTAGTAGAGATAGAGTTTCACCTTGTTGGCCAGCCTGGTCTTGAACTCCTGACCTCAGGTGATCCATCCACCTAAGCCTCTCAAAGTGCTGGGATTACAGGCATGAGCCACTGTGCCCGGTCAGATCTTCCTTTCTATTGGCTCCCCAATCTCCACCAGGGGGAGATGCCCCTCCTCACCCAGGGCTGCCTCCCAGCCAGGGCTTCCTCTGCTGAAATCAAGGGCACAGATCTTCCCTCTCCTGCCTATGCCTGGATCTTGAAGCCTGGTTTCTGGAGTCCCCTTGGTGTTTCCTAAATTTCCACTCTTTCCATTTTTTTTTGCG
Organism: Chlorocebus sabaeus; assembly: GCF_047675955.1. Classification (NCBI taxonomy): domain Eukaryota; kingdom Metazoa; phylum Chordata; class Mammalia; order Primates; family Cercopithecidae; genus Chlorocebus; species Chlorocebus sabaeus. The sequence goes on along the minus strand of NC_132928.1, from coordinate 67,345,057 downwards.
AGCCTCTTAGGCTAGGGGTCCTGGTGTCGTCAGTGGCCTGTTAGGTTCTGGGCCTCATTGCAGGAGGTGAGCAGCGGGTGAACAATTACCACCTGAGCTCAACCTCCTGTCAGATCAGCAGCAGTGTTAGATACTCATAGGAGTGCGAACCCTCTTGTGAACTGTGCATGCGAGGGATCTAAGCTGCGCACTCCTTATGAGAATCTATCTAATGCCTGATGATCTGAGGTGGGACAGTTTCATCACTAAACCACGCTGCCTTGCCACCCCACATCCGTGGAAAAATTGTCTTCCACAAAACTGGTCCTTGGTGCTAAAAAGTTTGGGGACCACTGCCTTAGGCCATTCCTAAAAGTTCCCTCTTGCTTAAGAAACCAGTCCCAAGCCAGTAACGTTTGCCACAGTTCTTTTATCTCTGATCATCAGTCCTCATCTCATCTGCAGAACAAATCGACACCCTCGTCCACTGTGTCTGTCCTTCAGTGCTGTATGAATGGGGGATTCTCTGGAGGAAGGCTTACCTCCTCTGATCTAGAAATACAATCTTAGAGATTCTGCTTGTGACTATATTTGATTATTTAACAGCTGGACCTTGCATATAGTCAATTATATCCCTTCCCACCCCATGAGTGTGGTCCAATTTGGTCTTTCTCATCATCTTCTTGTTATTTTAACACAAAGGCAAATGTATAGATGGCCACTTATTGCTTCATCTGCTCACTGCTCTTCCCTGTCCCCCTGTGGTTCTCGTGGGGCTGTCGACCCCAGCCTCCCACTCTGTCCCCATCTACAGGGATAGGGATGTGACCTGGGCTTGGGCAATCAGATCATCTCATGCCCCTGGAAACAGCTGCGCATGTAACAGGAAGAATCTTTGTCTATAATTGGAATACCAAGAAGTTCTCTTTTGCTGGTGGTCTTTGGCTCAGACAATATAAGCTCGAGGTTATAAGTGGCACTTTCTCCAGCTATATGGAGGAAGTCTTTTTCCAGTTGGAGAAGAAGAGGCCAGCCTTCAGCAGGAAAACAGAGCTCAAAGATAAAGAAAAGGAAAGACAGTCCCAGTGACATTGGTTGAACCCCTGGCTCTAGCTCTGCCTGAGCCCACAAATATCCTTTCTGTTTAAGCTAGTTTGAATTTTTTTGTCACTTCCAAATGGATAAGTCCTGACATAATAATATGCTTAAATATTAGAATGAAGTAATACATTTTAATTACGAAAAATAGAGACAAGTAAAAAGAAAAACCCCAAATCATTCCTAACCTTATTTATTTTTATTTTAATTTTTTTCTGAGACAGTCTTGTTCTGTTGCTCAGGTTGGAGTGCAATGGTATGATCTCAGCTTATCTCTGCCTCCTAGGTTCAAGCAGTTCTCCTGTCAGCCTCCAGAGTAGCTGGGACCACAGGGAGGCACCACCAAGTCCAGCTAAGTTTTGTATTTTTGGTAAAGATGAGATTTCGCCATGCTGGCCAGGCTGGTCTCAAACTCCTGACCTCAGGTGATCCGTCTGCCTTAGCCTCCCAGAGTACCCTTATATTCGTGTGTGTGTGTGCGTGTGTGTTGTGTTGAAGATTGTAAAATATGCCCGCAAATTCCTTCATCCAGTATGCAATCTCTTTTGGAATGTGAATTTTCCTCTCCCCTTATGCAGAAGGGAAGTTTATTTCTCTCCCTTGACTCTTAGCCTTGTGATTTATTTAAACGTGAGAATGCAGCAGGAGATGTATATGACCTTGAGATGCCAGTACAACCTTCTGGAGGGTGTGACCAAGACAGCCCAACCCACAGCCCACCCCACTGCCAGGTATGTGAGGGAGGTGTACTAGTTGGTTTTGTGCTGTTATGAAGGAATACCGGAGGCTGGGTAATTTATAAAGAAAACAGGTTTATTTGGCACATAGTTCTGCAGGCTATACAGGAAGCATAGTGTCAGCATCTGCTTCTGGTGAGGTCTCAGGGAGCTTCCAATCATGGTGGAAAGGGAAGGGGAGCTGTCATGTCACATGGAGAGAGAAAGGGAGCAAGAGAGAGAGGAGGACATGCCGGGATCTTTTTGAAAAACCAACTCTCATGCAAACTAAAAGAGTGAGAACTCACTCATTACTGAAGAACGGCACCAAGCCTGCATGAGGGATCTGCTCCCCTGACCCACACACTTCCCACTAGGCCCCATCTCCAACATTGGGGACCAATTTCAACTTCAAATTTGGAGGAGAGAATTATCCCAATTATATCAGGAGGTCATCTTGAATCCTGCTGTCTCTCCATCAGAATCCAACTGTGGAGGAACTGCCCAGCTAACCCTCAGAATCATAAGAAATAATAGATCTTAGCTGTTTTAAACCACTAAGTTTTGGAGGGAATTACGCAACAAAAGCTGAAACCGATGGTGTCCTGCATGTCCCATAGAACTACATATAACTATTTCCCCACCTTACTAAATCTTTATTGAGGCTACTTTGGTTGCAAACATCATAAACCAACCCCAGCCAGCTTAAACAAAAGGAAAGTGCATTAGAATGTCCCTAATGTAAGTCAAGGAACAGAAAATAAAGTTGGGAAGGGGAGAAATCACGGCGTCCGCGGACTCATTAGCAGCAGGGTATCATGGAGTTTCCGTCCAGAAGAGACTGCCATTAACACAATCCCGTGCTAATGACTGGACTAGTAACTTCAAGCTTTCCGAGCAGACGGTCTGAGCCTCCCCATTTTGGGCCAGTACCCGCCTCTGAATCATTTAGCTGCGATGAGGTGGGGGGCGCTGGTGGGAGGCAGGATGCGGACACGTAGAAAGTAGGTGAATTCGTGGGAATCCTGACGTGGAAGCCGTGAGCGCTACTCACGGCCTGGGCCTGCTTTTTAACTGCTACATATATTTTGATTTTCCAAAAGTTTTTTTCCTTTCAAATCTTTTTGCGGCTGCTGTATCAAGACTCTTTTTTAAGAAACGGAAAATGGTGCAGGACCACTTTGGAAACTGTAACAAATGGGGCAACGTTGTACACTTCTGCACAACGTAACTGGATCTGTGAAGGTTTTAAGTGCAAAAAGGGAAAATAGTGCGGGGCCACTTTTGAAACTGTAACAAATGGGGCAACGTTGTACACTTCTGCACAACGTAACTGAATCTGTCAAGGTTTTATGTGCAAACGGGTCTCTGAGCAAGTGAAATAGTTTTGATCAAAATCTACAAGAATTTGGGGGGTGTAGACATAAAAGGGAGCCAGAGTAACAGGTGTTGTGAACACAGAGAGGAAGAACGGGTAGGCTTCGAATGGGGACAGAGAGTGTCGCCCCCAGTCGCAGCCTGGGGGGCTACATTTCTGAAGGGAGCATCTCTTGTCCCTAACTGACGACTCCTGCAGAGTGACGCGTGCTGGGACCAGGGTGCGCGGGCACCTCGAATAAGTGGGCCAGGGACCTGGGCCTGGGCCCCTCGGACTGGCAGGCCCGCCCGCACCCCCACGCCTCGCGCTCTGCACGGAAGCAGCCGCCCCCACGGAGCGGGCGGAGGCCCGGGGGCCAGGAGCGCGCGGGGAGGCTCCGGGACTGAGGCGGCGCCACCGCCTCCCGCCTGCTGCTGGAGCGCGGGCAGCCGCGGCGACATCTTGTTCAGAAGGAAAGCGCGCGGGAGAGCGAGGCGCGCTTTAGCTGCTGCGCCACGCGCACCTCGGGCCTGGGCGCAGAGGATCGGCCGGGCGTGGCGGGAAGGAGGTAAGGCAGCCCCGCGGGACCGCACGCCTAGCTCAGGGGGCGTCTCGGGAGACCCCAGGATCACCCGATCACGGGCCCCGCCGCTCTCCTGCCTCGCTCTTCCTCCCGCTCAGCCCCCGTCTCCCGCGGTCCCCTCGCCCCAGCCCGCAGCCTCCCTGCCTTCCACCCTCTGAGCAGCCCTCCTCGGCGTCGCGCCCCTCGACCCCAGCAGCCCGGGTCCCCGCCTCTGCTCTTGGTCTGGGCAGCCGAGGGAGGCCGCCCCCGCCCCGCCCCCGCCGGGACCCGCCCCCTGCTCCCGTCCGGGCGGGGCTCCGGGTTTAAACGTCGCGGCGGGCAGGGCCGGCGGAGGGGCGGGGCGGCCTCTGTGTCGTGTACCGGGTCCCGTAGGCTGCGGGCAGCGCGGAGCGGCTGGCGCTTGAGACGGCGGACGGCACCATGTCCCCGGGGAGCGGGGTGAAGAGCGAGTACATGAAGCGCTACCAGGAGCCGCGCTGGGACGAGTACGGGCCGTGCTACCGCGAGCTGCTGCACTACCGCCTGGGCCGCCGGCTGCTGGAGCAGGCGCACGCGCCCTGGCTCTGGGACGACTGGGGCCCGGCCGGCTCCTCGGAGGACTCGGCGTCGTCAGAGTCGTCGGGCGCCGGGGGCCCAGCACCCCGGTGCGCCCCGCCCTCGCCCCCGCCGCCGGTAGAGCCGGCTACCCAGGAGGAAGCGGAACGGCGGACGCGCGGGGCCCCGGAGGAGCAGGGCGCGGAGGCCGGGGACGCGGAGGCCGAGGACGCGGAGGATGCGGCTCTGCCAGGTACTGGGCCTGGAGGGGAACGCGAGGGGGCCTGCGCGCAGGGACAGTTTGCTCGAAGCTCTCAGCAGCTGATCTCTATTTCTTGCGCCGCTTGGAGTGGGCTCTTCCTTTTTTTTTTTTTTTTTTTTTTTTTCCAGTTGACAGAATCCGTCTCTCCTGACAAAATAAGGAAGGTGGCAGCCTTTGCCACCCTTTATTTGCTTAATTAGGTGGCTTTCGATGGAGCCAGCGGTGAACTCAATTCAAGCGCCGCTGGCTGAGTCCGGGGTCTTTCCTTGTGGGCCTCTGCGGCTTGGCGAACCACTGAGTCCCATCTGCTTATTTTTAAGCGCCCATTTTTGATCAGAGGAGCCCCAGCTTTCATTACATTCTCAAAGGTGACCCAAAAGGTTAAGAACCACGGGGCTAAGCTTTCTGTCTGATGAATGGGGCCGTTGTTTTTCGTATTAACTCCCCGACCTCGCTGCGCTGTCCCTAAAGAATATTTTGCATTTGTTTACATGGAGTGTTGTGTAACTTGGCTGTGAGAGCATCTTTTTAAGTGCTAGGTCCTCTCCCCTTCCGTCCCACCCCATCCTCCCTCGCCCCTCCAGATCCCAAAGCGCCGGTGGCGCTGCGTGTGTTTTCAGCCATGGCCCTTCACCTTTTTTCCTGCCCAGAGGGTTGTAGACTGGGGACCGTCAGCATGTAAGGCTGGTGCCGAGGACCCAGTTGAACGCCTCAGTACAGCCTGGAGTAACCAATGGTTCCTTCCTGCTCCTCTTACGTTGGCCAGGCACCACCAGATCACTGGATTTTAAAAAGGCTTGAGTGAGGAAAACATGAAAAATGTATTGGGAGCCTGTTAGACATTCAATCACTGATCTAGGAATATGTATGTTGTCATTTAATGTTCAAAACAATCCCAAAAGAGACCATGTTTTAATATGTGTGTGTGTGTGTTTTTTTTCATTTGAGACGGAGTCTCGCTCTGTAGCCCAGGCCGGAGTGCAGTGGCGCGATCTCAGCTCACTGCAACCTCTGCCTCCCGGGTTCAAGCGATTCTCCTGCCTCAGCCTCCGGAGTAGCTGGGATTACACGCACGCGCCACCACGCTCGGCTAATTTTTATGTTTTTGGTGGAGACGGGGTTTCACCATGTTGGTCAGGCTGATCTCAAACTCCTGACCTCGTGATGCGCCCGGCTCGGCCTCCCGAAGTGTTGGGATTACAGGAGTGAGTCACCATGCTCGGCCCTAGTCTCAGTTTTATAGATGAAGAAACGGAAGCTCAGAATCAGTGACTTTATTCACTTATGTGTTTATTTTTGTTTACCCGATTGCAAGCCAATCAGACTGTTCCTGGCTTCTGTGTGAGAGGCTGAGGAGGAGATGAGATTTCGGCTGTGAGCCGGGTTGCTTTGCTCTTGGTTTTACCATCTTCGGCTATTTCCAGCGCATCATGGGAGGCAGGGCTGCCTCCTGCCATCATCATGTTACTTGTGAATTCCCACAAATCCTGATGCTTCAGTGATCACTGCTAGAAATGCAAATAACAGAAGGTGGAGGGGTAGGGAACATGCCTTCCAGATTATTCCTGTGGGTGCTGATCTGCTAGCTAAATGGAGATGTACTTTATCAGGCTAAATGGCTTTTCTCTCCCCCATCTTTCATTGTTTGTGATGGAGCCGTCAAATGTTTATATGCAATGTAAATACAATTTTTAGGCGGCATTGTGCTATGGATGGTGCCTGTGTTTACCAGCTCGGGTAAGCTCTGAGTTCATGATCCTTTTGGTTTCCTTAGAGAGAGCGTCCTCTCAGTTATTTCTTCCCTGCTCACATTTCTGGTTTAGGCATCAGGAAGAAGAAAGGATGTTTTCTGCTTTCAGGACTCACAATCGCAGCATCTTTTGTTTTGCTCCCACCTGTAAGAGGCCCTCTTGACTCCTGTGTCGCTTGCACAAGATTAAATATCCTGGTTTTTAAGTGGATGGTTTTAAATACTAGTGCAATGAGCACTCTTTTGAGTTTCTATGAAATATAAAAGTTCTTACTTTCCCTGAAGCCACAGATGCATATAGAATCACGTAGTTCCATCTGACTTACTACAAAAGCACATCAGCCTCCTGGCACACATAACACCCTGGTTTTTCCTTTGGTATTTATTTCTGTACCTCTAAGTAACATGGCTTTTATTGATATTTGATTGCTTTTTTTTGTTTTTTCAGTTTTTAACATTATCTGTTGACTCTAATTCTTTTTTGCTGCTCTCCTCACCCACACAGACACGACCCATCTCCACACCTGCTCAGTACAGTCATCATAGAGTTTATTGGATTCATAATTAGTATCCACCATATTGTGCCCATGGAAAAAGTTACTCAAAGCTGACCCATACTGTTTCCCATGATTCCCTTTTTTCTTTCACAATATAACCAACACATCAGGTTCTCTATCACTCTTGTCATCTAAAGTCACCCCTCCCAGGGCCCCTGACCTACTTCTATCCGGGCTGGCTGCTGCTCCTGTGGCCTGCTGCCTGGTTGGCATCTTGGGAGGGCCCTTGGCCATCCTTCTAGGACCTTTCTTGGCTTCTCTCTTGGGTTTGAGTCTCTGTCGTGTGGCTCTCATGTCATTTTCTTTCTTGGTTTACCCCTTCTTGGTGGAGCACATCTTCTAGTAGATTCCCGAGAAAGGATGGTTCAGAGGTTAGTTTTCTTTGAATGCCAAGAGGTAGCTTTATTCTACCCTTACAATTTGGTGAGTGTGGCTGGGCGTGGAATTCTAGGTTGGAAAAGTTGTCTGGAGGCATTCCTCCTTATGTGTTATGACTGCTGATGTTACAGCCTGCATCGTTAGGATTCTTGATCTTGATCTTTCATAGGTAACGTGTCCCCCTCAGGAAGCTTTCAGGGTCTTTCAGATCCTATTTTTCTTTTAAATTTAAGAGCTCTTGAATTGTTTTCTGGGCTGCCATTTATTCCCTTCCTTCCCTCACTCCTTTCCTTCCCTTTTTATTTCTTTTTAAAACACAGTATCTGGTTCCTGATTCATGCATATAGGGTTTTATCTTACTGAGGATATATATTAGAAGTTTTTGTTTGTTTTCTTCTCTTCCTGTGTTTCTTAGCAGTCTTTCACCCCTGCCTCTTTGTTTCTTTTTGCTGGCAATTCTCCATTTCATGTTAGGTACTTTTCTGAAATGTCTAATGATCCTTGGTTTTTTATTCCTATTTAAGGAATGGATACTAAAAAGCTGTTAGGAAATTCTGTGCGTGTATGTGTGTGTGAGATTATTTTCCTCCCATAGCCAATATGCTGTGAAGAGTGGTCTAGACTGTCTCCCATTCCTTACTTCATAGTCACGTTTTCTTTTTAGGTTAGATTTTATTTTTAGCAAAGTTTACATATGCAGTAATTTTAAAAATTTCACTTAAAATGAAAAAAATATGATCTTGCCCCATTTCCCACGTATGTCCCTTGCTGCTTTCAACTCAATTTCACTTTCCTTTCAGCATTGGCCACCCTCTTTTCGTTTAAACTTATCTGTTGGCTTTTTTGATTGTGAACATTATTTACTGACTTCCCATTATGAACATTATTTACTGACTTCCCATTATGGGAGATGAAGATTTAGCTCAGGATCTTAGCTCTGCCTTCCCTACTCTACCCCCAGACACATACCAACACCCATCTCCACCAGATCCCCACAATATTAACTATATGATTGCTTTGTTTAATCTCTGTTCTGTGTTTGAATTATGACTGTGTAAATATTTGCAGGTGAGCCATGTGATATATATCTGATTACGGGTTTTTTTGTTAAAATTTATGGTTTTCCTGAAATTAATAATTGTTTCACTTTTTTATTGCTCATTTCGTTTTTGTTTTTTGCGCCTACTCCAGTAATAGGATTATTTAAAAATAAGCTACCTATCACTGCCTATCACTGTTTCTTATTTCTTATTTGTTTTAGCTATCACTAATGCCTGAAATGGTCTGATAGTACTGTGAAACTTGCCGTATGTCAGATATATTGGGTGTTCTATTCATCTGATTTTATTTTTTTCCCCTGGAGACTTTTTTTTTTTTTTTTTTTTTTTTGAGCCCTTGATCTTCTTGTTCCAGTCTAGATTTTATACTGTCCAGCCCTGGCACAGCTGCTAAACTGGGCTTTTTTTACCATTTCCCTCCTTTGTGTGATCCCCTGTCTTGCACATCTCAAGTCTTCCTTTTGCTTGGCCTATTCCTTCCTTTTGATGGAACACATCCTCTGTAGATCCTGAGGATCTACAGAGTGGGAATTAGAAATTTTGTAACCTTGCATGTCTGAAAATGCCTTTATTATATCCAGGATTGATATTTTGGCAAGGTAGATACATCTAGATTGGAAACCTCAGCATTTGAGGCGTTATGATAACACTGAATCCTAGCTTCTGGTCATAGCGTTGAGAAGTACCATGCCATTCTGACACCTGCTTTGTGTGTGTGACCCCACTATGTTTGTTTTTGTTGTTTTGTTGGAAACTTTTAGGAGATTCTTTTTATCTTTTTTATTTTATCTCTTTATCTTCTTAGGAGATGTTCTGAAATTTTGTGATGTGCCTGTGTGTGTCTTTTTTTCATTCATTTGGCTGGCCCGTTTCATTCTGGAAGCTTCTTTCAGTTCAGTGATATTTCCTATTTTCCTGTTTAAAAATAATTTTCTGTGCTCCATATGCTTTATTTTCTCTTTCTATAATTATCCTTAGTTGGATGGTGTACCTCCTGGATCAGTCTTCTAACATTTTTACTTAAAAATGTTTCTACATTGGAATTTGGAATTTTTGGTTCTATTTTCTGGGAGAACCCTTCAATTTTATCTCCCAACATTTCTATTGAAATTTTTAATTCTCACCTTAGCTTTAAATTCCCAAGAGATCATCTATTTTTGGTCCCTAATGTTCTTTACATTAAAAAAAAAATAGCATTCTGTTTTCAGATTTCTTTTAACCTACAAAGAAAAAAAATAAATAAAAGAAAAGAAAAGGCCAGAAATATCTTTTCAAAGCTGTCTTCCATTCCCTGCCTTGCCTTTTTCTGCATAATTTTGGTCTCTTCCTTACGAATAGAGGATGTGCTCAGATGTTTGCTCTTAGCCTGTCTGCTCATATTTAAGAGTAAGGCCTGAAAGAGCTTTTTAGGAGCGCTGTGCATGGGGGATGCCTGTTTTCTGTCGTTGGATGAGGACCCAGCTGTTCCTCTGGGGACTCCATGTATACCTGCCAGCGTCTCTTGACTGAGCTGCCCAGACATTGCATCTGCAGTCTCCTGTCTCATGGGGAATAAGCCTGGCACCAGCATCCTGGGAACAGAGGCAGAGGAAGGTGCTGAGGAGGGGGTCTCCTTTACCATGAGGCCTTTCACCTAATTCTGTTTTCAGGAAGCTGTTTCCTTTGGCTTCTGCTGTCCCTAGGGTCATCTGAAGTCCAAGCCTCCCCTGCTTCTGCCACTTGAGACTGAAATCCACAGGCCTTCTGGGTAGGAGAGGAGCGACTACCTGGCACGTGAGCTAGGGGAAAGAATATAGAAGTGTCAATTGCTGTGTAACAAAATTACCTTGAAAATGAGTAGCTTAAAATTAGTAAAAACAGTTGTTTCTTGGTATCTGTGAGAGATTGCATCCAAAATACCCCCACAGATACCAAAATCCGTGGATCTTCAAGTCCCTATATAAAATGGTGTAGTATTTGCATATAACCTGTGCACATCCCCCGAATACTTTAAATCATCTCTAGATAACTTATAATACCTAATACAATTAAATACTATGTAGTTTTTCTACTGTATTTTAAATTTGTATTACTTTTTATTGTTGTATTATTTTTTATTTATTTTTCTCAAATATTTTCAATTCATGGTTGAGTGAGTCTGCAGATGCAGAACCCCCGGATACAGAGGCCCCTGGCCTGCTGTCCTCCTTTGCTGCTGCTCTGGTTTCCTGGGCTGGACGTTGGCCCTGGGCAGTGAGATACCTTGTCTGCAGCCTGTACTGGAAGGCTCCAGGCTGGAGGGACCCAGCTGGGCTGTTGCTGGGACCCTCACATGCATGACCTCTTCCTGTGCCTGGCCTTCCTCAGAACACATTGACTGGCCTATAAGGACAGCGTCCAGAGACAGACCCGGGTGGATGCTGCATTGCTTGTTCTCTTTTATCCTCAGGAGCTTTGCAGGCCCTTTCTCACCCCATTCTACCCTCACTGGGGAAGTTATTACTTGGTGCAATTATTTTCCCACCACCCTATTATAAAAGTCTGCCCAGGTTCAAGGGGAGGACCCATGGATCCCAACTCTCAACAGAGCACATCCATATTATAGTCAGAAGAGCACGAGGGCTGGGGTGCTGATTGATACTGAACTTTTGGAAAAGAGAATCCACTTCACTAGCTTTCTGAGGAAGCTGGTGCCTTGTACAACTGTTTCATTTTTTTGTTTTTCTTTTGAGACAGGGTCTTAGTCTGTTGCCTAGGCTGGAGTGCAATGGTATGATCCAAGCTCACTGCAGCATTGACCTCCTGGGTTCAAGTAATCCTCCAGCCTCAGCCTCCTGAGTAGCTGGGACCACAGGTGTGCGTCACTATACCTGGCTAATTTTTAATTTTAATTTTTAGTAGAGATGAGGTCTTGCTATGTTGCCTAGCTGGTCTTAAACTCCTGAGCTCAAGCAATCCTCCGGCCTTGGCCTCCCAAAGTGCTGGGATGATAGATGTGAGCCACCACACCTGGCTCATGTGATTCTTTCTAGGGCTCAGCTTCTGTCCTGGAGGCCTTTCCCCTCTGGCAGTTAGGATTCATCCTACTCAGTTCTGTGAGGCCATTTTTACCTCTTTACCTGCTTTTCTTTTCCTCCAAATTTTATTGATGCCTTTTGCCTGATGTCATCACCTCCGTTGCTCTCTGTCCTTGTGGCTTTCTTTATACCTTTTTTGCTTCACTTTAGTAGGATTTGGAGAGGAAGAGACCCTAAGCTTTAAGGAACTATAAGGCACAGGTTTTCAGTGCAGATTTAACCTGAACCCTCCAATTTGCTATATTTGTTTAACTGATTTTTATTTTTACTTTTTTCTCTGTTTCTTGATCAGACTTGCCAGAGGTTTGTGAATTTGTTTAGTTTTTCCCCACACTAAGGATTTGTGCATTCTCTTTATTGTATATTTTCATCCATTTATTATTAGTTTTTCCTTAGTTTAATTTTTCTAACTTTTTGAGATGGATGCTTATCATTGATTTTTTTTGCCCCCTGCCTTTCTTTTTTGATATGTTCATGTCAGGTTATAAATTTCCCTCTGATAACTGTTTTAGCTACATCACATATGTTTTGCCATATAACATTTTTATTCTAACTCATTTTCAAATTTTCATTATGATTTTTACAAATAGTCACAAAAATTCATAAAATTTAACATTGTAGTATTCACATAAGGAAACATTTATTTTTGAAAGAAAACATATATTCCAGCCTAGTCAACATGGCAAAAGCCCATCTCTACTAAAAATACAAAAATTGGGTGGGTGTGGTGGCGTGTGCCTGTAATCCCAGCTATTTGGGTGACTGAGGCACAAGAATCACCTGAAGCTAGGAGGTGGAGGTCGCAGTGAGCTGAGATCATGCCATTGCACTGCAACCTGGGTGACAGCGAGACTGTCTCAAAACAGACAAACAGACAAACAAAAAAACCTAATGCAAACGTTATGCTCAGTGAGAAAACTAGAAACATTCCCAATAATATCAGAATTAAGAAAGGAATGCCCTCTATTACCACTACTTGAAATTTTGAAAAATGGTGCTGAAATATATATAATACATGTTATGATTTTAACCATTTTATTATTTATTTGTTAATTATTATTATTTGAGATGGAATCTTACTCTGTCACCTAGGTGGGGGTACAGTGGCATGATCTTGGCTCACTGCAACCTCTGCCTCCCAGGTTCAAGTGATCCTCCCGCCTCAGCCTCTTGAGTAGCTGGGACCACCGGCATGTGCGACCACACCTGGCTAATTTTTTGTATTTTTAGTAGAGACAGGGTTTCCCCATGTTGTCCAGGCTGGTTCAGGCGATGTACCCACCTCAGCCTCCCAAAGTGCTGGGATTACAGGCGTGAGCCATGTGCCTGGCCTTATTTATTTTTGAGACAGGGTCTTGCTCTGTCATCCAGGCTCAAGTGCAGTGGCACAGTCATCACTCACTGCAGCCTCAACCTCCTGGGCTCAAGAATCCTCCCACCTCAGCCTCCCAAGTAGCTTCTACCGCAGCTGCATGCCACCATACTTGGCTAATTAAGAAAAAAAATAAAATGGGGGGGAGGAGCTGGCACTGGGCATAGTGGTTTATGCCTATACTCCCAATGCTTTGGGAGGCTGAGGTGGGCAGATCACTTGAGCCCAGGAGTTCAAGACCTGGGCTTGAACCCTGGGATATGTGATGGAACCCTGTCTCTTCCAAAAAATACAAAATTAGTCAGGTGTGATGGTGTGCACCTGTAGTCCCAGCTACTTGGGAGGCTGAAGTAGGAGGATTGCTTAACTCTGGGAGGAAGAGGTTGCAGTGAGCCAAGATCATGCTACTGCACTCCAGCCTGGGCAACAGAGTGAGACCCTGTATGAAAGAAAATAATTTTTTTTTTTGGTAGAGACAGGATTTTTCTATGCTGGCCAGGCTGGTGTTAAACTCCTGGGCTCAAGTGATCCTCCTGCCTCAGCCTTCCAAATGCTGGGATTACAGGTGTGAGCCACTGTGCCTGGCCGCCTTTAACTGATTTAAAGTGTACAGTTTGGCCAGGCGCAGTGGCTCACGCGTGTAATCCCAGCACTTTGGGAGGCTTTGGGAGGCCAAGGTGGGTGGATCACTTGAGGTCAGGAGTTTGAGACCAGCCTGACCAACATGGTGAAAACCCCATCTCTACTAAAAAATACAAAAAATTAGCCAGGCGTGGTGTCGGGCGCCTGTAGTCCCAGCTACTGGGGAGGCTGAGGCAGGAGACTCGCTGGAACCCGGGAAGTGGAGGTCGCAGTGAGCTGAGATCACGCCTCTGCACTCCAGCCTAGGTGACAGAGTGAGACTCCATTTCTAAATAAATAAATAAATAAAGTGTACAGCTCAGTGGCATTAAGTACCTTCACATTTTTGTGCAACCCTGTTTTCACTTTGACCTATAGGTTATTTAGAAATGTTTTTAAATTTCAAAACTGGAAGGGATTTTTTGAAGTTTTTTTTTTGTTGTATCTAGTTTAATTACATTGTGGTTAGAGAATACATTCTACATAATTTCAGTTTTGTAAATATCTTAAGATTTCTTTATGGCCTTGGATATGCAGATTCATATAAATGTTCCATGTATGATTGATAAACATTTATATTCTGCAGTTGTTGGGTTCAATGTTCTATATATGCCCATTAGGTCAAGTTTATTAATTCTGTTTAAGTACATTTGGAAAATCAGATGTTCGGTATAGCTTTCTCTGTGATGATGGCGTGTTCTCCATTTACGCTGTCTACCAGGGTAGCCACTAGCCACATGTAGGTATTGAGCACTTGAACGATAACTAGTGTAACTGAGGAACTGAATCTTTAATTTTATTTACTTTTAATTAATTAATTACAATTTATATTTACTAACCACATCTGGTTCATGGCTATTGTATTGGACTGCTCAGTTCTAAATTGAGACTGAATTTATTTTTATTTGAATGATCTGCCAATTCCTGAGAGGGGCATTGTAATCTTCCGCCGTAACTGGTGGATAATGCTGTTTTTGTTTGAAGAAGTCTTTATTTTAAACTATTTTTTCAAACAGGATTTTAGAAACATATACTTACTGTTTGGAAAAAACTCTCAGACTCTTTCCTCTGTTGTCATACAACAACCATCAACACAGACTTCTGTGACCCCAAAATATGTGGGGCTATTTCCCCACCAGCAAGCAAGCGATCAGTTCCAACACTGCCTGGAGATAGCGTCAGGTCCCACAGGTTGAAGGCTCAGTCTCACAGACTGCCCCCTCCTTCCCACCAGTCGAAAGTCCAGGCTTTGGGAACTTCTGACCGACCATCTTCAAACTGGGGTTCCCATGATCCCCGTTTAGGTTTAATTTGCTGGAGTGGCTCACAGAACTCAGGGAAACAATGTTTGCGGGTTTATTATAAGGGATATTAGAGGCCGGGCGCAGTGGCTCACGCCTGTAATCCCAGCACTTTGGGAGGCTGAGGCAGGTGGATCATTTGAAGTCAGGAGTTCGAGACCAGCCTGGTTAACATGATGAAACCCCGTCTCTACTAAAAATACAAAAATTAGCTGGACATTGTGGCACACACCAGTAATCTCAGCTGTTTGGGAGGCTGAGGCGAGAGAATTGCTTGAGCCCAGCACACACCTGTAATCCCAGCTATTTGGGAGGCGGAGGTTGCTGTGAACTGAGATCGCAACATTGCATTCCAGCCTGGGCAACAGAGCAAGATTCTGTCTCTTATAATAATAATAATAATAATAATAATAATAATAATAATAGGATATTAGAAAGGACACAGATGAAGAGATGAATGGGGTGAGATATGGGGAAAGGGGTGAGACGCTTCCATACTCTCTCGCCAACCTCCAGGAACCTCCTGAGCTCAGCTACAATCAGAAGGTTGAAAGATTAGTGTCCTGCCTAGGGGCAGGGCAAAAGAGAGCAGGAGAGATTCGGTTTCTAGGGGCCTGCCCCTGAGGTTTAATACACCCAACATTTTAACCAAAGGGTGGAACAAGGGCTATGGGAGTTAGGAGCCACGAACTATGGACAGAAACGAAAACACATAGAGATACACACACGAATATAATAATACCACACTTATATACACTTCTCTTGTGCCAGCCACCATTTCAAGAGTTTTACAAAAGAGTTTTATAAATATTAATGTTACGGTGATGAGTTTTCCCTTTTCTCTTCTGTATTTTCCATCTTTTCTCTCCTCCTGTTGCAGATAATTCTTGTGTCTTTTTCTATAAGCATAGCTATTTTGTAGTCTGAATAAGACTCCTTGGATTTCAGGCCTCTTGCTTCTCCAGGTCCCCCTTCTTGCCTGCCCTCCTGTGTGCCTGGTTATCTTTACAACACACTGGTCTTTGTGTTGGAAAAGCTATTTCGAGGAATAATTTGAGGCCTAAGGGTTTCCTGAGAAGATTTTTTAGTTTCTTGTGCTGGGTACCTATAGACATTGTTAACCTGGGGCCACTTTTGAATTTCATTTAGCTTTTCCACGTCATCCTTAGTGGGGAGGGTGTGTCCAGTGGCCTCCCAGAACCAGGATGGGTAGGCTCCACTCTGTTCAGTCCTCAGCCAGCTGGGTCTGGTTCCCCAACCCCACACCTCCCCTCTGGCACCAATGACCACCGAGCTGCCATAGCAGAGTCTCTTCATCTTCATCGTACCAATCTCTCTGTAATTTTTGGACTGTTAATTGTGCTTTCTTTTTCTGAAACTCTTTGCTCAGCCTCCTTCCTGGTTATTACTTTTTTACTCTCTTGCTACCCTTCCTCTGCCCCCGTCTCGGGTTCTCCTTTCTTTGCCTGCGCATTAAATAACGGTGTCCCCAGGCCTGTTTGTGCCTCCTGTCTTCTGGCTCTGCGTTTCTTCTGGGTGACCTGGTCCACACCCAGAGCTGTGGCTTTCATCTCATGCTATTGTCTTTCCTGAGCTCCAGTTGAAGGTCTGGCCGCTGGGACCAGGAGTGTCTTGCATCCGAGGTGACAAGCACCCTTTCCTGATCCTTTGGGGAGTCTATGCCAAAGGACAGGAGGACCATCCACTCAGAACACCTCCAGGAGCCACAGAACCCAGCACCCACATGGTCCTTCCTGGTGTCCTCATGGTGTCTGTCTATCCACCTGTCAGTCTGATGCAGTGTTGCTGGGCTGTCTGCTTTGGAGGGGCCTTATTTTTTTTTTTTTTTGAGATGGAGTTTTGCTCTTGTTGCCCAGGCTAAAGTGCAATGGTGCGATCTCAGCTCACTGCAACCTCTGCCTCCTGGGTTCAAGCGATTCTCCTGCCTCAGTCTCCCGAGTAGCTGGGATCATAGGTGTGTGCCACCACGCTCGGCTAATTTTTGTACTTTTAGTAGAGACGGGGCTTCACCATGTTGGTCAGGCTGGTCTTGAACTCCAGACCTCAGGTGATCCACCAGCGTTGGCCTCCCAAAGTGCTGGGGTTACAGGCTTGAGCCACCGTGCTTGGCTGGAGGGGCCTTGTTAAAAAAAGCATCCTGGCACCACCTCCCAGCTGGTCTGATCAGTGTGTTTTTCTAACTGGCCTCTCTGCCCCTATTTCTGATCTCACCCATCCTCCACGTGTGGAGCTAGGGGCCTCATTCCTAAAATACAAATAGGACCATGTCATTTTGCAGCTTAAAGTCCTCCCCATGATGATTCTTCATCTCCAGAATAAAATAAAAATGCCAGAGTTTGGCATGGAAAGCCTTTATTTTCCCCACGCTATCTGCTCCAGGCCTTCATCCATGGACTCTACGTACTTGCCATTTTGAACTACTTATAATTCCCTCTTTTCTCTTCTCTCCATGCCATTGAAGAAGCCACGCCCTCTTTCTGGAATTCTCTTTCCTGTTTTCTGCCCGGCTAGCCCCAGATTGCCCTTTCAGCAAAATCCTTATTGCCTTCTATGGGCAGGCTTCTGTGGGAGATCTGGGCTAGACACACCTGGAACAGGAGGAAGAGAGGGGAAGTGAATCAGTGAAGATGACCTGGGTGGCTGCTCTTCTCTCAGAGTCTCTCAGTATCACTGTGCCACTGTACAGTTCTTGCTTGCACTTCCCCACTTCTCTTTGCCTTTCGTCTTGGTCCTGATGATCTCTTCTTTCCTTTTCTTCTTAAACACCAGGGAAGAGGAGAGGAGAGCGTATGGACACATCAATCGGATAAACGTTTGAGCAGTGAATGGATGTCGTCTCATGATGAAATGGAAGGCTGGTGTCCTGCCTCATCCCCAGCAACTCCAGTGCTGGGTTTAAAGAGATGATGCACACCAGTGCAGAACATTACACCCAGATTCAGACATGAAGTGTCTGTTCCTTCAGATGTTTAGTAATAAATGCAACGGTTTGCTAGAGTCAGGGTCATCCCTGAAGGCAGACATGGCGATGACCTCTGAAGGTTTCTTACAAGTATGTGCCAGTTTGCCTGCACTGCCCATGCAGGGGTTCCTTTAACTTTAAAGGGAAGTAGAAAGAGCCAAGAGAAGAGTCACAACTAAAAGTAATGGCAAAATTCTGTCCTACAGAGGTGATGAGACCTTATATAGATTGTAATAGCAGTCTATAAAATAAATCATCACTGATGGCTGGGTGCGGTGGCTCAGGCCTGTAATCCCAGTGCTTTGGGAGGCTGAGGCAGGAGGATTGTTTGAGGCCAGGAGTTTAAGACCAGCCTGATCAACACAGTGAGACCCCATCTCTACAAAAAAAAAAAAAAAAAAAAATTTGTTTTATTTACCCGGGCCTGGTGGCGCACACCCAGGAGGCTGAGGTGGGAGGATCACTTGACCCCAGAACGTTGAGGCTGCAGTGAGCTATGATTGTGCCACTGCCCTCCAGCCTGGGCTACAGAGCAAGACCCTGTCTCTGAAAATGGAAACAAAAAAATAACATCATGATCAACAGCAAAACTCTGGAGCACCTGAAACAAAGGGTCTCCTGTGGCCTAAACAACTGGGGCACCTCAGATGGAGCCCTAGACCCATCAGGAATTCTTACTTCAGCAGAGCTATAGGTGGAAGGAAACGGGCTCACAAAGGGTTTATACCGAATTGCATTGATTTCATTAAAAGGAAAGGCTTGGCTGGGCACGGTGGCTCATGCCTGTAATCCCAGCACTTTGGGAGGCTGAGATGGGCGGATCACAAGGTCAGGAGATCGAGACCATCCTGGCTAACACTGTGAAACCCCATCTCTACTAAAAATACAAAAAAAATTAGCCAGGCATGGTGGTGGGCACCTGTAGTCCCAGCTACTCGGGAGGCTGAGGCAGGAGAATGGCGTAAACCCGGGAGGCGGAGCTTGCAGTGAGCCGAGATTGCGCCACTGCACTCCAGCCTGGGCAACAGAGTGAGACTGTCTCAAAAAAAGAAAGAAAAAAAAAAAGCTTACAAAATAATAAATGGGAAAACCATAAAAGGTAATTCAGGGGAACAGGTATTTTTTGGAGTACATCCATGTTATCTGAGGTTCCCCTTAGGTAGGGTAGCCACGTTTACCACCGGGGGTTCCCCAGAATTTAGGGCTGTGGTACAGACCCGAGCCTGATTCATGGAATCATTTCCGTTGCAAGCGTTGGGGAAGCTCCCTTAAAACTGGGGCCGTCTTTTTTTTTTTCCTGAGACAGAGTCTCGCTCTGTCGCCAAGCTGGAGTGCAGTGGCGCAATCTTGGCTCACTGCAGCCTCCACCTCCCAGGTTCAAGCGATTCCCCCGCCCCAGCCTCCCGAGTAGCTGGGACTACAGGCACGCGCCACTATGCCCGGCTAATTTTTTTTTTTGTATTTTAGTAGAGACAGGGTTTCACCATGTTGGCCAGGATGGTCTCGATCTCCTGACCTTGTGATCCGCTCGCCTCCGCCCCCCAAAGTGCTGGGATTACAGGTGTGAGCCACGGCGCCCGGCTGGGGCCCTCATTTTTAACTCTCCCCACGGGGAATGCCTGGCTGCGCACCTAGGCCGTAACGATGGAAACCACTGCCTGTTGGGCGGAGGGACTTTCCAGTGAAGGAGGCGGCTCTCAGGAGGAGCACGGAAGGACTAAGGAGCATTTTCGGGTGGAGTAACTCAAACATCTCCTTCCTGCAGCTGCTGGAGAATGACCACAAATCCAGATCTTTCCCTGAAGGAAAGCAAAATTGAGATGACTGGATTTATTTTGGGGGATTGCGGAGAAAGCCCTTAGGGTGTGGTGCTGTCTAGCTTTTAACATTCCAGGTGCCAAATCTCAGAATCGGAGTGGCAGTGGTTGCTTTTGAATAGGCTTGGTTCAATCTTGGTATATTTGTTGTTGATTTTAAAATGAGATAAATGGTTTGAAAATTATGCTAACTTGTTCCCGTGTTTCTGCTTTAAGTGGATCGTATGAGTTGAGCCATAAGTGAAAATGTTACTGACTTAATTAAGCATTATTTTTCAACCTAAATATTTTAAGTAATTACATATAAATCTGATTTCAAAGTATTTTCATCTCATTTATCTCTCTTCAAAAGTACTGCCAGTGAAAGATGTAGAAGATAAACCTGAACAACAAACCAGAACAAGAGAAACTGACAAATCACCCACCAGTACTGAGCCTCGACAGCAACCAAGTGCCTTATTTGCTAGAGGAAACAGGAAAGCGGTCAAAAGTCCCCAAAGATCATCGAGTAAAATAAAAGAAAACAAGCATCCATTTGCTCTTTATGGCTGGGGAGAAAAACAGACGGATACAGGAAGCCAGAAGACTCACAACGTCTGCGCGTCCGCTCCTGTGCACGAGGTGCGCTCTGGGCCCTTGTGGTTCTGTGTTCCCTTTGAGAGTGGCGAGCTGGGCCATGCGCCTGTCGTTTGGCATCACGTCCTTTGGTCACTGAGTGCTTTGGGCCCATGGGAAATCTTAGGGGATAGCGTGGTGGGTTGGGGAACTCCAGGACGGAACTTCTGATTAACCAAAGGAGGATTCTGTATGTTGGTGGCCTGGAGAGCGAGGGGTTTTGGCTGGGAGTTACCCAGAAGGGTTTAGTGACACCAAGCCAGGCAAAGATGTAGATGGAGTTGGGGTTCGCAAGTTCCGGTGGGGCCGGGAGGTCAGGAGCAGCAGCCCAGCCAAGGCTGGTAATGGCCCATCTGGATTTGCCACTGGTCTCTTGAGCCATTTTAGTTTCCTTCAGTGTGGATAACCTGGCACTTCTTTGACTCCTTTATCTTTGGTTTGTCTGATTGATTGCTTGATATCTGCCATAGACTCCCTTTTGCTCTTCTGATTAAATTCAAATGGCTGCATTTCCCCTGCATCTGTAACAAATGCATTTTACTCTCAGGAGCTTTAGTCCTCCCCTGACTTAGCCTTAGCTTGTCTCCCTGTGTCAAGACCCGGAAACATTTCAAATGAGAGGACCTTCATGGGTGTAGTCACAAAACATGTATGTTAGCATTAATACTGTTAGGATAGCCTAAAGCAAAGGATGCGTTTAAGGAAGCAGAAAGGGAAACTGCAAAATGCTTGAGTTCTGGATAAATAGCATAATGAAAATTTCACTGAACAGACATCGGAACCCCAGCAGATGGTATTATTTGGAGTGATATTTGAGACAACAAAGCTGCTGTTTAACAAAAGATCTCTGACAAGTCCATGGGATTAATTTTAACAGGATTTATCTGTAGTATAAGACATCTTAGGTGGTAAAATCCCTTGAGATGTCTTTGGTATACTGATGTTAAACATTTAAAGTTCTTTTATTTTCCCTGCTTTTTGTGAGCTGTTTTTAAGTCTTTGAGGAATACTTATGCTTAATGCTAAGCAGTTCGGACAGCTCTCCAGAGGCAACTCTAGAGGTACATGCAAATTGGTTGCTTACCATTTCTAACATTTAATTTGCTGTTGCTTCGTTTCATTATCCCTGATATGAATCAAGTGAGAATAGCATGAAGTGAGAATGGCTCTTCTGTGGAAGGTTTTATGTAAAGGAAGAACTATATAGAGAGGCAGGGCTTGACTCTGCCCTGCTGCAGGTGACCTGGCAGTAGCCAGCTTCATTGCAACCTTTGTTGAACATTAGTATAATAGCCCGTTAAGTTCCTATCCTTTTATTTTGAACTCTCTTTAGATTCATGAATCAGCATTACGAGCCAAGAACAGAAGACAGGTGGAGAAAAGGAGACTGGTCGCTCAAAGACAGCGTGCTCACTCTGTGGATGTGGAGAAGAACAGAAAGGTGAAGGCTTCCTCCTCAGAGAACCCGTGGATGACAGAATACATGAGGTGCTATTCGGCAAGAGCTTAAAGAAACACTTGCGTGGACAGCCTCTTTTAAAAGTGTAAATGACTGAAAGGAAAAACAAAACAAAAACCATCAAAAGAAACTGGACACAGGTTTAAGAAACCAACTGATTATGCAAGGTTTTTTTTAGGGAATTTGTAAAAGATTGTTTTATTTTGATGAATATTGGTCACCTACCTCAGCAGTAGGGCAGACAGTTGAAGCCATAGACATTTGGTTATTTATGAAGATAATTCCCTAAATCTTTGATATTCTTATAAGGGTTTTGTTTTAAAGCATCTTAATCTTTTAAGATACTGACACCAAATGCCTTTAAATGGCGACAGATGCTTACACTTCAGTATTCTTTTCATAAGTTTAGGTAGAGCCTGTTTTCATCTTGTTCTAAATAACTTTCCAGATTCCATAGCTATAAGATCATTCCATCCTACAGCGTAAGACTCGTTTTCCTTATGTGCTGTTTTGTTTGCGAAAGAATATCAAGTCAAAAATGAGTGTCAACACTACTATTGATTCCATGCATAATGAAACTAGAACTTTGCTAGTTCCTGAAAA
This sequence comes from Chlorocebus sabaeus, assembly GCF_047675955.1. Taxonomy (NCBI): domain Eukaryota; kingdom Metazoa; phylum Chordata; class Mammalia; order Primates; family Cercopithecidae; genus Chlorocebus; species Chlorocebus sabaeus. The sequence continues at coordinate 67,322,958 of NC_132928.1, read as the reverse complement.
ATTTTAACTTATTTGTATTTCAGTTCAGAAGCATCTTTGTGTAGACTGTGATATTTAAGAATTATCTGGGCTGGGCGAGGGTCTCTTTTTCAGTGATCATCTAGGCAGTTATTATTTAATAGTTTAATAGCTCAAATACATTCCAATAGACAAAGTGCACACAACACAATATGTGTGTAGAGTAGTAGTAAGTTTCTTTTGAGTAGTCAAAGACTCCCATTTTTATTGCAAGTTTTTTTTTTTTTTTTTAGAACACATACTGTGGATTCAGTCCTTTGTTACACTTGACCTTTTGGCATACACCCCCTGTGGACTTTTGCCTCTTCTGTAATGGCTGGCAATGACATTTCGAACTTACAATCTGGAATTGCATTTGGTACACTGGCATTGCTTGTTCCACTGGGATGGGGCCAGGGTTAAGATGCCTGTTAGACAGACTGCCCACCTCTACTTTCTCTACTTTTTCTTTACAGCACGTAACAATAACAAAGTCTTGATGATGTATGATGTACAGTATTCAAACTTTAGGTTGAAATACATTACTCTTTGATTCCTAGCCAGTAGATCTTATCTACACTTCAATGGGAGAGAATGGTGATGTGTGGGTAGGCAGAAATTTATGTAAATAGTGCTCCTTCTATTTAGTGTGTTTGCTTTGGGGGTAGAAAATGGTTTTAACAAACACTGGTTTCCATCAAATGAATGACATCTTCTCCATCCTGTGGAGACAAGTATCTGCTAGAAGGACATATGCTAAGTTTCTTATAAGAGATAAGAAAGGTGCTTTGCCTGTGCCAGCTTGGCACCGAAGATGTGTGAGTGGACGTGAGGCTGAGCATTACCTTGGTATTTTTCTCCGGGTCTTTGGAAGACCATAGTCAATTTTTAGAACAGATTGCTTTCATTCCCCATAAAATCTTCACACATGATCATAACTGTTTAAGCTTTGAAAACACATACTGAAGTATTGTGAGCTTAAAAAACCTTTTAAAATATTTGCGTAGTTTTGTGGTGAATTTGTTTCCTTAGAGATCTTTCCTAATCATTGAGATGCATATTTCAAAAGAGGAAATTTTACATGTTGTCCAAAACAGCCTTGCTAGTAACTGGTGAATTTTGGTATTAACTATTATTAAAGTCTTTAAACGACACAGGTACATAAAGATCACCTTAATGTGGCAATATGTGATGGTGTAGCTAGCTGATTGTGAAAACTGTTCCTTTAAAGTCGCTTCTTGCATGTTCGATGTTAGCCATCCAGCTCAGGCTTGTGTTGCAGCTGACAATCTAGGAAAGATGGCCTTAGAGAGTGGTTCAGACCCCACACTGACGGACTGCCTTAGAAACCCAACTTCCTCTAGACTTTGAACAGCCAGACTTTTCTCTCGTTTAGAAAACAAAGTTGTATTTAATGTACTTACTACTTAAAACTCCAGACAGAGATAAAACATAGAAGGCAATTATGGGCAAATTTTTTCCTCTTTTTAAGTGGAAGACAAATGAACGGGATTTTAAAAGTACTTTTAAAGTGCAAGAATAGTGAATAAATCAGTATGAATTGTAAGCCTTCATCTTACGTCCAAGTCCTTAGTTGGTTAGGGTTTCTTTTCTTTTTTAAAGAGTGACAATTACCTTTTGAACCTGTGCAGATTTTATAGTTGTTACAATTTGATGATCCTACTTCTTTCTTTTTATTCTAGAAATGAATGTGGTTGTAATCATGTTCCTAATTCTTGAGACAACCTGCAAGACAGTGAGATAGTTTAAAAACTACCTTTCATGTTGAAAAAGCCTGAAACCGAGAATCCAATGATATTTAAAAATAAATGCTACATAAAACTCTTTTCAAAATTTTGATTTTAAGTTCTTAATTAAAACAATTTGTCATAAATATGCTTTGTTTTTTATGTTACCAATTTTAATATAAGATAAAAGTAATAGAATATTGAAGCAATATTGTCTAGCACTCTGCTGGACATTAAGTCTGCGGGTGAGAAGTGAATGGAATCGATTCTTTGTCTTTTAACTGCCCTTATTTAGGAGCTGTTAAAATACTTGGCACCTCTGGTTATATATATGTTCTCCCCCCTAAAATTTCTAAGCACATGATTCATTTTAAAAATGAATAGATGTATAATAGGCTATAGATGATCTTGCATATTATGTAGGAGGCACATATTTATACCATTTCATATGTAGTATCTTTGTCATTGTGTTCCATCAAAGAACACAATTGCTAGCAACTTGAAGGGTATTATACTTAGGTCACTTGAATTCAGCTGACTAAATGCTAAGAAAGAGAGCAAGCAACATGGCTGTTATTGGAAGCCATAACTTCCAGAAGAGAATTCTGCACAATTTGTAAGTTAAGAAAAATCTGTAGGGTCTTCCACTATCCTTTTTTAGGTTGATAATGCTGTACTGGGCACAGACTTTGTAATTTATGTTACAAAGTCTGTTGTACGTTATGGTACGGTAGCCGCTCAGTATCCATGGGGCATTGGTTCCAGGCCTCCCTTAGGATGCCAAACTCCACGGATACTCAAGCCCCTTCTATAAAATGGTGTAGAATTTGCATATAACCTAGACACATCCTCCTGTATGCTTTAAATCATCTCTAGATTACTTAAAATACCTAATACAATGTAAATGCTCTGTAAATAGTTGTTATACTGTATTGTTTAGGGAATAATGACAAGGAAAAAAAAGCCTGTACATGTTCAGCACAAATGAAACCATCCTTTTTTCCCTCAAATATTTTCAATTTGTATGTGGTTGAATCCATGGACGCAGAACTCACGGATACAAAGGGTCAACTCTTTAAAGTGTTCAAAAGTATGACCAGCAAAGAGGAGGGGGAGCAAAGCATATATCAGAATTAAAACAATTTTTCTTGTTGACTGCTTTGGTAAAAAACTGTGTGATGCAGTTTTACATTTCACTGGACTAGATAAAAAATGGTGCTAATATTTATGTAGCTTGATGCTGTAGTTGCTTTGGTATCAAACTTAATACCTGATCCATATAAGGTCCTTACTATATAATTTTGTGATCAGTTAAATGATATTTTAAAGAGTGATCTTCAAAATATGACCTGGTCATTTCACAATGTTTGCATATGGAGTTAGTCAGTGCAAGTGTGCACTTAATACCAAACCCTATGCAAGGAGTTATGTCTAGATTTTTGGTCCAAATTTGCCTCCTTCAAGCCTACTAGTGTGAGATGGAAACAAATCGATTGCTCTTTTAATATTATTTCCATTTTGAAATTCTGGACACTTGAATGAAGTCAGTAGAGGCTTCTTTTTGGATGTATCTTATAATAACAAAACTTTATTTAGGGAAGGTTTCCCTGTGCTATTGTAAGTTTGTTTTGAGCACTGCATTCACTTTAAAAATTCGGAGGAACAAAGTCTGGGCACATATAATCACAAAGCCCAGGCCACACAGTTATTTGGGGTTGTATTTTCTAAGAACTATGTATTGTTTTTAGCTTATAGTTAATATTGTATTTACTTGGAAAAATGTGAATAAAGTTAATTAACATTACAGGCTGAGACTCTTTTGTGAGAAGTAATTCTGCTTAGTACATACATGACTTGAAGAAAATGTATGATCATATTGACTCCTAAATGGATTTTTCAGTAGATAAATGTTTAATAAGATACATTAGTTATGTCCATGAAAAGATAGTGTATATACACTTTGAGTTGAGCTATAATTTTTCCCAGTCTTTTCCATCACATCTTATTGTTTTCCAAGTTACAAAGGTAATAGTGTATGGTTAAAATAACTCAAAAAGAAGTATAGACTTGACTGGGTGTGGTGACTCATGCCTGTAATCCTGCACTTTGGGAGGCTGAAGCAGGCAGATCACTTGAGGTCAGGAGTTCGTGACCAGCCTGGCCAACATGGTGAAACCCTGTCTTTACTAAAAATACAAAAATTAGCCAGGCGTGATGGCATGTGCCTGTAATCCCAGCTACTCGGGAGGCTGAGGCAGGAGAATCGCTTTAACCCAGGAGGCAGAGGTTGCAGTGAGCCGAGATCATGCCATTGCACTCCAGCCTGGGCGACAGAGCAAAACTCCGCCTCAAAAAAAAAAAAAAAAAAAAAAAAAGTATAGAGTTAAAAGTGAAAGTTAAAAGTGAAAGTTCCCTTCTCATCGAAATTCTACTCCTCTTCTTAGAATAAACCATTTTTAAATTTTGTGTGTAAACTTGCAGACCTTTTTTCTAAGCATTTATGGAGATACATACACATGTTTTGTTTTGCACAAATACTGGATAACGCTATGGACATTCTCCAATATTTTTTCCCTTAATATCTTAGGGAAGAGTCTAGTTCCAGGAAGATGGAGGGAGCACACATTTCCCCCACTTTGTTCTTACTGAACACATCTATAAAATATAGATGGACTGTGTCACACAGCTATTTGAGGACTCTGAAAAGTAAACAGCAACACACGGATTGGGTACACTAGACTTCTAAGGACCACTAAAGTGGTGGTGAGTCTTCGTTTTTTTTTTGATTCTTCATGTATCATCCAGCCTTAACACAGGCCAAAACACAGAAGTGAGCACTGTGGTGCGGAGATCCAGAAGCAGCCTGGCTCCAGGAACAGGAGGGGAGGGAACAGCTGAAGCTCAGAGAGTGGGGGAAATGCCCCCCTTACCTCTCCTTTTCCCCATTTTTTTTGTGCTGAAGCTCCCAGGTAACCCCCTGGCTGCCAGTGGAAGCCTGCAGGAGCCGGAAGCCTGAGGGAGAGCCCCTCGCACATCTCCACTGAGTAGAGCTGCATCACCAGGAGCGCGGGAGTGAGCCGATGCGTGTTTTTTCTCTCTTAAGGATATGGCTGAATTGCAGAAGTGGGCAATTTTGGGCCAGAGGACCAAAAAAAGGGGAGCCCCAGGGAACTAGAAAGTGCTAGGGAGAGAGCAGAGAGGGAAGAGCTTAAGAAAGTGACTCCACAAAGTTGTTTATGAACACCTGAGCCCTTCCCCACCTACTCACACTGTTCACAGTGCTTATGGGTAGAGCTGATCCTAAGTCCATACCAAAGACAGCAGAGAACTGAGCTGACAGGTGAGCCCTGTGAGGCCTCAGACTGACTGCAAGATGGGGCCTATATGGGATGAATCCAAATAGCATTGCAAAAGCTTTGAAGACTGAAGTGACATTGGGACCAAAACTCAGAGAAGGAAGGTTGGAGTCTTCGGCGTGAGCCTCACCTGATCGATTTCCTGCTATAATAAAACAAAAATATCAACATTTTCCATAGGACTTAAAAGTCGCGTCTCATCATGTAACATTCAAAATGTCTAGAATACAATCCCAAATTATTCAGCATATAAAGAACCATGAAATAATTCTAATGGGAAAAGACAACAGAAGTCATTATAGACTTTAAAGTAGTTAATAATAAAAAGCTTAAATAAGCAGTCATTCCTGAAACATATTAAAATAGAAATTATCAGTAAAGAAATAGAGGATATAAAGCAGAAGCAAAGGAAAATATTAGAACTGAAAAATACTATAACATTTTAAAAATTAACTGGATAGATTCAATGGAATGAAGATGACAAAAGACAGACAGATTGATAAAATCCAATATGAACAGAAAAAAGTCACTGAAAAACGAACAGACTTTCAGGGACCTGTGGGATGATATCGACAGGTCTCAGTCATGTCACAGATGGATAAGAGAGTGCAGTGCTGGCCGGGTGCGGTGGCTCATGCCTATAATCTCAGCACTTTGGGAGGCTGAGGCGGGCAGATCATGAGGTCAGGAGTTCAAGACCAGCATGGCCAACATGGCAAAACCCCATCTCCACAAAAAATACAAAACTTAGCTGGGCATGGTGGTAGGTGCCTGTAATCCCAGTTACTCGGGAGGCTGAGGCAGGAGAATCATTTGAACCTGGGAGGCGGAGGTTTCAGTGAACCAAGATTGTGCTATTGTACTCCAGCCTGGGCGACAGGGCGAGACTCTGTCTCAAACAAACAAAAAAGTGCAGTGCTTAACAAACATCTGTATAATTAATGGCTGAAAAATTCCCAAGATGGGTGAAATCTTACAGATTCAAGAGGCTGAGTAAATCCTAAACAGGATAAATTCAAAGAAGTCAGTGCCCAGACACATCATAAACTGCTGAAAACTAAAAGACATCTTGAAAACAGCCAGAGAAAAATGACACATTATCTATAGGGAAACAACAATTTGAATGACATCAGAATTTTCATCAGAAACCATGGAGGTCAGAAGGAAGTGACCCATTTTTTAAAGTGCTGAAAGAAAATAACTGTCAATTCAGAATTCTTATCCAATGAGGTATCCCTCAGGAATGAAAGTGAAATAAAGACATTGTTAGAGGCATGAAAACAGAGAGGACTGGCAGCAGCTGACCTGCTCAAAGGAACTGCACAGGCAGCTGGTCCTTCAGAGGAAAACAGCACTAAAAGGAAATTTGCAACATCAGGAATGAACAAAAGCAACCAAAATGGGTAAAATAGAATAGACTAGTCTCCTCCTGAGTTTTTATAACATGTTTGATTGTTGAAAGCAAAAAATATAACATCATCTGATAAGGTTTTCAACTTATGTAGATGCAATATATAAGACAACTGTAACAGAAAGAGGGGCGAGCGAGTAAAGGCACCCACATGGTGGGAAAGTTTCTGTATTCCAAGTAAATTTAAGTGACAAAAATGGTTCTAAATAGGCTAATGTTTTCCTTTCAAAACTTTATACAAAGATATGGTCAAAATCATAATAGATAACATGGAATACTAAAAATGTTCAAATAGGCCAGGTGTGGCGGCTCACGCCTGTTAATCCCAAGACTTTGGGAGGCCCAGGCAGGTGGATCACCTGAGGTCAGGAGTTTGAGACCAGCCTGGCCAACATGGAGAAACCCTGTCTCTACTGAAAATACAAAAATTAGCCGGGTATGGTGGTGGGTGCCTGTAGTCTCAGCTACTCAGGAGGCTGAGGCAGGAGACTCACTTGAACCCAGAACCTAGGAGGCAGAGGTTTGCAGTGAGCCAAGATCACGCCACTGCACTCCAGCCTGGGCGACAGGGCAAGACTCCATCTCAACAACAACAACAACAAAAAAAGTTCAAATAACCCAAAAGAAAACAGGAAAAGGGGGAACCAAAGAACAAAAAAACAGAGAAAAAGAAGCCACACACATTAGTAATTACATTAAGTGTAAATGGTATAAACACACCAACTAAAAGACAGTATCAGAATTTTTCAAAAACAAGATTCAGCTATATGATGTCTATAAGAAATTCATTTTAAATGCGATCATATGAGTAGGTTAATAGTAAAGGACAGAAAAAGATGGACCAGGTCGGGCGTGGTGGCTCACACCTATAATCCCAGTACTTTGGGAGGCTGAGGAGGGATCACTTGAGGCCAGGAGTTCAAGACCAGCCTGGTCAATATGGTGAAACCCCATCTCTAAAACAACAAAAACAAATACAAAAATTAGCCTGGTGTGGTGGCACATGCCTGTAATCCCAGTTACTCAGGAGGCTGAGGCATGAGACTTGGTTGAATCTGGGAGGTGGAGGTTGCAGTGAGCCGAGATCGCACCATTGCACTCCAGCCTGGACGACTCTGTCTCAAAAATAAAATAAAATAAAATAAAATAAAATAAAATAAAATAAAATAAATAAATATCATAAAAATGCTAACCAAAAAAGAAAGCAATAGCGAAATTGATTTCAGAGCAAAGGAAATTACCAGGGATAAAGAGGGTTTTTATACAAAAGGTTCAGTTCACCGAGAAGATGCACCACGTTTAAAGGTGTACGCACCTGGCAGCAGACATCACAGAGCTTCTGTGCCCACCGTGCACAAGCATAGTGACACTCTCTAAAACCTGCTGGACTTACTCTAAGTGTGGCAAGCATCATCCCTAAAAAATGAGACAGTACAAGAACAATAGAACATAGGATTCTCTGTATGCCCGGGAAAAGCAGGGTTATGACAGGAAGCAGACGGCGATGGTGGACAGATGAATTACTGGAAAAAGGCTAACATGACAAAGAAGATTGTGCTGAGGCAATATATGTGAAGCAAATCTGACAACTGAAAGGAGAACTAGACAAATTCACCATTAACAGTTGAAGACTTTAATACTCCTAACAGTAATAGAACTAACAGAAAATCAGCCAAGACAGAAGAATTGAGTATCATCAATCAAGTGGCTGTAATTGACATTTATAGCACTCCACCCAACAACAGCGTGATACATATATTCTTCCAAGGGCACATGGAACATTCTCTAAGACCATATCCTGGTTTATAAAATAAACCTTAAAGAATGTAAAATAACTGAAATCATACAAAATATGTTTCTGACCATAATGGAATTGAACTAAAATTCAGTAATAGAAGGATAACAGGAGAATTCGAAATTGCCTGGAAGTTAAACAACATACTTATAAATAAACCACCAAAGAGGAATTCTCAAGAGAAATCAGAAAGTATTTTAAAGGGAAGAAAAGTGAAATTATAGCATATTAAAGTATGTGGGCACACATAATGCAGTGCTTAGAGGGACATTTATTGCATTGAGTGCTTTATTATGAAAGAAGGTTTCAGATCAATAATCTGAGCTTCCACAGTAACAGAAAACAATAAGTAAAATGAACCCACATCTAGCAGAACAAAGGAAGAAAAAAAGCAGACACCAATGAAATTGAAAACAAAAATGGAATATGAATGAAACCGGGAGCTGTTGCTTTGAAAAAATTATTGAGAAACCTCTAGTAAGACTGAACATTTAAAAAAAAAAGAAGCCATGCATATCAACATCAGGAATGGAATGATTTACATTTTACTGATTTTTTTTTTTTTTTTTTTTTTTTTTTTAAATCGGGTCTCACTTTGTCATCCAGGCTGGAGGGCAGTGGCGCAAACACGGCTCACTGCAGCCTCGAACTCCTGGGCTCAAGTGATCCTTCCACCTCAGCCCCCCAAGTAGCTGGGACTACAGGCATGTGCCACCACACCCAGCTGATTTTTGTATTTTTTTTGTAGAGTTAGGGTTTCCCCATCTTGCCCAGGCTGGACTCGAACTTCTGGGTTCAAGGGATCCCAAAGTCAGGTGTGAACTGTGCCTGACCTTACTGATTATTAGTGATGCTAGCATCTTTTTCTTATTAATCAGTCATCTTTACTTCTTTGATGAATGGCCTGCTTATGTGCTTTGCCAATCCTTTAAAAGTGTTTTGGAAAAAAATATAGAAAAGCTCACTGACTTTTTTTTTAAGTGAGTTTCTTTCTCTTACTGACCTTGTTAGGGTCTCTCTATATATCTGATATCCATCTTCAGACAGATATTTTGTGAATATTTTATACAGCCCATTGCTTTCCTTTATGCTTTCTTTTGTCTTATGGAAAATATCAATTTGCATACTCAAATCTCAAACCTTTCCTTTACAGATGGGGGACTTTGTGTCACTTTCAGAAAGATTTACCCTTCGATTATAAAAAATGCAACATTGTCATCCAATGGTTTAAAAGAAAAACCTTGCTTCTAGTGTTAGTGCTTTAATCCAACGGAAGTTAATTTTGTGAATATGAAGTAAAAATCTAACCTTCCTTTTTTTTGAGACCAAGTCTCACTCTGTTGCTCAGGCTGGAGTAGAGTGGTGTGATCACAGCTCACTGCAGCCTTGACCTCCCTGGGCTCAGGTGATCCTCCCACATCAGCCTCCCATCACTGGGACAGCAAGCATGCACCACCACACCCGGTTAATGCTTGCATTTTTAGTAGAGATGGGGTTTTGCCATGTTGCCCAGGCTGGTCTCCAATTCCTGGGCTCAAGTCATCTGCTGGCCTCAGCCTCCCAAATTACTGGGATTACAGGCGTGAGCCACCCTGCCTGGCCCAACCTTTCTTTTTTAATCAAATGGGTAGCAGATGGGTTTAACACCATCTGGTGAACAGTCCTTACTGATATAGAGTGTTACATCATTTTTAAAAAAATAAATTCCTATAGATACATGGGAAGGTTTTTAGGTGCTGCTCTTCTATGGATCAGTTTGGACAAACCTGAGCTCACCATATTCTTCTAAACTGCAAAATAAATTTTGCATTTACTTCATATCTGGGAAGCCAAGTCTCCACATGTCCACCTTGTTCTCTTTTCTTGGTTATTTTCTAAATATAAACTTTAAAATGAGCACGTCAAATTCTATTTTTAATTCCATTTGGCCGTTTCATTAAACTGCACTGAATTTACTAATTTTGGAAGATTAACAGCTTTCTAATATTGAGTATTTTTATCCCCAAATATAGTATGTCTCCATGTAGGTCGGTCTTCCTGTATTTATTTCAGCAGGATTTAAAGTTTTCATGAATAAAAAGTCTTGCACACCTCTCGTTGGATTTGCTCCCCACCTCCATCAAATTTTCTAAATGGTTCCTGCCGATGTGTAGGGAAAGGACTAAACTGGAAGGAAAATTATTACCTTTTCTGATAAATGGGAGGAGCATATGAGTGAAAACAAAAATTAAGGATGCTGTCATTAACCAAATTGTTTTGCAATTACTTCAAAAGAGAACTGGAAATGACCCAACTGGAAATGACCCAGTTCATCAATAAGAAACTGGCTAAAGAAAACATTATTTCCACAAAATGGAACCCTATGTAGCCTTATATGGAAAGCTCTCAATGTACTGAGAAGTGGAAAGAGCTCCAAGAGAGTTTAGGTGTACAAAAGATGCTGTACGTAACATGTTACCTTTTAAGAAAGTGAAGGCTAATGAAAATATCTGTATTTACATTAAGAATCTCCGGATTCACAAACTAACTAGTGGCTACCTGCAGGGCTAGAGGAAGAAATGGAGTGATGGGATGGGCAGGGAGCCTTCAGTGTTCACCTTTTCATGCGGCTTTGATTTTTAAACCATAAGAATGCATTAACCATTAAAAAATAATCCTAGAGAAAACAAAAGAGAAACAAATACAAACAACCACTCTTCAAGATATGCCCTCCCACTGAAGAGTCTCAGCTGTGTGATTCTTAAGCTAGACTAATAACCGAGCCTCCTGGAGGGTCCTGCGAGTGGAGCTTCCCACTCAGGGGGCCACTGTCTGGCAGCGGAGAGGAGAACAGCGCGGGACCCCTCCACTTCCTGCTGCTCTGGAATGGGGCTCTGGCACATGACAATATTTAAAACTCTGCAAGTTTTGGATGATAAGGTATAAATCCTCGATTTTCACCCAAAAATGAACCTTTTCTAGGAACAGAATTTTGACATGATTCTGTTAACCCACAATAAAATACACAGTACAGCATCTTCAGACTGCTGCTGCAGCTCATCCAGCACTTCTGAAAGCCCTGGGTCTGATTCATCTCTCCCTTGTTCTAGACCCAGGTTCTGCTCCACTTTCTTCCACAGCAGGGACCGTCGCCGGGGCGTCCCACGATGTGTACATCATAATGCGATGCTCCAGAAGCCTGTGTGACTGCTACTTGTAGAAGAGGAGGACACAGTCTTCATGGCTACCATAAAATGGATGGCCAATATTACAATTTAATAAAGACAAAATGTAAACCATAAATCTCTTTTAAAAAGTTGTGCATTTTAAATAGTTGGGTTTCCTGTTCTGTAAGTGGGAGGGTAAACTGGTCAAGTTCTTCAGAGGGCAATGTAACTTTATTGATATTTAAGGAGTATGCCTTTGATTTAGCAATTTTGCTCCTAAAAGTTTTCTGATACGTCCATATGTGCAGATACACTGAACAAAGGTGTTCACACGGTGCAGGACACGGATCAGAGTGTGTCACATCCACACTGCCTGCCTCGAGTCATAAGCTGGACTTCGACAGGAGGAAATGCAAAAAAGGAAAGCATGGAAGAGTCTTAAAGCATGCTAAGAACACAAATGGGCCAGGTGCTATGGTTTACGCCTATAATCTCAGTACTTTGGGAGGCCAAGGCAGGAGGATCGCTAGAGCCCAGGAGTTCAAGACTGGGCTGGGAAGCATAGCAAAATTCCATCTCTACAAAACAAAAAAATTAGCCAGACATGGCAGTGCGCAACTGTGGTCCCAGCTACTTGGGAGGCTTGAGGTAAGAGGATCGCTTGAGCCCGGGAGGTTGAGGCTGCAGCGAGCTGTGATCACACCACTGCACTCCAGGCTGGGTGACAGAGTGAGATCCTGTCTCAAAAATAATAGAAACTCACAAATGGAAGGACACTCTGCCTCCAATATTTTCACATGAAAAGGGGTGTTCAGAGAAGTACGTCTGAGGTCCTCACACGAGCAGTTCAAGGGGCTAAGGGGTTGGCTGTGGGAGGTGAGCCTGTATCTGCAGCTAGGAATTTTACTGTGCACATAGGCTTTTGATTTTACTAATGAAAGATGGTCCAAACCAGTTAAGGATGACTATTTTGATCGTGTGTGGTAGCTCACGCCTGTAATCCCAGCACTTTGGGAGGCCAAGGTGGACAGATCACTTGAGGTCAGGAGTTTGAGACCAGCCTGGCCAACATGGTAAAACCCCGTCTTTACTAAAAACACAACAATTAGCCGGGCATAATGGCAGGCACCTGTACTCATGAGGCTGAGGCAGGAAAATCACTCGAACCCGGGAGGTGGAGGTTGCAGTGAGCCAAGATCACACCACTGCACTCCAGGCTATGCAACAAGAGCAAAACTCCATTAAAAAAAAAAAAAAGGGGATGACTATTTTGTGAAAATTAACATCGCTATTAGTTCATGTTTTACTGTTCTTAACACTTAGGTTATTGACTAATACCTGTGACAACTGCTGCATCCATTTCTGTTTCATTGTTTTAGAGTATCAGGATTTCAGAAGAACTGGGAAGTTCCTCTGTGTCCAGGATGCTGTCTGGTTTTTGAGAACCTGGGAAATCTGGACTAAGCACATACTTTCTGGCAACAGCCTCCTAGGACAGCCTTTTGTGCTGCCCCATGGACAATGCATGGCAACCCAGCCTGCTCCTGCGTTGCCCTCAGGCCTCGACCTGTGCTCACTTGTGGATACTTACACTCAGCCCCCGTTTGTCATCTGTGCTTTCTACAATGACCACATAGCTAAATGTTTCCTTGAAGCCCAGCTCAAGTATTCCTTTGCTGTGTAGTGTCACCCAGCCATGGAACAAACCTGTATAATATCACCCAGCCATGGTACAAACCAGAGTAAAGTATCATCCCCACAGAAGATCCCTGTGAACAAACACCAGACTCCGTGCCTAAACTTCAGGCCACTAGACGTTTCCTAAAATGTAACTACATATGGTAGAAGTCTGGAGCAACAGGCTAGCATTTAAAGCCAAAATTATTCCCGGAAATAAAAAAGAGGAAAAGAGGATAGCCAGTAGTAGAATACTTGTATAGTTACAGATTAAAGAAAAATTCATGAGTGAAAAATGAAATTTCTCTTCTACTCTTGCTCAAGGACTAAGTAGAGATGAGTAGCGCAGGTGAGGGCTAGCGTGGGTCAATAGTTTATTCGCAGACAGCACAGGAATGCTGCCAGAATGAATACAGTAACTGCTGCAGCTAGAAAGGCAGATCCAATCATACAGGATGGAGAACAGCCTCCCTGCAAAGGCCTCACAGGCACCTTCTTACCTTGATGAGAGGAAGATCTAACCAACACGTCAGTACCAGACTGCCTTAACCGCTGAGAAGTAGACTGTGACAGGCATTCTGAAAGTCAATGGACATGCGTTTTCACTCATGTACTTCCAACCTGTAATACTTTTAATTTAATGAATTCAATTTGGTGGAGGCAGAGTCAAAAAAAAGCAAGCTACCAAACTTGCAAGATTGTCTAAAAAATCAAAACATGGTTTTACAATGATAAGTTTACCCCTCACTCCAGATAATTTAGTACTAGCTGGGTGCTGTGGCATATGCCTGTAATCCCAGCACTATGGGAGGCTGGGGCAGGAGGATCACTTGAGCCCAGGAGTTTGAGACAAGCCTGGGCAAAATAGTGAGAGCCCATCTCTAAAAAAAAAAAATAATTAGTGGTTGGGTGCGGTGGCTCACACCTGTAATCCCAGCACTTTGGGAGGCCGAGATGGGCAGATCATGAGGTCAGGAGTTGGAGACCAGTCTGACCAATATAGTGAAACCTCGTCTCTACTGAAAACACAAAAATTAGCCAGGTGTGGTGGTGTGTGCCTGTAATCCCAGCTACTCAGGAGGCTAAGGCAGGAAAATCGCTTGGACCCGGGAGGCAGAGGTTGCAATGAGCTGAGATCACGCCACTGTACTCCAGCCTGGGCGACAGTGAGACTCTGTCTCAAAATAAATAAATAAATAAATAAATAAATAAATAAATAAATAAATAAAAATAATTAGCTGGGCGTGGTAGTGTGCTCCTGTAGTCCCAGCTACTTGAGAGGCTGAGGTGGGAGGACAGCTTGAGGTCAGGAGTTCGAGGTTGCAGTGAGCTGTGATTGCACCACTGTGCTCCTGCCTGGGTGACACACTGAGACCCGGTCTCAAAAATATATATTTTTTTAATGGAAAATACTCCTATACCAATTAAAATCAGAACAGTTTATAGTTCTTAAAACAAATTTTCAAAATATTTGAAATTTTCATAATAAAATGTTGGTGAAAAACAGATTCCAGTCAACAGAAATCCCAGTTCCTCGTCCACTGTGCCGTGCAGAGGGACCTGCAACCAGGGCTGCTGCCTGCTCCCTGGGTTTGGCCTTGGGCCAACCCTTTGCCTGGGCGGCTCAGGCCCCTCATTTGTGAGATGGGCCTAATGACCCACTGCAATGGGTTGTTCTGAAGGTTAAATGCTAAATGTGAGAATACTCTCAAGTTGTAAAATATGCTATGCCCCTTCAAGGTTTTACTGTTACAGACATTTCAAGTGATAGTATTATAAACAGGTTCTTGTTAAACTAAATATTATCTAGTGTTTCTCCAGCACACCATGGTTTTAAAGAAGAAAAGAAACGTGGCCACTGAGTCCTATACTTTGTCAAGGGATGGGAGACGCAGTGAACAGCAAAAGGAGCCCTCGGCAACCGCAGATCCTCACAGTGGGATCTCTCCAAGTGCAGGAGTCAAGTTCTCATAGCTCAGATAGGGCTGAAGTTCGGAAAAATCAGATAGAAACACATAAAAAGAACCTAAATAGAATTCAGAATTTAAGTGTCAGGTGAAAAGAGTGAATCTTAAAATTAGGGCAGGAAAACTATTTGTCATTCCTCTATTCCTTTGAAAAGGCAGCAGAGTTACTAGGTTTCCAAGATCTAATTATAGTTCTGGCCTCTGCTTCAACATGGGGACTTGTCAACTGTAACTTAGAGTGTGTAATTAACAGAAGTGAGAGATTCAACACATTTCACCCCTAATCATTTATGAGGCAGCATAAAATACTACAACAGCTGATCATGGCTAGGCCTTAGATCAGAGGTTTATGGACAATGATAACCTCAATTGCATCTGACAACCCTCGAGCTAAAGCTCCCCATTCTTACAATATCAAATCCTGCTAAAATGGAGAACACAGCAGGCATAACTGCTTGTTCACAGGCTGTGCTGTGAGATGTGCCAAGAGTCGAGGAGGAGTGCACAGACAGAATCCCCACCATGTTGTTGTTGTTTACCTGACAGCAAAACACGAGGCCTAAATATTGTAAGCTAACAATCCCGGAAGGTCAAACATGTACTGCAGTCAATATTCAAAAACAAAGTGAGCTGCTGCAGGAAGGAAGGGTTTTAACTGCCTGTTTGGAAATTCTGCGAAGTGGGATCTTGCAGTGGCTAGGCTGCACCAGCGATACGCAGATGCGCTGGAAAGTCTCATGGACACACCTGGCTCTGTGATCATTTTTTCCCACAAGCCCTGGGGTCCCTCCTATGTGCCAGGCATCAGGCACACCAAAGCTGTGTCCCAGGGAGCTCTTAGCCCACGAGAGAAGACAAACAAGGACAAGGTACAATCAATGAGATCAATAGCAAGAAAGGAGGTCCGGACAGAGAATCATGGGAGCTAGGTGTCTGCATATGCTGAGGTCAGAGAAAGCGCCACAGCAGAGAAGTTTTCACTGCACCCCAAAGAGCAGCAGGCCTTTCGCTCGACTGACTTGGGGGGCTGGCTGAGGAGCATTCCGGGTGAGGAACTCGACTCCCCACAGAGACTGTGAGAAGCCAAGGGTGTTCAGAGATGTGCACAAGTGTCCTATAAAAGCACCATTTTCCCCTGAAAGTGAGAATAGTACAAGGGCATGGTAGGTACCTTTATGGCCACACAAACCAATATGATGAATTTTCTGTAAAAGGTAATAATGTGGTAGATTTACCCAAAATCAATCATATTATAAAATTTCCTATTCAACTTAAAATTCTTTGAGGGCTCACACTCAAACATACAGAAATTAGCATTTTTACCATCATACATCATTCCTTGGTCCATCAATATTTAGTAAACTTAATTATTTTCATGACATTTTAGAATGTAAAATATTCAGAAATTAAGCAAGTTTGTTTTCTTCACTCTAGTTTTCTTTAAAATGAAGTTTACACATTGCATCAAGAAGTTACAGAGTTTTGAGAGCACAGGCTTATCCAATTTCCATGGAGTTTTCCACAGACACTTCATGACAATGCCCTACAGCATAAAGGAGGACACCAAGATTATTGCAAGAAATGGAGGACCAGGTGTGGTGGCTCATGCCTATAATCCCAAGGCTATGGGAGGAATGCTTTAAGCCAGAAGTTTGAGACCAGCCTAAGAAACATGGAGGCAAAACATTAAAAAAGAATTAGCCAGGTTAAGTGGTGCATGCCTGTAGTCCCAGCTACTCAGGAGGCTGAGGCACGAGAATTGCTTGAGCCCAGGAGGTTGAGGCTGTGGTGAGCTATGACTGTGCCACTGCACTCCAGCCTGGGTGACAGCAAGACTGTGTCTCTGAAAATTAAAAAAGAAAACAAAGAACAACAACAAACAAAAAAAGGAATGGCTCAACCCACCTTCTATATAGTTACATATGGTCCAGATAAGCGTGCATCAAAGTTAAATGTTTCCTTTACAGTAAAATACATTCTTCAAAATAGAGCAGTTTGAAGATGAGATCTTTAAATTTGTAGAGATGATTTAAAGTAAACATGCCTCATGTTACTACATTGGCAGGAGTGTTTTAAAACCAGTACAACAAGGGGTACCAGCCCTCCAAAGCCATGCTGGTTATGTATAGCAGACTGATGGTCCTGGTGTCCCTGCTAAAGGTACACTGCCCCTGAGCCAGGGAACAGCACTTCTGTACAACTGGACACACGCTGGGAAGTCACTGCCTCCAATGCTTCACGAAAGACACATTTTGCTGTTTTAGCACATACCAGAAAACCAACTTTATATGATTGCAAGATATGAAAAACATAAATAGCCTTGGCTTTGTAAGTTCCCAATGGTATGGAAAATTTCATAAAATTTTTAGAAAACGCTATTTTCAAAGATGCATACTGACCTATTTTTTTTTTTTTTTAGATGGAGTCTTTCTCTGTTGCCCAGGCTGGAGAGCAATGGCATGATCTCGGCTCACTACAACCTCTGCCTCCTGGGTTCAAGCAATCCTCCCACCTCAGCCTCCCAAGTAGCTGGGACTACAGGCACCCACCATCACCCCTGCTAATTTTTGTATTTTTAGTAGAGATGGGGTTATACCATGTTGGCCACGCTGGTCTTGAACTCCTGACCTCAAGTGATCCACCCACCTCAGCCTCCCAAAGTGCTGGGATTACAGGTGTGAGCCACTGCACCCGGCCCTGATGTATTTTTGGGTGAAATGACAGATGCCTCAGATGTTTTCAAGTACTACAGCATGAAAACGCTGGGTAAAGATAAAGAAAACAAGATCGCAAAATGTAGGCAATTGTTAAAGCTGGCTGATATAGTGGTTCATTTGGCTATTTTTCTCTATATTTGTGTATATTTGAAAATCTTCATTATAAAAAATTTATAAGTATATAAAGGGAGAATCTGGGGGGGCCAGGCATGGTGGCTCATGCCTGTAATCCCAGCACTTTGGGAGGCTGAGGTGGGAAGATCCTTTGAGGCCAGGAGTTTGAGACCAGCCTGGGCAACACAGTGAGACCCTGTCTCTACAAAAAATAAAATTAAGAAAAAAGAAAGAAAGAAAAAGAACAAAAAATGAGGGGGAAATATGAAGGGAAAAAAGTACATAGATGCTCTTTTAAATGAAAATACAGATTCCCTAACCACATTATTTTCTATCAGTAGGTAGTGTTTCCTAACCTTTGCGGCTGGCGACCAACAACTTGGGTCACTTGTCCTACTGAAAGCGGTAGATCTTGTGTTCTCAGATAAATTCCTCTACAATTCTAAAACAACCCTTTAAAGAAATAAATACAATAGGGAAGTAAGCAAGTCAACAAGTGGAACAAACTCAGATTGTACGTACATGAGTAGTTAGATGGATCAGGAAAGAGGTGCTTCTCAAATGGCACCACAAGACATTAAAAATTCACGGGTTTTTTAAAAGCACCTCTAATTTGCTTCTCCAAAAACATAAAAAGATGACAGAAAATAAGGAAACATCATCTGCTGTGTCACAGTACAAATTACAGATCATTTAGGTTTCTAATTTTAGCATCAGATTCTTTAAATACTATTATTGATCTGCTAGGAATCAATGTTCTTGAATTCAGCAGTTCTTATACAAGCCACAAGTAATATTTTCAACAAAACCATTACAGATTCCCAAATTGTGATGTTCTCATTTTTACTTAAATGCTGGACTGTAAAAGAATAAATTACGATCTCCAGTTTAAATGGTCTTTATAATCTTTTTCTAGGAAGACTGAATAATTACTTTCCTAGAAATCTAAATTAAGAGCTTCCTGAAAACTTAATGAGTTACGGGAAATAGAAACATAACATTTATTACTAGCCTGAACAATACCGAATTATCTCCCCTCCTCATTCTCCCTAAAGGCA
This sequence comes from Chlorocebus sabaeus, assembly GCF_047675955.1. Lineage (NCBI taxonomy): Eukaryota > Metazoa > Chordata > Mammalia > Primates > Cercopithecidae > Chlorocebus > Chlorocebus sabaeus. The sequence continues at coordinate 67,303,972 of NC_132928.1, read as the reverse complement.
AAGCCTGATTAAGAACCACCATGGTTTGGTTCTCCAGCAACTTTTATTGGTCAAAGGATGCAGAAGGATATATGGTGTCTGTGGGTTAATTAACAGGATCGTTTATAAAACAACTTTACATTTATCTTATTTTTAAAATTCTTGCTTTTGAATAAGCTGATGTGTTAGAATAGACATGCTCCTATCCCATGCAAAAAGCTGTTCAAAAATGAGCAGCTTGCAAATCTATCATAAATGAGACATTGAATAAAACATTCTTACAGTGAGGTCTAAGAAGTAGTTCAGTCTGAGAATTTGCTTCAGATACTTTTTGAAATAAAATATTCAAGGCATAAAAAAAGCAAAACTCAAAATATCTAAAACAGATACATACTGGTATTTTTATCCTAGTTACTTCCCAGAGTTTTTGTGTGTCTCTGTGCTCTGCTGATTAAAATAAACAACAAAAGCAGTAGGCATCTTCTAACTAAAAGTTAATTTACTAGTCTTCAACTAAAAAGTCACAGTGGAAGAACATATATAAGGTGAAGAAAGCTTTTTAACCTTTCAGACTTAAATAATACTGTATTTCAACTTTAAAGAAAGGTTCCACCATATATTTTTTGCACTGACATTTTAAAATAGAAGAACAAATCTTTGTAATACAATATATACTTCAATATACCCAATATACCTTATATGAATTAAAAACATGTCAACTTGGTAACTGTAGTAAGGCATTTAAGTATTCAGCAGAAGCCATAAAGAAATTTCTTAATGAGTGGTGTCCTTTTCATATTAACTGGATTTAGCAGGTTTCCTTAAAATGAACAGGAAACAAAAGATATGAAAAACAGGCAGTGATGCCATTCTACTGAATTCCAGAAAAAGCACAGTACAAACAATGTGTTTTCTAGCAGGGAGACCAGACAGACCAGCAAACTGGAAATGGATGAGCGGCCCCAGCTTGCATGGTCTATTGTATTTTATCCATCGCTGAGAGAAGTATTAGTAGCCCGGTAGGTTTGGGTAAAGGTACCAGAATCCTTAGTGCTAGTCTCATAGCCTAAAACAGAGCAGGTACTCCACATATACTTCCTGAACTGACCTGGATGAAGAGGCTTTAAAATCAACAGAGCTGGACAGTATAAAGTTCACGGAAAAACTCCATTTTTCATTTTATTTTTTTTGGTATGTTAGTGAATGTCTACTGATCTAGTATTTCAAGTGTGGATCACGTAAACACCATGTAGAATGTAGTAAACAGAATTAAATAAGAAACACACTGGCTATCAATGCCAGAGTCTTTGAATATCAGGTCATAAATATAACCAATTGTGCAATATAACCAACATGATGAGAAGAGCACACCTCACAACTGACAATTTTAGTTCATATGATTAAAAAAAATAAAATCTGAAACTGCATTTAGTGCCACATTCTATCATATCATACATCAGATTCCATGCTGCGGAGCCGCACTGGGCTACAGGACATACAGTACATAGCATGTTTATAGCATGTTTTAAACCGAAAGTGAAAGGGAAAATATGAAACAGAAAATTTTTACATACACATCTAACGGTGTTGTCCATTTAATTCGATTTATATGATTTGCTGTGCCACTTTGACCAGCTTGCAGAACACCCCAAATTCTCTTTTCCCCATAAAGATCTACTTCCATACAGAGTAGAAAAGGATGGTGGTAAAAAAACTTCAGATTCTTCAGGTTCCAACGATTGTGTCCCAAATGCCACTGCATGAACACCTAAAAAATAATAAGAACAATGTCAAAATCTGCACAATTATAAATGCAAAAGTAAATACAGCTTAAAGCCTAAAAGAGAATTCGTGAATATCTCGTCTTTCAATACTTGTCTGTGTCTACTACATGATGTCGACTATAAATAAAACGTCCACCGTGGTAAATGGGAAAAAAGAAGCAGCTTTAAAAAGTTAAAGGGAGACATTTGTCAATTTCATAAATGGGTCTCCTGTTTTAGCAAAAGGCACATTCATTTAGACCTCCATCAATCCAGGAAAGGCTCCTCACTGACATAAGGAATCAGGATATCTCACCCTCTCCGGTCAACCACCACCTGCCCTTCCTTTCTTTCTGAACAAGAACATAAGAATTTCCTATAGGGTGTAAATTCTTTCAGTTAGAACATCCAACTTTAACTTATGGTATATTCTCCTTCTCTTTTTTTTTTTTTTTTCCTGAGACAGTCTCACTTTATCACCCAGGCTGGAGTGCAGTGGTGCGATCTTGGCTTACTGCAACCTCTGCCTCCCAGGCTCAAGCAATTCTCCTAAGTTTCATGAGTAGCTGGGACTACAGGTGCATGCCACTATGCCTGGCTAATTTTTTGTATTTTGTAGAGATGGTGTTTCACCATGATGCCTAGGCTGGTCTCGAACTCCTGAACTAAAGTGATTGGCCCACCCCAGCCTCCCAGAGTGCTGCAATTAGAGCCTGCACCCAGCTGGGATCCTCTCTTTTTCATACTACAGCTTCCCAAAGCTTTAACAGGCCTCTGCACTTCAGCTTGTCGGGAACTCAGGGCAGTGAGGTGTCCAAACCCACCTGTGCGCTCTCCCGTGGCTCCTAACAACCACACTCCTGAGCATTTGGGGCCTGTGCGCGCCGCGGTGACCTCAGCTGTCTCAAGGCAGCATCTCCGTACTGAATACCCGAGCCCATTCTTTCTGGGTCCAGCTCACCTAAGGACCAAACAAGTCTTCTTTAAAAAAAAAGTTTTATGTTTCTGAGATCCCAAAAATAGATTAAAAAAAAAAAAAAAAAGCAAAGTACGGAACCCTGTGTATATATCCCACCATTCTGAATAAAGAAGAAAAAACAATTTACATGTTTGCTTGCACCGGCACAAAACGTCTCTAGCATGATACATAAGGAACGGCTGATTCAGAGGAGTTCTAGATGGCCGGGAACAGGAGGGGGTGGTAACAGTGGGACTTTCCACTGCATACGCTTTTATACTTCTTGAATTTAAAATTATGTGAATATATTATTTATATAAAATAATTTAAAATTAAATTACAAAGATACAATTTTTCACTTATCGGATGGGCCAAAAGTCCAAGTATGATGATACTACACGCTGTGGACATGGCTTTAGTGAAATAAGCCCATCACTAGGAGAAAATGTGACCACCTCTACACCAAGATCCCAAATGCTTATGTTCTCTGACCCAGCAATTCTACTTCTGCACATTTGTCTGACACACAGACTCATGCACATGCAAAAAAAAAAAAAAAAAAAAAAAAAATATATATATATATATATATAAAAGTATTTACTGTAACATTACTTATAATAGCAAAATACTGGCAACAACCCAGATGTCCAAAGTAGATTGGCTACATAAATTATGGCAACACATACGTGAACTATAGGTTGAGCGGTCCTTATCCAAAATACTTGAAACCAGAAGTATTTTGGATTTTTTCAGATTTTGAAATATTTCCATTATACTTACCAGTTCAGCATCCCTAATCTGAAAATCTGAAATGTGAAGTGCTCCAATGAGCATTTCCTTTCAGTGGCAATGTTGGCAATTAAAAAGTTTCAGATTTTGGAACACTTTGGATTAGGGATACTCAACCCATGTTATATATTACACACACACATTATGTATGACATTATGTGTTATATATATGTACATTAGGTATATGTATATATGGGAACTATATGCTGATTTGTCATGATTTATAGGTTATATAACAGTAAGTAAAAAAGCAAGGCGTGGTAGTCTATCATATATTTTACATAAAAAAAGGGAAGAAAACAATGGTTTTTGAATGTATTAGCCATTAAAAAAAATAAAAAGTACTGCTGAAGAATCCTAATTTATACCCTTATTTTTTTTAACCTAGAGGTACTTATGATTTTGATGATCTCAGAAAAAAACACATCTTGAAGACTGTATATGAGTTGCTCTATCTGATGTATTCAGGGATACAATATTAAAATAGCAAGGTCATGTAAATACAACCTCATGCTGAGCTTAGTAATACTCAACAGCAAGCCAATTGTAATGATTTATGTTACAGAGTCTTGGTTTTTGTACCAAGCTTAGTAATTTTTTTTTCTTTCTGATTAAAAAAAAAAATACAAAAGGATGACGCGTCCACTTCTGTTGAAACCCAGCCCTTCCAACTGGGCCCGACTCTCCTCCCTCCTCCTTTACCTGGCACCCTCCTTCTTCCCTGCCCTCTCCTTGCCCATTCTTCTCTCCGTTCCCCCTTTTTAAACATGCTGCAATTTCTCCCATCACCCACACCCCTGACTTTAAATTAACCCTTTGCACCCTACGGTGCCAGCCTGAGCTTCCTCAGAAGAGTGGACACTCTGCTTGCTCACTTCCTACTTCTTCCTGACGGATGGCCAGCCATCTTCTACCTTCATAATTCTGCTGAAACTGTTCTTGATCAAATTGATCACTGACTTTCTATTCCCCATCCCAATGTGTGTTTTTCAGCTCAGTCTTAGCTTATGAGGCTTCCCTCTGTTACTATTACAGTACATAATGAACACTCCTTTGATTTACTTATAATTAGGGCTTAAGTGACACCCACATTCCCTTGATTTTCTTCACATATTTCTGACCATTTCCTTTTTCATCTTTTTTGTAGATTCCTCTTCCCCTGCTTATCCTTCATCTCCAGGGTTCTGTTGATCACTGCTCTCCTTAAACACTGTTCTCTGGATGATCACATTGCTTCCACAGTTTTAGCTGTTCCTATATATTGATGGTTCCCAAATTTATACTGCCCGCCAGGAACTCTTCCCCAAGCTTACTAGATAACTCCATGTGCATGTCCCAGTGTTACCACAAAGGCTGCACATTCGCAACAGAGCCATCTTTATTCCCTCACACTCCCTGCTTCTCCTCTGGCTCCACCGCATCTCTGTCCAGAGACCCCAGTGTGACAGCTGTGAGTCATCCTTGGTTCCTCCTCCCCTGCTGGCCCCTCCTGCTCACCCTGTCCCACCTAAGAACCAGTTGTCCTGTTCCACTATTGGGCATATGAGTCATAAGATGCTACTGCCTAAATATATCTTAGATCCATCTCTCTCTCTCCATCTCTGCTTCCATATCCTTGTTAAAGCATTAATCAGTCATTTCTTACTAGGATTACTCAAAAATGCCTTATAACTGGTATCCTGGCCTCCAACCCTGTCCTCTCTTCAGTCTGTTTTCAACATAACTCCCTACATACATGACTTATCTCAGGTCACAACCCGATCACATCACCCACCTGCTGACAACCCACCACCTACAGCAGTGGTTCTCAACCTTGGATGAACATTAGAACCGCATGAGTGAACATTTAAAAACGCTGATGCCTCGACCATACTTCAGCCCAATTAATTCAGCGTCTCCAGAGGCAGAGCCTGGGATTAGAACTTTTAATGCATCTCAGTGACTCTAGTGCTCATCCAGGGTTGAGAATCGGTAATCTACAAGATAAAGTTCTAGATCCTTGATGAGGACTGGCTGGTTCCTGCCTTTCTTCAACCTTTTCTCCTGCTATTCTATCTTCCTCACTCCCTTTGCTGGCTCACTCTTCCTTATATTCTGAAAGCCTGAGCTCATCTAACACCTCCTCCTGGAAGCCCTCCCTGACAACTCCTCTATCCTCTGGCTGTGGCAGGTCCCCTTCTTCATGTTACCCTGAGCCTGTGCATCCCTCAATTACCATATCAGCCTCGCGATATTATAATTATCCTCTGACTGTCTCCCATGAAAGACAGTTTCTTGGGGGACAAGGGGTGCGATTTATTCATTTTTGTATCCCAGCATCTGACAAAGAATAGGCACTCAGATGTTTGAATAAATCAATCAAAAGGTGATGCCTATATATAGTTACTTTAGTAAATGACAATTACATAGTATTTTGTCAGCTGCCTACATTAGGATTATTTTGAATTATTTTAACTGAAGCAACAAACACAAAAATGAGGCATTTTATAATTGAGGCATGCTCAGTGAGCTTCAGAAATAAAATTACTCTGGACTCCACAGCTCCATGATGCCCGATCTGCAAAGATCAACACTACACCATGTACCTGTAACTCCCTTACACATGACCACTGGTCCAACAGAATTAGCATGCTGTTGACAGTGGACAAAGGCCTATTCTTCCTCCTTTTAGTGAAGGACCCAAGAAATACTATAATTCTAAATGCAAACACTCCCTGAAACCTTGACTACTCCTCCACAGCTGAGTTGGTGTGCCCATCCACCTTCATCACCATGGAAACCATCCTGATAAGGAGGAGCTTTCACCTCAGCCAGGAGAACATGACCTTTGAACCCATATGTGATGATTTTAGGTTGGCAGGTACAGAGAGAATAGTCTTTATTAAACCACTCCTGAAACTATTAATTAAAAGGTGATCTACTGAGCTAGAGTGTAAAATATGCAGAAGAAAAGTTGACTAATGGAAAGGCTTTTACCTGATTCAATTTTGTTAAGTATTTTTCTTGCACACTGTACAAAAGCCTCTTCTACATTCTCCCCTGTTAGTGCACTTGTTTCCAAAAACATCAGCTCTAAAATGGACATCAAACAAAATAAAGTCATATTTAGAAGATGATCATAATTTTCACTTACTAAAAGTCTGTGCAGCATTCTCTTAGAAAAGCAGACAAAATATAATTTATAACCTAAAACCATATATTTCTGTCAATATAAAACCAATATATGTTGTTACATGTTTTTTAAATGTTAGAAGAATTTCAGCACTGGACTGAAAAGTCACTGGAGTCTTGTGCTAGCCATTCACCTGGTGAAAGGCCTGAGCAAGCAACCAGGCTTCCCCAGCTGAGTGACCAGCCATCAGGAAGGAGCTGGTTCGCCAAAATGGCCCTGCCACTGATTTCAGGCAAAGTTGCAATGTCCTCCTTCAAACAATCTGAGTGTCACCACAAATACGACCTACAAGTGTTTACACTTTTTAGGGGACTATACTGCAATTTGTCATACAGCCCATGAAGAGATAGTATAGGAATTAATATTCTTTCTACCCACTAGAGTGGCTGTTCATCTCAGCAGAAAGGCCTGTTCTGCTTGCTCTCTCAGCAAACCACAGCCTCTCTAGCCTCTTGTATCCTCACTTGTAAAAATGAGTTTAGATGACATCTAAATTCCTTTTCATCTTTGTTAACGTTCCAAACTTCTGATTTCTAAACAGCTTTTTAAGAACTGTCTTGATGGCGTATGGATTTCTCTCATGTTTATTTTCTTAGCAAGAAACCAGTAAAGTTACAATATAATTTGGAATCTTAGAGTCCAATCAAATATTGATATTAGCATATTATAGTCTTTGGTTCTAAAAATTAAAGTTATTTAAAATGTCTGAATTTTTAAAAAATCATTCTCTTATCCATTAATAAAGCAACCATTCATTTTATGTGGCATTTTCATGTATTCTACATGGAAATTCAAAAAAGTTTCAAAGTCACCTATAACCAAATGACTTAAGTTTAGCAAATGAAGCCAATAAGCCAAGTATTTCTTCTGCTTCCCTTTCTATTTGGGCTAATACTTCACCAAATTTCCTTCAAAATACATTAAAAAATAGTGACATCATTTGGTTAGAGTCTTTAAAGATTATTGTTATACATTTCACTTTAGCCCAAGATCTCTAATATTCAAAGACCTTAGACTGAAAAGTCATTACATAATGTTACTACATTTGCTTTTATCATTATAGTAACTTCTGCAGGCAGAATGCAATATACTAAAAATATGCTAAACTGGTCTAATTTATAGTAAAAACAATTGGAAATTCCACATTTCCTAAATCTAGTTTAATCTCGAAATTCCAATATATGTTTTAAATTCAAAGAAATGCTTTTATCCTCAAATATGCCATTTGAAAAATAGTAAGAAGTAAAAGGTCACTTGCCATTTTCTTGAGCAAATCTGGAGGCTTCTAAGAAGGTAACTTCACGATCTGCATCCAGGTCCTTCTTGTTTCCACAAAGGATGATCACAATGTTCTGACTCGCTAGCATTCGGGCATCTGTTAACCAATTAGTAAGCGCATTGTACGTTTCTCGGCTGCGTAATATAAGATTGTGAAAATAATACATGTATTTTATAAAACTAGCAACTCTTTCCAGTCATTCTCACTACTCATACCGCTTTTCAACATTTCAGGGTAATGGCACCAACACCTTTAAGGTAACTCAGACAACGTGAATGCACCAAATATATACCATATCCACAGAGTTTGTTTCATTTTGTTTCTGGTAAAATGAGACAGTATGTCAGATATTTTGTCATTTTTTGTTTGCCCAGTCATGGGGCAAAAGGAAAGAGATATTCCTTCATTCATTTGACATCTACTGAGCTCTTAGCATGTGCAAGGTACTAGACTGTGGTAGGCAAGATTTCATAGCTAACTGCTGCCACTTAATGAATCCTTGCAATGTGCCAGCACTTTGTTTTACAGGACTTTATCACATTGATTCTTTATAACGATTCCATGACACAGACTGCCATTATTCTCCTTTTCCCTGAGAAATCCAAGGCCCAGAGAGATTAATTACGTTGCCCTAGGTCATACAGCAGCCAGTGGCAAAGCCAGGACTTGACCAACTCTGTCTGACTCCAGAACCAACTCTCAGACTTACTATTTTTGGCCCTCATGTGTCTAAGGACCGAGTTCTTCTCATGGCACTTTGCTAGCCTGACTGATGACTTCACACTTTAGCAGGCAGAGCCTTTCACTGCCGGGGCAAGTGCAGGAAGTGCTGGGCCAGAAACTGCCTGCTTCCTCTCAGAATGCCCGTCTCCAGGGATACAGATTGGAAGAGGGAAGCGGCTGACCGACAGCCTCTCACTGGACAGGTTCCTACCCAGAAAGGGCTCCCAGGTGATGCCATTTAGATGACACATTTCTGAGATAGTGCTACTCAGATCAGCGCTGTCGAATGGGATTTCCTCATGGATAGGAATGTTCTATAATCTGTTCTGATATGGTAGTCACCAGCCACGTGTAGCAACTGAGGACCTGAAATGTGGCCAGTGCAATCGAGGAACAGAATTTTTTATTTTATTTCAGTTAAATTGCCATATGTCACAAATAGCTACTATCTAAGTGCTTCACATTAACTAATTTAAATCTCCCAATGACCTCCTGAGGATCATGGGATTATTACTACCTCCATCTTACAGACAAGGAAACTAAGGCCCAGGCAGCTGAAGCAGCTGGCCTGAGAGGATCACCCAGCTAGTGACTGCAACTGGGATTTGAACCAAGCAATCTCAGCCCAGCGTCTGTGTCCTCGCCCTCTCTCAACTCACTTCTAGTAACTTACCGTACAAAAAGCTCTGTGAACCTTAAGGAAAGTGTCCAAGCATCATGTCAAGAAACGTAATGCAATAAGATAGATTGCTTCATCTACCTAAAACCTTACAAACACATTTCTCTGCATGGGAAAGCAGTGGTAGGGGCTTGTTCAAAGACCTCTGAGACCCCAGAGGGAAGGGCTAAGGGGCTTCCTGGATGCCAGCCACACCACCGTCCCCAGACACACAAAGCACACACTGCACGGAAGGCACCTCGCCAAGACCAGCCTTAGGGCTGCAGGGCACTGAGCAGCCTCCTTCACCACGGGGAGCCGGCATTACCTGGTGATATCATAGACGAGGAGAGCCCCGGCCGCACCTCGGTAATAACTTCTCGTCACGGACCTGGAAGAATTACACTGGTTTTACTTTCAGCCAATTGAGACCCTTTACCGTATCCCACCTTCCCATGAAAAAACACCCACGCTTGCTCTGTAAACCACGGCACAAGGACAGACGCCGGTTTAAAAGAGAAATGATTCAAAGACACTTGAACATACGTGAGAGGGGTTACTCTGCCTGAAATCACATCACCGTGACAAGTAGGAGATTCCTTCAAAGCGGATGCAGCTCTCTGATGGATGTCTCCTTTGAGAACTCCTAGCAGGGTGAGCTGTCTGCAGGCGGAAGCCAGCACCACCCCCTAGATGGACACTAAGGGGCTCAGCAATCCACTCGCTTCTCTGTGGGCTCCTCATCTACCCCACTGCCTGGCACAGCTCTCTCCATCTCTTCCAGTCCTCGCCACCTCTTGGGGCGGTGGAATCCATAGTCACCACGGCCCTGCACCCATCTGCATCCCTGCCCCATTACCATGGGGAAACTGAGTGTGCCAGCATGTCATACCCACTCTCACATTCAAGAAGGCGTCTTTCGTTGAAGGCGTCTTTCAGTCACACGTTTTCCCTTACATTGTCAATCTCTCCCTCTTTGCTAGATTTTTCCCATTAGTGGCCTGACACCTATAATCCCAGCACTTTAGGAGGCCCAGGAGGGAGGACTGCTTGAGGCCAGGAGTTTGAGACCAGCCTGGGTAAGACGAGAGACTGTGTCTCTATAAAATATTAGCCAGGCATGGCAGTGCACACCTATAATCCCAGCTACTCAGGAGGCTGAGGCAGGAGGACTGCTTGAGCCCAGGAGTTCGAGATGATGATGAGCTATGATCATGCCACTGCGTTCCAGCCTGGGCAACAGAAAAAAAAAAAAAAGCCAGGAGTTCAGGATTTTTCCTATTAGCAAAACAAAAATAAATTGGCTCTGGTACCGCCCATCTTAAAACACAAAACAGAAATATGCTGCACAATCTTTTCAGCTGCTGTCCCACTGTCTGCTCTTCTCCACATCCAACTCGGTTTTCTTGAGACAGAGTTTCGCTCGTTACCCAGGCTATAGCGCAATGGCGCGATCTCAGCTCACTGCAACTTCACCTCCCAGGTTCAAGCAATTCTCCTGCCTCAGCCTCCCGAGTAGCTGGGATTACAGGCACCCGCCACCACGGGATTTCACCATGTTAGCCAGGCTGGTCTCAAACTCCTGACCTCAGATGATCCACCCACCTCTGCCTTCAAAAGTGCTGGGATTACAGGCGTGAGCCACCACGCCTGGCCCCACATCCAACTTTCTGAAAGAGCTGTCTTTACCTGCAGCTTCCTCTTCTTCACCTCCAACCTGGTATCTCTCTCTGCTACTCCCCAAAAGCCCGTCAAGGTCCCCACCCTCTGTGCACCCGAAGCTCACTCACTCGCGCAGCCTCTGCGCCCTGCACTCCGCTAGTCTTCCTCCCGTGCACCAGCCACTCTCTGGCTCTGGTCATTCTTCTGAATCTGCCCTGCTGGGACTGCAATTCCCCAGAGCTGGGTCCTGGGCTCTCTTAACATTCGACTCAAATTTTGTCTCCAGCTCAGATTCAAGTGCTGCCTCCGTATCTCCATGAGACTGCCTGATAAACATGTCAAACTTAACATTTGCACAGCAGAACTCTTTTTGGTTCCACCCTCCAGGCCCGTCCTGGCCTAGGAAGAGGCATCACTACCCACGCTGTTTCTAAAGCAAATCAGCCCCACGTTCATCCTCAACTCCTGTCCACTTCCACATTCACTCCACCTGCCTAGTCTGGTCTCCTAAACAGATCCTGTGTCTGCCCACGCTGCTGTCCCTGCTGCCACGTGTGGCCCACAGTCCATTCTCAGAGTAGCCCAACTCATCAAGGCCCACGACAGGACACACCCCTCACTGTACCTGGCCCTTTGGCCCCATTCTCTTCCCTGCTCCCAGCCCCTGCCACTCCCATCTGGGCTCGTCACACCGCTGGCTCTCCTTGTCCCTTGGGTCTCATTAACACTGTCTCCTCGGCAACGTTCCCCAAGCACCCCCATCCAGTGGACCCCCTCTGTCTATCTCAGTGCGTTGTCTCCTGGGTGGCACCATCCCACTTGGTGGGATGCTCTGTCTCTGTCTCTGTGTTGGCTGCTGCCTCCCCTCCACGGGGCAGGGCTCTGCTGTCTCACTCACCAGAGGACCCCGGTCCCTAGCACAGGGCCTGGACAACTGCTAGCCAGACATTTCCAGAACTTAACTGTGGCCTAGTTTTAAAAAAACATATTTGGTCTTCATCCCAGGTTCCTGGCACAGAGGCCTAAACCCCTGTGATTTCCTTAATGATAAAGGTGTCTTTTGTAAGCCAAGGAGATAACTGTGGGAAGAGGAGCAGGCTAGAGAACCTTGGGATGGGGGCTGTGGCCGTGGGAGCCCTCGCCGTGTGAGGAGAGCGCTGGAACTTCTAGCCTCGCCTCAGCCCTCTGGGGAGGAAAGAGGAGCTGGATGGAGATTGAGTCACTCATCAATGGACAATGTTTTAATCAATCATGCCAATGAAAAAAAAAAAAAAAAACCCCACAAAAAAAAACAAAATGATGGGGTTCAGAGAGTTCCTGGGCTGGTGGTGGCATGGAGGTGCTGGGAGGGTAGCCCATCCCCATACCACGTCCTCCTGAGCATCTCCACTGGGCTGTGCCTGAACTGACACCCATCTAACAAACCAGGAAATGCCAGGAAAAATGTTTTTCCTGAGTTGTGTGAATCATTCTAAAGAATTCTCCAACCTGACAGGGATGTGAGGGATGGAGGGCGTGGGAACTGCCAGATCTGTCGTTGGCCAAGAAGTGCAGGAAGCCTGGGCACTACAGTGGTGACTGGCATCTGAAGTGGGGGTGGCAGTCTAGGAGGCTAAGCCCTTAGCCTGGAGGGTCTCCATTAACTCTGGGTAGTGTCAGAAGTGAAGTATTGGACACCCAGTTGGTGTCAGAGAATCCAACTGGCTGGTGTGAAGAAAAACCCCATAGACTTGATGTCAGGGGAAAAAAAAAAAAAAGACACCACAGAAATGAACAGTGCCTATCCCTGGAGAACAATGAAACCCTGGAGCTTGCAACAAACAAACAAAATTACTAATTATTACTTTGCTACTTGGAAAAGAAGGGCTACTTTTAAATGTTCTTTTTAGCTCTTAGTCAGGAAGCTTCAAACTCTTCATGTAGCTTGAAGCTTTTCCTCTCTGCCTTGAGACTGTTACCAGGAGAGGCACACGCTTTAAGGACTGGCGGCAGGTACAGGTGCAGAGTGGACTGTTGGCTTCGCCCCCCTAACCTCCCAGGGCAGGGGGAAAGGCCTCGCTTCTTCACATCTATTAAGAGGCAGCGTCTTTCTATTCTTGCTCAGCAGGCACCTAGCTTCTAGAGGAAGAGGGAACTAACAGTTCTCCTCAAGATAAGCTATATCACATCTACTTCTTAAAATTTTACTTTCGGATTTATTTTACAACACTGTCTTTTGACAAATGGTTTCTTATATAAATTATTCAAGTAGACAAATTTACACATTTAAGAGTACTACTCTGAGGTGTTAAATTTTCTTACAAAAGTAATTTTAACCAACATAATACATGTGGATAGCTTTAAAGTGAAATGTTATGAAAAGTCTCTAAATTAAACACAGGTATTCTCCTGCCTCACTCCTCTCTGGGAGCCCTACTCTCCATAAGCAAGGTGAGTTCTCTTTCTGGTAACTGGATTTCCTTTAATTAAGTCATTAAAAGAGCACATACTGCACCCCTATGTGCTAGACACTATTCTGGGCACAGGGGAAACAAACAGAAAACTCAAAAACCCTTACACTCATGGATCTTACAGTTTCTTTCTTCTCACTTCTACAAAAGGTTTAGGAAACTGTGAATTTCAGAGCTGTTTCTTCCTGCTCTGACAAGAGTCGTGAGCTCACTTACAGACTCCTCACTTGTTCCCCTGGTCCTCCTGGAAGGGCAGTGCCATCACATCTTAGTCTTCCCTCACTGTCCCTCTAGACCTGTGCCATTCTGAGCTGGATCTTCCTGCTGGCTTCATTTTCCCCTTTCTCGGTTCATGCCCTTGTCCTGGTGAAGTATATCCTCCTAAACTTTCTAAGAAAGTACATTTCTAAGAAGTCTCTAAGAAAGATAATCTTGGCTTCCTGCTCATTCTTGCACATCTGTTGGTATTCAGCCTTTACTCGCACAGTTACAGTTTGGTTAAGTTTAGAATTTTAGGTTGAAGAATTATTTCACCCTGAGTTTTGAAGGCAATACTTCCATTTCTTTTAGCCTCCAATGTTGCTGTGGCAGGGTTCAAAGCAATTCCATTTCTCACACTGTATATGTGGCTGCTTTTTCCCTCTTGGAACCTTTTTGGTCTCCTTTACTTCATCTCTGGTGTTCTGAAATTTCACATGACATGCTCTGGTCTGGACTTTTTCCTTACTATGTTTGATTTTAGGTGGGCCAATTAATCTGGAATCTCATTCCTTCAGTGAAACATTTTCTTCTATTGTTTCCTCTGCTCTTCTCCTGCAACTCCTAATAGTCAGGCATTGCATCTTCTGGATTCATTCTGGATGACTCTTTACGTCTTCTCTCCCATTTTTCACCATGAATTTACTTATTATTCTGATTGCTCTTTTTAAGTATGACTTTGTTTCTATTACATACTTCAATGCAATCTCTGCTTTTCTTTCTGAGGATACTGTGGTTTTAGGGTGATTTTCTTATTCCCTGAAAGTTCTAGCTTCTTTACTTTGAGCTCTCTCTTTTGCTATAGAAACTTTCTTCAAATTTCTGCCTGATCATTAAGAGCAAGGAAAGAAAAAGTCTAAAAGCAGAAGCGGGTGGGCTTGGAGGGTTTCGCTGTCAGATGAGTGGATAGAGATTGGGCTGTTTCACTGGGAAAGCAAAACACAGCACCTTCAAGTCTTTCCTTTCCAACTATTCATTTTTCTAGAGAAGGTGCTTTTCTCCTATGTGGGACATACACACCTGGCCGCCAGTGACCAGGGAAGAGGTGGGCGGGGGGGCGGGGGGCGGTTGGGGGCCAGAGGCTTTCACTTTCACTTAATTTCCCTCTTTTCAGGCCTGACCCCGTGCCCTCAGGTGGGCCTTGTGACCTTGAGTCTAGACCCCATTTCAACGTAAAAGACTGAACCTCTTATTTCGTGTGTAAACATGAACCTCTGTAACATCTACCTCATGTAGAACCTGATGCTTCCAAATGCTGACCTTTTCTGGGACTCCGGAGGAAGAAATGGCTTCCCCCATTACAGCACTTAAGGCAGAGCTCCTTCTGCTGTCACAGCACCATCTACTTCCTATCTTTAAGAATTTTTTTGGAAATCTCTCAACCATAATTGTGCACTCTCTCAATCTTGGCCTTTTTGTGTTAATTCAATTTCAGTTACTTAATAGATATTTCAGTGGGGTTCTGAGAAGGAAAAGGCATACATGTCTAATTGAATCCACTGTGTTTAATCAATGCTTCCAGAAAAATGATGGTGATTAAAGGTGGTTATGGTATTTTTGAAGCAATTATTGAACTTCAATTACTTAATTAATTTTTGAGACGGAGTTTTGTTCTTGTTGCCCAGGCTGGACTACAATGGCATGATTTCAGCTCACTGCAACCTCCACTTCCCAGGTTCAAGCGATTTTCCTGCCTCAGCCTCCAGAGTAGTTGGGATTACAGGCACCTGCCGCCACGCCCAGCTAATTATTTTTATTTTTAGTAGAGAAGGGGTTACACCATGTTGGCCAGGCTGGTCTTGAACTCCTGACCTCAGGTGAGGAAGTCTACCTCGGCCTCCCAAAGTGCTGGGATTACAGGCATGAGCCACTGTGCCCGGCCAAACTTCAATTATTTAATATAAGATATATACTCAACTTTAAGTGAAACGTTTACAAATGGGGTGGATTTCACTGAATTATAAAACTATCTGTTCTGACTGTGCATCTGTGCAAAAACCACAATTAAAATATTAATCTATTTTCTTGCTTTAGTAGTTACAGAATACTAAACATGTAACCTCATTTGCAGTGACTGAAGTCATTCTGAGCCTCAATTATGACCCTATTGTAATAAAAGTGTGGAGAGAATATTTTGTGGAGTGTGTATCAAACATCAGAACATGCTCTAGTTAATGTAAAACAAAACAAACCCTCACAAGAAGTTTTAAAAAGTTCTTCTTTAAAAAAGGAACACAGAAAAACAAGCTTGTGCTTTGATGTGAATCTAGAAACATACTGTACAATACATAGTGTCACATCCTCCTGAGAACGGGTCAGCCTCGGAATGATAATGCAGTTGCCTGGAAATCCCCCTGTATTCTTTAGTAATCCATGCTGCACAGAGCTAACCTGAATTTTAGCTGTCTTGTCAAGCAAAGTTTCCAAAAATGAAGTTTCTGAGATTAGGACAAGGAAGGGGTGTGTTGGGGAGGGGATGAGACCTTACATATTGAGAGAATATCATCAAGTATTTCAAATCAAATTTTCAAATATTTTTATTAAGTTAGAGAAAAGCTACCTGAATCGTTCTTGTCCTGCTGTATCCCATATTTGTAACTTTACATATTTACCACCAACATTTATTATCTTTGAACCAAATTCCACTCCTATTGTATGATTTGAGTCATCTTTGACTAAAAAAGAAAAACAAGAACAGCATATTTAATTTTAGAACATTAACAGGCTTATAAATTTAAACAAGTGACACTAAAACCAAGAGTTATATCAATGGGGAATGGACATTAGCCATTCATTTCTCCAACATTCCACTGAGAAGATGCATTTAGTTTAAAAGATAATACACATAGCCCCTATTCTCCAACAGACATAAAGATTTTTCTCAAAACCCCTAAACAAATCATACATTTAAAAACCTATGCCTGAAGGTAGCCCTGCCATACCCGAACCACATGCAATTGTGCGCTGTGAAGATGCTCACAGATGGCGACTGCTGACGTACCAGGTACCATTCTGAAGGGCGTAACGCCCAGTGACAGGTCTGGAACTCAATAAGTGATGAGGTGGAGAAAGTTTCAACTACTGTATTTGAATGGTTAAATATTCTAAAGAAATAACAGTGAATGGAAGGAAAAGCAGGGGAAAAGGGAAAAGGAGGAAAAAAATTGAACCAAAGAATAAACACCCTCCAACAAAGCCCAAAACAAAACCCTATGCAATCTACAGGTGTTTTAGTTTTTATTAATTGTAGTGTTCTATGGAAATGATTTGGGATGAATTTGTTGGAGAAATTAGTACTATTTGAATGGGCAGGAGAGAGGCAAAATAAGTATTTTGCTAAACCCAGCAGGAATACACTGCCTATGAAAGAACATTTCGGTGATGATGAACAGATAAGCTAAAATTGATTATCACGGCTATACAGTCCATTGGCTAGTTTGTATTTTGTAATTGCAGAACAAAATTTAATTTTTCCAGGGATCAGGGATGCCACTTGGCAACTGGATTTATTATTCACAGGGCAGAGGGTGCATAAATGGTTACAGTGACTATAGTAGTCTGTTTCATGCCCAGACAGTATAGAACTAGTACGGAAATTCCATTAGGAGTAAACTACCAGGAAAAATGCAGAGTAAAATCCTTCAAAAAACAATAGCTAAAGGCCAGGGGCATCCTGGTTACAAAGAAAGACCTTCCGTTCATCACTGTTGTGAGGAGTTGTGGGGAGGACCATGCAGGGGAGTTCTCTGAGGAGGAGAGAATGATTACATAAGCTGAGTACTTGGCCCAGTACCCTCTGGGTATTCTTTTCTAAGACTATACCATGCACAGTCTTGGCAACTTGTAAATAAACTATCCAGTGAATGAACATTTGCTAAATTCAGTAAGGACCGGTTCTGTGACTAAGACACACTGGGTCCATGTCACTAAACAAACAGGCTCCAACAAGCTCTTGGTTGATGAAAATGGAAGTAGCAGAGTAAATTTCTAGCATTTTATTATTCTTCAAAGCTTTCCGCCAAGCCACCCCATACTGGCTCTTTCTCCTTTTTACCCACCACCTACAGTGTCTCATGTATACTTTCTTAAGATATACTTAATTAAAAAAGACATTCTGTTTTTGAGCCTTCACCCACCTGCCACCAACTAGACAGGTCTTTCTCCACAATTCTTTCCATTATTATAAAAGCATTTTTTTTTATTTTAAGGGCCTTTCAAACCTACAGTCTTCTACAGCTTTCCAAGGTCTCACATGGTTTGAAATAAAAAATTCAACCTCCCTTACCAAAACAGTGAAGGTTGATGGTAAAAGATGGGCTGTGTGGTCAAGAGTTCTGTTCCTGGTCTATAAAACAGAATTGATGACAGCAACTGCCTTAACTGCCTTAACTACAATATAAGCCCACTATGAGGACCAAATGTTGTTATTTTATCCAAAATGTATGCCTAGAGTTTCTCTGGCCACTCTGTCAGGAAATGGGATTCCTGCCAAAGAACCCCTTTGCTATCTTCAATATCACTATAAGATCTCTCAGCATTTGGAAAATGTACAGTATAAGTAATCATATATTGAACCATTGTTAAACTGAAATGCTAACTTAATAAAAAATCACATCACCCAAAGTTTAATAACATAACTCTTCAACATACTTTCAAACTATTACTTTTTTCCTCTGAAAAAAGTTTAAGTTTTACTGTAAACAAATCTGAGCAAGAGAGGGCTCTCAGAAGACATGCATGGGAGAATGACCATTTGATGACACTTACATTTTTTTTCAATAAACTGATGAAGTAAGCAAGATTTGCCAGTTCCTGCATTTCCAATAACCAAGAACTTAAACAAAAAATCTGAAAGATAAAAAGAGACTGTGAAAATAACTTCAAAATGGTGCTATGAATTTCTTCTTAGATCATGATCATAAAATTTAGTATCTTAGTTGTTAATATAACAGGAAAAAGAGGTAACTGAGTCTCTTGTGAAATGACAATAAACGTGTTGACTTACCTTCTGACATTTAAGGATTTTAGATATTTGGCTGACATGTTAAGTCAGTGGTTTTCCAAACTGTGCTCTCTGAATAATTACTTTGCAAGCTGAAAGTTTGAAAACTACTGCTGGAATGAATAAAACTTGTCCCTCTGCTAGCCACTATTCAAAGAAATATGCATATTCAGTTGGCAGCAAACTTAGTTTAGAAATTTCAAGTGTTTTCTGTACAAAACAGTAAGCCTGGTAGACTTTGAAGAGTCTACTTCTTTCTTCTTTTTAAAAAGCAGGGGAAAAGGGAGAACGAGGAAAAAAAATAAGTCTTGTCTGCACTTGCAGATTTACGTGGTCTTGCTTCTTTTCCCTCATCTGTAATTTGTTAGCGGCATAAGCCAAATTTAGGTCAGCACTTCAAGTGTGAAATTTGTCTGATTCAATGACAACTGAATAATTTCTTCTTTACACATAGTAATACATTCAATTTGGGATATTATTTTTTATAAAATGGAAATAAACGATTTCCAAATGGAAATTGTTAATTAGCATGATGTAGTATCGGTAACTTCATACTACCCATATTAATTCACTTTGTTTTTTGTGTTATCAAAGAACCGTACGTAGTTCTGCATAGCTTAGGAGCTGAGGAGCTCGGGAGCACCAGAACACCAACTCCCTCCCCGTTTCACTCAGCTGCTAAGTCCACTCCCTACCCTTGCTCCTGACCCACCACTGCTAATCTCCACTGCTGCCTGACTCCTTCTGTGGTCTCGAAGGCTCTGCTCTGTATTCCTGGCTCCCCTGTTTGTACCTTTGAAAGTGTCATCCTCCACACTCTTTTCCAGATCAGACCAAGCACTTCCTCCTCAATTAAGCTCCAAGAGTGTGTTCCTTTACTGATGCTTGGCCTAGCTCTGTCACCTGTTTCTTAAGAACTATGTTAATCACCACTGAGAGATGAAGCCTATTCAACCTCTCATAATATTCACATGGTTACAGGCAATCAAACTAAAAATAACGTTATTAGAATTTTGTTGGCATTAAAAAATTCCAGGCTAAGCGCGTTGGCTCACAACTGTAATACCAGCACTTTGGAAGGTTAAGGAGGGAGGACTACTTGAGCCCAGGAGTTCAAGGTCAGCCTGGGCAACATATGAAATTCTGCTCCTAAAAAAAATAAAAATAAAAAACTTAGCTGGGTGTGGTAGCACACACCTCTAGTCCCAGCTACTTGCGAGGCTGAGGAGGGTACACACCTGAGTCCAGCGGTTCAAGGCTGCAACGAGTTAGGATCACACCACTACACCCCAGCTTGGGTGACAGAGCACTCTGTCTGTAAACTAATTATTCAATGGATAGGTTAAAGAGTAAAATGGGGCCAGGTGCGGTGGCTCAAGACTGTAATCTCAGCACTTTGGGAGGCTGAGACGGGCGGATCACGAGGTCAGGAGATCGAGACCATCCTGGCTAACACGGTGAAACCCGTCTCTAATAAAATATACAAAAAAAAAAAAAAAAAAAAACTAGCCAGGCGAGGTGGCGGGCGCCTGTGGTCCCAGCTACTCGGGAGGCTGAGGCAGGAGAATGGCGTAAACCCGGGAGGCGGAGCTTGCAGTGAGCTGAGATCTGGCCCCTGCACTCCAGCCTGGGCGAGAGAGCGAGACTCCGTCTCAAAAAAAAAAAAAAAAAAAAAAAAAAAAAAAAGAGTAAAATGGACAAAACTGAGGAGAGAATTAGTGAATCAGAATAAAACCTGGAGATTTCAGTAGGCTGTACCGAGAGCTGAGGACAGAACATATAAAAGAACTCAAGAGACATGGAGGATTGAAGGAAAATATCTAACATGGGTCTAACAGGAATTTTAAAATTAAAAAAAATAAGAGAATGAGGGTATACCGAGAGACTACATTTAAAGAAATAATGGCTGAGAATTTTATAGAATTAAAATTAAAGGATTGTTCAAATAAAAAATAACTCTGAACCATGAGAAGAATAAATAAGGATAAACCTACACATAAATACATAACTGTGAAACTGCAGAATAAACATGAAGTCTGTAAAAGCAATAAGAAAGAAAGGAAAAAAGGCTTGTAAAGAAACTAGGTATCTTGATTCCAAAGGTCCAAAAACAACGGGGTGCTATCCTCACACGGCTGAGAAGAGGGGCAACACTGTTGCATTTGATGTGCAAAAAAATTACCCTTAAAGCCTAGGTGGTCTTCCACTTCCAGGACAATGGAGTAGAAGAACTTTTTCCTATTTTTCTCACTAAGAACAACTAAAAACCCTAGAAAAAGACGGGCGTGGTGGCTCATGCCTGTAATCCCAGCACTTTGGGAGACCGAGGCAGGTGGATCACCTGAGTCAGGAGTTCGAGACCAGCCTGGCCAACAGCAAAACCCTGTCTCTACTAAAAGTACAAAAATGAGGCAGTCGTGGTGATGGGTGCCTGTAATCCCAGCTACTCAGAAGGCTGAGGCAGGAGAATCGCTGGAACCTGGGAGGTAGATTGCAATGGGCCGAGATTGTGCCACTGCACTCCAGCCTGGGCGACAGAACAAAACTCCGTTCAAAACAAAACAAAACAAAACAAAAACCACCCTAGAAAAGAAATATAAGACTCTGAGGCCAGGCGCGGTGGCTCATGCCTGTAATCCCTACACTTTGGGAGGCTGAGACAGGCAGATCACCTGAGGTCAGGAGTTCGAGATCAGCCTGGCCAACACGATGAAACCCTGTCTCTACTAACAATCTTTTAAAAATTTAAAAAAATTAGTCGGGCATGGTGGAGAGCACCTGTAATCCCAGCTACTAAGGAGGCTGAGGCAGGAGAATCACTTGAACCTGGGAGGCAGAGGTTGCAGTGAAGCAAGATTGCGCCACTGCACTCCAGCCTGGGCAGCAAGAGTGAAACTCTGTCAAAAAAAAAAAAAAAAAAAAAAAAAAAAAGACTCTGAAAGGGTGGAGCAATAGAAGGCCAGTGTACCAGAGATTTCAGTGTACCAGGGATTTCAGGGCCCAAGGAATGATTTGGAAGGAAGTTTCCTGGGTTCTTTTTGCCTCTTATATCCTAGGCTTGGAGCAGAACAAGCTGGCAACCCAGAAATGCCAATGGATGCAGACAAAAAAAAGTCCTAGCGAAAGCCTGCTCTCTGTAGCCATGGGACCAAAAAAGGGGCAGCCAAGCAAGAGAGAGGAAAACTCTTCCACAATAATGACTCTATTCTAGCCAAGCACCACAGCAAAAACTACGGTCCAACCTGTACCCATGCCAACGAAGGCCGAATGGGAAGCCTAAACTTCCACCCTTGCAAGGCTACACCCAAGCGTATCAATATTCCCATAAAGATGGGGTCAGAGAAGATCAAGTAGGGAGCTAGGGCTTTCATCTCTGCTGGCTGGATAATGAGCTCTTCTGTGCCCCTGCCACAGTGTCAGTGGAGGTCACCAGGGAAAGGGGGATGAGAACATTCTAATCCTTACCCAGCAGTAACAAGATGAATTCCTCTCATGTGTCAATGGAAGCAAGTGGGGAATCTGAACTTCTAGATTCCAGAATCCAGACATGATGGCAGTGATCAGGTAGTGTCCAAGACAGGAAGACAATTAAAAGACTTAAATAAAGATCTAAGGTCCTATAACAAAATAGAAAAATATCCAGGTTTCAGTTGAAAACTCCTCATCATACCAAGAACCAGGAAGACCTCAAACTGAAAGAAACAAGGTAACAGACGTATTCCTATATCAAGATGACAAATGTTAGAATTATCTGACAAAGATTTTAAAGCAGCCATCACAAAAATGTTCCAACAAGTAACACAAACATGCTTGAAATAAATGAAAAAATTAGAAATCATCAGTAAAGAACTAGAAAGTGTCAGCAAAGAACTAGAAGATACACAGAAGAACCAACCAGAAATATTAAAACAGAAAAATAAAACTACCAAAATAAAAGTTCAGTGGATCGGCTTGACAGCAGAATGGAAGTGACAGGAAAGAATCAGTGAACTAGATGACAAAATGATAAAGTATCCAATCTGAACAACAAAGAACAAAAGGCTGAAATAAATAAACAGAGCCTCAAGGACTTGGTGACAATAAAAAAGATGTAACATTCATGTCACTAGAGTCCTGGAAGGAGAGGACAAAGAGCAAGTGATTGAAAAAAGCACTCCAAGAAATAGCACTGAAAACTTAAATTTGGTGAGAGACATCAATCTACAGATTTGAAATGATGAATGAACCCAAACAGGATAAACCCAAACAAGTCTGTGACAAGATCATAATTAAACTTCTGAAAACTGAAGAGAAATAAAAAGTCTTAAAGGTAGCCAGAGAAAAACGATACTGTATCTACAAGAGAAATACAATTCAAATAACAGCGGATTTCTCATCTGAAGCCAGGGAGGCCATAAGAGAGTGATTGTATTTTTCAAGTGCTCAAAGAAAGAAAACCTTTCAACCCAGAACCCTATGTCCTGTGAAACTATTTTTCTGGAATAAAGGGTAAATGAAGACATTCTCTGATTTAAAAAAAAAGATTAACAGAATTTATCACCAAGAAATCTGCCTGCAAAAGAACAGCTAAAGGAATTTCTCTGAACAGGAAGAAAATGATAAAAGAAGGAATCTTGGAACATCAGAGTGGAAGAAAGAACATGGAAAGCAAAAATATGGGCAAATACAATAAGGCTTTACTTCTTATCTTGAGTCTTCTTCATTATGTTTAACTGTTTAAGAAAAATAGTATTATCTATGAGATTCTAAAATACGTAAAGGAAATACTTAAGACAAAACAAGACAGGATAAAAAGATGACAATAGTGAACTATGATATATATATATATATATAACTATGATAAGTTATATATATATAAAGTAAGACATAGAGTGACCACTGAAAAAGCCTTGGTAAATCAAACAGAATTCTTTAAAAATGGCCAGTCAAGGCAGGCTGGAAAAGAAAACTGAGAAATAAAATGGCAAACCTGAGTCATACAATATCAATAATTATATTAAATGTAAATGGAATACACCAATTAAATGACAAAGATTGGCTCAAAAAGTATGACCTAATCATATACCATCTACAAGAAACTCACTTCAGTTATAATGATATGGGCTGCTGAAAGAATGGAAAAGGATATATCTTGCAAACATTAATCAAAGAAAAACAGGGCTGGCTGTATTAATATCATATAGACTTCAGAACAAAGAAAATAACCAGAGACAGAAAGGGCCATTACATAACTATTAATACATAAGGGTAAAGCCACCAATAAGATATAGGTATCTTGAACGTGTATATGCCAAACGGTTGTAAAATATGTCAAGCAAAAACTAACAGAATTAAAAGGACAGACAAACCCACCATTATAGCCCGAGATTTTAACACTAAGTAAAATGTTAACTGTATGGTTGGCAGTTTCTTATAAAACTAAACATTTAAGTACCATATGATTCAGCAACTGCACTCCTAGACATTCATCTCGGAGAAATGAAGACTCTGTGTCATATAAAACCCTGTATATGAATGTTTATGGCAGTTGTATTGGTATAGCCCAAAACTGGAAACAACCCATATGTTCTTTAACAGGTAAATTGTTAGACAATCTCTGGTACACTCATAACAAGGAATGCTACTCAGCAATAACAAGGATTAAATTGTCAACACATGCAATAACCTGGATGTATCTCTAGAGAATTATACTGAGTGAAAAAGTCAATCCCAAAAAATTCCAAGTGCAAGATTCCATTTATATAACATTCTTAAAATGACAAAATTATAGAAATGGAGAAAAGATTCATGGTTGCCAAAGGCTAAGGAAAATGTGGTGATAGGAAGGAAGTCTGTGCCTATAAAAGGGCAACAGGAGAGATCTTTGTGGTGATGGAAGTGTCCTGGATCTGTGTCAACGTCAATATCCTAGTTGTGATATTCTGCAATAATTTTGTAAGTTTTTACCATTGGAGAAAACTAGGAAAAGGGTGCATGAGAACTCCGTATCTTTTCTTACAACTATATGAATCTACAATGATCTCAAAATAGAAAGCTTAACTGAAAAAAAATATATTATATTATCAGACAATGACTCTGTAAGTTTACTATGCACAGTCCCCAAACTGGAAGAATTAGCAAAGGATTCAAGAAGGAAACAATACCAGAAGGAAGGAGTAGCAGAAAAGTAGCTGAGCTGTCTATTAATTCTTTTTCTGTGTGGTGATACATGTATTTAGATAACATAGATAATACTATAAGGACGATGAATTATTCCTTGGTAGATGATGAGAATCCAACTTCATGAGGAGTTTCAGTTAGTGCTGAATTACCTGGATCTCACAGAAATCATTCTGGCAGGAATGTATGGCATCATGTTCTCTCAGAGTGTTCAACATTTGCTGGTTTGCAGCAATGATGATCTCACTCATCATGACTCCATATCAGAATATGGCAGAATCTGTACTAGTTTTATGGGTTTATTTTGCATTTTTAATCTGTGGTTTTCTTTTTCTTTTTCCTTGCTTAACAGTGGATGATATATATATAGAATACCAAGTGTATGTTTTATATGTTAAGTGTATAGTGCTTAACAACTACAGAAAGGCTTAACAGGAACAGGTGAATGGCCATATTACAGAGTAATTAATGAAGGGAAAATGCCTATGTAGGTTATATAAGATAACTAAATGTGAACTGGTTAAATAATTGTGTCCACTTAAATTAGATTTGGTGTTTATTATAGTGAACATTAACTTAAGGGCTCAAACTCACGATAAATTTTTCTCGTTCAGTTTATGGTAATTACATTCACCTGATGAGGGTTTCCTACAGAATGAATTAAGCTTGAAGGGAAAGACCACACCCCAAAGCAGAAAATCTAAAACAGATACATCCTACTAACGTACTTTTAACTTTCCACATGAGAAATGTCAAATGAGACGACAGGAAAGGTATCAAATAATTAGAATTCAATCTTGGGCAAATGTCAGCCATTCAGGAACACAGACAAAATAAAGACTAGGAAAAAATGGCCTCCTACCCACTGAAATAGCAAACATAAAGCCAAAAAAGATTAACTCTACAGAAGACACCTCATTTGGAATTGACTGACTTGTTTTACATTCACTTCAAACAGCACTATTACCTAATGCCCCAAACTGCAGCAGATCAAAGGTATATACTGAAGTAGGACTGTGAACTACAGGCACAAAGGCAGATGGGGACAGCAGGGGATGAGCTAGAAAGTGACCATAATAGCACAGCACATTTTGTGCAGCAGTTGATAGTCAACGATGACCTTGAGTGTTCAAGAAAATTAAGCTATATTCAGCAGACAAGATGACCTCTGCCTTCCTAGTTTTTTCCCCAAGCAATGGTCTTGCTTTCGAGATTTCCAAATGTCAGAAAGGAAGCACGAATGTATGGCCTCTCACCGTGTGATGCACTTCATGTATCTTACTTCCTGGCAGAAGAGGCTAAGTGCTGTGGTATAGCATTAGAATTTGGGTAGAATGGAGTCATTTAAACAAGGTTTCCTTCTTTAGGAATTAAAGGCTTAGGGTCTGTGATTATGAAAACTGAGATAAGAGATGCTGAAGGTTCTGAGGAGGAATAGGCTTTAAGGCAAAATAATAAATTGCAAATTCAGAGATTAAGTTGAAAATACCTGTAAGTCAACACAGTGGAGATTTGGGGAAGCAGTTCTCATAAGGGCTGAATGTGAAAAGAGAAGCTAAGTGAGAAAAAGGCTGCCAAGTGTCCACTGACTGATCATCAGCATCCCTGGTGAAACCAACATCGCTTCAGGTGGGGGCAAAATCCTAATTACAGTCAGTTGAAGAAGGAAGGAAGACAGACACTGTTGACAAAAAGTACTGACAGCTCTTATAAGCAGCTTAGCCGTGAGGGAAAGGAGAGACAGAGGTTGTTAAAGGAGGAAGGCGCAAAGCCAGGAAGCTGCCAGTGGAAAGAGAAAGGAGGGGAACAGACATGATGGGTGAAGTGGGGACCTGAAGCTTTAGAGATGGGGTCCAAAGTAGAAGGCTGGGGTTAGTTTTAGACAAGAGAGACCTTCTTCTGAGACGACATAGAAAGGGTTAAGGATGAGGTAAGCAAGTTTGCAGACATGGCATCTTTTCCTTACATCTACTGGTGGTCATCTACTAGGAGTGAGAGAATGGGCTTGAGGAGATGCGTGAAGGTTTAAAATAGGGGATGTGGAGAAAGACAGAGGTGACCAGGATAAGAAAAATGATTGCTAAGTATTACTGAGTACCCGGCTGGAAGCAGAGACCATACATCTGCAATGATCTCAATCTAAAAGGAGCTCTGTCTGCACAGCAGGCAAGGCAGACAGCTGGGTAGCCAGGGCTGGAGCTGTGCAAAGTGTGAGTAGCTGAAAGAAAAAGGACGAGGTGGAAGGAAATGCCATGGGTGTCTTATCTGAAGAGAGAGCAGCTCATTGCCTGAAAAGAAGAAAGGGGCCAGGCATGGTGGATCATGCCTGTAATCCCAGCACTTTGAGAGGCCAAGGTGGGCAGATCACTTGAGGTTAGGAGATCGAGACCAGCCTGGCCAACATGGTGAAACCCGACTCTACTAAAAATACAAAAATTAGCCAGGTGTGGTGGCGCACACTTGTAATCCCGGCGACTCAGGAGGCTGAGGCACAAGAATCACTTGAACCTAGGAGGTGGAGGTTTCAGTGAGCTGAGATAGTGCCACTGCACTCCAGACTGGGCAACAGAGTGAGACTCCGTCTCAAAACAAACAAACTAACAAACATAAATAAAAAAAAGAAGAAGAAAGGGAGGAGATGGACCAGCAGCCTGCAGCTCTGAAAGTGAAGAATGGATGGAGTTGGAGTGGTCAGAATGGGATAGGTGACAAAGTACAGGGAGCAGCCAGAGAAGGGAGTACCTGAAGAGGTGGTAGAAGAGAGGTAACTTCATCCTGACTAGAGATCAAGTCAAGGAACTGTGGAGCTGAGTTGCTGACTGACCTCTGCAAGGACACTGCAGTGACCCAGGATCCGTCAGGAGTTGGAGCAAAGAACAAGACCATATGACAGATGACCTTGCTGAGTAAGGACTATCCCCAGGGTCATCAGATAACAGCAACAAGGAGCCGGCAGAGGACAGAATATAAGATGACAGGTACTTTAAAGGACAAAAAGTTTTGGTACAATGGTCAGGGAGGAATTGAACAGTGGAAACCTTGATGAAATGCTGGTTAGGAGAGGTGGAAGGTTTGGGCAGCAGAGGAACACATGACTTGTGGAGGAGAAGAAGAAGAAGTAAAGGAGGTGGAACAGGCAGCAAAAGTTAATCATGGGACTCTGCAGTGTGCCTGTGGGAGCCGCGGTTCACCTAAGCCTGAATTAAACGTTGTCGGCACAGAGGAATCCTGAACCTTGTAAATTTAACATTTGCAGCACAGGCTCCCCCACAATTGCTCCAGGTTCGTGATTGGGTCTTTGGTTTTCCTGACCCATTCGTTGGGATCACATGCACTGAGGAAGCTCATGTGAGGAAGCCAGTTACTTAGCCGCCAGCTCTTTGCTATTTCCCACTGATATAACAATTTTTTTATATATATATATATATAATAAGTATATATAATTGTAAATGATTTATATATAAACTATTTAAAATATATATATATTATGTATCTATATTATATATAGATATATAGTTCTTCTAAAGCGGAAAACTCCTCCCATCCTGGCCTAGGAGGCTCTCATATCCTCATGAACCCAGGTTGCAAGTGCTGTGGAAGCTGCCACAGGGGCAGTGGTGCGGATGCTGTATGGCAAGCTGCAAGACAGTCAGCACAGCTGCTCAAGTCACTGTGACGAAGAACTTTGGAATGAAACCCAATTTTCTTACCTTTTAATCATGTAAACTAGCCCTAATTTAACTTTCCTTTGCATCTTTCAGGGTAAACAGTAACTTAAACCATGTTAAGAAGTCAGCTCAAAAGACTCTGAAACCAAATAGATCCAGGAGGTAAGGATGGGGAAGAATTAAAAATGGACTCTAACTTTATCTTCCAGGCAAACACAGGAAAAATAGAAGACGGGTATAGGCGTGAGTAGTTTGTTGGGTTTGGGATGTATTGTGTTCAGATGCCAGGAGGCCACCGAGGTGTAGTTAGGTAGCTGAAAATAAGACCTGTAGTTTGAGTGAAGGATGCGACGAGAAATATAGATGTTACAGTCATCAGCGCATCAGCAGTAAATCACAGGCATGGGCTGGAATACTTTACAGTTTAAATGACCATGAGAAAGAATAATATTTTGTTTTTTCAAAAAATCGTGTTTTTTCAGAGTTCTCGAGTATGGAGTCATTACATGTCTCCCTGGACCAACAGCACCTGCATGGCCCGGAAGCTGGTCAGATGCAGATCTCCCTCACCCTCTAAGTCAGGATCTACATTTTAACACACCAGGGGTCTCGTGTGCACATTAGTTTGATAAGCACTGGTGCAATGTTTCCCAAACTTTGGTACTTCAAATGTTCACCAGCTTTCAGTGAATGAGAAAAAGAAAATGACAAACATGTCTAATCATATATTTATTCAACTTGAAGAAATGTCCTTTGTTTTGGTGTTACAGGATTCCTTTGCTGACATGTTTACCTGTTCTTTCATGAAATTAAGGTAAAGGGCAATTGGGGTGATTTCCCTAACAGCAAGTTATTTCATACTTTATTGGAACCAGGTGACTTTGAAATGCTATTTACAGCCGGGCGCGGTGGCTCACGCCTGTAATCCCAGCACTTTGGGAGGCTGAGGAGGACGGATCATGAGGTCAGGAGTTTGGAGGCCAGCCTGACCAACATAGTGAAACCCTGTCTGTACTAAAAATACAAAAAAAATTAGCTAGGTGTGGTGGCGGGCACCCGTAGTCCCAGCTACTTGGGAGGCTGAGGCAGGAGAATCACTTGAACCCAGGAGGTGGAGGGTGCGGTGCGCTGAGGTCGCACCACTGCACTCCAGCCTGGGCAACAGTGAGAGACTCTGTCTCAAAGAAAAAAAAAAAAAGAAAGAAAAGAAATGTTACTTCCTTTATCAAGGATATCTTCTTCACTCCATCTTGCTTTGTCATCCTAAATTTCTCCATGAGTCGTATTTTGATGAACAAAGCCTATATTTTAGTTTCTTAGGGCTGTCATCACAAAGAATCACAAACTGGGAAGCTTAAAACAACAGAAGTTTACTGTCTCACAGTCTGGAGGCCAGGCGTTCAAATTCAAAGCGCTGGTAGGGTCAAGCTCTCTCTGAAGGCTTGAGGGAAGGATCCCTCCTTACCTCTCTCTGGCCTCTGGTGGTTGCCAGCCATCCCTTGGCACTCCTTGGCTGGTAGATGCATCCTCCCAATCTTGGCCTCCATCCTCACATCTCTTTCTCCCCGAATACATGTGTGTCTAAGTTTCCCTCATCTTATAAGGACACCAGGCAACGAATTAGGGCCCACCGTAATTCAGTATGATGACCTCATCTTAACTTGATTACATCTGCAAAGATCTTATTTCCAAATGCGGTCACATTCATGGGTACTAGGGGTTAGGACTTAAACAGATATTTTGGGGAACACAATTCAACCCAAACAGCCTACAATGATACAGTTTTAAAGGAAAATATTCTGATAATTCTCAAAATTATATGGCAAATACTGTAATACTGTGCTGTTTTCAAAATGAAGCACAAAATAAAAACATTGAGTATATTTTAATAAAAATGAGCATAGAACCAGCAATTTGAGTTGTATTCTTTTCATACATTATTCCCATTGTAGATGGCATAAACTCTAATATATGTAGAGATTTTGTATTAGATTTTTCCTCACTCTCAAACTGCCCCAGCACTTAAATTTTAAAAGAAATTGCTGGCATTTTCCCACTACATATACTTTTTAGCTCCTTTCTGAACATTGCTGCTTGGCATCAAAATTACTTTCAGCCAGTTTGTCATCTCCCAGGTCTCAGATGGCTGAAGCAGAGTTCCTTGGGAAGTCCCAAGCCGTACTAACCGGCCAGGGCTTTAAGAATGTAGTGTATCTAATGACATTTGGGAGAATTTTGTTTCATATTCAGATTAAGGGTTACATCCGAAACCTGATTTCAATTTGCTTCATGATATTACATAAAGTACAATATTCATGTGGTGACTTCAAAGCAACAAAAAATGTTCAACACTACTCAGTCTATGGAAGGTGAAATACTGTTTTAATATGTTAAAAAGGATATTAAATGAACACATTAATGAAAGGTAGCTCATTAACAGTACATTTTAGCAGGGCACAGTGGCTCATGCCTGTGATCTCAACACTTTGGGAGGTGGAAGCATGAGGATCACTTGAGCCCAGGAGTTCGAGATGAGACTGCAACAGTGAGAGACCTCGTCTTGACAAAAAAAATTAAAAAAAAAAAAAAAAAAAAAATTAGCCAGGTGTGGTGGCATGCACCTGTGGTCCCAGCTGCTCAGGAGGCTGAAGAGGGAGGATTACTTGAGCTAGGGAGGTGGAGGCAGCAGTGAGCCATGATTGTGTCACTGCACTCCAGTCTGGGTGACAGAGTGAGGTCCTGTCTCAAAAAAAAAAAAAAAAAGATTGAAAAAAAAAAACCCCAAAAAACAAAAACCCAGTACATTCCATGCACTGGCCCTGATTTTTCCTCATCTCTCTGTCAAGCTACACAGAGCCTCCTTTTACAGAAGAGCAAATGAGCACAGAGTACAAAGGAGTTTAAAGGTTAGGCAAACATTCCTTCACCAGCTCAGAGGCAAATATCCTGAAGGCAGCCTGACTGTTTCACTTTTAAGGAACAATGCCATATAAATATGGCCACTGACACATCAAACTGACAGCCTAGGACTTGGTTCTAGGTGACTTTTACTTCAGCTTGGCAAACTTCAACTGTCCTGCTTGCTCTTTCTAAAGCTCATTTTCTTTTTTTGAGAGTCTCACTCTGTCATCCAGGTTGGAGTGCAGTGGCGCAATCTTGGCTCACTGCAACCTTTGCCTCCTGGGTTCAAGCAATCTCATGCCTCAGCCTCCCGAGTAGCTGGGACTACAAGTGTACCACCATGCCCAGGTAATTTTTCGTATTTTTAATAGGGTTGGGGTTTCGCCATGTTGGCCAGGCTGGTATCGAACTCCTGAGCTCAAGTGATCTGCCCCCTTGGCCTTCCAAAGTGCTGGGATTACAGGCGTGAGCCATCACGTCTGGCCTCATTTTCTATTTATTAGTTTCTACTAGTTTTCGATTAATTTCCTCTATTAGAAGAAAAGATTCAATTCAGAATTGCAAAGTAAAAACATACTTGGAAGTTATCATGAAATAAGAATACTAATGGTTAAAGCCTTATGATCAGAATGCAATCAATCTGTGAAGCTCAAAAGTTCAGTTAACTGTGTCTGAAGTGGAGATGCCGAAGATACGCTCTATTTTATCAGTTATCATTGTGTAAACGAAAAATGAAACATAAAAGGTCCTTTCTTACTGATTCATGACCCCCACTTGCTTTTCTTCTTTGGACATTCCACCCTTCCCTTGTGCTCTGTGCTCCTTACTCAGGTTAAAGAAAACTCAGCGTGGGCTAAAGAGCACTTGAAAATAAAGAAGTGCAAAGATGCAACCAAAAATTGCTAAAGAGCATGTTTTCCTTACAACATTTCTGACTGTGGTTCTCTACAGGAAGAACCAGACCACTGCCATTTGCAGAAGCATTTGCAAACACTTGTCCTGATGAAGGCATCGACTTACTGGAGGATTTCCTAAGCCTTCTAGGAACAGATGTCATGCCCCTGTGTCACCAAGAACAGGGCAGTACCAGTCACAGGAGTCACTCACTGAAGGTGGACCAAAGGCACTGTGACCCCAGCATGGAAGCCCTTCCAAAAGTTCCCATTTTTTCTTACAAGACAGACTGACGCCTTCCTCAAGGCCCTCTCCTCTCTGTCTCCTCATCCATCTCTCCAGCGTGGTGCTCAAAACACACCCTTCTTGAGTTGCCCTTCCCACAGGCCTGAGATGTTCTGTGTGTTGCCTGGTTAATGCCTCCCCGACACCCCTGACTGGGTCACGTTTCTTTCTAACACACCTTCACGGACCACACTCCTTAAGAACTCTTGCCTGGTTTTTAATTATTCACTCATTAGTATCACAATTGGATGAATACTGCATTCCCTCAATAGACTGTACACTCCATGAGCCTAGAGCCGTGTCTGCTGTCTTTCTGCAGGACTTACAGCCCTCCCAGCACGGTGCCCGCTTCCCTAATGCCACTCCACAGTATTTGTTGCCGAGAAGGAGGCAGCACGCCAGGACAGATGGAGACAGGACTAATTTGGCTTGAGGTCTGTAATTTTGAACTTGAGCCTCTCTCTGGGACTGTAAAACCCCAAATCAAAGCCTTAATCTGAGAATACACACATCTGAAAGAGTGATTAGGGACTGGTAAACATCTATTAATATTCAACTCTGATAGAAAGTACAAGTTGTTTATTCTTACCACGCAAGGCCAAAAAAGGGGAGAAAAAAAAAAAAAACACCACACAGTATATGCACTGGGAAAGCTTTCGCTTATTCAAAACAGTATTTGTCAAGCACTTCCAGGTCTGGGTGCTGCAGGGGAAACAAAGATTAAACAGCCAAGGCTTTGCTTCCAAGGTGCTTACTGTCTTAAGGATACAAGGCATGTTTATAAATAGCCAAAATGCAACCCAGAAAAGGCTAAAAAACACTGAGAGGGAGGGAGAAATAAACGAAGAGGTCTCCGGAGGAAGAGATGAATTAGTCTATCAATAACTCCTCACCGTACTCCCAATGTAAAGCAAGGAATTCCAAACCAGGAAAGGTCAAACTTAAGTATCTGAGGAACACAGGCGTTGCCCTAAGCCCTTCACACGGCTCGCTGGGGATAATATAGCAGCTGAAACGGAACATCAAGCTGGCTTTCCAAACCTTCAGTTATTTACATTAGACTGAGAGGGGAAAAGCGCTAACAGTGCAGGCGCAGAGAAAGAGCAAGAGGAAACTTGAAAAGGCGGATCACGCCAATGCGCTGTGCACAGCCCCGCCCGCGCCCCGCGCACCCGCTACCCCACCCAAGCTCCCCGCGGCCCGCGGCCCCCATCTCGGTCCTAGGCCCAGACACCTCCGAGACCCGTCCCCCGGCTCCGGCCGGCGGCACCGCCACCCTCAAGACCCCCGCAGCCCAAGCCCGGCCCCGCGCCGGCGACGCCCCCCGCGGCCCGATCCGCGCGCCCAGCCAGCCCGGGCCTCGTACCGTAGGTTTCGGACATGGCCGTCTGCGACATCTTGGGAGCGGCGCCGCCTCTCGCCGGGTCACCGGCTGCACTCGCCCGCGGTCCGCTGGCGCGTCTCGGTGGGGAAGGACCTGGGGCGGGAGACCGGAGGAGGGAGGGGCCCGACCGGTCCCCACGGCAACCGCCGGCCTCCCAGCGGCTGCGGCCCAGCCGGACTCCAGCTCCGCGCAGGCGCAGGGACCTCCACCCTCCGTCCGGCCGCGACCGCGAGGAGGAAGAAGAGATGGGCTACCCGAGGCCCGGCCCACGCCGCGTTCGCGCGTGCGCACGGGGAGGCCGGGGCGGGGCGCATGGGGACTTCGGCGCGCGCCGGAAGCACGTGCGCGGGCTGGGTCCCCTAGCTGTGGGCGCCGAGGCTGGGCGAGCGGCGGGTGGGGGCGTTGGGGGCTGAGTCCCGATTTCCCTCAGGGAAGGCCGGGTAGAGGCAGGCGGTGGGCAGGTTTGGGGGTGACAGAGGGCTGGGGACAGTGGGGTCCAGTTACCGAACAGAGGAGGAAGGTGCCTGCACTGGGGAGGAAAGCAGTCCATTTGCCAAACTGGCCCGTCTCAGTTAAGACATTGTCTTCGGTCATCATCTGAGGCTGTCAGCCAGGAAAAAACTTCCCCGACGCAGTTACGATCGAGGCCAGAACTTGGTTAATGTGTAACAAGGGGGCAGTAGGCCCCAGGTGTGCAGGTTCATTTACCCGTTGGGAAGCTAAGCTTTCACTCCAAACTGTTGGGCCCTCTTGAATGGAGCTGAACGGTTATGGGCAGAATGACAGAAGCTCAAGATGCCCAGATGCTGAAGGGTCATCGCAAGACTACAGACAGCAGCCTCTCCACATCCCATTTTAGAGGGTTCTGGATTAGGGCTGAGAACTGTCTCCTGGCCCTCAGCTGGGGATGTGTTTCCAAATTTAGGAGTTTTTTTGTTTTTATTTTTAACAGGGTCTGGCTCTGTCAGCGCAGCCCTGCCGATTCTCCCGCCTCAGCCTCCTGAGTAGCTGAGGCTAGGGGCATACAGCACCACACCGCGCCAATTTTTAAATTTTTTTGTACAGATGGGGTCTCCTTATGTTGCCCAGGCTGGTCTTGAACTGCTGAGTTCAAGCAGCTTCCCTCCTTGGCCTCCCAAGTTGCTGGGATTACAGGCGTGAATCATCTCACCTGGCCTTGGATAGTTTGGTTTCAGAAGCAAAACTGAGTTAGAATCCCCTTCTGTGGGAAATGTAGAGATAAACATTTATGGGAAAGAGAATTTTGGTTGAGGATTTGGCCCATCTGAGCTTGATCAGGGCCACATAGCGCCTCATAGTTCCCAACCCTGTTCACAATAGGTTGTCGAATGCTGAAAATAACCCTGGCTAAGCCCCCAAGTGACCTGGACTGTATGGAAAATGCCAGTACAAAGTTGTTGTTTTTTTTTTCCCTGAGTCAATTTGGCTCCATCCTCCACATAAATTGGCATCAGAGCTTCCCTCTTCCCCAGGGGCTATTTGGGTCGGTATTTTTCTCTTCTCTCCGATCCTAATAACAAATAAATGCAGTTTTTTTTATTTTCTAAACCACAGAGAAGTCCCCATGGTGAAAGGTTGTGAGAGCTGCAATTTCCTAAAATTGTTTTGTATATATTTCTTGTTCAATGGCTCAGATCATTTTTTGCTTTCTTGTTTGGCTCTCTGCTTGTTGTGTTTGATTTAGGCTCATGA
The DNA here is from genome assembly GCF_047675955.1 of Chlorocebus sabaeus. NCBI lineage: Eukaryota > Metazoa > Chordata > Mammalia > Primates > Cercopithecidae > Chlorocebus > Chlorocebus sabaeus. The sequence continues at coordinate 67,268,275 of NC_132928.1, read as the reverse complement.
GTATAGCAGATTGGTTCTGATTAAAACCATTTCAGAGGAAAGACAGTGATCCCAGAAGTGGGAAGAAAACAGCATCACCTGAAGTCTTTCCTATTCCTTAGATGTTCTCTTCCTGCGAAAAACCACTATGTACTAGAAAGAAGTCAGTGAGCTGCAGTGATAGTGTTACTGACTGAAACTGGACCAGAGATCCCTGAAACCTGGACAAGGTGGTAGAAATACAAATTATGCTGCCACTTCAAAGCTGTGGGCAGTTTTCTACTTTGTGGAAAATGAAGACTTAGGTAGGCCTTTGGGAAAGACTGTTTGTTTTGGAAAAACCACCCAAAGAGATCATTTAGTTTGCAAATGTAACTGCAGTATCACAATTGGAAGAAGAAATATGCAAGGGCGAGGTTTGAAGGAGCCGTTCAGTTCAGTATCCTCGAATGATACTATGGAAGATTCTTTGCATCTTAGTAACTTTGGGTCTTTGAAAGAAAACAAATTTCTTCAAAATGCTTTTAGAGACTGCTTTGATTCTGAGGCACTGCTGATTATATGGAAGAAAAAATTATTGCAAAATTAATTTGTGTTTTCTCCAGTTATCGTCTCCGTTCTCTTTGGGGGAGGTTTGTGACAGAGTAAAAACAGATATACAAAAGCCTAGACATGTTGGAGATTTGTCTAAGGGAAATGTCATTATGGAGAAGGATTTTTTTGAGCTGAAACTAGATCCCACTTTTTTCAAGGTCAGTGGTCCTTCAAGTATCTGGTACTTTCCTTCCTGCTTCCTGACAATGCTAAAGGATGTGGCAGGACCTCGCATTTAATGCCCAACGTGAGGAGCCCTAGGGCTTGATGCATGGGATGCTTGGAGTGAGGCCTGGCGGAGGGCGCTGGTCACAGCCTCGGTGGAATGGTGACTCTCTTTGGTAACTGGAATTGAAGAAAATGAGTGGACTTGTGTCTGAGCACTTGGGAACTCAGCAATCCCTGGGCGTTACCTTGAGAAGGAGCCACATTCTGGACATACAAGTGGAGGCTTGAAACTGGAAGCTCAATTCCACAGCCAGGCTGGTGGAGACTATGACATGTAACTCACATCTTCAAGAAAGTAGAGACCTCAGAGGTCACTGGGCCACTTTACCTTCCACTGTCAAAAAAAACTATGTCTGTGATCAGATACCTCTGTTGCTAGGGAATATTTGTCAGAATGGGCTAGATTAACTGCAGTAATGCAGATCTCTCAACCCATTTATGACTTACACAGCAAAGTTCCTCACTCAGACTACCTGTCCACTCCCAGTAGCAGAGACTTGCTCATGGACCCTCCTAGACCCAGGCTGACCGAATGTGTTTTATCTAAACACATCTCCACAGTCACTCAGGTAGGAGTGGCAATGCACTAGGACCAATTGTGCATTAGCTAGAGAGGCACTTACCAGGAATTAATTGCTCTAAGAACTTGTATTTACATTTTGTGGGCTAAAGCAAGTCATGTGGCAATGCTTAATTTCAAAGAGGACAGGAAATGCAATATTATTGTGTCCCTCAAAGAAAGGAGAAGAGAAAGTCTGTGGAAAGACATTATGGCTACCACTGGAATTTTCACCTGTCCAGGCAGCTCACCGTGCTTTTATTTGAAACAATTTTATTGAAGTATAATAGGCATAACTGCACATATGTATGTATGCATGTATTTATTTTATTTTTTGAGATGGAGTCTTGCTTTGTTGCATAGGCTGGAATGCAGTGGGGTGATCTCAGCTCACTATGATCTCTGCCTCCTGGGTTCAAGTGATTCTCCTGCCTCAGCCTTCTGAGTAGCTGGGATTGCAGTCATACAGCCACATACCACCACATCTGGCTAAGTTTTGTATTTTTAGTAGCGATGGGGTTTCACCATGTTGGCCGTGCTGGTCTCGAACTCCTGACCTCAGGTGATCCACCTTCCTCGGCCTCCCAAAGTGCTGGGATTACAGGCGTGAGCCATGGCGCCCGGCCTGCACATATTTAAAGTGTACATTTTGATAATTTTTGATGTATGTGTACACTTGTGCTTGTTGCTCCAGGAGACCGCTATTTCTAGGCCTTTTCTGTGGACGGAGGCATTTTTGTGATTGTTTTATCTCATTTATTGCTTAGGACGAATAATTTCTTGTGAGGTTTAGTGGTGGTTTTGGGGTTGATAGTATAGGTGTTTATCACAGTCCACCTCCAAGTGATAATACACTACTTTATACAGAGTGGAAGAAACAACCATTTACCTCCATCCTCCCTCAGCATCTGTGCTGAGGATGTTGTACTTCTACATATGTTGTACACCCACATACATTGTTATTGTTTTTACTTAATAAGCTACTGATTCTCTCTCTCTTTTCCTTTTAATTGTGGTGAAATAGACATAAAATGACCATCTCAACCATCTTGAAATGTACAGTTCAGTGGCATTAAATACATTCCCATTGTTGTGCAGCCATCACCACCATCCGTCTCCAGAACGCTTCATCTTGCACACCTGAAACTCTGTACCTGCGCAACAACAACTCCCCATTCACTTCTCCCCACAGTGCCTGGCAACCACCATCCTACTTCCTGTCTCTAGGAATTGGCCTCTCTAGGTACAGTACCTCATATAAATGGAGTCATACAGTATTTGTCTTTTCCTGACTGTCATATTTCACTTAGCATAATGCCCTCAAAATTCATCTGTAACATTGTAGAATATGGCAGAATTTCCTTCCTGTTTAAGACTGAATAATATTCAATACTTCGTACGTATATACTGCGTTTCCAGCCAATTCTTTTCAATAGATTTAAACGATAAGAAAAAAGTATTTTATATTTACTCATGTAGTTACCATATCTAGGACTCCTTATTCTCTTGTGTAGATTAGATTTCCATGGTCTCATTTCCCTTTTGCCTGCAGGGCTTTCCTTAACAGATCTTGAAGTGTAGATCCGCTGGTGACTAATTCTTTCAGCTTTTATATATCCAAAAAAGTCTTTATTTCACTTCTGTGTTTGAAGCTATTTTTGCTCAGTTTCGATTTTTAGAGTTTTCAATTTTTTTTTTTTTTCTAACATGAAGATGCTGTTTTAGTGTTTTCTGGCTTATTTTGTTTCCGATAAGGAGTCAACTGCCATTCTTATCTTTATTTCTTTCATGCAATGTGTCTTTTATCTCTGCTTGGTTTTAAGATTTCATCTGTATCACTGGTCTGAAGCAATTTGATTATGATGTGCCTTGGTGTTGATTTTCTTTAAAGTTCTTGTCCTTGAGTTTCACTGAACTTCTCTGGTCTTTGAGTTTATAGTTGCTATCAGATTTGGAATTTTTTCAGCCATTATTTCTTAAAATATTTTTTCTGCCCCTGCCTCTCCCTTCCTTTGGCGATTCTACTGCACAAATACTAGGTCACTTGAATTTGTCTCATAGCTAACTCAGGCTTTGTTCATTTTTTGTCCGTCTTTTTTCTTTCTGTTTTTCATTTTTGTGTAATTTCTATTGCTGTGTCTTTAAATTCACTCATCTTTCCTATAGTATCTAATCTGCTGTCATTCCATCCAGCGTAATTTTCCTCTCAAGCATTGCTGTTTCACCTGCAGAAGTTTCACTCGGTGTCTGGACCTACATTTGGGCCTCTGGTTTCCGTGTTGAGTAGTGACGCTCTCAGGCCCTCCTCCAGCTTCTTGAGCATATGGAGCTTGTGTCATTTCTACTAACTTTATCATCTAAGGCATTTCTGAGATTGTTTATATTGATTGGCTTTTCTCTTCATTGTACGTAATATTTTCCTACTTTACAAGCCAGATAATTTTTTATTGAATGCCAGACATTGACAAGTTTACTTTGAGATACATATAACGTTTATTTTTATAAATATTTTTGAGATTTGTTCAGGGGTGCAGATAAGTTCTTTGGAAAGAGCTTGATGCTTCAAATCTTGTTTTTAGGCGTTTTTGGAGGGTGGGCCCTGAGCAGCGTTCTACTCAACAAGTCCTTGAGTTATGAAGGTTTTCACCATGATTGGCGGAATTGGGAGTTCCTCTGGGCCGTGCATGAGTGCTTGGGATTGTTTTCTGTAATATTTGCAGGTGATTCTTTATCTGGCATGGGGTAGGAATGCCTACCACGGTAGGAGAAATGCAGGTATTTCTTCACTTGCCTGCACTGCTCAGTAGAAGACTCGAAGGGAACCCTCTGCAAACCTCTGGCGCTCTCTCTGTCTCTGTCTCTGTACAACTCTGCGCAACCCCCAGCTCAGGGAGTGCTGCTTCTTCCTTCCGTCTGACTCCAGAGCTCAGTCTGTGGCACTCTTTCTCTGCAGTCACTTACTTGTTCATTCATTTCATCTGGTCTTAGGCTTTCAATACGATCTAAAGCTGATGATTCCTTAATTTCTAGCTTGCCTAGGCTTCTGTGTACAATGGCTTACTTGATACGTCCACTTGAATGAATGCCTATCAGGCTTCTTAATACTAACGAAATAAAAACCAAGGGCGGGCACGGTGGCTCACGGCTGTAATCCCAGAACTTTGGGAGGCCAAGGCGGGTGAATCACGAGGTCAGGAGTTTAAGACCAGCCTGGACGATATGGTGAAACCCCGTCTCTACTAAAAAATACAAAAAATTAGCCAGGCATGGTGGCGCACACCTGTAGTCCCATCTACTCAGGAGGCTGAGGCAGGAGAATCGCAGAAACCTGGAAGGCAGAGGTTGCAGTGAGCCAAGATCATGCCACTGCACTCCAGCCTGAGCGACAGAGCCATTTCGTCTCAAAATAAATAAATAAACAAAGAAACAAACTAAACAACCAGATTTCTTGACCAAACTAGTGCCTTCTGCAATTTTTTGTATCTCAGTAAATGGCAGTTTGCCAGGTGTATTAGTCAGGGTCAGGGTTCTCTAGAGCGACAGAACTAATAGGATACATGTATATATGAAAGGGAGTTTATTGAGGAGAATTGACTCACACGATCACAAGGTAAAGTCCCATGATTGGCTGTCTGCACGCTGAGGAGCAAGGAAGCCAGTGGTGGATCAGTCCAAGTCCCAAAACCTCAAAAATAGGGAAGGCAACAGTGCAGCCTTCTATCTGTGGGCAAAGGCCCCAGAGGTCCTGGCAAACCACTGGTGTAAGTCTAAGAGTCCGAAAGGTGAAGAACTTGGAGGCTGATGTTCGAGGGCAGGAAGCATCCAGCACAGCAGAAAGATGAAGGCCAGAAGACTCAGCAAGTCTGCTTTATTCTAGCTGCTCTGGTAGCTGATTAGACGGGGCCCACCCAGATTGAGGGTGGGTCAGCCTCTCCCAGTCTGCCGACTCAAATGTTAATCTCCTTTGGGAACACCCTCACAGACACACCTAGGAACAAAACTGTGAATCTTTCAATCAAGTTGACACTTAATATTAACCATCACACCAGGGCCAAACCTTGGAGTCCTGCCTGACTTCTCATGCCCACATTTGATCCATCAGCAAGGCCTACAGGCTCTACTGTCAGAGCATCCAGAATCTGCTTCTGCTACTTGCACTGCCCCCCCACCCCCACCCCGTCACCTCCTGCATCAGCCCGCCTCACCTCTCTCCTGCCTTTTGCAGCAACCTCCCCTTCCTGCTTCTATGCTTGTCTCCCTGTGTCATCTTTTCTCAACACAGCTGCTAGAGCAATCCTATTAAAATGTAAATAAACAAAACCAAAAATAAATAACAATTCCCCTTTAAAACAGCCAGTGTTGCCTGTAATCCCAGGACTTTGGGAGGCCAAGGTGGGTGGATCACTTGAGGTCAGGAATTTGAGACCAGCCTGATCAACATAGTAAAACCCTGTCTCTATTAAAACTACAAAAATTAGCTGGATGTGGTGGTGCACGCCTGCAATCCCAGCTACTTGGGAGGCCGAGGCAGGAGAATCTTTTGACCCCGGGAAGTAGAGGCTGTAGTGAGCCAAAACCATGCCACTATACTCCAGCCTGGGTGACAGAGAGAGATTCCATCTCAAAAAAAATAAATAAATAAATAATGGATCTCTTATATGCCACCACGTGATTGTGGGAAGGCTATAATAAAACTAGAGTATCATCTAATACTAGTATAATTTATTGAGTACTTGATAAACACAAGGTATAGTGCTAAGTGCTTTACGTGTATTATTATTTGTTGTTGTTGTTGTTGTTGTTGTTGTTTTTTGAGATGGAGTCTTGCTCATCGCCCAGGCTGAAGTGCAGTGGCGCGATCTCGGCTCACTGCAAGCTCCGCCTCCCGGGTACATGCCATTGTCCTGTCTCAGCCTCCCGAGTAGCTGGGACTACAGGCGCCCACCACCACGCCCGGCTAATTTTTTTTTTTTTTTGGTATTTTTAGCAGAGACGGGGTTTCACCATGTTAGCCAGGATGGTCTAGATCTCCTGACCTCGTGATCCGCCCGCCTCGGCCTCCCAAAGTGCTGGGATTACAGGCGTGAGCCACTGTGCCCGGCCGCTTTACGTGTATTATAAAACCTAATTCTTACAACAGATTTATAAGGGAGGTATTATCCTATTTTACAGATGAAGAAACAAAGGCCCAAATGGATTACATATTTTGTCCAGTTTCCACAGCTAGTATGTATCAATGTTGGAATTTCTCTCTCAAACCAAACCAAACTGAAACCTTTCCTTTTAAAAATGCAGTATAAAAAGCCCAAAACACAGAGCTATGATTCCAAAAGGCATAGAATTATTTAATGCCTAAGGAAAAGAGCTCTCCGTTGATCCAGACCCTGTTCTGGATGCTTTGTGTCATTTCCCTTGATCCTTATACCACCTGACAAGGTAACTCTTCTTATCTTTATATTATAGTCAAGGGTGACATCTAAACCAGGGCTCTTTATTGTACTGTGGTGCCAAATAAGTGTGGAGACACAGATGAGAAAGGGTTTATGGTAGAAAACATTCCCAGAGCACTTCTATAAATTCAGCATAAGCTCAGGTTAGCTTTAAGATAGAATATAGTCCTAAAGTTGACATCCAGTCCTCTAATATTAAACTCAGATCTTTGAATTTGTCATCCTCCAAAGCATATAGATTTTGTTTATCTAACAGGAATATGCTACAAATGCTTGATGTAACAGTCTACAACATTAAGCCAAGACTAGAGTTGTGGATAGAGTTCTTGAGTTCAGTGATATGATAATTTCCTACCTTCACCTTCTCATTTGAAAGTTACCGCAAATCTTCCATCCATTCTAGTGTGATGCTGCTTATTTCTGCATTTAACAGCATTGATGCCCAGGGATTATTCATTCGAGTCATTTAAATTCTTGTTTTGTATTCAGAAAAAGAGGATTTTCAGGTTCCTCTTTTCTTTTTAATTATATTTCTGTGTTTCCTCCATATTCTGATAAAAGTACCATAGAATTATCTTTTATTTACTTATTTATTTTCAAATACTGTGTTTCAAATTAAATGGCCTGTTTTCAGCCTGGTTTCTTATGAAAAAGATAGTTTACACAACAACTGCTTTAAAAAAAAATTCTCCATAGCCCACGCCTGTAATCCCAGCACTTTGAGAGGCCGAGGCCGACGGATCACGAGGTCAGGAGTTTGAGACCAGCCTGGCTAACACAGTGAAACCCCGTCTCTACTAAAACTGTAAAAATTAGCTGGGCATGGTGGCAGATGCCTATAATCCCAGCTACGTGGTAGGCTGAGGCAGGGGAATCGCTTGAACCCAGGAGGCGGAGGTTGCAGTGAGCCAAGATCGCGCCACTGTACTCCAGCCTGAGGAACGGAGTGAGACTCCGTCTCAAAAAAAAAAAAAAAAAAAAAAAAAAATTTCTCCCTGAACACCACCAACTGAAATTTTCTTTTATGAGTTGATTTTAACATTTTAACCAGCTTTACTGGGGTATAATTTACATACGACAAAATTCACCAATTCGAAGTGTACAGTGAGTTTTGACAAATGCACACGGTCATGCGGCAACTTCAACCTCGTCCCAATATGGAATTTTTCTGTCACCTCCAAGAGTTCTTTTATGCCTTTTTGCAGCCCTTTCTGGGCTGATTTTGAGAAGTTTCGATAGAGGATTATTGGCTTTCACATGGGAAGATGTAACCTACTCCAGGACGCTGGGGCGGGGATTTCCCCACTGCACAGACCACTCACCATCCAGTCCACCTCTCAGCAGCCTGTCCTTCTTGCCCTTTCAAGCATCTTCATCTGTGTTCCACCAGCTTCTTATTTGGGACCAGACAGTAGCCAATACCATTTCCATCCCTCAGCTTGGTGAAATGTGTCCCTTAATGGAAGACTAATGAGGCCTAATAGAAAAAGCTTCCTGGATTTATTGATGTTCCCTGTGACTTTACAGGAGAGAGAGAGATTTAGGTCAGAGTCATTAGACTTTCTCTTCCTTTCCCTGAAATTGTGTGGACTAGCAGCTAGGCCAGCAGGCATGCAATCAAACACTGTAGTGTCCCACCATGTCACCTTCCTGGATTAGATGACTGTGGCCACTGAAACAAAGTACCGCAGACTGAGTGGCTTGGACAACAGAAATCTATTGTCTGACAGTTCTGGAGGCCAGAAGTCTGAGGTCAAGGTGTCAGCAGAGTTGCTTCCCTCCTAGAGCTGAGGGAAAATCTGTTCCAGGCCTCTCTCCTGGCTTCTGGTGCCTTACTGGTCATTTCTGGTGTTTCCAGCAAGCATCACTCCTATCTCTGCCTTCATTTGTGATTATTATTATTATTATTATTTTTGAAATGGAGTCTTGCTCTGTTACCCAAGCTGGAGTGCGGTGGCGTGATCTCACCTCACTGCAACCTCTGCCTCCTGAGTTCAAGTGATTCTCCCTCCTCAGCCTCCTGAGTAGCTGGGATTACAGGTGCACACCACCATGCCAGGCTAATTTTTGTATTTTTAGTAGAGGTGGGGTTTCACCGTGTTGGCCAGGCTGGTCTTGAACTCCTGACCTCAGGTGATCCACCCCCATCGGCCTCCCAGAGTGCTGGGATTATAGGCATGAGCTGCCGTGCCCGACCAACCCCAGGTATTTCTAATGCAGGTGGTCCTACATTTGGAGAAATCCTGCTGTGGGTTGAGGACTGGTTTTGTTCCTAAAGGATACAGGCACTGCCGCTTGTGGAAAGTGGAACAGAGAACAGCAGAGATTGAGTAGAGCATTAAATGCTGTGAGTGAGAAAATCCTTATGTCTGAGCAGTGAGGACATGTTGCTTGGAGATATTTCTCAGTCAGAAATATCTATGGGTTAGAAACATACTATGGGTTAAATGAGAGCTGGTAGAAAGGGTGGTTGTCAACTCCCCCTGCTCTTTCCTGAGTCTCACTTCTCCCTCCTGTATTCTCCCTCCTTTCTTTTCTTTCTTTCTTTCTTTTTTTTTTTTTTTTTTTTTTTTTTTTTGAGATGGAGTCCTGCTCTGTTGCCCAGGCTGGAATGCGGTGGTGCGATCTCGGCTCACTGCAACCTCTGTCTCCTGGGTTCAAGCAATTCTCCTACCTCAGCCTCCCAAGTAGTTGGGATTACGGGCGCCCACCACTACGCTCAGCTAATTTTTGCATTTTTAGTAGAGACAGGGTTTCACCACGTTGGCCAGGCTAGTCTCGAACTCCTGACCTCAGGCGATCCTCCCATCTCAGCCTCCCGAAGTGCTGGGATTACAGGCATGAGCCACCGCACCCGGCCCTCTCCCTCCTTTCTTAGGGAGGATCTCGACTCAGAACTTTTCCTCGATCCTCTCTGTTGAGATGGTTGATTTCCTCCTTAAAGCATTACCTGTTCAGTTTCTTTTAAAAATTTACTCCCCCTGCCCCCATTCTGTAGGAATTGTTGGGTATTGGCTGGGCGAGGAGTTTGGAGCCCTCTGAGCTGATAATGTAAAATATTTGAGGGAAGAGACTTGAGCTTTCTTTTTCTTTTTCTTTCTTTCTTTCTTTTTTTTTTTTCCTCCTGTAGCATCTGCCCCAGCGTCAGGCACGTTTTAGGTGCCCAACAAACATCTGTGGAATGAATGAATGAGTGTTGGCACCACCTGTAAGCACACGGTAAGGATGACCATGGAGAGAATATGCCGAACCTTTTAATTAGCCCAGATGAGTGCAGTCTGTGTTAAGGCGAAACACCAGAATCCCAAGGAACAGATTCACCATGCAGGGGTGGGACTCAGGCACTGCTGATACTGAGGCATGAGGGAAAACCCTGTGGGTTTTCCTTCCAGGTCTCTTCTTGGTTTGCCCAAAAGAATTTCACATTTTGTTTCAGTTAAGGAGAGGCCTTTCCTTACAGCTGACTTTAAGGAAGCTGGAAATCGTGCTTGTGGGGGAAGTGGCTTTGGAACTTGGGGCCTCTTTGGGACCTGGTAGGCAATGGGGTTTGGGGGCAAGTTTGTGGGACATGTGTCTGAACAGGAAGGAAGGGAGGAGTAGTGGGGCCAGCCAGGAAGCAGCAGACGAATGCAGATTTCTCTTCTTGTGCAGTTTTGCTTAGAGTTGGACGTTACCTCCCAGAGATAGATCGACCTCAGCCCTGCAGAGATTGGCTATCCTGCTCTTCAATTTATTTTTAGATGTATGATCTCACTTGAATCTCAAATCCAACAGGAGTTTCTGACCCCTCGATTTAGCTCCACCTGGCATTCCAGAGCAATTCAAGGATCTGGTAGGGCTAACTAGCAATCCACTGCTACATATAGGGGAACAATGAGTTTTAAAGCTGCTCGGAAATCTGTGATTCGAATATCGGGAAATCCTTGACTCTCTATCAAATGTGCAGTTGCTGATTTAAGAAATAAAGTTAAGAAACAATATTCAATTACAGAATGGAATTTAATGAAACCATTGGTGTTTTGGGGTTATTTTCTGGTCACACAGTGCCCCCTGGTGGGTTCACTGACACACGCTTCCAGAATGCTGGTTTCCCAGGCTGTGCTTTGTGACAAGGCCGGCACCAGCAGGGTGAGTCCAAGAATTTGCAGTTTAGGCCCAGTCCAACGATGCTCTAAAGATTGTCTGCTAATGGAAAATATGAGTTATGAAAATGCTATGGGTTGTATTGTATCCCCCACCAAAAGACATGTTAAAGTCCTAAGCCCCAGTACTTGTGAATGCAAACTTATTTGGGAAAAGGGTCTTTGCAAGCCCTTAATCCAATATGACTGGCGTTCTTGTAAGAGGAGGAGAGGCTGGGTGCAGTGGCTCCCACCTGCAATCCCTGCGATTTGGGAGGCTGAGGCAGGAGGATCACTTGAGCCCAGGACTTTTAGACTACCCTGGGCAACATATTGGGACCTCATCTCTACTAAAAATTTAAAAATTAGCCAGGCATGGTGGCATGCAGCTGTCTCAGCTACTTGGAAGGCTAGGTGGGAGGATGGCTTGAGTCCAGGAGTCCGAGGCTGCAGTGAGCTATAATCATATCAATGCACTCCAGCCTGGGCAACAAGGGAGACCCTGACTCAAAAAAAAAAAAAAAAAAAAAAAAGGAAGAGAGATACACACAAGGAGAGAACGCCATGTAACAATGGAGACAGACTCTGGAGTGATGCACCTGCAGACTGAAGATGCACAAGGATTGACAGCACCCCCTAGAAGCCAGGAGTAGGGCGTGGAATAGAGTCTCTCTCAACCCCTTGGAAGGTTCTAACCCTGCTGATGCCATGCTCTTGGACTTCAGCTTCCAGAACTGTGAGATGAGATGTGTTCATTGTTTAAACCTCCCAGTTTGTGCTGCTTTGTGATGGCAGCCCAGGCAGACGAATACAGAAATAACCTGGGATTTGAGTCAGAAGAACTGCTTTGAATCCTATCTACCACTTAGTACCTGAATGACCTTGGGAAAAGAAGTTCAATTTTTCTGAGCCTCAGTTTTATAAACTGCAAAATGGAGAAATACAAAAGTAACTGTTCTCCTGCCTCAGGATCCCTATGAGGATGAAGTGTGACTATGTGTATAAAAACATTTTGTTTATGGTACAGCACTGTATACTGCCATCTTATTACATAAAGAAAGGAAGGTGGGAGGTAGTAGAGCGGAATGATTAAGAGCTAGGCTCTGGTCGGGCACGGTGGCTCACGCCTGTAATCCCAGCACTTTGGGAGGCTGAGGTGGGTGGATCACTTGAGGTCAGGAGTTCGACCGGGTCAACATGGTGAAACCCCGTCTCTACCAGAAAAAAAAAAAAAAAAAAAAAGAAAGAAAGAAATTAGCCAGGTGTGGTGGTAGGTGCCTGTAATCCTAGCTCCCAGCTTCTCAGGTGGCTGAAGCAGAAGAATCACTTGAACCCGGGAGGCAGAGGTTGCAGTGAGACGAGATGGCGCCACTGCACTCCAGCTTGGGCAACAGAGCGAGACTCCATCTCAAAAAAGAAAAAGAAAAAAAAAAAAAAGCTAGACTGTGAAGTCAGTTTGCCAGGGTCTATGAGTGGAAATGTTACAAAGAAGCTTCTTATGAAAACATGACTCAAATGAGCCAAAGGCAATGATGCCCAGGAATGGAGTTGTGGTAACTTAAAGGAATGTGTCAGTCGTCTGTTGCTCTATAATGAACCCCAAAACTTAGTGGCTTCAAAAGATGAGCTTATTCTTTCACACAGTCTCTGTGGATCAGGAATCGAGAGCAACTTAATTGGTTGCTTCTCACTTGGCGTCTCTTGTGAGACTGAAGTCACCCCGGGTTTAGACTGGGGCTGGAGGATCCACTTCCCAGATGGCTCACCCACTGTGGCTGGCCCTCTCCACAGGTCTGGTGAGTATTTTTACAATATGGCATCTCCTCATTCTTTCCACCTCCCCTTCCTGCCCACCCCACCATGCCCAACGTGTTTTTTCTCTTGTCAGTGATTCTCAACCTGTATGGGGTCACAGGCTCACTGTGACCTAATGAAAACTAGGGACTCTTCCTGAGTAAAGTACACATATGCACTTACACAGAATATTCTAGATAGAATTTCAAGGGGCTCCAAGATTAAGTACCATTGGGTCCACAGAGAGCTCTGTCAAATGTGAATTGAATTGTGTAATTCCCTGTTTAAATCCTTCCGTGACCCCCACTGCCCATAAGATAAAAAACCTCTTTAGCACACCACGATCTGACTCCAACTTACTTTTAACAATAACCTTATCATCACATGGAATGTCTCCTACATGGCAGACACTTTTCACACTCTCTTTCTAATTCATAGATGAACTCTGCAAGGCGTGGATTTTATGATTCCATTTTAGAGATAAGGAGAAGCTCAGAGCTGAAATCTGGCTGATTCAGCACCTGCCTCACGCCCCCCCCCGACACACCCCTAAGTGAATGGTTGAGTTTAGGGGAGCCCGGATTCTTCTGACTCTGAAGCTGGTGTCCCTCCAGGCCTGGCCACCCCACTCTCTGCCCCTTCTCGTCTACTGCCAGGCACACTCCTGCTCTGGCGCTTCAGAACCACTCATCATTTCCAGACATGCTGTGGGTTTTGTGCAGGAAGCTTTTTCTACCTTAAAGTTCCTTTCTTCCCATCTTGTCCTCCTTCTCCAACCTTCTCTAATCACTGTGCTCTGTGATCCTATTCCTTCGCCAAGACTCAGGGTGTCATGTCTTCCATGAGCTTTTCGTGAACTACTCAGTCACAGCGGGCAGCCCCACTGCGACTTTCCAGTGCTCCTTTACGTATTCCATGGCGACCACCAGGCTGTGTCATAATTTCTTATGTACTCGCCTATATACTTACTACCCCTAGACCGTTTCTTGAAGGCACGTATCAGTCATGCTTTCTAACCTTTTTTTAAATCTAGCTCTTCACAGGATGGGTGTTCGCTGTACATTTTTTGAGTGAATGAACGCATGAATGAATGGCATTTTCTGTAAGAATGCCCCCTAGCATGTAAATTATCCAGCTTTTGAATAAAGGTAGCTAGGATCTAGGGTGTCTTGAGGCTTCAGTCTTTCTAGGACATCTCTAATGAGCCTAGGGGTGGCAGTGTGATGCCACACCTGAAAATACTCTGCCATTTTCAAAGCTTTAACATTTTGGCACCCAAGGGGAGAAGCCACAGAGTTTATCTGTGTCTAGCTTTTGTAGTTATCTGTCTCATTTTAACAGGCAGAGAAATTGACACTCTGAGGATGAAAGTATTTCCACCCAAGGTCCTGTCATTTAATGTTGTGCTGAATAGGAACCAGGAGCTGGATGTCCTGAGCTGTGTGTTGGGATCTTCTCCCTACAGACAATGTTGAAGACTTGTAAAGGTTCTACGTCTTTGAAATCTTTTTTTTTTTTTTAAGATGGAATCTCCCTCTGTTGCCCAGGCTGGAGTGCAGTGGCGCTATCTTGGCTCACTGCAACTTCCACCTCCTGGATTCAAGCCATTCTCCTGCCTCAGCTTCCTGAGTAGCTGGGATTACATACTGGCTAATTTTCGTATTTTTAGTAGACACGGAGTTTCACCATGTTGGCTAGGCTGGTCTCCAACTCCTGACCTCAGGTGATCCACCCGCCTTGGTCTCCCAAAGTGCTGGGATTACAGGTGTGAGCCACCGCACCCAGCCTATCTTTGAAATCTTAAAGGGCAAAGCTGACTTCAAATAGACTTCAAGTGGTTGTTTTTGTATGGCTCCATTTTAATAAGAAAAAATATAAATGTGTAGATGGATACATTGACAAAATGGTAAAAGAATATGCATCAAATTATAATTGTTATCTCTGGGATTAGATTAAATTAAACTAATTAATTAATTAATTTTGAGATGGAATCTTGTTCTATCGCCCAAGCTAGAGTGCATTGGTGCATTCTTGGTTCACTGCAATCTCCGCCTCTGGGGTTCAAGAGATTCTCGTGCCTCAGCCTTCCAAGTAGATGGGATGACAGGCATGCGCCACCATGCCTGGTTAATTTTTGTATTTTTAGTAGAGATGGGGTTTCACTGTGTTGGCCAGGCTGGTCTTGAACTCCTGGCCCCAACTGCATGCCTCGGCTTCCCAAAGTGCTGGGATTATAGGCGTAAGCCACTGCACCCAGCCTCTGGAATTTTAAATTATTTTTATTTACTTTTTAATGTATGTTTTAAAATTTTTCTATAAGGTATATAAATTACATATTTGATTTTTAAAGTCTTCTAGTTGATAAAAGAAAAATGCCCTGTGCATTAGATAAGCTATCACTGTAATTTAATTTTCTGACTTTTCTTTCTGAACACAGATAAAATCATGCATATTTTGCACTTAACACAGGAAGTGGTTTCTAGAGTAGCAGAAAGTCTCAGTAACTTCGAGGTACACAATTCTACCTCGAAGGCAGCATCATCAAGATTATATTTACAAGCGTTCAGTTCAGTCAAGTAGTTGTGTCAGGTGCTTGTTTAGATCTAACATCTTCAAGGAATGTCAGGAAGCCTAGAGGCTGAAGAAAGATGCAGAGTATTTTCTAAATGTCCGGCAGTGAGGAAAATCCCTCAGTATTTTCCTTGTGATTAACTTGTTGATGGATTTTCTTTTAAAGAAGTCAAGTAAAGAGAGACTATCCTAAGGGAGCGGGAACAAAGGCGGGACTATTCTGACTCACTCACCTCTGTGTTGACGGTGCCCTTTGGCGTCAGTTTCAAAGTAATTCATTCACATCTGCTCAGCAAGTACTCATTGCATGCTCATTAATTCCAGGTGCTGTTATGGTTCCTGGGGATGCAGCAGTAAAGAAAGCAGAGTTCCTGACCTCATGGAGCAATACTTGAGTGTGGGAGGAGACAGATGTGGCAAATAAGTAAATATCTAGCACATCAGGGGTAATAAATACAGTGAAAAAACGAATAGTGAGGAGGTCGGGCCTGCCGGGAGGGCGAGAGGGCGGGAGAAGCCATAGTTCTGCTTTTAGTAGTGTGCCTGCAGGATTCTTCCATAAGAAGACATTTGTACCAAGACCAAAGGGGAGGGGAGGGAGCAAAGGCTGTGGTATCTGGGGAAAGAGCCCTCCAGAAGACAAAGACCCTGAGATGGGAGCATATGGGTGGGGCCTGCAGGGACAGCAGTCGGGGCAGGGAGATCAATGGCATGGGGAGTGAACCAGGCTGTGTAGGGCAGAGTATGGGGTCTTGTAGGCCACTGAAAGCATTTTTCTATTTTTAAATTCTGAGTGAGACTTGATACTATTAAGGGACAGGGCACAAGACAATTACTCACAAGAGGCACTAGGATGCTAAAGACTCATGGAGACTAGGCCATAAGGGACAAAGCCCAGGCATGGGGAGCCATTAGGGGCTGTTGCCCATCCTGAAAGATGATAGAGGCTTGAGGGGGGGGATGGGGAGGGAAGTGACAGGAAATGGCTAGATTCTGGACATAATTGAAGGCAGAATCCACTGGATTTGCTGGGAGATGAAAAGTGGAGTTTTTCCTGAGCAACGGAGTAGATAATGGCTCTATTATCAGAGCAGGTTTCGGCGGTTGCGTTTCAGTTATCTACTGCTGAGTGACAAACCATCCTGTACTTAGTGGCATGAAACATCAGCAATCATTTGATTTACTCACCAATTGCAGCCTGGGCAGGGCTCAGTGGGGCCGGCCGCAGGTAGGATTCGTTAGGGCAGCTCAAAGGCTGGCTGGAGCCATCTGAAGCTTGTTACTCACGCATCTGGCTGTGGATGCTGGCTGTCAGCTGGGCCCTCAGCTGCGATGTCAGCCAGGACTCCTGCACCTCTTCATGCTGGGGTTCACTCCCTCACAGCATGGCGGTTGGGCTTCAAAAGTGTTCTAACAAGAAAACAAGATACGAAGCATGTGACATTTTTATGCCTTGGCCTCAGAAGTCCCATAGTCTTATTTCTGCTGTCCTTTATTGCTTCAAGGAGTCACGAAGATTGGTCCGAGTTCAAAGGGAGGAGACACGGACCCTGGCCCTGCATGGGAGGGTGTCGATGTCACATTGTAGAAGAACATGTGAGATAGGAGATATTGTGCCCATCTTTGGTCAATATTGTCTGCCACATAAAGGATGCAGAAATCAAGAGTTTTGGAGCATGAGCTGCTTGTTAATTATCACATAGTGATGTTGAGTAGACAGGTAGATGTATGAGTAAAGAAAGGTCAAGGTCGGGGAAATAAATGTTGGAGGCTTTATTATACAGTTGGTATTTAAAGTCACCCGGAATGACGAGAGACGTAGTGGTAGGAGGAGGAGGAGGAGAGGAAGGAGGATCAGGAGAAGAGAGAGTTTATTAAGCATTGCATAATTTTTTTTTTGAGATGGAGTCGCACGCTGTCACCCAGGCTGCAGTGCAATGGCGCCATCTCGGCTCACTGCAACATCCACCTCCCAGGTTCAAGCAATTCTCCTGCCTCAGCCTTCCCAGTAGCTGGGATTACAAGCACATGCTGCCATGCACAGCTAATTTTTTGTTTTTTAGTAGAGATGAGGTTTCACCATGTTGCCCCGTCTGGTCTCGAACTCCCGACCTCAGGAAATCCACCTGCCTCGGCCTCCCAAAGTGCTAGGATTACAGGCATGAGCAGCTGTGCCCAGCCACATTGCATAATTTTTATTGAGTAGCTCTATACTTAGCATTGTGGGAGATACTTCGCACAGCTTAGAGAGAGATGAAGGCCTCCCTGCCCCAGTCCACAGTGAAGCAGGCCTCACTCTGTACCGGCATAGAACTCAGCTCAGTTTCTGACTCTGTATTTTTCTCTTGCTCCCCGTGCCCCTGGTGCTGGAGCGCTTAATTAGATCTGACAAGGTCTCTTTTGTCCTTGTGCTTTGGCGTCTCTTCAGGCTTTCCCTGGATAATGACAGCCAAAAGTATTCGGAGTTTTAGGAAACCTAAAACCGAAAACCTTCAAAAGGGCAGTGTCGAGAAATAAATAAATGAATTATTCCATTGTTAAGCAACTCATGTCTGAGTAAGAGAAAACTTGAATTTATGGTGGTTAAAGTATATGTGAGATATTAAAAGAGAGAGAGAAAGAAAAAAAATAAAAACCAGAAAGCCATTTTTTGATCCTTAAAAGATCAGATGAAGTTTCTATGTGAAGCATTGAGAGATCTTTATTTTATGATAAGGCTAAATGTCAGATTGTAAAAAAAAGGGTCAAATATAAACTTCTTTGCATAATACATAAATCCATTCATAATCGGACCCTTCCCTTTCCAATCTCCTTTACTAGCAACCTCCAGTATATTCTGGTTACCCTGCTCCAAAAATGCTCTAAACATGCCATGCCTGTGTAACTTCCCCATGATTTATTCCCCCTCTTCATTCCTGGCCAACTACTACTCATCCTTCAAAGCACAGCTTAAATGTCATCTCCTCTACAAAGTAGGTGGTTGTAGTCACCTCTATCAGTGTTCCCATCTTTTGTATATACTTCCTATGATTCTGATCACATTCTGCTTATTATCTTATCACATTCTGTCATGTATATGCTTATCTCCTCAAGCAGTCAGTTTTTCAAGGGCTGTAAACCTGGGTGCATTTTTGTCTCTTGCAGCCCCAGTCCCAGCAGTGCTGAGCAACAGAAGAGATAAACACCACAGTTTTTAGGAAGTTCAGTTGCATAAGAGATGACAGTAGAAACCCCTGCATGTCTATTGCAGACAGTTACTTACGGGGCTCACAAAAAATATTCTCTGGTTTTGCACAGTGGGATGCACTGTCCTGCAAAGGCTGAAGATTTTGGGGAGGCAACAGACACACCAAACAGGCTTCCTTTCCTATACCTCTCAGTTGCTGACACTATTAAGAAATGAAGACTGGGCAAGGTGGCTCACGCCTGTAATCCCAACACTTTGGGAGGCCGAGGTGGAGGTTATTGCTTATGATCAGGAGTTTGAGACCAGCTGGGCAGCATAGTGAGACCCCATCTCTACCACACACACACACAAATTAGCTGGGCGTGGTGGCACGCCCCTGTAGCCCCAGCTACTCAGGAGGCTGAGGTGGGAGGATCACTTGAACCTGGGATGTTGAGGCTGCAGTGAATCATGATTGCACCACCGCATTCTAGCCTGGGAGACAGAGCAAGACCTTGTCTTAGGAAGGAAGGGAGGGAGGGAGGGAGGAAGGAAGGAAGGAAGGAAGGAAGGAAGGAAGGAAGGAAGGAAGGAAGGAAGGAAAGAAAGAAAGGGAAGGCTAATTTGGCTCTATGTCAATTAGGTCAAGTTGGTTGCTAATGTTATTGAAATCTATATCCTTTCTGATTTTCTGTGTACTTATTCTATCAATTAAAAAGAGAGAGATGTTGGAATCTCCCAATATAAATCTCCCAACATATAATTTTGAATTTGTCTATTTTCTCTTTCTACTAGTTTTTCCTCCCTGTGTTTTAATGTTCTGTCCTACCCTGCATCTCCTTAAAAAATAGAAAAATTAGCCAGGCATGATAGTACATGCCTGACTGATTTTTTTTTTTTTAAGTAGAGACATGCCTGGCTAACTTTTATACCTTTTTTAGTAGTCTCAGTTATTCAGGAGGCTGAGGCATGAGTATCACTTGAACTCAGGAGGCAGAGGTTACAGTGAGCTGAAATCGTGCCATTGTACTTCAGCCTGGGTAACAGAGCAAGACTCTGTCTCAAAGCCAAAGAAAATTAGTAACAGAAAATAAATTGATACTAGCCAGGCTTATCTAGAGTTTGGAGAAACAGCATTGCTGACAGAAAATTAGCATAAGCTTTCTGAAGGCTAATTTGGCTCTATGTACCAGGAACTTAAAATGCATATCCCTCTAATCCAGTTATTCTATGTCTAGACATTTATGCTAAGAAAATAGCCATGGATGTGGACAAAGATTTCAGTACCAGATTGTTCAAGACAAAGCAAGTGGCTGGGTGTGGTGGCTCGTGCCTGTAATCCCAGCACTTTGGGAGGCTGAGGTGGGTGGATTGTTTGAGCCCAGGAGTTTGAAACCAGCCTGGGCAACGTGGTGAAACCCCATCTCTACTAAAATAATAATAATACAAAAATTAGTTGAGTGTGGCACTGTGTGCCTGTAGTCCCTGCTACTCAGGAGGCTGAGGGCGGAGGATCACTTGAACCCCAGAAGTGGAGGTTGCAGTGAGCCAAAATCACACCACTGTACTCCAGCCTGGGTGACAGAATGAGACCCTCTCCCAAGAAAAAAAAAAAAAAAAAAAAAAAGACAATTCTATTGCTAGTAGCAGAAATAAAAAATTTTTTGAAATATCTTAAATGTCCAATAATAGTAGATTAAAAGTTTTGATATGTTCAAATAGAATAGTATGTCGTGATTAAAAATATCTTTATGGAAAAAATATTAGCATGGAAAAACATTCACCATAAAATGTTCGTGTAAAAGAAGTGGATTACAAAACAATACACACACTATATCCCAATAATGTGTGTGTGTTTGTGTGTGTGTGTGTGTGTGTGCGTGTGTGTGTGTGTGTATGTAGAAAGCTAAAAAGTATATATTTATGATTTAGTCTGTGCTGCTGTAACAAAATATCACAGACTGGGTAATTTATCAACAATAGAAATGTATTTGTCACAGTTGTGGAGACCAGGAAGCCCAAGATCAAGGCACCGGCATGTTTGATGTCTGCTGAGGGCTGCTCTCTGCTTCTGTGATGGCACCTTGTTGCTGAGGGAGAAGACAAATGCTGAGTCTTCACTTGGTGGAAGAGAAGAAGGGGCCGAACTGGCTCCCTCAAGTCCTTTTATGAGGCACTAATCCAATCATGCGAGCAGAGTCCTCACTGTCTCACTGTCTAATCACCTACTAAAGACCTCACCTCTTTCTTAATACTGTTACATTAGGGATTATCTTTCAACCTGAATTTTGATTTTGTTTGTTTGTTCGTTTGTCACAGAGTCTCGTTCTGTCACCCAGGCTGGAGTGCAGTGGTGCAACCTCAGCTCACTGCAACCTCCGCCTCCCAGGTTCAAATGATTCTCATGCCTCAGCCTCCCAAGTAGCTGGGATTACAGGCGTGTACCACCACGCCCAGCTAATTTTTGTATTTTTAATAGAGATGGGGTTTCACCATGTTAGCCAAGCTTGTCTCGAGCTCCTGACCTCAGGTGACCCACCCACCTCAGCCTCCCAAAGTGTTGGGATTACAGGTGTGAGCTGCCACACCTGGCCCCCACAATACATTTAGACCAGAGGTTGGCAAACTTTCTGAGCTGGATAGTAAATATATTTCACTCTGTACAGTCTCTATTGCAACTACTTAACCTTGCTCTCATAGCATAAAAGCAGCCATAGATAAGATGGAAATAAGTGAGCATGGCTATGTTCCAAAAAATCTTTATTTACAAAAATAGGCACCAGGCAGTATTTATCCTGTGGGCTGTAGCTTATGATCCCTGCTTTAGGTAACAAAAAATTGTATCTGAAAGAACACAATGTTGTCTTTTTTTTTTTTTTTTTTTTTTTTTTTTACATTTACTTATATGTTTATCACATTTGGTACCCTTTTTCTTCCTTTTTTCTTCTTTTTGAGATCCCACATATTACTTGGTATCATTTTTCTTCTCCCTGAAGAATTTTATTGAACATTTCTGTAGAGCATGCTAGCAATACATTATCTCAGCTTTTGCTTGTTTGAAAAAAATCTTTATTTTACCTTCATTTCTGAAAGACATTTTTGCTTGGTATAGAATTCTAGGTTGACAGGTTTTTAAAAATTACAGTCCTGTAAAGCTGTCTCTCCATTGCCCACTGGCTTCCATAATTTCTGTCAAGAAGTCAACTATAATTGTTAATCCCTTTTTACCCTACATAAGTAATTTTTTTCCTGGCTGCCTGGAAGATTTCTCTTTATCTTCAAGTTCTCAGCACTTCGATTCTAATGTTCAGGTATATTTTTCTTTGTGTTGATCCTACTTAGGGTTTTCTGAACTAGGACCTGTGGTTTTGTTGTTTTTGTATAATCTTAGAAAATTCTTGAGTACTATATCTTCAGATATTTCCTCTGCCCTATTTCTTTTGTCTCCCCCTAGAATTACTGAGCTTCAACCTATTCTTCCTTTTTTATTCTTTCTGAGACTCCAACTGCATGTATGTTAGACTTGTTGAAATTGTTTTATGGTGCTTGGATTTTATCACCACTACCACTGCCAATACAATTACAACCATCACCTTCATCACCTTCATTACCACCATCATCACCTCCCCTCTGCCTCAACCACCACCTTTACTACCACCACTATCATCATTATATCCACTTATATGATGGTTACAGTAGGGAAGGTATTATTCTAAGCACCCTATATATGTTAACTCTTTAAGTCATCGCATCAACAATGTAATATAATTATACACATATTCTGTTATTCTAATTTTACAGGACTTGGGAGAGGGATCTGGACTGAAGTGGAGGAGCACTGGTTTATTAGATGAAAACCCATATGGTCATCTGAAGTTAAGAAATCTCAAATCCAATTGTGTTATAGTTTAATCTGTTTTCTCATCTGTTAAATGAGAACAGTTCTCATAAATTTTACAAAAGTAGGTGAGAGATTAGAAGGAAAGGCTTTGAACTTACTAGAAGAAAAGACCTATAGAAATCCAAGGTGGCTTACTATTGTTATTATAATTTTTATATGCCTGTTGGCCTGGAACAGATGTATTCTGATTTAAGCATTAGCTAAAACTTTATGTTAGAATCATAATTTTTTATATCTAATTATATATGCTTATAAATTTGTGCATTTTTTGAGATGCTTTCTCACTTTTCTTTTCAGTCTTGTCATCTTACCCTTCTCTTTTTCTGGAGACTTTAAATTGCCTTCATCTCTGTCTCACTTGTTTCTCCAATAAGTCCCCCTTTCCCACATTCCTAACGTCTCCATACCTCTTCTTGAAAAGCAGCAGACAGCTTTGGTGATGTGAATGTTAGGGAAACTACTGGGGCCTATGTCAGGGCAACAGATAGGCCCCAGCAGCCCGCCACTGTCTAGAGCAGGGGTTGGTGACCTTTGTCTGTGAAGAGCAAGATAGAAAATATGTTTACCTTTTGTATTAGTCTGTTCTCACACTGCTATAAAGACATACCTGAGACTGGGTAATTAATGAAGGAAAGAGGTTTACTTGAGTCACAGTTCTGCAGGCTGAGCAGGAGGCATGACTAGGGAGGCCTCAGGAACCTTACAATCATGGTGGAAGGCGGAGGGGAGGCAGGCACATCTTCACATGGCAGAGCATGAGGTGGGCGGGGGGAGGTGCTGCACACTTTCAAACAACCAGGTCTAATGAGAATGCTATCGTGAGAACAGCAAGGGGGAAGTCCACTCCCATGATCTAGTCACCTCCCTCCTCCGACACTGAGGATCACAGCTTGAGTGGAGATTTGGGTGGGGACACTGAGCAAAACCATATCAGCTTTTCAGGTCCTGTAACCTTTGTCACAACTCCTTGCATCTGCCATCGTGGCACAAAAGCAGCCATAGACAATAGTTAACAAATGGGAATGTCTGTGTTTCAATAAAACTTTATTTATAAAAAGGCCCTTGGGCCATAGTTTGTTGGGTCCCCTAGTCTAGGGGACTGTTCAGGGCCCTGATTTGGCCTGGGATCTTATCTCAATAAAACACTCTAAACCAGGTATAGGAGACAAGTTAATACTTACAGGGGGCCTCAGGAGTTCCTTCTTTGGGAGATAAATAATTACTCCCTTTTCTCTTTTGGTAAAGTGGTATTTTCTAAGGATGATGATGGGTAGGTACAGGCATGTTCATTATCAAGCATTTAAAGAAAAGAGATCCTAGGTATTGACCAGTGGTGGTCACTTGGGAGACAAAATGGAAGTGCCTAGGCTCCAGGGCCCTGCCAAACACTGGCAGTGGGTGGAGAGCTCTAAGCACAGGCTTCTTGTCTCATCATTTTTCCTTTTGGACCACTGCCCACTTTTCACATCCATATTTACCTTCTTTGGGGAAAAAAGAAAAATTTCTTTGTTTTTAAGTGGGTAAGCAGTCCCTAAAGGAGTCAGTTTGAGGGGGGGGCAGGAGGGTAATTTCAGAGCCAGCAGCAGGAGGTGACTGTCACAACCCTGCAAGAGTGACTGGGGGCTGGAGGGAGCTGACAGCCTCGCTGAACTTTCCTACAGTATTGTTAGCTGAGGCCGGGCC
This sequence comes from Chlorocebus sabaeus, assembly GCF_047675955.1. Taxonomy (NCBI): domain Eukaryota; kingdom Metazoa; phylum Chordata; class Mammalia; order Primates; family Cercopithecidae; genus Chlorocebus; species Chlorocebus sabaeus. Next base: position 67,244,229 of record NC_132928.1, on the reverse strand, counting down.
CCCTCTGCTTCTGGTTTTGGCCCCCACTTTAGGATGACTTCACTGGCCAAGATACAAAGCCCCACAGACAACAGCCCCAGGGGGTCGTTGTTGTAGTTAGTGACTCTGACCAGGTGCTGACTGGAGCAGGGTTGATGGGCCCCTATGTCCAGTCACCCTAAAGAGCAAATAAGGTCAGTGCATGCTCACCAAGTCCGTCATAATGTAGCCACGGTCTGTTTTTTTTTCTTTTTTTGGCTCTCTGTTTCCATCATGGGATTGCTACTGCAGGACGATAGCAAAAAGGGGCTGTTCACAGTGGAAACTTTGAAAACAGCTCTTCTTTGAGGAATCCTCATTGTTGGCTGTAATTAAACAATTTCAATTACTGAAAGCTGTGTAAAGGCAATTCTCAATTACCTGTATGATAGGTGCCAAAAGTGTCTAATTAAGCCAACTGTTTGGATCCTGGAATGTACCCTCCTAGAAACAGTTATGGTAAGGTCTCACCCAGCTCACATACACCTATTTAACGCACAGTGGACAGAAGTATTAATATTGTAGGTTAGCACCTGACCAGCAGATGGAGGGAACATCATGAGTTCAGAGATATTGGTGAGATCTCATTGATAGAAGCAGGAGGCAGATAAATTCTAAGCAGACAGGAATGGGTCCCAGGTGAAACCCCACTTTCAAGCCAAAGTAGTCTGAAACCCACAGCCCAAAGTGGTAACTCTTTTTTTTTTTTGAGACAGAGTCTCATACTGTTTCTCAGGTTGGAGTGCAATGGCACCATCTCCGCTCACTGCAACCTCCTCGTCCTGGGTTCAAGTAATTCTCCTGTGTCAGCCTCCCAAATAGCTGGGACTACAGGCATGCCCCATCATGCCTGGCTAATTTTTGTATTTTTAGTAGAGATGAGGTTTCACCGTGTTGGTCAGGCTCATCTCAAACTGCTGACCTCAGGTGATCCACCCACTTTGATTTCCCAAAAACCACTGTGCCCAGCCTAAAGTGAGAACTATTCTTGTTTGCCCACTCTCTCCTGATTGGTTCTTTATGAATAATGTCTTTTTACCAATTGAATGTTGCCTTTTCCAAAACTACCTACAGCCCACCCCACTCCCATACTGTGCCTATAAAGACCCCAGACTCAGTTGGTAGAGATAGCTGAACTTTGGGGGAGATGGCCGGACTTCAAGAGAGATGGCTTGACTTTGGAGAGAGATGGCGTGAATTCTGGGAAGAGACAACCTGACTTTGGGGAAGGTGACCTGCCCTTCCCACCCCTTTTCCAGCTCCCATCTCCACCGAGAGCCATTTTCATCACTCAATAACATTCTCTGCCTTCACCATCCTTCAGTGCGTCTGTGTGATCTCATTCTTCTTGGACACTGGACAAGAGCTCAGGACAAACCAAGTGTGGGTACCCAGAAAGTCTGTCACGCTGACCTTTTGCCCTCGCTGGTGAAGAGCAGCTGCCCCCCATGGCAAGGCAAATGGCCAGCTGAGCTGCTAACACATAGCTGTCTGCAGCTGGGGGAACTAAGAGAGCGCTGTAACACTCCCTCTGGGGTTTAGGGTTGTGGGCACCCCCACCTAGGCATTGCCACAGGCCCCACATGGAGCTTCTCCTGCTGGCACCCAGAGCAGCCAGCTGGATCCCACACTCATTTACTCATGCCTTGTCTGGCCATGGGCCCTGCATGGAGCTTGCTCCTGCTAGTGCTTGGAGCGGCCAGCTAGATCCTGCACTTGCTTGCTCATGTGCTCCCTCTTGCAAAGGGTTGAGTACAGCGGGCCAAGTAAACGGGGATCCACTGTTGTGAGTCCCACAAAGAGGCCATGAAAAATCCTGCATCATCATCCCACCTGCCTGGGAGCAGCATCAGAAACTCCCTCCGCTCCCTGTCTCTTCCTTCAGAGACTTTCAAGACTTGTGGCTTTTAAGGCCTGAGAATCCCAGGGCAGGGGGCTCGGGAGGAGGAAGGGCTGGCTTTGGGCCTGAGGGATGTGGGGGAGGAGCTCAACTTGGGACAATGTCCTGCCCAGGCCACTACCAAGCTGCATCCAGTTCTCAGTTGGCTCCTTTGTGTTATTAAATATAATAATGTTTATTGTTTTTCTTAATCCAGCAGTAATGAGTATTCATTTTTGAAAACTTAGAAAACATACATAAACAGAAGGAAGAAAATTTAAATATCCCATATTCTCACCAATTTGGTAATATAGGATTCCAGTGTTTTTCTGTTGTTAAACAAAAATCGTGAGCGGCCATTGTCTTGGACTGAGCTCCTGCACTAGGCCCCAATAGACCAGACGAAATCAAAATGAAGTCGCTCATGCTAAATGCCACATAATCAAACTAAAACTTTAAAGAACCAGACAGATTTCCAAAACAGACCAGGTTTTCCTGAAAACAGGAGATTCCAGCCTTCCTGAGTCAGCAGTATGTAAGGAAATCCCCTCTACTTTAACCCTTATTACAAAAGCAACCTGAAATAACCTGATGTTAACCAATCAGCTTTTTCCTACTGTTCTGTTCTTGTTTCCACCTTACAAAACCCACAGTTGTGCCATTGCCTGGTGGAAGCCCTCATTCTATTTTGTAGAATGGAGGCTGCCCTGATTCATCGCCAATAATAGTCAATAAGATCTATAACAAAATTTGTTGTAATTCTGTCTTTGACACTACACACACACGTGCATGTGTATAGTACCTATATATTCATACAGTTTGCATATTGTTTATAATTTGTTCGTCATTAAACAATAGATTGTTAACATTTTTCATGTCATTAAATACTTTTTTTTTTTTTTACAGTATTTTGAAATGGATGGATATACCATACCTTATTTAACCAACATCCTCTTGTTGGACTGTTACGTTTTTCTATCAAAAATAACCCTACGATAAGCCCCTGGAAATTGCTGTCTTTGCATGGATCCACTATATTTCCTCTGCATAATTCTAAAAAGGAACAATGGGTGTGTGTGAGTTAAGGTGTTTAACTTATTTTCAAAGTAACTTCCATCCCCAGTGTGTGAGAAGGCTCACATGCATCTTTCCACCACTGGCTGTTGAAAAATTTTAAAACTCTTTGCCAAACTGATAAATGGAAAATGTTATTGAGCTGCTTTTTTTTTTTTTTTTTTTTTTTTTTAAATGTTTATTCACTCTTTTGTGAATTGGCTGCTTCCTCTTTTAAGTGACAGCACTGGCATCCCTGGATTGTTTTGGCCATTCGAAACCAAAGTGAATGGATCCAGGTTTTATTACTCTTTGAAATGTAAACACTTCGCTCCAGGCAGATAAACCTGCAGAGACCTTCCCAGGGCAATTAATTCTCTAACCCCCAAGGTTTGTACATCCTTTGACCCAGGTGCCCGAATGTGCAGGGTCACTAACATATTTCCTTGTCACATCCAGTGGGGACCAAGGAATCTCACCTCTTTGGAACTGTGAGCTTTTAGGTAATAGGAACAGGAAATAAAATTGATCAGAAAACAATAGGAAAACATGGAAGACTTTAAAAGCCAAGAGACTGAAAATTTCTACCTACGGTTAACAGATATTTGACTTATTTTGGGTTTTGACTATCGTAAATACACTTGGTGTGAATGCACAGGTGTGAATGCACAGGTGTGTGTCTCTCCGTGGACACATGCATCCATTTTGTTTTGAGTATTTACCTAGGGGTGGGATTACCGGGTCAGAGTATAGATGTATGTTCAGCTTGAGTAGGTAACGTCAAATAGTTTCTCAAGGAAACAAAAAAATTTACACTCCAGTCAGTGGTATATCACAGTTCCAGTTGCTTTAAACTTCACTGACATTTGGCATTTGTGTCCTCTAATTTTAGTCTTTCTGTTAGGTTTTACATTTCTTTTAATAAGTTAATATGATTTTAGATTTTATATTTCTTTTAATAAGCTAATTTAATACCACATATAATATTATTGTTGCTTTTCCAGTTTCATTTTATTTAGTTTTAAAAATACATTTCTTTATATCTTCTCTTTCTGATCTACAGGTAATACATTTTATAGAACTATTCCACTTTCAAGATTTTGTACAACACTTTCTAATAAAAAACTCTGGATATGTTCCCTTTATAATTATTTTTTAACCTTTATTTATTTATTTATTTTTGAGATGGAGTCTCGCTCTGTCCTCCAAGCTGGAGTACAGTGGTGCGATCTCAGCTCACTGCAACCTCCGCCTCCTGGGTGCAAGTGATTCTCCTGCCTCAGCCTCCTGAGTAGCTGGGACTACAGGCGTGCGCCACCATGCCCAGCTAATTTTTGTATTTTTAGTAGAGATAGGGTTTCACTGTGTAGGCCAGGCAGGTCTTGAACTCCTGACTGTGATCCGCCTGCCTCAGCCTCCCAAAATGCTGGGATTACAGGCGTGGAGCTGCTGTGCCTGGCCTATTTTTTACCCATTTATGTACCACCTATAAATGGTTCCTCTTCATGTGTATGTGGTGCATTTCTCTTTGACGGTGTCTCACCAGTGCTCCTTCAACCTGGAAAATGGTATCCGACATCTTCTAAGTTTTATCCTATCCTATTCTATTAAAATAATTTGGCAATCCAGGTGTGGTGGCTCATGCCTGTAATCCCAGCACTTTGGGAGGCCAAGGTGGGTGAATCACCTGAGGTCAGGAGTTCAAAACCAGCCTGGCCAAACTGGTGAAACCTCATCTCTACTAAAAATACAAAAATTAGCCAGGCATGGTGGTGGGCGCCCGTAATCCCAGCTACTTGGGAGGCTGAGACAGGAGAATCGCTTGAACCCAGGAAGTGGAGGTTGCAGTGAGCCGAGATCACGCCATTGCACTCCAGCTTGGGCAACAGAGTAAGACTCTGTCTCAAAATAATAATAATAATGACAATAATATAATAATAATGATATAACAATATATATTATATTAATATATAATATATAATATAATATAAAATATAATAATATATAATATAATAATTATATAATAATAATAATTATTATTATAAGGCACACATATCAAGCTGATACAAATTCTGCATGGATTATTTTTAAGCCTCCTTCCTTCAGAAGTAAGTTACAGTGTAAAGAACATAGCTTTGCAGCCAGACTGGGCTTATATCCTGCCCATACAACTTGCTAACTGTGTGACCTTGCGCAAGTTAGTTAACTCTCAGAGGCTTGGGTTCTTCATCTGTAGAGTAGCAATAACAAAACCCAGGTTTTAGGATTGTTGGGATGTTAAATGAAATAGCATATATAAAGTGTCAAGCATGTAATAGCATGCTCAGGAAATATATTTTCTTGTATGCTAGAAGCAGGTACATCAGATGCCTCTTTATCACATTTGCCTCAGTTCACAAAGCAATTAAAAATAGATACAGGGTGGGAGGGGATAAAGGATCAAAAAAACTACATATTAGATATGACGTACACTACTGGGGTCACTATTTGGGTGACAGGTGCAGTAAAATCTCAGACTTCGGAGAGAAGTTTGGCCACTGGAAGTCCAAACTCCAGGGGAAGGTCATCTTCCCACTCTGTCATTGGATTGGTATGGGAAAGCCGGACAACTCGAAGTGAGGAGGGGGTTTCCAGGTTATGGGTTGATAAGAGACAAAATGGTTGCATTCTTTTGAGTTTCTGATTAACCTCTCCAAAGGAGGCAATCAGATATGCATTTATCTCAGTGAGCAGAGGGGTGACTTCGAGTTCTGTCTGTCCTTTGTCCATCAGGAAATTCCTTGTGAGGGAGGTTTGTAGTTTTTTAAAAAAAATCTTAGTAACTATCATTTTTAGGAATAGAATGGGAGGCAGGTTTGCCTTAAGCAGCTCACAGCTTGACTTTTCCCTTTGGCTTAGTGATTGTGGGGTCCCAAGATTTCTTTTCCTTTCACACCCAGCAGCCCTGGAACAGGGTGGGGACAGCACTTCATACTCTAGAATCTACTTCACTCCTAAAAGCCACACATTTATCTCTATCCCCAGGGTTAAGGTGCTGGTGCCCAGTCCACCTAACCCCTGATCCCACTTATTATGCTAACTCTTTAGAAATGGGTGGCTGAACAATGGGGGATGAAAACTTCAGGATGCTGGAAAATGCTCTTAATAACAACTGCCAGAGAAAAGGTATCCAGCTTGTCCTGTAGTGGGTACCTGGAATTCTCAGCACTTTTCTTTTTCCTGTCTTTCCCCCTCTACCCCCTACCAGTGTGTACACATTGGCTAAAAGGGTCCGACATCAAGAAGTTTCCAGCTTGCCTAGTTAGGAGGAGTCATTGCCAATCAAGTCTTCAAATATAGACTCAATAGGAAAAAGGAACATGTTTTCCCCCAAGGTTAAACATTAGTGCCATTCAGAACGTGGAATACTACTGGAGAGCGGGATTTACAGTGTCTTTGGGGAGACAGTTTCAGATAATAGCCACAGTACTGTGACAGTCCCAGATAAGGCACATCCTCTCACTATTGGAGGGCATCCCTGCTCTCTCCCATCATGACTGCCACCTTGGTTTCCAAATCTGACTTCTCCCCTGAACTAAAGTGCCAGATCTCCAAGCCAATGTCCCTTCAGAGGTCCATTTAGCATTCTGAAATGAATCATCCAATTTCAGTTGCTGGCTCCCCTCCCCATTCCTCTTGTTTCTGATAATGATATTGTAATAGCCTGATGGATTCTTCCTGCCCACTGCACAGACAAAACCAATTCACTGACACCATGGCATCGCAATAAAGAAAGAGTTTAATTGACGTGAGGCTGGCCACACCATGTGGGAGATGAAGATATTCCTCAAGTCAACCTCCCGGAAAATTCAGAGGCTAGGGTTTTTCAAGGGTTGTTTGGCTGGCAGGGGGCGACGGTAACAGATGCAGCTGATTGGCTGGGGATGCAATCATAAGGGTGTGGAAAATGGTCCTCGTGCACTGAGTCTGCTTCTGGGTGGGTCCACAGGACCGGTTGGGCCAAGAGTCAAGGTCTGGTCATCTGGTCACGCGAAATACAAAATCCTGAAAGGACATCTCCAAAGACCAATCTTAGGTTCTTTAAGAGTGATGTTATCTGCAGGAGTAAGTGGGGAAGTTGCAAATCTTGTGACCTCCAGAATAATGGCTGGTAATTGTTTACACCTACATCTTAGCAAAATTCAGGCTTCTCTCATCCTCCTAACTGGGTGGTCCTTTATTCATTTTACAAAGGCAGTTTAGTTTTGGGGAAGGACTATTATCATTTAAACTGTAAACTAAAGTTTGTAACTCCCCAAGTTAGCTTGGCCCAAGCCCAGGAATGACTAAGGCAGTTTGGAGGTTAAAGGCAAGATGGGGATTGGTTAGATCAGATTTCTTTCACTGTCATAATTTTCTGTTATAATTTTTGCAAAGGTGGTTTTTCAATACCATCATTATCTTGGGCCATTCTTTGTACACTGCTTGAAAATGATGTGATGTGTTGTTTTAAGTGAGGTGCTATGGGTAGTTGTTAGTACCTGGTGGAGCCCTAATATCCATCCATTCCTTCTTTCATAGTGATAGGATTTGCATTTGGGTGGCCTAGGATCAAGACTGTATTTCCTAGATGCCCCTGTCTCTGGGTGTGGTAACACCCTCAGTTCTGGCCAAAAGACTGAGTGAAATTATTGGAGGTAACTTCTAGATCATATCTTAACAGGAAGGGATAAAAAGATCTTTTTCTATCCCATCCTCCATCCTGTTGCCTAGACCATTCTGGGGGCAGGGAAGCCAGTTTGGAGAATGCCAACAAGGGCAGCACTGTAGAGATGGCAGAGCAACTGGCAAAGAGGAACCAGGGTCTTAGATCCTGTGCAGCTGCCATTCCAGCCTCGACTTACTATTTGCCTGGATGACCGGGAGACAGAGCAACAGACATCTATCTTGTTTAAGCCACGATCTTGTGAGTCTCTGTTAGAGCACTTGAAACTTATCCTAAAGAAGAAAAGCCACCAGAGAGGCCCCATTTTTCCCAAGTTGTCCAGTGGCTTAGTCTCAGAGGCCGGTCTACCTGTGATAGAGGCAGGAGAGAGCCAAACGCCTAAGCAAATAGGGAGTGGTCCCTGGAGAGCCTCCCACCTGCCCAGGTCGTTGTGCACTGCGGGCTTTACCTAAACATGCCCATGGCAAAGACTTCCGTCCCTTAACACAGGTGCAGTAAGGGAAAAATCATTGTGGAGTGGTTCAGACTAAGAGCCCACGTGTGGACTGGAAGAATGGGGTGGAGCCACCAGGAATTCTCACCTTATGCAGGGGAGGAGCCCAGCCTCTTCAACTCACATGTAGTGGCCTGGCACTCAATTTGTGAGGTGGAAAACCTGCATGCAGGACCCCTCTTTTTGTTGAGAGCTTTCCTTTTGCTTAACAAATTCTGCCCTCCTCACCTTTCAATGTGTCCGTGTACCTAATTTTTCCTGGTTGTGAGACAAGAATCTGGATTCAGCTGAAGTACGGAGCAAAAAAATCCTGCATCATTTGAAGGCAGACTTTGGATATGACAAGGGTGGCAGCCATGAATGCTGCAGTGAGAAATCCTGCCACGCTAGTTGGACACACAGAGGCTCACAACATCCACATCCTCCACACCTTTCCTTCTGTCTGCCATAGTCACCCAGACACAGAATCTCACCCTTTCAGAGGTCTAGGTGTCCCTCCCATTACCCTCTCTTGTCTGCTTCCAGTTCTGCAGGCCTTTTATCTGGGCGATGTTGTGGGCAGCGTGAGAGCTTTCTCTGCCCTTCCTCTTTCTTCATTCCTATCCTTCCTATATTTTGATTGCAGAGTAATCTTTGTAAAAGAGTTATTATAAAATTTTGATTTCCCCTTTATTTATCCCCATGATTCCTAGACTCTTGATGATCTCAGCTGACCTTACCTTCCATCACTCCCTCAAACAAACTATCCCCGCCACTGGGTTAATCACTCTGATCACACTGTCCTGGAAAACCGACTGGCTTCATTTCTGCTTCGTGTCTCGGCTCACAACATCCCCTGGCAGTGGTGCATTTGTTGCTGGTGTATTTTCCTGATCAAAATCACCACCACCACCCCGGCCGCCCCACAGAGGGCCAAGCTTGTGCCTCCTCGTGCGGACCTCTGCTTTGTCTGAAGTCCCACACTGCCCACAGCTGGTCATTTAATTATTCTTGGTTTGATGAGTCTCTTACTAATTCCAGTAGCTCACAGAATCATTAGAATTTTGGAGCTCTCAATGATTTAAATGCATATTTTCCCAAGTAGAAGTAGAATATAAATTCAGATAGTCCTAATCAGACAGATTTTTAGAATGCTCCCACCCCAACTACTGCTTTGATCATGTTAGAATAAAACTCAGAATCAAACTCCCCGGGAGGCAGTGCCTGCAGCCTGCTTTCCAGGCAGTGTGGCTCCCCGCTGTGCCCTTTGAAATCAGTCACAACCCTTACTTCCTGTCTGGAGTTTTTGAGAGGACAGTGACATGACAGCCCATTGTACATGAAGCAAGTTAGGGCACGTCCTGGCCAAGATCCCAGGATCCTGAGTTTCTTGTTTGATCCTGAGTTGAATTTATGGATCACAGTACATCTCTGGCATCCTTGTTTCAAAGGCAGAATCCCTTATGTCACAAGAAGCAGGACAGGAAAAGCCGCATAGCAGACTGGATAATTTAAATGTATAAGGGTGGATCTGTTTTTCTAGAAGAGCTTAGATAAACTCAGAGGTGACCTCTAATTCCAAATACAAGGCCAGGTGTGTACCGGGAGCATAATAAATGCTTACTGGCTGTCTGACAAATGCAGGGCTCACCTTAATTTTGGCTGTGGAGCACAGCTCTGATCTCAGACCAAAAAAATCTTCCTCAAGTTTCCCTTTTCCTTGTCACATTGCTTTGGAAAGCCTTTCTCCAATTTCTCACCAGCTTGGTCTTTATTTCCTGCCTGCTTTCTGCTTCTACCTGCTTTGTTTTTTGTGCTTTTGACTATAGCTACCATACAGAGAGTGAGCTACTGTGGTGTTCCTCAGAAATAATCAGGCTTTTTGTGTGTGTGGTTTTTATTTTTATTTTTTTGCAAGAGGCAGTATACTTCAAAGGTTTGGTCTCACATTTAAAGGTGGGGTGGAAATAACGGGCACTCAAGATGCTTTGGGTGATCAGAAAATTCCTCCAGCCCAGCAAGATTGCAGTGGTGTGGCAGAATTTGTTTAACAAAAGATCTTAGTGATTTAGCATTTATTCAGTTTACAGCAGCAGGTGTTTACTTTGAAGCTTAGCAATAGTAGGAGGTAGGGGTGAGTCATAATGTCAATTATTTTTTCTAACTTCTGTAATTTTTTCAGTTGAGAGAGCTTCTAAATCAGTGAAAAGAAGGTCATTTCTCCATGGATTATCTGATTGAGCAGAGGGCCCAAGAGCAGCAGGACCTGGGATGTATTTGGGGCAGGTGGGGGTGTCACCTGCAGTGCGGCTATGGGGTACTCTGGCCCGCAGGGCCCTGGAAGCCCTCAACTGGTCAGAGTGCCTGGCGGGGCTGTCACCATGATTTAAAGCTCTGAGAATACGAATTAGCAGGAGGTAGGTGGATGGTGTCATTCTGGCCCTGAAAGGCTTCAATAAATCAGCAACACAGTGGAGCCCCAGAAAACTTCCTCCCCGCTGGTTTTTGGAGGCTCTCCTTCCCACTCTACCCAGACAAGTGGAAAGGAGCGATTCCTTGAGTGGGTGGGTTATGGCCAAATGGCCTGCCCTCCGCGCAGCTCGCAGATCTGGGCAGTTGGGTTTTTGCTGGAGCTTTAGGCTTCACCCATTGACTGCAGAGCTGCAGGATCCTTGCACCACAGTGGGGCTTGGGTTCTGGCTTTTGGAGGGATTTGACTTTGACAGTGGTGGTGATGAGGGAGTCTTTAATGAAACAAATTCTGTCATGTTGGATCAACACAATGGAGCTCAGTCTGCACAGTGGACAAGAATGGCTTGTTCCTTCCTTCTACCCTTTGTGCTTTGTTAACAGAATGTCCCTGGCACTTCTGTGCTCCTGCCTGCTGCCAAAAGCTTAACTCTGCCCTTGCATAATACTGGGGGACACTGTCAGAGGTCAGCTGGAAGTCCCTCATTTGAAGGCAGATGTGAGGGCTAAAACCCTGCCAAGATCCCCAGGCCGTTTTTCAGTGTTGAGGTTGAAACTTATTCTCTGCAGCCACCCCCAGTTTATCAACTCCTCCCTCTAACTGGGTTGGAGACTTGGGTCCAGGGAGTCTTCAGCGCCCCTCTATCCAGCAAGAACACCCGCCATGGACACCGGAAGCCACGCGGTGATTTCTCTTCACTCTCTTCAGCTCCGTGCTCTAGCAGGCTTTATGTTTTAGGGAGGAGCTGGAGTCACACGGAGGTCCGCTGTAGGAAACGTCGCCCCCTTCACTCACCCACTTCTGTTAGGGAAGGAGTTACAACAGCATCTTACAGCAGAAAACAAAGCAGGAAATATGACCTTCCAGCGGCCGCTCTCTGGGTCTGAGGAACAGGATTCAGGTGTCTCTGTACCTTGGCCAATTTGCATTCTTGTCTACCTAGGAATGCCAGATTCCTTTTAAAAACCGCAAGTATAGGAAACAGCCCGAAGCCTAAGGTTCTTTCCCTTCCTTACCCTCTTTGTCTCAATGGCTGCTTAGCTCGGGAGGTGAGGTGATGTTGTCATGGTGCAGGGGACAGAAATTCCAATTCTGGGAGGGGCTGATTGGGCTTCTTCTTTACTGTGGCCAGACATGAACAACCTTAGCCATCGGGCTTACAAGTGCCTGGCTGGTTTGTCTGTTTGTTTTGGTTACAAGGGGAATAGGAATAAAGAAGGAGCAAGAGGCAGCTCAAATAACTCATCACTCCCGGAAAACACGATCACTTCCCACAAGTGGGAAGTTGGCATATTTGTTCCCTCAGTAAAGGCAGGTGGAGTATCCCTAATCCAAAAACCCAAAATCGAAAATGCTTTAAAATCCAAAGCTTTATGAGCAGCAATTGATGCCACAAGTAGAAAATTCCACACTTAACTTCATGTGACAGATAGCAGTCAAAACGTAGTCAAGACTTTGTCATGCACAACATTATTAAAAATATTGCATAAAATTACCTGGAGGCTGTGTTTATAAGGGTTTATATATAAAACATACATGAATTTTGTCTTTAGATTTGGGGTCCATCTTCAAGATACCTCATTACGTATCTTTTTAAAAATTTTGACTTTGGAATATATTTCGTATATTCAAAAAATCCCAAATCGGAAACATTTCTGGTCCCAGGCATTTTTATGTATTTATTTATTTTTGAAACTGGGTCTCACTCTGTCACCAAGGCTGAATGCAGTGGCGTGATCACTGCAGTCTCAACCTCCTGGGCTCAAGTGATTCTCCTGCCTCAGTCTCCTGAGTAGCTGGGGTACAGGCGCACCACCATGCCTAGCCAATTTTTAAAAAATTTTTGTAGAGATTGGGGTGGGGAGAGGTCTTGCTACGTTGCCCAGGCTGGTCTTGAATTCCTGGGCTCAAGTGATCCTCCAGTCTCGGCCTTTCAAAGTGTTGGGATTACAGGTGTGACCCACCACCATGCCTGGCATTTTTTATCTTTTAGAGATGGCGGGGGCGGGGGCGAGTGGGGTGGGGGGAGCGTCTAGCTATATTGCCCAGGCTGGATTCAAACTCCTGAGCTCAAAACGTTCTCCTGTCTCAGCCTCTCAAGTAGCTAGGGTTACAGGTACATTCTACTGCACCTGGCTCCGAACACTTTGGATAAGAACAACCTGTAATCCCTCTTCCACCTGCCTTTTGTTTACTGTATCTATCCCTGTAAAGTACTGCTACTGTTTAGCTGTTTGGCCTTTTACAAGTTGCTTTACATCTGTATGCCCTATTTTCCACATCTGATACATTAGCATTATTTCATAGGATTGCTATGAAGATTAGATAAGATAATAAAGGTAAAGCTCTTAAATGGTGCTTGGCTCATAGTAAGCACTCAAATATTGTTTTTGTCAACATTTTCTATATATCTATGTATGGCTTTTGTGATTGTTTTTATTTTTAGTCAAGGATTACATCTCATTTCTTGCCTTTTCTTTGTATTCTGAATTCAGGCTGTGTGAATCTACCTGCCACTGCAAATTTGCAAGCCGAAAGACCATTTTCATTTTAGAACCATTCTCTCAAACATTCCTTTAGGGAACTAGCCGTTTTGAATTACTCCTTTCTTTTCTCTCGTCTCCAGAACTGCATTCTCCAAACCCAAAGCAGTCTCAGCATGGCTGCCGTTTTCTCGTTTCTTTGTGAAGCATAGCCCTGTCCAGGCTGCCAGCCTCACGTTATTTGATTGTTTTCATAACAGCCGGCAGGGGGAGCGCATCAGCCGTTCCCAGCTCTCAGGCGAGGGTTCTGACTCTCCAGGTGCTTCTGTTAATAAGTTTGGTGCCTGAAGATCTTTCAGTTAGGATGACAGAAACCTTCCTTGCTATGGAGATTCACCGTGTACTTCTGCAAATAGAAGTTTGAAAGACAGAAAGCTGTGTATTATCGCTGCTGAGAGCTTTGCAGTCACCCCTCCCTGTGATGAGACTGACTGCTGTGTCACTGTGACCAAATTGCTCAGCTTCTCTGAGGTGGTTTCTTTTTATGTAAAAATGGGGCAGAACCCATCCTGGCTTCTAGAGTTGTTGGAGGAGTCAGTATGTGGCTGATAGATGTAGAGCTCTTAGCCACTGCGGTATTTAGGAATTGGTAAGCATCTTTACTCAGGGCAGTGAGGCAACTTTGGGGCCCCCTCTCTTTTCTCTCCTTACCCATCCACCTCCTTTTCTTCTCCCTTCCTGTTCACTTTTTCTCCATGCTCTTCACTTCCCTGTATCCAGGCCTGAGACCAACGCCTGCGGGTAAAAGGGAGCCTCTGTATGCATAGGGCTGGGATACCCAGCGGGAGGCTGAGCCACCTGTAGGGTGAAAAGAAGGCCAGTGGAAACCCCGTTCCACCTCCCTCAGCTTTTTAGATGCATTCTAATAAACCTCATCTAGTCTCTTGGTCAGCAGAAGCAAAATTAGCCACAATTAGCTCACACTGCACCCACCCTCAACCCCACTCCATCCGACCAGGGCTAAGAGATGTCAGCAAAAATAAACCCCACGAGAGTGTTTTTTATAGCCCGATGCACAGAACTGGCAGTGCCATGTGGACATCACCCTGGATGGCGTGCGTCCTCACCATACCCAGGCACCTACCTGGGCAGCTGTGAGAAGGGTTGCTATAGGGACCTGGGAGCCCAGAGACGGTGGGTGGGTGGGACAAGGACACAACCTCAGCTGGTTCAGAGGAGGGTGGAGCTCAGTGCCCACGCTCGGCTCAGCCTGGCTTGGGGGACCATTCAGGCCTGGATTGGTGCCAGTGGTTTGGTTGGGGACTGGTCTGGAAGGCTCCATACCTCTAATCTTCAAATGATGCTGGGTCTGTCTTCCAACTAGGGGGCTGGTCTAGATGCCTTCTGTCCTCGGGGTAGCTTAGTTTGTCTCCTTTGAAGGCCTGGGTCTCTTTGTGGAGGGATAAGGGTCATGTGGGTAGGGGACCAGTTTGTTCTGGCTTTAGCCCTGGAAGTCCTGCGTCCCAGGAAGCCACTTAATCCTGGGCACGCTGGAAGGGGTGTCCACCTTGTGGGACGCAGCACATCATGTGTTAATCTTGGTCTAGATCCGTGCAGGACAGCTATGTGGCTCTAGGATGTGACAGGGCACTTGGGGATGCAGACTTGCTGGGGAAAAAAAGAACTAACCATCTCCCACCACCAGAACTGATATTGGTGCTACTTAGACATTTTTTTTTTGATGCAGAGTTTTGCTCTTGTTGCCGAGACTGGAGTGCAATGGCGCCATCTCAGCTTACCACAACCTCAGCCTCCCGAGTAGCTGGGATTACAGGCATGTGCCACCATGCCCGGCTAATTTTTTGTATTTTTAGTAGAGATGGGGTTTCTCCATGTTGGTCAGGCTGGTCACGAACTCCTGACCTCCGGTGATCCAACCACCTCGGCCTCTCAAAGTGCTGGGATTACAGGCGTCAGCCACCACACCTGGCCTACTTAGACATTTCTAACAACACTGGATGAATGGGGAGCTGGACCAAGTCACTGTCTTCCAGAGTACTGTGGCAGGCAAGCGGGGTCAGAGTGGACTCATCCCAAACGGGGATGCCTTGAAGTGGCTTCCTGCCTTTGTCCAGGAGCTCCTCCCCCACACCCAGATCCCACAGAAGGAGGGCACTAGAGCCTTGGCCCACACCCCCTCCATCCCGGACAGGCTGCAGCACGCCCTGCCTGGAGAACAGCTTGCCGACCTTTGCCTCTTAATTGCTCTCCTCTGCACACAACCACTTCCTCTGCCTGCAGCAGAACTCATAAAAAGGGAGGCTTTCCTTCATACCTTTGAAAACTTCAAAGGAACCCATTTCCCAGGGGAGACCTGGTCACCCTGTCACTGGGATCAGAGGCTGCTGAGGACGCTGGACGTGAGCTGCTGCTGGCCGGGCCCAGCTGTCCCGAACTGCACCCCAGCCCCGTCACTGCTTTTCAGTGCCAACATCCTGTGCTCTACGGAGGTCCAACCTCTATCAAGACCAGCTCTGTTCTCTTTTGGGATCAATCTGCACCCCTTAACCCTGCACCACATCTTACAGAGTGAACCCCCATGGCTGTGAAGGAGGTGATGAAAAGTCAAGCCTATCCTAGAATGGTGGGTGACAAAGCCACAGCCAGCTTTGGCGAGGTGCACACCCTGCCCCATCAGATGCTCGCTCCACTGCTCTGCACCCACCTCCCCTGCTGTTTCACAGGGCCCTGACCCTGGCTTTGATTGGGAGTTAGAGCGATGTCAGCTTCTGTGAGCCCAAGGCACAGGTGTGTTCAGATTGGGAGTAGGGCTTCTGGTTCTTTGGCATGGCTCTTGGGCATGGACCAAACTCCAGTTCTTCCCCAGCATCCAAGTTGGTAATGTATGTTCATGAACATCTCAGACAGGATCCTAGACGCCAACCAATAGGGAGTTTCTGGGAGAAAATGAAACAGTTTTGTGCTCTCTGTCCCAGTTGAAGGTGCTCAGGCAATGCTTGTTGAGCAAATGCATAAACTCCACTTATAGAATAGGAAACAGATCACTAAGGGGAACCTGGTTTAATAATTTAGGTGTATCTAGAAACAGGATAGGGCTAGATTGGAAAGGAAAACACTCATTTCTAATATACTTTCCTCTCCTAATGACCTCCACTCTCCTCTACCACCCAACAAGCCAAGTGGTGGATGAGTCAGATATGCTTATTAAATAGCATGGGCAGTGGAAGGCTGGCCAGCACCTTCACCATTCCATGCGTCCTAAACCTTTGCCCTGCAATCCCCGGCTGCTGCTGCAACACACACACACACACACAATCTCACACACACTCAAACACACACGCACACAAACATAAACACACTCATATACTCACACACAAACATATACTACACAGACAAACATACACAAACACAAGCATGCACACAAATATACACAAACATGCACATGCACACTCAAACACACATACAAACATATACACAAAAACATACAAACACATGCTTATACCTACAAACTAAACACATATACATAAACACACACTACACACACAAACATGCCCATATATACATAAACATACATATATGCAAACACACTACACACAAACACACACAGATATGCACACATGCGTGTGCACGCACACGTGTGCAGGCACACACACACACACCCCTTTCCACCCGTTGAGGGGTTGGGATATGAGAGAAGACATGAACTTTTCATCTGCACTTCATTACGACAGGCCGTACAATTGTCCTGCAGGATTTTTCGATGCATGTCATTGAAATTGCTCTAAGTTTCACTTGACAACAATAGTTTAATGCTATAAAAATATCCATATGTGCACGTGATGGTTTGCACCTTCTGAAATGTGGTCATCTGTTCCAGGTTTAAAGAATTCAAGACGGCATTATGCCTGAAGGCCTTTTGTTATTAATTTGCTTCTCAAAGTCATCTTCCGAATCCTGCTGTGCTAAGCATCACCCCAGCTCAGCCCAGTTATACATTTCATTGCTGAGCTCTGAGCCCAGGTTGTCTGGCAGCATTTCTGATTGTAATTAGTCTTGTGCAGTGAGATCACCTTGCTGACCACGAGCAGTGGCTCCCAGCAGTGCAAAGACATGTGTGGGGCCGGCCTGCTTTTGTGACTGCAACATTCACCCTTCAGGGAACAGACAGTGGCTCTGGCTGTCTCGATGCCACTGGAAGAACTCCAAAGGGCGCCTGGAGGACTGGCATGGGCTTTCAGTTCTGTCACTTACGTGTGTGTGACCTTGGTCGCGTTATGCATCACTCTGCCCCTTGGTTCTGTGACTTGGGCATAGTTAACACCTGCTGTTGAGGTCTTGTGAGGGATAAATGAGACATTTTACTGAAACAGCTACACTGATTTTACAGTTCTCAGTTCTGACTCATGAATGAAGTAGATTTCATTTCGTAATGACTGACATAAAAAAATTAGAATAGATATTGGGTATAAAGTTTCTCTATGGGGTGATGAAAATGTCCTAAATTAGATTGTGATAACAATTGTACAACTCTGGAAATGTACGAAAACCCACTGAGCTGTGTACACTTTAAATGGGTGAATTTTGTGGTATATAAATCATGTATATATGTATTTTTGAGACAGAGTCTCACTCTGTGGCCAGGCTGGAGTGCAGTGGCACGATCTCTGCTCACCGCAACCTCCACCTCTCGGGTTCAAGTGATTCTCCTGCCTCAGCCTCCCGAGTAGCTGGGATTACAGGTGCCTGCCCCAGCGAATTTTTGTATTTTTAGTAGAGACAGGATTTCACCATGTTGGCCAGGATGATCTCAATCTCCTGACCTTGTGATCCGCCTGCCTTGGCCTCCCAAAGTACTGGGATTACAGGCGTAAGCCACTGCGCCTGGCCTATAAATCATATCTTAATAAAATTGGTTATAAAATAAAGCGCCCTTAAAAAAACATCAAGCTCTACATTTGGGATTCATGAACTTTAGTATGTATGTTAGACCTCAATTAAAAAATTTGGCTGCACATGGTGGCTCACACCTGTATCCCAGCACTCTGGGAGGCCGAGGGGGCAGATCCCTTGAGGTCAGGAGTTGGCAGAGTAGCCTGGCCAATATGGTGAGACCCTGTCTCTATTAAAAATACAAAAAATTAGCCAGGTGTGGTGGTGCACGCCTGTAATCCCAGCTACTTGAGAGGCTGACTGGGAGAATTGCTTGAACCCAGGAGGCAGAGATTGCAGTGAGCTGAGATTGTGCCACTGCACTCCAGCCTGAGTGACAGAGTGAGACTTCATCTCAACAACAAAAAAAGTAGATATAGGCAGGGCGTAGTGGTGCACACCTGCAACCCCAGCACTTTGGGAGACTGAGGTGGGAAGATCTCTTGAGGCCAGGAGTTTGAGACAAGCCTGGATAACACAGCGAGACTCTGTAGCTACAAAAAAAAAAGGCAAAAATAAAAAAATTAATTGAGTGTAGTGGTGCACAGTGCACGCATGTAGCCCTACCTACTCGGGAGGCTGAGACAGGAGGATTGCTTGAGCCCAGGAGTTTGAATTTGCAATGAACTATGATCACACCATTGCACACCAGTCTGGGAAATGGAGCAAAAACCTGTCTCTAAAAAATGAAAAAGAAAAAAAAAAGACGTAAGAAGTAGAATAGAAAATAGCAGAGTGTCTCACATGTAGTAATAGTTAACATCATTTTCATGAACTATATGTGTAAATGTGTGTGTATGCATGTGTGTGTGTGTGTGTGTGTACGGGCTGCAATAAAAATGTGTTTCTTACAGAGGCTGTTGCTTTAAGTGTCCATTGGCCTAGCGCCTACCTAGTCAGAGCAGACATTTAACAATGGTTATTTATACCCCTTCTCCCCTTCCTTTCCAGAAATGCAAATGAAGGGGAAGAGCACACCCATATTCAGTAATTGACTTTGACTTCAGAGTGTTGGCCTGTTTTCTGACATAAGAGAGCAGAAACTCTGCCTAACTGGAGGAGCCCCATTACCACCCCCCTTCTGTGTGTATATGTACACACACGTGAATGCACACAATTAAGTCAGGCTCTTTTTTCTAGTTAAATAAACCCCACACTTGCCAAAGGAACAAATAGTTGGCCTATTTCCAAAGAAAATGTGCCTCTGGGCTTCTGGTTTTGGAGGGTTTGCAGTGTTTACTTTGCAGCAATCTCCACTTGACTCCTTCCCTCTTTCATTTAGTTGTAAATACCACAATTTAAACTAGCTACCTGCTGCTGTGACCCTGGGTGGGAGATTGTCTTGACAGATGTGGCAGGCTTCCCTGACCCCTTCCTCCTGTAGGTGAGTGTGGAGTGGAGGAGGGTGGGCAGGCCTGCCCATGAGCAGGAACATGGCTGTGGTGGGGGTGAGTGTGGGGCAGGGACGGCAGCCACTGCCATGAGCAGGACATGGACTTTGTGCTCAGTCAAGGTAAATAGATGAAGTCATCCAGTGCCTGGTGACCTTTTGAAGATGACGCAGTATAAATAGCCTTGGGAAGACTCTTTCATCAGGGATGAAACGCTTGTGTTTCTGCTGCTTTCTGATGATTATTTCCCTTTGGTGGTTTGCCCCTGTGACACATTTCAGTAACTACCAGATGGGCCTTGGGTGGATGCGTCCAATGGGCAAACCACGTTGGGAATGACAGGACTGGCAGCTGCCTCCTCATGGAAATCTGGGAAATCAGGGAATCGAATCAATTGAAGAATTCTTAGACTTTACCCTGGTTTTGTAAGTTCTGGATTTAAATTTCCTTTCACATGGTAGATAGAGTTAGACAACTACTAATTTGTGGCCATATTATGACTGATTAGGGTAAAGGGTTAGTCTCTGATTGTAACCAGCTACCTTGGAAAGGCCATGCCAACTCTTTTAGGTCACTTAGCTTTCATCAGTGCCTAAAAGGGAAGTTTCTACCAAGTAGATGGCATATGCTATGTAGCAGATGGTAGAGGGTATGTGGTAGATAGTGGATGGTAGACATTAGATGGCTGACAGTATATGGTAGATGGAGGATGGCAGATAGTAGATGGTATATGCTGGATGGTATATGGTAGATGGTGGATGGTGAATTGCATATGACAGAGGGTAGATGAAGGATGGTGGATAGTAGATGATAGATAGTTGATGATAGACAATAGACGGTAGATGGTAGGTGGTAGATGGTGGGTGGTATATGATGGATGGTGGATGGTAGATGGCAGTGGTATGTGGTAGATGGTAGATGGTACATGGTAATGGTGGATGATGGTGGATGGTAGATGGTAGATGCTGGATGATACTTGGTATATGGTAAATGGTATATGGAATTTGGTAGACGGTACATGGTAAATGGTGGATGATGGTGGATGGTAGAGGGTAGATGCTGGATGATACTTGGTATATGGTAAATGTTGTATGGAATATTGTAGATGGTGCATGGTAAATGGTGGATGGTAGATGGTAGATGGTGGATGATAGGTGGTATATGGTGAATGGTATATGGAATATGGTAGATGGTGGATGGTAGATAGCACATGGTGAATGGTAGATGGTGGGTGATATTGATGGATGGTGGATGGCAGATGGCAGTGGTATGTTGTAGATGGTAGATGATGCATGGTAAATGGTGGATGATGGTGGATGGTAGATGGTAGATGGTAGATGATGGATGATACATGGTATATGGTATATGGAATTTGGTAGATGGTGCATGGTAAATGGGGGATGATGGTGGATGGTAGATGGTAGATGATGGATGATACATGGCATATGGTAAATGGTATATGGAATATGGTAGATGGTGGATGGTAGATAGTACATGGTGAATGGTAGATGGTGGATGGTGGATGGTAGCTAACATATGGTAGATGGTAGATGATATATGATGAATGGTATATGGAATATGGTGGATAATAGACAGTGGATGGTAGACAACAGATGGCATATGGTGGGTAGTGTATGATGGATGGTGGATGGTAGATGGGAGATGATATATGGTATATGATGAATGGTAGATAATGGATGGCAGATGGCATATGGCAGATGGTAGGTGGTATATATGGTAGATGGTGAATGGTATACGGAATATGGTGAATGGTAGATGGTGGATGGTGGATGGCTGATGATTGATAGCAAAAGGTATATGATAATAGATAGGGCCCAGATTTTAAAGTCCAGCTGCCCAGTTAGAATGCTTGTTCTGCCTCTCACTTGCACCACAATCTTTGTGCCTTGGTTGCTACAGCTGCAAAATAATAGCCCCTCACTTGTGGGATTTGTTTTGTTATGGCAAAATTTTTATAACATAAAATTTTTTATTTTCACACCAAGTGCACCGTTCGGTAGGATTAAATACATTCACATTATTGTACATCACGATCATCATCCATCCACAGAACTCTTCATCTTCCAAAACTGAAACTCTGTATCCATTAAATGGTAACACCTCATTTCCCACTCTCCCCAGCCCCTGACAACCACCATAACTGAAACTCTGTACCCATTAAATGGTAACACCTCATTTCCCACTCTCCCCAGCCCCTGACAACCACCATTCTACTTTGAATCTCTATGAATTTGACTACTCTAGGTACCTTATGTAAGTGGAATCTTACAATATTTGTTCTTTTGTGACCAGCTTATTTCACTTAACATAATGTGTTCAACAGTCACCCAGGTTGTAGCACATATCAGAATATCCTTCTTTTTTAAAGCTGAATAATATTCCATTGTATGGACATAACAACTTTATTTATCCATTTATCTGCTAATGGACATGTGATTGTTTCCCCTTTTGGTTGTTGTGAATAATGCTGCTATAAACATGAGCGTACAAATACGTGTTCAAGTCCCTGCTTTCAATTCCTTTGGATGTCTACCCAGGATATCCACACTTGATGGGGTAATTCTATGTTTAATTTTTTAAAGAACTAACATACTGTTTTCTACAGTGGCCGTACCATCTTATATTTTCACTAACAACACACAAGGGTTCCAGTTTTCTCCACACCTTTGCCAACACTTGTTATTTTCCGGGGATTTAAACATATATTTATGATAGCCTCTGTGATTTTGGTTTTGAAGGCTAGATGACAGAATATACAGAAAACACTTAGCCTGTAGTCTCAGCTACTCATGAGGCTGAGGTGGGAGGATCACTTGAGCCTGGGAGGCAGAGGTTGCAATGAGCTCAGATGGAGCCACTGCACTCCAGCCTGGGTAACAGAGCAAGATCCTGTCTCAAAACAGTAAAAAAAAAAGAAAGAAAGTAAAAGAGAGAGAGAGAGAGAGAGAGAGAGAGAGAGAGAGAGAGAGAGAGAGAGAGAAGGGAGGGAGGGAGGGAGAGAGGGAGGGAGGGAGGAAGGAAGGAAGGAAGGAAGGAAGGAAGGAAGGAAGGAAGGAAGGAAGGAAGGAAGGAAAGAAGGAAGGAAGGAAGGAAGAAAAGAAAGAAGGAGAAATAAATACACTTAACACAGGGCCTGGCTCAGTAAATGATACTTGACCTTACTGTTTTGGGTGCTGCTTCTCTTTCTGCAGAAGTAACTTAACTGTGAATCTTCATTATAGATTAACTTCTCCCTCTCCTCTCTCAGGCAAAGACTTTATGCTGTTACATTGTCTGAGACAGGATGCTGTATGTGCTTTTAAATTGGAAAGGAAAACAAGCTATACAGAAAAGAAAACAAACTGTAACTAATTAAATTGTTGTAACTCATAAACCCAGCCTTGTATGGAAAATGTTATAGTCTTACTAAACTTTGTTTTGCCTATATAAGCAAGACAGCTTTTGACTTCATAGAGCTCACCCCATTTCTGTGGGGTCTATTTCTGTTCAGTTTACCTGAATGGTCATTCTCAGCTTTACGCTTGAATAAACTCTTTAAAACTGGATTCTGATCACTTTGATTATTTCATGTTGACTATATATATAAAATACACCCCAAGAAACATGGTCCTAGGAAGTTCGTATCCTTTGTCATTTTTATTTTGAGATATTTGAAATAAATTTAAACTTTAGAGAAGAGATTCAGGAATGGTACAAAGAACTCCCCTATCCCCTTCACTCACCAATTATTGACATTTGCCAGATTTGCTTCCTCTTTCTCCAAATATATATATATTACATTTATGTATCTATATATTTTTATTAATATATTTACATATATTTATATTAATATATAAATAAATATATTATCTTTATTTATAAATATATGTAATATTTTTTCTATTTTTTTCTATTTTTTCTCTTTTCAGTAGAGATGGGATTTCACCATGTTAGTCAGCATGGTCCAGATCTCCTGACCTCTAGATCCACCTGTCTCGGCCTCACAAAGTGCTGGGATTACAGGCATGAGCCACTGCGCCCAGCCTGATTTAATTTTTTATATTAAAATTTTAAATCCCTGTTAAATGTATCCTAGTGTAAGATGTGAGGTGTGAATTCAGCTTCATTTTTCCCCCCAGATGGTTATCCAATTGTTCTAACACCATCTTTTATGCACTGCTTTGAAGTGCTACCCTTTTCATATACTAAATTATCTCTTCTGCTTATGTTTATTTATGGGCTTTTTATTCCGTCCCATTTATCTGCCTGTGTGTTTCTCATCAACACCATTTCAATGATTAGTTGTAAAATGTCAGTGTTTGTCCGGGATGACCCATTATTACTCTTCTTTTTCAGAAATTTCCTGACTACCTTGCTTGTTTATTTCTACATATGATTTTTAGTATCAGCTTATCTAGTTAAAAAATCTCATTATTTTATAGGGATAGTTTATTTATGGGCTATTTACTTATGGAGTAAGTTAGGGAGAAATGACATTTATGGTGTTTCCTACTCCATGAATATGATATGTCTTATTATTTGCTCAGGATTTTTTTATGTGTTCAGTAGTAACTTTATTTATTTATTTAGAGACAGAGTCTCTCTCTGTCACCCAGGTTAGAGTGCAATGGCACAATCTCGGCTCACTACAACCTCCACCTCCCGGGTTCAAGCAATTCTTCTGCCTCAGTCTCCCGAGTAACTGGGATTACAGGCACCCACCATCATGCCAGGCTAATTTTTGTATTTTTAGTAGAGATGGGGTTTCACCATGTTGGCCAGGCTGGTCCTGAACTCCTGACCTCAGGTGATCCGCCTGATTTGGCCTCCCAAAGTGCTGGGATTACAGGCACAAGCCACCGCGTGCGGCCCCAATAGTAACATTTTAAAGTTTTTATTTCATATAGATCTTAATAGTTTCTTGTTGAGTTTATTTCTAAGTAGTTTTTCTTTTTTTTATTGTGAATTACTCTTTAATCTATCTTCTAACTGGTTGTGATTTGTATTTACTGAAGGATATTGAATTATTTCTCCAAATTAATTTTAAAAGCAGTCACCTTACTGAATTTCTTATTTGTGAAATAAGCACACTGAGTGAATATTTGAATCATTAGAAATTAATTTTTTTCTCTTTTAGCATTTATTCGTACAGTACATTCTTTATACTGGTCAGTTCGAGTTTTCTTGTGCAGTGATTAATGTCGAGTACTTTTTCTTTTGGCGGAACTTATTAGCCAGTTTGTCACTGATGTCTCTCTAGGTGTATGATGTTTTAGGAGTTTTATGTTATTTATGTCAATGCCATTATTTTGTGTCAAATCAGCACAAAATTTAAATGTTTTTCCAGTGAATTCAGTGATGCATTCTTTTTTTACCAGTTGAATTATAAAAAACACAAGAGCCTATTCATTATAGTCCATTACTTCTACTAGAGATCTATTTCTTCTTATTTAATGAATTATTGCATTTCATGTAGTCTGAAATTTCTTTTAGTTACAGTTTCCTTGTTGATAAGAAAATAATTGTCATCAATTTCTTTGCTTCTAATTGTTGCTTTTGTTTCATATTCCATTAATTTTGTATATGGATTTTTTTTTTTTAAACAAATAAGCTTAAAGATGAGCAAAGAAAATCCCTTTTATATATGTCCAAATCGGGAATATGTAATTGTGCTCCAAAACATCTTTCAATTACAGTCATGATGGTATATTTAAGATATAACAAGATTTTGAATAAACATTTTGCTTTTTGTTTGTGTTCAGGTTTCTCTTTTCTGTCTCTGAAAATACATTTTAGAGACATTAAAAAAACGTTGTTTAGTCATGTTGCAGGTCTTGAATAGTGCATTTTAGGACTCTGATGAGAGCTAGGGACTCATTCATTTGAGTTTAGTGGTTTGCAATCACTTCTGTGCACAGTCAGTTGCTGCTGGCTGTCCTGGTCAATGTCTTACTGCCCATCCCTACTGCTGACCACAGGGGCGCAGAAACTGGTCCTCTGGCCACTGCTCCAATGCTACTAGGCAAGATGGCAAGTGTGAGGAAGTTAAAGTCAAAGTAAGAGAGAATAGTCCTCACTGGTTGCAGTTAAAATCTCTAATTTTTGCAAATTTTCAATAACATAGCAACACATGGTCACATCACTGGAGCTCTTCACAGGCCTCTGAAGGGAGGATGGCATGGGTGAAGGGCTGAGGCATCGGCCTCTCTAGCTCTAAAGACTGCCTCTGCTGACTGTACCTGCATGGGCCTCATGGCTTCTTTAGTTTCTCTTAGAGAATCAAAGGTCCTTTGTTGACTTTTAATCATGAAACTCCATCTCAATTAGGTCATCAGAATGTCCAGGTCCACGTAATGAGAAAACTTATAACTTGATACAAAGTTACACCAGCTGGGGCCTTCTGCAATTCAGAACCTGGGGATGAGGTTCTAAGCTGGTTGTTCTAAGAAAAAAAATTTTTTTTGGACATGGAGTCTTGCTCTGTCACCCAGCCTGAAGTGCAGTGGCATGATCTCAGCTCACTGCAACCTCTGCCTCCAGGGTTCAAGGGATTCTCCTGCCTCACCCTCCTGAGTAGCTGGGATTACAGGTGTGTGCCACCACACCCGGCTAATTTTTAAAATATTTTTTGGAGAGACAGGTTTTCACCACGTTGGCCAGGCTGGTCCGAACCCCTTACCTCAAGTGATCTACCCGCCTCGACCTCCCAAAGTGCTGGGATTACAGGCATGAGCCACCGCACCCGACCTTTAAGAATAAATTTTATTTTACATTTATCTGATATGTATAGTAAATTTAATTTAATCAATTGTAGTTGATTCTCTTATTTTTTTTTTAAGGTAAACAATGAAATTGCCTGAAAATACAGTTGGCCCTTGAACAACATGAGTTTGAACTGCATAAGTCCACTATACTTGGATTTTCTTCTGCCTCTGCCACCCCTGAGAGAGCAAGACCAACCCCTCCTCTTCCTCTTCCTCCTCAGCTACTCAACTTGAAGACCATGAGGACGAAGACCTTGATGATGATCCTCTTCCATTTAATGAATAGTAAACACATCTTCTCTTCCTTATGATTTTCTTGATAATATTTTTCTTTTCTCTAGCTTACTTGATTGTAAGAATACAGTATCTAATACATATAACATACAAAGTACATGTTAATTGTCTGTTTCTGCTATTGCTAAGGCTTCTGGTCAACAGTAGGCTGATAGAAGTTAAGTTTTGGGGGAGTCAAAAGTTATACTCAGGTTTTCACCTGCTCTGGGCTGGGTCCCCGTAATCCCCACGCTGTTCAGATTTCCACTGTAATGGTGATTTTGTGTATCCTTGGTTGCTTTTATAGATCCCATTTCTTTCTCTTGTCTAATTGTTTTGACTAGTGAGCAGAAAGAAAAGAGTTAACACAGGTGACCTGAAATTGCTCTCTTTAGAAAAGCCTCCTGGCAAGGTTGGCCCTTGGCTGGTGTCTGGAAACTTAGAATTTGGGAGGGGTCCCACCATTACCTGACTGATAAGAGTGACTCGCTGCTCCTAAATTGCAGAAACAGTACAGTTGGTACTGAGTGTCTCTTTCCTTCTGGGATTCTCAAATTCGGGTATTTTTCAGGCAGAAGTGCTGTGTGACCAAATCCCAGTACAAACTCTGGATTTTGAGTCTTTTTTTTTTTTTTTTTTTTTTTTTTGAGATGGGACCTTATTCTGTTGCCCAGGCTAGAGTGCAGTGGCCAGTCTCGTCTTATTGCAGCCTTGATCTCCTAGGCTGGAAGGATCCTCCCTGCTCAGCCTCCCGAGTAGCTGGACTAGAGTTGTATGCCACCACTCTGGGCTAATTTTTTTATTTTTTGTAGATAGGAGATGGAATTTCGCCATGTTGCCCAGGCTGATCTTCAACTCCTGGGCTCAAATGATCCTCCTCCCTTAGCCTCCCAAAGTGCTGGAATTACGGGTGTGAGCCACCCTGCTCAGCAGGGTACTGAGTCTTTAATGGGCTTCCCTGGTGGGCAGCATCTTGAATGTGTTGTCACAACTCCTTGTTGGGGGAATGACTCCCCTGGGTAAGGACCCTTGGAACCTCGTGCCTGATTCCCTCTTGAGCCTATCCATGACCTCTTCCTTTTGCTGATTGTGCTTGCTACCCTTTTGCTGTAATAAATCTCAGCCGTGAGCACAGCTGTCTACTGGGTCTTGTGAGTTCTCCTGGGGAATTCATCTAACTCGACGGTGGTCTGCCCCTGACAAAGCGAGACACTCTATTTGTGGAGGAGACACATTGAAATGGAGAGAAACGCCCTCTCCTGCCCATACTGCAATGATTAGCTCACAGATGGCACTCTCTGAAGGTACTACTACTTGCCTGCTGTTCCGCTGAAGCATGTTTCACAGCCATCAGCCTCATCTGGGGTGCCTGTTAAAATGCAAAGCTTGTCTCTCACTCCCGAAGTTTCTGATTGAGGAGATCTGAAGAGCCAGGGCCTGCGTGCTGCAGGCTAATCAGCACCACAGAGGTCTACACTCAATGGTCCCCAGACTCTATGGTCCCTAGTCACAGCCCAGGCAGTTGCCTTTATCTTTTCTTGGAGGCTTGTCCCAAAGGGTTTCTCTTCCTATCCTTTTTCTCAGCTTCCCTCCTGTAGACCATAGCTGGCAAACTCCATCAGGATGGAGGTCTAAGGGCAATGACAATTCCCTGTGACATCCACTTAAAAATCACTCCTCTCCACAGATTCCTGCCTTCATATATCCAGCTTACTAAACTCTCCTGTCACTGTAGACATATGCTACATTCAGGACTGAGAGGTCGTCTCAATTCCCTGATGGGACCCAGGAGCCACTCATCAGCAGCTCCTACTCCGACTACTCACTTTCTCCTTCCTCTGAGGTGGCCAGACTCTAAAATGCCCAAAGGTGCAGTGCTGGTTGACGCTGCCTAAGACCTACCCTGGGACCCTATTTATACCTGGCTAAGGAGATTCTTTTTAATTCAGGGATTATGAAAAGTGGAAAGTTCACATGGAAAGTTCTTTCCAAGATGAAAGCCGTCTTCCATGGTGATTAATCGTGGTATTGCAATGTGGTGGGGAAGATCTTTGACATCAGGGGAAACCAGTGAGAAACTGGTAGAAGTATCTGAATGTCAAGTGATGAGACAGGACTAATTGGGGCCTTGGTTGGGTCCTTGGCAGAGGAGAACATATTTGATGACTTTCTTAAACCATGGCATCAGTTTCTCATTGTCAGAACCAATAGATTCCTTCTTTCCTCCTTGCCCACAGCTCACTGCAGGCCACTGCAAGAACCAAGCTTCCCCAAAGGGTACTCTCATCATACTATATCACTTCCCTGGCTATAGGCTTCCACTGTCATCAAAACTGGGCTCACCAGCTAGTTTTCAGATCTTTCTATAATTAGGCCATGCTAACCTGTCTATAATTCCTCAATACTATAGTTAAATGTCTTAGTATAGTACCTAGCATATAGCACATATATACATGCAGCTATGTGTGTGAGTGTATATACATCAATCCCCTTTCATGTAGTTATTGCTCCAGAAAGCCCTGGCACAGGTTTGGGCTGTTGTGAAGCTGAGTGTTTCTGGTAGCTTTGGGGCTGTCCTCAAGATGTCCAAGGAGAAAGTGTGAGTCAGATGCAGCTAATCTGCAGAGCAGTTGGGCGAGCTCCTACTAGCTGACGTGGAAATGTGCTAATTCATCTCCACCAAAGCCTGTCCTTTACAGCCATTCCAGACTTACCAGTGGAGGGAGACTTAGGCACTTCTGCAACTGGCAATCAGCAGAGTGAATTTAAATATATATATTTAAATTATATTTAAAATTTTAAATTTAAATTATAAATTATATTTTTAAAATAGTGCTTTTATTTATAGATGTAATTTATGCTTATTATAAACATTGATAGTCAAAAGTTATTAAGTGACTGGGTGCAGTGACTCACACCTGTAATCTCAGCACTTTGGGAGGCCAAAGTGGGAAGACTGCTTGGGCTCACGAGTTCAAGAGCAGCCTGGGCAACATAGTGAGACTTCATATCTACTAAAAAAAAAAAAAAAAATTAACTGGGCATGGTGACATGCACCTGTGGTCGTAGCTACTTGGGAAGCTGAGGCAGGAGAATCACTTGGGCCCCTGAGGTTGAGGCTGCAGTAAGCCATGATCACGCCACTGCATTCCAGCCTGGGTGACAAAGCAAGACCCTGTCTCATAAAAAAAGTTATTAAGTAAGAATTTCTCCTGATCCTACTCTTCAGAATTGTCTATTTTTTAATGCTTTCTTGGGAATGCTTTCAAATACTTCGTATGCATATATATGCATATACTTCCTTTTTTTTTGCACAAATGAAATAATCTCATATATACGATTGCTTTTTTTTCACTTATCCACATGCATCATACACTTTCCCTGTTGGCATGTAGAGATAGCTCACATTATTACTATCATTATTATTTTTTTGAGATGGAGTCTCGCTCTGTCACCCAGACTGGAGTGCAGTGGCGCGATCTCGGCTCACTGCAAGCTCTGCCCCACTGGTTCACGCCATTCTCCTGCCTCAGCCTCCCGAGTAGCTGGGACTACAGTCCCCTGCCACCATGCCTGGCTAATTTTTTTTTTTTTTTTTTGAGGCGGAGTCTTGCTCTGTCGCCCAGGCTGGAGTGCAGTGGCACTATCTTGGCTCACTGCAAGCTCCGCCTCCTGGCTTCACGCCATTCTCCTGCCTCAGCCTCCCGAGTAGCTGGGACTACAGGCGCCTACCACCACGCCCGGCTAATTTTTTTGTATTTTTAGTAGAGATGGGGTTTCACCGTGTTAGCCAGGATGGTCTCGATCTCCTGACCTCGTGATCCACCCACCTCGGCCTCCCAAAGTGCTGGGATTACAGGCTTGAGCCACCGCGCCCGGCCAGCTAATTTTTTAATATTTTTTTTGGTAGAGACGGGGTTTCACAGTGTTAGCCAGGGATGATTTCCATCTCCTGACCTTGTGATCTGCCTGCCTCAGCCTCCCAAAGTGTTGGGATTACAGGCATGAGCCACTGCCCCCGGTCATCTTGCATTATTTTAATGGGGCATTGCTTTTGTTGTATTTTACTAAATGGATGTTTCAGCATTTATTTTAGGATTCTCCTCTTTTCAGACTTTTTGTTTTTTTTTTTTTCAGTTCTTTTCCTGTTACAGATAATACTTCAATCAATATTTTTATACAAAATGTCATTTTACACTTTTGAAAATTTATCTGTAGGAGAAATTCCTGGAAATATAATTGCTAGTTCAAAAATATGCACGTTTACAATTTTCATAGATATTAACAAGCTTCTCTCTAAATACATTTTGCTAATTTATACTCTCACTTATAGCATTTGAGAGAATATCAACATCCTTGGCTACAAGCTGGGGAGGATACATCTGTCTATCTTTACTCTCACACAGTAGAATGGAGTAGTGAAAAGAACACTAAGATAGGAGTCAAGAAATTCATGTAGAGCCCATTTGGTGTGGTACGAAGAACAGAGAGTTGTGGAGACCTAAATACTTCAAATGTATGTATGTATGTATGTATGTACGTATGCATTTATTGAGATGGAGTCTTGCTCTGTCACCCAGGCTGGAGTGCAGTGGTGTGATCTCGGCTCATTGCAACCTCTGCCTCCCGGGTTCAAGTGATTCTCCTACCTCAGCCTCCTGAGTAGCTGGGATTATAGGTGCCTACCACCGTGCCTGGCTAATTTTTGTATTTTCAGTAGAGATGAGGTTTTGCCATGTTGGCCAGGCTGGACTGGAACTCCTGGTCTCAAGTGTTCCACCTGCCTCGGCCTCCCAAAGTACTGGAATTACAGGTATAAGCCACCGTGCCCAGTACCAAGAGTTCAATTTTAATTGTGACTCCACTATCCACTAATATGGTGAAGCTGGGACAGTTTACTTAATCACCTTGAGCTGCAGTTTTCTCCGCTATACAAGTTGGGATAATACTCTGCTACAGTGCTACAAAGGTTTAATGAGATAACGTATATAAAAGGCAGACTGTTATGTGTTTGCCAATTCTCATTTCAGTTTACTCTTCCTAGCCTACATTTCCCAGCCTCCCTTGCAGTAAGGTGGGACCATGTGACTGGGCTCTGGCCAATTGCATGTGGGCAGAGAATCCACAGGGTTGAACCCATTCCCAGCCTCTGTCCCTTCCTCTGGAGCAACAGGGACCATGTGTTGAGATGGTGGAGGACAGAGGAACCCAGCCTGTGCCCTGTGTGGAGGAGCTCTTCTCTGCACTCTGCCAACATGGGACTTGGATTATACTTGATCAAAAAGTATTTATGTATTTATTTATTTTTGAGACAGAGTCTTGCTCTGTCACCTAGGCTGGAGTGCAATGGCATTATCTCGGCTCACTGCAACCTCTGCCTCCCAGGTTCAAGTAATTCTCCTGCCTCAGCCTCCCAAGTAGCTGGGATTACAGGTGCCCATCACCACACCCAGCTAATCATTGTATTTTTAGTAAAGATAGGGTTTCACCATGTTGACCAGGCTGGTCTTGAACTCCTGACCTTAGGTGATCTGCCCGCCTCGGCCTCCCAACGTGCTGGGATTACAGGCGTGAGCCACCGTGCCTGACCCAAGAAGTAGACTCTTGTTGTGTTAAGCCGTTGAGGTTCCAGAGCTGGTGGTCAGTGCACTATAGCCAAGACCACATTCACCAGTACAAGGGCTTCATCAGCATTGCAGGTGTTCTGCAAGCATATGTGCTCTTTCTAGGATCTAAACTGGATCTGTGGCTATGTAGTGACCTCGGGGAAGTTCCTTTCTGAAGGCTTCAGCGTCCTCATCAATTAAATGGGAATGCTGAGCTTGATGTCCTTCCCAGCTCTCATACCTGATGGCTTAGAATCACTGGAGAGCAGGGTAGAGTCTAAGTCCTTGGTGCCTTGGGCACGGTGAGACAAGGTAGCAAGCATAAGAAGCCGTATTTGCTTGTTTTTGCTTGCCGGGAGAATTTCTCAAAGCCCCTGGCTCTGTGACGAGGTTCAGTTCTCTGGAAAGATTCTTTAAAGACAAAACAGGATACAGCATACAGTCCCCCACCCCTCTTGCCTGAATCACTACATTCCTTAAAAGATAAATGACCCTAATCCTCGTCTTTTCTTCCACATAAGATAAGGAGTGACGGGGCTAGTGGTTATGCTTCTGTAATTTGTAACCAGATGTACTTTTACACCCAGGACTTTGATGTGATTTTGCTTCAGTGTAACTTCTGAGCCAATCTGATGCAATTTTGCATGTACTGAACCCCCAGCACCTGTATATAAGCAGTGGACTGAAATACTGTACTGGAGCAGTCTGATAGGCCAGTCTGACAGGCCTTGCTCTGTTGTTCAGCAACACCTCTAAATTAATAAAACTAACTTTAATTCTTTAAAAGCTTGACTTTTTTGTTTCATCAACAGCATAAATGCCTATAAACCTCACCAGCAAGGCAACATGTTGTGGGGTTATAAGCATGGATGTCAGAGTCAGGTTTCATAGTTTCATATCCTACCTACCCACCCCTGCCGTGATAGAAGCTGTGTAAACTTAGGCAAGTGATTCAACTCTCGTTGCCTTACTTTTCCTTTTTTTTTTTTTTTTTTAGATGGAGTCTCGCTGTGTTGCCCAGGCTGGAGTGCAGTGGTGCGATCTTGGCTCACTGCAAGCTCCACCTCCTGGGTTCACGCCATTCTCCTGCCTCAGCCTCTGAGTAGCTGGGACTACAGGTGCCTGCCACCATGCTCAGCTAATTTTTTTGTATTTTTAGTAGAGATGGGGTTTCACCATGGTAGCCAGGATGGTCTCAATCTCCTGACCTCGTGATCTGCCTGCCTTGGCCTCCCAAAATGCTGGGATTACAGGTGTAAGCCACCGAGCTCGGCCTCACTTTTTCATTTTTGTTTTTGTAGTTTTCCTCTGATAGATCTTGCGCATGTTTTGTTAGATTTGTACCTAAGTGTTACATTTTGGAGGGTGCTAATTGCTAGGAAGTTTTTCACATGGCCTCAGACTGATCCAGTTCTTCCCCCTTTCTTGTTTGGAGTTCTTAATGCTGGGAGTTCTCATGCTGGGAGTACAACATGCCAAGATAAGGAGATACTGGTTGGAACAGTCAGGCTTCGTTCCTGTTCCCCCTAAGAGCAGGATGTCCTTTAGTGCTTTAGCCTAGCACGTTGTGTTCCCCTGCAGGGGATAAAACCCAAGGTAGGCTGCTTTCTGGGATTCCTTGGCTGTGGTGCAAGTGGGGTCACGTGCAGTCAAGTCTCCATCCACCCTGGGCAGCTTTTCTGAGCTTTTCATGAATCCTAGGCTTCCATTGTCCCTTACCGCCTATCTGTGAGTAATAGACCTATTTTGTATGACTTGCATGCATGAGTGTTCTGTCTCACTGGACTTGGGCAAATAATCATTGCACAGTAAACTTGCTTCACAGTACTATAAACAGTATTATGTTTTTAATATCAGATTCCACTTGTTCATTGCTGAGTCATAGGAAAGCAATCAACTTTTGTATATTAATCTTGTATCTTACAACCTTGCTATAGTTGGTTTTTTTAGTTTCAGATTTTTGTTGTTTCTGTTCTTTCAGATTTTCTACATAGACAATTCCGTCATCTGCAAGCAAAACCAGTTTTATTTCTTCCTTCTTATTCTTATACTTTTTATTTCCTTTTCTTTTCTTATTGCATTAACGAGGACTTCCAGTATGATATTGAAAAAGAGTGGTGACAGGAGATCCATTATTTTTTAAATGAAGACAATGATGGACTCTACCTAATAAGACTCTTTTGAGGCTCAAGGAACTAGCACATGTAAAGTGCTTAGATGAGAACTGGAACTTAGTAAGTGTTAGATAAATGTTTGTTAAATAAATAAATTACTTAGAACTCCCTGTGTCTAGATAATTCCTAGACTTGGTGACTTCACTATGTCCAACTTCAGGCAGGGTGCTCCAGTCAGGTAAGAGAGCTGGGGACAAGGGAGTTAGGTCTGATAAGCTATCCTGCCCAACTGGTTCCTTGCCAGACCTATGCTCACAAGGAGGGGAAATGACCCAGACTCCTTACAGAAACTCCCTTCACTGTTTCCAATTAGAGGTGAGAATGGAAGCCAGAGCTCCTTTCTTCACTTAATTTTCTTTTCTTTTTACTTTTTAGAGATGGGGTCTTGCTCTGTTGCCCAGGCTGGAGTGCAGTGGCACAGTTATAGCTCACTGCAGCCTCAAACTCCTGACTTCAAGCAATCTTCCCACTTCAGCTTCCTGGAGTTTGTCTTTTGGCCACAATCAAGAGACTTGGAAAGTGGTTGAAGAGTCTTGCTCACTTAAGGAAAACTCTTTAGGAAGGACTTGTAGATGACATAGCAGAATCTTGAGATGATTGGGGTTCATCCTTAATTTGCATTGTCACTGGGCAACCATCAGCATTGCACTGGCACAGGGCAAGTGTGTGCCACCTCTACTGCTGGGGAATTGAGAGTGTAATAAATTAGAATTATTGAATTCAGCAAAATACCTTTACAAAAGTGCCATTCTCAGTCCAGTACACTGAAGATGGCAGCGATGGAGCAACCATCTCTCCATCTCTGGATTTGAGGTAATGCAGCAGAAAAGAAGCCAGACAGGCCCAAGCTGAAATCGCAATTCCATCACTGAGCCTTTGTGTTGTCTTGAGAAAGTTCTTCTCCAAATATCAGAATCCTCATCTGTGGAGGAAAAAAAAGAGCCACTATTTCATTGCTTGGGTGGTGGCTACGACAGAGCCTGTGTGCTCAGGACGGTGGGGAGTAAACGGGGCTTTTATGGTGGAGGAGAGCCCCTGAGCTGGCTGCCAGCGTTTCTGCGCCTCTGCTGAGCCAGGAGTTAAGCTTCTCAAGTAGTAAGCCTCTAAGAGACACATTTACAGAGGCAGAAGGTACTCAGATATACACGTGCCAAATGTGAGGGCATGCTTCAGTGTGAGCAGCGCTGTAAATCGAGAACAGCCTTGCAGCAAAGCATGACTAATTATAGGACTTGGGAACCTTATCAAAGCTCCTTCGTAGCATTCAGATGACTGTGTTAAAGAGAACATTCTAGAATTTTCAACTGAGTTTCAGAGGCTGAGTGTGACATGCCGTCACTTTGTCCTTCTGGTTTGTACCCGCCCAGCCTGAGAGGTGCTGTATTTGCACATTTCAGCCCCCTGAGCGCTGATGGGTGGTGAATATGGAGCCGTGGGGCCAGGGCCGCACTCTCTCCTTTGTTTCTCCTTCACCCTGGGCAAAAAGCTAGCAGGCTTTCCTGTTTCTGACCTGACTGTGTGATCGGAGCTGACTCTGTGAGCATTGTTTTGTTCCTTTGTGGGGCATGAGCTGGTGGGGGGCTGGCAGGGGAGTTGTATTGGTGGCTGGCTGGGTAAGGGGCTCGGAGGGAGGGGAAAGGCAGAGTGGGAGAGCTCCAGTGTTTGATCTTGGAGCCCCTTCCTCACCCTCCAGGCAGTGCCCCCCTCCACCCACTTCTTCCTCTCCCAAAAGGCCCTAGCTGGGGCTTGTCTCTGCGCTGCTTCTCTGGAATGATGTTGCCTCATTTTGTCCTCAAGTTAAATGAAAGGTACACATCCAGCACACATATCCCTGATGGGTTTTCTGGTGTCCAGACCTAATGCCACATGAAACAGAAGTATATTTTTTGGTTATAAAAGTCCAGGAATGTTTTTCTTTACTCCTTTCCCACTTCTCTCAAGTGTAGGGAGCCCCCATATGTGCCAGAGAAGAGAAATGTCTTCAGTTCCCCAGGCCGCTGGCTCAATGAAGTTCTGGCTTGCACGTTGCTTGGATGGAAAACAGTGTGTTCCACATACAACCTTTGTAAGAAGTGTGACCTCCACGCTGGTGGGGTCTCACTGTCCTGGGGACGCTTATGATGTTCACCTGGGCAATTCTGAGCCCGTGTTCCTGGATAAATGGCCCTCTACTCTGCCCAAGGCCGGCACCAGGAAGCCACCTCACCACAGTCTCCTGTAGGCACTCTCTGCTGTCCTGTTACGGACCGGAGGAACCTTCAGCATCCCTGAAGTGCATTTGTCTGGGACAGACACCACACTGAAGCCAGCTGCTGTTTATTGAGCACCAACTTTGTGCTAGGGACTCAGGCATGTGATCTCCTCTAGTCCCAGCAACCGCTTTTTGAGGGAGACCCTATTAGGCTCATTTTACAGTGTGGAAGCTGGAGTTCACACTAACTTGCTAAGTTCACACTAAGGCATACTAACTTGCTCCAGATCATGCAACTGGCCCTAAAGCACGCTTCTCCTACAATACTGTCCTGCACACAGGCCCCTGGTGGGGGCACAGGACTGGGTGGGGCAGCAGGCCTCAGAGTTAATGCACAATGTGAAGTGGGAGTCGTTGGATCAGCAGCCCGGAAAATACTGGAAGAGCCACTGCTTAGACCTGTGTGGCTCCTGTTGTTGCTTTCTGCTTTTAAAATCTGTATGCTGAGGCTCACAGTTCTCACCCTAGAATCAATGTGACTGGGAAGTTGTTCTGCTCCAGGCTCTCCTTTCTCATGGACAAAATGGAGGTAAAAAAAACAACAGCAGGACTCTGAAAGTTATGCAGCATTAATGTCCAGAAAATATTTACTGTTTTGGAAAGAGTACTAACTGAGGGGCTTTTATATGCTGATACAAGTAAAATGCACAAAAACCCAAGATAACTCACAAGCTGTGTGTATAATTCAGAACTGAGCTGTAGGAGAGAAAAATAGAAGCCAAATTCAACTAGGGATTCAGGGAGCCTCCCATTATGAGAGAAAACCTTGGACTCCACAGAATTCCATCCCCGTAAAGCAATGGTGAGTGAGTGACAAGCCCTTCAGCCAATGAGATTCCACATCGGGAGCAATGACATCATGGAGGCAAAGGCTTATTCATTGTCGGCCTCTGAGACCCAACCCCAAGCTACTGGCATGTGTAAAAACTACTTTTCATTCGTGTGGAGACAGTGCACTCCAGAACAATGCTTTATCCAGCCTCTGGCAACTAACTGCTTCCAAAGACCCTTGTGTGCTTTCTGCTCTACCTAGATAGAGGGTTGTTGTGTGTATTCCACCCTGGGGCAGTTGACAACACGCAGCTCCTGCATTTTGCAGTTGGGTTTCCCCAAGAATCCTGCTCCACCTGTTGCGGTTTTTCTAGTGTCGCTGCAGGACAGACACAGTCTGTTGGACCAGGAGCTGAGAAGACCAGGATCAGAAGCAGTTTGCTCATTGGTTTAGCGATCGGAAGTTATGTGTATATTCACCTCTCAAAGCGGTTGCGATCCAGACTTTTGCAGTTTGAAGGCTCTTCTCCTCACGGAAATGTGCCTCCCTGTTTGGACGTAACAGAGGTGGAAAGCGCACTGCAGATTCTACAGATAGCGGAAGTGGGGGGTGCATTTGTCTTCATGGGCAATTCCAATGAGAGAAGGTCTTCATTGCTGCTCCAGGACAGCATTTCCAGCTGGGAATGGAATCTTCTTTGGCTGAGAGGGTCTGGTTAGAACTACGAAAAAGGGTGATACGCTGCATGCTTGGCCTGTCCGTTATTTTCACATTTTAAGGTCATGTGGCAGTAAAACTTATGAGAGAAGGAAATTCAAGGCCACAGACTTTCTTTTCTCTGTGTATTACTATGCGAGAAAAAGGCCATTGGATTTGAAGTCAGAATCTGTGTCTAAAACAAGCTCCAAAATTACCAGACGTGTGGCTGGGCAAGGCCCCCGGCCTCTTTGGGCCTTTGCTTTCTCAGACATAACAAACTGTTGATAAGAACACCCATCCTACATGGTTGACATGAGGATCAAATATAGTAATTTGTATGAAAGTATTTTGTAAGATATAGTGGACTTTAGTAATGTTGTTAGATCAAATCATATGCGATTGCCTATTTCGGAGGTGAAACCAGTTGAACACGAGCAATTTCATATGATTCAACCTACTAGTTATTGTATAGTGCCTGATGCCTAGCTGGGATTCTAGTGGAATCTGCAGTATGCCATGCAGCACCCACTTTCAGGACTTAACATTGATTCCCACAGCTAATGGAACTCTGTGTAGCTGACAGCTCTGGCTCAAGGCTTTCAACCGAAGCTCTTTCTAGGAGTTGCCCTCAGTGGTCAAGAGCCTCACTTAAGGCCCTCTCCCCTTCCTGGGGGCAGCCCACATTCAATGACTGGTCAACGAGGGGTATTAAATACCCCTTGTCAATAGGTGGGAAGGGACACCTCTAAACGGCCATCTTAGCTCCAGGGCTTCCTGTGGGGACATTTGTGGCTTTTGTTGTGGCTGCATCAAAGATGAACTCCTTCCTCAGCCCACCTTTGCTTCCTTCTCAACCTCCAC
Organism: Chlorocebus sabaeus; assembly: GCF_047675955.1. NCBI lineage: Eukaryota > Metazoa > Chordata > Mammalia > Primates > Cercopithecidae > Chlorocebus > Chlorocebus sabaeus. Next base: position 67,205,408 of record NC_132928.1, on the reverse strand, counting down.
TGGTGTTGATCCCCAGTCAGCTTTCTGCAGGCAAACCTCCATCCTGAGTGTCTGTTTCTTGGGAGCCTGACCTAAGAAAGAGATCACTGAATATTTTTTGAATGACAGATGACAGACTTGGGCACCTGGATGTTATTTAATCAGCTACGTGCCCAGCCCTACACTTGATGCTGTGGACATGGAATATAAGACATCGTCCCTGGGCTCAGTGACTTTACAACCTAATTTGGGAGCTAAGAAGCCTGACACTAATGGAAAAGAATCGTAAAGGCAGTTGTTTGCTTATAGCAAGTTTTAGGCACTCATAATCATTAATAGTATAACCACTCTTTATTTTAGTAGAAAAAAGGTTTAGTATAAAGAATGATGTACCTACAAAATTGTTGGAAATGTTGGGGGAAAAAAGTCAAGAATAGCTGTTGGATTTGAGGAAATTAGAAAGTGCTAGAGTTGTAGGATGCTATCTCTAGGAAGGCTATCTGCTGAATCAAAGCAGGTAAGTCACAGGAGCTCTCCTAGACACTACAAACCCTGTTTCTGCCATCTGATCACACACCTACCCACTGCTGTTAGAGAAGAATAATGCTTTGTCTTTTGCTTTCATCTTCCAAGTATCAGCTGCCTGCCAGTGCCTCTCAATGGCAGAAGCTAGACTAGAACCTGCCTGTAAAGAAAGTATAAGACATGCAATTGCTGAAGGCCAGGAGTTCAAGACCAGCCTGGGGAACATGGCAAGACCTGGTCTCTACTAAAAATGAGGAAAAAAAAAAGAAAGTATAAGACATGCAATTTTCAGGGTATCAGCCCTTGAAAATGTCAGAAGGGTAAGAATAGCAATAGATAGTAGAAGGCAAAAGGCAACAGCCTGGAAAAACTAATGCTTGAATCTGGAGGAGAGACAGGACTGGAGTGTTTAAGGGAATTGATGATGTCTTTGCAAGTGAGCGGAGCAATAAGACTAGATCATGCACATTCCAACCTGCCTAGAGCTTTCTGGCTCCAAAGTGCTCACTAAATGCATGACAAATGAATGTAGGAGGGAATGGGTGTGGTATATGCATGGAAGGAGACATCTGAACAGAAAGAGAAGAGTGTATTAAAGATTAGGGCATGATGCTCTCTCACATGGTGTTTTACAGCTTTCAAAGTAAGTTCACGTGTGTTAGCTTTGACTTTTTTGAAGTATTGGTAGGGTGGAGTACATTACTGGGGTGCCTGAAAACAGGCATGAGCGTTTAACTTTGAGCTATTGAAAACAATGACTGGACTGGGCTCAGTGGCTCACTCCTGTAATCCTAGCACTTTAGGAGGATGAGGCAGCGGATCATTTGGGGTCAGGAGTTTGAGACCAACCTGGCCAATATGGTGAAACCCCATCTCTACTAAAAATACAAAAATTAACTGGGGGTGGTGGTGGGCACCTGTATTCCCAGCTACTCGGGAGACTGAGGCAGGAGAATTGCTTGAATCTGGGAGATGGAGGTTGCAGTGAGCTGCGATCGTGCCACTGCACTCCAGCCTGGGTAATACAGCAAGACTCCGTTTCAAAAAAAGAAAGAAAACAATGTCTGACATTCACTTACTATATGCTTGGCTTTCCATACTTGACCTTGCTTTTCTTTACTGCTCCATACTGGAGTCAATCATGGCTGAAGTCGTTTCTGTTGTTCATTTTCTACAGAAAAGGAAACTGAAGTTTAGGCGACTTGTGACCAAGTCAGGTTTTGAACTCAGGGTGACTCACTCCAGGTCTCAGCAATTTAATTTCAGTTTGAGCTGCTGCCCAGGGCAAGAGGGAGCTGAATTCCATTTGTCAGGAAGCACGAAATTACTTAGCAAAAAGGTGCTGTTGCCTGAGGCTCTGTGTAACAGAAACTGCTACCTAGCACTGAATACTTGGGGGGTTTGACTGCTCTTTCCTCTCCTTGGTTTCAACTTCTGAATATATAAAAAGCTGTGGTTAACGGGTCACCTCTGGCCCACTGCCTGTGGCTGTGGGTGCGGTTTGTTGGCACACTGATGCCCATGTGCTTACTTCCTGCTTATGGTGTTTTCGCTTTACAGTGGCAGAGTCTAGTAGTTGTGACAGGGATCATATAGCCTGCAAAGCCTCCACATTTACTCTCTGACCCTTTACAGACACGTTTGCTGACTCCTGGCTGAGAGGGTCTAGCCAGGGTCTCCCAGGTTTGTACTCTGGGATTGTAACATCAGTGCTTAAATTCCCAGGTTAACTGTCAAGCCCTTGCCAGTGGCCCATTTACTTCAAGAAATATTTCTACCAAATCCCTTTGCAGAAGCTCCCTTGCGGTGTGTGAGACCCACAAAATTGCTGACCATCCTTGTTGTCCACAGCCCACTGCACCCAGGCAGCCCAGAGAAGGGAGGGGAGGATATCCTGTTTCCAGGAACTGAAATCCAACACCATGCACCTGTCCTCTATCACGTGTAGAAAGTGGGCCCCCTGATGAATGCCCATGAAGCTTCCTACAATTGGCAGATGCAGGGAACCCAGGTCCTAATATCCTCGTGATCCTTGGGAGGCTGAGCCTGCAGGAGAGGGTGCCAGGCCAAGGGGACCTGAGCTGGGATGGTCCTGGCTGGGCCAGTCCTTGCTTAGCACTACTGCTATGTCCTCAGCTGAGGCAGCAACGGTGGCCTGAGGCTAAAAAGTGGACCGTCTGGTTTTGCAGGTACCTGTAGTCTTCCACGTTAGTTTCTGATAAACTCACCTGTGGCAGAAATTGCTCAGGTAATTCCAGTGTCTGCTCCCACCCCCAGGTTGGCACCTGGACAGCACCCCTTTTGTGTATGCATAAAGAACCTCTCTTTCCACTGATGATGCTTATTGCAGATTTAGTCCCTAGATAATAATAAGGTGGGGGAAAATCTCTTAACAAATTGAAGAAACAAAAGATAGAAAGTCAATACCTTAACTTAGAAAAGGTTATACATCAGAAAACTTAGAGCAAATACTCTGCTAAGGGACAAGTTTGACCCTCACTTCCTTTAAGTGTGAAAGCAAGACCACACTCTTCCGTCCAGGACTGCCCTATAACATAGTCCTGAAGGGCTCAGCCAACAGTGCAAGATATAAAAAGGAAAGAGTAGAAGAGTGGGAAGTGAAAAGATAAAAATATCATAATTTGCAGACTATGGGATCATCTATAAGAAAAAACCAAATAGAGTTTATAAAATCATTGAAGACTAGAAAAACTTACAAAAATCATTTATAGCATTTCCTTTTACCATCAAAAGTCAATAAGAGAATAATAATAAGATGACGACTCCCAGTAGTGATAAAAATTATATTGTACCTAGGAATTAAATTAAAGAATACTTAAGATCTAGGTGGGGCGCGGTGGCTCACACCTGTAATCCCAGCACTTTGGGAGGCCGAGGTGGGCGGATCATTTGTGGTCAGGATTCCAAAACCATCCTGGCCAACATGGTGAAACCTCATCTCTACTAAAAATACAAAATTAGCCAGGCATGGTGATGTATACCTGTAGTCCCAGCTACTCAGGAGAATAGCTTGAATCTGGGAAGCAGAGGTAGCAGTGAGCCGAGATTGGTGACTGCATTGTAGCCTGGGTGACAGAGTGAAACTCCATCTCAAAGAAAAAAAAAGAAAAAAGAATACTTAAGACCTGTATGGAGAACAAATTTAAACTCTTTTAAAGGGCATTTTTTAAAAGATCTGAATAGAGGAACATTTCACGCTGTCAGCTGGGTTAGTGTAATATTATAAAGATATCTATTCTTCCTCAAACTGATGTATAAATTTAATGCTACACCAATCAAAATTAATGCCAAACTTCTTGAGGAATTTGAAAAGCTCATTTTAAAATGTATATGGAAGAATAATGTCCATATATAGCTATCTATTTTGAAAAAGAAGAGCAGAGAGAGACTTGACCTACTAGATATTAACGCTTTCTCTAAAGCCACACTCATTAACAGCATGACAATGACGCTGCAGCAATGGCCACAGCACTGAGCTCAGACACAGGCCCAGGTGGGTTTGGGGCTGTGATAAATGCAGCTCCACAATCACTCCACAAGAACAGACTGTCTAGCATGGGGTTGAGGAAACTCACTTGCTACGTGGCAAAAAATAAAAGCAAATGTCTAAAGCCATGTGTAATAGTGGAATCCAGATGGGATCCCACCCAAATGGGGAAGGCTGGATTACAAGTTTAGTAGAAGAACAACTTAAAAAGAATCCCCAAAACAGAACAAAACAGAAATTAAATACTGATTAATGGCATTGGAATTTAGCAGTTCTTTTCAACCAAGGACCCCAGGACAGAGTTAATATTTTGTACTTCTTTAACAAACATTCATATATACTATGTGTCAAGCACTGTTCTGGGTGCTTTGAAATATCAACTGATTCAATATTCTTAGCAACCCCATGAGGTGGGTACCATAAGGTACTGAGAGGCACAGAGGTTAATCTGCCTAGGGTCCCATAGGTAACAGGCACAGGCAGAATTCAAACTCAGGTCTTTAGAGCCAAGTTCTGAACCACTGACCTACAGGGCCATGCCACAGAGTGGTGGCAGATTGGGACAAGAGATGTGCTATATCCAAAACAAAGAAGGACACAAATCTAGAACGTACAAGGAACTTCTGTAAATCAACAGCATAAAACAGAGAAGCCCAACGGAAGAAAAGGGTGCCAAGTATATGAACAGGCTATTTACAGGAGAGGAGATACAAAGGAGTGCTGATAAGCCTTCAGAAGAGATATTTAAACTCATTATTATCAGAAAAATAAAAATTAAACCACAAAACATCACATTACATCTATGAGATTGGCCACAAGTGGAAAGCTGGGCATGGGGCTCCAGGAGGCTAATGGTACTGCTGGGGCAGGGATGGGGTGGACTGGTGCAGCCGCTCTGGAGGGCAACTTGGTGGTTGTTATTCCGTCTAGGTATACGCATACTTTATGACTCAGCAATCCAGCTCATTCATATGTATATTTATGTATGCATGTATTCAGGAGCTGGATATATATGTAAATCTTCCAGGGAAGTTCTCACAGATGTCCTAGAGGGGAATGAATGTGTGAATATTCATCCCAGTTTGGTCCTGGTACTGGGGAGCTGAGGGAGACCTAGGCACCTGTTTCTAGGTGAAGCAACGTACACCATGTGGTGGGCACTCACTGTGGCATCCTGTGCAGTGGTGTGAAACCACACACTGGGTGTACACACAGAAACACAGACAGAGAAACATTGTGCTGAGTAAAAAAGGAAACAGGATTACATCTACTGCACATTACTATTTATGTAAATTGAAAAGCACACACACAAAATTACAGTATGTGTTTTATAAAATATATTTCTTATCTTTTTTTTTTTTTTTGAGATAGAGTCTTGCTCTGTCTCCCAGGCTAAAGTGCAATCATGGTTCACTGCAGCCTTGACTTCCTGGGCTAAAGTGATCCTCCCACCTCAACCTCCCCAAGTTGTTGGAACTACAGGCACATGCCACCATGCCTGACTAATTTTTAACAGATTTTTTTAGAGATACTATCTTGCTGTGTTGCCCAGGCTGGTCTCAAACTCCTGGCTTCAAGCGATCCTCCCTCCTCAGCTTCTCAAAGTACTGAGATTACAGGTGTGAGCCACCGGTCCTTGCCTATAAACTATATCAATATTTGTATTGATATAAAGTTTATGCATAAACTATATTGTTTTTAAATTAAATGTTTGTTTACAAATGAAAAGATGGATACAGACATAGATCCAACATGAGGAATGATTGCCCATGAAGGAAAGAAAATGAGTGGGAAACCCCTCTAAAAAGGAATGAATAAATTAAAATTAGAAACCAGGGTGGAATCTTCTGCAGAACAATGATGATTAATGTGCCCTGAGCCAAGAAGCGTGATTAACTCAGCCCTCCACGTCATGTCTGGGTCAAAAAAAGTGTCCACAATTATGAAACACAATGATTAGGAACTGATCTTTTTTCTTTTTTTTACACAGTGGTGTCATCTATCATAGCATCTCTTTAAATCACAATCTTCCCTTATCTCTTTAGACTATTTTGTTTTTTAAAAAATAAGTTTCAAATTAAACTATTAAATAGTGCATCTGTCATACAGGGCTACCCCCATATGCCTTTTATATATATATATATGAGATATATTATAATTATATATTGATATATGATATATAATTATATATACTTATAAATTATACATAATAATATAGAATATATATAATTAATATAAAAATATTATATTATATATAATTATAATACATATCATGTATACATATATATGTTATATATGATATATAATTATATATGATATATAATTATAAATATATTATATATCTCACATATATATAAAAATCAGACATGTTTGCTATCTTTGTCCTAAACAGGTACTTTGGTCTAATTTTTAGAGAAATTTGTCTCCAAACATGTCCCTCAGAACTAGTCATGACAATCTACTGGAGATGGAAAGAGATACTAGAAATTCAATCCTACCTAGTGAAGAAATTAAGTTCTAGCTGTTTCCTGTGTGACAGCTGCTGCCCTTCATTTCTCTTCACATCAGCTGTGTGTGGCCCCGGGGTTGGGTGCCATGCACAGCTATCCTGGGGGCCTGGATGAAGATGGCCTGTGGCTCTCATTTTTTCACTCCTTCACTCCTTCCACGGCTTCTGTGTGACGCAGTTACCTGTGTCCATTTAGACTGTCTAGTTTTACTAGATTCATGCTTCCAAAACAGACATCAAAGATTCCTGCAAAGAAACTGCAGAGGGAAAATAAAGCTAACCAAGCAAGCCAGCTGATCCAGCAGAAAAAAGCAGTGATGGCGTTTTCCCTACTCGTGACGCAAGCTCTTCATCAGCCATGGCAACAGAGAAAACAATGGCAATCGAATCAGACCAGGCGACCATTCAGCCCCCAACACTGAAACCATCAAGAAGATGTAAAGACTGGATTTACAGCCACTATTAATCTCTCCTATGTGTGTATTGTGCCGTGACAGTGGCTAATGATAGCATAAACCATCAAGACATTGAGAAGCTAAACAAGAACCTGCGTAAAAGGACAGCCCTTTACAAGTTCTTCAGCAATGGTTAAAGTGAGGAAATATTTAATCCACCACTTTGAAAAGCTCACTGCACTTAATGACAAATTTAAAAACTTCTTTCACGTCTTCTCACTTTATAACAGTAGACTAAAAACATCACTTAACATTTGGGAAACACACATTTTCTTCCCTACTAGGGAATTAGATTTCCTGCTTAAAAAATTTACTAGATTCATGCTTACAAAACAGACATACAAAAAAAAAATGGCTGAAATAATATATGGAAAACAACTTGGCAACAGACTAAAACGTAATCCTTTGTTAGTAGATACTGATGAAAGACACATGTTTAAATCTTGGTGAGCATTTGAAGAAGGAAGCATTAGAACAAGTTGTGTAGCCAGGGAGGTTTATTATACAAGAGGAAAGTACGGATGTCCTCAACAAGTCTAGGCTTATAGCATTTGTTAGGTTCTGTATTGATGGTGAAGTATATCATTTTTGCTTTGTAGTTTTAGTCGAGATGGGGTTTCACCACATTGGCCAGGCTGGTCTTGAACTCCTGACCTCAAATGATCCACCCGCTTCGGCCTCCCAAAGTGCTGGGATTACAGGCATGAGCCACCGTGCCTGGCCGATGGTGAAATATATCTTAAAATCTCTTTTTTTGTGAACCACTGAAAGATGCCCCGGAGAAGATGCACTCAACATTAAATAACAATTTGAATAAAGATAGTGCCCCACAAGAAGACTGTGAGGTGCAGCCACAGAGGGAGCTGCTGCTTTCACTCGAACTTTCTTCTTTAAGTACAAGAAATTATGGGATTAGGTTTACAAATAAACTCCTCCCTTGAAATTCATTTGCAGAAAAGTTACTGTGGCATACAAGTTGACCACAATGCAACAAGTGCTGCTGAATGTCACCAATGTGGTTTTATATATATATATACACACACATGTAAAAGGTTTTTAATAAAAACTTTAATAAAAAAAAGTTTTATAAAAAAGAAAAAGATCTCGGTCAGGCGCGGTGGTTCACACCTGTAATCCCAACACTGGGAGGCCGAGGAAGGCAGATCACGAGGTCAGGAAATGGAGACCATCTGGCTAACATGGTGAAACCCCATCTCTACTTAAAAAAAAATACAAAAAATTAGCTGGGCATGGTGGTGGGCACCAGCTACTCAGGAGGCTGAGGCAGGAGAATGATGTGAACCCGGAAGGCAGAGCTTGCAGTGAGCCGAGAAGGCACCACTGTACTACAGCCTGGGCAACAGAGCGAGACTCCATCTCAATAAATAAATAAATAATAAATAAATAAAAGATCTCTAAACTTTCATTCCGGATGGTCATGAAATTTTTACAGCACAAGTGTTGCCTCGTAGTCAAATACTTAAAAACCTCATCAAAACCAATCATTTCTAGTGTACAAGATGTTCCAAGTTGGCTGATGACGTTTCATGATGACACGTGGCATTCAACAGTCTGCCTCCCGGCAGAGATTATTAAGATATCTACATAAATTTTTGCAACATTCACAGTCTTCAAGGTAAAGGTAAAGTTTTAACATTTATTTTATAATTTTCCTTTTAGTTTATTTTAATATAAATATATTTGTTAGTATGTTAATTGGTTTCCAGACATAGTTGACCCTTAAATAACATAGGTTTGAATTGCACGGGTCCACTTATCCTGGAGTTTTCTTCTGCTTCTGCCACCCCTGAGGCAGCAAAACCAACCCCTCCTCTTCCTCCTCCTCCCCAGCTGCTCAGGGTGAAGACGATGAGGATGAAGACTTTGATGATGATCTGCTTCCACTTAATCAATAGGAAATGTATTTTCTCTTTCTTAGGATTTTCTAAATAACATTTTCTTTGCTCTAGCTTACTTTCTTGTAAGAATATAGTATATAATACATATACACAATATATGTTAATCAACTATTTGTGTGATCAGTGATGTTCCTGTCAACAGTAGGCTATTAGTAAAGTTTTTGGAGGGAGTCAACAGTTATATGTGAATTTTTGACTGAGAAGTGGGGGAGGGTCAATGTTCCTAACTCCCATGTTATTTCAGGGTTAGTTGGATATGGTATTTCAAAAAGATACCTATTTGATATTGATTTCTAATTTTATTGTTATGTGGTCAGAGAATATATGGTATATATGTATATAATTGATTCTTTAGAATTAACCATTGAGGTACATAGTCAATTTTTAGAAACATCCTATATATGCCTGAAAAGAATGTGTATCTTCTCTTTGTTAGACGTTGAGTCTTGTATATAATTCATAGTTCAAGCATACTCTATATCTTTGCTTATAATTTTTATCTACTCAAGCCATTAGTGTTTGAGAAAGGTGTGTGAAGTCTTCACCCACAGCTGTTGATTTACCCTTGCTTCATGAGGATATATGGTTTTGAATTTAGGTGATTATATCTTTTGGCTGTATGATTCTTTTTGCCAGTAACCTATGATTCTTTTCAACTTGAATTCTATTTTGTTAAATGTTGATATTGTTATCCCAGTTTTCCAATTTGGGCTCATCTTTTCCCGCCTTTTATTTTCATCCCCTTAAAAAAATCTTTTTGGAAGTGGAATGGTGGTTATCAGAGGCTGGGAAGGGAAGGGGACTGTAGGGATGAAGAGAAGTAGGTTAAGGGGTACAAAAATACAGGTGGATAGAAGAAATAAGTTCTAGTATTCAATAGTACAGTAGAGAAATTATACTTAACAGTAGTTTATTGTAAGCCAAGCATGGTGGCTCCTGCCTATAATCCTAGCACTTGGGGAGGCTGAGGTGGGTGAATTACTTGAGGTAAGGAATTCAAGACCAGCCTGGGCAACATGGGGAAACCTGGTCTCTAGAAAAACTAGCTGAGTGTGGTGGCACATGCCTGTAGTCCTAGCTACTTGGGAGACTGGAGTGGGAGGATGGCTTGAGCCCAGGAGGTTGAGGATGCAGTGAACCGTGATTGTACCACTGCACTCCAGCGTGGGTGACAGAGTGATACCTTGTCTCAAAACACAAAAACAAAAAACAAAACCAAAATAAAACAATATAACTTACTGTATATTAAAAAAAAAAAAAAACTAGAAGAAAAAATATAGTGTTCCCATCACAAAGAAATGTTTGAGGTGAGGGGTATTCCAATTACTCCGATTTGATCATTACACATTGTATACAGATATCAAATTATCACAGACACCTCACAAATATGTACAACTGTGATGTATCAGTAAAAAATACGAAAACCTTTTTGCCGATTGGTTCCCAATGATTGTGTTTTACAGGTTAGGGTATCTGCGTAGTGACTCTCTTTAAGTGGAGCATTCTTTCGCGGTATCCATGAAGTGGCAGGATTCAGTTACGTGGGTCAGCACAGGCTTCCTGTGAGCTGCCCTGCCCTGATCTTGCTCTTTCCCTGCACCTTCATAGCTCCCAGCTGCACAGCAGGCCTGGTGATGTGGCTTTCAAGAGTCAAACAGAAACCCAAAGTGAAAGTCAAGTTTTTCTGCTGCTGGCCTCCCTAGCGGAGGTCTGCTTTACTCCCATACAGGCCCTAGTAGATGTTTGCCTGCAGCAGGAACCCAGTTCTAAATGAAGGGATGGGCCAGGAGGCAGGTAGGAAGGTTTAGTGAAGGATGAGCCTGAATGATGCTGTTGAAAGCTTTCATCATGATTCAAATGTTGTACTGTTCTGTGTCTTTCTCATTCTGCCCTGCTTCTGAGAGTTGCTCTGAAGGTTGTGCTTCCTCAGCTCTGAGATTTTTGGAATAGTGTCTGTCTGTTACAAAATGGAGATAATAAAGCTGGGAGGCTAGGTGGCTCAAACCTGTAACCCCAGCACTTTGGGAGGCCGAGGCGGGTGCATCACTTGAGGTCAGGAGCTGACATTTGCTTGAAGCCTCAAGTTCATGACTGAGTCAGGACTACCCTTGCCAAGTCACTCCTGACTTCCTGATCCACAGAAACTTTGAGAGACACAAGTCACTGATTATTGTTTTAAGCCACTAAGTTGTGGGATTATTCGATACACAATGATAGATACATGGACTTATTACATGAGCTTCAAAACTGTCGTTCCAACTCTCCTCTCCTCTCTAAATCATCCTGAAGGCTGACTGATGAAGTCTTCCTAAGATACAAATGTAATCCAGCCGTTCTAATTTTCAAGAACACTTGTAACCTAGCAATCAGTGGGCTTGCCGTCCAATGCGCATAGAGGCCAATACCATTGTGCCAGCTTTTGAGAAAAGAAAAAGCTTTATTGCGACTCAACTGGGAAAGAGACAGTAGGAAATGCTCAAGTCTGTCTCCCCAGGCTGGGTCTTGCAATGAGGTGATGCTGGGAGACATGGTTTGACTGCTTCCTGTCATGGGATGATGCCAGAGCTCCATCTGATTGGATCCCGGATCCTGCCATCGAGTGTCTACTTCTTAATTCAGTCCCTGCTTCTCCATCCCAGCACATACATCCCCACTGTGGTTGCACACTTGGATGCCCTGGGCAGGCTCAGGTCATGTGACCTTCAACCTGGAAGTCCATGATGACTGAAAAACAACTCACAACTTAATTACATAAAAGTTGAGCTGGGTGGGGCACAGTGGCTCATGCCTGCAATCCCAGCACTTTGGGAGGCGAGGTGGGTGGATCACTTGAGGTCGGGAGTTCGAGACCAGCCTGGCCAACATGGTGAAACCCTGTCTCTACTAAAAATACAAAAATTAGCTGGGCGTGGTGGTGCATGCCTGTAATCCCAGCTACTCGGGAGGCGAGGCAGGAGACTCGCTTGAACCCAGGAGGCAGAGGTTGTAGTGAGCCGAGATTGTAGAGTGCCATTGCATTCCAGCCTGGCAACAGAGCAGAAACCTGTCTCAAAACAAAAACAAAAAAAACCAAAACAAACAAACAAAAAAAAAACCAATTAAGCCAGATTGGTCCGGTACAGTCGCACTGACTATATTTTGCCAATTAAGTCTGATCCAGATTCATTAGCTTGAGGTTCAGTGCCCTCCATGAGCTCTCCCTCCTGCATCCCATGTGTCCAACCACATGTATTATCCCATGTTAGCTCTCTTCCATCAGTTGGGTGGACTCCCGAGGGGTCCCCCAAAGCCTACTCACAATTCCTGGATATGCATTTTCCAGTACAAATTCCACTCCGTGTCTCTCAGCTCATGCACATGCTTCCCTTGCTGCAATTCCTCTGGGGTTTATGGTCTTTGTCACTCATGTTGGAAGTAATTAGGTCCTGTTCTGTTCTGGATCTTTCTGCTGCCTGTGTCTCTGCCTTGATCCTCCACTGTGGCATATGTGCGTTGAGGTTGGGTAGCAAAGGTCTGGTTTTGCTACATGCCTTTGTTGACTTTTTGCTAGAACATGCTGTGTTTTCTCTTCTCCCCACCTCAGTTTTCACAGCTGTAAGCGGAGAAGATTGGACTACGTGGGGTCTCAGGCATATTCTGGAACTAGCAGCTCATGAGCCTGCTGACAAACTGAACCCGTGCAGAAATGTAAGGACTCTCCGTCTCCCTGCCTCTAGCTTTTCTCCCTTCGAATCTAGCCCCTCCCACCCCACCACCAAACTTGTTTTTCCTATGACACAGATTCGATTGTGTTCATCTTTTACAATTTTTTTTTATATTTCTTCCAGCAGTGTTCTGCAATTTTCTTTTTTTTTTTTTAAACTTTTATTTGTTAAATAGGTAACATAGGTAAAGACATGTCACATAGGTAAAGACATGTCACATAGGTAAAGACGTGTCACGTAGGTAGAGACGTGTCACGTAGGTAGAGACGTGTCACGTAGGTTGAGACGTGTCACGTAGGTTAAGATGTGTTACGTAGGTAGAGACGTGTTACGTAGGTAGAGACGTGTCACATAGGTTAAGATGTGTTACGTAGGTAGAGATGTGTCGCAGGAGTTTGTTGTACATATTGTTTCATCACCCAGGTATCAAGCCCAGTACCCAATAGTTATCTTGTCTTCTCCTCTCCTTCCTCCCACCCTCCACCCTCTCCCCTCCCCACTCCCCCCACTCAAGTAGACGTCAGTGACTTTTCTTCCTTCTTTGTGTTCATAAGTTCTCATCACTTAGCTCCCAGGGTTAATCTTCTTAGAAATGTCCACTGAATTTCCATCACTACAGAATAAAGTCACAGCTTCCTAAGAGTCAATGAGAAGGTTCATTGTTGACGAAGGGCCTGTTCCGTGCCAAGGGCTGGGAGACTCAGGGAGCCAGCCAAAGCCGCCTGCAGGCTGCAGACAGGAAGGCACCGGGCTCTAGCATTGGGTCCCCAATTTCGCCTGTGAGCTGCATTCCACTGGCCACTCTGCCTTTCATAGAGGTGAGGTATTAATAGTAGTTGAGGGAGACTTTATGAGGGAGATTGGATTGGAGCTGAGCTTTGAAAGACGAATGAAATCATTTGGAGGATTCATCCACAAAAAACAGAGACTGGCCAACCCTGGTTTGCAGGGTGAGTTTATGGCATTGTAATTAGACTAGTATTGCTGGACCAGCAGATTCTAGTGCTGAGTAGTGTGAGGCTAGAAAGGCGTGTTCTCTTGTTCTCATGTAAGCTCTGGGAGGGAGCCTCTGCTATGTGTGTACAAACGTACTGGGGCATCTGTGTGTGTGTGTTCATGTGTGTGGCCTAGAGGACATGTGAATAAATGTGAGTGCATGTGAGGGTGACAGAGTGTGTATGAGTGTAAGTAATGTGTGTGCACGTTTTTAATGTTCATGTATGATATATTTCGGAAATTTGAAATGAAGCAAAAATCTCAGAGTGGAGAAAATAAGTAAGTACCCTTTGGGAGATCCAAATAGGGTACCAGGCCCCTTTGGAGTTGTGAATATGTTCCTTGCCTCGCATCCCGATACAGTGTCCAGCGTGAGGATGTGGTGATTAAGGGAAGTATAGACAGGGAGGGCAGTGTCTGAGCTGAAATGGAGTCAGGCTGATCAGGACTCTTTCTGAGTCTGGGCTGGGGTGGCCTTGGAGAACCTGGTATGCACTGCCTCATTGTTGGGTCTACTTCACAGGCTTCAGTTTCAGTGTCCAGCTGGAAAAGGGGAGAGGGGCTCTGGGTTCTACCCTTGCCCCCTGGTAAGTCACTAAGGTCTTGGCGTTTCCCTCAAACTCTGAAGTGGTCCTTCATTCACAAAGGGAGATCACCTGAAACTGTCACATGGGAAGTCCATCGTTTGTTGTTTTAAAGAACGTATGAGAAAAGCGCTAGAAAGGCTACTTGAATTTTAACATCCACGAAGACCCATGTTTCAGCTTTTTTCCAATGGCCAAACCATGTGGTATCTTGGACCTTATACTAAAGCAAGGCTAAAAGCTATTTTAAGTGCTTACTGTTTAAAGTCTCTTATTTTGGTAGAAAAGGGAAAACAGACAATGTGGTGGTGAGGGAGAGGTCACCTCTTCCACAGATATTTCCATTTTTCTTGAATCTTAGTATCAGAGATAATCACAGTACAGTGCTATTGGTGGCAGAAACTTTCCATGCAAGGAAACGTCAAACTCTCCCCACCCAGGTGACTTAGCCTGGACCATATTTATGCTTTTTATTTCATGCTTGGCATATAGATGGAGAATTGGTCTTTTTTTTTTTTTTTTTTCTATACTGGACATGTAAACACTGGAGAAAATGGCATTTGTTGCCTTTTGATGTGCCAAAGAGAAGTGAGAATGTTCAAGAAATTCTCTTCGGCTCAGTCTTGGTTAAACTGACAATATGCATAACTTACCAGCTGACAGTGTGCAGGTAGTCTTGAAATTGTTTGGTTTTCTGACACGTGTGCCTTCAGCATGCGTATCATTAGCACCCGGCAGCTGGAAACTTATCCTTATCTACACAACTATAACTAAGGTCTGGAGAAGAATGAATTTACATCTTTTACTAATGACATAGGGCCCATTTCACACCCTTATTAGCCAAGCAGAGTAAGTGGATCAAACTGTGGAGAATCCATACATTTTGTAAAAATACTTAAAAATTCCTTTATAGAGAGTGTGACTGTCTCTAAAAGCTTATTTTTAATGGTGATGAACATTGTTATCAGAATTTGCTTCTGTTTGCTATGATTCAGGGGTCAAAAACTGAAATACCTTCAGAGGCCCAGGAAGGACTGGCTGTAATAGGGAAACACACGGTGTCTGAAAGTGACAAACGGTGAGTTATTTGCTCTGGCTGATTTAGAGACAGTGTCACCTGACTTTCCAGGTTATCAAGACTCTGGAGATTTTATGAAATTTGAATTTTAAATTTTGAGAATTAAATATTTTAAATAAAATCAGTGGCTCCAACAATATGTGATGGGCTGAGTACTAAACAACTGATCTGCATCCTCACATTTGTAGGGTTTTTTATTTTGCAGAGACAGGGTCTCATTATGTTGCCCAGGCTGGTCTCGAACTCCTGGCCTCAAGCGATCCTTCCACCTCAGCCTCCCAAAGCATTGGGATTACTGGCATGAACCACCACACCCCATTTATAGTTTTTTGTCACGCTTATATGGTCAATAATTTTTCAAAAACAGTGGAAGAATTCTTGTTGGTGTGAATTGGAAACAAAACTCAAAGAACATGGCCTAATTTAACAGGTTAATTTGAAGTGCATCTGTCAAACAGAAGACCAGCAAGAGAAAAAAATAGTATTCCTAGGAAAAGGCAGCAGGTTGCATAGTTCTAGGGAAGGCACTTTTCCCACTTGGGGGTAACCGTATACCCCGCTACCTGTCTTAGGGCTTTTCCCACTTGGGGGTAACCGTATACCCTGCTACCTGTCTTAGGGCTTTTCCCACTTGGGGGTAACCGTATGCCCTGCTGCCTGTCTTAGGGCCTTATGATTCTGTGGTCAAATGTTTCTTTGTTACTTCACTTTGGTGTAGGCAGAGCACTTTCTGAAGGTTTTCTCATAAATGAAAACAGCAGGAATACCAAAAATGGCAATGTTTGCATTGGTGATTTTGAACAGCAGCATGTTCAACTATAATAAGGATGATTAAACACACACACACACACACACACACACACACAATTTCCCCAAACCAGCAGCACGGTCCCAACATTGATGACTGAAGGTCAACTTAAATGAGAATCTGAGACTTTTGAAGTATACCTGGTTGCTTACGTGTCTCATGTTAGGATCACCGGAAGGTTTTGGAAAGCACACTTTTATTTGCTTGTTTTTGCTTTTGAAAGAGTCTCACTCTGTTGCCCAGAATGGAGTGCTGTGGCGTGATCACGACTCACTGCAGCCTCGACCTCCCAGGCTCAGGTGATCCTCCCACCTCAGCCTCCTGTGTAGCTAGGACTACAAGTCCATGCCACCATACTTGGTTAATTTTTGTATTTTCTTTTTTTGGTAGAGAGGGAGTTTCAGCATTTTGCCCAGGCTGGTCTGGAACTCCTGGGCTCAAGCGTCCACCTGCCTCTGCCTCTCAAAGTGCTGGGATTACAGGCCTGAGCCCCTGCGCCAGGCCCAGCATTGTTTTTGTTTGTTTTTTGCTTAAGTTCCTCTTTCTGTGATCCGGAGACTGTCAGCTGTTCCCCTCTCTGTAGCCTCTACATGATGCAGGAAACAAAGCATTTTAGACAAAACTATTGAAATATTTTGCTGTTTTCTACACTGTACTTGTAAATATATATCTTGTTGGGTTTCTGTGTTTGTCTTCTGGACTTAAAATTTGGAGCCGCTCTTGGGGTGGCATTGCATGGGGTGGCATTGCACAGGGTGGCATTGCACGGGGTGGCATTGCACAGGGTGGCATTGCACGGGGTGGCATTGCACGGGGTGGCATTGCACAGGACGGCCTAAGGAATTGCCCTGAGCTGCCGCTCGCTGCCGTGTGGAACCCTGTGAGTGGTCTGTTTAATGTGTACAAGGACTGAAGGCCAATAAAAATGAAAATGGTTGTCGGGATAATGGAGTTACTGTAATTTGTTAAAGTTACACATATTTTCAATAAATAACACATTTTTC
Source organism: Chlorocebus sabaeus (assembly GCF_047675955.1). NCBI lineage: Eukaryota > Metazoa > Chordata > Mammalia > Primates > Cercopithecidae > Chlorocebus > Chlorocebus sabaeus. Next base: position 67,188,339 of record NC_132928.1, on the reverse strand, counting down.
AATAAAAAAGAATTTGAGAGATTGTGAGAAAATGTGAGTGTGTGTGTGAGTATGAAAGTGTGAGTGTGTGAGTGTATGTGTGTATGAGTGAGTGTGTGAGTGTGAGTTGTGTGAGAACACGTGAGTGAGTGTGAGCATTTCTGACCAGCAGTGGCCTCTTGGCAGTCCCCTCTGTCTCTGGTCAGTGTCACCGGCTGAGAAGGGAGAATGGACTGTGGCTGCTCTTCAGTCTGGCCTGTGTTGGGTACAATGGACAAATCTGGAAGTTGGTTTTCTTTCTTTTTCTTTTTCTTTTTTTTTTTTTTGAGACGGAGTTTCGCTCCTGTTGCCCAGGCTGGAGTAAAATGGCACAATCTTGGCTCACTGCAACCACTGCCTCCTGGGTTCAAGCGATTCTCATGCCTCAGCCTCCCGAGTAGCTGGGATTACAGGTGCCTGCCACCATGCCCAGGTATAGTTTGGTATTATTAGTAGAGATGGGGTTTCACCATGTCGGCCAGGCTGGTCTTGAACTCCTGACCTCAGGTAATCCACCCGCCTTGGCTTCCCAAAGTGTTGGGTTTACAAGCGTGACGTGAGCCATCGTGCCTGGCCAAAGCTGGTTCTTTGAATTATCCATGTCCTTTCCACCACCCCCACTTGTTGCTCCCAGTGTGGGGTCTGTCCTGTAGCCCACTGAAGCCCCCTTCACTGACCAGCGCTCCCTTCCCCCTCTCCCGGGAGCACACTCCCCCAGAACTTTAAAGCTATTTCCTGATTGTTTGAAAGGACAGTGGATTAGCCTGACCAACCCATTAGAAGACCCCAAGGATGGAGTTCACTTTGAAGTCATAAGGCCTTTCTCATTTAAACTCTGGGTGTGTGTTTGTGCAAATGTCAGCTGACTTGATATAGTGAACACCCTACTATGGGGTCACATCTTTATAGCTCTGAGGGGATAGCTGCCCAGTTCAGTGGGTAGGCCCTGCCCTGGGCCTTGGGCTGAGTCCCAGCAGCCTTGTGGTCCATGTGGGTCATTTACACTCTCTGACCCCTGGATGGAGAGGGTACTGACACCTCCTCTTCTGCACTGGGCATTGGGGGGTCTGTATGAAGTCAGGCGTGGGAAACATGCTGTGTAAACCTGCCCTCAAGTTGTCTGCCCCCTTAAATAAGAGACCTGTTACCAGGCCCAGATATGGTCCTGGCTGAACTTGCCGCGGTGTCTGAAAGTGCGACTGAGATTTCCTCATTCGTGTCTTACAGTTTGTTTTCTGTCTCCAAGCATAATGTCCTGTTCTTGTCTCTATCAAATTTCATTCTATTTTTTTTTTTTTTTTTTTTTTGAGACAGGGTCTCACTCTGCCACCCAGGCTGGAGTGCAGTGGTGCAATCACAGCTCGTTGCAGCTTTGTCCTCCCAGGCTCAAGGGATCCTCCTGCCTCAGCCTCCTGAGTCGCTGGGACCACAGGTGTGGGCCACAATGCCTGGCTAATTTTTTAAATTTTAAAAATTTTTGTAGAGAGGGGGTCTCCCTATGTTGCTCAGGTTGGTCTTGAACTCCTGGCCTCCAGTGATCTTCCCACCTTGACGTCCCAAAGTGTTGGGAGCCACTGCACCTAGTCAAATTTCTTTCTTAATGGTTTCTACTTCTCCAGCATATTACAGATGAATTTCAATTTAATCCATCACTTACATGGGCTCTTGTCCTTTTCCTAGTATTTTGTCATCTACATACCTAAGGAAACTATTATCTACTATGTTACCTGGAACCTTCATACAAATTGTTGAATGAATCTGCCCCCAATGTACAATGCTATTGAACATAACTTTCTTAGTCCTGCAAAGCCGATACAGATCTCAGAAGAGAAACGCTTGAATGTACTGACCCAAATGGCTACTGATGTATTATGCAAAAACCTAAAAGTACTAGCAGTTAAATCTGGCTCTTATAGTCTTCTCATAGACAAATCTTGCTCATTCTGAAAAGTTTCTTTGAAGAAAGAATTGGTTCTTGATGCTCTGAAATATACGTGTCTCTCTTATTTGAGTTGGATGAATTGTTGCCGTTTTGGAATCTGCACTGTGTGTGGGCTGCGGATGTGGGAGTTACCTGTCCCCCTCCCCAGGGTCTTTCCCTCCCCTCTCCTCCCCTCTCTGCCCTACCTGGGCCATCTCAGCCCTCAATCATCTCCCCACCTACCTTTGGAGGACCATTTCCTCTTAGTGACTGATAATGAAATTCCTGAACAGAGTTCAGGATGCCAGGGATTTTAACAGTCAAGACTCAACCAAGGAGAAGACATTGAGAAAGCAGCAGGCACACCTGTGTTCAGATAAGCTGACTTTCCTGTGTTTTGCATTTGTTCCATCTGTCACCATGGGAACAATGGCAGTGCACCTGTCCCACTTGGCAGGGACTTCAGTTGGACCCATTCCGCACCCCACAGCTCGGGACTCAAACTGCCACGGAGGAGTCAAGAGACCTGCATGCTGCTCACCTGTCCTGGGTGTGGTCTCGAATCAACTTTAGCTTTTCTGAGCCTTACATGTTTTCTATGTTTAAAAGATGAAAAATAAATCTAGACCTGTACTCATTCCTATTGACTCTGGTTTAAACTGATTTATTAAAACGTTTTTTGATCTAGACCAGCAATTCAAGTTTATTTTTCTTTTCTTCTTCTTCTTTTTTTTTTTTGAGACAGAATTTCACTCTGTTGCCCAGGCTGGAGTGCAATGCCACAATCTTGGCTCACCACAACCTCTGCCTCTGGAGTTCAAGTGATTCTCCTTCCTCAACTTCCTGAGTAGCTGGGATTATAGGTGCCCACAACCATTCCCGGCTAATTTTTGTATTTTTAGTAGAGGCTTCTCCATGTTGGCCAGGTTGGTCTCGAACTCCTGACCTCAGGTGATCTGCCCGCCTCAGCCTCCCAAAGTGCTGGGATTACAGGCATGAGCCACCACACCCAGCCTCAAGTTTTCATGATAAATCATTAGCAATGTGATCGCAAGACCCCACTCTTCCCGCTTTTCCCAGTTATTTGCCCTCAGAGAATCTATAGAGAATTTGATGTGAGGTAAAAGCTGGGGACTGTTGGGACTCATTTGGCCATTTCCCGAATGTTTGCCAGCACGGGGTGGGGGGGGGGAAGGAGTGGCCCTGAGTCTGGTGTCTCAGCCCTCTTCAAGGTTCCGTGAGAGTGAGAGGAGCAGTTCAGGCCTCAGAGAGATTCTGCCTGAGCTCTGAGCTGCAGGTTTGGGACATGTGGGCCTTGAACAGGTGAGTGAGTGCGTTTAGCAGTGCAAGTGCAAAATACAGGAAAATGGGCCCTTTGATAGTTCTAAAAATAAGTCCAACACGAATTGCAGTGCTTTATTAACATTAACCACCTGGAGAAGAGGGTGGTTGCTTGGCGGTTCCTGGAATTTGTTTCATCTCTCGAATTCCTGTGTGCATCATGGAACCCGCGTGCTGCTCAGACGATGCTGGCACTCGAGATTACTTGGACACGAAGATCTTGGCCCTCTCTGAAAACGTTGATTTATGATCCTTCGTTCCTGCCGTTTGATATGAGAGCACGAAGGGAGAGCTCATCCCGGGAGCTGCACGCATGGCTGGTTGTCTTGGCCTCCCAAGATATAAGTCCCTGAAGCAAATGGACTTAAATCACTTGGTTCTTTTAAACCTCCTTAAGTGTCTTATTGAAGCTGAATTGTGACAGTGATCCTAAGTCACAAAGTGACTTTCTGGGGAGATGGCTCTCATGCTGCATGGATTTGGTAAGAAAGGAGAGTCTAGGGAGACAGGAAGGGCCCTTAGAGGCAGGGGGCAGGGCCAGCCTCCCTCAGGCCCTCAGATGGGGCAGTGGCCCACAGACCCTGTGCCTCTCAGGCCACACAGGATGAAGGGTGGACAAGAGCCTTGTCATAGGACTCAGTGACGGTTCCTCTGGCTCTGTCTTCTTCTCTCTGTCAGAACTCAGGTCTCCTCCAAAGGAAGTCTGAGAGGCCCCAGGGTAGCTCAGACAGCCTGGAGGATGGGTCCCAGAGGCTCCCGGGCACCTGCCAGCCCCCTCCTCACTCCCGTCTGCATGGGTGTTGTCTGGTTGCACTAAGGGGAGAGCTCGTCCTCGCTGTCTCTTGCAAGGTCCATGGCTGCCAATGTCCCCGTGAAGGCTGGGGGTTTCCAACCTGGACCACTTCTGACACCTGGGCCGAGGCCACCTTCTTTTTGTGGCAGATGCAATGCTCTCAGTGTTCTCAGCAGGTATCAGGGGACGGTGATACATAGCAGGCTGGCCCTCTCTTCTAGGGTGCGAAGGCTGACATCTCTCAGACACCTTTATAACCAAAGATCCAGAGGTGACTTAAGACCACAAATTTGATGACCTATGAGGGACTTGCATTCTGAGCAGAGTCAAACAGGGAGAGAGGCAGAGTGTGGGCCCCAGTTTTGCTCCTGTGGCTCAAGCATGAGCCTCGTTGCTCTGCAGCCAACCACCTTAACAGTGGCTTCTCTGTGCCATCAAGATCTTACTGGCTGTAGCGGGAACAGCTCCTTGTCATTCCTGGAAAACTAGCCTAGGGTTTGCTTCTTCAACTCTCCTGTGAATTCTGTTGACCAATTACTGTCCCTGGAGAAATCTCCCTGGGCTTGAATTCGCTGGAGTAGATACTATGCTGTACAATCAAGCTCTGTCTGATAGAAGGGGCGTGGGGGGAATTGCCCCAAAATGTGCATGCAAAATTGTTCATTGGTCATTTTGTTTCATGGCAAGAGAAAGGGGAAACATAAAGTATTAAAGGCTTAGTGTAGACAGACAGGCTGGCAAGCAAGATGCGGAGAGAGTCAGATGGCCAGTTGGAAGGTCACAGGAGAACGCAGAGCTCCATGTGCCATTGATGTCCGTGAGCAAACCTTGATCCCTGCCCCTCTGGCTCGTGCTGGCTCTGAGAGTTGACAGGAGAGGCTTCTCGCCTGTGCATATCCTTGCTGCCTGTGAATATCCTTGCTGCCTGTGCATATCCTTGCTGCCTGTGAATATCCTTGCTGCCTGTGCATATCCTTGCTGCCTGTGAATATCCTTGCTGCCTGTGCATATCCTTGCTGCCTGTGCATATCCTTGCTGCCTGTGCATATCCTTGCTGCCTGTGCATATCCTTGCTGCCTGTGCATATCCTTGCTGCCTGTGCATATCCTTGCTGCCTGTGCATATCCTTGCTGCCTGTGCCCATGACTTCTACCAGGTGTGGCTGTGGCTTTCCTGCAGGCATTGGGATATTTTCCCTGTTACTAATTAATACTAATTTTGTTAGACACAAAATTCAAGAGAATGTGACCAGTTCTTGAGAATCTCATCTGTGGCTGAACGAGGTTCTCTCCCAGGTGCTTGACCCTTCTGTTGGCTGATTTATAAAAAGGGGTCCTAATCACGATATCATGAGTTGCTTTGGAGGTTTAAATGCATCGAATGGAACCTCCCTCCCAATATTTGTGAGCTCAAGAGAGAGTGCAGATGGAAGACTCTCTTCTTTCCCTCCCAGCCTGACCTGGTTCAAGCCTTGGAGTCCACACGCCTGCGGCACGTTCTGTCCTTTGGAAGACAGGCCCAGGGAGAGGGCTGTGTGGCCCTGGAAGCATTGCTAGGTTTGCGGCAGGAGATTCTGGAGTCTGGCCCAGAAGGGAAGATGCTCTAGGTCCCTTCACTCCCAGACTCTTCCGCCTCCCGGGAGGGGAGCAGCCAGACAGGAGCCCAGGCAGGACCCTTCAAATGTGGGCCCCGAAGCCTGTGGTGGCCAAGGTCTAAGAGTGATGCTGCGAAAAGCCTTCCCTATTAATCAGGACGCTTCCTGTTGCAAGGAAAAACTTAAATCCCTCAGACTAGCTTGAAGAAAAGGGAGACTTTGTGACCTCACTTAACTGAGAAAGAAGCGAAGCAGCCTTGGGCAGGCTGGACGGAAGGGCTCAGTGAACGTGGTCAGGGCTGTCTCTCACCCTCCCTCAGTCCTGGGTGCAGGTAGGGGGACTCAAGCTCCTCCTGAAGGGGGGCCTCTTTTTTGTGTAGCAGAAAGGCACACATGTCACCTAAGTGTAATAACCCCAGGACAAAGGAATAAGCTTTCACTGTGCACACGGGGTAAACAGCGGGCCTCGAGCCAGTCCCTCATTGTGTCACATGGAGGGTGTGGATCAGCCAGTCTAGGGGCAAGCGTAGGAGTCTGTGATGGACAGCCCCACCAGTAACGCATGGATGCAGGGAGAGCAGCTCTCCCAGAGAGGGAGGGTACTGTGAGAACACTGTGTGGGGTGAGGTGAGGGGGCTGGACAGACAGAACAGTGTGTGCCCCCTACTCCCCAGCCCTGCCCAGAGTGGCACCTGCCCTGTCTGGGCTCTCCCCATTCCCTCCTCGGAAGGCATTCGTCATGAACAGCTCTACGTGGAGCAGGCACTGAAGGTCCTATGTCTTTATGCCACAAAGCTTCGATGCTCTCCAGTTTTCATTCTCCATGAAAGTGGGAACCTAAAAATACAGTTGACCCTTGAACTGCGGTTTGAGCTGTGAAAGTCCACTTATACATGGATTTTTTCAGTAAAAGTAACACTGAGTGTGCTTGCCTCCCTGTCTTCGCTTTCACCTCCTACACTTCTTTTGCCTTGGCTACCTCTGAGACTGAAAGACCAACCCCTCCTCTTCTTCCTCCTCCTGCCTCGACTTGAAGGTGATGATGAAGATCTTGATGATGATCCACTTCCACTTAATAAACAGGGAATGCATTTTCTCCTCCTTACAATTTTCTTAATAACATTTTCCTATCTCTAGCTTACTTTATTGTAAGAATCCAGTAAACTCATACATTTAGCTTACAAAATAGCTGTTAACCTACTGTTTATGTTATCAGTGAAGCTTCCAGTCAACAGTAGGCTAATTGTTAGTTAAGTTTTGGAGGAGTCACAAATTATATGGGGATTTTGGCTGCACGGGGGGGTTGGCACCGCTGGCCCTGCTGTTGTTGGAGGGTGAGCTGTATATGAAACCCCAATCCTATGAATTGCTTGCTACCATTAGCCTCCTTCCCTCTCCCCTCTCCCTCCCCCTTCTCCCTTCTCTTTCCCTCCCTCTTCCTCTCTCTGCCTGTCTTTCTCCATCCCTCCTACCCTGCAGATTTACTTAATTTCTTGGTTTGCCAGCTGGATTCATGTGTGAACAGATGTTTTCATCATTGACTTTGCCTAAGTGCTAAGCCAGCCAACAAGTTAAATGCAGCAAGCTAGTAAAAAGTCCACTAAGTACAAAGTAAAATGAATTGTCTTTGGTATTTCTGCTTGTTTGTTATCATATTATTTTAAGACATCTTTCTCTTTTCAGCTGCAGGCTGTATTTTTCTTGATTTATAACATTTGAGGGATTTCCTCTGCCCACATCCAATACGAGGCTCTAAACCTTCAAATCCAATTACTTCCTAATTGGATTTCTGGGCTTCTTCCTTAATTAGCAAATGAGCTGCCATTTCATCCATAGGGCAAGTCCTTGGCTCTTTGTTGAAAGTGGTTGTTCCATTTTCTTTTCTTGCTCTGGGTAGGCATATCAGGGCTGACTCTGAAATAAAACACCTGCTTCAGTCATCTGTGGGCGAGAAATCCCTTCCTTGTCCTTGGGCATTGTCACGGGTGGTGCCAGGCCTGGCTGAAGCTGGCATTGCCCCGTATGCACTGAGTGTGCAGATTCTCCACAGTGGAGGCAGTGGGTACCTTTGAGGCTTGAAGGACATGGTTTAGGGTAGAGAAGAAGGAAACTGCTTTTACAGATGGCAGTTGATATATATCCAAAGCTAACACAGTTTGAAAATACTAATCTGTAAGTCCAGAGTGGTGAGTATCTTGTGTTAATTTTATTCAGATGCACCGTTTAAATGTTCCCAGAATCATCTAATGCCATACAGGCCTCCAGCTAGCCTAGTGTTTGACTATTGCCTGCCATAATTCCTTGTACATGGGGCTGACACATGCATGGCGGGGCGCTTGGCATCCTGGACCCATTGACCCCAGAGGCTACAGGGCTCCTTTCCATGAAAATGTTTCTGCTCATTTCCATAAATGCTATATACATCTCACCTTTTAGACAAGGACCCTGGGGTTGAAAGAACTGAAGTGGCTGGTCCAAGAACGAAAGCTTGGGCTGGGCTCAGTGACTCACGCCTATAATCCCAGCACTTTGGGAGGCCGAGGCAGGCGGATCACCTGAGGTCAGGAATTCAAGACCAGCCTGGCCAACATGGTGAAACCCCATCTCTACTGAAAACACAAAGATAAGCCTGGCATGGTGGTACATGTCTATAGTCCCAGCTACTCGGGAGGCTGAGGCAGAAGAATCGCTTAAACCCATAAGGTGGAGGTTGCAGTGAGCCAAGATTGCGCCATTGCGCTCCAGCCTGGGCAACAGAGCGAGACTCTTCTCAAAAACAAACAAACAAACAAACAAACAAACAAACACAACGTGATAGTGGCCTGACTCCCACCTGATGCTCTTTCTACTTACACTAGGTCAGTATGCTCAGAGAGCGAGGAGCCCTGCACTAGGCAGAGGGGACAAGAGAGAGTTGTGCTTATTTTGTTCCGTGGTTGGTATTGGAGGATTGAGTGTGTGCGCTTTCTCTCTTGCACACTCACACACTTACACACTCACAAACCCACGCACCCCATCCACACATACAGTTACTTTTTTCTGAGGACGTCCTTTCTGCATTTCATCTGATGTCCTAGCCCTCCCCAAAGCAGACTTGAGCTTCTAAGCCTCATTGGATCAAACCACAGATTCGTGCACGGGATTTATTCCTCTTCGTTTCACAGTTGAAGAAGGAGCTTGGAGACAAGAGTGGAGTTTTTCCCCTTTTTAACCCAACAGAATGGTAGACATAGATTTATTGGTCTATGAGCAACTTCAGGCAGAATCTGGTCATTTTCAGGTTTGCGTTTCCTGTGGGGACCACAGCACCTAACATGCAGTAAAGGCTCCACGAGCGTGGGCTGAATGAATGGAGAATGGGCAGGCATCAGGCTGCACTGATGGGCCACGCAGTCTCTCCCAACACAAACATTATGAGGTCACAGTGGCACAAAACATTGCCAGAAGATACAAGGCCCAGAGACCTCCAACTTAATGTAGAACAAGTTACATTTCAGGTCTTCGCACTGTGAAAAATGGCCCATCGTTTGAGCTATGAGTGAGCAGAGACACCTTCCACATGGGAGTTTCACATCCTGCTTTAGAGAAGGTCGCAGTGCCCTTCCCGTGCCTGCTGCTGCTGTTGTTATTTTTTGTGTCTTTCACTTAAAACCATCAACGTGCCAACATGGTGTATTTTGAGGTGGTGTGTTCTAGACACCTTCCTTGTCTCATTTAATTCCCCTAACAACTGCAGGAGGTCGCTGTTTGCATTTGCTGATGTGAAAACAGGCTCAGAGAAGTTATAAAATGTACTAATCTCTTACAGCAGCTAAGGGGACTTCCTGCCCTCTGTCCCTTTTTCTTCCTCCTGGGATCTAGAGACACAGAGGGAATGCAGTAAGGGTGTGAGAAGAATGGAATGCTCCTTGGGGATATTGGTAAACAAAACACACCTGCTCTGATGGGAGTTTCCCTCTGGTCAGAGACAGGCACCCCAAGGCAGATCTGGCCCTTGGGTGGCCCCGGCCCTGGGCCCTGGGCGCTCGATGGGTCCACAGAAGTTCGATCTTGACGCTTTCATTTTCCCTCTGCTCCTCTCTTGCCCTTGCATCTCTGCTTTTTCCTTTCCATCTGTTAACAATCCGGAGTGCAGACCCTGATTGGGGATTTGCACCGAGGTGAGGAGTTCACCCTCACCTCAACTTCTGCAGTGACTTCTTGGTTGGCCCCTGGCGCTATTGTCTCTGGCCCCAGTCCAGCCTCTGCTGTAGGTCCTATCTTTAGTTCCCGACCACATTTTCCAAGTCTAGACTCCCCTGGTAGGGCTGCAAGACCATCCACGATCTTGTCATTCCCAATACATTTGGCCTCATCTCCCTTCCTCTGCAAGTTGACCCCTGCTGGCTAACAAGGATGCCCTTCCTTCTCTCCAACACAAATCCTAGGCTCATTCAAACCCCTGCCTTTCCATTAATTTTTTTTTTTTTTTTTTTTTTTTTTGAGAAGTGGTCTCGTTCTGTCGCCCAGGCTGGAGTGCAGTGGTGCGATCTCTGCTCCCTGCAAGTTCCACCTCCCAGGTTCACGCCATTCTCCTGCCTCAGCCTGCCGAATAGCTGGGACTATAGGTGCCCGCCACTACACCTGGCTAATTTTTTGTATTTTTAGTAAAGACAGGGTTTCACCGTGTTAGCCAGGATGGTCTCGATCTGTGGACCTTGTGATCCGCCCAGCTCAGCCTCCCAAAGCGCTGGGACTACAGGCGTGAGCCACCACGCCCAAGCCCAGCCCCATTCATCTTTTTAAAAAGCACTGCTCTTCCTCCTCCTACCCATCTAAATTTTGTTAGGACCATGAGCTTTGAGGTTAAAGAGATCTGTGTTAAAATTATATTAGTATCACTTGACTGGCTGCATATGACCCTCAGAGTCAGAGTTTCCTAATGTAAAAGGAAAATGGTAACAGCAATCGCATAGTGTTGGCAGAGGAGTGACATCTGAAGAGTCCCCTGCAAAGCACGAGCACAGGTGCTGGCCAGTGGGAAGACCCAAGTCAGGGTCATTGTTATCCTGTGTTCCTTAAGGTCCAGCTCCAGACCTGCCTTATTATAAGGCTTCTTCGACTTTTCTAGCAGCAGTCAAGTTCAACTGCATTTGAGGACACCAAATTTGGTCCTGAATTGTTTTCCATGTGGTGAATGGAATCTCAAACTAGGTTGTACACTTACAGGCATAGACTGTGGTTTTTCTTTTTTCTTATTTTTTTGAGACAGAGTCTCACTCTGTCACCCAGACTGGAGTGCAGAGGTGCCATCTCAGTTCACTGAAACCTCCACTTCCTGGGTTCAAGCGATCTTCTCACCTCAGCTTCCTGAGTAGCTGGGACTACAGGCGTGTGTCACCACACTGACTAATTTTTTGTATTTCTTTTTATTTTTGTAGAGATGGAGTCTTTCTGTGTTCCCCAGGCTGGTCTTGATCCACCTGCCTTATGCTGGGATTACAGGCGTGAGCCACCACGTCTGGCCGGTTTCTTCTAGTTCCTTTCGTACACCTATAGCACTTACAAACTCTTGTGGTCAGAGGTAAGGGGAACATGGGGAATTTTCTTTATCCACAGTGAGTTCAGGTCCTCTGAATTTAGGCTCCTCAAAGCACCGTGGCTCCCATAAGATTTAGGATTGGGGCCACCCACCTGGAGAGCAGATACCCAGAGTTGGATTTGCACAGAGCAGACCTGTGGCCAGTGTAGGGGTCGCTGTGTCCTGGGTCCCAGTCACTTACCTGTAGGCACCTGGCATCATATCAGCTTGCTGGGTGACAGGGGCTACACAACTGTGGTCCCCAGGGGCCAGACAGCCTCCTGCTTTGCACGTCCTGTGGAATCTTCAGA